>NC_092371.1:39790194-44590194 GCF_030028105.1 Mobula birostris | reverse complement strand
AAGTCACTGGAGAAATGTACTGGTAGATACAAAGGAGCTTCTCTATTCGACAAAACAAGATGCAGCAGGCATCATTCAGAGACGCTTTCAGTCAAAAGGTCTCACTGTCCCAACATGGGTCTCAATATTTTATACGCTAAACATCAAAGGACAATTCCTTATTTGCAATGTATGGACAATGCTTTCTTTGAAATTACATACAACCTTCCTTCACAACCTTCCTTCACACCTCCACACGCATCCACATTACAGACATCCAAGTGAATTTTAATCATCATTGTCTGGTATGGGATTCAAGGCTTTAAGTAACCCATTGTTTAGAGTTGCTCTCCAAATTAAATCCACAATACATTTTTAGATGTGAAGACTGGTAGTTAAAGTCAATTGTCAAATGCATCTGTCCTAAAACCAAGAATCACTCTAACATCCGCTTTGAAAGGAAGAGCATAACTACAGTTAAAGATATCCCCGCTGCACCCAGTAACCGTGTGATCTCTGTCTCAGATGCTGATATTGATAGATAGATAGATAGATACTTTATTGATCCCAAAGGAAATTACAGTGTCACAGAAGCATTACAAGTGCACAAATATACAAATGCTAGAAGTAGGAAAGAATAAAAAAATAAGTTACCTTAAAAATAACACGTTAAGGATTTGCAAGTCAAAGATGATAAGAATTACAAGATTTACAAGTTCACACTGATAAGATGGCAGTGCAAGAATTACCGTAATATTATACAGTAATGGTGCACATTCACACCATCCAGATAAGAAGTGATGGTAGCATTGCACAATACTACACAGGGTATCCGTGATAGCAGGGTGTGGTAAACAGATCTAAACAGAGCTTAAACAGAGCTCTGGTAAACAGAGATTAGTAACGGTCTAACAGGAGGGGGTGACACTTCCCCGGCTATAGGTTGACTCATTATAGAACCTCATGGCCGAAGGTAAGAATGACCTCAAATAGTGCTCTTTGGAGCAGCACAGTTGGCTTACTCTATTACTGTGCTCCTCTGTTCAGCCAAGGTGGCATGCAGAGGGTGAGAAATATTGTCCAGAATTGCCAGGCTATCCAGAGGGTTGTTTGTTCTACCAAAGCTTCCAGTGTGTCCAGTTTGACTCCTATAACAAAGCCAGCCTTTCTAATCAGCTTATTGAGCCTGTTAGGAGTTTGAAGAGATTTGGATTATCACCTAAAACACTTGAAAACTTCTATAGATGTACTGTGGAGAGCATTCTGACAAACTGCATCACTGCCTGGTATGGAGAAGGGGTGGGGGGCGGGGAGCGCTACTGCACAGGACTAAAAGAAGCTATAGAAAGTTGTAAAAATTAGTCAGCTCCTTCTTGGACACTAGCCTCTGTGGTATCCAAGCCACCTTCAAGGAGTGGTGCCTCAGAAAGGTGACATCCATTATTAAGGACCCTCATCACCCAGGGCATGCGCTCTTCTCTTCTCTTATAGAAGGAAGTCCAGAAGCCTAAAAGCACACACACTCAGTGATTCAGAAACATCTTCCCCTCTGCTATACATTTCTGAAATGGACATTGAACCCATAAGCACTACCTCACTTCTTAAATATATATTTTAATATAGATGTCAGAAGCTGAGAGGTGACAGGTGGAAATAACATAATGGAATTTGATAGGACATGGAATAAAGGGAAAGAGGCAGGGCAGGAAACGGTGTGAGGAGCAGATTGGTGATGGGCAGATACAGAGGGGAAAGACATAGAGTGACAGGGGCCAGCTGGATCCGAAGAAGAGAAGAAAGGAACAATAGGGGAAAGGGACAAAAGGGAACTGAAGGGAGTTGAAGTGAAGTGGGGATAATAAAACAGTATTAGTATGGGTGAATGCCTATTGGTTGGCAGAGACTCAAAGGCTGAAGGATCAGTTTTTGTGTTGTTTGACTCTTATGACACTGTAGACCAATCTTTGGTAGCCTCTTGATGTTGTTAACAACGAGGTCTTGTATCACTATGGCCTTCTACTTTGCCAACTGGAAACCAATCATTGCATATTCTATATAAAGTCAACTTCCTGACCACTAATGACACATTATGCACCTATAAATTTACCCACAACATTCCCTGCGGTACCCAATACTCCAACTCAATTTGGAATCATATTATTTGTGAGCAAAAGCAAAAAGAGATGGAATCAGACAAAATTTATTTCACCAACAAGAAGGAAATGAATATGGCTACATTTTGCATGGGTATGCTTCAGTTAAGCTGATGGAAGCAATCAATAAATCCTCAATATTCATCTGATTACCTCAAAAATGGAATTTTCACAGATAAGTTTTAAGCATTATGGATCATTTATAAATGAGCATCAATTCAGAGGCAACGTGGCTGACGATCAGATACACAACAGCTCCAAACTGAATGAACAGACTGACAATTTGCCACGTAGGCAGCTCCTCCTCATTCAGGGCATAACCTGAGATGACTCAGAGCTCCCAGGTGGTGTATTCTGAATGCAGCCAACAAGGGAGATTAATAGTTAAATGTGAAAATTATGCATATACTAAGCATATGTACAAAGAGGTGACGAAGGGGTTTAATAACCAATAAACATTTAGAAAAAACTATTTATTTGAGGTAATGGAAAGGAAATGTTCTTCTTCATGGTCTGATAATCAGCAGTAATAACATTAGAGTACCCTGACAGGGAAACCTGGACCTGAAAATCAAAGGAAGCATCCTTTGTTGAAACTCAAGGGAGTTGGTCATATCGAACCAGCAAGCCATCACTGATATTAATTAAGAAACCTTTTGTGACTTTCCAATTTTTATGCACATTTTCACATTCTCTATTACTCACAAATTGTATTATCTAGTGGTGTTAAAATATAAAAGTAGTTATCTGAATGCATTCTCTATGTAACTTCCCTATGCACATCAAATAGATTCTTCCGAATCCATAGTAACAAATATATTAGTTCTACACCGCTGTCACTTCAATCTGATTTACTGAAGTATTTTAACACCTAAAATATAAAGCATGACATGTACCAAATCAGTTATTATTAGTAGACAATTTATATCCTATGTAGTTTGAATTACCACCTACTTGCAGTTCATTGCTTGTTTCGTCTACTTGTGGTCAATTTCAAGCATTGTCTTAAAAGACTTTTATTTGAATTAGAAGTGCAAACACATGTGAAATAAAATATTAAATTATTCAAGTCCTATCACATAATATATTGCATGATTGTGCAAAGCAGACAATAGATAATTTTGAGCTCTTGTTGAAGGTGCAGAGAATAAGAAATTAAGGAAAATGAGAAAACTACAGATTATCTTAAGTCATCAATCATCATCTGATCGTGAAGTGGCACCTAATAAATGAGAAATGCAAAAATACCATCAGCTGTATACTTAGAGAGTCAAGAACATTAGCTTTCCTTGAGTAATTGTACTGCATGACATCGTTGCACAATGTCCATTAAGGTATAATAATAAAATATCAACTTGAAAAATAATTCTCTATCTGTAGGTCTTGACAAAGGAATGACACAGAATTACAAGTAAGCAAGGAGAAGCTGGTGTGGTTATTACGCTGCTGTTTTGTTTTGTACTTTTCGCTATTGCATTGCCCAGTCAATTCTCCCATTACCTTCACATCTGCCATTCCATTTGGTAATGTAATGGTATGCTAAATGGATGATTAAAAACAAAATCCATCAGTACTCAAAATCCAAAATTATTTGATCAGTATGTGTGCTGCAATGATGGACCAAGAGGAATTCCCCACATTAATATTAAGTATAAGCTTAGCGAACATTCTAAACAAGCAGCTACTGTGAAAATTTAAGATCCACTAAAGATCATTTTAGGAGGAATAAACACAATTTCAGTTCATTTTTTTGATGTGAAATCCAAAACTCAATGGTTCATTGCAGTCATGAATTCTCTTTAATAAAGCCATTTAAAAACATCCACCATCATGTTTTGAATGTATTTTTTACACATAAGATAGATTACTATGGCAACTGAAAAGAGAAATGTACTATCAGCATTGGTCGTTCTCAATTTGGAGCAATTGTGCCTTCAGTGTGTTCCTTATCTATCCTTAATCATTAAATTTTAATGTAACCTGATAAAGAACTAACTAATTCCTCATCTGAGGATGTTAAAATCCTGGCAGTGGATAACCACTAGGGTTTTAGTATCCAAAATCACTTGCATTTATAACTTGAAACTATTTTATTTCTCCTGGGATATTCAAGTCCAAATGATTGTTAGCAATCTAAGCATAAGGAGGATTTTCTGGTGTAATTAATTAATTCAGGCACTGTGCAGGTTTTGCAATTACCAACACATTTTATTGCATGATATAGACAGCTGGCTGGATTCTGCTAGTCTTAAGGGAACATGGAAAGTAATATAAGTTGTTGCTATAATCAAGCTGTGTGGAATGCCCCAAAACAGATTGCTTGGTTAGATTTCACATGAGCAAAATGAAAAGCTTCTCCAGTACCTGACACTTCCAGACATCCTGCCAGAGGATGCAGAATACTCCCTTTTTGTTTACGTGAGTAACATACACACACAATGCTAGAGAAACTCATAAACTTACGCAGCATCTATGGAGGAGAATATACAGTCCTGATAAAGAGTCTCTGCCTGAAATGTTGACTGTTTATCCCCTACATTGAAGCTCCCTAACTTGCTGAGTTCCTCAGGCATTTTGTGCGGATTGCTCAAGTTTTCCAGCATCCACAGGACTCTTTCTAATTTTTTTTGTGTGTGAGTTCTTTAACAAGTCACTTATCCACTGACAATGAACAATTATCTCCACCACTTTACATAACTCATTTGATCATCCAGGCAAATTCCAGAAACCACAGGCTGAAAAGTTGAATCTAATTCTATTCACAATCCATGGCCAAAGGAGGTCTTCTTGATCAATGCCAGTGACATAGCTTTTGAAAAAGCTATTCGGACGTTTCATATAACTTGTTATTTTCCTACTGTACCTGTTTTGACCACCCAATATTATATACTGTAAAGTGCAAAAACATCTAAGTGATGTTTTCCACATGTTGCAGAGTCTTTTACTGTAGTTATAGTCAGTTATATCTCTTAAGTCATTCAATAAAGGGAAATAAGTTGGACACAATTGAAGTTGTACTATAATAACCAGATAGAAGCATTGCTCATGGATGGCTATGAGCATTTAAAGATTACTTTTGTATCCTCAAAAAATTTATTATATTGCTTGGGCATGAATGCTAGTGGACTTAAGTGTATTCTTTGTTTCTTCTTATGCAGTTCTTCAGGATCAAGGGTGATTTGCTTTCACTCCAGTTGTGTGGTTTCTGAGGTGACTAATGAACCTAATATGAGATCCCTGGTTTCTTGAACAGCTGGGAAAAGTTATTGAACATTACAGCTCAGAAACAGGTCCATTTGGCCCATCTAGCTGATGCCTAACCATTATTCTGCATAGACCCATCGACCAGCTCCTGGACCATAGGCCTCCATACTTATGTACTTATCCAAACTTCTGTTAAATGTTGAAATCAATCCCACATACACTTCCTCAGCTCAAAGCTCCTTTCACACTCTCTCAATCCTCTGAGTGAAGAAATTCCACCTTATGCTTGCCTTAAAAATCCCACCTTTCACTCTTAACACATAACCTCCAGTTCTAGTCTCACACACCCTCAGTGGAAAAGGCCTGTTTGCATTTACTCTATTTATACCCCTTATAAATGTGTATACCTCTTTCAATTCACCTTCCATTTTCCTATACTCCTGAGAATAAAGTTCTAACATATTCAACCTTTCCCTATAAGTCAGATCCTCAGTTCCCAGCAACATCCTTGTAAATTGTTTTTCTGTACTCTTTCAATTTTAATTACAACTTTCCTGCAGGTCCATGACAAGAGCTGCACACAATACTCGAAATTAAGCTTCACTAACATCTTAATTAACTTTAACTTAACATCCCGACTCCAGTACTCAATATTTTGACTTATGAAGGTCAATGTAAGCTCTTTTTACAAACCTATCTACCTGTGACACAACTTTCAAGGAATTATGGATCTGCATTCCCAGATCCTTTTCTACTTCACTCAACAGTTTCTTACATTCATTGTGTAAAACTGACCCTGATTTGTCCTCCCAAAGTGCAGCACCTCTCACTTGGCTGCATTCAATCCTATCTGCCAATTTTCTGCCCATTTTTCCATCAGGTGCAAATCACACTGCAAGCTTTGATATCCTTCCACACTGTCCACTTTTCCCCCAATCTTGGTATCATCTGCAAATTTGCTGATCCCATTTACCACATTCAGATTGTTGATACAGATGACAAACAACACCGGATCCACCACTAGTTACAGGCCTCCACTTAGAGAGCAACCAATAATCACCACTCCCTTGCTTCTCCCACTAAGTCAATGTTGAATCCAATTTACTATAACATCTTGAACGCCAAGCAACAGAATCTTATTTACCTGTGCCAAAGTCCTTTTTAAAGTCCACGTAGACATCTCCTGCCTTTTTTCATCAACTTTCCGGTTCATCTCCTCAAAACATGCACAAAGCCATGTTGTTTGCCCCTGATCAGGCCCTGTCTATCCAAAAATATCCAGTTCCTTAGAATACCTTCCAATATCTTACCCACCACTGTTCAACTTTGGAGTGGTTTGGTTTTTTAATAAGATAGAGGAGCAGAATAAAGCCTCTTGGCCCATCAATTCTTCTCTGCCATTTCATCGTGTGTGTGGGTGTGTGCGCCCTTAATTCCTGGTGGAGTCGTCGGGGTGCTGTCATGTCAAGCATTTTTTGCACCGATCTTTTTGGTATGCTCATCGTACGTTGGGCATCTGAAACCTGGCGGAGCCCATCCCTCTCCAGGTTTTTTTTTTACGAGGTTGAGTTGTTAGCTCGACACTCAACCCAGGTATGGATGGAAAGCATGCAAGGAAGCCGGTCGGATTCACACTCGAACTCGTCATGGCTGATCTAATATTCCTCTCAGCCCCAGTCTCCTGCCTTCCCCATATTCCTTCATGCCCTGACCAATCAAGAACCTATCAAGATCTGTCTTAAAATACATAAAGGTTTGACCTCCACAGATGCCTGTGGCAAAGAATTCCACAGATGCATCGCTCTCTGGCTGAAGAAATTCCTCCTCATCTCCATTCTAAAGGGACACTTGTCTATTCTGAGGCTGTATCCTCTGGTTTTAGACTCTCCCACCATAGGAAATATCCTCTCCACATCCACTCTATCAAGGTATTTCACCATTTGAAAGGTGTTAATTAGGTCACCCTTCATTTTTCTGAATTCCACTGAATACATGACCAGAGCTATCAAATACTCTTCATACGACAAGCCGTTTAATCCTGGAATCATTTTTGTGGACCTCCTTTGAACCCTCTCCAGTTTCAGCATATTCTTTCTAAAATAAGAGGCCCAAAACTGCACACAACAACCTGGGTCAGGATTCACTGAAACTTAGAAGGGTGAGGAGGAATCTCATTGAAACCTTTTGAATGTTGAAAGACCTAGACAGAGTAGATGTGGAAAGGATGTTTCTCACAGTGGGGAGTCTAGGACAAGAGGGCACAGCTTCAGGATAGAGAGGCATCCATTTAAAACAGAGATGCGAAGAAATTTCTTTAGCTAGAGGGTAGCAAATGTGTGGAATTTATCACCACGGGCGGCTGTGGAAACCAGGTTGTTGATGTATTTAAAGCAGAGCTTGATAGGTTCTTGATTGGACACTGCAACAAAGGTTATAGGAGGAAGGCCAGGAAGTTGGGCTGAGAGAAAAAAAAAAGGATCAACAATGATTGAATGGCGGAGCAGACTCGATGGGCCAAATTGCCTAATTCTACTCCTATGTCTTATGGTCCAAGTGAGGCCTCACCAGTACTTTATAAAATCTCAACATTACAACCTTGCTGTTATATTTTAGTCCTATTGAAATGAATGTTAACATTGCATTTGCCTTCCTCACCACAGATTCACCCTGCAACTTAACCTTAGGGAATCCTGCACAAGAACTCCCAAGTCCCTTTGCACCTTAGATTTTTGTATTTTCTCTGTATTAAGAAAATAGTCAACACTTTAGTTTCTTCTAACAAAGTACATGGCCATAGACTTCCTGACACTGTCTTCCATCTGTCACTTTGTTGTCCATTCTCTTAATTTCTCAAAATACTTCTATAGCCTCGCTACTTTCTCAAAACTACCTGCTTCACCTGACTGTGAGCCATTGCCACCATTTACTAATCTGCTGCATTGTTTGGGGTAAGTACCATACTGAAACTCCATTTTTACTTCAAATGTTCATGGGTCAGAGATCCCAGGAGTCAGTGGGGATGGTTCAAGGAAACTTTGAGCAAATTCTTGAATCTTCCTTTTTGTTTACTTGGCAATGTCCTCCTACAACAGAGTTTGGAATAAAGTGTGTTTGGGGAGACTGGAGTTGAGCAAATGAGCATTATTGCATCTCAGTGTATTTCACAGAGTAATGAGAGCCCCTGTGCTGGTGAGGATGCTGATACTGATCTGCAGAATCTAGGAATATTAACTGAATTTTCTCAGTGTTTGTAGATGCCGCTACAAGTAGTCAAGGACTCAGATGCACATGGGATGGTAGGGCTTATTGCTGCCCAGTAGATCATGAGTTCTCTGCCAAAGCCAAGGTCTTGATCTTTAAAAGCCCCCTTCATCAATTGACCAAAAGCTGCTCTTGGATGTTGAAGGTGCTGGTAAATTTCATCATTGACATCTGTTTGGAATGGTGTAAATGCTCAAACAAATTTACGTCTAGTGATTGTACGGCAACAGTAGTCAAATGCAAGGCCAAAAGTTGTTGAGAGATGCCAGTAGTTTCATCCCAAATATATAACACACCAAATCTGGGAATTCCATTTAAATGTACACCTCAACCTTGTAGGTCATTTTCCTACAACTGTACCCCAATATTAGATTCCTTATATCAAACTTGTTACAAATTCCAACAGTTACACTGATAAAATATTGTGTAAATAATAGGCAATTTAATTCTAAGCTAATTCAGTTCGTTAAACATTTCAAGTTATTAAGTATCTGTAGTACCTCAATTGATGTTTCAAAGACATTTAATAATAATTAACATGTTTCCATTCGTACATTAATTTTTAATAGCTTTTCAATGATTTTGAACTTTCTTCCACTTTGTCATTGGCATGGCTTAAACTCCTCTTTCCCACAAGACACACAGACGTAGCTGCATGTCTGCACACAAGCTTGCACACAGACACGTTCAGAGACACACACACACAAATATTCACTGGTATTGTACAGGAAGATATTATGTAACGATGTACTAAGGTTCTTACATATATTCAGGTGTGGCCACTTACATTGTGATGGCTTCAGGCTGCTAATCATCCCTGGTGTAACAACTTAAAATACAGGTCAGTATTGAAGGCAGGCTTGCCTCCAGCTGCAAATCCCGCCCATTTATTCATGAAATACAGATGTCTTTCATACCATTATCACAGTAAAACTTTCCAGGAAATTCAAGGTCTCAAAAAACATATCATAGATGATATGCCAAGATACAAGTATCATTTGAAAAATGCATCATAAAGTCCATCAGGATGTGAATATCTGCTACCATTTTACAAATGAAAGTTAAAAAAATTGTAAAATATCTGAAAAGAAAAGGAAATGATGCTCTCAGCAAATCAGGCAGAATCCGCGGAAAGAGAAACAACTGATGCTTCAAGTCTGAACATTTCGTCAGAATTCACCTCACACATATTTGATCTTGACAAATGGACCTATCCAGTTAATCATAGAACTCTATAATTATTTTTGTGCTACTCAGATTTCTGCAAGCCGCTGTTAATTCCTATTAAGATTATATTCCTTTTTACACATTTTACGCTTTGAATGTTAAAAGCATTTTCATTTGCGTGACTTGAATTTGTGGGTAATTTCAGGCTTTGTTCATTAAGAGTATGGTTATTTGGCAAATCATTAATTTCATAATAGCTGCAAAGACTTGTACAGAGAAAATTAATTGTCTAGAAATTCTATAGTGTGAACCAATATTCTGTGCACCATCTGATAATAACTTATTAAGCACTTAATCACTGAAAGTATAAAATGCTGCAAATACTTAGTAGGTCAAGATGCATCTATAGAAAGAGAAACATAGTTATTGTGAGTCCTGAACCACTAGGTTCAGGAACAGCTGTTGCCCTACAACCAGTGGTCTCCTGGACCAGCAGGGCTATTTTCACTTACCTCGGTGTTGAACTGAATCCACAGCCTTTGCTAAGTATAGTTTTTCCTGAATTGTGTTGTGTGTTGCATTTCTCTGTGCTGCGTTTGAGTAACATAACACATCAAGGGGTAGTGACTAGACCATCTGACTTGTCTACTAATCATATGTTTGGTGAACACACTGGCCATCCAATGTTCAATATGCACAATAAATAAGCAATATGACTCATTAAATGTAACTGAATAGATAAACTAGATACTGAAACATTGATTCCACAGCGTTTCAAGTTCCTTGGTGTCAGGATCTCTGAGGATCTAACCTGATCCCAACATATCGATGCAGTTATAAAGAAGGCAAGACAGCGATTTTACTTCATTCGAAGTTTGAAGAGATTTGGTATGTCAACAAATACACTCAAAAACTTCTATAGATGTACCGTGAAGAGCGTTCTGACAGGCTGCATTATTGTCTGGTATGCGGGGCTACCGACCAGGACTGAAAGATAGCTGCAGAGGGTTTTAAATTTAGTCAGCTCCATCTTGGGTACCAGCCTACAAAATACCCAGGACACCTTCAAGGAGCAGTGTCTCAGAAAGGCAGCGTCCATTATTAAGGACCACCAGCAACCAGGGCATGCCCTTTTCTCACTGTTACCAACAGTTAGGAGGTAGAGAAGACTGAAGGCACACACTCAGTGATTCAGGAACAGCTTCTTCCCTTCTGCCATCCGATTCCTAAATGGACATTGAACCGTTGAACACTCCCTCACTTTTTAAATATATATTATTTCTGTTTCTGCATGATTTTTAATCTATCCAATATACGTATACTGTAATTGATTTACTTATTTATTTATTTTTTTCTCTTCTATATTGTGTGCTGCATTGAACTGCTGCTGCTAAGTTAACACATTTCACGATACATGCTGGTGATAATAAATCTGATTCTGATTCTGACTGCATTGAGCTTGGTATGGCAACTGCTCTGCATAGGACAAGAAGCTGCAGAGTTGTGGCCACAGCTTGGCACTTTACAGAAACCAGCCTCCCCTCCAAGGAGTCTGTCTAAACTTCTTGCTGCCTTGATGAAGCAGCCAGCATAATCAAAGACCCCATGCCGCAGTCATTCTTTCTTCTCTCCTCTTTCATTGGGCCGAAGATACTAAAATCTGAAGACACATATCAACAGGCTCAAAGCTTCTACCCTGTTGTTATAAGATTATTGACTTGTGCACTCTTACGATAAGATGGACTCTTGACCTCACAATCTAGCCCTTTATGATTTTGCACATTATCGTTTACCCGCACTGCACTTTCTCTGTAGCCGTAACACTTTATTCTGCATTCAGCTATTTTTGTATCTTGTTCTACCTCAGTGCACTGTGCAATGATTTGACCTGTATGAACAGTATGTAAGATCATCAGTTCACAAGGGCACTGCCTGCCTGGGTCTTCTGGCCAGCAGGCGACAGCAAAAGTCTTGGTGGAGTGGAGATGGTGGGAGGATAAATGTAAGCTTCCTGACAGAGGACAGAAAGTTTGTGCTCCATGAAGCCACTGCCACTGCTCCAGGCCAAAGCCTTCACAAACTAATAAACCATTAGGGATTTCGGAACAGATGTGAGACCCAGCAAGCCTGTAATCTGCAGACATAACAGCAGCAGTTTGAGTTTGCTGGCAGCACTCAGACACTGTGACTGCTCTCTGTGTTGCATTGGAAGTTGTAACACCCAGACACAAGGTGCTGTATAACTCTTCCATCCACAACTGTGTCCACGCAGTTAGCTACAAATTCCTCAATGTGTGCCAAAACCATGATCTGACTCTTATTCATTGACAATAAATAAGGTTTACTGACTATATTCTCAGTGAACCAATCATTTTATTGTGCACTGCACCAAAAAATGGTGGAGGAACTTAGAAGTCAAGCAGCATCTATGGAGGGAAATAAACAGACAATGTTTTGGGCTGAGAAGCTTCATCAGGGGTGGAAAGGAAGGGGGAAAATCAAGAATAAGAAGGTTGGGGAAGAGGAAGGAGTACAAGCTGGCAGATGATAGATGAAGCCTAGTGAGGGGGAAGTTGGTGGGTGGGGAAGAGGGATGAAGGAAGGAGCAGGAAGGTGATAGGTGGAAGAGGTAAAAGGCTGAAGAAGAAGGAATACGATAGGAGAGCATAATGAACCATGGAATAAAGGGAAGGAGGAGGGACACCTATTGGAGGTGATAGGCAGGTGAAGAGAAGGGTGAGAGGGAAAACAGAATGGAGAATGGCTCCAACGCCCTTTCCTACTATATGCCTTCTTCTTCAACCCTTTATGTCTTCCACCAATCAGCTTCTAGATTCCTACTTCATCTCTTCCCCCAGTCAACCTCCTTTCCCCTCACCTGGTTTCACCCATTACCTATGTGTTTGTACACCATCCCCTCCCCCACCTTCTGCCCCCTTCATTTCCATTCCAATGAAGGGACTCGATCAAATATGTCAACTGTTATACCCCTACATAGATGCTTTGCTGCCTGATTTGCTGAGATCCTCCAGTATTGTGTGTGTGTTAGCTAAGGCTTCCAACATCTACAGAGTCTGTTGTGTTTTTGTCTTTATCTTGCATGGCTTTCAACAAGGTGCCAGCTTTGATTCTGTGACTCTTGAATCAGAAATTTCCAGTTTCAGGTCACACTCTAGAGATTTGAATGCAAGAACATCTAGAATGATATTTCTGTACAGTACTGAAAGAGTGTTGTAATATCAGAGATTACATTTTTCTTATGAGACATTAAAAGAACATCTTGTAAAATATTCCATAGTACTGTTTCATAGAACAGCAAGAGAGTTCTCCCTATTGTTCTTCCAATAATTATCTCCCAACCAGCAGTACAATACACAGATTAGCATTAATTCATTAACACAGTCCTAATGGAATAGAGCCTCTGGAATTTCTCCATTTTTGTATGGTACTAACTTGATAGGCATACAGCCTCCTGTCCTGTAAATTTCTTTTATTCAGTTCTTCAGATCCCTGCAACTGTACCTTTTTGTGAGCTTCTAACTCTGCTTCCTCATTCATGGATGCAGTCCCACCAAGTCCTGATTTCGTCTTTATCATGTCCTTCACTTTGTGCCTAGTTGTTAGCATCTATTGTTGTTCATGTCTAAATTTCTGCAAGTGTGCGACCAAGCCATGATTATCTAGGTTAATGCCACAACTTATTTTTGGGTAAGACAATGAAAAGATGAAAAGGAGGATAAAATGTATTATTTAGTGCAAAATTCCTTGCCAACAATCTTATTAAATACTCCACATGCAATGAATTACCTTGAAATTGTGACAGTTATGCAAGTTAAAAATTATAACAAACAAGGTATAAAAAACCCTGTATGCATAGTTTAAATATATTACTATTTAAATATATATTGATTTATTTATTTAACTTTGTGATATATTGTATTATGATTATGGCAAACAAGTGAAAATTCAGGAGGTGGGTACAATTAGTATACTGTTTTTAATTCACAAATTACTAGTGTATTTAAAGTGTAGAACGGGACCTTTCTGCCATATAACTGGATAAAAAAAATGATATGATTATTTATTGAATATGATTGATTATCCTGTCAGGAATTTATAAAATTAATTATGTGTTATAGAATAATAATTTAAATTTATGCTGTCAGTACATTTCTGTACTGTTATTAATATTATTTTGTAGTTCTAATGAAAATTAAATGATTAATATGATCTGTGCCTCTGTGTGATAAATTACTTTTATTTGCCCTATTGGCATTGCCATGGCACATCCCCTTGAATGATTTCAATTAAAAATCTTACAGTAAGTGCTTTTCCAAAAATTGAAGGAAGATTATTTCATCTGAATTAAAAACTCAAGGAATTTAACATTAATACATTTATGCTATGCAGTTTGCTAGATTAAATTTATTGTGCTTTTCATAAGACCTTCGTCAGCGGGATGAACAAAATGAATTTCTTAACGGGCTAAGTCATATTCCTATTTGAGGTGATACAAAAGTGAAAATGTTAGCCTTGGACAGTTTAAAATTCCACATTAGTTGTCCAAAAAAGTTTCTTTCTCTGCAGGCAAAATATGTGCCAAGAGTAATGGAATTTTTAAAAAAATAAATATTAGTTCCTTTAAATAATTCACTGCAGAAATGTTAATGTTAATTATATAGAAATCAATCAGGATTCTACTCCTCTGCAAATGAAAGAATAACCTTTAACTAGTCCTGCAAAGCATTATGTTAATTATTTCAGAAGTTATTGTTAGAATATTGCTGACATTTCCTCTTATTCAGAGGCCACTTTGAAATGTTTATATCTGTATTTTCATTGATAATTAGTAATTCAATGAGGTAAAGTAATATAAAAGCCAAGCATACAAACAGCTGGAGAATGTCATAACACTGTATTTCATTAGGGAGCACCATTGCAAATAAAATCAACAACTACCTATATACACCATGTAACAGAACCCGAAAACTTTCCTAATGCTCTACAGTTAATGATAACTCAGTAATGTGGAGACTACATTTGCTCCCACAGTCCATAACTTTATAGACTACCTACTTTTAGTGATCTGGACTGAAGCTTAAACATTGCCTAGATACTGACATAACTTCCTGAATTTCTTTCATAAAATGCTGCAGAACATATAATTATATTCACCAGAGAGAGCAGAGAGATTAATGTCTCATCTGCAAACTGACATCACAAACAAATCAGAAGCTCTCCAATGCACTAGTGGACTGTAGGCCATGAGTCTTTCTCTTAAGCCACCTGACCTGAGTAATCTGCTATCATTCTCTGAACAAATAGAACAGATCATCACAAATATTCAAACAAAAGTAACTCTTTTAAACTGTTTCATCCAAATTAGTAATTCTTAAAGTTGAATATGTGTGATAAATAGTACACGGCAAAATAGAATTCATTTGTTAATTTGGAAAGGATGGTTGAATTTCAATGTTAGCTAATTGCTGAAAGTTTGAAAAATATTTAGATTATTAAATTAAATATTTACTTCTTAATTTTCTGTAATATATATGCAGCATTATGCCAAAGGTCAGCTCATGATCTCATTCCCCCTTTTGATACCTCCAGAACATTCCAGTGCTCTTCAGATTTGCCTCCAGTCTTCCATTTTCAGTACACCTAAGCTCACCCAACTTCTACTGGTGATATTCTAACGTAAACCTATACTCAGTCCTGGACATCCACCACATTATTGAAATTAAAATACAGCACAATCTGTGCCAATACTAACCAGCTGTAGATCCACCAAGGAGATTCTCCAACCTAAGGAATGGGAAGGTGAGGAAATTCATAACACAGTGTGTTACAGATTTCATCGTTTACATTTCCCTACAGATGAGTGCCCAAATTCCACAAACAACGCAGCATGGGAATAGCAGATTTTTGGGGCTGTTCATTTAGTATATGTGATAACCTTCAATATTTTCAGCATGATGTATCTCAAAAATGACAAAGTCATCATTCAATCCATATAATTCACCAAATGCAATAGAAAAGAATCAGGTTTATTATCACCGGCATGTGTCGCGAAATTTGTTAACTTAACAGCAGCAGTTCAATGTAATACATAATATGGAAGAAGAAGAAGAAGAAGAAGAAGAAGAAGAAGAAGAAGAAGAAGAAAAAATAATAATGAATAAATAAGTAGATCAATTTACAGTATACGTATGTTGAATAGATTAAAATCATGCAAAAACCAGAAATAATAGTACATTTAAAAAGTGAGGTAGTGTTCATGGGTTTAATGTCCACTTAGGAAACAGATGGCAGTGGGGAAGAAGCTGTTCCTGAATCGCTGAATGTGTGCCTTCAGGCTTCTGTACCTCCTACCAGATGGTAACAGTGAGAAAAGGGCATGCCCTGGCTGCTGGGGGTCCTTAATAACGGACACTGCCTTTCTGAGACACCGCTCCCTGAAGATGTCTTGGGTACTTTGTACGCTGATACCCAAGATGGAGCCGACTTAATTTACAACCCACTGCAGCTTCTTTCGGTCCTGTGCAGTGCCCCCACCCAAACACAGTTGGGATTCTGTGTTTAGTCTTGCATGCTTTCAAATGGGTTTTAAATCAAAATATCATACTCCTGTGTTCGAAGTCATCAGAAACCTGAATTTGGCCTAATCCATCAGTCTTCTCTGCTGTATGTTCTTTCTTTAAAATGCTTCATAAAGAAATTCAAATACTTCTTGTAAGCAAATATTTACTGTCAATGTATTAGTTAACTGGAGGAATCTGATCATATAAACAAGGTAGCTATTAAGCAATCAATAGGAGCATGCAAGGAAACAATTACTTCAGCATTATTTTTCAAACAAACTTGGCAGCTAATTGATAAAGGTAATGGTAATCTGATGTTCAATTCACCTCATCAACAAACTGAGAAGCTCCAAAAATGTCCACAGATATGAATATGTTTTGTTTTACAGAATAGGCACCTTCTCATTTTCACTTAAAATTATTTTAAGAAAGCTAATGGCATGCTGGCCTTCATAAGAAGGGGAATTGCATACAAGAGCAAAGAAGTCCTTCTGCAGCTGTACAGGGCCCTGGTGAGACCATACCTGGAGTACTGTGTGCAGTTTTGGTCTCCAAATTTGAGGAAGGACATTCTTGCTATTGAGGGAGTGCAGCGTAAGTTCACAAGGTTAATTCCCGGGATGGCGGGACTGTCATATGCTGAAAGATTGGAGCGACTGGGCTTGTATACTCTGGAATTTAGAAGGCTGAGAGGGGATCTTATTGAAACATATAAGATTATTAAGGAATTCGACATGCTGGAGGCAGGAAGCAAGTTCCCGCTGATGGGTGAGTCCAGAACCACAGGCCACAGTTTAAGAATAAGGCGTAGGCCATTTAGAACGGAATTGAGGAAAAACTTTTTCACCCAGAGAGTGGTGGATATATGGAATGCTCTGCCCCTGAAGGCTGTGGAGGCCAAGTCTCTGGATGCTTTCAAGAAAGAGATGGATAGAGCTCTTAAAGATAGCGGAATCAATGATTATGGGGATAAGGCAGGAACTGGATACTGATTGTGGATGATCAGCCATGATCACAGTGAATGGCGGTGCTGGCTCGGAGGGCTGAATAGCCTACTCCTGCACCTATTGTCTATTGTCTACTTGCTGCATATTGCATACTACAGGATGCCCTAGTACACGTCTGCATTGCTTTGTCGTTTAAGCCACCTGCACACAAGGAAGCTAGAAGACATAACATAGATCATATGTTTTCTTTGTCATTGAAATTAAATTGCATGGTTTTTCTTCTCAAGTTTTTCTGAAGTTCTACTTACAACATCTCCTCATAGCATTTATGTATACCTTCTGCAATATTTTCACAATTAGAGAATAATCAGTATCTAAATTCCAAAATATAAGCAACAACAAGTTGTCAGTTTGCAGAAAAGCACATGACAGATCACAGTTTTTTAATATTATAAACATAAAAGGAAATATTCAGGAAAGTAAAAAGCAATGAAGCTTCAAGAATGCAGGACTTTGTGCATGTTATTGGGAAAGTAGATCAATACATTTTCAATTAACCTTCTGCCAGGAACAGCAATTCTGAAGATGGGAGCAAAAATCTTTGTTTACTCCATAAACTTTGTGGCTTATAAAAGACATACACAATTTTTACATTTTATCAGTTGCAGTTGTACCTTAATTATCTAACTATGTAATCATAACATCAAATGGTTAATTTGGAAAACCTTATAAACAAAACAAAACTAATACTTAGAAACGTAAACACGAGGAATTCTGCAGATGCTGGAAGTTCAAGCAACACACATCAAAGTTGCTGGTGAACGAACACCTACGCTCAGTCAGCCAGAGAAAGCAGGATCTCCCAGTGCCCACACATTTTAATTCCACATCCCATTCTCATTCTGACATGTCTATCCACGGCCTCCTCTACTGTAAAGATGAAGCCACACTTAGGTTGGAGAAACAACACCTTATATTCCGTCTGGGTAGCCTCCAACCTGATGGCATAAACATTGACTTCTCTAACTTCCGCTAATGCCCCACCTCCCCCTCATACCCCATCCATTATTTATTTATATACACACATTTTTTTCTCTCTCTCTCCTTTTTCTCCCCCTGTCCCTCTGACTATACCCCTTGCCCATTCTCTGGTTTCCCCCCCCCTTGTCTTTCTCCCCAGACCTCTTGTCCCATGATCCTCTCATATCCCTTTTGCCAATCACCTGTCCAGCTCTTGGCTCCATCCCTCACCCTCCTGTCTTCTCCTATCATTTTGGATCTCCCCCTCCTCCTCCCACTTTCAAATCTCTTACTAACTCTTCTTTCAGTTAGTCCTGACGAAGGGTCTCGGCCCGAAACGTCAACTGTACCTCTTCCTAGAGATGCTGCCTGGCCTGCTGCGTTCACCAGCAACTTTGATGTGTGTTGCTAATATTTAGAAAAATAATTTTGGGATTGAAATGAGATAATCAATATATAATTTTGTCCTCTTGAGTACTTAACAGTACTTAGTGGATAACTTGCTGGACTTTCATCCAAAAGAGCGGACCATTGGTTCAGATGTTCAAATCCCATTATGACAGCTGGGCAATTAAATTTACATAATTAAATACAGCAGGAATCAAAAAGCGTCTATTAGTAACGTTACCATGAAACTAATGGACCATGGTTTAAAAAAAGCAAGCCTGAGCATTAACATCTTTCAGGATAGGAAGAATGTCATCCTTAACTGCCAGATTCAAGTGTAGCAGAAAACTGGTGATGATCAGTAAGTGGTGACCCGGCCCCGACACAAACAAATAAATTAAAACAAAAAGGCTAGGTGATAAATACTTAATAAAACAAAACTTTGTAAAGGTCCGGGCATCAGATGACAAAAGGGGGTAGTTATGTGCTGAAATCTTTCAAAGGGTAAGCATGAACCCAGCTTTGTTGTAAATTTCTAGAATTTTTGAATTTTTGCAGAATATTTAATGTTACAAATGCTCCTGGTTCCAATTCTATCCTTTGGTAATGTAGCAAATCACTTTGAAATGATGCTCTTTTGATCTCTGCTGTTCCTTCACTGGCAATAATTTTGCTGATGAATAAAAAGTTGTAGATTTAGAATCAGAAACAGAATCAGGTTTAAAATCATTAGCATACTATATTTCATGAAATTCATTGTTTTGTGGCAGCGGAACATTGCAATACATAATAATAAAAACTATAAATTATGGTAATAAGTAAATATAAATTAAGAAAATTAAATTAAATAAGTAGTGCAAAAGGAAAAGAAAAAAAAAACTAAGGTAGGGTTCATGGGTTTATTGTCCATTTAGAAATCTGATGAAGCTGTTCCGGAAATGTTGATAGGTTCTTGATTGGACATGGCATCAAAGGTTACGGCGAGAAGGCCGGGAACCGGGGTTGAGGAGGAGATAAATGAAAAAGGATCAGCTATGATTGAGTGGTAGAGCAGACTTGATGGGTTAGATGGTCTAATTCTGCTTCTTTGTCTTATAGTCTTACGTTGAGTGTATGTCTTCAGGTTCCCGTAACTCATCCTTGATGATAGCAATGAGAAGAGAAAATGTCCTAGGTGATGGGCGTCCTTGAAGGAGGATACCACTTTTTTGAAGCATCGACTTTTAAAGGCATTCTGGATGCTGGGGAGGCTAGTGGCCATGATGGAGGTGATAGAGTTTACAACTCTCTGCAAGTTTTTTTGATCCTGTCCAGTGGCCTCTCCATCCCAGTTAGTGATGCAACCATTTAGAATGCTTCCCATGGTATTTTGAGAATGTTTTTGGTGACGTAGCAATTCTCCTCAAACTCCTAATGAACTATAGCCGTTGTTGTGTCTTCTTTGCAACTGCAGCAATATGTTGGGCTCAGAATGGATCCTCAGAAATGTTGGCATCCTTGAATCTGAAACTGCTCACCCTTTCCACTTCTGATCCCTCGATGAGGACTGGTGTGTGTTTCCTTGACTTCCCCTTCTTGAAGTCCACAATCAGTTCCTTTGGCCTTACTGATATTAAGTGTCTGGTTGTTACTGTGACACCACACAACTAGTCAATTTATTTCACACCTGTAAGTCTCCTCATCACGATCTGAAATTATGCCAATAATAGTTACGTCATTGGCAAATTTATAGATGGCATTTGAGTTATGCCGAGTCACACAATTGTGAGTGTAGCAAGAGTACAGCAGTGGGCTAAGCATGCATCCTTGAGGTCCACCAGTGCTGATTGCACGTGAGGAGGAGACATTATTTCCAATCCACACAGACTGTGCTCTCCTGGTGAGAAAGTCAAGGATCCAGTTGCAGAGGGAGGTACAGAGGCCCAGGTATAGGAGACTGTTGATTAGAACTGAGGGCATGATTACATTGAAAACTGAGTTGTAATCAATAAACAGCAGCCTGATGTATATATTGCTACTGACCGGGTGATCCAAAGTCAAGTGGAGAGCCAATGAGATTGCATCTACTGTAGATCTATTATGTCGATAGGGAAATTGCAACAGGTCCAGGTTCTTGCTTAGGCAGGAGTTGACTCTAGCATGACCAACCTCTCAAAGTACTTCATGACAGTAGATGTGAGTGTCACTGGGTGATAGTCATTGAGGCAGCTCACCCTGCTTTCCTTGGACATTGGTATGATAGTTACCCTTCTGAAGCAGGTGGGAACTTCTGACTGCAGCAGTGACAGATTGAAGATATCCTTGGACACTTTCACCAGTTGGTTAGCACAGGTTTTCACAGCCCCACCAGGTACACCATCAGGGCCTTCTTGAAAGATGTTCTGACATTGGCCTCCAAGACAAACATCACAGGGTGACCAGATACTGAAAGAATTCACATAGGTGTAGTTTTGTCTTTGTTTCAAAGCACGCATAAAAGGCATTGAGCTCATACGCAAGTGAAACTTCACAAACATTCATGATATTAGGTTTAAGTGTCACTTGGGAAACTTGAGAACAGAAATGTATGTCAAGTTTCTGTCCAGAACTGAGGGAGCATTGCTTGATTTTTTTTTGTCTTTTGGATGTGATGCTATAACAAAGCTCCTTCTGCCTTTTCAGTGGGACATTCCAGCTGGCTGTTCCTGTAGGAAGGGCAAGTTCTTTCTGGTTATATCACACTGCTATTTGTTGAGCTTTGCCAAGCAAAAAAAAAATGTATATTGCTTGCCAAATTGCAATAATGGCTATGTTTCAAAATCTACTTCACTATCTATAAATTCTTAGGGCAGTGAAAGTTGTTATACAAAGCTAATCTTTCTTTTTTGTGATGTATCTGGAACACAACTACTTCATTTTCTTCTATGTACAGCATAAGATGCAATTATATTACTTTGCTTCAGTTCCTGTAAAAACCTGCAGTGGGAATTTTTACCTTCTGTTACAGTATGTTAAGAAAAGAAAGGGGAAGGCAGCAATCTATTCAATACCAAAACTTACTTCAAACAATTCTTAGATTCTCCAAACTGCTCAGATTAGTAGCTTCCTTTGATTTTTTTTCTCTCTGATACATTACATGCTTTTATTAGTGGCAAGTTCCTGCTCACTGTGATGATCAGGTATCTGTTTCTAGGTAAGTATGCATCTCTCAGGGTGACTCTTGCTGCCTGGTTCCCAGCTCATCATCAAGGCCTATTTCAACACACCATAACTGCCCAACAGCATTGATAGAATGGCTTTGACAGCAGATGAGACCCTAATCCAGGTCACCAAAATATCAAAGCTATCCATGCTTTCATGGTGTTAGCAAAAAGTAAAAATGTTAAAAATGTCAAAAAAATTATTCTTATGATATAATATCATGCACACTTAAAACAATTAGAAATATTTACATTCATTAAATTAAATCAAACAGCAAAGCTCTTCATACCTTCCTTCTGGCAACCAATTTATCCTATTAATTCCAAAGAGCCACTGCACATACTAGTGTTAATCCGGGAGCAGAATTAGCAGACGTCATCAATCTGGGAGTGAGAAAGCTGCAAGGCTAAGTGTAACATTGTTACAATTATGAAACATTTGCAAGCACAGAGAAGGTATTTCACTGAAGGTGTTCTACAGAACAGAAGACTAAATTACAGTCAACACTCGGGGAAACACCTCTTGAGTACATACCTGCTGTCATACCCCAGTGGATCTCAGCATAAGATCTGTCAAATATTTCTTTATTCAGCTTCATATATCTATTCGAAAGTTCAAGCATGAAGACTTGCTGAGATGAATCAACAGAGTGCTGCTCCGCTGAAGTGAGGAGAGTGGAGATAGTAGTATCTGTTGCCCCAGAAAAGTAAAAACACTCAATTCAATGACTTTCATTCATTTGTCACTGATACAGAAATAATGCTTTATATTGCTTCAAAATAAGTTGCTCACTGTGTTTTATAAGCATTATTATTAATAGCTTATTATTGTATTCTTTATCTTTTGTGTATTTTGTTGTGCTGCATCGGATCCGGAGTAACAATTAGTTTGTTCTCCTTACATTTCTCTACAGGAAATGACATTAAACAGTCTTAAATCTTTAGTCTTGTCAGTTTGAATCTGGTGTCATCGATACAGGATCCATGGCATTCAGCATTAGGGCAGACAGAGGGCAGGCCAACCAGCAAATCAGAGTAAGGAATTTGCAATAATGGAATATACACTCAGTGGTCACTTTGTTAGGTACACAGTTTGTTAATGCAAATGTCTAATCAGCCAAACATGTGGCAGCAACTCAGTGTTTAAAAGCATGTAGGCATGGACAAGAGGCTCAGTTGCTGCTCAGACCAAATATCAAAAAGGGGAAGAAATGTGATCTAAATGACTTTGACTGTGGAATGATTGTTGGTGCTAGATAAGGTGGATTGAGTATGTCAGAAACTGCTGACCTCCTGGGCTTTTCATGCACAACAGTCTCCAGAATTTACAGAAAAGGGTGCAATAAACAAAAACAAGAATAATTCCAGGAATGAAAGGGTTACTGTATGAGGAACATCTGGCAGTTCTTGGGTTGTATTCCCTGGAGTTGAAGAGAATGAGGTGGGATCTTATAGAAACATTCCAAATGTTAAAAGGCCTGAACATATTAGATATGACAAAGTTATTTCCCATGTTAGGGGAGTCTAGAACAAGATCACATGACTTCAGGATTGAAGGACATCCATTTAAAACAGAAGTGCAGAGAAATTACTTTAGTTAAAAGGTGGTAAATCTGTGGAATTTGTTGCGAAGAGTGGTTGTGGAGGCCAAGTCATTGGGTGCATTTAAAGCAAAGATAGATAGGTTCTTGTTTAGCCAGGGCATCAAAGGGTATGGGGAGAAGGGAGGGGAGTGGGGATGACTGGAAGAATTGGATCAGCCCATGATTGAATGGTGGAGCAGACTCAATGGCCAAATGGTCTACTTCTGCTCCTATATCTTATGGTCTTATGGTCTAACCAAAACATCCAGTGTGCAGCCTTGTTGATGAGAGAGGTCAGAGGATAGATTGACTGGTTCAAGCTGACGGGAAGGCAATAGTAACTCAAATAACCATGCATTACAACTATGCTGTGCAGAAGAGCATCTCTAAACACACATGTCAAACCCTGAAGTGGATGGGCTACAGCAGCAGAAGACAACAGTGAGTTCCACACCTGTACATAATAAAGTGGCCACTGAGTGTACATCATATTTAAGTCAATCTGTGGAAAGTATAAATAAAAATTGTGGCATGCATTAACATAAAAATACAAAGTAGCAAGTTCCTTTTTTTTACTATCTGGCCATTCTGAAGAAAAAAATTAAGGTTATTTACCAGAAATTATGATGTGGTATATTAAAAACTCATTTAGTTTAACTGGTCAATCTTCAGTTCAAGTAATGACAAATGTAATGTATTTTATGTCATTTAAAAGATTTTTTCAGAGATCTGAATTCAAATTACATTATTGTGGAATTTAAGTTATTAGTATTGAGTTAACAATAATGACCAAATTTTTATTGTTTTCAAACCAGGTTCATTGCTATCGTTCAGGGGAAAAAATCTTAACATTCTTACCAATTTTGGTTTGCATATGACTGAAGATCCACCTTTCTAAAATGTCTTATCAAACCCTACAAAATACTATGTTATACAATTACCATTATTCTCACTGTTATAAAATTACCATTACGCTCAAGCAGAGCAAGAATAAAAATGGTACAGCCACCTGGCATCAAACTAGGTAGTGAACTAAAATAAGTCCAGTTGACTTTGTAAAGTATTCCTCAAAAGTATCTGGGTGTGTAAATTGGAACAGGTAATGGACAGTGGTGTACAGGCAGGAGGGAAAGATAACCCTTAGTTTTTCCTTCTCTTTGCTTTCTGCCTAATAACAAACTCTCGGTAAATGCCAGTATGTTAACCAAATTTCTAGTGGGCTTTAACCTTGCCGATCAACATCCAGTGAGGGTACCTTATTGAACAATCTCCTAAAATCCAAATATGTCACATCCATTGGTTCCCTTTTATCTATTCTATAAATTCCATCCTCAAAAAATCTAGAGAGTAGCCAAATATGATTTTTATTTCATGTTTGGCTCAGTCCTTCTACGCTCCATCTACCAGATCAAGCATGATCTCCCAGTGGCCATCCATTTTAATTCCACTTCCCAGTTCCATTCCAATATGTCCATCCATGACCTCCTCCACTGCTGGGATAAGGCCACACTTAGATTGGAGGAACAACATCTTATAATCTGTTTGGGTAGCCTCCAACCTGATGCCATGAACATTGATTTCTCAAATTTCCAGTAACACCTCTACCACCACCCCTCCTCCTTCACCATTTCCCATCCTCTTGTCCCTCTTTCATGTTATTTCCTTGCCCACCTATTGTCTCCCTCTGGAGTTCCTTTCCACCCCCCCCCCTTTTTTCTTTCTTCCATGGCCTTCTGTCTCTTTCACCAATCAACTTCCTAGCTCTTTGCTTCATCCCTCCCCTCCAAGTTTCACCTATTGTCTGGCGTTTCTCTCTCCCCTCCCAAAACCATTCAAATCTACTCCTCAGCTTTTTTTTCTCCAGTCCTGCTGAAGGGTTTTGGTCCAAAACATCAACTGAACGTTTTTCCATAAGTGCTGCCTGGCCAGCTGAGTTCCTCTGGCATTTTGTGTTTGTTATTCCTTTCAAGGTGCTCAGTTATTATATCCTTCCCTATAGATTGAGGTCTTAACCATTATACTAACATTAGATTGGATATTCCATTTTTTCTCTCCTTCCTTTCTTTACAATTGGGTCACACTTGCTACCTTCTAATTCAGAGGAAAAGAATCCACAATTTGTGGAACTTGTAAGATGATAACTTGAACGCATGCCATCTTTAAACCACCTCATTTACAGCATCAGGTTTTTAGGATTTAACAGCTTTCATTTTCACCAATTTTCTCAAATATGTTTTTTTGGTTCATGCTTAATTCCTTTTTTCCTCATTCTTTCCAAACCCTTGATTCTCATAGATTTTGTCTGTATTCTGTGAAGATAGAAGCAGTCATTTTTGATTTCTCTGTTTTTTGTTTTTTCCCATTATAAATTATCTTGTGACTTACACTCCTTCGTTAATCTTTTACTTTTTTATATAGCTGTGAAATCTCTCTCAGTGTATTGTTATGCTTCACTAAGTTACTATTATGTTTTGTCATTCTTTTCTTTGTAAAATTCTCATCTCTCTTTTGCTGAGTTCTAAAATGCTCCAAACCTTCAGGCCTAGTACTATTGCAGCAACTTTGTTAACCTCTTCCATAGATATACCACTATATTCAATTTTTTTCTTGTCTGGCAGATTCTTTGCTTTCTCTTTTGTGTTTTAATCATTTTTGTTTGCAGCCTATGGATTCTTTCTCTGGGGCTTATTATTGCCTGTCTACAATCGTACCTTTCACAATATTCTCCAAATCAACCATAAGAACCCTCCGCTCACACCTTAATAGATCCAATTGTTTAGATTTAAAGTTGCAGTTTTGCATCAAACTACATCACTTTCAAACAAGCTTATCAAAACACTTATTAAAGAAATCAAGTGCCATAAACCCTTTTCCTTAGTTGTTCCTTAACCTCTTAATCTACAAAAGCATCTTGTATACATTCCATGAACTAGATCATACAAAATTTGTAACATAAAATAGTGAAACACTGTAAAAACACATGATACTGTGCAGATATTTTAACCTAATCTAACATCAGTCTGCTCAGGGCTAACAGCCTTGACTAATAAAACAAAACTGTTATGGAAACCGCAATGAAGAATCCTACATCTGACTGCAACGGCATTCCTAAGTCTCCATCTGCTACTTACAAGTCTGACTGTAGGGAAAACAGAGAGGAAGCAACTAACACAATGAAGGAAGCCCTGAACACTTCACAAGATGGAAGACCTTTGATGCTGTCCTAAACGCCAATGGGAGTACGTAAGTAAAATCAAGCCAATTCTTCCCTCCCACATTGCCCTCCATTTTACTTTCATCCATGTGCCTATCTAAGAGTTTCTTCTATGTTGCTAATGTATCTGCCTCTACCACCTCCCCTGGCAGGGTGCTCCATGCCCCATCAATCTCTATGCAAAAATCCTACCTCTGACATCCCCCTATACTTTCCTCCAATCGGTTAAAATTTTGCCTCCTTGTATTAGCCATTTCCATCCTGAGAAAAAGTCTCTCGAGCCACTCGATCAATGCCTCTTATCATCTTGTATACTTCTATCAAGTTATCTCTCATCTTCCATCACTCCAAAGAGAAAACCCTAGTTTGTTCAAGCTATCCTCATAGGCATGTTTCTAATCCAAATAACATCTTGGTAAATCTCTACTCCCTACCTAAAGCTTTCAGATCCTTCCTATAATGAGGCAACCAGAACTGAACACTATATTCCAAGTGTGGTATAATTAGGGTTTTATAGTGCTGCAACTTTACCTTGTCGCTCTTGAACTCAATCACCCAACTAATGAAGGCCGATACACCATACTCCTTAACAGCCTTATCAACTTGCAGGCCAGCATTGAGGCACTTATAGAAGTGGACCCGAAAATTCCTCTAATGGAAGTGGATCCCAAGATTCCTCTTTTCCTCCACACTGCTAAGAATTAATCCTCCATGTTATTGCTGCAATCAGATTAATCTTATTTATATACAGGTTAACATCCCCATGAATACTATATTCCTCCTGCTATGTGTACTACTCATTTTTTCAGAGTAGCCTCAGAGGCTTGTGGCACCAGGTCAAACAGGAACAAAGGATATGTTGGGAGTATCATCAGGCATATATAGCAATGATGGGATGCCAGCCAAGTAAAGTACGTCAGGGCTACATGCATGTTGAATAACAAAATAAAAGAATGCAATAGACCGAGCTAAGTGATCTCATGACAAACAATTCTGTTAAAGTTACCATATCTACTCATGAATGGTGTTGGACAATCAAACAACTAGCAGAGGTCATGGAACACACATCAAAGTTGCTGGTGAACGCAGCAGGCCAGGCAGCATCTCTAGGAAGAGGTGCAGTCGATTTGTAACCTCAAAACTTTAAACTAATTCAAAGGAAGGCATGGGAGTCCAAAATATGGGTCTAATTTTGAGCTTACATTAAGCGAGGTGTGCTTGTATCATGTGGTAGTATGCAATTCATGTATTTTTAGATATAACCCAATATGAATTATTTAAGATCAAGAATGCTCAATCAACCAATATATATCCAAGATTACTGAAATATTAAATTCCCTCCAGGTTCCATAATGATGACAGGTGCTAAAGAAATGCTGAATAGATGATACACCTCATCTACCTCCTGAGATTCCCAACATCGTAGAGGGAAGTTTTCAGTCAATTCAATTTACTCCATGAGCCAGACAACATGCTGTATGTAGCAGTGGATTTCCAGAACTATCTCCACCTCTAGCTCAGCTGTTCCAGTGCAATGATAGCATTGGTACATTGGTATCTATTCAACAATGTGGAAAATTGCTCTCACAAATAACCTGCGCTCTGATATACATATTGAACCAGGGCCCTTTCGCTCCAGTGTGGACCAGCACCAGAAGGGAGGTAAGAGTGATAGTCCTTAAAATTATGGCAGCCCATCAAGTCTGTGCTAGCTGACACTAATAGGGGTATTCAATTCTCCCATTAATTAGGGATAGGCTACATATTCTGGCCTTGCCAGTTTTAGCCAGAACCCAAAAATATCAATGGGTTACATTTGACCCTTAATTTAGTTACATTACATTTCCCCTAGTACTCGCACACTCCCTGCTTAATAGACTTGCCAATAAAGCCTTAAGATGCAGGATCATACAAAAATGTTATTCAGTTGCCTTTTGCCATTGAGGTTAATAGGCATTAACTTATTCAGAACTCAATTGTTCACTCAATTTGTGATTCAATTTTCTGAGCCAACATATGGATTGGATCACATAATCTTGGGAAATAAATGCCATTACTATATTAAAGATAAAACATATTTATTTTATTCCAGGCTACATCTTCCTATGAGTTCTACTGGGGACTCAAACAATTTAGTTTTTGACAAACTGGTTTATTATTGTATTACTAAGCAATGAATACATTAATAATAGGCGTAGTTACTGAGATAAATTGCTTGAATACGCCTGGACTGTGAGCAACTGGCAACACAAAAACAGATCATTCGGGTTAGAGACGGTGAGTGAGAGCTGTTAACCAAGGAAACTGCCCTGTTAAGCTGTTGCCCTTTCCTCCAGGAGCCTGTGCTACATCTGGAACATTTGTACAAAAAAAAAAATTTCTGAACAACAGGGAGAAAAACGAGCAGAGCTCATACCTGGTGTTACAACGTCCTCATTCTAGGGGATAATATTGATGAGAAATTGGTAAACTCTGGAAGACTGACTAGGTTTTCATTGATGGAAGTGCTGCTATTGATGAAGACCACAAGGACAGATAAGTGGGCGCTAGGATCAGGAAGTCTGATAAGAACAGATAAAATAAAGAACAAATTTGTCACATGTTACAATCTAGAGCATAATACGTTGGGAATAAATGCAGTAGAATCATACAAAAGAAAAAATACAATATAAAAATGCATAGCTCTGATGGAGAAAACAAGAGGTAGCACCAAGATATCAAATGGACATAAAATTCAGCAAGTGGTTGATATCTCTTCAAAGAAATGGCATAGCAATATGGACTGATGAACTCCTTTTATGCTAAAGAAGCTGCAAGATAACAGAGAGATGAAGCAGAGTGAATATAATTGGTATATCCCAAGATTGTACTACAAGAGAACCAAACTCCTCAAATAGGTGTCTAAGTCAAGGCTCTTTAGACAATGCACCTCTTTTCCACTTTATCATTCAGTTATCAGATTCTTATTCTCATCACCTGGCAGTAAAAGAGCTTACTTCCACATAGAGCAAGCATTTCGCTTACTCAAGACTCTTGCTTTCAGAGAAGACTAATGAGTGTATTGCTTTGTGTTCTTATATTGAATTATCATTACCATAACAAAAACTAATAATTAACTTTATATTAATATAGTAAATAATATTAACATAGATTAAGCCAAAGCTATTAAAATGAATGTGGCATAACATGAAAAACCTTATCCTACGAATTGATGGATTTTATGTTTATTGGTTCTAAATGGGTGCAAACTTTCTTTTATTTTCAGTATTGGAGCAGTGTTGATTTTCATTAATAGTATATTCCCAAATGTTCCAACCTTTGAAAAATCCTCAGGAGTTTAATCATTTTGTTATTGTGGATAACAAATTGATGAATTTTGCTGATTAAACTTAAATTATAATTTAAAATCAAGTTAATTGGAGAATTGACATTAATTTAACAAACCAGGGTTATGTGATGCAATTAAATGAGAAGAATATGAATTGTTTCCCATAGATGCCTTCAGCATAATCTAGGGATTCAGTCCGGTATGTTACAATGAGTTCCATGTAATACTTGAAAGAAACCTCAAAGAGGGGAGCGATATACATCAAGGAATCCCTTTGCAAAATACTATAATGATGGAGAAAGCACACTGGATAAAAGTAGTTGCTTCATAATTCTTCAGGAGCTAACACAATATAGGAGGAATGTCAATGCAATACAGGGGTGTAAGACCTTGAATAAATTGCTGCTGTGAAATACATCATTTTGTCCGTTCAGACGAAACTGTAAGCAGAATTAAAAATTTCAGCCTTTCAGAAGTTGAAGACATTCTGGATCCTAGCATCTGGGAGGCAACACACTATCCTGACTTCTCTTTTGCAGCCACAGAATCTCTTGTCCATTCCCCTAACTATTGAGCCCCCTATCATGACTGCTCTGTCTGACTTTACCCTTCTGATAAGATATGCGCTGACAATGTCGGAACCTCAGTGTGGTGGAAAGACAGACTCCAAGCTAGAAACGGTGACTAGAGTTTATTCAGAACCATTCCAACAGAACATTGATGGCTTAACTGAGTGACACCACAAGACGTAACATTCTCAAAACTAGGACCCCACGATTAGCACTAATCAAGCATCCACTTAAATAATACAAAACATGGACTATCATGGCCCATCAAAATTAACTTAACAAGTTTAAACAGAAAACATGTAAAGAGCAAATCGCTTGGGGAAAAAAAACACAAGGAACTCTAAATGATTAATGGCTCTTATTAAACAATTAATCAATTCTGGTGCTCTAAAAACATTGGAGCCCAATGCTGTTCAGCTTACTGCATGGGCCTGCAGAGCAGATTAGAGTACACCTTTCCCCATGGCTGGCAACTGATAGCCCAGGGAGACCTGGAGATTCAAGTGGGACCTGGCGAACCTCGAGAGAGAGACCTGACAAAACTCGAGAGAGACTGGGGAATCTCAAGACAGATTTGGGAACATTGAGACAGAGAGAAAAATGAAAAAAATCTTTGAAAACATAGAAAAAAACTTGGAAACATTGAGAAAAACTTGGAAATGTTGAATAAACATTAGAGTCATTGAATAGGTCATGGGAAACCTGGGGAAATTTGATGATGTTGAGGCTCTGAAAAAGCTTTGATGTAGACTAGAGAAGCTCAGAACATAGACAAAAAAAGTTCAGAATGTGGACCCAGAACATGGACTTGAGAAACTTGGTACATAGACTAGAGATGCTCGGAATGTAAACTCGGAACATGGCCTTGAGAAACTGAGACTTAAGCTAGAAACATTTGGAACATAATCTTAAGAAACTCAGAACATGTACTTGAGAATAGATGACATTCTCACCGAAAGCAATCCGATATCAAAACATTACTTTTCAATCTCTAATGGGTCCAATACTTGCTGGGCTTCTTCTGTTACGATGTGCACTGGCATTGTCGGAACCCAAGTGTGGAGGTTATTTATAGAAATTCCAACAGGAAATCGGTGGTTCAGCTGAACAACACCACGAGACATAACATTCTCAAAACTACGACCCCACAATTAGGGCTAACTGGACATCTGCTTACATAATGCAAGTAACACGGAATTCCCGAGCCTATCAAAATAAACAACAATTTTAAACAGGAAGCACTAGGGGACTGTATTACAACGAGCAAGTCAATCAAGAAAAAAACTTAAGGCACTCTGAATGGGTAATGACTCTCATTAAACAACAATTAACCAACACAGGTTCTCTAATAACTTTGGAGCCCAGCTCTCTGTGGTTCCCTGCACAGACCTGAAGAGCTCATTACAGTCACCCAACTGCTATCTGAAGCCTCACTATTCTATTTTAAGAACTTGAAAATAACCCCTCCATTCATAAAAGCTTCACAGTAAATGCTAACCAGTAAATATCAAAGAGGCAGTCAGATTGATTTTAAGATTGAAGAACACCAGTCCAAAGATTAATTGAGATCTGTTATTGAGGGATAACTTTGATTCATATACACCTTTTTAAATCTGGGAATGACTAATCCATTTCTCATGTGTATGATTGACTTGGATGAAAACATGGCTGCATGGGTTAGTAAGTCCACAGATGATACAAAGATTGAAGGTTTTGTGGAGGGTTGCGAAAGGACACATCAGGATATTGATCAGTTGCAGATCTGGGTGGAGGAATGACAGATGGAGTTTAACCCATCCAAGTGTGAGATGCTGCACTTTGAGAAATCAGCTGTGAAGGGACAGTAGACTGTTAATAACAAAAGATCTTTAACACTGCTGATGTACAGTGAGACCCTGAGTCCAAGTTCATAAGTCCATGAATGTGGCTGCACAGGTTGATAGGGTGGTAACAAGGTATGTGGCATGCTTGCCTTTATTATTCAAGGCATTGAGTTCAAAAATCAGGAAATTATGTGGCAGCTTTATAAAACTCTTGTTCAGCCACATCTGGAGTGCTGCATTCAGTACTGGTTACCACATTCTGGAAATGATGTGGATGCTTTGGAGAGGGCGCAGAAAAGATTTACCAGGATACTGTTTGGATTAGAGGACATTTGCAATCAGGAGAAGTTGGACAACCTTGGTTTGTTTTTTCTGAAGTGGCAGAGGCTGAGAGGATACCTAATTGAGGTTTTATAAGATTATGAGAGACATAGATAGAGTAGACAGCCAGTATGATTCTCCTCGTGTCAAAATGATCAATACTCATCTCATGTCCAAGTTCAAGCTCGTTTGTCATTCAGCCATACACATGTTGAGCACATAGCTAAACAAAGCATCGTTCCTCCCACATTAAGGTGCAGAACACAGCACATACAGTCTCACACAGCACATGTAGTTATGATAGCATATACAGTTGCAAAATAATATTACCACAAATCCCTGAGTGGTATGGGCTGAAGATTGATGTACATAGGATGTTGTCCTGGTGACATGTTTCTCCAAGAGCAAGCACGTAGCAGTTCCTCATCTCATACTGGGACAGCCACAGACAAAGGCAACCCAGCTTGTATTCCAGCAAGCGAACACTAGAGAACAGCACCAGCAGAAGAGTTGGCCTGCTAGAGCCAGCACCCGAGCCAGCACTAACTCCAACGCACCCACCGAGCGTCTGTTTTCTCCCACAGCACCCCCGGTACCTCCCTCCCTCGGTGGGTGTAACAGGCCAAGGCATGTGGGCCTGGTCACTGCAACAAATGAGGCCATGCAGCTCTTCTGCAGTCAGTCTCACGAATAAACCAAAGAACCGGACTTGCAGTATTTTGTATTATCAACGTCCAAAAGGCACTTGTGAGCACAAAAAAAATAGTTGCATCATTTGTTGAACCTGGAGAGGCGACTGTGACCAAGTGTGTCATCATTTTACCTGAAGTCTTAATTAGTTTGGCACATCATGGGCTGCAGGCCCTATTCCTGTCTGTCATGTTTTGTAACAACAAAACATAAAGCTAATTAAAAGGAAAACAAAGGAACAGGTCTAACTTCATTAAGTGACATTCGCGCATATGACATATGCCATTCATGTACTTCTTACATAGTATATATACAGTATACTATATACAACTACTATATAGACATCTACAGCATAGTAAATTTTAAATTGTCCCATTCAGGCCTAAAAATTCAATCACCGTGGAGGTTTTCTTACTCTTGTGGGATAATGATTTTCCTGAAAAGGGGTTCACTTTGATTGGAAGGTTAGACGTGGCTGTGAAATCACTATCAGTTTCTGGGGGTTGTTGTAGTTGACTCTAAGACTGCAAGGAGTGGTTCTGACAGCACTGGACTCCTTTCTTCTCCTTCCTTTCTCTTCTCTTGATCTTGGAAAGGTGGATTTAGTTCACTTGAGTATTCTTTTTATTAATACTTCTATTGTTCCCTTTACCATCTGATCTCTCCTCGATTTCCTCATCCACAACATCATCTGATGAATCTTCTGTTTCCTTATCTCCATTGACACTTTTAGGCCTTCCATTCATACAGCTGGGCTTAGGTCTTTGCACCTACTTTACAAGTGTTTTTTGTCTCCCACTTGAAGTTCATGCAGAGTAGATTCTGGTTCTTTATACTTACAAAAGCCAAAACCCTGCAACTTTCCTCTACTTAAACTCTCTTGCACCTTAAAACCAGCCACATTTTGTAAGTAACAGCCTGATTAACACATCAGAAGCTCTCTCAGATATATTGCCAACAAAAACTATTGTATTCGGAACACTGCTTTCATCACTTTCACTCTGAGTAGCTTGGTCATTCCAGCAACATTTCATGGTGTACAACATGGAGATGGTTGTGGCATCATCCAGTACCTTACTTAATTTGCTTTCATTTGACTCTGTTATAGGGAATGTGGTATGCAAATTGTAGATGGTTTTCCAATCAAGGTGCAGTTGGCTTAGCCACTCATGTTGCTACAATGTTGATCCTCCTGTTTTTAACACTTACAAGCCCAATGTGGCTTTTTGGTTGTTGTACTTCACTGTTACAAATGTCATTCCACAGGAATTATCTTTTCTCCAGTATAAGTTCTTATTTGAATGTTTACAGGCCTCAGTTTAGTATCTTTGAAATGCTATTCAAACTCATTTTATTGAATGACTGAAAAAGTGAAAGCAGTATCCAATTCCATTTTAATTAATTTACCTTTCACTTTTGGAGTAAACTATATTGCTTGTCTATTGTTAATTTCCACGTTGTAAATCTCAACGCTACCCATTCCTGTGTCACTCTCGTCATAATCTTACTTTTCATCAAGAACATGCAGCTTTGTGTTTTTTTTAAACTGCAGCCTGACTTTTTATCTTTTTCTCTTTCCTGTGCTTTCCATTTTTTTGTCTGCCTGATATGCTCTAAGTATGTGAACTACTTTGTTGTATTTTCTGTAAGTTTTGCCTTTAAATATGCATTGGTCTAGTGTATGTGAGCCCCTGCCATAGAGGTAGCACAATTTTTTCAGCCAAGCAGGGATTTGTCTGGACGTTGCAATTTTGTTGAGACTCTGTCTGCTGTTTCCATCGATACAGCTATTTCAACTGCTCTTTTAAATGTAAATTGTGCTTCAGTTTGGAGCCATTTTTGAAAGCATTCTTGTAAGGTTCCACAAACTAAATGATCTCTCAGTGCACCACAAAGCTCGTCATTGAAGTGACAATGTTAAGACAATATCTTCAATTCAGCTATGTACACTGAAATGGACTCCCCTTCCTTTTGATTCAGTTGATGAAACCTAAAGCATTCTGCAATCAACAATGATCTCAGTTCTAAGTGTTCCTGCATTACTTTCATAATATCAGCAAAGATTACACCCACTGGTTTGGTTGAAAACAGCAAATGCTGGAAATCGAGAACAAAATTGGACAATGCAGGAAACATTCAACAGGTCAGATAGCATCTGTACAAAGAAACTTCCAGCAAAACAGCTGCAGTATTTCAAGAATGATGGGAAAGAATCATAAACCTATATAACAAAGACGTGAGCCTTTACTGACCCATACCATCCGTGGTACTTTTTTACATTAATCTCTTCTGCCGTCATTTCATGGATACCTTTAATTCTTTCCCATCCATGTACCTGTCCAAATTCCTGTTGAGCATTGTGTCTATCTCCTTGATATCTCATTCCAGGTATTCACCATCTTAAGGCCATAAGACCTAGGAGCAGAATTAGGCCATTTTGTCCATCAAGTCTGCTCAACCATTCCATCATGGCTGATTTATTATCCCTCTCAACCTCATTCTCCTGCCTGCTCCCCATAACCTTTGACACCCTGATTAATTAAGAACGTATCAATCTCTGTCTTAAATATACCCAATGACTTGCTGGTTGTGCAAATGAATTCCAGGATTCACCTCCCTCCAGATAAATAGATGCCCATCTACTCTGAAACAGTGCCCTCTGGTCGTAGACTCAGCCATTATAGGAAACTTCCTCTCCACATCCACTCTATCTAGGTCTCTTAATATTCTATAGGTTTCAATATGATCCCTCTCATTCTTCTGAATTTCAGTGAGTACAGGCCCGGAGCCATAAAATATTCCTCATACATTAACTCTCTAATTCCCAGGATCATTCTCATTACTGCTCTGGACCCTCTTAAATGTTAACACATCTTTTCTTAGATAAGGGGCCCAAAACTTCACACAATACTCCAAGTGCAGTTGGACAACTACTTTATAGAGCCTCAGTTTTATATATAAGCCTCCTTGCTTTTATATTCCAGTAATCTAGAAATGGATGCTAACATTGTGTCTGCCTTCCTTACACCGACTCAACCTGCAAGTTAAACTTTAGGGAACTTACCCAAGGACTCTGAAGTCACTTTGCAGTTCTGATTTTTGAATTTTCTTCCCACGCCTTTATTCCTTCTATCAAAGTGCTTGACAGTGGTCTTCCTTACACTATATTTCCTCTGCAACTTCTTTAGCTATTCTCCCAAACTCTCTGTGTCCTTCTGCAGACACCCTGTTTCCTCAATACCACCTGTCCCCTCCATCTATTTTTATATCTTCTGCAAAATTGGTCAGGAAGCCATCAATTCAGTTATCCAAATCATTGACTTATAACGTGAAAGGAAGAGGTTGTAACACCAACCCCTGCAGAACATCACTAGTCACCAGCAGCCAACCAGAAAAGGCCCACATTGTTCTTATTCTTTCCTTCCTACCAGCTAATCAATTTTCTATCCATGTTAGTATAGTTCTTGTAATAATCTCTGCTCTTGTCTTTTTAAGCAGCCTCATGTGTGGCACCTTTTCAACGACCTTCTGAAAATCTCAAAAACCAACATCCATTGACTCTCTTAAGTTTATCCTGCTTGTTATTTCCGAAAAGATTTCTAACAAATTTGCGAGAGAAGATTTCACCTGAAGCACATCATGAAATAAATGCAGTGTCATTGCTTTGCTGCTACTTGTGATTGGGAGGAGAGATTTGGGGTTCTAACATTTTTACTGTGTTGGCTACCAGTGACTAGTGATGATCTACAGGTGTCTATGTTGGGTTGGTGTTATGACCGCTTCTTTTCACATTAAATGTTAATGATTTAGATGATGGAATTGATGGCTTTGTTGCAAATAAGGACTTAACTGGATTAGGAAAATGTGCAAAGAAGTGGCAGATGGAATGTAGTGTCGGGAAGTGTTAAGTCGTGCACTTTGGTAGATGAAATGAAAGAATTGACTGATTTCAAATAGAGAAAAAAATAGAAAAAAACTGAGGCACAAAGGGACTCAGTTGTGCAGGATTCCCTAAAGGTTAATTTGCAGGTTGAGTCTGGTGAGGAAGGCAAATGTGATATTAGCATTCATGTCAAGAGGACCAGATATATAATGGGAAGGATATAATGTTGAGACTTTATAAAGCACTGGTAAGGCTTCCCTTGGAGTATTGTGAACAGTTTTAGGCCCCTTTTCTTGGAAAGGATGTGCTGCAACTGAACAGTGTGAAAGGGGGTTCACAAAAATGATTCCAGGTTTGAACGGCTTGTCATATGAAAAGTGTTTGTTGGCTCTGGGCCTATGTTCACTGGAATTCAGAAGAATGAGAGGTGACCAAATAGTGAAAGGCCTTGAAAGAGTGAATGTGGAGAGGATGTTTCCTATGGTGGGAGAGCTAAAACTAGAGAATGCAGGCCCAGAAAAGAGGGGCATCTTTTTGAATGGGGATAAGGTCTCCCAGACTTCCCACATCCCACACATGGTAAAAAAAAACACTGCTCCAGAAGCCATTCTCATGACACTACTATATCCGAACAGATAAGGATAAACAAATAAGAACAGAAAGAGGGAAATTTACCAAATACTTAACTTCACCCAAGCCTGAACTAAAGAGTGCCATACTGAAAAGAATGGCTGTTCCACTTGCACTTCAATTATTTTTATTGGCCCTTTCTAACAAATCCCTGTCATTGATTGCTCGCTCCTCAACTCAGAGAAACTGCGGCGAAGCTCTGCCTTGTTAAATACTGAATGTGGACCTGACTGAAAGGTAGCTCTTTTGGACCTCTTGCTGATTGGTTTCAAAATCCAAAATTCAAAATAAAGTTCAAAATTCAAAATAAAATTATTGTCATAGTACATACATACAACCCTGAGATTCTTTTTCCGGCGGGAGTACTCAGCAAATCTATAGAATAGTAACTGTGACAGGATCAATGATGGAGCAAATGCATCGAAGGCAGCAAACTGCAAATGTAAATAAAAATAAATAGCAATAAATAACAAGAGTATGAAATAACAAGATAAAGAGTCGTGAAAGTAAAATCATTGGTTGTGGGAACATCTCAATAGATGGGTGTAGTTATCCTCTTTAGTACAAGACCCCATCGGTTGAGGGGTAGCAACTGTTCTTGAACCTGGTGGTGTGAATCCAAGGCACTTGTACCTTCTAACTGAAGGCAGCAGCAAGAAAAGAGCATGGCCTGGGTGGTAAGGATCTTTGATGATGGATGCTGCTCTCCTGCAACACCATTTCATGTAGGTGTGCTCAGTGGTTGTGAGGGTTTTACCCATGATGTACTAGACTGAATTCACTACATTTTGTAGGATTTTCCATCCAAAGGCATTGGTGTTCCCATACCAGGCATATTGTAGCCAGTCAGTACACTTTCCACTACACATCTACAGAAGTTTGTTCAGGTTTTTGATGCCAAATCTCTGCAGATTCCTAAGAATCTAGAGGCATTGTGTGCTTTAATTGCAATTGCATTTATGTAATGATTCCAGGGCAGCTCCTCTGAGATAGTGACACCCAGGAATTTGAAGTTAATGACCCTCTTCACGTCTGATCCTTCGATTCAACATTCACTTCTGCCCCCTAGCGCACTCACATTTCTGGCATTCCACACGTCTTCCACAGCGAAAAATGACGCAAAATGCTTATTGGCTTCCTCTGCCATTACTACCTCTCCAGCGTAATTTTCCAGCAGTCTGATAACAACCGTCACCTCTCTTTTACTCCTTATATATCTGATAAAAATTTTGTATCCTCTTTTATATGATTGGCTAGCTTACCTTCATATTTCATCATCTGTGTAAAATAGGTACCTTAAAATCTCCTTTAAATTTCTCCCTTCTTACCTTAAACATGTCGGCAATTGTCCCTGAGAAGATGGTTTAACAATTCCTTCTCAAGGACAAATAGGAGAGGCAATAAACATGAGCTTACCAGTGTGATCCACATCCCAAGGGAAGAATTAAAAGAAGATATGATTTATGTAGTTAACTGAAGACTCTGAATTTTGTTTTGTCCCATTGCATTTATTTGTAATCTCTCACTAAGTATCAATACAACAATAATTGCTCCAATGTAGTTGGGATCATCTAGGTGCTGTGGGTGCAATGACATTTAACATACAGGCTGTCAGAATGAAATATTAATATAATGTAAACATCTCATGTGCCTAATTACAACAGTTCAAAAATAGATCAATATTTATTGAATTACGTGGCTTTTTATAAAAGATCATGGAAAATTTTAACTCCTATTTTCCTCTCCAGCTGTGTACCACAAATCTTACATCTTAAATAAAACATAAAATTCTCAGAAAACTCTAAAAGACAGGCAGCATTCATGGAGGGTGAAATAGATTTGGTGAATCATGGCTATGACCTTTCACCAGAAACAAGAAAAATTAGAGGTAAAGTAGTTTTAAGATGCAGAGACAGAGGTGGGGTGGGGGGAGACGAGGGGAGGAGAGGGTGGGATGGAGGGGTTGGAGAGGAAGGGGAAGTGTCAGTGAACGGGTGTAAACAAATAGTGGCACAGTAGTGGAGCAGTAAGAGCTGCCACTGCACAGCTCCAGCAGCTTTGATCCAATCCTGACATTGGCTGCAGTCTGTTTAACGTTTGTATGTTCTCCCCTAACCTAAATGTATTTCTCTTGGGTTCTCCCGTTTTCTCATGCATCCAAATACAGTGGATTCCAATTAATCAGTTACTCGGAGCAGCCACTTATTTGAGACAACTCTTAAAGAACAAAAAATAATCAAGAAAATTCCTGAGATTACCACTATTTACTTGGGACACTGTGCCACTGAATTGGAGCAGGAGACTGTTGCTGAAGAAGTTCTAACTAATGTCAGCTGTGTGCATTTGTGTGGCTATTAGATGCTACACCATACTTAGAGCAAGCAGTTTTTAAATAGCATGAGTTGTGTGTGTTTATGAAGCAATGATTTCAGTCATGGATAGTTGGCAATAAATAAGCAATAAGACAATTTTGAACTATGGTTTCTAGCAATCAGACTTGGAGATGCCAGAAATGGCCATGAGGGAAAATAAAACAATTTTGCTACCTCAATGAAGAATTTGAAGGGTATTGACAATGATCTTGAATATTACAATGAAAATGAAGGTTTGGAGGATGCAGTCATTGATAACATGTATGAAGGCAGTCCATTGTCTGCACTGGGTGTCTGTGCTGATTTTGTTTATTGTGTACACTGGATGAATTCCTCCGTTGATTACTATTAGGAACTAATACACTGTTTTATAGTACTGTAGTACTATTGGTCGTGTTATAAGTTTTTTCTGTATTTCACTTAGATACATAATTTGCTACTAAGTCTACTTTTAAAATATTTTTAACTATTTCCATGAACCTTTTGCTAATTAGGACAGCTGCTTAATTGGGCCAACATGTACTGATTCCGATATGTCCCAATTAAACAGAATCCACTGTATCTGCTTGTTGATGGATTACTGTTAACTTAGCCTCAGAAAGGCTGAGTGGCTGGAAAACTGAAGATGGGAGATGGGAGATGGGTCTGTAGAACTGGAGATGAACACTGCGGCTTCTGAGGAAGAGCAGATTACTGGGAAATAAGTGGGAGAATAGAACTGATGGGTTTGTTCTGGGAATTGACATAGACTCAGTGGGCTGAGTGGCATTCTTCCCTGTAAGAAAACATTAAACAAAGTGAGAAAATTCAAAGGATTCAAAGGATTCAAATTAAATTTATTATCAAAATACGTATGCAGTATACAACCCCGAAATTTGTCTTCTGACAGACAGCCACGAAACAAAGGATCAACCCTTCCACACAAACAAAAATCCCCAGCAAATCACGTAAGTGGCAACAAAAAACACAAGTGAAAAACCCATAATATAAAACACGAAATCAAAAGACATGTTTCGGTTCAGCTCATTATCTGTCGGCTGCCCTGATTCAAAAATCACCCAAAAATAGCACCAAAAAAAGGAGTGATCAGAAAATAGAACATATCATGATGTGAACTCTTATCTATATACAGACTGACAGATTGTGTCAATTAAACCTTGCTCCCAAAACCATTGGGAGAATAGGGATGATATATTGAATGCAGGGATCTTCCCTCAGGTGCAGCGAGCGAGATGGAGAGAGAGAGAGACCATCACTCGACAGCAGTGAGCAAGAAGCCGGTAGATGGCTTCTGAACACTTGCTCGCCTCCACACACACCTTGATGATTTCAGTCTTCCTTGGCACTTGAATTGGTGAGATCAGTGAGAGATGGAGTCGATCACGGGCTCATGCTTCATCTCCAAGTTTCCTGTGTCATATGCTTTGCTCGCAGTCCCACGGGATGCTCTCGGAGACATTGCCTGATCAGCCTGAAAACACACCACTGGAATGTAGATAACAGGCTCCAAAAGTAACAGAACTACATCTGAAATAGAAAGAATTATTAGACCATAAGACCATAAGACAAAGGAGCAGAAGTCGACCATTCGGCGCATTGAGCCTGCTCCACCATTTTATCATGAGCTGATCGATTCTCCCATTTAGTCCCACTCCCCTGCCTTCTCACCATAACCTTTGATGCCCTGGCTGCTCAGATACCTATCAATCTCTGCCTTAAATACACCCAATGACTTGGCCTCCACTGCCGCCCGTGGCAACAAATTCCATAGATTCACCACCCTCTGGCTAAAAAAATTTTTTTGCATTTCTGTTCTGAATGAGTGCCCTTCAATCCTTAAGTCATGCCCTCTTGTACTAGACTCCTCCATCATGGGAAACAACTTTGCCACATCCACTCTGTCCATGCCTTTCAACATTCGAAATGTCTCTATGAGGTCTCCCCTCATTCTTCTAAACTCCAAGGAATACAGTCCAAGAGTGGACAAACGTTCCTCATATGTTAACCCTCTCATTCCCGGAATCATTCTAGTGAATCTTCTCTGTACCCTCTCCAACGTCAGCACATACTTTCTTAAATAAGGAGACCAAAACTGCCCACAGTACTCCAAGTGAGGTCTCACCAGCACCTTATAGAGCGTCAACATCACATCCCTGCTCCTATACTCTAATCCTCTATTATGATAGAATCAATTGAAACAGTGTGGAAAAGGCATTTATAAATAGCAAAAGAAAACGTAGAAGTGTTGTAAATAGTGAAAGCTGACTACATATAGATATTATGGAGAACGTTATCGATAAACTGGCGGGAAAGATAGAAAAGACCACATAAACTGGATTGTTCATTGTCTGGCCAGCGCTGCAAAGGATATGATGCTCAGAATCAGGCCATTCAAATCGGACCAATCTAACCCATTATTTAGTTGCTGCAAGCATATTTTTAATTTTACTATTTTACTCTCTAAAGCTACCAGCATAATACACATGGTTGCCCATTTTCTCTTAATTACGAATCAAAATAGTGCAGAGTTTGGAATTCTGAAATAAAATAGGAAGTCAGAAAGGCTCGGTAGGTCAGGCAACATCTGCGGAGAGAAAAACACAGGTTAATGACTCTAATGCATCAGAAATGGTAAAAGTAGGCTTTAAGTAGCAGGGAAGGTAAACAATAGAGGGAACAAAGACAATACCTGTTTTAATGTGGACAACAAGGTTGTCAATGTGGCACAATGGTTTTGGTGTCATCTAGTTAATAGATGAATGAGGGCAGCTAGAGAGAGAGAGAGGAAAAAATAAGTATCTGTAACAACATCTCTGGATGTTGATAATCAATCTGACCTTTGTCAGCCATTTTTTAGAGGTCAGGGATTTAGTAGGTCTTAAGACCAATGAGATGACCAAAATTCCCCACTTCTCTCAGCTACAATCATAAAGCCACTGGCACTTGTAGCATGCAAAAAAAGCCCTTCAGCCCAACTTGTCCATGACAATCTAGATGCCCATTCAAGCTAGTCCTACTTGATTTCATTTGGTCCATATCCTGACCTTTTCTATTCACATTCCTGTCCAACCTATGGGTTTCCTTTATTCAGGGAGATAACAAATGGATGGGAAGTATAGCATTTTTTTGTCAAGCTTGACTGGCTAAGTATTGCACAAGATTTAGGTCTTGAGGGTGTCAGGATAAGACGCAGATCCTGTCTTGCTTGTACTAGCTAACAATAGGTCATGTCTATAATGAGGTGCTGCTGACCGTTGTCCAAGAAACAAAGTGACTTACAGCCTCACTATCTATCTCATGGCAATATTGAGGTATTACTATCCTTTGTCTGAGTCTGTCTGGTTAATTGCAGTTCTTTTGTGTACCGCATGGAAGCATTTGTAAATTGGCTGATACCTAACAAGAGCTGCTTGGAATCACTGACAGCATGGAAACAGGCCATCTTGGCCCTTCTAGTCCGTGCCGAATTCTTACTCTCACCTAGTCCCACCGACCTGCACTCAGCCCATAACTCTCCATTCATTTCCTGTCCATATAGCTATCCAATTTAACTTTAAATGACAACATCAAACCTGCCTCAACCACTTCTGCTGGAAGCTCGTTCCACACAGCTACCACTCTCTGAGTAAAGAAGTTCCCCCTCATGTTACCCCTAAACTTTTCCCTTTAACTCTCAACTCATGTCCTCTTCTTTGAATCTCCTGCACTCTTAATGGATAAAAGCCTATCCACGTCAACTCTATCTATCCCCCTCATAATTTTAAGTACCTCTATCAAGTCCCCCCTCAACCTTTTACGCTCCAAAGAATAAAGACCCAACTGGTTCAACTTTTCTCTGTAACTTAGGAGACGAATTTAGCTGTTGGCTATTGCCCAAAATTTACTGTATAAATTTAAGATGTAAACTGGCATTGGCAGAGTCTTGAAAGAGCTCTCCATGATCAAGGGTTAAAGGGATAACAGTATACTGAGTCTGTGTCTTTTTTTCTGTTTGATAACGGGGTAAATTCTCTTGCAGTAAATTGGCGACAAGAATGGGAATCCCAATGATACAGGATTCCGAACGAACCCATCCATGAGGCCTACTTGAAAGATAGAAGTCAAGACCGGACTAGAGTGAACCTGTCCTTTGACTCGCTTAAGGAAGAGGGGTTGAGATCAGACATGATGTTGGAGCTGTCTCATGCTAGCTGGTAACCACCACTGAGTTCAGGTAAAGGAACAAGTGGGGGGTTGGAAGACGGATACTGAAAGCTCTGGAAGGGTAACATTTAGACTAAAAGTTAAGAGAAGAGACCTCTCTTATTAGTAATTTATTGGCCAACCTTAGAGGAAAAGCAATTGTAAATATTAACTGTAAAGGATATTCGATCTTGTATAGTTGCTAAAAGATTGTTTCAACAGTAACTTGAGAAGGATAATAGGTAATAACAATGGTAAGTTTCAACGCAAGGCTCAAAGAATAAGACCCCAGGGTGAATCATTTCTTCAAACGTGCCCCGCTGATCCTCTGACAAAGGTGCCGATAAATAAGAATACACAAAAGAGGGTTGAAAGGTATAAAAAGATGAATCAACTCTTAGGTGACTTGTTTGTTCCCTCGGGGTCCCGCGCAGACAAGGTTTGTTTGGAAACGGGAGATAGCAGGTACTTTGTAACTTTTTCTCGTGCTCCCTATGGCTGAAGTTTTGGGGATTGGCTTTACAGCGGATTCTTTGATCTAGAAAGTTTCAGTATTGGCGAAATGAAACAAAAGCTGAGGATGGAGATCCTAACTGGGATTTAGGGTATATGATGCGGTTTTTTAACAAATAGGAAGAGATAGCTAAACAGCACCATCTCCAAAATTTAAACCTAAAAATGAGGAAGAATAAATTACACAGAAAGCTAAAGTGCCCCCCATCAGGGCCGTCAGTTTCAACTTCCTCAGGCACCAGGTTATATCCTTGAATAGCACCCCTTCCTCTCCTCTGGACCTTCCGGATGATATGGTAATAATAGAAATGGCTGTCCTAGCACTGAGACTGCCAACAGCTAACCATGTAACAATTACAGCACGGAAACAGGCCATCTCGGCCCTTCTAGTCCATGCCGAACTCTTACTCTCACCTAGTCCCACCGACCTGCACTCAGCTCATAACCCTCCATTCCTGTCCTATCCATATAGCTGTCCAGTTTAAAGTTAAATGACAACATCGAACCTGCCTCAACCACTTCTGCTGGAAGCTTGTTCCACACAGCTACCACTCTCTGAGTAAGGAAGTTCCCCCTCGTGTTACCCTTAAACTTTTGCCCTTTAACTCCCAACTCATGTCCTCTTGTTTGAATCTCCCCCATTCTCAATGCAAAAAGCCTATCCACATCAACTCTATCTATCCCCCTCATAATTTTAAACACCTCTATCAAGTCCCCCCTCAACCTTCTACGCTCCTTAGAATAAAGACCCAACTTGTTCAACCTTTCTCTGTAATTTAGGAGATGAAACCCAGGCAACATTTTAGTAAATCTCCTTTGTACTCTCTCAATTTTATCGACATTTTTCCTATAATTTGGTGACCAGAACTGTACACAATACTCCAAATTTGGCCTTACCAATGCCTTATACAATTTCAACATTACATCCCAACTCCTATACTCAATGCTCTGATTTATAAAGGCCAGCATACCAAAAGCTTTCTTCACCACCCCATCCACATCAGATTCCACCTTCAGAGAACTATGCACCATTATTCCTAGATCCCTCTGTTCTACTGCAGTCTTCAATGCCCTACCATTTACCATGTATGTCCCATTTTGATTAGTCCTAACAAATCCCTGAACTCTGGCAACAACAGCAACCCCTGAGGAGGCGGTGATGAGTAACTCAGACTCGCTGTTCCAGGCTCCTTGCATCATGTTAGAGAATGTCCTGATACTTAAACCCTGAACCCCGGCTGAGGTACACAACATGATTGGCAAAGCAAACCAGTAGTCTTCCAGAATTGGTTGGTCCAGACTTGCCAATTTCTGAATCTATTACCTGGAGAGGCCCAGGCATTGTACAAGGTAGCCTATGGAACTTCCTGGCCAGGAGTTAGAACAGTATTTCCCAATGCACCCCAAGGGGACTGGGCTCCTCCATCGGGGAATAGGGAGAATTGTGATTGGAGTCCTACTGATGGAATAAATGATTGGTTGAACAGAGCAAAAGATGCTACTCTCATAGGAGCCAGGCAACACAGCGATATTGGACAAGTAAGTAAATGTCAGTAAAAGAAGAGGGAGACCATTACTGATTTTATTGCCCAGTTTAAAGATATTTGGGAACCTAGCACAAGGATAATCCCTAGCAGGAAACAACCCACTGGCAGTGCAAACATTTATAAATTGTTTCCGACCAGAGGTAACACATTCTTCTAAATTGACCAATCTGAAGTGGCATTAACAAAAGACAACAAAAGTATTAAGACTGTAGGATTAGCGAGTTCCTATGATAAACCCCTGTCCGAGTCAGCTGAAATAAAGATAGAGAAAAAAATTTGATTGATGAAATATACGTTATAGCATAGAACTCGCCTCTTAATTTGTTTGGACGTCAAGCATTCTGTAGACTAAATGCAGTTATTCATTGTACTTCCAAAGGATTGTAGCTTGAAATTCCTGAGAATAGAGTACCTGAGCTCTGCAATATAATGCTACATAAAATTGAACAATCACAAGGTCCAGCAGCTCTCTACAGCTGGCAAACTGGGGGAAAACTCTGGGGAGACTGGCTGTGGCAGCAAATAGAAGACGACATTAAAGTGGGGGAATTCTTGGACAACTTGACCAGAACTTGTAAACGAGCAACTGTACTACATTGTACTGCGGCCTTCAGGGATTCAGATCCTGATAATGATTATAGAAACCAAGGAAATCAACATGAAGGCAAGTGGGGGCTAATATTCTTATCGGGTAGGGTAATTTTGGCCCTGAGGGAATAGCAGCTGAGGTACAGTTTAAAAGGAAACAAGAGGAACTCTTCCTTGGGGACCCACATTCACTGCTCTATGTCTCACTGCCAGTGAAACCTTCCTTTATGCCTAAGGATTTTGGAACTATGGCATGATGGGTATTGAAGTACAGAATGCCACCTGACTGAAGATGAGTGACTTATGATGGACCAGATAGAGGGGTAACAGTACATGAATTCCATAGACAGAGTCCCCCTATTCTAATCATGTAGGATTAGTGAAATCCGCAGCTCCCAATCAGATGACTCCTAAATGAAATGTCCGACTGCCATCCATCAGACGATATCACCTAGCTTCAGAAGCCGTGTGCGGTACTAAACCCGTCATAGAGACGTTATGCAACAAGGGGTTCTGTGATTAACTCAATGTCTTTGCAATATGCTGATATCATCCATCCTCAAAGCAGGGAGGCTGTTTCCTATGATGGAGCCCTCAGAGCCCCATGACTGTGAGAAAGTAGCAGAGATGTCCTGACCTATCTACTGTACCCCTTGACAACTCAGATTTAATACTCTTTATGGACAGCTCTCTATTGGCAAGCTCTGCGATAGTGACTGCCTTTGAAACTTTAGAGGTACAAACCCTTCCCCAAGGAACTTCTGCTCAGGCAGTGGATCCTTTTGCTCGAACACGAGGGATACACAGTAAACATCAATATAGACTCTAGGTATGCCTTTAGAGGTTCATTACATCTGCTGGTAGACCCATTCAACATGCGTATCACATAAAAAAATTGCTACGAGCAGTGCAGTTACAGAAACAAATTGCTGTCATTAAGTGCGAAGCTCACATTAATGCCTCAGATCCCATAACTAAAGGAAGTGCTGTAGATGCAGTTGCTAAAGAAATCACTGAAGGCTGATTTATACTTGTGTGTACTAGTGTGCGCCGTAGCCTACGCGTGGGCTATGTCGTTGTGAGCATTTATACTTGTGCGTTGGTGTGTCTGCTTCACTCTGCAATTCACTGCCAAAACGCTAGCTGTTGAAACTCAGCACGAAGAAACTCAAACATCAAACAATGGCGACTGAAACTGAAGGAGGGTGAATTTTCTGTATGTACAGTGCAGTGTCACTTAACAGAATCGGGAATTTTCAGCCAAAATCAATTTGTTGAAAAAAAAATTGGCACGTACACATAAGCGCACACACCTGCCCGTCCAAGGCTTCATGGTCATGGTACTCTTTCTCTGGGTAAACAAGTTTAAAGCGAGCGTCTTTTTCCTAAAAAAGGAAAAAAGCAAAAATCCTTTTTCGGCTAACGAAAACAGGTACTAATGTAGGTCTTTCATAAAAGTGAAATGTGTCCTCCATAATTTCGGAGATCTGTAAAGCTTTATGGAAAGTATTGCAGCCAGAGTTCCTTCCTTGCCCTTCAGTCGTCCAATGGGAAGCTATTGCAGCGCAGGAGGAAATGCGATGCTACCAAGCGGACCAATCACAATTGTTGTAGTCTGCGTTGCCGCGACGCATAGTTACATTTTGGGAGAAGTGAGCATTAGGCTACGGCGTAGGGTTTGCGTAAAGTACAGTGTAGGGTTCGTGGCTACGCCATACCTACGGTGTCGATTTGACACACAAGTATAAATCAGCCTTAATACAGGAAAAACAATGTCAGTTCATATGCAGGTACAACGTACTCTTGTAACCCCCTACCTCAATCTTGCAAAATGGAATTTCCACCTAAGACAGAACCCCAGTAAAGAAGAAGGGAGTATGGAAGGAAAATCAGAACTTTAGGAACTCTGAGGAGGTGTGGCAACATCCAGATAATCACCCTGTGTGTCCCAGAAATCGGGGGTATTATACATCAATGGTTTGCACCTAGACTAACAGTAACTGCGGAACAGGTTATGTGAAGCTGTGAGATGATCTGTGAAACAATAGGGGAAAGTCTCCTGCTAAATTTGATTGTTTGCTACCTGCAAAGGCACCATTTGCCAATTTGCAGATAGACTTTGTGCACATCTGTTAGTGATTGCAGATATGTTCTCCAAAGGAGTGGAAGTGTTTCGCACTAGAAATGATGACACTCAATCTGTGGTAAAGGTACTCATGAAGGAAATTATTCCCAGATTTTGGGTTCCATGCAAGTTTAACAGTGATAGAGGGACACATTCGGTAAGTAAATTAATTAATGAATTTGGTCAGGCGTTTGGATTTACTTTGGAAAATCACATTCCATATCAGCCCCAGTCCTCAGGACTTATAGAAAGAATGAATGGAGTATTAAAAGATATATTGGCTAAGGTATGGAGTGGAAACTGGATTGAAATGGCCAGAGGCTCTTCCCATATCACTATACACTCTACTAAATCAGGTGAGCCGACAACTAAATCGACACCTTTTGAGGTATTAGTAGGAAAGCTAATGCTGTTAGGATCTCGGCCTCCTTCAATTAGGGCACAGACATCTCTGGTCTGGACCGATGAGAAGATCATAGAAATAGTTAAAGCCCTAGGTAAAGCAATATGAGCAAACCAAGGGCAGGTGGTTGTTTTCTTACCTCAACCATCCCCTTAAACCTGGAGACTACGTATACATAAAGACACTTAAGAAGGGCTTTCTTTCTCCTAGGTGGAAAGGGCCCTATCAGGTGATCCTGCTGACAAGGACTACTGTGAAAATCCAAGGGAAGCCTAATTGGAAATAAGGAACCAATTGCAAGTTATCTTCTCCTGAAGAAGGGAAGATGGAGCACTGAATTACAAAGAGATTACTTTGTTGTGTGGACTACTGGGGTTTATTATGCTGGAGAAAAAATATAATCCTTACCTTGGCTTAGCTACATGGACTCCTGCTGAAGGGTCTTGGCCGAAACATCGACTGTATCCTTGTCTATAGATACTGACTGCCCTGCTGTGTTCCTCCAGCATTTTGTGTGTATTGCTTGGATTTCCATCATCTGCAAATTTTCTCTTGTTTGTTATGTTGGTAATTGGTGGGTGTATATGGGGATTCCTATGCACAAAGCCAATTCCCTTCAATGAAAAGGAGCAAGAATGCTTCGATAAAATAACCAGCAATTTTAAAAGCTAATATTGGCCAGACAAAAGGAAGGAATGGATGCAGGCGGGAGTAGATAATCATTATACAAAAAAGCTGCATGAATGTCAATCGCATTGGCATTCTTTAAGGGAAATTGCTTTGAAGAATTGTATGTGCCTAATGACATTTTAACAAATCATAAGTGCCTAGATTGCATGTAGCTATACAAACAGCTGAAAAGTGCTGGCAATGGAAAAACAGGACAGGTCAGTTAATGGGAAGGAGTATGTGCAGAGAAAACCTCACCCATTACAGGCTAATTTTGCTAATGATCCCACTAGTGGTCCTGGTTGCACGATGTGCCTGTTCTTAGATAACTTGGCCTCTAGCTCCTCCTGTAACATTATTCCCATGAGTTAAACGGGAACCCGTTGATCCAGAATATGATGAATATGCCTATGTAAGCATGAGGCCTTTACACCTGGGCATGATATTCCTTATCCTGAGGAAATAAAGAAGTGAACTGAAGAGGTGGGTGAGGGATAAGGTTCATCAGATGATCAAAAAGGAGGGCACAGTGGAAGAAAATAAGATTTTGTTGTCAAGCTTGACTAGCTAACTATTGGCCAAGATTTGGGTCATAAAGGTGACAGGATAAGATGCAGGCTCTGTCTTGCTTATGCTAGCTAACAATAGGTCATGCCAATAATGAGGTACTGCTGCCCTTTGTCTGAGAAACAAAATGACTTACAGCCTGTTCGTCTCATGCCAATAATGAGATATTGCTAACTTTTGTCCAAGCTTGTCTGGCTAATAGGGGAACTAAATGTGGACATGCAGTTCTAATTTTGTCTACCGTACAGAAACATTCGTAAACTGGCTGAAACCTAACAAGTGCTTCTTGAAATCACTGACCAAGTATGTTTAGCTGTTAACTATTCCCCAAAATTTACTGTATAAATTTAAGGTGTAACCTGACATTGGCAGGGTCTTGAAATGGCTCTCCGTGATCAAGTTTTAAAGGGTTAACGGTATACCAAGGCCTGTGTCTTTACTTCTGTTTGATAACAGGGTAAATTCTCTTACAGTAAATTGGCGATGAAATTCTCTTTCAACATGTCCAATATAACATATATATTTCATTACAATTAGTGAATTGTATAGAAATACAAATTAAAGAACTAAACTCAGAATTTCAAAGACATTTCCCACCATCGTCTATCCAAATAAGAATACAGCCTCTGCTTAAAGCCCAAAGTATAACTGCATATCCCTCACTATATTAAGTATTATTATAGGAGAACAGTTTTCAAAGCAGTTGATTATTTTCATTTGATTTATTTGTAAGCAGCAATAAATTGACTTTACAATACTTTGGATTATCTTACTGGGCTTGGTAAGTAGGGCTTGAATACATAGTAACATTTTTTTGTTTACCTTCAGTTCAAGGCTACAGGGCTTTGTCCTCCATGAGGTAAAATAAAATCACACCCCTCCATTATTTGCTGAAGTCAATGCCCACTAATAACAACTAAAACTACAATTTAATTCTTTTATGAATAAATGATTGTAGATATAGCAGCATTCACTGTGATTGGTAGGTTAACAGTGAGAAGAACTGAAACAATTGTCTCATATGGAATCATCCAAAACTTTGCCTGTTTATTTTAAGTGTGCAATGTTGTATTATGCACCATGGTTAAATTTTTCTTGACAACGTTCCTCTGAAGTTTCTTTGGATGTTTTGCTGTGTTAAAGGCATTGTATAAATACAAGCTGTTACTTTTGCAGTTTATGGTTATAATCCTGCCAAGGGCGCAGATGGAGCCCTGATGATCTAAGAAGGAGGCAAAAATAAAACAACTGACTATCAATGGAAATCGATGTCCAAAATTATCTTGAATATTTTCTGGGTTAGTTATCAGCTGAAGTTGAAAGTTCGAAATTTACAGTTTTAGTTGACAATCTTTTAGGTGGAATTATCTACTGGTATTTTACATAGGCCTAATGCATAGTACTACAGGCATATCCAGAACTAAAACAACAATCTATGTGCACCAACAGAACACAGAACATAGAACAGAACAGTACAGCACAGTATCAGGCCCTTCAACCCACAATGTTGTACTGAACCAGTTAAATAAGCAATCAAAAGGCTAACTAAATTAATCACTTCTGCCTACACAATGTCCATATCCCCCATTTTCCTCACATTCATGTGCCTATCTAAATGTCTCTTAAAAGTCCCTAAGGTATTTGGCTCCACCACCACCCCAAGCAGTCTAGGCACCAACCACAGGGAAAAAATCTTGCCCCTCACATCTCACCTTAAATGCACGTCCTTTAGTATTGGACATTTCAAACCTGAGAAAAAGATATTGTCTGTCTATTATATCTGTGCCTCTCATTATCTTATAAACATCTATCAGATCTCCTCTCAGCCTCCGCTGCTCCAGGGAAAACAACCCAAATTGGTCTAATCTCTCATTCTAGCATATGTCCTCTAATCCAGGCAGCATCTTGGTAAACCACATCTGCACTCTCTCCAAAGCCTTGAGATCTTTTCCATAACTGGGCGACCAGAACTCCAGGATTCCAGAACTCCAGAAGCAGCCTAACTAGAGTTCTATAAAGTTGCAACAGAATTTACAAAACAGTGAACTCACTGCCTCAATTAAGGAGAGCAAGCATGCCATATGACTTCTTAACCAATCTATCAACTTGTGAAGCCACTTTCGGAGAACTATCCTGCCCTCAACAGTGTACTAATTCTTTACATTAGACCTACCAAGGTACAACACTAGCTGCAATATAACTTATTGGTTTTTGAACTCAGTGCCACAACTAAGAAAGGCAAGCATGCCAAGTGCATTCTTAAGACCAGAAGATCATAACATATAGGAGCAGAATTAGGCCATTTGGCTCATTGAGTCTTTTCAACCATTTCATCATAGCCAAACCATTTTTCCTCTCAGCACCAACTCTTCTGCCTTCTCCCCATATCCCTAAATGTCCTGACCAATCAAAAATCATTCAACCTCTTTCTTAAATATGCATACAGATTTGGTGTCCACAGCTGCCAAGAATTCCAAAGATTCACCACTCTCTGGCTCAAGAAATTCCTCTTTATCTCCTTTCTAAAAGGATGTCCCTTTTTTCTGAGGCTGTATCCTTTGGTCTTGGACTCTCCTACCACAGGAAATATTTTCTCTACACCCACTATATCAAGGCCTTTCACCATTCGATAGGTTTCAATGAGGTCACACCTCATTCTTCTGAATTCCACTGAATTCAGGCCCAGAGCCATCAAACGCTCTTCATATGACAAGCTGTTCAAACCTGGAATCCTTTTCATGAATCTCCCATTGCACCTCCGTTTTTTGTGTTTTCTCTCCATTTAGAAAATAGTCAACTCTTTCATTTCTATTACCAAAATGCGTGACTATACACATCCCAACACTATATTCCATCTGCTACTTCTTTGCCCATTTTCCTAATCTGTCTAAGTCCTTCCATAGCTTTTGCATTTCCCTGAAAACTACCTGCCCCTCCACCAATCTTTGTATCATCTGAAAACTTTGCAACAAAGCCATCAATTCCATCATCCAAATCATTAACATATAATGTAAGAAGAATCTGTCCCTATAAATACTGCATCCATAAAGATTCTACATAACCAAGGAGAAAGCATCTCTAACCCTGAGAAATACATTCCAGCAGTAATATCCCTGCTTGCTCAGTTTAGTAACTTTTCTGGCTACAAATTGAATCTTAGTAAGAGTGAACTCTTCCCATTAAATATGCAGGATTCCCATTTATAGACGTTCACCATTCAGATTGATTATTGACTATTTTAATTATCTGGGTTTTAAAATTACTAAGAAGCATAAGGGCTTATTTAAGCTCAATTTTTTACCTTTAATTAATCAGGTTAAACAATTGTTTACTAAATGGTCCCTATTGTCTTTATCATTGATTGGCCGAATCAATGCTATTAAAATGATTATTCTACCTAAGTTTTTATATCTATTTCAAGTGGTGCCAATTTTTATTCCTAAATCCTTTTTTGATACTGTGGATTCTAAAATTTCCTTTTATATATGGCAGAATAAGAATCCCAGATTAAGTAAAAAAATACTTGCAGAAGTCCAAAAAAGATGGTGGTTTGGCATTGCCGAATTTAAGATTTTATTACTGGGCAATTAATATTCGATATTTAATATTTTGGACACAAGACTGGAATATAATTCCAAGTCCACAATGGGTAAACCTTGAATATAATTCTGTACAAGGGTTCTCACTGGTTTCTATTTTAGGAGCTTCACTTCCCTTTGTTCTCTCTAAATTGAATAAACAAATAGTTAGTCCAATAATTAAATACACATTACGAATGTGGTTTCAATTTCGTAAATTTTTGGTTTGAACAAATTTATTTTATCAAGCCCTATTATATCTAATTTTTTTCCAAGCCTCTGTTATGGATCAAGCCTTTTTGATACGGAAAATGAAGGGTATAATATGTTTTCATGATTTATTCTTGGATAACTGTTTCATGTCTTTTGAACAGTTGTCTAATAAATATAATTTGCCCAGTATCTGTCCCAACACAGATCCCTGTGGAACACCACTGGTCACCGGCAGCCAATCAGAAAAGGTTCCCTTTATTCCCACTTTTTGCCTCTTGCCAATCAGCCACTGTTTTATCCAAGCTAGAATCTTCCCTGTAATACCATGGGCTCGCAGCTTGTTAAGCAGCCTCAAGTGTGGAACCTTGTCAAAGGCCTTCTGAAACTCCATGTACACAACATCAACCAATTCTCCTTTGTCTATCCTACTTGCTGTTTCTTCCGAGAATTCCAACAGATTTGTCAGGCAAGATTTTCCCTTGAGGAAACCATGCTGAGTATGTCCTACTTTAATATGTGCCTCCAAGTACCCAGAAACCGCATCCTTAATAATCGACTCCAACATCTTCCCAACCACTGAGGTCAGACTAACTGGCCCATAATTTCTTTTCTTCTACCTGTCTCCCTTCTTGAAGAGTGAAGTGACAGTTGCAATTTCCAGTCTTCTGGAACTATTCCAGAATCTAGTGAATCTTGAAAGATCATTACTAATGCCTCCACAATCTCTTCAGCCACCTCTTTCAGCACTCTGTGGTGTACACCATCTGGTCCAGGTGACTTACCTACCTTCAGACCTATCAATCTATCAACTTGTGAAGCCACTTTCAGAGAACTACCTTGCCCTTAACAGTGTACTGTCTCTTTATATTTAACTTTCCAAGGTGCAACATTTCACATTTGGCTGGGTTAAGCTCTATCTGCAGTTTCTGTACCCATAACTGCAGATGATCTATAATTCCCTGTATTCTTGCCTGTCATCTGAAAACTTACTAACTCACCTATCTACATTTTCATCATCATCCATATATGTTACAAACAGCAGAGATCTCAGCTGAATACCACTAATCACAGACCTCCAGCTAGAATAAGTCCCTTCGACCACCGCCCTCTGCCTCCTATGGGCAAACTAGTTCTGAACCCAAATGCCCAATTTACCATGGATTCATTGCATCTTAGTCTTCTAGATAAGCCTTCCTTGAGGGACCTTGTCAAATGCCTTACTAAAATACATGTAGACAAAATCCACAGCTCTACTATCATCAATCACCCTCATCACCTCATTAAAAAACTCAATAAAGTTAGTAAGACATGACTTCAGTGTACAACACCATACTAAATATCCCTAGTTAAGCCATGGCTTTCCAAATGCTCATAAGTCTGACTAGAGAGGACAGAAATATACTGGTCAAAGCCCCAGTAATCTCTTTGCTTGCTTCTCTCTATAACCTGTAGTAAATTCCATCAGTCCTTGGGATTTATCCACCTTAATGCTCTTTAAGAGACCCAACACTAACTCCTCCTTTACTTTGGAATGCCCTAGCATATTAATACTCTCAGTACTGATCCCCCTATCCACCACGTCCTTTTCCTTGGTAAATATTGATGTAAAGTACTCATTAGGGACCTCATCCACATCCTTTGCATCCAAGGAAATGCCCCCCTTTATCATTGTGTGATCCTACTCTTTCCCTAGTTATCTTCTTGTTTCTGATGTATGTATAGAATGTCTTGGGATTCCCCTTAATCCTACTTGCCAAGGACTTTTAATGGCCTCTCCTGGCTTTTCTAATTCCCATCTTGAGTTTTTTTGGTTTCTTTATAATCCTCAAGGGCACTATTTCATTCTGGTTTCCCAAGCTTTACATACTTGTTCTTTTTCTTCTTGACTAAATTTATCACCTCCCTCAACATCCAAGTTTTACTTACCTTGCCAACCTTGTTCTTCCTTCAGATTGGAATATATCTGTTATTAACCTGAACACTATGCAAATGGCCTTTAAACAGCCTCCACATGTCGGATGTGGACTTGCCCAAAACCAGCTGTTCCCAATTAACTCTCCTCAGTTCCTGCCCAAAGTTCCATACTCCAATTTAGTACTCTCCTGCATGGTCCATAATTATCCTATATATACTGTAGATATCTTAAAACTTAAGAAGTTGTGGCCACTATCCCCTAACTGCCCACCCACTGAAAGGTTGGTCACTAGGCTAGGCTCATTACCCAACACCAGACCCTCCTCTTGTTGGACTATCTACATATTGATTTAAGAAATAGTCCTGGATGCACCTAACAAATTCTTCCCCATCTAATTCACTTGCACTAACAAGGTCCCAGTTTATATTAGGGAAGTTAAAGTCCTCCATGATGACAAACCTATTGTTTTTACACATTTCCTTAATCTGCCTGTATATCTGTCCTCAGTGTCCTGGTGGCTATTTGGGATCTATAGTACAATCCCAACAGAGTGATTGCATCTTCCTATGTTTGAGTTCTACCCATATGGACTCAGAGAATGAGCACTCCGTTATGTCCCCTCTGAGTACAGCTGTGATATTAACCCTGATTAACAGTGCAACTCCCCCCACCCATTTTCCCTCCCTCTCTATCTCTTCTAAAACATGGAAACCTTGGGACATTAAGCACCCATTCCTGTCCCTTTCTCAACCAAGTCTTTGTAATGGTACAGCATTATAGTTCCATTCCCTTAGGTTCATCACCTTTACCCATAATGCTCTTCGCATAAAAATACACACAATTCAAACTATCCATCCTATTGTACCTATTAATTTGTTCTTGTCCATTTTTCCTGGTCGCTGCATGGCTTCACCTTCTGTCCCGGTGCTTTGATTCTTATCCCCTGCTAAACTAGTTTAAACCCTCCCGAGAAGCACTAGCAAACCTGGTTTTACCCATGTTTTCTTTCTAAAACCATTGACTTTCACACTCACTTAGGTCACTTACTCAGCAGCTTCTCACCAAGGTTTTTATACCTTTGTTTCCAACCTCTCCAGCCTGGCTCCCACAATCTAAACAAATGATAACAACAAATTAGCACCCTCAGGCTCCGTCTGTTGAGGCAAATATTCACAAATCTAAAACTGGTCCACTCCAGCAATGACCATAACTACAAACATTTGCTATAATTTATTTTCTATGCTGCTACACCCAGTAAGCAATGTAAAAATTTGCTTCTCATTTATTTTAGAAAATATTGTAGTGCCATTGCTCTGCATAGTTTCCATTATGACTGATACAACCAATGGAAAACTAGGTGCATAGGTTTGTACATTTATTTAATCCATGATCTCTAGGAAGGACAACACTGTTAATGCTGTCTATTAATCACTCTTTACCTCTCATCTGAAGGACCCCATACTCATTACTTATAAATAACCTGGATTTTATTGGGTTGATTGGACAATGCCTGGAAAATAACAGTACCAACATCGGGCTGTTATTGATTACAGCTAGGCGTTCAACACCACCAACTCCTCTGTACTAATCAACAAGCTTCAAAACCTGGGTGCCTGTATCTGCTTCTGCAACTGTATCCCTCACATCCTTATCGGGAGGTCATAGACAGTGTGGACCAAAGTTCAAAGTAAATTTATTATCGAAGTACATATTTGTTAGCATATACAAACTTTGAGATTAATTTTCTTGTGGACATTCAGAGTAAATACAAGAAACATAATAGAATCATTGAAAGACCTCCCAGGATGGACAATCAATGTGCAAAAGACAACAAGCAGTGCAAGTACAAAAAGAAAAAATAACAAAATAATAATAACAATAAAAATAATAATTATAATGAAAATATATTATCAAATCAGAGACAACCAAATGAATTATACTTTGACACACCTTCTATACATGAACAATTTGAAATTATATGTTCCTTCATCAGTAAAGCAAAGCAATTAATTCAAATAGTGGAACTATTTTCTAAAGATATAAACATGAACTTTGGACTAGATAAGTGCAGAATATTAAACATAAAGAAAGGTGCAACAGAGTGAGTAGAATATAAAACCGAGCAGCAGAATGCAATATAACAAATGAATGAATATGAAACATAAAAGGTATCTGGGATATCAACAAGCAATAAAAATAGATCATAGCATGATAAAGGGAAAGCATTCGACAAAATTTACTTCAAGGCTGAAGAAAATTGGCCAAACAAGGATCGATGGTAAAAATATAACAAAGGCAATAAACACTTTCACTACACCCATATTAGCATTTTTTGCAATAATATCTTGGTCTGAAACTGATCTGGAAAATTTACAAAGAGAAAAAGAACTGAAATGGCAAATTTTAGAAAACACTGTGTATACTCGAATATGCTTAGATCAACACCACCAAGGACAAAAGGTGGAAGAGGAATAATAGACATAAAAAAATTACACAACAGTTAGAAGAAACTTTTGAGGATATATTTTCAACAACAAAAACAGGATGCAGCTCTCCACACTGGCATATGCAATTCTGATAAGAAGTACACACCAGTAAACTTAAATGAAAGCATAACCCAGAGAAATGAAGAAATTATCACTTAGAAGAAAAAGTTAACTAATGGAAGAGCATGACCCTCTGTGGAAGGCATCCCAAAAAGCTGAGCAAACTAGATGTTGACAAGGAAATGTCAAATGCCTGGCTCAGAATTGGAGACCCCTTCCCAGAAACAGAGGGGCTCCTTGTGGCAATACAGGACCAGGTGGTTAACACAAAAAATTATCAAAAATACATAATAAAAGACCAACAAATTCAGGATGATAAATGCAGAAAATGCCACAAGAAATCAGAAACAATTCAACACATATAGGATACTGCAGCAGTTTAATACAAACTGACTTCACTGGACAACAAAGACTTTGCTTCCTGAATACTTTTGAGTGTATTTTATGGATTTCCGACTGCTGATCATGAAAATCACCATGAAACATTCCCTATCATGCACCATATTTTTTAAACTTTTCTCTGCACTCTTTCAATCTTATTGCCTTTTTTACTACAAGTTGATGATCAAAACTGCACACCATACTCCAAATTAGGCCTCATCAACATCTTATATAGATGCAACATAACATCCCAAATACATCCCAAAGGGAACAGCTTCTCTCCCTTTGCCGTCAGATTTCTGAACAGTGCATGAACTCTCGAACACCACTGTTCTGCTGCCACAAAACAACTAATTTCATCACTTACTGTATCTCAGTAATAATAAACCAGATTCAAATTTCCTCAAGAATTAAATATTCAGAATACAGGTATTAATTTTCATAATTAGAAATAGATTATATATTAGAAATATATTTCCAGCACCATTGCACATACATTGAAATATAAAACTGCAATGAATCTCACAGAATAAAAAGTATATGTAAAAAAATGTTTTTGGATTAGTTCCTTATACAATTTTACAGCAGTGAGGAGTTTACCAAACAGCAATTTAAGCATTGTATGTTGCTATGGAAATAGATTGTGTTCGGGGCAATGCTGCACGATATAACAAATAGGCAAGGTAATTCACATTGTGTAGAAGTGTCTTCATTTCACGAATGATAACACTTGCTGTGCATACCAGATAAGAAAAATTCAATTCATCTCTATCTGGTCAATGCATAAACGAGAAATTAACCCATGATAAACTGCACTAGTTCTTATTTCAAACATTAGCTGTTGAATTGCTGTCAGAGATTTCAGATAGTAACAGCTTTTTACTTTTTTTTTGCTCATCCCAAATTGCCCTTGAGAAGGGTTGCTTCTTGTTCTGGTGATGGCATTGCCCTGGTGCTGTTGTGTAGGGATTTCCAGATTCAGAGCCAGCTTTGATGAAGAATTGGTGATCTTTTGTCCAAGTGAGGATGGTATGCAATTTAGAATGAAACCTGTAGATGATGGTAAACTCTTAAAAGCTTGAAACTCTTGTGCTTTTTGTATTAGAGACATGGTCAAAGTGGCATATCAGAGAAATTGAAAACAAAGATCTGACCTAAATTGCAATATTGTAGATATTGCAAATTATTCAATATTTAACGTAGAACATAGAATAGTACAGCACAGTACAGGCCCTTCAGCCCACAATGTTGTGCCAACTCTCAAACCCTGCCTCCCATATAACCCCCACCTTAAATTCCTCCATATACCTGTCTAGTGGTCTCTTAAATTTCACTGGTGTATCTGCCTCCACCACTGACTCAGGCAGTGCATTCCATGCACCAACCACTCTCTGAGTAAAAAACCTTCCTCTAATACCCCCCTTGAACTTCCCACCCCTTACCATAAAGCTATGTCCTCTTGTATTGAGCAGTGGTGCCCTGGGGAAGAGGCGCTGGCTATCCATTCTATCTATTCCTCTTATTATCTTGTACACCTCTATCATGTCTCCTCTCATCCTCCTTCTCTCCAAAGAGTAAAGCCCTAGCTCCCTTAATCTCTGATCATAATCCATACTCTCTAAACCAGGCAGCATCCTGGTAAATCTCCTCTGTACCCTTCCCAATGCTTCCACATCCTTCCTATAGTGAGGCGACCAGAACTGGACACAATACTCCAAATGTGGCCCAACCAGAGTTTTATAGAGCTGCATTATTACATCGCGACTCAAACTTTATCCCTCTACTTATGAAAGCTAACACTCCATAAGCTTTCTTAACTACTCTATCCACCTGTGAGGCAACTTTCAGGGATCTGTGGACATGTACCCCGAGATCCCTCTGCTCCTCCACACTTCCAAGTATCCTGCCACTTACTTTGTACTCTGCCTTGGAGCTTGTCCTTCCAAAGTGTACCACCTCACACTTCTCCGGGTTGAACTCCATCTGCCACTTCTCAGCCCACTTCTGCATCCTATCAATGTCTCTCTGCAATCTTTGACAATCCTCTACAATATCTACAACACCACCAACCTTTGTGTCGTCTGCAAACTTGCCAATCCACCCTTCTACCCCCACATCCAGGTCATTAATAAAAATCACAAAAAGTATTTGTTCTCTACTGGAATGGAATAGACAGTGTGACTCAGTCCTGCTCTCATGGAGTAGCCTCTTTGCTCTGCGCCCACTTTAAAAGCTTCTAGGATTTCTGACCCCCCCCAGCTTGATCATTCCTGAGGATTGCCATCTACTCAGCTTTCTCAATCCACAGCCTCCGCAGTTTCTGCGGCAGATACTTCAAATTGAATTCACCTTCTCATTGCTGTTCACCAATGGAGCTATGTTGAAATAGCTATCCTTACTAAGGTAAAACAGTCCACAGATATTAATTAATTGTATAATTTAAATGGCTTAAGGAAGTGTAAAGAAATTCTGTGCAACACAAACTGGCGTCCCCAAGAAACAAATATCTCTTCTAACTTCCGCAAATGTTGCAATTTTTAAAAGTAAGGGATTGTATTCTTGTCTTGTGTGGGTCTGTGATGATGTTGTCTGCCTTACTGATGCAGCAAGAAGTGTAGACAGTGGCAATGGAGTGGAGGCTGGTTTTCATGATGTGCTGAGTTGAGTCCACATCACCCTATTGTTTCTTGCAGTGTCCATTACCACAATCCAAAATGTATCTGCATAGTATGCTATCTCTGGTGTATCTATAAAACTTTTTGAGGAACATGCTGAATTCCTTTAGCTTCCTAAGGAACAGGAGGCACAGATATGCTTTCTTGTCCATGTCTTTTATGTGATTGGACGAGAACAGGCTACCAATGATGTTTACTCCTATGAACTTAAAACTCTCAACCACTTCCAACTCAGCACCATTGATTTAAGAGGAGCATCTGCACTACCCTCCTTCCTTAAGTTAATGACTAGCTCTTTTGATTTCTTGATATTGTTCGAAATCTTGTTGTCATGACACCATGTCAGTAGGTTCTTTGACACCTTCTTGTACTCCAACTCATGCAGGTTTGAAATTTGCTTAACTCTGCTGGCTATTAACTCGAGAAGAATCTGGCCACACAGTTATGAGTGAATAGGGAGTAGTGGAGAGGGCTGAGGATACATCCCTGTGGGACACCTGTGTTGAGGATAATCATGGTGGAGTTGTTGTTGTCTGCCATTACTGACTGCGGTCATTTGGTCAGGAAAGCTAGGATCCAGTTGCAGATGGAGATCTTGTATCCTAGGTTTAAGAGTTTGGTATTTCAATCACACACGAGAAAATTTACAGATGCTCGAATCCAAGCAATACATGCAAAACACTGGTGGAAAAGAATACAGTTGACCCTCGAAGGGTCTTGTCCTGAAACGTTGATTGTACTCTTTTCCATAGACGCTGCCTGGCCTGCTGAGTTCCTTCAGCATTTTGTGTGTGTGTTGCTTTAAGAGCTTGGAGATGGATTTATTTGCAATTATGGTATTGAAGGCAGAGCTGTTGTCAATAGTAATAGTTTAACGTAGGTGTTTTGTTACCCAGATGAGCCATTATACATTCATAGTGTTGAAGACATTTATGTTGAAGCAATGATGCAGTACTGAATGTAAGAGCAGATGTTTATGAAACCACTCTGGAAAAGTGAGGCAAAGATATTTATCTTAGGTTTAAGTGAATATTCAGTGATGTTATACACAACTTATATGAAAAGTTTTGCTGAAGTGGAGATTATAACTGAGAAAACTCATTACTTGTTAGAAGGCCGAAATCCAGCCTTTTAAAGGGAAATTTTGCCTGACAAACCTGTCAGAATTCTTGGAGGAAATAACAAGCAAGATAGACAAAGGAGAATCAGTGGATATTGTTTACGTCGATTTTTGGAAGGCCTTTGATAAGCTGCAAGTATGTGAAGTTGCTAAAAAGATAAAGAGGCCATGACATTACAAGGATGATACTAGCACTGACTGGCAGGAAGCAAAGAGTGGGAATAAAGGAAGCTTTTTCTAGTTGGCTGCTGGTGACTAGTCATCTTCTGCAGGTGTTGGTGTTGGGATCACTTATTTTCAGGTTATTTGCCAATGATTTGGATGATGGAATTGATGGCTTTGTGGCTAAGTTTGCAGACATTACAAAGATAGGTGGAGCAGCAGATAATCTTGAGGAAGTAGAAAGGATTTAGACAGACCAGGAGAATGAACAAAGAAGTGGCATATGGAATATATTGTCGGGAAGTGTTTCTTACTGCCCATTACACTGCTGGTGTTTATGGCAGCAATGAAGTCCTCCACCTCTGTCTGTCCTTGACCATCTTCTCCACTGTGCCTGAAGTGGTTCAGGCTCATCATTTCTGCCTCAACAGTACAGTGCCAAGTTGTCTTTGGTTTCCTGCATTTCCTCCGTCCTTTGGGGGCCCAAAGAAATGCTGGAGTTTTCCTCTCTTCACATCACGTGCTCAAACCATCTACAATGTTTCCTCATGATGATTGTGGCCATGTAGGTGATCTTTCTTGGTCTTGACAGTGTTCAGAGCTTCTTTCATCATGCCAGTAGTTGCCTCTCAGTTTTCACTGCAATCAGCTATGCAAGTCCCAGACTCAGATACACTGTCACACATGGATAACAAAGGATTCTTCATTGTTGTTTCCATAACAATTTTTTGAACAGTCATGGTTGTTAGCCGTGAGCTGAACCCCTGAACCTGAAGGGCCAGTGGATGACTCTTAGTCTGATCCCTACCCTTTGACCTCTTTGGCCAAAGAGATGAGCCTCCCAAGAGCCAAAATGCAAGACCCTGACTCCAGCCAATATAGATCTCTGGGTCACTGAAGCAAACAAGAATTTGTGATCCTCTTGGAGGTAGGGAAGTGTATATGGCCATGCAATTTAGTAGAAGGAATAAAGGCATAGACTATTTTCTAAATGGAGGGCAAGTTCAGAAATCAAAGATGCCAAGGGGCTTAAGTGTTCTCATGTAGGATTCCCTGAAGGTTAATTTGCATGTTAAGTCAGTGATAAGAAAGACAAATGTAATGTTAGCATTCATTTCAAACGGCCTTGAATATAAAAGCAAATGTATAATGTTGAAGCTTTATAATGCATTGGTCAAACCACACTTGGAGTATTGTGAGCAATTTTGGGGCCCTTATCTAAGAAAAGATATGCTGGCATTGTAGAAGGTCCAGTAGATGTTCATGAGAAGGATCCCAAAAATGAAAGGGATAACACATGAAGAGTGTATGATGGCTCTGGGCTTATACTCATCAGAGTTTAGGAGTATAGGGGGTGATTTCATTGTAACCTATTGAATATTGAAAGGCCTAGTGGACGTGGTAAGGATGTTTCATATAGTGCGCGTGTCTAGGACTAGAGGTCACAGACTCAGAATAATGTCTCTGTAGAACAGAAATGAGGAAGAATTTCTTTAGTCAGTGAGTGGTGAATCTATGGAATTCATTGCCATGGATGGCTGTGGAGCCAAGCCTTTGGGTGTATTTAAAGTGGAGGTTGATAGGTTCTTGATTAGTAAGGGTGTCAAAGATTATGGGAAGAAGGCAGAATGAGTAACGTTGAGAGGGATAATAAATCAGCTATGATGGAATGGCAGAGATGACAATGGGCCAAATAGCCTAATTCTTCTCACATATCTTATGGCCTTATAACTATGTACATTGTTCTATGTAAATAAATAATTAATTTAGTACCTAGTGTAGCAGAATAATTGATGATTTGTATCAATTTAAAATGTTTTAAAGTGGATGCAGTATTGTTTATACAAACATAAATGTACCTTCAAGATCTGAGAGTAGCATTTCGTATGACCTGTGTTAGATACCATTATATACTTTTATACTATTGCTAAAGCTACTGCTATCTGTTTAGAGTTCACTGCCTTCAAAAAAAGTTATTTGTTGACAGCTGTTCTTTTGTCTTTATGAGGCAGCAATGCTAAGGAGCTAACAGACATCACAGACAGCATCATTGCACACACTTATGCCAAGGTGTCTTCACCCTTATAGAAAATGGTTGATGATGTTCCCTGCAACCACCCACACAAAGATTTCCAGAATGTCTTTCAAATTACTCCTGGGAATTTTGACTCATCATAAAGATAGCAGCATACAATCACAATAAGACATGCTATTTTATTTTCCCAACAACATTTAAGGACTTCCTTTCATCAGGAACAGTGACTGTTAGCATACAAACATTTCAACATATGCTCAACAAACTGAAGAAAAATAACCATTTGTGGACAGGAGTGTTTCCAAAAAGCTACGAGGAGTTACTGGAAAAAAATGTTTCATGAATAAGATAAAAAGTTGTTAAGTGTGATTAATTGGGTGGGTTTAAACTAAATCAAAAATTAATATCTGCTATGCTATGAGGAAAAAAAATCTTTCATGCAGGAATGAAAGTATATTTTTATAAAGTATGTATTTCAATCAGTAGTCTAACCACATCCTGGACACCTTACTGATAAAACTAATACCATCAAATTCAACTGTAAAAGTTGCAAAAGGATTATTGAATAAATTGAAAAATATCACGAATCACAGCATTTTATTCAGCTATCAAAATCTTGTGTTTTTGCAAAGTTCTTGCTACATTTACTGATTATGCAGTTTACCATCACATCAATGGCCACCTCACGTTAATAACATTAACAATTTCATTTAATGTTACAGATCCTGGTTGATTTTCTAAATCTGTCAGTTTTTTAGATATTCATTGTGTTTCATTGCTCTCCAAGAACAGTTGCCATTGTTAAAATTTTAACGAATGGAATCAGCTACCAAGATGGAAGTCACACTTGTAACAGGATTAAATTGCACAAGAGGGGAAAAGCCAATGCAATTGAATCAGATCTCTTTTAGATATTGGAAATGACAGGTTATTATTTAGAATGTCACAAAGGAATAGCCAAGTTATATCAGGGAATTGCACATCATTACAAAGAGTGATGAATCCACTTTATAATGTCCTTCCCAACGAACGCATGCAAAATTTACATTCAGACAACTGAAACACTGCAACTGTGACTCGGCATAATATATCCCTTGTGAACTTTCATTCTCTAAAGAGCAAAAGACATATTTCTGGAGGAACTCAGTGAGACAGGTAGGGAGAAATAGACAGTCAGCATTTGAGATCAACACCCTTAATCCAGACTAAGTATCTTAACTTGAAAAATCGACTGCTCATTTGCCTCTCCAGATGCTGCTTGACCTGCAGAGTTCTTCCAGTAGATTGTGTATTGCTCCAGATTTCAGGACCTGCAGTCTCTGGTTTCACAATGTTTTAAAGAGATGTCACCAATCTTCTTAATTCCACCAAACAATCCCTTCTCCCATCTCATGGTAACTGCTAAAAAAAAAAGATGGCTTGCAAAAACAGCCACTTCCTTCTAAATCTATCAAAATGTTGAAGCTCATGTGAGATAACTGAGAGGTCTGATTTAAGGAGAAGGATCAATAGAATAAAACGTCAGATGAATGAGCAACACAAGAAGAACAGCAAGAAGAAAAATATTAAATTTTGATCGTGTATTTGGTAGAAAGCAGTAAGTGTAAGTTATTTTCACAATAAGGTTGAATTAGTCTTTTGAACTGCATCAATGACATATCCAAACAAATCTACCTGAGCAATTTTTGAATTAACTCAATACTTCTTTCCAAAAATGTATAAAAATAAAAGATTGCAATGTACTTATATTGCTGCAGGATACACATATGAAAAAATACAAAGATTTTCAGTCTTTGCTCTGAGAGGGATTGTACAATGAAGGACATACAGTGGTTCAGTTGAAAGTGAAGTAAATTGTTTTTTAGACCTCCACTTAAAAAGTCTGAAGTTTTGTTTGATCACAGCGATTTTCCTTTAAATTCATAAAATTGATCAACTCCTTCCCCCATTGTCAGTCTGTGAAACTTATTTCTGAAACTTGTGTGAATCAATGCAGTTGTGGCTGATGGTTCTGTGGAAGAATACTGGCAGTTAGCCAGTCAGACTGGAGTATAGCTAAGACATCTATGTATATGCTATAAGCCGAGAGCTAATGACATACCTGGGGACTACACAACAAATGCCATGGACAATTGCATAAGATCCAGTATGGCTGCTGAATCCATAGTAATATACTAAAGAATGGAAATTTAGCTCCTGGGCTATGACAGGTAGGAAAAAAAGGAGCAGGTATTTTTTTTTTAACACACACAAAATACTAGAGGAACTCAGCAGACCAGGCAGCATCTATAAAAAAGAGTACAGTCGATGTTTTGGGCAGAGACCCTTCAGCAGCACTGGAGAGAAAAGATGAGGAGTCAGAGTAAGAGGGCGGAGGGAGGGGAGGGAGAAACACAAGGCGAAAGGTGAAACGGGGCGGTGGGGAGTGGTGATGTAAAAAGTTGGAAAGTTGATTAGTGAAAGAAATACAGGGCTGGAGAAGAAGGAATCTAAAATCTTTTTTCTTATAAATTATTTTGTTTATATTTAAAGTAAAAATTAACTTTGATTTTAATAGTTTAATTACCTTGGAATAAAAAAGATATTTAAATGCTAAAATCAGTAATTGCTTTGAATCAGAGTGTCAGGAGCAGTCCAAATGGGAGGGGTTCCCACATCATGATCCACATCTTATCACTTAACTCAAGGTTAAAGGCCAGTAAGAAAGGCCCACCACATCTGCCCCAAATAAATGTGGAGGGAGGGGTTGAATTCTTTGGGTGACTACTTTGGGAGATTCAAAATAAAAACAAAGCAAATTTATTTATTATCAAAGTATATACTGTATATGTCACCATACATAACCCTGAGATTAAGTTTCCTACGGGCATTGGCAGTAATAGAATTAATGAAATTAATCACATCCAACAAAACAGGCAAGCATCAATTTGCAAGAGACAACAAACTGTCCAAATACAGAAAAGTGAAAAAGGATAATAATAAAAAATAAATAAATAAGCAATAAATATTAAGAATATACGTGTGTTGCTTTCCTGTGACTGCATGCCATGTTGATGTGCTCCGTGGTGGGGAGGGTTTTACACCTGATGGATTGGGCTGTATTCACTACTTTTTGAAGATATTCTATTTTCTGTTTAAGGACATTGGTGTTCCCATACCTGGCCATTAATCAACCAATCAATTTGCTCTAGATGCGGTTGCTGAATTTTCACAAACTTCTAAGAAAGTTGGACACTGTTGTGCTTTCTTGTGCTGTGCTGTGAAGGACATGGACAGATCCTCAGAAATGATAACGTTGAGGAATTTAAAGTTTCTGACCCTCTCTATCTCTGATCCCCTGGTGAGGACTGGCTTATCAACCTTCAGTTTCCTCCCTCTGTCATCAATAATCAGCCTCTTTGTCTTGCCCGGCATTGAGTGAGATGTTGTTGTGGCACCACTCGACCAGATTTTTAATCTTCCTCCTATATGCTGATTTGTCACCACCTTTGATTCGGCCAATGACAATGATGTTGTTAGCATATGACATTGGAGCTATGCTTAGCTTCACAGTCATAAATATAAATTGAGTAAAGATGAGCACTATGCACACGGCCTTGTGGCGAACTGTGCTGATGGAGCTCATGGAGGAGATGTTGTTGCCAATCCGAACTGATTGGGATCTACAAGTGAGCAAATCGAGTACCCAGTTGCACCAGGAGGTATTGAAGCCTAAGCTTTGAAGCTTATTGATTAGTTTTGAGGGGATGATAATACAGAATGCGGAGCTGCAGTCGATGAAGAGCAGCCTGGTGAATGCATCTTCACTGTCCAGATGTTCCAGGGTTGAGCGAAGAGCCAATGGAATAGCATTTGCAGTTGACCTGCTGTGACAGTATCTAAACTGGAGCGGATCCAAGTAGTTTCTAAGAAAGGAGTTGATATGTTTTATCACTGACTTCTCAAAGCACTTCATCACAGTGTATGTAAGTGCAAATAAATGATAGTCATTCTTCTTACACAGCAATATAATTGAAGGCTGCTTGAACCAAGTGGGTACTTCAGACTACCAAAGCGAGAGGTTAAAGATATCAGGGAGCACTCCAGCCAGTTCATCAGCACAGGTCTTTAGCACTCGGCCAAGCACCCCATCTGGGCCGGATGCTTTCCATGGGTTTCCTCTCCTGAAGGATGCCCTCACAATGGCCTCAGAGTCGGAAACCACAGAGTCATCAGGTGCAGTGGGAATTCGAGAAGGTGCCTCCATGTTTTGACAGTCAAAGCAAGCATAAAGAAAACATTGAGCTCAACTGGGAATGAAACCTTATTGTCAGCTATGACACTTGGTTTCACTTCGTAGAAGATAATAGCGACAAGCCCTACCACAGTTATTGAGCATCCTCCAGGTGAGCCAGCTCCAGCATTATCATTCCCAATGATTTAGAAGGTTATTTTCAAGGAGCTTTGATAGAGTTCAATTTTGAATACTGTATGGAATAATGATTACCTTCATGGGGACTGTGAAAAATTTGCAGAACTATTCCAGGTCTTAATGCTCCAAGTTATGAAGTAATGCCCTAATTGCAGTTTCATTTATTTAAGAAAAGGTTAAGAGTTGATGCATTAAAGTCTGAGACAAAGACAATCTATTTAATCTACAAAGAGCTAAAGAATTGAGTAAAAAGTTAGCAATTTCTTCACTGAGATGACGGACAAATTCAAGGTTTTTACCTCTACATAATGTAGCAATTACTTAAAAATGCATAAGTAGTTTAAAGGAATAAGATTGAAGGTTAAAGAAATATATTGAGAAAGAAATGTCTAAATGGTGCAGAGCATGCTGCTGGCTCCAGGCTGCTTGGACTATGGAAATAATATTGAAAGTACAAGCTTAGAAATCTCCATTTGTAGTTTGGATGAAATATTACATAACCTATATGAGTTACCAGTAAAATAACAAAAGCATAGAAGGTTGGTTTTGTCATGTGCTTAGTGTGTCCAATCTGGCCAGCATAGTTTTATCATTGCTGATATTTCATTGACATTATATTTTTTGCTTTTGGATAATTATTTTGACCAAAGTGCTGTGTTTGTGTTCTTTCCGGGTGGTTGTGACTGCTTGTTTTCTTAATTTTATCCCAGTATCTGAACAAGTCTTTCCAAACAGTTATAATAACAAAACTCTTGATTATGGTTTTTCATGAAGGCATAGCTCATTTTAAATATGTAGCTTAGTTTTAGAATTTATCTGGCTGTTCTAATAGTTAAGGCACTCTTAGCTGTTCCACAGTCCTGTAGAAAGAGGAGTCACTTTGACGCTGTAATGGCCGCAAATTTGTGTATGTAGCATTTGTCGTTTGCGTACTGTTAAGTGCTGATGAACCACCCGATGTATGCATGTGTGATAGAATCAAATCATTTAACCTCTTCAGCTCGTCGGATGATTGCATTTCTTACTTTAATGGCTAGAAGATCCATTTTGCTGAATTGGAAAGAGATTAATCCTCCTACCATATTTCATTGGTTTTCCCAAACTATGTTGTGTTTAAATTTGGAAAAAATTAGAAGTGTTGTTTATGACCCTTCCATTAAATTTGAAAAGAGTTGGAGGCCATTTATTCAGCATTTTCATATGATGTAATTTGCCTATTTCCAAACTTATTTTATTTCTCTGTAGTGTTGGTTGATAGGAACGGAGTCGTCGACACTAAGGTTTTCTTTTCTCCCATTTTTTACGATGTTAAAACAGCCCAGGTCTTTTTTCAGTTTAGTTGATTAATTCTGTTTAGATTAGTTTTTTTTTGGGGGGGGATTATTTTTTTTTCCTTTTTCACGATTTTTGTTTAGATATTTTTCTTTGTTTTATATTATTCATTGGTATCCTATATGATTGAGAGTTTTATCATTTAAGTATTATTTGGCTTTATAGTCACTCACGTTAATTATAACAATGTATTCCCAATAACTTTTTACTACTACCACGTCACGTTTATATCTTTATGAAACTAATAAAAAGATTGAAAAAGAAAGATGTATGCATGTGTACTTGTAATCATTCCAGTCATCATATTGGGAAATAAGTTAGTGCTCGCCATGTTGCTGCATGCTGTAAGCAGATTATGATGTCAGCTATCAGTAACACTTATCTGATACCAGAACAAAAATGTAGTTAACATAGAGTGTTCAAAGCTCAAAGAGAATTTAGTGTTCAGCAGCAGGAATATCTACTCACATCAGCATTATTAAAAGAGATCATCAATTACTTGTAAACCCTGTGGAGATGTGTTAAGACCATCAATGGCACAGTTTGTATGACTTGAAATTATGTTAATATGCAGGCAGTGCATATTTTATACTCAGTTTGCACTGGGGTCTAAATGGCTTGGGCAGCTTATATTCATTCTGAATTTTCCAGCCCCAACTTATTTGGCGACTGGAGAATGATACGACACCCTCCACAAATCTCAGCAGCATCCGCAATCACTAATCCAACCACCCTCCTTACCTGTTACATCACTCCTACCAAAACTGCCAATCACATTTCACTATTATAAGGCAGGGCTGCAAAAGATTTAAACCAGAAAAAATACAAGTTAATGTAGCCCATCAGCTGGGTAAAAAAAACCAGTGGATTCTGGATAACTGGGCCATCTGTTAATCAGGGCAGCTGCTTATTTGGGACAACTACAAAAACTAAACAAGAAAGTAACGGTGATTTCCTTCCTTTACTTGGGACAAACTGCCACTTAATTGGGACGGGAGACTATTGCTATACATTCTAACTAACATCAGTTGCATGCACTTGTATGCCTGTTAGACACTAAACCGTTCTTAGAGCAAACAGTTTTAAGTAGCATTGGTTGCACGTGTGTGTATTCAAAAAAGCAGTGATTTTTTGTCACTGATAGTTGGTGAAAAATAAGCAGTAAGACAATTTAGAACTATTTTTCTCTCTGCAGTTCAGCATTCAGGCTTGAAGATGCCAGAAATGGCCAGGAGTGAAACTGAAACTAGTTCACTACTTCAGCAAGTTAGGAACTACAAAGGATTTGAAGGTATCAACAATGAAAGTGAAAATTTGGAGGATGCAATCATCAAAAGGATTGTATGACAGCAGTCCATTATCTGCACTAGTTGCCTGTCCTGATTTTGTTCCTGTACGGACCATAAGACCATAAGATATTGGAGCAGAAGTAGGCCATTCGGCCCATTGAGTCTGCTCCGCCATTCAATCATGGGCAGATCCAATTCTTCCAGTCATCCCTTCTCCCCATACCTTTTTGATGCCCTGGCTAATCAAGAACCTATCTATCTCTGCCTTAAATGTACCCAATGACTTGGCCTCCACAGCTGCTCATGGCAACAAATTCCACAGATTTACCATGCTCTGATGAAAGTAATTTCTCCGCATCTCTGTTCTAAATGGACATCCTTCCTTCGATCCTGAAGTCATGCCCTCTTGTCCTAGAATCTCCTACCATGGGAAATAACTTTGGCATATCTAATCTGTTCAGGCCTTTAACATTTGGAATGTTTCTGTGAAATCCCCCCTCATTCTCCTGAACTCCAGGGAATACAGCCCAAGGGTTGCCAGATGTTCCTTATACAGTAACCCTTTCATTCCAGGAATCATTCTCGTGAATCTTTTCTGAACCCTCTCCAATGTCAGTATATCTTTTCTAAAATAAGGAGCCCAAAACTGCACACAATACTCCAAGTGTGACCTCATGAGTGCCTTATAGAGCCTCAACATTACATCCTGCTCTTATATTCTATACCTCTAGAAATGAATGCCAACATTGCATTAGCCTTCTTCACCACCGACTCAACCTGGAGGTTAACCTTTAGGATATCCTACACAAGGACCCCCAAGTCCCTTTGCATCTCTACATTTTGAATTCCCTCCCCATCTAAATAATAGTCTGCCCATTTATTTCTTCCACCAAAGTGCATGACACACTTTCCAACATTGTATTTCATTTGCCACTTCTTTGCCCATTCCCCTAAACTACCTAAGTCTCTCTGCAGGCTCTCTGTTTCCTCAACACTACCTGCTCTTCCACCTATCTTTGTATCATCGGCAAATTCAGCCACAAATCTATTAATACCATAGTCCAAATCATTCACATACATCGTAAAAAGCAGCGGTCCCAACACCGACCCCTGTGGAACTCCACTGGTAACCAGCAGCCAGCCAGAATAGGATCTCTTTCTTCCCACTGTCTGTTTTCTGGTGATCAGCCAATGCTCCACCCATGCTAGTAACTCCCCTGTAATTCCATGGGCTCTCATCTTGCTGAGCAGCTTCATATGCAGCACCTTGTCAAAGGCCTTCTGAAAATCCAAGTACACCATGTCCACTGCATCTTCTTTGTCTACCCTGCTTGTAATTTCCTCAAAGAATTGTAGTAGGTTTGTCAGGCAGGATCTTCCTTTCAGGAAACCATGCTGGCTTTAGCCTGCCTTGTCATGTGCCTCCAGGTATTCCATAATCTCATTTCTAACAATCGATTCCAACAAATTCCCAACCACTGGTGTCAGGCTAACAGGTCCATAGTTTCCTTTCTGCTGCCTCCCACCTTTCTTAAACAGCGGAGTAACATTTGCAATTTTCCAGTCATCCGGTACAGTGCCAGAATCTATCGATTCTTGAAAGATCATTGTTAATGCCTCTGCAATCTCTCCAGCTACTTTCTTCAGAACCCAAGGGTGCATTCCATCAGGCCCAGGAGATTTATCTACCCTCAGATCATTAAGCTTCCTGAGCACCTTCTCAGTCATAGTTTTCATTGCACATACTTCACTTCCCTGACACTCTTGAATGTCCAATATACTGCAGTTGTCTTCCACTGTGAAGACAGATGCAAAATACGCATTCAATTCCTCTGCCATCTCTGCGTCTCTCATTACAATATCTCCAGCATCATTTTCTATTAGTCCTATATCTACCCTCAACTCTCTTTTACCCTTTATATACTTAAAAAAGATTTTAGCTTCTTCTTTGATATTAGTTGCCAGCTTCCTTTCATAATTCATCTTTTCCTTCCTAATGACCTTCTCAGTTTCATTCTGCAAGTTTTTAAAAGCTTCCCAATCCTCTATCTTCCCACTAGCTCTGGCTTCCTGTATGCCCTCTCTTCTGTTTTTACTTTGGCTCTGACTTCACTTTTCAGCCATGGTGGTGTCCTTCTTCCATTTGAAAATTTCTTATTTCGAATATATCTGTCTTGCACTTCCCGCATTTTTCGCAGAAACTCCAGCCATTGCTGCTCTGCTTTCCTTCCTGCTAGTGTCCCTTTCCAGTCAACCTTGGCCAGTTCCCCTCTTATATCATTATGATTTCCTTTTTTCCACTGAAATACCGACACATTGGAATTTAGTTTCTCAAAATCAACAATCAAGAGACCACGGTAGCGTATAGATTTTGAGTTCCTCTGTATTATAAACTAATATACATAACGCTATTGTAGTGTTCTAATTTGTTCAGTATTTCGTTAAATACATAATTTGTTGCTCAGTAAAATGGTAGTTTGTCTTTTTTATTCCTTTTTGACTATTTTCATGAAACTTTGTCTAATTGGGGCAGCCACTTAACAGGGTCAAAATGTTTTGGTCCTGATGTGTCCCAATTAACCAGGAATCCACAATACATTCTGTGTATCTTCCAATTTTCTGACTGTATGATCATAAAAGACTTTAGCTTCACTTTCATAGAAGAGTAGCCATTAAGTTTAAATTTTAAAGAAGGCATTCAATACACACAGAACACAAATTGTCAAAGAAAATATACTTGAGTCAGCACCATCACTATTTTCTAGTGATATTGACTCAGTGTTGGAAGAATATATGGACTCAGCAAAGAATCAGCACATAGACACCATCATTTTGCCCATTCCTGACAGCTCCTGAAAAGGCAGCGGTATGCGTTATCCCGAACCACTGACATCCTTCAGGTGAAGGTACACACCAGCGCTACTGTTTCAGAATTCCAGAACAACAAAGGCTGCCAAAATATTTCTAAGTTAGATTGTTGTGTAACTGGAATCTACATCTTCTAGTGTTTTTATGCACCATGATTTTAAAGGCTGTTATTCTCAACTCACCTCTGGAACCAGGCTCTCTGCTCCAAGTTTGGACAAAGCTGCGATGACATCCTGAGCTGCCTGGCCTTATCAAAGTGCAATTGGGAATCAGTGAGCAAGATGATGGAGAATGAGGTGTCACTTGGCACCATGTGATGGGGTGCAGGCTCAGTGCGCCCCCCTGCTGTAAGAATCTGTGGTTTTGTAAAATCTTTGACAGCACCTCCCATTGCTTTGCTGAAGATTGAGAGTGGGTTCATTGGTTTGTGGTAATTAGCCGAATTGGATTTTTTTTTTCATGAACAGGATATCCCTGGACAATTTACCACATCACTGACTAGACTGCACTGTTATGAATTTACTGGAACAGCTCGGCTGGAGTTTCTGCTGGAGCAGTAGTGGCTCTGCTCAGACTTAAACAGCCGTTGCTTGCAAAGGCTGCAACTACTGCGGATTTCTGTGGGAATCATGGGAAATGAATCAGCCAGAAAGAATTCTCTCCATAGTAACATCAGTATTACAGCATAAAAGGCTATGCAGGAAATAAGATAAAATTCGGCAGTCCTCAGCACGTGAGGTCACATCTCTCCCCTGTGGTTGTTGGTGCAGATTAAGTTCCATGACACAAGTGACTCCAAGCCTGGAGCTCTTTATTCTATGATAACTGCAGTATGTTTCTATGCTGTGGATGCTGTAATAAATACTGCAAGGCCCAAAAAATTGTATATGAAATATGCAAAGCATCAAAATCTTACATAAGCAATTACTGACAACTACACCAATTCCCAATGGGACTTTTTCATTCACATCCCATTTTTGGCATCTTGCATTACTAGGCTTTATAAATAAAGGTTATAGGTTGCATATTAATACTCTGTTTTCTGCCAATAAAGTAGGCAGAGCATTGTTTAAGATGATGAAAGTATTACTTGTGTGACTGACACTTCAATACCATCAGTCAGGCTATGCTGAATATTGATTGGAAGGTCTGGGGCCAATGTTGCAATGGGTAGAATTTCAACCGAGAAAATTAAGTTGTGTAAACATCTTGTTCACAAAATAAAGTAGGAAATGTGCCCATTTCTCAGCTTTCATTATTTTAAGTCTCAAGGCCGCTCCGCTATTTCATTTAATTGCCAATTGAGCAGCATTATGTTTCAAGATTTTTGACAAGTTTGCACTTAAAGAATTTTAAAAATAATCTTAATTGTAAATTTTTAGTTTTAAGTAACAGTACCTGCTTAAAAATTAAGTGGAACATTACGATCGACAAAATTAAAATATTAGTAAGACAACTTTGATGATTCCATATAAGTGGAAATAATAACTAACTTATTTACCCATTTCAAAACTGAAGAGACTCTCCACAGATTTTACATTGGAGAGTCTATGGTCAGGACATCAACAGGGCTGGGTGTGTAGGAAGGCAAATGGTATATTTAGTACAGAGAAGAGATGTTTGAACAAGAAACCTAGAAGCCATGAAGTGGAGAATAAATGACTTTCTTTGACCTGAACTACACATGACAGTGTCTCTTGACATCCAATGGGGTGGGTGACTGTCAGTGCCACTGAGAGGATGGGAGTTCAAATCCTTACCAAGAGGATATCTTTAATGGGAACGAGGGCCATGTCTCTTCCAAGGAGTGTAACCTTTGGTATGTCGGGTACCAGCTGTTCAGCTCTTCAAAGCTTAAAATAAGGTTTACGGGTCTTATCTCTGGGTAAAGTAATGCTTTCTTCATTTGAGCAGTTGAATTTTTGAAATAATGGTTCCCCTATCCCCTTGTACCTTTCATCACTAGAGGAAACATTTGCAAAGTCAACCTCATGCTGATGTTAATTAGGGGGTAATTTGGTAATTAAATTCATTGTGATATTTTCTTGAGTAGGATTTCATTCTAATGAGGGCAGCCACAGGGAACTTCAAGCGAAATCCCATCACAGAAAGTTTCCAACTTTCATATACATATTCAGTTCACGACATAAAGATTTTCCTGAGTGGAAGACAAAAATATGAAAAAAAATATCCTTTCATGCAAATGTGTCCCTGCTTAAGGAACAGAGCCCCAGGAGACAACTCCCCAGCAGAGTTACTCCATCACAGAAACATTTCGATTTAGCATGCTCAAAAGCACAAAACTTTGTTTTCACCTCAGGTTCTGTGACACTTAAGTGATAGCTGAACACTGCAAAATAGGAAACATAAGAATTGGAATCTGAAAATAAAACACTATATTTCTCCAACAGACACATGTTATAGATAATTGTAAGTGTTCAGTTTGAAAATATCTTTCACATTTAAGCCCCTGCTTGGAAAAATGTTTTCAGTTATGATAGAAATCCTTTAAAATATGAACCCATAATTCTGTAAATCGTGGAAAAATTGAAACATGGAAATGTCAGCGTGTTTAAAATGGTATATGTCTTTGTTTCAGAGAGCATGTGTCATATTCCAAATGACAATTCTCAACTCCATTCAAAAAACAAAATCTCTGCTTTTAAGTAGAATGTTGTTTAAGGTAGTATATTTTGCATTTCAAGGAATCAATTTGCAAAATGCCTATTATAAAGCCTGTGTAAAAGAAGGCACTGGAAATAAAACAATGAATAGCTGATTGTGCTCATTGAGATATCAATAAAGGGAACGCAAATATCCATCAGTGACATAACTGGAGCATAGGAGGATAGGATAAAACAATGTATCACTCTTTGTGAAAATATGTACTTTAGAAGTGGATTTTAAAGTTAAATATACTACACAGGAGCAACATTTCTCATATCTAGCATGAATATAAAAAATTCTAGCATGAATAAACTAGTAAATACCCATGTTCTCCAAACTGAGAAGCTATAATAGCAGCAGCAGAAAAGTATCCTATTGAAGCAGAATTGGACCATTCGACTCATCGAGTCTTTTCCGCCATTTGGTCATAGTTGATTTATTATTCCCTCTCAACTCTGTTTTCCCGCCTTCTTCCCGTAACCTTAGACACGTTTACTAATCAGGAACCTATTAAAATCTGCTTTCAATATACTCAACAACCTGGCTAACATAGCTATCTGTGGCAATGAATTCTACAGATACACCACCTTCTGGCTAAAGAAATCCCTCCTCATCTCTGTTCTAAAGGGATTTTTTTTTTCTTGTGGCTGTGCCCTCTGGCCCTACTCTTTTCCACTCCTGCAAACATCCTCTCCATCTGCTAGACTTTCAATACTCAGCAGGTTTTGGTGAGATTACCCCTTCCCCCATCCATCTGAACTCCAACAAGTACAGACCTAGGGGCATCAAACAAGTCTTATACATTGCCCCTTTCATTCCAGGATCATTCTCGTAAATCTCCTCTGGACTTTCTCCAACGCTCGTACATCCTTTCTTAGATATGGGGCCCAAAGCTGCTCGTAATACTCCAAATATTGTCTAATCAATGCCTTGTAATACATCAACAGAACCTCCTTACTTTTATATTCTAACTCTAATACTACATTTGCCTTCCCTACTACTGACTCAACCTGCAAGTCAACATAATGTGAATTCTATACTTGGACTCCTTATCTCTTTATATCTTTGACTTCTGAATTATTTCTTTTATTCCTTCTACTAAAGTGCATGACCATATAGTTCCCCTATGTTGTATTCCATCTTAGACATCTTTCCCCTTTTCCCCCAATATAACCAAGTCCTTCTACAGATTCTATGCTTTCTCCATACTACCTGCCTCTTTACCTATGCTTGTTTCATCTGCATTTATTATTTTGAACAGTGTCCAATGCTGTACTGGACGGCTATTTCATATTAAGAAGAACATTACCTGCAATAACCACAGTGACATTTTTTGAATATTAATTCAATGATACGTTATTACGACAGGACTGAATATGTGTACAGCATACTCTGTAGGAAGAAGTCCAAATTGCAATTGCAGAAGCACTATCGACATAAAGCGTGAAATGATGGAGAATATTGCATACTACTCCATCAAAGAACACTCCACACTGACCTAGCAGGGAGCACTTCATCTCATTCCACCAAGCTTCCCTCTTTATCTCGCCAACATTCCATATGTATGAACATAGTCTCATTTGTCTATTGAGAAAAGTTCTGTGCTTTCTCCCTTTGCTTAAATATTCTGTTTTGCTACATTTCCATCCAAGATGAATGACCTTACTTTTCCAACATTATGTTCCATCTGCCAATTGTCTTCTCAGCCACTTAATCTATTTATATCACTTTTCAGATGCATTGAATTTGCTAGCCCCTTTACCTTTTATCACCACTAAATATGGCTACCATGCACTTTATGCCTTAATCGAAGACATTAATATGGATTATAATTAGTTGAGAAGAAAATTTAGTTCATGAAAATTTATGGGTTTTTTACCCTGTCCTGTGTTAAGGTTAAAATATTACTCTCAATGACGTGAGTTCTAAACATTCATGGTACTTTATATATAGAACTTTAAAAATAGTTTTTCAGAATCTATAAACATAAAAATAATGATTTGTACATACTTTTAAAAAAAATCATATTCTTTACAAAAAAAATCATATTCCATCTGGGTAGCCTTAAACTGATGGCACAAATACTGATTTCTCCTCCCAGTAAACAAATTCCAGCCTCCCTCCCCCTTTTCTATTCCCTACTGTGACCACTTACTTCTTCTCACTTGCCTACTTCTTTGGGTACCTTCCTGTTTCCTTTCTCCTACAGTCCACTCTCCTCTCCTGTAAGATTCTTTCTTCTCCAGCCCTTGACCTTTCACACTGCCCTGACATCAAGTATCACCTTCCCCTCACCCATGCTTTTATGCATCCCCTCCCTTCCTTCTCAGTCCTGAAGAAGAGTCTTGGCTTGAAATATTGACTGTTGATTCATTTCCAAAGGTGCTGCCTGACCTGCTGAGTTCCTTTAGCATTGTTTGTGTGTTGTTTTGGATTTCCAGCATCTACAGAATTTTTCATGTTTATCATTGTACTATAATTTCTGAATGGTCTGCAACATTTCATTGGCAATATAGCATTACCATCACTAAATTTTTATCTTTGACCTTTAGTTTCCTGCTTACAGACTCCCTCCTTTCTTGAAGGTGATCACTAGACTTCCAGTTTTTTTAATCCTGTGGGATCTTTTCAGAAACTATGGAGTCATTGAAGATATTTCGTAATATTCAGAATTCCTATTTTACTGTGCTTAAGACTCTAGGATATAGGCCATCACATCCAGGGAATTTGTTATGTTTATGTCACATTAAGACCAAAAGACCGTAAGTTATAGGAGCAGAATTAGGTCATTCAGCCCATCCAGTGTGCTCAGCCATTTCATCATGGCTCATCCTTTCAGCCTCAATCTCTTGCCTTCATCCCGTAACCCTTCATGCCCTGACCAATCAAGAATCTATCAACATCTGTCATAAATATACATAAAGACGTGGCCTCCACAGCTGCTTGCGACAAAGAATTACAGATTCTCCTCTCTGTGGCTAAAGAAATTCCTGCTTATCTCTGTTCTAAAAGGATATTCTTCTATTCTGAGGCTGTGTCCTCTGATCTTAGGCTCTCTCAATATAGGAAACATCCTCTCCACATCCATTTTATCAAGGCTTTACACCATTCGATAAGTTTCAGTTGAGTCACCCTCAATTCTTCTAAATTCCAGTGAATACAGGCCCAGAGCCATCAAATGCTCTTCATATGATCAGCCATTCAATCCTGGAATCACTTTCATGAACCTCGTTTGAACCCTCAGCACATTCATTCTAAGATAAGGGGCCCAAAATTGTTCAATATACTCCAAGTGAAGCCTAACATCCACTATTTTGTATTCTAGTCCTCTGGAAATAAATGCCTACATTGCATTTGCCTTTTTCACTACAGACTCAACCTGCAAATTAACGTTTATGGAATCCTGCACAGGGACTTCCAAGTCCCTTTGAACCCCAGCTTTGTGTTTTCTCTCCACTTAGAAAATAGTCAACCCTTTCACTTATTCTACCGAGTGCATGACCAAAGACTTTCCGACACTGTATTCCATCAGCCATTTCTTTGCTCTTTCTCCTAAACTGTCTAAGCCCTTCTGTAGCCTCTCTACTCCCACAAAACTACGTGCCCCTACACCTAACTTCATATCGTCAGCAAACTTTGCAATAGAGCCATCAATTCCATCATCCAAATCATTGACATATAATATAAAATGAATTGGTCCCAACACAGACCCCTGTGGAACACCACTAGTTACCAGCAGCCAGCCAGAAAAGGCTCCCTTTATTCCTACTTTTTGCTTCTGCCAATCAGTCACTGCTTTGTCTATGTTAGAAGCTTTCCTATAATACCAAAGGTTCGTAGCTTGTTAAGCAGCCTCATGTGCGGTTGCTTGACAAAGGCCTTTTGAAAATCCAAGTACATAACATCATCTGATTCTCTTTTGTCTATCCTGCCTGTTATTTCTTCAAAGAATTCCAACAGATTTGCCAGGCAAGATTTTCCCTTGAGAAAACCATACTGACTATGATCTATTTTGTCATGTGTCTCCAGGTATGCTGTGAACTTATCCTTCATAATTGACTCCAACATCTTTCCAACCACGGAGGTCAAACTAACTGACCTATAGTTTTCATTCTTTTGCCTCTTTCGCTTCTTGAAGAAAAGAATGCAATTTGCAATTTTCCAATTTTCTGGAACCATTGCAGAATCTAGTGATTCTTGAATGATCATTACAGGTTTCCCCCGCCATCCGAAGGTAGAGCGTTCCTATGAAACGGTTCGTAAGCCGGAATGTCGTAAAGCGAAGAAGCAATTGCCATTTATTTAAGCAACACACATCAAAGTTGCTGGTGAATGCAGCAGGCCAGGCAGCATCTGTAGGAAGAGGTGCAGTCGACGTTTCAGGCCGAGACCCTTCGTCAGGACTAACTGAAGGAAGAGTGAGTAAAGGATTTGAAAGTTGGAGGGGGAGGGGGAGATCCAAAATGATAGGAGAAGACAGGAGGGGGAGGGATAGAGCCAAGAGCTGGACAGGTGATAGGCAAAAGGGGATACGAGAGGATCATGGGACAGGAGGTCCGGGAAGAAAGGGGGGGGGGACCCAGAGGATGGGCAAGAGGTATATTCAGAGGGACAGAGGGAGAAAAAGGAGAGTGAGAGAAAGAATGTGTGCATAAAAATGAGTAACAGATGGGGTACGAGGGGGAGGTGGGGCCTTAGCGGAAGTTAGAGAAGTCGATGTTCATGCCATCAGGTTGGAGGCTACCCAGACGGAATATAAGGTGTTGTTCCTCCAACCTGAGTGTGGCTTCATCTTTACAGTAGAAGAGGCCGTGGATGGACATGTCAGAATGGGAATGGGATGTGGAATTAAGATGTGTGGCCACTGGGATATCCTGCTTTCTCCGGTGGACAGAGCGTAGATGTTCAGCAAAGCGGTCTCCCAGTCTGCGTCGGGTCTCGCCAATATATAAAAGGCCACATCGGGAGCACCGGACGCAGTATATCACCCCAGTCGACTCACAGGTGAAGTGTTGCCTCACCTGGAAGGACTGTTTGGGGCCCTGAATGGTGGTAAGGTTGGTCTTCCCCCTCGTACCCCATCTGTTACTCATTTTTATGCACACATTCTTTCTCTCACTCTCCTTTTTCTCCCTCTGTCCCTCTGAATATACCTCTTGCCCATCCTCTGGGTCCCCCCCCCCGTCTTTCTTCCCGGACCTCCTGTCCCATGATACTCTCGTATCCCCTTTTGCCTATCACCTGTCCAGCTCTTGGCTCTATCCCTTCCCCTCCTGTCTTCTCCTATCATTTTGGATCTCCATCTCCCCCTCCAACTTTCAAATCCCTTACTCACTCTTCCTTCAGTTAGTCCTGACGAAGGGTCTCGGCCTGAAACGTCGACTGCACCTCTTCCTACAGATGCTGCCTGGCCTGCTGCGTTCACCAGCAACTTTGATGTGTGTTGCTTGAATTTCCAGCATCTGCAGAATTCCTGTTGTTTGCCATTTATTTAATATGGGAAAATTTTGTGAGCGTTCGCAGACCCAAAAATAACCTACCAAATCATGCCAATTAACACATAAAACCTAAAATAACAGTAACATATAGTAAAAGCAGGAATGATATGATAAATGCACAGTTTATATAAAGTAGAAATACTTTTCCACCATCATTGCCTGAACTGTTCTCCATAGTGAAAATTTCACGCAAGCGCCGTCGGCAAAAACACAGCGCAAGCGGATTCCAGTAACCTTTAAGCTATGAAGCTGCCAAATCATACCAAATAACATGTAAAAATACACAGCCGATATAAAGTAGAAATAATGTATGTACAGTGTAGTATCACTTACCGGAATTGGGAAAGCGTGGAGCACACTGATGGTGGTGTGTTAGACTGAGTCGTCGGTGTTTGGGTGGTGCAGTGGCCCCCACCCTCCAGGCAGTGAACTGATACTGATCTGCGAAGCATGCAGCGGTAACCGGAAGGCACACAGCACATCTTTAAGAAAAAAGCCAAAATAAACATGCTAATTAATTAGGTGCCGCCCAGCACGTAATTGTCGGCCCAGATCGGTGTCGACTGCCGATTGCATCGCCTCTGATCTGGGCTGACAATTATGTGTCGGGTGGCACCTAATTAATTAGCATGTTTATTTCGGCTTTTTTCTTAAAGATGTGCTGAGTGCCTCCCGGCTACTGCTGCATTCTCCGCGAATCAGTATCTGTCCATGGCCCGGGGGTTGGGGTGATGGGACAGTGGGGTGTCGTCTGTTTCCATTAGAGCAGGCAGCTCATCTTCTCCTATGACTGCCCGCCTCGATGTCGAAAGTCGAGGTTCGTCGTCTGCTGTGGCTGATGTGGAAGGCTTGCTTGACTGCTGAGCCTCGCACAGTTTTCTATAATGCAGTTCTTTGTAAGCACTCAAACCATCCTGCAAATATCCCCTAAATCGACGTACCCTTTCAAAATTGAAGTCGTACTTTATCATTACTCATTCGGTTTCGATTGTTATCCTTTCCTCTTCCAATTGCATCAGCTCTTCATCTATCAGTTCTTGGTCATGGGATGCCAAAACCTCTTCAACATCATCTTTGCCAACTTCCACAAGCCAAACTCACTTAGTCCTTACTTTGTTCACCAGGATTGAAACGCTTAATTATGTCTAGTTTTACGCTAGGTGTAACACCCTTACAAGCTCTTTTAGGCTTTTCTGATACCATAGAACTCATCTTGCAAACGGCTGCTCAGAGGCACGTGTTTAAGCAATGCCAGTGAGAATGCCGTTCTGAATCCGGGGAGAGCGGCTGCTCGGGGCACGCGCTGGTTTTTCTTGTTCGCTGATATTTTTCGCGCACTGCTTTTTTTGCGTGCTGCCTTTCTTCGTAACAGTGAAAACACCTTCTGTTAGCGAAAACAGGGTACTAATGTAAGTCTTTCGTAACAGTAAGGTCTCGTAAAGCGAACGTTCGAAAAGCGGGGGACACCTGTATTATTGCCTGCACAATCTCTTCAGCCACTTCTTTCAGAACCCTGGGGTGTACACAATCAGGTCCAGGTGACTTATCTACCTTCTCCTCTTTCATTTTCCCAATTACCTTCTCTCTAGTTATGGTAACTTCACACACTTTATGACCCCGGTGAAGCACCTTCAAAAACTCCAAAAGACTGAGGTTTGTTAAAATACTGAAAGGCTTTTATTCGCTGTACAATACGACCTCCACAGTGAGTGTCTGCCCCCGGACTGAGGGGGAGGGGCAAGGCGAAACACCTTTATACAGGACTCTGTGAGAGGAGCCACAGGGCCAGTCAGCAGAGGGGTGTGTTCAGACAGTTAACCCAGTTACAACACATATATATGGTTTACCACACCCAGACACCTGGAACTTCCACCATACTGCTAGTGTCTTCCACAGTGAAGACTAATGCAAAATATTTATTCAGTTTGTCCTCCATCTTGTTGACCCCAATTACTACCTCTTCAGCATTGTTTTCCAACAGTCCAATATCCATTCTCATTCTCTTTTACACTTTATATATCTGAAGGAACCTTTGGTATCCTCTTTGATATTGTTGGCTAGCTTACTTTTGCGTGCTATCTTTATTTTCTTAGTGACTTTTTAGTTGCCTTCTGTTGGTTTTTAAAAGCTTCCCAATCGTCTAACTTCCCACTAACTTTTAATCTATTATGTGCCCTCTCTTTGGGTTTTATGCTGGTTAAGTCATCTTTCCTTTAGAATACTTCTTCCTCTTTGAGATGTATATATCCTGTGCTTTCTGAATCACTTCCAGAAATCCCAGCCAGTGATGCTGTGCCATCATCCCTGCCAGTTTTATCCCCCTTCTCTTCTGAATCACAGATCCGGACTCAGTGCCAATGACCCGACCACTGCGCCTTGCCTCTGTTAGGCCATGCCCTCCCCCTCACCAGTATCCAAAGAGATATACCTGTTGTTGAGAGGAAAGGCCACAGGAGTACTCTGCACTGGCTCATTAACCCCTTTCTCCTTCCTGACTGTCACCCAATTTCCTGTGTCCTGCACCTTGGTTGTAACTATCTCTCTATATGTCCTATCTATCACTCCTTCAGCCTCCTGAATGATCTGGAATTCATCTAGTTCCAGATCCAACTCTTTAACACAGTTTGTTAGAAGCTGAAGCTAGATGCGCCTCACAGTTGTCATCTTCAGGGACCCTGGAGGTCTTCCTGCATTCCCACATCTCTCAAAAATTAAATATGGAGGTTACAGTATAAAATACAGTATAGTCGTTAGCAATCACCACAACATTATCTCTGGAATCCCCTCCTTTTCCACATACAACTGGTCTCTCTTACTGATATCGTTCATATGCTAAGGGGATGCAGGGTGACTTGGATAGGTTGGGTGAGTGGGCAAATTCATGGCAGATGCAATTTAATGTGGATAAATGTGAAGTTATCCACCTTGGTAGCAAAAATAGGAAAACAGATTATTATCTGAATGGTGGCCGATTAGGAAAAGGGGGGGTGCAACGAGACCTGGGTGTCATTATACACCAGTCATTGAAAGTGGGCATGCAGGTACAGCAGGCGGTGAAAAAGGCGAATGGTATGCTGGCATTTATAGCGAAAGGATTTGAGTACAGGAGCAGGGAGGTACTACTGCAGTTGTACAAGGCCTTGGTGAGACCACACCTGGAGTATTGTGTGCAGTTTTGGTCCCCTAATCTGAGGAAAGACATCCTTGCCATAGAGGGAGTACAAAGAAGGTTCACCAGATTGATTCCTGGGATGGCAGGACTTTCATATGAAGAAAGACTGGATGAACTGGGCTTGTACTCGTTGGAATTTAGAAGATTGAGGGGGGATCTGATTGAAACGTATAAAATCCTAAAGGGATTGGACAGGCTAGATGCAGGAAGATTGTTCCCAATGTTGGGGAAGTCCAGAACAAGGGGTCACAGTTTGAGGATAAAGGGGAAGCCTTTTAGGACCGAGATTAGGAAAAACTTCTTCACTCAGAGAGTGGTGAATCTGTGGAATTCTCTGCCACAGGAAGCAGTTGAGGCCAGTACATTGGCTATATTTAAGAGGGAGTTAGATATGACCCCTGTGGCTATGGGGATCAGGGGGTATGGAGGGAAGGCTGGGGCGGGGTTCTGAGTTGGATGATCAGCCATGATCATAATAAATGGCGGTGCAGGCTCGAAGGGCCGAATGGCCTACTCCTGCACCTATTTTCTATGTTTCTATATCCATGAAGTTAACTGTCACTCCCTTTCTACCACTTGCTGCTCTAACATTTTATTGAAAACACAAATGTTCCCAGAGAAAGAAAGTTGTCAAGGTCGGAGAACCTTGGATGGAAATTTAATCTAAAAGGAAAAGGAAGCACATATAAGGTTTGGGAAGCTGAAATTGGACAGAATTTATGCTGGTGCCAAAGGAAGTGGGTGAGTCTCCGGATGAATATTTTATTTCAGTATTCTCCAAGGAGGAAGTCATGAAGGATAGCAAGATCAGGAAGGAATTTGCTAATATTCTAGTGTACATTGATGTTAAGAGAGAGAAGGTATTGGGGCTTTTGAAGAACATAACAGTGAAACGAGATTGCTGGAACCTTGACAGAGATCTTTGCATCTTCTTTAGCCCCAGGTGAGATTCCAGTGCTCTGGAGAGAATGGTCAATTTTGTTCCTCTCTTTAAGAACAACCAACAACCATGAAATTATAGGCTCATGAGTCTTACATCAATAAGGAAGGAAATTAATGGAAATATTCTTGGGGATAGGAGCTACTTGCATTTGGAAAAGTATAGCATTATTGGGGATAATTTGCATAGCTTTGTGAGGAGAAATGGGTCAGATCTTATAAATTTGACTAAAATTTTTCAGGAGGTGACAAAGATGATTTATAAAGATAAGACAGTGGATATAATATTCATAGACTTTTATACAATGTTTACAATGGTCATTCATAGTAAGCTAATCCAAAGCAAAAGGCACATACTGTATGATCAATGGAGACCTGTTAGATAGGATTCAAAATTAGCTTGGCAATAGTAGACAGAGGTTAGTGGTGGTAGCATGCTATTCTGAATGGATCAATGCTGTGACCGCTAATATTTGTTATATATACACAAATGATTTGGATGAAAATGTAATAGACTCATTGGTAAGTTTGGAGACATCATGAAAATTGACAATTGTGAATAGTAAGGAAGGTTGTCAAAGGATTCAGCAGGATAAAGGCCAGCTGAAAATATGGGCAGAGATATAACAGATGGCATTTAGTCTAGACAAGAGTGAGGCTTTCACTTTATGAGGCCAAATGTAAGGAAGAGATACACAGTGAATGGCAAGCTGCTCTGAAGCATTTACGTACAGAGCGATTGTAGGATGAAAATCTATACTGCTCTAAACTTGGCAATACAAGTAGTTAGGGCAGTAACAATGTGTATGGTATAATTGTCTTCATCAGGATCAGAAACAGATTCAGACTTAATATCACTGGCATTTGTTGTGAGATTTGTTGTGTTGCGGTGTGATGGTATTTACTTTGCTGACCACAAGGATCTTAAGCCTTATCCAATATGAATAGCCATGAGTACCCTCACTGAAGGGAAATTATATTGCAATTACCCAATCTTCAAATACTACTTTATTTCCCTGTTTATTGTCCAGGGTGATTTTGCTGCCAATACCCACTATTTGAGTGGTGTGTTCTCTCTTCTAACCAAGGAGAATATAGTTACAGCTAACAAAATAGTTTTAAACACAGTGATACATGTTTAAACTGAAACAAGAATCTTAAAACACATTTAAAACTCACAAAGGATTTCTATCTTATACATTACCAAATTACAAACCATTTCTAAAGCATAAAGCATTTCTCAAGCACAAAGGATTTCTCAAACACAAAGCATTTCTTAAACATAAAGGACAATGAGTAAAAGATTTCCAAAATACAAGTATAATACCGATAAACTAAAAATATATGCCGATAGGTTGCAGACAAACAAGTTGTCCATCACAAAAACTGAAACAGGAAAAATAGGTTCTAATTCACTACGTGTTTCTTTCTTGTTTCTTGATGTTCTTTACCCCATTCCTAATAAGTATGAACTGCTCTCTACATTTATACCCTCTTTCTCCCACTTGGGTGACTTCTCACACATGTGATATTTCCTCAGTTATCTTTTTAACAGGCTAAAAGCATTTTTGGAGATATACAGTAAGTCTTAGCTAGCTACCATTAAAGCTGTAAAGCTAACTTCTTTGAGTACCTCCAATGATAAACATATTAGTTACTGATATGTTAAATGATATTAACCATCTGTTCAGCAAGTTTCCTTAAACTATCAGCTTAAGAGTCTGCTTGTCTGTTTGAAACAAGCTAACTTAAACAAATAATTGTCTTATGCTGCTTTCTCAAGCAGTAATAAAGATGTATTGGGATAGCATCTGCTTTCACAGATAGAGTGTTCACCAATATATACAGAGCTATTTTCAGATCTATTCTATAAAGTTTGTTTCTGAATTCCGGATGATTACTGCTTTCCATTTACATTTTCAGAACTGAAGACTGACTTCTATTTACAACATGATCTCAAACAACTGTGAGTTGAAAGTGTACTGATAATGATTTTTGATCTTATAAGATTTAGAAAGCAAACTTAGCAAACAAGACAGAAATGAACATCTAACACGGTGGTAGAAGTAGATTGCAATGCATAAATTTAAAAACAATAACAAATATATATTATAAATTAAGCTAAATAAGTAGTGCAAAAAGAATCCAAAAAATAGTACATGAGTTCATTGTCCATTCAGAAATCTGATAGTGGAGGGGAAGAAGCTGTTGCCAAATGTTGAGTGTGTGTCTTCAGACTCTTGTACCACTTCCTTGATAGTAGCACTGAGAAGGAGTCATGTCCTGGATGATGGGTGTCCTTAATGATGGAAGGCATCATCTTTCAAAAATATCCTCTGTTCTGGAGAGGCAAGTGCCCTTGATAGAGTTGGCTTGAGTTTACAAATTTCTGCACCTTTTTCTGATTGTGTGCGTTGGTCTCTCCATACGAGAAAGTGACGTAACCAATCAGAATACTCTCCAAAGTACGAGGAGTGATTGATATGTTCATGGCCTAAGGTAGAAGGAGTCAATTTTAGAAAACCTAGCACATTTATTTTTGAACATAGTCCCCACCTACACTTACACACTTAGTCCAGCGGTCATAGAGCTTATAGATCTTGGACCTCCAGAAAGTGTCCGCAGATGGGTGATTGATAAGTTCGTGGTCTAAGGTAGAAGGAGATGAATTATACAGCTCACGTTACATGCACATGCAGTTCAACTCTTTGAGTGATTATGCAGAAAGTTTGAAGTTAATAACTCATCTCCTTCTACCATAGGCCACAAACTTATCAATCACCCCTGATGAGTTATTAACTGTTGAGTTATTATTCCAACCTTTCTGCATAATCACTCAAAGAGTTGAACTGCATACGCATGTAAAGAGAGCTGTATAACTCATCTCCATCTACCTTAGGCCACAAACTTATCAATCACCCCTGCTGTGGACTCTTTCTGGAGGTCCAAAATCTGTATGCTCCACGACCACTGGACTAAGTTTGTAAATATAGGAGGGGACTGTGTTGAAAAATAAATGTGCTAGGTTTTCTGAAATTGAATCCTACATTAGGCCACAAACTTAACAATCACCCCTCATATATCTGCAGAAATTTGTGAGACCCCTTGGTAACATACCAGGTCTCCTCAAACTCCTTATGGAATATGGCTGCTGTTACACCTTCTTTGTAATTACATCTATATGTTGAGCCCAGGAAGTAATAGCCTGAAATTCCCACCAGAACTGACATGTATCCAATCCTACCTCTAACTTCAATCAGAATTGGGTTTTGGTTTTAAAGTAGTCTTCTGTGGGTCACACCTGGACTTTGTTTACAGTTCTGGAACACCGGTCATGAATACTACAGATTAGCTCTCAGAAGACTACAAATTTCCGGTCCATCCAAGGTTTTTGGTTTTGATCTGTCTAGTATATTTTAAAAAGCACACACTCATTCACACAGATCTCAATGAAGTTGGGGTCAACTGTGGCATATTCATTCAGATGCAAAGATGAATCCCAGAATATTGTCCAGTCCACTGACTCAAAGCATATGTGTAAGTGATCCTCCGCCTCTCTTAACCATACCCTCTTGATCCTCATCACTGGTGCTGTGGTCTGCCCCTCCTCTACCTTTAAAAGACTCAGCTATCTTTGTGGTGGATCATGGTCTGCAGTGCTGTGTCTTAAATGGTGGGGGTGAGCCATGTTTCCAAGAAACAAAATACGCATTAGTCCCTGATGTCCCTCTGGTACTGCAATCTTGCGCTGAGGTGTTCAATTTTATTTTCCAGTGACTGCACTTTCTCTAGCAGAATAGTCTGGATTGGGGGAGGAGGGAGTCTAACTCCTCTGTGTTTCTATCATTCTTGCAGCCCAGCACACATTTCTTGGTTCATTTTTCCCTAAAGAGGAACTTCACTTGCAACCTGAGTCAACCCATTGAGGTCCACCGATTTTGAGGATCGATAGATTTTTGAAACGTCTTAAAGTTGCTTACTAAAGTACCCATGGCTGTGACTATGGATTTCAACTGAAGTAGTTCTAAGCAGGAATATTTGATAATTCCCATCAGAGCCGCATGTCATCTTTAGTCAGAATGTTGAATATAAAACCTGGGAAGTAATGTTGTAGCTGTATTAAACATTGCTTAAGCTACATTTGGAGTTCTGGTTGTAGCATTGCAGAAAGGATGTGGAAACCTTGGAGAGAGTGCAGAAGAGGTTCACTGGAATGTTATCTGAATGCTATTGATTAAGCTATAATGTGAAATTGAACAAACTTGGGTTGCTTTCCTTGGAGCAACAGAGGCTGAGAAGTGAACTGACAGAAGTATATATTAAATTATGAGAGACATAAGAAGGGTGGATAGAACTTTTTTTCCAGGTGGAAATGTCAAATACTATAGGACATTGATTTAAGTTAAGAGGAGGGAAAGTTAGAATAAATTTATGAGGCAATTTTTACAGAGAATTGTAGACTCATGGAACATACTGCCAAGGGAAGTGGTGGAAGCAGTTAAAGTTGCAATTAGACAGCCATGGTAGGCAAGGAATGGAGGTATCTAGATCATATGGCAAGCCAATGAGATTAGTTAAAATTGACATGGTTGATACAACATTGTGGACCCAAGAGCTTACTCCTTTGCTGTACTGTTCTAAGTAATGGGCCTTAGGGGAGCGTGCAGATATCAATCAATCTATAAGTGAAGAACTTAACTTGCCCATTTGTGAAAAACCTAATCTTTGTTTCCAAGGCAAATTCTTTCTTTGCAGTGGATTAATCTAATCTAATTAACCAGGAACGAACAATCTCTTCCCGGGTATACACCTCCGATAGCAGTTCCACCATTCACCATTGCTGGAATCAAATTTGTCCCAAAGTGAGCACAATACTTGAAATTCCCACCATGAAGGAACAGTGGCTGTATAATTTTCCATCCTTTTTGCACTTAAACTCAGGGAAGGTTTGGGATTTGCAAAAGGAACTCACATGAATTGATAAGTGATAAAGGATGGCAAAAAAATATATGATTAAGTTCAGTTAGTGTGTAGAGGTCAAAAGAAATTAAAATTTGACAGGGTGCAATTTTGATGACAAATCGGGCAATGTCATCTTTCTGCTCAGCAGCACAAGGAAAATGTTTTTTTCTTTGCAGAGTTATACACCCACAATCACTTTGATGAATACATGAAAGCACTTTACTTTAACATTGTGGTTTTTGTACATTCTCTGTATGACAATGATAGAGTTGTATTCTCAATTGGAACAGTGACAAGATGCACAAGGATTGTACCCAAGGGCATGCTATCTTTTCCACAAGGCTGTACACTGTGTATGAAAAGACTTAGTCTCGCAAAGTTCCATGTATATTTCTCCTTGCAAAATGCTGTGCCAAAGTCTGACTAGACATCCATTCAAGAATCCATTTCAAAGCAATCTTTATTATGATTAGACATGCAAGTTGCATAACATTTACAGAAAATACCTTATGGCCATATTTCTTTTTTGCATATTAAGTTTCACCTAAAAAGGAAAATTAGTAAATCTGTGAGCAGGACTTGCAGAAAATAAATAGCAATAATTTTACATTCCGCCTATGATTTGCTTACAACTTAAATCTGTAATGGCAAAAATAAAGCCAATGCAAGTGTTTACAGGATCATTGTGATATGGGGAAAAAAAACTGAAGCAAGGTCTGAAATATTGCCTAGTACCTCAGATATCTACCATCACCAAAGTACTTCGAGAGGGTGGTCATGAGACACATCAGTCCAGCCTCCCAGGCAAACTTGACCAACAGTAACTCACCCACTGCCAAGAAAATCCATAACACTATACTTTCCGACCCTGCATTCATCTCTGACACCTTCATAGTCGGCCAAAACTCAAATAATGGTGAGTCAGAATACAGGAAGCGATGGAGAGCAGAGTGGCATGGTGCTATAATGATAACTGTTCATGAAATTTCAATGAAAAAAAGGACTGCTCATTGTCTTCAGGAAGTGTGGCAGAGAACACAGTCCTTTTACATCAAAGATATTGAGGTGGAGATGGCTGAGCGTTTTAAGTTCCTCGGTAATAATGTCACAAATTGCTGGTCATGGCCCAACCCTGCAAACAATAGGGCCGAGAGAGTACATCAGCACCTCCTCTTCCTGATGAGGCCAAGGAAAAATAGCTTGTTCTCATTGACCCTCACTAATTTTTACAGATGCACCACAGATTGCAGCCAATCCGTATCAGAATCAGGTCTCAGGAAATGTACTAACTTAGCAGCAGCAGTGAAGTGGAATACATGAAAATATGCTGTTCAGTCATTAAGTCAAGTCCGACTCTTCCTGACCTCATGGACCATAGGGTTCTCATGACAGATACAGAAGTAGTTTGCCAGGCCTTTCTTCCACACAGATACTGCTGCTGCCCGGGTTGGCACCCGGCTGGGTTTGAACTCAGGACCGTCTGCCTTGAAGTCTAGTGCTGATGCTACTACACCACCAGCCGGCCCACATGTTAATATAGAAAGAAAAAAAATTAAATCAATTACAGTAAGTATATTTATGTATATTAAATAGTTAGATTAAAAATAGTGCAAAATATAAATAATACTAACAAAGTGAGGTAGTGTTTGAAGGTTCAATGTCCTTTTAAGAATCATACGGCAGAGGGGAAGAAGCTGTTCCTGAAACACTGACTGTGTGCCTTCAGGCTTCTGTACCTTTTTCCTGATAGTAATGATGAGAATAGGGCATGTTCTGGGTGATGGGAGTCGTTAATAATGGACACTGTCTTTCTAAGGCTCTGCTCCTTGAAGATGTCTTGGATACTGCAGAGGATAGTACCCAATATGAAGCTGACCAGTTTTATAACTTACTGCAGCTTCTCTCGATCCTGTGTAATAGCCCCACATCCCTCACGCACCTCCCACTCCCCGCATGCCAGACAGTGATGCTGCTTGTCAGAATGCTCTCCGTGGTGCATCTGTGGAAAGATGCTATCCAGATGGATTATGATTTTGTATTACAATTGCTTTGCCCATGACTGCAAGAAACTGTAGAGAGTTGAGTACACATCAGAAAAAAGTCTCTCTCTCTCCTCCATGGACTCTGTCTACATCGCTTGGTGCCTTAGTAAAGCAGCTAAAATAAGCAAAGATCCCTGCCCCCCAGCAATTCTCTCTTCTCTCCCCATCCCCCCCCCCCCCCCATGAGGCAGAAGATACAAAAGCCTGAAAGCACATCAAAATTGAACAGGCTGCAATTTAGTTTTTCTAAAATAATTGAATGGATCTCTTGTACAATAAGATAAACTATTAACCTTACACTCTACCTTGTCATGGCTTTGTACCATATCGTCTACCTGTGCTGTACTTACTCTCTGATTGTAATATTATATTCTGTACGTTACCACTTTACCCTTGTACCACCTTGATGTACTAATATTGTGATCTGTAAAGATGGCATTCAAAACAAAGTTTTTCTCTGTATCTTGGAATATATGATAATAACAAACCAGTAACCAATTAACAATATCAAATGAAAAAAGGCAAGATTTGAAAATATTCAGGGCTACTACCTGTCCATAATTACAATAATCTGGTAATAATGTAATTGAATCTGCATGCCCACCAGTCAAGTTTGGTTATCAATCTGGTCAATCCAACCTACCCAAGCTGCAACTAGCAACAGCAATACTGTTGTTTTGCTTCTTGGATTAGAAGTTTGTACGTCATCTAATAGCTGACCTCTCATATCTTCCACAGTGAAAAAATACCAGGCAAAATCGATGCATGCTCTATCTCCAGAAATAAAGGTATATTTTGGAATTCTGATCAAGGGGAGACTTCTAAAGTTTCCAGGCAAGCATATCCCTGCACTTGTAGTTCCATTGCCCATAATTGACTCAGCTATTTCTGTCAAAGAATCATAAATACATTAAGCTGTTAAGACTTTATGAACGATTATGGTTTAGAACATATGTAAATCAGAAATAGGCACTTAATTTAGGTATACAGTATAGATTTTATTAATCCTTATTCCAAAGCTGTTTCACTGGGGGAAAAAATGCACAGTATTGCAAGACATTAAGCCACTTATTGAACAAAAAGAGCTGCAGTTATTATTCCAAGGAGGAATGGATCTAGACAATAGATGGTTGGCTGAGGTAATTACTCCTTTGCATGGAGTACTTACATATATTCACAGTTTCCATTGCTCCATGAACATTTTGCTGTGTTTAGTGCTTTCTCCATATAAACACAAGGGAGCCATTTGCCAGTTATTCAATCTTCTAGGTGAATATTTTGCATCCAAACTGACATTACAGACCTACATAAATAGGGCTTTTCAAATATATTTTCTCCCCACCATTCATAACTATTCAGTTTTGTACACTCCTCATTAGAATTACCTGTATTGTCAATATTTTTTTTAGAATTGCCATCTGCTAGAAAATTAATAAATTAACACTGTAACTTCATAGTTGGCACATTTTCTACCATTACCATTAACAAAAGTGGTTTCCTCAAAACTACCACCAAGAAATCATAAGGTTCCTGGCCTGGCACCAAAATTGCAAAAATTAAAGAAGTATCTATGATCATATAAAATGACTTAAAGCATTGTTCCCCTGCTGAATACAATGATATTTTTATATATTACATATTCAAAATGCTCTGAAAAAGCACTTCGACTCTGGGTGCCATTTTCTGGCTCAAATCTTATATATCTGGCCATAGGAGGAGTACCAAAGGATTGGAGAAAATCAAATGCTGCTCCATTGTTTCAGGAAGATAATAGAAATAATCCTGAGCTTTACAGCCCAGTGGGTCTTGCATCATTGGTAGGCAAACTGGGCCTGTCGAGACTTTTCTGCCAAGTGAGAGATAGCTAGGTTTACTAGTAATATAGCAAGAGCCAATGAAATGAAGTGAACTGCAAGTAGAGTGGCCACTGTGGGAGTGGGCCAAACAGAGTGGTCAGGCTTTGACTCAACAGGCTTGAGTGAGAACAGTCACAGGCTAAGGGTGCTGAGTAGTTTGGAATTATATAGCTGATTGTAGAACTTAAGCTTCAGAAGTTAGAGACAAATGTATAACTAGGGTAGACAGGAGGGTCGTTCAGGCAGTGTGATGTTCCTTCTGTAAGATGTGGAATTGCAATGTGCCTAATGGTCTCCCTGATGACTACATCTTCAGACAGTGTACCCAACTTCAGCTCCTGACTGGTGAAGTCAAGGAACCAGAGTTGGAGCTGGATGTACTCAAGGTTCAGTCGGTGAGGCTGAAAAACTAGTAGATGTGACTTTTAGTGTGGTGGTCACACCCAGAGGGGAGGTTTCAGATAAAGATGGGTGACCACTGAGAGAATTAAGGGGAGTAAGCAGTTAGTGCAGGGTTCCCCTATGGCCATTCCCCTCAGCAACAAGTACATCCCTTTGGATACTGCTGGGGTGGTGAGTGGAATGGCCTAGCAGGTTCAGCAGCAGCAGCAGCAGCTAGGCCAGGGGCTCTGTGGCCTGCTTCAAGGCTCATCTAGAGTGATAGTGATAGGAGACATGATAGTTAAGGGGACAGACAGAAGATTCTGTGACTACTAATGAGACGCCAGGATAGTGTGTTGCCTCCCAGTGCTAGGGTCAAGGACGCCTCAGAGAGGCTGCAGAATATTGCCAAGAAGGATGGTGAACAGCCAGGAGGTGCTGGGGCACAATGGCACCAATGACATAGGTAGAAAAAGAGATGAGATCCTTCACAGTGAGTATAGGGAGTTAGGGAGGAGGCTGAAGAGCAGAACCTACAAGGTAGTAATCTCTGGATTACTCTCAGAGCCACATGCAAGTCATGGCAGGAACAGAATGATAGTACACATGAGTCAGTGGTTAAGGAACTAGTGCAGGATGGCAAGGGTTCAGATTTCTGGATTTTTGAGATCTTTTGTGCGGAAAGTATGATCTGTACTAAAAGGACAGGTTACTCCTGAAACCCTGGGTGACCAACATCCTTGCAGACAGGTTTTCAAGAGCTGTTGTTGGAAGGTTTAAACTAATCTGAGAGGGGCATGAGAACTGGAGTGATAGAACTGAGGTTGGGGCATTGGTAAACAAAACAATGCATCATGTAATGAGATTGTGATGAAGGACAGGCAGATGATAGTGCAAATTTGTGGACAGTAGGATCTGTTGAAGTGTAACTTGGGAGTAAAATTGAAAAGGGTGCTGAATATAGGACTGAATATGTTATATTTGAATGCTCACAGTATACGGAATAGGGTTGATGATTTTGTAACACAGTTAGAGATTGGTAGGGATAATGTTGTGGGCATCACCGAGTCGTGGCTGAAAGAAGATGACAGTTCGGTGCTTAACATCCAGGGATATACAGTGTAACAAAAGGACAGACAGGCAGATAGAGGGGGTGGGGTAGCAATACTGGTAAAAATGAAATGCAATCCTTAGAAAGAGGTGACATACTGTATGATAGGAAGATTTATTTTATATAGCAATATAGGGAGGAGTAGGACCTTCTGTTGCTCGAGACACATCACCTCATCAAAGCCTCTACAAACCCAATTAATGCTAATCTAATTACAAGACAATTTACAATGACCAATTTACCCAGGGAAACCTATGCGTTATGTGGGGAGTATGTATAGTCTCTAGAATGCCACCAGGAGTGATCTCTGAACTCCAGAGAGCCCCAAGCTGTGATAGTGTCGGTCTAACAGCTACGTTGCCATGGCACCCATGTAGAAAGATGTGGAGTCCTTGTGGGTAGAGTTATAAAACTGCAAGGATAAAAAGACCCTGATTGGAATAATACACAGGCCTCTGAACAGTAGCCAGAATGCGGGATATGTGGTAAATTAAAAAGGAAGATAAAAAAGGCATACAAAAAGGGGGAATGTTAGAAGAGTCTTGGGGATTTCAATACACAGGTAGACTGGGAAAACTAGGTGTCTGATCCCAAGCAAGGGAATTTGTAGTATGCCTATGAGATTTTTATTTTTTGGAACAGCTTGTGGTTGAGCCCACTAGGAAAAAAGGCAATTCTAGATTGGGAGTTGTGTAATGAATCAGATTTAATTATGGAGCTGAAGGTAAAGGAAACCTTAGGAGCTGGTGATCATAATATGATAGAATTCACCCTGCAGTTTGAGAAGCAGAAGACAAAGTCAAATGTATCAGCATTACAGTGGAGGAAAGGGAATTATAGAGGCATGAGAAAGGAACTGGCCAAATTTGATTGGAAGGGGACACTAGTAAGGAAGGATACAGACAGCAATGGCCAAAGCTTCTGGGGCAATTCAGAAGGCTCAGGATAGCGACATCCCAAAGAGGAAAAATTATTCTAAGGGAGAATGACACAACTGTGATTGACAAGGAAAGTCAAAGACAAGATTATAGAAAAGAGAGGACATATAACATAGCAAAAAATGGAGGGAAGTTAAAGGAATAGAAAGTCTTTAAAAACCAACAGAGAACAACAGAAAAAAGCCATATGGAGAGAAAAGGTGAAATATGAAAGTAAGCGAGCCAACAAGATAAAAGAGGATATGGAAGATTCTAAGATATGTAAAGAGAAAAGGAGAGACGAGTGTGGTTACTGGACTGCTGGAAAAGTTGTAGTTGGGGACAAAAAAATGGCGGACAAACTTAAGTATTTTGCATCAGACTTCACTGTAGAAGTTACTTGTAGCTTTCCAGAAATTTGAGAGTGTCAGGGGCAGAAGTGAGAGTAATTCCTAATACTAGGGAGAAGCTGCTTGGGAAACTGAAAGGTCAGAAGGTACATTAATCATGTGGACCAGATGGTCTACACCCCAGGGTTCTGAAAGAGGTGGCTGAAGAGATTGTGGAGGCACTAGTAATGCTCTTTCAAGAAACACTAGATTCTGGAATGGTTCTGGAGGACTGGAAAATTGCAAAAATCACTGCACTCTTTAAGAAGTGAGGGAGGCAGAAGAAAGGACTTTATAGACTAGTTAGCTTGACGACACATGGTTGGGAAGTTGTTGGAGTCCACTGTTAAAGATGAGGTTTCAGGTATTTAGAGGCACATTGTAAAATAGGCCAAAGTCAGCCTGGCTTTCTTAAGGGGAAATCTTGCCTGACAAATCTGTTGAAATTCTTTGAGGAAATACCAGGCAGGATAGACAAAGGAGTCAGTGGATGTTGTTTACTTGGATTTTCAGAAGGTCTTTGACAAGTTGCCGCACATAAGGCTGCTTAGCAAGGTAAGAGCCCATGGTATTACAAGAAAGATAGTAGCATGGATAGGAGATTAGCTGACTGGCAGGAGGCAAAGAGTGGGAATAATGGGCACCTATTCTGGTTGGCTGCCAGTGACCAGTGCTGTTCAGTAGGGATTTGTATTGGGCTGCTTCTTTTCATGTTATATGTCAATGACTGGATGATAGAATTGATGGCTTTGTGGCTAAATTTATGGACAATATAAAGATAGGTGGAGCAATAAGTTGTGCTGAGGAAGCAGGGAGTCTGTGGAAGGATTGGGAGAATGTAGAGAAGTGTATGATGATGCACTTTGGTAGAAGGAATAAAGGCCAAATGGGGAGAAAATTCAAAAATTAGAGGTGCAAAGCGACTTGACCAGGATTTTCTAAATGTTACCTTGCAGCTTGAGTCAGTGGTAGGAAGGCAAATCCAATGTTATCACTTATTTTGAGAAGACTAGAATGTAATTCTGATGCTTCATCAGGTATTGGTGAGCAGTTTTAGGCCCCTTATCTAAGAAATGTTGTGCTGGCACTGGAGCAAGTCCAGAGGAGGTTCACGAGACTGATCCCAGGAAAGAAAGGTTTAATACATGAAGAGTGTTTGATAGCTCCGGACCCGTACTCATTGGAGTTTAGAAAAACAAGGAAAGGGGGAATTTTATTGAAACCTATCGAGTATTGAACAGTATGGATAGATTATATGTGTAGAGGATGTTTCTTATAATGGGGCAGTCTAAGACTAGAGGGCCCAGCCTCAGAATTGAGAGATGTCCATTTAGAATAGAGATGAGAAAAAAATTCTTCTGCCAGAGGGTATTGAATCTGTGGAATTCTTTGTCATTACAGCTGTGGAAGACAAGTAATTGTGTATATTTAAGGCAGAGGTTGATAGGTTCTTGATCAAGCAAAGCAAGGAGAAGGCATGAGAATGGGGTTGGGAGGGACAATAAGCCAGTCATGATGGAATGGGGAGCAGATCTGATAGGGCAAATGGTCTTCTGAAAACCTGTGCTAACTAACTGGCAGGGTTATTCATAGATATCTTCAATTTTTCATTGCTATAGTTGGAAGTTCCTACCTGCTTCTAAAGGGAAGACCACTATCTTTGCGGATTGGAAATAACACCTCCACCTCGCTGGTAGTCAACACTGGCACACCTATGGGATGAGTGCTTAACCCACTGCTCTACTCTCTCTACACACATAACTGTGTGGCTAGGCACAGTTCAAATAGCATCTATAAATTTGATGATGATACAACCATTGTTGGTAGAATTTCAGATGAAAGGGCCGATGGGAGCAAGATAGACCTGTTAATTGAGTGGTGTCACAGAAAAAAAATGTATTCACGTCAGCAAGACCAAAGAGCTGATTGTGGACTTCTGAATGATAAGATGAGGGAACACAAACCTATCCTCATAGAGGGATCAGATGTTGAGAGAGTGAGCAATTTCAAGTTCCTGGGTGTCAAGATCTCTGAGGACCTTACCTAGATGCAACATATTGAATCAGCTGTAAAGAAGGTGAGAAGACAGTGGCTATATTTCATTCAGAGTTTGATAAGATTTGGTTTGTCAACTGAAACACTCAAAAACCTCTACAAATGTACCGTGGAGAGCACTCTGACTGGCTGCAACACCATCTGGTATGGGAGTCTACTGCACAAGATCAAAGTAAGTTACAGAAAACTTATAAAATTAGTCAGTTCCATAATGGGTACAAGCCTCTGTAGTATTCAAGGACATCTTCAAGGTGCGGTGCCTTAGGAAATTGGCATCCATCATTAAGAACCCCCACTACCCAGGATTCCCTCTTCTCATTGTTACTGTCGGGAATGTGGTACAGAAGCCTGAAAGCACACACTCAGTGATTCAGGAACAGCTTCTTCCCTTCTGCTACCCGATTTCTGAACGGATATTGAACTTATGAACATTACCTCATTACTCTTTTTATTTCTGTTTTTTTTTGCAGCACTTATTTTTAACTTGACTATTTAATAGGAATCTATACTTATTGTAATTCAGTATTTTTTGTCTTTATATTTATTTATTATGTATTTCTTTGTATTGCTGCTGTAAAAGTTAACAGATTTCAGAACCATTGTAGGTGATATTAAACCTGACTCTGATTCTGATTATGGTCTTTAGAAAGGGTGCAGAGGAAATTTATCAGGATGTTACCTGATTTGGAGAAAATGTCACATGAGGAAAAGTGAGTGAGCTAGTGCTTTTCTCTTTGGAACGAAGAAGGGAGAGAGGTGACGTGATAGAAGTGCATAAAATTATAAGAGGCATAGATAGAGTGGACAGCCAGCTATATTTTCCCTAGGAGGCTATGGCCAACCTCAGCGAACATCTATTTAGCATGAGTGGTGGAAGGTTAAGGGGAGATGCAAGAGGTAAGTTTTTACACAGGGAGTAGTAAATGCCTGGAACGCAGTGCTTGGGGTGGTGTTAGCAGCTGATATAACAGGGACATTTAAGAGACTCTTAGATAGGCACATGGATGCAAGAAAAATGGAAGGTTATAGACTGTGTAGGATGGACGGTTATGGACGGTAGGAGAGAATGAATGGTTAATTGATTATAGGTCAGCACAACATTGGAGGGGTAAGGACCCATGCCATATTGTACTTCTCTATGTTCTATACTGTATGTTCAAAAATTGCATGAATCAGTGAGTCCAGTCTCAGTAAAAGGTAGCAGTTTAGAGAACTTACTTCAACTTTACAACTGCAGTCACTGAGTATCATAATCAATTTGATCTCTTCATAAAGATACTTTCAGAATTCGATAGACACACATTTGATTTCATCCCACATCTTGCAAGGAGGCAGCACAAGAGCTTGGTATCTCTAGCATTAAATTGTTCCCTGGAATTGACATGTTGCTCTTTTATCGTGTTCATTGGACCCAGTACTGCAACTAAGGTAGTTTGTTGCAGTCCTGCCATGGGAGACAATCTTCTCAAGTTGCAACCCTGGAGATCACTTTGTATGTTTGACAGAGAGCAAAAATGTCACACCTTGTGGTTGAGTGCATCTATCCCGCATTCAGCCATGGCATCAAGGGCATCCAGGAAAATGAAGTATTTTGCAGACAAATCTAGATATGATGGATATCAGTGGCCCATGACAGATTAAACTAAAGCTTGATTTCTACAGAATAAGAAATGTGAATCTTTCTGGGACCTTTGTAGCCTTGTGCTCTGCAGACATTTGCAAGTATATTAATTTGTTGATGAGAATGCTGATGGATAAAATGTCTCCAATGAATGAAAAACTGAAGAAAAATGGCTCTGCTCATGAGACATGTAACAATTTTAGATAAGGCAAAAATAATTTAATATGTATTATCAGCAATATATTACACCAGCAAAAACTGAAGACTGTAGGCCCCCAGTCAGAAGTTTCATAAGAGGTTAAAGTCATGTAATAAACATGATTTTACTTCTGCCCATGCACAGTTAAGTCCCTAGGTGAGCACTTCAAGAACTGCATGGGCTTAACTGGCTTTCTTTCATACCATAAACTTCCAAGATAGTTTCTAAATGTCTATGAAGGGAGCTATTAAAGCAGTAACAATGCATTAATGGAGAAGTCAGGGGTGCGGGGTGAGAATGGGGCTGTACTTAGGCAAGACTCCAGTTACAGATAAATTAAAGAGATGGGCATTTATAATTGACTGTGGATGGGATAACATGATTTTGGCTAGGGATGCTAAGGATGAGAATAACTGTGTACGCACACACACGCGCACACACACACACACACACACACACACACACACACACACTCACGGTATATATCATATATATCACTCTTTTAAAGATTGCAGAGGCAGTCTGTGATGTGACCTTCAATAAACTCACCTATTTATTTAATAATACAGTATGGATTGGGCCCTTTGAGCCATGTCACCCCAGCAAACCCAGACAAACCCGATTAACTCTAATCTAATTATAGGACACTTTACAATGATCAATTGACCTACCCAGTACACCTTTAGACGGTGAGAGGAAATCGGAGGACCCAGAGAAAAACTACACATTCCACGAGGAGGACGTACAGAGACTCCTTACAGAATAGTGCCAGGATTGAACTCTGAACTTCAGAATGCCCTGAACTGTAATCATGTTGCGCTAACCATCACCGTATCATGGCGCCAACTTTGAGTTGCTAATGTCACATGTGTATATGTCTGTACATTCTGTATTGAACTGCCATAGTGCTTAAACAATCGTTGAGCACACAGTCTTTACAACATTATTTGACCATTATTATATTGACATGGAGGTGCTAATTTTATTCAGCAATTAAATTTTAGGTAAAATTTCATCTTTAATCCATAAAAGAATTATGATAAGCAATAGAATTTCTCAGACATGTTTCACAAGTCCTATTTTGCAACTAAATCATGCTCTTCTGGAGAGGACCAGATTAGATTCCCAGGTTGTTATTTGCTGATATAATTCAAGGGTGCACCTAAGAAGAGGTATGAATATTTGCACACGTACCAAAGCAATCTTTTTTATTACACCATGTCAAATACAGTAATATTGTTCTGCCTATATTGGTAAATGGTTGACAAATTAAACCTGAAATGTGAAACAATCGGATTTCAAGAGTACATGAGAAATGCTTTGAAATGTTACCATTCTCTGTCAACCTTTCCAGTTACCACCAGTTTTGAACTTCACAGTTACTGAATGTCTTGCAGGTAATAGTGCTGCCAATTTGACCCACAAGCCCAAGATTCCAAAAAAACACAGAAAGAAATGAGATGACCTTGCATTCTTTAAATGTTAGTCAAATGAACAATAAATCCTCTTTGTTGCATATGTCTATCACAATCTTCATGACATCTTTGTTGTCTAATTTGTATGATTGCTGCAAAGAAGCCTGAATTCTTTAAAAGTACAATTATGCAATATAATAAAGGTCATTCTATTATTGTTCAACACCTCGTTTTCACCCTACAATGTCCACAATTCATCCAAAACACCATGGTGCTGATAAGGTTCTACCCTTGTAGATGAGGTGTTTGTGCAGCCATGTAACAATAACAGACCCTAAATATGAATCTGTGGTAAGTGTAACGAAAAAACCTTAATGAACAGGCCCCCTCCCATAATTCTTTTTCCAATGGGCACACTGAAATGTAAATTGAGTGACAGTGAGGCATGGAATATCATTATAAAAAATAGTAAATTTGAATGAGTATGATTTTAAACTACAAATGCAGACAAAGTGTAAATAGTTGGCATATTGAACACTGGCAGCTCTTGAACTGCTGTGAAGGATATAATTGTCCAGGAGGAAACCTACTCTTCTGGGACCAGGATGATCTGTGTCTTACTCATCAATCATGCTCTCCCCTTCGGCACCGTGCAACATAATGAATAGAATGAATTCATCACACACGCATAGGATTTACAGAATTATAGTGCACATGTTAAGTATCATGGTGAAAAATATTCTGACAGAACACTATATTGTGATACTAATTCTACTCAAACTATATTTATATTGGAGTTATGTAAATGCGATTACATAATTTCAAAACGTCTCGAATTAGCAAGTGTCCGAGAAAGACAATTATATGTCATTAAAGAGCAGAAGTTCAGAGAAGCTCACATTGATGTTAGAAGGTGAGTTGAAATAATAATCAAGGAAGCTTTGATTGCACTTTTTTTAAAGACTAAAGTGACTCTTATAAATTAAGTGGAGCTTTCATCTCAGTGCTATGTTCAACATGATCCTTAAACAATTTTTTAAAGTGGACATAGGGTATCATTTCATATGATAGAATTGAGAAATGTAGAAATGTCCTTAATTACTACTAGGAGCTGTTGCTTATCTTAAATCCTGCTTATTATTCTGCTTTCTGCTTATTTTCATGATTCCATTTACTGACCCTTATCTACTCATTATTTTTCTTCTCTAGGAGACTAAGAAAAACAATCTGACTTTAAGTCAAATCCACATTCTGCCCCAGAGATTCGGATACACCTGAATGGTGACCTTACCTGGAAGGAAATACCATTTTCAGACCAAGTTCTAGAATTCCATGTAAGCAGCACTTGCACCTAGGAAGAAGAAGATCACCTCTACCAAATATGATGGTATTGGGTTCATTGTCTGTAAAGCCCTAAACTCAAAAAAGATTTTAAGCTATCTGATGTAGGTAACTATCAGGAGGTTAAAATGTACCCACCTACACTATAAGGACCAACCCACTTCACTGTCTGGTGTCTGCAGCAAGGTCTAGCTGACAATACCTACTGTTTGAATCATGTGTCCCCCCCCTTATCAAGGAAGAGATGCCTCCAGCTAACAAAGTAGTTTAAGCATAGTTTATTTATTTTTAATTACACACATTTAAATTTAGAAAAATAGATTTTAGCACACATTTCAAATTCACAGGGAATTTCCGGTTTATAAAAGATTTCCAAAGTACGCTCATACAATAGACTTAGAAACTATACAATAGACTTAGAAACTACAAATGATTTCCATACACAGGTGTGGAAATTCTTACAGACTAAATGAACATACCAATCAGTTGCTGAGGAATGAGTCATCTGTTGCAGAAACCAAGGTCTGAGGAATGAATTCTAGTTCGTCTTCTGCCATCCCATCTTTCTGTCATTCTTGTCATTCCTAAAAATCTCCAATGCTTTGTAAAATTTATACCTATTTGCTACTAGCTGACATTATTTGCATGTGAATTTTTAGATACATTTGCTATAACAGCATAATTCACACAGATAGTCAAGAAGCTTTTGGTGACAGAAATCCCAGATACCAAAAAATGAGTGAGAGCTAATTCTCTGAGTACACGAGTATCCCAGCCATTAATAGATCAGCTATGCTTGTGACCATGTCTGATATGCTAAGTGGCATAACCCCATAGTGTTACAGTTAGTTAATGCAGACAAGTAGCCTCCTGGTCACTTCACTTTGCAAATCACACTTCTTGAGCAGTCAGACCTTTCTGTGAACTAACAACTTTTGTTTTGCAAACAATATTGTCCGCAAAGCTGTGCTTTTAAGACCATAAGACCATAAGATATAGGAGTAGAAGTAGGCCATTTGGCCCATCGAGTCTGCTCCGCCATTCAATCATGGCTGATCCAACTCCCCTGCCTTCTCCCCATACCCTTTGATTCCCTGGCTAATCAAGAACCTATCTATCTCTGCCTTAAATGTACCCAATGACTTGGCCTCCACAGCCGCCCGTGGCAACAATTTTCACAGATTTCCCACCCTCTGACTAAAGTAATTTCTCCATATCTCTGTCCTAAATGAAAGTCCTTCAACCGTGAAGTCGTGCCCTCTTGTCCTGGACGCTCCTACCAAATCTAAACTGTTCAGTCATTTTAACATTTGGAATGTTTCAATGAGATCCCCCCTCATTCTCCTGAACTCCAGGGAATACAGCCCAATAGCTGCCAGACGTTCCTCATACAATAACCCTTTCATTCCTGGAATCATTCTCGTGAATCTTTTCTGAACCCTCTCCAATGTCAGTATATCCTTTCTAAAATAAGGAGCCCAAAACTTCACACAATACCCCAAGTGTGATCTCATGAATGCCTTATAGAGCCTCAAAATTACATCCTGCTCTTATATTCTATACCTCTAGAAATGAATGCCAACATTGCATTCGCCTTCTTCATTACCGACTCAACCTGGAGATTAACCTTTAGGGTATCCTGCACAAGGACTCCCAAGTCCTTTGCAAGCAGCAATCAAAGTCCCAGTGTTGCACTTTAGGAGGGCAAGCCAGTGTAGGACCTATACAGTGAATGGTAGGGCACTGAGGACTGCAGTAGAACAGTGGGGTCAGGGAATATAGACTCATAATTCCTTGAAGTAGGTATCACAGATAGATAGGGTTGGAAAGAGATCTTTTGGCACATTGGTCTTCATAAATCAGTGTATTCAAAGGTTCAAAGATTCGAAGGTCCAATTTAATGTCAGAGAAATGTATACAATATACATCCTGAAATGCTTTTCTTTCACAACCATCCATGAAAGCAGACAAGTGCCCCAAAGAATGAATGACAGTTAAATGCTAGAACCCCAAATTCCCCCCCAGTTCCCCTCCCTCCCACATGTAAGTGGTAGCAAGCAACAACTCCCCCTCCCCCTACCGACAAAAAAGTATCGCCACCTGCCACCAAGCTCTCAAGCATAAGCAAAGCAGTAGCAAAGACAGCTACTTGCAGTTACCCCAAAGACTTCACACTTCACCTGGCATACGACATATGACAGGCTTTCTCGCTCCTTAATAAAGGAGAAGGAGGTGTCTCTGTTTTCCCAGCAAGCGGGGAGACATAACAAACATATCGCTGGTTTACGACATTAAAAGTCCGTTACGTCACTTTTTTCAAACTCTGTGCTCGAAGATCTCAAAGATCTTGGGTCTCCGGGCATACAACCATAGATATATCGACTCCCCCGATGACACGCAGGTCTCCTGCCATAACACCAACCCTCGATCCGCCCATCTCCAGAGTCCCGAGATCCTAGGCTTCCAAATGTGAGCCGAACTCTTAGGCCAAGCTCTTGGCATATCGAACAACAGCCAGTTATGAAACCCCGAGAGGGGGTCCCATTCCCCCAAAGAACGTAAGTCAGCATGTAACTCCAGGTCAGGGTTTTCAAAAGGACCCTGAAAGGGAAAAATGGAGATATTAAAGATGGAAATAGAGCTGTTTCCGAAGATGCAAGCAAAGGAGTCGCTGTTAGGTGCCATCATTACTCCACTCGCCTCCAGTATTAAGTACAGGAGTTAGGATTTTATGTTGAAGTTATGTAGGATGTTGCTGAGACTTAATTTGGAAGATTGCGTGTAGTTCTGGTCACCTACCTACAGGAAAAGTTATCAATAATATTGAAAGAGTACAAAGAAAATTTGCAATGATATTGTTGGGACTTGAGGATCTGTGTTATAGAGAAAGATTGAATGGGTTAGAATGCTATTCCCCGGAGTGTAGGAAAATGAAGTGAGATTTGATGGGGGTATACAAAGTTATGAGGGGCATAGATAGATGTAAATGTAAGCAGGCTTTTCCACTGAGATTGGGTAAGACTAGAATAAGAGATCATGGGTTAAAGTTGAAAGGTGAAATTTTTAAAGGGAAGATGAGAGGGAACTTCTTCACGCAGAGGATGTTGGGAATGTGGAACCAGCTGCCAGCAGTAGTGGTGGATGCAGATTTGATTTCACATTTAAGAGAAGTTTAGATATCATATGGATGTGGGGGTGGGCATGGAAGGCTGGTGCAGGTTAATGGGACTAAGCAGAATATTAGTTTAACATAAACTAGATGTGTCAAAGGGCTTGCTGGGGTCTCTATATAAAAAGCCATTTTCCATTCTTTTTAAATCAAAGAGGAAATGATGAAAATATTCAACGGATCAAGCAGCAGTGAAGTAAGAGAGATAGAAAAAAATACAGGTTTTATAATTTTTATCAATGTCCTAAAATTTCTAACATCTGCGATATATTGTCTTTGTTCTCATAATGTTTGACTAGACTGCTGATACTGAATTTCCTATCTCAAAATAGTCACTTTGTGGCTATTCCAATATGGATATGGCAGTTGTGTTACTAGAGAAAGAAAGTCTGAATTAATAAAGCAGAACATAAAAGCTGAAACAACAGCTTTGCGAAGCTGCATTACCTGGCATCCAGTTAAATCAATCATAATTGTTGTACATAAAGAGTGAATTAATTCACCATACACAGGTGCCGCATTAATTTCAATGAGAAGAGTATTCTCTGTCCATTTCCTCTAGCTAAGGTACTAGCTTGCTATGCTAGGATCTGTTTGGGCAATAAAAAGCTTTTGAGCTCTCTCCTAACCAAATTCAGGTGCATTATTTGCATTATTCATGAGTTTGCAAGCATAAACAAATAGTATGTCATAGCAATGAAGCACACAACAATGCAAAATAATGTCATATTTCAGCTCCCTTCCACCATTTACTCATTTTTAGAGTGGGAGCAGTCATGACTTTATCTTTCCATAACCACCCATTAAGATTGTTAAAGCAAATGTACTGAAAATACACAGCAGTGAATCAATACAGCAACTTTGTGGAGTGCAAAAGAAGAAAGAAAGATCAGTCGCATTGTTCATTGATTTACTGAAATGTGGACAGAGTAGATATAGAGAACATGTTTACCAGGAGCACAGGATGACTGGCATATACATGTACATTTGGATAGTTTGAAGGCTCAGAGAGCTACTTACGAGCAACAACAAGGGAAGCACTTCCATCCATCCAAGAGTTCAAATGAACATTGTGAGAAGTAGGGATGAGTGCATGTTACCTCCCCATTATTTGGAGCGTAATTCTGTTCCTAAGGTGCAGAATGATGAAGCAGAGTAACAAAGACAACAACCATAGGCATTTATCTATCAGTGTACCCGTGAGAGTATTTACATGCTGAGTGCAGTGACAGATAAATGTCTACATTCTAACAGCGCAAGACTAACATTAAGGCTCCCAATGATGAGATATAACACAAACTGAAATTTAAAAAGGAGACACACCATTAAGAAATCACTTTTTCATTGAGAATAGCTGTAGATTTAAAATAAGTCCAAACTTCTAACTCTGGTATAAATGTCTCTAACAACCAGTAGAACACGACTCAGTATAATAGAATATTTGATTTAAGACACTAGAAGAAAAGGCCCATGTGGTTCTTGCTAATCATTTTGATTTAACTGCCTTCATAAATGTTCAGATAAGTCTGCCAGATGAATGTTGTCACAGGGCCTTTATGAATGGAGGTTTCTCTATTGACAGTGAATTCAGGAATGAAGGTAGAGGTTAATTAGCTTTCCGACCTCCAAAGAGTTTGCGGGTGGATCCCTGTGCTTTACTAATCACTACTCAACTGATAATAATGTCTGTGTGAAGCTTAGTGAATATGAATCAAGGTCTAGATGTTTAAATTACCACCAGTTCAAATTCTTTCCTCTCTGTAAGTCAAATGTTGTTTTGGGTTCCAGTTATCTGGAACACTTTATCGAAAAAACTTTATTTATTAAATAATTTTGCTCTAAGGCAGTTTCAAAGTAATTTTAAATAGCAAACCTAAATGACAGTAATGCAAAGGAATTAAACCCCATTATCTGGGAGATGTTTTCAGTGATGAAATATCAAAGCAAACTGGTTATTCTTATTTTTGCTGGAACCCTTCATGGTTTATTGAAGTGAGTTATGGCAATACACACTATTTGTAACCCTGGAGATGCAGGAGAGAAGTTGTTTTGTGGCCATTCTAGATTAGAAAATTATGTGCAATAAAATCCACTCAATCTTGGCCTTAAGCTTATGCCATTTGAATTTATTTCATCTTGATATCAGAAACAAAATTAACCATTCAGACTTGACATTAAACTTGCTTATTGAAATTTATTCTATCATTGTCTTAGTATTAAAACCAATATTAACTTTCAAGAATTAATAAGAATTCAGCACTGAAAAAATAAAAAAAATAATATTCTCAATCTGTTAACACACATGTCACTGAGAATAAAACACTACCATAGCTTCCAATTTTTCAGTCTTGTTTTATAATTGGCTTCAATTCTTTATCACATGAATATGGGCTGAGAAATTCAAAGTGCATAATGTATGTTTTTACTTCAGCATTTTGCAGCTGAAAATTGACATTATTGAGAAATTGCATATATTATTTTCCAGATCATTTTGCATCACTTGATAAATTTGGCTGGGCTCTTACAGATTAATTTACTCTTCCCATTTCCTTCATTTTTACTATCGGTTGCACATTCCCTATGTGGCAACTTTTTGAAACATTGTTGGGGGGCCTTACCTTAAACCAGGTTGTTCCAGAAGAAATAATTTGTAATTTCTTTATAGTTTTCTTTTACAAGAAGACCCTAAATAGCTTTAGCTTCTTTCATCACTCATCATGGATTAACACCTGTGCCAAACACACTGATCTCACTCCCAAACTCTAGTGGTCCAGGGCCTGTCCCCATCTTCTCTTTTGTCATAAAAACCCTAATCCTACAGCCCCTTGCAGCTCTGACTTCTTCAATCCTTAAACATGCAACACTTCCACGTCCCTCAATGATCCTGAGCCAGTCCCGAGGCCCATACAACAACATTCCTTCACCAGCACCAGCACCAAAATCACACCTTGATCCTTCAGTCTGACCCCAACACCATTCCAGGATTTCACCTTCCTCACTGACTCAACTGCAAGAACCAATTCAAGGCCTGTGGCAACCTATTCTCTCTCCAACCCACGGTCTTGCTCAGCAAATATCCCACTGAAGACAAGTTCTATAAACCTCTGCAGTAGTGCTGAAGGTAACTGAAACTTACTGCAAATCCCCCATGATCTATTTTATTGATGCTATTTAGAGATAAAGCATGGAACAGACCCTGCCATTTAAGCCTAGCCTAATCACAGGACAATTTACAATGACCACTTAACTTACTAAATGGTACATTTTTGGACTGTGGGAAGAAACTGGAGCACTCAGACGAAACCCACACACTCATGGGAAGGAACACATGCAAACTTCATACAGAGGACACTGGAACTGAACTCTGATGCCTCAAGCTGTCAGCGCATTGCTTTAACAGCTATACTACTGAAACAGCCTTAGCGTTCTGGTGCACTGACCGTCTAGCACACCAATTTGTTAGCGATAGCATTCAAAGGAAAGGACCTGGGGAATCATATATTGCTGCTCAATATATCATAGTGACAAAATCTTGATTAATTCGAGCATTCATAAAGCAATGATTGATTAACTTATGAATGAATATCAGATCAATAGAAACCAATGTACTAAATTAAAGATAATATACTATGATACAAAGGATAATTTGACATTTGGATCTAGTTTTGTTCAATAAAATTTAAAGACACTGAAAATTTAAAAAAAAGACGGATGAATATGCTGAATAATAAATCTGGACAGTGGAACTTCAGGATTTTTAAATGTCATTCAACTTGAATACATCTTTACCCACGACAAAGCAAAAGGCTAAGTTGAAGAGTTTTGGGAAAATTCTCCAGTTTAAAATGAGATTTTCTGAATTATAAAAATCAATGTCAGGAATAAATGAACAGTTGTTAAACTATAATGTCCACTAAATAGGTTAAACTTGTAAATGCTGCACAGAGAAGATGATACGTTTTCTGGTTTTAATGGAAATATCCTTTTATTTAGTAAAGGAAGGGAAAGGTAAAAGAATTTGGATATGCAGAATAGAGACAGGGGCATAATAATTCACATACTGCTTTGTTACCCACTCCATTACAATTCAATTATGAATAGAACCCAATCTATTTCAATTCTGATTTTTTTTTTTTGCATCTCCAATGATCTTAACATTAAAAAAGATTAGAGAGAGCATTGGTCCAGACTACATTCTTCAGAAGTATGAAGAATATTCATCTGTTTGGTGGAGGGGTATATTTAAAAAGACGCATCAGCCAAGACTAAGATCTAGAAATTCTTTAGCAAAGCAAGTTTGCATGCCATTTTATGTGAGCTATACAATGATTAGGTTTTGTGATGGACATTCTCCGTCCAGGGCTCAGGATGCCTTTTTGCCAAGCTCGGCTTTCCAGCATAGCAGATGAAACTTCTAGGGGTCAGAGTTATTTTTGAGTAAGTTAAAATTCCAACCATTATTCTTTGCTCAACTTCCTGAACAAGAATCGGGCTTCTGCTTTTACCGTAAATTGCAAGCAATAATCAGTCTGAACTTAAAAGGACAACTTTGCAAACAAACCGCAGTGTCCATAGAGCACAAATTGCTGGACTACAGCACATGGCTGGCTGCTCAAGGGATGCAGTGTTAGACGATTGGTTTGTTAAATGGGTCTGCATCAAACCAGCCAACACTGGCTAAGTTACTTAGTTCAGGAAAGCTTGCAGACCAGACTGAAACTATCACTTAGCACAACACTGGATCTTGGACTTCTTGATGCAAAGACCTCAGTCAGTCCAAGTAGGTAGCAACATCTCAAGCTCTGTCATGCTGAGCACTGGTGCCCTCCTGGATTGTGTGCTCATTCCACTACTGCTCATGCTGCTGACTCACAACTGAACTGCCAGGTCTAGTTCAAATCACATCATCGTGTTCACTGATGATACCACAGCGGTTGGCCTTATGAGCAACAATGATGAGTCAGCATACAGAGAGGAGGTAGAGCAGCTTGTCAAATTGTGCAAGAACAACAATCTGAATCTCAACGTGGACAAGACAAAAGAGATGATTGTGGACTTCAGGAAGGAACAGGTCAACAACTTTCCATTGTATACCTGCCATGGAGAGATTGAAGAGCACAAAGCTCCTTGGCGTATACGTGACAGATGTTCCAACCTGGATCCACAACACCTCCTCACTACTCAAGAAGGTACAGCAGCATCTACACTTCATGAGGAGATTGAGGTGTGCAAGGCTTCCCACACCTATTCTAATGATTTTCCAGAGTGTCCTGTCTGGCTACATCATTGTGTGGTACGGAAGCTGCAGGACATTGGACCACAGGACCCTACAGAGGACAGTAAAAACTGCCAAGAGGATTATTTGGTGTCTCCCCTAACTCTATTTGTGCTGTTTACTGAGAATACTGCAGATGAAGGGCGCAAAGCAATGCTGAGGATTCCTACAACCCATCCCACAATCTCTCTGGCCCACTACTGTCCGGAAGGAGGTACAGAAGCATCAGGACTAGGACAGTCAGACTGGATATTAGCATTTTCCCTCAGGCTGTGAGTCTAATGAATACACTGCCACCAAAAAGGTTCATCACTAGGATAATGAGCTGTTCACTGTACTGTTCATTGTTTTCATGTGCTGCACTTTACCACATGCATTTTGAATCATATTTTATTAACTTATTTATAATGTTATATTTTGGTTTATGTGCTCGGTGTGATATATGTTGTGTAGCTGTACCATGGTCTGGAACTTGATCAAATAGGTGATCATTCAATAGTTGGGAGATTTGTGTACTTATACAGTCAGTCCTCACAGCATTAATTTTGGTTGCGATCTCTGTCCCCAGGGCTTTTAGACATTCCGTGTCAAATGTTTGTCTCAGCAAAGGTGCTTGAAGATATAGAGTTGTCTTCCACTGTAAATATGTAATTCAAAAGATTCTGCTAACTCCAATACCTGATTTCTACTACCACAGACTATCTCCCATATGTCTACCTTGCTATACACTGCCAAGTACTCAGCTTTTACCTATTCCTTTGGTTCGCCCTCAATCCTGGAAGAGTGAAGAGCAGGGACGGCCCTGCTCATGTTATCCTTGCTCCTTTCCTTTTCCTAGTCCTGATCACTAAAGTCACGTATGAGTTGGCATGATTCTCACCTCATCTTCTGGGGGAGGGGGAACAGACTGTGTCTGTTGCGAATAATCTGTCTAATAAGACAATCCCATGGAAAAATGAGTCGACAATCATTATTCTCTCACTTATGGATATTGCTTCTTTACTTTCTAGCATGGGTAACTTTTTATATAATATGGTTCTCAAGACTTTAAATAATGTTTTTGTCAATATGTTGTTCACTGTCTTTGCTGGTATTATACCATCATGGTTTACACCTTTGATGTCTGTATTCAAACCAATCAGTCTTACTATATCTTGTGTGTTATGTTATTCAATGTTACAAGACTTAACAGGATGAGAAAGGTGTCTACCCCGAGGAATGTTATTACTTGATAACTTTTTTACTTATTCTGTTGTGCAATATTGTCACAAGATAGAAGTACTTGGATGTATTTTGTTATTCACTTTCTATTTGGGTATAGGCATATATTGCATATGCGATATTCCTACAATGTAACAAGTAGGGCCACTGGGCTTACCAATACTGCCACTTGTGTTATATCTAATGTTACTACTGAAACAATCTGTTTATTTGGTTGTCAAAATCCCATGGTCTAATGAACAGGTTACAGCAGGTAGCCTTTGCTCAGTGAAAGTCTTCTGAGAAAACACAAAAATTGGGAAGATGTGTCAATTCTTCTCACTCAGTCCAAATCCTTCTCCATCAGTCTCAATCCCTCTCAGTCAGACCCAATCCTTAACAAAGTAAAGAGGGAAGACCTGGACAATTATACCCGCAGTCCAGGATCAGCAAAATGGGAAGAAATTCATGCAGATGGAAAGGGTGGTATCAGAATGCCAAGTTACAGCATACCGATGAGTATTCATTCCCATGGGAGGGACATAACCAATCCTAACATTCTGACACCATTTTCTGTTTGTCTACAATTATAAGTACAGATGGAATCCTCAACAGGAGAACTGTACCCTTTCTTACTTCACTACACATGTAAAGGTAACCTGCTTCTATAAATGTTTCATCCTCCATGTATATTATTATATTGTGAATCATATAACAGATTAATATAATGTAACATTATTAATTCTCAGGCAAAAGAAGACAACAATACACAAGCAGTAACTTGCTTACACGACTCATTTGCAGAAAACCTAATTAAAATTGTGCACTGCATCCAAAGTATTGCCAACACCCCATAAAAGAAATGAACTAGCCTCAGCTTAGTGAAGGGCATTGCCAGCTGACCTGGTAAACTAATGGCAACAAAGATGGTGATCCAATCTTGCATCAAGAAAAAGGCAAGAACCGTTTATGAGGAAGAACGTCTTAAAGTTAGGCTTACATGGACTTATAATATGCATCGTTGTCGTGTGTTTATGGGAAAACAATATTTTGATGTTTCAGAAAAGAGCGCAGCTGAAGTTAATGAAGTGAATACTCTAAAGAGAAAATCATACAGAAACCACTATATTGGTAAGTACTTAATGAGTTCTTTGAGCACCGAATCAAGGAAACCTCCTCTAGCACTGGTAACATACTGGAGTAGTAGGTGAAGTGATAGCCTGCTCTCAACAGGAGCCTTGGCACGAGTCTGATCTCCAAACCGATTTCCGTAAGGAGAAGCTAGGATAGAAATCTTTGCTAAGCGGGGGTGGGGGTGGGGGGTGGGGGGGGGTGCGTAGGTGGTGTGATGGACATTCATTCTCCATGGCCTTTTTGCCAAGTTCAACTTTCTAACACAGCAGTTGACAATTCTAGGGGTCAAAGAGTTGTTTCTGAGTAAGTTAAAATTTCAACCAATATTCTTTGCTCAACTTTTTGTTATAAACAAGAATCACTCTTTAGTTCTTAATGTAAATTGCAAGCAAAAAATCAGTCTTCAGTTAAAAGCACAGCTTTGCAAACAAACAGCACCACCTATAAAGCACAGACTGCTGGCCTACATACAACCCGTAGATGGCTGCTGAAGAGATGCAGTGTAAAGCAATGATTTTGTTAATTGGGCCTGCATCAAACCCGCCAACACTAGCTAAATTATTTAGTTCAATCACTTAGCTCATCAAATAGCTGATCTATCAATAGTTGTAAGATTTGTATACTCATAGAGTCAGTCCTCACAACATTAATTTTTAAGTGTCTGGGATCACTTGCTATGGCTGATAAACAGTGAAGTGATCTAGCCTTTGAAGATTAAATAGCTACAGTATAACCTCTCTTCAGTGAGGATATATGTAGCTGTCGATATTGGAGATCGCTTATGATCTTCATTTGACCTCAGAACTTCACGTACAGCAAACCGAATACCATTATAAACCCTTCATGTTTATGACATCTAATTTGCAAAATTTCTTGCTGGTCACCCATGCATGTGTGAACAATTGTTACCTGGAATGGACAGTGGCACTAAATGGTATGGAGCCCATGTTTTCATCATGCAAAGTTAATTTGTCAATTCAAAGCCTCTTAACGGAGCAATCCGCTCACAAAGAACCATACAGACTAGTTAACAGCTTTTGCATGTTGAAAGGAGCCTACTCTATGGAGTATGATGTGCCAGTATTTGGTTAGCTTGATACTGTTTGTGTTTTCTTTGTGTTCTTTTAAATTCTATCCCTTCTCCTTCAAATCTAATATCTCTAAAGCCACTGGCAGCATCTCTGATCTATCTCTTCTCTCCCACTGCAGCACACCCGTCTCAATCTGACCTCATCCCAATCACATCCCTGACCCCTTTGAACCATTAATTGGCAACCTAACCATCTTCATCTCCCAGAGCCACAGCAGCAGACAGGGAGTACTGTGGAATTTTAGTTCTGCAAGACATTTCTACCACATAACACTGTCGCAACTTTCCTATTTTTCTGGCACTAATGAGTTTTCAGAGCTAGGGGTATCTCTTCTTTCTAATTCTGTAAAGTTTAATGGTACAATCATCAAATCATTCAGCAAGACTGTTTTTTTTAATCTAGGAAGTGCAAAGGCTCAAGATCAGATTATGTTCTTTCTAAACAACATATTGACAATAACTCAACTCATTTGTGCACTTTCTATAAAAGGCATGTGACTAGACTGGTAAAATAATGACTTCCAAGTATGTCCATTCTTCTTAATAAATATAAGCCACTGCCAGGTGTCAGGAAATTTGAACAATAAAAACTTATAAATGTGAGTATATTCTGCCAATGTCAATGGACACACACAAAATAAAAATCAATTGGTTCAATAAGACCTGAAAAAAAGCTATTAATCTGATCCAAAAGTGTTGTATGTGAAAGCCAGTTTTTTAGTTTATGGTTTGAAGTCTGAATCCCAGAATGTTATATTACAAGGCGTGTCAAAATTTTGGTGAAAGCAAAAATGAGAGTTCTGCAAAATAAGAAAATAAGCAATAGATATCCTTTCTTTGAAGATCACATCAGATTAAATCAAGTGATGATGAAAGAGTATGTTCACTGGTAGACAGCAGTTCCCTTCATAATAGCTGGATATTGGCCGTTCAGACCCTCAGCTCATCTTGACTTCATGAAGGGGGTGGTGAACATGCTCCTGCTTACATCATCAGTGCTGAGGTGGAGATGGTTGAGAGGTTCAGGTTCCTTGGAATGAACAGCACAAATAGCCTGTCCTGCTCCAACCACGTAGACACCATGGTCGAGATAGTGCAGCAGTGCCTCTACTTAATCAGAAGGTTAAAAAATTTGGCATGTCCCCATTGACTCCCACTAATTTTCAGAGACGCATCATAGAAAACATCCTATTGGGATGCATCACAGCTTGGTATGACAACTTCTCTGCCTGAAACCACAGGAATGGCAGAGAGTTGTGGACACAGCTCAGCACATCACAGAAACTAGACTCTCCTCCACAGATTCTATCTACACTTGTTTCTGCCTAGGTAAAGCATATTCAAAGACCCCTCCCCACAGAAGAATTCTTGACCTTACAATTTTTCTCTTTATGACCTTGCATTCCATTGCCTGCCTGTGCTGGACTTTGTCTATCTTCTGTGATTGCTTATCCCTTGTACTATTCGATGTACTGATGTGATGAATGGCATGTATGGATGGCAAACAAAAACAATTTATTTTCACTCTAGCTTTGACATACAAAAAACTAGTTACCTATTACCTGATAAACTTCCTTGCACACGCAATCATGGACATCTGTGATGATGCAGCTCGAATGTCACCTCATTTGCCCTGCATTCTTTCTGTAGATGGAGAAGGTCAGGATGAACTTTGCATCAAGAATTAACTCCAGACAGGACTGGGTCACCGGTCTTACAGAAAAAAACTATTTTTTCACTCCAAGCAAATTAAAATGCTAGCTTGGGTGTGCTTTCATTAAATATAGAATTAAGTCTATTTGAATGATTTTTAAATCTGACTATCAGAAATACTTTTTAAAAAGCTTAACAGCCAGCAAATCTACCAGCAGCTTTCAGGCTTTCTGCATCTGACATGCATTAGGGTGAACTCAGCAGATTCAGGAATGGAAAGAAGCTCAGGATATGACACATACCACTCAGAGCCTGTGCTGCTTAATCACATGTGTTTCAGGTGCAGGAGTCTGTTTCAGCTCACATCTGCATCAGGAAGGCAGCTCATTACTTTGTCCTCCTAAAATTAGTTAGAACAATAACTTAATTGATTTTATTTTGTTACAAGTGACAGCACAAACTTGCCAAATTTGGTTCAATTTATTTTAAGAAAGAAAGAATCTGTCACTGAAACTAAAATATGTACACAATATTTGAGTAAACTGTAATATACTACTTGAATCTAGAAGCATAGAAAGTCTCTATTCCCTCACCGGTCCCCATTTCTAACACATTTTCCTGCACACAAGGATGAAATCAGGTTTAATTATTGTGTGTATAACTATTTATATCCATTGAACAAACATTGCTTGTATGATTTGCATTCACCCAGTGTGCACATTATGTCAGGATGGGTTGGTCAAGAAGATACAAACATGAACTGAAACTGAGTATATACAGTGGCATACAAAAGTTTGGGCACCCTTGGTCATAATTTCTGTTACATAGACATAGAACATAGAACATAGAATAGTACAGCACAGTACAGGCCCTTTGGCCCACAATGTTGTGCCGACCCTCAAACCCTGCCTCCCATATAAGTCCCCACCTTAAATTCCTCCAGATACCTGTCTAGTAGTCTCTTAAACTTCACTGGTGTATCTGCCTCCACCACTGATTCCCGCAGTGCATTCCACACATCAACCACTCTCTGAGTAAAAAACCTTCCTCTAATATCCCCCTTGAACTTCCCACCCCTTACCTTAAAGCCACGTCCTCTTGTATTGAGCAGTGGTGCCCTGGGGAAGAGGTGCTGGCTATCCACTCTATCTATTCCTCTTATTATCTTGTACACCTCTATCATGTCTCCTCTTATCTTCCTTCTCTCCAAAGAGTAAAGCCCTAGCTCCTTTAATCTCTGATCATAATGCATACTCTCTAAACCAGGCAGCATCCTGGTAAATCTCCTCTGTACTCTTTCCAATGGTTCCACATCCTTCCTATAGTGAGGTGACCAGAACTGGACACAGTACTCCAAGTGTGGCCTAACCAGAGTTTTATAGAGCTGCATCATTACATCGCGACTCTAAAACTCTATCCCTCGACTTATGAAAGCTAACACCGCATAAGCTTTCTTAACAACCCTATCCACCTGTGAGGCAACTTTCAGCGATCTGTGGACATGTACCCCCAGATCCCTCTGCTCCTCCACACTACCAAGTATTCTGCCATTTTCTTTGTACTCTGCCTTGGAGGTTGTCCTTCCAGAGTGTACCACCTCAAACTTCTCCGGGTTGAACTCCATCTGCCACTTCTCAGACCATTTCTGCATCCTATCAATGTCTCCCTGCAATCTTTGACAATCCTCTACACTATCTCCAACACCACCAACCTTTGTGTCATCTGCAAACTTGCCAATCCACCCTTCTACCCCCACATCCAGGTCGTTAATAAAAATCACGAAAAGTAGAGGTCCCAGAACAGATCCTTGTGGAGCACCACTAGTCACAATCCTCCAATCTGAACGTACTCCCTCCACCACCACCCTCTGCCTTCTGCAGGCAAGCCAATTCTGAATCCACCTGGCCAAACTTCCCTGGATCGCATGCCTTCTGACTTTCTGAATAAGCCTACCATGTGGAACCTTGTCAAATGTCTGACTAAAATCCATATAGATCACATCCACTGCACTACCCTCATCTATATGCCTAGTCACCTCCTCAAAGAACTCTATCAGGCTTGTTAAACATGATCTGCCCTTCACAAAGCCATGCTGACTGTCCCTGATCAGACCATGATTCTCTAAATGACCAGAGATCCTATCTCTAAGAATCTTTTCCAACAGCTTTCCCACCACAGATGTAAGGCTCACTGGTCTATAATTACCCGGACTATCCCTACTAACTTTTTTGAACAAGGGGACAACATTCGCTTCCCTCCAATCCTCCAGTACCATTCCCGTGGACAACGAGGACATAAAGATCCTAGCCAGGGGCTCAGCAATCTCTTCCCTCACCTCATGGAGCAGCCTGGGGAATATTCCGTCAGGCCCCAGGGACTTATCCGTACTAATGTATTTTAACAACTCCAACACCCCTTCTCCCTTAATATCAACATGCTCCAGAACATCAACCTCACTCATATTGTCCTCACCATCATCAAGTTCCCTCTCATTGGTGAATACCAAAGAGAAGTATTCATTGAGGTCCTCACTCACTTCCACAGCCTCCAGCATATCTTCCCACCTTTATCTGTAATCGATCCTACCTTCACTCCTGTCATCCTTTTGTTCTTCACATAATTGGAGAATGCTTTGGGGTTTTCCTTTGTCCTACTCACCAAAGACTTCTCATACCCCCTTCATTCCTCAATAGACCCATCTGATCCCTGCTTCCTAAACCTCATGTATGCTGCCTTTTTCCACCTGACTAGATTTTCCACCTCACTTGTCACCCATGGTTCCTTCACCCTACTATTCTTTATCTTCCTCACCGGGACAAATTTATCCCTAACATACTGCAAGAGATCTCTAAACATCGACCACAGGTCCATAGTACATTTCCCTGCAAAAACATCATCCCAATTCACACCCGCAAGTTCTAGCCTTATTGCCTCATAATTTGCCCTTCCCCAATTAAAAATTTTCCTGTCCTCTCTGATTCTATCCCTTTCCGCGATAATGCTAAAGGCCAGGGAGCGGTGGTCACTATCCCTCAGGTGCTCACCCACTGAGAGATCTGTGACCTGACCTGATTCATTACCTAGCACTAGATCTAGTATGGCATTCCCTCTAGTTGGCCTGTCCATATACTGTGACAGGAATCCGTCCTGGACACACTTAACAAACTCTGCCCCATCTAAACCCTTGGAACTAATCAGGTACCAATCAATATTAAGGAAGTTAAAGTCACCCATGATAACAACCCTGTTATTTTTGCACCTTTCCAAAATCTGCCTCCCAGTACTGTGAATAGCTAAGCAAGTAAAAGATGAACTGATTTCCAAAAGGCATAAAGTTAAAGATAACATGTTTCTTTAATATTCTAAGCAAGAAAACTTTCTTATTTCCATCTTTTACAGTTTCAAAATAACAAAAAAGCAAAAAGGCCTGAAGAAAAAGTTTCGGCACCCTGCATGGCCAGTACTTAGTAATACCCTCTTTGGCAAGTATCACAGCTAGTAAACATTTTTTGTGGCCAGCTAAGAATCTTTCAATTCTTGTTTGGGGGATTTTTGCCCATTCTCCCTTGCAAAAGGCTTTGAGTTTTGTGAGAGTCTTGGGTGGTCTTGCATGCACTGCTCTTTTGAGGTCTATCCACAGATTTTCGATGATGTTTAGGTCAGGGGACTGTGAGGGCCATGGCAAGACCTTCAGCCTGCGCCTCTTGAGGTAGTCCATTGTGGATTTTGAGGAGTGTTTAGGATCATTATCCTGTTGTAGAAGCCATCCTCTTTTCATCTTCAGCTTTTTTTTACAGACGGTGTGATGTTTGCTTCCAGAATTTGCTGGTTTTAATTGAATTCATTCTTCCTTCTACCAGTGAAATGTTCCCCATGCCACTGGCTGCAACACAAGCCCAAAGCATGATCGATCCACCCCATGCTTAACAGTTGGAGAGGTGTTCTTTTCATGAAATTCTGCATCCATTTTTCTCTAAACATACTTTGCTCATTGTGGCCAAAAAGTTCTATTGAAAAAGTTCAAAGGAACATCTCAACAAGCCTGATGCATTTTGGAAACAAGTCCTGTGGACTGATGAAGTTAAAATAGAACTTTTTGGCTGCAATGAGCAAAGGAATGTTTGAAGAGCTATAAAATGTGTAGAATTAGAGGAAAACATTTTGGCAAATTTACCATCTATTATAAAAGGTTAATAATTAAATCCTCAGCAGGAGTTAATTTCAAAAACAGCATCGATTTATTGTACTTTAAAACTCAAGCTTTTTCACTGCTGAACTATGAGGACCCATAGATTTTATTTTGGATGCTTTCTATTATCTTTTTCATCAAACTAAGCGTCAAGTGAAAAGTAATAGAGGACTATATCTTTTCGATTAGTTCAATGGCTAGTTCCTTTTTGTTTCCATCCTCCTGTCCCCACCCCTGCCCCCCACCCCCAACTCCCCTACAAAGCCCTCAGGAAGTTTAAACCAGTTTTAATCATATACAATTAAATCCTCATGTGTACCCACTAAGTGAGTAAATATGCACATTCCTCTTTAATAACTATTAATAAAAGACCAAATAAAAATCTATTAATATCTATTCAATGCATCCAGGTAGAGTATGCCAGTTTATACTAGAGCAGTTTTAAGAGCATAGGATAAACACAGATCTATTAATAGAATGGGCAACCTTACTGCATTTTAACAAGTGCCACAGCTCCAACCACCAAAGCAAATGAACTCTTTGTAAAAGACTTGTATGTCAATAGTAATAACATTTTCCAATAGTGATCCCAGTAGAAAATAAAGGAGAAAACTGACCAGATACTGCAAAGAATAAAACACATACCTAAACTAAGTAATATTATTCATAAATGCTTTACTTAATGTGCTCAAAATGCAAGTGAAAATATAATTAAATGAAACTGCGCTAGAAATGTCGTCATTCCCTTTTTTATCATCATACCAATATTATGGGTTACCTAGTACTGGTCATGAAAGATGCCTTAAAAGCAAGAACCACCTGTATTATATTTTGGTATAAACTTGTCTGCTAATTTTTTATTCATTTCTCATAACTAAAAACAAAATCTTCCAATGGAAGAAGCAAGAGTTGCCAGTGCAAAGTTTACTCTTTGGCAAGCATTGTTTACAAAATGTACAGGTGCTCACTTATAGCATAGCTTGTATCAATTGCTGTTTTGGAAAGTCTGATAATATGTGTAGCATGCACATCCTGCTAAAAGTATACAGGGGAGGAGTATCATAACAGTAATCAGTATGGTCTCTTGAGAGTGTTTTTGGAGCACATCACTCGATGTAATATGCTCAGGGAAGGCCTCCCATGGGACTATTTAAGGAGATCAGAATAATGTGGATGTCAATTACTAATTGGCCTTTGTCTGTTCTTGTGACTCGATCAGACTTTTATGCTCCATAACTGTTTAATACTTCTAAAATCTAAGGGGACTGATGTGTAGGAATTGTGGGAGTCTGCAAAGATCCAACAATTCAAGACTTTGTGGCATTAAGAGTACGGGATTTGCATTAAGAGGGTGGTTAGTGGTGTGGGATTTTGTTTCATTCCAGCTTGTTGAGGAAGAACTCTCCAACTTGATCCTCAATATCAATATGAGAACATTGCACTTCTATAAGGATAACTTCATTGAATTATGCAATAACTTACACGTACAAGTTCCCTCAAGAGAAGATTGATGACTCCTTTCTCAGTTCCTTTCAACATCACCATGTCCATAAATGTTTGAACGATATATTCATTTTGGGTTTAAGCTAGACAAATTTGCAGTGTGATGCAACTTGCTGTTTCACTGTTGCATCTTGGGGGACATGAAGCTTCACTATCTGAAGACAGGTGACTAGATTTCCTTCCGTCTCAGTTTACAGGAATCAGATGATCCTGGGTGCCTTTGAATGTTCTCATGTGACATTGCAGATGCCATTTATCATCCCAATGGTGTGAGGCAACTCGAGAAAACTCCACTGTTTCAGTGCCCAACCAATGATTCACATACACCTTGTGGAGGTCAGTCCAGGCGATCATGGGTCTAGATTTCAGCATGTAATGCTTATTTGTTCATAACTCAATAAAAAAAAATACTAGGTTACTTATCAATTCTCTTTGCAAAGTGCCAGCACAAGGCTGATGTGTCAAATAGCTATCTCATGAGATATATTCAAAAACCAGATTCATTTATTTATCACATGTACATTGAAAAATATTGTTTACATTAACAAACAGAACAACTTAAGGACGTGCTGGGGCAGCTCGCAAGTGTCATGCATGTTTCACCCATGACAAAGCATGCCTCAACATGTGCACAGAACAACAGCAACAAAACAACAACTACAGCAAAACAAGCCACTTTCCTCTGTACACACACCCAGAGCCAGTCCTCTAACCCCCAAAACAGGCCATCTCCAAGCCATCAGCCTCCAGTGGACTAAGAGACATTGAGCCTTTGTTTTCCCTAATATGCTCACAGACTTGCACACCCAGGGCTTCAACCATCGGGCCCCTTTCGATTAACCTTCTGGCTTTGATCTTTGGTATCAACCCCAGGACTCGTTAATGTCAATGAATGACGGTGCTTCATGAGGACCATAAAATCCAGGCCTCAAACTCCAGACTTGCTAGTGATGGGATTCCGAATACTAGGCCTCAAACTCCGGTCTTGCCAACTTGCGTACTGGAGGGGGTCGGGGGAGGGTGAGATCTGTGGCTCCTGTGCCTGCTGCTGGTGTGGAACTCTGATCCCAGAACCTGCCAATAACTCGCTGACCTGAGAGAGCAAGCAGCCCTTGTCCTCACTGGTCTGTCAGCCCAACATCCATCCATGAATGTCCTTTACTGCACATCCACTTCACTGGCTTTTGAAAGCAGTGCACAGAGCAGAAGTCTATGCTCTGACTGCTAACTCCCACACATTGTTGTTCCTAAACCCTAACTTGACCCCTAAGTCTCCTATCTCTCCTCAAAGCCATCCCTACAAATCTAAAAAAACACATGTAAGTCTTAGCCATGACATTGATAGAGACTACAGCTCGGTGCCATCTCAATCTGGTCAAACCGATTAAACAATAACAATAATATGATTCATTATACTGAGGCTTTAATAGCGTGCAGCCACAATTACTATTGAATTACCATCTCTGGCCTTGAAATATATTACTTAAGTGCAGAGTTCCATTGAAAAGAATAGCACCTAATATTGGCAACACACACAAAATGCTGGAGGAACTCAGCAGGCCAGGCTGCTTCTATGGAAAAAGAGTGAACAGATGACATTTCGAACTGAGATCTGGCCTACTGAGTTCCTCCAGCGTTTTGTGTGTGTTGCTTTGGATTTCCAGCATCTGCAGATTTTCTCATCTTTGAACATTTAATATTGGTGACCTTTTCAATCATTTTACAGTTGATTTCTGATACCTCATCTTCATCTTAATCCTATGTATCTATCCTGGATGCCACAGATCCCCAAAGATCACCCAGAATAAAGGTTCTGATGAGAAAAGATAAAAACCACATTTCAGAACCCATTAAATCTCAGTGAACAGTAGCTTTCTTTGGGCTCAGTGATGCATGCCTCCATTTGCTATTGATCACAAAATCTGAACCAAAGTATTTCTTTGTTCAACTTCATAATATTAATTTAAAGTATTACGAAAAGATTGTGACAGAATGTATAAATTAACTGATGAATTACAGATGTATTCATCCAATTACCCATCGACATTTAACATTTTACTTCATTTTATTTGATAGTCTTGCACAATGTCACAGCATATTGACTTAATTTTCTCATTTTTAACAGATATTCATTATCCTCATACATTACGTAAATGACGGCTCCTTCAGGCTCAACCCACGAAGCAATATAAAATTGCAATGTGATGATTCATGTGAGAGGTCAGTATATGGTGAAGGGTGATCACATTAATTGTTTGTTATTCAAAGGAATAGTAACGTTTAAAATAACACAAAATTACAAAAAAAAATGTGAAAATCGACTAACTGGATTCTGAAACTCTCTTCTTTTGGTTGTAAAACTGTCACTATCAGGGTGATTCACAACTTTTGGCAGCTAATGTATATATTTTCAGCTTGAAATTAACATGCATCACATTTCTACAACCCTTCAGTTTCTATCTAGCATTATTTTTTTTGGTCCAAGGAATTTTGAATCTTGTTATATCGTATAGGCTGGCATTACCATGCCAACAAAATAACAGCACTGTAACAATTGCCCTTGTGTACTGATTAGCAGAAAGAACTGCAATAATTATTGGGTGGGGAATGCAATAATTTAGGCTTGAATAAAATCCATTTCAGAACCAAAAACTGGTAAACTACTTTAAAGATTACAATTTTAATTTTTGTTACAGTCTGTTTTCTCCATCTGTGCCATGTAATAATTACTATCATTATTAAAACAGTATAATTGATAAAATTACTCTCTTCATGAGGAGGAAAATAGTAGCTGAATTCTGTAGAACATAAAGCATGACAAGATCATACTGGACATACCCAAACCAAAAGCTGGAGATGAACCAGGAGATTCATAGTCTGCTGTGGGCTAGAGCTGTGGCATTCAAAGTTGGTGATCCAGAACTACGCAAGGAATCCAGGTATGACCTATAGAAAGCTATTTTAAGAGCAAAATTGAAACAATTCCGATTTAGAGACAGAGTCGGATGCATGTCGGAGGCAGGATTTTGAGGCCATTTCTTCCTACAAGGTGAAATTTAACATTATGAATGGCTATGATGTATCACTCCCAGATGAGTTCAATGCCTTTTATGCACACTTTGAAAGGGAGAATAAAACTACGCCTGTGTGAAGCCCTGCAGCGTCTGGTGACCCTATGATCTCTGCCTTGAATGAAAGCTGATGTCGGAACATCTGTTGTAAGGGTGAATCTTCGCAAGGCATCAGGCCCTGATGGTGTGCACTGAAAACCTGTTCCAACCAACTGCCAGGAATGTACAAAGATATCTTCCATTTTGCACTGCTGTAGTTGGAGTTTCCCACCTGCTTCAGAAGGGCAACAGTATTACCATTGCCCAAGAAGAGCATGGAGAGCTGCCTCAATGAATATCAGTTAGTTACATCCTCACCCATCTTGATAAAGTGATTCGAGAGGTTGTTCATGGCCTGAATCAACTCCTGCCTAAGCAAGGACCTGGACCCACTGCAGTTTGCCAATGACTATAATAGATGTACAGCAGATGCAATCTCACTGGCTCTACACTTGTCCTTGGATCACCTGGACAATAACAATACCTATGTCAGGCTGTTGTTTACAGATTACACCTCAGTGTTTAATACATCATATCCTCAGCACCAATCAAGCTCAAAAATATGGGCATTTGCACCTCCTTCTGTAACTGGTTTCTTGACTTTCTCATTGGAAGACTACAGTCACAGTGCAGATTGGAAATGACAACCTCTCCTTGCTGACAATCAACATTGGTGCACCTCAAGAACGCACTCCTCTCTCTACATCCATGAACGTGTGGCTAGGTACAGCTCAAACATCATCTATAAATTTGCCAATGACAAATCTGTTGTTGGCAGAATCTCAGCTGGTGACGAGGAGACATACAGGAGTGCAGTAGATCTGTTGGTTGAATGGTGTCACAACAGCAACCTTCCACCCAAGACCAAGGAACTGATTGTGAACTTCAAGAAAGGTAAGTCAAAGGAACACCCACCAGTCCTCAACAAGGGATCAGCAGTGGAAAGGGTGAGCAGTTTCAAGTGCCTGGATGTCAACATCTCTGAAGATCTATCCTGGGCGCAACATACTCATGCAATTACAAAGAAGACAAGACAGCAGCTCTATTTCATTAGGAATTTGAGGAGACTTGGTACCAGAAGTAAGTGGAGTGAGCAGTTTGTACGGGTTTCCCTTGTGGGCATTCCCCTATCAGCCATCATGGACAGTGTAGCAGCAACCAGGCCTGTGGTACTGCGGCCGGCTCTGAGGCTCGATTGGGAAGAGTAAAGTCAGGTAGTGTGACAGTGATAGGAGACTTGATAGTTAGGAGAATGGACTGAAGATTCTGTGGCTATGAAAACAATGCCAAAATGGTGTGTTTCCTTCCAGGTTCAAGGCCAAGGATAGCTCAGAGCAGTTCCAAAATATTCTCAAGAGGAATGGTGATCAGCCAGAGGTCATAGTGCACATTGGACCCAATGACATCAGTAGAAAAAGAGAAGAGGTCCTGTACAGTGAGTATAGGGAGTTAAGGACGAGGCTGAAGAGCTGGACCTCTAAGGTAATAATCTCTGGAGTACTCCCAGAGTTATGTGCTAGTCAGGGCAGGGATAGGATGATAGTACAAATGAATGAGTTGTGCAGGAGGTAGGGCTTCAGATGTGTGGATAATTTGGACCTCTTCTGGGGAAGTATGACCTGTATAAAAAGGACAAGTTACATTTCAACTCAAGGGGGATCAATATCCTTCTGGGCAGGTTTGCTAGAGCTGTTGGTAGGATTCAAACTGATTTCACAGCAGATGGGAGCCGGGGTGATAGGGCTGAGGATGGTGAAGCTGATATACAAGTTGATGCATTGATTGTGAGGAAGGACAGGCTGATAATAGGGCAAAATTGCAGTCAGTGGGATGAGTTAAAGTGTAACATGGGGACAATATCGAAAAGAGTGTCGAATACAATACAGCAGATGCTATATATGAATGCTCGCGGTGTATGGAATAAGGTAGATGATCTTGTAGCACAATTAGAGATTGGCAAGTATGAGCCTATGGGGAACACGGAGTCCTGACTGAAAGAAGATGACCAGCAATCAGTCTGCTCATCAGAAGTTTTGAGAGGATATGATTTCACTCAGGACCACTACCCAATCAGAAAAGCCAGGAGTGGGAACTGTAGCAAAAAAGAGCTTTGACTGGTGACCAATCTGACATAGGAAGTTTGAGGGGAGTGGATTTCACTCAGGTCCACTGCCCGAGTAGCTCTTGGAGGCTTCAGTGAAGAGAGGCTTCAGACAGAGAAAACAAAAGAAAAGGAAAGCTCCAGGTTAAGTTTTTTTTTTCCTTCCTTTCTTTATATCTGCTCAGCTAGGATAGTAGAGATGTCAGGCGGGATAGTACAATGTTTCGCTTATGGGATGTGGGAAGGCAGGGAGACCTCCAGTGTCCTCGGTCACCGCAGCTGCGAGAAGTGCATCCAGCTGCAGCGTCAAACAATCTCCATCAAGGAGCCGGAACTGGAACTGGATGAACTCCGGGTCATTCGGATGGCTGAGGCAATGATAGACATATAGAAAGGTTGTTACATCCAACGCGCAGGACACTGGAGACTGAGTGACAGTCAGGAAGGGGAAAACAGTTAAGGAGCCAGTGGAGAATACTCCTGTGGCCACCTCAACAAAAGATACATCACTTTGGATACAGTTGCAGAGAGCAGGGTTGACCTAACATGGCAAAGTCACAGTGGTCAGGTCTCTGGCACTGTCCGGCTCTGTAACTCAGAAGGAAAAGGGGAGAAGAGGCAAGTTGTGGTGATAGGGGATTCGTTAATCAGGAGGTTCTATGGATGAGAACGAGATTCCCGGATGATATGTTCCCTCCCGGGTGCCTGGATATCTCAGATCGAAAAATCAGCATTCTTAAGTGTGAGGGTGAACAGCCAGTAGTCGTGCTCCTTATGGAAGCAAATACATGGGTAAGATGAGTGACGAAGTTCTGCAAAGGGAGTTGGGTGCTAAATTCAAGGTCAAGACCTCTAGGGCTGTAACCTCTGGATTACCACTCATTCCATGAGCTAGTGAGCCCAGAACTGGGAAGATCATGCAGCTTAATATGTGGCTAAGGAGTTGGTGTAGGAGGGAGGGCATAAGATTTTTGGATCATTGGATTGGGCTCTCTACCAGGGAAGGTGGGACCTGTACAGACGGAATGGTTTGCAGCTGAACTAGAGGGACACTAATACCCTAGCAAGAAGGCTTGTTAACGCTGCACAGTGATGTTTAAACTTGATTTGCAGGGGAATGGGAACGAGAGTGCCAGAACAGTTAGTGGAGAGGTTATTAAGACCTCAGACAAAGTCAGGAATCAAAAGGCTATTGTAGGAAAGGCAGATGATAGTGCTGACTATGAGGTAGCTGATTTATAAACAGAGGCAATGTGTAGTGAGCAGACGCTGTGGATAGGGCAAAGTTGCAGTCAACAGGGTGAGTTGCAATGTAAAAGGCGGCCAAAATTGAAAAGGACTGAAGGTGTTATATTTTAATGTGCACAGTCAACGAGGTAAAGGAGATGGACTTGCATCACAGTTGCAGTTTGGCATGTATGATGTTCTAGACATCGCTGAATCATAGCTGAAAGACCAAGCTGAATGTCCAAGGATACACATTATGTGAAAAGGACAGGCAGGAAGGGGGAGGGGCAGCATTGCTATGTTAGTAAAATATGAAATCAAATCATTAGAGAGAGGTGACATAGGGGTGGAAGATGCTGAATCATTGTGGGTAGAGCAAAGGAACTGCAAGGGTAAAAAGACTCTGATTGGATTTATATGCAGACCCCCAAACAGTATTAAGGATGTGGCTTACAGTTTACAACAGGAGACAGAAAATGCATACCAAAAGGGCAATGTTACAATAGTCATGGGAGATTTCAATACACAGGTAGATTGGGAAAATTAGGACGGTGCACAATTCCAGGAGGGGGAATTTCTAGAGTGCCTATGAGATGGCTTTTTAGAGCTGTTTGTGGTTGAGACCACTTGTGTATCAGCTATTTTGGATTGGGTGTTGTGCAATTAACCCAAATTCATTAGAGAACAAGGCAAAAGAACCTTTAGGGACAGGTGCTCAGAATATAATTGAATTCAGCATGAAATATGAGAAGGAGGAGCTGAAGTCAGTGGTATCAGTATTACAGTGGAGTAAGGGGAATTACAGAGGCATGAAAGAGGAGGTGGCCAGAATTGATTGGAAAAGAAAATTGGCAGAGATGACAGCGGAACATCAAAGGTTAGAATTTCTGGAAGCATTTCGGAAGGCACAGGATATATATATCCCAAAGAGGAAGAATTATTCAAAAGGAAAAATGACACAAGTGGCTAACAAGAGAAGTCAGAGCCAACATACAAGCCATAGAGAGGGCATATAATAGAGCAAAAATTAGTGGAAAGTTGGAGGATTGGGAAGCTTTTAAAAACCAACAGAAGAAATTAAGAAAGTCATTAAGAAGATAAAGCTGGAATACAAAAGTAAGCTAGCCAATAGTATTAAAGAGGATACGAAACGTTTCTTCAGATATATAAAGTGTAAAAGAGCTGTGAGAGTGGATATCGGACTACTCGAAAATGACGCTGGAGATGTAGTATTGGGAGACAAGGAAATAGTTGATGAATGGAATAAGTATTTTGCATCAGTCCTCACTGTGAATGACACTAGCAGTATGGTGCTAGTTCCAGATGTCAGAGATCATGAGGCCTCTTCTTGCTAGGAGTCTCACCACACATAATCTCTCTGTGTAAACTAACTACCTCATCCTCAGCATTATCACTCTGTTTCTGATTCCCCTGCCAAATTAGTTTAAACTCCCCCTGAACATCTCTAGCTAATGTGCCTGAAAGGATATTGGATCCCCTTGGGTTCAGGTGTAACCAGTCTCTTTTGTACAGGTCATACCTTCTCCAGAAGAAATCCCAATGATCAATAAATCTGAATTTATGCCCTTGTACAAGTTCCTCAGCCACATATTCATCATTCTTTTCTTGCCCTTACTGGCATGTGACACAGACAGCGATCCAGAGATTACCACCTTAGCATTCCTGCCTTTCAGCTTTCTACCTGACTCCCTAAATTCTTTCTTCAGGACCTCTTCCCTTTTCCTACCTATGTCATTGGTGTCAATATGTACCAAGAATTCTGTGGACCCGATACGAGACATCTCTGACCTTGGCACCTGAGAGGCAACGTACCATCAAGGTATCTCTCTTGCACCCACAGAATCTCACCTCTGTTACTCTAACTATGGAATCTCCAATCAACACTGCAGTTCTTCTCACTTCTCTGCTCTTATGATCACTTCTGTTTTTTGTCACAATTTTTTTTTAACACGCAAACCTCATCCACCTTCTTCATGGGTAGGGCACGGGAGGAGTTACTTCCAACAATATAAAGTGTGCCAGGAATGTCAGTCAGAAGCAGCTGCTCTTCCTCCACAATACCAAAATATCACAATGTCAGCTCAGAAGTTCATAACTGCCCTTGTGGCAAAAGACAAGGAAAAAGTGCAGGGAAAAAGTATAGCAGCAACTATCTTGCTCTCTTCGCTACACTTATGCACATGACTTCATGTAGAAGATTTTTTAAAACTCCTTTAGGTTCATCATCCCTATTTACAAATCCCATCTGCTTGCCCTCATCCAGTTTTGGGGTAGTATAACAAAGGAGGATCTATTTGTGGAGCTTATGTTGTCTTCTATCCAAGCTTCAAATAATACTGACTTGTACTTCCAGTAAAAATCAAAGCCACAAGTTCTGCAATATCGGATTAGTCATAGTCATAGTTATACTTTATTGATCCCGGGGGAAATTGGTTTTCGTTACAGTTGCACCATAAATAATAAATAGTAATAGAACCATAAATAGTTAAATAGTAATATGTAAATTATGCCAGGAAATAAGTCCAGGACCAGCCTATTGGCTCAGGGTGTCTGACCCTCCAAGGGAGGAGTTGTAAAGTGTGATGGCCACAGGCAGGTATGACTTCCTATGACGCTCTGTGTTGCATCTTGGTGGAATGAGTCTCTGGCTGAATGTACTCCTGTGCCCACCCAGTACATTATGTAGCGGACGGGAAACATTGACCAAGATGGCATGCAATTTAGACAGCATCCTCTTTTCAGACACCACCGTGAGAGAGTCCAGTTCCATCTCCACAACATCACTGGCCTTACGGATGAGTTTGTTGATTCTGTAGGTGTCTGCTACCCTCAGCCTGCTGCCCCAGTACACAACAGCAAACATGATAGCACTGGCCACCACAGACTCATAGAACATCCTCAGTATCGTCCGGCAGATGTTAAAGGACCTCAGTCTCCTCAGGAAATAGAGACGGCTCTGACCCTTCTTGCAGACAGCCTCAGTGTTCTTTGACCAGTCCAGTTTATTGTCAATTCTTATCCCCAGGTATTTGTGATCCTCCACCATGTCCACACTGACTCCCTGGATGGAAACAGGGGTCACCGGTACCTTAGCTCTCCTCGGATCTACCACCAGCTCCTTAGTCTTTTTCACATTAAGCTGCAGATAATTCTGCTCACACCATGTGACAAAGTTTCCTACCGTAGCCCTGTACTCAGCCTCATCTCCCTTGCTGATGCATCCAACTATGGCAGAGTCATCTGAAAACTTCTGAAGATGACAAGACTCTGTGCAGTAGTTGAAGTCCGAGGTGTAAATGGTGAAGAGAAAGGGAGACAAGACAGTCCTCTGTGGAGCCCCAGTGCTGCTGATCACTCTGTCGGACACACAGTGTTGCAAGCACACGTACTGTGGGCTGTCAGTTAGGTAATCAAGAATCCATGATACCAGGGAAGCATCCACCTGCATCGCTGTCAGCTTCTCGCCCAGCAGAGCAGGGCGGATGGTGTTGAACGCACTGGAGAAGTCAAAAAACATGACCCTCACAGTGCTCACTGGCTTGTCCAGGTGGGCGTAGACACAGTTCAGCAGGTAGACAATGGCATCCTCAACTCCTAGTCGGGGCTGGTAGGCGAACTGGAGGGGATCTAAGTGTGGCCAAACCATAGGCCGGAGCAGCTCCAGAACAAGTCTCTCCAGGGTCTTCATGATGTGGGAGGTCAATGCCACCGGTCTGTAGTCATTGAGGCCACTGGGGAGCGGCGTCTTCGGCACAGGGACGAGGCAGGACGTCTTCCACAGTACAGGAACCCAGTACAGGATTAGGTCACATGTTCATTATATTCATGACATCCTGTCACTGAGGTAATTCTTTTTTCCTATCTTTCCAGATTTCTTAGTTGCCTGAACCATAATAAAGTGTTGGAGTCATGAAGATGTTGAAACATGGGCAAAGTTTATAGCTCAGTCCTCTATAATAAAGGAAAACCCAACCATTCAACGACTACTAATCCGGCAGGGTGTACCATCATGGGCAATTCTCCTTGCAAAATAAAGGAACTTTAACAAATAATAAAACAACATGTGGTCTGAAATATATGACTGTTATATGGAACACATGCAGAAGTCAATGTCATAAAACTTCTTTTCCTCATTTAACGTATTTGTGCTAGATGCTCTTTGTAGCCTTGTACATCTGCACCATCCATATAGTTGTTAGCAGTCTAGGTCGGAGGGAAGTGTTTGGGCCTTTTGCTGAGTGAATACAATGCAAATGCAAAGTGACTGCTGACACAAATGTGATAATCTCATGATTAATTGTTGCACATGTTACAGAAAAAGGGGACACATTTTCCCACAGATAATACATTCTCTGAAAGAACTATGTTAGGCCAGTATAATCTATGGAAATTGACTTGAAATATCAGCTGAAGACGAAAAAAAATCCTATATAGAGAAAAAGAAGATGGTTAGATTTTTTTTCAGCATGCTGGCTTAAATTGGATTTTGCTTCTTGCTGGACAATTGAAATAACTTTGCCAAAAGGGAGCATACTCCACAAGTCACCATTCTGTCAACTCTCAGTCCCCAACCTGCTGCACAGTGTTGAATCCACTAGAAGCAGATTATGATCTTCTTATATTTGTCTAAGAACCACTCAATCACCAGTGTAAAACCAACAATAGTTACACTTTAAACAGTCGCCCAGTTTATGATGTCTTGATATTTAGTAGATTCAAGCAGGTTTAACATTGTATCTCTGTTTTGTTTTAATAGAAAAGCAACAATTTCTCTTAGTGAGAGCAGCCTGAAGAAGAAAGAAGGTTTTCTTTTGGGTACAAAAAATGTATTTCATATGTACTGTGAATCAAAATGTTCTTGAGGAGAATACTTTTGCACAAAATATGGAAAATATTTCATATTAGACTGCCTTTACAAAAAACGTAAAAGTGGCATAAAGATGGAGATGACATTGTCGAGAAGATTCATGCCAAACATGCATTATGTGCAACACGTACCTTGACCTGCAATGTCAAATTCAAAATCACAGGTTTTAGGATCAAACAAGCTTGAAAATAAAGAAGAAATGCCACATGATTTTTTTCTATTTTTGAATGTTTTAATGCTGGCTACTCACACTTTTCAGGACATTAAAGAAATAAATTTGGTCAAAACCATCCAAATTAACATAGAGTCTGGAAGCAAATGGCTAGATAACATTTTTCCAAACTCTGATTAATTATTGTCCATCTGACCTCAATGACATATTTACTGATCTCACAATTTTGGTTCTATAAGTGGATTACAGTTTTATCAACAAATAAGACTGAGCACTCCTTTTGTTTCTGTACTATTCAAGCAGTGGTTTTACAATAAGTTGAGAGTATCAATAATGCAGCATTGGGAACAACACCTCCAGAATAACTTCGTGAGGCACATGGTGCTTTGATTGAAAAAAGCATTTACAGATTTTACTCAAAATTTTGTTTCACAAAACTTATACACATAAACAGAAGTTACTATAATGATTTTCACTTCAGACTACCACGTTTCTGTCAGTGATCAGAAAAGACACAGATGACTCATTTTTATGAAAAATATATCTGGCAATTCACCAACATAGACACCAAACTCTGCCTGCAGAGACAAATACAGAAAATGTCACTTCAGGCAGTCCTACTTCCCGTTGAAAACAAAATTATTATTCATTTACTCTGAAGAATCATCACTGACCCCAGCCTCTGTGTCATAAATAGTTGCGTGATCACTCAAGCAAAAAACATTGTTTACTATCCCAAGGGTTAATTGAGAAGTTTGGAGTCTTTAAAAACTCTATCATGTATTTTTTCTGGAAGAATGTTTTTCACAATCATTCAATAATAGAGAACATAGCTTGACAAAGCATGGAACAAATAGTACATGTAGCCATTCAATGTACAAGTAAAGAAAATAGACCTTTTTGATTCTCTGTCATTTCATGTTTTCAAGGTAGTGCAATGTTACTCAGAAGAAGCAAATACACAATTAAATAAAATAATAGGAAAAGCATGAAGTAATTCCATGGGTCTACAAAATTCCAGTAAAGATAAAAAGAACAACTCTACTTCTCAGTATGAATCTGATTGTGATCACCATGATACAAGCACAATTCTGGCTGAATTATTTACTAATGTATCACTGGATTCCTAAGTGAGTCACATACAAATGGGCACGTTGTAAATACTAAACAGCTCTGATGTTTAACTCAAATATTGGTTGGGAGAAAAGGATTTTAATTCATGGGGCCCCCGGGAAAGTGGGTGCCATTCATCCAACATCAAAGTTGCTGGTGAACGCAGCAGGCCAGGCAGCATCTGTAGGAAGAGGTGCAGTCGACGTTTCAGGCCGAGACCCTTCGTCAGGACTAACTGAAGGAAGAGTGAGTAAGGGATTTGAAAGTTGGAGGGGGAGGGGGAGATCCAAAATGATAGGAGAAGACAGGAGGGGGAGGGATAGAGCCAAGGGCTGGACAGGTGATAGGCAAAAGGGGATACGAGAAGATCATGGGACAGGAGGTCTGGGAAGAAAGACAAGGGGGGGGGACCCAGAGGATGGGCAAGAGGTACATTCAGAGGGACAGAGGGAGAAAAAGGAGAGTGAGAGAAAGAATGTGTGCATAAAAATAAGTAACAGATGGGGTACGAGGGGGAGGTGGGGCCTTAGCGGAAGTTAAAGAAGTCGATGTTCATACCATAAGGTTGGAGGCTACCCAGACGGAATATAAGGTGTTGTTCCTCCAACCTGAGTGTGGCTTCATATTTACAGTAGAGGAGGCTGTGGATAGACATGTCAGAACGGGAATGGGATGTGGAATTAAAATGTGTGGCTACTGGGAGATCCTGCTTTCTCTGGCGGACAGAGCGTAGATGTTCAGCAAAGCGGTCTCCCAGTCTGCGTCGGGTCTCGCCAATATATAAAAGGCCACATCGGGAGCACCGGACGCTGTATATCACCCCAGTCGACTCACAGGTGAAGTGTTGCCTCACCTGGAAGGACTGTTTGGGGCCCTGAATGGTGGTAAGGGAGGAAGTATAAAGGCGTGTGTAGCACTTGTTCCGCTTACATGGATAAGTGCCAGGAGGGAGATCAGTGGGGAGGGATGGGGGGGGTGGGGAACGAATGGACAAGGGAGATATACTGCGTCCGGTGCTCCCGATGTGGCCTTTTATATATTGGCGAGACCCGACGCAGACTGGGAGACCGCTTTGCTGAACATCTACGCTCTGTCCGCCAGAGAAAGCAAGATCTCCCAGTGGCCCCGCATTTTAATTCCACATCCCATTCCCGTTCTGACATGTCTATCCACGGCCTCCTCTACTGTAAAGATGAAGCCACACTCAGGTTGGAGGAACAACACCTTATATTCCGTCTGGGTAGCCTCCAACCTTATGGTATGAACATCGACTTCTCTAACTTCCGCTAAGGCCCCACCTCCCCCTCGTACCCCATCTGTTACTTATTTTTATGCACACATTCTTTCTCTCACTCTCCTTTTTCTCCCTCTGTCCCTCTGAATATACCTCTTGCCCATCCTCTGGGTCCCCCCCCCCCGCTGTCTTTCTTTCCGGACCTCCTGTCCCATGATCCTCTTGTATCCCCTTTTGCCTATCACCTGTCCAGCTCTTGGCTCTATCCCTCCCCCTCCTGTCTTCTCCTATCATTTTGGATCTCCCCGTCCCCCTCCAACTTTCAAATCCCTTACTCACTCTTCCTTCAGTTAGTCCTGACGAAGGGTCTCAGCCTGAAACGTCGACTGCACCTCTTCCTACAGATGCTTCCTGGCCTGCTGCGTTCACCAGCAACTTTGATGTGTGTTGCTTGAATTTCCAGCATCTGCAGAATTCCTGTTTGCCATTCATCCAAGGTAGTTTCCATTGAATCAAACTAGGATTAGTCAGTATTATTCAATCTTATAATTAAAGTTATAGATAAAGTTTTAAACTAAATATAAGGTAGAGATTCTGCTCAGGTAAAATTTAGAAAGTTAAAACGAAAGGGCAAAGCAATAGTGTGAGGTATTGAAATAAGAAATTATGACCATAGTCTTTCAGGTGGGAACAGTTTTCAAAACTATCCCACAACATGGACCTTTTTCTTTGGCTATTTATAAAAATGATATAGCACCAGTTTGAGTCAGAGCTGTAAAAAATGGCACAATACTAAAATCCAAAGCTCTTTTTCGGATTGCATGTTGCATTTATAATAAGATAAAGAAGTTAATGGCCTATAAGGAAATAATGGATGCAGTCTAAAAGCCAATATTTGTAGCTACAAAGTTGCTAAGTCTGAAATCTAAGTATTCCAGAAAAGTTAACTTAGGAGCGAGATAAGTAAAATGGAGAAGTAGTGTAGCCTAGATAAGAAAGAATCAGTAAAAGCAATCAGATACTGGTTCAAAAATCCATTAGTATCTCAATAAGTAGAGCTAGAAGAAGGCAAAGGGAAGCAAACATTGGGATGAATATTGTATGTAAGACATGGTATGAATTAGGTGACTAAATGAGTAGAAAAAGTGTGGAGGATGATTACAAGGCTTGTGCTAGAGCCAGGCTCTTGTTCCTGCTGAGCTCCTCCAGCAGCTTGTTTGTTCCTCCAGATTCCAGCATCTGTAGTCTGTTGTGTCTCCATTCCGGTTCAGTACGCTGAACAATCAAAGAGGAAGGGGATATTTTAAATTGGATATTTCTAATGAGAAAAATTTGGCAATCTGGTAATTCAGGGGGATTTAGGAAACATAAAATATTATCACCCTAATGTGATAATATTTTAAATAAAAACATAAAGTGATTTTGTTCAACCTGAATCTAGCCAATAAAATTTGAAAGAAGTAAATTATGTTGGCATGGACCTGATTTAGCTTTGATTGTTCAGGAAACTACATTAAAATGATTAACATTGAGCATGCAATGCTGATCACTTGAATGTTTTATATATAAACTTTACAAATAATAAATATCTCATTAAAGCAAAACAAAATAACAGGAAAAAGTAGTCCAGCTGTGTCTTTGAAGGGCAGTTAAAAGCAGAATTAGATCTGAGGTATAAGCTTATAACATTGCTAAAAGTATCAGTAAGAATTCATACAATTTCAGAATTCAACCCAGGAGGATTATGGCATTCATAAAAAGGGGAAATCAGAATACAAGGTCAGGCCTGTGAGAAAAATCAAAAAAGGTTCTGCAGATGCACAAAAATGAAAAGATTATCCAAAGTTATAATGGGTCCTTTTCAAGATGAGTAAGGAAAATGTAGAGTAAGAAAACGGCACAGAAATTAAAGTAACATCTTGTATTTTGAGTGATGTAAAAAGACATGACATTTCAGAAAAGGTAGATGGCTGAAGGTCTAGAGTAAATGAGAATCTCTAAGAAATTGTTTTGTGCCGGACTCTCCCTGTGGCCTTGTACATCTGTCCCATCTGTATAGTGGTTGGCAGTCTAGCTTAGAGCTAAGTGTTCGACTCTTTTGCTGAGCAATTTAACGCAATACAATGCAAAGAGACTGCTGACACAGATGTGATGTTTTGAATGTTTCTTAATGTTTTGAAGGGGTGGCTACTGAAAACAGTAAAATGCACTCGTTCTCATTAGCCAGATTCACATGGATTTGAAAATGGGTCCCTACAATCTGGGGAAAGAGAGAGAGGGGGAGGAGGAGAGGATGAGGGGGAGAATGGTAAGGAGAGGAAGAGATGGAGAAGGAGAGGGAGAGGGAGGAGAGAGAGAGGGAAAGGGTGAGGGAGAGAGAGGGAGGGAGGGGGAGAGAGAGAGAGAAAGAGAGAGAGGGAGAGGAAGAGATTGAGTTTTCATAATCAGAATAGACACGGACCATCAAATCAATAGTCAATATGGTGTATTTGGAATTTCAGATGCCCTTCAATAAAGAACCATATAATGGATTATTAATCAAAGTTAGAGTCTATGGTATTAGTGTAATGACCTACCACAAATTGAGTGTTTATTTATGAACAAAAGATAGAGTAGGAATAAATAGGTCATTTCTGGATGGAGAGGCTGCAACTAATGGGTTGTCATAGGGATTTGGTACTCACGTTCCCACTATTCATATCCTACAAGGACAGTAAATATAAAAATATTCAAGTTTGCCAAGCTGCAGTTTGGGTTGTGATCTGAATGCAGAAAGGCTGCAGAGCCTGTATATAAATTAAATAAACAGGCAAGGGCATGCCAGGTGAAATATAACATGGAGAAATGTGAGTTCATTCACTTTGATAGAGGAAAAATAGAGAGACAGTTTTTTTTTATATCATGAGAGATTGTAAAGGTGACTAAACACACAAAACACCAAAAGCTAACATCTGAATCAGTAATCACTTAGGAGTGAAAATAGTATATAGTCTTTCTGGCAAGTGGATCTAGGGTAAAAGTAAAGAGATATCTTGTTTCAGCTACTGTAAACAGGATCTTGGTGAGACCACGTGGAATATTGTGTATGTGTCTGATCTCCCTTTCTAGAAATATACTTATTATAGAATGGCAGTTTGTTGTTTTGCTTAAAGATCAAATACTTGTCCTATATACTCTTCAGCTTAAAAAAAGGAAAATTAATTTCATTGGAATATACATTTTTCTTAAGGAGGATTTCAGGGTAAAAATGACTGCAATTTCCCTGCCTAGTTCAGGGTCACAATCTCAAAATAAGCAGAACATATTGTGAAGAAATTTCTTAAGGTTTTGTTCTTTATTTTGATATAATTTTACTTTCAGTAAATGCATTTGATTTCAATTTTTATGGCTTAATATTGGAATATTAAATATTATTATAAATGTAAATCTACTCTAAAACTACTTTGCACATTTACTTCTCAATGAGTCAATTGGTAACTTAACAGAGCAGTGATTATTCTATTACCATTGATGTAGCATATATTTGATTTATACTGTGCAATATTTTCCATCAAGTCAAAAAATTGAAGCCTGATTAGACATGTGATTATAATAGTTTGACACTTTACTACAACTGCACTTAATACAATTCACAATAATTGCTGTCATTTAATACTATGTATCTATTTGAGCACTTACAAAATACTTGTCAATGTATTAATATGCAACAGGAATAAGGTCGTCAATGTTGTTTAAATTGTTTGTTTATTTATTTGATGAGATGTGTGCACCTTTGGGAAAACCAGCATGAATCATCCATCCCCCCTAATTATTGGCAAAATGATGATGAGCTACCTGCATAAGCTACTTAAGTGCACTGTTTTGCAATGAATTTCAATATTCACACTCAGCAACAACAAAGGAATGCTGAATTATTTCCAAGTCAGGATGGTGGGCAATTTGAATGGGACCCCATAGGTGGCTCCATTGCTAATGTTTTTCGTTCATAGAGTTCAAGAGTTTGGGACTCTCGGCACTTCAGCATAGAATGGGTGAGTAACCTCAGTGCATCTTGTAGGTGCTGCCCACTGCAGCTACAATATGCTGGTTGCAGAAATGTGAACATTTATAGTGCTATTGATTTAAGCAAATATGTAGGCTGTTGAGTCTTGGAGAATGCGCAGCTTTTTTAGCCTTGTTGTAGCAGTACTCATCCAAACAATTGGAGGGTATTTCATTACAGTCCTGATATCCTTTTTAGACAATGGTGAAGCTTTGGACTGTCAAAATGTGAGTCATTCACTGCAGGGTAGTCAGCCTCTGACCTGCTTTAGCCAAGTTATAATATTTACAAGTGTCCCTGTGTTATAGCAGTTCAGGTAATAAAAGTCAACCTGTTATGGATTTCACATGTTGGTATCAAAATAGCTAAGATACAGTTTAAAAAATTGCTCTCACGGAATTTATGGATCAACTTTTTCTTATTTTCAGCATGGATTTTTTGTTGCAATTACCTGCATTTATGTGGCTGGCCAGCATTGATCTGTGGATGTGAAGCATTTATAGTGTTGCCACTGAATGTCAAAGCTATGTAGTCACACTCTCATTTGTTGATAGTGATTATTACCTGATCATTTTAATATGAAGTTACTTGAAACTTCTCAGCATATGTCGAAGTGTTAAAGCTGGGATCTAAGATTGTTATCTGAGTTTTGACACAAGGAAGCATGAGTAGTTGCACCATTCTACATGTTACATCTCTTTTGGAGTTCCTTCAATAACAGAGGTTATTTCAGCAGGCACTGAATTGATCTCAGGCTAGGCCTTGTTAAATTAATATCTCCTCAGTAAAAATAGCTGCTGTTGGATTTTTATTGCCAGCATTGGGAGAGGGAAAAAAATTGGAATGGTTACTAAGCTCTTTGTCTTTCAAAATAATAGTGAAGAAATCAATGCCCTGGCTCTCAAGTGCAGAATTATCTTCACTGAACTTGGATGAAGATGTGCAACATCATCAGATCATAGGCATTCTTGCTGTTACCCATATTGATGACTCTACTTACTGATAGGCTTCAGGTATCGTGATATTTCAAATAATTCCATGGGTTATATGGATGTGAACAAGAGTCATTGGAACAGAAAATGTTCCTATTAATCTACATTTTATCTCATATCTCTTGGAAATTTACAAAAATATAGGAGTCAATATTTCTAGCTGCTAAGAGATTATAAAAGTTTGCATTTTATCCTTGCTGACTTAGTCTCCTGATTTTGTATTCAAGTACTGAGTATATCAAAATCTTAGGAGACTCTGAATGTTTTCCAGCTGTACCATATATTTTTATCTGTAACTGGATACAAAAGGATTAGTATCGGTATAGAGAAATTCATAATCTTTTTTGTAGATCTTTGTCAATATTAACATAAATGCTATTCTCCTATAACATGGCAAATATTGTTAGAAGAATACACATGGATTCTAACTTTCTCCTCTGCTACTCATATTATCATGTTACTTATCGTGTTGTTTCAAGTATTTATCACATAGAAAAAGATCATTCTCTACTATCTGCAAAGCAGAAGAAAATAACATTGAACATATATCAAAGTCTTGGTTCCTTCAACATTGGTATTTATATCCCCAATCAGCACTTATATTGATATTCTATAGGTTTTTTTTTACTGCTTTCTTCTATTTGTTATATGTTCAGTATAAAATTGCAAAAAAATCTGCATTGTATTCAATGAATATATATATAAATTGAATTTTATACTGTTACTGGGATTCAAAATTATGATCCAGCTTTATCATTTGGTCCTTAAAGCCAAGCAGATCACAGCAGTGACATGCCTAAATACTAGTATGGTGACCTTCAAAGCACTTCATCTCCTTGGTAACTTGATTCCTACAAACCAGTCCTGGACCTTTACCTTCATGATGCTCATTGATAAAATCAGCATATTATTAGGATTATTCATCTCGTGCAAACATTGTATATTATAAGAAACAGGTCAAGAGAACAGAGGCAGAATGAAGGGAGAAGTTGAGAAACACTTCATATTAAAATCCATTTCCAACATTTCTCATATCTTCCTGTATAAAATGTGTTGGGCACGTGGCCAAGTGGTTAAGGCATTCGTCTAGTGATCTGAAGGTCGCTAGTTCGAGCCTCAGCTGTGGCAGCGTGTTCGTGTCCTTGAGCAAGGCACTTAACCACACATTGCTCTAGTGTCTGTGCGAGGAGTTGCACCCCACACAGACTTCCAACCTGCGCCTTGTAAGGCATGAAAATGCCCGATGCAGGCCTCTCATGGTCTGAGTCGATGTTCCCTCCCTCCCTCTGTATAAACTATGACAATGAAGTTCCAACGGTTTTCAGGCTAAATAATGCAACAATAGAAGAAAGCTATGACATTAGGGTTAGGGAGGTCATAATCATGAGAAAGTCTACAGATGCTGGAAATCCAAAGCAACCTACACAAAGTGCTGGAGGAACTCAGCAAATCAGACAGCATCAATGGAAAAGAACAAACAGTTAACGTTTCAGGCCGAAACCCAGCTTCAGAACTGAGAAGGAAAGGGAAAGGTGCCAGAATAAAAAGGTCGGGGTGGGAGAACAGGAAAGAGGCTAGCTGGGAATGGTCAGGGATTGGAGAAGAAGGAACCTGACAGGAGAGGAGTCCAGACATAGGAGAATGGGAAGGAGGAGGAGACCCAGGGGGAAATAATAGGCAGGTGGGAAGTAAAAGGTCAGAGTGGGGAATAGACGAAGTGGGGGGAAGAAATTGACTTACTGGAAAGAGAAAAAGAGTCAGGGGAATGTTCCCTTATGTTGGAGGTGGCTCATGACATCAGAATAGATTCACACATTCAAATATTCATTATTTATGTGTACTTTAAGCGGCTTCATTATAAAGATATCCATTCAATTTGAAAACTCCATGTTTTAATAAAATTATAAATTTATCAGCAATATGGACATGAAAAGATATCTGCTTACTCTATATCTAAGTGTCACTGTATGTCTTTTCTCATACTCAACCTTAAATCAGATGGTCATGTTGGAGAGAAAAGCTAAGTTAAATATGAGAGCAATTTTTAAAAAAAATTCTAGCAGAAAGTACTTGCAGGACATAGAACATAAAACATTATATCACAGTACAGGTTCTTCAGCCTACAATGTTGTGCCGATCTTTCAATCTATTCTAAGATCACATTTACGCTTCCCTCCAACATAGCCTTCCATTCTTCCATCATCCATGTGTCTATCTAGGATTTTCTTAAATGGTGCTAATGTGCAGTATCTACCTCTATCACTACCCATGGCAGGGAATTCCATGCACCCATCTCTCTGTGTGTGAAAAACCTAGTACTTCTGACATCCCTCCTATACTTTCCTCTAATCACCTTAAAATTATACCCTCTTTTATTATCCATTTCTACCCTGGGAAAAAGTTTCTGGCTATCCACTTGATCTATGCCTCTTATTATCATGTATACCTCTACCAAGTCACCTCTCATCCTCTTTAACGCCAAAGCTAAAAGCCCTAACTGTCTCAACTTATCCTCATGAGATATGCCCTCTAATCCAGACAGCATCCTGGTACAACTCCTCTGAACTCTTTCTAAAGCTTCCATATCCTTTCTATAATGAGATGACCAAAAATGAACACAATATTCCAAGTAATGTCTGACTAGGGATTTATAGAGCTGCAACATGAGCAATAAATAAAAACGTAAATTCTGCATCTTGGAGCTGAGAGGTGAGTTGACCGTAGCTTGGAGGTGGGAGCTAAAATGCAGTCTTTTAGTGTGGTGTTTAGATACAAGAAATTCAAATGTCACTAACCTAGAAAATCAGTTCAGTCAAAAGATGCAAGTCAGCTCAATGAAGGAGTTAGACATTGATTTGCAATTTTTTCAGGTGTAGCATAATATGCTTTGAGTGTTGTGATGTCCTTGAAATCATACACTTGTGTATTTCAGGTGTGAACTTGTTTCAGCAAGTATTTAATTGATCTGCAAAAATATTATCTCTGTTAGGCTTCAAGCAAAGTACACGAAATCCAATTCACGATGGAATTGAAACTTTACATTGTAGGATTATACTATCAGTATAGAGTTGATAGACTCCCCTGGAACATAAGAAGTTTGACCCACACTGTTGTATCAAAGTGGCTAAGGCAGACCTAAAATGTACCACTTCAACTTAACATTTATGAACTATGTACAAATCGGCAGATCTTCATTTCCATTGTGATATATAAGGTTATTGTTGAAACCTTCAAATTCTTCAGATAGGTAGATAGATATACTTTATTAATCCTGAGGGAAACTTGGTTTTGTTACAGCCGCACCAACCAAGAACAGAGCGTAAATATAGCTATACAAAAAACCCCAACAATCAAACAACAAAATGCAAACTATGCCAGATGGAAAATAAGTCCGGGACCAGTCTATTGGCTCAGGGTGTCTGACCCTCCACGGGAGGAGCTGCACGTTCGATGGCCACGGGCAGGAACGACCTCCCGTGCCGCCAAGTGTTGTATCACGGTGGAATGTGGCTGAAGTCCAACAGTAAAAAGTTCAATATCCAGTCTGCAAACATGTTCCTCGATCGTAATATACCCCAGATTGCACCATCCGCTGTTAACCAGATCAGTAAGCACCCAACTCCTTTATGCTTACCGCTCTCGGTGCACTTCCGGTCAGCCAGAATGGTATTACCCACTGAACTCCCCTTCTCCAAAAGTCTCTGTTGTCTCGATCCGGTCCACTTTCCTGGGCTTTGTGATCCCCCTCTGCATCCCCTGTGTGTTTTCCTCCGGATTTCAGCAGGGTTGTCCACCGCTCTGTTCGCTAAGCCAGCCGGTATTTGTTGGTCCGTGAAATATACAATGCGACCTTGCTTCTGTCCCACGCGTCGGGATGTAAACATTTCCAGCGCTAAAGAAAACCCAAATAAAACTCTCTACCAGCATGTTAGAGAGGGTGCAGGTTCGACGTGTTACCATGAGAAAAAAAAATACAAAAAATGACGGAAATTAAAAAGTAAGAAGAAAGAAGGAATAGATCGGAACGGCTGTACCAGGCTGCGTGCACGACCAGCGCATGCGCACTAGGTTCAAAGTAGTAAAATGGTTTCATTTTCACTCCTGGGCATTTCTGGCATTTCCAAGTCTGAATGCTTGAAACCACAGTGAGAAAAAGAGTTCTGAATTGTCTTACTACTTATTTCTCATCAACTATCATTTAGTTCTCACCAAAAATCGCTGCTGTTTGAACACGAACTCACACAAGTGATGCTAATTTCAAACTGTTTTCTCTAAGCATTGGATAGTCTAATTGCCACACAATGTGCATGCGACTGATGCTAGTTAGAAACTGTTCAGCAATAGTTTCCTTCACAAATAAACAGCACAGTATCTCAAATAAACAAAAGGGATCCCAGCTATTTTCTTGATTTGTTTTTGTTCTTTCATAGTTATCCTAAGTAAGCAGCTGCCCTGATTGACTAATGGTGCAATTAACTGGAATCCACTGAATTTAATAAATTGAAGGCCCAAGTTTAACTTAAACATCTTTTTAGTCACAAGTGGACAATATTTGAGCACTTGTGGTTTTGATATATATCAAGTGTTAGTTTATTATGACCTATTATATTCACAGGGATGGTCACCTCATAGAAACTTGAGTTAAGCTATTAATAATACACTTTTTCCCAGCATTGCACTTCTGAGCAGCATGTAGTGTTCACAGAACTTTACTTTTGGGTCACTGAACGGTAGCTCCAATGAAAGGTCTAAAAAATAAACAACTGGGTCAATGGGAATAGAAATATTAAATAAGCATACAATGTCAGGTGCAGCTGAGTTTCTGAATTTCCAGACGTCACACACGGTGGTCTAGATTTCATTCTCAAAAGCCAGGAAAGACTTTCATCGAGTTGTTTTTATCTAATTGCAAAAAAACATAGAATAATCACCATATAACAACAACCATAAAAATATTAATTTACATTTCAGTGAAATTATATTTTTAACTAATTTGCATCCACAATGTGACAGGAAGAAGTATTATCTAAAATATTAACTTCACCTTTCTCTCTGCAGATGCTTTCTGACCAGCTGAATATTTCCAGTATTTTCAGTTTTACTTTAGATGGTTATTTTTATTATCTTGTAGTGACCATACGTTGGGCTAACATGCCAGTGCTATTCTTAGAGAATTCAGCAGTATTGAAGATAATATCCATTGTGTACAATGTTAATTAAATACCTAGATAACATGCTGCATTCCACAAAAGAACCAAAGAGCTCAGATTACAAATCATTGTAGATCTGATCTCCCATAATAAGCAGGAAGGCATTGAAGGCAAGCCAAGTGTCAGGACTTTCACATCTCCAGAAAAGGACAGTTATAGAGATCAGGGGAAGGTGCATCTTGCTTTTCTTCTAACTTATTTTCTCATTGGTGAATGTTTTAAATCAAAGAACTAGTCTGAGGGAATAATCATTTTTATTTTAACTTTTCAAAGCCCTATATAATTTTGAGGGTCTCCATTGAAACTCTGTGGCATATTTGGAAAGTTTGGCATGAATCCCCAAATCCTAAGGGCCTTCTACAGAGGCACAATTGAGAGCATCTTGACTGGCTGTATCACTGCCTGGTATGGGAACTATACTTCCCTCAATCACAGGACTCTGCATAGAGTGGCGCGGACAGCCCAGCGCATCTGTGGGTGTAAACTCCCACTATTCAGGACATTTACAGAGACAGGTGCATAAAAGGGGCCCAAAGGATCATTGGGGACTCAAGTTACCCTAACCACAAACTGTTTCAGTTGTTACCATCGGGAAAATGGTACCGCAGCATAAAAGCCAGGACAAACAGTCTCCAGGACAGTTTCTTCCACCAGGCCATCAGACTGATTAATTCACATTGATACAATTGTATTTCTATGCTATGTTGACTGTCCTGTTGTACAAACTACTTATTACAAATTATTATAAATTACACATTGCACATTTAGACAAAGGCATAGCGTAAAGATTTTTATTCCTCATGAATGTGAAGGATATAAGAAATAAAGTCAATTCAATTCCTCTTAATTTTCTTTATTTAAGTGAGATAAATCCTATTGGTGTTTGAAGAATACAACTGTACTAACATTAGTGGCTGCCTGTGCCTATGTAATAATATCATTTCAGTCCTGTTGAAGGGTCTATGCCTGAAATGTTGACTGTTTACTCTTTTCCATAAATGCTGCCTGGCCGGCTGAGTTCCTCCAGCATTTTGTGTGTGTTGCACCGGATTTCCAGCATTTGCAGATTTTCTTGTGTTTGTCATTTCAAATACATTCTTTATTACACTCACATCTTCATGCAGTCCAAAATGGGAGGTCAATTTCCCCACAAAATAAAATCTGCACCTATATAACTCCAAACATACCAACAAAACCTGTGTCAGGTTCAACAGCTCCTCATGACTGACCGTGGAAGCATCTAAAACAGGGGTTCATAGACCCCTTGGTTAATGGTAAGGCTCCATGGCATTAAAAAGGTTGGGAACCCCTGACTTTAAACATTTTGCAATTGCGAGATCAGTTAAGCAGCTGGAAATATTTTCTGCTGTGCAAGAAATATCAGAAGTTTTGCTTTGTTCAGAGAATAAAAAGGGAATTGTGTCAGGCCAGTTGACACAATGGTGATGCTCTGTCAAGTCAAGTCAAGTCACTTTTTATTGTCGTTTCGACCATAACTGCTGGTACAGTACACAGTAAAAATGAGACAATGTTTTTCAGGACCATGGTGCTACATGAAACAATATAAAAACTACACTGAACTACGTAAAACAACACAAAACTACACTAGACTACAGACCTACCCAGGACTGCATAAAGTGCACAAAACAGTGCAGGCATTACAATAAATAATAAACAAGACAATAAGCACAGTAGAAGGCAGTAGGTTAGTGTCAGTCCAGGCTCTGGGTATTGAGGAGTCTGATAGCCTGGTGGAAGAAACTGTTACATGGTCTGGTCAGGAGAGCTCGAATGCTTCAGTGCCTTTTGCCAGATGGCAGGAGGGAGAAGAGTTTGTATGAGGGGTGCATGGGGTCCTTCATAATGCTGTTTGTTTTGCGGATGCAGTGTGTGGTGTAAATGTCTGTAATGGCAGGAAGAGAGACCCCGATGATCTCCGTTGCAGGGTCTTGAGACCCGAGATGGTGCAATTTCTGAACCAGGCAGTGATGCAGCTGCTCAGGATGCTCTCAATACAACCTCTGTAGAATGTGTTGAGGATGGGGGTGGGAGATGGACTTTTCTCAGTCTTTGCAGAAAATAGAGATGCTGCTGGGCTTTCTTTGCTATGGAGCCAGTGTGAGATTCTCCGCCAGGTAAACACCAAGAAACTTGGTACTCTTAACAATCTCTACGGAGGAGCCATCAATGTTCAGCGGAGAGCGGTCGCTCCATGTCCTCCTGAAGTCAACAACCATCTCTTTTGTTTTGTTCACATTCAGAGACAGGTTGTTGGCTCTGCAACAGTCCGTTAGCCCCTGCACCTCCTCTCTGTATGCTGACTCATCACTTTAGCTGATGAGACCCACCACAAGCTGAGATGGTGAATGCCTCCAAGACCTACTCAAAGCCCAAAGCCCAGCCTAGTCCCTGCAAAACACAAGTTCATTGCAGCCAAGCTCCCCACTGCACTATAAAGATGTTCTCTTTAACATTGCAATATTCATAATATGCAAACTTTCACTATGCTCTGCTCATCTGTAACGATCAAGTAGTAGGTGTAGAAAGTTGGAGCAGGCACCCTGCACCCTGATCATACTTTGATCAAGTCACTGAGAAAGATCCAAATATTCACACATCCTGATATAATCAGGACATCTGATATCTCCTGCTTGCTGAGCACTTTTGTACCATCTGCCATGGGCACCTGGATCTAATGGTGGTCACATGGCTTTAAAAACCTTGGACCCCAATTCTCTCCAGCTCCTTACACAAGCCTGAAGAGCTCATTACACACCGCTCTATCTTTTGGTCCAGATGAAGGATCAACCTTATCCATGATGCCTGATCTGCTGAGTTTCTCCAGTACTTAGTACTTTGCTCCAGATTCCATCACATGCATCACTATGTTTCCATCTGATCGTCCCCTTAGCACTAAGATCACATTGATAAAATTTATAATTTGTTGTTGGTGCTGCTCATGTATTCTTTTTCTCAGCTGCACAAAATACTACTGTTCTTTTAAAGAAAAAATAACTTCTTGACAATTCATTACTTTTGGCTGGTCACAATTATTGTTCAACTTATTTTCTGGGGGAAGTCCCCATAGGGACATCTTCAGCTTTGAAAATTAATTAATTTCATATTCTTACATATGGCAGATGTAAATATGGAGTAGCAATTATAACTTTCCTTTTAGTTGATGAACCAGACAATTGTGATAGCACTTTCATATGAGTTGATCAAACATAGAATTATTGTTAACGGAAGACACAAGAAACTGTAGACGTTGGAATCTCAAGATACACAGGAGATGTTGAAGGACCTTTTGATTCAGGCAGTAGCAATGGAGGAAAATGGGCCTTCAAAGTTTTGGATACCGACAGTATACTTCCATGGACTGCAAGACTCGATACATTGACCGCTTATTTTCGTCCATTGTTTCTGCCTGACTTACTGATTTCTTTCTGCAACTCCTGTTTGCTCGATTTCCAGCATCAATAGTCTCTTCTATCTCCATTTTGCTATTCCACTGTAAATACTTTTCAAAGTATGCTGACCTTGGGAGCTCTGTGAGACCATCTCTCATTGCTCCCCCTCTGTGATTACTGATGGTCACCAGTTCTTCACCTATGTGTCATCCAGACTCACTCTCACAACCACATGTTTTGTCTGGGTATTTGTCTCCACTGTCATCTTGTTCCAAATCACTTCCAGCTCCAGTTCCAGCTCTCCAATTTTGAGCCCAGCCAGGATCCCAGGTAGTAATGTTTCAAAACAATTATTGCCTGTTTCATCACAAAAATGGACAGATTTTTTGTGTTTTTTTTTCATTCTTCCATTAAATACATGCATCTAACACAAACGTTATTGCTTGTGACAATATGACTTCGAGCTGCCGGTGAGCACACAGAGAATCAGGGCCGGTGTCCATCAGCACTGAATCAACATAAGAGGATTGAATGGAACACCTATTCTCATTCATCACATTTTTAAATGCATATTAGGATAGGTGAAGGAAAGTGGGTGTGGAGGTAGAGAGAGTTATAACGCGTCAATTTCTGGGGACAAATCTACCTAGAACAAGTGCAACAGTTACACAGGAGCATTATTCCCACAGCTTCTTCTCCCTTACTTGAACACCAAGCATAGTCCCTCTACCTCGATTGGTGCAATATTCTGGAGGTCCCTATTTAAAAGTTTGAGAATCCCTCACTTGAAGGACAGCGACAGTTCAAGGGGATGGTTCACCATCATTTTTTCAAAGGTAATTACGAATGAAGATTGCATGCTGGCCTTGCCAGCACTGCTTGTAAACTGTAAACAACATTTTAAAAGACATTTTTTAAAATGTCAAATTAAACTTTATTCACAAAGAGGCAGTGCATGGCTTTCTTTACACTCAGTCTTTTCCCCACTGCAGCTACCCTGAGAGCAGCATGCACTGGCGATATTATTTGGTCTATAGAGAAAGAATCTGACAGTAAGGGTCACTCTCACTGCCAGAATTGTGAGGTTTTAGTACTTGTTGGTGGTGAGATCTATCAATGAGGCACTTTGTCAGATGATTTGGATAGTTTGTTCCGTAAGCCACCCTATAGTATCCATAGCGTTTCTGCAGAATGTTCCGTGCTGACAGTTGCCTGTTGGATTTGTGGTCAAAGATGATTGCCTGGAAGAACTTTTCCACAAAGGACAGGTAGTGAGGTAACTATGCGGCTGATTGGGACATGGCACAGCACATTTTATTTCTGTGGTCCCACAGCTGATAGTCTCACTTTAAGGACAGTTTATCTTGCTATTTCATGCTTGTTATTTATTGCTATTTATTTACATTTACCTTTGCACGGTTTCATGTCCATTGATCCTGTTTACGTTCTATAGAAAAAGAATCTCAAGGTTGTATGTGGTGACATGGATGTCCTCTGATAATAAATTTTATTTTGAACTTTTGAACTTTGAATAGCGGCAAATGAGCACTCAGTGTGGATCCATTCTGATGACCAGCTGTCTGTGTGACTGCATCAGGCTGCATGTGGATCCAAACTATGTGGGCACCAAGTGTCACAACACGCTGAGGTTCTATCTGTTGCAGAGGATAGGTGGGACTTATGCATCACATCGCGTCAGATTTGATTCATCTTCAGAATTAGAATCAGACTCAGGTTTAATATCACTGGCATATGTGGTGACATTTGTTGTTTTGCAATGGAATTACAGCATAATAAAAACAATTACAATTACATTAAGAAACATAGATCCAAAAAATTAAATAAGTAATGCAAAAGGAGAGCAAAATAAAAATAGTGAGCTAGTGTACATTGATTCATCCTATATTCAGAAATTTGATGGCAGAAGGGAACAATCTGTTCCTGAAGTGTTGAGTGTATGTCTTTAGACTCTCGTATCTCTTCTTGGATGGAAGCAATAAGAAGAGGGCATGTTCTCGGTGATGGGTGTCCTTAATGATTGGCACCAATCATTCCCTTTTGAAGATGCCCTCATTACTGGGGAGGCTGTTGTAAGATGATGGAGCTGGCTGAGTTTGCAGCTTTCTGCAACACTTGCTGATCCTGCGCAGTGGCCCCTCCATACCAGATGACGATGTAACTGGTTAGAATGCCCTCCACAGTACATCTATCGAAATTTGCTGGAGTCTTCGGTGACATATCAAATTTTCTCAAACTCTTATTTAAATATAGCTGCTCTCTTTGTAATTGTATCAATATGTTGGCCCCCCCCCCCCCCGCAAATGAACGGGAAGATGTCCCAGATGATTATTGAAGCAGAAGAGCGGGGAACAGGCCTGCACCAAGCACAGCAGCCCTGAGAAGCACGTCACAGCTGGTAACTCAGTTCTTCCCAGATACTGAGCATGCTGTTTCCACAGACCAAAATTTTGTCTGAGTTACCCAATCCACTTCAGACAATTTTTATGTGTCTCAGATCCTCTGAACCAAATCAAAAACATATTACAGACATTGTTACGTTTTTAGGTATTTTTAAGTGTGATTAAATTTAGTTCAATTTGATTTCACCTCCTTTTACCTTAACATTCATCATGGCTTTATGTGGAGGGGGTTGTCATTTTTCATATTTCATTGCTTATTTATAATGATATTTGGAACACCAAATATCTGAGGTGTTGCTGAATAAAAAAAATACATTTAATCATCAACTGATATTGTTGGAGGTTAATCTAAATAAACATCATGGGGGATAAATTACTGGCCAGTTTACTTCTCATTCATATTGCAAAACCATTTTGTGACTGGTCTAAACTAATTAGCTACATAGCCTTAGCAACACATTGTGAAGCATTTCTAGTTTTAACAGGCTCCTGTTATCCAAATCAGTTTGAGGATCTTTTGCAGATTGGCAGCTACTCAGGTTTTCACCTGGACCTTCTTTCCAGGTCCCAAATGTCCCCAGTTTAATTGAGTGCAGATTCTCTGAATGTCATTTTTGATATAAATTCTGAGTACATTAGAAAATCCACCAAACAGCAGATGGCTATTATTATGTTTTCAATTGTTGCTTTGGATTCAGAACAGCAGAGAAAGCAATTTCATTTCCGAATCAATAGAAAAGTGACCCGAGACATGCTATTTGATTTCATATTTCCACCTGGAATTGCATCCTTTGTAACCTCACACATATTGGGTAATGAAGATAAGCCCTGTGATTACCACCATTGGCTGGGTCACTAGGTCAACTTACTGAGGTCTAATAATCCAAATAACTCATCTATTTGAAGCTTGTTGAAACAAATAAATCCTTCTGAAAATGTACCTTCTGTCTTCAGCTATTTGTTGATTACATTTGGAGATAAATATGAATTATCAATGAGATTCCTCTGTAAAATATGTGGAAAATATGATACAAGCATCAAATGAGGACAATTCCTTAATTAAATCCAAGAATACAAGACATGTTGTAGCATGTCGGATTCACTTAATGACAACAAATGTGCTTCCATTTTATATTGCATGCAAATTGTAATAACACAAAATAAATATGGTTCGTGATGCAAAGTAATGAAGAAAAAAACAGCTTACTTTAAAAAAATGCATGCAATCTAAACATTAGATATTAGTTGCTATGCCTGCCCAGAGAACAAGCAGGGATCACGTAAGTATTTCAGCAGAGGAAGATCTCACAGTTGGCCTCCTCAGGTTGATTTTCTTCAGTAACCACTGTGTCTTCTTCAGTCATGCTGATTTCTGTCTCCAAGGCATATGAAGGGCTCCATATTTACCACACTAGCTATACTGTGTCTGCCAAAATAACTTACAAAACATAAGAACTTGCTGAGCAGTAACATTCTTTTTATCTGTCATCACTTTGCAGACTGTAAAAGCTATTACAATTATAATGTGTGAGTCATCTATAGCTCAGAGGACAGCTGATTCTTTGATGAAAATCTCACCTTGACAGTCAATGATGGCTTAAAAGTCATTAAATTAGCTAAGAAGTGCACCAGGAAAAGTGAGATGGAGTTCTGCTGCAATATCCTTCCACAAGGAAGGAGTGCATAACATGACCTCAGTACAGCACTGTTTTCTACACCAATTTACAACCCTAAGCCAGTGAGGGTTATGATGCTCTTGGGGAGTTACTTTATGTCATTGTTTTGATCTTTGGCGATCAACATTTCAACTGATCTCTGTTGTGGCTGTGTTAGCAGACGTGGTCTCAGCAGGTTTGAAGAAAATAAATAAACTTCTTAAAAATGAAATTCAGCCTCATTTTATATGCAAAAAGATGCTAGTTCCTGTCATGCAGGGCCAAGGAGAAGCTTTTTATTTGTAAGACATGTAATAGGAAGTGAGATGCTAAGATTAACAATCATCTGATTTAGAAGAAAAGAATGATATAAAGGAAATGGGCATAACTTGGAGAGCAGCATTTGACTTTCAAACCCAGAAATTGCAGGATGACTGCAATTCCTTGTTACATTTCCCTACAGCAAAAATAATGATAATGAAAATAAAATAAATGGCTAATGTGAGGGAGCCCTTTAAAATGATGAGAAACCTGCTGAGGACAGAGAAATCCTGTATTTTAAAAAAATAAGGGAATGTTGGATTTATTGAACAATCATTTCAACCTAAACTTAAGTAAGATTGTGCAAAGGTTTAATGTAAGTATATCTAATAAAACAGGGGCTAAATATATAGCAGGTCTAAGGAAAATATCACAGGACTACTATTATAATGCCCTCTCACAGGCCATAAGGAATCCACAAGAACCTGATTCAGAAGCAGTGATAATCAAAAACAAATCTGACCCTTAAGAATGCACTATAAATTGGTGAAGCGGTGGTAATTAGTAAGTAAAACATGAAGTTCTTGAAAGTGGAACTAGTTGTTTCATACAGTAGCACACATGGTGGACAAGAGGCAAAACATATTGTTCCAAAACAAGCCAAAGACTGTTACCATTGTGGAGGGTAATATATGTCAAACAAATGCCATTTTGCTGAATATCAGAAGTTGCAGAACCTGGGCCTCTGTACCTCCCTCTGCAATTGGATCCTCGACTTCCTAACCAGAAGACCACAATCTGTACAGATTGGTGATAACATATCTTCCTCGCTGACGATCAACACTGGCCCACTGCTCTGCTCTCTATATACGCATGACTGTGTGGCTAGGCATAGCTCAAATACCACGATGCCGCCATTGTTGGTAGAATCTCAGGTGGTGACGAGAGGGCATACAGGATTGAAATATGCCAACTAGTGGAGTGGTGCAGCAGCAACAACCTGGCACTCAATGTCAGTAAGACAAAAGAGCTGATTGTGGACTTCAGAAAGGGTAAGACGAAGGAACACATACCAATCCTGATAAGGATCAGAAGTGGAGAGACTGAGCAGCTTCAAGTTCCTGGGTGTCACGATCTCTAAGGATCTAACCTGGTCCCAACATATCAATGTAGTTATAAAGAAGGCAAGACAGCGGCTATACTTTATTAGGAGTTTGAAGAGATTTGTCCTGTCAACAAATACACTCCAAAACTTCTATAGATGTACCTTAGAGAGCATTCTAACAGGCTACATCACTGTCTGGTATGTGGGGGGCTACTGCACAGGACTGAAAGAAGCTGCAGAGGGTTGTAAATCTAGTCAGCTCCATCTTGGGTAATGGCCTACAAAGTACCAAGGACATCTTTAGAGAGCAGTGTCTCAGAAAGGCAGCGTCCAATATTAAGGACCTCCAGCACCCAGGGCATGCCCTTTTCTCACTGTTACCATCAGGTAGGAGGTACAGAAACCTAAAGGCACACACCCAGCGATTCAGGAACAGCTTCTTCAACTCTGCCATCCGATTCCTAAATGGACATTGAACCCTTGGACACTACCTCACTTTTTTTAAGAAATTGTATTTTAGTTTTTTGCTCATTTTTTAAATCTATTCAATGCACGTATACTGTAATTAATTTCCTTATTTATTATTATTTTTTTCTCTTCGATATTATGTATTGCATTGAACTGCTGCTGTTAAGTTAACAAATTTCACGTCACATGCCGGTGATAATAAACCTGATTCTGACTCTGATTCTGAGTTCAGGTGTGAAAACGATCACAAACGCAGTTTTAAAGGCCACATTGGTGCTGTTTGTAAGTGCAAGTAGAGAAGAAATAGAATTAATGCAATAAATCAAAAGAAGACTTCAAAATTTCTTAAGTTTCCAATATTTTCACCTCACAAAAGAAGCAAATGAAGACTGCAATAATGAGGAACACTTCACAATGGTTAATTAAGCAAGGCCTGATCTACCAAAAGTAGAATCATTGATTGCTACTGTGAACTTGAATGGCGGAGGCATGACATTTGAGTTTGGCATGTTGTGCACCATTACATTGAGGAAGCAGATTGAATGTGTAGCTGGTGGCCAAAAACACTGCAGCTGAACTTACAAAAGCACAGCTAAATCTGAAAACCTACACACTGAAATTGTTGAAGCTGCTTTAGTGGCAATGAAGTGGCAAGGACAAATTCAGATGCCACCATTAGTAGTGGTTGCAGGTTTTGGACCAAATCTATTGGAAAGAAGCTGGCTGAAAGACATTCCTCTTGATTGTGGAAACATTCCTTACAGTATGATGGGTGAAAATGGCTGAAAAACATTTCCCTCGATTATGAAAACATTCCTTATGTTATAACAAGTAAAGCTGGCTTTAAGACATTCTCCGGATTGTGGAAACGTTCCCAATATTATGATGGGTGAAGCTGGGTTAAGAAGAAATTAAGATGTTTTTGAAGATTGAGTAGGACATGCTTAAGGGTACCCAAGCCAAAATTTTAAATGCTCGATGGTTCAACAAACCAAGATTGGTGTTTTACACAAAGGAACCAAAACTGGAAGTAGAACTTGACATGGGAAAAAAAAATGAAGCTGCTAAATGCTATTTTTGAACAGTAGCCATGCTGCCAGTGTTAATCTATGATGGAATTGCTGGGACCTGTGATTACACAATGATTATTAATCAATCTTCACCTTTGGTACAAAATCTTAATACTGGAATAGAAGTTTGATTTTCAGTTTTGACTGAAGGGTAGTAGTGTATCAAGATGCATGTGAATTGTGCACATTAACAGGCAGTGTTAGAGTAGTCTAAGAAAGTCTTGAGAGTCAGCATACTTGCTATATAAAAAATTACCATGAGTTTTGTCTGTATGGGCTATCTTTTATAGAGTAATGCAAGGGTTCTTGCAGAGCATTCCTAGGCTCTCTGCATAGTTGGATATTATCCTGGTTGTGCGAGCCTTGAGATATGAACACTTAGAGAATAAAGACAACCAGAAAAAACAGTTCAATATTTAAAGAGAAGTAAGTATAACTTCTTGCGGACGGTGTTTAGTACTTGGAATACAATATGGACACTGGAGCACTACAACATGATAAGCTACTATTACTACTTCTGCCTCAAATAACATAATTGAGATGAAGGCATATCTAATATTGTTGTTTTACAGTGAATTCTTGCCAAATGTAACAACACTCTTAGTCTATTGAACCAATTGCTGTGAAATTATGTAAATTGGAGGTGGACAGAATCTCAAGAAAAGGCTGCTGTGCATTCCAGAGAATTGTGGCAGTCTGTTAATGCACCTGTCCAATATTCAAGAAGAAGAGAGTTAATATTATTCTGTGACTCATCACCATATGGTGCTAGCATCCCATCCAATGAAAGATGCTTCTAAAGAGCCAATAAGGCTTAAGTCCAAAGTACTGACTGCAGCTGAGGAAAAGTGCTCTCAACTGGATAACACAGCATTAACCGATGTGTTTGGAACACAACAGCTCAGTAAGTACATTTATGGACATATTTCACAATTTACACTGTTCAAAACCCCTTATTTTCCTGTTCAATGAAATGGAGTCAATGTCTCGCTCTACAGGTTTCAAGATGGGTTTTGACCTTGAGAATACATTCAAATGCTACGGATTTCAAAGCCAAGCAAAGTCATTGAAGTGCATATGATCACAGTCATCTTCCATTGCCAGAGAAAACCGCTGAAGAAGGGGTACGCGGCCAAGAACTAATGACATATTATCCAGATAATTTTGTTAAGTAATGTTGAATTAGCTTTAGGACATGCTGGAAGGAAATGTAATAATGTACTTAAGTTATAAAGTCATCGTGTTTTCGAGGGTTTTTATCAGACATCATTTTAGTTGATATTTCTAAAGGCTGAGTCTGTGGACGTGCACTTCCACCAGACTTGATGTCATAAAAGAACAAAAGAATAAAGCTCACTCACCACCCGTCCTATATGTTAAGATATGAAATGTGGCAGCACTGATTTACTTTCAACCTTGCACTTTCTACTCTACTGCTCGATATGCAAGCATCAAGCCTGCTGGGATTCCTCTTTCCAGCTCAGAATGTGAGGGGAATTTAATTTCCCATCAATAATGATAGAGTTAAAGTATAACTTTGTAAGCATTTGGTTCAACTGGTCCCTGCTGTGTTTATGTTCAACACATTCCTTCTGTTCGACTTTATTTAACACAGTCGACTAAACTTTTTATTTCTTCCTCCACATATGAAATGCTGCAATAATCAGAGGCTACTGTCTCTCTTTCAATGTGTCAACATAAAAGACAAGTAACTTAATTTAATAATTATTATCACATTTAAACTAGCATTAAGGAAATTACTTTTTCTTTTAGAAGTGTTATATCAATGAAGTTTTAATTTATATATCCTTATAAATAAGACAAATTAATTTTCATTTTTATATTTCAGTCCAACCTATGGGTGGCATGCTCCAGTTAGCCCATGGAGTTTATATATTCTTCTTATGACTGTGTAGTATTCTACCAGGTGATAACATTTCCTTGCAAATCTTAAAGATATACTGATGGGCTAACTGGCTATTGTAAACAGCCCTTTAAAAAACAATGGCAAAAGACTATGATGAGCATATGAGAGAAAAGATGTCTGGTCTGCTGGAAGAATGAGGATGATGTTAATGGGAACTGATTGGATTGCTTCACTCACAGGTTGAATCTCTCGTCCAATAAGTTGAACTCTTGAATTCAGACTCTACCTAATCATGGCCTTGTGCCTTATTGCCTGCCTGTACTACACTATCACTTTAACCGTAGCACATATTCTGGATTCTGTTGTTGCTTTCCCTTGTACTCTCTCAATATACTGAAGTGATGAAATGATTTGTATGGATCACAAGGTTTTTCACTATGTCTCAGTATATTTGTCAATAATAACCGATCTTCTGAAATTTTACATGCTGTATTTCATATCAGACTGTGTTCACACATTTGACTGTGTGTTCAAGCAGAAACTTCAATCCTCTGGAAAATGGTATTTATACATTTTGGGTGAGCATGGTAGCTTGCCACACAGGAACAGTTACTACTCCTCAACCATCAGGTTCTTGAACCAAAAAGGGATAACTTCATTCAACTTCACTTGCCCCAACATTCAACTGTTCCCACAACCTATGGACTCATTTTCAAGGACTGTTCATCTCATGTTCTTGATATTTATTGCTTATTTATTTATTATTATTATTTCTTGTTTTTGTATTTGCACAGTTTGTTGCATTTTGTACACCAATTGAACAAAACACAAATGGTCTTTTATTGATTCTATTATTGTTATTATTCGGATATGAAGTTATTGAGTATAACTGCAAGAAAATGAATCTCAGGGTTCTATATGCGACATATATGTACTTTGATAATAAATGGACTTTGAAATTTGAACTTTGAATAAATTGAAAGAAATTGGATAAACAATTCAGATTTCTTTCATTTTTCATATTATACCACCTGTCCTTTGACTGGAGACAGTCTTGGGGAATTTTGTATTTATTGGTTTATTAATTATTTAGTCAAAGAAATTTTCAAGGAACTTACAGATTTTGCTGAAGGTAAAGTTAAAAGTAAAATCGTATGAAATCATTAGCAACAAGCAAAAGCTGAACCTAATTTCGTCCCAGTGGTAACATAGTAAAATTAAACAAAGTAATATTTTCACACAGGCATTTGTGTTTTATTAAATTCTAATTATGTCTTCACATTTGCAGCTTCGTTTGCCGATGCACTTTTACTTTTATTCTAGTTTCCAATTGCTCTCACAAGTAGAAGTAACATGCAAAATAAAGAGGGGAATGCTTCTGTCTAATATTTACTCTTCAAACAAGATCATGAGATTATGAGAAAAGAAGAATCAGAGCATCACAGCATTACAGAATCAGGCTGGTCACAGCAGACATAGAGACCATTCAGCCTATTATATCCATATTAGCTTTCCACCAAGACTACTCAATAGTTCCACCCTCTAGTCCATAATTTTTTCTCCAGCATACTGTATATTGACTACAATTTGCACTTGAAAGCCATGCCTGAACCTATCTGCTCTACATACCAACATATCTACCACCAGCATATCGTCTGTGGACCCAGAGGAGCCAACACACTCGGCCTCTGTCATACCACTATCAAGAACACTTACCATGCCATCATACGCCTACATGTTGGAAAGTCTGATCATCTGCCTGTACTTTACCCTCAATGTATAGGCAGAGACTAAGAAGTGCAGCACCAGTGATGAGGACTCCCCAAGAAGGTATGGTGAAGGGAGGTGGAAAAGCGCTTAAAGGACTGCTTTGAGTCAGTGGACTGGTCAATATTTAGGGATTCATCTGGAAGTCTGAATGCACATGCCAGATCTGTCACCAACTTCATCAAGATCTGCGTGGCTGAGTGTGTGTGTTCAACCCAAACCAGTCACACTCAAATCAAAAGCTGTGGATGAACCAGGAGATTCACTGTCTGCTGAGGGTTAGATCTGTGGCATTCAAGATTTCTGATCTAGAACTGTTACATCCCAGTACGACTTACGGAAGGCTATTTTAAGAGCAAGAGGACAATTACAGTTGAAGTTAGAGATGGAATTGGATGCATGTCAGCTCTGGCAGGGTTTGCAGGCCGTTACTTCCTGCAAAGTGAAACCTATCATCATGAATTTCTGGGATGCTTCACTCCCAGATGAGCTCAGCACGTTTTATGCACGCTTTGAAATGAAGATTAAAAAAACACTTGTGTGAATCCCTACAGCATCTGGTGACCCTGTGATCACTTGTCTCAGAGGCCAATGTCAGAACATCTTTCAAGAGGGTGAAACTTTGCAAGGCTTCATGCCTTGATGGTGTACATGATAAGGCACTGAAAACGTATGACAATCTCCCACCGTTGTAGTTGGAGGTTCTCACCTGCTAACATCCAGTTGCAATCTCATCTACTGTGATGCAGTGCCTTGAGAGTTTTCTCATGGCCCGCATCCACTCCTGCCTAAGCAAGGACCTAGACCCACTTCAACTTACCTATGGCCACAATAGATCTACAGCATTGAATCTCACTAGCTCTGCGCTTGGTCTTGGATCACCTGAACAATGGGAATATCTACGTCTGACTGCATTCAATACAATCTAATTCTATCAACAAACTTGAAAATCTGGGCCTCTGTACCTCCCTCTGCAACTGCATTCTTGACTTCCTCTCCAGGAGACCACAGTCAGCGTGACTCAGAAGTAACCTCCCCTCGCTGACAATTAACACTGGCATACCTCAAGGATATGTGCTTGGCCTTCTGCTGTACTCTCTTTACACCTGCAAATGTGTGGCTAGACACAGTTCAAACACCATCTACAAATTTGCTGGTGACATAACCATTGCAGATTTTCAGATGGTGATGAGGAGACGTACAAAAGTGAGATAGATGAGTTGGTTGAGTGGTGTCACGACAAAAATCTTGCACTCAGCATCAGTAAGAGTGTTAGAAACCTGGGTTATGACCGAAGAAACAATGACTACAGTTGCTTTGTATCTTAGTGCAAGGGTGTTTGTTAGCTGTGTCAAAACTCAAACTTACAAAAATTGGTGAAATTTAGTGGAAAGAAAAATGCCAATATTGACAAAGAAAATAACTACAAGATAACACGATAACAGCTCCATACTCATTCTTGTCTAGTGTGAACTCCTGGCAGCCCCCATCTTGCTCCTACTGAGGGTGATGAGCTCCTTTTATAGACACTAGGACATACCACCTTTAATTACCAACACTGTTAACCTAAGACTACACATGAATTGGAATATGATGCATCTACAATCTAGTTACAATCATATGATAAAATAAACAGAAGTACTGTATCTATCTTAAATACAGAACACAAACAACATATACACATTTACATATCCCCATTACTAACGAAAAGGAATATTCCACTGTTTATGGTGGCAAAGGCAACATAAAGCCAATCTGAGCTCAACCCATCAACCCATGCCCCCTCCACTTCGGAACCAAGCGTATTGCAACACGAGTCATTAAGTTTCAATATGTAGAGAATGCTGATAGATACTCGATTCAGAGACCAAGCTTCAGGCGATTCATTTACTAAAATGCATTTGAAGATGAGTCACTTGATGAAAGATGTGATTAATGGGACGCTATTACAGCTTGGGTATTCTGAAGTTTTGAGTTCAATTGCAGCATCATTCTGCAAAGAGTCTCTATCCGTCTTTGTCGTGAAGTGCATCGGTTTTCTCTGGGTCCCCTGGTTTCCTCCCACAGTCTAAAGATTAACTGGATAGATTAACTGGTCATTGTAAATTGTCCCATGATTTAGGTTAAGGTTATTTTGGATTTTCCGGGGGTGAGACGGGGGTGGGGGGATTGGTTACTTGGGTAGCATGGCTCAAAAGGCTGGAAGGACCTGCTCTGCTCTGTCTCACTGAATAAAATAATGAAAATAAATTTCACTCAACATCCACAAGGCAAAGGTTTTTTACAAAGCTGCCTCTCCTTTAGACGTTGTCCCCAGGAAACAGAGATCCAGGGCAAGATGTGTTACGTACCCCGTAACTGGGTTGCCAAACTAGCAAAAATGGACCACTTAGTTGGAGTCTGGAACTGGAACTAAGAAAGTTTTATGAAAGAAATAAGTAACACGGTACTCTAATCGTAAGGATATAAATGCAACAGGTTAGCAATGATAAAACACACATGTACACAGAACTAGGGTAATAGGAATCAAACAAGCTCTATCGCAGTCTAGGGGTAAAATGATCAGTCTCAAGTGACGCAGAGTTCAGATCAGCTTAGTACAGTTCGCAGTAATCGCTGTTGTGCCGTTGGAGAGAGAGAGAGAGAGAGAGAGAGAGAGAGGGAATATGCAAATCTGATTCAGACAGACCTTGATGTTCTTCGCAGTTAGCTTTCGGGCGAACCCTTTTATGTCTTCTGTGGTCACTGACTGTGACTCCTCCGTTCCAGATACGACCATTCTTCCGCGGTGAACCCGGCACCCAGGCAAGGGCGGACACACACACCAGGTTCCCGCCGATCATACCTTTTCACCCTGTGTGTCTATGGTCAGTTCCCGCGACCAGACCCCCAAAACTCCCACAAACTTGTGGGGGGCACACTGCTTTTCCAGAGTCTCATTATCTCGTGATCTTGTGGTGTCCTGTCTTGCCTTAGCGAACCTGTTCTTTTTATCCCCCTGCTGGGGTATCGCCTGTCCATCAAACTTCAAACAGTTCAGGTTCAAAGCAATTGGTCTGTCAATACTCGGACTGGTGTCTCTTTCCGTTATCTCTCTCTCCTCTCTCATTAACATTATGAATGTTTCTCCATTGTCTCACTTGTCTCTCTCATTAGCATCAACCTTCTGATAACTTGGTTTTTCATCACAGATGTCACTTCCTATCTTATTAAGACAGGCAGATCCAATGAAATTCACCTTTGCTTTTTGACTTTCTGTGGAAAACAAATATCAAGACTTCAAACCTAGCACAACTCTCATGGTCTACAAGACAGCAGTGATCCCTGTCTCCAGTATGCTTCTGAGACATGGATTATCCTCAGTTTCAGAAGTAGAAGAGAAGCAAGATAAATTATGTCTTCACAAATTCCTTCAAATCCACTGGCAAAATAAGCAAGCCAAAATCAGTGTCCTCTCGCAGGCAGTCATCCCCAGCACTGCACTTGCTAATAAACTCAGCGGGCTGCAAGGAACAGACCCTCTTGTTTGTATGCTCTGAATTTGATTCCTGAGACACATTGTCCACTCTATCACAGCAAGAGATTATGTGGAAAAAGGGAATACTTCAAACATGGTCTCAAAATCTCCTTAAAAATGCAACATCTTCTATTTCTATTTCTATCAACAATTCATCGGCTACGTTATGAATGCAGCATGATCTGAGATCGAGCCTCCAGTTCTGTTTCCTTACAATTTTTCCTATCTGTGTCCCTGTAGACAGTTGGATTCTTTTGTTGAATTATGTCACATTCTAGTTATCATTATCTTTTTCATGATCATCACTACTGCCTTATCCCTTAACATTCCAAATTTCTCTTTAACTTAACCAGTTTATGGAATATAAAACCCTGTTGACAGATTTAATGTAACTGATAGAAATGTTTGAAGGAAGATAAAAATGATAGGGATCTACAACACACAACCTGAAAAGGTTTTACAAGCACAGATTCTCATTTCATTTAAACAATTTTTTGACATGATCTTGAAATACAGTAACCTGCTGTTCTGAGGATCTAATCCCAGATCTAATACAGGTAGGAGGATAGCCCAACACAGACAATATGGGTTAAATGGCTTCATTCTTAAATGTGATTCTTCTAAGATCCTTTGGCCTAGCTTAGATACTGGATTCACAGGGACACCGGTTTCAACCTAATGCAAGTGAAGCCTGTTACGAAGGTTCCTTCTTTCCCCAGTACTTGAGCCACTGCCCTGTGAGGCAAAAAAACACACCAATCCTGCTTTCATATTTATATTCAGTGTGGGGTTTGTTTGTTTTTTTTTATTGTGTTCTTTATGGTTATTTGTCATGGTCCGGATCGGGGTCCCTTTAAATTCACCTTGTTTATGTTACGATCCGGACCGTTGATTCCCTGTTTTCCCGTGTCCCTCGGCTTTGGTGATTAGAGGCAATTAACGCTCGGCTGAACCGGTAGTTTATAGTCTCCGGCTTTCAGCTTTTCAGTGCGGGAGCATCCGCAAAGTCATCAAAGGTACGGTGTGCTGATGTCATCTGGCCGAAGCAAGCCTAGTCTCCGCCTGAAGCGAGTGCCGGTAATTTGCCACTCCTTACCGGAGCAACCCTGTCCAGTTACCTCGCCGAAGCGAGCCTACAAAGTTTCCTCACCGAGGTGGGTCCGTCAGTTAACCCACCGGAGAGAATCAGGAGCCGCTGTCTACTGGTCCTGGGCCGAGTCGAGAGCTCGCCACTACTCGGAGGTTCCAAGTACCATGTCTTGGCTCCAGCGGCATCCAATTACCACGTCCAAATCCTGGCTCTGGCATCATCCAAGTACCACATCCAAGTCCTGGCCCTGGCAGCATCCGAGTACCAAATCGAGTCCCGACCCTGGCGGCATCCGAGTACCAAGTCGAGTCCTGGCCCTGGTGGCATCCAAGTACCAAGTCGAGTCCTGACCCTGGCGGCATCTGAGTACCAAGTCGAGTCCTGGTCTTGGCGGCATCTGAGTACCGTCGAGTTCTGGCCCTGGCGGCATCCGAGTACCAAGTCGAGTCTTGGCCCTGGCGGCATCCGAGTACCAGATCGAGTCCTGACCCTGGCGGCATCCGAGTACCAAATTGAGTCCTGGCCCCGGCGGCATCCGAGTACCAAGTCAAGTCCTGGCCCTGGCGGTCTGTGATTCCTGTCCTAGCCCCTGTCTGAATCCCTTCTCTGCCCCTCTCGCCTCTAGCCCTCATCTGTAGCCCTCACCTTCACCTCAGTCTAGTTCTATCGCTGGAGTTAGATGGGAACTGTGTTGTTCTTTGGTGTTTGTCTTGTCTTGTCCTCGCCTCTGTGGGGTAAATCAGGCTGTCTTGCCGTTGCTCCGCGGGGAGTCATGTCTTGTCTTGCCTTGTCCTCGCCTCCATGGGGTATGTCAGGCCGTCTTGTCGTTGCCCCGCGGGGGGTCATGAGTCCCGGCCCTATGTCCTGTACCCAAGGAGGGGTCCCGCCTCTCTGTTCTGTGTGTGAGTCCCGGCCCTATGTCCTGTACCCAAGGAGAGTCCCAGCTCTCTGTTCTGTGTGTGAATCCCGGCCCTATGTCCTGTACCCAAGGAAGGGTCCCGACTCTGTGTTCTGTGTATGTGTCCATGGTTCCATGTACCTGCTCCCCAAGACCGAGGCTCTGTGTTCCCATGTTCCTCCTCTCCCTAGCCCATGTCATGTCCTTGCCTGCTTCTGGGGTCCGAGCCCGAGGCAAGACCCAGGTACTGGGTCCTTGCCCGGTCTCTGGCTCGGAGTCCGTACCCTAGGCTCTTCATGTCTACTCTAGTTCTGGGGATCCGATTCCGAGTCCTAGCCCAAACCTTTAGTCCCAGCCTAGCCGTAGTCCTGAGTCCTTGTCCAGTTCGCTATTCCTGCTCCTGCCTTGCTCTCCTGGTATCGAACAATAAACTAAATTGAATTAACCTCAAAAGATGTGTCTTGCATTTGGCTCCACCCTTGCTCCCAATGCACCCCCCCCCCGCAGTGTGACATTATTATGTTATTTTTTATGCTGCATCAGATCTGGAGTAACAATCATTTCATTTTATCCTGTTCTCCTTTACACCTGTGTACTGAAAAGTGGCAATGAACAATCTCAAACCATTCAGCCATGCATTTGGTTTTCTGATTTTGATAAATCAATGCCAATTTATATGTGGTTCACATGGGAAACCTATTGTATTACCTTTGTAATTCTATTTTTTTTAATCCAGCTACTCTTACACCCTCAGCAGAACATTGTTCATAGACCTATCTCTGTCCATCTTTGAGGAAATGTACTATTCCCTGATGTCAGGCTGGAACATAACCCTCAGGACACATACAGTACTTACCACTGCAGGGAGCTCTATCCACTTCTCTTTCTGTTTGTTCTCTCAATGGCATACCTTTCCATAACACCCAAACTGAAGAGGCCCCCATTACTTAAACACTGTGGCCAGTTTGATCATCCTTGCAGTTCTCCCTTTCCAGCAGTCTGGAAGAACCTGTATCTGTTATATAAATGCAAGGGTTGAGGTACCTCCATCACTATCTTCTGAATGCTCATATCTGCCTTATGTGTAATCACACCCATCCATCTCTGTTCAACCACAAAATTAACAAATTAACCTTAGGAATGTGAGTACACCCTTGAATAGAGAGTCCAACCAGCTTTCAGCATCCCTGATCAATGTAGTGTCTGAAGCTCAAACTCCAAGTGGTCAACTCTGAAATGGGATTTCTCAAATTGTAGACACTTGCTGAGGATGTGGCTGCTGTGAATCACAGTAGTCTCCTCAAGCTCTCTCATGTACATTACTTGGCCTACCAGTCTCATATTATTTGCTTTCATGAATTAGTACTCAAAGTTTTCCTTCTGATAATTTGTAGTCTTTAATTATAATTGAGTCCACATTATTCTGCTTTTAAGATATAAATTTTAGTTGCATTTGTGTTGCAGTGATAAGTAATTTACTTTGTATTCCTTTAAGATTACCTGTGTAGCAACTGGCCTGTGTTATTCTCCTAGTAAAAGTCACACCTGACACTCATGTTATTGAAAGTTATTTGCCAATTACTCAGCCATTCTTGAATTATTTGTGATCTTTTATACTTTCTTATATTTTCTTCTGCTCTCGGAATTGTACATCCAATGTCTAAGTTTAAACATTTGGTCTAATAACTGCGGTCTCCACTGTAATCCTTGTGTTATATTACTTCCTACCTTGTGCCATTCTGAGTCGTATACTTTATCCACACTCCCTGGTTTGTAATATTCAGCTCATTACCTTACACTTTACTACTTATTCCCCAAGTGCACTTCCTCTAGCATGAGTCTACATTGGGATACCACACTGGAGATCTGTTGAAAATCAAAATATATTACATAATCCGGTCTGCAATCTGATACTTCTTCAAAGAATTCAGCAAGGTTGGTGATGTACGACCTTTCCATTTTAAATCCACGCTCTCTGCACTTTATTATATTTTCAATTTCTCTCAGATTTTCTATTAAATCTGAATAAAGGCTCCATTAGTTTCCTGCAACCTGCTCAGCAAGCTGTTCTGAAGTTTCCTGGATGTGCTCTGTCCTCCATTTTAAATAGAAAAATCACTAGCTGTCTATCAGTACTCTGGCATCATTCCTTTGACTGATATTTATTTTATATTGTTGTATTAATGTTCTTGCTATTTTTGTTAACTTCTTTTAATATACATAGACATCATCCAAATCAACCACAATTCTTATGTCATACCTTTGATTATGTATCACTTACCTTCTCCTTTGAGGGGGACCCTGCTGCCCCCACCCCCACTGGACTCCCTGCAGTTCGCTTACCATCCCAACCATTCAACAGACAACGCCATTGCCATCACCCTCCACCTGGACAAAAAAGACACGTATGTTCGAATGCTGTTCATAGACTTCAGTTCAGCATTCAACACAATCATTCCTCAGAAACTGATTGGAAAGCTGAGCCTGCTGGGCCTGAACACCTCCCTCTGCAACTGGATCCTAGACTTCCTGACTGGGAGACCCTAGTCAGTCCAGATTGAAAGCAGCATCTCCAGCACTATCACGCTGAGCACAGGGGCCCCCCAGGGCTGTGTGCTCAGTCCACTGCTGTTCACTCTGCTGACCCACGACTGTGCTGCAACACACAGCTCGAACCACATCATCAGGTTCGCTGATGACACGACCGTGGTGGGTCTCATTGGCAAGAATGATAAGTCAGCATACAGAGAGGAGGTGCAGTGGCTAACGGACTGGTGCAGAGCCAACACCCTGCCTCTGAATGTGAACAAAACGAAAGAGATGGTTGTTGACTTCAGGAGGACACGGAATGACCACTCTTCGCAGAACATCGACGACTCCTCCGTAGAGATCGTTAAGAGCACCAAATTTCTTGGTGTTCACCTGGCAGAGAATCTCACTTGGTCCCTCAGCACCAGCTCCATAGCAAAGAAAGCCCAGCAGCGTCTCTACTTTCTGCAAAGGCTGAGAAAAGTCCATCTCCCACCCCCCATCCTCACCACATTCTACAGAGCTTGTATTGAGGGCCTCCTGAGCAGCTGCATCACCGCTTGCTTCAGGAATTGCATCATCTCTGATCGCAAGACCCTACAGCGGATAGTGAGGTCAGCTGAGAAGGTCATGAAGATTATGAAGGACCCCACGCACTCCTCATACAAACTCTTCTCCCTCCTGCCATCTGGCAAAAGGCACTGAAATATTTGGGCTCTCACGACCAGACTATGTAACAGTTTCTTCCCCCAAGCCATCAGACTCCTCAATACCCAGAGCCTGGACTGACACCAACCTACTGCCCTCTACTGTGCATATTGTCTTGTGTATTATTTATTGTAATGCCTGCACTGTTTTGTGCACTTTATGCAGTCCTGCCTGGGTAGGTCTGTAGTCTAGTGTAGTTTTTGTGTTGTTTTATATAGTTCAGTGTAGTTTTGTATTGTTTCATGTAGCACCATGGTCCTGAAAAATGCTGTCTCATTTTTACTGTGTACTATACCAGCAATTATGGTTGAAATGACAATAAAAAGTGACTTGACTTGACTCCTTTGGAAGGTAACTTTCTTTCTCATTTTTCTGATACATTACCTCCCTTTTAATCTCCTTGGTAAATACTGACACAACTTAATTATTCAATAGTTTTATGATTTGGCTATAATTACAGATGAGTTTATTATGTGTCCTATTGTGTCTTTGTCAATATTGTGATTTTTACATTGTTATTTATGATTCTGTGTGATAATTTATGGCTACATTTTCAAGGAATATACACTCAGTGGTCACTTTATTAGGTACACATGCTTATTAATGTAAATATCTAATCAGCCAATCATGGGGTAGCAATTCAATGTATAAAAACATGCAGACATGCAGACAAGTGACCTTGAACATAGAATAATCATTGGTGCCAGATGGGGTAGCTTGAGTATCTCAGAAACTGCTGATCTCCTGGGATTTTTACTCATAACAGTCTCTTGACTTTACAGAGACTGGTGCGAAAACAACAAGCATTTAGTGAGCTGCAGTCCTTGGGTGATAAGTGCCTTATTAACGAGGGAGGTTAATGGAGAATGGCCACACTGATTCAAGCTGACAGGAAGGTGACAGTAACTCACACCTTACAACAGTAGTATGCAGAAACACACGGCATATTGAAACTTGAAGTGGATGCACTAGAACAGCAGAAAACCACTGAGTGTATAATATAACTTGTTTGTTGTTATTTGTTTTGGTAATCACATGATTGACCTCTTTCTTAACTTATTTTTATTCCTTTTAAGCAGCTTTTCCTATATTATTTTCTGTTCTTTTTCTCAATATCAGTTTTACCTTTATCCCTTTATTCATTGGTAGTATTTCATTACTGACTAGATTATCCATGGACTAGAGAGGTGCTGTAAAAATATTGACATTGTGTAACTGTAAACACTACAGTTATTCAGATTGCCTCGGTAGACGGATTGGGTACCTGAGCAAGCTGCTTTTACTTAGAGAGTATCAAGCTCTTGATTGTTGCTGTAACTGCACTCATCAAGGAAGTGGAGATCATTTCATCAAGGAAATTATCATGTCTTGTGTATAACTTGAAGACCTTTAGCAATCAGGAAGGAGACTGCTTGCCAAGTTCAGACCTTCTCTTGTAGACATGGTACATCTGTCACCTGATCAGTTGACTCTTGGTGATTAGTGATCCACAAAAAGCTGAGTTATTTGATAGTAGTAATTATCAAATTGAATAACAAATTTGGAGAGTTTGGACAGCATAGAAAATGGCTGCTGAACTGCAATATCTGAAATTCTTGATTGTAATGAGAATCAGAACAAGCAGTACATAGGATCTGCTCATCACCTGAGGACAAGTCATGCATGGTTGAATATATGCCAAGGTAGACTGTATTGTGGGCAGAACAAGTAGAAGATGGTACATATTTATCTAAAGATGGTTGCAAAGAGCATCCACATTTCCTGCCTTCAGATTCATTATAATAAATGAATTATATAATTATATACTCTCACTTATTTATTATAATATAATAATAAGTGAGAGTAAGAGATCAGCATGGACTAGAAGGGCCAAGATGGCCTGTTTCTGTGCTGTAATGGTTATATATATAAATTATTGGAGATTCCAACGTTTTCCCTACAATCGGAAAAGTAGTGAAGAAAAGAAATTGCCACTACAACATTCATTCAATGAAGAATCATAACTCAGACATCAGTTAAAAGAAATGTAACTTTCCTTCCGCAAGGATTTTTAAAACAGGATTAAATTGGTTGTAATTAAATAGGCTAGTATTCCTTGTGAATTTTAACAGCACATTGCTATTATAAATTGAAGTAGAAAATTTCAAAGTAATTAATCTCAGGGTTCATGTGAAAGTTTCAATGGAAGATGCAGAATTTCCTTTGTGAATACTTATTCATTGACTAATTAACACTTTCCTTGATTTTGTCTTTTGTAATTTAAACCCAGTTCATGGATATTGCTTAGTTTTTATTGAGGAGTATTTCTAGGTGTCTTAGGAATACTTTTCAAAATAGGAAGTTTCTGAAGCATATCAAATCATGCATCCCAGTCATCTGCAATACTTTTTCTCCTGTGTCATACCAACTCATCCTTGTAGCAGTATTCAAGGTAGCATTTACAGAGAGCGGTGGCAAGAAAATGCAATGGTTATATATAAAGGTGTCTTTGATGAAACATGCTGAAATTCTCTCATCTAGATTCAACTCATGGTCAAAAATCTTCTGAGGGTTACTAACACAGCTTATGGTGCAATTATTCAATATAATTTTAAGTCTTTTCTTCCGCCTGCTAAGTAACCAATATTCTATATTTCTTGTTTACAAAATTCTCACCTTCCACTCTATTACTCCAGTTTATTTTAACTGTATTGTCCCTGAAAAATATTCTTCATCAATAATTTACATAATTTGCTAGAATTTGGTTCGTGCTTTTTTTACACTGCAATTCCCATCAGCTTATATCAACAGGGGAGCTGTTCTTAAGCACCCAATACATCCCGTTTCTGTCAATTGAAACATTTTCCATCTTCACTGTTCTCTTTGTCTATACAGGTCTGCATTGCATGCTTGTCTGACTCCTTATGATTGATTGTATAGTTGAAATTGGGTTTGAACACCAGGATTTCAAAACAGGCTCCATGTGTGATTGGGATACGTGCTGTGCTATTAGATATTAGATCCTGCAGAGTAGCTGAGATAGAATCAAAGTGAATAAAAATGTATGAGTAAAATTAATTTGAATTCTTTGATTCATTCACTGAAAGATGAAAGTAGCATTTTTGAGCCAAAGATCAAATAGGCTTGTGTTTTTTTTATTTGATTTGTAATTATTTATATTTTGAGTGAAAGTTTGTTCCATATTAGCATATTTGGTTCAGTAATGTGTATACATCTTTCAATATATTCAACACATTCATTTTTTTAAAATATGTTAGTAAAGGTATTGTTTTAAATCTTTGACTCTGCAGCATGGAAGTATGCTCTCTAATGACGAGGGTAATGAATGACTTTGAAATAATCTTAAACACTTAACAGCCTTTCCTTCATTATTATCAGCTTGGATGGTTTGGGATCAATTGGCTACTGGGTGGAATGTACGTGGGTGAGATTGCAGCCGAGTTCCTGATTTAGCAGTGGAAGAGTATGGTTATGATTATAATCAAGCAAGGATTCAATAACAGGCTTGCAACAAGAAAAAAGAATTTTAAAGGGGCCTAAATGTAGACAGTTCCATTTATGGAATTCCACAGCTACGGTCCGGATCAGGTAAGATTCCTGTAACTTAAACAAGCCTCATATGTGTAATTAAAACTTAAATATTTGAGAGTAAACTAAGTTACCAAAGAAAGTGTGTTCAAACATATTTTAAGAAAGAGATCTGTATTTTGTGCACAAAATGCCACTGAATGTCATTGCGCATAACAGGACAGTTCTATGGGAACTCAAAAAAAAGAAATGGAGATGTCTATGAATTACGAAGGATTGCATTTAGCAATCAGATCTCTGGTCAAATTCTTTAATGCAGCTTGTAAAATCACCATGTGACATGGAAGCATTGCCATGCTCTGGGTGGAAACAGTGCAGTGACTGAAGTTGCCTATGCAGAAAGCTATAAAGTAGGAAAAAATCAGAATGCTTTGTGCAGCGCATGGTTATGTTGAACTTTGGCTCACTAAACTCCTAAGATTATAAGACATAGGAGCAGAATAGGGCACAGCCTAAAGATAGGGGGGGGGGGGTCCATTCAAATCAGAGGTGTAGAGAAATTCTTTTAGCCAGAGGGTGGTGAATTTGTGGAATTTGTTGTCATGTGCAGCTGTGGAGGCCAGGTTGTTGGGTGCATTCAAAGCAGAGATTGATAGGTTCTTGATTGGACATGGCATCAAAGGTTACAGGGGGAAGGCCAGAAAATGGGCTTGAGGAGGAGAAAAAAAGAATCAGACATGATTGAATGGCAGAGCAGACCCAATGGGCCAAATGGCTAATTCTGCTCCTATGTCTTTTGGTCTTATGGTCTAGTTAGGCCATTCAGACCACTGAGTCTGCTCCACCATTTCATCATGACTGATCCCAGATCCCACCCAACCCCATACACCTGCCTTCTTGCCATCTCCTTTGATACCCTGACCAATCAGAAAACTATCCACTTCCACTTTAAACATACACATGGACTTGGCCACTGCAGTCTGTGGCAGAGCATTCCACAAATTCACTACTCTCTGGCTAAAAAAAAATCCCCCTTACTTCTGTTCTAAAGAGTCATCCCTGAATTTTGAGGGTGTGCTCTCTAATTGCCACCATAGGAAATGTTCTCTCCATATCCACCTGATCTAGTCCTTTCAACATTCAGTAGGTATCAATGAGATCCTCTTGCATTCTTCTGAATTCCAGTGAGTACAGGCCCAAAGCTGCCAAAAGCTCCTCATCTGTTAACCCCTTAATTCCTGGAATTATCCTTGTGAACCTTCTCTGGACTTTCTCCAATAACAACACATCCTTTCTGAGATACGGGGTTCAAAACTGTTGACAATACTCCAAGAACAGCCTGACTAGTGTCTTATAAAGCTTCATTATTATCTCCTTGCTTTTATATACTATTCCACTTGAAATAAATGCCAACATTGTATTTGCTTTCTTTACCACAGACTTAACCTGTAAATTAACCTTCTGGAAATTTTGCACGAGGACTCCCAAGTCCCTCTGCACCTCTGTTTGAATATTCTCCCCATTTGGATAATAGTCTGCACTATTGTTCCTTTTACCAAAATTTGTTATCATACATTTCCCAACACTGTATTCCATCTGCCACTTTTTTGCCTATTCTTCCAACTTGTCTAAGTCAAGCTGCAATCGCATTGCTTCCTTAGCACTACCTACCCATCCACCTATCTTCATATCATCCACAAACTTTACCACAAAGCCATCAATTCCATTAACTAAGTTCCTGGGCTAGTATCCTCAATGATTTTAAAAAATGCCACAAGAAAGCTGGTAGCTTCCTTTTGAACTGCTAACTTTCACTTCAGAATAGGACTCCTCATGTATATTTGCATGTTCGTCCCAACCCCTATAAATCAGATTCACATTGTCATTCTGACTGTGACACAGTGCTGGGCTCCTGTAGTAATTGAAATGTAAACCTCTGCAATTTTCCTCCAGCTATTCTGTGATACCCTTCTTTGTAGTCCCAAACCAGGTTAAAAGTTCTGCAGGTATAACGACTGTATTCATACTCATAGCGAAGAACAGCAGGAGAATGGGATGTAGTCCCATCAACAACTATTCATTCTCTTCAGTGCAAGCCAATTCTACATCCAAATTGCAAGGTTACTGTGGATTCTATGAACACAACCTCACTTTTCTCATCTGTTTTTGCACTATTTTTAATTTAAATATTTTATATATATAAAAGCTGTATTTACTGTAATTGATTTACTTATTTATTTTTTCTTTCTATATTATCATGTATTGCATTGAACTGCTGCTGCTAAGTTAACAAATTTCATGACATACCTGATTCTGATTCTGATTGTTAATCTATTGGATAAGCCTAACATGAGAGATCTTGTCAAATGCCTTACTAAAATCCACGTAGACAGCAGGGACTAGGCCGAAACTATGCAATCCCCTTTGTGGGTCCCTTCAAATTTTTTCCTTTTGCTTTGCTACGAGTCCCTTTCAGGTCATAATTTAACAGTTGTCTAATGAAGGATTTTATATGCTATATTTTCATAATTTACAGATTAGTTTCAGTGCTTTGTTGTAGTTACAGAAAAACAGGTTTTGTTTTTTTTTGACTGGAGAATTAATAACACGGTTTGCAGAATTTGTTGGACTATAATTTCCCAACCAGCATATTTAGCTGGGGATACTCTCAAGGTGTTACTCTAAGTAATATTTTAGTGAATGAATATGTCATGAATTGACATTATGAGGAAACTATGAGCAACCTAATACAGATTTAAATAACTATTGATGATATAAAATTCCTATTACCAAATAAGCAACTTGACATGTTCACTCAATAACCATCTCATTAGGTACACCTGGTTGTTAATACAAATATCTAATCAGCCAACTCAAAGTATAAAATCACGTAGACCTGGCTGAAGAGGATTTCTTTTTACAAGAGAGTGGTGAATCTGTGGAATTTGTTGTGGAGACCAAGTCGTTGGGAACATTCAAGGCAGAGGTTGATAGGTTCTTGACTGGTCAGGGCATGAAGGGTTATGAGGAGAAGGCGGGGGACTGGGACTGAGAGGGAAATGGATCAGCCATGATGAAATGGCAGAGCAGACTCAATGGGCCAAATGCCCTAATTCTGCACCTATCTCTTATGGTCATGAGGTTTGCTTAGTTGTTGTTCAGACCAAACATCAGAATGGGGCAGAACTATGAGCAAAGTTACTTTGTCCATGATACATGGGGTGACTTGTACATCTCAGAACTTCTGATTTCCTGGGATTTTCATGCACAGCGGTCTCCAGAGTTTGCAGAGAATGGTGCAAAAAAACAAAAATAAATCCTGTGAGTGGCACTTATGTGGGCAAAAGTACTTTGTTATTGACATAGGTCAGAGAATAGCAAGACTGGTCCAAGCTGACAGGAAGGTAACAGTAACTCATATAACCATGCATTATAATAATGGTGTGTAGAAGAGCATAATATTCTGAATGCACAACATATTGAACGTAGAAGTAGATGGGCTAGAACAGCAGAAAACCACAAACATACACTCATGGAGATAATCTTGGTGTTATTGACCAATAAGTTATTTGGGTAGGGCTTGAGAGGATGAGTAGAGTAAATGGTAAGGACCTTAGCAGTGATGATGATTCTGGGGTGCAAGTTCAAAGCTCCCTGAAAATGGCAACAGAGGCAGATGAGGACTTCACAGGCTGATGCTTTGAGTAAAAGAATTGGGATGCATCATTGCAACTGTATAAATGTTGGTCAAGCTGCACTTGAAGTATTGTGTACAGTTCTGATTGCCAAATTACAGGTGGATGTGGTAGAAACAGAAAAAGTGCAGAATAGATTCACAGGATACTGCCTAGAATGGAGGGCATTTTTTATAATGAGAGATCAGAGGGGCTTGATTTATTTTCACTAGAACGTGGGTAGCTGAGGATTGACCATAGTGAGGTTTATGAAATTATAAGGATGTGCATAAGGAAAAGAAGAGCCTTTGAGTTTTTTTTCTAGGTTGAATGAATATAAAACTAGAAGGCATAGGTAAGAGATGAGAGGGGAAAGATTTAAAGGGGATCTGATGGGTGATTTTTTGAAAGCAGAGCTTTAAGCTGCCAGAGATGATAGTGGAAGCAGATAAAAGGCATTTGAATAAATGTTAGAAAGGAAAGGAATAGAAAAATAGTGCCTAACGCAAGCAAATGGGATTTACAAAGTAGACATGGTCAGCTGGGTTGGAGGGCCGGTTTGTGTGCTGTGCAATTCCATGACTAATCGCAAGGGGAAAATTTACTTATACAGCTAGGTGAAATTCTAAACTGTGAAAATAGTGGATATACTTTCAACCCTATGGCAATATTCACAATAGGCTGACTTGATTAAAGACTGTTGGAATATAAAGAGAAGAACTTTTTATAAGTAACTCAGTTATATCTTTCTCATGTTCCAAAATATTTAATGGCTAACGGGTCACTCTTTCATATTTAGTCATTGCCCTCATAGAGACAATATCACAGCTATTAGTAAGGTATATTAATGTCAGCAATATTAATGTCAGCAATGAGGTATTTGTATACCAGCCTGAATTTGAACTGCCCTTGGGTTCAAATTGACAATAGTGGGCCGGTAAGATTCACAGAATCATAATCATGTATAAAAAAAAGCTTGTTGTTTTATTGTATATTATATCATATCCTTGAGCAAAGCCACTTTTGTTTTCTTTTCAATGCTACATCACATACAGTATATTTGAAATGATGTTGCTGTTTTATGACAAAAAATCCATTTGCAACATTTATCCATTACAATGGCAGCTCTACTAAATAACCTGCGCTTCTACAGATTCAATTCCATTATAAAAGCCAGGAAGAAAACAGAAGAGATTTGCCTTAGAAAGAGGAATTATTGGTCCCAGTGTAAAATTCAGGTATCGATTTCAATAATTCCTCTGAAACCTAGTCTTACAGAGCTCACAGGCTGTCTCTTTTGAGAGATGCCTCACATTGATACTTACGGGAACCTTGCTGAGTACATTGCAGTTTTGGTAGATATAACTTTTGCTGTTACAACAACTCTCCAAGGTGCTGATACTCTTCCGCACTCTCGATTTCTACTATATTCTTTGTGTATGAGGCAAAATCCAAGTGTAGTCTGATGAATGTTTCATACAGTTGCAACATTACATCCCAATCCATATGATCCACTGCCTCCGCCCATGAAAGCAAGCGTGCCGAATCCCTTCCTCATTACCCTCTCCACCCATGTTGCTATTTTCAAGAAGCTAGGAACTTGCATTCCTAGGTCCCTCTGTAAACCAACACCTCTACAGACCATTATAGGTATACGCCTGCCACAAATGCCACCTCTTTTAAGCTGCCTCTCCTCATTTTTACTTGCTTAGTTGTGAGGTTTTGACATTTTTAAAATTTAGTCTCTCTGTAAAAGACAAGCAGGAAAAAAATGAGACATTACAATATATTGATGCAATTTGGATGGGGAGAGTACGAGAGAAAGAGTCCTTAGATACATGAACTTCTCTCATCTTCATTCTTATTAAAATGGATGATAAATGCACAAAATTAGTCTGAATGTGAAATTTGTTAATGCCAAGTTATCACAAATTTCATCAGTGTGCTGAGTAGAAAAATTTCCAAGCCATGACTTCCAAGCTTGTTTTGAGAAGAGGAAGAAAGTTGCTCTAGAGCTCCAGTTTCTTTCCATTGAGATACGATTGCTGCCTAGAATTTGGTTTGATTTACAGCCTATTAGGGTGTAGAATGTTGCAGAAGAGGTATACTAGATGCATGCTGCTAGAGCATGGGACAGCTGCAGAGCTGCAGAAGTTTTGATGCATATGCCAGAGATGATAAATATTAAAGACAGAGCAAGAGTAGAGAGAGTTTTGGAGAAATCACAGAATTTGATTATTGAGGGGGATTGTCTCCAAATATGGGAGGAAATGGATAAGTATTATTTTGTGAGAAGTCTGATCATTGGAAGAAACAGATCTGTTTATGGGCAAGATTAAGCACTTCGACTACACAGCAGTTTTAACGTCTCCACGTATCTTCCAGGAACAACAAGTGATCAGGATCAAACCTAAAATGTTAAAATCTAAGGTCCAAAGGCTCACCATAGTAACTACTCAAGTTACTCAAGATCCGAATGGGGTTGGTTTGATTGGTATTTCATCCACATACATTAAAACAGGAATTGGAATGATTTGAGAATTTCCTATCATCAAATCCACTAATTTTGATGTTTTTTGCTGTTGTTGCCATTTCTTCTTTCTACACTGCAATATAAACCTATTTAAATGTATTGCTACCTGGTTACACATTGGTGATTATTAAATGAATGCATTTTTAGTTTTTTTTAAGTCATTTAACTTTTGACTGCTTCACAAGATTATATTCAGACCTCACTGCACAACACAGTATCTTGTCTGTTTATCAAAGCCAGTAAGACTTTTCATTCTATAATCAGATTGTAAATTGAAAGCTTCTGAATTTACATATAAGACAATGTAATAGATGGCTATGAAATGCTAAACATTGAGAGTTATTGACAGACATCCCACCTCTCCCGGAAGTTCTGGGAGTCTCCTGCATATTGATAGCGGCTCCCTGACGCCCACAAATTATATGCAATATCCCAGAAATCAATTTTTTTGAGAGCAAGAGGGAGAGGGAGAGAGAGAGACTGACAGACGTAGCGAGAGAGTGACAGAGAGAGCATCCTGATTGGTCTCTCTTTGTGCTAAGTAAACCTATCGATTTTCTCTGTGGCTGGACTTTACAGTCAACTTCTCTCTCTCTTTCATTGTCCATCAGTTCAGTTTAGTGTCCTGCAGCGCCATAGCAGAGTGTTCCAAAAAATGAAAATATAAAACGTACTTCACCCCAGACTACACTAAAGTGTACCCCTGCTTAATAGGGGTCAAAAATAATGACAGTGTTGCTCACTGCACTGTTTGCAACAGTAACTTTTCTATTGCTCATGGTGGGTTAAATGACTGTAAAGGATATGTCAAGGTGAGCTTAACAGATGTCATTCGTTCATTAGCATAGCTAACGTTATTTAAATTACAAACGTTTGTAGCTGGCTAGCTGCTAAGGAGCTACTCTATTGATGTCCTACATCACAATTAGAATTTGGTGCTGCCAAGTTCTAATTGTGATGTAGAAAGGGCATTCAGCATGGTGCGTCACATTAAGACAGAATTCAGAAGTTAGCTATCTCACAAAACACTTGTAAATCTGATGTCTTGCAAAATTAACAAAGTAATCGACGCAGACTGCTATGAGGTTGAGACTTCCGGCAAAATGCTCAAATCTGCCAAGCTAGCCACACCACAGTACAAGGAAAGTTTGCAAACGAAATAGAAAAGCTATTTGCATTAGCACTTAGCTATTAGCATTGAGACTGCCAACAAAATACTCAACAAGGAATATATATATATACACACACATACACATATATACATGTGTGTGTGTGTGTGTGTGTGTGTGTGTGTGTGTGTAAATAGTTTCAATATGTGATCAAATAAATTGTTGTGTTCTTTCATAATCAAATGTCCTGTATACATACACCTTTGGTGGTCAACCGGGGTGTGGGGGGGGGGGGGTATGGGGTTGTGGGGGGCGGGGGTGGTGATGCTACCTCCTTGAAATGAGTTTTTGCAGGGTGGGATGTCTGTATTGGGTAGTCACCAATTATCCTCAATAACTTCAGCTGAATGCACTGATTTTCCAGGATTTTAATACATATTTATTTTTGGTATCCAGACATTATCAGAAAGACTGTCCTTGAGAAAATGATAGCGAGCCACATTCTTGATCTGCTACCTTCTGGTGAAGTGTTCCCACAATACATTGCAGCACTATATAGACCCAGTGAAGAAAAAGGACCAGTGATATATTCTAAAGCTGAATGTGCATGATTGGAAGATCATGCAGGTTGTGCTGATTTCCATACGTCTGCAACACTGATCCTCCTGGGCAGTAGAGTTTGCAGGTAACCTTGTGAGCAACAACAGTGTATTTTGTAGATGATACACAGTGTAGTCTCTACGCACCTGTGCTGGAGGGAATAAAAGTTTAAGGAGGTTGATTGTTACCAATCAAGTGCTCAGTTTGTCCTGGGTAATGTCAAGCTTCTTGAAAGCTGTTGGTGTTGTACCCATCCAGGCAAATGGAGAGTATTCCATTAGGCTCCTGACTTTCTCACTGAATGATAGAATGGCTTTGGGCTATCAGTATGAACATGAGTCTGATATGATTTGCTCTTTAAGTCACGGTATTAATGTGGCTGGTCTAAATGAGTTCCCAATCATTTGTGAGCCTGAAAATATGAATGGTGAGTGAGTTGACAATGAAAATGCCATTCAATATTCTTCCAGCAAATTGTTTTCTGCTTTGGTCTGATTTTTTTTAATGCACTCTGGGCCCATGGAGAAATCTGGCAGATCATAGGTCAGGTATTATTCTACGACTATGACTATGTCATGCTGTTGCTTGTCTAGTTTCTAAGAAATTTTTTTCAAATTTGTTAACTAGATGATTGGGATGAGGACTTTGAAGATCTACAAGGAAAGACGGGTCTTTGTTTTGCCCAAAGTTGGTGCATAAGTTAATGCTACAAACCTTGTAGATGGTCTATCTTCTTTAATATTATTTCTGTTTGAACGTAACAGTAATAGTACAACTGAGATGCATCGTGCACCATCTAATAAGATAGTTAGGAGACAACTGCACAGAACAGGTCTGGACTTGTACTTAGGCCTGATTAGGCAAAGGGGGCAGATTTCTTCCTCTGATGCTTTTTGTGAACAGGTTGGATTTTTATAACAAGCAAACTACAAGCAACTCTAGCCATTGTCTGTGGCAAGCTTACCTCCGACTGCCTCTGCAGACATTGTTAAGTCCTAAACATGATAAAAGAAGCACACCTCTCATTATTCACTACAATAGTTAGTTTAAAAAAACTATTCATTTTACGTTTGTATGTTGTTCATAGTACCTGATATTAAATGTTAATATTAAATAGGCATAAATATGTTTTTGAGGTTGCAATAACTCCTGCACACAAGTACATGGCTATCCCAATGCAACTCATCAATTATACTGTTAGAGGAGATTTTCCAGGACTCATAAGAGAAATGAAGTTATTTTCCCCAATTTCCCTTTATTACCTGTATGTAAGCTACCATACACTAGGTCAACATCATGGAAACAGGCGTTCTGTCAGATCTTATTACTCCAAAACATTTCCACTGCATATACACAAAAATATTCTGTAAAGGCTAAAGATATGTTTAATGATAATGATATCATGAAGATAGTGGAAAACCATGTTCATTAAGTCAAGTTCAGATCAACCAAAACAAAAAGCTTCCTAATACATCAAGCAAGTATTATTAAACTGTAGCCTATGTTGTAATACCACAACAAAGATTCTGATCTATTTCAATGCTAAAATGTTGACCAAGGCATCAAAAGTATTTCCTTGATTTTCATTAACTGTGAGAATGGGACCTTGATCTTATGCATAGTTTATCCAATTTAAAGTAACTTGGCGGTCTCAGGATAGATAATATGATCAAGTTTCTGGAGTAAAGCTTGGACATCAGACTTGGGGGCATTAATGCTACGATGAAAGATGTTTGACTATTATTGTTTATACCTGTGCTGACTTCCTTATAGCCTTTCCACATCAGATCATTGTTACCTCCTCATTCCTCTAGGAATCAGGATTTAATTTAATTCCAGATTGTTTTCATATATGAGGATTAGCCAGACAACCTGAAAATCATGGCTACTCTTTCACTAACTCTCTTTCTCATGGCTCAATGCAATGTTTATGATCCAACAATGTGAACTCTGGACATAATGGAATAAATGAACAATATTTCCAGTCATCCTAAATAACAGGATAAGTGCTGAATTATTTTGCTAATGCCTGCAGATAATACTCTTGCATTTTTAACTAATGCAAATCTAATCTTTAAAAAAGCTGAAAAATAATTATGTTCCCTTAAATCTTTTCTTTAGAAAATGATCAATAACTGTTGAAGTGTGCTATTGTGATGGAAAATGTCTGTCTATGAATGAAAGAGCGGAGGAACAAAATGTTCTATGAAGAGAAGAATGTGATGTCTTTTGAATACAGAACAGGGCAGGAAAAGAATACTTGTACCTGGAGACAGATTTGCAGTATTTCGTTAGGTGAATTTATAACTAACATACATAGAAGGAAGCAAGTTATTTTTGATTTTATGTGCATTTGAAAACATTAAACTAATTAAAAGAGAGGCATGTTAGCTGAGAGATGCGAGTACGTTAGTTTTGCTTTACTTTTAACAAGGCGTGCACATATGTATGGTAGTGACATGACATATGCAATTCACATATTCTTTTACATATGTGTAATGAACTATTCAAACAAGCAATGTTTAATCAAACAATATTTACAACACAGCATTACTAAAATATTAAATACACAACGCTCCTCCCTGCTTAGCTATGAACTCTAACTCTACAGAGAATGCATCTCAACTATATTTATGATAGATTATGTGATACAACTACTATATACAGACATCCACAGCATAATAAATCTTAAATTGTTCTCTTCTGGCGTGAAGATTTAATTGCTGTAGAGGATTTCTTACTGATGTATCTTTTTGATGAGGGAGGTCACTCTGCTTCGTAGGTGAGACTAGTGGCTGTGAAAACAATCCCATGTTTTGGGCCTCCTTTGTGATGGTTGTGGGAGTTGACTCTGAGACTGCAGGAAGTGGTACTGACAGCTCTGAACACCTTTCTTCATCCTTCTAGTTTGTGCATCTTGATCTTGAAGGTCCATTTATTTCATCCGAGTATTCTTTTATAAATTCTTCTATTGCTCTCCTTACAATCTGAACTCTCCTCTTGGTTTCCTCATCTACAACGTCATCTGACGAATCCTCTGTTTTCGTATCTCCATTGACTCCTTTCTTTTTGGCCTTCCATTCATCCATCTGGTCTTACATCTACTTTTACAAGCAGCTTTTTGTCTCCCACTTGAAGATCATGCAATAACATTAATACATGCAGAGCTGATCTTGGTTCTTTATACTCACAAAAGTTGAATGCCTGCAAGTTTCCTGAAGCTCCTTGAACTCTCTTCCAGCTTAACATCAAGCCATATTTCACAAGTAACTGTCTGATTAACATATCAGAAGCTTTCTCAAATATGTCACCTACAAAAACTGTTGTAGTTGGGCAACTGCTTTCGTCACTTTCACAATTCCTCTGAGCAGCATTGTCCATCTTGGACCAATATATTTTCCAACCAGAAGCACAGAAGTTGGCACCAACAACTGTTTGCCCTCTGTTCGACAATGGTTCAAGCTGTACAGCATGGAGGCATTTTTGGCATAATTCAGTACCTTCCGTAATTCACTTTCAGTTGACTTTATTTCAGGGGATGTGGTATGCAAATTATGGCTGGATTTCCAATCAAGTTGCTGTTGTCTCAGCCAATCATACCTCCACAACGCTGGCCCTCCTGTTTTTTTTTTTAACCACATACAAGCTCAATGCCATTGTATTTCACTGTTATGAATGTCATTCCCACAGGCTAAGTTCTTAGTTGGATATCTGCAGGCTTCAGTTCAGTATCTTTGACATACTGCTCAAACTCATCTTTTGGAAAGACTGAAACAGTGGAGCCAATTCCATTTTAAGCCATATTACTTGTCTATTGTTAGCTTTCACATTGTAAATCTTAAAGCTGCTTAGTCTTGTGTCACTCTCATCATTATCGGATTTTTCATCAACACCATGCAGTTTAGTGGTTTTTGAAACTGCAACTTTACATTTTATCTTTTTCTTATCCTGTGCAGTCTACTTATTTTTGTCTGCCTGACATGCTCCTTCTATATGTCCTACATTGCTGCATTTTCTGCAAGCTTCTCCTTTAAATCTACGTATGTCTGGTGTATGTGAATCTCTGCCAAAACAGTGACATGATTTGTTCGGCTAGGTAGGCCTTCATCCGGACACTGCAATTTTGTTGATACTCACTTTCAATCCTTACTACAACTCAATTGTGTCTGTATCTGCTGTTTCCATTGATTGAGGCTACGTCCACACTAGACCAGATAATTTTGAAAACGCTGGTTTCGCGTAAAAATGACAGGCATCTACACTAGGCGTTTTTGAAAATACCTCTGTCCACATTAAAACGGATATTTGGATGAATCTCCTCCTACTGGGCATGCGCAGGACACACAGAAAACAAGTGAAGAGGAAACGATATACTTGGTGCACGTTTGTCCAGTTACAGACTAGAAAAGCTTAAAAGGAAATTGCCAAACGAATGACTTGGTGCGCATTCATCCAGAAACATTTCCTACAGCCATAGTCTCTTCACCGATGAAAGGGACAACAGCTACAACTAAGTACAGTAAGGTTTGTTAATGGGCAAAAGTGAAATTTGCTTGCCTTTACTTTTGCCACATCTTTGTGTATTATTTTGTTGTATTTAACATGTGCAATTAAATGAGTTACTGGGCAATAGTGACAATTGCATCTATTGAATGTTTGCACAAGCAATACATTAATAAAGTACCTTGTTAAATGTATAAAACATGTCTGCATCAGTGTTATCTTGTATTTCTATACAATGTTACATGAGGCTGTTACACACCTATTGTCAGGTATTGTTGTGGTGTTGGAGGTTGCATTCAAGAAAACAATGAAATGCCGCACTGCCACCACCATTTGTTCCGGCACGTCATGACAGCGGTTTTAAAAATAGCTGGTTACCCTGTACACACTATGCCGGATTTTAGGCGTTTTCAGATTTATTCACTCTGGAGAGCGTTTCTGAAAAGCTCCATTTTTGGGGGAGGAAGACGTCGTTTCAATGTGGACGGAGGGTCAAAACGAAGAGAAAAAGCTTCGGTTACGGATTTATCCGGTCTAGTGTGGACGTAGCCTCAGCTATTTCAACTGCCCTTTTAAATGTAAATTGTGCTTCAGTTAGGAGCCATTTCTGAATGCTTTCTTGTAAGATTCCACAAACCAATTAATAACTCAGTGCATTATTAAGCCAACTACCAAACTGATAATGCTCAGATAATCTCTTACATTGAGCCACAAATGCCGAAAAGCACTCCCCTTCTTTTTGATTCCATTCATGAAACCTAAAGCATTTTGCAATTAACATGGCTTTGATTCTAAAGGTTCCTGCATTACTTTCATGATAACAGTAAAGTTCATTTCATTCAGTTTGTTTGGAGCAGTTAAACTTTGAAGCTAACTGTATGCCTTTCAATCCAATACTTTCAATTGGCACTTGCTTCCCATGAGCTATGAAGGCTGATTGATAAGTTCGTGACCTAAGGTAGAAGGAGTCAATTTTAGAAAACCAGCACATTTAACGTAGTCCCCTCCTATATTTACACACTTAGTCCAGCAGTTGTGGAGCATTCGGATCTTGGACCTCCAGCAAGTGTCCACAGCAGGGGTGACTGATAAGTTCGTAGCCTAAGGTAGAAGAAATTGAGTATACAGCTCTTGTTACATGTACATGCAGTTCAACTCTTTCAGTGATTATGCAGAAAGTTTGAGGTTAATAACTCAACAGGGCTGATTGGTAAGTTCGTGGCCTAAGGTAGAAGGAGATGAGTTATTAACTTCCAATTTTCTGCATATTCACTCAAAGAGTTGAACTGCATGTGCATATAACGAGGGCTCTCCTTCCACCTTAGGCCACGAACATATCAATCACCCATGCTGTGAACACTTTCTGGAGGTCCAAGATCCATATGCTCCACGACCACTGGACTAAGTGTGTAAATGTAGGAAGGGACTATGTTAAAAAATAAATGTGCCAGGTTTTCTAAAATTGACTCCTTCTACCTTAGACCACGAACTTATCAATCACCCCTTGTATGTCATTTGCTCAATCTCCTCAGTATGCAAAATCTAGTTATCTGTTGTGTAATGAAACATGTCTATCTTTCTGATGTAGCTAACCACTTCTGCTTTTTTATGATTATTATCACCCTATACTCAGTATTTATGAACCTGAGAATTCTTCTGTTTCCTGTCTTTTATTTAAACTCAATCGTGTCTCCCCTTATGAAGAACATGAGCTGGGCTGCTTTTTTTTTTAACTGGAACATCTCCCTGCACTTCAACAGATGTGCAGTCATCCCACGTGCATTTTAAAACAACCTTGTCGCCACTGTTATGTTTCATGCAATCAGAAACATTAAAGTAATTCCAAGAAAGAGACAGGAGCTGAGAGACGTGAGTACGTTAGTTTCATTTTACATTTAGCAAAGAGTAGACGTTTCACATGGTATCATCGTGAGTATGCAATTCATGTATTCTTACATATAACCCATAATGAACTATTCAAATAAACAATGCTCAAACAATAGTCACAGTACTACTCAAATATTATTGAAATATCAAAAATACACACAAAGAGCATCCCAATACCAAAATGTTGACAATGTATAATAACATATAGTAATACCTACACAAGAAAAATGTTATACTTGCATAGTTTATTATAATATCCCTTTTAAGGCTATATATTTAGCTTGTATGTATACACCCAGTGGATACATTATTAGGTACACCTGTACACCTGCTTGTTAATATAAGTATGTAATCAGGCAAACATATGGCAGCAACTCAATACATAATAGCATGCAGGTCAAGAAGTATTTGTTGTTCAGACTAAACTTCAGAATGGGGAAGAAAAGTGATCTGAGTGGCATTGACCATGGAAAAATTATTGGTGTCAGACAGGGTGGTTTGAGTATCTCAGAAACTGATCTCCTGAAATTTTCATGCATGACAGTCTCTGGAGTTTAAAGACAATAGTTCTGGATGGGCTACAGAAGCCAAAGTCCATGAACATACACTCAGTGGCCACTTTATTAGGTACAGGAGGTACATCCACCTCACTTTCAATTCTACCATCTGATCAGAAACAGACATTTTCGAAAAATAAGTGGCTTGCAAAGTTTTATTTCTAAAAAGGTGAATAATGAATTTTCTGCACAGATAGGATAAAAATACTAATTAAAGCAATTAAGAAAGTTAGTAAACAATTATGCCTCATTTTCCATCTAGCCATTAGAATTCTTTTTCCTATTTACCACTCTGCTTTGCATCCAGTAATAAATTAAGCATTTAAACCAAAATATGCAAATATATTTAGCTTTACTTAAACTGGTTTCAAACCTCTCCAGTTACACTGCAGCTATGAAGGTGCTATAACAGCAGAGTTAAACAGTAGCACAACTGGGAGAGCTGTTCCTGTACATCTCCAGCAATCCAGTACCAATCCAAAATTCTGGTGTGGTATGTGTGGGTTTTGTATATTATCTACTGTATGTGACCTTGTGTGCTTTCTTTGAATGTTCTGGTTTCCCTCCCATATCTTCCAGGTTGATTGACAACTGTAAATTCTCTGTATTGTATAGGTAAGTGTTGGAATTTGGGTTGGGGTGGGAAGAGTTCATGAAATCTGGAAAAAAATGAAATTAGGTCTTTGAGAAATATAAGAGATTCTGCAGATGCTGGAAATCCAGAGTAACACACACAAAATGCTGGAGGAACTCCGCAAGTCAAGCAGCATCTATGGAAATGAATAAAGAGTCGACATTTTGGAATAGCTCACACAGCCTCGGTAATCTGAAGGGTCGGTTTTTGTGTTTTAAGACTCTACTAATACTCTGCAAAATAAATGTTCATTTGAAGGCAACAGAAGAGAAATCCTGAAGGAGCAGGTCAGCAATCAAATGTAAATTTCTACTATTTGGCACCATTCTGTATCAGGCATTTCTGCTTTAGCTTTGAAGGCAGTATCAGTACTATATTCTCCATATATGTAATCTGTATCTCTGGACTATTGATCTTTATAATGTTAGCTGGAAAACTAAAAATATTTTCTAACTATTGCTAGAATACATCTTTATTAAGAGATTTCCTGAAATGTCAATCAGAAACGTTCAATAGATACACTGATTAATATTAACAGCAGAGTGATAACACAATTCATTATAATTGAGGTCTTCAAATATGGATTATGCCCCCTCGGAAGCATCATGGGGAATATTTGTGGTGGTGTCATGGGCATGGCATTGAATCAATACCTATCAGCTACTGGACTTCAAACTTCACCACATCCACTGGCTGCACCCAGAACCTCCCTCTTCTTTGCTGCTCTCTTAGTAGTCCACGTTTATAGGCATCTGTTAGTCTCATGAGACCATGGATTTGCACCTTGGAAGGTTTCCAGTGTGCAGGCCTGGGCAAGGTTGAATGGAAGACTGGTAGTTGCCCATGCTGCAAGTCTCCCCTCTCCATGCCACTGATGTTGTCCAAGGGAAGGGCATTAGGACCCATGCAGCTTGGTACCGGTGTCGTCGCAGAGCAATGGGTGGTTAAGTGCCTTGCTCAAGGACACACACGCTGCCTCAGCCAAGGCTCGAACTTGCGACCTTCAAATTACTAGACGAACACCTTAACCACTTGGCCACGTGCCTACACAGTCCATGTTTACTGGTATGGAATAAGACAGCACAGACTGACACCCTGACAGTAAATTTAACTGAGGAGATGTACTGTTAAAAATTGTGAAGATAATCAGGCTTGATTAGGAGTGATTGATAGATCTCAGCAAAAAGGGCTGAATTCTAAGGATTGATTGCATAGGATTGGTTTGCATTCTCTAGAGTTTAAAAGCTGTGAGGTAACCTTATTAAGATCTTTGGAATGATAAAGGTAGATGCAAATAAACAATTTCCTCTGATGGAGGAAAAGAAGAACAAGATATTGATGTTTTAAAATTAGACCAAAGCCATTTAGCTGTGAAATTAGGAAGCATTCTGCATATACAGTGAAAGTCTACGACTTATTTGCCCTGTACATCTGTGGATATTAACTTCAATTTAAATTCCTAGGACTTGGGATGTTTTTATTATTCAAGATCGTCAAAGGATATAGAGCAAAGGCATGTAAATAGAACTGAGGTGCAAATCACCCATTATCTAACTGAATATCAGAATAGCCTTGAAGGACTGAATGGCCTATTCCAAAAACTATGCTTCAGAGATGTGGGAGTGGGTAGTTAGTTCTTTGGAAACCTTTAATGCCAATTCACTATCTTTTTGGCATATCCTATCCTTTTGAAGTTGAATATCAAACATTAGCTTTAAATCAAAGAATATGATTGTTCTAATTAGGAGAGCAACTTCTAATGATGTTGAAATATGCTTAGTCTGTCTTATAAGGCAAAGTGAAAGTGGTAGCAGTAAATGAATTGCCTCAACTCACAAGAGGTTGACAGATACGTAGTACAACACTATCCATTGAAGTTGAGAAATCTGGAAGATGCAGATGCCACCAAAGAGGCAACAAATGAAAGATTAATGGAAAAAATGTTCCTTGTAACCCAAAGGCAAATAAAATAACATGTATTTTACTTCAGAAATAGTAGAAAAGAGTAACAGAGGTCATTAAAACCTGCAGACTGATTATCACGTAATTCTGAAGTCACAGTGAGGCTGCACACAATCCCAGTAATTAAGCCCATTTTCGATGAGTTCGGGCAGTGTTGAGCAACCAGTCAGTAATACTTAGTGCTGTGCATCACTATTGAGGATATGAAAGCAACAGAACACAGTAGACAGTGTACTACTCATGTCTTGCAAGTGGATCTTTGAGTTCTTTCATAACACCTACATGTTTCCTCTCGAGAATTATGACAAAGGATTAATCCAGAATATTGTACAGATGAATAAAGAGAAAAGGCATTGATATTCATGCAAACATTTATTGTTTGGATTGAGTAAAACATAATGAATATTGAATCATTATTCAGAAATTGTTAAGTAGAAAATATAGCAATATGTTTACGAACATGGACTGCAAAATTATTATGCAAGTATCATTTGATAGAAATAGGAATTATCGCGAGTATAGTATTGATTTTTTTTTCATTTGGTCCCTTTTTTCATGATAACTCTCTTTAATTTCACATGGTGTGGTTTTATTTGAATGTTCTCTTTCGACCAAAAAGGAACTAAATATTGTTCAAGGGAAACATTTTGCTCTGGATGAAGTTTGCTGTAATGGATCATTGACGTTTTCTGTCTTCCATCATACAGGGAAGTGGCTGTCCAGAGAAGAACTGAGATCATTGCATTTACATAATGTCTCTCAATGGATAGTATGACCAACACCCACAGTTTGAAAGTGATGAGGGAATGAATGTTTAAGGTGCTTGATAGATTACCAATTAAACAAATTATTTTGTTATGTGTGATATTAAGATTCTTAACCATTGCCAGAGCTGCATTCATTTAAACAGGGGAGATGATTTCATTAATTTCTAATGGGCACTTGCAGATAGTGGAAAAGTTTTAGGTGTCTGTTAAGTCAATATTGTAGGATACCCATTTATTGGAACTGATTTTGTAGTCACATGATTGATGGGGCTGGTTCAAGTTAAAGCCTGTGACAAATTTGACATCCAGGATATTTACAGATGGAAATATGTTAATGGCAATTTTATTGAATATCAAGGGGAGATGGCCATTTCCTGGCAATCACTGGTGATAACATTGCTCACTCTATCTGTCCACATCTGAATGTTGTCTAAGTTTTGCTACACGTTGTCTAAGTTTTGCTACACAAAGGCAGAATTTTTTTCTTTTCTGAGAAATTCAACATTGCATGATTATTAATGAACATCACTATTCCTAACAAAGTGGAGAGAAGATAACAATAAGAAAAGTGAGAATGGCTTTAAGGACTTCGGCATTTATGTCTTGAAATTGAATTTCACTGGCTACAAACATTTTCCTTTGTATTATATATAACTCCAGCCAAGTTGAGATTCTGTTGCTTAAATCCTCCCGGGAGGGGGGAGAAGATGGCGACGCAATGGCAGCACGCGCAGCCACTTCAATGATGATATCTGTTATCTGTCAAGTAGGGGACCGTGAAAAATTCTGATTTGATGGAGACAGACGTGAGAGCACGGAGGAACATCTGGAAAATTTCTGAAATGCCCGCTTCGCTGCCGCTGCTACTGTGTGGTAACCGGAATCTCTGGAGCTCAAGGCCCCGAAATCCTCAGCTTTGCGTGTTTCAGCAGCCGGGGAGAAGTCAAAAGCGCTCGGCAGAGGATGGCGCTCGGGAGGCTGTACCGGAGAGGCTGGTCAGAAGCTCGAAGTTTTCGGACGGACGGACTCAGTGTCAGCTGTGGTTGGCTGCTTCCAAGGTATCAGCAAGTTGACGGTGCCTGGAGGTTTATGGCAGGGAGTTTCTCCCTTTTGCCACCTGCTATCGGGGACTTGGGAGTCGATCCACTCGGGACTTTGAGACTTTTTTTTTACTGTGCCCATGGTCTGTTCTTCATCAAATTATGGTATTGCTTTTCACTGCTGTAACTATATGTTATAATTATGTGGTTCTGTCAGTGTTAGTCTTTAGTCTGTCCTGTTTTCTGTGATATCACTCTGGAGAAACATTGTATCAATTTTTACTGCATGTATGCATTTCTAAATGACAATAAAAGAGGACTGAGCGTTCTCATATTCTAAATCCCACTTCAATTTTATCAAGGCTTTTTCTACCACACTCTTTCAAGCCATACATTGACATGAAGAATCTGACCATAAGTGTCCTATTCTGCAATATTTCTTGTAGTAAACATTAGTCCTTTGGTCAAACTTATGGAAATATTCTGATGGCCAAGATTCTCCAAGGAGGTAATTAATCAGGTTGGCCTTATGCTATTAGACATCCAGGAAAGACTGGAACCAAGGCATGAAGGGCCAGCAACCCAACATGACGCCTTTGGAAAAAGGCATCTCCAGCTAGCTACGAGTACAGAAACAAGAGGATACTCTCAGGGTGTTCTGAGAGGGAAGAAGGATGAAAGACTCAACAGGACAGACCAGAAGGAAATAACACGGCTTGTACAGTGGACTTTGACCAGAACAACCCTGACACAGCCAAGATGCCACTGTGGCAAACTCTGTAAGAACCTCAGGGGACTCAGGATCCACCAAGCGAAATCCAAGTGTAGGACTGGTGAGAGGCAGGAGGAACGCACAGCAGTGGCTGGTGAGATGCTGGAGGACCACAGTCAGGAACAACCCCATAGTACTGAGAACCTTCAACCTACTGCTTCAACCCAGGAACACAGGAGGGGATCAACTGATGGGTTGAGGGAAACCTGTGTGAGACTTCCAGAGGAGAGGAAGAAGAGAATAAACTGGCCCCCAATGAACAGTGGTGAGTGAGAGAAATTCGACAAGGACATGGACAAGCTTCTTGAGATGATACTCATAGGACCTGTGGAGAAGAAGCTTGAGAATATTGGTGCAGATTGGTGTACACCATCGGAGAATACCAATTTGGTGTGGTGGAGAAGATGAAGGAGAAGAGAGTTTACCAGCCTAGCAGACAAGAGAGAGTTTAACCAGCATAAGGTGGGAAATTAGAATACTCTCCAACAGGTACAGAAGAAGCAGTGTGGAAGAGAGAGAAGGACTGAGGCAGTTGAGACAAGACCTAAAAAGGAGGCTTAAAGAACTTTGGAATGCGGAAAGGATAAGGAAGAACAAGTGCGAGAAGAATAGGAAAAGGGCTGCTTTCATCAGGAGCCCTTATCATTTTTCTGCGTGTGTTAGAACGGGGAAGATCAGGCAAACTGGGGAAACCAAGAGAGGAAGTGCAGGAAACACACTCAGATGAAAGACGAGACCTGCCACTGGGGGGAGACAGCAGGATTGAGCCAGTGCAACAGCCGCTGAAACCTCTAGACGAGGAAGAGCCAATACTGAAGGAAGTAAGAGAAGCCGTCAAAAAGGCGAGGGCAGGTGCAGCACCCGGGCCAAATGGGATCACGTATAAAGTCTACAAGGAGTGCCCAAAGCTTCTTGAGAGGATGTGGAGGCTGATGAGAGTCATCTGGAGGAAGGGCAGATACCACCTTGCTGGCAAGTGGCTGAAGGATGCTTTGTGCCGAAAGAAGAAAATGCAGCGGAGATCAAGCAGTTTAAAACCACTTCCCTCCTCAACGTCGAAGGAAAAATCTTCTTCGCTGTTCTAGCAAGAAGGATGACATCATACATGGTAGAAAACCATTACATAGATACAGCAGTGCAAAAGGGAAGGATTCCTGGATTCCCAGGATGTGTGGAACATACAAGTGTTACATCCCAGCTGTTAAAGGAGGCCAAGGAAACCAAAGGGAACCTGATGGTTGTGTGGTTGGATTTAGCCAATGTCTATGGCACAGTGCCACACAAGCTCATCGAGACAGCACTGAAACACTACCATATCCCGGAGAAGGTCACCAAGATCCTGGCAAGCTATTTTGAGGGAATTCACCTAAGGTTCAGTGTGCAGGACTACGTAACATCATGGCCGCGAGTACAGAAGGGTATTGTGACTGGCTACACGATATCAATAGTGCTCTTCATCATGGCCATGAATCTACTTATAGATGCTGGGAAAAGAGAGACCAGAGGGCCAAAGACAAGCACTAATATCAGACAGTCGCCAAGCAGAGGATTTATGGATGACCTTACAATTACAACCACAACACATATCTAGGCCATATTGGTACTCTAAGCAATGAACGAGACAGCCACATGGGCACTAATGAAATTTAAACCTGCCAAATCAAGGTGTTTGGTGATAAAGAAAGGCCAACTTACCCAGAAGTTCACCTTGAAGATCCAGGATGAAGAAATCCCATCTATCATAGGAAACTCCATCAAGTGCCTAGGGAAATGGTATGATGACAGCCTGAAGGATGTCAACAACAGCAGATTGCCGGAGCAACAAACAGAAAGGCTGGTAAAGGTCAACAAATCAGGTTTACCAGGAAAGTTTAAGGCATGGATCTTCCAACATGGGCTCCTACCCAGACTAATGTGGCCAATGATGTTGTATGACATCACCCTGTCAACGATCGAGGGCATGGAGAGGAAGATAAACTGGTATCTGAGAAGGTGGTTAGGAGTACCACAGTGCTTCTCTTCAACAGGGCTATACAGCAAGTCAGCCAAGGTCCGGTTGCCCCTCTCCTCAGTTGTAGGGGAATTTAAGACAGGGAAAGCACGCCTCATCATGACCCTCAAAGACTCCAAGGATGACAAGGTCAATGAAGCAGGAGTCAAAATACAGACAGGAAGCAAATGGAAGGTGGCAGGGGCGGTAGAAGAACCAGAGTCCCAACTTCGCCACAGAGACATTGTCGGAATAATGTGTAAGGGCAGACAAGGCCAACAATCAGGTGAGGGAGGCCAACCCTAAGGACAGACGGCACTTGGTACAGCAGGAGATAAGGAAGAAAGAGGAGGAGACTAGATACGTGCGAGCAGTGGAGATGGGGAGTCAAGGGACCTGGACAAAGTGGGAAACAGAACAGAGAGTGTTGACATGGGATGACATATGGAAATATACAGGTCTCCCCCCTTTTCGAACGTTTACTTTACGAAACCTCACTGTTATGAAAGACCTACATTAGTACCCTGTTTTCACTTTCAGAAAAGACCTACATTAGTACCCTGTTTTCGCTTTCGCTTTCACTGTTACGAAAAAAAAGCAGAGGGCGATAAAAAATTCAGCACGCGAAAAAATCAGTGCGCGATAAAAGGCAGAGTACGCCCCAAGCAGCCGCTCTCCCCCGGATTCGGAATGGCATTGCTTTAACACGTGCCTGTGAGCAGCCGTTTGCAAGATGAGTTCTATGGTGTCGGAAAAGCCTAAGAGAGTTGTAAGGGTGTTACACTTAGCGTAAAACTAGACATAATTAAGCATTTCGATCATGGCGAACGAAGTAAGGACTAAGTGAGTTTGGCTTGTGGAAGCTGACGAAGATGATGTTGAAGAGGTTTTGGCATCCCATGACCAAGAACTGATAGATGAAGAGCTGATGCAATTGGAAGAGGAAAGGATAACAATCCAAACCGAACGCAGTAGCGCAAGTGAAGCAACTACGTGAGATTTTCGCTGCAATGATAAAGTACGACTTTAATTTTGAAAGGGTACTTCGGTTTAGGGGATATTTGCAAGATGGTTTGAGTCCTTACTGTCATGTGTGAAGCCAAGCAGAGCTGCAGAACGGATGCTGTTAATGAGAGAGAAATAACGAGAGACAAGGGAGAGCCATTCAAAATGCTAATAAGAGAGAAGAGAGAGATAATGAGAGAGAGACACATAATTCAGCATGTTGGTGTCTGCCACAGACAGTTTGCTATGAACCTGAACTGTTCATTAGAGACAATAGGAAGTGTGAAGTTTGATGGACAGGTGATACCCCATCAGGGGGAGGATAAAATAGCGGGTTTGCTAAGGCACAGACATACACGCCATGAGACACTGGAAAGAGCATTGTGCCCCACAAGTTGGTGGGAGTTTGGAGGACTGATTTGCAGAAATCGGTCAGAGGCTTACAGGGTGTAAAGGTACGACCGGTGGGAACCTGTTGTGTGTCCGCCCTTGCCTGGGTGCCGGGTTCACCACGGAAGAACGATAGCATCTGGAACGGAGGGGTCGCAGTCGGTGACCACAACGGGATCAGAAGGCCTCAAAAGGTTTGCCTGAAACCTCAACTGTATCTCTCACTCTCTCTCTCTCTCTCCAACGGTACAACAGCAGCGATTACTTCGAACTACTCTAGACTGAACTGAACTCTGTTTCACCTTAAGACCAGTCATTTTACCCCTAGACAGCAATAGAGCTTGGTTGATTCCTATTACCCTATATCTGTGTACATGTGTATACTATCATTGCTAACCTGTTACATATATATCCTTCTGGTTAGTGTACTGTATTACTTATTTTTTTTAATAAAACTTTATTAGTTTCTAGTAATCACAGACTCTAATGAGTGTTCCATTTCTGCTAGATTGACAACCCAGTTACGGGGTACGTAACGTTACAAAGAACTGTATGATAGAAAAATGCACGAGGCAACAACAGCACATAACCGCACATTTGGAAAGCGGTGAAATGATCGGACAAAGTTCAGCATGGATTTGTGAAAGGAAAATCATGTCTGATGAATCTCATAGAATTTTTTGAGGACGTAACTAGTAGAGTGGATAGGGGAAAACCAATGGATGTGGTATATTTGGATTTTCAACAGGCTTTTGACAAGATCCCACACAGGAGATTAGTGTGCAAACTTAAAGCACACTGTATTGGGGGTAAGGTATTGATGTGGATAGAGAATTGGTTGGCAGACAGGAACAAATAGTGGGAACAAACAGGACCTTTTCAGAATGGCAGGCAGTGACTAGTGGGGTACCGCAAGGCTCAGTGCTGGGACCCCAGTTGTTTACAATATATATTAATGACTTAGATGAGGGAATTAATTGCAGCATCTCCAAGTTTGCGGATGACACGAAGCTGGGCGGCAGTGTTGGCTGTGAGGAGGATGCAGGGTGACTTGGATAGGTTAGGTGAGTGGGCAAATTCATGGCAGATGCAATTTAATGTGGATAAATGTGAGGTTATCCACTTTGGTGGCAAAAACAAGAAAACAGATTATTATCTGAATGGTGGCTGATTAGGAAAAAGGGAGGTGCAACGGGACCTGGGTGTCATTATACATTAGTCATTGAAAGTGGGCATGCAGGTACAGCAGGCGGTGAAAAAGGCAAATGGTATGCTGGCATTCATAGCAAGAGGATTCGAGTACAGGAGCAGGGAGGTACTACTGCAGTTGTACAAGGCCTTGGTGAGACCACACCTGGAGTATTATGTGCAGTTTTGGTCCCCTAATCTGAGGAAAGACATCCTTGCCATAGAGGGAGTACAAAGAAGGTTCACCAGATTGATTCCTGGGATGGCAGGACTTTCATATGATGAAAGACTGGATCAACTAGGCTTATACTCGTTGGAATTTAGAAGATTAAGGGGGGATCTTATTGAAACATATAAAATCCTAAAGGGATTGGACAGGCTAGATGCAGGAAGATTGTTCCCGATGTTGGGGAAGTCCAGAACGAGGGGTCACAGTTTGAGGATAAAGGAGAAGCCTTTTAGGACCAAGATTAGGAAAGACTTCTTCACACAGACAGTGGTGAATCTGTGGAATTCTCTGCCACAGGAAACAGTTGAGGCCAGTTCATTGGCTATATTTAAGAGGGAGTTAGATATGTCCCTTGTGGCTAAAGGGATCGGGGGGTATGGAGGGAAGGCTGGTACAGGGTTCTGAGTTGGATGATCAGCCATGATCATACTGAATGGCGGTGCAGGCTCAAAGGGCTGAATGGCCTACTCCTGCACTTATTTTCTATGTTTCTATGTTTCTATGCTCATCAGTCAAGCAAGACTTCCATATCAGCCACAGCAGACGACGAACCTCAACCTTCGACATTGAGGCGGGTAGTCATAGGAGAAGATGAGCTGCCTGCTATAATGGAAACTAATGACGAGATGACACCCCAGTGTCCCACCACCCCAACACCCAGGCCGCGGACAGATACTGTACCGATTCGCAGAGAATGCAGCAGTAGCTGGGAGGCACACAGCACATCTTTTAAGAAAAAAGCTGAAATAAACATGCTAATTAATTAGGTGCTGCCCCACACATAATTGTCCACCCAGATCAAAGGCGATGCAATCGGCAATCGGTACTGATCTGGGCCGACAATTACGTGCCAGTCAGCACCTAATTAATTAGCATGTTCATTTCCGGTTTTTCCTTAAAGATGTGCTGGATGCCTCCCGGCTACTACTGTACCCCTGCATGCTTCGCGGCAATGTATCGGTCGGCAGCCTGGAGGGTGGGGGCCACTGCACCACCCCAACCTGCGACAACTCAGTCTAACGCACCATCATCAGTGTTCTCAGCGCTGTCCCAATTCCAGTAAGTGATACTACACTGTACATACATTATTTCTATCGGCTATGTATTTTTACGTGTTATTTGGTATGATTTGCCAGCTTCATAGCTTAAAGGTTACTGGAGAGCGCTTGCACCATGTTTTTGCCAACAGTGCTTGCGTGAGATTTTCTGCCGACGGCACTTGCATGAGATTTTCGCTACGGAGAACAGTTCAGTAATGATTGTGGAAAAGTATTTCTACTTTATATAGGCTGTGTATTTATCATATCATTCCTGCTTCTACTATGTGTTACTGTTATTTTAGGTTTTATGTGTTATTTGGCATGATTTGGTAGGTTATTTTTGGGTCTGCGAATGCTCACAAAATTTTGCCATATAAATAAATGGTAATTGCTTCTTCGCTTTACGACATTTCGGCTTATGAACCATTTCATAGGAACGCTCTACCTTCGGATGGCGGGGGAAACCTGTACTTCCTTCCAACTCCAGTTCTTACTGGGGGCTGTGTACAATGTATTACCAACTCCAACAACCCTGCGGAACTGGCAAATAACAGAAAACCCAACGTGCCATCTGTGCCAGAAACCTGCCAACCTAGCGCATATTCTTTCTTCATGCCAGGTTGCCCTTTCCCAGGGACGGTACAGATGGAGACACAACCAGGTTTTGAGAGCACTTGCTCACACTTTGGAGACAGAGAGGAAAAAAGACCACAAAAAGGACAGCCAACCAAACTTCACCAACTTCATCAGGACCGGGGAACATGCTGCAGCAACAAACAAGCGTAGAGATGGTATCCTGAGCATGGCAAAGGACTGGGAGATGAAGGGCAATCTTGAAAAGAAGCTGATGTTCCCACCAATAGTAGAGACCATACTTCGACCAGTCGTTCTACTATTATCAGAGAGTGCAAAGAAGCTCGTGGTGATAGAGCTAACAGTACCATGGGAGACCCAATGCCAAGAGGCTCACGACAGGAAGCTTGGGAGGTACAAAGACCTGGTGGTGGACTGCAGACAGCAAGGCTGGCAGTCATGGAACTTCCCTGTCGAAGTGGGGGCAAGAGGATTTCCCGCCATGTCATGCTGGAAGATGATGGCAGCTTTAGGGATACAAGGGAGAACCAGGAAGAGAGCCGTTAACACCATGGCCCAAGCAGCAGAGAGAGCTTGGGCCATGGTGTTAACGGCTTTGGCTGCAAAGGGACGACAGTAGCTGGATGTCTGATCGTTGAGGGTAGAAAACTGATCATCTTCTGCTGTCCCACCATCCCGAGGATGCGCCAGGTTAGGGGATGAAACATCTGAAGGTAGATGGACACAGCTGATGACTCAATGGTCCAGCAGCAGAAACATCACAGCGGCTTAAGGTAAAAAGATAGAGCCCCAGCCACAGACCTCTGTCTGGATTACTCTGCCTGTCATAGTGACGTTGAATACCTTAACCTATGGAGCACTCCAGGCAGTAATGGCCAATCTATGCCACGTGTTGCAGTTTGCCATTCATCATAGCATCTGCGACTTTATGGAGACTTCTCCATTCAAACAGAGGTAAATTCATTCCCTTTCCTACGAGTAAAGAGCAGCAGTTATGCAAGCATGTAGGTTACCCCAGATAGCATTGGGGTTGACCATCAAGGGTATCGCTTGCAGCTGGTGCTTTATAAATGATCTGGATACACACTAAGGTGCAATTTATGGTAAACACTGCCACCATTATATTAAGGTCTCAGCAACACAAGTCAGATTGACTCTTTATCTCACATTACTTAATAAAATGGTTAAACTCTCCAAGTCCCTATTCCAGGCCTCTGGGTTACTAGTATGGTAATACAAATCTTCCCCAGGTTACAATCACCCAACTTAAGTACAGCATGCACATATAAACAAACGTTTGGGAATCCAGTGGGATAGATTTACCAGCTACTGTGGGACAGCAGACATCCTCCAATATGTAGGAACATGGTTCACAGTAATATTATTGCATTTTGCATGGAAAGCTGAATAGTTGATTTAAATACCCTGGTTTAACCACACATTATCCTTGGTTGGTCAATGTACATTGCCAGATGGTTGTATATCCACTTATAAACTGTTCAGGTTATGAATGGTTCTCACAAATGAACCCGATCATAACCCGGGTAATGTCTGTATGTCAATTGTTCAGATATTTCTGTTGACCTACTACTTACAGGTTCCGATAAAATCTTTCCTTCACAACTTAAAATTGTCATTTTTGTTATCTTCACCTTTGGTTTGTTTATTCATCAAGTTATGATTACATTTATTTAATGTGTATACAATGTTGTGTTTTTCAGAACCTCTCCATCCATAAACACTGAGGATGACATACTTTCAAGACATTGAAGATGTCCCACATTGGAAATTCACTGAACCGTCTCACTCAGTCGATTTACCCAGTCATTTTGAAATGAACCTTTTAAAAATGAAATGGTTCCTGGTCGTTGATATTCCAGATTCCTCAATTACGTTGAAAATCATTATGTAGTAGTAGTCCAAGGTATGTTATGATTTCCAATTTCTGTGCATGGTCTAAGTCATTACATGAATAACAGGTTGAAAGGAGTGCCGCATCGCATGGATTCTCTGATGCATTGGGTCATGAAGCAGTTACACACTACATTTACCAGCTCTGACTTAAGGCCCTTTGGGTCTTCCTATTATATCAGGTTGATTAAAGTAGTGAATAGACATATTCCCAAAAGCAGCAAAAGTGTTGTTTCAAAAGCTGCAACTCCTTGGATGAGCAAATGAAATAAAATACAATTTAATGTAAAAGAATCATACGTCAAACTCTGGACTAGTAGTGCAAAAAAAATCTCAATTATATAAAGTATAGAGAGAAAGCAATAAAATAAATTGGAAAGGCCATATGTAGGTATATTAAAAATTGGCAGCAAGAATAATGAATTTCATAAACACATTTAAAAAGAATAGTTAAACATGAGGTATGGATACTTCACTATGAAACAAAGAATTCAATTTCAGTAGAATGAAAGAATGACAATGATACAATAATGCTTGTACTTTCCTTTCATGAAGAGGTGTGGTTAGAATAAAAGGCATAGAAAGTGATAAAAAATGAAATAACTGTAGATAAAGAAATAATACAAAAAGGTGGGTGTTAAAATAATATACATATCAACAGCCTAATAACATCCAATCAATAATATTCTAGGTAACAGGAAATATGAAAGGAGGAAAACAGGTCCTGTCATTTCTAGTATCTGACTCATAATTGATAACAAGGACAGAAAATGAAGTGACATTCACAGAATTTGTTTAAGGAGAAATTACTTCCAAAATAGGTTAATACTTGGGGGTTGTTCCAATGCACCTTAATATTTGTCAAATTTACTCTTTCAGAGAGTGTAATTTTGAACTGAAAATCAAAAAACAAACTGCAGATGCTGGAAATTTGGCAAAGGCCTTTTGAAGGGTTGATTCTTTTTGATGTTGCCTCTGCCTTTCACCGAAGCTGTCTTACCTGCAGGGTGCTTCCAGCATTCTTCGCTTTTTATCTCAAACTTTGTGGTGGTGTATTATCAGTTCAGGAGAATATTAGAGTCATACACAGAAACAGCCCTTTTGTCCACCTAGTCCATGCCGAACTGTTATTCTGCCTAGAGCAATACACATAATGTGCTGGAGGAGCTCAGCAGGGCGGGCAGCATCTATGAATGGGAATAAACAGTCAACTTTTTGGGCCGAAACCCTTCATCAGGACTGAAAACGAAGGGGAGTGGGAGTAATTTCTGCCTAGTCTTATCAACACATGGACCATAGTCCTCCATACACCCTCCTATCATGTACTTATCCAAACTTCTCTTAAATGTTACAGTTGAAACAGTATCTACCACTTCCACTGGTAGCTAATACCACACTCACATCACCTTCAGTTTCCCCGTTAACATTTCACCTATCACCCTTAATTTATGACCTCTAGTTCTTGTCTTCCCCTAACTTCAGTGGAAAAACCCCATCTATATCCCTCAGAATTTTTACATACCTCCATCAAATCTTCCTTTATTCTCCTACACTCCAGGAAATAAATTCCTATCTTATTCAACATTTCCATACAACTCAAATCCTCACTATTGCAATGTTGGAGAAAAGATATTATGGTACTAAACAGAATCACTCTGCTTGAAGTTACGATGCAATACTGCTACAATTGTGCTGTAGGCTGCCAACTGGTGGCAAGCATATTGAGCGTAGACTTGCAGGGGAGTTGTGGAGCTAATTGCATAAAGAGTAAAAAAGGAAGGAGCTTCTGAAGTGTGTTCAGGTGAACTATTACGATCAGTGCATTCCTGGATCAATTAAATGGGCACGTGATTAGATTTGGTTCTGGGAAATGAGCCAGGATGAGTGGAGCAGGTATCAATCTGAATTGTAGCAGAATTATAATGTTTAGAATAGTTATGAAATAAGATGTAGACAACCTCACTGTAAGACGTCTGATTCTAAAATCACTGAGAATCAAAGCCCAACAGGTGAACATGGAAGGCTTTTTGACGTGGGCATGTTTCAATATCTGATGAGGGAGAAAGGCAGGGAAATTAAATCCAGAGCTGCCTGGATTACCAAAAGGAAGTAGAATGGAGTAGGGATAAAGTGTTTATAGTAAATGTTAATGCAAGTGAGATCCAAACAGATTCCAATGAATTCAGAGAGCAAGTGAGAAAGGAATTTAAATACATGAAAGAGAAAGAATGAGAAAAGACAAAAAATAAAGATATCCAAATTTATTTTGTGGGTAAGTGAGCAAGAAAAAATATTCAGTAAGGTCTGCTGGACCCAATGTCTGGGTAAAAATGAAAACAACCCATGGAGACAGATACCTTGGCTACTTCATATCAGTTTGCATCAAGGAGAAAGATGCTACTGCAGTTTTGGCAAAGGAAGATGTAGTTGGGACTTGGGATCGGCCACTCCAACATGGCTGACTTATTAACCCTCCCAGTTCCATTCTACTGCCTTCTCCCTGTAACCTTTGACACCCTTACTAATTAAGAGCCTATCAACCTCCACTTTAAGTACATCCAATGACTTGGCCTATCTGTGGCAATAAATTCCATAGATTCGCCACCATCCAGCTAAAGGCATAACATCATAGGGTATCATCCAGATTGAAGGAATAAGAGTATCTAGATAGAAAATTGGCAACGAGTGTAAGAATATAAGGAAAAATTTCCGAATGGTGTAAGTGTACGATGGAGTCCTGAGTGATCGGTATCAGGACCACTGCTTTCTGTAATATATATTAATGGTTTGGACTTGAGTATGCAAGGTGCAATTGCAATATTTGCAGATGATAGAAAGCATGTTGATAACAGCAAATTTCACTTTGCGAGGAAGTAGCAACATGGCACAATTCTAAATACAGTACTAAAACAGAAGCAGCTGGAGATTTATATGCATAATTCTATGGAAGTGACAGGGGAATGATAAATTTATTTAAAAAGGTGCTCAGGACCGTGAGATTGATAAGTGGCAATGTAGAGAACACCAACTACAAAATCATGATGAATTTTAATTGTTCAGCTGGAACCATATCCAGTTCCGCATGTTAAATTTTAGGCTTGATATGAATGGATTGGATAGAGTGCATGAGAGAATTATCAATAAATAGGAATTTTTGCTGTGGATAGACTGGAGATGCTGCGACTGTTCTCTTTGAAACAGGAGTATGCAAAGGGATCTGAAATCACAAAAGATATTCTCAGAATAGATAGAATAACGTAGGTGGTTGAGTGGTTCTCCTTTTGTGTAACCTTGAGCTTCTCAATATCGTGCTGTATTTTGGGAGTTCATTTGTCATCACTGAAGACTCACTGGGAATGCTGCATCTTTTCAAGTAAGCTTCACCAATGAAACAAAGTGACATTAGGAAAACTCAGCAAATATCAAGCTCTCTTTTGAACAGTATAATTGAATCTGCCAGCAATGGAATACAGGCTCTATTAAATTGTTCAAGCAATAGATATGTATCTGAAGGAAAGAATCAGTAGAGCTATAGACAGATGTCAAGTCTAGAACTAGATGGCTTGCTATAACCCAGAGTTGGTAAAATTTCAATGGCTTAAGTGACTTCCTGTGTGCAATCATTCTGTGTAACCTTTAAAATGGTTAGTATTGATTCCACAATACACCAAAGCTGGAAAATTTCCTAATAAAATGAAAATAGCCAAGGTCATTCCAATATACAAAGCTGGAGATAAACATGTATTTTCAAATTATAGACCAAATTCTTTGCTCTCACAGTTTTCCAAAATATTGGAAAAAATACTTATAAGAAGGTTAAATGATTTCATAACAAAACATAATATACTCTGTGAACAGCAATATGGTTTTAGAAAAAACAGAACCACTACAATAGCATTAATAGACTTTGTAGAAGAAATATCAAACGCTATAGAAAGAAATGAATATACAGTGGGAATATTCCTTGATCTAAAAAAAGCATTTGACACCATTGACCGTAAATTATTATTAACAAAATTAGAAAGCTATGGTATTAGAGGGGTGGCACATGACTGGTTAAGTAGTTATTTGGAAGACAGGTATTAGTATGTACGTATAAACAATTCAAATTCAAAACCTTTGAGGGTAACTTGTGGGGTTCCACAAGATTCAGTGCTAGGTCCATTGCTGTTCATTCTGTATATAAATATGTATGTGTGGTCTCTCAGACACTAAAATGTATATTATTTGCTGGTGATACAACTATATTTTGCAGTGGGGAACATCTGAAACAACTTTTGGATACAGTGGAGAAAGAACTAAAAATTATAAAGAAATAGTTTGAGACTAACAAATTATCACTGAATCTAAGTAAAATTAAATACATAATATTTGGAAACTGTAGCAAACTCATATAGCAAATTTAGAATAAATGATGTTGAAATTGATAAGGTATCTGAAACACAATTTTTTAGGAGTGGTTATAGATAATAAATTAAGCTGGAAACCACATATAAATTATGTCAAAGCAAAAATGTCAAAATCTATTGCAATACATACAAAGCGCAAGATTTCTTAAATCAGGAATCCTTATATACATTATACTGTTCACTTATAGTCCCATACATGACTTACTGTGTAGAGGTATGGGGAAATACATATAACACAAGTACAAACTCAATTTTTCTACTCCAAAAGAAAGTCATACGAATTGTAAATAAGACAAGTTATTATGAGCCAACCAATCCACTGTTTATTCAACTAAACACTTTAAAATTCAGAGATTTTGTAGATTTTAATATAATACAAATTATGTGTAAAGTTAGAAATGGACAGACACCACAAAATATCCAAGGATTGTTTAAAATGAGAGAAAGTCATCATGATTTGAGAGGAACATGTATATTTCAAAAACAAAGGATAAGAACAAATGTAAAAAAAAATCATTATATTTCAGTCAGGGGGTGAATCTATGGAACAGTTGTAGTGAGAATTTAAAAACATGCACCACACTTAACAAGTTTAAAAAATTATTTAAAAAATAATTTAATGAACAAATATAAAATGCATGATTTAAAATGAATGGGAGTAATGTAAATAAATGATACCTGGAATTGGATTTTGTGTTGAAAGATTATGAAACCTTTTGTTTTGATGTGATGATTGACGCCAAATATGTTGTATAAGTAAGAGGGGTAGGCGTAATAAGCTGTAGCTTCAGCCTACACTCTTTCGGTCTGTTTTAAAGAATATCTATGTTTTTTGTTGTAATTTTGTCTTATGAAATCATTGTTACGAAATCATTGCTGAAAATGATGCTTTTGTTATGTTTGTACTGACCGAAATAAATTTCATTCGTTTATTCATTTATTTATTGTTTACTTTGGTTTGCAGGAAAATTGGCATCCTATATCAAACTAATGCTTGGCAATCAATTTTTCTTTCACAGATAGAAAAATTTGTTTCAATAGGACTACTGGAAAGCTTGGGGTGATATCTAATGTTGTCCTTTCCTGGGCACTAACATTACAATTTTTTGATGAATATTTATTATTGGACTCTGGTATTCATAATTTTAGATGAGACAAGTCCCAAAACAGTAGATTATCCAAATAGAACTAATGCTCCAACAAACAGAAAATTAGCATAATGGCAACTAACCAGAATCAAGATGAGTACTTTTCTGGTATACTGAGTTGTGATCAAAAATGTTCAGTTTAAATAAAAACAGAAACAATCTGCATTAACATTTTTAATGTAGTAAAGCATTCCAAGATGATTCACAGGAGAACTATCAAGCAGAATTTCATGCAAAGTTGTGTCAGAAGTTATTAGGGTAGACAATGAAAATTTTGAGAAAAACGTAGGTTTAAGAAATCTTTAAAAAAAAATAAAGACATGGAGGATTGTAGGGGGAGATTTTGAGTCCTTGGCAATTCAAGATATAGCTGTTCGCTAGAGAATGATAGAAAATCAACGTTTAAGACAATTATTGGAGAATCACAAATCTTTGAGGGGATGATAATTTTTTTTTAATGAGACTTTGCTGAGCCACAAAACAATCTAGAACAACAAGATAAATGGGATTAACATGAACAAACACAGATAGAAGAGTTTGGATGTATCATGCTCACAAAGCAAGTATGAATGTGTTGGGGAGTATTCAAAGCACTTGAGACCAAGTACACCATTACCAGATGAGTAATTCAGGGACCTGGATTTCTAATCTAGAGATCTGAGTTCAAATCATAATAATAGATGTGGAACTCATATCAAGATTAATAATCTGAAATTTCGAGAAGCAACAACTTGTTTTAGAAATGGCAGGACAAACAATTCATAAATCACAGTACTGATTTTTTCCAAATGAGTACAGATTTAGTATCACTGACACACTGTCCAACTTGAAATTTGTTGTTTTGCAGCACGAGGATGGTAGGTTTTAATCAGGAGGAAGTCCTGATCTGTCTTACTGCCATGGGGTATCATGGCGTATAGAATCAATGTTGAAGAATCCATGGGCTAGTGACTTATACATGGGTGGGAGTAGCCCATGGATTCCTCAACCTTGATTCTATATGCCATGATACCCCATGGCATTAAAACCTACCATCCTTGTGCCGCAAAACAACAAATTTCAAGTTGGACAGTGTGTCAGTGATACTAAATCTGTAGTCATTTGGAAAAAGTCATTCTTCCATTTGTAAGTAGCAAGAAACAGAATATATCCCTTAAAACATATCCTTCAGCTTGGATAGTACTGGTGATAACAAGCCACTTTGAGGATAGACATCAAGGCCCTAACCCAGAGGTGTAATGGAGGTAGCAAGTAAACCAACAGGAGGGTTAAGTAACTCTGTAGTAGTTGCATTGTCTGTGGGAGCATCAGTAGAAGAAGCTCTATGGGAAAACCCCTCCATCGTGCTATAATTCATTCATTATGTGTCGTTGTCATAGCCCGGTCCGTGAAGTCCATATTCCGGTTCACGGTCCGGTCCATCGACCCTTGCTCCAGGTTTTCCTGTTTACCCTGTTTCTGTTCTTGTTGAGCTCTAATTGAGGCAGCTGATGCTAGTTGGGGCTGGCTGCATAAATACCGCCAGAGACCAGGGCATGGTTGCTGGATTGTTCTTGTCCTTACTCCTTGTACCCCTTCCTCTGCCTCCTGTTTCCTCGCCTGAAGCCCTGCCTTGTCTTGCCGGTAACTCTCGCCTCACCTGAAGTTCTTGTCTCGCCTTGCATTGCCTGTAGCCTTGCCTTGTCTTGCTGGTAACTCTCGCCTTGTCTTGCCTGCAGTCTTGTCCTGGAGCCACCCTGTACCTAGCTCCCTTCCTGTCCCTTGCCTCTGCCCGGGTAAGCCAGGCTGTCTTGCCGTTTCCTGCGGTTGGTTCTGTCCCTTCCAGTCCCTTGCCTCTGTCGGGTGGTGATCGATACCCTGCCCAAGAGTACTGCACCCTGCCCAGGGGGAGCCTCTCTAGCCTCAAACCTGAAGACTCCAGCCTCCTGCCTAGCCTCAAGCCTGAAGACTCCAGCCTCCTGCCTAGCCTCAAACCTGAAGACTCCAGCCTTCCACCTAGCCTCAAGCCTGAAGACTCCAGCCTTCCATCTAGCCTCAAGCCTGAAGACTCCAGCCTTCCATCTAGCCTCAAGCCTGAAGACTCCAGCCTTCCATCTAGCCTCAAGCCTGAAGACTCCAGCCTCCTGCCTAGCCTCAAGCCTGAAGACTCCAGCCTCCTGCCTAGCCTCAAGCCTGAAGACTCCAGCCTCCTGCCTAGCCTCAAGCCTGAAGACTCCAGCCTCCTGCCTAGCCTCAAGCCTGAAGACTCCAGCCTCCTGCCTAGCCTCAAGCCTGAAGACTCCAGCCTCCTGCCTAGCCTCAAGCCTGAAGACTCCTGCCTCCTGCCAAGCCTCGCCTCTAGTCTCTAGCCGCAAGCCTGAAGCCTCCTGCCTCCTGCCAAGCCTCACCTCAAATCCCTGGCCTGTAACCTCAAGCCTCAAGTCTCTAGCCTCCTGCCTCCCGCCAAGCCTCGCCTCAAGTCTCTAAGACTCCAGCATTGTCCTTGCCTAGTTCTGGGGTCCAAGCCAGCGGCAAGACCCAGATACTGGATCCTTGCCCAGTCTCTGGCTTGGAGTCCAAGCCCGGGCTTCTAGCTCTTTTGTCCAGTCCTGTTCCAGGTTCCTGGTTTTCCTGTCCATGTCCTTGCCATCACCTTATATCCCAGTCCTGTCCCTAGTACTTCAGTGTCTGTGTCTTGCACTTGGGTCCGTTCCTAGCCACCGCCTTAAGAAAGTCGTTTCATATGGTGTAGGTGATCATGGTCTTTCCATGATCATGACTGTTCGTGGCAAATGTTTCTATAGAAGTGGTATGCCATTGCCTTCTTCTGAGCAATGTCTTTACAAGACGAATGATCCCTGCCATTATCAACATCCTTCAGAGATTGTCTGCCTGTCAGTGGTCGCATAACCAGGACTTGTGATATACACCAGCTGCTCATATAATCATCCACCACCTGCTCCCATGGCTTCATGTGACCCTGATTGGGTGGGGGGAGGGTTGGGGGAGTGGGGGAGTAAGCAGGGTCTACACCCTGCTCAAGGGTGATCTGCAGGCTAGTGGACAGAAGGAGCACCTTACACGTCCTCTAATCTGAGTCGTATCTCTAATCCGACACCCGCGCTACATGCTATTCTTGTGCTAAATGAGAACTGATCTGGATGATTGTACCTGAGGCAACAGAATAAATGAATACAACACTGTGTGTAACCACTGGAATAGACAGGGCTAGGCAATATCACAATAAACAGAGGAGAATAAAGCTTCCTTGTCCTACCCCATCTAGTCATGAACTGTTTGAGACAATTAAACGTCTCATGGGAAGAGGAGGCTGCTATCATATCTCCATCTCAATACTGGTAGGGCCCAGCATGTTAATGATGAAGGCAAGATGGAAGCATTGGAGCCAGGAATAGCCAAAATTGGCCAACTGATAATCTGTTTTGGCTTATCCTATAATCTCTATCATCGCAAAAGCCACTCTCCAACCTTTTGGTTCACAGTGTGCGATTTCAAGAAATGATTGAAATCAGTGGATACAGCAAAGGCTTTAGGATCAGAAAACATTTGAGTTCATTGAGAAGATGGCAATACTTTATCAAAGTGGCTCAAACCCATCGTCCTCAATAATCAATAAATAACGATCTTACCAGTGATGTCAGAAACTGAAGAATGAGGAAAAGAAAATGACCATTAGAGAACACTAGATGTCATGGTTGAATAGCAGGACCTAAGCGACTACAGGTGATGAACTGGTTATAATGGATAGATACAAATGGGACCAAGAAAAGTTCCAGACTCCAGAATGATTATGAAGAAATTGGGAGGAAGATGCTACTATAAACTATGTTACAACCAGCAGTATAAATGGAGAAGAATAAGAAAGGATAGGTTACCTTTGCCACTTTCATATAAAGTGTAATTTATGATTTTAATAAGAGCTCTTTTGATGCTGTGTGATGGCAGCAGATTCAATAATAACCCTCAAAAGGGAATTCAATAACCGCTCAAAGGAGAAAAAAAATGCAGGAAATGGAATGCATTCTCTATGGGAATGAAATTGGTTATTTTTTCAAGGATTTGACATAGCGATAATCGTCCAAAAGTCCTCCCCCTGTACTTTATCCTTCCACAATTCCATATTATGCAAGGCTAATGTGTGCAGCTACGCAAGAAACTGCAAATCACGTCACCATGTGGACAATACTTTGTATAAATATGCCCATGGAGATAATTCCCCAACAATACCAGAACAAACTGGTATGAATCTCCTGCACATTGCCTTTTCAGTGCACCTTTCGAAATAAACTTAAATTTGCACTCCAAGGGCTTGCATCCATAATTTTCTGCTCCATCACAAAATCGTCCTTTGAATTGAATTGAAATACATCAAGTATGCAATTGATTTGCCTAAAATAAAAAAAATGTGATTTTAGTCTTATATAGTAGCATTTACTTGCTTTTGTAGATGGTTTGCCAAAGAAAAATAAATGCAGCAATAATCACTCATGATATTCTGAGGCACCAGAGAATAAGAATAGTGTGATTGGTACATCCTTTCTTAAATGTGAGGTAATAGATTGCTGGAATTAAGCTTCATTAATAAAATATTGTTATTTAACTCATTTATTGGTCATGGCTACAGCTACCTTAATAGCTGAAAAGGAGCCAGAATTTCAATGAGATTAATCCTTAATAAGATGAATCATTTGGCACACACTATGTTTGCATTAATGAACTTTTCTTGCGTACATTTATTTACCCAGCACCATGCCCGGTATAATTTTCCTTACTCAGGCAGCCTTCTCATTTCCACTTGATCATTTGATATTTTACCTGATAAACATATCTCTGCTAATATATTGCATTCTAACACTCAGATAAATATAAGTTATCACTTAACTATTTTGATACCTCTGGCTTTCAGTCTGTGTTAATGAAGCCAGCAACACTATATGCTCAAAAGAGCTCCTATTGGGAAAGATTTTGAATAATTTTTCTTTTACTCTTTTTTACCCAGCTATTCCTCACTATAATTTGTTATGCCATACTATTTCAAAATATCAGTGACTTTTAAAGAACATTACTTTTGTGGACAGAAATAATCTACACAGAGTTTGGGGTTTACTTTCAGTAGAAATTTTCTCTTTATTACAAACTGACGTCAACAGGAGAGTCACACATCCTGGAATGAATACTCGCTGATCCAAAGTTTTCATTATTCCTATACTATTTCTAGTCTACACTCCCTCACCAAATCTCTATACCCTGCATGCACGATGTATACATTGAACATAGGGGTGTAGTCGACAGTGAGGAAGGCTATCCAGGCTTGCAGTGGACCAGCTGGAAAAATGGGCTGAAAAATAGCCGATGGAATTTAATGCAAACAAGTGCGAGGTTTTGTACTTTGATAGGACCAACCAGGGTAGGTCTCACACAGTGAACGGTAAGGCACTGAGGAGTGCAGCAAAGCAAAGGGATCTGGGACTACAGGCCCATGATTAATTGAAAATGCAATTGCTAGTAGAAAGGTTCGTAAAGAAAGCATTTGACATGTTGGCTTTCATAAATCAAAGTACTGAGTACAGGTGATGGGAAGTTATGTTGAAGTTGTATAAGACACTGGTGAGGCCTAATGTGGAGTATTGTGTGCAGTTTTGGTCATCTACCTGCAGGAATAATGTAAATAAGATTGAAAGAATACAGAGGAAGTTTACAAGGATGTTGTTGGGTCTGAAGGACCTGAGTTATAAGGAAACATTGAGTAAGTAAGGACTTTAATCCTTGGAATGTAAAAGATTGAGAAGAGATTTGACAGAGATATACAAAATTATGAGGGGTATAGATAGGGTAAATGCAAGCAAGCTTTTTCCACTAAAATTGGGTGGCATGTCTCTGGGAGCTGAACGTCCAAGGATACACGGTGTCTCGGAAGGATAGGAAGGTAGGCAGAGGGAGAGGCATGGCTTTATTGGTAAGAAATGATATTAAATCATTAGAAAGAGGTGGTATAGGATCGGAAGGTGCAGAATCTTTATGGGTTGAGCTAAGAAATCGCAAGGGTAGAAGGACCCTGATGGCATTTATTTATAGGTCTCCAAACAGCTGCAGTGATGTGGACTACAAATTACAACAGGTAATAGAAAAGGCTTGTCAGAAGGACAGTGTTATGATAATTGTGGGGGATTTTAACATGCGAGTGGATTGGGAAAATCAGGTCGGCACTGTATCTCAAGAGAGAGAATTTGTAGAATGTCTGCCAGATGGCTTTTTAGAACAGCTTGTTGTTGAGCCCACTAGGGCTGTACTGGATTGAGTATTGTGTAGTGAACCGGAGGTGATTAGAGAGATTGGGGTGAAGGAACTCTTAGGAGGCACTGATCATAACATGATTGAGTTCACTGTGAAATTTGAAAAAGAGAAGCTGAAATCTGATGTGTTGGTATTTCAGTGGAGTAAAAGAAATTACAGTGGAATGAGAGAGCAACTGGCCAAAATTGACTGGAAAGGGACACTGGCGGGAAAGACGGCAGAGCAGCAGTGGCTGGAGTTTATGCGAGAAGTGAGGAAGGTGCAAGACAGGTATATTCCAAAAACGACCAAATTTTTGAATGGAAAAAGGACGCAACCGTGGCTGACAAGAGAAGTCAAAGCCAAAGTTAAAGCAAAGGAGAGGGCATAGAAGGAAGCCAAAATTAGTGGGAAGACAGAGGATTGGGAAGTTTTTAAAAGCTTACAAAAGGAAACTAAGAAGGTCATTAAGAGGGAAAAGATTAACTATGAAAGGAAGCTAGCAAATAATATCAAAGAGGATACTAAAAGCTTTTTCAGGTATATAAAGCGTAAAAGGCAGGTGAGAGTAGATATAGGACCGATAGAAAATGATGCTGGAGAAATTGTAATGGGAGATAAGGAGATGGCGGAGGAACTGAACACGTATTTTGCATCAGGCTTCACTGAGGAAGACATCAGTAGTATATCGGACACTCAAGGGTGGCAGGGAAGAGAAGTGTGCGCAGTCACAATTACGACAGAGAAAGTACTCAGGAAGCTGAATAGTCGAAAGGTAGATAAATCTCCTGGACCAGATGGAATGCACCCGCGTGTTCTGAAGGAAGTAGCTGTGGAGATTGCAGAGGCATTAGCAATGATCTTTCAAAAGTCAATAGATTCTGCCATGGTTCCGGAGGACTGGAAGATTGCAAATGTCACTCCGTTATTTAAGAAGGGGGCAAGGAAGGAAAAGGGAAATTATAGACCTGTTAACTTGACATCGGTGGTTGGGTAGTTGTTGGAGTTGATTGTCAAGGATGAGGTTACAGAGTACCTGGAGGCATATGACAAGACAGGCAGAACTCAGCATGGATTCCTTAAAGGAAAATCCTGCCTAACAAACCTATTATAATTTTTTGAGGAAATTACCAGTAGGCTGGACAAGGGCGTTGTAGTGGATGTTGTATATTTGGATTTTCAGAAGGCCTTTGACAAGGTGCCACACATGAGGCTACTTAACAAGTTAAGAGCCCATGGAATTATGGAAAAGTTACATACATGGATAGAACGTTGGCTGATTGGCAGGAAACAGAGAGGTCGGAATAAAGAGATTCTATTCTGGTTGGCTGCCGGTTACCAGTGGTGTTCCACGGGGGTCCGTGTTGGGGCCGCTTCTTTTTACATTGTACATCAACGATTTGGATTATGGAATAGATGGCTTTGTGGCTAAGTTTGCTGATGATACAAAGATAGGTGGAGGGGCCGGTAGTGCTGAGGAAACAGAGAGTCTGCAGAGAGAGTTGGATAGATTGGAAGAATGGGCAAAGAAGTGGCAAATGAAATATAATGTTGGAAAGTGTATGGTTATGCACTTTGGCAGAAGAAATAAACGGGCAGACTATTATTTAAATGGGGAGAGAATTCAAAGTTCTGAGATGCAACGGGACTTGGGAGTCCTCGTACAGGATACCCTTAAGGTTAACCTCCAGGCTGAGTCGGTGGTGAAGAAGGCGAATGCAATGTTGGCATTCATTTCTAGAGGAATAGAGTATAGGATCAGGGATGTGATGTTGAGGCTCTATAAGGCGCTGGTGAGACATCACTTGGAGTACTGTGAGCAGTTTTGGTTTCCTTATTTAAGAAAGGATGTGCTGACGTTGGAGAGGGTACAGAGAAGATTCACTAGAATGATTCTGGGAAGGAGAGGGTTAACATATGAGGAACGTTTGTCAGCTCTTGGACTGTATTCCTTGGAGTTTAGAAGAATGAGGGGAGACCTCATAGAAACATTTCGAATGTTGAAAGGCATGGACAGAGTGGATGTGGCAAAGTTGTTTCCCATGATGGGGGAGTCTAGGGAGAGGGCATGACTTAAGGATTGAAGGGTGCCCATTCAGAACAGAGATGTGAAGAAATTTTTTTAGCCAGAGGGTGGTGAATCTATGGAATTTGTTGCCACGGGCGGCAGTGGAGACCAAGTCATTGGGTGTATTTAAGGCAGAGATTGATAGGATTCTGAGTAGCCAGGGCATCAATGGTTATGTTGAGAAGGCGGGGGAGTGGGACTAAATGGGAGAATGGATCAGCTCATGATAAAATGGCGGAGCAGACTCGATGGGCCGAATGGCCGACTTCCGCTCCTTTGTCTTATGGACTTATGGATTATAACCGGAGGTCATGAGTTAAGGGTGAAAAATAAAAAGTTTATGAGGAACATGAGGGGAAGCTTCTTCATTCAGGGGGCCATGAGAGTGTGGCCTTAGCTGCCAGCGCAAGAAGTGCATGTGAGATGAATTTCAATGTTTAAGAGAAATTTGGATAGGTATAGGGTTGGTAGGGGTATGGAGGGCTATGGTCTCAGTGCAGGTCAATGGGAGCAGGCAGTTTAAACGGTTCAGCATGGACTAGATGGGCTGAAGGGCTTGTTTCTGTGCTGTACTTTTCCTATGACTCCATAGAGATAAGCTTTTTGCAGTGTCAAGCTTAAGTACTTATATGCTATGTGAACTCTGCAGTCCTACTTTTACCTTGCATGTCCAGTTCCCATGCTGGAGTTTCATGAAGCTGTTGCTACTCTTGCAGCCAGGAATAAGTTTGCTATAGCTCAATTTTGCCTGCAGTCTGTGGCTCAGGCTAGTTGAGCATATTACAGAATGTGGTACTAACACTCTACGGGTCCCCTTTATCTCTCTGCTACATGATCATCCACCTATCTCTCCCTCTGCAATGCTACAGAGCCAAGAGTTCACCATTTCCCACTCTGAGTTTAATATCCCCCACTACAAATTTATACTCTGTTCAAATTTTAATTTGCTTTAACCATATATCCATATCACCATATAACAATTACAACACGGAAACAGGCTATCTCGGCCCTTCTAGTCCGTGCCGAACTTTTGGCTCCACACATAGCCGTCCACTCTGATTCTCTAAGGGACCAATTTTATCCCTCACTATCCTTTTGCTATTTATATGACAGTAGAAATCCTTTGGATTTATTTTCACCTTACTTGCCAAAGCAACCTCACATCTTTTAGCTTTTCTAATTTCTTTCTTAAGATTCTTTTTACATTCTTTATATTCCTTGAGCACCTCATTTACTCCATGCTGTCTATATTTATTACAGATCTCTCTTTTTTTCCGAACCAAGTCCCCAATATCCCTTGAAAATCATGGCTCTCTCAAACTTTTAACCTTTCTTTTCAACCTAACAGGAACATGAAGATTCTGTACTCTCAAAATTTCACCTTTAAATGACCTCCATTTCTCTATTACATCCTTCCTATAAAACATATCGCCCAATCCACTTCTTCCAAATCCTTTCGCATCTCCTCAGAGTTAGCCTTTCTCCAATAAAAAATCTCAACCCTGGGTCTATACCTATCCTTCTCCATAATTATATTGAAACTAATAGCATTGTGATCACTGGACCCGAAGTGCTCCCCAACACAAACCTCCGTCACCTGACCTATCTCATTCCCTAACAGGAGATCCAACACAGCCCCTTTTCTCGTTGGTACTTCTATGCATTGCTGCAAAAAACTATCTTGCACACATCTTACAAACTCCATACCATCCAGCACTTTTACCGTATGGGCTTCCCAGTCTATGTGTGGAAAATTAAAATCGCCCACAATGACAACCTTGTGCCTACTACTAATATCTGCTATCTCCTTGCAAATTTGCTCCTCCAATTCTCGCTCACCATTTGGTGGACTATAATACATCCTCATAAGAGTTACTGCACCTTTCCCATTCCTCAATTCCACCCAAATAGCCTCCCTAGACGAGTCCTCTAATCTATCCTGCCAGAGCACCGCTATAATATTTTCTCTGACAAGCAATGCAACTCCTCCCCTTCTTGTGCCTCCGATTCTATCACACTTGAAGCAATTAAATCCAGGAATATTTAGTTGCCAATCACACCCCTCCTGTAACCATGTTTCACTAATAGCTACCACATCGTACTTCCAGGTATCAATCCATGCTTTCAGCTCATCCACCTTTCTTACAATGCTCCTAGCATTAAAATAAATGCACTTAAGAAATTTTCCACCTCTTACTCTCTGTTAATCACTAACTGTGCAAACAATTTTACTATTTTCTTTCTTCTTCCCTACATCTGTTCCTACACTCTGGCTCCCCTCCCCCTTCATATCTAGTTTAAATCCACCGGAGCCTCGCTAGCAAACTTACCCGCAAGAATATTTGTCCCCCTCCAGTTCAGATGTAGACAATCCCACTGGAACAGGTCCCACCTTTCCTATAAAACTGCCCAATTATCTATAAATCTAAAGCCATCTATCCTGCACCATGCCTTCAGCCACGTGTTGATCTGCACTATCTTACTATATCTAAACCCGTCTGCACGTGACACTGGTAGCAATCCTGGGATTGCTATCCTGGAGGTCCTGTCATTTAATGTGGTGCCTAACTCCCTAAACTCACCTTTCAGGACCTCCACACTCTTCCTACCCACGTCATTGGTCCCTACATGGACCACGACATTCAGCTGCTCACCCTCCCTCTTGAGAATACCGAGAACTCGATCCGCGATATCACGGACCTTGGCACCAGGGAGACAACAGACCATCCAGGATTCTCGATCTCTTCCACAGAACCTCTTATCTGTCCCCCTAACTATCAAATCCCCTATCACTACTGCTCTCCTCTTTTCCCTCCTTCCCTTCTGAGTTGAGGGTCCCATCTCGGTGTCAGAAACACAACTACTGCAACTTGTCCCTGGTAGGTCGTCCTGATCAACAGCATCCAAAACAATGTACTTATTATTGGTGGGAACGGCCACAGGGTGCTCTGCTCATTCTGCCTCTTCCCCTTCCCTCTCCTGACAGTCACCCAGCTACCTGTCTCCTGACTCTTTGGGGTGACTATCTCCCTGTAACTCCTCTCTATTTCTGCCTCTGCCTCCCAAATGATCCGAAGTTCATCCAGCTCCTACTCCAGTTCCCTGACTTGGTTTGTCAGGAGCTGCAGCTGGATGCACCTTTCACAGGTGTAGTCATCAGGGCCGATTACGCTTGCCCTGACTTCCCACATCCTGCAAACGGAGCACTCAACTGCCCTAACTGCTGCCTCCATTACCTACTCTTACGGTAATTCGATTTATTAAAGGAACTTACCCTGCCTTACCACACTTGGAGTGATTCTCTTCCTCAGCCTCTGCTCGCCGAAGCCTCAGGAGCCAAAGCCTTCCTACTCTGTCTCCCTCTACTCCGTCGCCCGCACCGTTAATCTGTTCTCTTATAAATAGCAGTGGTCAAGAAACTATAATGTTAAGACTGACTGGGACAATGCCATGAGCACATTTTTGAAAATATATTTACACAGATACACTACTAGAAATTTGTTTCATGTTGTTTAACAATTTGTTGATAAAAATTTCATCTTAAATAAATAGTAGTGATCAATGATGATGGTTTCAGTCTGTCTTGAAGGACAATGGAATTATAGTATGCAGTATGGATCAGTCCGTTGTAGATCTGCAATGCCTGCTATGGCTATACAGACCAATTTTGGAGTGGCAGGTCATGCTGCAGTTTCTTCAAGTGAATGTTGTGCCAGGCAGTGGAGGCCAATTGGTGAGGGCTTATCACTCATAACTACTGCCTCCTGTGTTGGTTCTGTTGCTGCGGACAGCAGCATTGGAGTGACCACTTCAGGGCACAAGCCTGGGTGGAAGCTATGGAGATCTTGGGATGCCTAGTCATCAAGATCCCCCTCTCAGCCTCACCAATATAGTCCAAAGGAAAGTGAAGCAGTACGTTTGGCACCAGCTTGGCTGCAGGAGCTGCCATAAGGATGTTCCGTGAGGTTCAGCTGGCTTAAGGACTCCACTCCAGATTTTCTGTCTGGGATTTCTTTTATAGCCTTCATCTCTCCTGAGGCTGCCCACAAGGCAGTGGGACTATTTATCCAGAGCTGAGGATCTGGATCACGAGCACCAGGATGTGTCCACACTCCGGTGATCAGGAAGCATTATATTAGCACATCTAACTATAAAAACAAGACAACTGTTTCAGTTATTTCATGTATATTCAAGGTTAATAGATAAAAACTAGTTTGTGAAGTCAGAGGGAAAATCATGTTCACTCATGGAAATGTTGTATTACCTACGTATACTCTATATGGCCACTATATTAGGTACAGGACTGGAACCCAATGTTGTCCACTATTGCTATAGCCTATCCACTTCAAGTTTCGACATGTTGTGCATTCACAGATGCTTTTCTACATACTATGGTTGTAGCATGTGGTTATTTTAGTTCCTGTCGCCTTCCTGTCAGTTTGTACCAGTTTGGCCATTCTGCTCTGACCTCTCTAATTAACAACGCATTTTCACCCACAGAATTGAGCTGACTGGATATTTTTGTTTGTTTGTTTTCTGCACCATCCCCTGTAAATTATAGAGCAGGAGTTCCCAATCTCGGATCCATGGACTCCTTACTTAATGGCATTGGTCCATGACATATAGAAGGTTGTGAACCCCTGCTCAGGAGGCTGTTGGGCATGAAAATCCCAAGAGATCAGCAGTTTCTGAGATACTGTCTAACACCTGTCTAACAATCATTCCACAGTTAAAATCACTTAGATCACATTTCTTCCCCATGCTGATATTTGGTCAGAACAATACCTGAACCTCTTGATCATGTCTGCATGCTTTTCTGCATTGAGTTGCTGCCACATGATTGGCTGATCAGCTGTGTGCATTAACAAGCAGGTGTACAGTGTACCTAATAAATTGGTCACTGAGTGTTGTTTACTGTCAGGTTTGAAGGATAAATTTATTCTGACTTCCTCGGTAATGTAATCAAGAAAATATTAATATTTAATAATTGGCAGACAAAAAAGAAATTAGGGACAATTTCCTTTCTTTCTCTTCCTTCAGGTACTTAAGCTAAAATATTAATATGCACATCCTGTAATTTAAGCAGGCTTTAACTAATTTTCTATATCGACTTTAAACATTTCATTGATAGTTACTTAATATTTATTGTATGTGCCTTATTTATCTTCCAATGATGTTCCCAAATCTGGACATGGTACACAGTGGTTATTGCTCCAAGACAGTCATCCAAATGTCTGGAATAATGACCCAGCGATATGAGTTAAATCCCATCCTAACAGCTGTAATTCATAAAATAAAAAAATAGCATCAATAATCATGTTGAGAAACTTCTGGGTCACCATAAAAAATAATTTGCTTCATTAATAGACCTCAGGGAATGAATCTGTCATCTTTATCCAATTTGGCCTATAAGTGAATCCATATTTTTTCCTAGGGTAGAAATGTCAAGCACAAGAGGGCATATGTGAGAGGTTGAAAGCTTAAAAGTAGGTATATAGGGTAGTTTTTTATTCTAGACAGAGAGTAGTTACTGGAATGTACTGCCAAGTGTGGTATTGGAAGTTGGATGTGATATTTAAGAGGCATTTAGACAGGGACATGACATGAAGGGAATGGAGAATTATAGATCATACGTAGGTATATGTGATGAGTTTGGATTGGCATTATGTATATTGTGGGCTGAAGAGCCTGTGATGTAGTTGAGTCTCTATTTCCCGAGAAACATCCTAGCGACCTAATCATATCAGGCCAAATAGGAACAGGAAATAAAATGCATACAATAAATATCAAATAATAAGGATCCCCTCTGTGGCCTGAAGCTGCAGATACACAAATCTCCTCAAATTCTCTTCAATCACATTTCACTGTCAGCCCTCCATGACACTGGTAGTTACTGAGCAGTTAAAGTTCTCTCGAGCTGGAAGAGCAGAGTATTCATCTTTGAATTTAAAACTATGAGAAAGCTTTATGAAGCCATATGCTTTTCAGAGTAGGTGTGTGCTAGGAAGAGTAGAGGTTTCTGACCATAAGTCAGAGATGTGATCTGTTCATTTCCTTCGCTCGCTGTTTTCTGCTTGGATTATTCAAGGAGAAATAGAATCACAGAAGTAACCTAATCTACAGGTTCTACGACTTCCAGTATAAAAACAAGTTACATATTCACATAGATATGCCTTGTGATCTACAAGTTATAATATTTCTGATCTCATTCAATGAAATTCGTTATAAATTATGTCTGGTTGAGCAAGCACCAATTTATAGAGCTAAATACCAAAAAGCTGACTTTAATTTTTAACATCAAAATTTATGTTTCAAACAGGATTATACAATATACAAAAGTTAGTAATGAAATGAGATAGACAAAATAATAAATATCAATATTTGCATAAAAATCAAACCATCTGTAAACCTAACTGTAAGTATTTCTCGAAATATTTATCCATGACCAGTTCAATTTGTTGCTGATTTATTGTGGCTCTTTATTCTCTTACCAGCATCACTGATATCCTGTAGGAGGATTGTTGGAGACTAATTAAGTCAAAATATTTGCAAAAAAAATGTACAACAGTAGTAATATTTCACCTATGAAATTGATGAGTCTTTGAGGTGCCCTTGTTGCTTTGGCCAAGCCTTCAAATCAATGTCACCACCAATATCATCTAATTATTATCTAATTAATATCACATTGCTTTTCATAGAACTTGCTTTGCACCAATTGGCTTCTACTTTCCTAATTAACAACAATTACAATGTTTCAAAAATATTAATTGTCTGAAAAACACTTTGCCATATCTGATTACTGAGAAAGGCATTATATGAAAAGTACATGTCTTTTTGTTTAAAATACACTGGTGAAATAATAGAGTTCTAATTGCAGCTGAAAAAATTAAAAAGTGAAATGAAGGTATTTGACAAAGTTTTGCATCAGTAAATAAAATTTAATGAGACATCAAGAGTAATAGGAAGTGCAATAAAGGATAGATGAGAGAGTTCAAATGTATTCACTTTAATCATATTTAAATATAGAATATGTGTTTATGGAACTATATATTTTAAAGAAGAGGGTGCTTTGAAGTTTAATTTTCATTCTGATAAACTGAATCGCTAACTCCAGATGAAATTAATGATGATTTAAATATAACTTATATGAAATGGATCATATGGACTGGCCAAAGATGATCATGTTTGAAAATCAAATCTAAATACTTAAAGAAGTAGCCAAATGGATAGATAAAATAATTGCATTTGCTGTCGTAGAAAAATATTTTTGGCGGTGTTTAGTCCGATGTCTTTCAAAAGGTTTGTTAGCAAAATAAGTCAGATTTATGAGATGAACTAAACTACAGAGGCATGTGCATGAAATTTGGGGATTGACAAGAGGGTGATTGAGATATGAGATGAGTTTGAAGTGATACAGACTAGGGATCTTTGCCTACTTCATATTAAATCCACATTCATGATATATTTTCTGGACTTCACACTGAGATCAATCTCAAGAATTGTGTCATACCACAAGAAGGCTATGTAAACAACAGGACGACTATAAAAAATGTCAGAAAATATTTTAACCAAGATAAACTTTATTCATAATGCTACGTAACCGGCAACAATGAATATTAATCAAGACAGGTTATATAAAAACAACCAAACATTTATTAAACACATATAAGCGATAAGGAAAAAACAAAGGAAAACTTTAACCGGAGGTTAACAGGTACGCAGCCGTTCATCAACTCCACTCGGCTCTGGTTCTCAAAGCGTTAAATGCCGAAACCGTTCTTAAAGCGATACAGTCAGATATAGTTCTTAAAGCGATAACTTCGAAAGTCCAACAGTTTCACACATTCAATTGGGAGAGACTTCTCTGGAGAAGGATTTCTTCACCGACGCACCTTTACTGCTGGTTCCATCCACAGGATTCCCGATGCCGAAAATAAACAGTTTAAATCAACTGACCTTAAATTCCTTTAAAGAGAGAGAACCTTTTTGCATGAACTCATGGCCCTGTTGCAAGAGTTATCTCGATGCAGGCTCTCTCCAACGAAGACTCAATAAGGTTGATCCTTTATTAAACTGCCAAACGATGCCAACTTCTCTCGATCCTTCACTTCAATGAATTCTTCACTCTCCCTTCAAAACTGTCGGAATTGAGTAAATTGGCACTTCCAGCCACAAATTTCCAGTTCAATAATACAATATTTTGTAAGGGAACGCACCTTCCGTTTTAAAAATGAAACTGCGTCACAAAAACAAACACGCAACAGAAATGGAGGCACAACACGTTCTACCTGGAAATCTACAAACTCAAAAACTAACTGCGTCACCTGGGTCGACCCTTATATAGTCACGGGGCACATGTCATCACGTGACCTCACATCGGGGGGGAAAATCACATCAGGTGACCTCCAAAAGACGGTTACATCATTCTCACAAAAAAAACAGATCTCCTTGAGCGTGTAACAATAACAACAAATATTTACTAAGTGATTGTAAAGGATTATGGATTTATTTGGATGAGGCTCAGATGGGACATGAGATACTAAGGTTAGTTAAAACTATTTCTAAAGGATCAAAAGTGACTAAGAAATTTCAAACAGCTAAAAAAGAAGAATGTAGATGCTAGTTATCCAAAATAAAAACTGAAAGTGCTGGCAAGACTCATCAAGTCAGGAAGCGTCTTTGAAGCTTACATTACAGTTTGATGTAAGTTCATCAGATGCTCTTGAGATGGCCTCCTCTGCACAGAGGAAACCAAGCACAGACTGGGAGACTGCTTTTCAAAGCAATGCTGTTCATATTGCAAAGCTGACCCATGAGTTCCAATTGCCCACCACTCCTGTTCTCCATTGCACCTTCCTTCAGACCTCTTTGACCCTGGCCTCTTCCACTTTTGCAACAAAGGCCAACACAAATTTGATGAAGACCATCTCATCTTCCAGTTAGTCATACTGCAGCCTTCAGGACTCGACACTGAATTCAACCATTTCATATAACCAACTTTTCCAGAGTGAATCGGAACTGGTTAATTCTGATAAATTCTCTTCTCTATACTTATTCATCTCCTCTTTGCAGCATACTCACACAGATCACTTGCAAGCCTTTACCACTCTCCCCCTCACAGCCAGCACCACTAATGTTTGATATTTTGATGTTCATCCTATCCCAGATGTTAACATTGTCCTTTCCATTACTGTCCTTACCACCACTGCCTCCAACCCGCCTTCCTTCCTTCTTTGTCTGATTTCTAACTGTTGCCAGACCTGCCAAAAAGCCATCAACCTGAAATGATAATTCTGAATACACTATATGGCTACAAAGGCGGGTGAGAGGCTAGGAATCCTAAAATAAACAAGTCACCTCCTAACTCCCAAAGCTAACCTATTATCTGCAAGGCTCAAGTCAAGAGCATGATGAAGCACTTTTTTTTGGCCTGGATGAGCGCAGCTTCAACAACACTCAACAAGCTTGATACTATATACACATTTTATAGCCTGGGAAAAATACACACTCAAATACTTTTTTGGGTCTTTAATTCCTTTATATATTTTCAATGTTTTAATGCAGAAAAAGTGTATCAAAATAAAAACAACAAAACAAATTAACAAAAAGCAACTTTTACAATCTCAGACAACAGGAATTCTGCAGATGCTGGAAATTCAAGCAACACACATAAAAGTTGCTGGTGAACGCAGCAGGCCAGGCAGCATCTCTAGGAAGAGGCGCAGTCGACGTTTCAGGCCGAGACCCTTCGTCAGGACTAACTGAAGGAAGAGTGAGTAAGGGATTTGAGAGGGGGAGGGGGAGATCTTCCTTCAGTTAGTCCTGACGAAGGGTCTTGGCCTAAAACGTCGACTGCACCTCTTCCTAGAGATGCTGCCTTTACAACCTCAGCTTAATTTCAGTCCACACACTTGTGTATCAACTGGTTATGTATGCAGTATGAAAATAAATAAAACAAGATATACAAAACCAATATACTAGTGGCAATTCATAACACACACATGCTTAACTTCCAAACACGTATAGGTTAGACCCTGAAACGAATTCCCCTCACTCATGCTACTAGGCTGATAAAGAACCATACAAGCATGCTATCCAGTGCCCCATATCTTACTCACAAAAATCTAAAGCATCCACATGTAAAACATGTCAAATTTCCAATATTCTAGACTTAAAAACAAGTATAAATGAATTTACATGAATATTGTCATATATTATTCACCTTTCCTCACCATACCCAGGAAAAGCAGCTCCCAGTCTTGATGGTGGTCTTTCTAGAACATTGTAACTCTTCTTTCTACTCCACATGTGCATAATGATGTCACCATTTTCTCTTAAAGGCACAAGCAGCTATTTTAGCATTACGAGGGTGAATATATAAATGCACTTTAATAATAATAAAAAATAATATTCAACAGTCATCTGGTTACACACATAATAGCCCATCTGATCAGCAACCCATCAACAAATATTCGCTCCCTCCAGCACTAACGCACAATAGTAGCCACTTGTATCAACTAGACTCTAGATTCTAGAGGATATACTGCAGCAACTTGTCCAGACCATGACCTCCACTAGCTAGAAGGGCAGCAAAAACATGGGAACATCACCACCTGAAGTTGCCCTTCAAGCAACATACCATCCTGACTTGAAAATATATTGCAATTCCTTCACCATCATTGGGCCAAAATCTTGCAACTTTCCCCTTGACAGCATTGTTAGTATACCCACAACTTAAGGTTCTCAGAAAGTGGTTCAGGAAAACAGCTTAGACCACCTTCTCAAGGGCAATTAACAATGGTCTATTCTTCTTCTTCTTCTTCTATTTCTGGCAGTTTAGACGCATCTAGGCATATTACTGCCCTCCGCAGGATGTATAATTAATTATAGAACTTCAAGGAACTCAGATTCTCGAATATAACCTAGTCTCATGTATAAACTGAATAATAAACTCTTCAATCTGATATTGGTTCTCTTGATGGCCAAACAAAGATTTAATAGAAAACCAAAATACATTTAAGCCAGAAAGCCTCTTAACAATATGCTTCTTTCAAGTTTGTATTGATTACAGCTCAGCAAATCATGCTGGACTGTCTCTGGACTACCACAGTCACATAATCCAGAAGGATGTTTTCCTATTATCTTTAAATAATAGCTTAGCCCACAATGCCCCAACCTAAGTCTTGTTAATTTCACCATATCTCTACAATTTAAAAGGTAACAGTCTGAGACCTTTTTTAATTAGTGGGTGACTAGAAAAATAATGCCTGTCCTTTAATTCATTTTTCCAATCCTCCTGCCACTTCTTCTCTATACCTTTTTTAATCCTATTTCTCAATTCTGCTCTGCCTGGGGGAACTCTAATTTCTACTCGCCTGCTACATAAGGAAGACTTTGCAATGCCATCCACAATTTCATTTCTTTCCACCCTAGCGTGCCCAGGTATCCATGAAAATCTAACTGCACAACCCATCTTCAGGCCTGACGAAGGGTCTTGGCCCGAAACGTCGACTGTACCTATTCCTGGAGATGCTGCCTGGCCTGCTGCGTTCACCAGCAACTTTGATGTGTGTTGCTTGAATTTCCAGCATCTGCAGATTTCCTCATGTATGGTCTATTAACTGCTGTCTCAGCTTATGAAGCCCACATCCCTTTAATGAGTGTAGACATTTTGATAGGAAATGTTGATCACTGAATCTAGAAGGAAGTAAGAGTGATGTTCGGAGAAATATTTTGGTGTAAGAGACAATGAATCAGGAAGTATTTGAGCCAATAAATAATCATTGTTTTTAATTGAAAACAAGATGACTATTTGAAGCAAAAAAGAGGAAGTGGGTTTAGGAAGCAAAGATGAAATAAATCAACTGTGTTGTACATTTCTATAGTTCAAAGCCATTCTCTCTTTCAGAATATTATTTTACCTACCAGCAGCTGAAAGTTCCATCCAGTAGTTTACTACAAATCCTACCCTTGGTTGCTGTCACTTGGTCCAGAGAAGACATAAACATGATAAATTACACTTTGCAAAATAATTTCCCCTCTAAATAAGCCTTTCACTTTGATGCTTTATTTTTTCATGAACCAAATCCTTACATCCATCCTATGGCTGTTTAACTTTTAATAATTATCTGGATTTAACTAACTGTTGATTTTACCCATCTTGAATGCAAATTCTGTGGAGACACATGCTGAATTAATTTTTATTTTCTAACTTTTTTTCTGTAGCAGGGTTAGTAGCTTTCCGCAACTGGGAACACATAGGGTTATACATATAGTGCTATGCAAAAGTTTGGGCACCTCTGGTCAAAATTTCTGTTACTGTAAATAATTAAGTGAGTAGAAGATGAACTGATCTCCAAAAGGTATAAAGTTAAAGATGAAACATTCTTTTCAACATTTTAAGCAAAATTAGTGTATTATTTTTGTTTTGTAAAATTTTAGCGTGAAAAAAAGGAAAGGAGCACCATGCAAAAGTTTGGGCACCCCAAGAGATTTGAGCTCTCAGATAACTTTTACCAAGGTCTCAGTCTTTAATTAGCTTGTTAGGGTTATGGCTTATTCACAGTCATCGTTAGGAAAGGCCAGTTGATGCAAATTTAAAAGCTTTATAAATACCCTGACTCCTCAAGCCTTATCCCAAAAATCAGCAGCCATGGGTTCCTCGAAGCAGCTGCTAGCACTCTGAAGATTAAAATAAATGATACCCACAAAGCAGGAGGAGACTATAAGAAGATAGCAAAGCATTTTCAGGTAGCAGTTTCCTCAGTTTGTAATGTAATTAAGAAATGGCAGTTAACAGGAATGGTGGAGGTCAAGTTGAGGTCTGGAAGACCAAGAAAACTTTCCAAGAGAACTGCTCATAGGAATACTAGAAAGGCAAATCAAAAACCCTGTTTGACTGCAAAAGACCTTCGGGAAGATTTAGCAGACTTTGGAGTGGTGGTGCACTCTTCTACTGTGCAGTGACACCTGCACAAATATGACCTTCATGGAATAGTCATCAGAAGAAAACCTTTCCTGCATCCTGACCACAAAATTCAGCATCAGAAGTTTGCAAAGGAACATCTAAACAAGCTTGATACATTTTGGAAACAAGTCCTGTGGACTGATGGAGTTAAAATAGATCTTTTTGGCCTCAATGGAGAAAAAAGGGTGCAGAATTTCATGAAAAGAACACCTCTCCAACTGTTAAGCACGGGGGTGGATCGATCATGCTTTGGGCTTGTGTTGTAGCCAGTGGCATGGGGAACATTTCACTAGTAGAGGGAAGAATGAATTCAATTAAACACCAGCAATTTCTGGAAGAAAACATCACACTGTCTGTAATAAAAGCTGAAGATGAAAAGAGGATGGCTTCTACAACAGGCTAATGATCCTAAGCACACCTCAAAATCTACAATGGACTACCTCAAGAGGCACAAGCTGAAGGTTTTGCCATGACCCTCACAGTCCCCCGACCTAAACATCATCAACAATCTGTGGATAGAACTCAAAAGAGCAGTGCGTGCAAGACGGTCCAAGAATCTCACAGAACTAGATGTCTTTTGTAAGGAAGAATGGGTGAAAAACTCCCAAACAAGAATTGAAAGACCCTTAGCTGGCTACAGAAAGCATTTTCAGGCTGTGATACTTGCCAAAGGGGGTGTTACTAAATACTGACCATGCAGGGTGCCCAAACTTTTGCTTCGGGCCCTTTTCTTTTTTTGTTATTTTGAAACTGTAAAAGATGGAAATAAAAAAATAATCTTGATTAAAATAATAAAGAAATGTGTCATCTTTAACTTTATGCCTTTTGGAAATCAGGTCATCTTTTACTCGCTTAGCTATTCATAGTAACAGAAATTTTTACCAGGGGTGCCCAAACTTTTGCATGCCACTGTACACCTGTACAATATGTCAAGTAAACATAGAAACATAGAAAATAGGTGCAGGAGTAGGCCATTCGGCCCTTCGAGCCTGCACCGCCATTTATTATGATCATGGCTGATCATCCAACTCAGAACCCCGCCCCAGCCTTCCCTCCATACCCCCTGATCCCTGTAGCCACAAGGGCCATATCTAACTCCCTCTTAAATATAGCCAATGAACTCGCCTCAACTGCTTCCTGTGGCAGAGAATTCCACAGATTCACCACTCTCTGAGTGAAGAAGTTTTTTCTAATCTCGGTCCTAAAAGGCTTCCCCTCTATCCTCAAACTGTGACCCCTCGTTCTGGACTTCCCCAACATCGGGAACAATCTTCCTGCATCTAGCCTGTCCAATCCCTTTAGGATCTTATACGTTTCAATCAGATCCCCCCTCAATCTTCTAAATTCCAACGAGTACAAGCCCAGTTCATCCAGTCTTTCTTCATATGAAAGTCCTACCATCCCAGGAATCAATCTGGTGAACCTTCTTTGTACTCCCTCTATGGCAAGGATGTCTTTCCTCAGATTAGGGGACCAAAACTGCACACAATACTCCAGGTGTGGTCTCACCAAGGCCTTGTACAACTGCAGTAGTACCTCCCTGCTCCTGTACTCGAATCCTCTCGCTATAAATGCCAACATGCTATTCGCCTTTTTCACCGACTGCTGTACCTGCATGCCCACTTTCAATGACTGGTGTATAATGACACCCAGGTCTCGTTGCACCTCCCCTTTTCCTAATCGGCCACCATTCAGATAATAATCTGTTTTCCCATTTTTGCTACCAAAGTGGATAACTTCACATTTATCCACATTAAATTGCATCTGCCATGAATTTGCCCACTCACCCAACCTATCCAAGTCACTCTGCATCCTCTTAGCATCCTCCTCACAGCTAACACTGCCACCCAGCTTCGTGTCATCCACAAACTTGGAGATGCTGCATTTAATTCCATCATCCAAGTCATTAATATATATTGTAAACAACTGGGGTCCCAGCACTGAGCCTTGCGGTACCCCACTAGTCACCGCCTGCCATTCTGAAAAGGTTCCGTTTATTCCCACTCTTTGCTTCCTGTCTGCTAACCAATTCTCCATCCACATCAATACCTTACCCCCAATACCATGTGCTCTAAGTTTGCACACTAATCTCCTGTGTGGGACCTTGTCAAAAGCCTTTTGAAAATCCAAATATACCACATCCACTGGTTCTCCCCTATCCACTCTACTAGTTACATCCTCAAAAAATCCAATGAGATTCGTCAGACATGATTTTCCCTTCACAAATCCATGTTGACTTTGTCCGATGATTTCACCACTTTCCAAATGTGCTGTTATCACATCTTTGATAACTGACTCCAGCAGTTTCCCCACCACCGACGTTAGGCTAACCAGTCTATAATTCCCCGGTTTCTCTCTCCCTCCTTTTAGCCGCCCTCCAATCCTCAGGAACTAGTCCAGCATCTAATGAGTTTTGAAAAATTATCACTAATGCATCCACTATTCCTTGGGCTACTTCCTTAAGCACTCTAGGATGCAGACCATCTGGCCCTGGGGATTTATCTGCCTTCAATCCCTTCAATTTACCTAACACCACTTCCCTACTAACAAGTATTTCGCTCAGTTCCTCCATCTCACTGGACCCTCTGTCCCCTACTATTTCTGGAAGATTATTTATGTCCTCCTTAGTGAAGACAGAACCAAAGTAATTATTCAATTGGTCTGCCATGTCCTTGCTCCCCATAATCAATTCACCTGTTTCTGTCTGTAGGGGACCTACATTTGTCATTACCAGTCTTTTCTTTTTTACATACCTATAAAAGCTTTTACAGTCATTTTTTATGTTCCCTGCCAGTTTTCTCTCATAATCTTTTTTCCCCTTCCTAATTAAGCCCTTTGTCCTCCTCTGCTGAACTCTGAATTTCTCCCAGTCCTCAGGTGAGCCACTTTCTCTGGCTAATTTGTATGCTGCTTCTTTGGAATTGATACTATCCCTAATTTCTCTTGTCAGCCACGGGTGCACTACCTTCCTTGATTTATTCTTTTGCCAAACTGGGATGAACAATTGTTGTAGTTCATCCATGCAACCTTTAAATGCTTGCCATTGCATATCCACCGTCAATCCTTTAAGTGTCATTTGCCAATCTATCTTAGCTAATTCGCGACTCATACCTTCAAAGTTACCCCTCTTTAAGTTCAGAACCTTTGTTTCTGAATTAACTATGTCACTCTCCATCTTAATGAAGAATTCCACCATATTATGGTCACTCTTACCCAAAGGGCCTCTCACGACAAGATTGCTAATTAACCCTTCCTCATTGCTCAAAACCCAGTCCAGAATAGCCTGCTCTGTAGTCGGTTCCTCGACATGTTGGTTCAAAACACCATCCCGCAAACATTCCAAGAAATCCTCTTCCTCAGCACCTTTACCAATTTGGTTCACCCAATCTACATGTAGATTGAAGTCACCCATTATAACTGCTGTTCCTTTAGAAGAATTCCTAAAAGAATTAATACAATTTAAGAGTGGTTTAGACTTTAAAGCATAGTTTTTAAAGTGTATTTCTGATGTTTTGATTGAGAACTATGTGAAAAACTTTCAAAGGACAATGATTATTTTACGCCATTTACTTTTCTAAACGATTTTTCTGTGAATATTTGCACAACCTAGTCAATGGTATTATTGTTGACAAATGTGAGAGCTCCTCTCAAACAGATGATAGAAGCAAATGGCCTTAGTACTGGGCAAGGAGAAATCCAAATAAATTAGATCGTTGAAGAGGTTTCCTTTTGTTGTTGTCCTTTTAACCTTGGTTAGATAATCTGGAACAACATTTTGAAGTAAAATTAGATGAATAGTTTTTTTCAGTCACAAAATGCAGGAGCTTTGCTGCTTTTGTCTTCTCAGCTGATAAACATCTGCAGAAATGGCAGCAGAACCCAGTCCTGTGTATAGTAAGAAGTATAGGGGTAGAAATTTGTCTATGTTTGTATGTGCTAAATTCTGATGATAGTGGCACATTCAGATTATAATCCACATTGGAAATTCAGTTCCATTGACTTTAATGTAATTTAATTTTGGAAGTGAAGTGCAACGTACACAGTATATGCCTCTCATATAGCATTATTTTGTACATTTGATCATGGATATGTTCCCAATTCATTTTGTTCTTGTGATGGTCTATAAAAGGGATATACTACATAGTGTCAGAAATTAAAGTATCATTCTGAATATATTACGAAGAATACTGAACATGATTCAGAAAAATTATCTTCCTGTGGAATTCCCATTAAGTTGGCAGAGACTATACTTGCGTGATTGATTCAGTATCAATTTTCTGTTTGCCTCTCTGATAGCTATGCAGAATGGTCAATGCTCAAAGCCTTCTCCAGTTATACTCCGCAAATCTTCCTCTGCTACACTGACGACTGCATTAGCACTGCTTTCTGCATTCATGCTGAACTTGTCATTTTTTGTCAGTTTTTCCTCTAACTTCCACCCAGCCCTTAAATTCACTTGGTCCATCTCTGACACCTCCCTCCACTCTCTTGATCTCTCTGTCTCCATCTCTGGATCAAACTGTCAACCAACATCTTTTACAAACCTACTGATTCCCAGGGTTATCTTGACTATACCCCTTCTCACCCTATCTCCTGTAAAAGCGCTATTCCTTTTTCTCAGTTTCTTCACCTTTGCCACATCTGTTCACAGGACCTGGCTTTCCATTCCAGGATGTCAGGGATGTCCTCCTTCTTTAAAGACTGTGGTTTCCCTCACTACTGCTGATGCTGCCCTCACCCGTATCTCCTCCATTTCTCATACATCTGCACTCACCTCATCTTTCTGCCACCGTAATAATGACAGAGTCCCTCTCGTCACCCCATCAGCCTCTGCATTCAACACATTATCCTCTGCAACTTCTGCCATCTCAAAGGGATTTTACCACTAAACATATCTTGACATTCCTCCCCCCACCCACTTTCTTCGGGGATTGCTCCCTCAGCACTTTTCACTGCAAGTGGCCTAACAGCTATACCTACCCATATACATCCTCCCTCACCACAATTAAGGATCCCAAACAGTCCTTCAAGGTGAGGCAACACTTCACTTATGAAATTGGCTGGGATTGTCTACTGTGTCTGGTGTTTCTGATGCAGCCATCTCCACGTTGGTGAGATACATCGTAAATTGGGGGGCTGCTTCTTTGAGCACCTCCGCACTATCCACCACAAGTTGGACTTCCTGATGGCCAAACGTTTTAATTCCTATTCCTATTCCCATTCCGACATGTTGATCCATGGCCTCCTACTGTATCAGGATGAGGTCACCCTCAGGGTGGAGGAGGAACACTTTATGGTCCTTCTGGGTACCCTTCAACCTGATGGCAGAATATCGATTTCTCCTTTTGGTGAATGCATTTCTTCTCCCACCCCCTTTCCTTTATTCCTTCTCACCTGTCTATTACTTCCCCTCTTCCTTCCCTTTCTCCTATTGTCTTCTCTCCTCTCCTGTTCTCCAGCCCTTGACCTTTCCCATCCACCAGGTATCACTTTCAGCTAGACTCTTTCCCTTCCCCCCGCCTTTTGATTTAGGTATCTTCCCCCTTTCTTCTCAGTCCTGAGGAAGGGTCTTGGCCCAAAACATTGGCGGTTTACTCTATTCCATAAATGCTGCCTGACCTGCTGAGTTCCTCCAGCATCTTGTGTGTTTTGCTTTGAATTTCCAGCACCTTCAGACTTTCTCATGTTAGTGATATGGTCAGTCACAATGATAAGCTATTCAGTAATTTCAAAGTGAATATGTTTAACAATAAGTGTACTGTATAGTCATAGATATGTCATGTGTAAGTCTATGTCTATCAAAAACCATCAGCAGATAAAAAAGGTTTGAAATAATATGGGGCATGCCTGATTATATGGAGCCTGGAAGATGTTGGAAATGTTGCACTAATTAGCAATGTATGGTGACCTTCAAGCACAAGGGGCAGCACTTAAAAGCACAGCTACCTGGTTGTAGAAAAGAGAGTAAGACCAATATTAGGTCTGAGTGCATGCGAGAAGCTCAACCTGTTGAAAAGAGTTTTCGTAGTGGCTTCACTGACTAAAGGTGACCGCACTTCACTCATGGACGAGTACGCAGACGTCTTTGAGGGGCTTGGATGCTTACCTGGTGTACACAGAATCCATGGATTTGAGACAGTAGCTCCTGATATTCATGCATGCAGGAAAGTTCCATTTGCACTTAGCGACAAACTTAAACAGGAACCAGCAGGCATGGAACAGGGAAATGTCATACAGAGAATTGAAAAACCAACAGATTGAGTGAGCTCACTGGTCATTGTGAAAAAGAAAAATGGAGAACTGTGGATCTGTCTAGACCCTAGAGATCTCAATAAAGCCAACAACAGAGAACATTTTAAATTTTACACAGGGGAGAAGATCATGTCCCACTTTGTAGGTGCCAAGTGGTATAGCAAACTCAGTGCAAGTCTGGGTTTTGGCTGGTGAAGCTTGATGAGCCAAGTTCAAGACTCTGTACTTTTAAAACACCAGAGAGAAGATATTGCTTTCTTCAGTTACCATATGGATCCAGTCCGCACCAGAAGTCTACCATAAAACCATCCACATGATCCTTGAGGGTATATCTGGTTTTGAGTCTATGATGGATGATGTCATCATTTGGAGATCTACCATGGATGAACATGATGCACAACTGAGACAGGCTAGACGTGACACTGAATGTCAATTTGGAATTAAATAAAGAGAAATATGAGTTTGATGTTAAGACACTGACTTTCATCAGAGATGTCATACTGGAAGAGGAAGTGAAGTTTGACCCCAAGAAAGGTGTAAGCTATTGAGAGCATAGAGAGGCCCCAAAACATAGGGGAGGTGAGATGCTTCTTGGGGATAGTGACTTACCTGGCTAAGTTCATCCCTCAGCTCTCTACTGTGATAGCACCACTTAGGTCACTTCTTGAGCAGCGAAATGAGTGGATTTGGTTTCATGAGCAAAAAGGGTGCTTCCAAAGTCTGAAAAAAAGTCCTAACTGAATAGCCCGTGCTGAAGTTTTATAATCCATAAAGTTGTACTAAAGTTGTTCCCATAAGGATGTGTCCTGATATGGTCTTGAAATAGTACGACTGCAGCAGCATGATGACATTGTGGCCACTGTAACCTGTGGCCAACCATGCACAGATAGAGAAAGAGCTTTTTACCAGAATATATGTATGCGAAAGGTTTCATCAGTATATCTATGGGCAAGCTTTTGAAGTGGAGACAGATCACAAACCCAAGTCTCAATTCTGACAAAGAGTGAAAGCCAAAGAGAGGGCATCTAATAGAGCAAAAATTAATGAGAAGTTAGAGGATTGGGAAGATTTTAAAAACCAACAGAAGGCCACTAAAAAAGTCATTAAGAAGATAAAGATGGAATACGAAAGTAAGTTAATCAATAATATTAAAGAGGTTACCAAAAGTTTTCTCGGATATATAAAGTGTAAAAGAGAGGCTAGAGTGGATATCAGTTATTGGTCAATGATGCTGAGGAGGTAATAATAAGACACAATGAAATGGCAGAGTAACTGAATAAGTATTTTGCGCCAGTCTTCACTGTGGAAGACACTAGCAGAATGGTGGAAGTTCTAGGTGTCAGGGGTCATGAAATGTATGAAGTTCCCATAACTAGAGAGAAGGTTCATGGGAAACTGAAAGGTCTGAAGGTAGCTAAGTCATCTGGACCAGATGGTGTACACCCTAGGGTTCTGAAAGAGGTGAAGAAATCATGGAGGCATTAGTATTGATCTTTCAAGAATCACGATACTCTGGAGAGCTTCTAGAAGTCTAAAACTTTGCAAATATCCCTCCACTTTTCAAGAAGGGAGAGAGGCAGAAGAAAGGAAACTATATGCCAGTTATTCTGAACTCAGTAGTTGGGAAGATGTTAGAGTTGATAAATAAGGATGCGGTTTTTGGGTACTTGGAGGAACATGATAAAATAGACTGTAGTTAGCATAATTTCCTGAAGAAAAAAAACCTTGCCTGGCATATCTGTTGGAAATCTTTGAAGAAATAACAAGCAGGATAGACAAAGAAGAATCTGTTGTTGTTATGTACTTGGATTTTCAGAAGGCCTTTGACAAGGTGCCACACGTGAGGTTGCTTAACAAACTGCGGCCCCCTGGGATTACAGAAAGATAACATGGATAAAGCAGTGTCTGGTTGGCAGGAAGCAAACAATGAGAACAAAGGGAGCCTTTACTGGTTGACTGTTTGTTAGTACTAGTGTTCCACAGGTGTCTATTTTGGAATCAATTCTTTTTATGTACTATGTCAATGATTTGAATGGTAGAATTGATGGCTTTGTTGCAAAGTTTGCGGATGATGTGAATATAGGTAGAGGGGCAGATAGTTTTGATGAAATAGAGAGGCTACAGAAGGACAGACAGGTTAGAAGGATGGGCAAAGAAATATCAGATGGAATACAATCTCTCAGAGTGTATGGTCATGCACTTTGATAGAAGAAATGGAAGGATTAATTGTTTTCTAAATGGGGAGAAAATTCAAAAACTTGAGGTGCAAAAGGCCTTTGAGGTCCTTATGCAAGATTCCCTAAAAGTAAATTTGCAGGTTGAGTCTGTGATGAGGAAAGCGAATGCAATGTTAACATTCATTTCTAGAGGACTAGAATATAAAAGCAAGGATGTTATAAAGCGCTGGTGAGGCCTCACTTGGCATATTTTGAGAAGTTTTGAGCTCCTTATCTTAGAAGGGATGGGCTGAAACTGGAGATGGTTCAAAGGAGGTTCATGAAAATTATTCCAGAAATGAAGGGCAAGCGTTTAATAGCTCTGAGCCTGCATTTGCTGGAATTGAGAAGAATGAGGACGGAGCAAATTTAAGATGTCACTAAACAGCAACTCCTTTGCTTGCATCTTTGGAAACAACTCTATTTCTATTTTTGATAACTCTTTTTTTCCTTTTCAAGGTAGTTTTGACCCTGACCTGGGGTTACACTCTGACTTTGGTTCTTTGCAGGAATGGAACCTGCTCTCAGGGCCTCAAGGATATGCCAAGGATGCGGCCTGGAAGGCTAGAGTTCCTTCAGGGTGCTGGATTTTCATGGCACTGGAGAAAGGATGATTTAATGCTGGTGCACCTGACTGAGGGGTCGTGGGAGAACACAGAACATTGGGAGCTGTGTGTCCAGAGACCTGAGCCTTCTTGGGGCTGATTATCTGGGCACAGAGCTCGGAAAATACGATACAACAGACTTTTAGCAACATAAATCAGCGAGTTGTATGTTATGTCTCCCCTCTCACTGTGAAATGGGGACATCACTTTTTCCCTTATGAGACAGAGAGAGAGAGAGAGAGAGCCTGTGGTATTTTGACTTACTGGGTGAATGAGTAGTTTTTGGTGTACTGTAAGTCTGTGTCTTTACTGATACTTTGCTGCTTACTTGAGTGCTCAGTGGAGGGCACTGATGCTTTTTTGCTGGAGGGAGGGATTATTGCCTTGCTGTTGCTTATACATGGGAGGGGGGAGCAGGAGGAGGGCTGTGGGTGTCTAACGTTTAACCGTCATTCATTTTTGGGGCATTCCTCTGTTTTCATGGATGTTTGTGAAGAAAAAGAATTTCAGGATGTACACTACACCCTGAAATAGTTTTATTGCTTTTCACACTTTGATGGCTATGCCACATGTTATGGAGGAGACAGGCTTAAGGGCAGCGAGAGGAAGAGCATTTTGATTCAGTCAATAGGATACTGGAGGCAAAGGACTTGAAATTTTCTCTTGTTTGCAATAATTGAATCTCCGTTTCTCTCTGCTGATCTAGTCGATTCCTCAAGTTTTGTCAGCGAGGTCCTTGCATGGGGACCTCATTGATATTGAGAAACAAGAGACTGCTGGTGCTGGAGGCCTTTGCAAGTGCTGCAGCTGTGGCTGGGTCTATGGCTGCAAAACATTGCAGATCTTGTTAAGCATCATAATGAAGCGGAATCAGCATCATCTATTCTCACTAGGTGCACATGAGAGAACACTTCATCAACAGATATTGATACATCTCTTGCTGTGTGTCCTCCTCCTCCTCCTTTTGGCAGGTCTCCTTCTCTGTAGGAACAAGAGACTGAGATGTCAGAGATCTTGAGTAAAACACACAAAAATCTGGAGGATCTTAGCATGTCAGACAGAATCTATGGAGGGATATGAATAGTTCATGCTTTAGTCAAAGCCCTTTATCTCAACCAAAATGTTTTCTTTTCTGTCATACTGATGGGCAGAGAAAATGGCCACCACTGCAACAAAGAAAGGGCTTCACAAACAAAGTTCAAAGTAAATTTATTATCAAAGTACATATAGGTCACTGTAAACAACCATGGAATTCACTTTCTTGCAGATATACATAGTAAATCCATAATAGAATAGTAACCATAACAGAATTAATGAAAGACCACATTAAATTGGATATTCAACCAGAGTGCAAAAGGCAATACACTATGCAAATAAAAAAGGAAAAATTAACAATAATAAATAAATAAACAACAAATATTGAGAACATGCCATAAAGAGTCTTTGAAAGTGAGCCCATAGGTTATGAGTACATTTCAATATTGGAGCAAGTGCAGTTGAGTGAAATCCCTTCTGGTTCAAGAGCTTGATGGTTGAGGGGTAATAATTGTTTCTGAACTTGGTGGTGTGAGACCCGAGGCTCCTGTGCCTTCTTCCTGATGGCAGCAATAAGGAAAAGAGCAGGGTGACGGGTTTCGCTGAAGATAGATGCTGCTTTGCTGTGACAACAATTCATGTAGATGTGCTCAAAGGTAGGAGGACTTTATTCATGATGGACTGGGCCATATCGACTACTTTTTGTAGGACTTTCCGCTGAAAGGCATTGCTATTTCCATATCAGCTTGTGATTCAGCCTGTCAATATACTCTCCATCTCACATCTACAGAAGTTTGTTGAAGTTTTAGATGTCATGCTAAATTTTCACAAAGTCCTAAGGAAGTAGAGGCACTGCCATGCTTTCTTCTTAATTGTACTTATCTGCTGGACCATGGCCAGGTCCAAATGATAACACCAAGGAATTTAATGTTGCTGACCCTCTCTACCTCTGATCCTCTAATGAGGACTGGATCATGGTCCTGTAGTTTTCTCCCACTGAAGTTAATAATCAGCTCCTAGGTCTTGCTGACATTGAGTAAGAGACTATTGTTGTGGCACCACTCAGACAGATTTTCAATTTTCCTCCTATTTGTTGATTCATCACCACTCTTGATTCGGCTATGACAGTGGTATCATCAATAAACTTAAATATGGCATTGGAGCTGAGCTTAGCCACACAGTCAGAAGTGTGAAGCAAGTAGAGCAGGGTCTAAGCACACAGCCTTTAGGTGCATTTCTGCTGATGCAGATTGTGGAGGAGATATCGTTGTCAATAAGAGCAGACTGGGGTCTGCAAGTGAGTAAATCGAGGATCCAGTTGGACAAGGAGATATTGAAGCTTAGCACTTGAAGCCTATTGATTAGTTTTGAGGGGAGGATAATATTGATTGTCAAACTGTACTCAATGAAGAGCATCCTGATGTATGCATCTTCACTATCCAGATCTTTCAGCATTGCGTGAAGAGCCATTTTAATGGCATTTGTTGCTGACCTTCTGTGACAGTATACAAATTGGAGTGGATCCAAGTCACTTCTCAGGCAGTGATTGATATGAAAGGATATGACAAAAGATATAAACAGGAATCAATACTTCAACCACAATTATTCCTGATACATTACGAACTGTTAACATTTCTGCTTACTGTCTGATGATCACATGATCTTCTCCCTTCCGTGCTGTTGAATTTACCAGGCAATGCAATTTTCTCCACCTGAGTTTTCATTTATCCTAAGAATTTTCATAAAAGTAAGATGTAAATGCAATCATATGCTTCAAGTAACTCCATAGCCAAGAAAAAAGGAAAAAAAAAAAGAAAGAAAGACTGGACCACGATAAAGCAAATTTTAGAAAAGAAGTTATACCACGTATAAGTTGAAAGGTGCTTTTAAGAACTCTGTGCATAATATGGTATGTGATGCATTGATGAATCAGTTACTGCTTATATGAGAGGTTACTGCCTTCAGTAGAGGATGTTCTATTGATAGGTCTACATCTGTTACTCTGTTATACATGCAGAAATACAAACAATCCCAGGGACATCACAGAGACATATATTCAGAAAGTGGACCTCGAAGGTGATTTAAAGTAATATTTTAACAGTGCTTAAAATCAGAATCAGAGTCATTTTATTGCCATATGTGAAGCATACCAGAATTGACTGGTTCAGAGCCAAGCATAGAACACAGGGCAATACGATACCAGACAACCCAATAAACACTAAAAACTTATAAGACAATACTGCAAAGAGCCATGTGCAATCAAAAATTAAACATCAATAATCAAACTTAAATAAATACTTCTCCTCCCAAAACAAGGCAAGTAACCCACAGAACTTTTGGATTTTCTGTATGCATTGCTCCAGGCTTTCCGGTATCATAGTTTTTCTCTTCAATGAGGAGATGGATCTGAAAAATTCCCATTACAAGGTGAGCACAAGTCAAAATCTTACCTGAAGAAAAAAGAAACAGACAAGTGTTTGTCTGTTTTTAGAGTGTCGGGCTTTAGATGTTTCAGAAAGGACAGGGAGGGAGGCAAAAGAGATGGGGTGTAGCACTGCTGATCAGAGATAGTGTCACGGCTGCAGAAAAGGAAGAAGTCATAGAGGGACTTGGGTGGAAGTTAGAAACAGGAAGAGGTCAATATCTCTACTGGATGTATTTTTATAGACCACCCAATAGTACAGAGACATTAAGAAGCAGATAAGACAGATTCTGGAACAGTACAATATTAACAGCATTGTCGTGATGGGATATATTAAATTCCCCAATATTGATTGGCATTTCCCTAGAGCAAGGGGCTTAGATGGGGTGGAGTTTGTTAGGTGTGTTCAGGAAGGTTTCCTGACACAGTATGTAGATAAGCCTACAAGAGAAGAGGCAATACTCGATTTGGTATTGGGAAATGAACCTAGTCATGTGTCAGGTCTCTCAGTGGGAGAGCATTTTGGAGATAGTAATCACAATTCTATCTCCTTTACCATAACATTGGAGAGGAATAGGAACAGGCAAGTTAGGAAAGCAGTAAATTGGAGTAAGCGGAATTATGAGGCTATCAGGCAGGAACTTGAAAGCATAAATTGGGAACAGATGTTCTCAGGAAAATGTACGGCAGAAATGTAGCAAATGTTCAGGGGATATTTGTGTGGTGTTCTGCATAGGTACATTCCAATGAGACAGGTAACGGATGGAAGGGTACAGGAACCATGGTGTACAAAGGCTGTTGAAAATCTAGTCAAGAAGAAAAGAAAAGCTTACGAAAGGTTCAAAAAACTAGGTAATGATAGATATCTAGAAAATTATAATGCTAGCAGGAAGGAGCTTAAGAATGAAATTTGGAGAGCCAGAAAGGGACTTGAGAAGGCCTTGGCAAGCAAGGTTAAGGAAAACCCCAAGGCATTCTGCAAGTATGTGAGAGCAAGGGGATAAGATGTGAGAGAATAGGACCAATCAAGTGAGACAGTGGAAAAGTGTGTTTGGAATTGGAGTATATAATAGAGATACTTAATGAATACTTTGCTTCAGTATTCACTACGGAAAAGGACCTTAGCAATTGTAGGGATGACTTACAGCGAACTGAAAAGCTTGAGCATGTAAATATTAAGGAAGAGGATGTGCTGGAGCTTTTGGAAAACATCAAGTTGGATAAGTCACCAGGACCTGAAGAGATATACCCCAGGTTACTGTGGGAAGCAAGGGAAGCAATTGCTGAGCCTTTGGCAATGATCTCTGATTCATCAATGAGGACAGGAGAGGTTCCAGAGGATTGGAGAGTTGCAAATGTTGTTCCCTTATTCAAAAAAGAGAGTAGAGATAGCCCAGGAGATTATAGACCAGTAAGTCTTACTTCAGAGGTTGGTAAGTTGATGAAGAAAATCCTGACAGGCAGGATTTATGAACATTTGGAGAGGCATAATATGATTAGGAATAGTCAGCATGGCTTTGTCAAAGGCAGGTCGTGCCTTACGAGCCTGATTGAATTTTTTGAGGATGTGACTAAACACATTGATGAAGGTAGAGTAATAGATGTAGTGTATATGGATTTCAGCAAGGCATTTGATGAGGTCATCTGTGCAAGGCTTATTGAGAAAGTAAGGAGGCATGGGATACAAGGGGGTCTTGCTTTGTGGATCCAGAATTGACTTGCCCACAGAAGGTAAAGTGTGGTTGTAGACGGGTCATATTCTGCATGGAGGTCGGTCACCTGTGGAGGGCCTCAGGGATCTGTTCAGGGACCCTTACACTTCGTGATTTTTATAGATGACCTGGATGAGGATGTGGAGGGATGGGATAGTAAATTCGCTGATGACACAAAGGTTGGGGGGTGTTATGGATAGTGTGGAGGGTTGTCAGAGGTTACAGTGGGACATCGATAGGATGCAAAACTGGGCTGAGAAGTGGCAACACACATCAAAGTTGCTGGTGAATGCAGCAGGCCAAGCAGCATCTGTAGGAAGAGGTACAGTTGACGTTTCAGGCCGAGACCCTTCGTCAGGACTAACTGAAGGAAGAGTGAGTAAGGGATTTGAAAGTTGGAGGGGGAGGGGGAAATCCAAAATGATAGGAGAAGACAGGAGGGGGTGGGATAGAGCCAAGAGCTAGACAGGTGATAAGCAAACGGAGATACGAGAGGATCATGGGACAGGAGGTCCGGGAAGAAAGACAGGGGGGGGACCCAGAGGATGGGCAAGAGGTATATTCAGAGGGACAGAGGGAGAAAAAGGAGAGTGAGAGAAAGAATGTGTGCATAAAAATGAGTAACAGATGGGGTACAAGGGGGAGGTGGGGCCTTAGCGGAAGTTAGAGAAGTCGATGTTCATGCCATCAGGTTGGAGGCTACCCAGACGGAATATAAGGTGTTGTTCCTCCAACCTGAGTGTGGCTTCATCTTTACAGTAGAAGAGGCTGTGGATAGACATGTCAGAATGGGAATGGGATGTGGAATTAAATTGTGTGGCCACTGGGAGATCCTGCTTTCTCTGGCGGACAGAGCATAGATGTTCAGCAAAGCAGTCTCCCAAACTTTGCAAATATCCCTCCACTTTTCAAGAAGGGAGAGAGGCAGAAGAAAGGAAACTATATGCCAGTTATTCTGAACTCAGTAGTTGGGAAGATGTTAGAGTTGATAAATAAGGATGCGGTTTTTGAGTACTTGGAGGAACATGATAAAATAGACTGTAGTTAGCATAATTTCCTGAAGAAAAAAAACCTTGCCTGGCATATCTGTTGGAAATCTTTGAAGAAATAACAAGCAGGATAGACAAAGAAGAATCTGTTGTTGTTATGTACTTGGATTTTCAGAAGGCCTTTGACAAGGTGCCACACGTGAGGTTGCTTAACAAACTGCGGCCCCCTGGGATTACAGAAAGATAACATGGATAAAGCAGTGTCTGGTTGGCAGGAAGCAAACAATGAGAACAAAGGGAGCCTTTACTGGTTGACTGTTTGTTAGTACTAGTGTTCCACAGGTGTCTATTTTGGAATCAATTCTTTTTATGTACTATGTCAATGATTTGAATGGTAGAATTGATGGCTTTGTTGCAAAGTTTGCGGATGTTGTGAATATAGGTAGAGGGGCAGATAGTTTGATGAAATAGAGAGGCTACAGAAGGACAGACAGATTAGAAGGATGGGCAAAGAAATATCAGATGGAATACAATCTCTCAGAGTGTATGGTCATGCACTTTGATAGAAGAAATGGAAGGATTAATTGTTTTCTAAATGGGGAGAAAATTCAAAAACTTGAATCTTCTCACCCTGTCTCTTGCAAAAACGTCATCCCCTTCTCGCAATTCTTCCGTCTCCGCCGCATCTGCTCTCAGGATGAGGCTTTTCATTCTAGGACGAGGGAGATGTCTTCCTTTTTTAAAGAAAGGGGCTTCCCTTCCTCCACTATCAACTCTGCCCTTAAACGCATCTCCCCCATTTCACGTACATCTGCTCTCACTCCATCCTCCCGCCACCCCACTAGGAATAGGGTTCCCCTGGTCCTCACCTACCACCCCACCAGCCTCCGGGTCCAACATATTAATCTCCGTAACTTCCGCCACCTCCAACGGGATCCCACCACTAAACACATCCTTCCCTCCCCCCCTCTCTCTGCATTCCGCAGGGATCGCTCCCTACACAACTCCCTTGTCCATTCGTCCCCCCCATCCCTCCCCACTGATCTCCCTCCTGGCACTTATCCATGTAAGCGGAACAAGTGCTACACATGCCCTTACACTTCCTCCCTTACCACCATTCAGGGCCCCAAACAGTCCTTCCAGGTGAGGCAACACTTCACCTGTGAGTCGACTGGGGTGATATACTGCGTCCGGAGCTCCCGATGTGGCCTTTTATATATTGGCGAGATCCGACGCAGACTGTGAGACCGCTTTGCTGAACATCTACGCTCTGTCCGCCAGAGAAAGCAGGATCTCCCAGTGGCCACACAGTTTAATTCCACATCCCATTCCCATTCTGACATGTCTATCCATGGCCTCCTCTACTGTAAAGATGAAGCCACACTCAGGTTGGAGGAACAACACCTTATATTCCGTCTGGGTAGCATCCAACCTGATGGCATGAACATCGACTTCTCTAACTTCCGCTAAGGCCCCACCTCCCCCTCGTACCCCATCTGTTACTCATTTTTATGCACACATTCTTTCTCTCACTCTCCTTTTTCTCCCTCTGTCCCTCTGAATATACCTCTTGCCCATCCTCTGGGTGCCCCCTCCCCCCCATCTTTCTCCCCGGACCTCCTGTCCCATGATCCTCTCGTATCCCCTTTTGCCTATCCCCTGTCCAGCTCTTGGCTCTATCCCTCCCCCTCCTGTCTTCTCCTATCATTTTGGATCTCCCCCTCCCCCTCCAACTTTCAAATCCTTTACTCACTCTTCCTTCAGTTAGTCCTGATGAAGGGTCTCGGTCTGAAACGTCGACTGTACCTCTTCCTACAGATGCTGCTTGGCCTGCTGCGTTCACCAGCAACTTTGATGTGTGTTGCTTGAATTTCCAGCATCTGCAGAATTCCTGTTGTTTGGGAAGTGGCAGATGGAGTTCAACCCAGATAAGTGTGAGGTGGTTCATTTTGGTAGGTCAAATATGATGGCAGAAAATAGTATTAATGGTAAGACTCTTGGCAGTGTGGAGGATCAGTGGGATCTTGGGGTACAAGTCCATAGGACACTCAAAGCTGCTGTGCAAGTTGACTGTGTAGGTACACCTTTACACCTGCTCATTAATACAAATACCTAATCAGCCAACATGTGGCAACAACTCAATGCATAACAACATACAGATATGGTGAAAGGTTCTGTTGCTTTTTCGATCAAGCATGAAAATAGGGAAGAAATGTGAACTAAGTGACTTTGATCAGGGAATGATTGCTCGTGCTAGTCAGGGTGGTTTGAGAATCTCAGAAACTGCTGATCTTCTGGGATTTTCACACACAACAGTCTCTAGAGTTTACACAGAATGGTGCATAAAGCAAAAAAAAAAACATCAAGTAAGCGGCAATTCTGCGGGCAAAAGCACCTTGTTAATGAGAGAGGTGAAAGGAGTATGACCAAATAGTTCAAGCTGACAGGAAGCCAACAGTTACTCAAATACCACAAGTTACAAATATGTGCAGAAGAGCATTTCTGAATGCACAACATGTCAAACCTTGAAGTAGTTGGCTACCACTGCAGCTGACTACAAACAAACACTCAGTGGCCACTTTTTTAGCTACAGAAGGTACCTTGTAACATAGCTACTGGATATATTTGCCAGGTTATTGCAAAGTTAGAGCATGGAAACTATATGTACAATCTACATTTGCCAACTATATTTATGGCTACAAAGGGTGGAGTAAAGACTGATTTATACTTGTGCGTCAAATGTACGCCGTAGGTACAGCATAGCCACGTACCCTACGCTGTACTCTACGCCGAACCCTATGCCGTAGCCTAATGCGCACTTCTCCCAAAATGTGACCACGCGTCACGACAACGCAGACCAAAACAACTGTGATTGGTAGCATCGCATGTCCTCCTACACTGCAATAGCTTCCCATTGGGTGACTGAAGGGCAGGGAAGGAACTCTGGCTGCAATACTTTCCATAAAGCTTTTCAGACCTCCGAAATTATGGAGGACCTTGTGCTTGACGCCAGTTTGTAGCTGGCTGCTACAGCCTGTTGACTTCCACCTGAAGCTAAAACTCGAATGGTGATTGCCAGTCTCTGAGTATACTGTGTGTACACTGATGCGAATTAAATGGTTGGAGACGATGAACCAAATCGTCAAATCTACCTGCCGACATCCGAAAATATTTGAAATGCATTCCCTCGTCCATGTCTCTCAGTGGCCGGACAAGCACAGAAAATTCACCCTCCTTCAGTTTCAGTCGCCATTGAGTTTCAACACGAAGAAACTCAACACAGTGGCATAGGAATCCCACCCCCAACTAGCGTTTTGGCGGTGAATTGCAGAGCGACGCAGACACATCAGTGCACAAGTATAAATGCTCACGACGGTGTAGCCCACTTGTGTAGGCTACGGCGTAAGCTAGTATGCACAAGTATAAATCAGCCTTCAGGCAGTCACAGAACTATCACATCAATGTTTGCTGAAGTTATATCAGAATACTGATATTGCCAAATAGGCTATAATGTCATACGATTCACTCCTAGCTTTTAACTTGATTGACACATTCCACATCATTAAAGAAAATGAGAATACCCATCTTATTTCTTGCAATGACCAAAAATATTTCACCCCAAAGGGTTTGAAAATAATAGGTAGGAATGAAAATAGTGTTACTAACAGACAAAAATGCAGAAGAGTTTTGTTACTGATTTTATTTGCTGAGGAATTAGGTATTGAAATTTTCCTCTGTCATCGTCTGACCTTCTCAATCCCTTAATCCCAGCTCCTTCACCAGGATTTTGGGCATATGCCATATAATCTAAAATGATTTAAATGAGGAGTTTTTAGAATGTAATGAAACTGACAGTGATTTTACCATCTTAATTCTGATAATGTGAGAGATCAATCACTGAAGAGATATTTGTATGTGAGGCATTGATAGAAGGTATCTATACTAGAATACAGAGAATGGACTACTTAGGCTTTACACTTCAAAGTAGGTATTAAGTAGAAGATTTGGATTGGTCTTTGTTATATGCACTTCAGGGGAATTCAGGTAAAGTATTCTTTCTTCCTTTAAGTGTATTTTTTTATTGTTATTGTTTTGCTGATTGTCTCAGGCTCCTATCCTCTGTACCTTCTGCCTTGATGACAGCCTGATCCTATCTACTCCATTTCCATAAGACCATAAGACCATAAGACAAAGGAGCAGAAGTAGGCCATTCGGCCCATCGAGTCTGCTCCGCCATTTTATCATGAGCTGATCCATTTTATCCTATTTAGTCCCACTGCCCCGCCTTCTCACCATAACCTTTGATGCCCTGGCTACTCAGATACCTATCTATCTCTGCCTTAAATACACCCAATGACTTGGCCTCCACTGCTGCCCGTGGCAACAAATTCCATAGATTCACCACCCTCTGTCTAAAAAAATTTCTTCGGATTTCTGTTCTGAAAGGGCGCCCTTCAATCCTGAAGTCATGCCCTCTCGTACTAGACTCCCCCATCATGGGAAACAACTTTTAACATTCGAAATGTTTCTATGAGTCTCCTCTCATTCTTCTAAACTCCAAGGAATACAGTCCAAGAGCGGACAAACGTTCCTCATATGTTAACCCTCTCATTCCCGGAATCATTCTCGTGAATCTTCTCTGTACCCTCTCCAACGTCAGCACATCCTTTCTTAAATAAGGAGACCAAAACTGCCCACAGTACTCCAAGTGAGGTCTCACCAGCGCCTTATAGAGCCTCAACATCACATCCCTGCTCCTATACTCTATTCCTCTAGAAATGAATGCTAACATTGCATTCGCCTTCTTCACTACCGACTCAACCTGGAGGTTAACTTTAAGGGAATCCTGTACGAGGACTCCCAAGTCCCGTTGCATCTCAGAACTTTGAATTTTTTCCCCATTTAAATAATAGTCTGCCCGTTTATTTTTTCTGCCAAAGTGCATAACCATACACTTTCCGACATTGTATTTCATTTGCCACTTCCCTGCCCATTCTTCCAATCTATCCAAGTCTCTCTGCAGACTCTCCGTTTCCTCAGCACTACCGGCCCCTCCACCTATCTTTGTATCGTCAGCAAACTTAGCCACAAAGCCATCTATTCCATAATCCAGATCGTTGATGTACAATGTAAAAAGAAGCGGCCCCAACACTGATCCCTGTGGAAAACCGCTGGTAACCGGCAGCCAACCAGAATAGAATCCCTTTATTCCCACTCTCTGTTTCCTGCCAATCAGCCAACGCTCTATCCACGTATGTAACTTTCCCGTAACTCCATGGGCTCTTATCTTGTTAAGTAGCCTCATGTGTGGCACCTTGTCAAACGCTTTCGGAAAATCCAAATACACAACATCCAATGCATCTCCCTTGTCTAGCCTACTGGTAATTTCCTCAAAAAATTGTAATAGGTTTGTCAGGCAGGATTTTCCTTTAAGGAATCCATGCTGAGTTCTGCCTATCTTGTCATATGCCTCCAGGTACTCTGTAACCTCATCCTTGACAATCGACTCCAACAACTTCCCAACCACCGACGTCAAGCTAACAGGTCTATAATTTCCTTTTTGCTTCCTTGCCCCCTTCTTAAATAGCGGAGTGACATTTGCAATCTTCCAGTCTTCCGGAATCATGCCAGAATCTATCGACTTTTGAAAGATCATCGCTAATGCCTCCGCAATCTCCACAGCTACTTCCTTCAGAACACGAGGGTGCATTCCATCTGGTCCAGGAGATTTACCGACCTTTAGCCTATTCAGCTTCCTGAGTACTTTCTCTGTCATAATTGTGACTGCGCACACTTCTCTTCCCTGCCACCCTTGAGTGTCCAGTATCCTGCTGTCTTCCTCAGTAAAGACTGATGCAAAATACTTGTTCAGTTCCTCTGCCATCTCCTTATCTCCCATTACAATTTCTCCAGTATCATTTTCTATCAGTCCTATATCTACTCTCACCTGTCTTTTACTCTTTATCTACTTGAAAAAGCTTTTAGTATCCTCTTTGATATTATTTGCTAGTTTCCTTTCATAGTTAATGTTTTCTCTCTTAATGACCTTCTTGGATTCCTTTTGTAAGGTTTTAAAAACTTCCCAATCCTCTGTCTTCCCACTAATTTTTGCTTCCTTGTATGCCCTCTCCTTTGCTTTAATTTTGGCTTTGACTTCTCTTGTCAACCACGGTTGCATCCTTTTTCCATTCGAAAATTTCTTCTTTTTAGGAATAAACCTGTCTTGCACATTCTTCACTTCTCGCATAAACTCCAGCCACTGCTGCTCTGCTGTCTTCCCCGCCAGTGTCCCTTTCCAGTCGACTTTGGCCAGTTCCTCTCTCATTCCACTGTAATTTCCTTTACTCCACTGAAATACCGACACATCAGATTTCAGCTTCTCTTTTTCAAATTTCACAGTGAACTCAATCATGTTATCATTACTGCCTCCTAAGGGTTCCTTCACCTCAATCTCTCTAATCACCTCCGGTTCATTACACAATACCCAATCCAGTACAGCCGATCTCCTAGTGGGCTCAACAACAAGCTGTTCTAAAAAGCCATCTCGCAGACATTCTACAAATTCTCTCTCTTGAGATCCAGTGCCGACCTGACTTTTCCAATCCACTCGCATGTTAAGATCCCCCACAATTATCATAACACTGCCCTTCTGACAAGCCTTTTCTATTTCCAGTTGTAATTTGTAGTCCACATCCCTGCAGCTGTTTGGAGGCCTATAAGTAACTGCCATCAGGATCCTTTTACCCCTGCGATTTCTTAGCTCAACCCATAAAGATTCTGCACCTTCCGATCCTATATCACCTCTTTCTAATGATTTAATATCATTTCTTACCAATAAAGCCACGCCTCCCCCTCTGCCTACCTTCCTATCCTTCCGATATATTGGATGGGAGAATTAAACCTTGGATTTTGCAAACTGTTGATCCTTTCTATCTGTGTTTAATTACACAGTCTCAGCATGAAGTACAAAGAAATGGTTGTGTTTTTATTATTATTACCAAATTCAAAATAAAAATCATTCAAGATGTGCTCAGAATCATATGCCTATAAAGTGAAAATATATATAGTATTCTTTAAAAGGAAATTTAACATTGGGGCAATGTAAATATCAATGCTACAGAGTAATAAAACACAATAGTTTTGTGAGTCAGGGCCATATTGACCACATTTTAGTCATGCATATCTGGATGTTCATATGTTATATCAATATGTGAAGATAGAAATGATACTGTTTATTAATGGACACGATTGTCTTTACATGTGACTAAAAGTATAAATACGAAATTAGACTTGGAGGAAGGTGAATAATGGCATTTCTTTGGGACTGGCAATAGGGTGATTGTTTATTTTTTACCTAGAGGCCATCACTGCATTACAAACACCTGACATGGATAGTCCTGGGTATGAACAAACTTCCCTAATATTAACACATTCAAGTCTGATGTATATACCTACATGTATTCTTGCAAATAGTAGAACTAGTCTCTGGCTGCTGTTGCGTGACTGAAAACACCAGAGCAAATTACTGGTAGATACAAAGCAATTTCTTTATTGGACCATACAAAAGGTACATATGGAGACGCTTTTGGTGGAAAGGTCTGCTGGCCCAATGTGGGGCTCAATATTTATATGCTAAACACAAAGGACCATATTTACCAAGTAAAGACAATGCCTGTTTTGAAACTACATACAAACTTCACACCCTCTGATTTGCATCCATCCCACAGACACCAGCAGCGTCTGGACTAGGATTCTCTGCTTTTAGGAATGCATTGTCCCAAACTGAATCCACAATATATTATCAAGGAACAGAAGACTGGTAGCCAAAGCGATTTGCTAAATGTAAATGACCTAAACCCCAAAATCACTCTAGCACTCATTATTTCCACTTTTAGTTATTATTCTTTATCATCAATCTTAGACCATAATACTATAAGAGAGAGCAGCAGAATTAGGCCATTCTGCCCATCAAAGCTGCTCCGCCATTTCATCGTGGCTGATCCATTTTCCGTCTCAACCCCGTTCTCCAGCCTTCTCCCCATAACCTCTCATGCCCTGACTAATCAGAACCTATCGACCTCCACCTTAAATACATCCAATCTAAGATGCCTCCACAGCTTTTGTGGCAACAAATTCCACGGTTCACCACCTTCTAGCTGAAGAAGTTCTTCCTCATCACCGTTCTAAATGGGCACCCCTCTAATCTATTTCATCTGTGTGTTGCTCCTTCTCAGCTGTATTTTCTTTCTTATCTCAAATGGTTATCACCACCTGCATCTTCATTGTAAGCAGTCTTGTCCTTGTACATAATTAGCAACCTTGCAACACCTTTGATGTGCCATTTTAGATGCAATACAATTTTCGGATCATGATATTTTATAATGAGAGAGAGTGCAATTCAAAGCTATAATATGTCTCTGGATTCTGATGTTAAAACCTACTTCATCACCTTAATCACTTATTAGCTTTTGTTTTTTTAAAATGTACCTCCACCTGCTTGGAGATTGTGATGCTGTAATCCATAGCTTAGCAAAATTGAAACCTCTTTCTTTTTTAAAGTGCATTTGTCTGTGGTCTCTAGTGATCCTGTTTTCTTGCTGGGCTCTTGTAAATAATGATAGATGACTCTTCAGGGGTGTAGGGGGATTGTAGTGTGTATGAAGTGACATACGGTAATGTCTACATTGGCATCATTATTAAAACTTATGATCTTGGCATTTATCTGCAGATCCATCTGCAAGAACCTATCTGTCACCTTAACGTTTAATGGACCATAGAAAAATTACTCCAACACCTGTGATTTATTGTTACTGATCAATGTTTTAAAAACTCAATGTGACAGATTATTTCAAAATGCAACAACTAATTATATCTCTTGCAATTTTGATTGCTGTTAAGTTTGTCTCTTTGATGTGTCTATGATATCACCATTTTCAAGGCAGTTACCTTCTGCTCTTCATGGAGTTCTTTCTTCATACCCCACTGCACTTAAACATTTTCTACAACTTGATATCTGATCTGCTTACTGCCATTTTATCACCTCGGGGCACTTTGTAATATTGGCTGCAGATTCTGAATTTATTACAGCTTTTATGTCACCAATGTCAATCATTTTCTTGTCATGGAATCGTTGTACCTCGCTGACTAATATTCAGTTCTCACTTGATTTACAGGAGTTTCTTTTTCTCTGGCTTTTTAAAGAAATAGTTGCCATAAATTTTAGGAATGCTTTGGAACTAAGCATTCATTTTTCCCTCAATGTTTATTTAAGTTATTTGGCTACCTTTCAATTCAATTGAGAGTGCCTTATAAATACATATCACTTTGTGGCTCATACCATGAATAAGATGATTTACTTATAAATCACTGTCTTCTTTGTGAATTCTGCCATGGTTCTAACCATGAAAATCCTTCTCTGCATGCTGACTGTAATAATAGGCTAGCCAATATAAAACTATTGTGGGAGTTAAATGTGGAAACGAGAATGGCTCTGTGGCTCAGAAGGGAAGAGGAGAGAAGAGGAATGCAGTAATGTTAAGACACTGTATAATTAGATTACCAGACAGGAGATTCTGTGGACATGAATCAGTTAGATGATTTTGTCATGCAGTTAGAGATTTGCAGGTATGGATCATAGTTGGGAGCTTAGCATTCTAGGATTAACATTGTATCAAAAGAAAAGGTGGTAAGTGGAGGGGGTGGGTGGTTCTGTTGGTTAAAAATGAAAAATAAAAATAAAGAGATAACATAGAATCAGAAGAAGTAGAATCCTTGTGGGTAGTGTAAAGAAACTGCAAGGTAAAGAAGATCCTGCTGGGAGTTATATACAGGTCTCTGAACAGCAGCCAGGATGTGGAGTACAAATTATAATGGGAGCTAGAAAATACGTGTAAAAAGGGCAATGTTATATTAGTAATGGGGGGGGGAGGGGTTGGAGTTTCACATTCAGGTAGACTGATAAAATCACGTTGGTGCTGGATCCCAAGAGAGAGAATTTGTAGAAATAGAACATAGAACATTGAAATCTAAAACACATTACAGGCCCTTCGGCCCACAATGTTGTGCCAATTGTGTAACCTACTCCAGAAACTGTCGAGAATTTTCTTACCACGTAGCCCTGTATTTTTCTAAGCCCTGTCTATCTAAGAGTCTCTTAAAAGACCCCATTCTATCCACTTCTACCACTGTCGCTGGCAGTGCATTCCACACACCCACCACTCTCTGTGTGAAAACCTTACCTCTGACACACCCGTGTACCTACTTCCAAGCACCTTAAAACTATGCCCACTCATGTTCGCCATTCCAGCTCTGGGAAAAAGCCTCTGGCTAGCCACACACTCAATGCCTCTCATCATCATATACACCTCTATCAGGTCACCTCTCATCATCTGTCACTCCAGGGAGTAAAGGCCAAGTTCACTCAACCTATTCTCATAAGGCCAACTCATCAAACCAGGCAACATCCTTATAAATCTCCTCTACACTCTCCCTATAGTATCCACATCCTTCCTGTAGTAAGGTAACCAGAACTGAACACAGTACTCCGAGTGGGATCTAACTAATGTCTTTTATAGCTGTAACATTACCTCACAGCTCTTGAACTCAAACCCATGGTTGATGAAGGCTAACACACTATATGCCTTCTTAGCAGCACTGTCAACCTGTGCAGCAGCTTTGAGTGTCCTATGGATCTCTCAGATCCTCCACACTGCCAAGAGGCTTACTATTAAGATTATATTCTGTCTTCAAATTTGACCTTCCAAAATTAACCACTTCACACTTATCTGGATTGAATTCTATCTACCACTTTTCAACCCAGTTCTGCATCCTATTAATATCCTGCTGTAATCTCTGACATCCCTGCAGACTATCCACAACATCCTCAACTTTTGTATCTTCAGCGAACTTACTAACCCACCCTTCTACTTCCTGAAGAAATTGTGGAACACCATTGGTCACCGACCTCCATGCAGAATATGAACCATCTACAATCACCCTTTGCCTTCTGTGAGCAATCCACAGAACAAGGTCTCCTTGGATCACATGCTTCCTTACTTTGTGAATGAGCCTGGCATGGGCAACCTTATCAAATGCCTTACTGAAATTGATATACACTACACCTACTGCTCTACCTTCATTAATATATTTTGTTATATCCTCAAAGAATTCAATCAGGCTTGTAAGGCATGACCTGCCCTTGACAAAGCCATTCTGACTATCCCTAATCAGATTATGCCTCTCCAAATGCTCATAAATCCTGCCTCTCATGATCTTTAGCAACAACTTGCCCACCACTGAAGTAAGACTCACTGGTCTATAATTTCCTTGGTTATCTCTACTCCTTTTCTTGGACAAGAGAACAACATCTGCAACCCTCCATCCTCTGGTTTTTCTCCCATCTCCTTTGATGACTGCCGAAGGCACAGCAATCTTCCTCGCTTCTCATAGTAGCCTGGCATATGTCTCGTCTGGACCCGATGACTTACCTTGTTGCTTTTCAAATGCTCATTAACATCCTTTTTCTTAATCTCAATATGCTCAAGCATTTCAGTCTGCTGGAAGTCACCCCATAATTGCCAAGGGATTTTCCCTGGTGAATCCTGAAGCAAAATATTAATTAAGTACATTTGCTACCTTCTTCAACTCCATGTATATGTTTCCACGATCGCACCTGATGAGTGCTATTCTCACATGGCTTATCTTCTTGCTCTTCACATACTTATAGAATGCCTTGGGGTTTTCCTTAATTCTAGCTCTCCTAATTTCATTCATAAGTTCCTTTCTGGCAGCCTTGTAATTTTCTAGAGCTTGAATATTACGTAGTTTCTTGAACCTTTCCTATGCAGGAGGAGCTTAGGAGACGATGGTGCCTAATGGTTACTCCTTTGCTTGCATCTCTGGAACCAGCTCTATTTCTATCTTTAATATCTCTATTTTTCCCTTTCAGGGTTCTTTTGAAGACCCTGACCTGGAGTTACATGCTGATTTCGGTTCCTTGCGGGAATGGGACCTGCTCTCGAGGTTTCAGGACTGGCTGTTATCCAATATACCAAGGATGCAGCCTAGAAGATTAGCTCACCTTCGGAGATTTGGGATCTCGTGGCTCTGGAGGGGGGCGGACTTGAGGTTGGTGCCTCTGCAGGGTATCAGTGTGTCCTGGGAGTACACAGAAGATCAAAAGCTGGCTGCTGGCTGTGTGCCCAGAGACACGAAAAAGCGACATACGGACTTTTAACATCATAAATCAGCGAGTTGTTTGTTATGCCCGTCCTCTTGCTGTGAAACAGAGATACCTCTTTTTCCCTTAGTAGGGAGAGAGAGAGCCTGTGGTATGTCAAATTACTGGATGAACAAGTAGTCTTTGCGATATTGTAAGTCTGTGTCTTTATCGATGCTTTGCTGCATGCTTGAGTACTTGTTGTGGGGCGCTGATGCTTTTTTTGCTGGTGTGGAGAGGGAATTGTTGCTTAGCTGCTGCTTATGCATGGGAGGGGAAGCTGAGGGGGCTTTCAGGTTCTAACATTTAACTGTCATTCATTCTTTGGGGCACTCCTCTGTTTTCATGGATGATTGCAAAGAAAAAATATTTCAGGATGTATATTGTATACATTTCTCTAACATTAAACGTACCTTTCAAACCTTTGAATGAACTTTTCTTCTTGACTAGATTTTCTACATCCTTTGTACACCATGATTCTTTTATCTTACCATCCTTTCCCTGCCTCAATGGAACATACCTTTGCAGAATGCTGTGCAAATGTTCCCTGAATATTTGCCACATTTCTGCTGTACATTTCCCTGAGAACATGTCCTCCCAATTTATGCTCCCAAGTTTCTGCCTAATAGCATCATATTCCCCCTACCCCAATTAAATGTTTTCCCAAACTGTCTGCTCCTGTCCCTCCCCTGCGCTATGGTAAAGAAGATAGAGTTGTGATCACTACCTCCAATATGCTCTCCCACTGAGAGATCTGACACTTGACCAGCTTCATTTCCCAGCACCAGAACAAGTACAGCCTCTCCTCTAGTTGGCTTATCTACATATTGCATCAGAAAACCTTCCTGAACACATCTAAAACTCCACTCCATCCAAACCCTTTTCTCTAAGGAGATGCCAGTCAACATTAGGAAAGTTAAAATCACCCATCACAACAAACTTACTATTATTGCACTGTTCCAGAATCTGGCTCCCTATCTCTCTTCATTGTCTCTGTTACTAGTGGAGGGTCTATAAAAAACACACAGTAGAGTTATTGTCCCCTTACTGTTTCTGATTTCCACCCACACTGACTGTGTAGACAAATCCTCCATGACCTCCTCCATTTCTACAGCCTACAAAATGGATTTTCAGGGCAGCTTGTGGTTGAACCCACTAGGAAAGGAAATAATGGATTGGGTGTTGTGTAATGATACAAATTTGATTAGGGAACTTAAGGTAAAGGAACCCTTAGGAGGTAGTGATGACAATATGATAAAATTCACCCTGCAGTTTGAGAGGTAGGAGCTAAAATCAGATCTATCAATATTTTAGTGGAATAAAGGGAATTACAGAGGCATGAGAGAGGAGCTGGCCAACATTGGACACTAACAGGGATGTTAGCAGAACACCAGTGGCTGGAGTTTCTGGGAGCATTTTGGAAGAAACAAGATAGATACATCCCAAAGAAGAAGATGTATTATAAAAGGTGGATGAGGCAACAGTGACTGACAAATCAAATCTAAGACAGCATTAAAAAAGAGGGGGCTTATAATATTGCAAAAACTAGTATGATATTAATGATTTGGAAGGCAGCTGAGAAAGCAATAAGGAGAGAAATTCTGAAATATGAAGGTAAGCAAGTCAATAACATAAAAGAGGATACCAAAAGTTCTTTCATGTACGTATAAAGAGTAAAAGAGAGGCAAAAGTGAATATTGGACCGCTGGAAAATATTTACGGAGGAAGACACCAGCAATGTACCAGAAATTCATGAGTATCAGGAGGAAGAAGTGAGTGGAAATCTTATTACTAAGGCAAACATGCATGCAAAACTGAGATCTGAAGGTAGATATGTCACCTGGACTAGATGGACTACACCCTAGGGCTTGGAAAGAGGTAGCTGAAGAGACTGGGTAGGCATTAGCACTGATCTTTCAAGAAATACTACATTCTGACATGGTTCCAGACAACTGGAAAATTGCAAGTGTCACCCCACTCTTTGAGAGAAAAGGGAAGCAAAAGTACGGAAATTTTAGGCCAATTGGCTTGACTTCAGTGCTTGGGAAGATGTTGCTGTCCATTATTCAGGAAAAGATTTCAGGGTACTTGGAGGCACATGATAAAATAGGCCAAATTCATCATGGTTTCTTTAAGGAGAAATTTTGCTTGATAAATCTATTGGAACTATTTGAGAAAATAACAGACAAGATTGACAAAAGAGAGTCCAATCATCTTATTTACTTGGATTTTCGAAAATCTTTGCCTAAGTGCTGCATATGAGGGTGCGAAACATGGGAAGATCCCATGGTATTACAGGAAAGGTACTAGCAAGGACAGAAGATGAGTTGACTGGCAGGAGGCAAAGAGTGGGAATAAAAAGGAACTTTTCTGGTTGGCTGCTGGTGATTGGTGGTGTTCCACAGGGGTTGATGTTGGGACCGCTTCTTGTCATGTTGTATAATGACATAAAGATAGGTGAAGGGGCAGGTGGTGTTGAAGAAGCAGGGAGTCTGCATAAGGACTTTGACAGATTAGGAGAATAGGTAAAGAAGTGGCAGATGGAATATAACGGAGGGGAGGAGAAGATGGCGGCACGACGTAGCACGTGTGGCCGCTCTGAAATGATATCGTATTTGTTAAGTAGGGGCCATGCACAATCCTGATTTCATGAAGACAGAAGTGAGAAACACGGAGGAACATCTGGAGAAACTTCTGAAATGCCTGCTCACTGCCGTTGCTACTGTGCGATCGAGAATCTCGAGAGGGGAAGACCCCAAATCCCCGGCTTTGCCTATTGCCTTTTGCCGGGGCCGGGGTCGAAGCGCTCGGCAGAGATGGTGCTTGGTGCTCGGTGACGGAGGACTGGTTGGAGGCTCAAAGTTTTCGGACAGACACAAAAGTCGGCTGTGGTTGGGTGCTTCCAGGGTGCGGCATCGGCAAGTTTGCGGCGCTGGAGGTTCATGGCAGGAAGAGAGTTTTTCTTCCTTCTACCATCTGCATGAGGATGATGGAACTTTCAAGAGTCTTTGAGACTTTTTTTTACCATGCCCATTGTCTGTTCTTTATCAAATTATGGTATTGCTTTGCACTGTTGTAACTATATTTATTGCTTTGCACTGTTGTAACTATATGTTATAATTATGTGTTTTTTGTTAGTTTTTTTTTAGTCTTGGTTTGTCTTGTGTTTCTGTGGTATCATTCTGGAGGAACATTGTATCATTTCTTAATGCATGCGTTACTAAATGACAATAAAAGAGGACTGCGTGTCCTCATAATCTAATCTAATGTAAGAAAGCGTATGGTCATGCACTTTGGTAGAAGGAATGAAGGCATGGACTATTTCTAAATGCGGAGAAAATTCAAAAATCAGATGCTAAGGGACTTTAGAATTCTCATGCAAGATTCCCTAAAGTAGTGGTCGCCAACCGGTCGATCACAATCAACCAGTCGATCTTTGAGACTTTCCCAGTAGATCCCGAAACAAAATATGAAAAATAAATACACAAATACATTATGCCTGATAAACCTTTTGACGCAAAAAAACAAATTTTACCCCTAGAGCACATATGTGAGTCATATGTAGTAACTTCTACTTTGAAAAAAGACCACTCAACAACCTCATGTCCAAAGGAACAACTATATCTGGAATGGCAAAAACAATGCGGCGGAGGGGCTTATACACATATGCGCAGAAAAGACCAGAAGTAAAACCCCATAACCCTGGAAACAACCTCTGTTTACAAATAGCTTTCCGTAGTGGGAGTATTGCTATATTACCATTATCCTGATTGGTATTAACTTATCTTTATAATGCTCACATTACAACACCTTTAAGTCCAAGTTTCACTATTTAATTTTATTTCAACACGAAAAATAAATGAATAAAAATTGATTGTTGCACTCAGTGTGATGACTGGGGCTGAATACTTTCTGCTAGTTCCCTGAAATTTGGCTCATAACTACACACAGCCAGTCTGAGACAGTCTGTGAGGTGTCTGTCAGTAAGACAGCTCCTGTACTTATATTTAGGTAATTTTCATGTGTGAAAATGCAATTTCAGACAGATATGTTGACCTGAAGTAGCCCCCAAAAGTCACCATCCTTTGATCTTGCTTTAAGCTTGATGTCATTTTGCAAATCAATTATTTCCATTTCAATATCACTTGGCACACCAAATACTTGCTGGAATTTGACTGGCATCTGTTCTATATCAATCAGCAGAAATGGGTTTGAAATAAATGGAGCAATATCTTTCATGACGTCTAACTCCCCAAAATGCCGATCGAACTCTATTGCCAGTTTGTCTAGGTAAGCACAGTACTGCTCGGGGCGAAAAGCGTTTTTTTTTTCTTGATACTCTATAACAGTTTCTCCAAGTTGCGAAAGTGTGTCAGCCTCCCGTTCTTTAAATTTGAAATCCAAACACCGAGCTTGGCCTTAACCTCATTTACTGTGCTTATCATGTGGGACAGGTGTCGATCTTTTCCCATGAGCTCGCTGTTAAGTGTGTTTAATTTAGCCGTTAGGTCTGTCAGAAACCCTGAATCCAGTAGTCACGCATCATCTGACAGTTCCTCATGCTCCTCATTTCTTTATCACAGGCAGCAAGTCAACAAACCGTTGCAGCACAGCACCCTCGCAAACCTCCTGACAGACTGAATATTCAAATGGACAGTTTCCTTTGTAAGACTGAATGTTAAATATTTGAATGGACAGTTTCCTTTGTTAGACTACATGTTGAATTTTCAGGTGTTTTGTATTGGTAAACTGTTACTGAGACACTAGTATAAGTTTCAGGGGTATGCAAACTAATAACACCACTGGTTTTTGTTTCCCAGTTCTTTTACATTTGGGGAATGTTGGAATTTAAAGGGGGAGAAGTGGTGTAATGTGAGCATTATAAAGATAAGTTAATACCAATTAGGATAACGATAATGTAGCAATACCCACGCTACGCAAAGCTGTTTCCGGGGTTGCGGGGTTTTTACTTCCGGTCTTTTCTGCGCATGTGTGTATAAGCCCCTCCACTGCATTGGTTTTGCCATCCCAGATAAAGTTGTTCCTTTGGACATGAAGTTGTCAAGTGGTCCTTTTTCAGAGTAAAAGTTACTACAAAAGGTATGAAGTATTGTAATATTCTTAAAGAAAGACAGCTATGGCCTGTTTGATATGCTAGTTACAGTATTTTCTTGGTTGAATTAATTTGAAAGTTTGACAAAAGCATTTTATGTAATTCAAATACAATTAGCCCAAGTAAAAAGCCTCAAGTTGGAAGTACAATCTGAGTTGTTTTTTCTCTAAACAGTTTAGTAGGTCGATCTTGCCTTTCACTAAGGCCGAGGTAGGGGATCTTGAGCTTAAAAAGGTTGGCGACCACTACCAAGGTTAACTTGCAAGTTGAGTTTGTGGTAGACAAGGCAAAGCAATATTATTATTCATTTTGAAAAGACTAGAATATAAAAGCAAGGACGTAATGCTGAGGCTTTGTAAGCCATTCATCAGCCCACACTTGGGGGAGTATTGTGAGCAGTTTTAGGTTCCGTATCTAAGAAAAGATATGCTAGCATTGGAAAGAGTACAGAGAAGGTTAACGAGAATGATTCCAGGAATTAAAGTGTTAATGCATGAGGGGCGTTTGATGGCTCTCCTCATGCATTAACACTTTGAGTACACGCTGGAGTTTAGAAGAATGGGGGTACTCTCATGGACAAAGCAAGAGAAAATCTGTAGATGCAGGAAATCCAACTCTGAGGGGGGGCTCTCATTGAAACTTATCAAATATTGAAAGGCCTAGATAGAGTGGATGTGGAGAGGATGTTTCCTACAGTGAGTGAGTGTAGAACCAGAGGGCACAGTTCAGAATAGCTGGACGTCTTCTTAACACAGAGATGAGGAGGAACTCCTTGAGGCAGAGCATGGTGAATCTGTGGAATTAATTGCCACAGATAGCTTTGAAGGCCAAGTCATTTGGTATATTTAAAGTAGAGGTTGGTAGGTTCTTAAATAGTAAGGCTGTCAAAGGTTACAGGGAGAAGGACAGAGAATATGGTTGAGAGGGTTAATAAATCAGCCATAATGGAATGGTGCTGCAGACTTGATGGTACGAATGACCTAAATCTGCTCCTATGTCTTATTGTTTTAGTGTCTTATGGTCTACATTCTGACACATTCCATACTTTCACCCTACAATTGTATACTGCATTTCCTTCACAGAATTCCATAGACCTGCTGCAGTAAACCTCCCTCCCTTTTTCTTTCTTTTCCAAAACAGATATTTCATTAATCATCTTTAATTCTCTCAAACTTCTAGTGTCACTTAAGCATACACGTAAACTAATATTTCTCATCTGTGCAAGTGCCTCACCATGAGACTCCTGGAAAGATCTCAAAATGTTATCCTGGGACTGAAAACCACAAGGGACTAACTTCAAGTGATCCAAGACAGACACAGGTATTGTGATGCATATTTGATGATGACAGTACAGACAGTATTCCAAATTCTTGCTGCCTGATCATATGAATTATTCCGAACCTTGCTAGGGATGGTTGCGCCATTCAATGCCTGGATGCAGCAGCAAGAAGCCAATAACATCATAACTGCCTAGCACAAATGGCAGCTACCCCAAATCTCTTAAAGGGGAGGTGGGTTATGGCTTTAGCTGGCTTGATGAGAATCAAGCAGGAAGCAAATTTAGTCTGGAAAATAGAAGCTGTAGCCTTTCAACTTTCTATAACCTCTACATAGCGGAGGAGATAGAAACCACGTGGAGATGTCATATCTGATACAAGACCACAAGGTTCAATGTCAGTAAAGCAATAACATATCTCTGTCCACTGTTAGAAACATAGAAACATAGAAAATAGGTGCAGGAGTAGGCCATTCAGCCCTTTGAGCCTGCACCGCCATTTATTATGATCATGGCTGATCATCCAACTCAGAACACCGCCCCAGCCTTCCCTCCATACCCCCTGATCCCCGTAGCCACAAGGGCCATATCTAACTCCCTCTTAAATATAGCCAATGAACTGGCCTCAACTGTTTCCTGTGGCAGAGAATTCCACAGATTCACCACTCTCTGTGTGAAGAAGTTTTTCCTAATCTCGGTCCTAAAAGGCTTCCCCTTCCCCTCTATCCTCAAACTGTGACTCCTCGTTCTGGACTTCCCCAACATCGGGAACAATCTTCCTGCATCGAGCCTGTCCAATCCCTTTAGGATCTTATACGTTTCAATCAGATCCCCCCTCAATCTTCTAAATTCCAACGAGTACAAGCCCAGTTCATCCATTCTTTCTTCATATGAAAGTCCTGCCATCCCAGGAATCAATCTGGTGAACCTTCTCTGTACTCCCTCTATGGCAGGATGTCTTTCCTCAGATTAGGGGACCAAAACTGCACACAATACTCCAGGTGTGGTCTCACCAAGGCCTTGTACAACTGCAGTAGTACCTCCCTGCTCCTGTACTCAAATCCTCTCGCTATAATTGCCAGCATACCATTCGCCTTTTTCACCGCCTGCTGTACCTGCATGCCCACTTTCAATGACTGGTGTATAATGACACCCAGGTCACGTTGCACCTCCCCTTTTCCTAATCGGCCACCATTCAGATAATAATCTGTTTTCCTATTTTTGCCACCAAAGTGGATAACTTCACATTTATCCACATTAAATTGCATCTGCCATGAATTTGCCCACTCACCCAACCTATCCAAGTCACCCTGCATCCTCTTAGCATCCTCCTCACAGCTAACACTGCCACCCAGCTTCGTGTCATCCGCAAACTTGGAGATGCTGCATTTAATTCCCTCATCCAAGTCATTAATATATATTGTAAACAACTGGGGTCCCAGCACTTAGCCTTGCGGTACCCCACTAGTCACCGCTTGCCATTCTGAAAAGGTCCCGTTTATTCCCACTCTTTGCTTCCTGTCTGCTAACCAACTCTCCACCCACACCAATACCTTACCCCCAATACCGTGTGCTTTAAGTTTGCACACTAATCTCCTGTGTGGGACCTTGTCAAAAGCCTTCTGAAAATCCAAATATACCACATCCACTGGTTCTCCCCTATCCACTCTACTAGTTACATCCTCAAAAAATTCTATGAGATTCGTCAGACATGATTTTCCTTTCACAAATCCATGCTGACTTTGTCCGATCATTTCACCGCTTTCCAAATGTGCTGTTATCACAACCTTGATAACTGACTCCAGCAATTTCCCCACCACCGACGTTAGGCTAACCAGTCTATAATTCCCCGGTTTCTCTCTCCCACCTTTTTTAAAAAGTGGAGTTATATTAGCCACCCTCCAATCCTCTGGAACTAGTCCAGAATCTAACGAGTTTTGAAAAATTATCACTAATGCATCCACTATTTCTTGGGCTACTTCCTTAAGCACCCTGGGATGCAGACCATCTGGCCCTGGGGATTTATCTGCCTTCAATCCCTTCAATTTACCTAACACCACTTCCCTACTAACATGTATTTCGCTCAGTTCCTCCATCTCACTGGACCCTCTGTCCCCTACTATTTCTGGAAGATTATTTATGTCCTCCTTAGTGAAGACAGAACCAAAGTAATTATTCAATTGGTCTGCCATGTCCTTGCTCTCCATAATCAATTCACCTGTTTCTGCCTGCAGGGGACCTACATTTGTCTTTACCAGTCTTTTCCTTTTTACATATCTATAAAAGCTATTACAGGCCTAACAAGCCCTACTCTATTTTTACCCTTTACTATACTTCTTCAGTCCTTACAATGTGATAAAAACAACTGTTAGTATTTATTTTCAACTGATTCATTAGGTAGAGTTGCAACAGTGAGAGCAATCAAGAAATTGCAAATTCAGTTTAAATTTGTGCCAGTTAGATTAAATGAATTTTTGCTAAATTTGCTTTGCAGATGCAGAATTATCAACGAATCAGTGCAATTGGGCAGCATAATAGAACCTAACTGGTGTTTTTAATCTGTTAAAATCCTCTTGATGTAATGTGGCTGAAACTGGGTTCATCAGGGAAAATGAAAATATTCACATAATATCACGTAATATTGTGTTTTGAGCAATCTGCAGCTGAAGGTTGAAGTGTTGCAGTTTTCAGAAATCAGCCGGACTCATCTGGTTGTACAAGTCAGACATCCTTTACCTCTTGTCCAGGCAGTGGTTGATGCCAACCACGATGTGAGGCTCATTTTGAATGTAGCCACCTGGTTCACATTTATCTGCTTTAAAATATTGCTGACCACCTACAGAGGAGCCAGCATTCATTACACACCATTGACTGCAATAATTTAAAGATCTAGTTAGCCATTTGACACTTCATTCTGCTCTTGCTGGAGGGGGCTTCATGGAGACTGACTGCTGCCAGCTTAGATGGAGTGGGTGTGCACACCAACAAAGCCTAAAGGCATGCTGAAAATCCCTTCCTCTCACTACTTGACTCATTTCTACAGGTGACATAAACAGCAGGAAAAACAGGAAAGCTGAATCTCACCAGCTTACTTAGTTCATGCTTGCTCTGGGGAAGATAGTGGTTGGGGGGGGGGGGGGGGGTGAGTTCTCAAGTCAACCTGTTTTAATGGGTCATATGCTTTCCAAGAATTCTTGTTTTCCAGAAAGATGAAACTATCTAGGTGGGCTGGATTTGACTGACAAATTTACAGGAATGGCAGTTTGCAAGAAAAGCAAGATCCACAAAGTTATGTAATGGTGCTGCTGAACCACATTTAGGTCTTCTGCAGTTGGAGGCCAATAGGTTATTCAACAGATGGAAGATGACATAAATCACAGCCAAGCTGACTTCTTAGGGTGGCCGAGCATGTAAAGACTTGCTTATAATCACTTGAGCATGTGTATAATTTGAAACAGAAAAGCTATTTGTGACTTGTAGTAAGAGAGGTGGAAAACTGAATCACATGTGACAGACTGTGTCTGAATTGAAAGACAGGCATATGCCTGGGTTGGTTGAATGTGATGTCATAACTGGATTGTTTGCTATCACCTGCTGAGTCCTAAGGTAGTCAGAGTTTTTCTCTGCAGGGAGGAAATGTTAAACACTGGAAGTTAATATACTTGAGATGAGCCAGGGTAAGTTTTAAAGAGATGAGCAGGGCAATTTGTCCTCTACACAGAGAGTAAAGAGTGCCTGGAAGGCGCTGCCAGGAAAGTGGCAGAAGCAGATATGACAGTAATGTTTAAGAAGCATTTAGACAGACACGCAAAAGTAGGGAATGGGCAGATATGACCCATGTACAGGCAGAATAGGATTAGTTAGATTGGGATCATGGTCAGCACAGTCATGGTGGGCTGAAGGACCTGTTCTTGTTTATGTTTGAAAGGAAACTGTCTAGAAATCTTTGTCTCAAACTATCTAATCTTGAAAAGCTGTTGAAGTGGTGGTAGTCAAAGTTATTTTCTCTTATGGATCCACTATGATGCCTCAATCAATTATTTTTTTCCCAGCATTATAATGCACACTGATTGAGTCTTGTGCCCTGAGTAGCCCCCTGCCACTCTAGGGTATTGACTGATCACTCTGACAGAAATCACAGCACCTGGCACTAATGTGCATAGTACAGAAACCCTACAATTACCAAAAGAGAACTTGCAGTGACACTTGTGTATAAGGATTGAGCATTAACAAACGGGACTGACGGTCAAATTGATGTCATGCAGAGAACACTTTAATGAATAGACTCTCCAATCCACTGTCTAGCTTTCTCCTCTTTTCGTGTGTGCAGTTAATATTTGAGAGTTAAAGATTATACTTGATGCCTCTGCACAGATTTGGTACTCACAGAAGTGACTGCCGCCCAAATGATACGATCATGGATTGTATGACTAAAGCTGTACAAATGTTGGCCAGGCAGAGGGGATATAACACATGGAAATATTGGCGCTAATGTCCTGATTGTCACTAATGATCGCTTCTGTAATTAGACTTATGGAAAATAAAATGCTTGCCAGTACAATGTGTGCATAAGTGTTTGAACCAGTAGGTCTAATTTCTAGTTATGTGGATATTATTTATTCATAGAACAGTTAGCTATCACCAACTACATTTCACCTGAAAAGGTGCAATTTAAAAATCAGGCATCAGACTGCATTCTTTGTCCCTACTGACAGCTACTGTATGACCTTCTGTAGTCACGAATGCAGTCTCACATATGGTCATTGTTTTTTTCCCCCATGGAAAATGTATGTGAGTCTCCCACAGTTTCATAGCTTCACTGTTGTTCCACACTACTGATCTCTGCCACATCTGTCAGTCTGATACTTACCCAAACACCAATCTCAGGTAGAGAAAACTTCATCTAAGGTTGACTGCGCATTACAAGTCCATAACTGCTGGCATTCACAGAATACACTTACTGTATATAGCATTATTTCTGTAAGCTATGTCCTTGGTAAACTTCTGACAAAAGCTGAAACCTCAAGGTTTCCTTGCACCCGTACAACGAACATGCTTTCCATAGCCATTGTTCTCCACAAGTTAGTGCAGATCCCTTTGACAGGCTCTGAAAGCTCTGCAAAGAAAATTAACTCAGTGAGGGAAGCAGAAGAATCAAACTACAGCAGTTTTTTCTCATAAATAAGAAAATTGAATTGAATGAATTATACATGGATAATTATAAAGTGGTAAAAATATATAAAGGAAGAGAGGCAACATATCTTAACTATAAAAGGTGGAATCTGAGTTTTTTTGTTCTTTTGAGTTTATTTACTTTCTCCCAGCCTGCTGAGTGCACATACCTTGTATCTGCAATCACAGCTCTTACAGAGATCAAGCAAAATGGCGTCTGTCAAAGATCAAAAACATGATACAAGAATAGTCTCTAAAAGCACCCTTAACCCTCCTGGCTTGAATAGGTGTATTCCATCTCTACCAAAATTATATATATTGCTACAGAAGATTAAAGAGAGAAGAGGAGAAGGAGAAAAGAGAACACAAATATGGAAGGGAAAGGAAGGAGAGAAGTGGAACAGAACATAACATATAACATATTGTCAAAGAACAATATTCAAAGTCCCATTGCGGAAACACGCATTGGATCTCTTCAGACAATACCGAAATTTCAGACAAATTTCAAAATCTAAGTCTTGGGAAATCATTGTAATTTATCTCCTGCTTCCTGACTTCCAGTATCAGCCTGTTACCAAGTCATGAATCATTGATAATATTTCCAAAATATTTCCTTTTGCCTCTTAGCCGCATATCTCCCATTACTTTAGTGGTCCTACCGCCGTTCATGCTTTAACCACAGATTGCCCTTGAATGGTGAGTAAGCTTCAGACTGTGGATTCTGAGGCCCTTCCCTCAAAGCTGCCCTGATGGCCTTCTCACAACTCAAGCTCGTTAATATATAGCAATTAAAAAGGAAAAAAAAACTAACAATTAATGTATTTAGAAGTATTTGGAACTCATGCAACCTAATTAAAATGTCAATATTGACTTAATAGAAAAAATAATCAAACTCCTTTACTTTCACTTACCCCTTTCATTAGCTCTGCTGAATGCAGCAAATACTTCTGATGCATAGTTAAGAGACAAGAACTGAAGTACATTCAGCCCCTTAGCTCAGTACAACCCATTACTGGATTTATTATTGAGTCCAGGAATAAACCAGAAAGTTAGAAAAGGTACTTGCTTACATCCAGCACATTCCCACATTTCCACGCTGTAGTGTGCTCACATAAACTGCCAGCATAAACATGAATGTGATCTAGCTGGTTATCTGCTTCCACAGTTCTCTATATATTCTAAGCAGACTCTTCTTTACTTTTAATAGGGGGAATGTCGACTCAGACCATGAGAGACCTGCGTCGGGCATTTTCATGCCTTACAAGGCGCAGATTGGAAGTCTGTGTGGGGCGTCACTCCTCGCACAGACACTAGAGCAATGTGTGTTTAAGTCCCTTGCTCAAGGACACAAACATGCTGCCACAGCTGAGGCTCGAACTAGCAACTTTCAGATCACTAGATGAATGCCTTAGCCACTTGGCCATGTGCCCAACAAATTATTATTTTTAATAAGTGCTCATGTACCATTGGGAATATCATGATAAAAAAGTTGCTGAGATCTACAGCAAAGCTGAATTGAATCAAATCAAATCCTTGGATTATCAGATTTCATTTTTAAAGGGAATGATTCAAAAATTGATGGGCAGTAATGACATATCAATAACACTTCTATAAAATAGTTTGAGATTGAATCCAATAGTGGTACTACAAGGATCCTTTGTAGTTTCCTTGCTGATTTTAAGCATACCAACATATCTTAAGTTCAAATATAGATATATGATGCTGATTAAAATATAACAATAGATGTTTATATTTTTTATTATTACAGATTATTAATCACCATTATCAATTCACATTGTTCATGTGAATTTTCTGCATATATCATTAAAATATTCAGTAGTTTCATGATGTTTTTATACAATACATTAAATTATTATTCCCTTTGCTGTTAAATTTCATATGCTTTCCCTTTATGGTCCTCCTGGTCTCTCTTGTCCAGCCTAGCAAACAATGCACACAATGAGATTTATAAAACTAGCAATAAAACAGAGAAATAACTTGACAACAAAAAATACCTCCGGTTGTTTTCCATTTATATTTCCTCAATGACTCATATAAAGTAGGGCTATGTTGGTATCTTCACCTTCAGGGAATCCTGCAACTCTAAATCTAATAGTTTCTGCTTGCTCTATCACAGTGCAAGTCACTCTGTTCTAGTAGAGCATGAAGCAATGATAAATCGAACAGTTCATTAAATACAAATTTTCATTTCACATCACCTTTGATTTATACAAACACTTCCCAGTGAGACTTATTCTGAATATCTTTTTTTTAGAATAATTTTCTTTCTGGCTGGTTGTTTCACTGTGACTCTTTAATGCACTATTTACTCAGGCGTGTAGGATAGTTATTACAGGAGATTGCGTATACTATCACCTCAATTTGTTTTTTTGTTAAAAAATGCTAAATGGTTTTCAATCTTTATACTTTTAAATTATGCATACCATATGGTATTCCTGATCTTCCTCACACTGCAGCAATGCAGAACTAATTGAGTTATTTGTACTAACTAGTATGGCAGTCATGAATAATCTGCTCATGGTAAAATATCACAGTAATCAAACAGCCCCTGCTGTGCTTGCCAAGGGTGAACTGTTTCTTCACCTGCTTGTACACAACTTCAGTCTTCACTGAGAGTTTGTCCATCTTAAAAATGCAAAATAATGACGAGGCTCCATCTTCAATGGCCAGACAAAAGTCTTGCATATTGATGAGAGAGTGTCTCATATTCCTATGAAACACCAAATGATTATTAATTAGCTTTGAAAGGGAGTCAATGTTGTTTTGTAGGCAAATCTGTCCGCCAATTTTTTATGTGCCTACGTCCCATGAAAGGCAGCCAGTTGACTGGCTGTTTGCTGAATTATAATAATTTGGCTTAAATATGTCCAAAAATTTGAATCCAATTCTTTTGTGGGAAAAAAAATCCAAAGATTTACAATTTTTACACAAAGAAGGTCCTCACTATCTCACTCTCAGTGACAAATGAAGACTTTCTTTGTGTAAAAGTTGTAAATCTTTGGATTTTCTTTACCACAGAACCATTGGATTCAAATTTTGGATATATTTAAGCCAAATTTATTATAATTAAGCAGACAACCACTCACCAGTCTGAATCCTCCAGCTCAAGAGAAAGTGCTATCACTGATTATCCCCTTCTGAAATGTACATATCTTGGAAAGCTTACTTTTCCACTGCAAAGATTATGCAGTCCTTCATTACATCATCTTCTACCATCACAGCATGAAATTACTCTTCCTGTTGCAGCCATTTTAGGCTTTAAAGTATGAAGCTATTTCTTTACAAAATTACATTTAACATTCTGCTGAAGACTGATACCAATTGGAACTGTGATGAAAACAGGATTCTGGCAAACTTTTCCTTACCCTCCTATTTTTGTCTTTCAGTATGTGTCTGTTTTGGTGTGTATGAATATGAGCATTTTCCCTATCCATCTTTTACTTATACCATTTATTTTCTCATTATTACACTCTCTGCAAAGGTTCCTAGAGGTGCTATCTGTATTCCTATATTCTAGGATTAAAATATGAAGTTGTATTGAGATAGATTTTTTATTTTGCAATGGAAGAGTAGCTATTGTTGCTGGTAGTTTGCCTGTAATGGACAGTGGTTTATTTCTCTCATCTTCAATTGCTTTAGAAGCTCATGGAAAGCTATTAAACATAGAACATAGAACAGTACAGCACAGTACAGGCCCTTCGGCCCATAATGTTGTGCCAACCCTCAAACCCTGCCTCCCATATAAGCCCCCAACTTAGATTCCTCCATATACCTGTCTAGTAGTCTCTTAAACTTCACTAGTGTATCTGCCTCCACCACTGACTCAGGCAGTGCATTCCACGTACCAACCGCTCTCTGAGTAAAAAACTTTCCTCTGATATCCCCCTTGAACTTCCTACCCCTTACCTTAAAGCCATGTCCTCTTGTATTGAGCAGTGGTGCCCTGGAGAAGAGGCGCTGGCTATCCACTCTATCTATTCCTCTTATTATCTTGTACACCTCTATCATGTCTCCTCTCATCCTCCTTTTCTCCAAAGAGTAAAGCCCTAGCTCCCTTAATCTCTGATCATAATCCATACTTTCTAAACCAGGCAGCATCCTGGTAAATCTCCTCTGTACCCTTTCCAATGCTTCCACATCCTTCCTATAGTGAGGTGACCAGAACTGGACACAGTACTCCAAGTGTGGCCAAACCAGAGTTTTATAGAGCTGCATCATTACATCACGACTCTTAAACTCTATCCCTCGACTTATGAAAGCTAACACCCCATAAGCTTTCTTAACTACCCTATCCACCTGTGAGGCAACTTTCAGCGATCTGTGGAATGTACCCCGAGATCTCTCTGCTCCTCCACACTACCAAGTATCCTGCCATTTACTTTGTACTCTGCCTTGGAGTTTGTCCTTCCAAAGTGTACCACCTCACACTTCTCTGCGTTGAACTCCATCTGCCACTTCTCAGCCCACTTCTGCATCCTATCAATGTCTCTCTGCAATCTTTGACAATCCTCTACACTATCTACAACACCACCAACCTTTGAGTCGTCTGCAAACTTGCCAACCCACCCTTCTACCCCCACATCCAGGTCATTAATAAAAATCACGAAAAGTAGGGGTCCTAGAACAGATCCTTGTGGGCCACCACTAGTCACAATCCTCCAATCTGAATGTACTCCCTCCACCACCACCCTCTGCCTTCTGTAGGCAAGCCAATTCTGAATCCACCTGGCCCAAATTCCCTGGATCCCGTGCCTTCTAACTTTCTGAATAAGCCTACCGTGTGGAAACTTGTCAAATGCCTTACTAAAATCCATATAGATCACATCCACTGCACTACCCTCATCTATATGCCTGGTCACCTCCTCAAAGAACTCTATCAGGCTTGTTAGACACAATCTGCCCTTCACAAAGCCATGCTGACTGTCCCTGATCAGACCATGATTCTCTAAATGCCCATAGATCCTATCTCTAAGAATCTTTTCCAACAGCTTTCCCACCACAGACGTAAGGCTCACTGGTCTATAATTACCCGGACTATCCCTACTACCTTTTTTGAACAAGGGAACAACATTCATCTCCCTCCAGTCCTCCGGTACCATTCCCGTGGACAACGAGGACATAAAGATCCTAGCCAGAGGCTCAGCAATCTCTTCTCTCGCTTTGTGGAGCAGCCTGGGGAATATCCTGTCAGGCCCCGGGGACTTATCTGTCCTAATGTATTTTAACAACTCCAACACCTCCTCTCCCTTAATATCAACATGCTCCAGAACATCAACCTCACTCATATTGTCCTCACCATCATCAAGTTCCCTCTCATTGGTGAATACCGAAGAGAAGTATCCATTGAGGACCTCGCTCACTTCCACAGCCTCCAGGCACATCTTCCCACCTTTATCTCGAATCGGTCCTACCTTCACTCCTGTCATCCTTTTTTTCTTCACATAATTGAAGAATGCCTTGGGGTTTTCCTTTACCCTACTCGCCAAGGCCTTCTCATGCCCCCTTCTTGCTCTTCTCAGCCCCTTCTTAAGCTCCTGTCTTGCTTCCCTATATTCCTCAATAGACCCATCTGATCCTTGCTTCTTAAACCTCATGTATGCTGTCTTCTTCCACCTGACTATATTTTCCACCTCACTTGTCACCCATGGTTCCTTCACCCTACCATTCTTTATCTTCCTCACCGGGACAAATTTATCCCTTACATCCCGCAAGAGATCTCTAAACATCGACCACATGTCCATAGTACATTTCCCTGCAAAAACATCATCCCAATTCACACCCGCGAGTTCTAGCCTTATAGCCTCATAATTTGCCTTTCCCCAATTAAAAATTTTCCTGTCGTCTTTGATTCTATCCTTTTCCATGATAATTATAAAGGCCAGGGAGCGGTGGTCACTGTCCCCCAGATGCTCACCCACTGAGAGATCTGTGACCTGACCCGGTTCATTACCTAGTACTAGATCTAGTATGGCATTCCCCCTGGTTGGCCTGTCCACATACTGTGACAGGAATCCATCCTGGACACACTTAACAAATTCTGCCCCATCTAAACCCTTGGAACTAATCAGGTGCCAATCAATATTAGGGAAGTTAATGTCACCCATGATAATAACCCTGTTATTTTTGCACCTTTCCAAAATCTGCCTCCCAATCTGCTCCTCTGTATCTCTGCTGCTACCAGGGGGCCTATAGAATACCCCCAGTAGAGTAACTGCTCCCATCCTATTCCTGACTTCCACCCATATTGACTCAAAAGAGGATCCTGCTACATTACCCACCCTTTCTGTAGCTGTAATAGTACCCCTGACCAGTAATGCCACCCCTCCTCCCCTTTTTCCACCCTCTTTATCCCTTTTAAAGTACTGAAATCCAGTAATATTGAGAATCCATTCCTGCCCTGGTGCCAGCCAAGTCTCTGTAATGGCCGCTACATCATAATTCTATGTATGTATCCAAGCTCTCAGTTCATCACCTTTGTTCCTGATGCTTCTTGCATTGAGGTACACACATTTCAGCCCTTCTACCTTACTGTCTCTACACCGTTTATTCTGTTTCTCTTTCCTCAAAGCCTCTCCGTATGTTATATCTGGCTTTACTCCATGCACTTCTTTCACTGCTCTATCGCTCTGGGTCCCATCCCCCTCGCAAATTAGTTTAAACCCTCCCGAACCATGCTAGCAAACCTACCTGCAAGGATATTGCTCTCCCTCAAGTTCAGATGCAACCCATCCAATCTGTACTGGTCCCACCTTCCCCAGAAGAGATCCCAATGATCTAAAAATCTAAAACCCTGCTCCCTGCACCAACTCCTTAGCCACATATTCAACTGCCATCTCCTCCAATTCTTACCATCTCTGTCACGTAACACTGGCAGCAATCCTGAGAACGTCACCATTGAGGTCCTGTTCTTCAGCCTTCTGCCTAATTCCCGAAACTCATACTTCAGGACCTCATTCCTCTTCCTGTCTATGTCGTTGGTCCCAACATGTATCACGACTTCTGGTTGCTTTCCCTCTCGACCAGGATGTCGTGCACCTGGTCAGAGACATCCCGGACCCTGGCACCCGGGAGGCAACAAACCATGAGGGTGTCCTTCTCACATCCACAAAATCTCCTGCCTGCTATATCATTATATCATTAAAATCAAATGCAGAAAGAGAGTAGATTAATTTACGGTGACAAATTTATAGTTTCATCTTATCCAACCCAGATAACATAAAAAGACTATTGCATTGTAAGATCAATCTAAACTTTTTGAATAGTTTCTAAATGCACAAGCTATCAATCATTCAGGAATATCAAAATCAACTTCCCTCTTCTGAAGCTCAAGCAAGTTTATATGATTTCAAGAACTACTTTGCTCAAGAACCGTTCAACTATTTTAAAATTATTCAATTATCTGTGATTGATTTGTTTTAGGGGAAAGAATAGTAAATAGGATAAGGATTGTGCTAATGTGGTAGAGATATGGAATGCAGGAAAGACAACACACAATTCTCAGGAACCTCAGTAATTATTTTACAAAGTGTAATTGGAAATTGGATTTACTGCTAGACCTCTGGATAATCATTTTTGTGGTTCACTCACCTATAACAACTGAGGACATCCTTGATCTTGGAGATAGAACAAAGGAGAAGACAGAAAAAACATTTATTCATCACAGAACTCAGCCAAAATCAACGGTATTTAACTGTCAAAGTAACATTTGAGATGTTGTCTGGAACAATGACCAATCAGAGAAAGTCAGCCCGGTGTTGGATGACAGCCAACCAATAGGCGTTTGTTACTTTCAGCTTATCGAAACACCATCCTTTTGAAGATGAATACCTGTAGGATTTGACCTGCAGATTTATTAAGATTTGAACAATAGGCTCGCACTGGTGATCAGTCCTTCTTCAGGATCACAGGTTGTCATGTTGTCCTTGCGATGTTGCTTGCAGAAAATTGAACCGTTCCAGGAAGAGATGAAAGCCCAGCTTTGTGTTTCATGATCTGCCCAATAAACTTGCAGTCCCTTCAGGAGCACATGGTCATAAATGGTTAATGTGGCAATGTCAGAGATGTCCATCTTCAATATCTTCATAGAACACATTCCTCTAACGTTTGACAATCAGATCTGGTACCCAGTGATCTTGACTATTACAATATTCTTTGGTCCACACTGCAACTTCAGGATCGAAGGACTTCACCCATCCAAAGACAGCATCTGAACGATCTGCTGTCTCAAATCTTGGACACCGTAACAGTACTGCATCCAACGCTGTGCAAAATTTCCTCTTCAACAGAACTTCAGCTGGAGGCTTCCTCTCGAGGCCTGGATGCAGTGTAATTCGATATGTCATCAGAAATGTGTTGAAAGGTTTGGCTGATGTTCCTTCCCCTCATGATTTCAGAAGCAACCATTTGAAGGTATTCAAAAACCTCAATGCTTGGCTGTTGGACTGTGGATAATCGGTGGTGAGCAGATGTGGATAATACCACTGTACTGGCAGAATGCAAGAAACTGCCGTGCAGTGAATTGGGTGCCATTGTCAGAAAAAAAAAGCACATTCCTGGCATCCCAAAGGGATTTAAAGATCTGCAGCAATTGTTGAATGGTAGCCTCTGTCATTGTTGACTTCATAGGTAATACTTCTGGCTATTTGGGGTGAGGTAAGTCCACCATTGATTAGGCCAGCAAAATCAATATATACTCAACTCTAAGGTCTGGTGGCCTGAGGCCATGTTTGTGAATCAGCTCTATTTGGATTCTTTGCTGCTGTGGAGCACTGAGTACACTGCTTGAATACAGATATGATATCTTTATCTATGCCTGGCTAGTACATAAAACTTCTCGCCAGAGCTTTCATTCGATCGATGCCTGGGTGACCTTGCTGGATTTGTTTCAGTACTATTGGTCAAAGTGTGCATGGAATAACTATTCAGTCTCCAAACATTAGGCAGGAGTTCACAGTTCTGATGTCTGCAGAAAGCAAGACATCTTCAATTTTGACAGACCATCATTCAGCAAGGTATCTAGAGATATGCTGAAGAAGAGGATCTGTGCTGGTTCTGTTCTGATCTTGTCGACCATGACCAAAAGACCCTTAGCAGCATTTAATACAGCACACTGGACTTCACAATCAACTGAAATTATAGCTACAACTACATCTTTGTTTTCAGTAAACTGCTGATTCATACTCTAAGTTTGGAGAGGACATTTGCCTGACCAAGTTCATGGTTGGTTGTGCACTTGATTTCAAAATTGTACACTATTGCCCACCCTTACAGCGAGTTAACTCTCTACACCAGGATGCATTTCTTAGACCTGAAGATGGACAACAGTGACTTTTGATCAGTAAGGAAAATGAAACGACTATCATAAAGCATCATGAGAAGTTTCTTCACAACAAAGATGATTCCCAAAGCTTCTTTCTTGAATTGTACATAGTTCCTTTCTGCTGTGTTCAGTGATCTGGCTGCATGCATAACAGCTGTTTTGGAACTATCAGGAGAGACATGGTTTACGACAACACACACATCCCTTTGTTGGACACCTCTGTCACATTGAGAATTGGCAGCTCTAGGTTGAAATGGGTCAAGAGGTCAGAGGGCAGCATGTTCTTCACCTGATAAAAAGCTTTTTGGCATTGTTTGGACCATTTCCACATGGCAGTAGGACATCGATTGGCTCCCTCAGCTGGTGCATTGCAGGAGGGGTGCTAAATAATGACTGATCATGCCCAAAAATGATCATAAGATGCTGATATCTGATGGTGGGAGCATCTTTAAGATAGCAAGGATGTTTCAGAATCTAAGGATCTGTGCTGAACCCCAGATACTTGATGGCAGATATCGGAAGGCTGCATTTTTCCACCCTAAATCACAATCCAAAGTCTTGAAGCTGGTTCAAACTATGGTCCAGGCATTGACATAGTTCTTTCAAATCCATGCTAATCACAATGATGTCACTGAGATAAGCGGCAACACCACCAACACCATTCAACATGGTGCCCATAAACTGGTGGAAAATTGAAGGACCTGCCTTTATCCTGAAAGGCAGTTGGAGGAAGCAGAACAACCTCCTTTGTGTTGTAATGGTGAGAAAGTCTTAGAAACATAGAAACATAGAAAACCTACAGCACAATATAGGCCCTTCGGCCCACAAAGTTGTGCCAAACATATCCCTACCTTCGAAATTACTGGGGTTATCTATAGCCCTCGATTTTTCTAAGCTCCATGTACCGTGTCTGGTGAATTTTCCATCACTCCTACCTGGGGGAAGGCTTCAATCAAGTGCAACTTTGCAAAGTAGACCACTCAGTTTGGCAGAGAGATCTGCCAGTACTGGTAATGGGAAATGGTGTGACTCCAGAGCCACGCTGAGACCAGTTCAGATGTCTGCACACGACCTCACTGTACCTTTAACTTTCCTGATGATTACTGTTGGAGCTGCCAACAAGTCGGTTGACAGCTTTGATTACACCAACTTGGTGTAGGCAACCCAACTCTTGCTCAGTGATTAGTAAGGCTACATATTGTACTGCTCTTTTGTGACAGAAGACAGACTTTGGACCTGGATGCAGATAGGGTTCTACTTGCAGTTGGTGTAGTGACGTAAACCATCTTGAAACACAGCTGCATAGCACTGATCCAGATGTTGTTGTATGGTCTCACTGATGGTTATATGGCATCAGCCGACATGATTAAATGATCAATGTCTTCGTACAAACCTCATCCAGGGGGATGCTACATGGATCAAAATGTTCCCACCAGTCAATAGCAAGGACATTCAGATCTAGCTGGTCTGTAAGGTAATACACACCATTGACTTGGTAACCATTCAACTTCACTGTACAGTGTAATTCACCAACCAGATGGAGGGTTCTACCCAATGCACTGCAGGTAGAGAGATGAAGTGATTTGACTGGTGGGGACTCAGCGATCTGCCATGTGCATTTGTAGATAATGGTGATATCTGATGCCATGTCAAGTTGTGGCTTGGTCAACTGATTGTTGATTAATATGTTGATGGGCTGTCTTCGGGTGACAAAGTCAACTTTGAATGTGCCCCATTAAATTCCTTGTAGATTTTTATGGCTTTTGAAACTTACTGCCCTTGTGTTTCACTATACTAGAAAACAATGAAGGATAGCTAAAGCTTTCTTTGTGACCATGCCATTGGCATTTTCTGTAAATTTGGTTCTTGCATTTGCAGTTTTTTGTGTAATGCCACACACCACAGTTTCAACAAACTGTGGTTGGCCATTTTGAGACCTTTTGAGTGATGATGTCTGGGCCACTGGAAACTGTGTTGACATGGTTCTGCTCGACCAGTTTGGAATTGGGTTTCAGGTTGATCAAATGCCTACATCCTTGTGTGACAGCTTGTAGAATCGTACCATGTCCTTGCTCCCATCTGGCCAGGAGCCATTTGCGAGTAAAAATTAGACTTTTGAACAATGATTCAGTCATGTTACCCAGCTTGAAGTTTTCACAATGTGACTGATGACACCAGCATATGTGATGAAGTCATTGCCGATGAGTGCTTGACTAATTTTGGACAGTGGTCACAAACACTGAAGAGAGATGACTACACTCTAAAAAATTCTTGTTAGTTGTTGGACAGTTTTATCAAATGACTGGTCATGCGGGTCCTCAGGCAGGATGAAGTTGTTGTTATGCTCATGTTCAGCAGTACCCAATTTTCTGAGTAAGATGTGTGTTTTCTACGTGTCATCTTTACTGGCAAACTCAACCAGGAAGATATCTTCATAAACTGAACCAGGATTCAAATGTAACCTTGGAAGTTGCATCGAACTGGAAGTTGCTAATGGAAGCACATGAATTCTGTTCAATGTTAGACATTGACATCGTTGGACTCATTGAAAACCTGCTGGTCAAGGTTTCTATTAACCTCAATTGGGACACCTCAAATTGAGCTTGCTGCTGTTGGTGGACTGCATGTAGTGTAATTCTTCTGCTGAAATTGCCACATCGATATAATACAGCACGTCATCACCAAATGTTGTGCTCACTCACCTATAGTTACTGATGAGACTCTGAGCCTGGAGATAGAACCAAGGTGGAACATGGAATAAACCTTTATATAGCAAAACAAACCAAAACCAACAGTGCAACCAGAGCACAATTACTTAAAGGTCACGAAGAATATACGAGGCATTGTCTGGAACAACAGCCAATCAGGGAACGTCAGCCTGGGATTGGTTGACAGCTGACCAATAGGCATTGATTGCTTTCAGCTCACGGCAGAAATTTCATTCTGTCATCAAGACCTAGTCTGGTACTTCAGTCTTCCTATAGTCCACATTCTGTTATCACGATGCAGTTTTAGTGATGTTCTTGTTACATGAGAATGTTAAAGCTGCACCAGCTTCAAGCACAGGTAGATCAGCTTTGGCTACTCTCCTAGTTCTCACCCATTTTCAAAAAATCACCTGTTATTCCATGTAATCTTTCAGTTTTCTCCTACAGATTAATTATGTTGCAAAAAGTGGAATGCACTTCTGTAGAGTTTTTCTCATTTCATGCCATTCCAAATCACTTTACATCATTTTGAAGTAATTTGTGAGTATAATCTAGGAAATCAGACACTCAAGTTGCACACAGCTAGCTCCCACAAAAAGCAGTGCGATTACAGCAGATATTCTGTGATCACAGTGCCGATTTAGGGTTGGTGCTGGGCAGGATGGGTCCTCCACTTTCCCATATCTGAAAGAAGTATTTCTAACATTGCAGCAGTCCTTCAGTAACATTCAGGAGTCCCCAGCCTGGTTTCTGTGCTCAAGTTTTAAGACAATGTACTTGAACTCACAGTCTTCAGAGTCTGAGGCAAAAGGGCTCCAAACTGAACCATGGGCTGACATCTCTGATTTTAAGTACTTACACTTTCATTTGAAAGGCAACTGTCAATCACATACTGAACAAAACAATTATAAAGTGTACAACAGGAATTCTGCAGATGCTGGAAATTCAAGCAACACACATCAAAGTTGCTGGTGAACGCAGCAGGCCAGGCAGCATCTCTAGGAAGAGGTGCAGTTGACGTTTCAGGCCAAGACCCTTCGTCAGGACTAACTGAAGGAAGAGTGAGTAAGGGATTTAAAAGTTGGAGGGGGAGGGGGAGATCCAAAATGATAGGAGAAGACAGGAGGGGGAGGGATGGAGCCAAGAGCTGGACAGGTGATTGGCAAAAGGGGATACGAGAGGATCATGGGACAGGAGGTCCGGGAAGAAAGACAAGGTGGGGGGGACCCAGAGGATGGGCAAGAGGTATATTCAGAGGGACAGAGGGAGAAAAAGGAGGGTGAGAGAAAGAATGTGTGCATAAAAATAAGTAACAGATGGGGTACGAGGGGGAGGTGGGGCCTAGCGGAAGTTAGAGAAGTCGATGTTCATGCCATCAGGTTGGAGGCTACCCAGAGGGAAATATATTATAAAGTGTGCATATATCTGAGAGTTTAGATTTCCCTCTCAAGCATGTCACCATGGACAACGCAACAGCAATTCTTATACCAGGAGAAAGCTAGTGCATCATACTCTCTGTACTGTAAATATCCTGAATTTAACGAGATGGCTGCTGTATCACAGTGATTAAGTGCAGAAGTGAACAAGAAAACCGCTGTGTATTTTCCTGTAAGCTGTTTTGTCATTAAGGCAATTGCTTTGAGGTTGGAAATCATTTAAAGCCATGAGGGGGTGTGAAGTATTTGTTTATTTTGTTGGGCATGGAATCTGCACTTCCTATTTTCTAGCTGTTTGTATATATTCTTTTCTTACGTACTTCTCTCTTATATTCCTCCTGATGAATTTGGAAGTTTCTGCAGCACGTATGACTGCAAGGTAACTGGAAGTAAGCGAGATAATAATGTAATGGGATTACGAAAAAAAACTGGACCCAATCTGAGAGTATGAATGTGAGCAGATTGCAAACAAACCAGGGATTGTTCTTTAATCACCTGTTACAGATCAGAAAACATGTCTGAATAACAATGGAAGTGTTGAAGGCAAATTATTTATAGTTTGACTGAAGAAGTGCAAGCACAGAATAAACACTTTTATATGACGGTAGCTTCTGAAATACTTAAATGATATTACAAAGAACATTAATACTTTTTATAATAATGGATTATAAACTCAGTTTTATTAAAAACTCTTCTAGATGACATTTGGAAATTATTACTTCTAGAGCCATTCAATCATATTTTTAAGATCATTTTAAAAAAATATTTTTTTTGAAATCGCAAAATGTCAGTCCAAACAACAGAATTAGTTACTGCCCCCACACTTTTCCACACTTCACAAATCTTTGCTGTATTTTTGAAGGGGTATGAATTTCCTTCTTGATGACTGAAATTTATATAATGTTTTATTTGCAGAGGTTAATTGTCCCCTTAGAATCTGAATCAGAATCAGAATCAGATTTATTATCATTGGCATGTGTCGTGAAATTTGTTAACTTAGCAGCAGCAGTTCAACACGATACATAACATAGTAGAAAATAAATAAGTAAATAACAGTATTTGTATTTTGAATAGATTAAAGATCATGCAAAAAAGAAACAATATATGCTAATTTTGTAGCCTGGGGAAAAATAGACATGCAGGACAACAAATACTTTTCCAGGCCTTAAATTCCTTTATCTGTTTTAGATGTCTTATTGCAGAAAGAGGGCTACATGCCCTTCCACCTGACAGTTGAAACATATTGGTTGCCCATCTTTTGTGAACCTAGGCTGCAATTTAGGTCGACTGCTAGTAACATGTACAACACCCCTCTGTACAGCATGATCTTTCATTGTTTGAATCAACTCACTAATGGTTTTGCCCTGCTCTGCAACTACTTCAAGGACATCACCTAAAGTGACAGACTTAGATTACTGAGCTTTAAGAGTTGAGCACTATGCCTGGCTACTGCCACACTTTGACTTTACAGTCTTTGCATTTCCTGAGGACTCTTCTGAAAACCACAGACGAGCCTTCTCTCGCACTTCTACCATCGAGGACATGGAGTTGTTCCGCACAAAATGGTGGAGCTCCCTTCTAAGGGAAGGATCTCTGATGCCTTCTATAAATTGATCTCTGAGCACCACCCTCTTATTGGCCACGCAAGTTAAGAGCTTGAGCTAGGGCATGTGAAAACTCTATGTCTTCACCCTCACGCTGTTTGCGTCTATAAAAGTTATGCAACAGCTGTGGTGTACTACGGTCATCACTAAAGGCTTCCCTGAGATAGGTGAACAAGTCATCAGCCTGGTCTTCCTCAGCATCACTGCGCATACATGTTTCATTTAGAGCTGCACCCCTGAGCAGTGACATAACAAAATCATACTGATCCTGGTCAGACTGATTTCTAGCACAAAACACCCATTCGACTTCTTCTATAATGTTATCAACAGACGCCCCCCACCCACCATCTTTCTCAACATCCCCTGTAAATGGAGCAATGTGTCTTTCCCTTAGAACATATACAAACGCCTTTTGCTTAGTTTATCTATAGTTGCCAAGGTTTCCTCATGCCTATTACGCGACTCCCTAGTTTGTTCATTCAAATCAGGTTCAGTTTGATTGTCTGAGTGTAACATCAGAGTCTCAGTGTGTGTATCGGCTTTCCTTCTGTCCCATGGAAGCAGCTGTCCTGTTCTTCACCACTACCGTATAATATATTGTATATTGTACTGCACACAAAAATCCAAAACCCTCTAAATTGGCTTGGAATTATCCCACTCCTGGTACCAAATTTTGTAACCTGGGGAAAAATACACACACAGGACAATAAATACTTTTCCGGGTCTTAAATTCCTTTATCTCTTTTAAATATTTTATTGCAGAAGAGGGTATCAAAATAGAACATAGAACATAGAATAGTACAGCACAGTACAGGCCCTTCGGCCCACAATGATGTGCTGACCCTCAAACCCTGCCTCCCATATAACCCCCCACCTTAAATTCCTCCATATACTTGTCGAGTAGTCATTTAAATTTCACTAGTGTATCTGCCTCCACCACTGACTCAGGCAGTGCATTCCACGCACCAACCACTCTCTGAGTAAAAATGATAAAATAAATTTAGAAAACAGTTCCCGACATTACAAGGGTCTCGGCCTGAAACGTCGACTGCACCTCTTCCTACAGATGCTGCCTGGCCTGCTGCGTTCACCAGCAACTTTGATGTGTGTTGCTTGAATTTCCAGCATCTGCAGAATTCCTGTTGTTCCCGACATTACAATCTCAGTTTAACTTCAGACCACACCCTTGTTACATATGCAGTATGAAAATAAATTTGGCACACACGTGCTTAACTTCCAAACACATATAGGCAAGACCTTGAAATGAGTTCTCCTCACGCTCACTAGTAGGCCAATTAAGGAACTTTGCAATCAGGCTATCCAGCGCTGATCAATTTACTCACGAAAATGTTTCCTCAGCAAACCTGGGAAAAGCATTTGAAAGTCGTCTCTTCTAGAACGTGGCAACTGTTTGTTCTACTTCATCCATGCAAAATGAAATCACCATTTTCTCTTAAAGGCACAGGCAACAAGTTTAGCATTGCCAAGATGAATACATAAGTGCACTTTAACAATAAAAAAATTATATTCAACGGTCACCTGATTACATTAAAAAAGTGAAGTAGTGTTCACGGGTTCAAAGTCCATTTAAGAATCGGATGGTAGAGGGGAAGGAGCTGTCCCTGAATCACTGAGTGTGTGCCGTCAGGCTTCTGTACCTCCTCCCTAATGGTAACAATGAGAAAAGAGCATGCCTTGGGTGCTGGAGGTCCTTAATAATGGACGCTGCCCTTCTGAGACATGGCTCCTTGAAGATGTCCTGGGTTTTTTTGTAGGCTAGTACCCACGATGGAGCCGACTAAATTTACGACCCTCTGTAGCTTCTTTCGATCCTATGCAGTAGTTGCCCTCCACCCCGTACCAGACAGTGATGTAGCCTGTCAGAATGCTCTCCACGGTACATCTATAGAAGTTTTTGAGTGTTTTTGTTGAGATATCATATCATCTGTTGCAAAGGCAAAAATAATGTGAACAAGAGTATCATCTGGACAGTGATTCTTCAACTTGTAAGAATTCCTGTAAATTGAATGCACTCACATTTGTTTGGTTCCATTTCCAATGATAAAATAGACTTGGTTACCTTCACAGTGTCTGAACTCTGCCTCTGGGTTCAGTGTTGAGTTGAACAGTGGAGCAGGAATGAATCTAACCTTGCCCAATCAATTTAAAACAAATGCACTGCTACTCTGTGATATAAATAAATTCAAGTTTGGACACATACACCAATATTTAGGATTACCTCAGAATCATGCCAGGCAGATGAAAGATAATTAGGGATGGAGCAGTTGTTTGCAACACCTAGATTCATTTCTGGAGAGAGGATAATCACATGAAATTTAAAAGACATATAGAGAGTACCTAATCAGAGGTACCTAAGGATATTGACTAACAATACAGAATCAATTTCTGAAAACAAAAGCAAACTGATAACTTTTAACATATAACTTAGTTATGCCATAGTTATTACTGTTGGATCCTGATACTTTTGTGATAAAGGTTCTTTAGAAGCCAAAAATGAGGCATAGAACTTGTTACTGAAAATGTTTTTATTAAGTACTACAAAGTGGAAAATAGACAAGAGGAGCTGGGAGAACAAAGAAAATGAAGATACAGGGCCCCAGGCAGTCCTTCTAGGTGAGGCGACACTTCACCTGTGAGTCACCTGGGGTGATATACTGCGTCCAGTCCTCCCGGTCTATATATTGGTGAGACCTGACGCAGACTGGAAGACCGTTTCGCTGAACACCTACGCTCTGTCCGCCAGAGAAAGCAGGATCTCCCAGTGGCCACACATTTTAGTTCCATGTCCCATTCCCATTCTGATATGTCAATCCATGGCCTCCTTTACTGCCAAGATGAAGCCACACTCAGGTTAGAGGAACAACACCTTATATTCTGTCTGGGTAGCCTCCAACCTGGTTGCATGAACATTGACATTTCTAACTTCCATTAATGCCGCTCCTCCCCTTCTTACTCCATCCCTTATTTATATCCCCCCCCTTTTTTTTCTCCTCTCACTATAACTCCTTGCCCATTCTCTGGGTTCCCCTCCCCCTTTCTTTCTCCCTAGGCCTCCTGTCCCATGATCCTCCCCCTTCTCCAACTCTGTATCCCTTTTGCCAATCAACTTTCCAGCTCTTAGCTTCTTCCCTCCCCCTCCTGTCTTCTCCTATCATTTCATATCTTCCCCCTCCCCCTCCCACTTTCTAAACTCTTACTTTTTTTTCAGTTAGACCTGACGAAGGGTCTCGGCCCGAAACGTCGACTGTACTTCTTCCTATAAATGCGCCTGACCTGCTGCATTCCACCAGCATTTTGTGTGTGTTGAAAGAATCAGTAGAGGTTATTTCATACTCAGCCTTGAGATAACAAAATTCCAGTGATAACAATTAATCCATAAAATAGCCAGATTCTAGTGGCATGGCATCTGCTACTGAAAACTAAAATGTTTCTAGAAAAAGTACAGAAGAAACTGGATCATAATTGCTGGAAAATTTACTGAAAAATTACATGTTTATAGTTGATTATATAAAATTACATATGATAGGAAAGTCAAAGTACAAGGAGCATGAAAGGAAATAGCAATTCTATGTGCTAGTCCAACATCACATTGCTTAGCCTTGTACATCAATTTAAGAAACATGTAAAGGGAAAAGAGAAAGACTCTTAAATATTTCCAAGGATAGGTCAAGGAAGATATGAAACATTTACTTCGAAACAAGATGGTTATCTTCAAGAAAAGAAGTTCTGAATAAGTTGGAATTTTGAGTAATTAAAGATTTTTTTCATTGTTTGAGAAAAAAATTAGATGTTCTGTAGGATTTTTAAATTACTCTGAGGTTCAATTAACACAATCTGCTAAGTACAGTAAGAAAATCAAATGCAAATAGTTACTTGCCTGTTTAATTTTAAAATAAACAGATTACACAATTCCACATTTTACTGAAGGTGATGACAAAATGATCACAATCAACTTGATAAAATCTGGTCTAAAACATAAAAGTAGCTCACATAGAATCAAAAGATAATCAACTTCTTTCATCTCTAGGGCTTCCCCATACATTATCTACGTTCATTTCCTTTTTAAACTATATCTTCATTCCCAGATTTTGTTCAATAATTTAGGTGGGCCAACAATTTCCTTCAGGTCTATGCCTAATGATTTGGCTTTCCTCTGTATTTTTCTGAATCAGTCACTCTAATCTTGCCTTTGGTTACGTGCTCATTTTCAGTGGGCACACAATGTTTACAAATGATGCTTTTGGGGTCCTATCATCTCAAGTATTATTTCCACATTGTAAAGGTAGTTGAAAATGTTCTTTAGTTCAGCACACTTCCTCTTGAGATTTTCCTGATTTTCATCAGCCACCTGCTTCCTGACTATTTGCAAGCTCATTACACTTTGTGCTCTAGTTTCACACCTTTCCCACATTGAGTATATAAAAAAGAATGATTACAATGTGGAACTATCTACCAGAAACTGCCATTAAAGCCTTTTACAAATTTTTATAAAGGGAAGAACCTGGTGAAAAAGAAAGGAGTCTGGGGAGTAAACAAGAGAGAGCAAATATATTAAATAGATCTTATAGAGGAAATCACCAGTATTGTTCGACAGATGGAATAGTTTATTTGTGCATTCTATCTATTTATGTTAGGCTGAAATGCTGCAGCCAGACAGTTGATTATACTGTAACTGCAATGACCATTCCTCATAAAACATGTAATTAGTAACTTTATCATTCAGCATTTACAAACAGAATCTTCACTTTTTTAAGCAATTGATTTAATTTCCATTTTGAAAGTGCAGATGTAGTTTTCATTTATATTAGAAAGTCCAAGCCATTTGCACAGAAAGGATATGTTTGCATCATTTAGTTAGTTAATTACTTTGTGGTTTATACAATCTATGATGAGACTTTCCATTTATTTATTTACTGTAAACTTATCAAGAACTCTGCATCGCTCCTCTTGGGCTCCAAATTTATCAAGAATTACGACCAGAAATCCTCACAGATAGCACAATGATTTCGTATGTTGCATGACAGAATCTTATTCAAAATCCAGTTTTAGTACTGATTCGGCTGGAAATGCCTCTGAATTTCCATTCCAGGTTCCCGGTACATGGGATAACAGCAACATGAGCCTTGCACAATGGTGTCAAACAGCAGGCTATTAGTCAAGGCACTACCAACGAAATTGTCAAACTGAAACAAGGCCCCTGAACTGTGTTGGCCCTCATGCTGCTTTGAAGGGTTGAGATCTGTTGTGTGATTTGTTAAAGGGGTTGTGACCTTACCCATGTATCCACCCTGGAGGCCAATGTGTCCATTTCTTGCTTCCAATTAAGTAGCCTTGTTATCACTCAATTGGTTGTAGTGCCTCAATTTAATACAGTGTGACTTGTTAAAAAAAGAGGACTCTGGGAATACCCAGCAGATTAAACAGTATGTGTAGAGAGAAAAACAAGTACCTTCTGCTGCAAAGTTATTGCCCTGATATGTTAAATCTGCTTCTTTCTCCACCAGTACTGAATATTTCCAGATTTTTATGTTTCATTTAGATTTACAGCATGAACGATTTTTGCTTTATTTTCCCATACTCTTCCAATTTATGATTTAGAACATAGAACATAGTACAGTACAGCACAGTGCAGACCCTTCAGCTGGAATGTTGTCTTGATGTTGTATCAACCTACTTCATGATCAATCTAACCCTTGCCTCCTACACAGCCCATAACACTTCATTTCTCTTATATCCATGTGCCAATCTCTTAAATGACACTATTATATCAGCCTCTATGACCAGCGACCCTCTTCCTCACAGCAATGCATTCCAGGCACATACAACACTGTGTTAAAAAAACATACTCTGTCATCCCCCCCCCCCCCACCACTAAATATTCCTCCAATCACATTAAACAGATGACCTCTGGTATTGGCCATTGCCACCCTGGGAAAAAGCTGCTAACTGTCCACTCTATCAATGCCTCTCATAATCTTATACACTTCTATCAAATCACGATTCATCTTTCTTCACTTTAAAGAGAAAAATCTTAGCTTACTCAATCTTTCCTCAGATGACATGTTCTCTAATTCAAGCAGCAGCCAGATAAATCTCTTCTTCACCCTCGCTAAAGCTTTCATTTTCTCCCTTTAATGAGGTGACCAGAACTGAACACAATATTCTAAGTCTGCTTTTATAGAGCTGTAATGTTACCTCGAATCTACTGAAATCAATCTCCAACTAATGAAAGCCGTACAACTTCTTCAACATCATATCAACTTACCCGTTAAATTTGAAGGAGCTATGAACTTGGACCCAAGATCCCTCTGTTCCTCCACACTGCTAAGAGACCTGCCATTAACCTTACACCCTGCTTTCACACTTTCCTGGATTAAACTCCATCTCCCATTTCTCCACCCAGCTTTGCCAACTGTCTAAGTGCCATGGTCTCCCATACCAACTTTTCACAGTATCCGCAACAGCACAACATTTTGTGTCTTCTGCAAAATGACACCTGTCATCTGTATTTAAAAAAAAACAAATCTTTCTATTCTTTGACAAGTTAGTCCTGACAAAGGGTCTCGGCCTGAAACGTCGACTGTACCTCTTCCTAGAGATGCTGCCTGGCCTGCTGCGTTCACCAGCAACTTTTATGTGTATTGCTTTCTATTCTTTAATTCAGCTTCTCCAGAACTTGCACTGAACCTGTTGTGTTCAAAGAAATTTCATCTGGATCCTCGTCCCAACTGCTAAACTTCTCTTCTGCAAACTTTTACAGGAATCAAGCTTTGAAGCCATGTGGAATGCTGTGTACAGAAATGTTTTTGTTTCAGCAATAATCCACCAAAGAATATTGATAATAAAAGGATCACTATGAATTTTCACATATGTTTAAATGCCCTCTTGGCTATTATAAAACAAAGACCAATAGAGAAGACCTTCATTCTTGCTATTGTTTAGCATACGTGATACAAAACTACCAAATCAACACAATACACATAAAAGTTGCTGCCTGGCCTGCTGCGTTCACCAGCAACTTTTATGTGTGTTGCTTGAAATTCCAGTATCTGCAGATTTCCTCGTGTTTGCATTTTAAAAATCAACACAATGATAGTCAAGAAGACATTATTTCTTTTTTTCAGAAACAATGGGAACGAGAAAAGAATAGGAAAGAAAATGAGGAAAATAAATCCTGCAGAATACTTAACTGGCAGTAATGTTACATTACTCACAATGCAGAATTCAATAGCGCTGTTGATTAGCATAAGGAGTGACTGGGCAGGTCCGTATGATGAGGAGTATCAGCCAACTATTATTCACATTGTTCACTGACTTTTTCTAGACTTTTGCATTGGAAGGTTCATTTGTGAAGCAAAAAAAGAAAATGTCATATGTCCATTCTTAGGTCTGACAAAACAATATTGCTGAATGAGAAAGAAACAGCCCGTTCATTTTAAGGGTACAGTACATGTTTTCTGATTGTAATTATATATGTATTTTATTTTAATACACAATTCAACACATATTTTAACAATGAAGTACATTATCATATATGGGCAGAAGTTCAGTTATCATTTAATCAATTTGAAGCAAACATTTGCATAAATAGTCTTACTTTTTCTGCATGACCATTCTCTGCCACTGAAAGTTCAGCTGCTTCTGGGCAGTATAAAGTTACACAAGATATTCTGCAAATGCAGGAAATGCAAAGCAACACACATAAAATGCTGCAAGAACTCAGCAGGTCAGGCAGCATCTACAGAAATGAATATACAATTGACGTTTCAGGCCCTTCATCAAGGCTGTCATCTTTAGTGACCTTCATGATTTTGGGATTATGATCATCTTTGTAGTAATGTCTATAATATCCGTGGACAATACTATAAATATTAGCAAAATCCAATGACCACTAATAAAGATAAGGTTGTCTTCATATAAATATTCTGGAAGAAGGTAGCACAAGCAAAAAATGCTACTACAGGTGACATGCTCCAGATGGTCCACATCTTCCTTTTCATTTTAATGTGGTTCTGGTACTGTTGGAGCCTGTGATCTACAGTTGATGGTATGTTTTCAGATCGATTGAGCGATCTGTTGCTTTGCTGTCTCCGAGAAGGTTCTGGAGCAAATAGCCTCAAGGCCAAGAAGCTTAGAGACCATGACCAACTCCATTTCTCACTGATCTCGCCGATTGAAGTGTCAAGGAAGATTGAAGACATTGAAGCAATTGAGGAAGACAAGCAGGTGTTCAGTGCTGTCTACCAGACTCATGTTCACTGCTGCCAGAGGAAGGTGTCCATGTGTGACGGTCTCTCCCTCCCTCTCACTCATTGCATTTGAATGGTCTGCCTTTCCCTTGATACTGCTGGAGGTGGTACAAAAGTTCTGGGTTGGTGGTTTGTGAATTGGACCCTAGTTCCTGGTCTCTCCTTTTTCTATTGCTAATTTTCTACAACTTTGAATCGGGCAGCCTACAGATGATGGGCACTGAGCTGAAATGAATATAGACTCTTTAAATTTTGTGTTTTATATTCAAGGTTTTCGCTCATTCTTTCTTGTTGCGATTTGCGCAATCTGTTTTTTTTCTGCGTGGGGGCTTGATGTTCTTGTTGCCATTCGCATGATTTGTTTCTTGTACATGGGGATTGGTTGATGTTTTTTTCTTTGAATGTGTTCCATGGTTTTCTTTGTTTTGTGGCTGTCTGTGGAAGAGACAAATCTCAGGGTTGTATATACATACTTAGATAATAAATGCATTTCGGATCATTTAAATTCAGTGGGTTATTTGTTCTATATTTTTACTGCTGAGCCTGTTAGCTCAACTATACAAATCAGATCTGAATTTAATGAGACAGTAGCACACTTTAAACTTATCATTTTACATCTGATTCAGATGTCCCAGTTCAGTAATTTTCATTGACTATTGTAAAAATATAACAACTTCCCCATGACAGCTGAAGGAATCATACCCCATATAACTTAAGCCATTTGTCGAATTCAGGAAGGTTGTTAGAGTGGTGAAAACTTACTACACTTATTATGGTGCTTCTATCCGAATTCAAGAGCCTTAACATTTGTTTACAGAATTTAATTGGATAGACGTTACATGAAATAACCAGAGTAACATCACACCATGCAGTGCAGTTCACTTGTGAGTATGTTTTCAAGGTACCATTATCAGAGTTTTAGTATCTAGAATATCTCCAGCAGTAATGATCTGATTTCCACATTAACTGCAGAAGCGTGCCTCCTGCAACTTGGGGTTTTGCTTTTATATTGATATAAATAAATATTGGGAGAATTATCTTGACCCAGTTTACCACCTTTCACCTCATGGCATTGAATTTCAGGCAACCATTCAAGAAGGGGAAGAAAAGAGAAAAAATCTGTTTTAAGTGGGGATGATACAGTCAAGGGAATAGACATAATTCTCTGTCACAAAGATCAGAGTACTGATAGCTGTGTTGTCTGCCTAGTGCCCAAGTTCAAGACATCTCATCTGACCCGCAGAGGAATTTGGAGAGGTAGGGGAAAGATTCCAGTTGTTATAGTCCTTGTGGGTACCAACAACAGAGGAAGAACAAGGAAAGAGGCTCTATTGAGGTAACGAGAAATTAGGGACTAAATTAAAATGCAGAATGTAAAATACAGAAGGGTAATAATCTCTGGATTGTTACCTGAGCCACATGCATATTAACAAAAGGATAATAAGATCAAAAAGGTAAATGTGTGGCTCAAAGATTGATGTGGGAGAAGTGGGTTTGAATTCCTGGAATATTGGCACCAATATTGCGGAAGAAGGAATCTGTTTCTATGGGACAAACTCCACCAAAACCATGCTGGGATCAGGGTCCCAGCAATTTGCAAACTAGGGCTGTGGGTACAGATTTAAACCAAATAACAGGGAGGTGAGCTCAAAACAACCTGGAAAATATGGATAATGCAAAAAGTAAGCAGAGTGCAGGAGGGGGTCCTGAAGTCTCCAGAACAAGACAAAAAGTTTAGAAAGGGATAAGAATATAAAGAATTTAACTTTAGGCAACATGGAGACAAAATTGAAAAGACTGGTGGTGAACCCAGGTCTGAAGGGGTTATGTTTGATTGCGTGCAGCATATGAATTGAATTGAATTGACTTTGTTTCTTACATCCTACATATACATGAGGAGCAAAAATCTTTATGTTACATCTCCGTCTAAACGTGCAATGTGCAATTTATAGTAATTTATAATAAATAATATGTACAACAGGACAAACAATATAACATAGAAACACAATTCTATCCACATGAATTAATCAGTCTGAAGGCCTGGTGGAAGAAGCTGTCTCGGAGCCTGTTGGACCTGGCTTTTATGCTGCGGTACCGTTTCCCAGATGGTAGCAGCTGGAACAGTTCATGGTTGAGGTGACTCGGGTCCTCAATGATCCTTCAGGCCCTTTTTACACACCTGTCTTTGTAAATGTCCTGAATAGTGGGAAGTTCACATCTACAGATACGCTGGGCTGTCTGCACCACTCTCTGCAGGGTCCTGCGATTAAGGGAAGTACAGTTCCCGTACCAGGCAGTGATGTAGCCAGTCAGGATGCTCTCAATTGTGCCTCTGTAAAAAGTTCTTAGGATTTGTAAGAAGTATGGTAGATGAATTTGTAATGTGAACTCCCAGGAACTTGGTGCACTTAAGTCTCTCTGCAGAGGAGCCATGTATTTACAGAGGGGGAATGGTTTGTCTGCACCTTCTTGAAGTCGATAATGATTTCCTTTGTGTTCTCCATGTTCAGGGTTAGGTTGTTCTTCTCACTCCAATCCACCAGCCGCTCCACTTCCTCTCTATACTCCATCTCACCATCATTCTTGATAAGGTCATCCACTGTTGTGCCACCTGCAAACTTGATGACACGGTTTGAGCTGGATCCTGCGACTCGCTCTTGCATCAGCAGTGTGAACATTCGCAGGCTGAACACACAGCCTTGAGGAGCGCCCTTACGCAGCGTAATAGGACAAAAGACATTGCTGCCCACACGGATTGACGGTGGTCTTTCTGCTAGGAAGTTCAGTATCCAATTGCAGAGGGAGGTGTTGAGAGCCAGCGAGGACAGATCTCCCACCAGTCTCTGGGGTGTGATGGTGTTGAGCACCAAACTGAGGTCTATAAACAGCAGTCTGGCATATGAGACCTCACTTTTCAGGTGGGACAGGACAGAGTGAAGGGCAGAGGCTATTGCATTGTCAGTGGATCGACTTGATTGAGAAGCGAACCCAAAAGGATCCAATGCAGCCAGGAGAAAGGCTTTAATATGCTCCATGACCAGCCACTCAAAGCACATTGTAATGGTTGATGTTAATTCCACCAGCTGATAATCAATTAAACGGAATACTTCTTTAGCACTGGAATCATGGTTTCCGCATTTCAAACCAAAGGAACAATAGATTGTTCCGGAGAAATGTTAAATATATTGGTCAGTACCTCTATCAGCTGGGCTGTACAGTCTTTTAGAACCTAGCCTGCAGCTTTGTATGGGCTGACTCAGGCCAGGGTCTTCCTCACCTCAGCTTCAGCCAGACGGTGTGCCTGCTCCCCTGGGGGGAAAGTGCCTTCCTTGCCAGCACTTTGTTCCGCACATAGAAGACGTTCAGACTCTCGGAGTGGAGCATCTTGGTCACTGTGCACAGGGTAGACTTGTAGTACATAATCCTCTGAATTCCCTGCCACATGCACCTCCTGTCTCTGGTATTACAGAAATGGCTGTAAATTTTCTGAGAATGCTCCCATTTTGCCTTCCTGATAGAGCAGAAAAGCACAGTTCTTGCTTCCCTGAGAGCTGTCAGATCTCCTGATCTAAAAACGGCATCACAATCCCACAGCCTGGCACGGACCTCTGCAGTAAGCCATGGCTTCTGACTCGCCCTCACCCGGATGTGCTTTGTGATGGTAACATCCTCAGTACACTACTGTATGTAACTGATCACAGAATCCACATATTCCTCAATGTTAACATGGTTGCCATGGGTAGCAGCCTCCCTGAATGTTCTCCAGTTAGTATTATCAAAGCAGTCCTGCAGTGAGAAATTGCACCCTCAGGTCTGGAGGCAGCCCTTAGTTGTGGGCTGCCCCCAGCACATCATAAAACATGTTGGTTGTAAATGCAAATGATTGATTTCACTCAACAACTGACAAACACCAGCAGCCTATATATCCTGGTAGGTATCACTACCCCTAATATAAGAAGAACGGTAGGCAGCAAGAAAGAATGACTCCGTCAAACATCAGATGAGAAACACCCTCTACATGGTCATACACCTACAACCAGCCGCCTAAAGTCAAGGAAGAGTTTCATGAACAGTGTTGTTCCATTACAATCAACCCCATCTGAAGCCCGCATCACCTTGTGGAAAGACCGGCTCGCCAGACTCAAACAACCCCCAACGGTGGAAATTCTACCGGATGAAAGCCTTCCCCCAGGAGCTAATTGCAACTGGGCAACCTGGAAGTGCCTTCACAGACTTAGGACTGGTGTAGGTCATTCAAAGGTGTCACTAAGCAAATGGGGATATACAACCAGCCCGACAACTTGTGAATGTGGAACTGAACCACAAACTATGCAATATCTCCTGCAATGCCCATCGCTAGAGGAACTCTATACTGTTGCAGATCTTGCCGAATTCAACAACAAGGCGCAAAAGTCTGTCTAGTTCTGGCTGGGACATGTGTAGACTGTCCGTGGACATGATAAGAAGAAGTTTTCACTCAACACACACATAATGCTGGAGGAACTCAGCAGGCCGGGCTGCATCTATATAACAGTACAGTCAACGTTTTAGGCCGAGATCCTTCATCAGGACAGGAGAAAAAAAAAGATGAAGAGTCAGTGTGGTGGGGGGCGGGGGAGAGGGGAGGACGAAACACAAGGTGATGGGTGAAACCAGGAGGAGGGGAGGAGTGATGTGGCCTGAAATGTCGACTGCATTCTTTTCCAATAATGTTGCCTGACCTGCTGAGTTCCTCCAGCATTTTGTGTATGTTGCTTTTGATTTCCAGCATCTGCAGATTTTGTCTTGTTTGTGATTGGACTGTACATTTTGATGTACATGTGATAAATAAATCTGAATCTGAGTCACTGACAGAAGATTGACCGACTGGTAGAAGGCAAAGAATGAGAATAATGGGGCCTTTTCTCATTGACTGCCAGTGAATAGCAGTGTTCCTTAGGAATTGGCATTGAGTCTGCTACTCTTCACCTTGTAAGTTAATGATTTAGATGATGGAATTGATGGCTTTGTGGCCAAGTTTGCTGATAATACAAATATAGGTGGAGGGGCAATAGTTTTGAGGAAGCAGGGAGTTGGCGGATAGATTTAGACAATTTAGGAGAATTTGGCAAAGAAGTGACAGATGGAATATAGTGTAGGGAAGTGTATGGTCATGCACTTTGGTAGAAAGAATAATGGAGTAGACTATTTTCTGAATGGGGAGCTAATTTAGAAATCAAAGGTGCATAGGGAATTAGTAGTCATAGTGCAGGATTTCCTAAAGGTTAACTTGCAGGTTGGTTCCGTAGTAAGCATGACAAGTGCAATGTTAGCACTCATTTTGAGAGGACTAGGGTATAAAAGCAAAGGTGTAATGCTGAGGCTTTATAAGGCATTGGCCAGACCACATTTGGAGTATCATGAGCAGTTTAGAGACATATCTAAAGAAGGATGTGCTGGCATTGTGAAGGGTCCAGAGGAGCTTTATGAGAATGACCCTGTGAATGAAAGAGTAATGTATGAGTTGCATTTGATGGCTCTGAGCCTGTACTTGTTGGTGTTTTGAAGAGTAAGGTCAGATTCTCATTGAAATGTACTGGATATTGAAAGGCCCAGATAGAGTGGATGTGGAGAGGATGCTTTCATTAATTGGAAAGTCTAGGATGAGAGGGTACAGCCTCAGAATAGATGAAGGTCCCTTTAGAACAGAGAAGAGGGGAGTTTCTTTAGCCAGAGGGTGGTGAATCTGGGTAAATAATTTCCACAAATGGCTCTGCACACCAAGTCATTGGATATATTTAAAGTAGACATTGATAATTTCTTAATTAGCAAAAGCACCAAAGGTTATGGGGAGAAGACCAGAGAATGGAGTTGAGAAGGCAAGCAGGAAGCTATTATCAAATAGTGGAGCTGGCTTGATGGGCTGAATGGCTTAAATCTGTTCCTGTGTTTTATGGTCTTTTAACTGATTTTCCTATCTTTAAGTATATTTAAATACAATGGTACCTTCAATTCAAAATAAGGACAAAATAAAATTACACTAAAGTTTAGTGCTTATCATCAACTTGCTCTTTCATTACTTTTGTTAAAACAGCATCTGTCTCTGCCTTGCCATTGATGTACACTGAATCACATGATGTTGTCAGGATAGATAAGTACTAAATTAACCAGAAAAAGAGTGATGATTTTCACTATAAGATTACAACAAATCAACCTCATTGGCAGTGAAAAAGGGTATTGCAAGTTTGAAATATCATTCATTTTTGGTATTAAATGTCATATTTTAAAAATATGAGTAATGTTATTTTTCCATAAATGGACATTTAAAGATAAGTTTGATAAACACACCATTTGACAGAGAAAATTTTACAAGTTTATGCTGGAAATTTAGTTTAGTAAGAGCATTTGAACTGGCAGAAAGCAGCGGTGTATGCATGTAAGAAAAAATACAGTATAGATAATGTAATGCAAATGAATTCTATTTAAAATGCACAAGCAAGTTAATATTAATACATTAATGTGGCATAGTGTAAGAATTAGAAGGAGAATCATGTTTATTCCACTGACGTGTCATGAAATTTGTTGTTTTGCAGCAGCAGTATAGTTTCAGGGCATAAAAATTCATATAAATTACAAAATAAATAAATAGTTCAAAAGAAGAAATATTAGATTGTGTTTATTGGTTCATGGACCACTTAGAAACCTGATGGCAGAAACATTGAATTTACAGTAGATCTTCAGGCTCCTGTACCCCCTCACCGGTGGTACTAACGTGAAGAAGACATGTCTCAGATGGTAAGCGGATTTAATGACAATAATCATGAGTCAAAGACCTTTGAATGACTTAATGAAGAACATTCAATATAAACACACCTCCAAATTTTCAGCTGCCTTCCTTCAATCCAGCCTCATGGGTCTTGCAAAATGTTAATACCAAATGGAGAATTTAAATAAATTATTGAACAACCCAATTTATTGTATTGGATAAGATAATGGAAAGGTCAGGGAAAGAAGAAAAATATGTTGAAAGTATCACATGCATTTCCTTGGTGAAATGTCTCCAGTTACCACCATGGCCTAAATGCTTCTAGAGAAGAAAATGTGCATGTATACTCACCTTCTCTGGTGGCAACCTCCCATCTCAAGTCATGAGAGATTTTCTGCAAGAAAGGAGTTGAGTAATTAACTGTCACCTAAGGATGACGCAAATAGTTGGCCATGAATAGTTGACATGTGGAAAGGGATGTGTCACAATAGTGTGATTGGATAATGGGATGAAATGTGGCACAGTGACTGCTGGAGGTGGAAGTGTGAGCTGGAAGTCTCAGAATTAATTGACGTGACACCATTCCCAGAAAAAATCTTAATAAAATGTGAAAGAACAACTTCCTTGCTGAGACTGTCCTTGGGCCAAGCATTGTTAACAGGGACTTAAAGGGCATGAAAAGAGTCTTTGACACATGGATTCCTAGAGTCTTCCCTAACCAGAAGCCCTGGATGGTTCTTGAAATCTGCAGACCATGCCATTTCATAGGCTCTTCACTCAACCGTGGAACATCTGGACAGTGAACATGCATATATCAGAATGCTCTTTATTGACTACAACTCGGCATTCGTTATTATCATCCCCCCAAATCTAATTGATAAGCTTCAATTCCTAGGCTATAATACATTTTGTGCACTCAGCAAGACGAAGGAACTGATTGTAGACTTCAGGATGGGGAAACCAGAGCTGCATGTGTCAGTCCTCATCAGTGGAGCACGGGTTGAGAGAGTTAGCAACTTTAAATTCCTGGGTGTTATAACTGTCCTGGACCCAGCGCATAAATGCAATTGCAAAGAAAGCACAGCAGCACATTTACTTCCTTAGGAGTATGCAGAGATTCGGCATGGCATCAAAAACTTAGACAAACTCAATGTGTAGTGGAGAGTGTATTGACTGGCTGCATTACATCCTGATAAAGAAATTCTAAAGCCTTTGAATGTAAAATCCTACAAAAGTTAATGAATTTGGCCCAGTATATCACAGGAAAAGTCCTCCCAACCATTGAGCACATCTACCTGAAATACTGTCGTAGGAAAGGAGCATCCATCATCAGAGATCCTCATGACCCAGACCATGCTCTCTTTTTCCCTGCTGCCATCAGGTAGGAGGTACAAAAGACTCAGGACTTGCACCACCAGGTTCACCAGGCTCTTGAATAAAAGGGGATAACTGCGTTCACTTGCTCGTCCATTGAAATGCTCTCACAACCAATTATCTTACTTTAAGGACTCTATATCTGTTATTTCATGCTCACATTATTTATTGCTATTTATTTATATTTACATTTGCACAGTATTATCTTCTACACTCTACTTAATCTTTCATTGGTCCAGTTATAGTTACTATTCCATAGATCTGCTGAGTACGTCTGCAGGAAAATGAATCTCAGGGTATATCTACTATTTTAATGCTATTGTGTAGTGACTCTGGGATGATGCCAGTTGTAGGTATTACTATTGGGAAAATGTATACCCCGTTCATGAGTTCTCTAACTCAGAGCCAGGCGTTTGACACTTCCTTGTCAATATCTAGTCTGCTTAGATCATGGGGATGTCTTCCATGAAGAGTCATTCTCTTCCATTGCTCATCTTTTTCTTCTATAATGATAATTTCTTCATTTTTTGGGTTGTCTTTTCATTTAAGTTTAATGGTATGTACTTCTTACCAGAATTACATATGCTTGCATGGAGTGCTGTAAATAGTTTTTGTTGATAAAAATTTATCCTTAGACATTTTATGTGACTGTTGTGTAATTTTTTTAAATATCTGTAATTCTCCCTCCTCCTTCCATCCCAGATAGTGTTAATTGAGTGTACGTAGCATTTTCTCAAATTTGTCATTTCAGTTCTTATTTGTCTTTGTAAATTTTCCAGATCAGTTTTGGACCAAGATATTGTGCTGAAAAAATATGTCAATATGGATATAGCTAAAGTGTTTCTTGCCTTTTGTAATACTGAACTCTGGTTTCTTAAGCCTTGAAGTAAATTCTGTTGAACATTTTCCCTTTATCAAACTATGCTCTACTTTCTTTGCTTGTTAATATCCCAAATACTTATATGGAAGTGGTTAAGGTGTTTGACTAGTGATCTGAAGGTCATGAGTTCGAGCCCCAGCCAAGGTAGCATGTTGTGTCCTTGAGCAAGGAACTTAATCACACGGTGCTCTGCGACGACACTGGTGCCAAGCTGTATAGGTCCTAATACTCTTCTCTTGGACAACATTGGTGTCGTGGAGAGGGGAGACTTGCAGCATGGGCAACTGTCAGTCTTCCATACAACTTTGCCCAGGCCTGCGCCCTGGAGAGTGAAGACTTTCCAGGCGCAGATCCATGATCTCACAAGACTAATGGATGCCTTTAATATGTTTCATATTCATCCATTGGTTGTATTGTATCCTGCTGCTCTGTTTTATATTCTACTAGCTCTATTAGATCTTTCTTGCTGCTTAATGTTCTCACTTATCTTGTCCAAAGTTCATGTTTATATCTTTCAAAAATTGTTCTACTACTTGAATTAATTGCTCTAGCTTTACCGATGATGAAGAAGTATATAATTTCAAATCATTCACACATAGGTTTGTCAAGGTATAATTTGTCTGGTTGTTTCTGATTTGATACCCTATTTTCATCCACTTCATCCACTAAAGGTAGACAAAATTATTATTATTATTTTAGAAATTTATTTTTCCTCTCCTCAAGTAGTAAAAACTGAGGTGTGAACATAGCCAATCATGCTTATTTCTCAATTACTAGGAACTTTCAGACTATTCTAGTGGTGTTTAGTATTGTGACTTCCTGAAGATTTACATAGATGTTACTACGTAGCCCTAATTGTTTAATGCTACTGTGTAGTGCCTTTGGGATGATATGAGTTGTATATACTACTATAGGGGCAATGTATACTCTGTTCATGTTCCAAATTCTTCCAATTTCCTCTTTTAATTCAGCATATTTTTGGTATTATTCACTTATAGATTTCTGTTATTATATCCTAAAGGTTATTATGGAGTGTCCGATCGGTAATAACGGATCAGTGGTAATACAGTTGGTGGGATTCTGACTCTAAAACTGGATCAGCCTGGTATTTATAGTAAGGTATGATTTCTTCAATGAATTTGTATTTTAAAGCAAGATTTGGTGAATGATGTTTGCCTCTTGATTGTGCCTGTGTAAGTAATCAGATTGAGTTAAACTGCTAAAGGATCCCACAGAGTGTTGGATTGTTTCTGTTTTTTCTTGGCATTTTCTATATTTGTCATCTTTAATTTGTTGTCTTTTATTATGTATTTTTGAGATTTTTTTTTTTGTGTTAATTACCTGATCCTGTATTGCCACAAGGAACCTCTCTATTTCTAGGAAGAAGTCTCCAAATCTGAGCCAGGTTTTTGAAGCTTCCTTGTTGACACCTAGTCGACTCAGACCATGGGGATGTCTTCCATGGAGGCTCTTGCTCTTCCATTGGTTAACATTTTACTTCAATAGTGATAATTTCTTCATTTTTCTAGGCTGTGTTCTCACTTAAGTTTAGTGATGTGTACTTCTTATCAGAATTACATATGCTGGTGTGGAGAGCTGAATCCTGTTTTTGTTGATGAAAATATATTCTTAGAAATTTTATCTGACTGTTGTGTAGATTTTAATATCTGTTATTCCTCTTCTCCTTTCTGTTGCAGGTAATGTTAATCTAAGCATATTCAAGTGCACATAATGTTTTCTGAAATTTGTCAATCCAGTTCTTATTTTTCTTTGTAAATTTTCCAGATCAGTTTCAGACCAAGATATTATACCAAATACTATATATTTTTTCAGCACAAGGGAGTCACGTAGGGGGTGATCCCTGTGGAAAGCGGGGGGCGCGGGGGGGAGGGAAAGATGTGCTCATTTATCAATCGCTAGGAATTTTCAGAATATTCTAGTGGTGGTTAGTACTGTGGCTTTCTGAAGGTTTACATAGATATTATTGTGTAGCCCAAATTTTTCAATGCTATTGCATAGTGCCTTTGGGATGACACCAGTTGTAAACATTACTATTGGGGCAATGTATACCTTGTTCCTGTTCCAAACTTTTCAATTTCCTTGTTATAATTCACCATATTTCTGGTGTTTTACATTTAACGACCCTGTAAAGTTACATGCAGTTGGAATGGCTATATCAATTAAATAAATTGCTCTTGCTTGTATATCCCGTATTATTATATCCGGATGGTTATTATGGATTGTCCTATTTGTAATAGCAGGTCAGTCCTAATATAATTTGTGGTATTCTGATTCTAAAACTTGACAGGCTTGTATTTACAGTAAGATGTGATTTCATTCATGAGGTTGTATTTAAAAAACGCAAACACGAGGAATTCTGCAGGTGCTGGAAATTCAAGCAACACACATCAAAGTTGCTGGTGAACACAGCAGGCCAGGCAGCATCTCTAGGAAGAGGTACAGTCAACGTTTCAGGCCGAGACCATTCGTCAGGACTAACTGATAGAAGAGCTAGTAAGAGATTTGAAAGTGGGAGGGGGAGGGGAAGATCCAAAATGATAGGAGAGGACAAGAGGGGGAGGGATGGAGCCAAAAGCTGGACAGGTGATTGGCAAAAGGGATACGAGAGGATCATGGGACAGGAGGCCCAGGGAGAAGGAAAAGGGGGAGGGGCGGAAAACCCAGAGGATGTGCAAGGGGTATAGTCAGAGGGACAGAGGGAGAAAAAGGAGAGTAAGAGAAAGAATGTGTGTATATAAATAACAGATGGGGTACAAGGGGGAGGTGGGGCATTAGCGGAAGTTAGAGAAGTCGATGTTCATGTCATCAGGTTGGAGGCTACCCAGACGGAATATAAGGTGTTGTTCCTCCAACCTGAGTGTGGCTTCATCTTTACAGTAGAGGAGGCCGTAGATAGACATGTCAGAATGGGAATGGGATGTGGAATTAAAATGTGTGGCCACTGGGAGATCCTGCTTTCTCTGGCGGACAGCGCGTAGGTTTGCAGCAAAACGATCTCCCAGTCTGCGTCGAGTCTCGCCAATATATAGAAGGCCGCATCGGGAGCACTGGACGCAGTATATCACCCCAGCCGACTCACGGGTGAAGTGTTGCCTCACCTGGAAGGACTGTCTGGGGCCCTGAATGGTGGTAAGGGAGGAAGTGTAAGGGCATGTGTAGCACTTGTTCTGCATACAAGGATAAGTGCCAGGAGGGAGATCAGTGGGGAGGAATGGGGGTGACGAATGGACAAGGGAGTCACGTAGGGATTGATCCCTGCGGAAAGCAGGTTGGGGAAGGAAAGATTATTGGTGGGATCCCTTTGGAGATGGCGGAAGCTACGGAGAATAATATGTTGGACCGGGAGGCTGGTGAGGTGGTAGGTGAGGACCAGGGGAACCCTATTCCTAGTGGGGTGGCGGGAGGATGGAGTGAGAGCAGATGTGCGTGAAATGGGGGAGATGCGTTTGAGAGCAGAGTTGATAGTGGAGGAAGGGAAGCCCCTTTCTTTAAAAAAAGAGGACATCTCCCTCGTCCTGGAATGAAAAGCCTTATCCTGAGAGCAGATGTGGCGGAGACGGAGGAATTGCGAGAAGGGGATGGCATTTTTGCAAGAGACGAGGTGAGAAGAGGAATAGTCCAGATAGCTGTGAGAGTCAGTAAGCTTATAGTAGACATCAGTAGATAAGCTGTCTCCAGAGATAGAGACAGAAAGATCTAGACAGGGGAGGAAGGTGTCGGAAATGGACCAGGTAAACTTGAGGGCAGGGTGAAAGTTTTAGGCAAAGTTAATGAAGTCAACAAGCTCAGCATGCGTGCAGGAAGCAGTGCCAATGCAGTCGTTGATGTTGCTTTAAAAATACACTATTAAATGGCCAAAGTGGCTGGAAAATAAGTTTTAAAATTTCTCAATAATCACTGGAAAACTAAGTTTTTTTAAGAAGATGAAGTTTAAATGGATGGCCAGTTCCACAAATGAAAACCAAAATGTGCAGCCAAGATGCAAGGCCAGGCTAATGTTTTAGCACAAATCAGGTTTGTTTCTGTTCCAGTGCAAATCTCCTTGGAATCTTATATCTTATTTTAACCCTCTATTTCTGTAAATATTGTTATAAAGTTACATGTTGCAAAATAGGTTAAACTTTATTTCGTATTCTTCAAAAGCATTAAAGAAGCTGCTGGTTGAGCAATGCCTGTGGTTTAGAGGAGCATCCTTTCTTAGATGAAAGCCCCAGAGCTGCTCACAATACTCCATATGTGGTCTGACCAATGCCTTAAAAGCCTCAGCATTACAGCCTTGCTTTTATGTTCTAGCACCCTCAAAACAAATGCGGATATTGCATTTGCCTTTCTCACGACAGACTCAACCTAGAAGTTATCTTTTAATTAGCACTTGGACTCTGTTTGCTTCTCCAATTTCTGAATTTACCCCCCACTATTTTAAAAATAGTCAATGCCTCAACGCCTTTATTCCTTCTACCAAAGAGAATTACCATGCACTTCCCTACACTGCATTATATTTATTCCTTCCATCCACATGCAAGTGTACTTCCGTACACTGTATTCTATCTGCCACTTCTTTGCCCATTCTGCTAATTTGCCCAAAACCCCCTGCAGAATCGCGGCCCAAAACTCACCGCAGCCAACCAGCAAAGGCTCCATTTATTCCTAATATTTGCCTTCTGCTAGTCTACCAGATTTCTGTCCATGCTAGTATCTTTCCTGTGATGCCATGGTCTCTTGTCTTGTTTAGCAGCTTCATGTGCGTCGCCTTGTCAAAGGCCTTCGAAAATCCTAATAGAAAACATCCACTCACTCTCATTTGTCTATCTTACCTGTTATAGCCTCGAAGAATTTCAAAAGATTTATCAGGCAAGATTTTCCCTGAAGGAAACCATGCTGACTTTGACTTGTTTTATTGTGTGGCTAGTACCCAGAAAATTCATCCTTAATACTGGGACTCTTGTTGAACATTAATAATGAGAATCTTCCCAACCAGTGAAGTCAGGGGTACTAGCCTATAATTTCCTGTCTTTAGGTCCTTCTGTAAAGAGTGGAGTGACATGCAATTTTCAAAACATCCAGAAGCATTGCAGAATCTATTTCTTCTTGAAATATCACTGCAATGCCTTCATAATCTCTTTAGCTAACTCTTAAGGAACTTCGGAGTCCATCTGGCTTAAGTGACTTATCTACCTTCAGATCTTTCAGCTTCTCATCACCTCCTTCTTAGTATTGGTGACTACACTCACTTCTGCCTATGACTCTCTTGAATTTCTGGCATGCATGGTTTATTCCACAGTGAAGGCCAAGGCAAAATACTTATTCAATTCATCTACCATTTCTTTGTCCCCCATTACTACCTCTCCAGCATAATTTTTCAGTGGTCCAATGTCCACTTTTGCCTCTCTTTTACACATTTACATAGCTGAAAAACTTCTAGATAATATAACATAGAGCTTTACAACACAGTACAGATCCTTCCACCCATGATGTTGTGCTGACTTTTTAACCTACTTGAAGATCAATCTAATCCTTCACTCCTACACAGTACTCCATTTTTCTACCATCCTTGAGCCTATTTAAGAGTTTCTTAAAAGGTCCTAATGTATCTGCTGCCACTAGCACCCCTGGCAGGATGTTCCATGCACCCACCACTCTCTGAATAAAAGACTTTTCTTATCCTCTTTTACATTAGAGGCTAGCTGACCTTCATGTCTCTTCTTTTCTAATTGCTTTTTAAGTTGTCTTCTGTTAGTTTTTAACAGGTTCTCAGTCCTTGAGCTTTCAACTAATTTAATTTGCTTTCATGATTTTACGCTGCTTTTTACTTCCATTATCAGCCGCAGTTGCCCCATTGTCCCTTTAGAATGCTGCTTCTTCTTCTTTGCGATGAACCAATCCTGCATCTTCCAATTTACTTCCAGAAACTTCAGCTATTGCTCCTCTACCATCATTCCTACTAATGTCCCTTTCTAATCAACTTTGGTAAGCTCCTCTAACATGCCTCTGGAGTTATCTTTGCTCCACAGTAATGTCAATACATCTGCTTTTAACTTTTCCCTCTCAAACTACAGGGTGAAGTCTATCATGATCACTGCCTCCTGAGGATTCCTTTGCCTTAAGCTCCCTAGTCAAATCTGGTTCATTACAGAGCGCCCAATCTAGGATTGTCTTTTCCCCAGTGGACTCGATCACAAGCTGTTGTAAAACATCACCTCATAGACAATCTACAAATTCTGTCTCTACGGATGGAACACCAACTTGATTTTTCCAATCTACCTGCATATTGAAATCTGTTATGACCTTTGTAAAATTGTTGTTTGACATGGCTTTAAATCTCCAATTGTAATTTGTACTTCCCATCTTGGCTACTGTTTGGAGTCCTGTATATAACTTGCATCAGGGTATTCCTACCCATTGCATTTTCTTAACTGTACCCACAAGGATTTTTCTACACCTTCTGATCTTATCTCACTTCTTTCTAAGGATTTCTTTTCAGTTTTCACCATCAATGCCACCACACCCTCTTTGCCTACTTGACTATACTTTTGATATGATCTGTTTCATTGGATTTTAAGCTCACAATTGTGATTTTCTTTCACCCACGACTCAGTAACACCCACTATTTTGTACCTACCATTTTCTAACTGTGCTACAAGATCATCTATCTTATGTTGTATACTATGTACATTCAAAAATAACACTTTCTGTTCTATGGAAGGGAAAGCATGCTGAGCAAAATAACGGTCAGAAGATTAAGGAGGAGGAGAAGGAGGAAGATGAAAGGTGCTGTCCAGTGAAGTTATTAGGGGAAAACTACTTTTAAACAATGGTTTCGGTAGACTTTGCATCATTAAGGAGCTGCTGACAAAGATTTGTGTTAATTCAAAAATGCAAATGCAGATCATTATCGGTGTCTTTAAAGATCGCAGTGACCATCATGTCAGTGTCTTTGCATTTTACCTAGCTGGCTCATTAGGCCACAAATAACTGAACAAAATCAATATTCCAAATAGCCATTTTCTGGAAAGCTCTCACTGGGTGTTTTATTGTAGGCCTTTACAGCTTTGCTTGAAGCTCAGATAATTGGCTGGTAGTTTCCAGGTTACAACGTGGACAGACACTTGGATCTGAAAGCATTCAGAATGTTGGTCAGCTTTGTCTCAGCCAGGTTACAGAAACAAGAGCTGAGCTTCAGTCATATGAAAGTGGTAAGAACTTGATGAGAATAATGTCAGACTCTCACCATTCAGGACATCTCCTCTTCATATTTTTGCCATAAAAGAAGAGGTGTTGGAGCCTGAAAACCTATACTCAATGCTTTTGGCGACACACATAAAAGTTGCTGGTGAACGCAGCAGGCCAGGCAGCATCTCTAGGAAGAGGTGCAGTCGATGTTTCAGGCCGAGACCCTTTGTCAGGACTAACTGAAGGAAGAGTGAGTAAGGGAATTGAAAGTTGGAGGAGGAGGGGGAGATCCAAAATGATAGGAGAAGACAGGAGGGGGAGGGATGGAGCCAAGAGCTGGACAAGTGATAGGCAAAAGGAATACGAGAGGATCATGGGACAGGAGGTCCGGGAAGAAAGACAAGGGTGGGGGGGGAACCAGAGGATGGGCAAGGGGTATATTCAGAGGGACAGAGGGAGAAAAAGGAGAGTGAGAGAAAGAAGGTGTGTATAAAAATAAGTAACAGATGGGGTACGAGGGGGAGGTGGGGCATTAGCGGAAGTTAGAGAAGTCGATGTTCATGACATTAGGTTGGAGGCTACCCAGACGGAATATAAGGTATTGTTCCTCCAACCTGAGTGTGGCTTTGTTAATAAAGTCAACGAGCTCTGCATGCGTGCAGGAAGCAGCGCCAATGCAGTCGTCGATGTAGCGAAGGAAAAGTGGGGGACAGATACCAGAATAGGCACGGAACATAGATTGTTCCACAGAGCCAACAAAAAGGCAGGCATAGCTAGGACCCATACGGGTGCCCATAGCTACACCTTTAATTTGGAGGAAGTGGGAGGAGCCAAAGGAGAAATTATTAAGAGTAAGGACTAATTCCGCTAGACGGAGCAGAGTGGTGGTAGAGGGGAACTGATTAGGTCTGGAATCCAAAAAGAAGCGTACAGCTTTGAGACCTTCCTGATGGGGGATGGAAGTATATAGGGACTGGACATCCATGGTGAAAATAAAGCGGTGGGGGCCAGGGAACTTAAAATCATTGAAAAGTTTAAGAGCGTGAGAAGTGTCACGAACATCGGTAGGAAAGGATTGAACAAGGGGGGAAGAAACCATGTCGAGATATGCAGAAACGAGTTTGGTGGGGCAGGAGCAAGCTGAGACAATAGGTCTGCCAGGACAGGCAGGTTTGTGGATCTTGGGTAGGAGGTAGAAACGGGAAGTGCGAGGTGTGGGAACTATAAGGTTGGTAGCAGTGGAAGGAAAATCCCCTGAGCAGATAAAGTCGGTGATGGTGTGGGAGACAATGGCCTGGTGCTCCTTAGTGGGGTCACGATCCAGGGGTAAATAAGAGGAGGTATCCGCGAGTTGTCGCTGTGCTTCGGCAAGGTAGAGGTCAGTACGCCAGACTACAACAGCACCCCCCTTATCGGCGGGTTTAATAATAAGGTTAGCATTAGTGCGGAGGGAGTGGAGAGCAGAGCGTTCCGAAGGAATGTGGTTGGAATGGGGACAAGGTGCGGTGAAGTCGAGACAGTTGATGTCCCATCGGCAGTTAGCAATAAAGAGATCCAGAGCAGGCAGAAGATCAGAGCGGGGTGTCCATGAAGAAGAGGAGGGTTGAAGATGGGAGAAGGGGTCATTGGTGGGGGTGGAAGAGTCCTTGCTGAAGAAGTAGGCTCAGAGACAGAGACGGCGGAAGAAAAGTTCCGCATCATGGCGAACACGGAACTCGCTGAGGTGTGGACGAAGGGGGACAAAGGTGAGGCCCTTACTGAGGACAGAGCGCTCTGCCTCCGACAGTTGAAGGTCGGAGGGGATGGTAAAGACCTGGCACGGATGTTCCGTGCCTATTCTGGTATCTGTCCCCCACTTTTCCTTCGCTACATCCCCCTCGTACCCCATCTGTTACTTATTTTTATACACACATTCTTTCTCTCACCCTCCTTTTTCTCCCTCTGTCCCTCTGAATATACCACTTGCCCATCCTCTGGGTCCCCTCCCCCCCGCCTTGTCTTTCTTCCCGGACCTCCTGTCCCATGATCCTCTCGTACCCCTTTTGCCTATCACCTGTCCAGCTCTTGGCTCCATCCCTCCCCCTCCTGTCTTCTCCTATCATTTTGGATCTCCCCCTCCCCCTCCAACTTTCAAATCCCTTACTCGCTCTTCCTTCAGTTAGTCCTGACGAAGGGTCTCGGCCTGAAACGTCGACTGCACCTCTTCCTAGAGATGCTGCCTGGCCTGCTGCGTTCACCAGCAACTTTTATGTGTGTTGCTTGAATTTCCAGCATCTGCAGAATTCCTGTTGTTTGCGTCTCTCAATGCTTTTGGAATAGTTTCTCCTCTCTACTATCAGATTTTTGAGTAGTCCATGAATTGACGAATAGTACTTCGTTATTTTCATTTTGCACTTTTTTTAACTTGTAATAACTTTCATCTCTTACACTGTACTTCAGCAGCAAAACAAAAAACTTCATGTCATGTCAGTGATAATTATGGTTCTGATTCTGATTCCTTACCGTCCCTTCATCCAGTACTTATGATGCTGCATACAAGACAGTTTAGCAGAAGATGAGGCAAAACAGTCTGAATCCTAGTCTCAAGATGAAAGATCACCAGCAATGAGCACCTCAAATGTCCACACATGACAAGTAACTGCTTTTGATTAGTTCTGTGAGTAACACTCAAAGGTATTTTGCAGTTGGAGAAATAAAAAAATCTTTCATATAAAAGGACCCATTCATTAATATTTAGTTGAAAATTTGGTATAAATATTCATTAATCTTTAGCCATTAAAAGTTTGGGAATCAAATTGATAAATCTATTGTTCTGTATCATAGTTTTAAAGCAGGTTTTAAATGTGTCTTTAAAATACAATGGATTCTGGTCAGCTGGGACACACCAATGTGTTTTGGCCCAATTGAGCGGCAGCCACTACCAACACTACTGGAGGTTGTCCATTGTATCCGACAGTGACAGGAAACGTGTACGGGAGAGTTTTTTGAATGGAAAAGCCACTGGGGCAGTTCCACTCTCTTGACCTCAGAGGTCCAGGTCCAGTGGTAGAAGTATATGTCACAACTGGGGTCTTCTCTATTTGCAGGGGATGACCATGACTACTTTTGTGCCTTGACATGCCCTTCATTCTCCACGGAGCATTGCAGAACCACCTTCCTGGCATTGGATCTCACTGTGGAACTCATCTGCCCAGTCTGTTGCAGCTGACTTTGCATGCTAGGGCAGGCATATCCATATCTCCCCTGGGTATGAAACCTGCCAGCTACCCTCACCTGGTTTAGCCCACCTGTCGAAGCAGGGTACTGCCAACGATCTGCAACAAATGTCACAATGTTTGTTTGAACTCAAACATACACAGCTGACGCTTTTTAAGAACTGTTAGCTCCAAACACAGTGTAGTGCCTAACGACCGCACAATTGTGCGTGCCTGAATCTAGTTAGAATCTATTCGGTAAATATCCTGCCCCAATTAAGTGGCACAGTGACTCAAATAAATGAAGGGAATCCCAGCATATTTATCAATTCGTGTTTGTTCTTTAAGAGTTATCCCAAATAATTGTTTGCCCCAATTAACTAATGGTCCAATTAACCGGAATCCACTGTATTTGATTGGTTAATAATGTAGTTAAGGAAAGATAAATGTTGTAATACATTCTGTGAATGAAGCAGAGGTTTTGTGTAAATTTTCAGAACAGGAAAATCAATGGAAGCCATATTCTCATCTCTTTCGCTAGCTCTCCCTGCATCCAAAAGACCCTACAAATAAATGAACCCACCATATGCAGTTGAAGTTTACAGAGGGTAAGCAATGCAAAGATAAGAAACTGTGAAGCACAATGAAAGCTGTGAAGTTTTGTGGAATTTCAACTGCACAAGTTAAATCCGCTTATCTTTAGGTGAGTGAGCATCTAAATAATCCTTCACTAACTCAGATAGGCCAGTTTCCAAGCATTTACCGGCAGGGAGGGCACTGGTTAAAGGCTTCAAATTAGATGATTCCTGATGCCCCTGTTCATCCTTGGCTGTTGCCTTGGCCAGCTGAAATCAGTGCGTTAAGAACAGTAGCCAAAAAGAACGCATGAGCAATGAGGTGGTAAGTACTCTGTGGAGATGTTAGTCACCCAGCTGACACATTACCAACAAGTGAGAGGAGCTAAAATTCTCCTATAGGAACTTATTGATGTTCTATTGCCTGCAGCTGCATTGTTTTTTTTTTGAATTGTTGCTACATCCCTTATGAATTTGTGGTGTGCCCACAGTTATATTGATTTATTAATTTCTTGTTCTTTTCAATGCTGGATAAATTTAGGAATTTACTGCCACCCTCTCTCATATTTAATGTATTTATGCATGCTGCTGGTATTAATTTGTTAACTGCTGCTTCCCACTGAGGAAGGTAATTTATTAATTTGATGGTTTCTGTGGCTCTATTCATTACTTTGATTCACTGGTAGCGACTTGTTTTTGCTGCAGCGTCTATTGCTATCCTGTGGTGCATATCAGTAAGCTGTAATGCATATAGTCTGCGTTGGTGTTTGCGAGTGTAATATTCTACACAGTTATTCAACACATTTTGTTGTAGATTGAGATTTCAGTTAAATCCATTATCTTTGAACCTCCATCTTACTACTACAGCAGCAGCTGCTGTTCCCCAATGGTAACGTATTATCATCATTTTGTCTGGGAGCATGAAAATTAAAATAAAAATGTCTGGATTTCCTAAGAGGAACACAAAAAGATATTAATAATTGTTAAACATAAATCTGCATAGTTTTTAAAGCACTGTTTTAAACAATAACGTAGTTAAGTAAGAACACTGCGAAAAATGGGATCCCAATGGAATAGTGGTAGATGACAGGAACCCTTCAAATGAAGGAGCACTGACAGCAGCTCTTCTTCCTCCCGTAAGTGTAGTTCCTGCAGTCTGAAAATCCAGCTTCATATTTTGAATTGAAAGCAATTTACTGGTTTCTTTCGCAGAGAGTAATGCTTAAATGCTATGTTTTTTTTAATTGCTTTATAAAGTGACAGACATTACTCATTCCTAACAGGAATTTGGCACAGGCAATTAAAAAGCTCACAATGAATAGCCCTCCGGCTAAAACTGGAAGGACTTAGAAGTAAGTTGCAAAATGAATTATATAATTTAACTATGACATAAAAGTACTACATAAATAGCATGGCAAGATGAAATAATTGCATGTTAATTTTTGGAAAAATCAGCAGTGCATATTGTAAGCGAGCTATCTAATTCATATGAGTTGAATAATGGGTTCCACACACACAAAGTCGGAGGTTAAATTTAACCACCAGCTTCTGGGTTGATTTAACTATCAGCTTCACTGAGAAAGTGCACCCACTAATCAATTTATGTACATTGAGAATGCTCTGAAGTAGAATTATTTATTGTAATCTACTTCAGCTTTTGTTTCTAAATTAAATTGTCATTGGATTAAACCTAAAAAGGTGGTAAACATTTTACACATAAATTTATTAAAATGAAAAGTATTAAGACCACAATATCAACATTTTTATTGTGAACACAAAAAGAAAGCACAAAACCAATCTGAATGAATGATCTCCCATCCACTACTACCAACCTTATAGTTCCCACACCTCGCACTTCCCGTTTCTACCTCCTACCCAAGATCCACAAACCTGCCTGTCCTGGCAGACCTATTGTCTCAGCTTGCTCCTGCCCCACCGAACTCGTTTCTGCATACCTCGACACGGTTTTATCCCCCCTTGTTCAATTCCTTCCCACCTATGTTCGTGACACTTCTCACGCTCTTAAACTTTTCGATGATCTTAAGTTCCCTGGCTCCCACCGCTTTATTTTCACCATGGATGTCCAGTCCCTATATACTTCCATCCCCTATCAGGAAGGTCTCAAAGTTCTCTGCTTCTTTTTGGATTCTAGACCTAATCAGTTCCCCTCTACCACCACTCTGCTCCATCTAGTGGAATTAGTCCTTACTCTTAACAATTTCTCCTTTGGCTCCTCCCACTTCCTCCAAACTAAAGGTGTAGCTATGGGCACCCGTATGGGCCCTAGCTATGCCTGCCTTTGTGTTGGCTTTGTGGAACAATCTATGTTCCGAACCTATTCTGGTATCTGTCCCCCACTTTTCCTTCGCTACATCGACGACTGCATTGGCGCTGCTTCCTGCATGCATGCTGAACTCGTTGACTTTATTAACTTTGCCTCCAACCTTCAACCTGCCCTCAAATTTACCTGGTCCATTTCTGACACCTCCCTCCCCTTTCTAGATCTTTCTGTCTCTATCTCTGGAGACAGCTTATCCACTGATGTCTACTCTAAGCCTACTGACTCTCACAGCTATCTGGACTATTCCTCTTCTCACCCTGTCTCTTGCAAAAATGCCATCCCCTTTTCGCAATTCCTCCGTCTCCGCCGCATCTGCTCTCAGGATGAGGTTTTTCATTCCAGGACGAGGGAGATGTCCTCCTTTTTTAAAGAAAGGGGCTTCCGTTCCTCCACCAACAACTCTGCTCTCAAACGCATCTCCCCCATTTCACGCACATCTGCTCTCACTCCATCCTCACCTACCACCCCACCAGCCTCCGGGTCCAACATATTATTCTCCGTAACTTCCACCACCTCCAACAGGATCCCATCACTAAGCACATCTTTCCCTCCCCCCCCCCCCCGCTTTCCGCAGGGATCGCTCCCTATGCGACTCCCTTGTCCATTCGTCCCCCCCCCCGTCCCTCCCCACCGATCTCCCTCCTGGCACTTACCCATGTAAGCGGAACAAGTGCTACACATGCCCTTACACTTCCTCCCTTACCAACATTCAGGGCCCCAGACAGTCCTTCCAGGTGAGGCGACATTTCACCTGTGAGTCGGCTGGGGTGATATACTGCGTCCGGTGCTCCCGATGTGGCCTTCTATATATTGGCAAGACCAGATGCAGACTGGGAGACCGCTTTGCTGAACACCTACGCTCTGTCAGCCAGAGAAAGCAGGATCTCCCAGTGGCCACACATTTTAATTCCAAATCCCATTCCCATTCTGACATGTCTATCCACGGCCTCCTCTACTGTAAAGATGAAGCCACACTCAGGTTGGAGGAACAACACCTTATATTCCATCTGGGTAGCCTCCAACCTGATGGCATGAACGTTGACTTCTCTAACTTCCGCTAATGCCCCACCTCCCACTCGTACCCCATCCATTATTTATTTTTATACACACATTCTTTCTCTCACTCTCCTTTTTCTCCCTCTGTCCCTCTGACTATACCCCTTGCCCATCCTCTTGTCCCCTCCCCCCACTTTTCCTTCTCCCTGGGCCTCCTGTCCCATGGTCCTCTCATATCTCCTTTGCCAATCACCTGTCCAGCTCTTGGCTCCATCCTTCCCCCTCCTGTTCTCTCCTATCATTTTGGATCTCCCCCCTCCTCCCACTTTCAAATCTCTTACTAACTCTTCCTTCAGTTAGCCCTGACGAAGGGTCCCGGCCTGAAATGCCATCTGTACCTCTTCCTAGAGATGCTGCCTGGCCTGCTGCGTTCACCAGCAACTTGGATATGTGTTGCTTGAATTTCCAGCATCTGCAGAATTCCTCTTGTTTGAATGAATTACATAATTTGCTCAAATGTGATTTATTATAGTTCAGCCAAAATGAACACTCAATTATAAACATGAAGCAATGACAAGTGGATTGAGAGTATGCATTTGTATCTACACCTAGCATCACCCCTGGCAGCTTGTTACAGATATCCACCACACTCTGTGTGGGGAAGCCTGCTCCTCATAGTGCCTTCAAATGTCTCCTGTCTTACCATAAGACTGTGCCCTCTAATTCAAGACTGGCCTGCACAGGGAAAATGATTATCTATACTACCTACAGCCCTGATTATTTAGGAGAGCCAGAAGGGGCCATGAAAAGGCCTTGGCGAGCAGGATCAAGGAAAACCCAAAGGCGTTCTACAAGTATGTAAAGAGCAAGAGGGTAAGATGTGAGAGAATAGGACCAATCACGTATGACATTGGAGAAGTGTGTATGGAACCGGAGGAGACAGCGGAGGTACTTAATGAATGCTTTGCTTCAGTATTCACTACAGAAAAGGGCCTTGGCGATTGTAGGGATGACTTACAGTGGACTTCAAAGCTTGAGCCTATAGACTTAAGAAAGAGGATGTACTGGAGCTTTTGGAAAGCATCAAGTTGGATAAGTCACCAGGACTGGATGAGATATACTCCAGGCTACTGTGGGAGGCAAGGGAGGAGATTGCTGATCCTCTGGCAGTGACCTTTGCATCATCAATGGGAACAGGAGAGCTTTGGGAGGATTGGAGGGTTGCAGATGCTGTCCCCTTATTCAAGAAAGGGAATAGAGAGAACCAAGGAAATTATAGACCAGTGAGCCTTACTTCAGTGGTTGGTAAGTTGATGGAGAAGATCCTGATAGGCAGGATTTATGAACATTTGGAGAGGCATAGTATGATTAGGAATAGTCAGCATAGCTTTGTCAAAGGCAGGTCGTGCCTGACAAGCCTGACTGAATTTTTTGAGGATGTGACTAAACACACTGATGAAGGTAGTATAGTGTACATGGATTTCAGCAAGGCATTTGAGAAGGCATGCCATGCAAGGCTTACTGAGAAAGTAAGGAAGCATGGGATCCAAGGGGACCTTGCTTTGTGGATCAAGAATTGGCCTGCACAGAGAGGGCAAAGAGTGGTTGTAGACGAGACCTATTCGGCATGGAGGTTGGTGACCAGTGGTGTGCCTCAAGGATCTGTTCTGGGACCTCTTCTCTTTGTGATTTTTGTAAATGACCTGGATGAGGGAGTGGAGGGATGGGTTAGTAAATTTGCTGATGACACAAAGGTTGGGGGTGTTGTGGACAGTATGGAGGGTTGACAGAGGTTACAGCGGGATATCAATAGGATGAAAACTAGACTGGGAAGTGGCAGATGGAGTTCAACTCAGATAAGTGTGAGGTGGTTCATTTTGGTAAGTCAAGTATGATGGCAGAATATAGTATTAATAGTAAGAGTCTTAGCAGCATGGAGGATCAGAGGGATCTTGGGGTCTGAGTCCAAAGGACACTCAAAGCTGCTGTGCAGGTTGACTGTGCGGCTTAGATGGCATACGGTGCGTTGTCCTTCATCAACTGTGGGATTGAGTTCAAGAGCTGAGAGGTAATGCTACAGCTGTTTAGGACCCTGATCAGACCTCACTTGGAGCACTGTGCTCAATTCTGGTTGTCTCACTACAGGAAGGATGTGAAAACTATAGAAAGGGTGCAGAGGAGATTTACAAGGATGTTGCCTGGATTGGGGAGCATGCCTTATGAGAATAGGTTAAGTGAACTTGGCCTTTTCTCCTTGGAGCGACGAAGGATGAAAGATGACCGAGATGTATAAGATGATGAAAGGCATTGGTTGTGTGGATAGTCAGAGGCTTCTTCCCAGGGCTAAAATGGCTAACACAAGAGGGCACAGTTTTAAGGTGCTTGTAAGTAGATACAGAGGAGATGTCAGGGTAAGTTTTTTTACACAGAGAGTGGTGAGCGCTTGGAATGGGCTGCCGGCAACAGTGGTGGAGGCGGATACAATAGGGTCTTTTAAGAGGCTCCTGGATAGGTACATGGAGCTTAGAAAAATAGAGGGCTATGGGTGACCCTAGGTAATTTCTAAAGTAAGTACGTGTTCAGCACAGCATTGTGGGCTGAAGGGCCTGTATTGTGCTGTAGGGTTTCTATGTTTCTAAATCGCTACATGGTCTTCTCGCAGCTCCTATATGAGAATAAATACAGTTTATCCAATTGCTACCCATAATTACAATGTCCTGCTCTCTGCAACATCCTTGTGAGCCTCTTCAATATTCTAGCTCTCTATTAGTACACATCTTTCCTGTAGTGTGCAACTATATCTATACACGATACTCCGAATGATGTTGAACCAATGTTTTGTACAGGAGCAACCTGACATCCCAATTCTTACACTCAATGTGTCCTAGTTTATGAAGGAAGCTGTGCCAAATGCCTTCTTTAAGCTTTAAAGGAAATAAAGTTTAATTTTTGTATGAAAACTGGTCTTTCTTACAGCAAGAAAATATTAAAACCTCATTGTAATAAGGTTCAATGATATAATGGCAAATGATAGAACACAGAGGATCACAGACAAAATGCTGGAGGAATTTACCAGGCCAGGCAGCATCTATGCAAAGAAGTACAGCCAACGTTTTGGGTCGAAACCCTTTGGCAGGACAGAGGATAAATCGTTTATCAGGCCTTTCAGTGAGCTGTAGACTCCTCTCTCATTTACCCATCATTATTCCCTACGCTACAGGTTCACAATCAATATGCCATGTACATAGTACAGAGTGATAACATAAAAGTGGACTGGTAGTACAGGCCAGTCAACTAAAATGAATAAACAATGCTTGTGAAAGTCTCAAACCTTTCTCTTATAACGTATACATAATGATTCAATATTTAGAGTGCTGTATTTGCCCCGTGAAAGGGTACGTTTAACCTCTGTGCTCTGTCATTTGCTATTATATCATTGTACCTTGTTACACTGAGGTTTTAATATTTTCTTGCTATGAGGAAATCCAGTTTACTACTTCACATAATAAAGTGGTCACAGAGTGTATGCTTGTGGTCTTCTGCTGCTGAAACCCAACCACTTCAAGATTCGACATGCTGTATCTTCAGAGAGGCTCTTCTGCAGATCACTGTTGTAATGCATGGTTATTTGAATTACTGTCATCTTCCTGTCACCATTCTGACCTTTCGCCTCTGACCTCCTTCATTAACAAGGCTTCTTTGAAAACAGAATTGCTGCTCATGGAATGCTTTTTTTTTTTTGTTTTGTTTTTCACATCATTCTCTGTAAACTCTAGAGACTGTCATGTGTGAAAATCCCAGGAGATCAGCAGCTTCTGAGACACCCTAACCACCCCAACTGGCAACGACAATCAGTTCACAATCAAATTCACTTGGATCACGTTTCTTCCCCATCCTTATGTTTTGTCTGAATAACAACCGAACCTCTTGACCATGTCTACATGCTCCTATGCATTGAGTTGCTGCCACATGATTGGCTGATTAGATGTTTACATTAATGAGCAGGTCTACAGGTGTACCAAATAAAGTAGGCACTGAGTGTAATTGAGCTTTAGAGAATCCATCAGAATTCTTGACATCCACTATTGCTAAATCTTGCCTGTTTACTACTTACACTAAGGAGGATATAAAGCTATAAGATTTTTAACGCTGATACCTGTGATATTAGTGGTAAAAATTACGAGTGGCCATCTATTGGTTGAGGTCAACCATTGGTGTTGCAACCTAGCTATCTGTGTTATTGGTGCAGCACTATCTGTGGCTGATGAGACCAATGCAAGAGTGGCTGTCTCTGTTGTAAAGGTTGCATCTATTAGTGGTCTCAGCACTGCTGGAGTTGCAGCGTTCCTTTCCATCGACCCGTTTGTCTTCAGCCACTTTCAGGAACTTTTCTTCGCCTGACTTAAGATGTTGTTTCAGAGTGCTTCTCCATCTGGTGCGTCCGGCTGCAAGTTCCTGCCAGGACTCAATGTTGATGTCCGGCGCCTTCATGTCCCACTTGCAGATGAAGTTTTTGAGTGACGTCCCGCAAATTGATGGTTTCTGGCCGTCCAGCCTGTAATTCCACTAATCCGACATTGGAGAGAGGCACTGATGGGAGAGGCCACCCCTGTCTGAGCCCGAACACCACGCTAAGCATAAGCCCGAGGACTGAGGCCTAGTCCTAGCTACAACCGAGGCAACACTGCTGCTCACCACCAGTCGCACCCGCGTCAATGTCCAACAGGGTCTTGTGCCCACAAAGAAAATATCCAAGATAGTCACTCACGGATTCACTACACTGAGCCTTTACGCTAACTTGAAGGCACCAACTCCTGTGCCTTCGAGTAGCATGTAGCAGCATGGTCTGCACCCCGGTCAGCTCTTCCGAACCCAATCCTGCTTCTTCTGTGGCTCGACAGCCCGGCTCAAATCCCCAGGCCTGACAGCCCGGCTTGTATCCCTAGGTCTGACACCCCGGCTCAAATCCCCAGGCCCAACGGCCCGACTCAAATCCCCAGGCCCGACAGCCCGGCTTGTATCGCTGATTCCCATGTGATGGCCCATCTTGACAACCCCAGCCCAATGGCACGACAAGCTAATTCGCCTTCTCCAAACCAGTGGCTGGCTGTTATGACATCCTGGTTGGCTACTCCGAACAGTGAGCAGCTCACTGCTGTACAGGTAGTTATTGGAGTGAAAAATAGACTTATTATGTATAAAAACACATTTAACAAGGAAAAAAGCATTTATTTCAGGAGGACTAGAATACAAAAGCTAGGATGTAATGCTGAGGCTTTATAAGGCATTGGTTAGACCACACTTGGAATATTGTGAGCAATTTTGGGTTCCTTATTTAATAATAGACGTCCCGGCACTGGAGAGAGTCCAGAGGAGGTTCACAAGAATGTCCCAGGAATGAAAGGATCAATGTATGAGGAGCATTTGATAGCCCTGTGCCTGTACTCGCTGGAATTTAGAAGAATGAGGGGGATATTATTGAAACCTATCAAATATTAAAAGACATTGATAGACTGGATGTGGAGAGGATATTTCCTACTGTGGGAGAGTGCAGGATCAAATAGCGCACCCTCAGAATTGAGGAATGTACATTTAGACCTGATATGAGGAGAATTTTGTTTAGGCAGAGGATGGTGAATCTGTGCAATTCATTGCTACTGATGGCCAAGTCATTGGGTTTTCTTAAGGGGGAAGCTGATAGGTTCTTGGTTGGTAAGGACATCAAACATTATGGAGAGAAGGCAGGAGAATAGAGTTGATAGGAATAATAAGTTAGCCATAATATCTTTTCTACCTCCCATTGTAATTTGATCCCACATCCTGCTAATGTTAGGAGGCCTGCATATACTGTAACTCTTATCAGGGTCTTTTTACCTTTGCAGTTTCTTAACTCTACCCACAAGGCTTCTACATCTTCTGAAGCTAAATCACCTATTCCTTTGGGTGACAGGATTGGAGATACATCTCTACCAATGGAGCTGTAAGGCGCTTCTTCCCTTCGCTAGCCTGCAGGTCACCCTTGTGCAAGATGTAGCACCTCCTTCTCCCCCTAATCAGGGTCACATGAAACCATGGAGCAGATGGTAGATGTCTGTATGAACAGCTTGTGCATATCACAAGCCCTGGTCATGCAACCACTGACATCAAGCAGACAATCTCTGAAGTATTGATAATGGCTGGGGTCACCCATCATGTAAAGATACTGCCTAGAAGAAGACAATGGCAAAACACTTCTGGAGAAAAGTCTGCCAAGAGCCTATGTTATATGACACGGCACATGATGATGATGATGATTATGATGATTTGCTTTTATATTTTACCAATGGAGCTACACTACCCCCTCTGCCTACTTGCCTGTCCTTTCAATACCACATGTATCCTTGAATAGTAAGCTCCCAAATACGATCTTTTTTCAGCCATGACTCAGTGATGCCCACCTCCAACTGCACTGCAAGGTCATCTACCTTATTCTGTATGTTGCTTGCACTCAAATATAATACCTTCAGTCATGTATTTGTCAACCTTTCCAGTTTTGCCTCCATGTTACACTTCAACTCATCACATTGACTTTAATTATGTCTAATTCTGCCTGTCTTTCCTCAGAGTCTCTCTACACAATGCATCGACTTGTATACCAACCGCCACATCCTCAGCGCTATGACTTCAGTTCCAATTCCCCTACCAAATTAGACTAAAACCTTCCCAATGCTTGTGCTGGATCCCAAGAGAAAGATTTTGAAGAATGACTCGGAAATAGATTTTTAGAGCAGCTTGTGGTCAAGCCCACTATGGAAAAGACAATTCTGTTTTGGGTGTTGTGTAATGAACCAGATTTGATTAGGGAGATTACAGTAAAAGAACCATGAAAATGCAGAGATCATAACATGATAGAATTCACCCTGCTGTTCGAGAGGGAGAAGATCAGATGTGTTGCTTTTATTGTGGGTGTTTCCTTCAAATCAACTTTGGCCAGCAACTTCTTCTTCCTCCGTAGTTGCTTTGTAGTTCTGCAAGTTCAGATATTGGAGATGCAAAGTGACTAGGGAGACCTAGTGCAGGATTCCATAAAGGTTCAGTTGCAGGTTGAGTCATTAGTAAGTAACGCAAATGCAACGTTACCATCCATTTTGAGAGGACAAGAATGTAACTACCAGACAGTAATGCTGGGAATTCACAACACATTGGTCAGACCACATTTAGAATATCGTAAGCAGGTTTGGGCTCTTTATATAAGAAACAATGTGCTGGCATTGGAGAGGGTCCAGAGGTGAAACAACTATGAACACTGCCACAGGGTCTGAGCACCCTCCCAGGTGGGCTGTGGAACAGGTTCAGCAATTACACTCATGAGTATGCATGTTCCAGCCAATTAGTCTTTCATTGTGATAGTATTTAACTCCTTTCTTCTCGTTCCAGACATGTTGAGACTTGATCAAAACAGTAATGTCTATGCTTCCTGCTTACCTTCATCCCTGTTCTGGGAAAGAAGGCTGCCATTTTGATTGATGCTGTAAAGGAGTGGTATTCATTTAATAATAAGGTACTTCTTCCTAGTCACCTTGTTAACGTCAGCTTTCAGTTTGAGAATTTTAGTTAATGATCTAGCGTTTATTGTTTTTCCTTTTTCCTGCACTTTTCTCATTAAACACCATTGAACTGTTCATCTGCTTCAGTACCTCTCCCTCTGCGCTTGGGCCATAACCACGCACCTGTGTGTCCAGAGAAGGTTTTCAAGAATGTTCCTGGGAATGAAAGGGTTAAAGTTAGGAGTGTTCGATGGCTTTGGGCCTGTACGCACTGGAGCTCAGAAGAATGGGGAGGGATCTCATTGAAACCTATTGAATACTGAAAGGAATAGAGAGAACGGACTTGAAGAGGATGTTTCCAATAGGACATAGAACACTACAGTATATTACAGGCCCTTTGCCCCATGATGTTGTGCTGACCTTTGATCTAACCCTTCCCTTCCCCATAGCACTCAAACTTTCTGTTATCCATGTGCCTATCCAAGAGTTTTTTTTTAAATACCCCTAATGTATTTGCCTCTATACCCCCTATACTTCCCTTCAATAACCTTAAAATAATGCTCCCTGATATTAGCAGTTCCCCTCCGGAAAAAGCCTCTGGCTATCCATTGGATCTATGCCTCTTAGCATCTTGTACACCTCCATCAAGTTACCTCTCATCCTCCTTTGTTCCAAAGTGAAAAGCCCTGGCTCATTCAACCTATCCTCATAAGACATGCTCTCTAACCCAGGCAGCAGCCTGGTACATCTCCTCTGCACTCTTCTATAGCTTCCACATTCTTCTTATAATGAGATTAACAGAACTGAACACAATATTCCAAGTGCGGACTAACCAGTGTTTTATAGAGCTGTACATTACTTTGTGGCTCTTGATCCCAATCCCCTAACTAATGAAAACCAACACATGATATACTTTCATATATATATCTATATATATATATAGGATCTGTTAGTCTCTTAAGACCATGGATTTGCGCCTTGCAAGGTTTCCAAGGCGCAGGCCTGGGCAAGGTTGTATGGAAGACCGGCAGTTGCCTATGCTGCAAGTCTCCCCTCTCCATGCCACCGATGTTGTCCAAGGAAAGGGCATTAGGACCCATACAGCTTGGCACCGGTGTTGTCACAGAGCAATGTGTGGTTAAGTGCCTTGCTCAAGGACACAACACGCTGCTTTAGCAAAGGCTCAAACTAGCAACCTTCAGATCACTAGACTAATGCCTTATCCACTTAGCCACACATACTTTCTTAACTACTCTATAAACCTACGTGACAAATTTGAGTGATCAATGGATGTCAACCCCAAAATACCATTGTTCCTCCACCCCGCCAAGAATCAAAAGTTCAAAGGTTCATTTTTTTGTCAAAGTATGCATGCACAATACAACTCTGATATTCTTCTTCATGCTTTCTGCCTTCAAATTCAGCCTTCCAAAGTGAATCTGTGATGAAGACTCGTCACTGATTATGGATGGCACAAGGTGCACTCAGTAAAACACTCATCCCCAGCAGTAATAGTGACTGGGTCTGAACCAGAGCTGTCTCATATAGAGGCAGCAGCAACCTGCACAGGTGTGCTGATGGTGGAGGATACCATCTTTAATTGGATAATTGAGTTAATTAGCTTTTGGTTGGTCTAGGGGGAGGGGCTTAGCAGTTATAAGCCTCAGGTTACCAAGGCTTTGGGGTTTGGCCAGGGTGGCTCAGTTGGTGTGGCTCAGTTGGTGAAGCTCAGTTGGCTAGGAGTGGTTGGACTGGAAGCTGGTTGTGTTTTGCTTGATGTGTGAGTGTGTTTTGGAACCTGTTGAGGGAAAGAGAGTGGGGAAGGAATGGAAATTGCTGGGAGGGGGTTGTGTGGGTCTGGTAATGGTGGACAAGATAAGAAGTGGGGTTGAGGGAAAGAAAGTGGAGAAGGAGAGGGATAGAGACTTGGGACCAGAGGTAGGCAGCTGGGGAGAGGTGGATTATTGTGAAGAGAGAAATAAAGGGAATGAGGAGGTAGTGAGGGGTTGGATGAATAAAAACCAAGACAAAGGGAATAAAAGAATAAGAAATGATAATGGAGAAAGCTCTGAAAGTGAGGAAGATGAACAAGCTCAGAGAGGAGGTGTTGTCATAATTAGGTTTAATGAGAAGGCTCAGGGACATATGAAGAAAATTAACCTGTTTGTGCTAACAACAACTCTGACAAATAAGGTAGGGGAAATAGTATTTGCAAAAGTCCTTAATGATGGCAACTTATTGGTAAGATGTGCGAATGAGGAACAACTTGAGAAAGCACTCAAGCTAAAAGAGGTAGGAAAATGCAAGGTGGAATACACTGGGAGGGTGGGAGCACAAAACAGTGGTTGTAAAGGAGTGATCACGGGGATACCAATGAGTATAAATATGGAGGAGATAAAGAGGAATATCAAAGGAGGGAAAGTAATGAATGTTCAAAGACTGAAAACAACAAAGGAGGGAGTGAAAAAGGAAAGTGAATCAGTATTGATTGAATTTGAAGAAGAAAGAGTGCCAAGGAAGGTGTTCCTGGGTTTCATGAGTTACCCAGTAAGGGTGTATGTGCCAAAGCCACTGAGGTGCTATAATTGTCAAAGGTTTGGACACGTGGCTAAAAACTGTAAAAAGCAGAGGAGATGTGCTAGATGTGGGGGTGATCATGAATATGGAAAGTGCAGAACAGGAGTTCAACCAAAATGCTGCAATTGTGGAGGAGCTCATAATGTTGCATATAGTGGGTGTGCAGTTGTGAGACGGGAGACTAAAATTCAAGAAATAAGAGTGAAAAGAAAGATCACTTATGCAGAAGCTGTAAGAATGTCAAGAGAACAGAATAATGTTCCTAATGAACAGGGAGCAATAGGGATATGAGAGATGCAACAAAGAACAAATGACAGGATTTATGTAGACAAAAAGGCTCTAGTAACATTCATTGCAGGAGTGATTAATAGTACTGCTGAGGTAAAGTCAAAAAGTGACAAAATTCAGCTGGTGTTAAAAGCAGCAGTAAACCATTTAGGGTTAGTAGGACTGACATGGGAGGAAGTGAGGGAGAACACCACTAATCAGTCAAGCCAGGAAGTGTCATGTGTTGGTTAATACTAATTATGGTGATTCTTTTACAATGGAATGCAAGGAGCTTACTGGCCAATAGCCAGGAATTCAAACACTTTATTAAAGAAATGGTTGTAAAACCCAATGTAGTGTGTATTCAGGAAACTTGGTTAAAACCAACTTTAGACATGGTATATGGGTATACAATGATAAGGAAAGATAGAAATCTAGGGGGAGGAGGGGGTTGTGCTATGTTAATCAAGCAAGGTATACCATATAGGGTACTGGAAAAAGGAGATGATCAGGAATACATAGCGGTGGAAGTGTGGGAGAGAGGGGAGGGAGTGGTTATAATTAACTACTACAATCCATGTAAAAGGTTGGATTTGGACAGCCTATTAAAGATACAAGGACAAAACAGACATAAAGTAGTGTGGTGTGCAGATTTCAATGCTCATAGCACAATATGGGGGGGATCAGATTACAGATCCAAATGGAAAGGTAATTGGAGATTTGATGGAAGAAAGGGATTTGGTGTATATGAATGATGGTAGCGGCACAAGGATAGATATAACAACAGGAACTGAGTCAGTGTTAGATATTACGTTAGTGTCTAATACCTTGGCTGGCATTAGTAACTGGGGAGTTTGGACTGCTTCAACAGTAGGCAGTGATCACTACCCAGTTTTGTGTTCAGTGGGTGAAAGAGTTGAAGTAAGACCAGGTGGCGGAACCCCAAAGTGGGTGTTTGAAAAAGCTGATTGGGGTAAGTTCCAGAAGTTGAGTGAAGAAGGGTTGACAAAGATTGATATTTCTGGAAATGTAGATGAATTAAACAGTCAGGTGACTTCAGCAATTATCATGGCAGCAGAAGGATCTATACCTAGGAGTAAAAATAGGATGAATAGAAAACTGGTACCATGGTGGACAGAGGAATGTTGTCAGGCTGTAAAAAAACAGAAATAGAACATTCAGGCTAGTTAAAAGAACCCATAATATGCAGCATTTGGTTCAATATAAGAAAGCACAGGCAGTGGTGAGGAGAACTATACGTCAAGCTAAAAGGGCAAGTTGGAGGAGTTTTTGCGACAAGATAGGAAGAACAACACCTGTGGGAGAGACATGGGGAATGATTAAGAGGATGGGAGGAGATAGAAGGGAATGGGAATATCCAGTAATGATATCTGAGGAGGAAACTGCAGTCTCCAGTAGGGATAAGGCTGAGGTCATGGCCAAGTCATTTGTACTGATACACAGTTCAGAAAATTTGTCTGAAGAAGGGAAAGAATAATGAGCCAACACCCAGGTGTGTTAAGCAGGAGGGAAGGAACAGATGATATAATTGATGATCCATTTACATTAGCAGAAATGGTGAGAGCAATAAAGAGATCAAGACCAACCTCCCCAGGGAAAGATCTGATATGCTCTGTGATGCTAAAAAATCTAGGAGAAGGAGCGCTCTTGAAGTTGCTGCATTTTTATAACAGTGTGGGAGGAGGGAAGATTACCAAGTGCATGGAAAGAAGCAGTAGTAATTCCAATAAGGAAGCCTGGCAAGGATCTATCAAAACCCACTAGCTACAGACCAATTGCACTAACATCAAGTATATGTAAGATAATGGAAAGGATGATAACAGCAAGGTTATCATATGAGCTTGAGAAAAGGGGAATGCTGGCAAGTTATCAGAGTGGTTTTAGAAAGGGAAGGAATTCCATGGACTTAGTGATTATGTTAGAGACTGAAATAAGGAAGGCCCAGGCAAATAGAGAGTCAGTAGTAGCAGTGTTCTTTGACATTGAAAAAGCCTATGATATGATGTGGAAGGAAGGATTATTAATTAAACTGCACAAGATGGGGGTTGGTGGGAGTGTTTTTAATTGGATTAAAGATTTTTTGCTTGGTAGAAAAATTCAAGTTCGGATTTGATCAGAATTATCAAAACAGTACATAGTGGAAAATGGCACACCTCAAGGTAGTGTGATTAGCCCATTACTTGATTATGATCAATGACGTCTTCACAAAGGTACCAGTGGATATAGGTAGGTCACTGTTTGCGGATGATGGGGCCTTGTGGAAAAGAGGCAGGAACATGGACCATATAATCAGGAAACTACAAGAAGCAATTGATGAAGTGGCGGAGTGGGGTTATGATTGGGGATGTAGATTTTCAGTAGACAAAACTCAATCTGTATTTTTTTAACCAGGAAAAGGGTTGAGGTAGGGAAGAAGTTAAGGATGTATGGGGTTGAATTAGAAAGGGTTGCATCATTTAAATTTCTGGGAGTTATATTTGATTCACGATTAACATGGGCAGACCATATCAGGAAAGTTGAGGAGAAATGTAAAAAAGTAATAAATGTGATGAGATGTTTGACTGGTAGGGAATGGGGAGCAAGTTGTTCAGTTTTGAAGAGAATGTATGTGGCTTTAGTAAGATCTGTATTAGATTATGGAAATATAGTATATGGATCAGCAGCTAGGTCTCTTATAAGGAAACTGGATGTGATGCAGGCTCAGGCCTTGAGAGTGTGCAGTGGGGCTTTTAAAACGTCACCAGTGTCAGCCCTACAGGTAGAAATGGGAATAATGCCTTTGGAACTAAGAAGGATGCAACTGATGGCAAACTACTGGGCTAACTTGCAGGGGCACAATGATTCTCACCCTACTAAAGGAGTGTTGCAGGAGTGCTGGGAAAATGGGAGGTTTCAGAGGGATACCTTTAGTCGGGTAGGGAATGATATTGCGAAAGAATGTGGAGTATTTGATCTGAGGATAAGTCCTTCAGTAGTTTATCCGGTTGTAGCTCCATGGAAGCTTGTATGGCCTGACATAGACTGGCATTTGTTAGAGGTAAAAAGGAAAGAAAGATTTAAAACAGATTTGGTAAATGCATTTAACTGTCATGTGATGGGAAAAGCATAGTGATTATACTCACATTTATACGGATGGTGTGAAGGAACCTGCAACAGGAGTGACAGGGTTTGGGGTGGTCATACCAGCAAAAGAAATTGGAATCAGCAGAAGAACATCTAATAAGTTAGGAGTGTTTACAGTGGAGATGCTGGCAGTGCTGGTTGCGTTGCAATGGGTGCAGAAAGCCAGACAAGTCAAAGCATTGATATGTTCAGATTCATCCTCCGTTCCAGCAAGTTTAAGGTCTTTTCACACAAACAGTTGGCAAGATGTACTTTATGAAGTCCTTCAGTTAGTTACAAGGATTGCAAATCAGGGAGGTCAGGTAAAATTTCTATGGGTTCCAGCACATGTAGGGATGAAGGGGAATGAGAGGGTGGGTGAGTTGGCAAAGAGGGTGTTAAAGAAAGAAAATGTGGAAATGCACATTAGTATCAGTAAAGCAGAGGTTAAGTGTGTAATCTGGGAAAAAGTCAACCGAATGTGGCAAGAAAGATGGGACAGGGAGGGGAAAGGGAGGCATTTATATCAAATACAAAAGAGTGTTGCAGTTACTAGGGTAGGTAATGGAAACAGAAGAGAGGAAATTGTGTGGACTAGGTTAAGGCTGGGGCATTGTGCATTAAACAAAACATTGAAAATGATAGAGAAACACCAGACAGGATTGTGTGAGGAATGTCAGGAAGAGGAGTCAGTAGAACATGTAGTTCTGAGTTGCAGGAAGTATGGGATACAGAGAGAGATGATGAGAAATAAATTAAGGGAGTTGGGGATGCAGGAATTCACATTAAAAGGTTTGCTGGGCATGGGTGAGAGAGCACAAGTCCGGGTATTTTTAGCATTTTTAAGGGGTACAGGGGTTTTTTATAGAATATGATGAATAAACAGGAATAGGATACTAGGATGGTCAAAGATGGGAGGGTGAAGTGTGTGTGAGTGTGTGAAGGGATTTAGAATGTATGTCTAGTTCACATTCTGGAGCAGAGGGTGGCGGTAATGCACCATTAAGCTGGATACCAACCGCCGTAAAACAAGATACAGACAGACAGACAGGCTTTGGGGTTTGAAGTGGTGGAGTGGGGTTATGATTGGGGGATGTAGATTTTCAGTAGATAAAACTCAAACTTTTTTTTTACCAGGAAAAGAGTTGAGGTAGGGAAGAAGTTAAGGATGTATGGGGTTGAATTAGAAAGGGTTGCATCATTTAAATTTCTGGGAGTTATATTTGATTCATGATTAACATGGGCAGACCATATCAGGAAAGTTGAGGAGAAACGTAAAAAAGTAATAAATGTGATGAGATGTTTGACTGGTAGGGAATGGGGAGCAAGTTGTTCAGTTTTGAAGAGAACGTATGTGGCTTTAGTGAGATCTGTGTTGGACTATGGAAATATAGTATATGGATCAGCAGCTAGGTCTCATAAGGAAACTGGATGTGATTCAGGCTCAGGCCTTGAGAGTGTGCAGTGGGGCTTTTAAAATGTCACCAGTGTCAGCCCTACAGGTAGAAATGGGAGTAATGCCTTTGGAGCTAAGAAGGATGCAATTAATGGCAAACTACTGGGCTAACTTGCAGGGGCACAATGATTTTCACCCTGCTAAAGGAGTGTTGCAGGAGTGCTGGGAAAATGGGAGGTTTCAGAGAGATACCTTTAGTCGGGTAGGGAATGATATCACGAAAGAATGTGGAGTATTTGATCTGAGGATAAGTCCTTCAGTAGTTTATCTGGTTGTAGCTCCATGGAAGCTTGTATGGAATGACATAGACTGGCATTTGTTAGAGGTAAAAAGGAAAGGAAAATATAAAGCTGATTTGGTAAGTGCATTTAACTGTCATGTGATGGAAAAGTATAGTGATTATACTCACGTTTATATGGATGGTGTGAAGGAACCTGAAACAGAAGTGACAGGGTTTAGGGTGGTTGTACCAGCAAAAGAAATTGGAATCAGCAGAAGAACATCTAATAAGTTAGGGGTGTTTACAGTGGAGATGCTGGCAGTGTTGGTTGCATTGCAATGGGTGCGGAAAGCCAGACAAGTCAAAGCATTGATATGTTCAGATTCATCCTCAGTTCTAGCAAGTTTAAGGTCTTTTCACACAAACAGTCGGCAAGATGTACTTTATGAAGTCCTTCAGTTAGTTACAAGGATTGCAAATCAGGGAGGTCAGGTAAAATTTCTATGGGTTCCAGCACATGTAGGGGTGAAGGGGAATGAGAGGGTGGGTGAGTTGGCAAAGAAGGTGTTAAAGAAAGAAAATGTAGAAATGCACATTAGTATCAGTAAAGCAGAGGTTAAGTGTATAATCTGGGAAAAAGTCAACCGAATGTGGCAAGAAAGATGGGACAGGGAGGGGAAAGGGAGGCATTTATATCAAATACAAAAGAGTGTTGCAGTTACTAGGGTAGGTAATGGAAACAGAAGAGAGGAAATTGTGTGGACTAGGTTAAGGCTGGGGCATTGTGCATTAAACAAAACATTGAAAATGATAGGGAAACACCAGACAGGATTGTGTGAGGAATGTCAGGAAGAGGAGTCAGTAGAACATGTAGTTTTGTGTTGCAGGAAGTATGGGATACAGAGAGATGATGAGAATTAAATTAAGGGAGTTGGGTGTGCAGGAATTCACATTAAAAGGGTTGCTGGGCATGGGTGAGAGAGCACAAGTCTGGGTATTTTTAACGTTTTTAAGGGGTACAGGGTTTTTTTTATAGGATATGATGAATAAACAGGAATAGGGTACTAGGATGGTCAAAGATGGGAGGGTAAAGTGTAGGTTTGTGTGTGCGTGCGTGTGCAATTGGGTGAAGGGATTTAGAATATATGTCTAGTGCACATTCCGGAGCAGAGGGTGGCGGTAATGCACCATTAAGTTGGATGCCAACTGCCGTAAAACAAGATACAGACGACAGGCTTTGGGGTTAGTTTTCTTTTGTGTTTAGTCTGAGGGTGGTACCTTTAGAACAGAGATGAAGAAGTTCTTTAGCCAGGTGGCAGTGAATCTGTGGAATTTATTGCCACAGATGGGTGTGGAGTCCAAGTCATTGATTGCAGAGGTTGACAGGTTCTTGATTAGTAAGGACATCAAAGGTTACGGGGAGACGGCAGGAGATTGGGGTTGAAATGGATAATATATCAGCCATGATTGAATAGAGGCCAGACTTGATGGGCAAAGTGGTCTAATTCCACTCTTATGCTCAACTTCTATGTCAGTCAAAAACTTTCAGAGTTGATTGGGAGTGTGGTGGAGTCAGTATCTAAGGAACAGATATTGTTCTAGTGTTACCACAGAACCACAGAAACTACAGCACAGAAACAGGCCCTTTGGCCCTTCTTGGCTGTGCCGCACCATTTTCTGCCTAGTCCCACTGACCTGCACATGGACCATATCCCTCCATACACCTCCCATCCATGTATCTGTCCAATTTATTCTTAAATGTTAAAAAAGAACCCACATTTACTACCTCATCTGGCAGCTCATTCCATACTCCCACCACTCTGTGTGAAGAAGCCCCCACTAATGTTCCCTTTAAACTCCCCCCCCCCCACCCTTAACCCATGTCCTCTGTTTTTTTTTTTCTCCCCTTGCCTCAGTGGAAAAAGCCTGCTTGCATTCATTCTATCTATACCCATCATAATTTTATTTACCTCTATCAAATCTCCCCTCATTCTTCTATGCTCCAGGGAATAAAGTCCCAACCTATTCAACCTTTCTCTGTAACTGAGTTTCTCAAGTCCCGGCAACATCCTTGTAAACCTTCTCTGCACTCTTTCAACCTTATTTATATCCTTCCTGTAATTTGGTGACCAAACCTGAACACAATACTCCAGATTCGGCCTCACCAATGCCTTATACAACCTCATCATAACATTCCAGCTCTTATACTCAATACTTCGATTAATAAAGGCCAATGTACCAAAAGCTCTCTTTACGACCCTATCTACCTGTGACGACACTTTTAGGGAATTTTGTATCTGTATTCCCAGATCCCTCTGTTCCACTGTACTCCTCAGTGCCTTACCATTAACCCTGTATGTTCTACGTTGGTTTGTCCTTCCAACGTGCAATACCTCACACTTGTCAGTATTAAACTCCATCTGCCATTTTTCAGCCCATTTTTCCAGCTGGTCCAAGTCCCTCTGCAGGCTCTGAAAACCTTCCTCACTGTCTACTACACCTCCAATCTTTGTATCATCAGCAAACTTGCTGATCCAATTTACCACATTATCATCCAGATCATTGATATAGATGACAAATAACAATGGACCCAGCACTGATCCCTGTGGCACACCACTAGTCACAGGCCTCCACTCAGAGAAGCAATTTTCTACCACCACTGTCTGGCTTCTTCCATCGAGCCAATGTCTAATCCAATTTACCACCTCTCCATGTATACCTAGCGACTGAATTTTCCTAACTAACCTCCCATGCGGGACCTTGTCAAAGGCCTTACTGAAGTCCATGTAGACAATATCCACTGCCTTCTCTTCATCCACTTTCCTGGTAACCTCCTCGAAAAATTCCAACAGATTGGTCAAATGTGACCTACCACGCACAAAGCCATGTTGACTCTCCCTAATAAGCCCCTGTCTATCCAAATGCTCGTAGATTCTGTCTCTTAGTACTCCCTCCAATAACTTACCTACTACTGACGTTAAACTCACCGGCCTATAATTTCCCGGATTACTTTTTGATCCTTTTTTAAACAACGGAACAACATGAGCCACTTTCCAATCCTCCGGCACTTCACCCGTAGATAGCGACATTTTAAATATTTCTGCCAGGGCCCCCGCAATTTCAACACTAGTCTCCTTCAAGGTCCGAGGGAACACTCTGTCAGGTCCCGGGGATTTATCCACTTTAATTTTCCTCAAGACAGCAAGCACCTCTTCCTTTTCAATCTGTACAGTTTCCATGGTCTCACTACTTGATTCCCTCAATTCTGTAGATTTCATGCCAGCTTCCTTAGTAAATACAGACGCAAAAAACCTATTTAAGATCTCCTCCATTTCCTTTGGTTCCGCACAAAGCCGACCACTCTGATCTTCAAGAAGACCAATTTTATCCCTTACAATCCTTTTGCTCTTAATATACTTGTAAAAGCTCTTTGGATTATCCTTCACTTTGACTGCCAAGGCAACCTCATGTCTTCTTTTTGCCCTCCTGATTTCTTTCTTAAGTATTTTCTTGCACTTCTTATACTCAAGCACCTGATTTACCCCCTGTTTCCTATACATTTCATACAACTCCCTCTTCTTTATCAGAGTTGCAATATCCCTTGAGAACCAAGGTTCCTTATTCCTATTCAATTTGCCTTTAACCCTGACAGGAACATACAAACTCTGCACTCTCAAAATTTCCCCTTTGAAGGCTTCCCACCTACCAATCACATCTTTGCCAGAGAACAACCTGTCCCAATCCACACTTATTAGATCCTTTCTCATTTCTTCAAATTTGGCCGCCTTCCAGTTCAGAACCTCAACCCTAGGACCAGATCTATCCTTGTCCATGATCAAATTGAAACTAATGGTTGTAGACAATGGCTTTCTCTTCTCTTTGTTTAGTGGGAGGAAAATTTTGCTTTGCATCCTGCCTCATTAGACAAACAGCCAGGCAATGGAGAGGTCAGCTGCCATGGATGGTGAAAGAATAATGGGTGTACTTGGTGTGTTTTTGCAGGCTGACACTATGAATATCGAGGTAGCATGTTGATCAGAGAGAGGTCATGAAGAAATCTATGAAAAATGCCAGAGGAAATGGTGCACAGTGTGAGAGGTAAATCCACTGTTGATTCCATGGCTACAATTCAACAAATAAATTCAAAACCAACAAAAGTTCCATCGTCCAAAGTGGCAGGTAAGTTCAGTAGGTGTTCCAGAAAAGTGATGTGGCCAACTATCTCTAGAATGCAGATGTGATCAGAAGGATAAGTAAGGATAGATACGTTTATCACAGTCACTGGTAACTTCAGTCAGAACTCTTTGGTATGCTGAAGTGAGCAGTTACCTGACTGGAAGGTTTCAAAGAATCAGTTCAGTTAAGATGGAGAAGTGTGGTGTGGGGGAGGGAGGCTACATTATCAGTGTTTTTTTTTAAAGGAGTCTGGTGACGGAGTGGTAGATGGCAAAAATGTGGAATTCAGAGTTGCAATTTTAGAAAAACAGAATTGCCAGACAGCATATTTGAAGAAGAATGAGATAGCTTCTGGGGAGAGAGAACCCTACCAACTAAGATGAACATCAATGGTTTATTCACAAATGAGTCAATGAAGAAGAGGGCTATAAAAGACAATTTGGAAGGAGACTTGAGGAGAGATAGGAGGTGAACTACAGAATGGTGTACATTTTTGGCTTGGCACTGAAGGTATTAGTTTTACTTCCATTTAGCATTGGGCTTTGTTTAAGTGATAGTTTTTCATTAATAATTAATTCATTTATCGGACGAGGGTTACTTTAGCAAAGCTACTACTTACCGATTATTCCAAACTGCCTTAAGCAAGTTGTCAGAGTTTCACCTTCCACTGGCCTGGCTGAGTGCTGCTCCAGTAATACCTATGAAAGTTGACATTCAGTAAGAAACACCATTCTTTAGACTGACAATACTGTACATCCACCAGCATAAGAATCAACTTACTCCAACAGTGAACCAGTGGCAGAATGGATGAAGAAAGATTTAGTCAAGTAAATATGTTCCTTAGAATTTTGAAGAATGACAGGGAATCTCAAAACAAAATTCAAATGCAACTGGGCAGTGTAGATCCAGGATGGATGTCCATCATAGCAGAGGAGTCAAGGACAAGGGGCCACAGTTCAAGGATAACGTGTAAGCCAGATAGAACTGAAATGAAAAGAGAGATTTGCTCCAGATTCTGACCAAGCTTTGGAATTTTTTTTTAACCACAAAAGGAAGCTGAAGCCATATTATTAAAGATTTATTTAAAAAATTGTGTTTCTTGGATAGAAAGGAATCAAGGGCTGTCAGGAGAAAGCAGCAATTTGAATTATCATATTGAATGTGGAAGCGGATTTAGAGCTTTTTAAACTTAACTCTTCAATATTTCTGATAGGGAGTTAAAGGGTTCACACCCAGTCACGGTAAAGGTACAGTGATATATTTTGGATGTCAGAATGATGAATAAATATACAGTAATCCCTTCTTTTGTCCTTCCTCGCAGCTGTCATCAATCAGGAGGTATATAAGCTTGAAGTCCAACAACACTGGGCTCAAAAACAGCTACATCCCTTCAGCCATTTGATTATTGAACCAACTTGCACAACCTAAATCACTACAACTTAGCAACACTATGAACACTTTGAACACTTTACACTAAAATTGACCTACTGTTTTTAAGATTTCCATTGTGTTCCTTTTTGTACAAATTATGTGTAATTTACAGTATATTTCAATGTTTATCATTTGATGGTAATGTGATGTTGCTGCAAGACTTTTATTGCACCTGTGCATACATACACTTGACAATAAACGTGACTTTTGGCTGTCTTTGACTGTAGAAGTCTGAGGTTTCGGAGGTGCTTTTTAAGCAGTTCTCCTGAATAACCACTGTGCAACCTTTGGAGAGAAATGGGAAAACAAATGGAAAATTGCAGATTTTAACTGTTTCTTTTTTCACAGTTTCCGCCCTGCCTGCTGAGTGTATCCAGCATTTTTGGATTTTATTTTAGATTTGCAGCATCTGCAGATTTTTTTCTTCGTAGATTTGGCCTATGTGGAAATTGCACACTGTAGTTGCAATGTCCTGGTTTTGGAGAAAGGTTATATTTTGTCAAGTTTCTTTCTTTGTTAACTATCAATTTAAGTATCAATGGAAACAATAACTGAATCTGTCTGGCTTAGATGGATGGGATGGGTATCAAATTCAGAATACACAAAAATTGTTATTATTAACTAGGTACACAATACGTGCCCATTATGCATGTGCTAGGTTGGACACTATAGCAGTAATTTTTAATAATATAGAGACATGCTTGCAAATCTCGCTGACATCTGAAAAAAAAATGGTGAAAGTGTTAATATTTTAGATATCAATAAAATATCATCTTTTAAGAATGATTAATTTGTTTCACCATTTTATGATATATTTTGTTATAGGATGAGATCTGTAATATTTAGTAGATGCAAAGGAAAATCTAATCTGTTCTGAAATAATGCAAGGCACCTATCTTGGAACCGTTAAGGTACTTCCCTGTTTAATCTAATCTCCAAAATAAGGTGTTGTAGGTTCTTTCAGCAATGTACCATGTTAATACATCAATTTAATTTAACTTAGAGATACAGCACGTTAACAGGCTCTTCTGGCCCAGTGAGTCTGCACCACCCAACTGCATTCACGTGACCAATTACTAACCCATACATTTTTTGGAATGTGGGAGGAAACCAGAACACTCAGAGGAACAGATACGTCCAGAGTGAACATACAAACTCCCTACAGAGAGTGGGGGGCAGTGGAATTGAACTCGGACCGCGTGGTGGTTAGCATAACACTATAATTGTTATAATACTGTTATGCTAAGCACTACACAACATTGTCACTCTGAAATATTGGCAGCGAACTTTTCCAGCACTGAAAATTAACTGCTGCATGCACATAATCCCATTCCTTCAGGTTTTAATTGTTCACTTTATTGGATATCACTAGTAAATAGGTTTGAGAAGGTTGTTATACCCCACCTTGTCAATCATCAGCAACTCCATATTGAAAATTATGCAAATTAATTTAAAATGTTGCATTATGCTTTTTTTGCTAGCACTTTTTAATCATATTGTATATTACTTATTTCTGTTTTTTTACATGTTTCTGTGGTGTTTTAAATTTTAACTGGCATTCAATAGTTCTTTTTCAGCCATGTTGCATTTATTGGTTTGACTGGTTAAGAAAATACATTGTTGCATTCCTGTTCCTTCCAGCCCTCACAATTCCAATGCAAACTTTTTAAACCCTTGCAACAAATTACTGCAAAAAATATTGTCAAGATTAATTTTGGGATGGACATTTCTTACCAAAGGTACTTAGATTCACAATTATTGCAATTCTCAAACTGTGATAATCCAGTATTCATTGGATAGAAATTACAAGAAGTATTTTTGATGAATGCTTTGGCACATTTGAATTTTTAGGAGCATTAAATTGGAATTAAATCTGAATATAATTCAGCTGATATTTTGTCATGCATAATACAATTAATTAAACCAACCTTTCAGAATATGTTTTGGAATGACCATGATTTATTTTCAGAAAATCTCCTTTATTCAGTGTGTAACTCTGCTTTTAAAATAAAATAATCTCACACTATCATAATTCAAAAAAAAATTCAATGTTGCAAAAAACATGAAAAATTAAAAATAAAAATGTGCCATAATGAAGTGTCCTTTTTGCACATGATATTTGTCAATTCAGAATCACTCTTAAAAAAGTGATGATATATGTGTTGTACAATTTCTAATTAAAAAATGCTGTAAACAGGAAGTATACAGATTGTTGTGGAATAAACATGATGTTGTTGCTTGCATCACACACTGGCGTGCCCTCTTCAGTCTCCTGATGAGGTCACTGCAGCCTTTGGCCAGGAGCAGATATTGGCAGGTGGTGCTCAACCTTCTTAGAGAGATTCACCCCTTAACCACTACACTCTCCAGATGGCAGGTCAGCAGTGGTGGCCAAGTCATTGCCCATCTGTCCCTGACTTCCAGCTCAACTCCTCTCGCCTGCTCCATATTCAGCAAGAGGCTCTTTCTGATTCTTCCTCCATCCTGCGAGCTGCTTGGTTCTTGTTCTTTTCATCAGGGCCCAGAGCAGACAGCAACCTCCCTGCTGACCTTGCCAGGAACCCTCTACAGCTGATATTTAGGAGGAATAGCCACATCTGCCATCCTTTGTCCCTGCACTCCTGGACCAAGGACTGGTACTTCAGGGGCTTCCTCTCATGAGCCTCCTCGCATCCTTCCTCCCATGGTACTGTGAGCTCCACCAGGATGATTTTCTTGTCTTCAGTGGACCACTGTACGATGTCTGGTTAAAGTGTGGTTTGCACCACCTTCAGGAACTGTAGTTTCCTCCCCACATCGACCCTCATCTTTAGCCGTTGCAGCAGATTGGATTTTGGCCCCTTTGTATGATTGATGTGGCCCCCTCCTTGATGAAAATGACTTCCTTGTTAGCCTCTCTACCAGCTGATCTCTTTTTACACCTCTCTTGCTCCAGTGTATCAGCAAGGGATAGCAGGACCTTGTTGTGGCACCAACTATACCGTCCTTGTGTTAAAGCTGTTTTGCATCCTGACAGTATGTGTGCCAAGAAACCCCACTGACCACAAAGCTTACAGTTAGGGTCCTCTGTCAGCCCCCATGTATGTAGCTGTGATGGTGTAGGGAGAGTGTCATACACGGACCGCAGAAGGAAATAAATGCAGAAGGGCTCCAGCCTCCAAAGCTCTGACCAAGTGCTCTTGTGCTTGGGAAGATGCCATTTTGTCTAGGCGCCATGACCCCAACTCCACTGGCTTCGATAACCACCTTTTGTCATTGCGGTTCCATACCTCTGCCTGGACCATGTCTCGCCTACCCCTTGCACTTGCACTCCCCCATCGTTGGAAGAATGCAGAGCTGAGGCCTTGCCTTGCCTATTTCTTTTTCAAAATGTGAACTGGTGAATGTTCTTGTGAGACAAAGTTGATAACATGCATATTTTCTGAAAAATATGCCAATGTTTTTGAAATGTACATGTATTTCCAATCACTGGTCATAAAATATGAATAAATTTTAACCACTTTGAGCTTAAATTTACCCAAATGTATTATCAAAATATACATTTTATCCTAATGTCTATTAGCCCATTGGGTTCATGCTGGTCCTAGTGCAGCAATTTCCATTAGTCCCTTCCCCCCCCTTACCTATTTCCTTCTACTGCACAAGTTATTCTCGTGTTAACTATTTTAGGGATATCTGATTTACAAACATGTCATAAACTAATTAAATGTCTTTTCCTGAAAAGACTTGAATTCATTGATGATGAATTCAGATCGCTGTGTTTTCATATTTGCTTTGTAGTGTGTTATTCACAATGTAGGTATGAATACTTGTAGATCATGTGGAGGGACTATCGCATGATTTGCTATGGTCTTGTTGAAAACATTCTCCGGTTCATTTTCAGGCCACTTAGCTTCTTTCATATGTGAAAAATCAGAACATTGCCGGTAAGAAGAATAATTGATTTGCCTTTTCCTCTACAATGAAACATATAGGCCACGGATGAACATAAACAAGACACAGGAGATCATTTCAGTGAACTTAATGTGCACTTAATCACTTTTCTTTTTTTGTCCTTCCTCCTGTAATGGTGAATCTTTTACTCATGTTCTTATTATTGGAAGGCAGTAATGCGTAAAATGCTGTAAATGTGAATTGATTTTAATCAGCCCATTTTGCCCAGGTTCTGAATAAAAGTGAATCAATCAAAAGACATTGAACAATGTATAACAAATGCTCTTTTGTGGCTCTTTTGAAGAATATAGTATATATTGTATTGAAACAGGCCAATTTTCATCTTTAAATTGGCATTGATGGTTCTACAAAAAATGATATTGCTATGAAATGAGCCCAGCAAAGAGTAATCTGGCATTAAATACGACTGCCTTCTTTATGAGGATCCTTGTCATCCCTAAATTTACCTTAAGTGTTTGGATTATAACAGCAGAAATGCTATTGCTTTCGCTGATTCAGTAATGTAACAATTTTCCTTTTTTAGTGAACTAATTAAATGTTAAGTTTTCTCTTGGTGTCCTGCCTAATCAGGAGACCACCAAAAAGGATGCTAAATTGGGGACATCCTTGCTTTAAATAAGATCATTCAGGAAACACGGTTCCTTAAGGCTGTTATAGCTGGGGGTGGGGTGGTGTCACAAAAAGCTGTGGGTCAATTGTTTAAGAAAAATAACCAGATGGCTTGAGTCACAAAAATAGATTGAGGTGCTTTTATTTACCTCAAAACAAGACAAAAACTGGAAAAAAAAACTATATATATATAATAGATAGACAGCTCCATGCAGCAGCTCTGTTTCAGCCCCAGTCACTATTACTGCTGGGGATGAGTGTTTTACCGAGTGTGCCATGTGCTGTCCGTAGTTGGTAACAGGCCTTCGTCACAGGTGGAGTGGGGGGATGGTGTAGTGTGGATAAGCTCCCACTACCTATTAAATGCTCCCAATGGCATGTGTCTCAAGTTGCCCCTGACAACCAAGTCTAGCGCCTGACCTTCACTAAGCTTGGCAGAACCATTTCGACTGACAGAAGAAGGGGTCAATACGGGTATACCAGTCGCTTCAGGCAGATGGGGCTCATCAGCTGTGATAGGCAGCTCCTCTAGGAGAAGGAAAACTCTGATCTCTAACCTCCACTGCCTTGCAGCTATACCCACGCATGGGGAAAGCTTCAGGAGTAAACAATGAGGAAAGATCCAGAGCTGGAGTCCCTCAGACAGTCCGAAGCTAACGTTGACTGGAAACACATACAGTGCTGCTGGAAACAAACTGTATCAGTCTCTTCTGTTCCTTTATATTCAGTGAGCCGTATGGAGAGGGAGAATGTGCTGCATGGGCAACAGCTTGCTCTCCATATCGTCGTGCCCTAGCTTGCATACCAACTAGAGTTTGGCATAGAAACCGGGGACTCAACTTCCATGGTCTACCCCGACCAGCGGAGCGCAGGGAACAAACAATTCTTTAGTAAGTTTGAATTTTGCCCAGGTTACCCCAGTATAAATATGCATGCTAATTCTCAGTAATTCGATTCAATAGGTACATTCAATGTCAGAGAAATGTATACAATATACATCCTGAAATTCTTTTTCTTCTCAAACATCCACAAAAACAGAGGAATGCCCCAAAGAATGAATGACAGTTGAATGTTAGAATCCCACCCCCATTCCACCGAGCTGTAAACCGTGCAGCAAGCATCAATAAAGACACAGACTTGTGGTAACCCAAAGCCTACTCGTTCACCCGGTAATTCGACATACCACAGGTTCTATCTCTCCCTCATAAAGGAAAAAGAGGTGACCCATTTCACAGTGAGAGGAACAAACAACTCATTGATTTACAATGTTAAGAGTCTGTTGCATCACTTTTTCCAAACTCTGCACCCAGAGGGTCGGCCCCAGAAAGGCACAGCTCTCCGGACGCACAACCCCCAGCAGCTAACCTGCTGCTCCCGATGTTCCGTGCTCTCCTGCGACGCCTCAGGGGCACCGGCCTAGAATCAGCATGATTCCAGGGCCACAAAAATCTGGAATCCTGAAGGCACGCTTGCCTTCCAGGCCACGTCCTTGGGATATCAAAAAGCCGCCGTTCATGAGACCCTGAGGGTGGGTCCCATTCCCGCAATGTACCGAAGTCAGAGTATAACTCCAGGTCAGCGTCTTCAAAATCAGAATCAGGTTTATTATCACCGGCATGTGTCGTGAAATTTGTTAACTTAACAGCAGCAGTTAAATGTAATACATAATATAGAAGAAGAAGAAAAAAAATCATAAATAAATAAGTAAATCAATTACAGTATACATATATTGAATAGATTAAAATCATGCAAAAAACAGAAATAATATACATTAAAAAAGTGAGGTCGTGTTCACAGGTTCAATGTCCATTTAGGAATCGGATGGCAGAGGGGAAGAAGCTGTTCCTGAATCGCTGAGTGTGTGCCTTCAGGCTTCTGTACCTCCTACCTGATGGTAACAGTGAGAAAAGGGCATGCCCTGGGTGCTGGAGGTCCTTAATCTGAGAACCTCGAAAAGGGAAAAAAGAGATATCAAACATAGAAATAGAGCTGTTTCTGAAGATGCAAGCAAAGAAATCGCCGTTTAGCACCATTTCGACTTTGCTCCGTCCCTCTGAGTTCTTGTCCTGAAAAACATAATTAATTATTTTACTAATTCTTAAATATCCTTTACAGTGGTTAAGTAACTAGAGCTTTCCCATCTTAATTATGTTAATTAGATGTTACATTTTATCTCAATGCCAAAACAGTTGTCACCCACAGAGCTTTTAAATGTAGGCATCCTTGCTTTCTGAAATCAGTATGGTGGTGAAAATCAGGAAAGGGATAAATGTTAAGGACAGGAATGATCAAAAGCTATGATATCATAGATGGTATAACCATACAGGCTGAGTACCTCTTGTCTGAAATTCCAAAATTCGAAAAACTTCGAAATCCAAAAATTTTTTGAGTGCGGACATGACACCACAAATGAAAAATTCCACAAGGTGCCTGCCTGGCAGGTTCCCAGGCGATGCCCAGGGATCTGTGCATCACATGCTGTTTCAAGAAGTGTCCTCACAAATGTAATGAACAGAAGTTAATGAAAAATAGAAAAACTCTGCATAAAGTGAAAAGTGAAGATCTCAATCATATTTTTAAAGAAAGGATTCGTTGGCAGGAAGTGAACATAACATAACATAATGTTATGCTGATCATGAACCAAACAAAGATATATCATGACAAACTGAAAAATTGAAGGTAATTGTGAATGTTCAGCAGGCTGGTTGAAGAAATTGAAGAAAAGATATGGCACTAAATTTTTAAAGATTTAAAGAATTTTCAAGATCTGCTGATCACAAAGCAGTAGAGAAATTCTTGGACGAGTCTACGAAGATCTTCGCTGATGAAAGTCGGAAACCAGAACAAGTCTACAATGCTGAATGATTTACCTTACATAAAACCTATAAAAAAGAAAAATAAACTGCAGTGTGCTGTAACCTTTTAATCAAAACACAGCTTCATAGGTGGGGACTGAAAGCCTGCCATTGTTTGTTGTTATTCAACAGCTGATTCAGGTATTCTCCTGATGCTGCTAAGCTGCTTTTTGTTACCTCGTGTGATAAACAAATATAAGACAAAGACTGCCTACCGGTAGCATATAAATTCAGTGTCCAAAATTATGGCAATCTTAAACTACAGTATTTTATATATTCCAAACCTCGAGAAAACCTGAAATCCATAACACTTCCAGCCCTAAGCATTTCAGTTAAGGAGTATCCAACCTGTGCCAAGAACATAAGCACAGGCATAGGATTCCATAGTAGAGGAATGGAAGGTTAGTGGAGCAAGGGTGATTCTAGGTGCATGATTTGTGACTTCATCTGGAAAAGTACATCAGCAATGAGAACCTGGGGAATTATTTTTGGCTCAAGCACTTGTACAATTGATTGCAGCAAATTGGCAATGCAGATCAATGCAAAATAGAAGAAAACTGCTTTCCATTACCAACAGTTTCACACAAATACCCAGAAATTGAGAGAGCGCGGACATTGGGCAGTCAGCGGCTGATTCCAGAAAGACAGGGAGATGGAGAAAATTGGGAAAGGCATGTTCGTTAAAATGCTTAGTTGGGAGGCAACAGAGTGTGAGAGATATGGGTGGAGTGTTGGATTCTGGGGAAAGGGAAGACCAGTCAAAGGCAAAAGAAAGCAGAGGCTCAAATGATCTAAGTAGGGGTTGTCAGAACTAAGTAGATTAGATTGTCAAAATAAAGGGAATGGAGTTCTCTTATGTGCTCTGATTTTGCAGTTATGAAAAGGGAGAATGGTGCAGGTTTCTGGCTGAGAAGATGAATTAGAATAAAGTCTATGTTTTTTTTCCACTTTTTTCGTAGTGATTATCAAAAGAAACCTATTTAAAAGTCAAGACTGCTACTTACTGGATGATGAAAATGCTAAATGCTCTTTCACAGTATTTGCCAACTGATAAAGGAGCTGTCACTTTCACAGAAGGACAATTGATGGATGTATTTACATAGATTTACTTATAGGCTGTAGGATTTGTCTTTCTGGTGCTCTGTAGTTTTCAGCTGCTAGAGCTCTTCTAAATCTGGAGTTTTTTTTCTCTTTGCTTCCAGCTGTTGGATTGTACTACAGAAGCAATTCAATTCAAATCAAATGGTGTGTTCAAAGATAGATCTGGAAGTAAAAAGCATTTTGCCATTTTGTGTCTATGCTGCATATTTTCTATGTGATGAAATGAAAGGAGTAATTTTGCTGTCCGTATGCTGTCTACATTACTGATATTCCTGTTGTACAGCAAACAGAAGGATATGATTTGTGCTCTTTAATGCACTAAAATGTTCCATAGAATTAGAGGTTGTGCTAAAGTTATTGGCATATGAGCTATGCATGTAGCATTAAACAGTGGGAATATCATAATTGTGTGTTATTTATTATCAATGAAGTAGTCAACCATTGGTCTTAAATCTATTTCTTTTCTCAAATCATTATGAGCTTGGATAATAAATTTCTGTAGGTTTGTAGAAATCCTTGGTTAAAGCTTTGATAAGAAAAGATTTAATAGTAACAAGCCCAAAACATATGTTTTGTGCGAGACTTTGAATGACAAGAGAGAAGCAATTCAACAATCCGAACGGGGAAAGGAGAAACAACAGTCTTAGGCCATCAGGAAGCAAAAGCAAGTTGTAGCACATAAGACAGTAGGTAATACTAAATGTGATTCATTGTGGGGTGGAAGCTGTATGACCTGAGAAAGCTTGCTTTGTCTTCACTCTGACAGAGGAATACAGACAAGATTAGCAGCCAACAAGGCACAAATAGAATAAAATTGTTTCTCCTTAAATGTTTTGATTATCTTATGATACCAATGCTGCAGAGCAATGTTCCAGGAAGAATGTAATGACATTTGGCGCACAAATTTGAAATATAATTCAGAAATAGCATGATTATCTTATTTCAGGTATAATATTAATACCATAAAATAGACTACCATTATTTCTGAGTTAAATGAGTACTCTAGGGAAAGACTGAAGATGTATATTTATGAATCCTTTTTTAGAACTTACACAGCCTGAAACTATTAGCTAAATTTAATGACTGCAGAAGTTATTTAATTCTATAATACTCCAATGGTTATTTGAGGAGAAAGTACCCATTGAGGAATTCTGTGCTCACACTGAAAATTTCAGGGATGCCATTGGCATTTGTGTGCAGCTTTCCTGATCTTCTTGCCAAAGAGACATTCATATGTAAATATGATATTATTGAAGGAGTAACTCCGTTTCCAGTAGGTAAGATTCCATCTTTTGCAAAAATGAAGTGGCATCTGTATACACTAGATTTTGTTTAGAAATGTCGTTTTCTACAAAATATACTTATGCTGGATACATTCTTTGTGTAAGCTGCAAGACTCCTGTAATGGTCCCATTTTCTGCTATACATTTTTCTAATGAGGCAAGCCTCAGAGAGCAGCTGATTGGTACTTAGAAAATAATAGAAAAAGAAGTGAACTATTTAGTGCTTTAAACTTCCCTCAACATGTGTATAGAACATAGAACATAGAATATAGAATAGTACAGCACAGTACAGGCCCTTTGGCCCACAATGTTGTGCTGACCCTTAAACCCTGCCTCCCATATAACCCCCCACATTAAATCCCTCCATATATCTGATTAGTAGTCTCTTAAATTTCACTAGTGTATCTGCCTCCACCACTGACTCAGGCAGTGCAATCCACACACCAACCACTCTCTGAGTAAAAAACCTTCCTCTAATATCCCCCTTGAACATCCCACCCCTTACCTTAAAGCCATGTCCTCTTGTATTGAGCAGTGGTGCCCTGGGGAAGAGGCCCTGGCTGTCCACTCTATCTATTCCTCTTAATAAATTGTATACCTCTATCATGTCTCGTCTCATCCTCCTTCTCTCCAAAGAGTAAAGCCCTAGCTCCTTTAATCTCTGATCATAATCCATATTCTCTAAATCAGGCAGCATCCTGGTAAATCTCCTCTGTACCCTTTCCAGTGCTTCCACATCCTTCCTATAGTGAGGTGACTAGAACTGGACACAGTACTCCAAGTGTGGCCTAACCAGAGTTTATAGAGCTGCATCATTACCTTGTGACTCTTAAACTCTATCCCTCGACTTATGAAAGCTAACACCCCATAACCTTTCTTAACTACCCTATCTACCTGTGATGCAACTTTCAGGGATCTGTGGACATGTACCCCCAGATCCCTCTGCTCCTCCACACTACCAAGTATCCTGCCATTTACTTTGTACTCTGCCTTGGAGTTTGTCCTTCCAAAGTGTACCATCTCACACTTCTCCAGGTTGAACTCCATCTGCCACTTCTCAGCCCACTTCTGCATCCTATCAATATCTCTCTGCAATCGTCGACAATCCTCTACACTATCCACAACACCACCAGCCTTTGTGTCATCTGCACACTTGCCAACCCACCCTTCTACCCCCACATCCAGGTTGTTAATAAAAATCACGAAAAGTGGAGGTCTCAGAACCCATCCTTGTGGGACACCACTAGTCACAATCCTCCAATCCGAATGTACTCTCTCTACCACAACCCTCTGCCTTCTGCAGGCAAGCCAATTCTGAATCCACCTGCCCAAACTTCCCTGGATCCCATGCCTTCTGACTTTCTGAATAAGCCTACCATGTGGAACCTTGTCAAGTGCCTTACTAAAAGCCATATACATCACATCCACTGCACTACCCTCTTCTATATACCTAGTCACCTCCTCAAACAACTCTATCAGGCTTGTTAGACATGATCTGCCCTTCACAAAGCCATGCTGACTGTCCCTGATCAGACCATGATTCTCTAAATGCCTATAGATCCTATCTCTAAGAATCTTTTCCAACAGCTTTCCCACCACAGACGTAAGGCTCACTGGTCTATAATTACCTGGACTATCCCTACTACCTTTTTTGAACAAGGGGACAATATTCGCCTCCCTCCATTCCTCCGGTACCATTCCTGTGGACAACGAGGATATAAAGATCCTAGCCAGAGACTCAGCAATCTCTTCCCTCGCCTCGTGGAGCAGCCTGGGGAATATTCCGTCAGGCCCCAGGGACTTATCCGTCCTAATGTATTTTAATAACTCCAAAACCTCCTTTCCCTTAATATCAACATGCTCCAGAACATCAACCTCACTCATATTGTACTAACCGTCTCATATCTTCCCACCGCCCTTGTATTCTGTAATAAACCTGGTTATCAAAAGTATGTTGATTCTAAACTTAGAATTAGCAAGTTTCTAAAATCAATTATTTATGCTTGTATATGTTCTCAAAGTTTACTAATGGAAAGCAGGAGCCTCAATGTTACCTCTTTGTATTCACCCTAGATTCCCCAACCAATGGAAGTAGTTTCATACTAACTATCTTATCAGTTGATTTTAATATTTTGAACATTGCTGTCAAGTTGATATTAAACTTCTAAATTCCTGAGAATATAAGACTACTTTCTTTATTTTCTCCTCAAAATTAACTTTTGAAGTCCACATAACTTTCAAATTGATCTACAGTTGCTCAAAGTTCATTACTCCTTTCATAAGCTGGGGGTGCCAGAACTGTTCACAGTATCCAAGGCATGGTCAAACCAAGGTTCAGTGCAACTAGCTCCTTGTGATCCAGTCCTCAAAATGAACATGGCAGCATTCCAATTTTCTTTTATTTTCTGTACATTCCATGACATTTCAATGTCTACTCTTTCAGATAGAAGTACTGTACTCAGCAGATCAGGCAGCATCAGTGGAAATTTCAAAGGTTTTTCCTTTCACAGATACTGCCTGCCCTGCTGAATATTTCTGGCACATGCTGTTTCTTTGTTTTAGATTTCTGGCATCTACATTGTTTTGATTTTCATACATTTGCTATAATGCTTGCTAATCTTGAAAATCATTTATCACAGTTTTGGCCAATAGCTCAATCTATTAATGCCTCTTTGTAACTATTTTTTTACATTACCTCTTGCAAAGCTCCTACCTTTTGTGTTATTAGTTTGCTTGGATATCCCATCACTTCATCCAACATCACTAATAAATTTGGTGAATATTTTTTGTCACAAAACAAATATTTGTGAGAATTCATGGGTCATTACTCCTTAAGACATCCACTTTCCTAAGTAGATCCTAAATTGTTTTTAGTACCATAAGTTCCACCTTTTACGAGGATACTATTAAATGTTAACTGTTTATTGAAAGTTTTTAGAGATTGTTCTAGAAAATCATGTAGCATCTGTAGACATTGCCTGTCCAAAAGTTGGTTACCTTTTCAGAGTTGTCTCATTCATAAAGTATTCAACACAAATGTGAACCATGTTCATCGTCTGAACTGAGCTCTTCAGGGATATCACCCCACACAAAGACCCATCTCAGTCCACTAATATTACAGTCTCAATATTGTTTATTACTTTTTTCTTACTATTATTATTATTATTTGTTTTGTATTTGCTCAGTTAGTCTTATTTTTCACATTGGTTGTTTGGCTGTCTTTGTTCATGTGTAGTTTTTCATTGAACCTATTCTATTTCTTTGTACCTGCTGTGAATGCCCAGAAGGAAATGAATCTCAGGGTAGTATATGCTGACATACATGTACTTTGATAATAAATTTACTTTGAACTTCAAGCTTCCCGTTGTAAGGAATCTGACATATTTAACCTCAATCCATTTTGAGATTTTTTTTTTCCCTGGGGATGGTTGAAATCTGGGATGTACTGCCTAGTAGGAAGTTGTAACAGGACCTCTCACAACACTTGTGTCAAATCAAACAGTTGAATTGCCGAGTCATAGGAGGCTACGGACTGAGTGGCTGGTAAATAAGATTAGTATAGTTGGGTATTTGATGGTCAGCATAGACATTACGAGCTGAAAGGCCTGTTTCTATGCAACATTACTCTAATATCAGAGGTGCTTTTGCCATATAGGTGGCAGCAGACTATTACTGGCTTTCACGCATAGTGATAAACCTGATGGAATATATCAGCCAAAAACGCCAACTGTTTATTCATTTCCATGGATGCTGCCCGAACTGCTGAGATCCTCCATCATTTTCTGTGTGTTGTGATAATTATATATTTGAAGGATATTCCTGTAACGTAAGTGCTGTATAAAATATTGTTGATGTACCACATGTCCAGTTGGTCTCTATGTACAGTATACATCAAAAGCATATTTAAGGTTGGACATTCATGAAATTTTTGCCTGATTCTCGCAAAGGTTGCCTGTCTGAGCATTCAGAATTCCAATTCCCATTCCTGTTCCAACATCAGTCCATGGCCTCCTCCTGTGCCAAAGTGAGGCTACTCTCAGAGTGGAGGAGCAAAACCTTATATTTCACCTGGATAGCCTCCAATCTGATGGCATGAATATTGGTTTCTCCTTCCAGTTTTTTTTTTAAATTCCCTGCCTCTTCCTTCTATTCCCCACTCAGGCCACTTACCTCTTCTCACCTGCCTATCAGCTCCCACTGGTGTCCCTCCTCCTTCCCTTTCTCCTATCAGATTCCTCCCTCTCAAGCCGTTAACCTTTCCCACTTGCCTGGCTTCACATGTTACCTTTTAGCTATCCTCCTTCCACTCCCCCACCTTTTTATTCTGGCATCTTCCCTCTCCCCTTCCTTTCCAGTCCTGAGAATAGTCTCAGCCCGAAACATCGACTGTTTGTTCATTTTTGTCGATGCTACCTGACCTGCTGAGTTCCTCCGGCAGTTTATGTGGGTTGCTTTGGACTTCCACCTGCAAAATTTCTTGTGCTTATGATTCATTCTATTCCCCCTCATCTGTAAGGTTCTGTAGTTTAGAAGATGTTCAAAAACTGTTTTCCAGTTCTCCACTGATAACATAAAACAAGCCTATTAATAAATTGTGATAAAAAATAAAATTCAGCCTCTCTCTATAAAAATAAAATGCCAGTTTTATTATAATAAAATATATTCTCTGGTAATACATCATTCTTGAATTTTTAAAGACATTTCTAGTTTTCGGAACACCAACATTTCATTATATTTCATGAAACAAAGCATTAGGAGCCTATTAATGACAAGAGAAAAGAAATATTATCTGAACCAGTTTCCTCCTTTTCATGTTGAGTTTTAGACTAGAACTGTTGCTACATTATTCTTTCTGACATTTTTTTCTTATCCTGTAGTTATACTGCAGGCATTAACCTCCGTGGAAATGAGGGTATCATATACAGCTGGCTCATCCAAATTATTCTGCCAACTGGCCACCCTGTGTGCTTGACAACAAAGAATGGATGATTAATAATGGTCAAGGTTCAGGAACCATGGATAGTTGGGTCATCTTCTTGATGTACAGAGAAAATTGAGAAATAATTTTATTTTGAAACTGCTAGGAGAACCTAAAACTCATTGCAGCAATCTTCAAAAGCAGTTAGCAATTTCCTAAAACTTGTTCATCAGTCACTTTGGATTCATACTTACTCAAATTTACAGACACATCTCCAGCAGCAGCCTACCCACCATCAAGGATAAACTGTATATACAGAAAAATGCTAGAAAAAGACAAGTAATATTATGAAGGATCTCACCTACCCCGCTTATAGACTGTTTGTCACATTTCCTTCAGAGAACATCGATGCCAGTACCATTAGTCTCAAAAACAGTAACTTCCCCCAAGCTATCAAGCTGATCAACACCTCCACGCATTAACCAACCACCCCCATCACATGACCACTACATATATTGGTTTTCACTTTATGCGCATACAACTAGTCTATGCATATAACAGTTACTTGGACATTGTGTTTTATAAAATTACTTTTGTATTTATATTTGGGTTCTTTATGCTTATTGTGTTCTTTAATGCTACATTGGATCCAGAGTAACAATCTTTTTGTTCTCCTTTATGCTTGTGTACGCAAGAATGACAATAAACAATCTTGAATTTTGAATCTTGAAACACGTTTTAATTTATTTGCAACAACTAGGTTTTCCATTTCATTTATTTCTTAACTTGCCCAAGCTTACCTTCCCTCAGCCCATTTATCTTTCATTTATTTCATCTTGGGTTCCTGTTGTGCAACAAGCCAAACAATATGTGTCATCATTTAAACTTGAACTTAAGGGAATTTAAAATTCTATTGCTTATATTGTTAATAATGGAAGCAGCTAATAGGGCAGTGATGGTAATAGAGTAGAAAGGGAAATGGACCATCTTATCTCAAGTGAATAGGGCTACCAAACAATTTCTGCTACACCAATATGTTTGAACAATATATGATATAGACCAAAAAACTAACAGCAAATGGACTGAAATGTTGAGTGAAACAAAGCTGTGAATTAAATTTCAAATCACGGTCAGAAATAAGAAATGAAGCTTAGAAGTTAGAAGAAAGATACAATTCAGAAAGTTTTTTTTTAAATAAATGACATTGCCATCTCCAAATTCAATTCAAAACCTAGTAGATTCTAACTCCATGTGTATAATTAAGATTCTGTGCTTGGGATGTTGGTTGACAGCTATTAGAATACAGTATATCACATCATTAATAGGGCATTTATGCTTATACTTACTATCTGTGTTAAATTTATTTAATCTTTACTGCACAAATCCAGCAACATCACAAAATCCATTCATGTCAAAGTTACGGTACTCAGCCAAATGTTGATTTGCAAAGCCCTGAGTTGAGCTGCAAAACTAATTTAACATTTCATGTGTTTGGAATTGGAATTAGTTTACTATTGTCACAAGTACCGAGGTTCAGTGAAAAACTTGTCTTGCATACTATTCATACAGATCAATTCATTACACAGTTCATGAAGATAGTAGAAGGTAAAATAATAAAATAATGCAGAATAACGTGTAAGAACTACAGAAAAAGTGCAGTGTGCAGGTAAACAATAAGATGCCAGATCATAACAAGACAGATTGTGAGGTCAGAAGTCCATTTTATTATACTAGGGACCCCTTCAACAGGGCAGAACCCATGCTTGAGCCTCGTAGTTATGTACATTCAGGCTTTTGTACTTTCTGCATGATGGGAGGAGATACAAGAAAGAATGTCTGAGATGGGTCAGGTCTTTGATTATGCAAACTGCTTTACTGAGGCAGCAAGTATAGACAGAGTTCATGGAAGGGGGGCTGGTTCCCGTGATGTGCTGAGCTATGTACACAAATCTGTAGTTACTTGCAGATCACATACAGAATTGTTGCCATGTGGTGCAACCAGATAGAATAATTGAGAAAAACTGGTAAGGGCAATGATGATATGCCAAATTTCTTTAACCTCCTGAGGAAGTAGAGGTGCTTGGTGAGGTGAGATTTCTCAGCCTTGGCATCCATGTTGTTGGAAGAGGACAGGCTATTGCTGATGTTCCTGGGAGCTTGAAGCTCTCAACCCTCCCCACTTCAGTACCATTGATATAGATAGGACCATGTACACCATCCCTTCCTGGAGTTGATGACGAGTTCTTATTTCTACTGACATGACACATTACTAGGGTCTCTATCAACTTGTACTCCTACTCATCGTTATTCGAGATGCGGATCATTACTGCAAACTTGTAGATGGAGTGAGAGCAGAATCTGGCCCACAGTTATGAGTGTACGGAGAGTAGAGGATGTTATTTTGCAGAGAACTGGTGTTGTGAATAATTGTGGTGGATGTATTGCAACCTGTTCTTACTGATCAGTTATCCTTACTGATTGTGGTCTGTTGGTCAGGAAATCAAGGACTCAGTTGCAGAGGGAGGTGCTGTTTCCTAAACCTCAGAGTTTGGTGATGAGCTTTCTTAGAATTATAGGATTGAGTGTGCAGCTGTAGTCAATGAGCAATCATCCGACATAATTGTCTTTGCCATCCAGATGCTCCAGAGATGAGTGTAGAACCAGGGAGATGGAAATCACCTTAGACCTGTTACAGTAATAGGCGAATTACAGTGGGTCAATGTTGACTGGAGGGCTGGATTTAATAAATACAATGACTGCCCTCTCAAAGCACTTAATGATGGTAGATGTCAGAGTCATTGGGCAGTACACACATTACCTTAATTGCCTAGGTAGCAGGATGACAGTGGTTTTCTTAAAGCAAGTGGGAACCTCAGATTAACAGTGTCTGCAAATAGTCCATCAGCTTATCTGTATAAGATCTAAGGAGATGGCCAGAAACACCATGTGGATCAAATATTTTCAACCGGTTCGCTCTCTAGGAGGCTGATGCTATGTCCTCAATGGTAACTGTGGATTTAATTGCACTTGAAGCTGTCAAAATGGATGACAACATACCAAAATCCGCCTGTTTCAAGCATGCGTAGAATGCATTACAGTTGTTGGAAAGAGATGTGCTGTTGTTCGCGATGCTGCCTGGCTTTATTTTGCAGCCTATTATAGCACAGAAGCCCTGTCACAGCTGGTCTGGGAATTGATTTTAGGCTGTGTGCATCAAGATGTTCATTTACCTCTGAACAGTAGTTGCTGAACCAACTGTAAATCATATCAAACGTATGTGAAAATAAAAGTAACTGCAGATGCAGTAAATCTGAATTTAAAAAAAACAGAGCATAATGGAAAATCTCCATAGATCAAACAATGTCTGTCCAGAGAGAAACTATTAACATTTCAGGTCAGAGAAAAGAGAGAAACAAGTTACACCAGGTAGAAGAGAGGAGGAGGAGAACACTATATCTCTCAAGTTATTAAATAATGTGGCCATTGAGAAACAATTGTTCTACTTCCATTTTGTTATACAATATTTCCTTGTTATCCCTTTGTAATTTAAGCTTACTAGATTTTAGCAAATCATGTGCTAGGACTTCCAGATCCTTGGGCACCTTGAAGCTTTTGCAGTTATTTTATCATTTAGATGACACGCTCCTTTTTAATTATTCTGTTATTTTCTGTTTTTTAAACTTTTGTCTTCCTAACACCTTACTTTCCTACCTACCTTCGCAATATTAACAAACTTATCAACCATACCTTGGCCTTCATCCAGATCACTTTACTAAATTATATACAAATTCATGATACCAGCAGCAATCCTCATGGTATACCACTCATTATACAGCATCTTGGCAATTCGAAATGAAGACCCATTTCTGCCTATGCTCTGTCAGCTGTTAACCAGCAAAACATTCAGCAAAACCAGAATGTTGTCTCCTATGCAATGCATTTTGATTTAAGAAGAATGCTCATCTTCTAAGCTATTACAATATTGTAGAATAGATTATATTTAATAAAGCTAAAACCATGTCATTCTTAGTTTATCAAAGTTGACAACTTTCCATTTATTTCAAAGCTAATAAAAAGGCACTTAATTAAACTATTTGGTTTTATATACAAAATAGAATGACATAACTACATTGTTCAAAGATATCACTACTATGTCAATGATGTCATGAGGCCCTCCATTGGTCGGAATTGACCATGGATATCGCATCCTACCTGTCTATGTGATACATAGGCCTGTAGGTAAGCCAGGGCAGTACGATCTGGAGAGCAAGTTGTCAGCCATGTAGCAGTCTCCCCGTCTCCATGCAGCTGGTGAATCCAAAGAAACGGCAGAGACCGACATAGTTTGGCACCAGTGGCATCACAGGAGCTGCCAGGCAGTGTTAAGTTCTACATAGGACTGCCTTAGGGACTCCAGTTCTGGATTTTTCCTCGGGGTTTACTCCCAAAGCCTTCCTGCAAGGAGCTTTGATATCAGAATTTTCCGTCTCCTAAGTGAGCTCCCAACCACGGCTGATGAGCCCCACCTGCCCAAGGCAGTTGGTTTCAAGGCTCCAGTAACCTGCCATTGCCCCCCTCTTTTTTCAGTAGGAATGGTTCTGTGAGGCTTAGTAGCTAAGCCACATGTGAAGGCCAGGAGCTGTACTTAGTTGTCACAGGCTATTTGAGATGAACAACATTGGAGCATTTAATAGGTAGCTGGAGTTTACCTCCATTACTGCCCCCGGCTGTGGCAACCTTAACAAACCTCAAAGACATCACTGACAATAGAATCCTGAAGTTCTTAAATTGGGGGTCTACTTTACCAAATTATTAGTTGTAATGTATCTGTAAATGAATATGGAATTTTCAAACATGGATTTATTTTTAACTGAGAAATGTCTTTATCTCTTTGCAAGTAAAATAGCTGAGTTGAAGAGAGAGCAGTGATAAAGGGTAAAGTTGTTTCTATGACTAGTCGTCTCTAACAAAGATTTGTGATGGGGCATCAGCTTTCCATATTTAATGACATGTTTGATATTGAGTTCATAAACCACTTCTCTAAGTTTGTTCAAAGATTGCTGTCCATGTAAGGATGCAGATCAAAGCATCAAATTACAGGGAGACATTAATAAATTGAATGTTAGGTAAAACCATCCACTGATAGGAATATGCTTCATTTACCCTAACTAAAACCAACATGACCCTGTCCAGTAGATCATCTCTCATTAATCTTTGCTATGAGGAAAACATTTCTCCCGTCTAATCTCGAGCTGAAATCCCTCATCACTGCAACCAGTGTAAAAATTCCAAACAAGAGTTAGAACTGCAAAGGAAGAATGACAGGTAAAGTACTGGAGGTCATTTTTTCTGCAAATATTCTTTCAAGTTCATTTTATCTCAACACAACCAGACTGCTTGCAACATGTTCAACTGATGTTGCTGTATGTCAGGGCTCAATAGAATTGTTCAAACGACAATAGGGATTGATACAAATCTTCCTACAGAATTATTTGGACAGTGCAATTTTCATACCTAAAAATTGGACTATACAGCTCCACATTTTTTGTGACCACACTTGCTCTACTGCATGATTCTATAGCAACAAAAATAAACTGCAAAATAAAGCCATCTGCAATAAATCCATGCCTTTTTTTCTGCCAGATCTCCCATAAGTCTGATGCACTCATGCACCATGTGCAGTGCTGACCAATGATAAATGGAATCCCTTCTGGAATATAAACTTACATGTACATGGCCCACCCCGTCTCGGGTGTACAAGTAGGCTTTATTTAGCAGTTCTGAGCTCTGCTTCAACATTATTTGAAGGTGATCTGTCGAAGCAAATTCACCATTTTAGAGCCTACCTCAGCTAGGATCTGCTAAGCAATGTACTTCTCTGATTTCCCATAATTCTCCACATCTACTGACGACCTCTGGTACCCTGGCTCATGTCACTTCCCATCTCCCCTCATTCCTCCATCCCATCTTCAGCATCCCATAATTTGACTCTTTCCCTGACCTCTCAAAAAATCTGACACATCATCTCTCCAATGATTATATGAACCAAACTAGATCATCAGCTCAATCCTTTGATCAATCTAATGATCCAGCCCTTCCAGCAATCACTGTCATTTTCTGATTGTGTCTTGATGACCATTTGATCATTCTTCTGTTCCCTGATCCTTATCCTTCAAATGCACCACCTCTCTGAACTCAACTCACCACTCTTTCCAACCCAATCACATTAATCCTGTTTTCTTGAGACCCACATCCTGGGATCTGATTTTGAATGAACCAATTTTCTTCTGTATGCTCTACATAAGTCGAAAGTGCAAAGAGAAAGTGCAAAATACAAAGCTAACTTAATTGTGCACAGTGCCCTGGACTTCACAACAACTGAAGCAATATGTGCAGGTACAGTATATTTGGTGTTCTGCTTATGACACCAAATATACTGTCCTATACACATTCAACTTTTACTATTTTTAAACTCATTCCATACTCAGCATTCATGAAAAAACTTGCAAAAATGTATTCTTACTCTATTGATTTTGAGACAATAATGATTTATTTTGTTGCTTAACTTCAGTTCTGTCATGGACCAAATTGCTTAATTCTGCTCATATGTCTTATGGTCTATAACCATCATAGTATGACAAGATCCTATTTTGTAGAGTGGCATTAGCTGATGATCTAGTTTTGTTCATGTAGTTGACAGACAACTTCAGAATTCAGAAATACTGTTCTCACTGAAAAAAGGCTCCTGAATGGAACACTATCTCATTAATGTGTAAATTAGCCATTAACATGCTGTATAGAAGAGATAGCCTTTGACACCAACAATTTACCCCAACACTATCATTCATTTGTTAATTCAATAACATGAATTGTTTAATCCTTATAGTAATACCACTACTTAACTCTTAATCTAATATTTGAGGAGGATCTATCAACGCATTTATGCTGATATCTTGAAGCCAGTAGAAAGCTCCCGAGCAGAGAAACCATCTTTGGTGATGAAAGCGTTTATGAATAGCAAAAGAAATTCCACTACCCAGCAGAAACTGACCAACAACTGTAAATAATGATCTTCACATAAAATTGTACTGATTGAGGGAGGGAGATGCTCATCTTGCTGCTAATGGGCTGAACTGAGCTGACTGACACTGAAAGTTCTGAGAGAAATACCAACAATTAGTCACTCAGGCCTGGTAGATTTGACATTTTGCTGTGGCAATGGACATTTCCCTTACAACGTTCCCTCTATTTTTCTTTCGCAGCTACACAAACCAACTACTGCTCTATGCAGGAAATGGCCTGAAAACTGTACAGGACTTTAAATGTTTTTTTTGTAATGTAAATATTTAGAATGAAAATTGAAAAATCACATTTTTATTTATTTTGATTTTATTTATTAATTGAAGGGTATACCAAAATACAGGTCAACAAAGAAAATCTTCCACGTTTTGTAAGTTTTTTTTGTCTGTCTTTATTCCAGCTGTGTGGCAACAAAGGCTATGTGTGTGGGAGCATTTCAGTTAATAGGGAACAGTGTTTCCCTATTAAATAATCTTTCATGTGGAAGGTAATTTGCTTCCTCTCCAATTCACTGGGCCCTGAAATGTTGCTGAGGCCAAATTGGGACCTGAGCCCTGCCAGAGTGGTGAGGGTTAAGGTAGAGTATGGTTCAGGAAATGCTTGACAGGACAGCCGAGTGGATTATTTAGAAGGCAGTTCATTCTTTCTTGTTACACACACCTGTTAGGGTGCATTCTCCACTTACCTTATAAGTTAACTGTAGCCTTTGGCCAGGAGCAGATGCTGTCAGGTAGTTTCCAACCTTCACAGAGTCTATCATTTGTGTTGGACTTTCAATCACTCTTGATATACTCAAGGTTAACAGTACCACTCAAAATGCTCTTTTTTTAAATAATGTTAAATTATTTCCTCTGTTCATCAAGCAAGCAGTTAACACCAAATCAGAGTTTGGGGAAGAGAGTCAGTTTCAGAGTCTGATGTTGATCTAATGAATGATGGTGGACTGCCCATCAAACCAGGACTTTAATATTGGTTCAGTAGGGGCCTCTAACATTTTTTGCTTGTGAATTTGAAGGATATTTGGGGAGGAGCTAGAAAAGATGATGTCAGAGGCTTTTTTTTCCCCTTTTTGTTCATGAACAGTTTATTCTTCTTTTCTTACGTTTTTCTTTTCAAGATGACTGGGGTTCTTTCGGAATCCTTGATCTGTAGCTACCGCTCCAACTACAGTTCTCCGCAAGTGGCGAGTTTTCAGACTGGCTGTGCGACCTGGCATTTCTATATCTCTTGTTATCAAAAGAAGATAACAATCTCCTTGTTCTGTGGATGTCTGTGAAGAGTAGGAATTTCTGGATGTATACATTCTCTAACATTATATTGAGCCTTTTGAAACATTTGAACGATGTTGATGCAATGTTTGCAATGCTTAAGGGGTGGGAGGTGGGAAGTGTCTGCTATAGGTATAGTACCTCAGAAGCAAGAAGGGTAGTAATCATTGTTGTCCAGTGGACCATGAGAAAGCAGAGATCACAATCAAATCAAAGAAAAAAAAGAGATAAAGGAGCACTCAGTCTACATCATGAACATTAGCAACAGAGAACAAAGTGTCAGGAATTACATAATGTACAATTAGCAGAGCTACAGAAGAAAAGGGATGAATACAGAGAACAGTGTACAAACAGAGCTGGACAGATTGAAGAAACAGAATGTTTTCAAAAAGAGAGACATGGGTGAAAAACAGGCAGAACAATCAGAACGATACAAGAATTAATTAGTCAGGGATCTCAGCAGACAGAGAGGGAAATGGAGTAAGGCACAGCAAGTAGGTGATCACTGGCCAGCTGCCATGGGAATGACTGCTGAGGAAGGCGATTGGGAAATGGTAGTCCAGGAAGTTGTGAAGTGGGACAGTCCCCACAAACAGGAGAGGTTATACCCAATACTGCCTGCTGGACGGCACCTATACAGACCAGGCAATGACAGACTCAGAACCCCAGTGTTCCCAGCCAGCCTCTCACACTCATCACTAACATCCACAAGCCCTTCACCCCAGGGGACAAGCAAAACATTCTCCCCGTACTGCCCTCACATGTAGCAAAACAGAATTTTGGTGTAAGTTAGAAGAAATGATCGAAGTCCACTTGGTGCACCCCAAGTCATACATGCATTGGTTAAAGCTAAATGTCCAAGATATATGTGGGACAGTGTGACCCCAGGGGTGTGGGATGGACCATGGGCAACTAATGAAAATGCCAGTAATGAGGAGAGGCATTGGAACTTTAAGGAAGAAGTGAGGCAGTGAGTGGGAGGCAGTAAGTGTAACTGGGGAATGATAATGTCAATTGTTTAGAAAGGCAATGAAACTGCCATGGACCATACAGAGTGAAAATACCAGGCCTATGAGGAAAACTCAAGGCTGGGCACTCTGGGGAGGGATGACCCACTCTTCCTGAAAATTCTCAAGGAACGGCTGAGCTCAGCCCGCCAGGAGGTTTTAGACTTGGGGATAACTGTGGGATCCATCTACCCCACAATAGTTTCATGGGCCGGGGAAATACACTAAAGAGAAAGAAGAGAGGTTGTAATATGGCTGTAGCAGATGTAACTGTTGTGAAAATGCAGGAATCTTGCTTTTTTTTTTGGCCACTGGCCAGGCAAGGAACTGCCAACTCTAACACAGAATGGTAAAGAAGATGATTTGTTAAAGGTGTGACCTCTCCAGCCATGGTCAGAAGCATTGTTGCAAGAAGGAAAGAAGGTGTGACAGACACCCACCTAGAAAGGCAGAAAACAATGAAGAACCCTCACTACCAAACTGACTACTGACAAGATTATAGAATTAATCTAAGTCAGATAAACAGCTGTCAGCAGCCCCCATCATCAGTATTGGTTTCTCATGGCTATACTCAAGAACTTTAATGGGGAGGGGGGGGAAGAAAGCAATGTGATATGTTACTGGACCCATAACTGACCCAAACTTACCCACAACTGGAGAGGTGATTTATCTTGCAGGTGTGGGGGGAAAACAGTGAGAGCAAAAAGAAGAGTGAGTTTCAGGTATTCAGATAGAGGGAGGACACTTTGCAGTGCATTTCTGAGTATGCTCAAACAATAAGGTCACTATCCTGGGGTTAGGGGCATTTAGTAAGACAAGCATGGTCATAGACTCAGGGAAAGGATGAATTACATGGATAAATCATGGTCAGCAAACATATGAGTCACAGAACCAACAGCATAGCCACAGCAGCCCCGATGAGCAGGGATGGGAGCCAGGATGCTATATATAGATTATGCCAAGTGATCCCAAGCATGAACACAAACAAAATTGTGAACCAGTCAGTATAGCCCCAATCCGAACAAAAAAAAACATGTAAACCCTAACAAACATATCCCAGACATATGTGTTGTTACGTACCCCGTAACTGGGTCGCCAAACCAGCAGAAATGGATCACTCAGTTGGAGTCTGGATTACTAGAACTAAGAAAGTTTTATTAAAGAAACAAGCAACACAGTAATCGAAAGGATAATAAATGCAACAGTTCAGCAATGATAAACACACGTGTGCAGAATTAAGATAACAGCATCAATCAAGCTCTATCATTGTCTAGGGGTAAATGACCAATTTCAAAGTGACACAAAAGTCCAGTTCGGTTTAATAGTTCAGTTCGCAGTAATCGTTGCCATGGCGATGGACAACGTGGGGGGGGGGAGAGAGGGAGAGAGAGAACGAGAACGACTGATCATTCAGAAACGGCTTCCACTCACAGACCGGCGATATTGCTCACAAGCAGCTTTTGGGCGGGTCCTTTGTGATGTCACCTGAGGTCACCAACTGTGACCCCTCCTCCAGATGTGGTCGATCCTCTGCAGTGAACCCGGCACCCAAGCGAGGGTGGACACACACTGGGTTCCCACTGATCATACCTTTCCACCCTGTGCGTTTAAAGTCCGGTACTTCCCACCGACTCGTGAGAGGCGCACCGCTTCCAGGGTCTCGTTACCTCGGGTGTCGTGTGTGTGTCCTGCCTTAGCGAACCTATCCCTTTTTATCCCCCTGCTGGGGTATCACCTGTCCATCACTTCAAACAGTTCAGGGTTCAAAGGGGGAGCTGCTCCAGACAGCTCTCTCTCCCGTCCCTTCATTACACATCTCCAGATCACCTATCCATCACTTCAAACAGTTCAGGGTTCAAAGGGGGAGCCGCTCTAGACAGCTCTCTCTCCCATCCCTCCATTACACATCTCCAGATGCTGCTTCATTGTTCCTTATCTCTCCTTCCCCTGAGGACAGGTAGCAGACCAACTGCTGATCTCACAGGACAGCTAACATCTATGTGTATTCTCATCACAGTGTCAGGGCACTGGAGCAGGGATCCAATCGCAGACCCAGTACTGTGCACACAGTGATATTAACTGAGTAACAAATACCAAGGTGCAAACAAAGTCAGCGTCAAAGTTCAGGCAGAGATTAAAACATCCCGAGAAATCCAAAAACCAGAATCAGGAAACAGGCAGAGTCAATATTCAGATGGAGAGAGTACAGATATGAATGCTGGACAGGCTCAGGAAAATTCATTAGCACAATCAGGCAACAAACAGGTGAAAACACAGGACTGAAATACACTGAGCAATAAACAGAGAGGCAGACGATAGGTGGAGCACAATGAGACACAGGTGGCAGCAGTACAGGTAATAATGAGAAAAAGGTGAGAGGCAGAGTACTCAGTAATACAGGGGCTGGAGTACAGCAGGAGTAGGACAGGAGCACATGGCAATACTGAACCACAGACTGACGGCTAGGGGGAAAACACAAGATACTGACAATATGGAAGCAAAGTTCTGGACTAACTGATGGTCCTAGAAGAAGATATTGTTTTAAAGTAAAACACGTTGCACAAGAATGTAAGACAAACAGATTTGAATTTGAGAAAGCTCAGAAGATGATGGAATTTTGATTGATGTGGGGATGGCTGAATGTTTACTTGTCCATGACCAATAATTCCCAGCATTCTTTGTTTAAAATCCTTATGGTCTAAGATTCTGGGAGGTGGTTGTGTATGTGTGCGTTAAGACGTTTTGCTGAATGTTTAACCTTTGAGAGAAAGTAACTAAAACACGAATGGTTTGAGTTTGGAAAAAACTTGTGTAAGGTGTGACCACGTGTGAATTCACTTGAGAGAGCGGGAGGGAGAGAATGCATGTGTGAGTGAGTGAGTGCAAAGTCTATCATGTGTTTGTTGAATCTGTATTGGAATGGTGTTTGAATTAATCCAAGTGGAAGATTGTGTTATTTGATGTGAAATGAATTTGCAGGATGTCTTCTTAGGAGGTCTCTCAGAAATTATGTAAATCTGCGTGTGGTGTGTGTGAGGGAGGGCATCCATTTTTGTCATTTGTCCTTTGAAATATGTGTTTACTGTGTATTAGATGTTTGTTCCAAGTACTTATCAGTTATTCGCAAAGCTTCAGGAGGAGTAGGCACATGGCCAAGTGGTTAAGGCATTCGACTAGCGATCTGAAGGTCGTAAGTTCGAGCCCTAGCCAAGGCAGCGTGTTGTGTCCTTGAGCAAGGCATTTAATCACACAGTGCTCTGCGGCAACACTGGTGCCAAGCTGTATGGGTCCTAATACCCTTCCCTTGGACAACATCAGTGTCATGGCGAGGGGAGACTTGCAGCATAGGCAACTGCTGGTCTTCCATACAACCTTGCCCAGGCCTGCGCCCTGGAGAGTGAAGACTTTCCAGGCACAGGTCCATCGTCTCGCAAGACTAACAGATGCCTTTTCTTTATTTCTTTCCAGGAGGAAGAGAAGTTCAAGCATGGATTTTTGGTATGGAATGTCTATGTTTTATACAGAGACCAAATCAGTGAACAATGAAATGTATACTGCAGTGAGCCAGCAGGGAAGGAGGCAAAAAGCAAAGCATCACGACGACAAAGCTGCATTTCAGAGACTGGTTGATTTCATCAAGAGGATTAATGTCTCCAAGAAGAATGCCTGTGGCTGAATGCATGGAACATTTAATTACTAACTCTGCTATGGTCATGCAGATGGCCAGGTAGAGATGACAGATAGTGTAGATGTAGGTCCACATAGGGACATGGTAGCTGAGTAATTAGGGAAGGATCCTATATGAAGGACAATTTTGCTGTTCTAATTAATTATATCCCTTTTAAAGTTTGGCCTCCCTGGGACAAATGTCTGTTCAGAGGCCAAGAGGAGGGCACATTAGAAATAATTGAAGAGTTATGGAATTATGTGAATATTTCAGATATTAATTCAAATGAGAATTAGTCTTCAGTGCTTAGCATAAATTGCAAGCAGTAGTTGGTTTAAAGTTAGAATGACACCTTTGCAAATTATCGGTGCTGTCAGTGGAACCGTTGACAGATGCTGGCCCACAGCAGGGGTTGACTGATAAGAGATGTGGTTTGCAAAATGAAGTAACTATGAGACATTCCCGTACGTCAGCCAAATGTTATATGTTAATTGACCTGTATCAAATCAGACAACTATGGGCTAAGTTATTTTACACCATTGTAACAAGCTTAATAAAGCTTGCTGACCAGACTGATATTACTTTGAACATCATATAGCTGATAGATGGAATAGATGGGAAACTTGTCTACTCAGAGAGTCAGCCCTCAGAACGCTAACCTTGGGTGTCTGGCTCTGTCCTCAGAAGCTTTTAGACTATCTGTATGCAGCAAGGGCATTTGAACCTTCAGAAGTGTCTTACCAATTACATCATGCTTCCACTGTAGAGATGTAATTCAAAGGAATTATTGTCAACCTAAAATATTGGATGTAAACGATGTCATTGTAACTATTGAAATTGTATTGAATCACTTACTGTTACCTTTGATTTTAAGAGTATCAAATGTGATGCACCTTTGCATTTGGGAGACCCTACGAAGAGGGTCGCCAAGAGAATTCCTGTTTGTTGTGATAAATAAAGACTTAAGACTATAAGACCGTAAGATATAGGAGCAGAAGTAGGCTATTCGACCCATCGAATCTGCTCCACCATTCAATCATGGGCTGGTCCAATTCTTCCAGTCATCCCCACTCCCCTGCCTTCTCCCCATACCCTTTGATGCCCTGGCTAATCAAGAACCTATCTATCTCTGCCTTAAATGCACCCACTGACTTAGCCTCCACAGCTGCTTGTGGCAGCAAATTCCATAGATTTACCAGTCACAATCTCAACACAACTCAATCAAGTTTTTAAGTCATAACGTCTCATGCACAAATCCAGTCTGACTGCCCCTAATCAACCCTCTCCATCCCTCATAATCTTTTCCAGCGACTCAGCTACTACAGATGTTGGACTGACAGATCTATAGTTCCCAGGTTTTTCTTTGCAGCTCTTCTTAAATAAAGGGACAAAATTTGGTACCCTCTTGTGTCTCAGCATCTCACTTGTGGCTAATGATGATGAAAATATTTCAGCCACGGCTCTTATAATTTCTTCTCTTCTTCCTTCAGTGCCCTTGACATATGCCAGTGATATTAAATCTGATTCTGATTCTGACTACAGCTGTGACATTCTCTTTAAAGTAGCAACACCCTTTCCTCTGCCTTTATGCTGCCTAAAGCAACTGTACCCCAGAAAATTAAGCTGCCAGTCCTAACCCTCTTTTCTCCATATAGCTATCCAAGCCTAAGTTTATCCAACTAATCTCTTGCAGTGAAATAAATGTAATTCTGTCTGATTTCTCCTGCCCGTCATGCCTATTTAACTTGGTGTCACTGACATCTGCAGTGGTTTCCAGCTTCTCATTTTCCTCTCTAATGCCTGAATCCTAATATGGACCTGTCTCTTAGCTATTTTCCCCGTTCACCATGAACAGATCTGCCTTCATCCTATTAAGATTACATTTTTAAATTGAAGACTGTAGTTCTGGTCCAATGGCTGCCACCCTCAAATTGCATCTGGAACTCTATCATTTTATGGTCATTAACCCTGAGGGGATCTTTTAGCCACATGATCTTATATTAATTCAAGAAATGGAACGAAAGGAAATAGAAGAAATAAAGAGAAGACAAGAAATGGAAGAACTTAGATGCTGATCTAGTTTTATGAAATCTGAAAACATGAGTAGCAATCAGGATTGTGGTTATGACTCTAATGATTTCATGTAAAGTCTGCTCAAAGCTATCACATGGACACTTTAAATTGGAAGATTACCCATGTCCAGATCTAAAATATCCAAATCTAACACATTCAGTTCCAAAAAAAGCAATGTCTGATACATTCCACATTTTTTTATTCTCCAGTTTCCTTTCCAGTTTGGTTCTCCAAGCACTGTGCAGATTAAAATTACCTAGACTATTGTAGTTCTCTTCAAACATGCCCTAGGTACTGCTGCATTTATGCTCCACCCTGTTGAGAGGTCTCATTTCGGGGGCCTGAATAAATCCACCCATGTCTTCTTTGTCATTCTAACTGTGCTAATGTTGGGGAAGCTAAATCCTACTAGTATGTTGACTCAATGTCAACAAGACCAAGGAGCTGATTATTGACTTCAGGAAGGGGAAACCAGAGGCCCATGAGCCAATCCTCATCGGAGGATCGGAGATGGAGGGTATCAGCAACTTTAAATTCCACAGTTCAAAGGGAGATAAAGATCTGGATAAAAAGAGCAACATCAGCATTACAGGGTTGAATTGAAAACACTGACTGGGACGTGTTCAGAGAAATGGCTAACTACGGCCATCACATTAACATCGGTGAATACACAGTATCTATAACTATCTATGTAGAGAAGTGCAACACCGTTATTAAACATAGCTCACAGAGTCGAGGGCAGAGTTCCGGACACTGTTAGCTGAAAGATTGGGATGCTGCCATAAATTTGGGGAACAAGATAGCTCTTAGGTCAGCAAAAGCTGTGCTTTCCCATACCATCAAGAAGGCAAAACATGATTATTCACAGAGAACGTACAGCCATATCTCTGACACCAGAGACACAATGTACATGTGGCAGGGCACTCAAACCGTAATGGACTAAGAGAATCACGACACTCTTCCTGAGAGATGACACTCTTCCTGATAGGCTGAATTTCCTTTATGCACTGTTTGATACACTGAACGATGTGGCAGCGAAGAAGGCATCCCTTCCCTGGAGGAGTAGGCACTCTGTCTGACCACAGTTGATGAGAAGAAGACCTTAGCCAGGTCAACCCACGTAAAGCTGCAGGGCTTGATGACATACTTGGACAAGTGCTGAGGGGCTGTCCAGCCCAGTTAAGTGAGGTTCTAATAGACATCTTCAACATGTCTCTGTAACAACCACTGTACCCTCAAGCTTCAAGAGAGCCACCATCATTCCGGTGCCCAGGAGGGTGATGGTAACCTGCCTTAATTACTAAGTGCTAAAGTCCAGTGCTACTGACCTCATCAATGGCTATGAATCGTTTTAAGCTACATCGTCCTGCTATATTGAACCCTTTCCAGTTCACTTATCACTCAGACTAGTCCACTGATGATGCAATAGCCTCTCCCCTCTGATCCACCTGATCAACCAGGAAAATGGTGTATCATACATCAGGATATCGTTTATCGATTCCAGCTTGGCACTTAATATGATTATACCTCAGAATCTATCTGGTAAACTATCCTCATTGCATCTCAGCTCCTCTCTCTATAACTAAATCTTGGACTTCTTGCCAGAAAGACCACAAACAGTCTGTTGGCAGGAAGACGGGTCTCCGCAGTAGTGTAGTAGTTGGTGAGGCTATTACAGCTCAGGTTGTCGGAGTTTGGAATTTAATCCTGGTGTCTTCTGCAAGGAGTTTGTATGTCTTCCCCTTGGAACACATGGGTTTCCTCCGGGTGCTCTGGTTTCCTCCTGCAGTCCGAGGACTTACTGCTTAGTAGGTTAATTTGTCATTGTAAATTGTCCCATGAAATCGTAAACACAAGATATTCTTCAGATGCTGGGGTCAAAGCAACACTCACAAAACGCTGGAGGAACTCAGCAGGTGGAGCAGCATCCGTGGAAACGTTGACTGATCGTTTCCACGGATGCTGCCCGACCTGCTGAATTCCTCCAGTGTGTGGTGAGTGTTGAAGTTGTCCCATGTTTAGGCTAGGGTTAAATCTGTGGGGTGTTGACGGTGCAGCTCAGAGGGCTGGAAGGGCCTGTTCTACACTGTACCTCTAAATGAATGAATAAGCATCTCTAGCTCCGTCACACTGAGCACCAGCACCCTCTAGGGCTGCGTGTTCAGCCCACTGCTCTTCACGCTGCTCAAGCTGAATCAGCAAGTTCACTGATGGCACAACAGGGGTTGGCCTCATCAACAATGACAACAATGTACAGAGAGGAAGTAGAGCAGCTTGCAGAATAGTGCGAGCACAGCAGTTTGAACCTCTACCTGGACAAGTCTAAAGTGACGACTGTCGACCTTAGGAAGGTACAGGCTGACCACTCCTCACTGCATGTAAATGGCTCCTCCATAGAGAGGGTTAGGAACATCAAATTTCTGGGACTGTGCATAACGGATTACCTTACCTTGTCCCTCAACACCACCTCTTTATTCAAGAAAGCACAGGAGCCCCATTCTAACTCCACACCCCCCTCCCAATTCTAACTAACTGCACTGCTTAAAGTAGTTAATAGCTTATGGCTTAAGGCCAATGCAGGTAACATATCAGTTCTTGTTCTCTTGCATTTGACCAGAGATTTCTCATAAAATGCCTTCGTCAATGTGTAGGTAATTCTGGTACCTCCTTAAGATGGGTTCAATCTTATATCACAGGAAGAGAATTCTTTGTTAGCTGTGGTGATTATGTGTCCAAAATCCATGATATCATGTCTGATGTACCGCAAAGACCAATTCTTGCCCCATTGTTGTTCTCACTCTCCATGCTCCCATTAGTTCAGATTATTTTGAAACACAAGATGAGTTACCACAGCTATGCAGAAAATACTTGTATTTGTCTATTATATCAAATGACCCTGAGGCTCTAAAGCAGCAACAGAAATTTTGGTTATTGGTAGTAATAAAAAATGTGAGTCTTGGAAATAAACCTAATCATCTGGCTTTACAAACCAAGCCAGGAGTAAAGAATTTAGGTGTTATTATTGACTCTGAGATTAATTTTAAATCACATATTAACAATATTGTTAAGACTGCATTCTTTCATTTATGGAACAGTGCAAGAATGTGATTTCTTCTAACATCTCAAGAGGCAGTAAAATTTATACACATTTTATTTTAGCCGATTAGAGGACTGTAATATGTTCTTTTAAGGGCTGTCTAAGAAAGATATAAATTGGCTGCTGCTTGTTCAAAATGCAGCAGCAAAAATCTTAAACAAATAAAGAAAATCTGAGCACATTTCACCATTTTCGACATCATTACATTGGCTGCCCATGTCCTTTTGGATCAATTTTTAAATACTCTTAATTGTATAAAAGGCTCTGAATAATCTAGTTGTTCTGTATATTTTAGGGTGTCTATCCTCTTACATCCCTAATTGTAATCTTAGATCTGTGAATACTGGTTTGCTTAGTATTTCTAGACCCAAGCAACTGATGAAGAGCATATGATTCAGTGTTTTGCTCTTATGCACCAAAAATCGGGAATACTCACTGATTGAGATACGCCAGGCTAGGACTGTGGAATATTTCAAAACGCTTCTAAAAACCTCTTTTTTTTTTAATTTGGCCTATGTACTGTATGGCCTACAGTAAATAAGGGACTACTTTATGTTTTAGTAACACGTCATTGAATGCTCTATTAGGCACATATTGAGCATGCACTATTAGGCGCGTATTGTTCTTTACGTGTGTACTGAGTTCGGTTTTTGCCAGTAAAGAACCATGAAACTTAGCTCAATCTCCAGCGTTTTTATTAATAGCATTGTTGTGTTACCAGGCCACATACACAACAGCCTACTTGCAGGATTACTTAATGGCTGTTGATGTTGATTGCCTTTATGTAATTTAGTCTATTCAATTACATTTTATTCTTTCCAATTATGATGTTTAATTTTGTTTTGTATTTTATGGTTATATTGACTTAGCTTTACAATCTGTATAAAGCACTTTGAGCCTGCATCTTAATGCATGAAAGGTGCTATATAAATAAGGTTATTATTATTGTTATTAATTTTTACAAGAGCACCATTGAGAATGACCTGTCTCGTACGGGAATGGCATGGCATCTGACCACAAAACCATATAAAGGACTGCAAGAACTGCTAAGGGGATCACTGGGGTCTCGCTTCCACACATCTGAGATATTTAGCAGGAGTGCAGCACATGCAGGACACTTAATATTGCCTAGTATCCCTCCCATCCATCCCAGAATTTCTTTGGCCTCCTATCATCAGGCAGGAGGTACCATAGCAATAGGACAAGGACTGTTAGGATGTGAAACACCTTCTTTCCCTAAGCTGTGAGACTACTGAACTCCCTGCCACTACTCATCAAAGTTCAAAGTAAAATGTATTATCAGGTACATACTTGTCACCATGTATGACCCTGAGATTCTTTTTCTTGCAGGCATACTCAGCAAATGTATAGAAAAGCAACTGTAAACAGAATCAATGTAAGATCAAGTAGAGCATAGAAGACAACAAACTGTGCAAATGCAAATATAAATAATAGCAATAAATAATGAGAGCATGAAATAACAAAGTAAGGAGTCCTTAAAGTGAGATCATTGGTGTGGGAACATCTCAATAGATGCGTGTAGTTATACTCTTTTGATCAACAGCCTGATCGTTGAGGGGTAGTAACTGTTCTTGAACCTGGTGGGGTGAGTCCTGGGGCACCTGTACCTTCTACCTGATGGCAGCGGCGAGAAAAGAGCAAAGACTGGGTGGTGAGGAACTTTAATGATGGATGCTGCTTTCCTCTGACAACATCTCATATAGATGTGCTCAGTGCTTGGGAGGCTTTTACTCATGATCTGCTAGACCAAACCCAATACATTTTGAAGAATTTTCCACTCAAAGGCATTGGTGTTTCTATACCAAGCCATAATACAGCCAGTCGATACACTTTTCATTACAGATTTATAGAAGTTTGACAAGGTTTTAGATGTCATTCCGAATCTCTGCAGACTCCAAAGAAAGTGGAGGTGCTGTTGTGCTGCCTTTACAATTGCATTTAGTGACACCCAGGAATTTAAAGTTACTGACCCTCTCCACCTCTGGTCCTCCGATGAGCACTGGCTCATAGATCTCTGGTTTCCTGATCCTGAAGTCTACAAAGTCTACGATGTCTACACAACCAAGTTTCTTGGTCTTGCTGACATTGAGTGAGAGGTTGTTGTTGTGACACCACACAACCAAACTTTCAATCTCCCTCCTGTATGCTGATTCAGAAATCAGTGGTGTCATCAGCAAACTTGAATATGGTTTTGGAGCTGTACTTAGTCACACAGTCATAGTTGTTAAGCGAGTAGAGCAGGGAGCTAAGCACACATGCCTATGGTGTAACTGAGCTGATGAAGATTGTGGAGGACATGTTCTTGCCAATCCGAACTGACTGGGATGTGCAGGAGAAGAAATCCAGAATCCAATTGCACAAGGGGGTATTGAGACCCAGGTCTTGTAGCTTATTGATTAGTTTTGATGGGATTTTGGTATGAAATGCACATATGAAGCACCAGTAGTGTTATACTATTTACTTTTTGATTTGTGTTCTAAATGCACCTTGAGTCAATCTTCTGGAATATATTTTATTATTTGTTAATTTACTTGCAGCCCAAAATGTTGACTGTACCTTTTTCCATGGGTGCTGCCCGGCCTGCTGAATTCCTCCAGCATTTTGTGTGTGTTGCTTGGATTTCCAGCATCTGCAGATTTTCTCTTGTTTGTGATTTATTCTGTGTTGCCTACTTTTGCTTCCATTTTCTGCCTCTGCCAGTCAAACTTTGCTTTTCTCGTTCATCTTCATTATCCTGTACCATTTCTTTCTCACCTTTCCTTGACCTTGGAGCCCTCTGCCCTACTTTTTCTTTATGCAGTTCACCAGAGCACGTGTTCCAGTACAACTCAGATTAATCCTGTCCTTAAAAATCCTTTCCCCAGGTTTCTGCCCCATTCCAACATCATCCAGTCAGTTCTCAGCCACCTCCACTGCCAGAGTTAGGCGAAATGTGAATCAAAGGATAGCTCCTTATAATCTCCTGGGCCGTGTACAAGTCCATGGCATGAAATTTGAATTCTCTGATTTTATTTAATCTGCTCCCCTTCTGTTTTCAACTCTCCTCCTGATCTACCCAGTTCCTCTTACATCCACCCTAGCCAGCTTGCAAACTTATCCCCTCAGTCCTTTACTTTCCCCTCCTTCACCACACTCCATGGGCCTATCACTCACACAATCCTCCCAATGTGTCTCTTCCTCCAATGTTCCCACCTGCCACCCTACCTCCCTTATTTGGTTCCATGCTCCACTTCCTTGCCGATCAGATTCCATCATCTGCAACCTTGTTGACTTTATCTATCATCTACCAGCTTCTGTCACTCTTCCTATTCTTCCTGCCTCCAGCTGCCTATCACCCCTCCTCATCTAGATCCACCCCATTGCCTCCCCGCTCTTGCTCCACTCCTTCCCTTCACCTTTTTGTACTGGCTTTCCTCCCTCTATTTTTCAGTCTCAACCCAAAATATCGAATGTCTACATCCATCCATAAATGCTTTCTGACCTACTAAGTTCCTCCAGCAGCTTTTTTTTTCACTCTATTTCCCTAGTACTGCCGCAGTCCCTTTTAGTGGCTAGAGCTGCGGCTTTTAGTTCCGGGTATACCAGTCTCTACACGGAATCCAGGCGTGAACTCCGGAAAGCCATTAAGGGCATCAAGAGGCAATATCAAGCCAAGTTGGAAGCCCAGGCTAACCAGAGGGATGCCGGTAGACTATGGCAGGGTCTAAATGAGATCACTGGGTGCAAATAAAAGGCTGGGACTATCAATAACTGTGGCGCTTCTCTTCCTGACGAACTTAGCGTATTCTACGCAAGATTTGAACAGAAGAGGAGCGTCCCGCTCCCTCCAGATGAACTGGACCTGGTGGCATCGAGATTCATCGTCACCAAGGAGGACGTTAGAAGGGCCTTCCTGAAGATAAATCCAAGGAAGACAACGGGCCCAGATGGCGTCCCAGGACGGGTTCTCCAGGCCTGTGCAAGCAAGCTAGCTGGAGTGTTTGCTGACATCTTCAACTGCTCCTTGCTTCAGTGTAAGATCCCCTTCTGTTTTAAGAGGCAACGATAATCCCAGTGCTGAAGAAGAGCAAGCTGGCATGCCTGAATGACTATTGAACTGTGACTTTGACATCAATTGCTATGAAGTGCTTCCAGAGATTGGTTTTGGCACACATCAGCCACAGCCTACCGGTCAACCTCGACACTTTGCAATTCACCTACCGGAGCAACAGGTCAACGGCAGATGCCATCTCTCTGGCCTACATTCCTCCTTAGAACACCTGGAGAATAAAGATGCATACATAAGCCTCCTTTTCATTGACTACAGCTCTGCCTTTAATACCATCATTCCAAATAAACTGATTCCTAAGCTCCAGAACCTGGGCCTTAGCACTCAGATCTGCAGCTGGATCTTCAACGTCCTCACAGACAGGACCCAGGCTGTAAAAATAGGGGACAAGCTCTCCTCTACAATCACTCTGAGCACCGGTGCCCCACAAGGCTGTGTACTCAGCCCCCTGCTGTACTCACTGTACACCCATGATTGTGTAGCCAAGTTTCCATCAAACTCAATATACAAGTTTGCTGATGACACAACAATTGTAGGCCGTATCTCGGGTAATGATGAGTTTGAGTACAGAGAGGAAATTAAGAACCTGGTGGCATGGCGCAAAGACAAGAACCTATCCCTCAACGTCAGCAGGACGAAGGAATTGGTTGCTGACTTCAGAAGGAGTAGTGGACCGCACGACCCTATTTACATCGGTGGTGCGCAAGTGGAACAGGTCAAAAGCTTTAAGTTCCTCGGGGTCAATATTACAAATGATTCGACTTGGTCCAACCAAGCAGAGTTGACTGCCGAGAAGGCCCACCAGCGCCTTTACTTCCTGAGAAAAATAAAGAAATTTGGCCTGTCCCTAAAACCCTCACTAATTTTTATAGATGCACTGTAGAAAGCATTCTTCTAGGGTGCATCACAACCTGGTATGGAAGTTGTCCTGTCCAAGACCGAATGAAGCAGCAGAAGATCGTGAACACGGTGCAACACATCACACAAACCAATCTTCCGTCCGTGGACTCACTTTACACCGCACGCTGTCGGAGCAGTGCTGCCAGGATGATCAAGGACACGACCCACCTAGCCAACACACTTTTTGTCCCTCTTCCCTCCAGGAGAAGGTTCAGGAGCTTCAAGACTCGTACGGCCAGATTTAGGAACAGCTTCTTTCCAACTGTGATAAGACTGCTGAATGGATCCTGACCCGGATCTGGGCCGTACCCTCCAAATATCCGGAATTGCCTCTCGGTTTTTTGTACTACCTTACTTCCCATTTTTCTATTTTCTATTTATGATTTATAATTTAAATGTTTAATATTTACTAATTTTAACTATTTTTAATATCTTTAATATGTAATATTCGTAATCCAGGGAGTGTGAAGTGCAGAATCAAATATCGCTGCAATGATTGTACGTTCTAGTACCAATTGCTTGGCGACAATAAAGTATAAAGTGTAAAGACGTCCCATGAATTGGAATCTATTCTTGCTACAGTATGCTTTGGGCCATGTATTTCCTTCTCTAATCCTATTTATCTTTTTCTAACGTGCACATGACTGAGGTAATTATCCAGAAAATATCATCCTGGTGGTACAGCTTTACAGTTTTGTGCTGAGCCCACAGTAATTCTTCAGCAGCGTCTCCTTCCTAGTCTTACCAATGTCAGTAGTGTCAGCATGGACCATGACAATTGGACTTTGCCCTACATGCTTCAAGTTTTCTCTGGACAAATGAAACGTCCTTAAAAAATTTCAATTTTGTTACTTGTGATTCTATATATCATTGTGTGAGGACCCACACCAGTGGTAAGTGCCAAATTTTAGCGAGAAATATTTGTCTCCAAAAAGCCAGCTTTTATCTAGTTCCTGAAATATACATAAATGGATATTGGAAGACAATAATATGAAAACAGTATGACACCACCAAACAGGTCATATTCAAATTTTCATCCATCTGTTCTTGTCAGTTGAAAAATACCAGATCCATTTGATATAAACATCTGTTTGCTGTGACATGTGCATTTGTGGAATGCCCATAAGACCATAAGACATAGGAGTAAAATTAGGCCAATCAGACCATCGAGTCTGAACCACCATTCTATCATGGCTGATCCTGGATCCCACTCGATTCCATACGCCAGCCTTCTTGCCATATACTTTGATACCCTGACTGATCAGCAAACTATTGATTCCACTTTAAATATACGCACAGAATTGGCCTCCACTGCAGTCTGTGACAGAGCATTCCACAGATTCACTACTCTCGGGAAAAAACAAATGCTCTTTACCTCCATTTTAAAAGATCACCCCTCAATTTTGAGGCTGTGCCCTCTAGTTCTCAACATTCCCACTACAGGAAACATCCTCTCCACATCCACCCTATCTAGCCCTTTCAACATTCAGTAAGTTTCAATGAGATCCTCCTATATTCTTCTAAATTCCAGTGAATACAGGCCTAATGCTGTCAAATGGTACTCGTATGTTAACCTCTTCATTCCCGACTCATCCTCGTGAACCTCCTCTGGATTCTCTTCAATGACAATGCAACCTTTCTGAGATCTGGCCCCAAAACCGTTGAAAATACTCCAAGTGAGTCCTAACCAGTGGCTTATAAAGCCTCAGCATTATCTCCTTGCTTTTATATTCTATTCCCCTTGAAATAGATACCAATATTGCAGTTGCCTTCTTCACCACAGACTCGATCTGTGAATTGACATTCTCGGAGTCTTGCAAGAGGACTCGTAAGTCCCTCTGCACCTCTGACGTTTGAACCTTCTCCCTATTTAAGTAATAGTCCACACTATTGTTCCTTTTAACAAAATGCATTATCGTATATTTCCCAACACTGTATTCCATCTGCCACATCTTTGCCCATGTTTCCAATTTGTCTAAGTCCTGCTGTAATCGCATTGCTTCCTTAGTACTACCTACCCCTCCACCTAACTTTGTATCATTCTGCAAACTTTGCCACAAAGCCATCAATTCCATCATCCAAATCATTGGCAAACAATGTGAAAAGTAGCAGTCCCAGTACTGAGAAACACCACTAGTCATTGGCAGCCAACCAGAAAAGGCCCCTTTCATTCCCACTTTCTGCCTCCAGCCTGTCACTGAGACGATCCATGCCAGTGCTTTTCTTGTAACGCCATAGGGTTTTATCTTGTTAAGCAGCCTTATCAAATGCCTTGTGAAAATCCAAGTAAATGATGTCGACTATAGTGTAGTGGTTTTATTTTTCTTTTCATTTAAAACCCAATGTTTTTTTCCTTTCCCTTCATAAATTGGTAATGGGAGAATTGTTATTTTCATTTTTTATTATATATTGTATACTAGTTTAACAATATCTATAATTTTGACAATGTCTGTCTTAATCTTGGTTTATATTGTTGCTGATATATATATTTGAACTAATTCTCCTCTTGATTGTATTTATGCTTTTTTTAAATCAATAAAAAGATTAATAAAGAAAGAAGAAAGACATCCACTGCCTCTCTTTTGTCCACCCTGATTGTTACTTCCTTGAAAAACTCTAACAGATTTGTCAGGCAAGATTTCCCATTACAGTATCCATGCTGACTTTGACTTATTTTATCATTAGTCTCCAAGTACCCCAAAACTTTATCCTTAATAATAGATTCCAGCACTTTCTCAACCACTTTTTCATTGCCTTTCTTTTATCATCATCCCTTCTTAAAAAGTGAGTTACACTTGCAATCTTCCAGTCCTCCGAGAATCACGTGATACTTGAAAGATCATGATCAATGCATCCGTTGTTTCTTCAGCAACCTCCCTCACTCCTGCTCCCTGACACTCATTCTGGCACATTGCTAGTGTCTTCCACAGTGAAGACCGTTTCAAAGTATCCATTAAGTTCATCTGCCATTTCTTCATCCACCATTACTACCTCACCAGCATCATTTTCCAGTGGTCCAATATCACCTCTCACCTCTCTTCACTCTTTATATAACTGAAACAACTTTTAGTATCCTGCTTTATAGTATTGGTTAGTTTGCCTCATATTTCACCTTGTCCTTTCTTATAACTTATTTCATTTCCTTTTGTTGGATTTTAAAAGCTTCCCAATCATCTAACTTCCCACACACTTTTGCTACCTTATATGCCTTTTCCTTGGCTTTTTTCAGTCCTTAACTTCCTCTGGCAGCCACAGTTACCTACCCCTGCTATCTGAGAACTTCTTCCTCTGTAGTCAAGTCAAGTTACTTTTTATTGTCGTTTCGACCATAACTGCTGGTACAGTACACAGTAAAAATGAGACAGCATTTTTCAGGACCATGGTGCTACATGAAACAATACAAAAACTACACTGCACTACGTAAAACAACACAAAAACTACACTAGACTACAGACCTACCCAGGACGGCATAAAGTGCACAAAACAGTGCAGGCATTACAATAAATAATAAACAAGACAATAGACAGCGGAGGGCAGTAAGTTGATAGTCCGTCGGCTTGGGGGAAGAACTGTTACCTAAATAAACAATTGAACAGCAGCATCTGGGATCACACCCGTTTCTGTGCTCCTGCTGAGTATTTCGTTGGAGTCGAACGTAGTCGAATTTAATGTCCATTGGAGAGCAGAATGGACGGGAGAGCCAGCCGACTTGCTGATAGGACATATCTATCCTGTGCCTTGTGAACTATTGCCAGAAACTTAAGCCATCTCTGACTGCTGACATCCCCACCATTATCATCATCCAATCCTTCTGGGCAAGCTCCTCTCTCATGCCACTGTAATTCCCTTTATTTCATTGTGATACTGATACATGAGAGCTATGTTTCTCCCTCCTAAATTGCAATATGAATTTAATTGTATAATGATCACTGCCTGCTTAGGATTCCTTTACACTAAGCTCCCTAATAAAATCTGGGTTATTACACAATACCCAATCTAAGATAGCCTTTCCCTGAGTAGCCTCAAGCACAATCCGCTCTAAAAAGCAATCTCTTAGGCATTCAACAAATTCCCTCTCTTGCAATGAGACACCAACTTGATTTTCCCAATCCCCTTGCATATTGAAGTCCCCCATTACAATTGTGACATTACCCTTATGATATGCCCTCTTTGCAAAATCAACCCCACGTCTTGGCTGCTATTTAGAGGGCTATATATGAGGGGTGATTGATAAGTCCATGGCCGAAGTTAGAAGCAATCAATTTTAGGAAACCTAGTACATTTAATTTTCAACATAGTCCCCTCCTACATTTACACACTTAGTCCAGCGGTCATGGAGCATACGGATCCCTTCTTTGTAGAAGTCGGCATCTTGGACCTCCAGAAAGTGGTCCACAACAGGGGTGATTGATAAGTTTGTGGCCTAGGGTAGAAGGAGATGTTATTATCTTCAAACTTTCTGTGTAATCACTGAAAGAGTTGAACTGCATGTGCATGTAACGAGAGCTGTATAACTCATCTCCTTCTACCTTAGGTCACGAACATATCAATCACCGCTGCTGTGGACCACTTTTTTGGAGGTCCAAGATGCCGACTGCTACAAAGAAGGGATCCGTCTGCTCTACAACCACTAGACGAAGTGTGTAAATGTAGGAGGCAACTATGTTGAAAAAAGAAATGTGCTAGGTTTTCTAAAATTGACTCCTACCTTAGGCCACAAACTTATCAATCACCCCTTGTATGATTCCTGTAATGTTTCTTTTTCACATTTGCAGATTCTTAACTCCATCCACAATGAATCAACATTCTCCGACTCTGTATCACATTTTTCTAAAGGTGCAATTCCATCTGCCTGTCCTTTCGATACAAATATATCCTTTGATGTTAACTCCCAACTATGGCCTTCTTTCAGCCATGACTCAGTGATGCCCGTAACATCTTACCAACCAACCTCTAATTGTGCCATGAGTTCACCCACCTTATTCCAAATGCTACACGCATTTAAATACAGCACCTTCAGTCCTGCATTCTTCACCCTTTTGAATTTTGCTTCTGTGGTACAATTTAACTCTTTGCTCTATCTGTATTTATACAAGTCATTGGCTTGTCCTTCCTTGCTTTCATGTTAAGTCCATCATCTACTTGCAGACCTGTTGGCTCATGTTCAGCTCTATCATTCTGGTTCCCATCCCCCTGCCTTATTAATTTAAATGAATCCCAACAGCTCTAGTAAACCTGCCTGTAAGAATATTGGTCCTCTTTGGATTCAAGTGCAAATCGTCCCTTTTATACAGGTCACACTTGCCCCAGAAGATGTCCCAGTTATCCAGAATTCTGAATCCCTGCCCCCTGCTCCAATTCTTCACCCACACATCTTTCCACCCCCTCATTCTATTACTGTCCTCACTGTCACATGGCACAGGCAGTAACCCTGAGATTACTAACCTTGAGGTCCTGCTTCTCAGCTTTCTTCCTAACTTTCTATATTCTTTTTTCAGGGCTTTCTCCCTTTTACTACCTATGTCGTTGGTACCAAAATGTACCACAACTTCTAGCTGCTATGTTCCCTTTTCAGTATATTGTGGACGCATTCAGAAACATTGCAGACCCTGGCATCTGAGAGGAAAGCTACCAGTTCTGTTTCTTTTTCACATCCACAGAATCATCTTTCTTCCCCCTAACCACTGAGTCCCCTATCACTGCTGCCAACCTCTTCAGCTCCCTACCGTTCTGAGCCACAGGGCCAGACTCAGTGCCAGAGGCACGGCTACTGTTGCTTCCCCCAGGTAGGATTCCCCCAGCAGTACTCAAAATAGAGTACGTATTGTTGAGGGGTCAGCCACAAGGCTGCTCTCCACTATCTGATCTGCTCCCCTCCCTCTCCTGACAGCCATCCATTTATCTGTTTCCTGTAGCCTTGCGATGACTATCTCACTCTAACTCCTGTAATCCCCTCCTCACTTTCCCTAACAAGCCAAAGGTCATCGAACTACAGCTCCAGTTCCCTTACATGGTCTCCAAAGAGTTGCATCTCAATGCACTTACTACAGATGTGGTCATCGGGGAAGCTGGTAGTCTCCTGGAAAGCCCACATCTGACACCCAGAACAGGACACTGGCTCTGTTGACATACCCCTTATTCTCTTAAGAAGAATGAAATAAGAAATAAAGAACGAACTTACCTACTTACCTTGCCTCTGCCTGTTCTCGCTGAAGCCCTGTTGAAACAAAGTCTTACCACTCTGACTCGTACTGCTCTGATAATGACCTCTCCCACGATGACCGCTCTGCTAGGTGGTGCCTCCTTTTTATAGAGACTGGGTTTTTAAAACTCTTCGCTGGTCTGCACAGGAACACTTCTTTTACATCAATCAGAGATCACAACGTTCTTATTCAATGTCAATGGATCCATACTTTGAAAACAGAATAGAACATGTGCATAACCTGTCCATTGCTAATGAACAAGGATAAATTCCATGTCTTTAAGGAACAAATTTCAGAGCTTCAAAACAAATTCTAAGGCTATTCATAGCAAGCCAACTTAATTTGACAATGGTTGTTCTTTAATAAAAATAGGAATAACTCAAATATTAAGCACTATTTTAATTAAAACTATGCCGCAGCATTACAGAATAATATGCACTGAAGTGAGCTATTCAGCCCATCATGACTTTTTGATGTAACATTCAATGAATCCAATTTCACTTTTCTTCTCCTCTAGTGCTGTCTATATTTTTCCTTCATATATTCAGCAAATATGCTCTTCAAAGAAAATATTCAATCTCTTCCCCCCCCCCACCCGCAACACACTTCCAGGCCACACATTCTTGATGACACTAAGACTCTGCTCAAGTAATATTCTTTTTGCGTTGTTTCAGATACTTTTGCCAATTACATTGATACTGAGAACTCTGGTTATGTTGATCCTTTAGTAATTGTGCAACATGTTATACCTCGAAGTAGGAAAGTGCACTCTATGATGCAGAAATACAATCAGACAAGACTGAATGCAGACAAGGAGTTAAGAGGAAGAGGAGGAATGGGGATTGGGAAGGATGTTCGAGACAAGGAACTCAATTATGAACATAAATATGGAAAATATAAAAGAAGAGGATGATATGATTAGTTTATCAAAAAGAATAGTAATTTTGCCATCTATGAACAACTATAGCTTCTGCTTATATTGTTATTAATTTATCAACAATGAGTGTAAGTGAGTGTATTTCGAAGCAGAAGGGAACACATAAAATATGGTCTGCAACATTATCAATTAAATCAATGGAGTTTAAACAAAGTTCTTTATTTGATCTTTCTTGAACATTTCATTGATTGCCTTTAGCTTTAAAATAACATGACTGAGTGGTTTATTTTAATTAAATGCTATAGATGTTCGCGTCCAAGTGGTGAGCTCATCACTTTCTGTATCGTTATACCTTGCTGTTGAAACATATCTAGTTGAAGTATAATTCTTTGATTTGTTTCTTCGTGTTTGATAGCAATGAAATATTTTTGACAAATGAACTGTGGTCTCTGTGCACTTACAACAAATAGAAGTCAGACAGTAAACAGGCATGCAATGGAACTGTGAAATGACACATTGTTATAAAGAAATAATGATCAAAAATGGCTAGAATAGTGAAGCTTATATTATTCTATTGACTTTGTAAGAAAACTTATTTGTTGTATAATGAATAAGCTATTTTATAATAATGATGTTAAATTTGAGAGGGTTCTAAAATGAATAAATACAGAATCCCATCAACTTCCCACCAAGTGGATTAGGATAAAACTACTCAGCCCTCCTACTGTATTTCTTGAATTTGCTCTGATGAAATAGAAACTTAAGATCCATGACGATTGAAAACTATTGAGGAAAATAGAGCTGTTAAACATATTAGGCAGCTGATAAACAGACCAAAATCTCAATCTATAAAAGCCATTGAGACATTCTCTGAGATAGAATATGCCTTCTGTGAGACGATGCTGTATTGATAAATGTAAAGTGCTTCATTACCTATGGATCATGTTGCAAAATCCTAAGATTGCTAAATGCGTTGCATAAATGCAAAGTTTGTTATTTCTCTTTTCATAATTTTCATATGGGAACTGTGGTTCTATTTGTACAAGCTCATTGACTGAATTGAAATATACCAATGGAAAGAAGGCAATATTCAACAATTCAGACACTGGTAGAAGTAATTCATCCAACAACCTTAAACAAGAGAATCATAGCTGTATCTATTTATTACATGTGTGAAACTGTGCAGCTTTATTTGCGGCATTATTGGCTGCACAGGTGCCAAACATGAATCACACTGAAATGCAAGCTGCAACGTTAAATATGCCAAATGCTAGATTTTTCTAGCACTGCTAAAGTCAAGATTTTAATAAGGGGAGAAAGCAGATGTAATTGTTACCTTGGCTGATAAAGAAGTAGCTTTTGCCATTGACCTTGCATTCACTTCCTCAAAGGATAACTGCAAACTTGTCATAGAAGGCTTCTAGCAATTGGATATTTAAACCAAGTAAATCCCTGAACAGAAAAAGCTATTCAATCAATCAAACTGGGGAACTTCCATTAATATATTGGAATGCTAAAGCAGCAAGGTTTTTAAAAAAAATGCAACATACTTTTAACATACATGAAAAGAATATGTTAAAAATTAAGAGTTGTAAATAAGTACCTTTTAATTTTAAATAAGATAAAATTGTGGACTCTTGAGGGATATGAATCTATTTTTATGATCTGAATTTTTAAGGTAAAAATGCTGTTTGGCAACATTAATGATTTATTATGTTAATAAAATTTATTTGTGTCTGATCAGCCCTTTTCTCCCCACTTGTCTTTAGTGTGAAAGACAGAGAAACTATCATAGCAACACACATCAAAGTTGCTAGTGAACGCAGCAGGCCAGGCAGCATCTGTAGGAAGAGGTGCAGTCGACGTTTCAGGCCGAGACCCTTCGTCAGGACTAACTGAAGGAAGAGTGAGTAAGGGATTTGAAAGTTGGAGGGGGAGGGGGAGATCCAAAATGATAGGAGAAGACAGGAGGGGGAGGGATGGAGCCAAGAGCTGGACAGGTGATTGGCAAAAGGGGATACGAGAGGATCATGGGACAGGAGGTCCGGGAAGAAAGACGGGGGGGGGGGGGAACCAGAGGATGGGCAAGGGGTATATTCAGAGGGACAGAGGGAGAAAAAGGAGAGTGAGAGAAAGAATGTGTGCATAAAAATAAGTAACAGATGGGGTACAAGGGGGAGGTGAGGCCTAGCGGAAGTTAGAGAAGTCGATGTTCATGCCATCAGGTTGGAGGCTACCCAGACGGAATATAAGGTGTTGTTCCTCCAACCTGAGTGTGGCTTCATCTTTACAGTAGAGGAGGCCGTGGATAGACATGTCAGAATGGGAATGGGATGTGGAATTAAAATGTGTGGCTACTGGGAGATCCTGCTTTCTCTGGCGGACAGAGTGTAGATGTTCAGCAAAGCGGTCTCACAGTCTGCGTCGGGTCTCGCCAATATATAAAAGGCCACATCGGGAGCACCGGACGCAGTATATCACCCCAGTCGACTCACAGGTGAAGTGTTGCCTCACCTGGAAGGACTGTTTGGGGCCCTGAATGGTGGTAAGGGAGGAAGTGTAAGGGCATGTGTAGCACTTGTTCCGCTTACACGGATAAGTGCCAGGAGGGAGATCAGTGGGGAGGGATGGGGGGGACGAATGGACAAGGGAGTTGTGTAGGGAGCGATCCCTGCAGAATGCAGAGAGAGGGGGGGAAGGAAAGATGTGCTTAGTGGTGGGATCCCGTTGGAGGTGGCGGAAGTTACGGAGAATAATATGTTGGACCCGGAGGCTGGTGGGGTGGTAGGTGAGGACCAGGGGAACCCTATTCCTAGTGGGGTGGTGGGAGGATAGAGTGAGAGCAGATGTACGTGAAATGGGGGAGATGCGTTTAAGAGCAGAGTTGATAGTGGAGGAAGGGAAGCCCCTTTCTTTAAAAAATGAAGACATCTCCCTCATCCTAGAATGAAAAGCCTCATCCTGAGAGCAGATGTGGTGGAGACGGAGGAATTGCAAGAAGGGGATGGCGTTTTTGCAAGAGACAGAGTGAGAAGAGGAATAGTCCAGATAGCTGTGAGAGTCAGTAGGCTTATCAGTGGATAAGCTGTCTCCAGAGACAGAGACAGAAAGATCTAGAAAGGGGAGGGAAGTGTCGGAAATGGACCAGGTAAACTTGAGGGCAGGGTGAAAGTTGGAGGCAAAGTTAATAAAGTCAACGAGTTCTGCATGCGTGCAGGAAGCAGCGCCAATGCAGTCGTCGATGTAGCGAAGGAAAAGTGGGGGACAGATACCAGAATAGGCACGGAACATAGATTGTTCCACAAACCCAACAAAAAGGCAGGCATAGCTAGGACCCATACGGGTGCCCATAGCTACACCTTTAGTTTGGAGGAAGTGGGAGGAGCCAAACTATCATAGGTTCACCTAATAGATTGATCTCAGTGTAGTTTCAAGTACAAATGACTAATTTTGTGTTGTGTGGAGAAGCAGAAAGGTACTAATGGAAACTTCAACTCTTTGTTCTATTTTCTTAACCAGACACATAAGTTGTTTACTTTTAAACCATAATAACTAAAATAAGCAACCTAGCACTGGTGCTAACTGTTTACTTGTAAGTGACCACAACCTGCTTTCTTTAAATAACAATGGGGAAAAATGTTGTTCTTATTTAATGTTTCATATTCTTTAAATAATAGTCATATGTATCTGGTTAAATGTTATATTTTCCCCATCTGCCACTTCAGTCATTGCTTTTATTGTGAACACTGAACCTGGTCACATGCTCATGTCTTTTCAATGACACCTAAGACAATTTCATAATTTAAGCAGCGTATCCGTCTGTTTCAGAAAACTATCACTGAATGCAATTCCATCATCCACATGCGGAATTAATCAGCACCATCCAGAGCATTGAGCATTCTGCTTAAGGTAGCAAGTGAATTATTATATATGCACTGTCCAGGGATGCAGGCATCAGTGAATATATTTAGCACATTCAGAAATAACACCTGAAAGCTTCAGTGCAGGTGGAAAATGAAAGCCATCTGTTCTCAGATTAACAATATTAATAAGAACATTGATTCTTGAACATCACCATTGTGGTAACACCAAGAACCAAAAACCCACATCACAACCCTGAAACCACAGTTTAAATTTCATTGTATCCAAAGAATAATTTGTATATTATCTGATTTTAAATGTCATATGCACAAAGTATAGCTTTTATTTCATGGTTCAAATAATGTAAAGACTTTGACTTTTGCAGAAACACCCGATATTCTAGTAATTTTTAACAGGCGTTCAGTTTTCATGTAGACTTCAAACAAAAGAATAAATCATTCAGTGAAAGGAGTATATTCAATAACATGAATCGTAAACTGATATGGAAATTACTTAGCAAGTGGAAGAATAAGCAAAGTGGTATCTGCCTGCTTTAAGCTCAAAAGCCTGCAAAGATTTTTCTTTTAAACAGGCGGTTGCTGTGCTGCACAGAAACATGATCATTCCATCTAATCTTTTACTAAATGTGTACTAGTGGTCTAAAGATTAATTCCTGACTTACTTCAGGGAACCTGGAAGATGCTCTGAAATTCTATGAAGTGCTACTTGCTGAGGGAAATTATGAGTTCTGCTGATTTAGGGATGCTAAATGTTATAAATGAAAATATCAATATGATTACTGGTATCTCCTAATTGTCTGGGTACGCCCAAGCAGCGTCTAACAGCCTATTTTAATATGTAGTGGAACCCTTCCTGCTGTGACATTATGCATCCCTGCTCCACTGACATTATAGCCTGTGAATGGTATTTCTTCTTGGGAACATTTTTCCCACTATTTTGCATAACTTGTGAATTGTATTGAGAAACACCACATTTAATTTAGAATCTTTATTAGCAAATAAAGAAGCAGGATTTATTTATTTGGTACAGAACCAAAAACATAATGAATAAAAAAATTTATCCTACATCAGTGCATTATTTAATTTTCAGTTTGAAAGCAGCCTGAATTACTCCCTTAGCAAACCAATAAGCTGTTAATAATACTGCATGAGTTAACTGTTCTCCCTCATTTAATCTAGAACCAATTTCCTAATTTTCAATTGACCATGAAAATCTTTTGTCTCCAGGGAAGAAAACAGCAAGCACTTTAGGTCTTGATGTTTTCTACAAAATATAGCTCCGTTGTCAAAGAGAATTAACATAAGCTAGAACCAATCAGTCTATCTCTGTTGAAGTCATAAATGGATGAAATATATTACAGCTGTCCCATGTAAAATGCAATTACCAACACTCTTATCATTAAGATGTCTATAGTTTACAGGAAATCAAGTCTTTTAACAAGTCCTAGCTTATAATTAATTTCTCACGTAAAAAAAATTAAACAGTAACTAAGTTATTGTGGATGATCTCTGGGAAATGTAACACTCTTAACACTCAAGTTGTTTTGATGCATTTTATTACTTAACAAAACTATAACAATGATCTTGCCTTCATGAATGGCAAGTTGCCAAAATGCAATTGAGAAGGATTTGATTGTAATTTGCTAACAATGAAACAATTAGCTGAAACATAATACCATCAGACGAAACATTATGTGATCCACAGCTGCCACCTGCTGGATAATTATTGCCATTAGGAGCCATGTGGATTTATTGAGACGAATTTGCAGGAAACATGGCTGCCAATTTGTGCACAATTAAGTAATTACTTTTAGGAATTGGTTGATAAATAATTGCTTTTGCCAATTCTTCAGTAGAATTTTCCATTTCTCTGAAAGACACGGTGAACCATTTCACATCGCAGGTAATGCTTTATCTTAATATTTCTGCAGAAAGACAGAAATATGAATAATGCAGTATCTACTTGGTGCTATAACAGAATATACGTTTGAGTTTCTGGTATTAGACTTGAATCCACAACTTGTCAGACAAAATTGTGAGTATTGACTTCTGGCGGTTTTAATTGAGAAATAAATCTCTTTTTTTTCGCTAGAAAATAACTCACAAATTCAGAAACAACATGTTTGAAAACCTTCATATAATCTTCTTCAATAGATTTGGGTTGGTCAAAAAATAGGAAATATGGATTTTCTTCTCAGAAGAAATTATTATTTCGATTTTAATTGGTAAAAATAGTAAATACTGAATAATATATTTTTCTAGCATGCACATTGTTAATAATTGTTCATAACTGAAGATAGGATAATAGCAGTTAAGTGAGCAATGCTACCATTCTTTCTCCAATATTGGTTTCCACTTGATGGTTATCATGGCAATTGCAAACTAGAAATAAAGATCCTTAAAGATTAGCTTTTTGTCACTTATACATCAAAATATTGAAACATGCATCATTTGTGTCAATGACCAACACAATCTGAGAATGTGCTGGAGACATCTTGAGCCACCATGCTTCCGGCCCCAACATAGTATGCCTCTAATGTACTAACCCTAATCCATACATCTTTAGAATGTAAGAGGAAACCAAAGCAACACACACAGTCACAGGAAGAATGTACAATCCCTTACAGACAGCAGTGGAAATTGAATCCTGAACACTGGCACCGTAAAATACTAAGCTAACCCCTACACCACTGTGCTTCCCCTTATGTATCTAAAGCATACAACCTCGAGATTTTTCAACAAATAAAACAGTTCACTCAATCAATTGTATCAACTGGGACTGCAGGTGAATGATGCTTAATACACATAGCATTCAATGCATCATGCACATTAGAATCAAAATTCATGGGCCTTGTGTGTTTCACATCACAAAAAGTACACTAAGTCCCATGTCTTAGAAAAAGTTATAACTTCCCTCAAAGATATACCAGCTTTACTTAAGCAAGGACTCCACTGGAAATTATTCCTTAAACTATGTTTAAAGATTCTCAGGCCAAGGATTGTAGGATATGGGTCTTCCTAGAAAACAGAAGTTATTACCTTGAAGAATGATGTCATTATTTACTGTTGGATCTCTGGTAGCAACCCAGGCAGAGTCAAGGCCACTTAACTAATAGAGGAACAAACATCTGAGTTTTATTTGTGACCAAGTATTCATTGTAGAAAATCTAAGATTGGGGTCACATGTGTGATACATGCAGACTGATGTAATTGAGCATGATTAGCTGCATGCGTATCAAGTATTCAGAAGATCTGCAACTTTTTCCAAAAATGCCTTTGAAGATTCCAGTAGCATTGAGTTAACAGATTCTGCATTAATTTTCATAATACATAAAATCTTGTGATATAACGTCTGATTTTGTATCAACCATTTCCGAGCCTATGTAAAGTTCACGGACAATCTTGATTAGTAAACACTGGACAGTTTTGATTGCACTACAACTCATCATTGTGACCATAAATCGGTGGATTGTATAGCCTTTAAATATGCTCCTCATGTGCTCCTGTCTATTCAGTATTTATGTCCTAATATCTGAGGATTGTGTATCATCCCCACTAGCTGCCTCAGAACCCACAGAATCAGTATGGAAGTAACTCAACTTCAATCCTAAATGGCTGCCTAAGTCCACGTAAATATCTTTCCACTTTTTCCAACTGAGACATACTTTTGGGATTTTTATTTGAGTGGTTTCAAGACTGCTGATGATGTCAGAGTAAATAAACTTTTGGCACATGATCAGAAATCGAAATATTGACTGAATTTTTAAGTTTAGAAGCATCAGTGTTACCAACATCACTCAACTGCATTGACTGATGTTAGGCCATTCATGACAGGCCAAGACTTAAATTTGAAATCTTCGATATCTCATGTCTTAACATAGAAACATAGAAAACCTACAGCATGATACAGGCCCTTCGGCCCACAAAGTTGTGCCGAACATGTCCCTACCTTAGAAATTACTCGGCTTACCTATAGCCCTCTATTTTTCTAAGCTCCATGTACCTATCCAAAAGTCTCTTAAAAGACCCTTAAAAGACCCTATCGTATCCGCCTCCACCACCGTTGCTGGCAGCCCATTCCAAGCACTCACCACTCTCTGAGTAAAAAACTTACCCCAACATCTCCTCTGTACCTACTCCCCAGCACCTTAAACCTATGTCCTTTTGTGGCAACCATTTCAGCCCTGGGAAAAGCCTCTGACTGTCCACACGATCGATGCCTCTCATCATCTTATACACCTCTGTCAGGTCACCTCTGATCCTCGGTCGCTCCAAGGAGAAAAGGCCGAGTTCATTCAACTCATTCTCATAAGGCATGCTCCCCAATCCAGGCAACATCCTTGTAAATCCCCTCTGCACCCTTTCTATGGCTTCCACACCCTTCCTGTAGTGAGGCGACCAGAACTGGGCACAGTACTCCAAGTGGGGTCTGACCAGGGTCCTATATAGCTGCAACATTAGACCAATTCCTCCAAATCTGTTCTCTGTTACGTTTCAAAGTTCCCCTCTTTATGTGGGTACCTAATTCCGGTTTAAATGATCATTATTATATTTACTTCCACTATAATTTCTGGCTGTGTATTCCAGATGTTGGTAATTTTCTGCATAAAGCTAATTCTCTTCATCTCAACTCTTGCTCTTTCACCTATTATCTTAAATTGATAAATTGGAGGCATCTGATTACTCAGCAAATATCTTTAAATGTTTTGGTACATCCTTATGATAGCTCATTTTTAAAACAGCAGTTTAATTGCAGTAAGAATTTAGTGCATTAGAAGCATCTGAGTAGGTCCTTGTCACTGAGCTGTTGTTGCAATATAATTATTATGACAGGTATTGTTGTCTAGAAATTTATCCTTAGACGGTAGCATTGAACATACTACAATATAATGTCAGTGTACAGTATTCTGCATCTGAAATGTATTCCATTGTTGTCAATGGAACAGAGTTATGGAGGAAAAGTACCACAAATTACCACTACTATGTGGTGCACTTTGTGCTATTGACAGTCAATGATTAATTTTCTTGCCCATTATAAAAAAATAGCGTTTTTCCAGCATGTGAGTCACCCTAAAAAAATCAACCATTGAAGCATTCTTAAAATGATTGCTATTTTAGTGCAGAAAATGCCCTTATTTTATTAGGTAGAAGGCCCTTCCACCCAACGAACTTGCACTGCATTTAACATCCATGTGACCAATTAACCTGCAAACCCATGGGAGGAGAGCGGAGCACCCAGCAGAGACCCACATGGTCAGGGGGAGAACGTACAAACCCCTCAGTGGACAGTGGCAGGAAATGAACCGGGGTTTCTGTGGCTGTAATAGTGCTCTGCGAACCCATACACTATCGTGCACCTCCAATGCAGCAATAACTTGCGTACCTCAGGATTCCAGAGAACCTATGTGATAAAGAGTTGATTTTCATTGTTCTCTTTTCATTAATAATGAGTGAGGGATAAATATTCATTAGCACACCGGGCATGCTCTTCCAATCTTCTTCAAAACAGAGAAATCCTTTTGCATGAGAGAACAGATGTAATTTTGGTTTAACGTCATATTACAATGACAATGGCTGCAGAAATGCAGCATTCCCTCAGATACGTTTATCAAGTGTATGAAATGGGACTTGGACCTAGAATCCCTGCCACAAGGGAAAGATTTCTACAAGCTGAGCTACTGATGATAAAGTTCTTTGAAGTATATTATAAAAGCAATTACTATTTGTACATTTTCTGGGAGAATATAAAGTGGCCAAAAACAGTGAAGTTAATCAAAAATCTGTGAAAATTGCCATGTCTTAACTTTGATTAGTTCCAAGTGAACAATCCTCATTAGTATTTGTAATTGCTTCATGTTATCTCAAAAAATGTCTGCAGGAATAATTTCAGAAGGTTGATATAGCTTCACCATCACCATCTAAAATAATACTAAATCTGTCATTTTATCCAGAGCATTTAAATAATGCCTTGAAGGTTCAGCTGACAATAATGGATAGTAGTGTAACATATGCTGCATATTCCAGCTACTTTGTGTAAATATTTCTTTTTGCAGTTGTAGCCCAATAAATGTGTTACTGGTTTGCCAAAGCATTTCAAGTTGGCAACAAGATATCTGAAAATTATAGATCAATGCACTCCATTTATAGTACTCCAGTTTATTTAATCCTCCGTTCAACATTTCTATATAATCCAAAAGAACAGAGCATATTGAAAAAGAGGAAAATTAAATTTAGACCATACTAATTATGAAATGAGTTACTTTTTTGGTCAAATGCATTAAAATATATAGTATTTACTGTGTACGAACAGGACATCCATTTACTGGTCTATCAATCTCTATGCTTCTATTACATCTTCCTCTTGCACTTCAGTAGATCTCAGATCTTCCACATAATGAATCTTTGTTTTACCAAGCTCTTCTTTGTAACTGTTCTCTTAGAAGTGAAGGGTTTGTGAATTTCTTTTTGGAATAATTTGCCGTTAACATATACTTTGGCTCCTTGTCTTGTTTCCTACTGCGAGTGAAAATGTCAGCCTAGAAATTCAATAACCCTGAGAATGTGCACTATGATGGTGCCTTGTGTAAGACCCACAGCAAAATGTCCTTGTTGAGCGGGTGATTTTTTTTGCATGTGTCTAATCCAAAGTGTTGAGTGTTTCTCCTATCAAGCCCTGATGAAGGATGAGTTGAGACTAAACTGATGCTACAATAAATTCATGCTGCACATGAAATTCATGTCACAACTACATTTCTTCAAGTGGAGATAAGAAATTATTGCAAGCACTGTTGGAAGTTATAATACAAATTTGTGAGCAAGGAAAACCAGGATGGTGACATGCATCTGAATCCAACGTGTCATTTTACTGATAGATTCTAGTTTAAATGAAGGTGGGAAGATCAGGGTAAGAGCAGGAGCCACAGAAAATTGAGTGATCAAAAAGAAGTTGGCAGCCAGAGATATCAATACACAGAACCAGGTCTCCACAGCAGAAAAAAAATTCATGACCTTATGCTCATTTAAAACTGCAATGAATTCTAAAACTGGGCCACTATACTTAAGCACCTTGCAAAGTCTCAACATTTGAATATATCTCTCACATCACGCACACACACACACACACACACACACACTTCTAGGTATTCAATCATGGGAAGAATATTACACAAAGACAGTGCAACCTTCTCACTAACACACTTCCTTGCAGAAGAAAGTCACCCACAAATCATTTCCTTCAGCAGCAGGTTGGTGCGAAGTCTTACTGTGCCACAGACTCACGCTAGCAGCATTTGTGCTCTCAACATTACAATTCTGACAGTGCCCATCAATCAGCCATCTGAGACGGCTGCCAATCAGGAAGAAACAATCTGAAGCTGGATCATCTCGGTCCTAGAACTGCCCACGAGCAACCTTCATCTGAATTCTTCTATATTCCAAGTGAGCAAATCAATATACTTAGCTGTAGCTGTTAGGACAAGACAGCTAATAAATTGTAAGACAGGCAAATGCACATAAAGAACAGTTATGAAGGTGATTATTTAATGATTATGTAGTTTTGATTTTGCTTGGATGTTTAAAAATATTTGATATCTTCACAGAGTTGGTGCTGAATGCTAGTTCTTTTATCCTTATTAACATTCAGACATTGCTTATTGATTAACAAGTGATTTGTATTTGTGTTGTATTATGATGTCTTCACTTCTGATCCCAAGGTAACTTGTGAAAGCAGAAAAAGAAAAAGTTACTTACATGATTCCTGCCTATACAATGATGTCAATGAGGAAACTCTTTGATATTAGTTATTGTTGTCCAAGCAAAGGAAATCAAAATAACAGGTCACCTAACTAGTAAAGATTCTGCTCAAGTTTAAGGAGAGTGACAGGAACCTGGACCTTATAAATATCCATTACAGTAGGAAATAGTATATATCAGGTGGAGAGAGTAAGCAGCTAGAAATGAAAGAGAAGATTGGTAGCTCGGGTTGGCCACTGGTTTGTAGGGTTGTTCACTAAGCCTGGAGGTCACGTCACAAATGTTTTGTCACGTGCCAAGAAGACATCATCAGGGTGAATTAAGTGTTGTTTCTGCTGAGTGTTTGTGTTTATATTTTTCTGACTCATTATTCTGACTGGTTGGCTATTATGCTAGCTATTAATCTCCACTAAGTTCCAGCTAACCGTAGAGCTAACTGCAAGCATTCAGCAAAAACAACACGCAATTGCTCACTGATGTCACCTTAATTGGATTGAGTAAACAGCTTTGAATTTCTTTCAAATTAACTTTCAAAGTTAACCTCTTGGATAATCTCTCCTGGTGCCTGCACATAAATGCAATCATGAAGTAGGTATGCCACTTTCTTAAAAGCTTTAAGAGATTTGGGACGAATCCACATAGCTTCTACAGATGCACTGTAGATGCACTTTCTTGCCTAGTTTGCCTGTACGGTAATTCCAATGTACCTGAATGCAAGAAGCTGCAGAGAGTAAAGATGCAGACTGGCCCATCACAGACTTGACCCTCCCCCCTAATGAAAGCATCTACAGGAGGCACTGTCTCAAGTAGGCAACATCCAATCATCAAGGAACCCATCATCCGTGTCATATTCTCCTTTTGCTGCTACTCTCAGGTAGGAGGTACAGAGAGCTGCAGTCCCACACCACCAGGTTCAGGAACAACTACTTTCCTTCAGCTATCAGATTCTTAAGCTACCCTGCACAGCCCCAATTCCACTTCAACACTATGCACCACCATTGTCTTGTCTCTGATTGTGCAGTAAGATCTTGTTCTTGCACATATTTTTCTCTCTCTTCATTGACTTCTATAATAGTTTTGTGAATGCTGTGTAATTTTTCTAATGTGTATTGTCTGTACTGATACTCCTGAGATGCTGATGCAAGAAAGTGTTTCATTGCAGCTGTACCTCATCACACTTGTGCAATAGTCAAAGTTCAAAGTATTAACTTCATATGTGTTTTGATACTGAAATTTACTTTGAACTTTAAAGTAAGTTTTATTAACAAAATACATATATGTCACCATATACAACCCTGTGATTCATTTTCTTGTGGGTGTACACAATGTCTGTAGAATAATAACTGTAACAGAATCAGTGAAAGACCACCCAGCTAGAGCATTCAGCCAGACTGCAGAAGACAACCAACTGTACAAATACAAAAGGAAGAAATAATAACGAAAAAATAAATAAGCAATAAATATTGAGAACGTGAAATGAAAGTGAGTCCATTGGCTGTGGGATCATTTCGATGACGGGGCAAGTGAAGTTGAGAGAAGTCATCCCATTCGTTCAAGAGCCCAATGGATGAGAGATCGTAATTGTTTCAGAATCAGGTGGTGTGGGTCCTGAGGCTCCAGCAGCGAGAACAGAGCATAGCCTGAGTGATGGATGCTGCTCTCCTGCAAAACCATTTCATGTAGATGTGCTCAATGGTTAGGAGGGCTTTATCTGTGATAGACAGAGCCGTATCCTTTACTTTTTTGTAGAATTTTCTGTTCAAGAGTATTGGACTTTCCATACCAGGGTCTGATGCAGCCAGTCAATATACTCTCCACTATGCATCTATAGAAGCTTGTCAAAGTTTCAGATGACATGCCAAATCTCCAGAAACACCTAAGGAAACAGAGGCACTGTTGTGCTTTCTTCGTAATTGCACCTTTGTGCTGGGCACAGGGCAGATCCTCTGAAATAATAACAACTAGAATTTAGAGTTGCTAACCCTCTCCACATCTCATCCTCCAACGAGGGCTTGTTCATGAAGCTCTGGTTTCCTTCTCCTGAAGTCAGATCCTTGGTCTTGCTGACATTGTGGAAGAGGTTATTGTTATAGAACATAGAACATAGAACAGTACAGCACATTACAGGCTCTTCGGCCCACAATGTTGTGCCGACCCTCAAACCCTGCCTCCCATATAACCACCCACTTTAAATTTCTCCATATACCTGTCTAGTAGTCTCTTAAATTTCACTAGTGTATCTGCCTCCACTACTGACTCAGGCATTCCACGCACCAACCACTCTCTGAGTAAAAAACCTTCCTCTAATATCCCCCTTGAACTTCCCACCCCTTACCATAAAGCCATGTCCTCTTGTATTGAGCAGTGGTGCCCTGAGGAAGAGGTGCTGTCTATCCACTCTATCTATTCCTCTTATTATCTTGTACACCTCTATCATGTCTCCTCTCATCCTCCTTTTCTCCAAAGAGTAAAGCCCTAGCTCCCTTAATCTCTGATCATAATCCATACTCTCTAAACCAGCCAGCATCCTGGTAAATCTCCTCTGTACTCTTTCCAATGCTTCCACAACCTTCCTATAGTGAGGCAACCAGAACTGGACACAGTACTCCAATTGTGGCCGAACCAGAGTTTTATAGAGCTGCATCATTACATCGCGGCTCTTAAACTCTATCCCTCGACTTATGAAAGCTAACACCCCATAACCTTTCTACCCTATCTCCCTGTGAGGCAACTTTCAGGGATCTGTGGACATGTACCCCGAGATCCCCCTGTTCCTCCACACTACGAAGTATCCTGCCATTTACTTTGTACTCTGCCTTGGAGTTTGTCCTTCCAAAGTGTACCACCTCACACTTCTCCAGGTTGAACTCCATCTGCCACTTCTCAGCCCACTTCTGCATCCTATCAATGTCTCTCTGCAATCTTCGACAATCCTCTACACTATCTACAACACCACCAACCTTTGTGTCGTCTGCAAACTTGCCAACCCACCCCTCTACCCCCACAATCAGGTCGTTAATAAAAATCACAAAAAATAGAGGTCCCAGACTAGATCCTTGTGGGACACCAATAGTCACAATCCTCCAATCTGAATGTACTCCCTCCACCATGACCCTCTGCCTTCTGCAGACAAGCCAATTCTGAATCCACCTGGCCAAGCTTCCCTGGATCCCATCCCTTCTGACTTTCTGAATAAGCCTACCATGTGGAACCTTGTCAAGTTCCTTACTAAAATCCATATAGATCACATCCACTGCACTACCCTCATCTATATGCCTGGTCACCTCCTCAAAGAATTCTATCAGGCTTGTTAGACATGATCTGCCCTTCCCAAAGCCATGCTGACTGTCCCTGATCAGACCATGATTCTCTAAATGCCTAGAGATCCTATCTCTAAGAATCTTTTCCAACAGCTTTCCCACCACAGACGTAAGGCTCACTGGTCTATAATTACTTGGACTATCCCTACTACCTTTTTTGAACAAGGGGACAACTTTCGCCTCCCTCCAATCCTCCGGTACCATTCCCGTGGACAACGAGGACATAAAGATCCTAGCCAGAGGCTCAGCAATCTCTTCCCTCACCTCATGGAGCAGCCTGGGGAATATTCCATCAGGCCCCGGGGACTTTCCATCCTAATGTATTTTAACAACTCCAACACTTCCTCTCCCTTAATATCAATATGATCCGGAGCATCAACCTCACTCATGTTGTCCTCACCATCATCAAGTTCCCTCTCATTGGTGAATACCGAAGAGAAGTATTCATTGAGGACCTCGCTCACTTCCACAGCCTCCAGGCACATCTTCCCACCTTTATCTCGAATCGGTCCTACCTTCACTCCTGTCATCCTTTTGTTCTTCACATAATTGAAGAATGCCTTAGGGTTTTCCTTTACCCTACTCGCCAAGGCCTTCTCATGCCCCCTTCTTGCTCTTCTCAGCCCCTTCTTAAGCTCCTTTCTTGCTTCCCTATATTCCTCAATAGACCCATCTGATCCTTGCTTCCTAAACCTCATGTATGCTGCTTTCTTCCACCTGACTAGATTCTCCACCTCACTTGTCACCCATGGTTCCTTCACCCTACCATTCTTTATCTTCCTCACCGGGACAAATTTATCCCTAACATCCTGCAAGAGATCTCTAAACATCGACCACATGTCCATAGTGCATTTCCCTGCAAAAACATCATCCCAATTCACACCCGCAAGTTCTAGCCTTATAGCCTCATAATTTGCCCTTCCCCAATTAAAAATTTTCCTGTCCTCTCTGACTCTATCCTTTTCCATGATAATGCTGAAGGCCAGGGAGCAGTGGTCACTGTACCCAGATGCTCACCCACTGAGAGATCTGTGACTTGACCCGGTTCATTACCTAGTACTAGATCTAGTATTGCATTCCCCCTAGTCGGCATATCCGCATACTGTGACAGGAATCCGTCCTGGACACAGTTAACAAACTCTGCCCCATCTAAACCCCTGGAACTATTCAGGTGCCAATCAATATCAGAGAAGTTAAAGTCACCCATGATAACAACCCTGTTATTTTTGCACCTTTCCAAAATCTGCCTCCCAATCTGCTCCTCTGTATCTCTGCTGCTACTAGGGGGCCTATAGAATACCCCTAATACAGTAACTGCTCCCTTCCTGTTCCTGACTTCCACCCATACTGACTCAAAAGAGGATCCTGCTACATTACCCACCCTTTCTGTAGCTGTAATAGTATCCCTGACTAGTAATGCCACCCTCCTCCCCCTTTTCCCCCCGTCTATCCCTTTTAAAGCACTGAAATTCAGGACACTACTCAGCTAGATTTTCAGTCTCCCTTCTATATGTTAATTCATCACCACATTTGATTCGGCCAACAAATGACAATAAACTCCTCAAACCTCATTACTAATTTTTGTTCACTTGGTGTATGGGCATGACTGATATACCAAATGCTAATGGAAATATTTATATTCCCTATGCAAGGAAATCAGAAAACTCTCAGTAACGGTGGCAGCACTGGGGCTTTTGGACACTGATTTAGGAATCTTAGGCTATTGAGATTACCCAACTTCAATCATACTAATAGTCCACAGAGCAACAATAAATTCAGAGAACCAATTAAGGATCCCAGCACAGTCAAGCAATATTGCCACTTGTATTGATAACATATTTAAAAATAACACCTGCTCAGTTTAATATTAAACTCCTTTTTTTTTAGTTTAGCTGAGTATATCTATTTCACTCTCACTATTTCATGTATGTAAGTATTAGAGCAGTATAGATGTGTACCTAGTGATTGGTGTGGACAAGACAGGACATACAGTCAGTTTCTGTACTATAGACTCTATAGTACAGCTTTTCCAGACTATTTATTCCACTAATTTTCTCAGCTGAAGCACCTCTTAATCCATAATTTTCAAGACTCTGAAATATTTCCATCTATTTTTCAGCCCTGCTTTTCTTCCCTTCTCTTTTCCTTTATTTTTTCAGCTCTAACAAACCATTTTTCTTCTCACTTGCGTATATTTTTCTAAGTAGAACAGAAAATGATGGGGATATTGAGCCCATAAGTCAGTTTGATGACCATTCACCGCTACTATATCCACATTTTTCTTTTGCTCACTTCTTTTTGAAACAGATAGTCAATGATCACCCTTGCTCCTTAAGTTTGTGCCCATTACGAATCTTCTTATGGAAATGCTGAGTATTGGGAGCAGGCTGAGAAGAAAAAATGGAATTAGTGAGAGTGGAAAACAATCTTAATCAGTTTTTTTTGCCCTAACTCTGAGGGCAAAATGCTAAGATGTGAATGAAATATATAATGACCTGAGCTTTATTCTCATCAGCCTATGAATGGTGTGTGCTATGTAGACAAATGCAGACAAAACTTTTCATGGATTCATCAATGGAAATTTCTTTTGATTTCATACCTTTTCCCACAAGATGCTTTCCATGAAGGACCTGAGGCATCTCTGGGCAAAGGAAGAAATAGAGAGGTTCTTCAACTAAACAGACTCACATGCACCATCCAAATCAGAGTGCTTAAACAAAGAAATATAGATTATTTTAAAATGATATTTCAGAAGTGGAAATGGAATAAAGATTGGAAATACAGAAGGGAATATGGGACAGAGATTCAAAAGACAGAAGGAAAAATAAATTGCATTTTTTTTTATTTTTAAAAGCTCCTTATGGTGACTACCCTTTTCCCACAGAGAGGTGGGCTGAAACATTACTATGGTCAATCAAATTCAGTTCTTTCTGAAACCACCCTACTTTTTGGGAGACTTTGTTGAAGTTTCTATAACATTTAGAAAACATTTCCTGAAATTACTGCTCCTCTTATCTACTATCATGTTCCACATATCACCTCAGAGACATACAAGACTTTGACATTGCTATACCTACTTCTCCATCCCATCACCATTAATACTCCAAAGCACTGTCACTTGCTCATAGTGAAGTGACCAATTGCAGGTTCATTGAGCCAAAAGCAAGAAATATAGGTCCTGCAGGAGGCATAATCATCAAATTTTCCCATTATATTTTGCTATCATGCCTCATTTGAGCAGTCATAGAGAAAAAAAATTACATGTGCAGTCTGCATTTGTGCTTCAGCAATCCCATCTGTTTGTTGGTTTCTTGGTGTCTTTTATTAATAATTGTTCATTGTTAAAGTTGCTGGTGAATGCAGCAGGCCAGGCAGCATCCCTAGGAAGAGGTACAGTCGACGTTTCGGGCCGAGACCCTTTGTCAGGACTGTACCTCTTCCTAGAGACGCTGCCTGGCCTGCTGCGTTCACCAGCAACTTTTATGTGTGTTGCTTGAATTTCCAGCTTCTGCAAATTTCCTCGTGTTTGAATTGTTCATTGTTCATCAGCTTCTCCTGCTTTGCAGTTGATAATGAAGTTGTGTAATAGTCAAGTGACGACTCTCAACTTTGAGGCTATTGGGAGGCTATACTTCCCCCAACAATTTACAATACAATTTTCACATGTTATCCTCTGGTCAATGCATATTTTATTAAGTTAAACTGAGCTATTGTTTTTAATATCAAAGTTCAGTTCAGTTCAGCTTTGGCATCTAAATAGCCTTTTCCCAGAAATGCATGCACCCAATATTAGACTGGCATAGCAGCAGATTATTAATGACCATCCTAGACTGCATGTCCCCTGGTTCATGTTTGAAAGAAAGTGAGGGGCAAGACATCTTGTCTCCAATTGGAGCCTGATATTAGTGCAATGGACAGGAAGGAAATAGTTATTAGATATGATCAGGAACTGTGATTGGAGGATATTCCAATCCTGTGGTTGGGACAAATATTCTTGTGGGCAGGTTTGTTAGAACTGTTGGGAGGCTTAAAACTAATTTGGAAGGGGGTGGGAACTGGAGTAAAGGGACTCAGGATAGGACAGGGTAAAAAAGCAAAGATAGCATACAGTCAGACTGTCAGGAAGGGCAGGCAGATGATAGGTCAAAATTGCAGCCAGCAGGGTGAGTATAGTGCATTAGGGACGCAGAATCAAAAAGAGTAGCAAATACAGTACTCAAAGTGTTATATCTCATTTCACAGAGTAAAAGCAATAAGGTGGATGATCTTGTTACATTCTTACAGGTTGTAAGTATGATGCCGTGGCCATCACTGAACATGACAGAAGGAAGATTGTAGTTGGGAGCTCAATATCCAAAGTTACACATTGCATTAGAGGGAAAAGAAGGTAGGCAGAGGTGGTGATGTGGCTCTGCTGGTAGAGAAAGGAGTCAAATCATTAGAAAGGTGTGACATAGGATAGAAAGATGTTGAATCCTTGTGAGTTGAGTTAAGAACTAAGTAAAAGGACCTTCATGGCAATTATATACAGGCCTCCAAATAGTAGCTGGGATGTGGACCACAGATTACAATGGGAAATAGAAAAGGCAAGTCAAACAGGCAATGTTATGATAGTCATGGGAGATTTTCATGCAGGTAGATTCGGAAAATCAGGTTGGTAATGGATCTCAAGAGAGTGAATTTGTTGAATGCCTATGAGATTGTTCTTCAGAGCAGTTTGTCATTGAGTCTACTAGGGGATCAGCTATGCTGCATTGGGTGTTATAGAGTCATTAGGAGGGAAAAGATGAAATATGAAACCAAGCTAGCAAATAATATCAAAGTAGTGTCATGTTTTAGTCCGTGAAATCCGCATTCCAGTTCACGGTCCAGTTCATTGATCCTTATTCCGGGTTTTACTGTTTTCCCTTATTCCATTGGATGCTTTAGTTGAGGCACCTGAGTCTCATTTTGGGCTGGCACATAAATACTTCTGCAAACCAAGGATTCCCTGCTGGACTGTTCTCTTCCCCTCCCCATCTGAATCTCTGATGGTTTCCTTGGCAGTCATCCCAGCCGTGCGTCCAAGAAAGGGTCCTGGCCCTGCTTCCTAGAAAGCATCCCAGCCCTGCATCCAAGAAAGGGTCCCGGCAGCTCTCAGCCCAAGAAAGGGTCACAGCTCCAAGCCCAAGAGCCTAACCAAGCCAAGTCCAAGAACCAAGCCAAACCTAGTCCAAGAGCCTCGTTCTGTGCTGGAGTTCCCTCATCCAGTTCAAGCCACGTCCAAGAACCTTGTCCAGTCCAAGCCATGTCCAAGAATCTCGTCCAGTCCAAGCCTAGTCCAAGAACCTCGTCCTGTCCAAATCAAGGCTTTGTGTTCTCGTCCTGTCCATGTGCCTCATCCTTTGCAGGGTTTCCACGTCCGGTCCTGTAGCCTAGCCACATCCAGTCCTGTAGCCATGTCTTGACCTCACCTAGATCCGGGGTCCAAGCCCAAGTCAAGACCCAGGTTCCGAGTCCCTGTCCAGTCTCTGGTTTGGAGTCCTAGACCAGGCTCCTAGTTCCAAGTTCCTTGTCCTGGTCCTGCTTTCCTCGTCTTAGTCTTAGCCCAGGCTCTGTGTCCTTGTCTCGTCCAGGGCCTGTGTCCATGTCCAGCATCGTTTCTTCCTGACTCGCCTTGCTATCTCGATAAACCTAGTCCTGTTCCTAATATTTTAGTGTCTGTGTCTTGCATTTGGGTCTGCTCACAACGCCCCCTTGTGACAGGTAGATAGTGAAAGCTTTTTCAGCTAAATAAAAAAAAAGAGAAATGCAAGTGGATATAGGACTGCTGGAAAATGAGGCAGGAGAAATAATAACAGGGGACAAGGAGATGGCAGATGAACTAAATGAGTATTTGGCATCAGATTTAACTACGGAAGACTCTGGCAGTGTGCCAGATGCTGAAGGGTGCAAAGGAAGAGAAGTGAGAGCAGTTATTATTACAAGAGGGGAGGTGCTCAAAAAGCTGAAAGACATAAGGGTACACAAGTCACCCATATCAGATGGACTGCACACTAGTGTTCTGAAAGAGATAGTGGTAGAGATTGTGGAGACATTAGTAATGATCTTTCAAGAATTATTGGACTCTGGCATGGTACCTGAGGACTGGAAAATTGCAAATGTCACTTTACTCTTTAAGAAGGAAGGGAGGCAGTAGCAAGGAAATTATAGACCATTTAGCCTGACTTCAGTGTTTGGGAAGATGTTGAAATCAATTGTTAAGGATGAGGTTATGGAATACTTGGTGATACAGGAAAAGACAAGATAAAGTCAGCATGGTTTCCTCAAGGGAAGAGCTTGCCTGATACACCTGTTGGAATTCTTTGAGGAGATTACACATAGGATAAATAAAGGGGATGCAGTGGATGTTGTATATTTGGACTTTCAGATGGACAAAGTGCCACACATGAGGATGCTTACCAAGTTAAGAGCCCATGGTATTGCAGGAAAGTTACTAGCATGGTTAGAGCATTGGCTGATAGGTGGGAGGCAGTTTTTTTTTTTTTTTTTTGCGTGTCGCACTAGACAGTCAGCCGTTCTTGTCTGGTGCGTGGTGTCAGGATTTTTGGTCTCCTTTCGGATTAACCGGGTCATGATATGAACGTTCCTGACTTGACCCTTTTTTTTTACTAGGTCAAGAGGCTAGCTTGACGTTCAACCCTGCATGGATGGAAAGCGTGCTCAGGGGTGGCCCGACTTGAATTCAAACTCAGGAGCCTTCACTCCGGAGTCCAGCGTTGATCCCATTGCGCCACCAGCCAGCACAAAAAAAAAAGGAGGCAGTGAGTGGGAATAAAAGGGTCCTTTTCTGGTTGGCTACAAGTGACTAGTGGTGTTCTGCAGAGGTCATTCTCAGGACTGCTTCTTTTTGTTCTGTATATCAATGATTTAGATGAAGAAATTGATGGCTTTGTTGCCAAGTTTGCAGATGATGGGAAGATTAGTGGAAGGGCAGGTAGTGTTGCAGAAACAGGTAGGCTGCAGAAGGACTTAGAGAGATTCAGTGAATGGGCAAGAAAGTTGTAAATGAAATACAAAATTGGAGAATGCATGATCATGCACTTTGATGGAAGAAATAAATGTGTAGACTATTTTCTAAATGGGGAGAAAATCCAAAAATCTGAGATGTAAAGGGACTTTGGAGTCCTTCTGGCAAACACCCTAAAGTTTAAATTGCAGGTTGAGTCGGTGGTGAGGAAGGTAAATGAAATGTTCACATTCATTTTAAGAGGTCTAGAATATAAGAGCAGAGATGTGATGCTGAGGCTTTATAAGCCACTGATGAGGTCTCACCTTGAGTATTGTGAACAGTTTTTGGCTCATCTAAAAAAAGACGTGCTGGCATTGGAGAGGGTTCAGAGGAGCTTCACAAGGATGATTCTTGGAATGAAAGGGTTATCATATGAGGAACTTTTAATGGCTCTGGGCCTGTACTCAGTGGAATTTAGAAGGATGGTGGGGGGCGGGGGGAATCTCATTGAAACCTTTCAAATGTTGAAAGGCCTAGACAGAGAGGATGTGAAAAGGATGTCTCCCATGGTGGGGGAGTCTAGGACAAGAGGGCACAGCCTCAGGATGTGGGGATGCCCATGTAGAACAGAGATGCAAGGAAATTTCTTTAACCGTAGGGTGGTGAAATTGTGGAATTTGTTACCACAGGAGGCTGTGGTCTTTGGGCATATTTAAGGCAGAAATTGATAGGTTCTTGATTGGACATGGTATCAAAGGTTACGGGTAAAGGCTGGGGAGTGAGGAAAAAAAACAATCAGCCATGATTGAATGGTGGAGCAGACTCCATGGGCCAAATGGCCTAATTCTGCTCCTATATCTTGGGGTCTTATATGCTGCTTAAAAAGATTGGTGTGCATTATTTGATGTGCATGTGGGGAGGAGTTGTGGAATGATAGATGTAAAATGATTAGGAGGATTGGAAACTGTGATCAAGGCTAGATTAGTGTGGGAGCTTAGCAAGAGTGGCAATGGATCCTGAAGTGGAGGAAGAACATATGACCTGGCAAAGGATGAGTCTTTGTGGCTGGGAACAATGATGAGATAAGTCGTTGTAAGTTAGGTGGAGGGTGGAGAGTAGATGGTGGAGGTGTGGTGTGAGCCACAATGTATTGGAAAAACCTTGGTGCCCAGGAAAATTGTAAAAGATTCATAAAGGCAGTGGCTGTTGGATTCGAAAATTCCCATGGGGTTATGACGTGGGTCTTGGTTGTAAGGAACATGACTAATAATTTAATGAAATGTGCAAAAGAGGTTGCAAAAGGCCTTCCAAGAGTTTCAGAGCTACTACAATAAAACACAGATTTTTTTCCAATAAGTGGCCATCAATGGTCATTCCCTTGATAGTTAAATCCAGAAGAAGTCTTGCACAGGAAAGGATATAAAGTCTGTTTCCAACTTATAGGAGGCTTTCACACCTGTTGGAAATAGACTTATTTAGTATAAGAGTGACTCACACCTAGAAATGTATATTGAAATTTACAAGTGATGAGAAAAAGTTTAAACATGACCATTACTATTCATGGAGGAGAAAAATGTTATGTTTTATCACTTCAAAGCATTAAACTATTTCAAAAGAAGACACAGGAGTCCAGGAAGATGGGTCTAACTTATAGTTTATTTTAAACGAGGCGCACACTTATCACACGTTAGCATTATGACAAATGCAATTCACTTATATATACATATAACTCATAATGAATTATTTAACTGAACAAAAATGCTTGGTCAATCAATATATACAAGATTACTCAAATATTATTGAAACAGTAAATACACAACACTCATCCCTGCTTAGCTATTAGCTCTAACTGAATATAGAATGCATCTCAACTATATACACAGTATACTATATAACACAACTACTATGCAGACATCCACAGCATAGAAAATTTTAATTGCCCCATTCAGGTCTAAAGATTTTGTTGCAGTGGAGGATTTCTTACTCTTGTGGGATAATGTCTCTATTGAAAAGAGGAAGTCACTCTGCTTGTCAGGTGAGATTTGTGGCAGTGGGCGTCCTCGAGGGCATCCTCCAGGGTGGTTCTAGGAATTGACTCTGAGACTAGAGAAAGTGGTTCTGACAGTGGGAGTCACCTTTCTTCTTCCTTTTACTTTTTCCAGTTTGTTCATCTTGATCTTGGGAATGTGCACTTAGTTCACTGAAGTATTCTCTTATTGATCCTTCTAGTGCTCCCTTTATCATCTGATCTCTCCTCTTGGTTTCCTCATCCACAACATCATCGGTTTTCATATCTCCATTCACTCTTTTCTTTCTCGGCTTCCATTCGTCCAGCTGGGCTGTGATCTTTGAACTTACTTTTACAAGAAGTTTTTGTCTCCCACTTGAAGTTCATGTAATAACCCTAATGCACACTGTCACGTGACTGGCAACAATGATTATAGAATTGAATTGAGTCAGGTTTTATAAAACCATCATACGTTTATTAAACTCTGCTCAATATAAAAAAAATAAACAAACGAAAATCTTAACTGGAAGTAAACTGCTATGCGGCCATTTAACAAACTGCCACTCAGTACTAGTTCTTAAAGTGGTAAGTTCAAACACAGTTCTTAGAATGGTAAATTTGAAAGTCCAAAAGATTTATACAGTCAATTAGGAGAGACTTTCCTGAAGTAAAGAATTCCTCGAAGACATGACGTCACCAATCCCAGCTGGATCCTGCCTTGTCCGCAGGATTCACGACAACAGAAATAAAACTGTTTTAAAGGCACTGACCTTTCCCTCTAGATACTAGATCCTGCACAGCCTTTTCTGCCACTTTTAACAGAGGCTATCTCATGCAGATCACTCTTTCTTGAACAAATTCTTTCTTTTCAAATCTTTTTATTGTTTTATACAGGAAAAATGACATGAGTACATCGAAGTAACAACACTTACAATGCCTCAAAAAAACCATTATCTTAAAGAGTGAAAACAAATTTTGTGATAACAGAAAAAAACCTACTAAGCAGAAAAGTGAGAAAAAAAAAGAACACATTAGGTGTACAACCCTGGAGTCATGCGTCATACAAAAAGCTTCTAAAAATAAACATCAAACCGCCAGCAAGAAAAAAATATATACTAAAACAATTTACAATTAGATCGTGGAAAAATTATATCGATTAACTCAAATGATAATAACGAGCAAATGAGCCCCCATCTTTTCTCAAAATCAAGTAAAGGTTCAAAGGTTCGACTTCTAATTTTCTCCAAACTAAGACATAGCATCACTTGAAAGAACCATTTTAACAAAGTGGGAGCTGATGTATCCTTCCACAAATTCAATAATGTTCAATCCTTTCAATTGTCGAATCCTTTCAATTTCAGGTTCCTGTCTCCACTCTCCAATATTACTGAAAAGATACATCAACAAACCTGGCAGAAATTGGCTAAACTGCTGGTCCAGCACTTTTGTACCTTACAATAGAACGTAAAACTCCATTTTAAATCGAAACTGCATCATAAGGCAAATACGCAGCGGAGCGGAGTCTCTGGCTAACGTTCTAACTGGGAAAACTAACTGCATCACCAGGGGTCTACACTTATATACCTGGTGAGAACAGGTCATCACGTGACCTCACATCGGCGGGAAAATTACATCAGGTGACTTCCAAAAGACCATTATATCATCCTCATAAGATATTCACAAGATATGTATCAGGTATGTAACAACACAAATCAGATACTGGCTTTTTATACTCACAAAAGCCGAATGCTTACAACTTTCCTGAAGTTCCTTGAACTCTTTTCCAGCTTAAAACCAAGCCACATTTCACAGGTAACTGACTGATTAACATATCAGAGGATTTTTCAGATATATTACCTACAAAAACTGCTGTAGGTGGACCACTGCTTCTGCCACTTTCACAATTCCTCTGAGCAGTATGAGCCTTCCTTCATCCAAAATGCGTCCCAACCAAAGGCACAGAGGTTGGCACCAATGCCTGTTTGCCTTCTGTCGGGGAACATTTCATGGTGAATACCATGGAGACAGTTGTGACTGGCTTGACTGTAATGGGCCCTTTAATTTTTGTTTCTTTTCCTGCTGACTGTTTGCTAAAGTTGAAATATTGGTAAATATGTTTCCTTTGTAATTCTATGCCTGTGTATGATCCGTTATTTTTCTGGTAAAAGATAGCTTTGCATGGGGCAGTATTTACATAGGTTTCTATAGGGGCACAATTGAGAGCATCCTGACTGGCTGCATCACTGCCTGGTATGGGAACTGTACCTCCCTTAATTGCAGGATTCTGCAGAGAGTGGTGCGGACGGCCTAGCACATCTGTAGTTGTGAACTTCCCACTATTCAGGACATTTACATAGCCAGGTGCATAAAAAGGGCCCGAAAGATCATTGGGGACCTGGGTCACCCCAACCACAAACTGTTCCAGCTGCTGCCATCCAGGAAAGAGTACCACAGCATAAAAGCCAGGACCAAAAGGCTCCGGGACAGCTTCTTCATACCAGGCCTTCAGACTGTTTAATTCATGCTGACACAACTGTATTTCTATGTTATATTGACTATCCTGTTGTACATACTAGTTATTATAAATTGCACATTGCACATTTAGACAGATACATAACATAAAGATGTTTACTCCTCAGGTATGTGAAGGATGTAAGTAATAAAGTCTATTCAATTCAATTCGCTACAATTTATATTGTCCCTGGAACATCCCAACTTTCCTGTTTGGTTGAACCCAAATCATACCCACACTAGATGCATTTTATTTATAGATGGTGGCCTTCTCACCGCTGTCACGTGGCTGTTAGCAAGTTAGCTAACGAGCCAAGTTTGTATACAAGCCCCAGTGAGAGGGTTACATAACTTCAGAACATTAAACTAATTCTGAAGAAGACACAGGAGTCAGTGAATGCAGGTCTAACTTCACGTTTACTTTAAGCGAGTTGCACATGTACCACTTGGTACCGTGTTGACGTATGCAATTCACGTATTTTTATATATAACCCAAATGAGAATGCTTAATCAACCTCGATATATATATATACACACACATAAGATTGCTCAGATATTACTTAAAAATTAAATACTCAACAAAAACTCCACTTCACCTGCAATAATACTGAAAAGAAAACATTATATCTTGACCTACCTTCATCATTTTCAAGTATCCATAGATTATTGTTATCTTGCCTAAATTTTTATATTTATTTCAGGCCGTACCTGTTTTTATTCCTAAATCCTTTTTTGATTCTCTGGATTCTATTATATCTTCCTTTATATGGAAAAATAGAATTTCCCAATTAAATAAAGTTTATCTTCAAAAAGGTAAAAAGAATGGAGGTTTAGCCTTACCCAATTTTAGGTTTTATTACTGGGCAGTCAATATACGGAATCTTACGTTTTGGTTATATTATATTAATCGAGAGGACTGTCCGGTCTGGGTTTCTTTAGAAGCTAATTCTGTTAATGAATTTTCTATCATTTCTCTTCTCGGATCCTCAATTCCTTTATCTTTGAGTAATTTAACTGATAATTTTGTAGTTAAACACACTTTGAGGAGTTGAGTACAATTTAGAAAATATTTTGGTTTATTGAGTTTTTCACTTTCAAGTCCCATTTTTTAAAACTTTTTTTTAAACCTTCTATGACTGATGTAGTTTTTAAAGAGTGGACTAGATTGGGTATTAAATGTTTTCAGGATTTGTTTGTTGGAGATAGTCTCTCTTCATTTGAACAACTGTCAGCTAAGTATAGCCTACCCAAAACTCACTTTTTTCGATATTTATAAATTAGAGACTTTTTGTATTCTCAAGTACATACATTTCCTAGAAGTCCAGATAAGAATTTACTTGATACAATTTTTAATTTGAAACCCTTCCATAATGGATCTATATCTAATATTTATGGTATGTTGTTGGGAATGAGAAATATTCCTTTAGACAAAGTTAAAAATCTCTGGGAACAAGATTTACGGATTCCAATTTCTGAGGATATTTGGAATGAAATTTTTAATTGATTAATACCTCATTGTTATGTGCCTGTCATTCCCTTCTACAATTTAAAGTGATTCCTAGGGCCCAGATGACTAAAGATAACCTGTCTTGTTTTTATTTGGATATATCTCCCTATTGTGATAGACGTAACAATGGAGAAGCCTCACTAATTCATATGTTTTGGACTTGTTTGAGTCTTGAAAATTTTGGAAGGAAGTATTCCAAACTTTTTCAGTGCTTTTTAAAGTAAATTTTAAACCTAATCCTTTGACTGCCTTATTTGGTATTGTTGGAGGAAATGATATTATTTTGGAAACACATGATTTGCACATTTTGGCCAGGAGGGCATTGTTGCTTAAATGGAAGGATGCCACTCTGCCTAATCATACTCATTGGTTAAATGATGTTATGTCATGCTTAAATTTAGAGAAGATCCACTGTTCAATTTCTGAACCTAGACAAGATTTTTTAACTTATTTGAATTATTTTCAAAATTTTTGATTTGCTATTAAGCACAGATGTTGGCTAATAATATGTTTTACTATATGATAAGGATTTTTTCCTTTTTTTTTGTAACCAAACAGCTGTTTTCTTTTTCTGGTAGTGGGTTTAGATTTTTTGTATAATAAAATTATCTCTTTTCAATATTAGGTTTAAATTTAATTATATGGATATGGGGTAATGAGACTATATTTGTGATTCCAATATATTGTAATCAATATATATTATATATCCTACTGTACTCTGTATTCTTTTATGTAAGAAATCAATAAAAATATTGAAAAAGAAAAAAAGATTATTGTAAAAAGAAAGTAGCATTTATGCAAAACAGTACCAGGAAGTATCAAAATAATTTACCTTAAAGCAGCTCTGAATTCCAGAAAGCTGTAGGATAGAATTAGATGCAGGTCATCCTCTGAATGATGACAGGAATACTTTCATCTTCAAAAAGGATCCTATACCACAGAAATAATACAATATTATCAAGTGCTGCCAGTTGCGTAAACTTCAGTTCCATTTCCTTTTTATTAATTTCCCATCTGCTGCAATTATTTTTATCTTCATACTATTTGGGGGAGAAGCCAGAGAGTAGCTGCCCCTCTGACTACAGTTCCGTGATGAGTAGTGTGTCACAGGGATCGGCGCTGTTCTATTTTTTGTCATCAATATCTATGATCTGGATTATAGTGTAGTAAAATGGGTCAGGAAATTTGCAGATGTCACCAAGTTTGGGGGCATAGTAGACAGTGAGGAAGGATATCAAAGCTTGCAGTGGCAACTGCACTAGCTGGGAAAAGGGCTGAAAAATGGCAGATGGAATTTAGAGCAGGCGAGTGTGAGGTTTTACACTTTGGGAGGAAAAAAACCAGGTTAGGACTTGCATGGGTAGCTGTAGGGGACTGAGGAGTGTGGTAGGACAGAGGGATCTGGGAATACAGGATCCTTGGAAGTGGATAGGTTTGCAAAGAGAGCTTTTAGCACATTGGCCTTCATAAATCAAAGCACTGAACACAGGATTTGGGATGTTATGCTGAAGTTGTATAAAAAGGAGGTGAGGGCTACTTTTGGAGTACTGTGTGCAGTTAAGGTCACCTACCTATGGGAAAGGTGTATCTTCTGTCTGTTTGGAGGGGTGGGGGAAGGGAGAATGACTGAGGTGGGTGGGTTCTTTGATTAGGTTGGTAACATTACCAAAGTATGGACGTAAGAGATAATTGTTTGGGTGGGTAGTGTCTTTATGCTGGTTGCTTTTTTGAGGCAGTATTAAGTGAAGAGAAAGGGCCTTTGGACCCTTAGTCTATTCTGGCCTACAGAATAATCCCATGGCCCCACTAATTTTTTCCATAACCAATACTCCCCACATTCTCATCAATTTTATCACCCACAAGACATCTGGACAACCTACAGTCTCCAGATAACCTAGTTAGCTGTATGTCTTCGGGATATGGGTGTTCCTGAAGGAATCATATACAGTCAAAGGGAGAATGTGCACTCACCACATAACCAGTATCATATGTCACCACTGGACCCAGTTGTTGGAGTTGAGAGGCAACAGTTGTAGTAGTTGTGTCAGCTTGCTGCCGCAAGTGCTAACAGTGTGGCTGATACTTGTTATTGCGCTTTTCGCCTGTCCCTCTTTTAATTGAAGAAATTGGAGGCTTTATTCCTTAAAGGATGGACCACTTGTTTTCAGTATTAATTGTTTCACATGGAGAACCAGATTTATAATCCAAATCATTTCCAAGGCCCACTCACAATGTTAAGTGACACTGTGAGTTATGAGGAGAACACAAAGAGTCTCCAGGGAAATAAAAACAGGCTAAGTGATTGGATAACAACATGGCTGATGGAAATACTGTGTATTGGGTAAAAATTGCAAAGTCATTGACTTTGGTAGAAAAAAAATGGAAAGGCAGGGTATTTGTTAGTGATAGATTGAAAGGCGCTGATGTGCAGAGGGTCATGAGATGCTCTAATCCAATGCCTTTGAATCGGTAAAATATCTTCAGGAAGGGGAAGTCAGGGAAACACACATCAGTTCTCATTGAGGGGTCAGCAGTGGAACAGGTGGGTAGTTTCAAGTTCCTGGGAGTCAACTTCTCTAAAGATCTTGAAGCCCTTGGTCGAGTGTCAAGAACTAATATCCATTGCAGATTAAGGGGTTAGCCATTCTGGACAAAGATGAACAGGAATTTATTTATCCAGAGAATCAGGAATATTTGGAATTCACTGCTTATCACTGCAGAGGCTCAGTTGCTTAAAATACTGAAGATAAAGATTAATAGACTTCTAGATGTGAAGGAAATTAAGGAATAAATGGCTGATGCAAGAAAGTGGTGCTGATTTAAAAGATGAATATCAGATCAGGTATGAAGGACTAATTTACTTAGTCTGAATTTTTTTAAGCTCTTGTGGAAAGTGTAGAGTGTGAGGTCATTGCTGTTGGAGTTAAAATAAATTTATTGCATGCAACTTTGGCCAGTACTAGTAGAAGTTTGTGTAGCTGCAATCTACACTTACACTGTAATGGATATTCACTGTCTAGGGCTGGGGGAGGTAGGGTTCAGGGGCATTTTGATAAGCACAGCTTTCTAACAAAGCAGCTGACACTTCCAGGGATCAAAGAGTTGTTTATGAGTAAATTAAACTCCCAACCAAATACATTGCTCTACTCCTTGTCATAAGCAAGAACCAGTCAATTCTTAATGTAAATTACAAGCAACAAGCAGTCTGAAATTAAAAGGACAGCTTTGCAAACAAATAGCACTGTCTATAGAACACAAGCTGCTGGCCTATAACACAGGGCTGGCTGCTCAAGTGATACAGTGTAAAACAATGGGTTTATGTTAATTGAGCCTGCATCAAACTAGACAACACTGCCTAAGTTATTTAGTTCAAGGAAGCTTAAAGATCAGACAGATACTATCACTTATCACATCAAATAGTTGATCTCTCAGTAGTTGGGAGATTTGTGTACTCAGAAAGTCAGCCCTCATAGCAGTAATTTTGAGTGTTTGAGATCTCTGTACCAGAAGTTTTTAGATTGTGGCGTTCAGAACTTCATGTACAGCAAACATATTGCAATAGCAACATTGTGCTTTATAGACAAGTTAACAGTCATTTGAGCAAATGAGGCTTTGCAAAATGTTGAAAGAATATATTGTAGGTCTGCGAACACACTTTGATAGGACAAACTAAACTAGACACCTATCAAAATTATTTTCTTTTAAATCTACTCTTAAATTTAGTTCTGAATTATCAATTGACAAATGGTTACTTAAAATGGACACATCAGGTTTTTATTCCATACTTGGAATTTATAGGAAAGGAATTATAGATAAACCACATGCTGAACACTAAAATCATCGATTTGAAGACAATTGCTGTGAATTCTCCATGTTAGCCAAAAATAATAAGGAATTAGACAAAGATGTGTCTCTTGTGCAATGTGGTCAGTAATGCAAACCATGGAAATGGTGTGACCATTCAAATAAATTCAAAGGGATATGATCATTTCCTTGTGCACTCAAAATGGTATTTCTATGATAATGGAATGCCATATTGAAGAGCTGAGATGGGTCTTATATTTTGCTACAAAGGGAATACACATATTGTGTATAAGAATCCAACATGGACAATATTTCTCTTCATATTTATTTGAGAGTTTTGTGCAACATAAGACGTTAAATATATATTGATCCCTTTGTGTCATTTGTCTTCCAATGAAACAATCTAAAGACCACATGTGCATTCAATGAAACCTTGAAGAAACCTCTAGCTTTATAAGTCAGCGACTTCTTCTTTAAATACCCATGTGGCTCAATGTTTTATTACTGGTTTTACTCCTCTTCTGTGTGAGGAGAGGCGCCTCACACAGACTTCCAATCTGCGCCTTGTAAGACATGAAAGTACCCGACACAGGCACCTCATGGTCTCGGTCCACGTTCCTCCTTTACTCTTAATGTTTCACCATGTTCACATCTGATTGAGTTCAGTGCTAGTTAATGTGATGAGAAACGTAGAAAGTTAGCAATAGAGGCAGAGGTCAATGACTGAATTTTAACTGAATGAAGGAATCCTATTCATTGAGAATTAATGAAACTCTGCAATGGGATTTTTGTTAAGAAATCCAGATTTGCAGGCTAATAAGTATTTAGTTCACATCTGAAATTATCTCCATGAAGATCATATGATCACAACAATGTGGACTTGGAAGAAATGCATAATAATGAAACAATGCTTGATGTCAGTTCAACGTCATAGGTTACAATAGGACATTGACAGGATATAGAGCTGGGTTGTTGTTCAACCCAGAAAATTGTGTGTTAGAGCAATTTTTGGGCTTAGCACATATAGCAAATAACTTCAGCCATCAATCTTCAAATCTAAACATAGATTGTAGATTAAATTTAAAATGCAGCTCTGGACAATAGGTTCCTAAAATCTTTGAAGCACAAACCAGACAGTGCTGATTAAAATTTATTTAGATATCTCTTGTGTTGGTGTGAATCAGGAGAGGTGAAGATTGTGTGCAGATTCAAAGAAAGCATTGTGGACACATTGTAAATATGGAATTGTCCTTTGATATTCAGCACACAAAATGTTGTGTAACATTGGATCAGCCAGACCTTTTTCCAACTGAAAGGGTGTACATATAATGCCTGCTGTATCTTGTTTTGTCGAATAAAGAAACTGCTTCATATTCACCTGTACTTTTCTCAGTGACTTCATTCACACATTCTTGTTGTCAGTTCAACATCATAGGTTACAACAGGACATTAACAGGATGCAGAGCTGAACTGGAGTTCAACATAGAAAAGTGTGAAACAATTCACTTTGGAAGATAAAATTTGAAGGGAGAATGGAATACAGGTTAATGGCAGGATTCTTAATAGATGGAGGAACAGAGGGGTCTTGGGATCCACAACCATAGATTTCCCAAAGTTGCCACGCTAGCTGATAGGGTGGTTAATAATGTGTATCATGTGTTGGCCTTCGTTAGTCAGGGAACTGAGTTCAAGATGCATGATGTAATGTTGCAGCTCTATAAAACTCTAGTTGGACCACACTTGGAATATTGTGTTTCTTTCTGGTCGACTCATTATATGGAAACTTTAGAGAGAGTGCGGAGGAACTTTACCAGGATGCTGTCTGAATTATGAGGATAGATTGAGCAAGCTAGGGCTTTGCTCTTTGGAGTGAAGGAGGATGAGGGGCGACTTAGCAGAGGTGTACAAGATGTTAAGAGGTATAGATTGAGTAGACAGCCAGAGACTGTTTCCCAGGGCTAATACAAGGTGGCATAATTTTACGGTGATTGGCGGAAAGTATAGGGAGATGTCAGAGGTAGGTTTTTTACAGAGGCTGGTGGGTGTATGGAACAGTACCAGGGATGATGGCAGAGACTGATACATTAGGGACTCTTAGATAGGCACATGGATGTGAGAAAAATTAAGGGCTATGTAGATGGGAAGGGTTAGATTGAAGTTAGAGTAGGTTAAAAGATTGGTACAATGTTGTGGGCCAAATGGCCTGTACTATGCTTCAAATCATATACCAATTATGACTGGAAATGCATTCCTGCTTGTTTCATTACTGGTGACTCAAATTACAGAGACCTCTTACCCTGGTAGTACTCTACATAACCATCGCCACTTAAAAGCAGCAATTGATAATATGGCTCACTGCTACTTTCGCAAGGATATTTCATTTTGGACAACCAAAGCTGGTCTTACAAACATTCATCCTGTCACAAAAGTAAGTAAATTTTATGATTATTAGAAAAAAGTGACCCTTAACCATGTTCCTTTTTATATTCTTATTACTTTGAGAATACCAGAATATGTTGTATACATTCACTTAGAACTCAAAAATTTCAGAGATTCATGACATTATCCTTAAAATGTAATTAAACCATACCACAGAAGAATATACTTTACATACCAGTTGACTTTAATTCCTTAGAGGTATGTCCATAGATCTTTTCAGCTTGCTGAATTAGTATCATCTACACTCAGTTCAAAACTGCGGCATAGTCAATTTGACAGCAGTTTATCCTCATTTATTTTACAGGGCATTTAAATTAGGGCGAGAAAAGACTCAGATCATGTTTATGGATGGGATTTTCTGCCAACAGATAAAAGGTCAGGAATTAATTGCAAATCAATAGAAAACTCTTGTTACAGGAAAAACAATGAAGTTAATTAACTGTAAGGTCTTTGCAACATTAGAACGCTATAGACTGTGCTCTAGTAAAGACAAATTATTGTCTTCTTCTTTTACCAACATATGCTTAAAATTATGTTCTGTTTTTCACTTATAACTTCTGTGCTAACTGAATTTGCTTGAGCATCTGTGTATCTCAACTAATACACTTTAATTGATCAGTCATTTCATGTAGTGCTCTTGTTTCTAAAGTGTGCACCTCAATATGTTTCCAGGCTCACATCCCACTTCAGGAAAACTGGTACAAAAATTAATCCTGGTAAATTTCAGCCCAAAACGTCGACTGTTTATTTACTTCCATAGATGCTGCCTGATCTGCCGAGTTCTCCAGCATTTTGTATGTGTTGCTTTTCAGTTCCAGCATCTGCAAAATTTCTCATATTTACGAAAATCTAGTTTGGCACCATTGTGTCATGCTGGGTGTGACATTGAGGACCTGTCTGTTTCCACAGGAACATGAAAGCTACCGTTGTGCGATTTGATGGATGAACAGATGAAGTATCCTCGGTGCTGGGCCAATATTTATCCTTCATTCAACATTACTGATCAACATTATCAGACTGTTTATAGGAGCTAGCTAAACATAATCTGACTCTAGTATTTCCCACATTCCTATAATTACTTCTAAAATTTTTTTTTTGTATTTTAAAAGACACCGAGATGTACTTTACATTCACTACTTTACATCAAAGGAGTTACATTGCAGATAAATGTAACTCATTTTTTGAATTGTTACTATTTATGCTATGTAATTTAAATAATATTTGTAAATATAACTGTTATGATTAACAATACTGCATTTAATAATTCTAGTATGATTCAAAATGATCCAAACAGTACGATTTTTTTTTGTTCTGTTTGCTCCTCTCCCGATGACCTTTTAATAGCTAAATCCTGTTGTTGAAAGACACAAAGTACCCGACGACCCCAGGTTAAATCACTGATTAAATGTTCAGAGCATTGTGAAATGTATTCTTAAAAAAACACTACTTTATTTGAAATTGCAATTGGGTTTGCCTGAATGAATTTACTAAATTTCCTTCTAAACGTACGGATTAATCTTCATAGAAAAACTACATCACAATAAACAGAAAAAAGCAAGGTGCTTGGAATAAAAATTAATGATTATATTGCCAAGGGTATCTATATTCAAGCAGTCTACTCAAATGACAAACTTTTTATTTGTGTTTTGAAATATCTTGACACTCCAGTATCTTCCCTGAATATCACCCTAACACAGAACTGATTGCTGAACACTACCCATGTACGTACATTCAAGGGCTCTACAACTCATGTTCTCAGTATTATTTATTTACTTACTTATTATTATTGTTATTAATTGTTTTTATTTTGTATTTGTACAATTTTTGTTCCTTTGCACATTGGTTGCTTGTCAGATGTTTGTGTGTATGTAATTTTTCATTGATTCTGTCATATTTCTTTGTCGTTTTGTGAATGCCCGCAAGAATGTGAATCACAGGGTAGTGTGACATATATGTACTTTGATAATAAATTCACTTTGAATGTTGAAAGTCTACAACTCCTTCCAAAGAATGGTGGGAGGTGGTGTATGAGAGGGTGATATTTGCAGGTAATTGTTGACAGAGCATCAGCTTGTATATTTAACTATTTGCATATAAAAATCAAAAGACTGGCAAAACAGTCAGGCAGCATCTACAGAAGAATTAATGAATCAATGACCATTTGTTGCAACTGGAAAACAGACAAAACAAGTCACTCTAAGTTATCCAGAGGGCAGAAAGCACTAACTGTGAACAAAGCACTGGAGATAGATGGAAATCCCCTTCAGAGAGCAGAGCAGAATTTCTTCAAGGATGGCACTTCTACAAGAGAATTCAAACATACCTGAAAATTTGTGTATCTGTATGAAACAGGATTTTTAGTCGTATGCAGCTCTGCAAGATGGCACCAGTGAACCACAACAATGTTCTGTAGTCTATGTTCAATACTTCCCAATATAGCTCCATACTCTCACTCTAATCTGCAGCAAGTAATTTCCCTTTAAGCAATGTACTTTTAAATCAATTTAATTACCTACAGATTTCACGATCTTCTGAAGCACTTGGCAAACCAGGCAGGAATGGCACCTTTAACTGGACAAAGGCTCATCACCATGGTCAGCAAGGAGGCAGGAGAGCAGGACTCTAAGCCAGGCTGAAATACAGAAGGACGAGGCCCCCTCTACCCAGCATCTTGTTAGCAAATGTGCAGTCGCTAGAGAAGAAAAGGAGGACTGGAGGGCAAGTTCGCTGTATTGGAAGAAAATGAGAGATTGTTGTGTTCTATGTCTGCACAAAATGTGGCTTTCTCCCAAAACACCAGATATGACAATCAGACCCAAAGGTTTTTTATAATTTACAGAATGGATCAATCTGTGGATTTGGAAAAGGCAAAATGCGAAGGTGAGCACTTGGCTGACTTCCTGCCTGCATAGAGGCAGAGGCTAAAGAGCAAAACTCTAGAGATTAGGACAATAAAGAGGTGGTTGCAGAAGGTAGAGGAAAGGTTACAAGATTGCATTGCTTTAAGGCCATGGACCAGGTCTCGTTTCAAAGGTTTCAAAGGTCTTGTTTCAAAGGTTTCTCTGACGTTAAATGTCAGAGAAAATGTATACAATATACATCCTGAAATGCTTTTTCTTCACAACCATCCACAAAAACAGAGGTGTGCCCTCAAGGAATGAATGAGAGTTAAATACTAGAACCCCAAAGTCACTCCAAGCTCCCACCTCTCACGCGTAAACAGCAGCAAAGCAACGATCGCCCCCTCCCCCAGCAGCAAAAGAAAGCATCGGCACCCACCACCGAGCAGTCAAGCGTGCAGCAAAGCATCAGCAAAGACACAGACTTGCAGTACCCCAAGGACTACTCGTTCACCCGGTATTTGACATACCACAGGCTCTCTCTCTCTCCCTATTAAGGGAGAAAGAAGTTAGTCCATTTCACAGCGAGAGGGGAGACATAACAAACAATTCATTGGTTTATGATGTTAAAAGTCCGTTGTGTTGCTTTTTCCGAGCTCTGTGCCCAAAGATCCCGGGTCTATAAAGGGTCATTGGTGGATTTGAGTGAACATACGGTTGTCATGGAGATTATTAAGACAGTTGTAGACAAGTGTATCCCCACAAAATCACAAAGTCTTCCCCCAACCAGAAGCCTGGGATGAACCATGAGATACACAATTTGCTGAGGGCTAGGTCAAAAGCATTAAAGTCTGGTGACCAAAAAAGTAACAAGAAGTCCAGGTATGATCACTGGAAAGCCATCTCATAGGCAAAGTGGCAATTCCGGACCGAACTTGAATCATCGAAGGATGCTCTACAGTTGTGGCAGGGCTTGAATACTATCACCACTTATAAAGTAAAATGAAACGACCACAGGTTTTTGCTTCCAGATGAGCTCAATGTCTTCTATGTTTGCTTTAATCATCAAAACATGGAGGAACTATGACAAACTCCTCAGCCCTAAATAATCCTATGATTTCAGTCTCTGAGGCCAATGTGAGAGCATCCTTCAGGAGGGTGAACCCACGTAAAGCGTTCGGCCCAGACGGTGTACCTGGCCAAGTACTAAAAACCTGTGCTGATCAACTGGCTACACTGTTCACTGAGATCTTTGGCAGTATGTATTACCCACCTGCTTCAAGCAGGCTTCAATTATACCAGTGCCTAAGAAGAACCTGCCTCAATGACTATCGTCTAGTAGAACTTACGTCAACAGAGATGAAGTGTTTTGAGAGGCTGGTGATGAAACATATCAACTCCTGCCTGATATGTGACTTGGATCTGCTCCAGTTTGCCTACTGGATCAACAGGTCCACAGCAGATGCCACCTCATCGGTTCTTCACTCAACTGAGTAACATCTGGCCAGCAAAGTTGCATACTTCATGTGCTCTTTATTGACTACAACACAACGTTCAATACCATCATCCCCAAAAAAACTAATCAATAAGCTCCAAGACCTTAGCCTCAGTACCTCCTTGTGCAATTGGATTCTCGATTTCCTAACTTAAAGATCCCCATCAGTTTGTATTGGCAACAGCATCTCCTCCATGATTTCCATCAGCAGAGGTTCACCACAAGGCTGTGTGCTTAGCCCCCTGCTCTACAAGATTTACTATATGGTCAAGTATAACTCTAATATCATATTCAAGATTGCTAACAACACCACTATCGCTGGCCCAATCAAATGTGGTGATGAATCAGCAGAAAGAAGGGAGATAGAAAATCTGGCAGAGTGGAGCCATAACAACAACCTCTTACCAAATATCAGCAAGACCAAGGAGCTGTTTATTGACTTCAGGAGGAGGAAACTAGAGGCCCATGAGCCGGTCCTCGTCAGAGGATGAGAAATGGAGAGAGTCAGCAACTTTAAATTCTTCAGTTTCAAATAACCTGCCCTGGTCTCAGGGTTTAAGTGCAATTTCGAAGAAATCAGGGCAGTGCCACTATTTTCTTAGGAGCTTGTGAAGATTTGGCATGACAACTAAAACTTTGACAAACCTCAATAGATGTGTAGTGGAGAGTATATTCCCTGGCTGCATCACAGCCTGGTATGGAAACAACAATGCCCGTGAATGGAAAATCCTACAAAAAGCAGTGGATATAGCCCAGTCCATCATGGGAAAAGCCCTCCCCTCCATTGAGCACATCTACATGAAACATTGCTGCAGGAAAGCAGCATCCATCATCAGGGAGACACATCACATGCTCTCCTCAGAAGGAAGGTACAGAACCCTCATGGCATGAACCAACAGATTCAGGAACAGTCATTACCCCTCAAGCGTCAGGCTCTTGAATCAAAAGGGATAACTTCACTCAGCCTCACGTGCCCCATCATTGAAATGTTCTCACATCCTATTGACTCATTTTCAAGGACTCTTCATCTTATATTCTCAATCTTTATTGCTTAATTATTTATTATTATTATTTACTTATTTTTGTACTTGCGCGGTTTGTTGACTTTGGCACATTAGTTGAATGCCCAGTTTTGGTGCAGGCTTTCATTGATTTTACTATGGTTATTATTCACTTATGGATTTATTGAGCACCCCACAAGAAAATGACTTTCAGATTGTATATAGTGACATATATGAATTTTAATAATAAATTTACTTTGAACTCCTGTGTGAATTAATTCTTCAGAGATTGTGACATCATGAGGAGATTGTCTGAGTCACCTCCAACCTAGAGTCTTCTTATACTGACTCTGACTCATATAACAGCCCCCCTGTTATCTATCTCACTTCTCAGCACTTCAATGCATCTTCGTGGTGTAACTGAGAGCTCTCCCACATACTCCTGCTCTCATTCTTGCATTCCAGCCATGTGTTGCTGTTGTTCAGTTCCCAAAATGCAATGAGCCTTGAAGGCTGCACAGTAAAACGTAGGAAGCTGCTCAGAAATGTATAAGACCTCACTCCATTTTAATATTTCTTTACAGATGTACATAAGGGTCTTTGCCCCACTGAACCCCCCCCCCCCCGTTGCCTAGGGTGAATAGCCGTCAACCCCGCCAACAGATCAATTGCTTTGGTGCGGATAAGCTGTGAGTCACCCAATGATCAGCCACAACACAAATATGAAACAATGTACAAAGTGCGAGTAAAGAACTATATAGCAAATTTTTGGTGTTGGGTTAGTGGAAACAACTACAAGAAAATGCGCCCCATAAGTAACTTATCAGTCTTGTGCACATATTATTTTAATATGCCTCCGATTCCATCCACAACGTCCTTTCAAGACTCTGGCCACCCTCTGAACCCCCAAGGTTCGGTGTCCGCTGCCTGGGAACCTCCGTCCATTCCTCACACGTCCATCCTCTCTTCTCGCCTCCCGAAAAAGCCCGCGCTCCTCAACTCAGCACACGTATACAAGGTGACAGAACATGACTTCCATTGGCTAACAAATGAATACAATTTCCATTATCTCCCTGTATAACCCAAACATCGCAGTTACAGGGAACCCTTGCTCAGCAGTTAACATTACGAGAAGCTATTTTAATATAACACTTCAGAGAAGCCATTTTGCTAATAAGCAATCAACAGTTAACAGTCCACCTAGTATACTGAGAGCCCTACATGTAAAATACCCCAACAATTATAAATTTACTCTATTTTTGATCAATTTCACAACAATTTAACTCCATAAGACCATAAGACATAGGAACATTCAGCCATTCAGCCCATCGAGTCTGCTCCACCATTCCATCATGTCTGATCCCAGATTCCATTCAAACCCATACACCTGCCTTCTTGCCATATCCCTTGATGCCCTGACTGATCAGGAAACCGTGAACTGCCACCTTAAATATACCCAAGGACTTGGCCTTCACTGCAGTCTGTGGCAGAGCATACCACAGGTTCACCACTCTTGGGGTAAAAAAAATTCCTTCTTACCTCAGTTCTAAAAGGTTGCCCCTTGACTTTGAGGTGGTGCCCTCTAGTGCTGGATACACCCACCATAGGAAACATCCTTTCCACATCCACGCCATCTAGTCCTTTCAACATCAGGTAGTTTCAATGAGATATCCCTTCATTCTTCTAAGTTTCAGTGAGTACAGGTCCAAAGCTACCAAAAATTCCTCATATGTTAACCCCTTCATTACTGGAATCATCCTTCTGAAACTCCTCTCAACTCTCTCAAATGACAACACATCCTTTCTGATAAATAGGGCCCAAAACTGTTGACAATATTCCAAGTGCGGCCTGACTAGTGTCTTATAAAGCTTAAGGATTACCTCCTTGTTTTTACATTCTATTCCCCTTAAAATAAATGCCACCATAACATTTGCCTTCTTTACCACAGACTCAAACTGTAAATAAACTTTCTGGGAGCCTTGCACAAGCACTCCTAGATTCTTCTGCACCTCTGATGTTTGAAACTTCTCCAAATTTAGGGATTAGTCTACGCTATTGTTCCTTTTACCAAAATGGATTATCATACGTTTCTCAGCACTGTATACCATCTGCCGCTCTTTTGCCCATTCTTCCTATTTGTCTAAGTCCTGTTGCAATTGCATTGCTTCCTCAGCACTATCATTGTATTATCTGTACACTTTGCCACAAAGCCATCAATTCCATGATCCAAATCTTTGATAATCAAAGTGAAAGTTAGCCATCCCAATACTGACCTCTGAGGAACACCACTAGTCACTGGCAGCCAACCAGAAAAGGCCCTCATTTATTTGTCGAAGAACTCTAACAGATTTGTCAGGCAAGATTTCCCTTTACAGGAACCATGCTGACTTTGACTTATTTTATCATTAGTCTCCAAGTGCCTCAAAACCTCATCCTTAATAATAGACCCCAACACTTTCCCAACCACTGAGATTAGGTTAATTAGCCTATAATTTCCTTTCTTCTGTATTCCTCCATTCTTAAGGAGTGGAGTAAGATTTGCAATCTTCCAGTCCTCCGGGACCAAGCCAGAATCAAGTGATTCTTGAAAGATCATGACCAATGCATCTCTCTTCAGCAACCTCTCCCAGGACTCTGGGATGTAGTCCACCTGATCCAGGTGACTTATCCATTTTAAGACCTTTGAGTTTGCCTGGCACTTTTTCCTTTGTAATAGCAATGGCACTCACTTCTGCTCCCTGACACTCACGAACCTCTGGCACACCTATAGTGCCTTCCACAGTGAATGCTGATGCAAAGTACTCATTAACTTCTTCTGCCATTTCTTTGTCTCTCATTACTACCTCACCAGCATCATTTTCTAGTGGTCCAATATCAACTCTCACTTCCCTTTTACTCTTTATATAACTGAAAACAACTTTTAGAATCCTGCTTTATATTATTGGCTAGTTTGCCCTCATATTTCATATTTCATACTTCATATTTTCCCTTCTTATAGTTTTTTTAGTTGCCTTTTGTTGGATTTTAAAAGCTTCCCAATCATCCAACTTCTTACTCACTTTTGCTACTTTATATGCCCTTTCCTTGGCTTTTATGCAGTCCTTAAATTCCCTTGTCAGTCATGGTTGCCTACTCCTGCCATTTGAGAACAACTTCTTCTGTGGGACATACCTATCCTGTGCCTTATGAACTATTCCCAGAAATTTCAGCCATCTCTGCCCTTCCGTCATTGCCACTAGTATCCTCTCTCAGTCCACCTGGGCAAGCTCCTCTCTCATGACCAGTCCTGACGAAGGGTCTCGGCCTGAAATGTCGACTGTACCTCTTCCTATAGATGCTGCCTGGCCTGCTGCATTCAGCAGCACTTTTAGTGTGTGTTGTTGAATTTCCAGCATCTGCAGATTTCCTCGTGTTTGCATCCTCTCTCATGCATCTGTAATTCTCTTTATTCTATTGCAACACTGATACATGAGACTTATGCTTCTCCCTCTCAAATTTCAGTATGAATTCAATCATATGATCACTGCCTACTAAGGTTTCCTTTGCATTAAGCTCCCTACTAAGATCTGGGTTATTGCACAGACATCAAACAAAGGTGCAAATCAATTTCTAGACCATAAATTTTTTAATCACATTTATTCCATATGTTCTTTTTGATGAAACTAAAAATGAATTGCTCTCCATCCAATTTTTTTTATTCTCGCTAATTTATTTTTATGACTAATGAATTTCCTTCAACTACCCATTCAGTAAATTCAGTTATTTACTAAGCTAAAGAAAAGCATTCCAATCTTGCCTCTAACATCTTTAGCTCCTGCACAGGTCAGCTGGTGGGCATATTTGTAGACATTTTTCATCTCTCCCTGCTTCAGTCTGAGATTCCCATCTGCTTTAAAATGACCCCTTCCACCTAGTTCCAAAGAAAATTATCCCTTCAAAATCCACCATCAGGAAGTGTTTCCATAGATGCTGTCTTGCCTGCTGAATTCCTGCCCCATTTTGTGTGTATTACTTTGATTTCCAGCATCTGCAGGTTTTCTAGTTTTTTTCTCAATTTCCTTGGTGTAAATATCTTTGAGATATATCTTGGGCCCGAAATATTGATGTAATTACGAAGAAGACATAACAGCAGCTATATTTCAGGAAACTTAGTATGTCACCAAAGGCATTCGCAAATTTCTCCTGATGCACTGTGGAGTGAATTCTAGCTGGTTGCTTCACAATCTGGTATGGAGAAGTCACTGCACAGGATTGGAAAGAGCTGCAGGAAGTTACAAATTCAGCTATCTTCATCATGGGTATTATCATTGAGGACATCTTTAAAAGACAATACTTCAAATTAGCTGCATCAATCATTAAGGTCCACCATCACCCAGGACATAAGCTCTTCTCATTGCTACCATCATGGAGGAGGTACAGGAGCTTAAAGACACACAGTCAACATTTTTGGAAAAAGTTCTTTCACTCTGTCTCCAGCTTTCTGAATGGACAATGATCCTTGTACATTACCTCACTAGTCTTTTTTTTTCTCTCTTTTTGCACAACATGTTTAATTTATTTAATACAATTACTATATATATACTTAGAGCAATTTATCTTTTTATTATTGCACTGTACCTTGCCACAAAACAACAAATTTCACAGCATATGCCAGTGATAATAAACCTGATTGATTTTGATTCTTTCCCGATGCATCATCATTTGAAGTGGGAACTGCTCTACCTGAGATGGCAAGAAAGAAACTGCAGGTTGTTGTGGACAAAGCTAAGTATATCATGGAAACTAGCAATCCCTCCATATACACTATCTACACCTCACTGCCTTAGTAAAGTTACCCACATAATCAAAGATTCACCCAACCATAATCATTCTCTCTTTCCTCCTCTCTATTGAGTAGAAGATACAAGAGCCTGAAAGTACATACTGCCAAACTCAAGGACAGCTTCTATCCCATTGTTATAAAATTGTTGTTGGTTCTCTAGTCAGATGAGATGGACTCTTGACTTCACAATTTGCCTCATTATGGCCTTTCACTTCATTCATACCTGCACTGTACTTCCTCTATAACTGTAGCACTTCATTCTCTATTCTGTTATTGTGTTTCCGTTGTGCCAATTTAATATGATAAAATAGGCAGCATAGATGGCATGCACAACTTTTTTCACTGTATCTCAGTATAATAAGCCTAATTATTAATAGATTAACAAACCGCATAGTTTTTACAAACTAGTTCTTAACCTAATCACGTTGAATGTATTGGCAGGCTTAAGTATATATATGATAGCAATGGGAGCGGATTATTCTGAATCTGCAAGAAATCAAAAGAAGTTAAAGATGCAATTGATCATCAAAGCAAGTTAGCTTTGAGAGTAATTCAATATCTACCCCATGCATCTCACCCAGAGGCTCATTAGAAATGATTATACATGTAATATTTGAAGAAATGTGAAAATTTTGATGGAAAAATTTCTTGATTGGCATGAAAGCATAACACTTGGATAAGTACCTGCTGATGAGACTGGAGAGAGCCTGGAAGACATGTAGTTCAAGTATTAGTGTGGGCCATCTTCTGAAACTTAATGCATAAATATGAGGAAATCTAGGAAATATTACAGCTGAGCTTTCAGGGAATAAAGAGTAATAGGACACATAGGTAGACAGCAAGTGCTCTACAAACACAAGCAGCAGATTACTGCTTTCTGGTTTTAGTAATCCTGGAATGCCACCAATGCTACAGAGGAACAAAGCAGATGTTATAACAGCTGGGAGCACTGAAGGGGTCACAACACAAAGTTTGACAATTTTTTTGCAAAAATAAAACATAAAATGCTACACAAACTCAGCAGGTTAGACAGCATCTGTATGTAACCCTCAGGTTTGGCCAGCGGTGTTAGTTAGGGAAGACAGTCTCCAGCCCCACCAAACTTGTGAAATCTGAGGTGTAAAACCTCCTGTTTGTCAGGATGCTGCTTGATGTGTTACCCTGTTGCAAATCAGTATCACAAAATAACAGTCAGTACATCATATGCAATTAATCAATTTAGCTTTATAATCCTTAGTTTGACTAAAGGGTTAGTAAAGTAAAACAAAAGAAAGGGGCCCATTTTTATGAAACAGTCTAAAGTACACTTTGGAGCTCATGCTTCTCTTCTGCTGGTTCTCCATCGATTTCGCTGGGCTTCATCGACTCCTGGCCCCACTCTAAGTCCACTCCTTTCTGGTGTCTACAACCTCTACTGTTAGGCATCTTCTCTCTTCATCTTCTGCCAAACAGAAGACCCAGATCACAACAAGAAAAAAACACTCCCTTCATTGGGTGATGTACATTCCAAAGCCCCTGTTATCTCTAGCCATAATCCTAATATTGCTGCTACAGAAAAAACTATTACATTAGCAAGTGTTTCTACAGAAAAACCATTACATAGTATTGAAGCGTATAAAATCCTAAAGGGATTGGACAGGCTAGATGCAGGAAGATTGTTCCCGATGTTGGGGAAGTCCAGAACGAGGGGTCACAGTTTGAGGATAAAGGGGAAGCCTTTTAGGACCGAGATTAGGAAAAACTTCTTCACACAGAGAGTGATGAATCTGTGGAATTCTCTGCCACAGGAAAGAGTTGAGGCCAGTTCATTGGCTATATTTAAGAGGGAGTTAGATATGGCCCTTGTCGCTAAAGGGATCAGGGGGTATGGAGGGAAGTCTGGTACAGGGATCTGAGTTGGATGATCAGCCATGATCATACTGAATGGCGGTGCAGGCCTGAAGGGCCGAATGGCCCACTCCTGCACCTATTTTCTATGTTTCTATGTTTCTATTAGCAATGAAACCTTTCCCAGGGTGTTACACGTAGATAGTGAAGCAGAATTAACTTCTCCATTCAAAGGTTTCAGATGAACTGAGAAAACAATCCAGATTTATTTTTTATTGGCAGTGAGGGAGAAGTGGCATGGAGAAGGAATATTTCTCTAAGAGGATGTAGCCCAGATTTCCATTATGATGTGCTATTGGCTAATAGTTTAATAATAAAAGAAGAGGAAATTAGGAACAGTGAAATGGAGAATGGGAAGAAAGGGGGTCATATATGGAATGTGTTCAACATATATCAGAGGATGTTCATTTAGATGCTCTTGCTGGATTAAGACAGTAGGTTATTTGTTAATATTGTCACACTGAGACACAGCCATCTATTCTTTAAGCCTGTTTCACTATTCAAAGTCATCACGGCTGATCATCCAAATTCAGTATCCTGTTCATGCTTTCTTCCCCTATCCCTAAATCTATTTAGCCTTAAGAATTAATACATTCAACTCTTTCTTGAATATATTTATGACTCAACTTTAATTCTCTGAGAATTCCTCAGATTCAACACATTTTGGATGAAATAATTTTTCCTCATACCTGTCCTAAAACTTATTTTATGTTGGAACCCTAGTTCTGGACTTTCCACCTTCCAGTATCTGATCTGTCCAGTCCAATCAGCATGTTATAAATTTCAATAATGACTCTTTATCTTTATTCTGCATTTTTGCAAACACAAATTCAAAACAATCTTAGAAATCATTAATTTGCTCTTTTTCACAGCAAGAATATTCTTTTGCAGATAAAACCAAAATCACATCATCATGATGGTGTGATGTCACCAAAGTCCAATACAATTGCCTTAAGCATCACTACTCTTGTACTCAAAACCTCTTGGCTTGAAGGTTAACATACTATTTACCTTCTTAATAATCTGCTGCACCCATTTGCCTGCCTTTATCCACTGGTGTACAAGGACATCTAGGTCTCATTGTGTTCTCCGTTTCCTAATCTATCACTGTTCAAATAATCTGGTCTTCCTGTTTCTGTTAAGAGAAAAGATGAAGTCATATTTATCCACGTTCTACTGCACATGACATGTAGTTACCTCCTCACTCAGGCTGACACTACTTGTTCTTCATAGCTCATATTCCAACCAACTCTGTCATCTGTCAATATGGAGATTTTACGTTTAATTCCAACACATAAATATTAATATATGCCCTGAAGAACCTTGAGCATTGATGTTGCAGTACTCAATAAGTCACTGCCTCCTATGTAGTAAAGGACCTGTTTGTTCCTAATCTTTGTTTCCCGTCCACCAACCGGCTCTCTATCCACGTAAATACTATTCATTACCCCTAAATGCACATTCTTTAATTTTGTACACTGACTTCCTACTGCTATCAGTGCTTCGGTTAATTAGCTTCATTGGTTGCAGTTCAAAATGACAGAATAAAGAGCTCCAATTTTAGCCAGTTTTCAGCTCCCTAACATAGGAGCACAGAAAACATTGGGAAGTCAAAGGCAGAATCTAAGATGAATATCACTTAGGACTTTAAAAATTAACTCTTTCTCTTTCTACAGGTTCTATCTAACCCACAGAGAGTACTCAGCATTTTTTTGTTCTTTTTGAACAATCTAAAGTATCTTTTCAAACTTTTGGAATACTTCAGTATTTTTCCATCATTTACCACAGCTCCAGATACAGAAACAGCAATTTTTATGAAAGGTCAAACATTCAGTTAGCTCTCTTGTTATTAATAGACAGTTTGGCCATTTGAAATATTCATCATGGCATTGTTATAGTTGACAATAGAAAGAACATAGTCAAATAAGAAAACAAATTTTTAGTCGAAGTCCCTGAGTGACAATTCCAGCACATTGATGGCTCGAGGCAGTCCAACCTGTAATTCCACCAATCCAACACTAAAGGGCAGCACCAATGGGAGAGGCCACACCCAGCTGAGCCCCGATGCCACACCATAGTGCAAATCTGAGGACTGAGGCCTAGTCCTAGCTACAACCAAGACGACACTACTGCCACGCCACCTGCCATGTCACTAAACAAAGGAACTAGATCTGCAATTAATGTCCAACAGGGTCTTGCAATCACAAAACAGTCTCTCACAGTTTCACTACATGCAGTCTTCAGGCTAGCTAACAGGTACCAGCTCCGGTGTCTCCGAGTCGCATGCAGCTGCATGGTCTACACCCAGGTCACCTCTTCTGAACCCAATCTGGCTTCTCCTGCCGCCCAACAGCCCGACTGAAATCCCCCAGCCAGAATGGCCCAGCTCAAATCCCCAGGCCCGGCAGCCCGGCTCGAATCCCCAAGCCCGACAGCCTGGCTCGAATCCCCAAGCCCGACAGCCCGGCTCGAATCCCCATGCCCGACAGCCTGGCTCGAATCCCCAAGCCTGATTACCCGGCTCGAATCCCTGGCCCATCTTGACATCACCGATGGCCTGACAACCTCCCTGGATCCACGGGCCAACTTCTTCACTCCGAACCGCTGGCCAGCTACTCCGAACAATGAACAGCTCTGTGATGCGGTGGACCTGCTGTGCAGGTAGCTATTGGAGTCAAAATAGTCTTACTATGTATAAAAACAAATTTAACAAGGAAAAAGAACACCTTTGGTTGGCCCCTGAGAGGCCGCTGCATGTATGCACATAACCAACTAACCAGATGGACAGCAATGATTAACTTCTAAGTTAAATTCTGACTTGGTTTATTATACTAGTTTTATTTGGGATTCAGTGCAGATGCTCTAATTATTGTAACAGAACAGGTCCGAGCCATATCCTGTCGTAGTGAGTTATGATCTCAAGACAATATTACTTAGTAATTACTTAAAGTACAGTTTTGCTTATTTACTTCTAAACTATTGCTCAAAGACACAAAGCAAGCAGTATATTTTTAAGTAAGTAATTATCAGTCTACAAGCAATGCACCAAACATGAAGAATAAAATATTCCATAAATGACTACTAGGACAAATCATTTGAACTCTATTTCACATATGGTGATATTTTTCTCTTCAAATAATTTTGAATTATAATGATGTTGTATAAACTGAGGAATTAAAAAAAACTTAAAAATCATCTAAGCTGATCCAAAATGTTTACATCAATTTAGTTGACATTCAAAATTAAAACTGACTATCATTTTAATCATGGTAAAATGCAGTACATATGGCACAGATGAAACTCAATTCAGTTCCTAATAAGCAGGCCCATAGTACAGAACTATCTCTAATCTGAAAATTAATTAATGATAAATTCACAGGCTTCCTGGGGGAACCAAAGGATAGGTGACAAATGGGAAGAATGGAAAGCATGTCATTTTGATGGAGTGGTAGGTGCTTCAGGATGGTGGAGAGGAAGCTACCTGAAGTTGTTGAAAATTAGATTACATAGTTGATTATTTCAGTGAAAATACTGTATACATACCACAGATTGAGACACACACATGACCATTTCCAGTTGTTTCATATGATTCCAGAATTGTACTGGAACAATTCTGACATGCCTCCTTCTCTGCAAAATGCAATTTCCTTTCTGGAGAAGGCACCAAGGGAATTGTCACTGTATTGTTCCAAAAGCAGACACTAGAATAACCAGGCCTTTATAGATTACTGTGGCAGTCAAGCATTCAACTATGATACGTCCAAGGTTTAATTCTTTTATCTTCTTATTGGTAATAGTGCCATTCTCAACTACTAATATCTGCCTGATATCTTCCTTCCACTGGTCTCCTGACCTGACAGGCTTCTGCTCACAGTCACCACCCAAATCTCCGAATAGCCCAGGCCTCTAGCACCTTTATACTGATATTTTTTCCCCAGAATCCAGTAATCCTCCCTCCATCTCTCTTGCTGGAGGCCTTGATTTTCGAAGCCATCTTCTCCTCCAACCCCTCCCAAATAACCAGCCACTTAACTGAACCTGCGACCCTGAACAGTCTTTCCTCCTGGTTAGTCTTGGTCCAGTATGGTGCATTTCCATTTTTTCCATTCCCAATATGATGCAGTGTGTTTTGAGCAGCACCTGAAAGCTGAGACTGATGTTTCAGTCTGCAGACCCACGATCATAATGGTCATTCACAAAGTAAGTATTAGATGCTATGGTCATAATACATTCTTCAGTTCACAATAATGTATACTTCACATAAACTTGTCAAATAACCTACTATGTCCATGCTGATCATCAACGCAAGACCCATATGCTAACATTGGCCTGCAGCCTTTTATCATGCATTGACAATTCAAGTTCTCATCTCAATACTATTTAATTATTCTAAGAGTACCTACTCCAGCACCTATACAAGCAGTTTATAAACTTTTTTTTATATACTTTATATTTTATCGTCACCAAACAATTGAGCGTACAATCATCACAGCGATATTTGATTCTGCATTTCGCGCTCCCTGGAGTACAAATCGATAGTAAATATTAAAAATTTAAATTATAAATCATAAATAGAAAAGGGAAAGTAAGGTAGTGCAAAAAAACCAAGAGGCAGGTCTGGATATTTGGAGGGTACGGCCCAGATCCAGGTCAGGATCCACTCAGCAGTCTTATCACAGTTGGAAAGAAGCTGTTCCCAGATCTGGCTGTATGAGTCTTCAAGCTCCTGAGCCTTCTCCCGGAGGGAAGAGGGATGAAAAGTGTGTTGGCTGGGCGGATCGTGTCCTTGATTATCCTGGCAGCACTGCTCTGACAGCGTGCAGTGTAAAGTGAGTCCAAGGACGGAATACTGGCTTGTGTGATGTGCTGGGCTGTGTTCACGATCTTCTGCAGCTTCTTCCAGTCTTGGACAGGACTACTTCCAGAACAGGTTGCGATGCACCCTAGAAGAATGCTTTCTACAGTGCATCTATAAAAATTAGTGAGGATTTTAGGGGACAGGCCAAATTTCTTTAGCTTCCTCAGGAAATGAAGGCGCTGGTGGGCCTTCTTGGCAGTTGACTCTGCTTGGCTGGACCAAGTCAGGTCATTTGTGATATTGACCCCAAGGAACTTAAAGCTTTTGACCTGTTCCACTTGCACACCACCGATGTAAATTGGGTCGTGCAGTCCGCTACTCCTTCTGAAGTCAACAACCAATTCCTTCATCTTGCTGACATTGAGGGATAGGTTATTGTCTTCGCACCATGCCACCAGGTTCTTAATTTCCTCTCTGTACTCAAACTCATCATTTCCCGAGATACAGCCTACAATTGTTGTGTCATCAGCAAACTTATATATTGAGTTTAATGGAAACTTGGCTGCACAATCATGGGTGTACAGTGAGTACAGCAGTGGGCTGAGTACACAGCCTTGTGGGGCACCGGTGCTCAGAGTGATTGTAGAGGAGAGCTTGTCCCCTATTTTTACAGCCTGGGTCCTGTCTGTGAGGAAGTTGAAGATCCAGCTGCAGATCTGAATGTTAAGGCCCAGGTTCCGGAGCTTAGGAATCAGTTTATTTGGAATGATGGTATTAAAAGCAGAGCTGTAGTCAATGAAAAGGAGCCGTACATATGCATCTTTATTCTCCAGGTGTTCTAAGGAGGAACGTAGGGGCAGAGAGATGGCATCTGCCATTGACCTGTTGCTCCGGTAGGCGAATTGCAAAGCATCGAGGTTGACTGGTAGGCTGTGGTTGATGTGTGCCATAACCAATCGCTCAAAGCACTCCATAGCAATTGATGTCAGAGCCACAGGTCGATAGACATTCAGGCATGCCACCTTGCTCTTCTTTGGCACTGGGATTACTGTTGCCTTCTTAAAACACGAGGGGATCTTAGACTGAAGCAAGGAGCAGTTGAAGATGTCAGCAAACACTCCAGCTAGCTCGCTTGCCCAGAGAACCCGTCCCCGGACACCATCTGGGCCCATTGCCTTCCTTGGATTTATCTTCAGGAAGGCCCTTCTAATGTCCTCCTCAGTGACAATGAATCTCGATGCCACCAGGTCCGGTTCATCCAGAGGGAGCGGGACGCTCCTCTTCTGTTCGAATCTTGCGTAGAATACGTTAAGTTCATCAGGAAGAGAAGCGCCATAGTTATTAATATTCCCAGCCTTTTTTTTGCGCCCAGTGATCTCATTTAGACCCTTCCATAGTCTACTGACATCCCTCTGGTTAGCCTGGGCTTCCAACTTGTACCGCTATTCAAAGATTCAGATTTATATCATACTTATTTATCGCATATATTGAAATATATAATGAAATGCATATTTTTGCTTTAACAACCAACACAACCTGGCATATACTGGAAGTAACCTACAAGTATCACCACATAGTAGGCCAAAAATGGTTGGCAGAACAACACAGAACACAACAAAACAGAATACACCTAGCAACAAAACAACAACAGCAAAATAAGTCCATTTTCTTCCTCCTCTCGCCCTCCCTCCCAGCATCCAGCTCTAGGAAAGGCCTCCAGTCTCCAGTCTCCAGGCTTAGACTTGTGGACTCCCAATTGATCTTTGAGCCCCAATCATCAGTATCAACCCAGAGACCGACTGACCGGCCCTCGTGCCTCCTTGACCCTCCTGCTTGCATGGATATCCGATCATGGGACATACTGACTAGCTTAGTCCAACATCCATAGGTGTCCTTTGTCACCCGTTCACATCACTGGTCTTCAAATGAAGCAGAAGCTTGAACTGATCAGGTCAGGTTTCAATCATAAAGACAGCCCTGCACCAACACTTCCTGCCTCCAATTACCAAGCCAATTTGGATCCATTTTGGCAACTAAATCTGGATCTCATATGCTGTAAATTTTGGACCTGCCTCCCATGTGTGAATTTGTTAAAGGCTTTATTGACATCCTTGTAGACTACATGAACCATCATCAATAAAATGGTAGGCTTAGAATCAAAGCTGACCTCATCGTCTCAGAGCACTTTGCTGCTGATGACTTTTATAAATAACCACACAAATTCTTTGACTATGATGGCATCCATGACATTGCCTCTAAAGACCTGGGAACATATTCTGTGGCACTCATTCTAAGTTGATTCCCTTACTTTGCAACAGTCCTCTGTATGATTGTGGTAGCCACCACGACGAATTAAAGGCTAACTACTGGACATCGGGGGTTATTGATCTGTGTCATAATTGGTATACAGACCTTATACACACCCTTTTTAGGTTTGGAATAAGACAGAAGAAACAAAAAATTGCTCAGAAGTTTAATAAAATCAAAAAAAGTCCTGTAAATCTCAGCCAATATATATGAATGAAGAACCAGTGCTCACATTTTAGATCAATATTCTTTTAACTGAAACGGGAAAAAAAAGGAAGAATTTCCTTGCTTCTCAATTTCTCTGAAGTTTCCATTCTATTCATCTAGGTTATTGATCAGATGATGCCACCATTCATTTTGATGCTCTTGCCAGCTTTCTTTGTATCTCATCTAAGGAATTCTCCACTGAGGTGTTCAGAATCGACAACATTATCTCTTCTCTTTCTTACACTCAGCTCTACTATGAATGGTCCCAAGCCCAGCTGCAAAAGGAGTGTTATGCATGGGGCTAGCAACCCCATCCTGTAAAAACCCAGTTCTACAAAAACACCAACTGAACCTCCAGAGATCTTATCCCTGGGAGAGGAAGGAGAATATGGCCTACACCTGGAATAACTTGAAAGACTGTCCCTGTACAGAGGACTCTGGTGATCTGCTGTTGGTGGTCTATGCCCCAGTGGGTGTGACAGGCTTAAGTAAGTAAGTAAGTATTTCCTACACTCACTCATTCTATCCCTTCACATTTCAAAATAGTATCCCTGTAGACCTCCACATACACTTCATCAATCTTCATATTCAATAGATTATTCTCCAATAATTTTGAAAACTCAAAATGTAATACTATCATCAAACACATTTTCTCCTCGTCTTTCCTTTCAGCTATCTAAAATTGTCCCCCATGAGACAATGGCTCACAGAAAAAGATCCCACTCAACAGTGGAGATGCACCTCCTACCATTTTCTCACCTTCCACTATCCACTACCCATTAACTTAAGAAACAAACAGAAGCAGGCCATATATGATTGTTTCACCTTTCAATAAGCACTGTTTTCCTGCATTAATTCTATATTGCTTGATTCTTTCAATACCTAAGAAAACTCAGACCATCTTGAATATACTGAGCAACTGAGCCTTCATAGCTATATTGAGTGGAGAGATCCAAAGATTTCTTATCCTCATTTGATAAACCAGCTATCCCAGGAATAATCCATTTGCTCTGAATTTTTACGTTGCAGATAAACATACCTGACCTTTATATGAAGTTCAATATGATCTCACCAGAGACAATATAATTGGAGCAGGACATCTCGACTCTTACATTCAAATCCTCTTGCAACAAAGATTAACTCAGTAACCATGCAAAGTAGCTGCACTTTGGTATCTTGCACATCTTTGAGCTTTATTGTGCACTTATTAGCACCTCTGCCTCTGGTTACCAGGAACTTATGATTTGGAGTTCTATCCTTAAACCTCTCTACCATTTCATCTCATTTCAGAAGACCTTCATAAGTTAATTATATCTAGAGTTTTTTTAAGATCTGGCTCGGAACTAGCTTTTGTTTTAAGTATATTATCAGTGAAATAAACGGTGCTGTTTTGATATATTGTGGAATTAAATGGGAAATCTTTGAGTGTGTGTTCATATGTCACTGATGGTAACAAGGTGGGTAGCAGTATGGTTAAGAAGGCAAAGGGATACATCCTTATAAGCTGAGGAAAAGGGAGTCATCCAAGCAACACACACACAGAATGCTGGAAGAACTCAGCAGGCCAGGCAGCATCTATGGAAAAGAGTGAAAAGTTGTTGTTTCCGGCTGAGACACTTCATCATGACTGGACATCATCAGGACTCTTGTTATTCACGAAAGTCATTCATTGGCTATGCGTCAGACTACATTCAGAGTATTGAGTAGAGTATTGTGTTTCTTACTTAAAGAAGGATAAAAGTACATTGAAAGCAGTTCTAAAATGTTGACTCAACTGATATCTGAAGTGATCGGGTTGAGAAAAGGCTGAACAGGCTAGGCTAGTGTTTGCTGAAATTTAGAAGATTGGAAGGTAGCAGTTAGCCTGTCCCCTAAAACCCTCACTAATTTTTATAGATGCACTGTAGAAAGCATTCTTCTAGGGTGCATCACAACCTGGTATGGAAGTTGTCCTGTACAAGACCAGAAGAAGCTGCAATAGATTGTGAACATGGCGCAGCACACCACACAAACCAATCTTCTGTCCTTGGACTCACTTTACACCACATGCTGTCAGAGCAGTGCTGCCAGGATAATCAAGGACACGACCCACCCAGCCAACACACTTCTCGTCCCTCTTCCCTCTGGGAGAAGGCTCAGGAGCTTGAAGAGTCATACGGCCAGATTTGGGAACAGCCTCTTTCCAACTGTGATAAGACTGCTGAATGGATTCTGACCCGGATCTGGGCTGTACCCTCCAAATATCCGGACCTGCCTCTCGTTTTTTTGCACTACCTTACTTTCCATTTTCTATTTTCTATTTATGATTTACAATTTAAATTTTTAATATTTACTATCGATTTGTACTCCAGGGAGTGGGAAGCACAGAATCAAATATCACTGTGATGATTGTACGTTCTAGTATCAATTGCTTGGCGACAATAAAGTATAAAGTATGAAGTATATCCTCTGGGCTCTTGATTGGTTATGCATAGAAAGGATGTTTCCACTTGTGAGAATCCTGAAGGAAGGGTCTCTGTTTAAAACTAAGGGATCTCCCATTTAAGACAGAGAAGAGATTAAATCCTTTCTCTCAAAGGATCAAGAGACTTTGTAACACTCTTCCTAAAGCAGTTCATGCCACCTAGAAGCAGATTTCCTGAATATTTTCAAAGCCGAGTTAGATATTGCTTGACAAGCGGAGGGTTGAATGGCTACTGGGGATACACAGGAATGTGAAGTTGAGACCACAGTCAGATTAGCTATGGTTTACTTTGTTGCTAGGACTGAGTGAATCCTTCAACTAATTTATATAGTGCTTGCCTTCCTGTTTGCTTGCTGATCTTGCTATTAATTTAGAGATTAGTTGGCTAGCAGAACAACTAATTAGTTTGTCACGCTTACTAGTCACCATGGATATGATATGAGAAATGGCCTATTTCCATGCTGTATGGCTGTATGAAATTTCAACCTATCACCATCTAAAATATGAATCCAGATCAAAATCAGAGCCGGGATCAGGTTTAATATCACTGGCATATGTCGTGAGATTTGTTGACTTTGCCACAGCTGTACAGTTCCATCATAAAAGAGAAAAAAACTGTGAAGTACAGTAGGTATATACATATTAAATAGTTAAATTAAATAAGCAGTGCAAAAAATAGAAATTTAAAAAATAGTGAGGTAGTTTCAATGTCCATTTAGAAATTGGATAGCAGAGGGAAAGAAGCTGTTCCTGAATCATTAACTGTTTGCCTTCACACTTCTGAACCTCCTTCTTGATGGTAGCAAGGAGAACGGCATGACCTGGGTGATGGGGGTCCTTAATGATGGGCGTTGCCTTGTGGAGGCATCGCTCCTTGAAAATGTCCTGGATACAATGGAAGCTAGAGCTCATGACGCAACTGATTAACTCTGCAGTTTACTTCGAACCTACGCAGTAGCCCCGCCCCACCCCCCCGCCATACCAGATGACGATGAAACCTGTTAGAATGCTCTACACGGTACACCTGTAGAAATTTTCGATGAAGTACCAAATCGCCTCAAACTCCTAATGAAGTATAGCCATTGTCATTCCTTCTTTGTAGTTATATCAATATGTTGAGTCCAGGTTAGATCCTCAGCGATATTGACACCCAGGATTGTTCAGTCTTTCCACCTATGATCCCTCTATGAGGACTGGTGTGTATTCTGTCTTCTAAACCTTTCTGAAGTCCACAGTTCTTTGGTCTTACTGACGTTGAGTGCAAGGGTATTGTTGCAACACCACTCAACTAGCTGATAAATCTTGCTCCTGTACGCACTCTCGTCAACATCTGAAATTCTGCTAACAATGGTTATATTATCAGCAAATTTATAGATGGTATTTGAGCTATGCCTGGCCACACAGTCATGGGTGTAGAGAGAATAGAGCAATGGGCTAAGCATGCATCCCTGAGATGTGCTAGTATTGATTGTTAGTGAGGTGGAGATTTTGTCTCCAATCCACACCAATTGTGATCTTCCAGTTCGAAAGTTGAGGATCCAATTGCAGATGGAGGTGCAGAAGTCCATGTTGAAGCCCAAGTTCTGGAATTTTTGATCAAAACTGTAGGAATGATTGTGTTAAAGGCTTAGCTGTAGTGAATAAACAGCATCCTGACATAATTATTTGCATTGTCTAAGTGATCCAAGGCTGTGTGAAGAACTAATGAGATCGAGACTGCCATAGGCTTATTGTAGCAATAGGAAAATTGCAGTGGGTCCAGATCCTTGCTGAAGCAGGAGTTGATTCCAGCCATAGCCAATGTCTCAAAGTATTTCATCACCATAGATGCGAGGGCTACTGAACAATAGTTGTTAAGGCAGCCCGTCCTGTTCTTGGGTACTGGTTCAATCGTTGCCCTTTTGAAGCAAGTGGGAATTTCCAACTGCAGCAACAAGAGATTGAAAGTCTTTGAACAGCCCCACCAGTTGGTTGGCACAGGTTTTCCGAGCCCTACCAGGTACTCCATCTGGGCCTGTCACCCTCCTGAAAGACAGCTTGACGTCACCCTCTGAGACAGAGATCACAGGGTCACCAGGTGCTGCAGGGATCCACATAGTTGTAGTTTTAGTCTCCCTTTCAAGGCAAGCATAAAAGGCGTTGAGCTCATCTGGGAATGAAGCATCACTGTCATTTGTGATGTTAGGTTTTACTTTGTAGGAAGTAATGGTCTGTAAACCCTGCAAAAGTTTATGAGCATCTGATTTTGCCTTCAACCTCATTCGGAATTTTCCTTAGCTCTTGAAATAGTTCTCCATAAGTCATATCTGGTTTTCTTGCTCTTTCTATTTTTCTACCAAAGTATATGACCTCAGATTCCTTTTGCCATGTCCGTGTCCATTCACTTACTCTATCTGTATCCCCTTATGTTCTGTAATTTCCTCAAAGCCACAGTCACCTAGCTTTTAGTTATCACAGACCTGGATGTATAATTGTACATTCGAATCGTCATCCAACTGATAGATTATGGATAACTTTGATACCGAGGTGGCAGTTGGGAATTTAACTTGAAAAGGTATTCAAATCAACTCCCTGTTGACACATGATGACATTAGATTCATTGTCCACAATAACCTAAACTCAAAAGAAGATTTTAAGTCTTATCCGATACAGATATCTACGGGTATACCCACAACAGAGAGATTATACTGTATCCAACTGCTCTTTCAAGACTAGTTTCTTTCCCCATTTAGTCTCTGCAGCAATGTTTAGCTGCCAATACCCACTGCTTCAGTGGTGGGTCCCCTTCTCCCTACCAAGGAGGAGATATTTCCAGCTAATGAAGTACTTTAAATACAGTTTATTTTATTTTTAATGATACATGTTTATGCTTTGAGTAATAGTTCTTAACACATATTTAACTCTCACAGAAGATTTCTGATTTACAGAGAATTTCAAATTAGGAGAAGTTTTCTAAACGACAAAGGATTTCCAAAGACAGGCACAATGCTTACGAATTAGAAGAACATACAAATGAGTTGCGGATAAACGAGACATCTGTTCAGAAACTGATGGTTCAGCAATGAATTCTAATTCTCCTTTCTGTCATTGTCCTTGACATTCCCAACAATTCCAAATGCTCCTGATATTTATACTGTTTCCATGCTAGATGACATCATCTGCATGTGATGTTTTTCAGAGACCTTTGCTGGAACAAAATAACTCAAACAGATGGTCTTAAAATCTTCTGATGACAGTCATTCCAAACATCCACAATTAATGCTATGAGAGCTGACCCTCAGAGTATATAACATTCCAAGATGTAACCATGTTTAATGTGCTAAGTAACATAGTCCCATTGTCTTGTATTTGCAGGCAAGAAATTTTCTCATCACTTCACTTTGCAAACCAAACCTCTAGGACAACCACATGCTGTGGGCTAGTAATCTGTGCTTTTAACTTCAAACTGATTACTACTTGCAATTTACATTAAGAACTGGAGAGTGGTTCTTGTTTACATCAAAAAGCTGAGCAAAGTGTATCTTTGAAATATTTAACTTTATCATTAACAACTCTGACACTTTGGAAAGGTCATGCAACTGTGCTAGAAAGCTGAAGCTAGTTAATGAGTTTCTCAACTCCTGGAAAGTGAATATTCATCATAGGCAAATAAAGAAAAAAAATTGGCACACCAACAAAAAATAGATTATACTGTTTCTCGGTGCTCATCCACTCAAAACCAAATTGTCAAGATTATAATTATAAAAATATTCAGTGAAACCTTTAGAAAGTTGTCTATTTTTTATTTGCACTACAACACTTTCCGTGACTTGCTGCAACAGTCTAGTTGCACCATGTGCGTTCAAACATACAAGGGTAGACTGTAGAAAGACATTTACTGGAGTTTCCCTCAATGGTCATGTGACAGTTCTTCAATGATGAGATGAATTGAGAAGAAAGCCTTTTTGTTTCTATGTCTTCATCTTGAAGTTCTGGTACTAATGTCAATCACATGAGTGTTTGTGAAGTAGATGGATTAATTGCATGTTGAGTGTCAAATAAACTGGTCTTAACAATCTCCTCTTCTGTAGCTTCAGTATCCTGCTGTACTGGCTCACCAAACGTCATGCTACTGAGTATCTTTGCTTTTAGCCACTTCACTTCATAATTCCTGGATCCATTTCCAGTCACTATGTTGGAGTTTGTTTCCAATGATTTTTACATGGGTTGGTGCAATCAGTTGCACTGTTGTTTCATCAGTCTGATAAAAAGAAGCCTGTAAATCACCCTCAACTGCAAACAAATTGTAGGATTTAGCTTTCATCCATATATGAGTATGAAATGAGGTAGTTAATTGAGAGTACCATTTGACATAGACTAACAGAGTAGACCATTTCAGATTCTCTCATTCCAGCATCGATAACTTCCACTGAGCTCTGAGACTTGCATGGCTCATAGTGTTCAGCTTTGGTTTGCATGTCTGCAATGTTTGCATTGGAAATGTACTTGTATAGTAGATGATGGGTGTAACATGAATGTAAGGAAGGACAAGCCATTGACTGGGTACAAATGCAGACTGAGCAAAGAGTTAAATTGAAGCCACAGAGGCAAAATACAAAAGGGTGCAGAATGCAGGACTGAAGGTGTTGTATTTAAAGGCATGTAGCATTCAGAATAAGGTAGACAAACTCATGGCACAACTAGAGACCAGTTGGTATGACGTTGTGGCCTGATTGAGCCATGGCTGAAAGAAGGCCATAGTTGGGAGGTTAACATCAAAGGATATACTTTGTATTGAAAGAACAGGCAGGGAGGCATAGGCGGTGATGTGGCTCTGTTGGTAAGAGATGGAATTACATCTTTAGAAAGAGGTGACATAGAGTCAGAGAATGGTGAGTCTTTGTGGATGGAGATAAGAAATTGCAAGGATAAGAAAACCATTATGGGAATCATATATAGGCCTCCAAATCGTAGCCAAGATGTTGGGTTGAGATTGCAAAGGGAGCTGGAAAAGGCATAGAATAAGGGTAATGACACAATTGTAATGGGGGACTTCAATATGCAAGGGGCTTAGGAAAATCAAGTTGGTATCAGATCATATGACAGGGAATTTGTTGAATGCCTATGATGTGGTTTTCTGGAACAGGCTATCTTTGATTGGACATTGTGTAATAACACAGGTCTTATTCGGGAGCTTAACATAAAGAAGCCGTTAAGAGGCAATGATCATAATATGATTAAATTCATGCAGCAATTTGAGAGGGAAAGGCATAGCTCACATGTATCAGTATTGTAGTGGAATAAATGGAATTAGAGAGGCATGAGAGAGGAGCTTGCCCAGGTGGATTGGAGGAGGATACTGGCAGGGATTATAGCAAAGCAGAGATGGCTGAAGTTTCTGGGAATCATTCAATATGTGCAGCATAGATATGTCCCACAGAAGAAGTAGTTCTCAAATGGCAGGGGTAGACAACCATGGCTGACAAAGGAAGTTAAGGACTGCATAAAAGACCAGGAAAGGGCATATAAGCTAGCAAAAGTGAGTGGGAAGTTGGATGGTTGGGAAGCTTTTAAAATCCAACAACAGACAATTTAAAAAGCTATGAGAAGTGAAAAGATGAGATATGAGGGCAGACTAGCCAATAATACAAAACAGGATACCAAAAGTTTTTTTCAGTTATCTAAAGAGTAAAAGGGAGATGAGAATTGATATTGGACTACTGGAAATGATGCTAGTGAGGTAGTAATAGGGAAACAAAGAAATGACAGTTCAAATTAATGGGTACATTGCATCTGTCTTCACTGCGGGAGACACTATCATTGTGCCACAGGTCTGTGAGTGTCATTGCTGTTACAAAGGAAAAAGTGCCAGGCAAACTCAAAAGTCTTAAGGTAGATAAGTCACTTGAGCCATATGGACTACATCCCCAAACCCTGAGAGAGGTTGCTGAAGAGATAACGGATACATTGGTCATGATCTTTCAAGGATCATTTGATTCTGGTATGGTCCTGGAGGACTGGAAGATTGTAAATGTCACTCCACTCTTTAAGTATGGAGGAATGCAAAAGAAAGGAAATTATGGTCCAGTTAGTCTAACCTCAGTGGTTAGAGTTTATTATTAAAGATAAGGTTTTGAGGTACATGGAGATTAATGATAGTCAAAGTCAGCATGGTTTCTGTGAAAGAAATCTAGCCCTACAAATCTGTCACAAGTTCTTTGAGCAAGTAACAACCAGGGTGGGCAAAGGAAAGGCAGTAGATGTCACTTACTTGGATTTTCAGAAGATGTTTGATAGGGTGCCAAACATGAGGTTGCTTAACAAGATAAAATCCTGTGGCGTTACAGGAAACATGCTGGCATGGATAGTGTAATGGCTGACAGGCAGGAGTCCGCGAGTGGGAGTAAAAAGGGACTTTTCTGGTAGGCTGCCAGTGACTAACTGTGTCCTCAGTAGTCAGTATTGGGACTGCTACTTTTCACATTGTTTGTCAATGATTCAGATAATGTAATTGATAGTTTTGTGGCAAAGTTTGCAGATGATAGAAACATAGGTAGAGTGGTAAGTAGGGCTGAAGAAGCAATGTGATCGCAGCAGGACTTAGACATTTTGGGAGAATCGACAAAAAAGTGGCAAATGGGATATGCTGTTAGGAAATGTATGATAATGCATTTCAGTAAAAGGAGCAATAGTGTGAACTATTATCTAAATGGGGTGAAGCTTCAAACATCAGAAGTGCAGAAGGACTTAGGAGTCCTTGTGCAAGACTCCTAGAAAGTTAATTTACAAATAAATTAATTTGTGGTAAAGAAGGCAAATACAATGTTGGCATTTATTTCAAGGAGAATAGAACGTAAAAGCAAAGAGATAATGCTGCGCCTTTATAAGATACTGGTCAGGCTGCACTTGGAGTATTGTCAACAGTTTTTGGCCCATAGCTCAGAAAGGATGTGTTGTAATTGGAGACAGTCCAGAGGAGGTTCACGAGGATGATTCCAGGAAAGAAGGGGTTAACATATGAGGTGTGTTGAATTGAATTGACTTTATTACTTGCGTCCTTCATATACATGAGGAGTAAAAATCTTAATGTTACACCTCTGTTTAAATGTGCAATGTGCAATTTATAGTAATTTATAATAAATATTATGTACAACAGGATAGTCAATATAACACAGAAATACAGTTGCATCAGAATGAATTTCCGATGGCCTGGTGGAAGAAGCTGTCCCGGAACCTGTTGGTCCTGGCTTTTATGCTGCGGTACCGTTTCCCGGATGGTAGCTGGTGGAACAGTTTGTGGTTGAGGTGACTCGGATCCCCAATGATCCTTTTTATACACCTGTCTTTGTAAATGTCCTGAATAGTGGGAAGTTCTCAGCCACAGCTGCGCTGGGCTGTCCACACCACTCTCTGCAGAGACCTGCGATTAAGGGAAGTACAGTTTCCATACCAGGCAGTGATGTAGCCAGTCAGGATGCTCTCAATTGTGCCTCTGTAGAAAGTTCTTAGGATTTGGGGGCCCATACCAAACTTCCTCAACTGTCTGAAGTGAAAGAGGTGCTGTTGTGCCTTTTTCACCACACAGCTGGTATGTACAGACCACGAGAGATCCTCAGTAATGTTTATGTTGAGGAATTTAAAGCAGTTCACCCTCTCAACCCGAGATCCATTGACGTCCTTAGGGGCTAGCCTAACTCCATTCCTCCTGTAGTCCACAACAAGCTCCTTTGTTTTTGTGACATTGAGCAAAAATGTTTGGCAGCTTTGGGCCTGTACTCACTGAAATTTAGAAGAATATGAGGGTAACTCATTGAAACCTACCGAATGATGAAAGGACTATATAGGGTGGATGTGGAGAGGATGTTTCCTATGGAGGGAGTATCCATATCTAGAGGGCACAAAATTGAGGGGCAACCCTTTAGAACAGAGGAAAGGAGGTTTTTTTTTTAGCCAGAGAGTATTAAATCTGTGGAATAGTCTGCCATAGACTGCAATGGAGGCTAAGTACATACATAAATTTAAGTTGATCGTTTGTTGATCGGTCAAGGCGTCGAAGGATATGGTAAGAAAGCAAGTGTATAGGGTTGAGTAGGATCCAAGATCAGCCATGATGGAGTGGCTGGGCAGAATCAATGGGCTGAAAGGCCTAAATTGGCTTCTATGTCTTATTGTTTTATGGTCTTATTGTAAACTGATGGAATCAGATTATGACTTAGTTAAGACCTTCCCAGAACGTACATACAAAATGATTTTAAGAACCACAAAGTAAAAAGATTAGAGAGATTGTTTATCTGACAAAACTAAAAACACTTGAGTACTGTTGTAACTGTAATGCAAACAGGTCATCAACTCTGCATTGTCATTATATTGTCTCAACGTTCATCCAACACTAGCCATGTTATCATTGGCTGGAAACAGATGAAAACCAATGCCATTCAGAGTTCAAAGTTCAAAGTCAAACTTGTTATACAAACATGTCACCACATACAACCCTGAGATACTTAACAAATCTATAGAATATTAACTGTAAACAGGATCAATGAACAAAAAACTGCTTAAATGCAAACATAAATAAATATCAATAAATAATAAGAACATGAAATAACAAAATAAAGAGTCCTTAAAGTGATACCATTGGGTGTGGGAACACCAGAAATAGAATGAATGTAGTTATCAACTTTTCTTCAAGAGCCTGATGGTTGAGGATTAGTAACTGTTCCTGAACCTGGTGGAGTGAGTCCTAAGGCTCCTCTACCTTCTACCTGATGGCAGCAGCAAGAAGAGAGCATGAATTGGTTGATGGAAGCTGCTTCTCTAAGGCCACATTTCACATAGATGTGCTCAATGCTTGGTGGGCTGTAGCCATGATGTACTGGGATGAATCCTTTATCTTTTGTAGGATCTTCTGTTCAAAGGTATTGGTTTTCCCATACCAGGCGATAATGCAGCCAGTCAATACACTTTCAACCACAAAATTATACAAGTTTGTCTAAGGTACCGTTAGAGTTAAGCTGATGTTTCTTATGTAATACCAGCTGCTGGATATTCCAACAATGAAAATTACCTTGGAAATAGTGAATAACTGCACACCAACAGAGAGGTCGCACTTCAGGCTGTTACGAAGGTCTTGATAAGGGCAGATCACAAAAATAATGTCCTATATCTGCAGGCATTTATGAAGATCACACGGACGATGAGAGTCACTGCACGGCATCAAACTCTAAGAACCTCAATATAATACTTCAAATTATTTCATGATCATACCCAGTGGTCAGTCGGTGAATGCATTGTCTACTAATATTTCTGCAACTGTACCTGCAGTCTTGGTTGCTGCTAAATTTTTCACACTCTTATGAGTTACTATCATGAATCTTTATTTATTAGGACTCATACCTTACATTGAAAACTTCTGTATCGCACATCCTGTTCAAATTTAGGTTTTCAACCATGACAATTATGTACATTGCATAACATTCAAATTGCACGCCACAATGGAGGAGTGAGGTATGGATCACACCTGCTCTAAGTTCAACAATACCTCCACCTACTGACAACTGCCCATCGGTCTCACTTCATTTGAGCTAAAGCCTTTCTTGGTCTCTGTGAAGTATTTAGTACTGCTCTTTACAGTTATGGTAACCATGACTACCTACAGCAGATAATTCAATGCAATGGAAATTTATCACCACCACTGCATCTGCAAAGTCCTCCAATACACTTGAAGGATATATGAATTGACACTCGTGTCCTCCCCAAACATACCAATCACCTGTCTTCACTAACAATGGAAGACTTTGTAGTTCCAACATGGGACTCAGCAGCCATTTAAGAACCAATAAGTCCAAAGTGGGACTATCCAAGGAGAAACATGCTACCCACAGCAACGCACATACAAAATGTTTGAGGAACTCAGCAGGTCAGACAGCATCCATGGAAATGAATAAACAGTTGATTTTTCGGCCTGAGATCTTTCATCAGGTCTGGAAAAGAAAGGGGAAGATGTCAGAATAAAAAGTTAGGGGGGAAGGGAGAGGGGAAGGAGAAGGAGGACAAGCTAGAATGGGATAGATGAAGCCAGGTGGGTGGGGAAGGAGGGGGGATGAAGTAAGAAACCAGGAGGTGATAAGTGAAAAGATTAAAGAGTTGGAGAAGAAGGAATCTGATAGGAGAGGGGAACAGACTATGTCAGAAAGGGAAGAAGGAGGAGCACCGGGGGAGGTGATAGGCAGATGAAGAAAAGAGGTAAGAAGCTAGAGTAGGGAATTGAAGAAGAGATAAGGAGGAAGGAGAAAACATTTCTGGGAGCTGGAGAAATCGATGTTCATGCCATCGGGTTGGAGGCTACCTAGACAGAATATGGGGTATTGCTTCTCCAAACTGAGAGTGGCCTCATCGAGGCAAAAGGGAAAGCATGGGCTGACATGTCAGAATGGGAATGAGGGTAGGAATTAAAATTCTTGGCCACCAGGAAATCCCATTTTTGCAGTTGACACGGAGATCCTCGACAAAGAGGTCTCCCAATCTATATCAGGATTTACCAGTGCAGAGGAGGCCTCATTGGGAGCACAGGGTACAGTTGATGACCCCAACAGATTCTCAGGTGAAGTGTTGCCTCATCTGTAAGTGTCCCTGAATGAAGTGAGGGGATTGGGGGGGGTGGTTGGTGGATGAAGTAAGAAACTGGGAGGTAATAGGTGAAAAGTTTAAAGGGTTGGAGAAGAAGGAATCTGATAGGACAGGAGAGCAGACTATGGGTGAAAGGGAAGAAGGAGGTGCACCAGGGGGAGATGATAAGCAGATGAGGAAAAGAGGTAAGAGGAGGTGAATGGGCAGATATAGCACTGAATTATATATAATATATAAAATAAAGATAGCAACAGGACGGAATAACTTTCATTTTATGGTTAAATGGTTCTGTTAAAAGTAAATGAACTGCATGGCCAGGAAGCAAAGAAATTCCAGTCACGTTCTTTATAGAAACATAGAAACATAGAAAACCTACAGCACAATACAGGCCCTTTGGCCCACAAAGCTGCGCTGAACATGTTCTTACCTTAGAAATTACCTAGGGTTACCAATAGCCCTCTATTTTTCTGAGCTCCATGTACCTGTCCAGGAGTTTCTTATAAGACCCTATTGTATCTGCATCCACCACTGTCGTTGGCAACCCAACCCACGCACTCAGCACTCTCTATGTCAAAAACTTACCCCTGACTTACCCCTTACTCCTCTGTACCTACTTCCAAGCACCTTAAGACTATGCCCTTGTGGTGACCCACTTTCTACCACACACGAACCGGCTCACAACAGCGCGCGCAGACAGAGGGCCGGCCTCAAAAAGGGCGCCAGGCCATCTTCACCAGCAGGGGGAAAATCCCGCGCGCGGAAAGGGTCTGGGAATATGCATTCCCCACAGCAGTCCCACCCCGGGGAGGGCGGGAACGGGAAGGCTTTAAAGCAGGCCGTGAAGTTTGAATAAATCTCTTTATCGCAACCCCAACTCACCGACTCTGTGTGGTTATTCTAGCGCTGTGTGTAGCACACCGCTACATTTGGTGACCCCGACGGCCCAAACAATATTTGGGCCAGAGATGACCGACGCCGCATCCATTCATGCAGCTTCGTTACAACTGCCAGGCTTTTGGCCACTGAGACCCCGTCTGTGGTTGGAACAGGCAGAAGCACAATTCCCCATTCGGCAGATAACCTCGGAGTCCACTCGTTACTACTACGTGCTGAGCTCTCTCGACCAGGAGACAGCTGCACAAGTTGAGGAGTTTATACAGTCGCCCCCGGAGAACAGCAAATACACAGCATTCAAAGCCCTGCTCATAAGGACTTTTGGTCTCTCACGGCGTGAACAAGCACGCCGCTTAATGCACCTGGATGGTTTGGGAGACAGGCCGCCGTCAGCATTAATGAACGAAATGCTGGCTCTGGTTGAAGGACACAAACGCTGCCTCATGTTTGAGCAGGCGTTCCTAGAGCAACTCCCCGAGGACATACGCCTGCTGCTATCCGACACAGATTTCAGCGACCCCCAGGAGGTGGCGGCCCGAGCAGTGTGTTGTGGAATGCCAAGAAGGAGAGAGGGGCATCCGTCGCACAGATCACCAAGCCGCGTACCCAACGACAGACCAAACCAGGCCCGGCAGCAGAGCCCAATGAACAATGGTGCTTCTACCACCAGCGGTGGGGCATAGAGGCCCGTCGCTGTAGACCACCCTGCAAATTCCCGGAAAACGCCAAGGCCCAGCCGCCGCTGATAGCTACAGCGGCTGGCCATCAGGACAGCCTCCTGTATGTCTGGGACAAGCAGTCGGGACGCCGATTTTTGGTCGACACCGGAGCGGAGATCAGCGTTTTACCTCCAATGAGTTATGACACCCGCAACAGAGAACTGGGACCCACGCTGCGGGCCGCAAATGGCAGCACAATATGAACCTACGGCACCCGCACAGTGTGGCTACAGTTCAGCTCCAGCCGGTTCACGTGCGACTTCACACTGGCCGCCGTGGCCCAACCACTCCTGGGGGCAGATTTTCTGCGAGCCCACAGCCTGCTGGTCGACCTGCAAGGGAAGCGACTAGTCCACGCCAAGACTTTTCAAACGTTCTCCCTGGGTGTAGCACAGTTGCCAGCCCCACACCTGGACTCCATCACGCTGTCTAACGATGAATTCACCAGGGTCCTGGCGGATTTCCCATTAGTACTGACACCGCAGTTCATGGCAGCCATGCCCAGACACAGAGTACAGCACCACATCCCGACCCAGAGACCACCCCTCCACTCCCGTGCTCGAAGGCTTCCCCCGGACGAGCTCCGACTGGCGAAGGAGGAGTTCAAGAAGATGGAGGAATTGGGGATCATACGACGGTCCGACAGCCCATGGGCCTCCCCCCTGCACATGGTGCCCAAGGCAATAGGGGGCTGGAGAGCATGCGGTGACTACCGCAGGCTGAACGAGGCTACAACGCCAGACCGCTACCCTGTGCCGCACATTCAAGACTTCGCAGCAAACCTACACGGCGCAAGGATCTTTTCCAAGGTAGACCTTGTCTGGGGATACCATCAAATCCCGGTACATCTGAACGACATCCCCAAAACAGCACTTATCACCCCGTTCGGACTTTTCGAATTCCTCCGAATACCGTTTGGTCGAAAGAATGCCGCACAGACTTTCCAGCAGCTAATGGACGTGGTGGGACGCGACCTGGACTTTGCATTCATCTATTTGGACGACATCCTCATAGCCAGCAGTAGTCAGCAGGAGCATCTGTCCCACCTCCACCAGCTCTACTCCTGCCTGAGCGAATTCGGCTTTACAATCAACCCGGCCAAATGCCAGTTCGGATTCGATACCATCGACTTCCTGGGCCACAGGATTACTAAAGACGGGGCAACCCCGCTGCCCGCCAAGGTAGACGCGGTCCACAACTTCGCCCGACCCAACACAATCAAAGGCCTGCAGGAATTCGTGGGTATGGTGAATTTCTACCACCGTTTCCTCCCCTCAGCAGCCCAAACCATGCGCCCCCTGTTCACTCTAATGTCGGGTCAGGGCAAGGACATTACCTGGGATGAAGAGGCCGCAACCGCTTTCGTTAAAACCAAAGAAGCCTTGGCAAACGCCGCGATGCTAGTGCACCCCAGAACAGACGTTCCTACTGCCCTCACGGTGGACGCATCCAACACAGCAGTTGGTGGAGTGCTGGAACAACTCATCGAGGGTCGCTGGCAACCCCTGGCATTCTTCAGCAAACACCTACGACCACCTGAACTCAAATACAGTGCGTTCGACCGGGAACTATTGGCACTATACCTGGCAATCCGACCTTTCAGATACTTCTTAGAAGGTAGGCCCTTCACCGCGTTCACAGACCACAAACCGCTTACCTTGCGTTCATGAAGGTGTCTGACCCCTGGTCGTCCTGCCAGCAGCGACATCTGTCCTACATCTCCGAGTACACGACGGACATCCGGCATGTCTCGGGAAAGGACAACGTCGTGGCGGACGCACTTTCCAGACCGACCATACAGACCCTTTCCCAGGGGGTGGACTATGCAGCGCTGGCAGAGACACAGCAGGCAGACGCTGAGATCCCCAGTTACAGGACTGCAGTCTCCGGTTTGCAGCTCCAAGACCTCCCCGTAGGCCCAGGTGAGAGGACCCTACTATGTGACGTAGCTACCGGCCAACCCCGCCCCCTCGTCCCAGCAGACTGGCGCCGGCGGGTTTTCCAATCCATTCACAACTTAAAGCACCCCTCCATCAGGACAACCGTCCGGCTGGTCTCCAACAGATTCGTGTGGCATGGGCTGCGTAAACAGGTCAGTGAATGGGCCAAAACGTGCATGCAGTGCCAAACAGCCAAGGTGCAGCGGCACACAAAGGCTCCGCCACAGCGGTTCGAACCCACCCGCCGGAGGTTCGACCACATTCATGTGGATATCGTGGGGCCCCTGCCAGTGTCACGAGGAGCGCGGTACCTCCTAACTATGATAGACCGCTTCACCAGATGGCCAGAGGCAGTCCCGCTCACCGACACCACCTCCGAATCCTGCGCCCGAGCACTGATCGCAACCCGGGTAGCCCGCTTCGGGGTATCGGCCCACATTACCTCCGACAGGGGCGCCCAGTTCACCTCCAGCCTGTGGTCAGCTATGACCAGCCTTTTAGGATCACAGCTACACCACACAACTGCCTACCACCCACAGTCGAACGGACTAGTGGAGCATTTCCACCGTCACCTGAAGTCGGCTCTCATGGCCCGCCTGGAGGGGCCTAACTGGGTGGACGAGCTTCCCTGGGTCCTGCTCGGAATCCGCACGGCGCCCAAAGAGGATCTGCACACCTCGTCGGCCGAGTTGGTGTACGGCGCACCCCTGGTCGTCCCAGGAGAGTTCATACCAGCCCCAAGGGGGCAAGAGGAAGAACCCACAGCAGTCCTGGACAGACTACGTGAGAGGCTCGGTAACCTGGCCCCCATACCCACTTCACAGCACGGACAGAGCCCGATCTGCGTACCCAAAGACCTGCAGAACTGTAAGTTTCTTTTTGTACGACGGGGTGGACACCGGGCACCGCTACAGCGGCCCTACGAGGGGCCGTTTAAGGTGATCAGGAACAATGGGTCCACATTCGTGCTGGACATTGGAGGGAGAGAGAGGACGTTTTCACGGTGGACAGACTCAAACCGGCCCACGTGGACTTGGCGCAGCCGGTCCAGGCTCAGGCACCGCGGAGCAGGGGCAGACCTCCCAAACAGGGGCCGATCCAGACTGTGGACATTGGGGGAGGTATCACCGGTTCTGGGGGGGCGGGGTTATGTGGCGACCCACTTTCTGGCACCCACGAACCGGCTCACGAAACAGCGTGCGCAGGCAGAGGGCCGGCCCCAAAAAGGGCGCCAGGCCATCTTCACCAGCAGGGGAAAAATCCCGCGCACGGGAAGGGTCTGGGAATATGCATTCCCCACAGCAATCCCGCCCAGGGAGGGCGGGAACAGGAAGGCTTTAAAGCAGGCCGCGAAGTTTGAATAAATCTCTTTATCGCAACCCCAACTCACCAACACTGTGTGGTTATTCTAGCGCTGCGTGTAGTGCACTGCTACACCCTCTTGTGCTATCCATTTCAGGCCTCAAAAAAGCCTCTGACTATCCACACGATCAATGCCTCTCATTATCTTGTATACCTCTATCAGGTCACCTCTCATCCTCCGTCGCTCCAAAGAGAAAAGGCCGAGTTCACTCAACCTATTCTCATAAGGCATGCTCCCCAATCCAGGCAATATCCTCATAAATCTCCTCTGCACCCTTTCTATGGTTTCCACATCCTTCCTATAGTGAGGCGACCAGATCTGAACACAGTACTCCAAGTGGGGTCTGACCAGGGTCCTATATAGCTGCAACATTACCTCTCAGTTCCTAAACTCAATCCCATGATTGATGAAGGCCAATGCACCATATGCCTTCTTAACCACAGAGTCAACCTGCATCCTCGGTGTCCCTGTTACTATCGGATGGTCTATAAAAAACACCCAGTAGTGTTACTGACCCTTTGCTGTTCCTAACTTCCACCCACAGAGACTCAGTAGATAATTCCTCTATGTCTTCCTCCTTTTCTACAGCCATGACACTATCTCTTCTTCACACAGAGAGTGGTGAATCTGTGGAATTCTCTGCCACAGGAAACAGTTGAGGCCAGTTCATTGGCTAGATTTAAGAGGGAGTTAGATATGGCCCTTGTGGCTAAAGGGATCAGGGGGTGTGGAGAGAAAGCAGGTACAGGGTTCTGAGTTGGATGATCAGTCATGATCATACTGAATGGTGGTGCAGGCTCGAAAGGCCGAATGGCCTATTCCTGCCCTTATTTTCTATGTTTCTATGTTTCCATGCCTCCACCTCTTTTGCCTCCTTCCCTGTCCTTTCTGAAACATCTAAAGCCTGGCACTCAAAGTAATCATTCCTGCCCCTGAGCCATCCGAGTCTCAGTAATGATCATGATAATGGTAAATTTTCCTTTAACTGTCCTGAACCAACTCCTTCACAAAGTACAAGGGGTGATTGATAAGTTTGTGGCCTAAGGTAGAAGGAGTCAATTTTAGAAAAACTGCACATTTATTTTTCCTACATTTACACACTTTGTGCAGTGGTCGTGGAGCATACAGATTCCTTCTTTGGAGAAGTTGGCATCTTGGACCTCCAGAGTGATTGATAAGTTCATGGCCTAAAGTAGAAGGAGATGAGGAGAAACTCCAAACTTTCTGCATTTTCACTCGAAGAGTTGACCTGCACGTGCATGTAACAAGAGCTGTATAACTCATCTCTTTCTACCTTAGGCCACAAACTTATCAATCACCCCTGCTGTGGACCACTTCCATAAAGACGGGATCCGTATGCTCCATGACCGCTGGACAAAGTATGTACATGTAGAAGGGGACTATGGTGAAAAATAAATGTGCTAGGTTTTCTAAAATTGACTCCTTCCACCTTAGGCCATGAACTAATCAATTACCCCTCATAGTACACAGCTTTGACAACAGCATAAACTTTATGTAACAAAAAAAAGTTTATGCTGCCTAATATAATAACAATGTTGGGAAAAATTAAAAATAAACATTAGCCACACCAACTCAAAGAGGGAAGGTGGTGAACCGAGTCCTAATTAATTGCTCTGTATACTCAAAGTAACCATGACTGTTTACATCAGACATATCAAAGCTAATGGAAAGTTAATACCAATATAAGGAGAATAATATCTTCTAGAGGAATGTCTCACTGTTTCCTTGGTGATAAATTGTGCTGGTTATGTCAAATGAACACACTAGATAGCTTTATGAAGCATAAGCGTGATCTTTCTAAGATTTCTATGTGAATGCTCCTACATTAAATCGGATTTTATCACTGTGAAGAATATCTTTCATTTACTGGGTAACAGATGTCAGTTTTGTTTACTCAGTGTTACAGATTTTCATTATTACATTGGTTCTTCCTCCTTCTCCACATTGAATTATTAATGGAAAAATCAGATTAGTGTATAATATGGAGCTGGTGCTCTGACAGTGTAAAGGTGCCCCGTGTTACAGAAGGTCTGACTTACTTAAATCCAACTTAACACAAGTTCTTTCATAAATCTTTGAAGTGCTTTTCAAGATAAGAAAGTTAGGTACAGAGATGTAGACAATTTTAGGAGTTATGGAATAGGGAAAGCAGATAGTTCATCCAAAAGGCAAAGAGCCTTCAAAATAAAATTGTTTACATGTAAATTATCACAGTAATCAAAAAGGTGCATTATCTTAAATGTCCTAACTGTCATGGTGGGATTCAAGCCAGTGTATAAGTATTAATACCACTGAATCGCATCATAAAACTAGGAAATCTATATTCAAATAATTGAATAAAAGTCTAGAAATAACAAGAAATGCTTTATTTTAGTAACCAGGCCATTGCTAGATTGTCATAAAAATTGTTCACATATGTAACAATCTGCAGAAGGAATTCAACAGGTCAGGCAGCATCTGTGGGGGAAAGGAACAGTTAATGCTCTAGATTCAAACCCTATAACATCAACTAGTCTTTTCACCCAAAGGTATTGCTCATCCCCCTGATTTTCTCCAACAGATTGTCTGTTGCTTCAGATTCCAGCATCTACAATCTCTAGTGTCTCTGGTTCGCCTATACAGTACACTTCAGAAGAAAATCTGCCTTTCTCATGTCCAGTAATGTGTTTGTCTGTTAACTTCCTACTTAGTTTAGGATCAGTTATGATAGACAAAAATTGTCTGTATTTCCGGTGACACCTATATCCTGTGAACAAATAAGTAAAGAGAATCCCTCATTTTGTCATTGCTATCCATCCTTGGGACTAACTCTTACACATTGAGACTTTTAGAGGAACAGGGGCATGCAAAGATGTGCCAGCCAATCTAATCAAATATTTACAAATCTGTATGTAATGGGCAAGAGTCTAGCCATTTCACAACCAATAGATCTGATCAGGGCTCCAAGATCCTGTATATTCACTCATGAATAGAAGTGAACAATTAAGTAGTTAACAAGAGGAGACTCGAAGAGCAGAATTGAAACCAAACTTATAGCCAAGCTGTTCCAAAACAGTTAAAAAATGACATTCTGTAAGATGAATTACTATCCCAAGAGTGTCCTCTCAATCATTGGCAAAGCAATGAAGAAAATTGCTCATCAATAATCTACTCAATTGTTCTTCATACTCTGTGTTTGTATTTATTTATTTAGATCATTTATTTGTGTTGTTTACTAATACATTTTACTCTTCTCTCCATGTTTAGTTATATAAGGACCTTTGCATGCATGAAGTCGTCATAAAGCCCGTACCATGGGGCAGCCCAATAGCATATTTGTTGGCACAATGCTTTGCAGCACCAGCAACCTGGGTTCAATTTCAACCCCCTCCCCCCACTAACTGTAAAGTATTTATACATTCTCCTCATGACTGCGTGGGTTTCCTCAGGTGCTCCGGTTTCCTCCCACAGTCCAAAGATGTACCAGTTCATAGGTTAATTGGTCATTGTAAATTGTCCCATGATTCCTCTAGGGTTAAACTGGGGGTTACTGGGCGGCACAACTCAAAAGACTGGAAAGGCCTACTCTGTGCTGTAACTCAATAAATAAAGACACTAATTAATTCAGCATTTCTGACTGGTAACCTATGCTTTCCCTTAACTTGTGGCTTTGCATTACTATTAAAGCTACTTTTTTAGTATCTTTAATTGTTTAAAAAGTATAATACAATTTTAATTATTTGCTGAGATTGGAGAGGAAAATTAATTAATTTTATTGGGATATACTGTATATATTGCCTTTCACAATATTGCACCTTCTTATATCTTTCAATGCTAAATTGTGTTGGCACAAATTATACTGTAGTACAGCTGACAGAGAGGTGGTTCAGCACAGACAGAGAGTTCCTGATTTCTGCATTTCACTGTTTTGCACCAACACCAGAATTTGTTGTTCAATTTACTATTTAATAAAGGTGAGTGTTGGTGGTCTCAACAACAAAGAGAAAAGAAGATTAGCTTTATTTGTCATGTGTATATCGAAACATACCACAAAATGTGTTGTTTGCATTAAATCAAATCAGCAAGGTTTGTGCTGGATTGTCCACAAATGATGCCACACTTCTGGTGTCAATATAACATGCTCACAACACACAAACACTAACTATATATCTTTGGGATGTGTGAGGAAATCAGGGCACCCAGTGGAAACCCATGAGGTCATGGGCAGAATGTATAAGCTCCTTACAGACTCTGGTGGGAATTCAAATGCAGTCTGTGATCATTGGCTCTATAAAGCATTGTGGTAACTGCTACACTATGGTTAGTCCAACATATATCATATTACCTTCTTTATTCATTTAATTAAAAACATAAATTTTGCTTACCTTAATTTAATGTTATATATCAGTGTTCCTACAAGTCATTTTAGGGCTGTTATGAAGTAAAACAATAATGATTAAGTAGATTTATTACTGAGAATTAGAGAATTGAATTAGCTTTATTTGTCGCATGTGCAGTAAGACATCAAAACACACAATGAAATGTAACATTTTGCATCAACCACAAACACAATTCAAGGACTGTGCTGGGGACAGCGTGTAACTCACTAGCCATAAACATATGTCTTTGGAATGTGGAAGGAAACCAGAGCATCTGGAAGAAACCCATGTGGTCAGGGAGTGAATATACAAACTCCTTACAGAAATGAACCCTGATAGAAGTTGCCAATTAATTGCACAATTGTGCTAAACTGTAACACTATCATGCTGCTCCCTACAAAACAGCACATTTCACTGTATGTTTCAATGTACCTGTGATAAATAAAGCTAATGTAACTGTGGCACTTTCTATAGGATCTATCAAGCCAATAGTTTTGAGTCAGAAGCTGAGAAATTGACTTGCAGCCTCTTAATGAAATTAGAACAGCAGTCTGGGTCAACCTAATGCTATGTGTTAAAGTCTTGTAAAGGAAGAGTTCTTCAGTTGAATGTAATGGAACTATATTATCAGGCTTTCCTTTGCAATGTGGTGCTGGGACAGACTAAAACTGAGCCACACAGAAGGTGTAACTGGGAAATATAAAAATAGCTATTCACAGAAGAAACCTCTGAGAGAGAGAGAGGAAGAGAGAGAGTGTGTCCAGGAGATCCCACTCTCCTGATACAATGTTTTATATTTCTTCAACACAAAGATAACAACAAACAATTAACTACAGTTTCAATTGCTATAATCACCTACTTAATTCTACTATTTGGAATATAGTCAGGAAAATTTATGGAATTACCTATTTGCAATGGCAGCATATCCCAACGAACAGAACCCCTTTGAATATCCAACACTGCTGTCTGTTCCAAAAGCTTCTGAGTACAAACTGCTACTTCTACTACTGCAACATCGACTCAGACCTAGAGGGCCTGATCTGACTAGTACAAACTGCAAACACCCAAAATATACTGCTTTTGCTACAGTATTGAGGGGTGCCTCCACAAAATATACAATTACCAAGAAAGTTAATTGACAAAACAAATCTCTAGATACAAACTATCCATTGGAAATTAAATCATGTACAGGCCTCATTTCCTGAAGACCTCATTTTAGTTCACTTACTTTTCACCCCCAAAATGGTGGTCTCTACCATGCAGCAGTGTCAAAATCTGAATGGGGTACTTTGCAAATTCTTAGAGCTGTTCCTATTTAGTTTCACAGTTGTTCTCTCCTGTAGCCAGGTTTCAAAAGTACATACAAGTAGTACCCAGCCGGCTGGTGGCATAGTGGCATCAGTGCCAGATTTCGGAGTGAAGGCTCCCGAGTTCAAACCCAGCCAGCTCCCCTGACACGCTTTCCATCCGTGCTGGGTTGAGCGTCGAGCTAGCCCATAAAAAAGAAATTGCCTGCTACAGAAACATCAACAACAAAAAGTTGATGGCCTATGCTCTCTCGTGAGTTTAAAAGGCAATTTCCTTCCTTCTTTATGAGCAGCACCTATGAAAGGTTGCTTAAATAAATGGATGGCAGAACATTTCCAGAAAATCAGAAAGACTTCAACTGATGAAGAACGATGCTCAGAGAAGACATGTTTTCTGTGTGGGACCATGTAGACCCTCCAAGGCTACAGCTGTATATTCTGTATATACAGGGGGATTTCAGGGGCATCTCTCTAAAGCATACTATCGCATTGACATAGCCTATGAAGTTCTCCAGCTTAGGGAACTTTGTGATGTATATTCTATCAATTTCTAGGAGCTCTCTTTGAGGAAGATCTTTGAATGAGCTCCCTAATATAACAGTGAGCTGTAAACAGTCAGGAATGGCAGAGATTAGCAGCAGCAGCCTGGAGAAACCCTAAGGCCTGGAAAGTGGGAGTGGCCTAAACCTCCACACACAAAAAAAAATGCAGACAACCAAGTAATGTTACATTTGAGATCACAGGAGGTTACAGATCTCATTGTAGGCGAAGAATGCAGCTGGAGAATTTGCCCTTTAGCCAGCAAATGTTTATAGAGATACTGTAGATGTTTTCTGTGATTGAGTAAGTACTGTTGCTTTTCAGCTTAGTAAGGTGAAAGATCAGGACTGAAATATACATTACTATTGATGCTATTTAAGAAAGTTGAAGAAGGGAAAAATGTTAGGGACAATGAAAATCCTACCAAAAAGGCAAGAGTTAATTTTCCAGTAGTACCAAACACTAGAAATGTGTTCATATTGATCTGTATCAGATTAAATCTGCTTTTAATAGCACAGTCCATTTTTGATGTCGTGCTACTAAATAAATTTTCAGCAATTATGTAGAAAAGACTTCTGCATAGTTTATTTTTCTCTAGCATGACAAAAGTCCATGCAACTGCGAAGAGCTTTGGTGGCTTAACTGAGATTTGGAGCTCGAAAACTGACAACATGCTTTCAATGATCAGATATGCGATGGAACTAGGTAACATTTGGTGATTCCCTTACTGCTGTGATATTACTGATAATGAATAAGGAACATTGTAGATTGTGTACCAAAAAAGAGTGCAGAAAACATTATTATATGTGAAGGACTTTTGGTGTCTCATTTCTCCTTGGTTTTCCAGTCTCTTGCTAACCTCTCCTCCATGTTCTCTCCATTCAATCCCTGTCCTACTGATGCCACAACTCCCATTTCCCCACCCACTCCTTCTACTACCTTCCAAAGGTGTGAAATTTTAAACTATGTAGTCATAACAATGCTAACATTTTTAACATTATGTTTAGTGCCACTTCTGTGCAATGATTTGGGACAAGATTATGCTTTGATATCCTGTAACAGCCCACACTTAATTCAACGTAAATAACTTAGCAACTGGTTGAATAGAAATTTGTGATGGTGATGGCAACTTTATAAGACTTCTCCAGTTCTATGATGCCAAATAATCCTTTGGAACCTAAACTGTTAAATTGTTAGTGTCAGTAAAATTAGACTCCTTACTTATGGGAGGGGAGACAGGGGGTATGGATAGGTAGAATGAAAAAATGGTTGCCGCTACAGGAAATCTATAACAATTCCAGAAAATTATGGAAACAGCAGCAAACTATATTTGTGGGAAGAGAAACAGAGCATTTTTCGTTTACGTTTCTTCTTTGTTTAAATGTCATTTCTCTGGAGCTTGACAATTAATTATCTGCTTGTATTTTATAGAAACATAGGAACATAGAAAACCTACAGCACAATACAGGCCCTTCGGCCCTCAAAGTTGTGCTGAACATGTCCCTACCTTAGAAATTTCTAGGCTTACCTATAGCTCTCTATTTTTCTAAGCTCCATGTACCTATCCAAAAGTCTCTTAAAAGACCCTATTGTATCTGCCTCCACCACCATTGTCAGCAGCCCATTCCACGTACTCACCAGTCTCTGAGTAAAAAACTTACCCCTGACATCTCCTCTGTACCTACTCCCCAGCACCTTAAACCTGTGTCCTCTTGTGGCAACCATTTCAGCCCTGGGAAAAAGCCTCTGACTATCCACACAATCAATGCCTCTCATCATCTTATCCACCTCTATCAGGTCACCTCTCATCCTCCACCACTCCTATTTTCATAAGGCATGCTCCCCAATCCAGATAACATCCTTGCAAATCTCCTCTGCACCCTCTCTATGGCTTCCACATCCTTCCTGTAGTGAGGCATATTTAGTCTTTATACGTGTAACAGTTTAATATGCTTCTAGTGGTTACATAAAGTATTATTCTGGAAAGTTCTGGATGTATATAGTAAGTACAAAGCCCAAGAAATATTCAATAGGTTAGGCAACTCTATTGGAGAAAATATTAAGTTAATATTTCAGACTGATGACCTATTATCGAAATGCTATAGATGGAGATAAAATATTTCTAAGGCTCCAAGGGATGGGGAGGAAAGAACAATGAGAAGGTTGCAATTTGCAGGATTGGGAGAGATTACATGACAAAGAGATGATGTTGCACAGTAACGAATGTTCAGGAGAAGTATGAATGCTGAATAATTATCTAAAATTACAGCAAGAGGAATTAAACTGCTTGAAATACTCATTATCTGAAATTGTAGCACTTCATTTAATTTCCTTTTCCTTTTCTTCCACCACTCAAATAGATTATTTCATAGTCATCCATTTTCATCAAGCTTATGTTTTCCCGAGTGAAATATTTTACAAGACTAATTGCTCTTTACCATGACTGGAGTTATGTGTAGTCTATAAATTTAAAAAAGTCCTGTTTTACCAAGTTCAACTCCTAACAGGACTGTAAACTGTCCCCTTGGAATTTACATGCACATTTCCCTTCAGTCTGAAATTGTAGTACATTGCTTTATGATCTTTAGTCAGGTTTCTATTCATGCAACAAGTGACTATCCATATAACACCATGGACTTCATTTTGCAAACAAGGCTAGTAGACCAACAAAACAATATCAGCCACAACGCTGTCATCCTTTACTTCATCAAAGAAGCATTATTCTCTGTTAACACTATTGTTTTCATTTTATTTCAATGCCAAATAACTTCATCCAACATGCAAACCACTATCTCCTTCAATGACTCCATCTACACCCAGCTGTCTGAGGAATGAAGCTAACATAATCGATGATCCCTCCCACCCCGGTCATTCTCTCTTCTCCCCTCTCCCATTGGGCAGAAAGTGCAAAAAAAACTTGACAGCACATACCAATTAGCTCATTACTGCTTTTAACCGATTACTATTAAACACTTGAATAGACCTCTCAGAAGCTAAAAGATAAACTCTTGATCTCCATCTTGCAGTAGGCCTTGAACATTGTTTGTCTACCTTCACTTTCTCAGTAACTGCAACAATATATTCTGCCTTCCTCCGGGTGCCCCTCCTCTGTCCTTTTCTCCCATTGTCCTCTCTCCTCTCCCATCAGATTCCTTCTTCTCCAGCCCTTTGCCTTTTCTATCTATCATCTTGAGCTTCTTCCTTCATAATTGCTCCCCCATCTACCTGGTTTCACCTATCACCTTCTAGCTTGTCTTTCTTCCTCTCCCCCAACTTCTTTTTCTGGCATCTGCCTCCTTCCTGTCCAGTCCTTTTGAAGGGTCTCAGCCTGAAACATTGATGGTTCCATAGATGCTGCCTAACCTGCTGAGTTCCTTCAGTACTTTGTGTGTGTGTTGCACTATGCTCTGCATTCTGTTTTCTTTTAACAATCTCAGTGTAATCATGCATAGTATTATCTATCTAACACACTGTAAGGTTTCACTGCTAATGCAATGGCTTCTCTGCAATATTCCACTGCTAAAATAATAGTTTCTCTGTCAAGCGATGGATCAGTTGGGAGCTTCTGATGACACCATCCCCCAAGTTTACTGTAACCTGACTGCTCTGAAGACAAATCAGCTGCCGGAATTGAGTTCTGGGGAAGTGGCAGCTGCTCAGCGAGATGATTCGGGCATTGGTACCATGTGGTCCACGGTTGAAAAGGGAGACATGGCTCAGGTGGAGAAGACGAAACACGCGTTGGTGCCTCCATTACTGCAGGAATGGCCTTGGGTGGAGTTGAAGAGAAAGATTGTATACCAGGCCACATCACCCCCGGACCAGCCTCGGCCTTGCCTGCTGGTTTTACCTGAGAAGTATCAGAGGATTGAGTTGAAGTCAATTTGTGATGATTCTGGACACTTGGGGGTGGAAAAGACCTATGGATTGCTCAGAGACCGGTGTTACTGGCCCCCGATGAAATCAGAGGTCAAAGGATACTGCAAGTCATGCATTGGATGTATACGGCAGAAGACACTGCCCACATGGGCAGCTCCCTTGTCCCACTTGCAGAGTGCAGGGCCTCTGGATACCCGGTATGTATGGATTTCCTGTCAATAGAACCTGATGCCAACAACATGGCGAATGTCTTAGTCATCATGGACCACTACACCAGATATGCTCAGGCTTTTCTTACTAAGGACCAGAGGGTGACTACAGTGGCAAAAGTGTTATGGGAGAAGTATTTCATCTATTATGGCCTTCCCAGGCGGATTCATAGTGACCAGGGACGGGATTTTGAGAGCAAACTCATCTATGAGTTACTGGACATGCTTGGAGTTGAGAAGTCGAGGTCCACGCCCTATCACCCGCAGGGTGATCCCCAGCCTGAGAGGTTTAATCAGACCTTGCTAGACATGCTCGGGACCCTGGAGGTCAGTAAGAAGAGCAAGTAGAGTCAACATATTGGGCATCTGGTCCGCAGTTACAACTGTACACAAAATGAAGCTACTGGGTATTCACCATATTATCTGATGTTTGGGCACGAGGCAAGGTTGTCCATTGACCTTTGTTTTGGGACTGACAAGAGTGGCTTACCCCCGAAGACTTATCTGAAGTATGTTTCTGATATGAGAAGAGAGCTGAAAAGGGTTTGTGATTGGGGTTGCAGCTGCCAAGCAGAATCAAGGAAATAAGAGGAGGTATGATCAAGAGGTAAGGTTCACCCAACTCCTGCTGGGAGACTGAGTCCTCATAAGGAATTTTGGATATTGGAAAGCATAAGTTGGCTGACTGCTGGGCAGCTATGCCCTATGTGGTGGACAGTCAGATGCCAAACCTACCAGTTTTCTGGATGAAACCAGAGGTTGGGAATGGGCCTGTCAAGATTCTCCATTGGAACCATCTAGCCTACACCTAATAAGAGGACTCTGCGGAAACGTGGGGTAACTGCAGGGCCCACAGCAGGGGAGGTTAGGCTGGCCCCCACCCCTGAGAGGGATACTGATTCAGAGGTTGAGGACCTGGATGTGTGGTATATGCCACCTTTCGCTAACTCCCCATTGGTTAAGGAAGAGACTCCCGGCCCTTCTCCCACTGAGTCAGGTGAAATGGGCGAGTCTATCTGTGGACAGCCTGGGTTGCAGCGGGACTCTGCAGGAGACGAAGTGAGGCTTAGCAATGAGAAAAGGGGTCCGAGTTATAGGTGGGCATGAGTGATAGATCGCGGGAGGCCTCACCAGGTAGACTGGAAGTATCCCCAGTAGTGTCTAAACCTGAAGAGTTAGGTGAAGGAGTGCAGAGGTCTCAGAGAATTAGGAGACCACTGGATAAGCTGGTCTACATAGCACCAGGGGAGCAGAGTGTGACCCCAACCATTTTGGGGAGCTATGTCACTACCTTGTGCACCTGGATTGGACTTTTTGTTTTGCAGGAAGGGTTTGGTGAATTATCTCGATGTCATGAGGACATGACATGACTAAATTTGGTGAGAGGAGAGTATAGCACGCTGGAAAGTTTCACTGCTAATGTAATGGCCTCTCTGTAATGTTCCACTACTAAGGTAATGGTTTCTCTGAAGCAGCAATGTTTGGGTTATGACGAGAGATAACAGGACATGTTAGCCAATGAACGGATGTTGTTCTTTCTTGTGTGTCTGGAAGTAGCGATTTTGTGGTCTTTTGCCGGGGGGGGGGGCGCAGGGGACGAGGAGAGAAGACACAAATGGAGAGAGTTGGTAGACCACCAGACGGAGTGGATTTGGAGGAAGGGTCCGAAGGTCAACGACGATCGGAGGAGGTCAATGGTGGACGGATGGCCTTATCAGTGATCTCCAACATTTGCAAATTACAGCCTTTCATGAGAATGGGCCCTTTTCTTTTTTTGTTTCTTTACTAACCATATAGTCAAATTAAGAATTATAATGCTCAATCGTTTAATCGCATATTGTGTACTGTTTGTTGTTTCGTGGTACTGATTTGTAACAGGGACACATCACGCAGCATCCACCCAGACGAAATTTCTTATATTTGGCCGGGCTGAGGAGCTATCATCCTGTAGATTAAGCCGCTAGCTGAACCAAGAGTTACATAGCATACAAAACAAAAGCTACGCATGACAATAATAAACCAATACTCTCATGTATCTAACAGTTGTTAATCTGAATTAAACTAACTGATCTGTAGTTCTGGTCAGAATCGGTTTATTGCTACAATATGTACTAAAAGAGTGAAAGTTGTTGTTACTGATTTTATAACTAACTTGCTTCTTTTTAAAAGGTGAATATTTTCAATTCTTCACTACTTTGGCACCAATTTACACTACCGATTAAATAAAATTAGAAATGTAGAAATCTGTGTTAAAAATAACTAAAATAGCATACTTCCCATATTTAAGGTGCAAAACAAGGAAGGGTGGGGAGAACAAAAGTGAATGATCTAGGTTGTAAATTGGCAGAGATTATACAGTATAACAAAAGACATGATGTTAATGCTCTTGTAGTACATTCATTCACCATTCCTCCATAGTACTCTGTTGCAGAATTAGTACTCCTTCATGATAAATTAATAGGCACTTAGCGGCACACAAAAAGCACTTTTGTATACATTTTGTTCTACTCCATTCCCCATAGTTACCAGTCTGCAATAATATTGCTCTTTCCTGACTGCCTCACAAATATTGAAATACATTTAAGAGCTGTTTTGCATGACAATTATATTCTGCTAGTGGATTGCAAAGCACTTCGCCCACTACAGCTCACTCTTCTCATGTAATCTACTCTTCCCATATTCTTTGACATGGCTTTTCTTAATAGGTCGTATGGGGAACGGTCAACATAAGCACCAATCTATCACGTAAGCTTCTGTAATTTTCCAGTTTATCTACAAGAGATTCATTGGTCACCCTATTAATAGACATGCTTGAATCACCCTGGACCTTCAATGGCGTTATTGTGCCTCAAATCAATTCCAAGGGGCTTTTGCAACACTCATTAACTATGTATACATTATATAGGCTGTATCTTTTCTCTTTACTGTCTGGCAATATTGATATTCTTTGCTTTGCTAGTAGCATCATGTTGTGCTGGTCAAAACATATTCCAACATAGTACGCACTCATAGGTATAATTTAATATGTCCTCGTGTAATGTCCCAATGCTTCAGAAAGCGATGAATTTGATATGATTGAGTACAATCACAATGCAAGCTCGGTACCATTAGCAGCTTTAAAACCTATAATAATCTGTCACTTGGCTAGGTGTTTGAGCACAAATTGCACTCTAGGTAATATAGCAGTCAGGAAGAAGTTATATTTCTCATTGCAAATTCCGTATTTCCGTGCTATGACATAATTTGCCTCTCAGCCCAAATCCTACAGTAGATTTAGAAAGGGACTAGTCAGTACATCATGTTGATTCCAACATAATCCCAGGAAGGTCATTACCTTTCTTCATTCAGGGTCAAACACAGCTCTAGAATTAGATGGGAAAGATCATGCGCAGAAATATAACACTAGCACCTGTCATTCCTCCCTTTAATAGGCATTTCTTTACTCTTGCAGCTAATCATTTGCATAATTTGCAGTTCCATACATTAAAACAGGTAACATTTAAAGCAACAGAACATTATGCATTTCACAATTCTGATTGTGATTATTTATACTTGCCTTTCCCTTCATTGACAGCTTTGCAAGTTTACTTTAGATAACCTATTTCTAATTATGATCCCACTGTGGTTTCACATACATTGTGAAATACTGCTGCTTTCCAATAAAGGAGGCAATAGATGGCTGTGAATATCAACCACTAATAGCTATGAGACTAAGTAGATCATCTGAGAATTGTTCCTTCTTCATAAGTTGTGCTGTTTGGCAGTGCAAGTGATGAGAATACAAGCTGCATCATCCTGACAGATGACAGATTCAAAGAGCCATTGGCACTCTCCTAGACCAGAGCATTAGACAGGCCTGCAATCTGGTGAATGCAACACTCTTCCATTGGCATCAGTACCTGTGGTACCATGCCAGTCAATCCAGTAACAGACACCCAGCTGCTATATGCGGGTGGAGTGAGCTTTCTTTAAAAGCATATGGAATTCCTCTGAATTCCACATGTCGCCACAGAGACAGAATCTTTTTCTGATGTACTGTGCAACACACACAATATGCTGGAGGAACTCAGTAGGCCAGGCAGCACCTATGGAAAGCAGTAAACATCTTGGGCCGAGACCCTTCATCCAGTCCTAATGAAGGGTCTCAGCCCGAAACGTTAACTGTTTACTCTTTTCTGTAGATGCCGCCTGGCCTGCTGAGTTCCTTCAGCATTTTGTGTGTGGTGCTTGGATTTCCAGATTCAGCTGATGTACCATAGATTGTTTGTGCCTGTTGAAATGGAGACAAGAATAGAGGCTACACAACAGTAAACGCTTGGGTAAGGACTTCCATGTACTTCTTGACATCTCTGAAGGCCTTCTAGCATTTTGGAAAATGTGCTGAGACATTTGATACTATTGGTTCAGCCTTCTCATGTGAACTACCCTATCACCTGTATCCTTTACTTTTGAACTATTGTATGACTATTTCGGTATCTGTTGTCCTAACTCCCTTACCCCCAACTGCGAGAGCCTTCCAATATTAGATGTCATACCAAGTGATGTAGATAGCTTTGAATACTGCACTGTACCCCCAATGATGCCAGAAAAGCTAAGGTCTGTTTGGATGTATGAAGTAGATTGAAGGTCTCATACCCTTACCACATCAGATCAAGATTAAGGATTTGTTGACTAATTTAGTTCTCTCTGAATTCTGTATTGAGAATTGCTAAAAATCATTCTTTGTATTGGGGGGGGGGGGCATTTAGGGCGTAAATAGACAGAAGAACCAACAGTACAATTCAAGGAAGAGGCACTGAAAGAGTTTAGATATTTGCCCATTGTTATCCATTATTAATTCTGATTTTGTACATGTGCAGGCTCTTTGGTACCCAAGCCCATAATTGCCAACTCACCAGGTATGATGCTAGATATGCTAGGTCATTTACCATGTGCTGAACCATGCAATATAACTTTGTAATCCCAAAGCAAAGATTAAAATTGTTCTACATTTAATGAAAGAATTGGACACATCAGTGTGCTCATCCATTGTTCATTGTAGTTCAGGAATCATCAGACAGTTTTTAAAGATTATTGCACTCACTTTGACCAAGTGAGCAAGATCAATTTGCCAACTCCCTTACCACTCAGCCCTGATGAAGGGACTTGGCCTGAAATGTTGAATTTTTATTCTTTTCCATAGATGCTGCCTGGCCTGCTGAGCTTCTCCAGCATTTTGTGTTGTAGGAATTATTAGAATGGTACAGTTAGCCAATAAAAAAAATGAACACATGTGATTAAATGTGTACCACAGAGGCAATGAGTAGGGAGAATGTACAAAGTGTGAAGAAGATTTATTAGGTAAGGACAGACCATGAGATGGGATAACATACATAAGCTGTGGAGTCAGCACACTAAAATTTCCTTCCCTCTTCATTTTCTCCTCAAAGGAAGGAACTTGTAATAAAACATAGTTAACATCCTAATGTGAGCACCATCCATTTAGAGATGCCCTACCCTATAAAGAGATGGTATTTCCCACCAAGAGAGCAGTAAATACTTGCAGGGCTGGTGATTCTGGGAAAGTTGGATCGTCAGTTCTGAGGAAGGATAAACTTCTTTGAAAATGGGGACATTTAAGTGAAAGAGTATGGAAAGCAATGAGCTTAACATTCTTGGCTAAAATGAATATTGGGGAAGTAAAACAAGAGGGAAGAGATAGCTGGCACATTACTTCAACAATAAAATTGCAGTTGATAGTTCATCAGCAGTAATTGGTTAAAATTAACAATGAGAGATGAAATTAAACTCTTGGCAAATATGTAAATAGCAGGGCCCGGTTACTTCTGGTAATATTCCTGAAAGCCGCCCGGACACAGAATGGAAGGACTCAATTCTTCTTATATTTAAGTTAGTAACCAAGGGCATAGAGTTAAGATAATCAGTCAAAGATGTGGAGATCAGCTGAAAAAAGGTTTTCTCCTATAGGACAATGATGTTATTGACCTTGTTGGCTGGAAGGATTATGGAATCAGAAACCATAATCACACTTATAAAAAGTATTGATGCTGATTCTGATGAGGATGGAAATAATGTAATGGCAACACACCCCCTTTGACATGTAGAAGTCAAAGGGGATTGCAGAATGCTGATGAATAAGATCAAACTGCAGCAGCTGTCCCTATCACCACTGAGACCACCATCCATAACTACCCTACCACTAAGGTAGAGGATTTAGCCCAATGGCTGTGTCAGCAACCAGGGGAGTCCTTGCCCAGCTGGCTCAGCTGCCTATGGGATCTAGGAGCCTCCCAACTGCTTTTAATGTGTAGGAACTGATTCAGTTAGAGTCATTAACCGTGGGCCCATTGATCCTGGTGGAACTGTGGGCTGGTCAAGCTGATGGAGCTGAATACTCCCTGTGGACAGTGGTCATACAAGCTGTCCATGTTTGCTACCCTGCCCCTTTGGATTGGGATGTGTTTCTCCATTCCTGGAAAACCCCCCAGATGTTATTTCACACCTCCGTGAGATGGCAACACAATTTGCCATTTATAATAATAATGCCTTTCATGACCCTGAAGCTGCCCCTTTTCTCTTGGTATGCACACCCGATTGATGGAATTGGTGCCCTCATGGTGGAGAGGCAGCTTGTTGGCTCTGTTAGGAACAGCTGTGGGTCAAACTGTTACAGAGCACAGGAAGAATGGAACTAAGAATGCCCCAACACAACCGATGACTGTGCCTCAACAGTATCAAAGGGCCCCCCGTCCCATCTTAGTAGATGGTGCACCTACTGGTGTTCTTTACGTGTTATACAGTGAGCATTGTGACCCAGGTGAGTTGAATTCCATAGGCCAGACAAAAGGACCAGTCACTAGAATGTAATGTTAGTCCGAAAAAGCAGAATGTTCCCTGGATATACCTGGACTTGGGTGAATTGGACCATCGATGGCAAATTTCTCAGCCTATCACATAGGTGTATGGCCAGGGCTCCAGGACCACAGCTGTTGCTATGGCAACTCATATTTCCATGTCCTGAAGGGAGACTTGAGGCCATAGTTATCTATTACCCGTTGGTGGTCAGACAATAATAAATAGAAGGGAATTGCCGTTTGACGCACATACCCATAAGGAAGGGTGTGCACAAGAGTTTATTTGTCATGTGTAAGTGTTATATTTCTGAGCAAGCATCACAGAGACAAGAAGGAATTAGTAAAATATATGAACTGCTTGCTGAGTTCCCTCAGGATAGTCACCCAGACCTGAAGCTACTCCAGCCGAAGTCTTGCCTGTTGCATGGGGCGTTCCCATTGATCTTCTGACTCCTGCTCAGCAGCAGCACCAACAGCTCTGCGATACGGAAGAATGGTCGTCATTGCTGGAAGGCTGCTTCCTTCAGCCCTTTCACCTAACAAGTTCTGAAGGAAGGCTCTGATGGTTTGAGTCAATATGCACAGCTTGTAGGGGTGCAGACTGTTATTATGCATGAAATCGAAGGAAGCCATATTTATACCGATTCTTGGGCTTTTGCTAATGGACTTGCTGTCTCGTTGCCCCAGTGGAATCAGCAGGCTTATACTGTTAAGGTATGAACCTTATGGGGAGCGGAGTTATGGAAGGACATTTGGAACTGATCATCCCATGTTACCAATACTGTTTACCCATGTCAATGCCTATTTGAAAGATGATTTGCTAATGGCAAGATTTAAAAATATTGCTGACAAACTCGCTTGTGTTGACATGAAGATATCCAGCAAATATTGTTATTGCCACCTGCTTGGTAGGCCCTTGAGAATTCTTGTTATTTGGTGGTGCAGGGAATGGTGGAGTGGTCTAGGCAGCTGGGATTGTTCTTTCCAACTGATATAGCTTGTGCAGCTGTGGGGAATTGTAGGCAATGTTCATAAATTAACGACCACTGAATGAATATGGACGAGGCACCGTGGGAGTGCCCCTGTTCTGATTTAGCAAATAGTTTACTGTATTTACTGCAGAGCAGCAATGGCATGCGTTTCTGGGGAAAATGAGGAAGGTACAGGACATGTGTATTCCAAAAATGAAGAAATACTCAAATGGTAAAATAGTACAACCATGGCTGACAAGGGAAGTCAAAGCTATTGTAAAAGCAAAAGAAAAGGCACACAACAAAGCAAAAATTAGTGGGAAGATAGAGGATTGGGAAGTTTTTAAAAATCTACAGAGAGCAACCAAAAAAATATTAGAAGGAAAATGATGAAATATGAAAGTGGATAGTAAAAGTTTTTTCAAGCATGTTAAAAATAAAAGAGAAATGATAGTGGATATAGCACTGCTAGAAAATGAGGTGGGGAACTTAATAACAGGGGACAAGGAGATGGCTTAGGCACTAAATGAGTATTTTGTGACAGTCCTCACTGTGGAGGACACTAGCAGTATGCCTGATTTTGTAGTGTGTGAAGGAAGTGGGTGCAGTTACTGTTACAAGAGACAAGGTGCTTAAAAAGCCAAAGACCTAAAGGTACATAGGTCACCCAGACCAGAGGAATTGCACCCTAGGGCTCTGAAAGAGGTAGTGTTAGAGGTTGTGGTGGCATTAGAAATAATCTTTCAAAAATCATTGGACTCTGGCATGGTGCCAGAGGACTGGAAAATTGCAAATGTTACTCCACTCTTTAAGAAAGGAGGAAGGCAGCAGAAAGCAAATTAAAGACCAGTTAGCCTGACCTCAGTGGTTGGGAAGATGTTAGAGTCAATTGTTAAGGATGAGGTGATGGAGTATTTGGTGACACAGGACAAGATAGTACAAAGTCAGCATGATTTCCTTCAGGGAAAAACCTGCCTGATGAACCCGTTGGAATTCTTTGAGGAGATTACAAGTAGAACAGATAAAGGGGATGCAGTGGATGTTGCATATTTGGACTTTCAGAAGGCTTTTGATAAAGTACCACACATGAGGTGCTTACCAAGTTAAGAGCCCATGGTATTACAGGAAAGTTACTAATAAGGTTAGAGCATTGGCTGATTGGTAAGAGGCCGCAAGTGGGAATAAAAGGATCCTTTTCTGTTTGATTGCCACTGACTAGTGGTGTTCCGCAGGGGCACCACTAGTTGGCACCACTACTTTTTAAGCTGTATATAAATTATTGAGATGATGGAATAGATGGCTTTCTTGCCAAGTTTGCAGATAATACGAAGATTGATGGAGGGGCAGGTAGTGTTGAGGAAACAAGTAGGATGCAGAAGGACTTAGACAGATTAGGAGAATGGGCAAGAAAGTGGCAAATGAAATACAATGTTGGAAAATGTATGGTCATGCACTTTGGTAGTAGAAATAAATGTGCGGACTATTTTCTAAATGGGGAGAAAATCCAGTAATCTGAAATGCAGAGGGACTTGGGAGTCCTTGTGCAGAACACCCTGAAGGTTAACTTGCAGGTTGAGTTGATGCAGAGGTAGGCAAATGCCATATTAGCATTTCTGATTTGATGGAGATGGATGTGAAAGCACAGAGGAACATCTGGAAAAATTTCTGAAACGCTGGTTTGCTGCTGTCGTTACTGCACGGTTGGGAACTTTTCAGAGGGAAGGCCTCAAAATCCCTGGCTTTGCCTGCTGTTGGCAACCGAGATGGAGGTCGAATCGTTCGGATAGAGATGGTGCTCAGTACTTGGTGTCGGAGAGCTGATCGGAGGCTCGAAGTTTTCGGATGAATCAGAGTCAGACCGTGGTTAGGTATGGCAGGGAGAGTTTTTCTTCCTTTTCCCATCTGCGTGAGATGTGGGACATTTGAGAGACTTTGAACTTTTACTGTGCTCATGGACTTCTTCATCAAGTTATGGTATTGTTGCACTGTTATAACTATATGCTATAATTATGTGGTTTTGTTAGTTTTTTTCAGTCTTGGTCTGTCCTGTGTTTTGTGATATCACACCAGAGGAAATATTGTATCATTTCTTAATACATGCATTACTAAATGACAATAAAAGAGGACTGTGTGTCTCCATAATCTAAATAATCTAAATTTCAAGAGGTCTAGAATACAAGAACAAGGATGGGATGCTGAGGCTTTATGAGGCACTGGTGAGGCCTCAGCTTGAGTATTGTGAACAGTTTTGAGCCCCTCATCTTAGAAAAGATGTGCTGGCATTGGAGATGGTCCAGAGGAGGTTCACAACGATGATTTCAGGAATGAAAGAGTTATCATACGAGGCACATTTGATGGCTCTGGGTCTGTACTTGCTGGAATTCAGAAGGATGAAGGGGGATCTCATTGAAACCTTTCGAATGTTGAAAGGCCTCGACAGAGTAGATGTGGACAGGATGTTTCCCACAATGGGAGAGTCTAGGACAAGAGGGCACAGCTTCAGGATAGAGAGGCACCCTTTCAAAACAGAGATTCTTTAGTCACAGGTGGTGAATTTGTGGAATTTGTTACCACAGGAGGCTGTGGAGGCCAGGTCGTTGGGTAAATCTAAGGCAAAGAATGATAGGCTCTTGACTGGACATGACATCAAAAGTTAGGGGAGAAGACCGGAAACTGGGTTGAGGAGGAGATTAAAAAAAAAATCAGCCACGATTGAATGGCGGAGCAGACTCGACGGGCCCGATGGCCTAATTCTACTCCTATGTCATATGATCTTATGGTTTTATATTGGTCCCCTTCTTTACAGAAGTGATTCTGGTATCTCCTTACTAAGGTGGACACTTATACTGTTTTTTTAATGGCAGTCCCTACTGTTAAAGCTAATCGGGATGGTACCCTTTGGGGATTAGAACATCTTGTTTCCGCATATGGCAAACTCCTTGAAATTCAATCCAATAATGGTTCGCATTTTTCAGATTCCAGGATACAAGCATATCCTATCTTCAACAGTTCATGGTGGGTTTTCCATGTCCACTATTATCCTTAGGCTAGTGGTTTATCTTCAACAAATGAATGACCTATTAAAGCAGCAAATTTGATTGCTTACTCCGGCCCATACCTTATCTGAATGGTGTCGTGGTTTCTCGTTTCTCACAAACGACAAGGAGACACAGAAAATCCTTCAAGAAGTTTTAAACTTTAATTTGCAAATCAAAGCTGAGACAATCAGAAAGCTAGTCGCTGACTGCCCCCCGAGGCTTGTATACAGCATTTTTTATAGCAATTTCCTATCTTAGCTACATTATCATATCCAGTCGGCCTGTGATTACATATCATCAATATACCCGCTCTCGACTTTCCACTATTGTTTTACTCCCCAATTTAATTATGTCCTAGTTTACATTTTAGACCAGGTGTCTCCTCATCCCTAACCACAGTTATTTCTTAATTAGTCTTATTTTGACATACTGCCACATATTTCATTACCTTACTCGCCACCGTTATCTTTCTACTTGGTTTCATTCTAGTTCTCTTCATGAATTAATAGTGATTAGGTCAAAAGTCATGGCTACATAGTGAATACCCTCTATTCAGCTAGCAGTGGTTACATAGTAAATATAGAAAATATAATGTGTGCATTCGAGTAAATACTGAAATACTGTTGAGTAAATGCTGTAATACATATATAGTAAATATAGAAAATATAATGTGTGCATTCGAGTAAATACTGAAATACTGTTGAGTAAATGCTGTAATACATATATAGTAAATATAGAAAATACAATGTATGCGTTTACATTTTCTAATAATGGTTACCTGTCCTTCCCTATGTTTTGTATAATTTGAACAACTGCCCCCTGAAAGAGGTACCCGCTTTTTATTAATGACAGGACAACCTACTTCTTTTGTTCTTGATGGCACAACTGAATGCATTGATAAAGAGCCCATTCAATTCTACAAGGGGGGTAAAGTGTTTGTGACATACTCATCTTCCCCTCCAGTGGGGGGTGAGATTATAGCCGACAGACGAGGAAATACATATTGGGTGATGATACAAGGACAGGCCCTTCTTGTGTAGATAAGGGTAAACTGACGGGGGGGGGGGGGGGATGAAAACATTTCCAACTATCTCTCTGCTTTTATTTTTAAAGGTTCCTGCCAGAAATTTGCTTTGTTCTGTTTCAATACTTGTCTTGTAATTTGTTGGATGTTGAGACCCAACAAGCCACTGATTAACTTGTGATTTGTGAAGATGATATTGTTTTGGGAAGAGACATATATATTATGTGATATGTGCTAATTGAGGGCCTTAAAGTGTGAGAGAATTTTATAAACCTAGAGTGGCTGGCCTCATGCAACGTTTTTCTGTGAAACAAATGAAGTGCCCACTTGATTGTAATTTAACTCTTGGATCCCTGATCACAATGTTGTGTTTGTAAATCTTACTCACTCTGTTTGCATTGTCAGCAAGTTGTTGATACTATCCCCTAAGGATGAGGATGTATATTTTAATGTGAACCTTGAGGTTAATTATTGGACTTGTATCATTTCTCATATTTTAATAAATGTGAAAATATTAGTTTTAATCATCTAAGAGTTATTGACATGTATTTCTTTGTTTTAAACAGAAGGAAGAGCTTTATGTGTCTATAACCTACCAGACATTCAAAAGGTGGGTGTGTCATATTAAATTTTGTAAAACATTGAATGAATGTCTGGAGATTGAAATGATAACTTAGCTCTTTCTGATCCTGTAGCATGTTGGTAGTGTTTATGAAGTGGCTGTACAAGGTAAACACTGAAAGTCTGTTAATATCCGTAGAATATCCATAACTGGATTCTTTCTTAGTCTCAGGTATCATTAATTGAGAATGTCTACCAAGTTAGCTTGATGAATTCTTTCGGATTCTGGCTTAGCACTTGTATGTAATATTAATGTTCTTTTGGAAGTCCAAAGAAATGTTGTGTGCTATGAGATAATGGAGAGTGACCATTATGGTGCTTAATTGTTTTATAAGGGTATGAATGAAAGAAATCAGGCTGAATTAATGTAAGAACAAAGAACTTATCTGTCAAATAGTTGCTCTGCACTTGTGAAACTCATACTTATTGGAGTGCCCCGTACTGTTGGTTGGACTTCAACTGAGGGTCAGAAATTGCAAACAGTGTCTTCAAAGATTCAAAGTACATTTACTATCGAAGTATGTATACAGAATACAGCCCTGAGATTTGTCTTCCTACTGGCAGCCATGGAACAAAGATACACCCTGGAATCCATTCAAGAAAACATCAAACACCCTAAGTGAAAAAAGGACAGATTGTGCAAACAGCAAAAAAAGAACAAACAACACATAGAGCATCAAACGTTGAGTCCAGCAGTATTCATTTTAGTCCAGTTCAGAACTGTGCCGCTAGCCCACTGCAGGCCATAAAGCCAATCTTCACCAAGCTGCCCCAGTCTGCATCCATTGCCCCAATCAAAATCAGTAAAAAAAAGTCACCAGAATCCAGCAACACACACACAACATGAACCTCAAAGTTCCCCTAATGCATCCACAGCCTTGCCGATCAACCATTGCAATGAAGATCCCAACACTCCTACATCTTTCTCCAACAGCAACTAGTGAAAGGGAGAGGAAGACCAGTGAAACGCAGGCGGATGGTGCCGAATACCCACCCATTGTCCACTTTCATCCTTGTCAACTTCAACCTTGCTTGAAGGCTCAATTGGAGAGAAGCAATAGAGTTGATCAGGGGCTTGCACCCTGTCTCCAGCCTTCCAGGCCTGCAGACGTCATTGAACTTCCTCGGAGATGGCAAAGAGCCAGAATGCTCAATCGGTCCAAGAACACACCATCAAAATGTAAATCAGGGGTTCTAATTGCACACAGCTTAGTAGTAGAATCGTATTTAAAAGAAGAAGTGAAAGATGTAGTTCTATGAACTGCCTGCATGATGTCGCCAATGGTCACATTGTTTGCAGGCACTATCTTGAGGATTCCTAAATCTTCCTAAATGCTTGCTTTCCCATTTTAAATAAATTTAAAACATCCCTCATTAACCAGGTATGTAAATATTGACATCCATATCTTCCTTCCTCACATGTGAGTCTTCAATTCTGATCAGCGGGCCTTTAAACAATGACAGATGACAGATGTGGACTTACTCAATAATAGGTGCTTCAAAATCTATTCTCCGTACTCCTTCCTAATAAAGTTGTAATTTGCCCTCTCCCAATTTAGCAATAATCCCCCAACACACCCACTAAGGTCCAGACTTATCATTATTTACATCCACTTTAAAACTTAAGCTGTTACAGTCACTATTCTTTAAATATGCTCCCTTTGAAACTGCCATCACCTAACAAGGATTGTTTCCCAAAATAAGGTCTAATATAGCCCCTAAACAAGCTGTACTATTGTTCAAAGAAGCCTTCTTGGATGTATCTAACAAGTTCTGCCTTGTCTAAGCCTCTTGGGCTAATTAAGTTGCAGTTATTATTGCAGAATTTAGAATCAGCCACTTCAGCAACTCCGTTTACTTTACCTTTTTCCATCATCTGTCTACATATCTGTTCCTTTATCTTCCGCTAGCTACTGGGAGGCAGCATTCATCACCAAGGACCCCTACCGTCCAGCTCATACTCTCTTCTCACTGCTGCACAGGAGCCTTAGATCCCACACCACCAGGTTGAGAAGCGGTTCATCCATCAGGCTCCTGAAGCAGCGCTGATAACTTCACTCACTTCAACTCTGAGCTGATTCCACAATCTATGGACTCACTTTCACGGTCTGCAACCCATGTTCTCAATATTCATTGTGTATTTATTTATTCAATTTTTGTGTTTGCACAATTTATTGTCTTGTTTGTTTGTCCATCCTTGTTGTGTGCAGTTTTTCATTGATTATATTGTGTTTCTCTGTACTTAATGTGAATGCCCACAAGAAAATGAATCTCAGGGTAGTATATGGTGACATACATGTACTGGGATAATAACTTCTCTTTGACCTTTGGATCCCATCAGTATGATGTCATCTTTCTTGTTGCCTCTCTACCCTTTTGTATAATCAACCATGGTCCATGTACTCAAATGTTTATATAGTCAAGGCACCTTAAATATAGACATTTAATTCCTTCCTTTTGTACTATTTGATTCAAAAAATAATCAGTTGAATAGCCTGGCAAATAGCTTTGTAAACAAAAATTGAACGGTAATAATCATTGTTAACTTGATAAATGCAAGTATAAACAAATATTACTGTAATTAACTAATTCACTTCTGATAACTTAAACTTTTTCTCCTGAACTTTAAGGAGTAGGCATGTCTATGGCCACGTTTTATCAGCCGAGTCTCTGTATTATAACTCTGTCATAGTATGTACTACCTTTTTGCTTCTTTACAATTTCTTTTGCCATGGTCAAAGCTCTTTGGTTGGATATTGATGAGACATGCAGCAAGAATATGTAAGGATTTTTATCTGTTTTTGTCTCTTTGAAAATGTAAATGGCTATTGGACTAACAACAATTATTTATATGTTTGTTTATTAGTAAGAAAAATGCAGTATATACTGTTAGTATGATAAAATGGACCATTGACCTCAAAATCTAACTTGTTATAACCTTGTGCTTCATTGTCTAACCGCACTGCGTTTTCTTTGCAACTGCAACATGGGTTGTTTGTCCATCTTGTTGTGCATGGTTTTTTAATGATATTGTTGTTTTTCTTTGCATTTACTGTGAATGCCCATAAGAATATTAATCTCTGAGTTGTATGTGATGACATACTGTCTATGTAATTTGATAATAAATATGCTTTGAATTTTTGATCAATACATAAAATAAGCTTTTCACTGTCGTACATTGGTACATATTGTACAACTAAAATAAACCCATTTACAATGCAACGTGTATATGTCTTGAATTTTATCCGAGTTCTCAAACACTCTTATAGTAGAGGTAATACAATGTACTTGGACTTCAAAATTTAATTTCTGAATTTGAGAATCATGTGTTGTTGTTTTTATATATTGATTGGAGATGAATACTTAGGCTAATAAAAATCATCATAATTATTTGTATAGGTAAACCAAGAAATTTATAAAGATTAAAAAATCAAAGCATGTTGTGAAGTTAATATTTCACCTGGTAATGTAATAATTCTGCAGAAACAAGGAAGCAGTCTGCAGATAAAATTAAATCTGATATTGGTAGTATAATTGCAGCAATTGCTGAATAGTATACGCTATTTAAAACACTATTTTATACTAACGACGTTTATCTTCATTACTGGATTTAATGGCCTTTAACTGCATAGCTCTTAAGTCAATAGTAATAGCAAGGATCAGATATCTACTCTGTGTTATGACCTAAAGAAAAAGGCATTCTTTGTCTGAATACATGAATAACAGTCTTTCAGATTGTGGGGCAATAACATAGTCCAGCAGGGGTGGCAAACCTACACAGCCTTTTGATTCTTTAAGCCCCACTGATAATAAAAAATGCATAATGATTATCTTTACTGCCAAATGCAGCAGCAAATGATTTTTATAACCCAAGAGCAGGGAGATGGTTGCAGAGGAAATGTCTCACACAGGCTCGGTTGTAAACTAGATGGTTACAAGAACTTGTGACATTGGATGATGTGTTTGGAAATCCTCGCAGACATTGTGCACACATCAGTATCTGGATAGTAAGCAGTTACAATAACAAAACTACTTAGAAATTATGTTATTTTTCAGTTGTCTTTTTAATATTAATATTTTCTGAGCAGGTTTTCTAAAATACATTTTTTCAATCTGTCTCTGTCATAATTTTATTAACAGTTAAACAATGAATATACATAAGCAACAAGAATCATCCTCTTCCCTTAAAAAATCCATAATTATTGCTACTAACTCATTAATCAATGAAAATAACTGCTCAAAATTACCATGGCATTTAAGAAAAATTTTTGAACATTATTACCAATTTGGGCACATGTTCTCAAAAAAATTCACCACCCCCTTGTCTAGGGACAGAACTGATTAAAAGGGGGGAGGAACAAATGAATTGAACCTTTTGATATGTAAGCATGATAGCTAAAGCAATTGTAATTGTTGGCTTTTATTTCATATACTGTATGAATCAAGGCCATATTAGTCATCTTATGGACACAGATGTTCACAAAAGTTTAAATTTATATTAAATATTTCTTCAAGCAAAACTGTTTCAGATTATCATAATAATAATTTCTCAGTTACTGCAGCAAGATGCTTTATTGTTTCTTGGCAGATTTATAGTGATCACATTAGTCAGCCAGTCTACTTATAAATGTGCAATGGAGCTGCTAATCCATAAATCTTCTTTTTGAGCTGACTGTTGCAATATTTTACCTGAAAATAACAATGAAGATCACTGGACAGCATATTGCATTGCAATAATGCAAAGTTTAGCCTGTGCATCCCTAGAAACAATATCTTTTTTCATTTCAGGAGCAAAGAAAATAGTTTTCATTACATCTGACGAGGATTGCTGACTTGAAGCATTCTTGCTATTTTTCACAGGTGTTGCCTGTCCTGTATTTTTCTGTTTTAATTGGATAATTTGTAATCTAGAAGTCCAAGGTGTAGCAAAGGCTTCTCAGGAAATGGAAGTAAGCAGTGCTGAGTGGCCAATGTTCAGCCTTGACCTCTGCTGCTGCCTGTGTGGTGTGTACACATTCTCCCTGTGACTACGTGGGTTTCCAATAGATACTCGGGTTTCCACCCACATCTCAAAAATACGGAGTTTGATGTGTTGCTCAGCCATGATCATTCACCTCTGGTGCGTTAGTGAATGTGGAATCTGAGGAGAATTGATATAAATGTTGGGAGAAATTTAGTGTAGGATTAATATCAATTGATGCTTGATGGTTTTCATTGACTAGGAGGCCAATGAGCCTGTTCTGTGTTATATAACTTTAGAGTAATGATTATAAATCTCTGAACTTTACAACTTAATTCAGACCACAAAATAAGGGTCATAAAAATAGAATATATTAGCTAAGTTTAAAATTAAGAATATCTTGAAGTGTTTTCTCCAGAATGGGCAGAGCTTCAGGTTTGCTGAAGTGAGGGCATGCTTCTGTTAAAAAAAAACAGGGGGCCAAACATATATCTCCATAATTTCTCCTGATACATGTTCTCAGAGGGAAAGTAAGTTAGCAAATGGACATTTATCTTGAATGATTATCATCTGCTATGTCAATTTAGAAATGTGTCACAATGTGACATCTAACATTATAGAGCAGTGGAGAAGGAGAAGATGGCGGCGGGACAGCAGCGCGCGCGGCCTCTCCAGTGATGGATATCTGTAACCTGTCAAGTAGGAGACCATGCACAATTCTGATTTGATAGAGACGGACGTGAGAGTATGGAGGAACATCTGGAAAACTTCTGAAATGCCCGCTTCGCTGCCGCTGCTACTGTGTGGTAACCGGAATCTCTGGAGCAGAAGGCCCCGAATCCTCGGCTTTGCTTGTTTCAGCTGCCAGGGCTAGGTCGAAGGCATTCGGCAGAGGATGGCGCTCAGGAGGCTGTATTGGAGGGGCTGGTCGGAGGCTCGAAGTTTTCGGATGGACGGACTCAGTGTCAGCTGTGGTCGGCTGCTTCCAAGGCATCGGCAAGTTGAGTGTGCCTGGAGGTTTATGGCAGGGAGTTTCTCCCTTTTGCCGCCTGCTACTGGGGACTCGGGAGTCGATCAACTCGGGGACTTAGAGACTTTTTTCACCATGCCCATGGTTTGTTCTTCATCAAATTATGGTATTGCTTTGCACTGTTGTAACTATATGTTATAAATATGTGGTTCTGTCAGTGTTAGTCTTTGGTTTGTCCTGTTTTCCATGATATATCACTCCAGAGAAACATTGTATCATTTCTTAATGCATGTATGCATTTCTAAATGACAATAAAAGAGGACTGAGTGTTCTCATAATCTAATATGTCAAAAGCTAAGCATTGAGCATGTAATGTACATATCATTTACTTTCTTACTTAAGAGGTGCTGCCTTTTGAGAATATATGTAAAATTGATGTCCCATCATGGATAGAAATTAAAAGTATAGTAGCATTCAAAACTGGATGGATAAAGTAAATTAATACAAAATAATCTTTCTCAACTGGAACTAAGATCCAAGTAATTCAATGCAGCTTAACTGAGCATCATTGCCAATAAGTAAAATAGAATTGTTAATTTTTATGTCTTGTGATAAAAGTCAAATTCATGTGTGTTTTATTGATTTAAGTAACTCAATTACATTGTAAAATGAAGTTAATTCCTTGACATTATGAAATAATTAAAATAAACATTTTAAGACTTTATATTTACTTAATAGTTCACTTTACATATGGTTAAGCATTATATAAAATTTTTCCAGTTTTAAAAGGACTGTTGCTGCTAACACTATATTCAATGTTAAAAGTCCAAAACAATTGGATTAGTTTCTTACTCTTCATTTTAATTAATCTAACTGTACAAATTAAAAGAAACATGGCTCGGATAGAGGGAGATATACACTCAGCAGACACTTTATTAGGTACTGGAGGTATCTAATAAAGGGGCCACTGCGAGCATATTCATGGTCTTCTGCCGTTGTAGCTCATCCACTTCAAGTTTCAATGGATAGCGATTCAGAGGTGCTGTTCTGCGCACCACAGTTGTAACACTTGGCTATTTGAGGTTCTGACACTTCCCTGTCAGCTTGAACCAGTCTGACCATTCTCCGCTGACCTTTCTCCTTAGCAAGGCATTTTCATCCACTGAATTCTGCTTACTGGATTTTTTTTTTGTTTTGTTTTTCGCTCCATTCTCTGTATTCCCTGTAACCACTAGAGACTGCTGTGTGATCCCAGGAGATGAGCAGTTTCTGAGAAACTCAAACCACTCTGTCTGTTACCAACAATTATCCCACTGTCAAAGTCACTTGGATTACGTTTCTTTCCTCAATTGTGATGTTTGGTCCGAATAACAACTGAACCTCTTGACGATGCCTGCATGCTTTTATGCATTGCTTTCCTCCCTCATGATTGGCTAATTAGACATTTACACTGAGTGTAGATTAGCTATTAGATGACTTATTAATCTACCATTTGAACATTATAATTTTATCTAAGTTGTATTATTCTTGATAGCTTTCATTGCCTAGAAGTTCTAGTCTTTACTAATATATACAATTTGTGTGATCAATGAAAAAGCATGGCAAAATTATTTGGTCAAGCAGCTATCATTGCAATTTTTATTGGTGGTTTTTAGGTACAAATGAACTAATGTTGAATATTCTTACCAACATAATTGTTCTGTTGGTCTTAAGGTGGGGAGGATGCATGAGTGTATGGAGCATGCTAAGTTGTACTGCAGAGAGAAAGAAAAGCCTGGGGGTGGTAGGTCCTATCAAAGCATATGTTATGTTGAATAAACAATCAGATAGGGGGTGGAGTATATCAGATCATAACAGTGATCACATAAACGTCTGGAGTGGTGAAATGAGGGCATGCCAACTTGAGAGATTGGAAGCCAGGGTATTTGAGAGGGGTGGTGGATGTAAAGATCAAGAGTAGGGTGAGTCATGGGGGGATTCCCAAAGTTAGACCTAGTGGGGATCAAAAATTTAAAAAACTGCAAATCCTGGAAATTTGAAATAAAACACTTGGTGCTAGAAATATTCAGTATATCAGGAGGCATCTATGAAGAGTGAAACAGTATTCCCAAGAGTGTATAACAATAAGTTTTGTTATCATTTAATGCAAATGCTTCAAAAGTACAAAGTAAAAATATCTAGAATGATGTGAAACAATTCAGAAAAGATCACCATCATATTTCACTCAATAAGTACATCCACAATCTTCTCCTTGTTGCGGTGGAGAAGCTTGTGTGGCCCTGTGATCCCGAGAGTGATGCCGTCTGGCGCTATGCTCCTGGTAGGGTCACCCATTGCAGTAAGGTCAAAGGTGAGGTCCCTGACAAAGAACAATCCAACCAAGATCTCAACGGTGGAACAGGCGGATGAAGTTACTTCGAACTCAACGGCTGTGAAGTCGGCTGAAGGCTGCAACAAATCCATCAGCTCCAATCATCGTGGTTTCCATGCCATTGGAATGAATTGGTTGATTTGTGAAGTATTGTGTGCTTCTTGGAGTGCAACATCAAGTACACGTTAAACAAATACATGTACGGGCATCTTCGCTCTGTGGGATCAACGGAACAAAGACCATCATCCTCGACCTTGAGAGATAGCCACGACGATGACGACATTCATAAGTTTTCACAAATAAAAATGGGGGGGGGTTTATTTTTAAGAAAAAAAACATAAACAACTCATTTATTGTACTACAAATACTGAATACAAAGTGTGGTAAAAATACTTTATGTAATTACATCTTCACATCATATCAACCTCTTAAAGTGTACCCCAAATCAATGTCAGAGGCTATGAATTGTGTACATTTCCACAAACTACATTACCCTACTCATCTGCTATTGAAATAAATTTGATTGCTAGTCCAATCAGTCCTTAACAATAACTGAATTAAACTTATTAAATAAGATAAGTGAAAAGTCTCTGAGGCAAGAATTTGAGGGTCAGAGTGATATTAGTACATCTGTCTCAATCTCAATGGTGCAGCTAGCAGCCTCCTGTCTAAAAGTACCAGAGACAAGTCTGCAGATGAACGGTAGGATCTGGGCAAAATCGATAGAATGCAAAGAGAATAAAAAATTGGGTGGTTGATGGTCAGTGCAGGTTCAGTGAGCCAAAGAGTTTTTCTGTAATCTATGTTTTTTATGATTCTCTGAGTCAAATAGAGATATAGATATATTAAAGAGTGAAGAAACTGAGTGGTGATAAACTTCCAAAACTGAGGAATTCATGCCACAAAAGACTAATAAGCTAAATAAGCCTGTTTCATTCTATACTGTTTGAATACCTGCTTTTAATGGATACTACTACTACGTCGACTCAGGCCTAGGGGGCCGGCGTCGGGCACGATGACGGACTCTTCACTTCTCCCTCTCCCTCATCACTATGTTCAGTTCATGGATACTTTTATGTAATTATAAACAATAAATGGAAAATCAAAAGCATGTTAAATTTACTTTGAATTATTCACAATGGTTTAATTTCCAAAAGCACTATAGATGATTTGGATGCCTTAAATATGTTTACATTTACTTTTAAACATGATTAATATTACACATTGCATTTACTCATAACTAACTTCTGAATACTACTTAGCCAGATTTTTTCCCCTTTTGCCCATTTGCACACCACTGTTGTAATACTTGGTTACTCAAAGTTGTTTTATAACATTCTAGTTTAGTGTCTGAGAATAGTGAGGTCATCTGGCGTTTAGGCCTTTGATGGCTGATGGCATGGCTGGACCTCTGTGGTTTAAATAATTCACTACAAGTTATATGTAAGAGTACATAAATGGCATATGTCATTACTTTATCACATCATATGCAAGCTCCTTACTGAAGAGAAACAAAGTAGACATGCACCTCCTAGCTCCCGTGTTTTCCTTTTATTAGTTTTGGAGTTACAAAACATAATAGTGGCAATGAGTATGTTTGAAAATTAACTCAGGATGACACTGACCTGTTGAAAAATAGCATGTTTCTTTCTTTGGAAGGGGGGAGAGAGAGGGGGGGGAAGAGAGGGGGGGGGGAGAGAGGGGGGGGGGAGAGAGGGGGGGGGAGAGAGGGGGGGGGAGAGAGGGGGGGGGAAGAGAGGGGGGGGGAAGAGAGGGGGGGGGAAGAGAGGGGGGGGGAAGAGAGGGGGGGGAAGAGAGGGGGGGGAAGAGAGGGGGGGGGAAGAGAGGGGGGGGAAGAGAGGGGGGGGAAGAGAGGGGGGGGGAAGAGAGGGGGGGGAGAGAGGGGGGGAGAGAGGGGGGGGAGAGAGGGGGGGGAGAGAGGGGGGGAAGAGAGGGGGGGAAGAGAGAGGGGGAAGAGAGAGGGGGGGGAAGAGAGAGGGGGGGGAAGAGAGAGGGGGGGGAAGAGAGAGGGGGGGAAGAGAGAGGGGGGGAAGAGAGAGGGGGGGAAGAGAGAGGGGGGGAAGAGAGAGGGGGGGAAGAGAGAGGGGGGGAAGAGAGAGGGGGGGGAAGAGAGGGGGGGGAAGAGAGGGGGGGGAAGAGAGAGGGGGGGAAGAGAGAGGGGGGGAAGAGAGAGGGGGGGAAGAGAGAGGGGGGGAAGAGAGAGGGGGGGAAGAGAGAGGGGGGAAGAGAGAGGGGGGAAGAGAGAGGGGGGAAGAGAGAGGGGGGAAGAGAGAGGGGGGAAGAGAGAGGGGGGAAGAGAGAGGGAGAGATATTCAGTTTTAAAAAAGTACAGCAGGTGTTTCTTTAGAAAGGGAAAGATACGGTCAGGTTAAAAAATAAGGCAGAAAACAGATGAAATTCACAGATTCATAAACAGTTAGTACTGGGTGAGAAAGATAATAATGAAAAACAGAAATGGTTGGCTCAATCAGAAAGATGGACACATTCAATTGCACAACAGATAAGTGGATGAAGTATATTTAATGAATTGAGCTGTGTTTTAAAGCAAATGGAATAGCCAATAAGAGGTGAGCGCCAGTGTTGCTGAGTGTAATAACTGGAAAAGCATAATGTTTACTTAGAACTTCGACTGTTCCTAACAAAGTAACCAAACTGAGCTTTGCTGATACCGCAAATGTAATGCAGGAACATTTAGAAGCAAAACCATTGTTAATTGCAAATGTTTTATGTTTCATAAGCAGAATCAAAGGGAAGGGGAGTCCATTTCAGCTTATGTGACTGAATTGAAGAAATTGTCCAAGGGATTCTGAATTCAATGATAAACTTAATGATGCACTGAGACATAGTTTACCTTGTGGAATCAAACAAAAAAAAAATCAAAAATGGCTCCTATTTGAAGCACAGCTCACATTTAAAAGTTCACTTGAAATTGCTGTATTAATGGAAACAGCAGCCAAAGACGCAATTGAGTTGCAGTCAGGAATGAAAGTGAGCATGAACAAAATTGCAAATTCTAAACAGAAACCTGCTTCTCTGAACAAAATGTGTTACCATTGTGGCAGGGGTTCACATACGCCAGACCAATGCAGATTTAAAGGTGAAATTGCCGAAAATTCAACAAATCAAACATTCAAAGAACATGTCTGATGGATAAAATTAAATGGACAGTATACGAAAGAGAAAAAGATAGAAAGTCAAGTTGCAGTTTCAAAAAGATGACTATTCTTCATGCTGTTGAGGAAAAATTGGATAATGATGCGAGCAACACAGGACTGACTAGTCTTGAGGTTTACCACATGAAAATTAACAGGAGACAAGTGAAGAGCAAATTAATTAAAATGGAATTGGACACTGGCTCAACTGTTTCAGTCAACCACAAAAAGAGTTTGAATGTCATGTCAAAGATACTGGACTGGAGTTTGCAAACATCTAACTCAGAACTTATACTGGAGAAAAGATAGCTCCTGTGAAAGTGACATTCATAACAGTGAAATACAACATCCAACAAGCCACATTGGGTTTGTATGTGGTAAAAACAGAAGTTCCAGCATTGTGGGACTGTAATTGGCTGAGACAACTACAACTTGATTGGAGATCCATCCACATTTTTCATGCTACATCCCCTGCAATAAGATCAACTAAAAGTGAATTAAGAAGGGTACTGAAAGAGGCCACAGTGGTGTTCAGTCATGGCATTGGAAAACTCAAACATATCAAGGGTAAAATAATATTAAATGAAAATGCTACCCCAAGTTTTGCAAAGCCTGCCCAGTTCCTTATTCCATCTGTGATAAAGTAGCCAGACGGCTGAACGAATTCTTTCCCAAGGTTGACTGGAGCACATGGGCAATTCCACTGGTCCCAGTATGCAAGAAGGATGGGTGTCTGTCACAATCTGTGGTGATTTTAAGGTCACCATTCACCCAATACTGAAAGTAGATCAATACTTGCCCAGGATGGAAGATTTCTTTGAAAACCTTTCTGGAGAGAAACCTACAAATGGAAACTTCCCTACAGATGGAGATGGACAAAGTGTCCAAATTGTTTCTCACCATAAACACTCACAAAGGGCTTTATCACTATACTTACTACCTGTTAAGCCTGCTGGCGTTTAAGGCAGCAATGAATGTCCTCCATCTAGGTGTACCCTTGACCGTTCAGATGTAGAATAATTCTTCATTGTTGTTTCCATAACACTTTTGTTTTACCAACCAGGATTGTTAGCCCGGAGCAGAGCCCTGGTACCTAGGGGACTAGTGGACCACTCTTAGTCTGGCCTCTGCACTTTGACTTGTTTGGCATGGGTGACCAGACCTATGTCGCCGTCTGGTCCGTTGACTCCTTGTTTCAGTTAAATTCCTTTTCCCCATGTTCCACTGAGCTCCCTGATTAGGGCACCTGATCCTTATTTGAACAGGTCAGGACAAAAACCCCGGCTTACAACTACTCGGTGCTGGACCGTCACCTCAGCAGGGCAGCTATGCTCGTTCCGGGCTGCCAAGAATGAGTCAAGTCGAGAGCCTGTCATCCGCTGTTCCTGCTTCGAGTCAAGAGGCTGGTTAGTCACCGTAGCCAGTGCAGTGATGACTCTTCTGAGCCGCCAAGGATAAGGGACTGTCTTCATGAACTTTTCCGTGTCAAGATAAGTTTTGTCTGGCGTTGTTTGTTTTTGTCACCTTGTTTCCTGCTGAGTGGGTCCGGCCGTTTTGCCGCTGCTCCAAGCTGGGATTCGAATGGTCTGTCGTTGTTTGTTTTTGTCACCTCATTTCCTGCTGAGTGTTGCTGGCCACCTTGCCACTGCTCCGAGCTGGGAATCGAGTGGTCTGTCGTTGCTTTGTTCTGTTGGTTCTGAGTCCCAGTCTAAGGCTCTGAGTCCCAGTCCAAGTCAAGGCTCTGAGTGTCCAGTCCAAGTCGTGTCTCCAAGTGTCCAGTCCAGTCAAGGTTCTGAGTGTCCGGTCCAGTCAAGGCTTCGTGTCCGGTCCAGTCAAGGCTTCATGACCAGGTCAAGTCCCAGTCCAAGTCCTGGCTCCGAGCCCAAGTCATGTTCTAGTCTGTCTCCCTGCCTGTGTCCTGCACTTGAGTCCACTTCCAGTCACCTCCAGCCGTCCCGTCGTAATAACTTAAAGCCAATGCATGAAGACCATAAGATATAGGAGCAGAATTAGGCCATTTGGCCCATCGAGTCTGCTCCACCATTTCAACATAGTGATCCAATTTTCCTTCCAGCCCCAATCTCTTGCCTTCTTCCGAATCCTTTCATGCCCTGACCAATCAAAAATCTATCAACTTCTGCCTTAAATATACATAAAGACTTGGCCTCCACAGCTTCCTGTGGCAAAGAATTCCACAGATTCAGCACTCTCTGGCTAAAGAAATTTCTCTTCATCTCTGTTCTAAAAGGATGCCCCTCTATTCTGAGGCTGTGTCCTCTGGTCTTAGACTCTCCCATCATAGGAAATATCCTCTCCACATCCGCTTTATCAGGGCCTTTTAACAGTCGATAGGTTTTAATGAGGTCACCCCGCATTCTTCTGAAATCTTGTGAATACAGTCCCAGAACAATCAAACGTTTTTCATATGACAAGCCTTTCAATCCCGGAGTCATTTTTGTGACCTCCTAGGAACCCTCTCCAGTTTCAGCACATCCTTTGTAAGATAAAGGTGTCACACATCAGAAGTGACGAAAGTGAATGCCCCATTATCACTGAAGAGAAAAGTTACACACAGGTTGACAGAGGCCCTTGAGTCTGGTTTGAGTTGTAAAATGTTTAAAGCAGTATTTGTATGAGAGAGAGTTTACCCTCATTACTGATCATCAACCACTGGTGTATATTTTGAATCCAAAGAAGTATTTTCCTCTAACAGCAGCAGTACAAACAGAGATGGGCAAGATTGAATTCAGGAGGGCAATTAGTCATGGAAATGCTGATGCATTGTCCTGTTCACCCTTGGAAGAGGAAATATCTGAAACATTTACAAAAGAGGATACTCCTCATATTCTCCCTAATGCAGTTCAAATGTCTTCCTATTTTGATTCAAAGGGCAACCAGAAAAGACCCCACACTGACTCAGGGCTACATGACAACACAAAATGGTTAGCATGTGCAGCAGCAATTCCAGTTCTCCCATTTTTACCAGCACTGGGATGAAATTGCCCTTAATGGAGATGGTTTTATGTGGGAATTGAAAGTTGTCCAAGCTGACAGCGAATGTTTTGGAGGAGCTACGTGCCAGTCATCTGGGTGTGGTCAAAATGAAAGCACTGACTCAAAGCTTTGCTTGGTGGCCTAGGATAGATCAGCAAATCGAGCAGCTTGGCATGCACTGTTGGGGATGCCAGCATGTCAAAGATGTCAAGTGCACTGCCTCTCCATCCCCAGTAAATGCCTGAATTGCCCACACAGAAGATTCATGTGGGTTTTGCTGGACCATTCATGGGCACAAATTTCTTGATAGTAGTGGATGCAGCTACAGAGTGGATGGTAGTGTTGTCATTAGCCTCTACTACAGCCTTGTACACTGTTGAGGTATTAAGAAGTCTCTCCTCAAGTTCTGGTGTTCCAGAACACTTAGACAGTGACAATGGACCACTGTTTGTTGCAGAATAGTTCAGTCATTCCTGAAAATGAATAGAGTGATACATATTATATCTGCACTGTATCACCCAGCAGCAAATAGTTTGGTGGAAAGGTTTGTCCAGATTCTAAAGAACACACTGCAAGCAATGTCAGGAGAACACACTACGCTGAATAAAAAGCTAACAAATTTCCTCCTTGCATATCACAATGTAGCATACTGCACAACCAACAACTCACCAGCTATACTGATCCTGGGTTATCCCTTGCATTCACACTTGAATCTCCTCAAACCCAATCTCAGAAGGAGTATGCAGGGCAAACAACTGGGACAAATTAAGGGCTCTTCAAACAAGGAGGGTCATTGTTTCACTCTTGGACAGGCAGTCCTGGGGAAGAACTACAGAGGGGATCAAAAGTGGGTACTGGGAAAGATTAAGGACAGAACTGGACCATTCTCCTGCACAGTGGAGATAGCATCTGATGTCAATGATGTCATCTGCAATTTGCTTAATACTTTCACTTTTATCTCCTTAACCATACTGTGTTGTCTGCAACAATTAGGATTCAGTTGAGAAGGTTAGGATGCGAAGGTTCTCCGGAATGATATCGGTATTTGTTAACTAGGTACCATGCACAATCCTGATTTGATGGAGACAGACGTGAGAAGCACAGGGAAACATCTGGAGAAACTTCTGAAATGCCCGCTTTGCTGCCGCTGCTACTGTGTGATCGAGAATCTCCAGAGGGGAAGGCCCCAAATCCTCAGCTTTGCCTAGTGCTTGGCGGCTGGGGCCGAGATCGAAGCGCTTAGCAGAGATGGTGCACTGTGTCGGAGGGCTGGTCAGAGGCTCAAAGTTTTCGGACGGACTCAAGAGTCGGCTGTGGTCGGGTGCTTCCAGGGTGCTGCATTGGCAAGTTTGCGGCGCTGGAGGTTCATGGCAAGGAGAGTTTATCTTCCTTCTATCGTCTGTGTGAGATGATGGGACTTTCGAGAGACTTTGAGACTCTTTTTTTTACTATGCTCATGGTCTGTTCTTTATCAAATTATGATATTGCTTTGCACTGTTGTAACTATATGTTATAATTATGTGGTTTTTGTCAGTTTTTCAGTCTTGGTTTGTCTTGTGTTTCTGTGATATCATTCTGGAGGACCATTGGATCATTTCCTAATGCATGCATTACTCAATGACAATAAAAGAGGACTGCGTGTCCTCATAATCTAATAATCTAATCTTGAAGCAATATATGTAGTTTATAAATTTTTAAATAGTAGTAATTATCTCAAACACACATGTGTGTGCATGGAAAATACAAGTTACTACTCTCACTGACTGGATGAATGGATTGTAAATAACACTGTAAAGGCTCAACAGAAAAAAGCATTGCTCTTCATCCTTTACTCAAGCATTTACCCCCTTCAGCAGTAGTGCACTAAGGCTGCTGCATGAACTGTCTCTGTGATGTATAGCAACAGCTCACCAGGCAACTTTGTCAGCACTTGTCAGGCTCAGGCTCATGAACGCTCAGAAGCCAAGGGCAACACCACCAGCTCTCTCGTTCTGCTTGAAGCCACATGGTGTTCTGGTTTGAATATATCTCACTATTTGTCTTCTTTGCTGAGCTAAATCCTGCACCTGATTCTGTGGAGGTACATTTATCACTGGTAGTTCAAAATAAAATCTCACTAACAACTTCTCAAGTTCATTTGGAAATGGAGCAATAAGTCCTGGTTTTGCCAGTGACATCTACAGCCTACATATGGAAAGAAGATAATTCTTCATACTCTGGTTTGCATAGGTTAGTTTCAGAAAAGGGATGTGGATGTTAGCTAAATTTGTGGCCTTAGCTATCTTGTATATCTACTGTTGATATGCCTCTGATATTTTTAATGAGGCTGTACAACTATGGTCAGAAAAGAGAATTTGCTGTATCATGCATTAAAAGGAATTGTAAACTAAGTGTGTGCTAGGGGCAGCCTGCACCTTCTGGTGCCAGCATAGCAGGCCCAAAATGTTCAGCAGAACAAAGTTCAAAGTACATTTATTATCAAAGTATGTATAATCTTGAGATACATCTTCTTACAGCCAGCCACAAAACGATGAAACACCATAAAACCCGTTTAATGAAAATCCCCACACAAGGCCATCAAACTTGGAAAAAAAAACAAATTGTACGAACAAAAAGCAAATAAAAGACACAAAAGAACATTAAGCATCAAACCACAGAATCCCCAGCCACAAGCTGCTAAATCTCCAGTATTGACCCCAGGACACACCAATGATAAGACCCAGATCTCCAGACTCAGTGACCTAGGGTGTCACTGGACTTGGTGCCTCTGGACTGCATTGACCCGCTGTCTTGTAAGCTTTGTAAGCTGTCCTCCCTGGTCTTCATCCACAATGCTTGCCGGTCCAACATCCATCCACTGGGATCGCTGTCATTTGACCCATGAATTGCTCTGACCTGGACTCTGGTTTGACCTTTAAATCCCCCACATCCTTGTCCCTAAGCACTAACCTGACCCATAACTTCCCTCTCTGTACCCAAAACCATCCCTATGAACTGAAAAACTACTAGGCTTGAGCCACGACCTCAACAGAGACCACAGATTGGTGGCCATCTTGACTGAGATAATGGACAATTAGCAACTATTCGGAGAAAGAGGTTCCAGAATATCAGGAATTGAATGAGACAAAGGCTATGGGATCAGACAACATCCTACCTTTAGTGCTCAGGAATCAGCTGCAACTCTGGCTCATTTGTTCCAATATAGTTATTACGTTGGCATCAACCCAACAATATTACCCACCTATGGACTTCTCCCGTGCATTCAACATAGACAAATATTGATTCATTGGCTGAGTGAGTTACATTAAGTGATAATCATGTGGTTTCCTTCCACAGTTGGAGTTATGTGGAGCTCATGTTGATGGCTCAGAGAGCTATTTCTTCTCACCTGCATACCACTGAGCATCCCCTCCGCTGGGATACGACAAACGTAGGGATTATGGTGGAGGAATCTATAACTTCAGGTCTAACTGCATCAGGCTAAATACAGCCCAGTCTCTCTGTTCTTGACTGTCATTAACAGTCACCAGTTCTGATATTAAGTGGCATCTACTTACCCATAACCTGTTCACCAATGGTGTTAAGCATCTGGCCTGAACACTGGGTCGAAGGGCCTCTGCTGGTAGCTCTGGATCACGACAGTCTTTAATTTCTGTTTTCTTTCACCTGGCCATGTGGGTTCTGGCCCAGCCCCTTTCCCTTTTTGGACTTCCTCCAATTACCTGCTTGTCTCCTCATTTGCACCCACCTGTTTCTAATTTTCACTCGTTATCCCATTCATTTAAACCCTGCCTTGACTAGTGTCCTCTGCCAGTTTGTCCCAGTTCTGACCTGTGTTGTTCCAGTCTGTCATTATGACTTCTGCCAACTGATTTTGTCTGATTCTGTGTTTTGGACTTTGCCTGCTCTTGGACCTGATTTTTGCCTGTGTTCTCTGGATTGTCTGCCCTTGCCTGACTACCTTTCCTGGTAAGACCTCTGCCTGCCATTTGGATTCATGCCTGCCTTCTGTTTTTGAAAGACTGTTGCCTTTGTGCTCCCTAATAATCCTGGTGAAATAGTATTCATTGGTCTGCACTTGAGTCCTGCTGAAACCTGACAACCTGACAAATGGAGACACAAAGAGATTAAAGATGCTGGAAATTGGAGCAACACAAAATCTGCTAGAAGTACTCAACAGATTGAACAGCACCTCTAGAAGGAAAGGAATTGCTCACATTTCATGCAGGCCCTGCTGATTCCTCCAGAGGATTGTTTGTTGCACCAGTGTTTCATTTGTGTTTTTAAGGCTACTTGTGATGCCTCATTAGTCTTATATGCAGGCTAAAGATCTGAATTCTGGAGTCAGACTGATAGTGACTGTCCTTAAGATAGTATTTGGGCAATTGTAGTATCAAGGAACATCAATTATGCACATTAAAGGGAAATATTCCAATGGTTGGAACTTACATCACCCATGTTTGTAGTTGTTGGGAAGTAATCAACCCAGCATCAGGTCGTCACTCCAGGAGTTTTTCCAATCCAATCTACTTTAATTGATTCATCAGTTACCTTTGTTCCATCATAACTTCAAAAAAAGTGGATGTTTGCTGATGTGGCTTGAAGCCCAATAGTATTTGCAGATCCTGTGCAAATTAACTAATCCACACTTGCATGCAGCATGATCAATATAACATTCAGGCATTTAGTTGGAAAATGTCACTGAATAAATATCAACCTCAAAGAGTCTACTCACCTATCATTTACAGTCAACATCAAAACAAAAATCAGATCTATTTTTGGAACTCTCCATTAATAAAGTTTTCTTAGCCTTGCCACCAGACCCTTCTGGATTTGTGTGTTTGGATGATATTTCAAAATGTATTATGCAGTGTCAGATAGTGCAGCCTGTGACTGCTCTCAGTAGAAAAAGGGAAGTTCAGTTTTTTAAATTTTAATTGTTTGAGTGAATTAATTGGTTTGTCTAATTTGTAATGCTTCTGAAGTTTATATTTTAGTACATTTTTGATTAGTTATAGTATTTATATGTTTTCAATGTCTCCAAAAATCTAATGCATTTTAAATCTCCATGGACTTTGATTACTAGCCTTACCTTGCTCTAAGCTTATAAGAGTACTGAAGGAGCAGCATATCAGTGTCAACTGAATCTTCATAGCTTCTGACACTCACCATATCTTGCTAAACAAAAGGATTAAAGATTCATCCTGTTTGTCTTTCTACATTGGCAAAGGTAAAAATGAGCTAATAGGAGCTGTAGGTGTTAAGTTTGAACAAGTCAAATTAGCTCAATTCAGTCCAGTTGGTTGGATGCTTTTAGATAAAACATATAATATATTCATATCATAAGGTATACAGCATATGAACTTGTGATATTAAACACTTCCAGTGTTGTGTTTGCAAATATTTAATGATGAACAAATTATTAAAAGGATGTTAACTTGACTTCAAGTATTTAAAGTTTATTTGAAGTTCTGTTGTATTTTAATTTTACTTTCTCATATGGGAGATGAGTATATGAGAATAATATTTCCCTTGTTCATCTTAAGTTGGTACTTGCCTTCATATCACTTGGGTTTAATTTTGATCAATTGAATGATAAATTAAATTTATTTTTATCATTGTTATAGGGAAGACTGAATAGCTTACATTCCATGACTAAATTGCCTATTTTACTGCTATATTTTCTTGTCTGATTATATTCACGCTTCTTGTTCAAGGAGTAACTTAAAAAGGAGCCAGGAAATGAATTGATTATTGGAAGAAATCTGATTTCTCAAATTTATTACAAGCAGAGGTAAACACTACTATTGCCTAAAGATTTATCTGTACTTTTCAAAAGTGATAAATTTCATTTTATTTTCCTTGTCTCTTGAAGCTTGTTGTCATTCTAATTTAGCTCAGAAATATTTTAAATTCTGTATCAGAAACAGGACAATAAAATGTTGAGGGCCATGGTCATTCAGCCTCATCTGTCTAGTGTTCTGACTCGCCTTGTCAATTATCTTGAGGCTCAAATGATATGCTCAATCAGTTCAAACTGTGTTTCCACTATGTACTTTAGTTTTTTTGCTGTAGATACTTAAGAGTGTTTAGTCTTTGTTTTTCCTGTATCTGGTGTATTTACTACTGTGATGTCACACAATCATTTCCACAGTTGCAAGACTGATGTTGAGGATCTCAGGAAGACAGTGGGATGAACCTTCCACTTAAAATAATGGATGTTCTTCCCAAATCTCTATCAGTAGTTGAGGAATGAAAAGTTTTCACCCTTGACTTCTGCAGCCACATATTGAATTCAAATTTCAATAATGCTCAGAATTTACTTTGAATCTTGTCTTGTGTATTTTTCCACCACTAATCCCAAATAATTAGAGCAAAACAGTGGGAGTTCATTTGGTTACAGGAGTCAGTAATTTAATGGTTCACACTTTACTATACAGTACCATATAATCCTGTGTTACATCAGCAGATTGCTTTTAGGTGCATTTAATGTTAGTATGGTTTTCTACATTCCTTCCCAAAATCCTGATATGTTTAAGAACCAAAAACATTAAAGCAAACACAATTAGTTAAAAAAATTAAGTCCTCATCTCTCATATAACTTCTATATGCAAATGAGCATGAATTACTAGGGATATACTTCCATAATTACAGAACTTTTAATCTGTTGTTGGATATTATAAGGCAATCAAACATTAGGAATCAGATAATTACCTGAGAGGTTAGTCAGAAGTTTCTTTCACATCATAAAACTGGGTAGAATTAGGAGCAAGACTGAGGGATCTATCCCTTTAAGCTTGCCTCACCATGGCTGAGTTTCTGCCTCAACTCCATAATCTAGATTTCAGGATAAAAAGAGGTGACGTGGATGGTTTTCATACCAAGTATTGGTGATCATTTGGTTGTTTCTGACACACCAATCAGTAAACCTTTCTCCATTTTCATTTTCCTCCCCTAATCCAAAGGGTTCTATGATGTTATCAACCCTTTCCTGTCCAATTTTGGCATTAAAATCTCCCATGACTAGTTTTGTATCCTGAGATTTACATTGCTCAAGTACTGTCGAGATCTTCATAAAACTTGTTGATATCCTCTTCATCCGCATTATTTTGTTGGCGCATAGGCTTGGAGTATGCTAATGTTCAAAGGTTTACCCCCTTATCTAAAAGCTGCTGATTGGATATCACCCAATATCCCATAAGATATATTGATAGTAGTTTGTTTAAAATAATTCCAACTCCATACATATGCTGTTGACCTCCAGAATACATCATCAGAGAACTATTCTTAGTGAATTTGCCACTGTCAGTCCATCTAATTTCTGACAGTCTATCTAAGTTGTTAACTTCCAACCTTTTTGTTTAATGTGTTGTCCAACTTTCTGGTAAAGTGTATGGATGTTCCATATTGCTACCCTTAGCCTTTCCCTATTGCTTACAGTCTCTGGATGACAGTCTGGTGTCACCTGCAGCACATGACTACCCTGACGAGCAAGGTGTTATTCTGTTGATTTAGAATCAACCCCATTCAGCCTGTTGTCTGGTTTCCTTTGGTTTCTTTCCATGATTGACTCGGCAAAAATTTCAAGTGGTTTGCTGTTACCATAGTGCTAATCTGACTAGAGCATTTGACCTCTACTAGTATTCCCAATTGGGAACCATACACTAGATGTTGCCCAACCTTTGCTGTTGTTGTACAAAGACCATCCTCCACTGAAACTTGGAATCCATCTCCCTGCTGCTGAAGACTTCAGTGATTTTAGGTGATATTGGTCTGGTTATTTTCCTGGCGCCGAACACTTGCCATAGACAGAGCTCCTTCAGCGAGACAGGGTGCACCCGGACCCAAGTCATACGTGAAGGTGGAGTTGTCTTGGGTGGTAGAAGCTATATAATCTTTTTGAACTGTTTAATGGCATATATGGTCTGGTGTATTGCCTGACGATCTCTTGAAGTCGGTATTTATAACTCTGTCAAAAATTCCTCAAACTATTGACTGAAAATTATAGAACAATCAGTCTTATGAGTCACATAATAAGTGTTTTGTTGAGAGTTGTTCTGAGTCAAATTAAAAACAAGTTAAGACTAGAAACTTCTAAACTGCAATATGGGTTTATTGAGGATAGGGGAACTAGGAATGCAATTTTCATACTATGAATGGTTTCAGAAAGGGCAATTGAACATGTTTTTTCATGTTTTATAGATTTCACTAAAGCATTTGCCAGTGCAACATGAAAAATTATTTCAAATTCTCATTAAACTAAACATTGACAGAAGGGACCAATAACCGCTTCAAAATTTATATTGGAACAAAATGGCAACAGTAAACATTGGTGATAATGTAAGTAGTTGGAGTAAAATTCAAAGGAGTTAGACAGGGATGCGTTGTCTCACCAGGATTATTTAATATCTATAGTGAAATGATTCTCAGAGAAATGGAAGACCTAGATGGGATAAAAATTAGAGGTATTAACATCAACAATGTAAGATGTGCAGATGATACCACCCTAATAGCAAGTACTGCAGAAGACCTACAAACACATGCAGATTTTGGTCTAACCATCAACTGTATATATAAAAAAACAAATGTATGGTAATATCAAAACAGCAGGATATTCCCAACTACCAATTATACATCGGTATCCAAGAGATTGAACAAAAGCAACCCACATCAAAGTTGCTGCTGAACACAACAGGCCAGGCAGCATCTGTAGGAAGAGGTGCAGTCAACGTTTCAGGCCGAGACCCTTCGTCAGGACTAACTGAAGGAAGAGTGAGTAAGGGATTTGAAAGTTGGAGGGGGAGATCCAAAATGATAGGAGAAGACAGGAGGGGGAGGGATAGAGCCAAGAGCTGGCCAGGTGATAGGTAAAAGGGGATATGAGAGGATCAGGGGACAGGAGGTCTGGGAAGAAAGACAAGGGGGGGGGGGACCCAGAGGATGGGCAAGAGGTATATTCAGAGGGACAGAGGGAGAAAAAGGAGAGAGAAAGAATGTGTGCATAAAAATGAGTAGCAGATGGGGTACGAGGGGGAGGTGGGGCCTTAACGGAAGTTAGAGAAGTCGATGTTCACTCCATCAGGTTGGAGGCTACCCAGACGGAATATAAGTGTTGTTCCTCCAACCTGAGTGTGGTTTCATCTTTACAGTAGAGGAGGCTGTGGATGGACATGTCAGAATGGGAATGGGATGTGGAATTAAAATGTGTGGCCACTGGGAGATCCTGCTTTCTCTGGCGGACAGAGCGTAGGTGTTCAGCAAAGTGGTCTCCCAGTCTGCGTCGGGTTGCCACCTCCAACTGGATCCCACCACTAAGCACATCTTTCCCTCTCTTTCTCCCCCCCACCCCCATGCATTCTGCAGGGATTGCTCCCTACACAACTCCCTTGTCCATTTGTCCCCCCCCCCCCCATCCCACTGATCTCCCTCCTGGCACTTATCTGTGTAAGTGGAACAAGTACTACACATGCCCTTACACTTCCTCCCTTACCACCATTCAGGGCTCCAACCAGTCCTTCCAGGTGAGGCAACACTTCACCTGTGAGTCAACTGGGGTGATATACTGCGTCAGGTGCTCCCGATGTGGCCTTCTATATATGGGCGAGACCCGACACAGACTGGGAGACCTCTTTGCTGAATATCTATGCTCTGTCCGCCAGAGAAAGCAGGATCTCCCAGTGACCACACCTTTTAATGATCTATCATTTTGGATCTCCCCCTCCCCCTCCAACTTTCAAATCCCTTACTCACTCTTCCTTCAGTTAGTTCTGACGAAGGGTCTCGGCCTGAAATGTCGACTGCACCTCTTCCTACAGATGCTGCCTGGCCTGCTGCGTTCACCAGCAACTTTGATGTGTGTTGCTTGAATTTCCAGCATCTGCAGAATTCCTGTTGTTTGAGATTGAACAAAAGACCAGTTTTAATTACCTTGGTAGCTTTATATCACAAGATGCCAGAAGTAAAGTAGAAATAAAAAGAATTGCCATTGCCATTGAAACCCATCTTTACCAACAAACACATTTCTATAACAACAAGGCTTAGGCTACTAAAATGTTACATCTGGTCAATCTTATTGTATGCTTCTGAAACATGAACTATAACACCAGAACTCCAAAGAAACTTAGAAGCAACAGAAATATGGTTTCTTAGAATGCTGAAAATATCATATAGAGATAGGGTAACTGATGAGTTAGTACTCCAATGTGCCCATACAAAAAGCTCTTTAAGGAGAACATTAAATGAGAGGAAACATAAATTCTTGGGCCATGTCATCAGAAAGGGAGAAATAGAATGCCTTACATTACAAGGCTGTTGTGCCTGGGAAATGTGGAAGAGGAAGGCAAAGAAGAAAATGCATGGACACTGAAAGAACTAACAGATCTAAGTGTGCGAGGTATCATTGACGCTGTGTGGGATCGTTCGATGTGGAATGCCATGATTGCCCAAGCGCGTAACTGGCAAGGCCCATGAAGAAGAAGAGGTGACATAACCTCGCATAAAACTTCAAAATTCTTACTGAATCCAATAGGGTAGATGCACAGAAAATATTCTTCAGCAGAGGAATCTAGAAGCAGAAATCATAGTGTTAGAGTAAGAAATGGATGACTTGGATGGAGAAAGAGAAGGAGAAAAAACTATAGAGAGCATCTGAAGGCAAGCACTTTAGAGTAGGGAGGGAGTGAACATAAAGAAGCTGCTTGGGGCTAGCAAGTGAAAAGAAATGTCAGGAGAGGGTGCCACTGGGGTGAGGTCCTTGTAGCCATTCAAAGAGAGACCTCTCCAAACTCTCTTATAGAACAATCAAAGGGACTGAGAGACTTGTCAGATTATTCTGATAATCTTCTGTTATGGCATGGAATATGAACTGTTGCCTGTGAACCTGTAGGTGCCCCATTCCCACACAGTAACTACCAAAAGCCATGTCTGATAGTTCCAGTTACTAGAAATTGGGTGTAATAGGATGTACAGTATACCACAGTGGGCCAATGGGGAAGGAAGCAACAAGCAGTGTCACAAACTACAAAGCTGCAGTTTACAGACTGCTTGAAATCAAGAGTACGAGTGTATCCAAGAAGAAGATGTGATGAAACACCTGGAAGGTTTTATTGGCATCTCTGCTAGTCTTAAAGATAACCAGTTAAGAATGATATACAGTGTAAATATAAACCTATATAGGGACCTGGTAGCAAAAGATTGGTGAGGGGATCCTACGTCAGAGGCATTTTTGCTGCCCAGGGACTAAGTTATGTGTCATTCTGGAGTTATGATATTGGGGGTAGCATAATTATGGATAAATTAAAATAAAATTCAGTCTTCAGGAAATCAACTTGTACACAATTTAATGGGACATTCTGATCCTGTCCTATTGAAACTACATAAGGGTAGCCAGTAGATGAATATTTGTGTTATTGGCATATTTTGAAAGGTGTGCCCCTGCCACTTAAGGTACAGTTCAGGACAGATTGTATGGTCACTTAACCTTCTGGTTCTTTGTAAATTTCATGGATTCACCCTTATGTTTGGGCGGCTAGAGTTTGCACTGATGTTTTTGGAACAGACACAATGAATAATTGTGCGTGTGTGTGTGTGGTTTTTCACAAATAAAGCTATGTGAAGCATTTTATGTTTAAGAGAAACTATAACAACTCATTCATTGTACTCCAAACACCGATAACGAATCATGGTCAGACAAGCCTCTTAAAGCGAACCCCCCCCCCTCAAAGTCAGTGGCTGTGAATTATGTACGTTTCCACCAATTATATTACCCTACACTTGCAGTTCAAAATGTGCAAATGGAGAGCTACGATCATGGAAGAAATGGCCTATTCTGATACAGACAGAGAAAGCAGGTTACCTGAATGTTGGGAAATTCAAGTCTGAAAGACTTCACCATATCTAGGTGAATGATGAAGTTCTGTTCCAGGCTTATTTTAGGCCTCATTAAAGGAGTGCAGGGGTCACAGGCAGATTGGTTAAAGGGGGAATGGCTTGGGGACCCTCCTCTGGACAGAAATCTAAACGAAGTGGCGACCTAATCTGTGCTTAATTTCTCCATTGTAAAGGAGTCTACATTATAAAAACCAAGTGCAGGACACTCACTTGGAAAAAGTCGAAGTGAATTGCTGCTTTATTTGCATCTCTGGATGGATGGAAAAGAAGAGGTGAAAGATGTTGCAAGTTGATTATCTACCAAGTATGTATCTATTGAAGGAAGCTAGGTATTCACTTGGCAGAGGAACATGGATGTTGTGTTGTGCATAGGTGCAAAAACAAAATCAAGTCTGTCTGAACACCTACAACACAAGCATAAAGAAAAAGGCATTATAATCTGAGAACACAGCAAATACATGCAAATTGCACTGAAGCAGACATGATTGAGAGTGAGCTTGGATTATGCAGCAGTGATTTCATATAATTATTAGCTACTGGCCTTAAAATTATAATCAGTCCAAACAAAAATTAATAGCAGAGACATATTATCTGCAAACAAAAGAGATGAAGATGCTTAGCCACCCATCGCTAGAAAAACAGATGTCTCCTTTTAAAAAAAAAATGCACATAGAATTGGTGAATGTACTTAGCAAGAGACAGTGCAATTTATTAGAAAATCTTAAATTTTAATATGCAAGGAATAATAAATATATTCAAAGTACAAAGGAAAGTCATTTTAAAGAATAGATGAGGATCACAACTAGAATGTTATTAACCATTTATAAAGCTATGTCAAAGCAAGCAGATACTTGAGAAATTCTCTAATTATTGTCCATCTCACTTCTGATTTTGCCTAGTTGTTCAACAAAACAATTAACAGTGGTAAAAATGCAGGAAAACAATCATGAAGTTGGAAACCGTGGTCTACATTGAGCAAGCTTTTCCATTGTTTGTTGGAAATTTAAACCATAGAATGGCATTTACAAGCTTAAAGAAGTTATTACAGGAACTTTGTCACACAATCCAAATTAGGATGAACAAGAAATGTGATTATATCAGTTTTGAAATTGTAGAGTAACTTGAAAACATATTGAAACTTGATGGAAATAGAATGCTGTGACACCCTGTCAGACTTGACAAATCTTGTAGCAAGGATAGAAACTCAGTGAAAGCAAAAAAAAAAGGGATTACAAGACTCTATTAAGAATCTGTGATAGAAGGCAGAGCAGGATCATCTCACACAATATTAATAAAAGTTATTGACATTAGAATTCTTGACTCTTATAATGATCTGAGAAACCAAGCCATTGTTTACATTGAATGTGAAAGCAAAAGGATTTCAGAAATAGAATCAAGATGAAGACATAGCACTTGAAGTTAAAGACTTATTTTTGTTGTCCTCCAGCAACATGAATCAATTTCATTTATAATGGAAACCAAAACAACATCTGTTTGACATCCATGTGATGAAGTGCATAACATATTCTTCTGCGGAGTTAACACTTCAGCATTTCCCTGCAATGGTATTTTAAATCAAAACTACCATGGAAAATGGCAAATGCAGAGGATTTGCAATTATTTCATTTCTGTCTTTGAAGAAAACTGAAGAAACTTTGTAGTTTCATATTGACATTATATATCATATTGCTAGGTAAAATTATATCATTGATTTTTCTCCAAAATAAAATTGTCAAGGGTGATAATGAAACCAATACAATTATAGCTGGTGTCTGCCAAAAGATTCCGGCCCAAAATGTCGACCGTACTTTTTTTCATAGACACTGCCTGGCCTGTAGAGTTCCTCCAGCATTTTTTGTGTAGCTGGAGGCTGTTTTTAATTTATTGTAACAACCAAATTGCTGGAAGAACCATTGAACAACTAGGCAATATCAGGTGTGAGACAGACAATTGTTTGAGAAGTTTCAAAAAATTACTTGTAAAGTTTTAGCATCTGAGGACAATGCCAAGGTAAGTGTGTATATCTCAAAGGTTTTAAAGGTAAAATTTAACATCAGAGAAATGTATACAATATGAAATTCTTTTTCTTCACAACCATCCATGAAAACAGAGGAGTGCCCCAAAGACTGACTCAGCTCCCCCCACCCACACATAAACAGCAGCAAAGCAACAATCCCCCTCCCAAAGCAAAAAAAGCTTCGACACTCCCCACTGAGCAAGCAAAGCATCAATAAAGACACAGACTTGCAGAACCCCAAAGACTACTCATTCTCCCGGTAATTCAACATACCACAGGCGCTCTCTCTCTCTCCCTAAAAAGGGAAAAAAGAGGTGTCCCCGTTTCACAGCAAGAGGGGAGACATAACAAACAACTCGCTGATTTACAGTGTTAAAAGTCTGTTGTGTCACTTTTTTCAAGCTTTTCCCAAAGAATTTGGGTCTCTGGGCACATAGCCAGCTGCCCCTGAAGGTGCTGGTCTTCTAGGCCACATCCTTGGTATATCGAATAGCGGCCCATCGTGAGACCCCGAGAGTGGGTTGCATTTCCGCAAAGGTCTGAAGTTAGCGTGTCTTCAAAAGAACCATGAAAGGAAAAAATAGAGATATTAAAGATATAAGTAGGGATGTTTCCGAAGTTGTAATCAAAGCGTCACCATTAGGTTCTATTGTCTCCTAAGCTTCATCCCCTGCCCAGATATTTAGAAACTTGAAATTGCAAGATCATATAATGGCTCAATAGTCTCCAGCTAATGCAGTATATCAGCAGCCCAGACATGGACCGTGCAAATATCAATCACCTACTGAATGAATTGATCAAACAAAATCAATTGAAACCTTAGGAAATTGAACTTAACAGAGAGCTATAGCTGTGAGCTATTTAAAGAACAGGAAGCAAGGTTAAATAAGTATGTCTTTTCATATGCAGACTACTGAGAATGCACTTCTAAGTTCTTTGGGCATAAAGAAGACACAAACAAGGAACATCCAAATGTTGAACAAACAAGCCCTAATCATTTTCAATAAACAACCTGCAGGAAGAATTCATTGGGTTGAGCAGCATCGGTGGGAGGAAAGAAATTGTTGATGTTTTGGACCAAAACCCTGCATTAGAACTGAGAGCGAAGAGGCAAGATGGCCAGCAGAGAAAGGAGATTGGTTTTATGTTTTGTAACTTCAAAACATTAAATTAATTCAAAGAAAGACATGAGATTCTGCAGATACGTGTCTAGTTTGAGTTTACTTTAAGCGAGGCAGGTACGAGTCATGTGGTAGCCTGATGATATATGCAATTAATGTATTTTTACATACAACCCATTATTACTTAGTTAAACAAACAAGAATACTTCATCAATCTCTCTCCTCTCTCTATCTATCTATCTATGTATATACACACACAAGATTTCTCAAGTATTATTGAAATAGTAAATGCACAACACTCCTCCCTCCTTAACAATAAACTCTAACTCAACATAGAATGTACCTCAACTACATGCACAAGTATACTGTATAATACAACTGCTATATACAGACTTCCACAGCATAGTAATTTTTTAAATCGTCCCATTCAGACTTAAGTATGTAATCGCTGTGGAGTATTTCTTACTCGTGGGATATCATCTTTCTTGACAAGGGGCAATCACGCTGCTTCACAGGTGAGACCTGTGGCTGTTAAGCGATCTCAGTTTCTGAGGCCTCCTCCATGGTGGTTATAAGAGTTGAACTTGGGACTGTCGGAAGTGGTTCTGAGACCTTCTCATACCTTTCTTCTCCTTTTCTCTTTCTGGATCTACTTCAATCCCTTTCTTTTTCGTTCTCATATTCCTTCTCTCTTTTGCACTATTCTCTTTCTTATTTACATTCCTTCTGTCCATTTCTTCCCTCCTTTTTCTTCTTCTAGTGTGTGCATCTTGATCTTGGGAAGGCCGATATAGTATTCTGTTATTGATGCTTCTATCACTCCTTTTACAACCTGATCTCTCCTCTTGGTTTCCTTATTCACAACATCATCGGACGAATTCTCTGTTTTAGTATCTCCACTGACTCCTTTCTTCTTGGACTTCCATTCATCCAGCTGGGTTTTGGTCTTTGTATATACATTTACAAGCATCTTTTGTCTCCCATTTGAGGTTCACTGAAGTTAGCTTCATTGCAGGGAATGTGGCATGCAATTAGTGGATGGATCTCCAAACAAGTTGGTGTTCTGTCAGCCACTCACATCCATATAATGCTGGTCCTCCTGTTCTTACCACATACAAGCCTAATATCGCTTGTTGGTTGTTGTATTTCACTGTCAGAAACACCATTCCTACAGGAGGTATCTTTTCTCCAGTGTAATATTTACAGGATTCAGTTTAGTATCTTTGAAATGCCATTCAAACTCATTTTGTGGAATGACTGAGAGCTGAACCAGCGTTTAATTTGATTTAAATTAATTTGCTCTCAATTTGGGTATAAGTCACATTACTTGCTATTGTTCATTTTCACACTGCAAATTTCAAGACTATACAACCCTGTGTCACTAACATCATTATCAGGTTTTTCATCAACAGCATGCAGATTAGTGTTCTCTTTGAAACTGCAACTTGACTTTTTAGCACTCTTCCCTGAGCAGACTATTTTTTCCGTCTGCTCGACGTGCTCTTTGTATATGAGCTACTTTGTTGCATTTTCTCCAAGTTTTGCCATTAAATCTACATTTATTTGGTGTATGTGAGCCCCTGTCACAATGGTAACACAATTTGTTTCTGTTTAGATGCGGCAATTTTGTTCATGCTCACTTTCATTCCTTGATTGCAACTCAATCGTGTCTCTCTCTGCTGTTTCCATTGAAACAGTGATTTCTACTGCTCATTTGAATGTGAGCTGTGCTTTAGTTATGAGCTGTTTTTGAATAGTTTCTTTTCAGATTCCACAAATTAAATAATATCTTAGTGTATCTTTAAGCCCATTACCAAATTGACAATACTTAGACAATCTCTTCAATTCAGCCATGTATGCTGAAGTGGGCTCTCCTTACCTTTGATTCCACGTATAAAACCCAAAGCATTCTGCAAACAACAATGACTTTGGTTCTAAGTGTTCCTGCATTACTTTTACAATAACAGCAAAGCTCATTTCTGATAATTTGCTTAGAATCGTCAAACTTCAAAGCAAATTGTATGCCTTTGAACTTAATGAACTCAGCAAAATAAGCAACACACATCAAAGTTGCTGGTGAACGCAACAGGCCAGGCAGCGTCTCTAGGAAGAGGTGCAGTCGACATTTCAGGCCAAGACCCTTCATCCTGACGAAGGGTCTCGGCCTGAAACGTCGACTGCACCTCTTCCTAGAGATGCTGCCTGGCCTGTTGTGTTCACCAGCAACTTTGATGTGTGTTGCTTGAATTTCCAGCATCTGCAGAATTCCTGTTGTCAGCAAAATAAGCACTTGCTTTTCATTTGTTATTTTATTTGCTTCAAAATACTCTTCCAATAGTTCAGTATACATGAGCCAATTACCCATTGTGTAATCAAGCTCTTCTATCTTTCCTATGTAACCAGCTATTTCTGACTGTTTTAATGATTAGTATCATCCAGTACTCACAGTTTATGTGCCCTGAATTCTTCCATTTACTGCCTTTAAAAACAACTCGATCATGTCTTCCCTTCCAAAGAAAATATTTTGGCTGCTTTTCTTTTAAACTCAACCTTCTCTCCACATGGTGGGGTGCCTTTTTTATTTGCTGATGGTACCATTGCATTTTATTTTATTTCAAACATATCACTACGTTTAACAAGTTGGTAGCTGTTCTAGGTTTGTTTTCAAATACCTTGTAGCAATGTTAAGTTTTGCAACTTCAAAATATTAAATGAATTCAAAGAAAGACATGAGGTTCCGAGAATATGGGTCTAGTTTGAGTTTACTTTAAGTGAGGCAGGCACGTATCACATGGTAGCATGATTAATTAATTACCTAAACAAACAAGAATGCTTAATCAACCAACATATACATATATACGCAAGATTACTCACATATTATCGAAATATTAAATACACAACAAAGGGGAGTGGCAAGAAAGGACTCCAAAGTGATTGACAGATTGAGGAGGAGTGTAAGACAACAAGCAAATAATACCAGGTAGGGAAGGTAAGTGAGCATGGAGTTGGAAGTCTGAGGCAGATGAGTGATAGATGGAGGTAGACAAAGAGAGAAATAAGAAAAATAATTTCTCTTTTTCCACTCTTTTTTTGACAGAGATTGTAGTGGATATTCTACTGCCAGGTCTGTCACTCTCCAGGGGACCAATCATGCTACTTTATACTTAATTGTCGCCAAACAATTGATACTAGAATGTACAATCATCACAGCGATATTTGATTCTACGCTTCTCCTTCTAGGGAGAAGGAGACGGATAATATTTTTGATTGGCTTGACTAAATAAGAAGCTCAAATGCCCTTCTCAAGCTGTGGTGAGTACAAGTAATCCTGATTCAGATTACAACCATTCCGATTACAGAAATCCATCCTTGTAGAAATCATATAACATTACATGGCTTGTTTTCCAGTAATGTCAATCCGTTATAACTTAATGGTTGTCTGCATTGAAAGCAATTTCAACTAGTGTAGAGAAGAGTTTATACATATACTGTTTCGCTCAGCCTATACAGATAAGAAACCTTGAGGAAAGGCAGAATGAATCATTTACTCTCAGTGATAAACTACAATTGTTACAACTGCCAAAACAGCTGTCAGAGAGTCAGGAAATCACAGAAACTCCACAAACTCAATCATCTTGGAGAAGATCTAACATGCAGATAAACTAGCTGAAACAATGAGTGTGTGATGGAGACAACTAGGGATGGCATTTGAACTTTTAAAAAGAAAATGCAGTGCTTTTATCAAGGAACTTAATGATATATTATGCCTTTAGCTGTACATATTGTATCCAACATATTGGTATTCAGCAATCCATTACTAGACAACATAATGAGTATTTGTAAATTTTAAGTAGCCTGCTTTACATAATAGTTTATTCCACGTTTAGTAATCCAATATGTCAGAATAAGCAAGAACTATAACACAGACTGTGATGCACATCACAGATACATAAATCACCTCTTCAAACACGAGAATGTCATCTGCCATATCTTCACGTCAGCAAGTCAGCGCATGATCCAATTTTGACTCAAAGTCGAAGGCTGCATTGCTGATCCCATAAGGCAGCATCAACCACCATTATCTCTCAAGAGATGTGTTGAAGGTCATGAAAGACAAATATCTACTTTTAAGATATACTTGACAACAACATTTTTTGGTATCCATCTTACTGAAGTGTTTTGCCCTGCTAGGATTTGGCAGGAAACTTTCAATTTTCTTCAACAGTTTCAGTTCCTTTTAGTGCATTATTCAGAATTCATACAATAGATCTATCCTAAATAGTTATTCAGGTTGTTTGGCTTATCACCAAATTTCTAGCTAAACCTAGTTTAGGTTTGACAGTTACTAGTGTATTTCCAGAAGGAAATACAGTATCAGTGGCTGCTTACTCTCATTTCTCTTTTGATAGTATTTTACTCTCATGTTCCAGTTCCTTCAAACACATTTGCAAATTCTTATGGCAGCAGCTTCTTGTTGAGTGCAGAACTTGCACCTGCAGAGGCCTGTGCATTTATAAAGTCTCTTTGCTATCAGTTTAATTTGCCGGGTCACATGGTTAAGGACTGACAGATGATTTTCTTAAAATACAGTTAATTTTTATTTTGTACTTTCCATTGTTTGAATAGAACAGCAGTCCCCAACCACCGGGCCGCAAAGCATGTGCTACCGGGCCACGAGGAAACCTTTCCTCATTCCCTGTCACGCCCACTGTTGAGCCATTAAGCATGCGGGGTTATTATGCACACGAGGTCATTACGCACGCAAGGTCATTACCCGCACGTCATCCATGTCAGCACGGGAAGAAGATCAACTCCTCCAACTTGCAAATGACGGTGGGCTGAAAAGTGTGTTTAACATAACATCTCTGCCGGCATTCCAGATCAAAGTCAAGGCTGAATATCCTGAGATAGCCACGAAAGCACTGAAAACGTTGCTTCCACTTCCAACATATCTCTGCAATGAATGCAACGAAAACTAAATTGCGGAATAGACTGGACATAAGGAACCCCGTTTGACTATCGTTGTCTCCCATTACCCCTCGATAGGACCGTCTTGTTGCAGGGAAACAAGCCCAGGGCTCCTACTGATTCAGCGATATTGGTGTGTTGCAATGATTTTATATGTTCATACGGGAAAAATATGTGCTCTGTGTTTAATATCCAAACGTTACTTAAAATGTTATGGTATTGACTTACAAGTGACTTATATAACCATATAAAAATTACAGCATGGAAACAGGCCATCTCTGCCCTTCTAGTTCGTGCCGAATGCTACTCTCACCTCGCCCCACCGACCTGCACTCAGCCCATAACCCTCCATTCCTTTCCTGTCCATTTACCTATCCAATTTTTCTTTAAATGATAATATCAAACCTGCCTCTACCACTTCTACTGGAAGCTCGTTCAACACTTACTTCAAGCTCCCCTGATAATTGACTTATCACTATATTCATGCGAAGAAAATATGCGCTGTGTGTTTAATATTAAATTTGTTAGATAAACCCTTTTAGAAATGAAATTGAGTGTATTAGCCACTTACCACCTATATTCCGGTAGTGATTAACACTCCCCACCCCCCCGAACAGAATTGCCAAAAACGATTTGTAGAAAAAATCGGCACGTACACGCATGCGCACACAGGTGCCCACGCAAGGTTTCATGGTCATTGTAGTCTTTCTCGGGGTAAACACAACGTATTTGACTGCTACTCTTGTCCGTTGGCAACCCTACCCCCCCCCCCCCCCCCCCAAGGATTGGCTGGTCCGCAAGAATATTGTCAATATTAAACCGGTCCACAGCGCAAAAAAGGTTGAGGACCCCCGGAATAGATCATTGACTAAGTCCAATTCTTGGCCACATGATGCTAAATCAGTTCTAAATCCTAAACAGGGTGATGGCTTTTGAGTAATGTGTATAGGTGGAGCCTGTCCTTAACTGCCTCCTTCTCTGGTCCTCACAGGAGATGATCTTCAAACTGGGTTGCGACCTCTACCTTTGTAATTATCTTATTCCAGCTCATATTCTATAAACTGCAGATAAATAATGAGGTGAGACATAAGGCTCCATCACTCTCCACTGCCCTCCATATCCCTTGGCTGTGCTTTAGCTGTGGTGTCTCCACCACTCTAGACTGGGAAATCCCTCTATTCACCTGGTAGCTATGTAATCCTTCATCAATTCAAACCATCAGTATGGTCTGGTGTCCTCTATGTAATTCATGTGATCCCTCCTCCTGGAAATCTTAAACCTAAGCTTGTAGAAAATACTTAATATGCCAATAACATATATCCTAGTTGCAAATTTATATTTATGGTTTTTATGGAATTAAGTCATCTGAGTTTATCAAAAATCAACAATCATGCACTAGTAAATGTTGAATCAGGAAAAAAAGCTAGTAAAAACTGCAACAGATTTGAAGATTCAAGATCCAAGATTGTTTAATGTTGTACGTAAGTGTAAGGGGAATGAAGTAATTGTTGCCCCGGATCTGATGCAGCACGAAAAAAAGCACAAAAAGATAATGAACACAATAATCATGATAATAAAGCACACAATAAATATAAATACATAAGATAGCTTATATACATAGATTGTTTGTATGTCTATTAAGTGTCACTAGGATGTGCATAAGGTGATTGATAGGAAATGAGAAAATAGTGTTGGGGTTACTGGGTGGAGGTGTTGATCCATCTCACTGCTTGGGGAAAATACTGTAACTGTTTTTGAGTCTGGTGATCCTGGTGCGGATGTTAAATAGCCTCCTCCCTGATGAGAGTGGGACAAACACACCATGAGCAGAGTGTGTGAGATTCAAGATGTTACTAGCCCTTTTCAGGCATCTTTCCAGATATATGTCCTTGATGGCAGGTAATCTGTTGCCAATAATGCGCTGGGCTGTTTTGACTACCCATTGTAGAGCATTTCTATCCACCACAGGGCAACTTCCATACCAAGCAGAGTTGCAGCTTGTTGGGATACTCTCTATTGTGCATCTGTAGAATGACGTGAGTTTGTATGTGTCAAGTCACTCTACCTTGCTCTGTTCTAATCTGAAACTTGCTTATTTTCCTATTTATGTCCCTTTCAGTCTTAAGTTCCTTGCACAAAAATTTATAGATCTGTGCAGGAAAATGTTCAATTTTGATATCAATAAAGGGGCTTCAAGCTGAAACTTTTCCCTGTTTCTCTTTCCATTGATGCTTCCTGGCTTGCAGAGTGTTTCCAACATTTCTGTTTTACCTCGTAGGCAGGATCATCTGAATGGATTTGTTTCTCAATGGCATCATTCCATAATATACTTTATTATTAACTGAATAAGGTAATTATAGGTTATGGTGTACTGTATCATGAATAATGCATCAGTTGATTGTTACATTGAATTGCGAATGTTATCTAACATTATTACAGTTATTAAATTATGAGGAGGCAGATTTTCTGGTTTCTGGTTGGAGTACAATCTGCAGAAATATTCTCCTGTCACCACTGCCAGATGTTCATCCAAGGCCCTGTGAAATAGATGGTCATGGTTTAAGAGGAGTATCCCTGTGCCAAAGATGCTTGCTGTATTTTTTCATTGCTTTCTTTTATTTCACTTATTAAGCTCTGTTAAATACTTTGATTAGTTTCAACGGGAATCTGTAAGATCAATTACAAAAACACAAGCAGATAAATCTTGGGATTGTAGACCATAAGAGCACAAAACATAGGAGCAGAATTAGGCCGTCAGCTCACCAGGTATGTTCTGCCACTCCATTATGGCTGATTTGTTATCCCTCCCAACTTTAACCTTCTGCCTTCTCACCATAACCTTTCATGACCTGATTAATCAAGAATCTATCAACATCCACCTTAAATACACCAAGTATCTAGGCCTGCACAGCCATTAATGGTAAAGAATTCCAAAGGTTCACCGCACACTAGCTAAAGAATTTTTTTCTCACATCCTTTCTAAATGGAAGTCCCTCAATTCTGAGGTACTGCCCTCTGGTCCTAGCGTCCGTAACTGTTGGAACCATACTTTCCACATCCACTTTATCCAGATTCAATATTCCCTCATTCCCCCCTTATTCTTCTAAACACTAGTGAGTACAGACAGAGAGCTATCAAATACTCCACATTGATTAACACTTACATTCCTGGGATCATTCTTGTCAACATCCACTTCAATTCCAGCACATCTTTTCTCAGCTAAAGGGTCCAAAGCTACTCACAATACTCCAAAAGCGGACTGACCAATGCCTTATATACCCTCAGTGTTACATCTTTTTGAAATAAATGTTCACATTCCACTGTCTCAACCTGGAAATTAACCTACAAGGAATCTGCAGAGGACTCCCAAGTCCCTCTGCACCTCCTAATTTTGAATTTTCTCCCCATTTAGAAAATAGTTCATGCCCTACATTATATTTCATCAGCCACTACTTTGCCAATTCCCAAATCTGTCTCAGTCCTTCCACAGACACCCTTCTTCCCTTTCACCTACCTTCGCATCTTCCACAGCTTGACCATAAAGCCTTCAACTCCATCATCCAAATTATTGACATTCAACGTAAAAAGAAGCATCCCAATATCAACAGCTGCAGAATACCTCTAAGCTTCTTGCCAATCTGCCAATTCTCTATCTATGCTAATATCTATCCTGTAATACCATGGGCTTTATTATGTTCTACAACCTCATGTATGGCATCCTCTCCACATCTACTCTATCAAGGCCTTTCACCATTCGATAGGTTTCAATGACATCACCCCTTATTCTTCTGAATTCTAGTGAATACAGGCCCAAAGCCATCAAACACTCATCATATGACAAGCCATTTAATCCTGGAATCATTTTCGTGAACTGCCTTTTCCAGTTTTAATACATCCTTTCGAAGACAAGGGGCCCCAAACTGCTCACAATACTCCAAGTGAGGCCTCACCTGTGCTTTATAATTTCTCAACGTTATATTGTTGATTTTATGTTCGAGTCCTCTTGAAATGAAAAGTAACATTGCATTTGCCTTCCTTACCACAGACTCAACCTGCCAATTAACTAGGGAATCCTACACAAGGGCTTCCAAGTCTCCTTGCACCATAGTTTTTATTTTGTATTTTCTCTCCATTTAGAAAATAGTTAACTCTTTCATCTCTTCTACCAAGGCACTTCCTGACACTGTCGTGGTTTCTCACAAACGACAAGGAGGCGCAGAAAATCCTTCAAGAAGTTTTAAACTTTAATTTGCAAATCAAAGCTGAGACAATCAGAAAGGTAGTTGCTGACTGCCCCTCGAGGCTTGTATACAACATTTTTTATAGCAATTTCCTATCTTAGCTACATTATCATATCTAGTCAGCCTGTGATTACGTATCATCAATATATCCGCTCTTGACTTTCCACTATTGTTTTACTCCCCAACTTAATTATGTCCTAGTTTACATTTTAGACCAGGTGTCTCCTCATTCCTAACCACAATTATTTCTTAATTAGTCTTATTTTGACATACTGCCACATATTTCATTACCTTACTCGCCACTGTTATCTTTCTACTTGGTTTCATTCTAGTTCTCTTCATGAATTAATAGTGATTAGGTCAAAAGTCGTGGCTACATAGTGAATACCCTCTATTCAGCTAGCAGTGGTTACATAGTAAATATAGAAAGTATAATGTGTGCATTTGAGTAAATACTGAAATACTGTTGAGTAAATACTGTAATACATAGAAAATACAATGTATGCGTTTACATTTTCCAATAACACTCGATTCCATCTGTCATTACTTCAAGCGATCTCCTAACCTGTCTAAGTCCTGCTGTCGTCTCTCTATTTCCTCAAAACTAGCTGCCCTTCCACTCATTTTCATGTCATCTGCAAACTTTGCAGCAAAGCCGTCAATTCCATCATCCATATTTTTAACATATAGCATAAAAAAATTCAGTCCCAACACAGACCACTATGAATCACTATTAGTTACGGGCAGCCAACCAGCAAAGGCTCCCTTTCTTCTCACTCTTTGCCTTCTGCCAATCAACCACTTCCTTATCCATGCTAAAATCTTCCCTGTAATACCATGGGTGCATAGCTTGTTAAGCAGCCTCGTGTGTGGCACCTTGTCAAAGGCCTTCTGAAAATCCAAGTACACAACATCAACTGATTTCCCTTTGTCTATCCTGCTTATTGTTTCTTCAAAGAATTCCAACAAATTTGTCAGGCAAGATTTTTCCTTGAGGAAACCATGCTGACTATGGTCTATCTCATCATGTGCCTCCATGTACCCCAAAACCACATCCTTAACAATTGACTCTAACATCATCCCAAACAATGAGGTCAGAATAACTGGCCTATAATTTCCTTTCTTCTGCTTCACTCCCTTCTTGAAGAGTGGAGTGACATTTGTAATTTTCCGATCTTCTGGAACCAGAATCTAGTGATTCTTGAAAGATCATTACTAATGCCTCCACACTCTCTTCAGCCACCTCTTTCGGAAACCTGGAATATACATCATCTGGTCCAGGTGATTTATCTACCTTCAGACAGTTTAGTTCCTCAATAACCTTTTTTGTAGTAATGGTAACTTCATGACTGCTGACATCTTGAGCTTCCACCATACTGCTAGTGTCTTCCACAGTGAAGACTGATGCAAAATACTTATTCAGTTCTTCCACTATTTGCTTGTTTCCCATTACTACCTCTCCACCATTGTTTCCCAGTGGTCTGATATCCATTCTCCCTTCTCTTTTACACTTTATGTATCTGAAGAAACTTATGGTATTCTCTTTAATATTTTTGGCTCACTTACTTTCATATTCCATCTTTACCGTCTTAATGATGTTTTTTGTTGTCTTCTGTTGGTTTTTAAAGGCTTCCCGATCCTCTAACTTTCTGCTAATTTTTGCTCCAGTGATGCCCTCCCCTTGGCTTTTATGCCTGCTTTGACTTGTTTGTGCCATCTTTCCTTTAGAATACTTATTCCTCTTTTGGATGTGCAGTATATATCCTGAGCCTTCCGAATAGTTTCCAGAAGTTCCAGCTTTTGCTGCTCTGCTGTCTTTCCTGCCAGTGTTCTTTTCCAATCAATTCTGGCCAACTCCTCTCTGATGCCTCCATAATTCCCTTTACTCCTCTGTAATACTGACTTTAGCTTCTCCTTCTCAAATTTCACTTACTCCTAAGGGTTCTTTTGCCTTTTTTACCTGTTCATTGCACAACATCCAATCTAGAATAGCTGATTCCCCCAGTGGGCTCAACCACAAGTTCCCTGAAAAGGCATTTTGTTGGCACTCTAGAAATTCCCCCTTCTGGAATCCAGTACCATCCTAAATTTCCCAATCTACCTGCATATTGAAATCCCCCATGACTATTGGCATTCATTTTCCATCTCCCTTTGTCATTTGTAGACCATATCCTTACTACTGTTTGGAAATTTGTATACAAATCCCATCAGGGTCTTTTTAACCTTGCAGTTGCTTAGCTCTATCCACAAAGATCCTACACTTTCTGACCCTATGTCACCTCTTTCTAATGAGTTGATTTCCATCAAAAAAATGTTGCCCCCCTGTCATCCTGCTTGTCCTTTCAATGCAATGTGTACCATTGGATTCCAGCTATAATCTTCTTTCAGCCATGATTCAGTGATGCCTACAATATCATACCTGCCAATCTGCAACTGTGCTACAAGTTCACCTCCCTTATTCTGTATACTGTGTGCATTCAAATATAACTCCTTCAGTCCTATATTCACGCTTTCCATTTTGTCACCAACTGCCCTACCCTCTGGTTCCCACCCCTGTGCCAAATTAATTTAAACCTCCTCCCACAGTTCCAGCAAACCTGTACACAAGATAATGGTCCCCTTCAGATTCAGGTGTAATCCATCCTTTTTGTATATATCTTACCTCCCCTGATACAGATCCCAATGATCCAGAACTCTGAAACCCTGCCCCCTGTACCAATTCCTCAGCCACACATTCATCTGCCAAATCATTCTATTCTTGCCCTCACTGGCATGTGGCACAGGCAGCAATCCAGAGATTACTACCTGGAGGTCCTGCTTTTCATCTTTCTACCTAACTCCTTATATTCTCTCTTCAGGACCTCCTCCTTTTTCCTACCTTTGTCATTAGTACCAATATATACCATGACCTCTGGCTGCTCTCCCTCTCACTTGAGAATGCCATGAACCGATTTGAGATATCTATGATCCAGGCACCTGGGAGGCTACATACCATCAGGGTTTCTCTTTCATGTCCATAGAATCTGCTTTTTGCTCCTCTAATTATATATTATATATAATGACACTACTATTCTCCTATAATGTTCCCCTATCAGTACTGCAGTCCTCTTCTCCCCCCTTTCCTCTGAGCCACAGACCCAGACCATTGGACTCATAAGCCACTTGAAAGCCCATAAGTTGATCAATGCAACGAAGACCTCGAGGGATAGCCACGACGACGAGAGCCAGACTCAGTGCCAGAGACCTGGTCGCTGCAGCTATCCCCTGGTAGTCATCCACCCACCTCCCACAACAATATCCAAAGCGGTATACTTATCATTGAGGGGACTGGCCACGGGGGTCATCTGCACAGGCTGCCTATTCCCTTTCCCAAACTCAACATGAGATTGGCTTCAACATAGTAGTAGAGGAGGCTATGGACTGACATGTCAGAATGTGAATGGGACGTTGAATTGAAAATGGGTCGCCTCCAAGAGATTCTCTGACAGAATTTTACAGTATTTTTCTGAAGTACTGCTGCCAATACCTATCAATTCTTTTTATGGTTTAGGTTTTGGCCAAGCTTTCATCGTATATCCCAGTGCCCTTGCACCCTTACGAATATTGCCATTTTGGTCTGTGGCATTTTTCTACATGCTTGTCACTCTAAAAATTGTTAGTTAATTTGCAAACATACATAAGAAATAAATGATTTATGTCAGTATACATGTTTCTCATTGTTTATGAAACTATATAATTATTTTTTATCCATTAATAAATGAAGTCTCTATATGCCTTTTAAAATTGTCTTCAGTGAAATCATGTATTTAGAAACATTTCTGGGAATTATCATGAGATTGAAAACAGAAGAATTTTCTCAAGTTTCAGTGCAATTAGATCTATAAAAGCATGATAATTGTAGTAACAACATCATCATCATCAGGTGCCATGCCAAGTTTGAGTTTTGACTGCCATGGCCCACAGACTCCTGTTTCGGGTCAAGTGGATCAATTCATTCGTATTCATTTCCAATTCTCTGGCTGCTGTCTCCATCATCATCCGTCTTTGTCTTCCTCTTGATTTCTTCCCTTCAATCTTTCCTATAATTACCGTGCATTCTAACTCCTCTTTCCTAATCACAAGTCCAATTAAGTTACGTTGCCTTTTCATGATCTCATACATTATTTCTCTTTTTGTGTTTGCTCTGTTCATGACATCCTCGTTAGATATTTGTTTCATCCATGATATTCTTCGCATCCTCCTCAAAAACCACATTTCTGCTGCTACAATTTGTTTTCTCATGTTACTAAATATTGTCCAACATTCTGAGCCATGTAACATAACTGGATAAACATAACAGTTCAGTACTGTGAGGCAGGTTGTCATGCCTAGTTTAGTATTGGTCAGTATACTCTTCATTCCTGTAAAGATGTCTTTTGCCATCCCCATTCTTCTTTTAATGTCCATGTCGCCCATCTGATGTCACCCAGCTTCCTAAGTAGCAAAAGTTCTGTACTTGTTTTATGTCTTCTCTGCTTATTTTCAGCCTGCAGATCAGATTCTCCTTCTTTTTGGATATCACCATACATTCTGTCTTTTTGCAATTGATAGATAGACCCATTTTTGCATTTCCTTCAACAATTATATCAATTAAGTTTTGTAGTTCTTCCTCCGTACTTGCAATTAACACAGTGTCATCTGTATATCTGAAATTATTGATGTTTTCACCGCCAGCTTTGATTCCCAAGATGGCTCTTATTTTTTGTAATATTGTTTCACTGTACACATTAAATAAATCAGGGGAGAAAACACACCCTTGTTTAACGCCTCTTTTGATTTTCGTAAAATGACTCACTTCTCCAGCTATTCTTACAGCGGCAGTTTGTTCCCAGTACAGATTTCTGATTAGGCGGAGGTCTTTCGAATCTTGATCTAGAGTTTTCTGAAACTTATTGTGCTTCACTTTATCAAATGCTTTTGTGTAGTCGATAAAACAAAACAAACAAATCTTTTTGCACTTGAATAGCTCATTCTGATAGTATCCTTAACATCAATATTGCATTTCTTGTATCTTTGTCTTTCACAAAACCACATTGTTCTTTGCCTATTTCATCTTGTATCTTACTTTTAGCTCTTGTCATCAACATTCTTAGAAGTATCTTGGTGATATAACTCATTAAACTTATGGGCCTATGTAATTCACATTCTATTGCTCCAGCTTTCTAAGGAAGAGTGATAAATACTGATTTTTTCATCTCTTCTGGTATAATTCCAGTCTCATAAATGTCATTGATTAAATCAGTAAGTTTTTCAATTCCATAATCTTCAAGGGAACAATAATTTGTTCTATTACTAATTCATCAGGACCTGCTGCCTTTCCTTTCTTCATCTTATTTATTGCATCACGAACTTCAGATTTTAAAATACTTGGACCTTCAATGTGTCATGGTCCAGTCCGTGAAGTCTGTATTCCAGTTCACAGTCCGGTCCATTGACCCTTGTTCCAGGTTTTCCTGTTTACCCCATTTCTGTTGAGCACTCTAATTGAGCCACATGGTTCTAGTTTGGGCAGACTCATAAATACCTCCAGAGACCAGGGCTTGGTTGTGGACTGTTGATCGGTTGGGATTGTGTGAGAAGGCTATACTGGTTTTGGAATTGGAACTGGCTGGATAGAGTTGCTGGAGTGGTTGTGGAAAGAGAGACTCGAGTTGTGACTGGAAAATGGCGGAGAGAGAGAACATCAAGGAAAGAGCCAAGCTGTTGAAGGAAGTTTTTGGCAAGAGTGGAAGTGAACTAGAGATGGAGGTTGGTGGGAAAGAGGAACAGAATGGAAAGAGGAAGGAAAGAAAGCAGAGCTATGGGTTATCAAACTCTGAGGAGTCAGTGGATGATCAAAGCAGGACAGCAAAACAATGGAAAGAAGATGAGATTAAAGCAATTATAAAACTAAGTGAAGACGGGGTGTCATTTGGTGATTGGAACTCGATTCGTTTGATGAAGATGCTCAAAAAAATTATAGGTGAGATTAAAGGAGCAAAGATTTTATGAAATGGATAGCTATTAGTGATTTGTTGAGATAGTGCTCAGCAAGGTAAAGTGATAAGATTATGTAAAATAGATGGCAAAGAAGTACATTGCTCAATACCCAACAATAGAAAGTGGACTAGAGGAGTTATTTCGGGGATACCAACAAAAGTTACTATGGATGAGATTAAACAGAACATAAAAGGAGCAAAAATTATTGAGGCCAAATGTTTCAAAGTTACAAGAAACGGGAAAAAGTGTAATAGTTTATCAGTAATGATTAACTTTGATGAAGAGAGATTGCTGACTAATGTTTACTTATGGTATATGTGTTATGTGGTTAGAATATATATACCACCGCCTTTAAGATGCCATAAATGTCAGAAATATGAGCACATTGCAGCAGACTGCAGAGGAAAACAAAGATGTGCGCGATGCACTGGAGAACATGAATATGGGAAATGTGAAGCGGGAGCTAGGCTGAAATGCTGCAATTGTGGCAAGGAACACAGTGCAGCTTATCGAGGGTGCATTGGTAGCAAGAAGGCAGCTGAGATACAATATGTAAAAGTAACTCAAGGAATCAGTTATGCAGAGGCAGTGAAAGAATTTGATGAAAAAAAGCTGTCAAGCAAACAAATACAGGGAAAAATAAACTGGTGAATTGTAAGAGTTGTAATATGAAAAATAAGGATACACTAATGAGTAGAAAGGAGTTTGTGTTTTTTATGGTGGATGCAATTAATTGTTCAGCACAAACAAGCAAAAGAACTGAGAAAAATAAAATTATCATCAAGTCTACAGAAAAGTATCTTGGTATTAATGGGATTAGGTGGGAAGAAGTCAAAGAAACGCTGAATGGGAGATCCAACAGTTCACAGGCAGAGGAGATGGAATCTTAATGGCAGTATATTTATCACAAATGGTCAAGAATTTAAGAAATGTTTCAGAATTTAAAGAAAATCCTCAGATGTTATGGTTGAAGCCCAGGGTAAATGTGTAGAACTCCAACAACAAAGAAGTACCCGACAAGAACAACGGTGAGTTGGAAAGAGATTGGAAAATGGAGGAAATTATTACAAGGATACAAAAGGAAAAGGAAGTTGTTGCAAAGTGATTATCTACATTCGGATTATAAAATGAAAACATGGAAGCAAATGAAGAAGAACTCCGAGGTCTCAGTAAACAATTGCAGGCTACGATCCAAGAGAAGGAAAACCTGAAAAAGCAGATAGACTTGGAAAACAGCAATTTAGAAGCATAACGTGCGATAATTACTATTCTTTAACAAGACGATTTTAGTCTTATAAGTGATGTAGGTGAAATCAATGTAATTGAGGTAATGCAACTACGCAAAAACGTGACATAATTAGGGAAGAATAGCAGTTATCTAATGAGCGCATTAAGCATTCATGAGGAATTGCAACTACAGAGTGATGCTAATAGAGAACTGCAGGCTGAACTGGATTGTCTAAAGTAGAGAACTCCAGGACATGTTTGGTTGGAACACCACAAGTCTAGCAGGTGGCGGTAATGCACTGAAAACTGGTTGCCAACCGCCATAAAACGAAAAAGAAGAAGGGCTTGGTTGCTGCATTGTTCCTGTCTGAATCCCTTCCCTTCCTTCTGTTGCATTGCCTCACTTGGCCTTAAGCATTGCCTTGCCTGTGACCCTCGCTTGTACCTCGTCAGTCTTGCCTTGGAGCAACCCACCGGTGGAAGGCTAGTGCAGTCTTTGAAGTATAGATTTGGCTGTTCCATAGCCTGCTGAGGTTCCAGCCGCCTCGAGTCTTGGAGCCACCCTGGACCCAGCTCCCTTCCTGTCCATTGCCTCTGTCGGGTAAGCCAGGCTGCTTGCTGTTACCCTATGGTTGGTTCTGTCCCTTCCTGTCCCTTGCCTCTGTCGGGTAAGCCAGGCCATTTGCCGTTACCCTGCGGTTGGTTCTGTCCCTCCCTGTCCCTTGCCTCCGTCGCCCAGGAGTCCCGCGTCCTGCCCAGGAGTTGCCTCGAAGTACCCTTGCCCTGTCATGTCCTCGTCTGGCCTTCAAGACCCCAGCCTCAAGCCTCAAGGCCAAGACCCTGGCCTGTCTCCAACCTCAAGACCCCAGCCAAATCCTGTCCTGTAGTCATGTCATGTCCTTGCCTGGTTCTGGGGCTCGAGCCTGAAGCAAGACCCAGGTTCTGGGTCCTTGTCCCGTCTCTGACTCAGAGCCCAAGCCCAGGCTCCTAGTGCATAGTTCCCTATCCAGGTTCCCTATCTTTTCCATGTCCTAGCCCAAGTCTGCGTTCTTGTCCCTGCTCCTGGTCTGAATCCTGTCACGTCCCTACTCTAGTCAAGTCCTGTTCCTTATACTTCAGTGTCTGTGTCTTGCATTTGGGTCCATTCCCAGCGCCTCCAGTGTGACAGAATGTTTTTCTTAATTTCTGGTTTTCCGCCTCGATCGTCTTCAAACAATTCCTGAATAACAACAAGTAACAACAAGCCAACTAATTTCAGTAATAGTTACCATTACTCAAGTGACACTCTTATCATGCAGATTGACATCTCAGTCTATTTTAGTTTGCACTGTAATGTAGATTTCCAAGCAATACGGAAATTGATCTGTGAAAGCTTTTTGAGTTTAATCTGTTAAAGTTTTTTTGAGTATAATATGTGGTTTATCTCCCAAACAATAATAAAAAACAATTACAGAAAGGAACACACAAAATGCTGGAGGAACTCAGCAGGTCAGGCAGCATCTATGGAAAAGAGTACAGTCAACGTTTTGGACCGAGACCCTTCATCAGGACTGGAAAAAAGTTGAGGAGTCGGAGTAGGAAAGTAGGGGGTGGGGAGGAAGAAGTATAAGTTGATAAGTGAAACCAGGAGTGGGGAAGGTGGGAAGAAAAGAGCTGAGAAGTTGGTGAAAGAGATACAGGGCTGGAGATAGAGGAGTCTGATAGGAGAGGACAGAAGGCCATGGAAGGAAGAAAATGGGGAGGAGCACCAGAGAAAAATGATTGACAGATGAAGAGATAAGGCGAGAGAAGGAAATGGGAATGATGGAGGTTGGGAGAGGGGGAGCATTACCAGAAGTTCGAGAAATCGACTTTTATGCTATCAGGTTGGAGGCTACCCAGATGGAGTATAACATGTTGCTCCTCCAGAGTGGGTGTGGCCTCAATGCAACAGTAGAGGAGACCCTGGATTGATATATCAGAACAGGAATGGCAAGTGGAATTAAAGTGGGATCTCCCGGTGGCCACCCATTTTAATTCTACTTCCCATTAATGCCAGATCTCCCAGTAGCCACCCATTTTAATTGCACTTGTCATTTTCATTCTGACATGTTAGTCTATGACCTCCTCTTCTGTCGCAATGAGGGCACTCTCAGTTTGGAGGAGTGACACCTTACATTCCAGCAGGGTAGCCTCCAACCTGATGGCATGAACATCGATTCCTCGAACTTCTGGTAATGCCTCCCTTCTCCTTCACCATTCCCATTTTCATTTCTCTCTCTTACCTTATCTCCTTACTTGCCTAACACCTCCCTCTGGTGCTCGTCCCTCTTTTCTTTCTTCCATGGCCTTCTGTCTTTTCTGATCAGATTCCCCCTTCTCTTTCACCAATCAACTTCCCAGCTCGTTACTTCACCCCTCCCGGTTTCACCTTCACCTTGTGGTACTTCCTCCCCTCCCCCCCCACTTTCTTAATTTGACTCCTCATCTTTTTTTCCAGTCCAGATGAAGGGTTTTGGCCCAAAATGTTGACTGTGCTTTTGTCCATAGATGCTGCCTGGCCTGCTGAGCTCTTTCAGCATTTTGTGTGTGTGTTGCTTGGATTTCCAGAATTTGCAGATATTTTCTGATTTATTACATTGAGGAATTTTCATTGTTTCATTGTGGGAGTAGGGTTAATGGATAAGATTACAGTATTGTGAAAATAACTGGGCCAGCTTGTACTCGATATAACTCATTCCCCACTCTTGTCATCTCTGCTAACCCCCAGCTGCATCATCTTTTGCAGCCAGATGGCACCAAAAACTAGTGAAAAATAAAGAAAGTAAATGAAAACTTTAAGGGAAACCTACCTTTATAATGATGTTCTGGCAGGTTTAAAACTAAGAGCACAGTTGCAAACTGTATCAACAACCAAGCTCAGTAAATAATGAAGTGCCTCTACCATGAGCCCAGGCATGAACCAGAGCAAGAAGTCAAAAGCTTCTGCATCTGCTATGCAGAACGAAGGTGTGCCAGTCCAATATGTACTGATATGTATACTGCAGCCAGCTGGCAGTTCTCTGTCAAGTCATGTTGAAAGCTGGATTTGAAGAGAACTGTCAGCTAGTTTTTGCTATTAACTGGTTCATTAAAATGAGTTAAGATTTAGGTGGGCTATGATGGAAATTGAAAGTCAGAGTTTTGCTGTTAGATTGCTAGAGCATCTGCTATGGGACTTTGGAGAGGATTTATTAATGGGATTACAAATTTCTACACGGGAATATTTAGAATGAATAGTTATCTGGGGAGATGCGCCAGGAAATTTGGCATGAGAATACTTTGAAGTTGAAGCTTGAGCCAGTGAATTGATGAAGTATTTTTTTTTTGGCAGTGAAAGTGCTTTGGCCTAAATTTCATCATCATAAAACATAAATCAAATTTCTTTCAAGGAACTTTGTGAAATCAAAGTTATTTTCCACACATAAAACCTATGTCTTTCCTTATCTTACCACTCCCAATTGGCAGATTTAGACTTGAAAGCCTTAGCCAAAAACCTGACTTCAACTTTTCTCTGGTCTAATAGCAAAATCATATTTGCTTCCACCATTAATACTCAGCATCTGGACATTTCTGACTTCACTTTCATCAATTCTATCAGGAAGTGAAGGTTTGGCTTGACCCAAAAGCAAAGTAGCAGGGACAATGTAGCAGTAATCAATATTTTACTAATAAACTGCAAAAATAACAAGACACAAGGGGCCAGAAAACAAGAGAGAGCTGATACTTAACATGACAAAGCAACAAGTTAACTGAAGCAAACAACAGGAATTCTGCAGATGCTGGAAATTCAAGCACACACATCAAAGTTGCTGGTGAACACGACTAGGAGCAATTGGTTGAGGCTGGATGGTTCATCGGGTGAACAAAGGAATGTAGATGAGAGCTGTGTTTAAGTAATCTGTAGATGATGATTTGGAAACAAATGATAGGTGACTCCTGTTAGCTGGGTGGAAATGGGATGGGGCCTCCCTGGGCAGGCCTGACAGGACCCCCACTCCTACAGCTGGCCCCTGATGGCCCAGGATGATCTGCATGGGTTCAGTGAAGGTCCTTGATGAGCAATGGATCCAAGATGAAACCGGACAACACCCAAGACCTCTCCGCCGAGCCGCACAGTTTCCAGTCGATCAGGTACTGCACACCCCATCCACAATGACATGATTCCATCAACCAGCAAACAGTTACACTGGACCACCTTCCACCATCCTTGGTTCAGGAGGTGCAGGGCCAGGTGGGTTGAGTGGCCCATGGACAACTGACTTGAAGTAGGACTCGTGGAAGGTAGGTGTGATCCTGAGGGATGGTGTCAGCTGGAGACAGTAAGTGCCTGAGTTGATGTGATGGGTAGTCTTAAGGGACCAAGGAACTGAGGTGAGAGCCTGCGGGAGTTGGTGCACAGAGGCAGATCTCAGGTGGACATCCAAATGCGGTCTATAGGCCAGAATTCTCTGGCTGGGCACTGATGGTGGTTAGCCTGGTGGCAGTTGGCAGCTAAGTTGGCCCTCCATGCCATCTTCCAAGCCGTCTGGCATCGGTGAACCGGGCCTTGGCAGAAAGGACCTTCACTGTTGGCTGTTCTGTGGGGAGCAACAGTGGTTGGTAGCCATGAAGCACTTCAAAAGGTGACAATTCCAAGGCAGAGGAGGTGTGTAGGTTTTGGGAGAGCTCAGCCCAGAGCTGATACTTCTTCCCAGTGGAAGGGTTAGAGGCAGCAAAGCTTTTCAGAAACTCCTCCACTTGCTCATTGGCTCTGTATGACAGTCTATTAACCTGGGGATGATAGTAAAAGGACAAACTCACTGAGGTGCAGAAGAGGGAGCAGAAGGGCTCAACGTAAGTAGGAGAGGAAATGTGGGCCCCTGTCTAACACAGCATCCGGGGGGAAACCATGGAGCAAACTACATGTTGGAGAACCAGGACCGCTATTTCAGCAGCTGATGGACATTGGGGAGAGCATTGAAGTGGGCTGCCTTGGAGAACCAGTCCACCATTCTCATGGTCACAGTGACCCCAGCATAAGGTGGCAAACCTGTTCTGAATTCCATGTGATGTGGGACCATGGGCTTTGAGAGACTGGCAGAGACAAACTGACATAAATCTGTGGGCTACCAAAGCTGGCATCGCAGAAAATCCAGAGTCCATGGTGCACCTGGAAGGCTGGAAAGGGGTGCGAAGTGGGCCCACTGGAGTGCCTCGGTACACACAACCGCGACATGTACATGCAGTTGTCAGGTGAGTTGGCCAGAGCAGGCTCATGCTGTAGGTCCTGGCGGATCCAGTTCTCCACATCCCAGATGATCCAGGTGAGGAGCTGGGAGGATGGAATAATGGACTGAGTGTCAATCTCCATTTCAGCTGAGTTGAACCATTGTGATAGGGTGCCTGCCTTAGTATTCTTGGAGTCAGATCAGTAGGAAATGGTGAAGTTGAATTGCTTGAAGAAGAGGGCCCAGAAAGCCTGACATGGGTTGAGTTGGTGGGTCTGCCGAATGAATATGAGATTATGTTAGTCAGTCCAGATCAAGAAGAGCTTAATGTTTTCCATCAGCCAATGTCTCTATTCCTCAAAAGCCCATTTGGTGAGTAGCTCCCTGTGTCCTACTCCATAATGACACTGTGTAGTGTTGAACCTAGGTGAGAAGAAGGCACAAGGTGTGTCTTTCCATCCAGTCCTTGCAGGGAGAAGATAGCCTCAGCACCCATGTCATATGTCTCTATATCTACCAAAAAAGGTCTGAAGGTGTTTGGATGGTGGAGAATGGGAACAGTGGTGAAGCATCTTGAACTCCTCAAAAGTGTAGTCTACAGCAACACACCAGGTTACCTGTGAGGTAAGTGGTTTGTTAAGGGAGGGGAAGAGGAGGAGCAATTTGGCTGTAGTTTCCAAAGAGCTGATAGTAGAAGTTGGAGAAGTCCAAGAATCTGTAGCTGTTAGAGCGTTATCAGGGCCATTCAATGACAGAACACACTTTCTCTGGGTCCATGGTTATGTCTTGGGGAGAAAGGATGTAACCCAGAAAGGAAATGGCTGGGGTGTGCAGTTCAGCTGAAGGACTGAACACATGGCATACATCATCTTGGGGGTCCTTGGAGAAGATGAGGAAGACGTTGAGGTGCACAAACGCATACCAAGTTGTCTTGGAGGGTCTCATTGAAGAAGGAAGGTAAAACTGCCGGACTGTTGGAAATTCCAAAAGGCATCATCAGGGGGTAGTGGGTGTTAAGAACGCCATGTTCCACTCATCTCCCAGTTAGATGCAGATCATATTGTATTCACTTTATAGAGCCAGTTTGGTGAAGATCTGGGCCCTGCAGCATGTTTCATATGTGCTATCCATCAAGGGGAGTGGGTAGCAGTTCTTAATGGTGGTTTTGTTGAGTCCACCATGATTGATGCAAAGACAAAAACCCCCTTCTTTTTTTGTTTTGACAAAGAAGAAACTGGCTGACAACTGGGATTGTTGAATGTCACTGTGCTGTAGTGTTTTAGTGATGTAGTCATTCATGGATTAGATCTCAGGAGGGGACAGGGAGACTCTTGGAGAGGGGAGGTGCCTGAGAGGAGGTCGATCATACAGTCTGTGAGGCTGCAGGGTGTTAGCTTCTTTCTTACTGGAGTTGATGGTTAAGTCGTGGTATTCCTTTGGGAGTTTGGTGAGCTCAATGTTTTCTTCTGTCTCCACAGATTTATGGGGTGAAGTCACCTGAGGTTGAAGGCAGGTGGGTCCCCAACTCAGCAGTGAACTGGAAGACCGGGCGACGAGGGTCGTGAGTGGAGAGCCGGTGGAAACCTAAGATGAGAGCAGTGTTGGGTGAGTCAATAAGGAGGACTTAGATGGGCTCACTGAGCTTTCCAGTGCTCCTGTGCACAGGCCTTGTGCGTGCTCTGATAATCCCAGACCCCAAGGGATGTCCGCAAACGGCCGTGATGCAGAAGGGGTGCAAGTAGACTCAGTAGGGTGTACAAGCTGCACTCATAGAGTCCAGTCCAGAAAGATGCCTACTGTGCTGGAATCCACCAGAGCCTCCTGTCCCACAGACCATCGGGGTGTGGAGGAAGACAGAGAGAGTGAGTCAGGCTATGGTGCTGGAACAAGGGGCTGGGAGTAGCTTACCAGATAGACGATCCCGCACCTCTACCTGGAGGTGCTGTTTCCTTGATACAGTAAGCATCTGTTGCGTGGGTGATTGGCTGCTCCGCAGTAAGCACACAAGTTGTTTCTCCACCAATACTCATGCTCTAGGGGGTTTATGGGAGCTCTCCCAACCTTCATGGGTTCCGATTGTGTCACTGACGAGAGTCCGGCAGCCTGAAATAGTTCTGGGATTGGAACTGGGGTTCTGGCTGGTTGGCTTTGGTCCATCAGATGCTTGTCAACACAGAAGGCCAGAGTGATGAGGCTTTCCAGGTCAGTGGGCATCTCCCTGACTGACAGCTTATCTTTCAAACTTTCCAAGAGGCCATGATGGTGGTGAGCCAACAGCACTTCTGCATTCCAGCCACACTATACCACATATGTCCTGAATTCCACGCTGTAATCCACACTGAGCATTAGCATTGATGCAGTAAAGTATCCAATCTGCGGCCTCTCTTTCACTTCCTGGACGGTCAAAAACCCGATGCATCTCAGCGATCAATTCCTCATATTTATTGCAGATGGTGGTTTTATTGTTCCAGTTAGCGGCGGCCCAGGTCAGAACTCACCCAGTCAAGAGACAGATATTGAAGGCAATTTGTAGAATACAGAGATGGCTGCAGCTCAAAGTGCAAGACACACTGGGATAGGAAATTGCAACATTGGATGGGGGAATCTGTCAAAATGTTTGAGCACCAGAGTCTGTGGCTCCAAGGGAGGAGGTTGAGTGGCTCAGGGTTTCTGTGATGAGACACAGAATTGGTTAAGTGTAGCGAGCAGATGGTCAATAGTTTCCTGCTGTTTCTGGATCATGGATTTGTTAGAGTAGACAACTTCCTTTAGGCAAGCAAATTCTGCTGGGTCAATTGCGGGTTCACTCATCCTGTTAGGAGATGTGGAGGAGGCTTGACTCAAATGTAGATCAACAAGATGATGTGGCAATAAACAATATTTTACTAATAAACGGCAAAATAACAAGCCACAAGAGGCCATAAAATAAGAGAGAACAGATACTTAACATGACAAGGCAATAAGGTAACTGAAAGATAGGACCAATGGGGTTAGCTTCACTCAACTTCACTTGCCACATCACTGAACGGTTCTCACTACCTATTAACTCACTTTTAAGTACTCTTCATCTCATATTTTTGACATTTATTGCTTATTTATTTATTATTATTAGTTTTTTTTCTCTCCTCTATTTGCATAGTTTGTTGTCTTGTGCACTTTGGTTGTTTGTCCACCCTGGTGGTTGTGGTCTTTCACTGACTGTATTATGGTTCTTGGAATTATTGAGTATGTCTGCAAGAAAATAAATTTCAGTGTTTATGGTGGCAAATACTATATGTACTGTGATAATGAATTGACTTTGAACTTAACGCTGAACTGGTTGAGACTGGCTGGCTCATTGGGAGAACAAGGGATTGTGTTTAAATAGGGTTTAAACAGGCTGCAGGTGATGTGTTGGAAATAAGTGGCAGGTGACTCCTGTTAGCTGGTGGAGACTAGGGTGTGCCTGCCTGTGCAGGTTTGACAAATTCCTTATACGCATCCTCTACTCTTTATAAATTTTTAAACATGCCAAAATTCAACTATCCATACCAGCATATGGGTAAGTTGTTTAAATAAGTGGCATAAGAAACGTAACAGAGTGCCACATTAAGATGCAGCAATCATGTTGCGGCAGAATGAAACTTTGGTCAGTTCAGATTTCCTGCGGTACAGGAATGACTTGCAGATTTTAGAGAAGGTGCAGAAGAGGTTTGCCAGGAAGTGATCTAGATTAGAGTATATTACCTATAAGCAGAGGTTATTTTTTTTCTGAGTGACAAAGGCTAAGCAGCGACCTGATAAAAGTGTAAAAAAATTACAAGAGTCATGGATGGGGTAGGTAATCAGAGTCCTTTCCCTGAACAGTTTTCCCCAAACTGCACACTTAGGTCCTTACCTCAGCTGCTGATCTGCCCTAAATCCCTAAAGATAAAAACACGAACACAACTCCATTTCTCGTCTGCAGGGAAACCCCTCCTCTTGGCCCTCCTGGACAAAAATAATTTTGTACCATGAAAGGCCAGCCCAGGAGGATCTACTCAAATAGGGCAGCAAAAACGCCCTGCCTCCAAATTCCCTCCCAATTTTGTGTGTCTCGATATCTACCCTAGCATTTCCTAATCGCTAACTACCAGTGAGTAGGAATAAAAAGGGCCTTTTTTGGTTGGCTGCCAGTGACTAGAGATGTTCTTCAGGGATCAGTATTGGGACTGCTATTTTTCACATTGTTTGTCAATGATTTGGATGCTGGCTTTGTGACAAAGTTTGCGAATGATACGGAGATAGGAGGAGGGGTAGGTAGTGCTGAAGAAGCAATGCGATTGCAGCAGGACTTAGACAAATTGGAAGAATGGGCAATAAAGTGGCAGATGGAATACAGTGTTGGGAAATGTACGATAATGCATTTTGGTAAAAGGAACTATAGTGTGGACTATTATCTAAATGGGGAGAAGGTTCAAAAATTAGAGGTGCAGAAGGACTTAGGAGTCCTCATGCAAGACTTCCAGAAAGTTAATTTACAGGTTGAGTCTGTGGTAAAGAAGACAAATGCAATGTTGGCATTTATTTCATGGGGAATAGAATTTAAAAGCAAGGACATAATGCAGAACCTTTCTAGGACACTAGTCAGGCTGAACTTTGAGTATTATCAACAGTTTTGGGCCCCATATCTCAGAAAGAATGTGCTGACATTGGAGAGAGTCGAGAAAAGGTTCATGAGGATGATTCCAAGAATGAAGGGGTTAACAGATAATGAGCGTTTAGCAACTTTGGACCTGTACTCACCGGAATTTAGAAGAATGCAGGGGGATCTCATTAAAACCTACTAAATGTTCAATGATCTAGAGAGGGTAGATGTGAAGCGGATGTTTCCTGTGGTGAGGGTATCCAGGACTAGAGGGCACACCCTGAAAATTGAGGGGTGACCTCTTAGGACAGAGGTTAGGAGGAATTTTTTGAGGCAGAGAGTAGTGAATCTGTGATATGCTCTACAAAAGGCTGAAGTAGAGGCCAAGCCCATGGGCATATTTAAGGCAAAGCTGATTGTTTCTTGATTGGTCAGGGTATCAAAGGATATGGCAAGAAGTATGGGGTTGAGTGAGATCCAGGATCAGCCATGATGCAACGGCAAAGCAGACTCGATGGGCTGAATGGCCTAATTCTGCTCCTATGTCTTATGGTCTTATGCCAGTGATAATAAATCTGATTCTGATTCTGATAATAGAAAAAAATGCTAACACTCTCAGTAAATCAGACAATATCTCTGGAAAGAAGGAAAGGTTAAGATTTCACGTGGAAGGACCTTCAACAGAATGAAATGATTTTGAGGGACCTTCAAACTGAAACTATTCCACAGATCTTCTCACAAATGCTTCTTGTCCTACTGTGTTTCCAGCGTTCTCTGCTTGTTGCAGATTTGAGAGCGAGCGGTTGCCCAGATGAGTGGCCTCAGGGTTAATCATCTGATCAAATCCCATGACCAAACTCAATTGCAGGAGGTTTGTTGAACAGACGTCTGGAGTTTGTTGTAAGCTACGTCCCCACAAAACATTAGTTTGGATGCAGAACAAGCAGCATGATCTGGCCCCGTAATTAGATCTACCTAAATAATTCAAACAAAGTAACAAATAAAAGTATTAAATTCATATTTACTTCAAGATATAGACTTAACAGGGAATTGGGAATCTAATGATGCATTTTATTAACCAACAAGTTGATAGGGTGGTTAAGAAGGTGTATGATGAAATGGTGAAATTAGTTGTGTGATTAAGTTCAAGAGCTGCAAGGTATTGTTGCAGCTCCATGAAACTCTATTTAGACCACACTTGTTGTGTTCAGTTCTGGTCCCCTCATTACAGGAAGGATGTAGAATCTATAGAGAAGGTGCAGAGGAGATTTACCAGGATGCCTGGATTAGAGAGCAGATGTATGCGGAACAAACTGAGCAAAGCTGAGGCTTCTCTCTTTGGAGCAAATGACAATGAGAGGTCATCTGATAGGGGTGTACAAAATGATAGAGACACAGACAGAGTGAACAGCCAGAGCCTTTTTCCTAGGGTGGTGTTGGCCAATACAAAAGACATAATTTAAGGTGACCGGAGGAGGGAATAGCGGGAAAGCCAGAGGTATGTTTTTTAAACAGATAGTTGTACGTGCATGGCACACAGGTCCAGCAGTGGTGATAGAGGCAGATACATTAAAGACATTTAAGGGACTCTTGGATAGGCACCAAGCTGAAAGAAGATGGAAAGGTTAGATTCATCTTAGAGTCAGTTTAAATGTCCGCACGACATTATGAGCTGAAGGGCCTGTGCTGCACTGTGCAATGTTCTATGTTCACCCATTTCTGCATATTTCATGTTGCTTTAGTCTTCAACTTCCAAGATTTCAATCAAATAAAATAATTTTTTGTCTTACATGTTGTTTATATAGTTTATTCTTGTATTTATTCATATAAGAGGTTCGGACCAGGGATTAGAGAGAGTTATAAATTGATTTGTACTAATTGAACAGTCTTGGGCAGGGTCTGGTGCCCCCACCCCAACTCTGGTTGGAGGTCACTGCAAATCTGGAAGTCTAGGCCCAAAGGTTTAGCGCAGGTTTGGAAAGTCTTGAGGTCAAGTACAGAACAGTAAGCCCTGGAGTTGATACCCAGAGGGTGGTGAAGTCCAAAAGTCAAAGTCCAGAGATCAGAAAGTCCGGAGGTAGGATCCCAAAATTTGATGACTGAAGTAACTGCGGAGATAAAGGCCCAAAAGTTAAAGACCTTGGGCTGGGTTGTCCGGAGGTCAGAGGCCTGATGTCTGCGATTATGGAAGTTTGGGCCAGTTACTGGAGATTGGAGGTTCGGTGTTTGTGAATCTGAGAGTCTGGGACCAGTTCGAGAGTCTGGGACCAAGAACTGGAGGCCCTGAGGAAGCCTGATATTGGGCTAGAATCCTGTCTGTGTGAGTGATTGGGTTAGTGTGTGGGATGCTGGAAAAGGGGCTTGTTTTGCTGTTGTTGATTTGTTGCTGCTGCTTGTGGTGTTCTGTTGAACATTGTGGGTATGCTCTGTTGGCTCCGGAATGTGTAGCAACACCTGTGGGCTGCACCAGCACATCCTTGGGTATGTTGATTGTTAACACAAGCAATGCATTTCACTGTATGTTCAATGTACATGTGATAAATAAATCTGAATCTAATAAAGTCTTCTTTATGTTTTAACCTACTTGCTTCAAACAGGCTAATTGGAAGTTTTCAATGTTGAGCAGATGTTTCATTCAACTAAATAAGGAGAATTTAAGCATCAGTCTTTGGCTGTAAAGTTGAAGAAATCATTTTTGAGAATATACCTTAACACTGGCATTATCTGCATGTGTGAGGACTTACCTCACACATACAGTGGCATGCAGAAGTTCGGGTACCCCTGAATAGGTAAGTGAGTAGAAGATGAACTGATCTCCAAAAGTCATAAAGTTAAAGATGAAACATTATTTTCAACATTTTAAGCAAGATTAGTGTATTATTTTTGTTTTGTACAATTTTAGAGTGAAAAAAACGAAAGGAGCACCATGCAAAAGTTTGGGCATCGCAAGAGACCTGAGCTCTCAGATAACTTTTACCAAGGTCTTGGACCTTAATTATTAGCTTGCTAGGACTATGGCTTGTTCATAATCATCGTTAGGAAAGGCCAAGTGATGCAAATTTCAAAGCTTTATAAATACCCTAACTTCTCAAACCTTGTCCCAACAATCAGCAGCCATCAGCTGCCTAGCACTCTGAAAATTAAAATAAATGATGCCCAGAAAGCAGGAGAAGGCCATAACAAGATAGCAAAGTGTTTTCAGGTAGCCGTTTCCTCAGTTTGTTATGTAATTAAGAAATGGCAGTTAACAGGAACGGTGGAGGTCAAGTTGAGGTCTGGAAGACCAAGAAAACTTTCCAAGAGAACTGCTCGTAGGATTGCTAGAAAGGCAAATCAAAACCCCCACTTGACTGCAAAAGACCTTCAAGAAGATTTAGCAGACTCTGGAGTGGTGGTGCACTGTTCTACTGTGCAACAACACCTGCACAAATATGACCTTCATGGAAGAGTCATCAGAAGAAAACCTTTCTTGCATCCTCACCACAAAATTCAGCATCAGAAGTTTGTAAAGGGACATCTAAACAAGCCTGATGCATTTCGGAAGCAAGTCCTGTGGACTGATGACGTTAAAATAGAACTTTTTGGCTGCAATGAGGAGAGGTATGTTTGGAGAAAAAAGGGTGCAGAATTTCATGAAAAGAACACCTCTCCAATTGTTAAGCACAGGGGCGGATCGATCATGCTTTGAGCTTGTGTTGCAGCCAGTGGCATGAGGAACATTTCACTGGTAGAGGGAAGAATGAATTCAATTAAATAACAGCAAATTCTGGAAGCAAACATCACACCATCTGTAAAAAAGCTGAAGGTGAAAAAAGAATGGCTTCTACAACAGGATAATGATCCTAAACACACCTCAAAGTCAACAATGGACTACCTCAAGAGGCGCAAGCTGAAGGTTTTGCCATGGCCTTCACAGTCCCCTGACCTAAACATCATCGAAAATCTATGGATAGACCTCAAAGGAGCAGTGCATGCAAGACAGCCCAAGAGTCTCACAGAACTAGAAGCCTTTTGCAAGGAAGAATGGGCAAAAATCCCCCAAACAAGAACTGAAAGGCTCTTAGTTGGCTGCAGAAAGCATTTACAAATAGTGATACTTGCCAAAGGGGGTGTTACTAAATACTGCCATGCAGGGTGCCCAAACTTTTGCTTCGGACCCTTTTCCTTTTTTGTTATTTTGAAACTGTAAAAGACGGAAATAAAAAAGTAATCTTGCTTAAAATATTAAAGAAATGTATCATCTTTGGCTTTATGCCTTTTGGAAATTAGGTCATCTTTTACTCGCTTAGCAATACACAGTAACAGAAATTTTGACCGGGGGTGCCCAAACTTCTGTATGCCACTGTATCAACTGAGAAATGTATGGTGTGGAATTCACTCAAGGAAGGAAGAGACAATCTCCATACTCACTCAGGGTTTATCAAGTAACGTGTACTGCTAGCTGTGAAAGTCATCAGAGTAACAGGTCAGGATTTTCAGACTTCCATCTCTCCTTTCCAACATAGGTTCACCAGATTGATTCCTGGGATGGCAGGACTTTCATATGATGAAAGACTGGATCGACTAGGTTTATATTCGTTGGAATTTAGAAGATTGAGGGGGGATCTTATTGAAACGTATAAAATCCTAAAGGGATTGAACAGGCTAGATGCAGGAAGATTGTTCCCGATATTGGGGAAGTCCAGAATGAGGGGTCACAGTTTGAGGATAAAGGGGAAGCCTTTTAGGACCGAGATTAGGAAAAACTTCTTCACACAGAGAGTGGTGAATCTGTGGAATTCTCTGCCACAGGAAACAGTTGAGGCCAGTTCATTGGCTATATTTAAGAGGGAGTTAGATATGGCCCTTGTGGCTAAAGGGATCGGGGGTATGGGGGGAAGGCTGGTACAGGGTTCTGAGTTGGATGATCAGCCATGATCATATTGAATGGCGGTGCAGGCTTGAAGGGCCGAATGGCCCACTCCTTCACCTATTTTCTATGTTTCTATAAAAAAGAAAATGCTGGAAATACTGAGTAATCCAAGGTCCTCAGTCCACAATTACGTTCCTATGGTAATGATGAGGTGTAGAGGAGCGAGATATATCAGCTGGTTGAGTAGTGTTGCAGTAACAACCTTGCATTCAAGGAATTGATTATAGACTTTAGAGAGGGAAGGTCAATGAAACACACACCAGTTTTCATAATGGGGATCAGAAATGAAAAGGCTGAGCAGTTTCAAGTTCCTGGGTGTCAACGTTTCCTGAGGAAACTATGGAGTCTGCTGTCTCCTGTGTTGTCCTTTGGAAAGTCCCAGTTACTCTCACATGGATTTCAGCAAACTGATTCTGCTTCAGCAATCTTTCCTTTAAGGATACGCAGTGGTGTTTTTACTTCGACGTAGCCTCTTTTGATAATCTTTGAAAACAAAATTCTAATGATGCTAAAAATTGGAAATAATAACGAAAGTGCTGGAAATACTGAGTAAATCAAGTAGCATCAATGAAAGGAGAAACAGATCAACAACCATTCATGAGGACACCAAAAATGTGTTGCCAAAATCAAGCTGCTGAAGGAACTCAGTAAGTCTAGCAGCATTTGTGGAAGGTGTTTTGGGGAATCCCAAAACGTCAACCATTCCTTTGCCTCCATAGGTGCTACTTGACCTCCTGAGTTCCTCCAGCAATTTGCTTTTTGTCCTGGATTCCAAAATCTGCAGAACCTTTTCTCAACAGAACCTGCTTAACCTCTAAGCCACTGAATTACCCAGTTGAATTGGATAGATGTTGAAAACAGTGATTTGATTTACAGTCTGCAACTGATTAAAAGAACATAAGTGTACCTTACTTCACAATCCCCTCATCGGTCATCATGAGTATCCAAAGCAACACCGTTAATAATTCAATCCTCTTCCAGTATTTTGCCTTTAAAATTCAAAGAAGGAACCTTTCTTGTTCCAAAGTCTTTGAATTTTAATGTCGTTAGCATACTAGCTTCACTCACCTCAAGAGTGAACTGATTCAACAACCTGTGGACTCATTTTCAAAGACATTGCAACCAATTTATATTCTCAGTATTAGTAATTTACTTAAATATTATTATTATTATTTATTACTTGTTTTTAGATTTGCATAATTTGTCTTCTTTTGCACAACAGCTGTTTGTCAGTTTTTGTTGTGTGTAGTTTCACCGATTCTAATGACTTCTTTGTGCTACTGTGTTTGCCTGCAAGAAAAAGTATCTCAGGGTTGTATATGGTAACAGAGATGTACCTTGATAATAATTTACTTTCGATTTTTGAACTTTGAACTCATTCATTTTTCAAAGATTCATGTTTTCCTCCACAAATTCCCCTATTCTTGACTCTTCCGATATTTACTTCCCTGACATGTTATCATCCAACTTTGGCCCTACACGTATTTTGATTTGATTACTTCTTTCTAGTAATAGAAACTTCAGCTGGCTCAGATCATATCCCTAAAAATTCCATTCCTACTTCCACCCCTAAGGATTTTGTATTGCTTTCTGATCATCTGTCATCTCATGCAGCCTTGATTATATCACTTTAGCTTTCTTGTCTTCCATTGTGAAATTACAGGCAAGCTGTTGAAAGTTGGCTCATAATTTGTTGCAAATGATTCAGGGAAAGAGCTCCAAAAGCATTGTCTTCAGGAAGCAAAAGTTACAAACAAGTCCTTCACTTTTACCTTGTTATATACATTGGGTTGTTCCACAATTATCAAGAATTTGGCCTTAACTAAGTACATGTAACATTGTTGTTGTTTGTCCATCGTTGTCGTCAATGAAGACCTCGACACAATTATGATGGTGTCGAGACCAGTGCTTGATTTGGATTTAAGTGAGGGAGAGTTGCGCAGCGTCAGCCTCACTCTCTTTTCCCAATTCCCATCTGGATCCAACAGCAAGACAAGAGTCGAGACGGCTGGAGATGGGACTAGGCACAGTGGATGACCAGGACGTCTCCTGTGTCTTGTCCTGCTCTGCACGTTTCACGACGCTTGCAGAGACCGCCTTCTTGACCGTTGGACCTTCCGTTGGTCTCGTCCACTCAATCCGCCGGAGTCTGTCTTCACATGCTGGGATAGACAACTCCCTATCTCACCGAGGGTTTGAGACCCGTCAGCTACCCTCAAATCGTTTAGCCAGCTTGTCGAAGCCGTTGCCCAGGGTATGGCTGCTGTTGCATGCAAACAGCTACGGGGAGCCACAGGTGAGAGCTGAGTGCCAGGTGGGGACCAAAGGTGGACTAACCGCCCTGAGAAGGACACGACATGCTCCCCCACCAGAGGTGCTACCCCTCCCTGACACCCCATACACCCCACATGTAACATTAACACTTTATGGTTTATGACATAGAAATTATAAATGCTAAAACCTTCAATGGTGCATTATTTCAGAACGGTGTCATTGCTAATGAATCATGCAATAAGCCCCAGGATCATGGATGAAGAGAGGCCCTTAGGGATCGAAGGATTTGTGGGGATTTGGGATATAGATAGCAGTAGACAGGTGTTTGGAGTAGGCAAAGCTACAGATTTGTAATACACCTGAAAAGAGTCAAACATTCAGGCAGTGAAAGTAGTTGGGGGGTGAGGAGGTGGGGAGGATGTAAGAGAGATGCTCAGAGGGATAAGTATCTTTCTTAATGAGGATTAGATGGTATTGCGGGTATCCTTTAGGTATCATTAATTTAGGCCTCTCACACAGTGAAATTTACTTCTATGTACTGACATGTTGTTTGCAGGCTATACATGGATGAATTAAATTCAAGAAAATGGATACATTTGAGAATTAAATACAGTGGATTCTGCTTAATTGGGCCATCTGTTAATCGGGGCAGCCATTTATTTGGGACAACTCTTAAAGAACAAATATCAAGAAAATAGCTGGGATTCCCTTTATTTATTTGCAACACTGTGCCTTTTAACTGAGATAGGAGACAGTTACCGAACTGTTTCTAACTAGTGTCAGTCATTTGCACATACATGGCTATTAGACACTACACTGTGCTTAATGCAATCAGTTTTTAAATAGCATCAATTGCATGTTTGTAAACAGTGAAAACACTATTGTAACACATGGTTATTTGAGTTATTGTCACATTCTGGTTAGCTTAAATCAGCTGGCCTTCTCCCCTGACCTCTCTCATTAACAAAGTGTTTTCACCCACGTAACTGCCACTTAGTAGATGTCGTTTTTTTTGCTTCTTGCACCAGTTTCTATAAACCCTGCAGACTATCGTGCATGAAAATTGCAGGATATCAGCAGGATCTGAGATACTCAAACCACCCCTTTTGGCACCGACAATCACTCAACAGTCAAAGTCAGTTAGAACACATTTCTTACCCATTCTGATGTTTGGTGTGAAGAACAACTAAACCCCTTGACCATGTCTGCATGATGTTATGCAAAGAGTTTCTGCATATGATTGGCTGTTTAGGTATATGTATTAACGAGCAAGTGTATCGGTATATGTAATAGAGTGGCTATTGAGTGTATATTTCCTTTTCTGAAGCCATGGAGATACCTGTGAAAGTGAAAAATGATAGCTGAGGCATGTGAAAAAGAGACATTACTGAGGAACTTAGAGAAGTGACAGTGAAGGGAATACTGTATGGGTTGGCTCTTAACTACAAAAAACAATAAATTTCAGAAGCAGAGTACAACCACTAGCTTATTGTATTCAGTCTCAAACACAGAAAATTCTGCAGATGCTGGAAATCCAAAGCAACATGCACAAAGCACTGGGGAAACTCAGCAGGTCAGGAAGCATCTATGGAAAAGAATAAACAGTCAATGTTGTGGGCCGAGACCCTTAATCAGGACTGAGAGGGAAGGGAGAAGATGCCAGAATAAAAAAAGTTGGGGGACGGGAATGAATCTAGGTAGAAGGTGATAGGTGAAGCTAGGTGGGTGGGAAAGATCAAGGGCTGGAGAATGAAGAATCTGATTGGAGAGCAGAGTGGACCATATGAGAAAGGGAAGGAAGAAGAGGCCCAGGAGGAAGTAATAAGCAGGTGAGAAGGAGTAAAAGGTCAGAGTGTAGAATAGAGGGAAGGGTGGAATTTGTTTACCAGAAGGAGAATTCAATATTCATACCATCAGGTTGGAGGGTACCCAGACGGAGCATAAAATGTTGTTCCTCCATCATGGCACAAGAAGAGGCCGTGGATCAACATGTCAAAATGGAAATGGGAATTGGAATTAAAATTTTTGACTCTGGGAAGCCCCGTTTGTGGTGGATGGTGCGGAGGTGCTCAACAAAGTGGTCATCCAATTTACGATGGTCTCACCAATGTAGAGGAGGCCGCATCGGGAGCATCGGACACAATAGACAACCTGAGCAAATTTGCAGGTGAAGTTTTACCTCACATAGAAGGACAGTTTGAGGCCCGGAATGGAGGTGAGGGAGGAGGTGTATGGGCAGGTGTAGTACTTTGGACTCTTCCAGGGATAAACGCCTGGAGGGATCTTAGCGAGGAAGGATGAATAGACAAGGGATTTGAAGCGGGTGCGATCCCTGTGGATAGCAGAGAGTTAGTGAGAGGTAAAGATATGTTTAGTGGTAGGATCTCTTTGGAGATGGCAGAAGTTGTGGAGGTTAACGTGTTGGATATGGAGGCTGATGGGGTGGTAGGTAAGGACAAGAGGGACTCATCTCTACTAAGGCAACAGGAAGATAGGAGGGGTAGAAATGTACAGGAAATGGAGATGCAAGTGAAGGCAGCAAGGATAGTGGGGGGGGGGGATCCCCACTCTTTAAGTAAGGAGGACATCTCATGTTTTGGAATGGAAAGCCGTGTTCTGGAAACAGATGTTGCAGAGGCAACAATGGAATAGCATTTTTACAGGAGGTCTGGTGAGAAGAGGCATAATTGAGGTAACCATGTGGCTCAGTAGGCTTATAAAAGATGTCATTTGACAGTTTGTCTCTAGGATGTAGGTGGGAAGGGACTGAACCAAGGGGTATAACATGGAGTCGAGGTATGAGGACAAGACTTAAGTGGGGCAGGAGCAGACAGAAACAATAGGCCTACTGGACAGTAAGGATAATTGTAAATTGTAGTTTATTGTGAATTTACCTTATGTGCCTGAGGGATGTTATGTTACTTTCATTCTGCTTTGCTTGCTATTACTTGCTGGTACAAGAAAAAGAATGGATTCAGGCAATATTTGGAAAGAAACTTGATTACTTGTGTTATTTAATACCCTGTTTTCACAGAAAGCAATTATAGAAAAAATAAAGAGTTTCCTAGTTTGAGATTTACGCCCCTTTATGTGTTTTCATCATTTGTCTGTCATTCTACTTACATGGTCTTTTACTTGTAACAAATATATGGAATTCATTTTTATGTCTCTTTTATGTCTCAGAAAAATCTGATGAATGTTAAAATTTCATTCAAGTACCAGATGTTAATCAGAATATATATATATATACACATATGTATAGAAACAAGGGACTTAATCTTTTATTGGAGTAAGGTAAATTGTTAGTTTTGCACTGTGTTCAAATACGACCAGAAGAAAAGCCAAATTGCAAGGGTGAATGAAGTGACAACCCTTGAAATTGAATCAGCAGTTAACTGAGTGTGATCAATGAGTTAAAACTGAAGTCAAAGGGAATAAAGGGGATAATTATTATTTGAAGTTATATCTAGAATAAAATAGATGATTCTCATTGTTCAAGGTCAACTTTTTGAGTAAATTATATTACCGAATGTGCTGCAGTGTTTTTAAGTAACGTGCCGAGTACTGATGAATAGCTGGGAGTAATTACAAGTTATGAGATGTGGGAATGTATGAAGCATTCACAGCCATACAATTACTAGCTAGGAGTCATTCTTAACCATGGATTTTGTTAGTTGATTAGAGAATGTATTGCACGAAATGGTGCATGAAGCCAATTGGTGAGATATAAGATTTGGTTTTGGTGAGATATGAGATTTAACCTCGACCATTGTCCTAGCCCACTGACATTGACATTGACATTAAGTCTGATCTCATTTCATTGTCACATCATTATACAAGAATGTTTAATATCAATTCATGTACACAAGTGTAAAGGAAAACAAAATAATTGTTACTCCAGATTCAATGCAGCACAAAAATAACATAAAAGATAAAGAGCCAATAATAATAAAGCACACAATAAATATAAATACTTAAGATAGCTTATATACATAGATTGATTGTATGTCCATAAGTTGACATAAGGTGATTAACAGGAAATAATAAAGTACATGTCGAGTCAATGGGTGGAGGTGTTGATCAGCCTTACTTCTTGGGGAAATAACTGTTTTTGATCCTGGTCCTGGAATGGATGCTACATATGCTATTCCCTGACGGGAGTGGGACAAAGAGTCCATGAGCAGAGTCTGTGGGATTCTTCATGATGTTCCTGGCCCTATTCTGGCACCTTTTTGTACATATGTCCTCGATGGCGGGTAAGCTGCTGCCGGTGATGCATGGGCCAGCTTTGACTACCCATTGTGGGGCCTTCCTGTCCACCGCAGTACAGTTTCTATACCAAGCAGTGATGCTCTCTACTACCCATCTGCAGAACGTGAGTATGGATGGCAATGTTCAGCTCTCCTCAGGAAGGGGAGGTGATAAGGGTAGTGCAGCCCAGCCGAGCCACTGGAGGAGCAGATCTGGGTGCACACCATTCTGCTGCCTGCAACTTGAAGGTACACAAATGCAGTGTGCAGTGAAACCGTGAGTCACTGCCTTAGATGATTCTTTTGCAATTGCAAGACCCTGTTGGACATTGATTTCTGCAGACTTGTTTCCCTTGTTTGGTGAGAGACAGCAGCATAGCATCGGTTGTAACGAGAACTAGGCCACAAGCCGCGGGCTAGCTGCGGTCCAGGTGAGGAGGTGCCGGAGGCCAGTGTAGCATGCTTGGTTGGGGGTGGCCTCTCCAATGGGTGCTGCCATCCAGTGTTCAATCAGTGGAATGACAGGCTGGATTGTCAGGAACCATCAATTTGTGGGACTTGTCTCTTAGGGTCTCCGACTAAAAAATGAGTTTTCTTACATGACAATGTTTTTTTCTTTCTTGCTATTTTGAATATGCATGTATGTTTTTGCACCTTGGCCTCAGAGGAATACTGTGTCATTCTGCTGTATCCATGTATGGTTTGAAAGACAATTAATCTTGACTCGATTTGATCTGAGCAGCTGTTGTGTCTCTGCACACCACCCTGACAACTGCAGTCCTTTGCAGTAGAAGATGTGTAAAACAGTCCAGAAATGCCTTCCAGCACTAGATCTATAGCTCTGCATCTCCGAGCTCTTCAAAGACACTTCATTCTGGACTCTGGAATTTATTGAAGTAAATTATGATGTGGCAGTCAACTGAAGAAACAGGATCTGTTTTCTAGATCTTGAGTAGCAGTCAGCACCAATATAATCCACATAATAGTCATTTAAAGATAGCACATTTCAAAGATGGTCACCCCATAGACTGGTTGCATTTCATTGACATAACCAATATCCTTGTAGAAGGGTTTACTTCTGCTGTTGGGGAGTATTTAAGAGAGTGTGACATAGAAATGTCTCATACTGAAACATATATTCAGGAAAAGAAAGACCAAACTGGAAGTGACATTCAGGAATTATCTGACCAGATCTGGAAAGTAAAGCAAACTGGACAAAATAAAATGGCTAATGTATTATGGTATTTATCAAACTTTGTGTATAATGCACAATCAGAGATGGTTAAAGCCACTAATAGGCACAAGGAAGAGTAGGGTGTTTTTGCTAAGACTGAAATATGGCTGAAAGGAGAATAAGAATTTTAGATAAAAAGGGTAGATGAGATAGGAAGGGGATTTCAATATTGATTAATTGATTATAAGCAGGATTCGTACAAGACATCAGGAAAAACCACAAGACCATAAGGCATAGGAGCAGAATTAGGCCAAATGGCCCATTGAGTCTGCTCCACCATTCAATCATAGCTGATCCTTTTTTCCCCTACTCATCCCTATTCCCTGGCCATCTCCCCATAACATATGATGCCATGTCCAATCAAGAAACTATCAGGCTCTCCCTTAAATGCACCCAAAGACCTGGCCTCTACAGCTGCCTGTGGTAATAAATTCCCCAAATTCACCACCCTCTAGCTAAAGAAATTCCTCCCCATCTCTGTTTTAAATGGGTGCCCCTCTATCCTGAGGTTGTGCTCTCTTGTCCTAGGCCCTCCCACTATGGGAAATATCCTTTCCACATCTACTCTGTCTAGGTCTTTCAGCATTCAAAAGGTTTCAATGAGATCCTCTCTTATCCTTCTGAATTCCAGTGAGTACCAACCCAGAGCTATCAAATGTTCCTCGTATGATACACCCTTCATTCCCAGAATCATCCTTGTGAACCTCCTCTGAACCCCCTCCAGTGCCAGCACATCTTTTCTTAAATGAGAAGCCCAAAACTGTTCACAATACTCAAGCTGAGGCCATGCCAGTGCCTTAATAAAGCCTCAGCATCATATCCCTGCTCTTGTATTCTAGACCTCTTGAAATGAATGCTAACATTGCATTTGCCTTTCTCACCACCGACTCAACCTGCAAGTTAACCTTTAGGGTGTTCTGCTTAAGGGCTCCCAAATCCCTCCTCTGCATCCCAGATTTTTGGATTTTCTCCCCATTTAGAAAATAGACTGCACCTTTATTTCTTCTACTAAAGTGCATGACCATATATTTTCCAACATTGTATTTCATTTGCCACTTTCCACTTTCTTGCCCATTCTCTTAATCTGTCTTTCTTGCCCATTCTCTTAATCTGTCCAAGTCCTTCTGCAGCCTAACTGTTTCCCCAACACTACCTACCCCTCCACCAATCTTCGTAAATGGCAGCAAACCAAAAAAGAATCCTTTTATTCCCTCTCGCTGCCTTCTACCAATCAGCCAATGCTCTAACCATGCCAGTAACTTTCCTGTAATATCATGTGCTCTTAATTTGGTAAGTAGCCTCATATATGGCACCTTGTCAAAGGCCTTCTGAAACTCCAAATATAGAATATACACTGTATCCCCTTTACCCATCCTGCTTGTAATCTCCTTAAAGAATTCCAACTGGTTCGTCAGACAAGATTTTCCCTTAAGGAAGCCATGCTGACTTTGTCATATCTTGTCTTGTGTCACCAAGTACTCCATAACCTCATCTTTAAAAATTGACTCCAACATCTTCCCAAACACTGTGGTCAGGCTACCTGGTCTATAATTTCCTTTCTGCTGCCTTCCTCCATTCTTAAAGAGTGGAGTGATATTTGCAATTTTCCAGTCCTCTGGCACCATGCCAGAGTCCAAAGATTCTTGAAAGATCATTACTAATGTTTCTACAGTCCCTACCACTACCTCTTTCAGAACCCTCGGGTGCAGTTCATCTGGCCCGGGTGACTTATGTTCTCTGGAAAGCATCAGCAATGCAAGATCACGTATTCTCAGATTAAAAGGTCATAATAAACTAATATGTCTTAATGTTATTTTTGTAGATTCATTGTTTTATTGGAATTTGGGATTATGTTAATGTAAAGTGGAAAATAGAATATAAGAATATTAGAAGGTCCACTACAACAAATAGCAGTGATTTCTAGATTATAAACCCAAACCTTTGACAATTTGAAAAAAAAAGTCACCTTTAAGAGTTTTTAAAATACTTATGGAGATTTCTTGTTGAATTACTCATGACAAATCATTTGGAATTTTCAAAAAACATGATTATAAAGTTTACTTTGGATACTATATGGAGAAATCATCAAAAAAAATCTTTATATAAAAAACACATTCCTATCAAAACATTCATATAATAAAAAAATACATTCCTATCTTTTCACAGAAATTCATTGAAACCTGCAATCCAGCACCTGACTAGGATCCTCGCCCCAAAGAGTACAGAGGGGAAAGTCAATAGTCATAGTCATAGTCATGCTTTATTGATCCCAGGGGAAATTGGTTTTCGTTGCAGTTGCACCATAAATAATAAATAGTAATAGAACCATAAATAGTTAAATAGTAATACGTAAATTATGCCAGTAAATTATGAAGTAAATCCAGGACCAGCCTATTGGCTCAGGCTGTCTGACCCTCCAAGGGAGGAGTTGTAAGGTTTGATGGCCACAGGCAGGAATGACTTCCTATGACACTTTGTGTTGCATCTCGGTAGAATGAGTCTCTGGCTGAATGTACTCCTGTGCCCACCCAGTACATTATGTAGTGGATGGGAGACATTGACCAAGATGGCATGCAACTTAGACAGCATCCTCTTTTCAGACACCACCGTGAGAGAGTCCAGTTCCATCCCCACAACATCACTGGCCTTACGAATGAGTTTGTTGATTCTGTTGGTGTCTGCTACCCTCAGCCTGCTGCCCCAGCACACAACAGCAAACATGATAGCACTGGCCACCACAGACTCGTAGAACATCCTCAGCATCGTCCGGCAGATGTTAAAGGACCTCAGTCTCCTCAGGAAATAGAAACGGCTCTGACCCTTCTTGTAGACAGCCTCAGTGTTCTTTGACCAGTCCAGTTTATTGTCAATTCGTATCCCCAGGTACTTGTAATCCTCCACCATGTCCACACTGACCCCCTGGATGAAAACAGGGGTCACCGGTACCTTAGCTCTCCTCAGGTCTACCACCTTAGTCTTTTTCACATTAAGCTGCAGGTAATTCTGCTCACACCATGTGAATAGAATAAACAATGAATAGACCTGCATCCTTCTATTATCAGTAGTATAAAAAAACTTAAGAAAGTTTAAATTGCTTCAATTCTTTTAACTAATATTTTGATGGAAATTTGTGAAAGAAAATTATGGATTTATTATGGTTAAATATTATAACCTCTATCTGGTTGGCAAAAAATTCAGTCAACATGACATCACAGTTTGAAAACAGATTAATGAGGCAAATAAAGAGTCTGCACTTTTAAATGTTAACAAAAAATCTGTTTCAAAAACCCATTAAGTTGACTAGATTTTCACTATCATTTTTGATTCTTCACATTTTTGTGCAAGATAACAATAATATTTCCAATCAAATATCAGAATATTGATTTATCATAAAACAAATATAAAGAGAGTTCCATGCTAAGAATAAGAATAAAACACTTCCAAGATTTGCTGTCATGCTTTGCCACATACTAGGTAATATTAAGCATTTTTTCTTCCTTTACTGCTCAATACTGAAAAGTTAACTAGTGCTGTTACATGGAAGTACAGATGCATTATGGCTGCATTCATTTCTTGACAACCAAATTCTTTAAATATAATTGGCCAAATAGCTAACAAAGTGGACGATAAAATAATATTACCTCCTTTGATCAAGGAAGTGAAAAAGTATTTAAATATTTAATTGACAAGCATATTGTACCTTAATTTGAACAATTTTTAGGATAATTTAGTCAAACTGAAGTCAAGTATGAGTGGCTTTAAAAATAGATTTGAATTAATATTTTAGTGATAACATTCAGGTCCTATTCTCCTCATCACAGCATTGGCAGACATTTGTCTGAGAACAGTTCTTCCAGCACTTTACCATTTGAACTTAGTGGCTGAAATATAAATCTTTGAGTACTTTTGCAAAAATGCTATTGCATATTTTCAAGAAGGACTATAATGTTCTGGAGACACAAGGGAGACTGCAGATGCAGGAAATCTGAAGCAATGCACACAAAATGCTGGAGAAATCAACAGGTCAGGCAGCAGCTATGGAAGAAAAAGAAGAATTGCCATTTCAGGCTGAAACCATTCATCAGGATGTCTTTATAAAGGGTCTCAGCCAGAACTGTCAGGTTGACAGATTTCAGCAGTGTCAGAGAGTTGTAGAATTATAGGATATGAATTTATTTGAGAGAGGGATCATATTAATACCATTTGGTTGAACCTTGCATTTGTTTCCAGTACACTTTTGATCAAGGTATTAAATGGGTATTATAGTATCAATAAAAAATCCTTATATCAGCTTTGGCTCTTCCTACAACATAAAAGCTATAAATGAAGACACGAGAGACTACAGATGCCACAGTCTAGAGCAACATACAAACAGCTAGAGCAGGGTTTCCCAACCTACCATTAACCGAGGGATCCATGGTTGTGAGCGGCTGAGCTAGAGGAACTCACTGGGTTGAGCAGCACCTGTGGGTGGAAAGGAATTGTTGACACTTTGAGTTGAAACTCAGATGCTTAACCCACTGAGTTCTTCCAGCAGGTTCTTTTTTGCTCATGAAACTGCCTGATAGAGCTGTCGTGATTGGCAATTGTGACGTCGATGGAGCTTATAATAATGGCATACCATGCACAATCTGCGATCATATTTCAAAATTGATTATTGCCTTGTATAATAGATTCACGTATATGAGACTTAGCACTTGTTCGTTGGCCACCCACAGGAAAGTAGGTCAAAGTAGTCAGGACATTTGTTGTTTAAAGGCATCATCAAATACTTGAAAAATTTTGTGGGAGTTATTTGAAGCTTGGAACTAAATTGAAGACATCCGGATATTCAAAGAAATACAGCACAGAAGAAGGCCCTTTGGCACGTCATGACCATATCAACCATTAAGTACCCATCCAGACTAGTCCCACCTTCCAGTACTTAGTCCACAGTTTTGCTCTGATGATTAAACTATTCACCCAGATATTTCACAGATATTGCGGAAATACCTGCATCTACCACCTTCTCCAACAGTACGTTACAGATCACAACCAGCCTCTGGATGATTTTTCTTTTCTATAAATGCCTTTTAAATCTCTCATTCTTTATTTTAATTGCATACCCTCCTGTTTTAGGCATCTCTGTTATGGAGAAAATTTCATTCCATCTCCCCTATCCATCTTGTTCGTTATATTATATAATCCTATCAGGGTCCCCTCAGCCTCCTCTGCTTCAAGGAAAATAAATCCTGCCTACCAGTCTTCCATTGTAATTGAGATATTCCATCCAAGTCAAGGAATAAACCAGGGAAGGTAGTGTGCCCATGGCTGACAAGAGAAATTAGAGATAGTATCAATTCCAAAGAAGAAACATACAAATTAGCCAGAAAGAGCGGCACACCTGAGGACTGGGGGAAATTCAGAGTCCAGCAGAGGAAGACAAAGGGCTTAATTAGGAAAGGGAAAAAAGATTATGAGAGAAAGCTGGCAGGGAACATAAAAACTGACTGTAAATTTTTTATAGATATATGAAAAGAAAAAGCTTGGTTAAGACAAATGTAGGTCCCTTACAGTCAGAAACAGGTGAATTGATCATGGGGAACAAGGACATGGCAGACCAATTGAATAACTACTTTGGTTCTGTCTTCACTAAGGAAGACTTAAATAATCTTCTGGATATTGTAGGGGACAGAGGGTCCAGTCAGATGGAGGAACTGAGGGAAATACATGTTAGTAGGGAAGTGGTGTTAAGTAAATTGAAGGGATTAAAGGCAGATAAATCCCCAGGGCCAAATGGTCTGCATCCCAGAGTGCTTAAGGAAGTAGCCCAAGAAATAGTGGATGCATTAGTGATAATTTTTCAAAACTCATTAGATTCTGGCTTAGTTCCTGAGGATAGGAGGGTGGCTAATGTAACCCCGCTTTTTTAAAAAAGGAGGGAGAGAGAAACCGGGGAATTATAGACCGGTAAGCCTGACATCGGTGGTGGGGAAAATGCTAGAATCAGTTATCAAAGATGTGATAACAGCACATTTGGAAAGCGGTGAAATCATTGGACAAAGTCAGCATGGATTGTAAAAGGAAAATCATGTCTGACGAATCTCATAGAATTTTTTGAGGATATAACTAGTAGAGTGGATAGGGGAGAACCAGTGGATGTGGTATATTTGGATTTTCAAAAGGCTTTTGACAAAGTCCCACAGAGGAGATTAGTGTGCAAACTTGAAGCACACGGTATTGGGGGTATGGTATTGATGTGGATAGAGAATTGGTTGGCAGACAGGAAGCAAAGAGTGGGAATAAATGGGACCTTTTCAGAATGGCAGGCAGTGACTAGTGGGGTACCGCAAGGCTCAGTGCTGGGACCCCAGTCATTTACGATATATATTAATGACTTAGACGAGGGAATTAAATGCAGCATCTCCAAGTTTGCGGATGACACGAAGCTGGGCGGCAGTGTTAGCTGTGAGGAGGATGCTAAGAGGATGCAGGGTGACTTGGATAGGGTAGGTGAGTGGGCAAATTCATGGCAGATGCAATTTAATGTGGATAAGTGTGAAGTTATCCACTTTGGTGGCAAGAACAGGAAAACAGATTATTATCTGAATGGTGGCCGATTAGGAAAAGGGGAGGTGCAACGAGACTTGGGTGTCATTGTACACCAGTCATTGAAAGTGGGCATGCAGGTTCAGCAGGCGGTGAAAAAGGCGAATGGTATGCTGGTATTCATAGCAAGAGGATTCGAGTACAGTAGCAGGGAGGTACTACTGCAGTTGTACAAGGCCTTGGTGAGACCACACCTGGAGTATTGTGTGCAGTTTTAGTCCCCTAATCTGAGGAAAGACATTCTTGCCATAGATGGAGTACAAAGAAGGTTCACCACATTGTTTCCTGGGATGGCAGGACTTTCATATGATGAAAGACTGAATCGACTAGGCTTATATTCTCTGGAATTTAGAAGATTGAAGGGGGATCTTATTGAAACGTATAAAATTCTAAAGGGATTGGACAGGCTAGATGCAGGAAGATTGTTCCCGATGTTGGGGAAGTCCAGAACGAGGGGTCACAGTTTGAGGATAAAGAGGAAGCCTTTTGGGGCCGAGATGAGGATAAACTTCTTCACACAGAGAGTGATGAATCTGTGGAATTCTCTGCCACAGGAAACAGTTGAGGCCAATTCATTGGCTATATTTAGAGGGAGTTAGATATGGCCCTTGTGGCTAAGGGGATCAGGAGGTATGGAGAGAAGGCAGGTACAGGGTTCTGAGTTGGATGATCAGCCATGATCATACTGAATGGCGGTGCAGGCTCGAAGGGCCGAATGGCCTACTCCTGCACCTATTTTCTATGTTTCTATGCTTCTATGTTTCTATCCTGGTACATCTCCTCTTCTCCATCTTCAGTTCAATCATATTCCTCCTGTAGTGCACAACCGTGGCCTAACCAAGGTTTTCTGAAGTCCCACAATGACTGTTGTGGAAGTCTGGAATAACTGAGATGAAGGTTGCCTTTTGTGATTTTGAACATAGGAGTTCTGGTACTTGCCCTGCACTACTTGATGCAGAAGAAAGAAAAGCAAAGCAAGGCTTCTCTTATGGAGGAGGAACAGAAAGGGTCTAATTCTAAAGCCCTAAATATTAACAAGCCAACCTTTATCTATTTTCTATATGAAGAAGAATAATTCCCAAATGCTAATGTTTTAAAACCACTAGTTTTCTCTCCTACTGTTTGCAACACTTCAGAAAGTCTCCCATGCCCAGATTCTCCATCTGTTCATAAAAGCCAATATCACCGTAAACTATGTAGCTTCATGATCTTTCCAGTAAATACTGGATATGCTGCATAATGCATTTTGTACCTCTTTTTCAACAATATTCTATCTAATTAAAGAAAAGGAAATTCAAGTTTTTCTTCAGCAGAGAGCAACAAGGCATTATATATATATTCCCTGAAAGTTAAGGGAGTGGTTTCTCCCAGGCCATAAGACTACGGAACCAGCTGCCACCACCCAGGTCTCATCATATATGAAGCACCTGCAGTGTCATACTGCTTACTTTTTAATGTTTACAATAAGTGCATTTTATTACTTGTTATTTTATTTATGGTATTATAACCTCATGCATTGTGCATCTTGGTCCAAAGCAGCATTGTTTCGTTTGGCAGTATGCATGTGTACAGTTGAATAACAGTAAACTGAACTTGAATCTGAGCTTGAACGTGAATTTAGATCTGAAATAGCTGCCAAGACGGTGACGTATATTTTGTCTAAGCTATGTGGCAAATGGTTGATTATTGGAAAGCTCATTTTAATCATTCTTTCCAAGACACTGGTTGCTGCTGGTCTTATTTCAGTTGATCTCCATGCTTTCCGCCCAAGCTTGTTTTTCATTGGCCTTTCAGACAGACGGATGCCACTATCGACATCTGCCTCTTTCAGCACCCCTAACAGCATGTCCCATGCACTTACCAGTCTCTGTAGAAAAGTTACTTCTTACTTTTCCCCCTATATTTTCCTGTATTCATCTTCAAAATTTGCCCTCTCATATTCGCTGTTGCCACCCTGGGAAAAAGGCTTTGGCTGTTCACTCTATTTATGCCTCTTATCAACATATGCAATTATATAAGCATCACAGTAGCATAGCGGTTAGTGTGTCACTATTACTCCTCGGAGCATTGGAGTTTGGAGTTCAATTCTGATGTCAGATGAAGCAGACTCAATAGGCCAAATGACCTAATTCTGCTCCTATATCTTACATTGCTGTGAATGTGTGGGTTTTCTCCGGGTCCTCTGGTTTCTTCCCAGAGTTCAAAGACAAACCGGTTAGTAGGTTAATTTTTCATTGCAAATTGTCCTGTGATTAGGGTTAAATTGTGATTGTGGGGCAGTGCGTCTTGAAAGGCTAGAAGAGCCTGCTTGCCCTGTATTTCTAAATAAAATATAAGTAAATAAATAAAATCACTTCTCATCCTCCTTCACTCCAAAGAGAAAAGCCCAAGCTCACTCAGCCTTTCTTCATAAAACATGCTCTCTAATCCAAACAGCATCCATGAACATCTCCTCTGCACCCTTTCTAAAGCTTCCGTATCTTTCCTATAATGAAGCAATCAAAACTGAACACAACTCTCCAAAGTGGTCTAATCAGAATTTTATAGCTGCAGCATGACCTTGCAGCTCTTGAATTCAATCCCTCAGCTAATGAAGGCCAACTCACCATGAACCTCCTTAACCACCCTATCAACTTGCATGGCAACTTCAAAGAATCTATGGGTGTAGACCCAATCCCTGTCTAAGGATTTTCTTCCACATTGCTAAGGATCTTGCATGTCAGCAACACCAAGGAACTGATCATTGATTTCAGCGGAAGGAAGCTAGAGGACCATTAGCCAGTCTTCATTGAAGAATCAGATGTGGAGAGAGTTAGCAAATGTTAATTATTTTGCATTATTATTTCTGAGGACCTGTTCATGGCCCAGCATGTGAAATTGTGAAAACAGCACAGTAGTATTTCTACTTTCTAAGGTGTTTGTGGAGACCCAGCTTGACATCTAAAACTCTGATAAACTTCTATAAATATATAGTGGAGAATATATTGTCTGGCTGTATCACATCCTGGTATGGAAATGCCAAAGCGCTTGAACGGAAAATCCTACAAAAAGTAGTGTATATGGCCCAGACAATCATGGGTAAATCCTTTCCAACCATTAAGTGCATCTACATGAAACACTGTTGCAGAAAAGCAGCACCCATCACCAAAGACCCTCATCACCGAGGACATGCTCTCTTCTCACTGCTGCCATCAGTACTCACACCACCAGGTTCAGAAACAGTTACTACCCCTCATCCATCAGGATCTTGAACCAAAGAGGATAATTTCACTCATCTTCACTTGCCCCATCATTGAAAGGTTCCCACAACCAATGAGCTCTCCTTCAAGGACTCTTCATCTCACAATCTCAATATTTATTGATTATTTATTTATTATTATTTCTTTCTTTTTGTATTTGCAGAGTTTGGTGTCTTCTGCATACTGGTTGAATGCCCAAATTGGGCAGTCTTTTATTGATCCTGTCATGGTTATTATTGTACAAATTTATTGAGTATGCCGACAAGAAAATACATTTCAGGGTTGTAATGATGACATACATGTACTTTGATAATGAATTTGCTTTGAATTTTTGAATTTTGAACTTTGAAGTTCAACATTCCAAAGTGTAGCACTTCACAGATTGTTTGAATTTCATCTGCCACTTGTCTGCTCTACTCTGCATCTTGTCTATGTGCTGTTGTAAGTACAACAACCTTCCACACTCATCAACCCCACTAACATCTGCAAACTTACTAACCCACTTCTTCATTGAAACCATTTATAAATCACCAAGAGCAGTGGTCCCAGAACAGATTCCTGCAAAATACACTGGTCGCTGAATTCCAGTCGGAATACTCTGCCCTCTTCCACAGAGGAGATCACACATTCAGTGAGATTTCCTTTGTTAATCAAAGACTGAATTCAAGAGTCATACATGTTTCAGTGTAAGCATTACAATTTTATTATTCATAGACCTCCATTGATCTGTTCCAAAGACAGATGGTAGAAAAAATTCAAAAGGTCAAGCAATATCTGTGGTCAGAAAAACAAAGTTACTGTTCTAGGTCAAAGATATAAACTCTCTTTCCTCAAATTAATGAATCCTGCATTTTCTGCTTTTGTTTCAGGTTCCCATCATGTGCTTTCTTGTGGGCATATTTTCCCATAATCTGTTTCCTCCTTTGTAATAGTGGAGTAAGATTATTCAAAGCATTGAAATTCAGGCAAATTTAAGACTTGAAATCCATATTTATGAATTCTCACAGAGACAGGCTTGCACTTAGCTATATAAAAGGCCCTGTGTCCTAAACTTCACACAATTGACCAAGACCTTGCGACAGATTTTGCTACTTTGAAGTTCAGAAGAAGGGATCCCTGAAGTATTACTTCCTTTTGCAAGAGTGCAGCTGTTCTCTATATTGAGTCTCACAGCTTGATGGAAAATACTGTTCATTACTAAAATTAATACAATATAGAAAAAAAGAACAATCAGTAATAATGACAAGCTGGTTATTCAATCACAAAACATTTCTTCAGTTCTACCAATCACTAAATATGGTCAGAAATCACAATTTCACTAACAAGGATCTGACTTTATTTACCACATACATTTTCATGTATTAGGAATTTGCAGTGTTGGTCAGAGCATGGCCGTGACATGTGGCAAAAAATAGCAACATTCAACAATCAAAAAGAATGAAGAAGCATATCACAATAAAGTTAGAGGTTAAAGTGTGGATATGAAAAAAATGCATAAATACCAATATAAATACCATGAATATTGTTTTATTGCTTGCAAGATTGGATTGTTCAGTTTATGCAAGCCTGAAGTTGCTCATAGTGATGATGTAAGTCAGAATTGAAACCAACTATATGGCTGCCTTGCCATACTGAGTTACATATTTTTTAACTAAAGCATTGAGTGATCCCCTTGCAGCAAACCGTATGATAAGTAAATTATCAGCAAGTCAGGCAGCATCTGAAGCCAGAGCATATACCATTAACTACTTCTGTTCAGAGATCATCATACTGATTAATGATACAGAAAGGAAAAAGATATGTTAATATTTCAGGATCTGGGCATCACTGGCAGTGCCAACATTTAATGACATAGCAAAGATTTGAATTCTGTAATCCTTCTGGTGAAGGTATTCCCGAGGGCAGAGTTCCAAGGTTTAGACCCATTGATGTGTTTCCAAGTCAGGGTGCTGTGCAATTAAGTTGGTGGTGTCTCCACATACCTACTGCCATTGGTATTTTCATAATAAAAATGGTTGTTCTGGATGTGCAGTTTAAATTCCCTATCTGAGTAAATGCAGCCCATGTTTTTAGATAGCAAACACCCCAACCACTCTGTGCTGGTTGTACAGAGAATGGTTGTTTAGGGTGGTTAATGGGGTATTAATCAAGAAAACCACATGATATCAAGCCTCTTAAGAATTATTGGAATTGTATTGGAATACTCACCTAGACAAGCACAGAGTATTCTATCACACTCTCAGCTTGAGATTTGCAGATGTTGGAAAAGATCTGAAGTTCTAGGAAGCGAGACGCTCTCTGTGGAATACCCAGCATCTATCTTGCTTCGGTAGCCTCATTTATAAAGAAGATCAAAGGTGAACCACCAGATATTGATGGATGAGGGATATAGAGGTAGTAGTATTGAAGGTGCCATTGAATGTTAGTGGTTAGGCTCTCCCTTATCGGAGATCATCATTGCCTGGCACTTTTGTGGCATTATTTTTTTTCCTACTTATCAGCCTTACTCGAGTTTTGTGAAGGTTTGTCTGCATGAAAGCATGGATTGCCTCATTTGCTGAAGGTTTGCAAATGGAGTTGATCATTCTGCAATCATTAGTGAACATCCTCACTTCCCCATCCCCAAAACAGTGACCCAGAAACGATGACAGCTCCTCAGTTTCAACTGTTGAAATTGATAAGAACTTAACTACCAGTTAAAACTTTAGAAAAAAATAAATTACTTAAAACACTTAAATGCTTTATTAAAAAATAGGCAAATTTAATTAGTTAAAGATTTATATTATCTTTTTTCTTTTACCTCTTTCTACTGCAGCCATCCCTCACCATAAACTGTTCCTGTGGCAGTTTCAAACAAGTACAGATCTTGTAGGTAGTTTTTTTAAGACAAGCATTGTCAAATTTAGCAAATCATTGTCATTGGACTCCACATGTTGATGTGAGAAGCTGAGGCAATACTTTGGTAGGCATATGTTTACTTTTATTTGGAGAGGCTAGCTGGTAGGGGAAGGAATACCACTGTGGACAAGCATTCGGAGTCATAGAAGAACATGGATTTGCAGAATAAGCTCTGCTCCCCATCTCCGTATCATTCCACCTTTCACTCACAAAGGTATCCAGATAAAGCCAGTGAAATGAATTAAGAAAGAAAGTATTTTATTAAACAAGGAAAACACATTGACCAAACATTCTTTATGTGTGCTTATTCACATATAGACTGGTTTTGATAAGTTAATTATCAAATAAGAATAAAAGCTTCTGGCCACATGCTCTGAATCTTATAATTGTTTGACCTAACATTACATACTTTATTTCTTTGTTACTTTACCCACTCAGATCAGCCTAGTAGCATCAAAATCCTTCTCACATATTTGGTTTGATCTACGTCTGTGGATGCTATTTACTATCTGTCTCTCAGATGACCTGTTAATTCAAAGCAGGCAATCCATCCACACCTGCAACCACTAAACTCCATCCACCATCTGCAATTGCTCTGTCAATCACCTGAATCATATGTTGTTGTTCTTCTGAGGCAAATGGGGGAAGCCTAGTGGGAATTTGCTTTGGTTCCAAATCAGACCTACAAGCATGGATGACATCCACACAACGATCAGTAAATCCTGAAGAAGGATATTGTATGGCATTCAACAGAAGGTGGCACTGTTGTTCATGCTAAATTTTTGGAGCTGCTCTGACAAGAGATATTGCAAGGTAATGTGTTCCTTGTTATAGAAAGGAATATCCCTGTAGTATCATTTGGCTTATTGATTACTTTTGCAGAGTCAGGAAGTTGAGAAGTGAGACAAAGTTGTGAATTCTTGTGAAGAAGTAACATTGTAGTGGAGTACTGAGCGACTTGCTAACAATAGTATCCTAAATACTACCTCTCCACTGTTATAAAGGGACATCTTCCTTTTCTGAGGTTTTGCCTGCTGGTCCTAGACTCTCTCTCTCTGTTGGAAACTTCCTCTACTCTATCCAGGCCTTTCAATGTTCAATAAGCGTATCTTTGAAGTTTGGCTGACACACACATATATATATATACCATTCCCTTGGTGGTTTCGCTGATTTCAAAGCTCAAGGTTCAAAGTACATTTATTCTCAATGTATGTATACGATATACATCTCTGAGATCCATCTTCTTGCAGGCAGCCACAAATCAAAGAAACACAATAGAATACACAAAAACCCCACACAACCAAGGCAATCAAACATCTTAGGTGTGAATAAAAGAACAAATTGTACAAACAATTAAATAGTAAACAAATAATACACAGAACATAAAAGACAGAGTCCCCGTAAGTGAGTCCATATCCATGAAGTCAGCTCAGCATTGAGGCAAGTGCAGTCGGATAAGACTCCAGCTCGTCACACCCGATGGTAGTAGCAAGGAGAGGGGGAGACGAGTCAGATGCAGGCAGATCGGTCAGGCTGTGATGGGAGATCCAGGCTGACACAGAGTAGTGAGCTGAACACCATTTCATCCTGTCCTCAGACTCGACGCCTTAATCTTTTTAATCTGTCTTGGTGCTTAAGTGGGCTGAACATGAGTTCATCTTTCATTCTCGAGCCCAGGCCCCGTTTCTTCAGTCTGGCCCCAAGATTCAATCGGGCCTGAAATCCACTCCAGCAATGGCCATGAGGAAATGCTTGCATTCTCAAGAGTCCAGTTTGCTGAATCTTCAGGATACCACAAAAATGGAAGGACGTTCAGGCAGTTCAAAAGCACAGTTTCCAAAGGGAAACTAAAGGCTGTGGGCTGCAGAGATTGTAGTCATGAAAAGATATATTTCATAGAATAGTAAGTAGTTCTGTTAGCTGCCCGCAAAATGCCACTGTATATTGCAAGTGCCATCTTGGCTAAGAAAAAAAAATTGATTTCTTGGAGAAAGGACTTGAATCATGAAATATATGAGATGAACAGTACATTTACACAACACCTATCACAATCCCTGAGACATCACAGAACACTTCAAAGTCAATGAAGCAATTTTTGACAAGTAGCCAACATATTACATGGGAAATAAAGTATAAACTTTTGTACACCGAACAACTCTTGTGATACCAGCCAATTTGTTGATTGAAGGATAAGTATTGGTTTGGAAACCATGAGAGATTCCCCTGCTCTTCCAGGAAAAAGTGTCATGGGATCCAGGTGGAACTCCTGTTTGAATGTTGGTTATATTCAGTCATCCAGTGGAACAAAATGGAACACCTCTATACATCCTTGCACCAACTTCAGCCAAATGATTTTCAGATTTCTTTTTTGATGGCAGCTTGCAGTAATTCTTTAATAACTGCTGGTTAATATACCGATTTTCTTCAGCACAAACTGTAGTGCCTGTGTCTGATCATATTTTTGCTACGGAAACCGAAGTCCCTTGCATGGGCTCTGTCCACACTTTCCAACACCTTGGGAAAACAGCCAATTTAATAAAAGACTGATCCCACCCTTTTTGTTCTTTCTTCTCCCCACTCCTATTAGGCAGAAGATATAAAAGCTTGAAACACTTCATAAAGTCATCAATTAGTTCGCTAGTTTTACTGGCATTGAGTGAACAGTGATTGTTGTGGCACAAATCAACCAGTCATAGAAACATAGAAAATAGGTGCAGGAGTAGGCCATTTGGCCCTTCAAACCTGCACCGCCATTCAGTATGATCATGGCTGATCATCCAACTCAGAACCCTGTACCTGCCTTCCCTCCATACCCCCTGATCCCTTTAGCCACAAGGGCCATATCTAACTCCCTCTTAAATATAGCCAATGAACTGGCCTCAACTGTTTCCTGTGGCAGAGAATTCCACAGATTCACCACTCTCTGTGTGAAGAAGTTTTTCCTAATCTTGGTCCTAAAAGGCTTCCCCTTTATCCTCAAACTGTGACCCCTCGTTCTGGATGTATGAACATCCAAAACATGGAACATAGAAGAGTACAGCACAGGAACAGGCCATTCAGCCCACAATGTTGTGCCAAGCAGGCTAGAAAGCAAATGAAATACATCCATACACTAATCCCTGCTACCTACACCATGTCCATAGCCTTCCATCTTCCTTACATCCATGTGCCTATCCAAGCATTTCTTAAAAGCCTCTAATGCATTTGCCTCTACCACTATACAAGGCAGCGCATTCCAGGTATTTAAGACTATTTATAAAAATTTACACCTCACATCCTTCTTGAAACTGCCCCTCTCACCTTCAATGCATGCTTTCTGGTATTAGACATTTCAACCCTGGGAAAGAGGTACTCTCTAGCCACTCTATCTATGTCTCTCATAGTCTTCTAAACCTCTATCAGATCTTCCCTCTGCCTCTGACACTCCAGCTTAACAACCTTATCAACCTGTGTAGTCACTTTCAAGGAGCTATGAACTTGGCTCAGCAACACCGTTAAGGACCTTGCCCCTATGCATTTGCCCTGCTGAGGTGCAACAGCTCACATTTATATGGGTTAAACTCCATCTGCCATTTCTCAGTCCATATCTACAACTGATCTGTATTCTTTTCCAGTCTTCTACGCTATCCACATCTCCACCAATCTTGATATCATCTGCAAATTTACTAACCCATCCATCAGCATTTCTTTCCAGGTCATTTAAATGCATTACAAACAGCAGAGGTCTTAGCACAGATCCCTGTAGATCTTATCATAGTCGAGGCATTGATCATATGGATAGTCAGAGGCTTTTTCCCAGGGCTGAAATGGCTAACACGAGAGGACACAGTTTTAAGGTACTTGCAAGTAGGTACCGAGGAGATGTCAGGGGTAAGTTTTTTTTACACAGAGAGTGGTGAGTGTGTGGAATGGGCTGCCAGTGACAGTGGTGGAGGTGGATATGATAGGGGCTTTTAAGACACTCCTGGATAGGTACATGGGGCTTAGAAAAATAGAGGGCTATGGGTAAACCTAGATAATTTCTAAAGTAAGTACATGTTTGGCACAGCATTGTGGGACAAAGGGCCTGTATTGTGCTGTAGATTTTCTGTTTTTATGATATATCTCACTCCAGTATGCTTCCTCATTGCCATCTGAAACTTTACTAAATGAAGTGGCGTCAATTGTAAACTTATAAATAGTGTTTCAGTTGTACTTAGTCACATGGTCCTGAGTATAAAGGGAATAGAGCAGTGGGCTAAGAACACATCCTTGAAGTGCATCGTATTGATTGTCTGTGAGAAGGCTATGTTATCACTGATCCGGACTGACTGCAGTCTTCTGATGAGTAAGTTGAGGTCCAATCAGTTTGGATTGGCAACAACATCTCCTCCATAATCTCCATCAGCACAGGTACACTTAGCCCCCTGTTCTACTTGCTTTTGTAGGGTAATGTACTTAATTCACAACTACCAACATTGAGTTGGGGTTTCACTTTAAGAGGCTGATCTAGCATGGTGATGTTATTTCGTAAAGATTTCTTAGCACATATTTGGTGTTTAGGTTTTGGAGTTCAATAAAATGTGTTACTGGTTACATTATACATAAAACTCCTCACTTCATTTTCTTTGCAAAAACCTACATTGGTGACCCCAATGCTGCATGACAATTCTTGAGTTATTGAACATGTCGGCTAATGCAGTCGCTGTGAAACTACCAGAGTTTTGGGAGCAAAATGCCATCGCTTAGTTTGTATAAGTTAAGGCCCAGTTCGCTTTCTCCACTGATGACACCAAATTCTAATGCGCAGTAGTGTCACTCAGCAACTCCATGGTTGTGCGTGTGGAGAGTCTACTAGAAAACCCACCTGAACACGATAAATACTGATCACTAATATCTTACCTTTTACAGACTTTTGGACTATTGGAGTCTGAGTGTGCCAAACAGTTGCTCTCCTTGCCCGGTCTTGGCAATACTAGGCTTTTGGAGCTAATGGACCACATGCTGGCTCCCCTGGGAAATCACTATACTTGTTTTATTTTTATAGAACTCTTCATGCAGCAAATGCCTGAACAAGTTTGCATAGTGCTCATTAATACACCTTTGATGGATTATAGGGAGATTGTAAAATGGCTGACAGTATACACTCAGCTAGGTAGTGGCACATCATTTCTCCTCCTTTCTCTACCTCAATAAGCCCGGTCAGCAAAGCCCCCAACATAAGGACTCTCACAGCTATGAAAAAGACCGTGCTGGCTCTGTGCTTTTACCTTGTTCTCTGGTAGGAATACTAGGAAGTTCTGACCACCTTGCAGCTTCGATAGTGCCAGCGCATCAGGACATCAAGGGTCTGTGAACACCATGGGTTCCAGCTGCCAGGGTCACCTACTGTTCACTACAGGCACCCTTTCAGTGTGACACTTCCTGTGTAACATGGGTGCTCAAGTGAGTGTGCTGCCAGCATCACCTATTGATGAGAAGGCAAAAAGCAATGAAACCTCACTGAAGGCCACCAATGGCAGTAAGATTCAGACCTACGGGACACAACGGGTGACGCTCTGCTTCAGTGGATAACGTTACACATGGGACTTTGTCCTGGCTAAAGTGGCTAGACCTCTGCTCAGTGCAGATTCCCTGTGTGCCCAAGGACTGTTAGTCAACCTTAAGAACTGTCAGCATGAGGATGTCAAGGGCTTTGGGTCAGAACCCTGCTTCCCCCAGTAAGTTCCCCACAACAACCCTGTCAAACACATGCACCACCACATGTGAGTTTACTCGACTTTTGTGTGAATTCCCAAACCTCACCAAGCCCATATTCTCCACTACATGCACCAAACATGGGGTCGAGCGTCACATTCCCACAAATGTCCCACAGGCCTGCATGCATAGACTGGACCCAGAAAAGCTGACAACCACAAAGGCTGCGTTTGTCAGCATAGAAAGACTTGCATTGTACACCAGCTGAATAACCCTGAGCTTCACCCCTCCTTATAGTCCCTAAGTCCGATGGTTGTTGCCGCTCATGTGGTTATTACTGAAATCTTAACAAGACTACCACCCCCGAGTAATACCCAGTCCCACAAATCCAAGATTTCTTGGCACGTTTAGCTGGAAAGTTAATTTTTCCTAAAGTCGATCTAGTTAAGAGCTACCATTTGGTGCCTGTGTGCTCAGAGGACGTTTCCAAAGTAGCTGTGATAACACCATTTGGCCTTTTTAAATTTCTACACATGCCATTTGGCCTGAAAAATGCAACACATACTTTTCAACAGCTGATGGACTCTGTATTAAAAGACTTTTTGTTAATCTGGATGATATGCCCGTCGCCAGTGCATACAAATCCAAACACGTATCTCATCTCTGTACACTTTTCGAGTGGTTAAGCCAACACAGTTTCATTATTAACCCTGCTAAATGCCAGTTTGGGTTGTCAACCATTGACTTTCTCAGCCATCGCATCTCCTCAGAAGGTGCAAAACCCCTCCCATCAGAAGTAGCTGTTATTACGGATTTCCCACCACCACACACTACAAAAAACTACAGGAGTTTTTAGGTTTGGCAAATCTCTATCACTGCCTCATTCCGTGAGCTGTTGAACTTATGTTCCCCCTGTATAGTGCACTTAAAAGCAAAATCCCTCTTCACATGTTAGACTGGTCAGTGGACATGAGCAGAGCTTTTGATGATACCAAACGAGCTCTTTCTAACGTGACCCTACAAGTGCAGTTGCTCTCCAGTGCACCCATAGCCATTACTACTGATGCTTCAGATGATGCTGTGGGTGCTGTCCATGAACAGTTGGTCAGAGGTGTGTCGCAGCCGTTTGCTCTCTTCAGCTGGTAGTTCTTCCCCCCCCCCCCCCCCCAAAAGGAAGTACAGCGTGTTTAACAGTGAGCTTCTCGAACTCTGTCTGGCTGTCCACTGTTTTTGTTTTCTCCTATAAGGTCACCAGTTCATGGCGTTTGTTGACCACAATCCCCTTGTTCACACAACGGCCAAAATATCAGACCCTCTGTCCAAACGTCTGCAATGCCACCTGGTGTACCTATCTGAATTCACAACTAATATACAACACATCAAGGAGGAAAATAATGACGTGGCCAATTGTCTCTCATGGCCAGTCACTGAGGCCGCACACACAGGGGTTGACTATGTCAACTATGTTACTGATCCACAGGTCCATGTTTACTGAACAGCAGTCACAGGCCTGTAGCTGGCCGACATTATTTGGCAGGCATTAAGTTTGGGGAAGCTGGGGTTTCTGTCCTATGTGATATCTCAACCAGTCTCCCTCGTCCCATCATGCCCGCAAACCGTAGACAGACTGTTTTCAGCCCCATACATGGCCTCTCGCATCCAGGCTGGAAGGCCTCGCAGAGACTGGTTGCACTAAAGTTTGTTGGCACAGCCTCAGAAAGGACCTGTGTGACTGGACTGCATCTTGTGTGGAGTACCAATGGGCAAAAATTAATCATCATGTTCAGGCACCATTGGCACCTTTTGAGGTCCTTGAGCAACTCTTTAACCATGGCAATGTGGACCTTGTTGGTTCTCTTCCCCTATCCCATGCACCTTCTTACCATGGTGGACCTTACAACCAGGTGAGGTGGCCAGAGGTCATCCCTCTAGCACCAACAATGGCCGCAGATGTGGCTTGGGCATTCATCAGCACCTGGGTTGCTTGATTTGGCACCCCATCTGATATTCCCTCTGACCGCAGTCCCCAGTTCACTTCAGACCTTGGCGTTAGGCCTCATCACACCACAGAGTATCGCTCAGTTCAATGGCCTATTCGAGTAGTTTCACTGCTCCTTAAAGGCTGCTCTGAGGGCTTCACTGACCAATGAATGTTGGCATGATTGTCTCCCATGGGTCCTGCTGGGGCTCAGAACAGCTCCAACAGAGGACCGCAGCTGAGTTGGTATACGGACAGTCATTATGAATGCCAGGTGATTACATTCCGGATGCCACAACCGCCTGGCCGGCCTCTCAACAGCGTTCCACTCTCCTCAGTAAATTCAATTCCTTTTCACCTGTTCCTACCTCCCATCATGGCATACAACACTCTTAGGTTCCTACTGGCCTACATTCTGCCTCATTTGTTTTCTTCCACCATAATGACTCACTTACAATGGCCTACTCCACGTTTTGGATTGGGGAGAGAAGACTCTGATCATATTTTGGTAGATTACCTTAAAGGGGCCCAGCAAGGTTGGGAGTATTCCCTGCCTTCATGACATGCCCATAAGTGTGTCAACGTTCCTCTTGGAAAGCCAGAGGTCTCTGCTGTTCCTCCACCCATGGAACACAGGGCACGAGTTGGGCAGCTCACCCAAACTATGGACAGGCTCTCAATGCCAGTTTTAGTGAACTCTGGGGAGGGGTCTGTGTAGGGTAGCGTAACTGGGAGAAACATACATAATTCATAATACATAAAAGTTCAGGTTTTACTTTAAGTGACTGGTAGGATGTAATGATGTTATTACATAAAGGCTTTATAGCACTTTTTGGTGTTGAGGTTTAGGAGTTCAATAAAATGTGTTACAGGTTTCATTAAGCATAAAACACCTCACTTCATTTTATTTGCAAGAGCCTATACTTTATGGCTAAGCATAACTCCAATGCCATATTCTAGTCTGCCGATGACACCACTGTTGTAGGTTGAATCAAAGGTGGTGATGAATCAGCAAGACTGAAAATCTATATGAGTGGTGCCATAACAACAACTATTTATTTAATATCAACAAGCTTAAGGAGCCGATTATTAACTTCAGTAGAAGGAAACTGGAGGTCCTTAAGCCAGTCTTTATCAGAGGATCAGAAATGGAGAGGTCAGCAAACTTTAAATTTCTCAGTGCTATTATTTTGGAGGTCCTGTACTGGGCCATCAGACCATAAAACATAGGAGCTGAATAAGGCCAATCAGCCCACTGAGTTACACCATGGGTGTTCCCGGATCCCACGCAACCCATACACCTGCCTTCTCGCCATATCCTTTAGTCCCCTGACCAATCAAGAAATTATCAATTTTCACTTTAAATATACCCAAGGTCTTGGCCTCCAAAGCTGTCTGTGCAGAGCATTCCACAGATTCACTACTCTCTGGCTTAAAAAATTCTACCTTACCTCTGCTCAAAAAGTTCAGCCCTCAATTTTGAGGCTGTGCCTCTATTTCTAGATACCCCTACCATAGGATACAACCAGAAAAGGCCCTATTTACTCTTACTTGCTGCCTCCTGCCTGTCAAACATTCCTCTATACATGCACGTATCTTTCCAGTAACAACATAGGATTTTATCTTCTTAAGCAGCCTCGTGTGTTATCTTATCACATGCCTTCTGAAAATCCAACAAAGTGACATCCACTGCCTCTCCTTTGTCCACCCTGCTTGTTACTCCCTCAAAGAAATCTAACAGATTTTTCAGGCAAGATATCCTTTTATAGAAACCATGCTGACTTTGACTTATTTTATCATTCGTCTCCAAGAACCTCAAAACCTCATCCTTAATAATAGACTCCATCAGTTTCCCAACCACTGAGGTTAGGTTAACTGGCCTATAATTTCCTTTATTTTGTCCTCCTCCCATCTTTAAGAACGGAGTGACACTTGCAATCTTCCAGTCCTCCTGGACCATGCCAGAAACAAGTGATTCTTGAAAGATCATGACCAATGCATCCGTTATTTCTTTGGCAACCTCTCTCAAGACTCTAGGATGTAGTCCCTCCAGTCCACCATAAGACCTTTGAGTTTGCCTAGTACATTTTCCTTTGTAATAGCAATGGCACTCACCCCTGCTCCTTAACACTCACGGACCTGTGGCACACTGCTAGTGGCTTCCACAGTGAAGACTGAGGCAAATTACCTTTAGGTTCATCTGCTATTTCTTTGTCCTCTATTACTACCGCACCAGCATCATTTTTCAGTGGTCCAATATCAAATCTCACCTCCCTTTTACCCTTTATATAACGAAAAATTTTTTAGTATCCTGCTTTATATTATTGGTAAGTCTGCCCTCATATTTCATCTTTTCCCTTCTTATCGCTTTTTTAGTTGCCTTTTGTTAGATTTTAAAATCTTCCCAATCATCCAACCTCCTACTCACTTTTGCTAGCTTATATGCCCTTTCCTGGTCTTTTATGCAGTCCTTAACTTCCCTTGTCAGCTACGGTTGCCTACCCCTGCCATTTGAGAACTTTTTCTTCAGTGGGACATATCTATCCTGCACCTTATGAACAATTCCCAGAAATTTCAGCCATCTCTGCTCTACTGTCATCCCTGCCAGTATCCTTCTCCAATCCACCTGGGCTAGCTCCTCTCTCATGCCTCTGTAATTCCCTTTATTCCATTGCGATACTGATACATGTAACTTATGCTTCTCCCTCTCAAATTGCAGTATGAATTCTATCGTATTATGATCACTGCCTCCTAAGGGTCCCTTTACATTAAGCTCCCTAATAAGATCTTGGTTATTATACTAAACCCAATCTAAGATTGCCTTTCCCAGAGTAGGCTCAAACACAAGCGAGGAGTGGCTTCTGATCTGCGCCTTGGAAGGCATGAAAATGCCCGACACTGGCTTCTCAGCCTCTCAGACCTGAGTCAACGTCATCATCATCATCATCAAGCTGCTTTAGCAAGCCATCTCGTAGGCATTCAATAAATTCCCTTTCTTGCGATCTGACACCAAAATTATTTTCCCAAACCCCTTGCATATTGAAGTCCCAATTATAATTGTGTCATTACCTTTATTACATGCCTTTTCCAGCTCCCTTTGCAATCTCAACCCCACATCTTGACTAGTATTTGGAGACTTATATATGATTCCCATAATGCTTTGTTTTACCCTTGCAATTTCTTAACTCCACCTACAAAGATTCAACACTCCCTGGTCCTATGCCACCTCCTTCTCAAGATATAATTCCACCTCTTACCAACACAGCCACATCACTGCCTATGCCTTCCTGCCTGTCCTTTCAATACAAAGTATATCCTTTGATGTTAATCTCCCAACTATGGCTTTCTTTCAGCCATGACTCAGTAATGACCACAACGTCATACTGACTAATCAGTAACTGCACCATGAGTTTGTCCACCTTATTCCAAATGCTACAAGCATTTAAATACAACGCCTTCAGTCCTGCGTTCCGCTTTGAATTTTGCCTCTGAGGTACAATTTAACTCTTTGCCGTGTCTGAAGTTGTACCCATTCATTTGCTTGTCCTTCCTTACGCTCATGTTACACCCATCATCTACTTGTAAACCTGCTGGCTCATCCTCAGCTCTATCATCCTGGTTCCTATCCGCCTGCCATATTAGTTTAAACCACTCTAGTAAATCTGCCCACAAGAATACTGGTCCCCCTCGAATTCAAGTGCAACCCGTCCCTTTTGTACAGGTCACACCTGCCCCAGAGGAGATCCCAATTATCCAGAAATCTGAATCCCTGCCCCCAGCTGCAATTCTTCAGCCACACATTTATCTGCCATCTCATTCTACTCCTACCTTCACTGACGTATGGCCCAGCATGTAAATACAATTGCAAAGAAAGCACAGCAGTGCACCTTTCTTAGGGGTTTCTGAAGATACATCATGACATCTAAAACTTTGAGAAACCTCTGTAGATCTGAAGTGAAGAGTAGATTGACTAACTGCATCACAGCCTGGTATGGAAACACCAATGCTGTTGAACAGAAAATGCTGCAAAAAGTAATGGATACATCCCTGTCCGTACTGGGTAAAGCCCTCCCCACATTGAACACATCTACATGAAACACTGCCACAAGAAAGCAGCATCCATCATTCAAGACCTTCACCACCCAGGACATGTTTTCTTCTTGCTGCTGACTGCTGCCGTCAAGGAAGTAAGTACAGGAGCATCAGGACTCACACCACCAGGTTCAGGAATAGATGCTATCCTTCAGCCATCAGACTTTTGAACCAGAGGGGATAACATCTCTCAACTTCACTTGCCCATCATTGAAATGTTTCCACAACTTATGAACTCACGTTGAAGGACTCTTCATCTCATGTTCTTGATATTTATTATTGTTTCTTTCTTTTTGTATTTGCACAGTTTGCTGTCATTTGCACACTGGTTGAACATCCAAGTTGATGTAGTCTTTCATTGATTCTGTTATGGTTATTATGTTATGGATTTATTGAGATTGCCCACAAGACAATGAATCTCAGGGTTGTAAATGGTGACAGATATGTACTTTGATAATAAATATACTGTGACATTCTGAGGTGAGGCGTGGTTGACACCCCACCCCTGCATTTCTAATAACTAGTCCTGTTTATTGTTCTTGTGTTAAAACACTTTTGTGAGATTATGGTGGGAAGTTCCAGTTTGTTTTTGGTGGTACCAGTCGCTTGGAGTCTTACCTGGAGCAAGTCAAACTTGCTGATTTTGATGTATAGCAATTAGTGAATGGGAAGAATGCTTAATGAACTGCACAAAGAGTGTCCTAGAGAAGCAAAGGGAGATAAAGGGAATGAGAGAAATTTGATTAGTTATTGTGAGCAAGGTGATAGACGCTGAACATTTGCTGCTGTATATAAATTTACCAGTGGATGATAAAGATCATCTTTCAAAATAAAAGTGTAGATATATTATAAGTGGAAAACCTTTATCTTGAATATACTGTATTTACCTGATAAGCTCAATGATGAACGTTAATTTCCTTTTCAAATGAATTCTACTTCTATCACAATTTTCAACCACAATGAATACATTCTGTGGTATTTTAGACCTATAAAATGAAATAATTATATAATAAACAAAATTTTTTTACCCCTTTTGATTGCAAGAAAGAGGAGTGTTGAGAGCCTTTAATAATTTCAGTCTGTACGGGCAACTGCATTTACTGTGATATCCTGCTACATAATCATTAACATTGTATCCAAATAAATTTTGGAAAGCAATAAAATTAGATCATTCTTTAATTATTCACATTAACTCTTGTTTAGCTTTGATTAATCACTCAGTTTATGAGTTACATTTCCAGTATTGCATTTCACTCACCGGGAATGCTTTATACAATTGGATACGGAAGACAGGTGGGCAGCTGGTTAGCAAATAGATTGATTCATTAATATTGCTGGATAGAAAAAAAATTACATGAAATAGTTGATCCATGTTAAAAATTCCTAGCAGGGAACATCCTCCAATAAATAAAACCTGTTAAATTCATTAAATAAAATATAATGTCATTCTGTATGGATATTTATTACACTTAATGGTACAATATTTCAAAACAATATCTTTTCTAGATTCTTGAGACTTTCTTCTCCCATTTCAAATATGATCACCAAATTTAGTCGGATGTTTAGAAATATGTATGAATTGAACATTGAGCCAGGCTAGATTCTCCTGCCCTCCAAATGAAGTGCTGCTTTATTCCTAATACTATTTCTTTCCATAGTTTGTTACTTATTTGTGTAACAAATTTAAGGAAAGGACCTTCATCGTGCCCAGGGTCCATGCTCAATCGTGACAGTGTCACTGATATGGTTACAGCTCTTCTAAATTACTCACAGTCATGTTCTGTAATGTATATTGTTATTTAGCCGATTGTTTTATGTTCTTATTTTATTCAATTCCTTCCCCGACTGGATTAGAACAAAGAATGAAGAACACTACTAGATTATTACACCTGTTAATGTTTACTCATAATTAGACTAGAGAATGATCCATTCCACGGTCATCTTGAAACCTATTGGATCACCTGAATTTGATCAATTCTAAAAATGTCACCATTGTTATCTCTAGCCATCATTAAACCATTATTAATGTTTCATTATACATCAAACTCAAATAAAAAATGAATCTAAAATAGTGCATAAAATAAAATTTAAATGATGATTACCCCGGCAGATAGTCTGGATTATCAGTTCGCTATAATAATGGCAACATTTATAGCTAATATACACACAGTGGCCACTTTATTTGGTACACCTCTACCCCTCTGGTTCCTGCAGATACCTAAACAGCCAATCATGTGGCAGCAAATCCAATTATAAAAGCATGCAGACATGGTCAAGAGGTTCAGTTGTTGTTCAGACCAAACATCAGAAAGGGGGAGAAATGTAATCTAAGTGACATTGACCGTGCAATGATTGTTGGTGCCATACAGGGTGGTTTTAGTTTCTCAGAAGCTGCTAATCTCCTGGGATTTTCACACACAACAGTATCAAGAGCTTACGGAAAATGGGCAAGAAAACATCAAGTGAGTGGCAGTTATGTACATGAACATGCCTCGTTAAGGAGCGAGATCAGAGGAGGATATTCAGATCGGTTCAAGCTGACAGGAAGGCAACAGTAGCTCAAATAACCATGCATTACAACAGAGGTGTGCAGAAAAGCCTCCCAAACATTGAAGTAGATGGACTACAGCAACAGAAAACCAATGGCCACTTTAATAGGTTTTCTGGTGGTACCTAATAAAGTGGCCACTGAATTTAAGTATGATTGCTTTTTAAAGACATTAGGCTCAGCTCTGCGAGAGTGCCTTTGAACAAGGCTCCATTTGCGGTGGAATTTTAAAATCAGTTTGAGCTCTGAAGAATAGTTGTGATGTTGCCCACTTAATCGACCTTCTCAGCGTACTCCTGATAGATACATATCAAGCTGAATGTGACACCCTCACCACAATGCAGTTACTTATTACAAAATAATGGGATTAATCTAGGAATGGCATCTGCAATGCTAAGATACGCTAAAAGACGTATCTAAAACGCAAACTGACGAGGCCAATCTGCTAATGAAGTTGATTAAGTGCCCATTTTGACAGTCCGAACTGCCTCTAATGAAGGTCTCGGTCTCTTTGCATGGTTCCAGCTGCTTGACTATATGCCAAACAGTTCACTTTCAACAAGCTATTAACATTCAATTCATATAAAAGTTCATTAAGTTAGTTTCAGTTTTAATGCTAGGATTAAGGAAATATTTTATACAAAATTTCGGTATGTCAGCAAATGTTTTAGTTATTTGTGTCTCATTAAAAATCCCAATTTTCCTGTTACATATGATGAATAGAAGTGACTGAAATGCTTAATATTTTCAGGACCAAATCATTATCAATCTATATTCCTTTGCTGTTTGCTTCCTTCCAGCAATAGAGTAGGAAATTAAGTATTTTTATACTTGGTCTATTTGTGTTATTTTCCATATTTAATAAATTATTTTATGTTCTTATTAACTCCAGAATGTACTCATGTTTATACCCCTTCCAACTTCTCAGTTTTATATATTTACTTCAACTTGGTCTACAAGTGCAACTTAACAACTGTGCTGTTTACTCTGTACTGGGCAAAAGAAAAAGAAATCACCTGAATTTACCTCAATGCCTTTTTAAAATGATACACTGCACAGATATGATCCACAAGGTAACAGAATGAAAGCAGTAGGAATGTTAAGTGTACTCATTAATCTTAAGTGTGCAATGTGCAAGATTATGACTGAGAGCACATTAGGTTTTCCAACTTTTTCAAGTGCCAACAACAGTAAAGCTTAATACTGACATAAAATAAATAGCACAAAAGATTGTTTAGATTATGAGGACACTCAGTCCTCGTTTATTGTCATTCGGAAATGCATGCATTAAAAAATGATGCAATGTTCCTCCAGAAAGATATCACAGAAACACAGGACAAACCAAGACTAACTGACAAAACCACGTAATTATAACGTATAGTTACAAAAGTGCAAAGCAATACCGTAATTTGGTAAAGAGCAGACCATGGGCACGGTAAAAAAAAGTCTCAAGTCCCGATAGCCCCATCATCTCACACAGATGGAAGCGCTGCAACCTTGCCAATGCATTGGAAGCACCCAACCGCAGCCGACTCTGAGTCCATCCAAAAACCTCGAGCCTCGGACACCGAACACCGAGCACCATCTCTGCCGAGCGCTTCGACCCCGCCCCAGCCGCCGAGCAACAAGTAAAGCCGAGGACTCAGGGCCTTCTCTTCCAGAGATTCTGGATCACACAGTAGCAACGGCAGTGAAACAGGCATTTCAGAAGTTTCACCAGATGTTCCTCCATCCTCTCACGTCTGTCTCCATCAAATCAGGATTGTGCACAGCACTCTACTTGACAAATAACAGATACCATTCACCGGAGTGGCCACTGCAAGCTGTGTCATGCCACCAACTTCTCCTCCATCTTCTCTTATTGGTGTAGTTTCTCTTTCAAAATGGTGGAAATGGTGGTTCATCCATGCGATCTTTAAATGCTTGCCATTGCATATCCACCGTCAACCCTTTAAGAGTCATTTGCCAGTCTATCTTAGCTAATTCACGTCTCATACCTTCAAAGTTACCCTTCTTTAAGTTCAGAACCTTTGTTTCTGAATTAACTATGTCACTCTCCATCTTAATGAAGAATTCCACCATATTATGGTCACTCTTACACAAGGGGCCTCTCACGACAAGATTGCTAATACTCAGTCTAGAATAGCCTGCTCTCTAGTTGGTTCCTCGACATGTTGCTTCAAAAAACCATCCCGCATACATTCCAAGTAATCCTCTTCCTCAGCACCCTTACCAATTTGGTTCACCCAATCTATATGTAGATTAAAGTCACCCATTATAACTGCTGTTCCTTTATTGCACACATTTCTAATTTCCTGTTTAATACCATCCCCAACCTCACTACTACTGTTAGGTGGCATGTACACAACTCCCACCAGTGTTTTCTGCCCCTTAGTGTTATGCAGCTCTACCCATATTGATTCCACATCCTCCAAGCTAATGTCCTTCCTTTCTATTGCGTTAATCTCCTCTCTAACCAACAATGCTACCCCACCTCCTTTTCTTTCATGTCTATCCCTCCTGAATATTGAATATCCCTGAATGTTGAGCTCCCATCCGTGGTCACCCTGGAGCCATGTCTCTGTGATCCCAACTATCTCATATTCATTAATAACAATCAGCACTTTTAATTCATCCACCTTGTTATGAATGCTCCTTGCATTGACACACAAAGCCTTCAGGCTCGCTTTTACAACACTCTTATCATATATTATTGCTAACAGAATAAGGTGTGTTTTCCTTGTAAAGCCTGTAGCAAAGATTAAATACTAGAGCAAGGAGCACCTTGGGCATGGGGGAAGAAAGTCTGTTTGTACATGTTTTCTATTGCCTTCAATACCACACCTCCCACATTAAATTGCACAAGATTACCGATTTAGTTTGTTTGTCAATTAAATAGCATTTTTGGAAAGCTCTAACTCTGAACATTTTCAAAATCAAGTTATGGAAAATGATACCGATGATAAGAAAGTAGAAATTGGGCAAATATTCCAGGCATCATGATTTTATGTTATGTTGTTCTGTGATGGTGATTTTTAAAAATCTTATAAAAACTATGAATTTTGTGAGCAATGACTGAAAATTATGTAAACTTTTGGAGCATAAGATCATAAGACCATAAGACATAGGAGCAGAATTAGGCCATTCGGCCCATCAAATCTGCTCCACCATTCCATCATGGCCAGTGGTGCAGTGCTAGCCAGAGTGCGTCCGGCACATCTTTAAGAAAAAAGCCGAAATAAACAAGCTAATTAATTAGGTGCCTCCCAGGCTGATTTGAGTATCTCAGAAACTGCTGACCTCCTGGGATTGTTACACACAACAGACTCCTGAGTTTACAAAGAATGGTGCCAAAAACAAAAAAAATCCAGCGAGTGGATTTAACAAGATGTTTTTTCTCACAGAGCAGCCACTCAGTGGATGTTTTTTTTTTTGTTTTTGGCACCATTCTTTGTAAACTCCAGAGTCTGTTGTGCGTAAAAATCCCAGGAGATCAGCAGTTTCTGAGGGTACGTCTACACTATGCCAGATAATTTTGAAAACAAAGCTTTTTCTCTTTGTTTTGCCCTCCCGTCCACACTGAGCTGGCATTTTCAGCCCCCGAAAACGGAGATTTTCGAAAACACTCTCCAGAGTGAATAAATCTGAAAACGCTAAATATCCGGCGTAGTGTGTACGGGGTAACCGGAGAGATTTTCAAACGCTGTCATTACAACACCACAACAACAATGCCTTTTTCTGCTTCTGCTTGGTACTGCCGGACAGCTCTTATAACGCGCAGTCGGTGTGATCGGTGTGAGAGTTAAATTGTAAAGTGAGCTTTTTTGACTATTTCAAAGCGCTGTCATGACGTGCCGGAACAGATGTTCGTTGTTTTCTTGAACGCCACCACCTAACAATTTCAGAACAGACGGACGAGACTGAAGCCAGTTGACCCATAGCTTACTGAATAATTACGTATACTCACTTCGCCCTGTTTTCTGTCCTTGCTTGTATGAAGGTGGTTTACCTATTTATGCAAGTACTTCTCTGACAATAGATGTGTAACAGCCTCATGTAACATTGTATGGAACTACAAGATAACGCTGATGCAGACGTTTTATACATTTAACAAGGTGCTTTATTAATGTAACAGAGTTAGTTTTTCAATGTTCGTCGTCAGCTGGGTCACACTGTCCGTGAACTCCCTGTCGGTTGCCTCCATACGCTCCAGTATTTGTTTTTTTTAAGTTTTAAGTCCTCCTGTGCGAAAGCCAAGAGCAATTCCTTCAAAGTTTTTCTACTCTGTAACTGGACAAATGCGCACAAAGTATATTGTTTCCTCTTCGCTTGTTTTCTGTGTGTCCTGCGCATGCCCAGTAGGAGGAGATTCTCCCAAATATCCGCCTAATGTGGACGGAGATATTTTGAAAAACACTTAGTGTGGACGCCTGTCGTTTTTACTCGGAACCGGCGTTTTCAAAATTATCCGGCGTAGTGTGGACGTAGCCTGAGATACTCAAATCACTCTGGGTGGCATCTAATTAATTAGCTTGTTTGTTTCGGGTTTCAGGAGCACTGCACTCCTGATCATGGCTGATTTATTACCCCTCTCAACCCATATTCTCCTGCCTTTTCCTTGCAACCTTTGACACCCTTACTAACTGAAAAGCCTCCGCTTAAATATACCCAATGACTCCACAGGCATCCCTAGCAATAAATTCCACTGATTTGTCACCCAGTGGCTAAAGAAGTTCCTCCTTATTTCTGTTCTAAAGGCACTGGAAGGAAGAAAATGTGTTTTATGACAAAAGCAGGGAGTTTGCTCTCAGGTTTGTTAGCCTAGGTCTCAAGCACTTGCTGGATCATACCACAAGAACGATATCATTTGTTCCACCAAAACTAGTTTAGGGGCAGACAATTTTGCATTTAGAAGTTAAACATCTCTTATTCAGAAATGCCCTGAACTTATCATGCATGGGTACAGCTTCAGATACCTCAGGGGGCTAGAGGTCTTCATAATGACATGAGAGGAGCCTCTGAACAACAGCCTTTTTGAAGTCTGCAGTACTAACAAATAATGCTGAGCATTGGAAACTTCATAAGGCAACAGTTCGATATGGCTGGTGTAGCAAGACCTGTAAGAAGTATAGCTGGCTGTGCCTATATTAACAGACAAAAGAGCTGATTGTGGACTTCAGGAAGGGTATTCGAAGGAACACACTCATAGAGGGATCAGGAGTGGAGAGAGAGAGCAGTTTCAAGTTCCTGAGGACTTAACCTGGTCCCAGCATATCAATGCATTAATAAAGAAGACAAGACAGTGACTGTACTTGATTAGGAGTTTGAAGAGATTTAGTATATCAACAAACACACTCAAGAACTTCTATAGATGTACCGTGGAGAGCATTCTGACAGGCTGCATCACTGTCTGGTATGGGGGAGGGGCGGCAGCTATTGCACAGGACTGAAAGAAGCTACAGAGGGTTGTAAATTTAGTCGGCTCCATTTTGGGCACTAACCTACAAAGTACCCAGGAATCTTCAAGGAGCGGTGTCTTAGAAAGGCAGCATCCATTATTGAGGACCTCCAGCATCCAGGGCATGCCCCTTTCTCACTGCTACCATCAGGTAGGAGGTACAGAAGCCTGAAGGCACACACTCAGTGATTCAGAAACAGCTTCTTCCCCTCTGCCATTCGATTCCAAAATGGACATTGAACCCATGAAAACTACCACACTTTTTTAATATATATTATTTCTGCTTTTTGCACAATTTTTAATCTATTCAATATGTGTATACTGTGATTGATTTTCTTAATACTTTTTTTTTCTCCTTCTATATTATGTATTGCATTGAACTGCTGCTGCTAAGTTAACAAATTTCACGACACTTGCTGGTGATAATAAACTTGATTCTGATTCTGAATGAATAGCTCAAGCATTGCAAAACAAGAGAGAACTTGAGTCCATATTGCAGAAACTGACTCAGGGGGATAACTCCCTATCAGGTCTTTAGAGATCCCAAGCTCTGAGAAGAGAAAAAAACTGCCAGAGTGAGAATTAGCTGTCTATCCTCCTATGAATTCCAGTTATTCTTGAGCTATAACATTGTCAATACCGTACTAATCGGTCTGATTGTCCTCAGTAGTTCTTAGAGTTTGAAGAGCTGCTTGTTCATACACAATATGCATTTTTTCTTGACAGGTTCTGGGAAATAATTAACTTTTTATTTCCCCAGTAAAAACTGCTCCACAGCTCACTCTATATAACCACCATCCATCTGTGTGAAAATTTTACCCCTAAGTTTCCCTTTAAATCTTTTCTCTTTTGCTTTAAAACTATGGCCCCTAGCTTTAGCCACCCCACCCTCAGAAAAAGATCATGACTATCTTCTCTAGTTATGCTTCTCATTATTTTATAAACCTCCATTTGGTCACCCATAGCCTCCTTCATTCTAAGAAAGATATTCCCAGCCAGTCCTATCTCTCCTTGTAAGTCAGTCCTCCATCCAGGCAACGTTCTTTTGAAGTCTCAGAAGACTGTAGATGCTGAAATCTGGAACAATAATTCCGATAAATATTTTCTGTGCCCTCTCAAGCTTGATCATATTCTTCTTAAAGTGTGCAATCAGAAATGAGCACAGTGCTCCATCTGTGGCCTAAACTAATGCTTTGTATCATTGTAACATGATGTCACAAAACCTAGAGTCAATGCCTTGGCCAATGAAATCAAGCATAACATAAGCCTTCTTCACCATTCTCTTTATTGGTGTTGCTACCTTCAGGGAACTACTGTATATATTTATTACAAAAGCCTTTCAGTTCAATAATGTTCCCCAGGTCTCTGTGTTAGTTCTGGCCTGGTTTTACTTCTCAAATATATGATATGGCACTTGTCTGAATTAAATTCTATCAACCATTCGTGTGCCTTCTCCCCGAGTTAATCTACTGTAGATCCTCAGACAACATTCTTCACTCTCTGCGGTATTACCTGTTTTGGTGTCATCTCCAAATTAACTAACAAAGCCAGAAAAGAATATTGTTAACAAACTTCTATAGAAGTGTAGTGGAGAGTATATAGACTGGCTGCATCACAGCCTGGTATGGAAACACCAATGCCCTTGAACAGAAACTACTACAAAAATTAGTAGATACAGCCCAGTACTTTATGGGTAAAGTCCTATGCACCATTGGGAACGTCTACACAAATACTGTAGAAGGAAAGCAGCAGCAAATACAGTACATATGTTCCATCATATGCTTGAACATTTGCTAGATGGAAAATATTCATCATCGATTCATCTGATAAAACAGTGAAGGGAACACAGGAGGTGAAAGAGAACACTTCACACTTAGATGGCAGAAAGATTTTTAAATGGGTACACTAAAACAAATCAACAGGTTCCATCAGTCAGGCACAGAGAGGATCTCTATTTACCGACAAGTACCTTTAATGACTTGACTGAAGAGTATGTGAATTTATACAACCAAAGAGCTGTATGCACACCTACTAAGTTCCCCTGACCCTCTGTGAACAGTCAAAGAATAAAAAAGATAACATGCAAGTTTGTAAATGGTAGGGTCTGCATCTGCCCTGAGTGATTCAAGCTAGTCACTGGTTTGGTAACAGATTTAGAACAAAGAGCCATAAATTATCACTTGCCGCTTCTGGAAGAGGGCAATAAATGGATACGGGCTTAAACCAGAGCCAATAAGAAGGTGACATAGGTCAGTCAGATGACCTACAGCCAACGAGACTGAAACATAACATTTGAACTGGTAACGTGTACCTGGGAAAGGAGTCTGCAATGGCCGTATGTTCATTGGGCTCCCAATCAGATCTCCATGTGTCCGTTGGGTACTCCACATCTGCGATGGTTGGTCTCTGGAGAGCCTCTGCTTTTATACACTTTCCTTATCAGTTCAAATGTTACATTTCGATCTCATTGGTTGTAGTCATCTGAATGGCCTGTGTCACCTTATTGGCTCTGGTCCAAGCCAGCATCCATTTATTGCCCTCTTCCACAAGTGAGAACTGACAATTTAAGGCCCTTTGTTCTAAATTGGTTATCAAACCAGTAACCAGCTCGAATCACTCAGGGCAGACACAGACCCTACCTTTACAAACCTACATGTTATATCATATCAAAGGGCACCTCACAAATAACTTCTTCTTCGGAAATTATCCCTAATCCAGAAGATTTCCTGGAACATAATTCCTTATACTTTAAAACACTGATTCAGTCAAGAAAACTAGTTCACAAAATGGGGGATGCAGATCAGCTTCACAAAATGGCAGCTTCCATTCCTTCAACATCCTGGCAAAACAAAGACAATTGTTCTGTCTAATTTCACTGCCCTTAATGTATTTAAATTCACTGATTTGTAGGCTATAGTTCTTTCTGGCCAACAATCTGACAATTAAGGGTAGTTGAATATTATGTATTAGAGGTCTACAGTACTGGATAGTGACATTTTTATAATGTAAGGCTGTCTAATAGTCATGATAAATACAGTGTTATATTAGTAGTAATCAACTACCAGAGAGGACAACAGTCTGTGGACTTACTAGACCAAGTAGTAAATTTGATCTTACTTATCTTTTCAGAGCTCTTGCACAGAAAATAAATAATGCTCCAAAATATTTTCTCATTCCTGTAACCTGCAAGAACATTGTATAAGTTATTATTTTTAAGCCCAAAATGATGTATGAAATGTTGGAATGCTTGATATTCAGATCAGTGGATTTACAATGCATTTTATTGTGCACTGAGGATACATTAAACAGTCTATAATATTATTTTAATGACCTGTCACATTACAGGGATAGCTAGAGTTGAGGGAAGCTATTGTGGCATCCAAATGGGAATGTAAATATTCTATCCCAGAGATGGTCAACTTTAAGAAATTCCCAAATTCCATACATCCTCAATGAGGCTATATGAATTCTAAGTCTTTATACATTATAATTTATTTCAAAAAATAGATACCCACACTATATATATAAATACCCAAACATTAAGACTAAGATTAGCTTTATTTGTCACATGTACATTGAAACACACAGTGAAATATTTCATTTGCTTCAACGACCAACACAGTTCAAGGTTGTGCTGGGGAAGCCCGCAAGTGTTGTCGTCCTTCCAGCAGCAACATAGCATGCCCACAGCTTACTAGCTCTGAAACATGGATGGAACAGCAGCATAGTAGTTAGTATAATTCATTTATAGTGTCAGCAACCTAGGTTCACTTCTGCTGCCATTGATAAGGAGTTTGTACCTTCTCCACGTGACCACGTGGGTTTCATCTGGATGTTCCAGTTTCCTCCCACGTTTCCAAAGAATGCGTGATTTAGTAAGCTAATTGATCACATGGGTTTATTTGGCTGGTGTGGGCTCATTGGGCTAAATAGGGCTATAATCGTGCCGTATCTCAAAACAAAAATCAGAGCAGAATACCAAGAGGAAGCCCACAGAGTCACACAGAGAGTTCCTTACAGACTGCGGCCAGAATTGAACCCCGATCTTCCAATCACTGGTGCTGTAAAGTGTTACACTAACCATATTATTACTGTGCTGCATAGACACAAAAACTCAAAACACTCATTTATGAGAGATCATGTGCCTCAGGTAATGAAAATTCAGCACCTCTTGAATAAATAAATTGTCACTTTTTTGTTCCTTTCTTCACTTCTGAAATTGTCAGTGGCTGTATTTTATGCTTTTTGAGATTGAGGAGTGTGGACAGAGTACATAGAGAGGAACTGATCCCTTGGCACACAGAATGAAGATGATGAGAAAAAGTACCTAAAGTGACATGAAAAATATATTTGTACAGCATCTGGAATGTGCTGCCAGGGTTTAAAGATAAGGTAGATTAAATTGTAGTGTTAAGACAGAACTGGATAAGTAACTAGAGTATGTAGGGAGAGAGTCAGGTATAGCTATAGGGAGGGAATATCTCTAGTGTAGTGCTGGTACATTCTCCGTGCTATATCCATTCTGCAATCTCCACACAGCTAACAGGTTATTTCTAGTTTTTATTAGTCATTTTGAATAGTTCTTCATAATATCACTCCTTAAATTTGCATTCACTGTTGTTATCAGTTCAATTTTATCTGCTCTTTGATATAAAATAATGCTCAGAATTAATTTCTGCCCAGCTCAACTTTTTATTAAATTCTGTATAGAATCAAATCTAATAAACTGCATTGTCTCAAAAAAATGTAAACAATGCACAAAACTCAACCTGTGAAATGCAACTGTAGCCAGATGTTAATCAGGAAATCTTTGTTGAAAGTGTCATACTCTTGAAACATAGTGCTGTTTGCAATAATTCTAAATCTCTCACTTCAACTAATTCAACTTTTAATGATTCCATATAATCTTTAAAATATACCCAAGTTGGGCTTCAGTTAGGATCCATTTTGAATGCTGTCTTGAAAGATTCCACAAACTAAACAATCTCTCCATGCATCATTAAGCCCTTCATTGAACTAATAATACTCAAACAATTTCTTCAATTCAGCTAAGTATGCGGAAGTGGACTCCCCTTCCTTTTGTTTCCACTTATGAAACCTAAAACATTCTGTAATTAACAAAAGGTTTTTGTTCTAAGTGTTCCTGCATTACTTCCGCAATAGCAGATAAGTTCATTTCTGCTGGTTTAGCTGGAGCTGTTGAACTTTGAAGCAAACTGTATGCCTTTAAAACTAATGCAAAATTGGTACTCATTTCTCATTGGCTATTTCATTTGCTATTTCAAAATACTGTTCAATTAGCTCGGTATACATGAGCCAGTTGACTGCTGAGCAATCGAACATGTCAATCTTTCTGATGTAGCCAGCCATTTCTGATTTTTTTTTATGATTATTATCACCAGGTACTCACTTTTTATGAAACTGTGAATTATTCTGTTTACTGCCTTTTTCGTACTCGACAGTCTCTGCACGTGTTGGGCTGTGTTTTTTACTCACTGTTCCTTGTTACGCTTTTTTTTTAGTTTGAAGGTCTCACTGCACTTCAACAGATTGATAGACCTGTCGGGTTCATTTTAAAAAATATTTCGTCGCTGTTGTTAGGTTTTGTAACTTCAAAGCATTAAACTTATTCAAAGGAAAATATGGGTGTTCAGGAATGCAGGTCTAACTTCGAGTTTGGATACATACATGGAATTATGATGTAGTGGCCATTACAGAGACTTGGCTGACACCAGGGCAGGAATGGATTCTCAATATTCCTGGATATCAGTGCATTAAAAGGGATAGAGAGGGCAGAAAAAGGGGAGGAAGGGTGGCATTACTGGTCAGGGATACTATTACAGCTGCAGAAAGGGTGGGTAATGTAGCAGGATCCTCTTTTGGGTCAGTATGGGTGGAAGTCAGGAACAGGAAGGGAGCAGTTACTCTATTGGGGGTATTCTATAGGCACCCTGGTAGCAGCAGAGATACAGAGGAGCAGATTGGGAGGCAGATTTTGGAAAGGTGCAAAAATAACAGGGTTGTTATCATGGGTGACTTTAACTTCCCTAATATTGATTAGCACCTGATTAGTTCCAAGGGTTTAGATGGGGCAAAGTTTGTTAAGTGTGTCCAGGATGGATTCCTGTCACAGTATGTGGACAGGCCGACTAGGGGGAATGCTATACAAGATCTAGTACTAGGTAATGAACTGGGTCAGGTCACAGATCATTCAGTGGGTGAGCATCTGGGGGACAGTGACCACTGCTCTCTGGCCTTTGGCATTATTATGGAAAAGGATAGAATCAGAGAGGACAGGAAAATTTTTAATTGAGGAAGGGCAAATTATGTGGCTGTAAAGCTAGAACTTGCGGGTGTGAGTTGGGATGATGTTTTTGCAGGGAAATGTACTATGGACATGTGGTCGATGTTTAGAGATCTCTTGCAGGATGTTAGGGATAAACATGTCCCAGTGAGGAAGATAAAGAATGGTAGGGTGAAGGAACCATAGTTGACAAGTGAGGTGGAAAATCTAGTCAGGTGGGAGAAGGCAGCATACATGAGGTTTAGGAAGCAAGGATCAGATGGTTCTATTGAGGAATATAGGGAAGCAAGAAAGGAGCTTAAGAAGGGGCTGAGAAGAGCAAGAAGGGGGCATGAGAAGGCCTTGGTGAGTAGGGTAAAGGAAAACCCCAAGGCATTCTTCAATTATATGAAGAAAAAGAGGATGACAGGAGTGAAGGTAGGACCGATTAGAGATAAAGGTGGGAAGATGTGCCTGGAGGCTGTGGAAGTGAGCGAGGTCCTCAATGAATACTTCTCTTCAGTATTCACCAATGAGAGGGAACTTGATGACGGTGAGGACAATATGAGTGAGGTTGATGTTCTGGAGCATGTTGATATTAAGGGAGAGGAGGCGTTGGAGTTGTTAAAATACATTAGGACGGATAAGTCCCCGGGGACTGATGGAATATTCCCCAGGCTGCTACACAAAGTGAGGGAAGAGATTGCTGAGCCTCTGGCCAGGATCTTTACGTCCTCGTTGTTCATGGGAATGATACCGGAGGATTGGAGAGAGGCAAGTGTTGTCCCCTTGTTCAGAAAAGGTAGTAGGGATAGTCCGGGTGATTATAGACCAGTGAGCCTTATGTCTGTGGTGGGAAAGCTGCTGAAAAAGATTCTTTGAGATAGGATCTCTGGGCATTTAGAGAATCATGGTCTGATCAGGGACAGTCAGCATGGCTTTGTGAAGGGCAGATCATGTTTAACAAGCCGGATAGAGTTCTTTGAGGAGATAACCAAGTATATAGATGAGGGTAGTGTAGTGGATGTGATCTATATAGATTTTAGTAAGGCATTTGACAAGGTTCCACATGGTAGGCTTATTCAGAAAGTCAGAAGGCATGAGATCCAGGGAAGTTTGGCCAGGTGGATTCAGAATTGGCTTGCCTGCAGAAGGCAGAGGGTCATGGTGGAGGGAGTACATTCAGATTGGAGGATTGTGACTAGTGGTGTCCCACAGGGATCTGTTCTGGGACCTCTACTTTTCGTGGTTTTTATTATCGACCTGGATGTGGGGGTAGAAGGGTGGGTTGGCAAGTTTGCAGATGACACAAAGGTTGGTGGTGTTGTAGATAGTGTAGAGGATTGTCAAAGATTGCAGAGAGACATTGATAGGATGCAGAAGTGGGCTGAGAAGTGGCAGATGGAGTTCAACCCGGAGAAGTGTGAGGTGGTACCCTTTGGAAGGACAAACTCCAAGGCAGAGTACAAAGTAAATGGCAGGATACTTGGTAGTGTGGAGGAGCAGAAGGATCTGGGGGTACATGTACACAGATCCCTGAAAGTTGCCTCACAGGTGGATAGGTTAGTTAAGAAAGCTTATGGGGTGTTAGCTTTCATAAGTCGAGGGATAGAGTTTAGGAGTCGCGATGTAGTGATGCAACTCTATAAAACCCTGGTTAGGCCACAATTGGAGTATTGTGTCCAGTTCTGGTCGCCTCACTATAGGAAGGATGTGGAAGCATTTGAAAGGGTACAGAGGAGATTTACCAGGATGCTGCCTGGTTTAGAGAGTATTGATTATGATCAGAGATTAAGGGAGCTAGGGCTTTACTATTTGGAGAGAACGAGAATGAGAGGAGACATGATAGAGGTGTACAAGATGATAAGAGGAATAGATAGAGTGGACAGCCAGCGCCTCTTCCCCAGGGCATCGCTGCTCAATACAAGAGGACATGGCTTTAAGGTAAGGGGTGGGAAGTTCAAGGGGGATATCAGAGGAAGGTTTTTTACTCAGAGAGTGGTTGGTGCGTGGAATGCACTGCCTGAGTCAATGGTGGAGGCAGATACACTAGTGAAGTTTAAGAGACTACTAGACAGGTATATGGAGGAATTTATGGTGGGGGCGTATATGGGAGGCAGGGTTTGAGGGTCGGCACAACATTATGGGCCGAAGGGCCTGTACTTTGCTGTACTACTCTATGTTTTTTACTTTAAGTGAGGCATGCAGGTATCATATGGTAGCGTGATGTCATCTGCAATTTATGTATGTATACACATAACCCATAATGAACTATTTAATGAACAAGAATGCTTAATCAAATAATATATATACAAGTTTTCTCAAATGTTTCTGAAATATTCAATACACAATGTATGCAAATAACAAATTTCACTATTTGTTTTGATGTACAGTACATGCTATTAATTCATCTGAATCTGAAAAGTGTTATGACTGTGTTCTAAGTCACTGGAGACACTGAAGCTATGATATAGAAATCTTTGTCCTTCACAACAAGTATCCCTTCTCCTGGCTTCCTCTCAGTAGAGTCTCCCAAACTCAAAGCATTATCACAATTCCCTACTTTCAGGATCAAAGGCACAATAGGTGATCCAATACAATCCCAACAGGTAGTGCAATGTCATCCATCTCAATATTCTGAGTCTGACAATGACTCCCCTGAGCCACACATCCACAGTGTAAGACATCTCTGTATGTTCAAACACCTTCACCGGAACAAAGCAATTCTAAGCAAAGTTAAAGGCTTCTGGGAACAGACATGTCAGACATCCAAAATTATCTGAAATATTGGTTGATCAACTCCAGCTCTATCCACATTTGATATGCTAAGTGACAAAACCAGTTCAGTCAGCAAGCTTCCCTGAACTCAATCACAAATGTGCAAAACAATGTACTCATGTTGCCAAGCAACACAGCCCCATTGTCTTATACAGTATTTGAATGATGCTTACAAAAAACCCCCATGGTCACTCCACCCTGTAAACCACAATTCCTAGCAGCTAGCTTTCTGCTGCGTGCCAGCAGCCTATGTTCTGTCGACAGTACTGTTTGCTTGTAAAGCTGTTTCTCCAGCTGTGGACCAATTCCCACATGCATGTACACCAGGAACAGAAGACTGTCTCTTGCCTGAATCAATATCTACTATATTCACATATTTCCATAATTCCAATATAATCCTAACACAGAGTAGCCCAGTGACAGTGCTGCAGAACGCACCATTCACTGCTCATGCACTACTTTGATTACAGCAATGACAGTTTTGAGCAAACAGTCAGAAGCATGACAGAAAACCTCAAAGGAGAATTTGATGTCAGCAGTTGGCACTAACCACATGTGAGTTCAGAAGCTGCCCTTTCAAAATAGTTCTGAAAGTCAAAATGCTCTAATGTTGTGAGGCTCATCTAGTAAGAGAACATTGGATAAGGAATAGCTGAGTTATGTATGGTTCACCCCTTGATATTGCTATCATCCCTTACTACACTGAAGATAACTGTTAGATAATTTGGCTAACTCAGGATATATCGCACTTTAAGGTGACAGGCAAAATGGATTTCAAAAATACGCCAATTCAAAGGAACATCTAAATAGGTCTGTATAACCCTATTTAAGAAAAATTGCTTTAAGCCCATGGAGAGGACAATTGTCACCATGGCAACATTACCCATGCAGCCACAGGTGTGGATGTATCTGCATAGGACTTTGAGGCGAGTGGTCCTAGGTTTAATCCGGCCGGCTCCTTGCATGCTTTCCATCCATGCTGGGTTGAGAGTCGAGCTAGCAATTCGGCCTCATAAAAAACAGTCAAATGTTAATAAAATGGCAAGGGTTCCATCTAAGCAACACACATCAAAGTTGCTGGTGAACGCAGCAGGCCAGGCAGCATCTCTAGGAAGAGGTGCAGTTGCGGTTTCAGGCCGAGACCCGAAGGGTCTTGAATTTCCAGCATCTGCAGAATTCCTGTTGTAAGGATTCCATCTGATGTGTCACAAGGCATGGAGAGGCACAAAATAAAAAGATTATCCATGTTGACTGGACTGAAAAAGAAAAAGAGCAGGATTGCACCATGCAGACCCTTGGTTCTGTTCTATCATTTAAGCATTCATCACCATCTTTGTAAAATAACTGCTTCTCATCAACGTGGCCAGCTTTTTCATTCAGACAATGACCTCTGCTTTTTTACACTGCAGCCATGGGAAATAGCTACCCTGCATCTACCACATAAAAATTTATTTTAGATCAACTTTGTTTGGAGCTTCATCAAAGAGGACGCTGTCTCAATTATACGGGTTAAATCAAGTTACATGCTCTCTAACACCAACCACTAAGATAAGCCTATTCTCTGAGCTTCATTTTCCTCACTTGAATTGATAGAGGTCTAGACATGCCATAATACCTTATCGCAATGAGCCAGCCAGATTATCGACGAAATTTGTCAGAGAACATTTGATGCCAAACCTACAATATCACCTTTCACATGACTTCTTTAGCATTAAAATACTTTTAGTCATTCTGTTTAGCAAATTCAAGCTTTTCCTTTTTTGTTAATGCATAAGGCAATAAATGACTCATGCAAAGCTCATTGTGTGTGGAAGGCAAGCATCGTTAGTGAAGCAGAAAATAAGCGTGTACCTCCCTTTCAAAGAGGACAGTCACCCTCATACAAAGTTACTGGGTCCTCCTTAATGCCATTCCCAAAAATGCTTTAGCATTACCAACTCTCCATACATAACTAGAAGAAGGCCATTTGGCACACTAGGCTATTCAGATTCCCGGTAGAATAATCCCGTCATTCCACTCTCCTCATGTCCAAGCAGCTCCATAATTTATTCTCACATTCCTACCAATACCCTTCTGATGTTTTACCACTGAATTACTGTGAAAGTTGAGTCACAACAGTCAATTACTCTGTCAGCACTCCTTTAGCAAATAAGGCAAACAATGCAGCACCTGGCAGAAATCTACACAGTGACCGGGAATGTAACGACCACATACAAAGAGCAACATCAATCTGAACTGAATTCCCTGCAGCAATGCTAATGACAGTATTTCATTCTGTATGGCTGGTTTAACTGCTGAAGAAGAGAAATAGCTGAGTAACTAGGAAAATATCAAAACTGCAGTTTGGCTCATGCAGAATTCAGCATTGCAACAGTAAAGAAAACCCCAATGTTTTTTGTGTGTTGTGCTGCACAAACATATTTACAGCCCAGAGAGCATTCCCAAGAGGGAGATTCATTTAGTAACCTTGTCACGGTCCGGTCTGTAAAGTGCATATTCCCGGTTCACGGTCCGGTCCATGGACTCAGGTCTCCGGGACTTCCAGATGTCCCTTGTTTCGGTTGGGTTAATCATAGGCACCTGATTCCCATCTTGGGGCTTGGAATATAGGTAGCCTTGGGGTCGGGTGGGTGCAGCTGGTTTGTCTTGTCAAGATCCCCTGGGAGCAACCTGCCGGTGATAGGCTAGAGCAGCCACTTGCCATCTTTAGGCTGCGTTGGAGAACCATCGCTTCATGGAGCCTTGCTGTCGGTGGTCGAAGCTGCCTTTGCGGTATGGATTCATCCATTTCCAGAGCCAGCTGAGTAGCCGTCAGCCACTCCGAGCTAGGCAGGGATCCAGCTGTTTCCATAGCTGGCTGAGGTTGCTGGCCAAAACTGTGACTCGGAGCAACCCCGATACAGAGATGGAACTGTCTGTCATTCTTCGGTGTTTGTCTCTTCTTGTCCTTGCCTCTGTGGGGTAAGTCAGGCCGTTCTGCTGTTGCCCTGCAGGGGGATCTTTGTCTTGTCTTGTCATCACCTCTGTGGAGTAAGTTAGGCCATTCTGCTACTGCCCTGCGGGGGATCTGTCTTGACTTGTCTTTGCCTCTGTTGGGGAAGTCCGGCCATTCTGCCATTACCCGACTGATGGACCTGTCCTAGCTTGGTGTGGAGATAAAGTTGAGTCCTGGCTTGTCTAAGGATAAGTCCTGGCTCTATGTCTATGTACTGTCCAGTCTCATGTTAGTGTCATGTTAAAAATGTGTCCCGGCTTTTCGAAGGTTAAGTCCCGGCTCTATGTTGATGTACAGTTCCCAGTCTGTCTCCGAGCTCCAGCCTCCAAGCTACCAGCCTGCAGCCTGGAGCCTCAAGACCCAAGACGCCAGCCACGTCATGTCCTTGCCTAGTTCTGGGGTCCGAGCCCGAGGCAAGACCCAGGTTCTGGGTCCTTGTCCAGTCTATGGCTCAGAGTCCAAGCACAGGCTCCTAGTTCATGGTTCCTAATCCTGGTCCCGCTTTCCCAAGCCAAGGCTCCAAGTTCATGGTTCCTTGTCCGAGTTCCCTGTCTAGTCCATGTCCTAGCCCAAGTCTGTGTTCTTGTCCCTGCTCCTTGTCTGTATCCTGTCACGTCCCTACTCTAGTCAAGTCCTGTTCCAAGTATTTCAGTGTCTGTGTCTTGCCTTTGAGTCCGTTCCCAGCGCCCATCTTGTGACAAACCTAGTTCAAACATATTCTTCCTTGAATTCCACACTTGCTTCTATCCATCTAGTGGCCGAGTGAACATGATTTCACTGTAGGCTAAATGCGAGAGAAATCCAAAGAGCCATGCCAATCACCATATGAAGCGACTTTCAACCTTACTAAATATTTCAACTCAGTGAACCAGAGGGATTATGAAGTCTTTAAGCAAATTCATCTGCTCACTGGAATACATCTTATGTTTACTTCATGAAGACATGCTAACCAATAGGCCCATTACAATCTCAGTAAAGCAAAGGGTCCCATAAGTCTCTTCAGTCTTCCCATTCACAATGCCTCACCTAACCTCGTTGGGCTTTCTGCTGAAATAGAACTAATTCGCTGCAGTAATAGGAAACAATTATACCAATAGCACTTTGACTCCAGAGCCAAGGTAACCCCAAGCTCAGTAGTCAAGTTGTACTATGTAGATGATGCTTGCTTTTTTGCACACTTGAAGGCCATGCTCCAAACCATCACTAATTCTTTTGCTGAAGCATACGAGATGATGTGTCTGACACTACTTATCCATGCCACAGATATGCCCACATTACACACCACTATCTCAGAATCAGGTTTATTATCACCAGCATGTGACATGAAATTTGTTAACTTAGCAGCAGCAGTTCAATGCAATACATAATCTAGCAGAGAGAGAAAAAATAATAATAATAAATAAAACAATAAATAAACAAGCAAATCAATTACTTATATTGAATAGATTATGAGGTAGTGTCCAAAGCTTCAATGTCCATTTAGGAATCGAATGGCAGAGGGGAAGAAACTGTTCCTGAATCGCTGAGTGTGTGCCTTCAGGCTTCTGTATCTCCTGCTTGATGGTAACAGTGAGAAAAGGGCATGCCCTGGGTGCTGGAGGTCCTTAATAATGGACACTTCCTTTCTGAGACCGGTCCCTAAAGGTGTCCTGGGTACTTTGTAGGCTAGCGCCCAAGATGGAGCTGACTAGATTTACAACCTTCTGCAGCTTCTTTCGGTCCTGTGCAGTAGCCCCTCCATACCAGACAGTGATGCAGCCTGTCAGAATGCTCTCCACGGTACAACTATAGATGTTTTTGAGTGTATTTGCTGACATGCCAAATCTCTTCAAACTCCTAATAAAGTATAGCCACTGTCTTGCCTTCTTTATGATTACATCAATATGTTGGGACCAGGTTAGATCCTCAGAGATCTTGACACCCAGGAACTTGAAGCTGCTCACTCTCTCCACTTCTGATCCCTCTATGAGGATTGTTATTTGTTCCTTAGTCTTTACCTTCCTGAAGTCTACAATCAGTTCTTTCGTCTTACTGATGTTGAGTGCCAGGTTGTTGCTGTGGCTCCGTTCCACTAGTTGGCATATCTCACTCCTGTAACAGTTCACAACAAGGCTCTGGTAAACATAAACAACTTCCCACATCTGGGGAGTTTTATTATATCAAAGGCAAGAGATGAATTTGAACATTGTCTTTCATGCACTGGAACATCCTCTGGCTGAATGTGCATAAAATGTTTGAAAATCTGGCACAGACTGATAATCTACTGAACAGCCATTATCCCTTCCTCCTACAGCTTTCTGAGATTTGAGTAACCTATGGCAAGCACATTAAGGAGTGAAACTAACAACACTGCCTCCCCCAAATCCTCTAAATCCAGAGGCAGAGTAGTAAACCATGTCAGCCTCATCTCCCAGGCCAACACTCCATCACTGGGATCCTGGTTTACAACATCGTTGGGCTGGCGGAAACCACTCAGATTGTTCCACTCCACTGATTACTAAAAGAGATGCTTGATTTTTTGACACACTGGTTTAGTAAGAAGCTTGGAATCCCCTGAATACTTGGTAAATAAAAGACTAACCAGAAAATGAAAAATAATAATAACCAGAGTTGAAATGCTTGCTGAGGTCTTCATTGCATGAAGACTGATGAAGTTTCAGCCTGAAAGGTCAACTGTTTACTCTTTTCCACAGATGCTGCCTGGATGCTGAGTTCCTCCAGCATTTTGTGTGTTACTTGGATTTCCAGCATCTGCAGATATGTCCTTGGCTATGTCATACCTCCTTACTCTCAATCCAAGAATTGGGAATGATTAGAGAATCCCAGATGGCCTCAGAAATGTGACGATTGCTGTAATCCTTCATGAAAATGAGAAATTACAGAAGGACCACAGAAAAGCTTTGAGCAAATCTGCTTCCTATACAGTTATGGAATCATAGCAGTTTACAGCACAATCTGACCTTTATGTCTTGACTAGCCAAGACACAGAGGTTTCAACTAATTCCACTTCCTCCTTCTTGACCTGCAGTCTTGTAAATAATAAGTGCTTATTCATGTACCTCATATCTGTGAAAACAACTTTTCCCTCACCACCTTTCAAGCAGCAAGTTCCAGACCCCCAACACCTTTTAAGGCATTTGTTAGTCTTGCGAGACCATGGATCTGCGCCTGGAAAGTCTTCACTCTCCAGGGCGCAGGCCTGGGCAAGGTTGTATGGAAGACTGGCAGTTGCCCATGCTGCAAGTCTCCCCTCTCCATGACACTGATGTTGTCCAAGGGAAGGGCAAGGGCCGATACAGCTTGGCACCAGTGTCATCGCAGAGCACTGTGTGGTTATGTGCCTTGCTCAAGGACACAACACACTGCCTCAGCTGGGGCTCAAACTCACGACCTTCAGGTTGCTAGTCGAATGCCTTAACCACTTGGCCACATGCCCACACCAAACACCTTTTACTCAGCCCCAATCTAGCCTTTCTGTCTTAGATATTTCCTCCAGTCATTGTACTGCGGGGAACAGATCTTTCCTTTCTGTTCTTTCAGAAGATCTCAGAACATTATACTTAACATTATAAGAGTCCATTACAGGACTCTTAATTACCTTGTTTTTCCAGTCTCAGAAACAAATCTCAACATATCCAATTTCACCTCACGACCCTAATTCTCCGGGTTGGCAACAACTTTTCAAATCTGCACTGCAGCCTCTCAGTGTTATTACCTCCTTCCTGCAGCATGGTGACAGAATTTACAGAGAACTTATTTTATGAAGGACCCCCGAACCTTAAGAGAGGTTTATAAAATTATGAGGGGCAAACATTTGGTAGAAAGTCATGGATTTTTCCCAGGGTAGGGGAGTCAAAAATTAGTAGACATAAGTTTAAAGTGTTGGGGAAACATTTAATGGGAATGTGAGGGAAACATTGATCACAAATTGTTAAAGTTATTATCATAGTTTATTATCATAGCACAAGACATGTCTGCACAAGTGCAGTGAAAAGCTTACTTGAGCAACATTACAGGCACATTATACATATAAGCAAGAGACAAGGTAAACATAAATTAAACAAAACTTACACATGTCTTACAAGAAAACACAATTAAAAGAAGAAAAACAAGGTCTATTTGAGTGCAAAATGGTAATGTAGACACAGTGTTGCTAAACTGTAGTGATTAGGGTTTTGCTGGTTAGTTCAAGAACTGAATGATTGAAGGGAAGTAGCTATTCTTGAACCTGATGGTGTGAGACTCAGGCTTCCGTAACTCCTGCCTGATATAAGCTGCAAAAAGGTGGCATGGCCTCAGTGATGGGCTTCCTGATGATAGTTGTTGCCTTCTTCAGGCAGAGCCTCTTGTGGATAAACCATTCATGGGGAGGGATGTGCCCAAGATGTCTTGGGCAGAGTCATTACTGTCTTTAGCGTTTTACCTTCTAACACATTTGAATAGCCATGCCAGACCATGAGTCAACCAGTCCCTTCAACAGTATATCTGTTAGAATGTTCATTGACAAGTGGTGGCTAGATGGAATGTGCTGCCAGAGGAAGTGTTAATACAAGTAGAATTACAATATTAGAATTACAAAGCAATGCAGCATAGAAACAGATTCTTTCCTCAACTGGTCCATGTTGACCACAGCATTCTCTACTAGTCCCAGTTGTCCACGTTCAGTCCATAACCCGAGACCCTCCTACCATGTACTTATCAACATGTCTCTTATATGTTGCAATTTTACCTTCCTCAACTATTTCCTCCAGCAGCTCGTCTTAGGTACTCACCACTCACCGTGTAAAGAAATTACCTCTGAGGTCTCTTTGAGCCTCTCCCCTCTTACCATGTACCTGCACCCCCTAGCTTTCCACTCCACAACCCTGGGGAAAGGTCTATGACCATCCAACTTATACATACCCCTCATGAATTTATAAATTTCTATGAGGTAGGGATTCTCCTCATTTTCCTACACTCAGAGGAATACAGATCCAGCAGGTCCAATGTCCCCCTATAACTCAGGCCCTCTAGTCCAGGCAGCATCCTTGTAAATCTCTTCTGCACCTTCTCCAGCCTGACAATGTTTCTCGTATAACAGGATGACCAAAACTGCATACAATATTCCATTTAAAAGATATTTGGACAGGTACGTGGATAGGTGAGGCTTAGAATGATCAGGCATGTGGGTCTAATTTAGGTAAGCTCGCAAGTCAATAGGAATAAGTTGCTATGAAGACCCTGCTTCCATCCTGTATGACTGTATGACACTACTCATGGCCTAATTAATGCTTTGTATTTCATCAACATGTTTTGTACGCTGTTCGTCTGCCAATAAATGCATAAATTTCCAATGCCTCTGTAACAATATTATTTACCCATTTGCTGTCACCAACCTCCCTTCCCCCCACCCTCCAGAATTTAAAGCATGCACTGCAATATTCTTCTGCTCCTCTACACTTGTTACTACCTCATTATTTATTATGACTTCCTTTGGCTCATTTGCCTTTAGCAAAATATGTTACCTCATATTTCTCTGGATTAAATTTCATTTGCCACACTTTCGTCCATCTGCCTGTTCCTATAATCCTTCCTCATTATTGGTCATGCTGGTAATTTTAGGAACATTTGCAAATTGCATAATCATGCTTCCCAACATTAAGATTGAAAGATTAATGTAAATCCATAAAGCCAAGGACATAGCTGTGATCCCCATCAACCTCAACTTTACTGATGTTTCTTGAGGCCACATTTGGATAATTTATAGAGATACAGAGTGGAATAGGCCCTTCTGGCCATTCAAGGCCACACTGGCCAGAAATCCCCCAATTTAATCCTGTCCTAATCATGGAACATTTTACAATGAGCAATTAACCTACCAACCAGTATGATTTTGGAGGAAACCAGAGCACTCAGAGGAAACCCATGCAGTTAAGGGGAGAACAAACAAATGTGTCACAGGCGGGTACAGGAATTGAACCCAGGTCATCTGTACTGTAAAGCATTGTGCTAACCATTATGCTACCAAGCCATGTAACATTGGCTTATTGATAAAAGCAATCATTCTTACTTCATTTCTGGAATACCATTAGTTATTTCCTGATTTTGTGGGCTGAAAGTAATTAAGGAATGTCCCAAATTATCAGAAAAATGCAGGAGTTATAGTTTTGCTGGAACAACTTGGCAAGTTTTGTGACATGGGCCTTTTACATAAAGGCTGTGAAGCTGCAAGAACTATAATCGTTGGTCTATCCATTAACTATAGATATAGAGTGGATCAGATTGCTTATGGATGATAAATGGAATAATCAAGAGGAGGCCAAAATGGATCTTCCATTTGTCAATTCTGGCATTCCTTGTATTATTCCCTAAGGAATTAGAGTGGGTCATTTTGGCTTGAATGAGATATGAAAAGACAATGGAATTGCTGAGAGTGATGAAATAAATTTTATTGCTGTGAATAATCGATAGATTTTCATACACACTTAGGTTTGAATTGCAGCATTTTTTCACACAGATTACAGCTGAAACAGTGTGCAGTTTTGATGAACTACCAAAATCAATAACTTGATGAGAGATTGTGCTCATTCCAAAATTCAACATGGTTTCATATTTAAATCTCAGCATACAGCTTTAACTGGTAGATGCCAATGCAAGTAAGTTAATTTAGTGATCATTTGTAACTGTTCATCAGAAAAGTTGTCAGCAGAGGCTCTGTCAATGCTTAAATCAGTCTGACAAAATTGGCGTAATCGTATTAATACACAGAGTAGTTGCCAAAGTTTGGATTAATTGAAGTGAGCCTCAAAAGAGCATGGAAGTTGGTAATTTGAGAAACATGGGAGCTAAGTATTGTGGGGAAAGGAGAGATGTTCCTTCCTTTCCAGTGTTTGCCATAGTTACATTAGCTTCTGATGTGATATGCTTTCTGGCAAAGTTTGCGGATGATGTGAAGATAGGTGGGGGGGTAGGTAGTGCTGATGAAACAATGCGATTGCAGCTGGACTTAGACAAATTGGAAGAATGGGCAAAAAGGTGGCAGATGGAATACAGCGTTGGGAAATGTATGATAATACATTTCGGTAAAAGGAACAATAATGTGGGCTATTATCTAAATGGGGAGAAGGTTCAAACATCAGAGGTGCAGACAGATTTAGGAGTCCTTGTGAAAGACTCCCAGAAGGTTAATTTACAGGTTGAGTCTATGGTAAAGAAGGCAAATGCAATGTTGGCATTTATTTCAAGGGGAATAGAATATAAAAGCAAAGAGATAATGCTGCGGCTTTATAAGACACTAGTCAAGCCATACTTGGAATATTGTCACAGTTTTGAACCCTGTTTCTCAGAAAGGATGTATTGTCATTGGAAAGAGTCCAGAGGAGTTTCATGAGGATGATTCCAGGAATGAAGGGGTTAACATATGAGGAGTGTTTGGCAGCTTTGGGCCTGTACTCACTGGAATTTAGAAGAATGCAGGAGCATCTCATTGAAACCTACTGAATGTTGAAAGGACCAGATAGAGTGGATGTTTCTTATGGTGGGGGTATCTAAAACTAGAGGGCACAGCCTCAAAATTGAGGGGAAACCTTTTAGAACAGAAGTAAGGAGGAATTTTTTTAGACAGATAGTAGTGACTCTGTGGAATGCTCTGCCACGGACTGTGTGGAGGCCAAGTCCGTGGGTATATTTAAGGCAGAAATTTATGGTTTCCTGATCGGTCAGGGCATCAACGGATATGGCGAGAAGGCAGATGTATGGGGTGAAGTGGGATCTCGGATCAGCGAGGATGGAAAGGCGGAGCAGACTTGATGGGCTGAATGGCCTAATTCTGCTCCTATGTTTTATGGTCTTATGGCCTTATGATATCTAAGCTTCGTTTCATGCTTAATGTAAGCTCAGGTTATTAAAAACTGACATTAAATGGCAGTATGTTTATATTATATAACTTTTGTTTCAAAAAAGTTGGGTATCTTTCTAATTGAGATTTGCTGGGAATGGCAGGGAACATAGTGCTGTGTTGCTGTAACACACAGGAGTTGGAGAAGGTCAGGCAGTCTCATTGCTATTATGACTTGGGGCTGCTGAGCTGGTGGTCAAGTTATACATGTTATGATATACAAGGGAAAGGGGAGTTACCTGAATAGTTATGACTACCCCTCAAGACAAAGCCCTAGGTCAGGTAATAAACAAAAGCTGAATAGTAATTATGGTGAGCAGAATATGAAATTTGAGTCAGGTAGTTTGAGGAATCAGGATTACATAATGCAGGAATATTTACATTTGATCTTGTTCAGCAAAAATTTTGCATTTCCAGTGGTTCAGAGGGGAGGAGTAAAATAAAAGATTACAGGGACAGTGTAGATGGTGAGAGGAAGGAGAAATAAATACCATCCTATACTCTCGAGGGTATGAGTCTTGCAGACTTGGTAGTTTACTCATTTTCAGGATTACGCATACTCATCAGGGCCGGAGATATACCTGTAGTGAGAGGGGAAAGATCCAGTTGCCATTGCCAATGTAATATAGAGGTAGTCCCAGCAGATGTATGAGGGGCAAGTGTCTAAATTAATGAATAGAACTACATGGGTATTAAGGCTTGCATCTTATGTATATATTTATATATGGAGATACAGGGCAAATAGCCAAACTGGGACATTAAGTCAAACAGTTTAGAGTTGACAGGTGGCTTAATGTGGTCTGGGAGGTACCACAGGAGTTCCGGATTCATAAGACACTAGTGGCTTTTACCGGGGAGCAGTTCTGTTGTGTCATCTTGCACCTAAAAAGGAATGGCCAATGTTGTTAGAAATCAATTAACTGGGGCTGTATTTAACTAGTGAGAGTTAAGAGCAGAGTGCAGTGAATTTGGGTAAGGATAAGCAGACTATAACAGTGTAAAAACAATGAGTCTGCAGGAAGGGCCACTATGAGAGATGTAGAGAAGAGACAAAAGCAAAGAATCTGTTTTTAAATTCATGAAATATTTGTAATTATATTAATAGCATAAATATACAGGTTGTGATAAAGAGCTACCCAGAGACATTCAACATGTGACAAGACAGATGAGTTGATGGCAAAATACAGTAGAATGAAAACAGTTTGAATTTTAATAACCTTTGCAGAGGTGTGACTGTAGGGAAACCAAGACATTCCAAGTTGCCCAATGTTTCAGAAGAATGTGCATAAAGGGAAAGGTGGTGGAATAGCATTGTTAATGAAGGAAGGTATTCGTGCGGCAATTCATGAAGTACAGAAGCATTAAGGAAAGAGGATAATGTCGCAAGTGACACACACAAAATGCTGGGGGATCTCAGTGGGCCAGGCAGCATCTGTGAAAAAAAGTAGTCAAGGTTTTGAGCAGAGCTCCTTTGGCAGGTGCGACTGAGCCATTTTACACATAGGTATTGTCTCATTTTGGGCAAAGCATGAGCGGGGAAGTATTGAAAAGCATATACATCTGAAATTGCAATTACAATTACTTTTGCAGTTTTTAATCTATGCATTTATTTGGCTTAATCAAGCTGACAATGGTACCACGGAAGAGGAACTTTAGGAGTGCATGGAGACAAAATAAAATCAAGTCTGGAGTAGTAGAAAAGAGCTTTATTGCACAGAACTGGGTAATTAGAAGCACAGCTCATAAAGCCCTGAGGCTGTTCTGCACAGTTTCCCCCTGTTGTTGATATACAATAATAATGTACATGCAGGATCTAGCAAAAATATTTTTTTAACTCAGTCACTTCCCAATGTCTTTATACCAGAGGTGTTAATTTAATCAATGTTTCTGCTCTCTTCCTTGATCACATCAATTGGCCCTGCCCTCACCTTATCCTGCCTTTAATAATACAAGACTACTGCTCAGATAAATTTGACAGTACTTCAAAAATCCTACAATGATTTTCAGACACATTTTAGATTTTAATTAACGGATTTTTGCAGGTGATTCTTGTAGGTGATAGGTGAAACCAGAAGGGGGGTAGGGTGAATTAAAGAGCTGGGAAGTTGATTGGTGAAAGAGATAAAGGGCTGGGCTAGAAGGAATCTGATAGGAGAGGACAAAGATCATGAAAGAAAGGGAAATGGGAGGAGTACTAGAGGGAGGTGATGAGAGGGAAACAGGAAACAGGGAGCTGGAAAAGGCATGTAATAAAGATAATGAGACAATTGTAACGGGGGACTTCAATATGCAAGGAGATTCGGAAAATCAGCTCCGTGTCGGATCGGAAGAGAGGGAATTTGTTGAACGCCTATGAGATGGCTTTTTAGAGCATCTTGTGCTTGAGCCCACTCAGGGAAAGGCTATCTTAGATTGGGTGTTGTATAATAACCCGGATCTTATTAGCGAGCTTAATGTAAAGGAACCCTTAGGAAGCAGTGATCATGATATGATTGAATACATACTACAATTTGAGAGGAACTTTAATACACATGTATCAGTATCTAATGGAATAAAAGGAATTACAGAGGCACGAGAGAGGAGCTTTCCCAGATGGATTGGAGCACGATAACGGCAGGGTTGACGGCAGAGCAGAGATGGATGAAGTTTCTTGGAATAGTCCACAAGGTGCAGGATAGATATATCCCACAGAGGAAGAAGTATATGAATGGCAGGGGTAGGCAACTGTGGCTGACAAAGCAAGTTAAGGACTGCATAAAAGCCACAGAAAGGGCATGTAAAGTAGGAAAAGTGAGTGGGAAATTGGATGATTGGGAAGCTTTTAAGATCCAACAAAAGACAACTAAAAAAGCTATAAGAAGGGAAAAGATGGAATATGAGGGCAGACTAGCCAATAATATAAAACAGGATACCAAAAGTTCTTACGATATGTAAGGAGTAAAAGGGAAGTGAGAGTTGGACCACTGGAAACTGTTGCTTGTGAGGTAGTAATGAGGAACAAGGGAATGGCAGATGAACTTAATGGGGACTTTGTATCTGTCTTCACTGTGGAAGACATTAGTAGTGTGTCAGAGGCGCATGAGTGTCCAGAAGTGATTGCCTTTGTTATTACAAATGAAAAGGTGCTAGCCAAACTCAAAAGTCTCAAGATGGACTATATCCCACAATCCTGAGGGAGGTTGGTGAAGAGATAACAGATGCATTGGTCATGATCTTTCAAGAATCTTTTGATTCTGGCATGGTCCCAGAGGACTAAAAGATTGCAAATGTCATTACACTCTTTAAGAAGGGAGGTAGGCAAAATAAGGAACTTATAGGCCAGTTAGCAAAATAAGGAACTTATAGGCCAGTTCTCAGTGGTTGAGAAAGCATTGGAATTTATTATTAAGGATAAGGTTTCAAGGTACTTGGAGAATAATGATAAAATAAGTCAAAGTCAGCATGGTTTCTGTGAAGGGAAATATTGCCTGACAAATCTGTTTGAGTTTTTTGAGGGTGGACAAAGGAGGGGTAGTGGATGTCATTTACTTGGATTTTCAGAAGGCATTTGATAAGATGCCACAATGAGGCTGCTTAACAAGATAAAATCCTGTGGCGTTACAATAAGTGAATGGGAACAAAAGGGCCTTTTCTGGCTGGCTGGTGGCGCAGTCAGTGACATCAGCGCCGGACTCCGGAACGGAGGTCCCCGGGTTTGAATCCAGTCGGGCCGCTCCCGAGTACGCTTTCCATCCGTGCCGGGTTGAGTGTTGAGCTCGCAACTTGACCTCGTAAAATGAAGAAACATACTGCGAAATGTCTGTGTGAGGAGTGGCACCCCACACAGCCTTCTGATCCGTGCCTTGTAAGGCATGAAAATGCCCGACGCTGCCCTCTCAGGCCTGAGTCGACATCATCATCATCATCATCATCATTTTCTGGTTGGCTGCAAGTGACCAGTGGTATTCCTCAGGGGTCAGTATTGGGACTGCTACTTTTCACACTGTTTGTCAATGATTTAGATTATGGAATTAATGGCTTTGAGACAAAGTTTGTGGATGATACAAAGGTAGTTGGAGGAGTAGGTAGTGCTGAGGAAGCAATGCAATTACAACAGGTCTTAGACAAATTGGAAGAATGGACAAAAAAGTGGCAGATGGAATACAGTGTTGCAAAATGTATGATATTGCAGTTTGGTAAAAGGAACAGTAGTGTTGACTCTTATCTAAATGGGAAGAAGGTTCAAATATCAGAGATGCAGATGAACCTAGGAGTCCTTGTGCAAGACTCCCAGAAGGTTAATTTACAATTTGAGTCTGTAGTAAAGAAGGCAAATCCAATGTTGGCACTTATTTCATGGGAAATGGAATATGAAAGCAATGACATAATGCTGAACCTTTATAACCTACCGAATGTTGAAAGGACTAGATAGGGTGGGTGTGGAGAGGACGTTTCCTGTGATGGGGGTATCCAGAACTAGAGGGCACAGCCTCAAACTTGAGGGGTGACCCTTTAGAACAGAGGTAAGGAGGAATTTTTTTTAACCAGAGAGCTGTAACTATGTGGAATGCTCTGCCTCAGATTTGAACCCGTTGTCAAGAGAATTTTCAGCAGCATCCTTGAATGACTTCCAAGCAATTTTCAATGGTCCCATGAGAAGTTCTTCAAATTGCCTGTCATTGATGACCTGTTTGATTAGTAGACCAACAGAAATGTCTTCCTTAATCTGTTATTCTGGGAATATTTGTTTGAAATATCCATGTCCTTCAAAGAAATTTTTAATCCTTCTAAAACTTGCCTAAGTATGCCTGGACAAGATAGAATACTTATCAGCTTACATTGTGGGCAACATTTTAATTGACTTGAATTATGAATTGAAATAGCAAATATAGGTGATTTTTTTTTAATGGTGCATGTTAGGGAAACTTCAAGATAATTTTCATGATCAGCTGCCCAAAATCCTTAAGATACACACAAAAGTATTCAGGAAGCAGAGAATAAAGCATCAAAGTTTGCTGATGACATAAAAATAGGTGGGTGGACATGGTGCAAAAAGAATATTTGGACTCTGCAATGGGATGTAGATAAGTTGAGTGAGGCAACAATCTGGGGTAAATGGAGATATAGTACAAAAGCAAGAGTTCATGCTTTGTGGTGATGAAAAATAAATCAAAAGGCAGCCTTTTACTTTAATGGAGAGACAACAAATGAGGTAAACTGAGGACTTGGATATTCGTGTGCATGAAACCCAAAGCAAGTGATTAGAACAAATGGCATTTATTGCTCAGGTGTTGGTGGGGGTATTGTTTGAAGATTAAGAATGCAACATTTACACAGGATGGTACTTGGAGATAATTTAAGGTTGGTTCTTAGTTACATCAACAGTATACTGTCTCCCTCCGCTCTTGCATTGGCTTTTTGTAAATCACCTGCCAGGACACCCATATTCCTGTGTATCTCATTCTACAACCAATAGACCATAAAACAAACAATAGGAGCAGAGTTAAGCCATTTGGCTCATCGTGTCTGCTCTGCCATTTAACCATGGCCGATTTATTTTTCTGCTCTACCCATTCTCCTGCCTTCTCCCCATATCCTTTGACACCCTTACTAATCAAGAAGCTTTCAAACCCTGCTTTAAGTATGCAAAATAATTTGGCATCCACAACCATCTGTGGCAAAGAATTCCACAGAGTCACCACTCTCTGGCTAAAGAAATGCTTCCTCATCTCTGTTCTAAAGGGACATTCTTGTATTCTGACGTTGTGAATTCTGGTCCGAGACTCTCCCACTAGTAGAAACATCCTCTCTATCTAGGATTTGCAATATTCAAAGTTTCAATGAGATCCCTTAATTTTTCTGCCCAGAGCCATCACACACTCCTCATATGTTAACCCCTTCATATCTGAGATATTTCTCACAAATCTCTCCAATACCAGAACATCTTTCTTAGATATTGGGCCTAAAACTTCTCACGCTATTCCAAATGTGGTTTGATTAATGCCTTATAAAGTCTCAGCTTTTGTGCTCTAGTCCTCTTGAAATAAATGCTAATATTGCTTTGACTTCCTTACTAACAACTCAACCTGAATATTAACCTTTAGGAATTCCTTCACTGGGATTTTCAAGTCCCTTTGCACCTCTGATTTCTGAATTTGCTCTCTGTTTAGAAAATATTCTATGCCTTTATTAATAACAAAAGTGCATGACCATATATCTCCCTACACTGTATTCCATCCAGCTCTTCTTAGCCCATTCTCCCAACATGTCCATGTCCTCCTGCAGATTCCCTGTTTTATTAACATAGCCTGCAACTCCACCTATCTTTGCATCATCTGCAAACTTGATCATAAAGCTATCTAACAATAACATCAGCCAGATTATTAGCATGGCTATGGTATTGAAAGGCTTATCATGAGGAGTGTTTGGTGGCCTGTACCCACTGGAATTCAGAAGAATGAGGAAGGATCACATTGAAACCTATGAAATGTTGACAGGCTTCGATAGAGTGGAGAGGATGCTTCCAATGGTGGGGGAGTCTAAGACCTGAGAACATAGCCTCAGAATAGGACATCCACTTAGAACTGAGATGAGGTGGAATTTCTTTAGCCAAAGAGTGGTGAAACTGTGGAATTCTTTGCCACAGGTGACTATGGAGGCCAAATTACTGGGTATATGTAAGGCAAAGTTTGATAGATTGTTGATTCGTCAGGGCATGAAGGGATACGGGGAGAAGCAGGAGATTAGACCTGAGAGGGAAATGGATCAGCCGTGATGAAATGGCAAAGCAGACTGGATGGAATAAGTGGCCTAATTCTGCTCCAATAGCTTATTGTCTTATAATATGACACACTGACCTCTGCAGAATGTATTGTACTTTCCGATGTTCCTCAGCTGGCTCACTATACACTATAACCTGTGTTCCCAGTATACACCAGCCAACTCCTCCTTCATCCTATTGTGGATTCCCTTGTTCAGGGGCTATACAGTGTTTTAACTTGAACTATTGAGCCCACTATTTGTATAAGAAATTCAATCACACTGTGATCATTCTTTCCAAGAGGATCCCCAACTGCAAGATCGTTAATTTTACCTGCCTCATTACACAGGACAGGAAAGCATTTTGTAATGTAGACCCTGTAACATGTTGTTCAAGGAGCGAAGTAATGATGGTGCTAAATGGCGACTCTTTGCTTGCATCTTCGGAAACAGCTCTATTTCCATCTTTAATACCTCTATTTTCCCCTTTCAGGATTCTTTTGAAGACCTTGACCTGGAGTTATACTCTGACTACAGTTCTTTGCGGGAATGGGACCCCTTCTCAGGGTTTCATAACTGGCTGTTGTTCAGCACGCTGAAGGCTCGGCCGAAGAGTTCGGCTCGACTTTGGAGGCCTAGGATCTCAGGGCTCTGGAGAGAGGCAGATCGAAGGTCGGTGTCATGACAGGAGATCAGTCTGTCGTCAGGGGAGTTGGAAGATCTATGGCTGTGTGCCCAGAGATTCGAGATCTTTGGGCACAGAGCTCAAAAAAAGTGACGTAACAGACTTTTAACATTGTAAACCAGCGAGTTATTTGTTATGTCTCCCCTCTCGCTCTTAAAATGGAGACACTTGTTATTAGGGAGACAGAGAGCCTGTGGTATGTCAAATGCCAGGTGAACAATGTAGTCTTTGGAGTACTGCGAGCCTGTGTGTTTACTATTGCTTGCTCATGCTTGAGTGCTCGGTGGTGGGAGGAGGGGGATCATTATTTGCTGCCACTTATGCGTGGGAGGGAGGGGAACTGGGTGGGGGGACTTCAGGGTTCTAACATTTAACTGCCATTCATTCTTTGGAGCACTCCTCCGTTTTCGTGGATGGTTGCGAAGAAAAATCATCTCAGGATGTATATTGTATACATTCCTCTGACATTAAATGTACCTTTGAAACCTTTGAAGGTAAGCTATCGCAGATGCATTTTATGAAGAATTCCTTAAGACTTGATTTGCCCAATCAATGTGCAAGTTAAAGACCCCCAACACAACTGAATCAGAATCAGGTTTAATGTTACTGGCATGTCATGAAATTTGTTGTTTTGCAATAGCAGTGCATTGCAATACATAATCAAAACTATAAATTACAACAAGGAATATGTGTAAACATAAATTAAATAACTAATGCAAAAAGGGAGCAAAAAAGAAAAGATAGTGAGATAAAACTTGTAAGATGATTGGAATGTTTATCCATTCTCACATGCATCAGATATTTCTAAGTTTATTCCCTGGGCCAGGGTAATATTCTTCAGTGGCCTATAGATAACATTCACCAGAGACTTTTCCCATACTATTCCTAATGTCTGACTAGATAGATTCAACATTTTTCTCATGGAACGTAGAACAGTATAACACAGGAATGGGCCCATCAGTCCACAATGTTGTGTAAAACTAAATAAATTAGTAATCAATAGTCAACTAAACTAATCTCTTCTGCCTACACAATTTCCTTGCATCCACATGCCTATCTAAACATCTCTTAAAAGCTTCTAATGTATCTGACTCAGTATACTATCACCCAGGCAGTACATTCCAGGCACCCACCACTCTCTGTGTAAAAATCTTGCCTCTCACATCTCTTTTAAAAGTAACTGTTCTCATCTTAAATGCATGCGCTCTGGTATTAGAAATTTCAACCTTGGGAAAATGATATCCTCTGCCTAGTCTATCTATGCCTCTCATAAACTTATAAACCTCTATCAGATCTCCCCTCAGTCTCTGCTGTTCCAGAGAAAACAAACGCAGTTTGTCCAACTTCTCGTTATAGCACACACCCTCTAATCCAGGCAGCATCTTATAGACCTCTTGTGCACCCTCTAAGGGTTGCTGACTCTGGTGATGATTTTCTCCCTTATATAACCTCTCACTATTGTCCTGATCTCATCCTTAATTAAGAGCTCTAACCCACCTCCCTTACCTTCTTGCCTATCCTTCTGCTTTACCTGATAACCTTGGATATATAATTCCCAATTATCTCCACTTTGCAACAACATTTCTGTAATAACCACTCAATCATACCCCCTTGTACTGATTTGAGCCACAAATTCACTGACCTTGTTTCAAATACAATGAATATTCAGATAAATTGACCTTACACTCATTGTCCTTTGAGGTAAAATCTAGTAATTTTTTTTGTCTTTTGCATTTTGACTTTTCTGACAACTGCTTTGGTTTCTGCATTGTTTTGCTCTGTCTTTCTGCATGGATTCCCATTCCCCTGCTATATTAATTTAAACCTTCCCCTAGGACATTGATTCCATTGTATCAAGGTGCAGTCCATGAACTTTGTACTGTTTACAACCAGAACTGGTTCTAATGCCTCGGGATTCTGAAATACTCCCTTCTGCACTGTTGCTCAAGTCACATAATCATATTAACTGTTCTGCTACTCCCACTCTGAAAAGCAGATAGCACAGATAACAACCCTGAGTTTATTATCTTTGAAGTGCTATATTTAATTTATCTCCTAGCTCCCTAAATTCAGCGAGTTGGGCATCATCCCACACTTTTTTCCAATATGACTGGTACCTATGGTACTTGTACCATGAGAACTGGCTGTTCACACTGCCTGTTTAGGAAGTCTTGCAGCCACACCAAGACATCCTTGACCATTCCTTCCAGAAGGTAACCAGCCAGGAGTCCTGCTTGCAGCCACAGAAACTCCTATCTATTTCCCTGACATGGAATCACCTACTATTATTGCTCTGCACTTTTTGCTGTCCTGCTGTACACCCAAGCCATTTATAATGCCATTTATAATGTACAGTTTGTGCTGTACAATTTACTGTAACTGCAATGAAGGTAAAAATTATTTGTTTATCAACAATCAGTTTTGTAAAATCATGCACTTTAACCACAGACTTCATTCTATCTGTATCCTGGATGTTAATAGGTCACATTGACATAGTCTACTATACTTACTGAAGATCCTCTGCATATGCACATTTCTACCTGAACGCACTGAACTTCCACAGCTTTGTCATATACAGGACACCCTGTAAAAGCAGAGCAATGAGCCCCTCCACAATTGCTCCATTTTGACCTAGCGCCTTCTCCACAATTATGATAATCATGTTCTCTAGCACATCTACAATGCTCTCTACCCCTACCCACTGATGCCACATGACCAAATTTCTGGCACTGAAAACATCTCAGAGGGGGTGTAACATAGACTCAAACCATATAACTCATAGACCTAAATTAACCCTATCTGGCAACTTTTTTCCATCAAATTTAATCAATACTGATTACACAGGACAACTTCTTTTTTCAAAAGTGTTGCCTCCACAATTTTTTTTTGTTTATGATAGACCACTTGAAGCTGAACAGAAATATTAGTTCAGACTACTTGTTTCATGTCTGAATTTGGAGAAACAAGAAATTAGCAGTATTGAATATAATGCATTCAGTTTCTTAACTGCGATGATGCTTCGCAATTGTTTAATTAAGCTAAAAATGTTTTGTTGATGATTTTTGTTTGTACTCAATGTCTGGCACTTCTCGCTTAAGTGTCCAACAATAATCAGCCAGCATTGATGGATTCCAGTTCCTGATACTATTTCTCAATGAGCACTATATCCTGGTGAAACCTTTCACCATGCTCGTCACTGACAGTGCCAAGATTTGCAGGGAAGAAGTCTAAATAGGGGACAAGCTCTCCTCTACAATCACTCTGAGCACCGGTGCCCCACAAGGCTGTGTACCCAGCCCCCTGCTGTACTCACTGTACACCCATGATTGTGTAGCCAAGTTTCCATCAAACTCAATATGTAAGTTTGCTGATGACACAACAATTGTAGGCAGTATCTCAGGTAATGATGAGTTTGAGTACAGAGAGGAAATTAAGAACCTGGTGGCATGCTGCGAAAACAATAACCTATCCCTCAATGTCAGCAAGACGAAGGAATTGGTTGCTGACTTTAGAAAGAGTAGCAGACCGCACGGCCCAATTTACATCGGTGGTGCGCAAGTGGAACAGGTCTAAAGCTTTATGTTCCTCAGGGTCAATATCACAAGTGACCTGACTTGGTCCAACCAAGCAGAGTTCACTGCCAAGAAGGCCCACCAGCGCCTTTACTTCCTGAGAAAACTAAAGAAATTTGGCCTGTCCCCTAAAGCCCTCACTAATTTTTATAGATGCACCGTAGAAAGCATTCTTCTAGGGTGCATCACAACCTGGTATGGAAGTTGTGCTGTCCAAGACAGAAAGAAGCTGCAGAAGACTGTGAACATGGCGCAGCACATCACACAAACCACTCTTCCGTCCGTGGACTCGCTTTACACCACACGCTGTCGGAGCAGTGCTGCCAGGATAATCAAGGGCACGACCCACCCAGCTAACAGACTTTTCATCCCTCTTCCCTCCGGGAGAAAGTTCAGGAGCTTGAAGACTCGTACGGGCAGATTTGGGAACAGCTTCTTCCCAACTGTGATAAGACTGCTGAATGGATCCTGACCCGGATCTGGGCCGTACCCTCCAAATATCCAGACCTGCCTCTTGGTTTTTTTGCACTACCTTACTTCCTATTTTTCTATTTTCTATTTATGATTTATAATTTAAATTTTTAATATTTACTAATTTTAACTATTTTTAATATCTTTAATGTTTAATATTTGTAATCCAGGGAGTGTGAAGCGCAGAATCAAATATCGTTGTATATACTATTTATTATAAACTACTATAAATTGTACAAGCCAAAGCCAATCGAGCTGCAGCTCCAGTTCCCTAACACAGTCTCTAAGGAGCAGCATCTTGATGCACCTAGCACAGATGTCATCATCGGGGAGGGTGGGAGTCTGCTGGAAATCCCACATCTGACACCCAGAACAGAACACTGGCTCTGTAGACATACCCACTATTCTCTCAAGATTTAAATAATAAATAAGATATAGCCAAAGTATTCTGTATCCTATAAGCAAAATCTTTGTTGACCAGTGTAAGCTATTTGTTCTTTCTCTACCACAAATTGTTTAGCATCTACAACTTTATCCCTTACTAAATTATTTTTAACTTGGCCCGTGGATACATCTAGAGGCACTCCTGTGATTACTTCCCAATATAATTCCTTTGTGTTACTTTCCTTCCTTCCACAGCTTGTAACCCTGAAGCTTTCTCATGTTGCTTACTGTCATTAAAAACATTGAATGCCCATTTCTTAAAGGTCCTGCACCCTCAATCACTTCTACTGCTTTTATTCAAATCCTTAGTTAGTCTAGTCTAGTTGATATCTGAAACAGTTCCACACTCCAAATCATTCCTTCTTTCATTTAACTCATATCTGCTGCCTTCATCACCAGGCAAACAATCCACTAAAATTCACTGCTTATTTTTCCGCTTCCCAGAAACTTACCATTTGCCTTTCTCCATACAATTCCTGTCAACCAATGCCATCTCCCGTTCACTGTCTCCATCTTCTTCATCACCTCCTGTCCACTCCGCACACCTGCAAGGAACTCCCAGCAGCAGGCTCAGTCCTTTGCTCAATTCAACTCTCCAGAGGTCTGATAACCCTCTTTATCTTGGCCGCTCTGCTTGACCCTAGTTTTTTTTTAAATTGCCTGCTGTTATTTAGTTTATTGGTCAATTGTTGTGCAGTTTATATTTCAGTAATATTTGAGTAATATTGTACATATATGCTCAATTAAGTAGTTTTTGATGTTTACATTATGCATAGCAGGTTATATGTATAAGTACGGAAATGGCATACATCATTATTCCATCAAGTCGTACGTACATGCCTCACTTAAAGTAAAAAATGAATCACAGACAAGTTCTCCTGGGCTCCCATCTTTTTACTTTCAATTAGCTTTATGTTTTAGAGTTACAAAACATAACAGTGGCAATAGGAAAGTTTTAAATGAACCAGAGACAGCTACCTACCTGCTGAAGAGCAGTGAGTTGTTTGAGTTAAAAAAAAAGGGAACATAGACATAGACATAGGATAGTACAGCACAGTACAGGCCCTTCGGCCCACAATGTTGTGCCGACCCTCAAACCCTGCCTCCCATATAAGCCCCCACCTTAAATTCCTTCATATACCTGTCTAGTAGTCTCTTAAACTTCACTAGTGTATCTGCCTCCACCACTGACTCAGGCAGTGCATTCCACGCACCAACCACTCTCTGAGTAAAAAACCTTCCTCTAATATCCCTCTTGAACTTCCCACCCCTTACCTTAAAGCCATGTCCTCTTGTATTGAGCAGTGGTGCCCTGGGGAAGAGGTGCTGGCTATCCACTCTATCTATTCCTCCTATTATCTTGTACCCCTCTATCATGTCTCGTCTCATCCTCCTTCTCTCCAAAGAGTAAAGCCCTAGCTCCCTTAATCTCTGATCATAATGCATACTCTCTAAACCAGGCAGCATCCTGGAAAATCTCCTCTGTACCCTTTCCAATGCTTCCACATCCTTCCTATAGTGAGGTGAGCAGAACTGGACACAGTACTGCAAGTGTGGCCTAACCAGAGTTTTATAGAGCTGCATCATTACATCGCGACTCTTAAACTCTATCCCTCGACTTATGCAAGCTAACACCCCATAAGCTTTCTTAACTACCCTATCCACCTGTGAGACAACTTTCAGGGATCTGTGGACATGTACACCCAGATCCCTCTGCTCCTCCACACTACCAAGTATCCTGCCATTTACTTTGTACTCTGCCTTGGAGTTTGTCCTCCCAAAGTGCAGCACCTCACATTTCTCTAGGTTGAACTCCATCTGCCACTTCTCAGCCCACTTCTGCATCCTATCAAAGCCTCTCTGCAATCTTTGACAATCCCCTACACTATCTACAACACCACCAACCTTTGTGTCATCTGCAAACTTGCCAACCCACCCTTCTACTCCCACATCCAGGTCGTTAATAAAAATCACGAAAAGTAGAGGTCCCAGAACAGATCCTTGTGGGACACCACTAGTCACAATCCTCCAATCTGAATGTACTCCCTCCACCACCACCCTCTGCCTTCTGCAGGCAAGCCAATTCTGAATCCACCTGGCCAAACTTCCCTGGATCCCATGCCTTCTAACTTTCAGAATAAGCCTACCGTGTGGAACCTTGTCAAATGCCTTACTAAAATCCATATGGATCACATCCACTGCACTACCCTCATCTATATGCCTGGTCACCTCCTCAAAGAACTCTATCAGGCTTGTTAAACACGATCTGCCCTTCACAAAGCCATGCTGACTGTCCCTGATCAGACCATGATTCTCTAAATGCCTAACGATCCTATCTCTAAGAATCTTTTCCAACAGCTTTCTCGCCACAGACGTAAGACTCACTGGTCTATAATTACCCGGACTATCCCTACTACCTTTTTTGAACAAGAGGACAACATTTGCCTCCCTCTAATCCTCCGGTACCATTCCCGTGGACAACGAGGACATAAAGATCGTAGCCAGAGGCTCAGCGATCTCTTCTCTCGCCTTGTGGAGCAGCCTGGGGAATATTCAGTCAGGCCCCGGGGACTTATCTGTCCTAATGTATTTTAACAACTCCAACACCTCCTCTCCCTTAATATCAACATGCTCCAGAACATCAACCTCACTCATATTGTCCTCACCATCATCAAGTTCCCTCTCATTGGTGAATACCGAAGAGAAGTATTCACTGAGGACCTCACTCACTTCCACAGCCTCCAGGCACATCTTCCCACCTTTATCTCTAATCGGTCCTACCTTCACTCCTGTCATCCTTTTTTTCTTCACATAATTGAAGAATGACTTGGGGTTTCCCTTTACCATACTTGCCAAGGCCTTCTCATGCCCCCTTCTTGCTCTTCTCAGACCCTTATCAAGCTCCTTTCTTGCTTCCCTATATTCCTCAATAGAACCATCTGATCTTTGCTTCCTAAACCTTCTTCCACCTGACTAGATTTTCCACCTCACTTGTCACCCATGGTTCTTTCACCCTACCATTCTTTATCTTCCTCACCGGGACAAATTTATCCCTAACATCCTGCAAGAGATCTCTAAACATTGACCACATATCCATAGTACATTTCCCTGCAAAAACATCATCCCAATTCACACCCGCAAGTTCTAGCCTTATAGCCTCATAATTTGTCTTTCCTCAATTAAAAATTTTCCTGTGCTCTCTGATTCTATCCTTTTCCATGATAATGCTAAAGGCCAGGGAGCGGTGGTCACTGTCCCCCAGATGCTCACCCACCGAGAGATCTGTGACCTGACCCAGTTCATTACCTAGTACTAGATCTAGTATGGCATTCCCCCTAGTCGGCCTGTCCACATACTGTGACAAGAATCCGTCCTGGACACACTTAACAAACTCTGCCCCATCTAAACCCTTGGAACTAATCAGGTGCCAATCAATATTAGGGAAGTTAAAGTCACTCATGATAACAACCCTGTTAATTTTGCACCTTTCCAAAATCTGCCTCCCAATCTGCTCCTCTGTATCTCTGCTGCTACCAGGGGGCCTATAGAATACCCCCAATATAGTAACTGCTCCCTTCCTGTTCCTGACTTCCACCCATATTGACTCAAAAGAGGATCCTGCTACATTTCCCACCCTTTCTGTAGCTGTAATAGTATCCCTGACCAGTAATGCCACCCCTCCTTCCCTTTTTCCGCCCTCCCTATCCCTTTTAAAGCACTGAAATCCAGGAATATTGAGAATGCATTCCTGCCCTGGTGCCAGCCAAGTCTCTGTAATAGCCACTACATCATAATTCCATGTATGTATCCAAGCTCTCAGTTCATCACCTTTGTTCCTGATGCTTCTTGCATTGAGGTACACACATTTCAGCCCTTCTACCTTACTGTCTTTACACCATTTATTCTGCTTCTCTTTCCTCAAAGCCTCTTTGTATGTTAGATCTGGCTTTACTCCATGCACTTCTTTCACTGCTCTATCGCTCTGGGTCCCATCCCCCTTGCAAATTAGTTTAAACCCTCCCGAACCATGCTAGCAAACCTACCTGCAAGGATATTGCTCCCCCTCGAGTTCAGGTGCAACCCATCCAATCTGTACAGGTCCCACCTTCCCCAGAAGAGATCCCAATGATCTAAAAATCTAAAACCCTGCTCCCTGCACCAACTGCCATCTCCTCCAGTTCTTACCATCACTGTCACGTAGCACTGGTAGCAATCCTGAGAACACCACCCTTGAGGTCCTGTTCTTCAGCCTTCTGCCTACTTCCCAAAACTCACACTTCAGGACCTCATCCTTCTTCCTGCCTATGTCGTTGGTCTCAACATGTATCACAACTTCTGGTTGCTTTCCCTCTCATACCAGGATGTCGTGCACCCAGTCAGAGACATCCCGGACCCTGGCACCCACACCCGGGAGGCAACAAACCATGCGGGTGTCCTTCTCATGTCCACAAAATCTCCTGTCTGCTCCCCTGACTATAGTGTCTCCAATGACGACAGCTCTCCTCTTCTCCGTCCCACCCTTCTGCACCACAGGGTCAGACTCAGTGCCGGAGGCCCTGCCACCGTGGCTCACACCTGGTTGGTCATCCCTGCCAACAGTATCCAGGACGGTAAACTTATTATTCAGGAGAATGGCTACAGGGGTGCTCTGCACTACCTGCCTGCTCACCTTCGCTTTCCCCCCTTTGACTGTCACCCAATGTCCTGCTTCCGACAGCCTAGGTGTGACTACCTCCTGGTAGCTCTCATCTATGACTGCCTCATTCTCCCTTATGAGTCGAAGGTCATCCAGCTGCTGCTCCAGATTCCTGACACGGTCTACCAGATCGCCCAGCCGTATGCACTTCTGGCAGATGTGACTCTGCGGGAGAGGGGAGTTCCCCCAAGACTGGCACATCACCATCTCAGGAGACATTGGAAAAACTAACTGGGAACAAGCTCGTCCTCCGCCTCTTCTCGTCAAAGCCTCTCGAGTCAAAGCCTCAAAGCTCCACTCCTTCACTGACCCACTCACGCACTGGCCGCTTCGCTTGAGCTATCCCTCTATTTACCTGTTTTAGCTTTTCAACGTAACACGTATTTCTTCAGAAGAGAGAGAGAGAGAGAACGCAGTCGAGTTTAAAGTAAAGGCAGAAAACAGACAAACCCAAAGTTTCGTAAACAGTGAACACTGGGTGATATCATAAATTTTAAAAAATAAAGAAATAGCTGTTTATATTGGAAAGACAGATCTGTTCAATTATATAACAGATAACTGGAATATGTATGCTGAGCGAATTGAGCAATATTTTAAAACAAATGGAATAGCCAATGAGAAATAAGTACCAGTTTTGCTGAATGATTTGGGTAGAAAAACAAACAGTTTGCTTAGAAGTTTGACTGCTCCAACCAAACCAGCAGTAATTAGCTTTTCTGATATCGCAAAGGTAATGCAGGAACATTTAGAACCCAAACCATTGCTGATTGCAGAACACTTTAGGTTTCATAAGTGGGATCAAAAGGAAGGGAAGGTCCATTCAACTTGGTTGAATTGAAGAATTGTCTGAGCATTATCAGTTCAGTAATGCAGTAAGAGGTTGTTTAGTTTGTGGAATCTTACAAGAAAGCATTCAAAAACGGCTCCTAATTGAAGCACAACTTACATTTTAAAGAGCAGATAAAATACCTGTACCAATGGAAACAACAGACAAAGATGCAACTGAGCTGCAAACACGAATGAAATTGAGTGTGAACAAAATTGCAGTATCTAGCTGGAGGCATGCTTGACCAAACAAATTATGTTATCATTGTGGCAGGGGCTCACATACACCAGACCAATGCAGGTTTAAAGGTGAAACTTGCAGAAAATGCAACAAACTAGGATACATACAAAGAGCATGTTGGGCAGACAAAAATAAATGGACTGCACAGAGAAGAGAAAGAGCTAAAAAGTCAAGCTGCTGTTTCAAAAGAGTACTAATCTGCATGCTGTTGACAAAAAATTTGATAGTGATGGTAGTGACACAAGATTGGGTTGCCTTGAGACTTACAATGTGAAAACTAACAGGCCACAAGCAATATGGCACACATCAGAAGTGAACGACAAATTAATTTAAATGAATTGGACACTGGCTCAGTTGTTTCATTCATTTCACAAAATGAGATTGAACAGAATTTCAAAGATACTGAGCTGAAGCCTGCAGATATTCTACTTATACTGGAAAAAAGATCAATCCTGAGAGAATGAGATTCATAACAGTGAAATATAATGACTAACAAGCCACATTGCGTTTGTATGTGGTAAGAACAGGAGAACCAGTATTGTGGGGTCATCACTGGCTGAGACAATCACAACTTGATTGAACATCCATCTACCATTTACATGCCACATCCCCTGCAATAAAGTCAACTGAAAGCAAATCAAGAGAAGTACTGAATGAGGCCACAGCAGTGTTCAAGCATGGCACTGGAAATCTCAAACATATTAAGGGTAAAACAGCGTTTAATGAAATGCCACACCTAAGTTTTACAAAGCCCGTCCTGTTCCTTATACTATTCATGATAAAGTAGCCAGTGAGCTGGATCACTTGGAGGCTGAAATAAGTTCTTCCAGGGCTGAGTGGCCCAGTGTCCAAGAAGAATGACTCTGTCAGCATCTGTAGCAACAGTAAGGTCACCATCAACCCAGTACTGACAGTAGATCAATACCCCTTGCCCAGGATAAAGAATATTTTTGCAAACCTTTCTGAAGGAAAACACTTCAGCAAAGTGGACTTAGCTGAAGCCACAGATGAAGGTGGAAGAAGGGTCTAAATTGTTTTTCACTATAAGCAAAAGGGCTTTATTGCTATAAATGAGCTTATGTTTGAAGTAAGGTCTGCACCTGCGCTTGGGCAGGAAACAATTCACCTGGTGCTGCATGGCAGCCAGGCACTCAGTGTTACCTGGATGGCATCATTGTTATTGGAAAGGAAGACAAAGAACATTTTCAAAATCTCTAGACAGTGTTAAAAAGATTAGAAGATTATGGGCTTGCAGCTCAAGGCAACAAGTGTGAATTCTTTAAACCAAGATGACTTACTGTAGTCAAATGATTGAACCACAAGGAATAAACAAGCATGCTAGGAAAATTCAAGCAATAGTGGATGCTCAAAGCCAAAGGATGTGTCACATTTGCAGTTAAGATTTGTCAATTACTGTAACAAGTTCCTGCCAATCCAGGCTACTGTGTTCCACCCCAGGAACTCATTGCTACAGATTGGAAAGAAATGACAATGGTGTGAGTTGGCTTTCCAAAAGGTAAAGTAAATGGTGTCATCAAACACTGTACTCACACATTATGATCCACAGTGTCCAGTGAATTAGTTTTATGGTTTGGAGATATAAAACATAACTCAAATCAACTTAACTGAGCATTTACAAATGTGTCCTATTAAGTAAAACTAACCAGTAAGTCCTGAGAACCTACCTCCTTCAAATTCTCATGCATCTCACTTAAAGTCCCAGTTTTTGTTAACTGAAATTCACTTAACGTGTCAGGACTTGTCAGCAATACAGAGTCAACAATATAGTGTCTGTGTCAACAAAAATAGCTTCAACAATGTAGTGTTGGTGTTACTGCTTCAGTTGGCAAATCAGTCAGATAGAGTTACCAATAATGTATCCTTTATTGAAGACAAACATCTCCCAGCTATCAGCAGTAGCTGGTCCACCAATATAACAAACCACAAAATGCACAGATTTTAAATGTACATGGTCTCCTTAAATAGCACAGTAGAGTTATATATCACACTGGAGAGTGTGAGTGTGATGCTGGGACTTCCACTACTAGTGTGGACAGCAATATCTGTTGCAGCTGAACTGCTGATGTAGACTTCTAAGGAAAAAAACAATGTTTATTGCTGCTGTTCTGTACTTGGTAAACAGGCAGAAAAAAATCAGGATATTTAAACATACAGTATTTCATATTCAACTATATTTCATATAAACCCTTTTTAAACAAAACAATATAAAGTGTTTAAAGTTGCATACTTAAAAGATCAAAACCAGCTTCACCAATTCTCAAAATAATCCATACTCCAAAAGAATTGTTGTCTAAAACAACTCAATGTACATTTTTCAAATCCCTGTCAAAAAATACACAATATTTACACAGCCCACTGTTCCAAAACACCAGTATAACATTTAAATAAAGCTAATACAGAAGAACATGGAATTCCAAATGGTGAACCTATCACCTTACATTCAAATATAGACTAAAAATTCTGCTAGTGGGATAACATTGAGCCAAGACTTGCAACTACAATATTGACCTCAAACTACTTCACTTGAAGTTTGTCAAGCAAAATTGAAATGTCAGGAGGATCCCCCTCACCAAGCTGGATTTTGACAGTAACAGTGTCTTTTCCCTGGTTAACTCTGAAGAAAAGGGCAAATAAATGAAGTGGTTTACAGGGTGTTTTTTCACTCTTGTAATGTTTTTCCAAAGAAGAGGCATGTAGCAAGAGGCAACTACTCCAGACTAGTCTAACTAATAAGTATTGCAGTTAAGCCAGGAATGATGATGCCCTACTTAAGCTGTTTTGTTAATGTAGTGCCAAATGATAATTTAACCCTGTGTTTCAACACTGAAAATGCCCTGAGAAAAGGAATGTTAATATAATTGAATGGTTCTTTACATGAAAAAATGTAATGCTAACTCCTCTTGCTATATGAAACATTTACAGCCTTTTCAAACAGTTAAAATAATTTTGCAAAGAAAATATAAGAGCAAACTGAACATATTTTCAATCCTTACTTGGCAATGAATCAGAGCTATAAAAATCACAAAAACATAGTCAAAACTAGTCCCCAGTTTTTGTATAAACTACAATTTATGGAATTTAACTTCCTGTATAATTCTCCTCACTTGTTTGGTCTACTGCAGAAATTTCCAAAACGCTGGACTAAATATCATTTTGGTTAATTTTCTAAGATTTGAATTTGCTTTTTTAATCTCATGATCAACCAGTCGTGATAATCTAGGAAATCCAGCAGAAATTCAAATATATGAATATTCCATGGTATTGCATAGAGTTGCCTTAGAGGTCACAATGAAGTCATCTTGGTTCAATGTGCAACCTTGTTGCAACATGTAATAATGGATTTGAATACAGAACCATTGAGAAATATCATTTTTATCTCAATTCAAATGTCACAAGCTGAAGTTATGCAATTTAATTAGGTATTGGCTGAATAAAAGGCATTGAAAGCACAGCTTTGATCTATTCCTGTTGACTTAAATGTGGATTCTTATCTTGACATACTTTTGCCAGTGTTTTAAACTTTGGTCCCAAATCATTCAAGAAGCTTAAGCTTATGTTATCTTCAATCCTGCTGATGGAATCAAGAGTTAGCCTACTTGATTCTTCTCCTTCATCGTCATATACACAAGGCTTATAGACAGCCTCTATAATTTCTGCATCCATGTCCTAGAAGTAATAAAAATCAAACTAGATATCACTTTGTTTATGATTTTGTATGATTTTCTAAATCATAAAATATTATCTTAAATCAGTATCAGTTCTAAAAATTAAAATCTGTGTTATTATGAACCATGAACTCTTCCATCACAAACCCTACAATTAAGCTAATAACTTGAAGAATTGAAATGCTTGTTTTTGTATTTCCAGGGTGCTTGTGCATGGAAATTGGTTTTCTTCATTTTTTCTCTATAACCTAGACATTATGGAGACCAACTTCTCCTTTATATCTAACAGATCAATGTTAGTAAGGCAGCAGCCAAATTAAAGTTTCACAGTGAACCAATTTTGCAGACCCAGTAAAGATATTTGTTCTCTGATAAGGAAAAAGGTGTGCTAAGTTATGCCTATTTGGAATCTTCACTGTTAAAGACTTAAGTTGGTAAGGTTAACCAAGAAACTAGAGTTGGTTGCAGTTAAGCAAAATCAGGGTGAGGAAAAAATTAAAGGCTGTAAATTCATTCAGTAAATGCAAGGTCACCATGGAAAGTGGGCACAGAGGCAGATATTCCTATCACATGGTGAAGATGGTGGGTCTGGTTGTGATCAGTTGTGATGAGATGGATATGGGATGGATTTGCATTGCAACAAGTAAAACTTGGAGGTGAAAGACCCAAGACTGCCTGTAGCAAAGGATGGGTGCAGAATTTAAAGGAGACGCACTTATAGACACTTCCATATTACCAGCTCTCTACATTGAACTTAATCTGTTAGGTGCATTTTAGCTTGCTGTGAAATGAACTTTGAGTGTCATGAAGACATGTTTCTACACAAATATTCTACTTTGCTTGGAAGTGGTGTCAACCGTGTGTTTTACTGTTTCTATCAAGGCACCAAACTGCATAAAGTAACTTAAATCTGACACCAATCTGACATTACAGAAGATCTATGCAGATCCTATAGGCATTTGGAAATCCTATTTTTGATATAAATTCCATTACAGATTGTACAAAAATGATCCTCGAGGCAAGTGATTTTCTAACACCAGTAGTATAGTATATTTTCTGTTTCTCATCATCCCTTAAATCAAAAATCCTCTGTTTTTTACCATTATCAATTATTTTCTTTTACTTGCTATAATATTCTCTTAAATAATGGTCATTTCTGATAAATGATAAACATATATTCTAAGGTATTATTAAGATAACTCCTGCATTATTATCTGCAAGTTCATTAGGTGCAATTTACTTATCTGGAGAGGAGTTTGCAGGTGCCCAGATTGAGATATATGTACAGTATTATCGTTAGCAATGGATAAAGGGACAGAAGACAGGAGGGTGGTTCATGGTTAGCCTTTATTTATGAAGGGTTGCAAAGAAATGCTTGAGAACTATAGACCACTCAGCCTAACATTATAAGTTACTACAGGGGATTCTGGAGGCACAAGAATTGGCATTTGGACAGACAATTGCTTAGTGATAGTCAGTACGGCTTTATGCATGTGAGATCATTTCTCACAAACTTGAATGAAGTAACCAAAAAATTCAATGACAACAGAGCAGTAGACATACTGTAGATTTCAGTAAAGTCTTTTTTAAGTTTCTGAAAGGCCAGCTTCTATGGAAAGTTAGATCACATGTGATCTAGGAAGAGCTAGCTAACTGGATACACAATTGGCTTGATGGTAGGAAGCAGGAGGTAGGAATGGTGGACTGTTTCTCAGACCTCCAGTCTCTGTGACTAGTGGTGTTCCTCAGGGATCATTTGCCATCTATTTGAATGACTCGGGTGAGAAAGTACAAGGGGGGGAGGGAACGTCGGCTCAGACCATGAGAGGCCTGCGTCGGGCATTTTCATGCCTTACAAGGTGCAGATTGGATGTCTGTGTGGGGCGCCACTCCTCGCACAGACACTAGAGCAATGTGGGGTTAAGTACCTTGGTCAAGGACACAAACATGCTGCCAAGCTGAGGCTCGAACTAGCGACCTTTGGGTCACTAGACAAACGCCTTAACCACTTGGCCACGTGCCCACATCTCCTCCATTTCCCAAACACCCATGCTCACTCCATCTTCCTGCCATCTGAGCAGTGACATAGTTCCTCTTGTCCATACCTACCTTCCCATGAGTCTCCACATCCAATATATCATCCTCTGCAACTTCTGCCATCTCCAAAGGGATCCTATCACCTAACATATCTTTACCTCACCCACCCCGCCCCCTCCATTTTCTGCAGGGATTGCTCCCTCCATGATTCCCTTGTCCACTCATCCTTCCCCACTAATCTTTCTCCCTGCACTTATCCCTACAAGCAGCAAAAGTGTTACACCTGCCCATTCACCTCCATTCAGGGCTCCAAACAGTCCTTTCAGATGAGGGAGCATTTCACCCATGAATCTGCTGGCATTGTCTATTGTGTCCTGTCCTCCTGATGTGGCCTTCTCTACATTGGTGAGACCAGTCATAAATTGCGGGACTAATTCGTTGAGCACCTCCGCTCCATCAGCCAAAAGCAGAACTTCTGGGTGGTCAAACATTTTAATTTTGATTCCCATTCAACATGCAGCATGGTCCATGGCTTCTCTTGTGCCAAAATGAGGCTATCCTCAGGATAGAGGAACAAAACCTTATATTTCATTTGGGAAGCCTCCAACTTGAAGGCATGAATATCATTTTTTTTTCCTTCTGTTAAAAAACCTCCCTCTCCCTCGCCTCTTCTTCCATTCCCCACTCTAGCCTCTTAGCTCTTCTCACCTCCCTATCACCTCCCCCTGGGTCCCTTCCTTCTTCCCTTTCTCCCCGGTCCTCTCTCCTCTCCTTCTTCTCCTGCTCTTTACCTTTCCTACCAACTGGTTTCACTTATCTCTTACTAGCCGTTCTCCTTCCCCTCCCTGTATCTTTTAATTCTGGCATCTGTTATGTGTTGCTTTGGATTTCCAGCACCTGCAGAATTTCTTGTGTTTATAAAATGTTATTTGTACTTTAGTTTCCTGTGCCACTTTGAACATTCTAGAACAGAAAGGAATGTTTTGGATAACGGCATAATAATAAAATTTATTCTTACCATCCTTTCCCTGGCACCCCAATCTTGTGCCCTGTTGAAGTACAAAGAATCCTTTGAATTGAATACAGAACTTGCATGTGATGAATGGTCCTACCAAGAAAAGTAATAGTTTAATTTAATTGTCCAAGAAACTAAAAACATTTATTATGAATGCACTATTACTTCATCCATTGAGTGACAAAATACTTTGTGCCTACGTTGTAGTTAGGTTCTTTTGGTCTCTCACCCTCCTACAACATGCTATCCTACAGGAAGCCCAGCCATTCTCCCTCCTGCCTTTACATTCCCCTCCAGCAATAAATCTGAGGTCCTATGACTATGACTCACACCATCTTAATCTGCTTTGATTGTTTCTTTCCAACCAATCCAAAATTCACCAAGATTCATTCTACCCCTTGCCCAGTTCCACCTGATCCCTACTTTCTTTTGTGTTTCTCTTGCCTCATTTTGTTTTAAATCAGACCTATTTAGTTTCTAGATTCCATTCATACTACACTGTTGCATTTTCAACTTTTCTGCTGGATACCCTGCTGGCTTCATGGGAGTGGTCTAACTTCAGCCAAAGAACCTACGGCAATAGTTGCTCTTTTGACCCTTACTGCATTATATTTTGCATGTCTTTCTTCTGTTCCCCCTTGTACATCAGTTGCATTATTTGTAGACCTGGGGCCCTTTGAGCTGAATTGGCCTTAATGAAGATGGCTCCTATCTACATGCACTTACTTAGGGTAAATGCATGAGACTGAAAGAGTGGAGTACTTGCCTTTGTGGTTTGAGCAGTGAGACATAGGGGTCCTTAGAAGACAAATTCGCCTTCGATTGTGTTCTACTGAAGCCCAGTCTAGACCACCCTGACGGTCTTAGATTTTATTTATTTACTTGGAGGTAAAGCATGTTAGCAGGCTCTTCTGACCCAGCAAACCCACACTGCCAAATTGCACCCATGGGACCAATTAACCTATTAACCCGTACGTCTTTGGAATACAGGAGGAAACCCATACGGTCACGGGGAGAACATACAGTACAAACTCCCTACAGACAGCAGCTGGATTAAACCCATAGTATGGGTGCTGTAATTGCATTATACGAACCACCACACTACTGTGCTTCCCTAAGAGGCAAAGCATGACTAAACCCTCACCTCCTACCTGACCAGGTGAACATTTAAGTTTATAAATATCACATGCTCAGAGTAATTACAATTACTACAAATAATTGAAGAAACATTTATAATGTTGTAAACAGATTAAAAGACATTGACAATATTAATATAAAATAGGTAAATTACTTTTTACTTTTCTCCTCCTAGTCTCTGGTCTGGGTACCCCCACTGAAATGCCTGGAGTTTTCATTCCCATGTTGGAAATTTTCCAACTCTTCAATCCAACTTTTTCCAATTTTCAACATGGAGACTAATGATGAAATGAGATGTTGGGCGGGCCAGTGGTTTTGTGGAACCATGGAAATTCATTACTTGGCAATCACTTGATTGTCCATGGTTCCCTCAAAATTGCTGGCCAATGAAATGAACTTCTACAGAGGAAATTATGGTATGTAGGCCCTGAAAATGTATGGAATTCCTGTGTATTCGCACTGTAACTTGAAAAGGAACTTGGAGCTCAGTGATATGAACATGAATACACTTGCTATACTATATAACTTTCTAAATTGGCATTTTTGGGATGGTATTCCCTGTAATTGCTAAAGGAAGAGATGGGGCTTTCCTGTATTAGGATTTCTCAAATCTTGAGTCTTGAAAGGGCCCAGCAAAACAATGGCAAAGAGAGACTTGGTTAGAGCAAATGTAACTTCCTGATAACCAACTGCAGTAATCACCTGTGATTCTAAGCCAGGGTTTAAACAAAGTCCATTAGTGGGGCTGGGAAAAAGAATGATCTCCAGTGGGAACCCAGCATTTCATTCCATGATCACTGCTCTCTTCGTTAGGCAGCACCCTCAGTATGCTCAAAATATATTTTCAGAGTTCTAATGCCTAACCTATGAGTAATATTGATTTCATATCCTGGGCACTAATTCATCTGACCCAGTGTCAAGTATTAAGGTATATAACTATATTCATGCTGATTAGAGAGTATGCACAGTTAGGCCGAGATCGAAACTTCTATTCTCCACATTTTGCAGCCTATGTACAATATATTAATATTTCTTTAACAAAGGATCAAACATCAGAGTTAATTGTTCTTACCATACTCTGCCTGTTAGCCAAACCATACATGCTATATCTTTGTGACATGTTATTCATTCTTAATCTGCCGTCTCCATAAGTATTCTACAATTACAAGAAAGATGAATAATTTAAAGTAAGTTAAAATAATCAAATTAAATAACATTTAAAAATTATCAATGCTTTACAATGTATTAGCTTGTTCCTTACTAAAGTAAACAATGATTATTTAGATTTCTAATGGTGACTATGCCATAAGCCAAGAATACGGTTATACAAGTTGCATTTTAAGTTGTGCTCACCAATAGGGCTACTTACCTGTACACCTTCACCAGCAACCTCATGCTAACTCAAAAATGCCTTCCTTGTCTATAATTTCAAGCTGCTACTCTACCAGGAAAATTTTGGTAAGTATGACCGGGAGTTGCTTGGGTTGGAAGTCCACCAGACCTCGGGGAAAAGAAACAGCTCCTTAGGTCCTGAAGACTAGAAAACCTGTTACTTAACAGCTTGCTAGGATGAGCACAGGAGGTCCAGCAACACTTCAGTAACAATGATGATGATTCTTCATCTGCAGCCCAAACACCAAAGGGCCACCCTAAATGTAAGCCAAGAATAGAGGCAAATGTCTTGTATGAGGAGGTAATCAGCACTAAGAGGAAAGAACACGTTGAAGAATTCCTCAACCATGGCTTTGTCCTTCATTCCATACTACAGCAAACTATTCAGTGCAGGCACCCTACCACCCAAAACACCAAAAAAAAAAATGTCTGTGATGGACATTAAGCCCTTGGACTCTTTGTCTAAAATGCCCAACTTTGACAGAGGAGTGCAGAAATGCCATAATCATAACCATCTTCAAATAAAGAGACAAGTCCAAATGCAGTAACCATAGTGGACCTGGAGTAAAATCCATTCAATATGTGAATAAACCCAGAATCTACCTTATCAAATCACCTTTATATGATAAAAGTCAAAATATGAATCAGAGTGATATTTCCTTGAGAGGACAGTGCAGACTTGTAACACTGACAAGCTAAAGATGCTGTGACCAAGCACAAAGGAGCAATTACATCACTAAAATTACCGAAGATGTAATTGTGTAATGAAGATACAGTGCTGTAGACAACCTTTAATAATTTGCAAGATTGAACACCTCCAAACATGGGAAAAGACTACTTTGAGTAATTGCCAGGCTGAGGTGTGTTTGAAATCATCTTCAATTAAAGCTGAGCCTTAGGCCTGAAAAGTTAACTCTTTTGATTTTCAAAGCGGCTGCCTGAGTATCAAGGCAATTTTAGGAAACCAGTATCTGAGGATTGAGGACATTACCAGATTCCAAGTATAGTTAATCACTCAGCAGCTACTGGTCTCTGGCATAAAGGACTCCAAAATTCATGACCCTCTGCAGAAAGAAATTCATCCTAAACTCATACATAAGTGGGAGTCACTTTATCCCATGGATGCCTTGCCTTGACTTAGATGTCCTCCACTTAAAAAAAACATTATCACAGCACTCTACCAGCTTCCTCAAAATCTTATGCTTTAATAAGATCTATTGGTGTATTTATGAACTGTAAATGGAATAGGCCGAGTCATAAGACATTCTGTGGATTCAACCCATAAACATATTGTATAAGTAAATTGGAATAAGATGTGCAAAATTCTTTGCCATACTATGGATGTAATCTTCACCTACAATGCAGTTGAACCAAGACTGCTCTCCTTTTTCTCCTCTCTCTGCTCTCCTATTTCCCTCTCTTCCTCTCTCTGTCCTCAGCCTCCCTCCTGCTCTCATCAACTCTGCCCCCCATCCCCCGCTCCTCCTCCTTTCATCATTTATGTTCGAATGCAGAACATTCAAGATGGGAATGTTTACAGAACATTGAAGAATCATGCTAAATCTTTGCTGTCAATATTTCCTCAAGTTTCCATGACCGCTGGTACCAAGTTTTGTTTATTTGTCAAATAAATTTGCCTGTATTCCCAAAATGTCAAGGAGCTAGTGACTGGTCTGATCATGCTCCCCTCAAGTGACGAATCTACATTTGAAAGAAATCAAGAGTTTTATTAAACTTTAAGTTCTCCAAGAAAAATCTTCCTGAATAAGTGAACTGCAGTCTTTAAGGATTAGTAAATCTTCCTGCACTTTACACATATTTTCAACTTTTACTACATTTCCAGCACAGAATCTTTCAATTGCAATGGTTAGGAACAAAGGAAACTATGTATCAATAAGAATGTATTTGGAAGCACTGGGAGCCCTTTATTAATGAAGAACTCTGGGTTTGAAGGGAAACCCACTGCTCCATAAACACAGCCAGCATCCTGGGAAACTGAGGTCAGAGCAAGCCCATGCACCCTCATATATTCTACTGAAAGAAAAGTCATGCAAGTTCCTTTTCTTGGAGTGTAGAGCATCATGATTTCACAAAATTGTTGCTATTAAGAAATGGAGACCATTAAGCTTGCCAATCTGTACCATCTCTATGTAAGATTAATCCGACAGCACACTTCCCCAGTACCGCATTTTTTTTCCTTTCTGATGCTTTGCCAGTTCCGTTTGGAATTACTATAATTGAATCGGCCTCTGCTGCTACCTTTGGTACATTCCAGACACAAATCTCTTACTTCAAAGAAATGTTTCCCCGATGCAAAAATTGGTTGCTTGGTCAATCAACTTTATTCAATATCACTAGATTTTGACTCCTCTGTAACAGGAACAGGTTGTCTCTCTATTTCCACTTGCCTTCTTTCCTGAAGTGCTGTTCTCTGAACTGATCATCGTGCAATAGCTGAACCAATATTTTATAATGATCAGATGGCCAGCACCACACACCTGGGTCTTTAAAGAACCAATCATAGAATGAAGCTAAAGAACAATTTTAATTATATTTTGCTCTGTCATTTAATTTGAGACCTTCAGTTATGTGTTTACTGCCATTCTACCAAAATTAAATGAAAATATTATAAAGCAGTGATGAGTATTTGTTCTTACCAAATTGCTTCTAAAAGACAATGCTCTTGAATCATAGGGATTCATTTGTCTTATTGTCCCATTGACGTTGGATTGCATCCCCTAATGTGAAAAGAAATCATGTTCTGTTATGAAATTGAAAGCAATCTATTGTTTTGGAAAAAAATTGTTTAGAAATAGTAGAATGAGAATTGATCATGGGTATAAAATCACATTTTTTCACAGAATTTCTAATGAAGCCACAAAGAAGATGGAAAAGTACTGTACATTGACGATATTAAAATACCAGTCCACCCACTAGGCAAAACTGTGCAAGTGGACTTCAATGTGTGTAAGTGAGATGCTGTCCAATTTGGATCTGGTAAAGACAGATGAGAATATTTTCAATTTGATAAGAAGCTGGGAATTGTAGAAGAGCAGAGAAATTTAGAATAAAAGTCTCTAAAAATTAGTGGCAACTATAAATTGGTTAAAAAGATTAATGAAAATATTGGCCCTTATCTAAAGACAGAATATTAATGTAGAAATTATATTACAGATCCATAATGCCTTTGTGAAACCTAGATAATCATATATTACTGATAATTTAAAAAAATAATTATTCATTTCTGTGAACTACCACCTTTGGGACACTCGGCACTTTAGCGGTGCCATATTAGCGGCTGTCTTGGATTATTGAATGTTATTCTATTAATACTCAACACATTTTAATTCACTTTTTGAAACAAATGTTATAGAGTAGAAAAAAACAATCTTAACTGAACCAAGTAAATTTCAAAGGAGCACAGGAATCAGCATCTGATGAGCCACGTATTAACCTTTCAGATAGTGGATTACCACAATTTTGATGTATTGTTTACTATAATATTTGATTTGCATTACAACAAAATCAATTATTGTTGATTAAGAGAAATTCATTTCAATGTCTGCCATGAATTTACATGGGGAGCAATTATCTCAAGCTACATAAGTTGAGAAAATGATGGACGTTGAGGAATTGGGACAAATAAGTTGGGATGTCTTGGGCTACTGAATATACGAAATACCAAAGACGAGGCATTAACAATCCGAAAGTACATTTAAGAGCTAAGTTTCCAAGGCCTGTCCAAGTGAGAACTCAAACCTTATGGGTAGCTAAGGAAGAAATTACAGAGGTATTTACATCAACCTACATGGGGGTGGGGGGCATGGTCACGTAGTGGTTAGCACAATGCTTTATAATACCAGCTACCTGGGTTCAATTCCTGCTGCTCTTTGTAAGGAGTTTGTATGTTCTCCCCGTGACCATGTGGATTTCCTCCAGGTGCTCCGGTTTCCTCCCACATTCCAAAGATATACCAGTTAGTAGGCTAATTAGTCATTGTAAATTGTCCCATGATTAGGCTCAGGGTGAAATCAGGGGTTGCTTGGCAGCACGACTCAAAGGGTCAAAAGGGCTACTCTGTGCTGTATCTCAATAAATAAATAAATAAAATCTTTAGCCATGGGTAAAGTTCTGGTAAATGTTGAAGACGGCCAATGTTGTACTGTTATTGTATTTAAAAAAAGACAGCTGAGACAAACCAGGAAACTGGAGGCCAGTGAGCCTGACATTGGCAGTAGGTAAGTTACTGGAGGTGATTCTGAGAGACACATCGTGCAGTATTTGGATAGACAAGGACCAATTAGGAATCGTTAGAAAGGTTTTGTGAATGAGAAGTTGTGTCTCAGAAATCTTAGTGTTTTTTTGAAGAGGTAAACAAGAGGACTGATGAGGGCAGCATGGTGGACATTTTTTTAACAAAGCTTTTGACAAGATCCCATATGAAAAGCTTATCTGGAAGGTTAGGTTACATAGGATCCAAGGGAAGCAAGCTAAGTAGAAAGACAATTGGCCTGATGGGAGGAAACAGAGGATGATAGTAGAAGATTGTTTTTTTTGGACTGGAAGCTAGTAACGGTTATTACTCATCAACCATCAGGCTCTCAAATCAAAGGGGATAACTTCACTCAACTTCACTTGTCACATTATTGAAATGTTCCCAGCTTGTTGCCTTTAGCACATTGGTTGAATACCCATGTTGGTGTGACCTTTTATTGATTCTGTTATGGTTATTATTTTATTAAGGATTTATTGAGTATGCCCACAAGAAAATAAATCTCATGGTTGTAAATGGTAACATATCTGTACTTTGATAATAAATTTACTTTGAACTTTAACTAGTGGTACTATTGTTGTTTATGGTGAGGTAAAGAAATGTCTCTATCAAAGGATGTGCAAGCCACTCCTTCCCTCCGCTGGCCTGCAGGGCAAGGTAAAGCACATGCTTAGCCCCATGATCAGGGTCATATGAAGCCTTGGAAGCAAGTAGTGGATAGTTGTGTGAGCAGCTGGTCCATATCACAAGTTCTGGTTATGCAATCATTGACGGTAGGCAGAAAATCTCTGAAGAGTATTGATAATGTTTGGGGTCACCCATCTTGTAAAGACACTGCCCAGAAGAATGTAATGGCAAATCACTTCTGTAGAAAAAATTGCGAAGAGCAATCTTGGCCATGGACAGAGAAAAGAATAAGAACGGTGTGAAGGAGGTCTTCCTCGCAGGCAAGGATCAAATTAAAGACAGATGGAAGACCATGATCACCCATGTCATACGACACGGCACATAATAATAATGATGATGAGTTTGAATGAGAATCTGCAAGACATGTTTCATAAGACACTAAAATAATTGGTATCATAGACAGTGAAAAAGGTTATCAAAATTTAAAAGGGGATCTTGATTAGCAAGGTACAGTAAGTGTGTTCAGAAATGGTAAAAGGCATTCAACCCGAAGAAGTGCAAGGTGTTGTATTTTGTAAGGTCTGACCAGGATAGGACTTTCACAGTGCATGGTAGACAGAGGACCTAGGACACGACTACAGTGGATTATAGTTAACTGGGTTATCTGTTATTCAAGATAGCAAATTATTTGGTACAATTCTTAAAGACAAAAACTAAATTGAGAAAATAACCAGATGTCCCTTTGTTTATTTGGGATACTATGTCACTTAATTGGGACAGGAAACTATTGCTAGCAATTTCTAACTATTGTCAGGTGCAAGAACTTTAGATAGTACACTATTAGATATCACACCATGTTTAGAGTGATCAGTTTTTAAGTAGCATTAGTTGCATGTGTATGTGTTCAAAAAGCAATGATTTTTGTCACTGACAGTTGGCAAAAAAATAAGCCATTATCTATATGGAGTTTGTGCATTCTCCCTGTGACCGAATGTGTTTCCTGCAAAGACATGCAGTTAGGATTATGAGTTGTGTGCAAGCACAAGAAGCATGGCGACACTTGCGGGCTGTCCCCAGCGCAATCCTTGGACTGTGTTGATTGTTGACACAAAACAACACATTTCACTATTATTTTTCAATGTACATGTGACATATAAAGCTAATCTTTAATCATTACCTGAGAAGAAGTAATCAATACCAAGGCACAGCAATCAGGAACTATGATAGCCCCACCAAATAATGAGCTACTATTTTATATATTTTATATTTCTTGCTGCCTTTACTTTATTTATTTGAATATGACAATGCTGAAGGAAATCAAAACCTTTGTTTATATTTGTTTTTATTTGCTGTTGGCAAAAGAACTCATCTTAATAAGGTACAGAAAGTTCATGCACTTGAACTTAACTGCTTCCTGCAAAGACATATACATTGTCAAGTAATATTTTAAATTAAAACTAAATGCATCTAAAATAGCTATCATCACACCTTTAAGTGAAATTAAAAGGCCAATTACTTACTCCAACATTTCTTTGACTGCCATAATTGATTGTATTCCTTTTAACACCCAGCCCGACTTCATTGGAAACTACTTGTGATGAAAGAATACTTGCTGGCTTCTGTAGTGAAAAAGGAATTATGTCTTTCAAATGATTTCATAAATTCAGTACATGGTGAACGAGGGTAATTTGTAATTGTCATTAGAGCAGTGAATGAATCTTAACTGATATAGTTCCACCAGAATGTTGCATGAACAGATGTGCTATACATAGAGATTATTTAACACATTCAAATGATGCTCAAAGGCTTGTATTTTCGAATTGTATTATAAATTAATGAACTATAATGAGTTATATGGAAAGATGGAACTGGTTAGGACTGTATTCTTTATAACATAGAAGATTGAGAGGAGATTTGATAGAGGTATTCAAAATTATGAGGGATATAGATAAGGTAAATGTAAGAAGGCTTTTTCCACTGAAGTTGGGTGGAATTATAACCAGAGGTCACAGGTTAAGGGTAAAAGGTGAGAAGTTTAAGGGGAACATGAGGGGAAACTTCTTCACTCACAGGGTTGGTAGAGTGTGGAATGAGCTGCCAGCACAAATGATCCGTGTGAACTTGATTTCAATGTTTAGGAGAAGTTTGGATAGGCACTTCGATAACAGGAGTATTAAAGGCTATGGACCCAGTGCAGGTTGTTGGGAGTAGGCAGTTCAAATGGTTTCAACATGGACTAGATGGGCTGAAGGACTTGTTTCTGTGCTGTATTTCCCTATGACTCTATGACTAGGTGTCAATGTAGGAAATGTCCATTCGCTGATGAAATTTATTAACGTTGTTGATCATCAGGGTAGTCTTCAAAAACAAAACACTGTCAACAGCTTTGATGTCATCAGCAAACTGACTGGTAACATTTCCTGTAATCAGTTGATAAAATTGGCACAATAATCACAGATGAAATTTAATCCTCAGAAATATGTTTTGGAAAGATGGATAAGACTAGCATGTATACACAGAATATTATGACTGAGGAAGAGAGAGATTTTGGGAACATGTCCAAGAATCTTGAGCACAGATGGTTAAGACGTCAAATAGGATACTTACCTTCTCCAGTGAGGCATGGAATATAAGAGCAGTGAGTTCTAGAACAAGTATATAAAGAATTAGATAATAATGGAAATGTGATTACTACACAGTGATACCCTTGGTCTGCAGAGCCTCTTTCTGGCCGCATACTTTAATAGACTCTACAGGTAATATAAAAATTAAACATGCATCTTAATGACTTTCACTGATTACTTATGTTTACTCAGTAGAATGGACAATAAATTAACTAATGTTGTCATAAAATTGCAATGCACAGAGGTTTAAAACAGATTTCATTTACTCGCCTGAATCTCTACAGGAACTCCTTCATCATTGTATTTAATCAAGGTCCACACAGGTTCATTGTAAGGTTTCAAAAACAACTTTTTAGATGTGCAAAACAGGAGTAAGCATAATCCCACTGCAAAATTTTAAAGGAAAAGAATGCATAGTTTAATCAGTTAATGTTCATTTGGGCACCAATCATTAATAGTCTTAATCCTCACACATATTCCAATCTAGTGTAATGCATTTACTGTAGTGTTCACAATGTATTCTCCTCTGCATGAAGAAACAAAATGCAAATTGAGTAATCACCTTACAGAATGCCTGCTGGAGCATCCCTGAGGTTTTACTGCCTATCATATCAGTCCTTCATCGGACTCCTCTGCATTCCCTGAAACTTAATAAACTTGTTTCTCCTTTCCACTTCTAACATTGATCTTTGACCTGATGCATTTGCTTTGTTTCTCTGCTTCAGATGCAGACTGACTTGCTTTATTTGATATATCTTTGATTATTTTAGCTTATTTTAGATTTCCAGCATCTGCAGGGTTTTTTTTATAATCTTCATTCAGAAGTTCTTTATTCTTTCCATCTCCCATTGGGTAAAAGATACAAAAACATGGAAGTATCCACCACCAGGTTCAAGGACAGCTTCTATCCCACATTATAAGAATGTTTCTCTAGTATGATAAGATTTACTCTTGTCTTCACAATCTTCCTCATCATGGTCTTGCATCTTATTGTCGATCTTCACTGCACTTTTATTGTAACTGTAACACTTCATTTTGCATTCTGTTATTGATATCCCTTTGTACTGCCTCTATGTACAGATGTGATGAAATAGTCTGTATGGATGGCGTGTAACACAATTTTTCCCCAGTATCTCAGTACACATAGCAATACTAAACCAACTTACAACTTTAAAGATCTATTGCACAGAGTACAGAAAAAGTGTGTTCCTAGTAGAAGGAAGGATGGAGATGGAAAGATAAGAGAACCTTGGATGTCCGAAGAGATGAAGAATTTAGTCAAGAAAAACAGGGGAAAGCATGTAAAGCTTCAGAAGTCAGGATCAAACAAAGCCCATGAGGAGTATAAGCAAGCCAGAAAAGAACTAAAGGGAATTAGGAAAGACAGGAGAGGCTCTGAAAAATCTTTGGCAAGTAGGACTAAGGTGAATCCCAGGGCATTCCATGCATACATCAAAAGCAAAAGGATAACTAGGGAGAGTGTGAGACTACTCAAAGATAAAGGGAGTAAAATTTCCTTGGATACAGAGAACATGAGTGAGGTTCTTAATCAGTATTTAGTATTACCAAGGAAAGGGATATGGAGGACTAGGAGATCAGTGCTGAGTGTATAAATACATTAAGGCTTTTAGAGGTCATGGAGGAATTGTTGAACTTTCTAATGAGGATTAAGGTGGACAAGTCTCCAGGGCCTGATGTGATTTGCCCCAGGGTATTGAAGGAGGCAAGAGATGAGATTGCTGGACCCTTGACCTGTATCTTTGTGTCCTCTCTAGCCATAGGCGAGGTCCCAGAAAACTGGCAAGTGGCTTATGTTGTACCTCTATCTAAGAAGAGAACAAGAGAAAATCCTGGGAACTATAGACTGATGAGTCTCATGTCAGTTGTAGAGAAATTGCTGAAGAAAATTCTTAGAGTTAGAATATAAAAGTATTTGGAAACTCACAGCTTAACTAGGGAGAGGCAGCATGGCTTTGTGCGTGGCAAGTCATGCCTTACCAACTTGATTGAGTTTTTTGCCAAGTTGACAAGAGAGATTGATGAATAGGGCAGTGGTTGTTATCCACATGGATTTTAGTAAGTCATTTAACCAAGTCCCTCATGAGAGGCTAATCCAGAAGATTAAAATGCATGGGACCCACAGTTAATTGGCTGGTTAGATTCAGAACTGGTGTGTGCATAAAAGACAGAGGGTAGTGGTTGGATGCATTTGAGTTGGAGGTGTGTAATTATTGGAGTTCCACAGGGATCTGTGCTGACCCCTCTGCTGTTTGTAATGTATATAAATGACCTGGATGAAAATGTAGATGGGTAGGTTGGTAAATTTGCAGATGACACCAAGATTGGTGGAGTTTTGGATAGTGTAGAAGACTGGCAAAGGATACAGCACGATATAGATCAGTTGCAGATGGGCTGAGAAATGGCAGATGGAGTTTAACCGAGATAAATGTGAGTGTTGCATCTCGGTAGGGCAAGCTCAAGGAGACAAGCAAGATCCTTAACAGTGTTGCTGAGCAGAAAGATCTTGGGATCAAAGTTCATAGCTCCTTGAAAGTGGCTACACAGATTGATAAGGTGATCAGAAGGCTCGTTGAATATTTGCTCTTATTAGTCAAGGCATTAAGTTCAAAAGTCAGGAGGTTATGTTGCAAGTATATAAAATTCTGGTTGGGCCACATCTGGAGTATTGTGCACAGTTCTAGTTGCCCCACAGCAGAAACGATGTTGCGGCTTTGGAGAGGGTGCAGAAGAGGCTTACCAGGATGTTACCTAGTTCAGAGGGATGTGCTATCGCAAGAGATTGGATAAACTTGTGCTGTTCTCTCTGGCCCATCAGAGACTGAGAGGAGATCTGATAGAGGTTTATGAGATTATGAGAGGCAAACAATAGATTGAAGATGAGAGGGGGCAGGTTCAAGGTGGATGGGTGGGGAAACTTTTTTACTCAGAGAGTGGTGGATGCCTGGAGTGCACTGCCTGGTGTGGTGATGGATGCAAATGCATTAGAGGCTTTTTAAGAGACGTTTGGATAGGCACATGTATTTAAGGAAGACAGAGGGATATGGACATAGTATAGGTAGGAGGGATTAGTGTTTGGGTGCTTTTGATTTGGCTTTTAGCTGGTTCAGCACAACATTGTGGACCAAATGGCCTGATCCTGTGCTGTACCTGTCAACGTTCTATGTTCTATGTTTAACAATAGAATAACAGTAGCATGATAACAGCACAATCAAGTATTACAAGGTGTAAACTACAACAAAGAACTTTGTTCTGTAATCAAATGGAATTTATTGTAACAGAAACAGTATGTTAAAACAATCAGTGTTTTTTGAATATGGTGAATGGACATTCAATTTTTAAAAGGACACTAATGGCAGTTGTATACAGGCCTCCAAACAGCAGCCAGGATGTGGATTACAAATTACAGCAGGAGATAGAAAAAGCATGTCAGAAGGGCAATGTCATGATAATCATTGGAAATTTTAATATGAAAGTGGATTGGGAAAACCAGGCTAGTACCCGACCTCAAGAGAGAGAATTTGTAAAATGTCTAAGGGATGGATTTTCAGATCAGTTTGTTGTTGAACCTTCTAGGGGATCGGCTGTGCTGGATTGGGTGTTGGTGTAATGATCTGGAGGTGATAAGAGAGCTTAAGGTTAAGGAACGCTTAGGAAACAGTGATCACAATATGATCGAGTTCACTTTGAAATTTGAGAAGGAGAAACTAAATCCCAATGTGTCGGTATTTCAGTGGAATAAAAGGAAATTACAATGGCATGAGAGGGGAACTGGCCAAGGTTGACTGGAAAAAGACACTAGCAGGAAGGACAGCAGAGCAGCAATGGCTGGAATTTCTGCGAAAAATGAGGGAAGTGCAAGACAGATATATTCCAAATAAGAAGAAATTTTCGAATGGAAGAAGGACACTACCATGGCTGACAAGTGAAGTCAGAGTCAAAGTAAAAGCAAAAGAGAGGGCATACAAGGAAGCCAAAGCTGGTGGAAAGATAGAGAATTGGGAAGCTAATAAAAATTTGCAGAAGGAAACTAAGAAGGTCATTAGGAAGGAAAAGATGAGTTATGAAAGGAAACTGGTGAATAATATCAAAGAAGATACTCAAAGTTTTTTTTAAGTATATAAAGGGTAAAAGGGAGTTTAGGGTGGATCAAGGACCAATAGAAAATGACACTGGAGATATTGTAATGAGAGACGCAGAGATGGCAAAATGGGAGGTAGTGCTTTAGCACTGCTGGCCCACCACCTCGAGGGAGTCTTTATCATGAGCGGGCCAAAACTCCTGAAGACAGGTGGCAGATCAACTGATGATCCCACTGGTGATAGCACAGGACAGTTAACATCTTAGTCCAAGTGTACTTTTAACACTTAACTCATCAGTCTTCTCAATGGAAGACATCTGCAGTATACCGGACATTCAAGAGTGTCAGGGAAGTGAAGTATGTGCAATGAAAATTATGACTGAGAAGGTGTTCAAGAAGCTTAATGGTCTGAGGGTGGATAAATCTCCAGGACCTGATGGAATGCACCCTTGGGTTCTGAAGAAAGTAGTTGGAGAGATTGTGGAGGCATTAACAATGATCTTTCAAGAACCGATAGATTCTGGCATTGTACCGGATGACCGGAAAATTGCAAATGTTACTCCACTATTCAGGAAGGGTGGGAGGCAGCAGAAAGGAATCTATAGACCTGTTAGTCTGACATCAGTAGTTGGTAAGTTGTGTGCAGTTTTGGGCTCCTTATTTTCGAAAGGGTATACTAACATTGGAGAGGGTTCAGAGAAGATTCACAAGAATGATTCCAGGAATGAAAGGGTTACCGTATGAGGAACGTCTGGCAGATCTTGAGCTGTATTCCCTGGAGTTCAGGAGAATGGGGTGGGGGGGGATCTCATAGAAACATTCTGAATGTTAAAAGGCCTGAACAGATTAGATATGGCAAAGTTATTTCCCTTAGTAGAGAAGTCCGGGACACCAGGGTATGACTTCAGGATTGAATGATTTCCATTTAGAACAGAGGTGCAGAGAAATTACTTCAGTCAGAAGGTGGTAAATCTGTGGAATTTGCCGCCACAAACGGCTGTGGAGGCCAAGTCATTGGGTACATTTAAGGCAGAGATAGATAGGTTCTTGATTAGCCAAGGCATCAAAGGGTATGGGGAGAAGTCAGGGGAATGGAGATGACTGGAAGAATTGGATCAGCCCATGATTGAATGGTGCAACAGACTCGATGGGCCGAATGACCTAATTCTGCTCCTATATCTTGTAGTCTTTTGGTCAATTGACTGTTTACTTCCTGCAGTACATTGTTGGTATACACACTTCCCTGTTTATTAGGTAGATATAGCTTACCTCAAGAACAACAGATCTGAATTGAACTTTTTTTAAATTGTTGATGTACCTAACTTTTTAAGTGCTTAAAATATGTAATGTAAAACATTTTCAGAGATGATATTTTGATCAGATCTAAGGCAGTACTTACACTCCTTCAGGCTTCTGGTAAATAGAAACATAAATCCAAAATTTATGATCCTTACTTTGCATAAGAATGAAGTTCAGTAAAACTTCCTGTTCTGTTTGACAGCATAAATCAAGGTAAGTTCAATGCATTATGAAAACCTGCTGGTAAAGCTATTAATTTAAATGTCTGAAGTGTTGAAAGTCAACCCTTAGGCAGAAATTTCTGCATTTCATTTGAGTGTGAATTGAGCTCTCCTTTAACAAAACCACTGTAGTTTCCAGCAAAGCTTACCTCAGAAAATATTTTGCTTTGCTCAACAGGCCAGACACTAAACCCTCACTACCCATCTTCACAAACTCTCACCAGACCTTGACTCCCATCCACACATTTTTTTTATTATTCATTATTACTGAGGAATTGCTGCATTGGCAGACAGGATTTTAAACCTGCTCCCCTATTGCTCTCTCAGATGGAAGTTCACGGCACTATGTCTTCCCTAGTGTCCTGGACAATATTTATCCATCAGGCAGCATGCCAAACACAAATTTCTTGATCATTTCACCCTTGTTGTTTATAGGGCCTCCATGTTAATACATGGCTTGCTGTATTTCTGGCATTAATGACTGCTATTTAGGAACTTCCGTGGCCAGAAAGTATATTGATGTGACCTATAAGTGCTCCTTATTTCAATTTTTTATTTAGGTAAAGAGTTGCCATGTCTCCATTAACGTCAATGATTATCAGGCCTTGCCCTAACAGAAGTGACTACTCTTCCCCACCTTCACTGTAAATTAAACCAGCTCGTTTTTCACTCTCGTATTTCTGCCAGATGATCTATGACTGGAAGCATTAATTCCATTTCTCTTCCGACCTGCTGTGTGTTTTTAGTTGAAGTCACTGGAGGTTTAATTGCATAAACAGGTTGTATCATAGTTTTATTCAACAAAGTTTCTCACAATATGCAAATCAGGAACAAATGGCATTAGCTGTTGGCCAGCGTTAGTTCTAATTTCTTTGAAGCCACTGAAGCAGAAGTTCCTCTGAAGGGAGATGCCATCATAAAGCTCAATGGTTTTACCTTGAGTGGGGCAAATACTCTTTTCCTTGCAAAACAGGATGCAGATTTCTTCCTTGACATTAAAAGCTTGGCACTTCGTGTCCCCATTATATACCAGGGTATCTATCAATATACCAATATCCAATGGTGCAACGTCTATGGAAATTTGACTGTTTGTCTCACAAACATTCAATAACTGAGTTTTACAACCAAATTATATATAAATAATTCTAATCCAATTTCCTCACCAAACAACTTAAGATGCTGGGAATCTAAAACAAAACCAGAAAATGCTGAAAATATTTAGCCTTGAAGATACTGTACCCTTATTTCTGATGGAATCTCCATTTGTCTCTTATGCTTTGCTAATCCTCAATGGCTTCTGTTTCTCTTCTTTATCTTGAAAATTTATTGAGCAAACCTCACTTCAATAGTCACAGTACTTTTGTCAGCAAATGTCTTCAGCTACAGTACCAACACTACCTGTGCTATCTGGACAAACTTGGTTTTCACCTTTCACTGACATTCACTTTGCTTTCTCCAATTCCAACAAGTTAACAGTTGCTAGTATTCTCACTTTTCCGGTTCCGATGGAAGTTGTTTGATCTAAAATATTAACTGCTTTTTCTCAACAAACTCTCAATAATCCACTGAGTATTTTCCACTTCTTCAATTTTTCTACTCAAATTTTTGAAAAATTAGTTAAAGTTGCTTTTAATAATGGAAAGCATTCAAATATTTTAACAATATGTGGCTTTGAATGTAAAACTAAATTCTACGAGAGCAAATAACAAACTGCTGGAGAAATTTAGCAGATTCAGCAACGTAAGGGGGAAAACCAAAATGTTGGCAATTCCTTTTCCCCCTCAGATGCTACTTGACCAGCTGAGCTCCTCCTGTGTTTTTTTTTGTTCCAGATTCCAGTATCTGCAGTCCCATATGTCTCTATAAAATCATACTGATCTATCCTTAAATATATAACTTCTTCAAAGTAGCATCAGACCATGAAATAATGCGACATGTTCAGCTGAATATAAAAATAGCTGATATGGATATTTTGAGTTTGGGTATACTTACAAATTAAGAATAATAAACCAGCAAAGAGAAAACCAATTGCAGCTCTGCCCAAGAAGGATGTTGCAGGCATTGGAGCAGGACATGTTTTCCCATCAATGCAATGGCAAACATGTAAATTCAGTGAACTTTCCTTGGAAATTCCTTGCCTATCTCGGATTTTGAAAGGTATGCTGTAATTTCCAATGGGAACTTTTCTTATTCTGTTGAGCTGAACAGTGGTATCTAACAAAACAAATAAGAACAACATTAGAGTACTTACAGATAATAACATTGCACACTATCATTACAACACAGTCGTTGTAAAAAAAATCAAATATAATGAATATTCTGAGAGGACAAATAATGGCAAGAGAATCAAGTATCAACCTCTCATTATTTGCACTATCTTTTCCCCTGATAGCCAGCATTCATTCTGAGGGACCTTCCTTTAGTCTTGAAAGTTAACTTTTCAATTAAATGCCATCTTTATACAGCCAATAAAGATTGACAGAGTGTAATAGCTCAAGATGGTCTTTGCTTTTCATAGCATGCCATAGTAAATATTTCATCAACAAAACATTATTACTAGAAGATTGAAATATTAATTTGATAGTTCACATATTTTTACCTAAGATGTAGAGCATTTGTAGGTTTTTTGTTTTAATATTTTTTTCATTTATTACATTTAAAGAAAACGCATTATTGATGCATACCTGTTGTTTTACCTAATTCCCAGTTTTTCTTTATATTTTGTTCATTGTCCAACAATTCAAATGTAAAGGGACTACTGAAGGGCTCTAGGTCCTTATCATTTGCTGTAACCGTTATAAATTTCATTTCTCCATCATCACACATGTCTTCATATTCAGTTTCCAGATATGGTTGATTATCATTAATGTCTGATAGAATAATAGACATTGTGCCAGTTCCTGTCATGGGATTCTCACCTAAAGTAGGAAGAGATGCAATCAATACTAAAATTAAATGGTAACATAAATTTCCCTCGGAAGTAAATGGTTTGTAACAAAACATATGAATGGAGAAACTGAGAGAGAGCCTGCCATGTGTTGATAGTCTAATTAAAAATGTGCATAAACAGATGCTAATGTCTATGTTCTATTTGTTCATATTCAAGCAAGTGAGCTGTAAATAAATGTCCAGAAAATACTTACCAAATTCAATTGCATGCACTGTAAATACGTAAACACTGTTATTCACGTACGGGGATTCTCTGTCCAATTCTTTTACTGTTGTGACAACACCAGTTTCTGAATCTACAGTCACCCATCCTGCTGGTTCATCACCTTTATAATATCTTTCCAACAAAAAGAGACAGACTAGGTTAGCCAGGAATTCAGATTGTTTAAAACTAAGAAGGTTTATATAGTCTCCTAAACTGCATTCAATTATCTGAGGAAATCGCTTCTTACTTTATAATAGCTTATGGGAGCATGGATGTCAACATTTGAGGAATAGAAACCTTCAGGATTAGGCAGTCATTGTTGGAAATCCAAACACTATATGGGGGATATGCTGAGCCAGAGGAGAACTGACAACTAATTAAATTAAGAAAGTTTGCATGAGTCAACTTTCCCAGTGCCTAGAGGTCCTCTTCAGGCACATCTGATCAACTTCCATTACTACGGCGCGTGGCCAAGTGGTTAAGGCTTTCATGTAGTGACTTGAAGGCCGCTAGTTCGAGCCTTGGCTGAGGCAGCGTATGTGTCCTTGAACAAGGCACTTAACCACACACTGCTCTGCGACAACACTGCTACCAAGCTGTATGGGTCCCAATGCCCTTCCCTTGGACAACATCGGTGGCGTGGAGAGGGGAGACTTCCAGCATGGGCAACTGCTGGTCTTCCATACAACCTTGCCCAGGCCTGCACCCTGGAAAACTTCCAAGGCACAAGTCCATAGTCCCATGAGACTAACGGATGCCTAACTAACTATGGAGGGACCACTACTTCTGGAAGTTTCCAACTTCAGATCTGGACAGGATGAGACATAATTTCCCAGGCAAAGTACGCAAATGACAATTGATTTGGAAGCCCATGGCCTGGTTAAATTTCCAAAGTGATCACTATCATATTCCACTCTGAAAATAACTAATTATCATTTGTGTGATTTTGAAAAGTATTTTGCCTTTCAATACATTCAGCAACACAAAATGTTGGTTTCAGGACGCACCTGTGGAGGGGAATGACACAATCAACATTTTGGGCCAAGACCCTTCATCAAGATTGGAAAGGAGGGGGCAGAAGCCAAAACAAGAAAATGGGGAGGGGGAAAAGCAAGAAGATGGAAGGTGATAGGTGGAAGAGGTGAAGGGCAGAAGAAACAATAATCTGATAGGAGGCAATAGTGAAGCATAGATGAAAGGGAAGAAGGAGGAGCATCAGAGGGAGGTGATGAGCATCTGAGGAGAAGAGAAGGGGAAAGAGGTGAGCTATTATGGGGTATGGAAAATCAGAGAAGGGGTGGGGGTAGAAATCGACGTTCATGCTGTCAGTTTGGAAGTTACCCAGACAAAACATGAGTTGTTGCTCCTCCAACCAGAATGTGGCCTCATCCTGGCAGTAGAGGCAATGGACCAACACGTCAGAATGGAAATAGGAAATCAAATTTAAATAGGTGCCCATCGGGGAATCTCTGCTTTTGTGGCAGACAGCACTCAATGAACCAGACCCCAATTTATATCAAGTCTCGCCGAAGTAGAGAAGGCTACAACAGGAGCCCAGATGCTGTAGGTGATCCCAGCTGTCTTGCAGGTGAATTGTCATCTCACCTGGAAGGACTGATTTGAGTCCTGAATGGTAGTAGCAGGGTGGGGGGTATAGGGGAAGATGTAGCACCTGTGCCACTTACAGAGATAAGTGCCAGGAGGCACATGAGTGGGGAAGGATGAGTGGACAAGGAAGTCATACTGACTCATATGGAAAGCTGAACCTGGGAGTGGGATGCGGGGGGGCGTGGGGGGGGGAAGAGAGAAAGATGTGATTAGTGGTTAGATCCCACTGTAGATAGTGAAAGTAATGGAGAATTAAGTACTGGATACAGAGGCTTATGGTGTGATAGGTAAGGACAAGGATAACCCTTTCTCTGTTATGGCAAAAGGAGGATGGGTGCAGGAAATGAGGTAGATAGAGGGGAGGGCAGCGTCTATGGTAATAGAAGGAAAACCTTGTTCTTTAAGCAAGGAGGACACCTCAGATGTTCTAGAGTGGAAAGCCTCACCCTGAGAACAGATGTAGACAGAGGAAATGAAAAAAAAATGAGTAGCATTTTTATAAGTGACAGGGTGGGAAGTCAAGATAGCTATGAGAGTCGGTAGGTTTATAAAAGATATCACTAGATAGCCTGTCACAGAGAGATTGAGAAAAGGGGGAGAAGTGTCAGAGATTGACCAAAATAGCAGCGTGGAAGTTGGATGCAAATTTGATGAAAATGACAAGCTCAGCATGTTTGTAGGAAGCAGCACCAATACACTTATCAATGTAGCGCAGAAAGACTTGAGGAATGTTATCAGTGTAGGCTTGGAACATGGATTGTTCCACATGGCTGACAAAAAGGCACACATAGGTGAGTCTCATACACATGCCAATGGAAAGTGAGAGAAGCTAAAAAGAGAAACTGCTGATGGAGGACCATCCATCGATGCAGCCTGACTTGTTGAGTTCCTCCAGCATTTTGTGCATGCTGCTCAAGATTTCCAGTATCTGCAGGATCTCTTGAGTTTATAATTTCAATGGATTCGGTCACTTATGAACTTTCTGTAGCTAGATACTGGCACGTATGGTGATGTTAGTGAGTAAGATAATTTATTTGATATTTTTGACTGCCTCTTGACTTGTATACTGGGCCATGTCATTTTCTATTGTTCTGCCAGCATTCTCAACAAAATGTTGACAAACAAAAGATCTTTATCTTATAATCCATTGGTTATGTGGTATTTCATTTCACGTGCTGCTTTTATATTTAAATTACTTAAATTCACTCATTATGTAGTAGCAAAACCATATTTACACATTATCCAGCTGATCCTATGGCATTGGCTCACCATGCCAAAGGCTTAATTAAAACTTCACTTTTCATAATCAAAGAAATGTAACAATAATCTGGAATACTGTAGCAAAAAAAACTGCATGTTTCAATGTTTCACATTATTATTCTGTAGATTTCAGTATCTTACTTGATGGAATGTTTATAAAATTTGTCAGTATCATAAGCATTGAATTTTCCCAGAACTCTTCCAGGTTTTTCGCCTTCATGCTCATTAACAACTAACACTGGAGGATCAAACACTGGGTGGTCATTCACATCCTTCACAGTAATAACTGCAGATAACACTTCTGGTTCCATAGGCTTTGTATCCAGACATGTGAAAAGTGGCTCTTCATTCTCCACAGTGATTTTAAGATTCCTTTTAGGACCAAGCTCATAATCCAGAGACTGCAATAGTAAGAAACACAAACACTTTGAATTAAATATCTTCCGGAGTTTTTCCTTCTGTGGCCAACTCAGTTTATGAACACCCAATGTGTGCACAATCTGCATTTTTGAACAACATCTGGGACTCCAGTGGAATGGATTTGCAGGCTGCTCTAGGGCTGCAGGCATCTCCTATTCTGGGTTTATGCAGCTACATTTCTGATTTGTGAGTAGTTCAGGTTACAGACCTTGTCGTAACCTGGAGGGAATTCTGCATTCTACAACAACAGTCAATTATGTACTGTTCTTTGTGTATTGTCAAAGCTCTGAATAAAGGTTCAGGCACGCTGAGTTGTCTTTGTTTTTGTTTTGGATAACGCTTACTTGTGGTTGAATAATACTGATTTCTGAAAGAATTCCAATCTTTACTTCGGTGATCACAAAATAATTAAAGGCCTCAAGATTGTAGAAATAAATGTGACTTCTGAATTGACAGAAATGTGAAGCAAGGAAGAATCACGTTCAAATTTTAAAGTTCAAAGTACGTTTAATATCAATGTACATATACTATATACAACCTTGAGATTCATCTCCTTACAGGCAGTCACAAAACAAAGAAACCCAACAGAACACATTAAAAAAGTAGAAAGGAACATTAATTTTAATCCAGAGGTTGTGATGATGACATTTTAGTAACTACACGTGACACTATTTAAAAATACTGGAAGCCTTTCCAAATGCTTTCTTAATGATTGATCAACAATGTGTCTTGTCATTCAACATCTACAAAGCTTTAGTAATTGGGTCCTGGAATATAATAATATTTATTTGCACATCAACTATTAAAGTCAATAGACATTTTTCAGCATTAATACATTAATTTCTAACAGCTGAAGTTTATTTGAAATCCAACTCATCATTTCAGATTCAGATATGTTCAAAATAAGATCATCACTGTGGCTAATGTTGTTTGTTAGTCTTTGGAAGCAGGCTAAATTTGATTGTGCATTTTTGAATGATCAAATTAGCCATAAAGAATTGAAGTATTACAAATGGAATAATTGGAACAGAAAAGGAAACCAAGTTGTGATGTTTTCTTTCCCTGACTAGATGATAGTAAGTACAAGTACATAGATACAGTTTTAGACTTAGTTACCTGAACTAAAAATTAAATCCATAGATATAGAAATCTCACCCCAGAGTTTTGATATTGATCACTTGATCACCAAATCTAAAAGGCAGAAACATTAACTTAATTCAATAATAACAAAAATTGCATACGACTAATATTAAAGAATGAAGGAAAATTTTGCATTCCAGCTGCAATATAAAATTGAAAATTATAAATATTTATATTGGAAACAATACAAATGAAGATAACATATTTCTCTTTACCCACTTTTCCTTCAAGCAAAATTAAAGCAGAGTTACCATATCATACCTTTATCAGACTCAGTAGACCCTCATTTGTTTCTGGATCTGTTTCCATTTTATAATTTTCATTTTCATTCCCTTCTATTATTTTAAACTTTGCCCTCCAGGCTGGTGTATTGGGAGTGTCTTGATCAGTAACACCTACTTGTAATATAACCATGTTTTTGGCACTCTCATTGATAATTGCTGAAGCCTAGTGAAAAGAAAATTAGATAGGTCACAGAAAAAAAAACAAGTACACCAAACCTTTATACTCCAAAGCCAAAATAGATAGTTTTTTTTAATTATGTAGACTCTCCAGTGCTCAAATTCCTTTGCTCCTTGAGAAATGAACCAGAATTTACATTCAGTGACCACTTTCTTAGGTACCCTCCTGTGGCCATTGAGTGTATGTTTGTGGTCTCGCGACGCTGTAGCCCCTCCACTTCAGGGTTCAACATTTTATGCATTCAGAGATGCTCTTCTGCACATCGCTGTTGTAACAGGTGGTTATTTGAGTTACTGTTGCCTTCCTGTCAATTTAAACCAGCCGTTCTCCTCTGATCTTTCTAATTAACAAGACATTTTTGCCCACAGAACTGCCACTCACTGGATTTTTTTTTTGTCTTTTACAACATTCTCTGTAAATTCTAGAGATTGTTATGTGTGACAACCCCAGGAGATCGGCAGTTTCTGGGATACTCGGACCACCCCATATGGCACCAACATTCAGTCCATGGTCAATGTCACTTAGATCACATTTCTTTCCCATTCTTGTGTTTGCTCTGAACAACAACTTGACCACGTCTGTATGCTTTTTTGCACTGAGTTGCTGCTACATGATTGAGTGATTAGATATCTGCATTAATAAGCTGGTGTACAAGTATACCTAATATAGAGGCCACTGAGTGGATATACTCTTAAAACTGCTGCTTGCACCTGCATCTATAGTTCATTTGAATTATTGATAATGTTCTACTCAATAAATAGGGAAAACTGCAATTCTATCCTCTACAAACAATACAATGTTAGTCCAAATAATTAGACAGGAAGTTGTAAATAGAGAAGTACTTGTAAAACAATATTTCAAATGATATTAAAGACTTTTGAAATCAATTTAAAACAAATTATGTACTAATTTAAAATAATTTTGCATTGGCATGGAGTTCTGTCAGTTTTTGCATTCATACAAATTGTATTATATGACAATGTTAGACAATTTTGCAAGGAACACCTGTGTACAGAAATTCATGATGGTGACAGGAGAATATTATGGTGCCAGATAAGCACGTGTGACAAAGGCATCAGCAAGGAATTTTGGAGTGGAAAAGCATATGAAGATATTCTAAATTGTCAAGAGTTTCTCAATAGAAAAGTAGAAAGTGCTTGTTCAATGTTCTCTTGCACTCTCCCTGAGGACATCGTCTCATATCTTTTCTCTGTTCTGTGTTCTCATTCACATCTCCAGTAGGATGTTAATCACTTTTATACCTGCTCATCTTTGAAACTCACTTCTCCATCTTCAGTGAGTGTACACTGCAGCTAGCTTGGAAAAGGCTCCAACATCTACTCCCAGTTACAGATTAGAATGAGACATTGATAGAACATAGAAATGCAGCTGGACTGAGAAGTGGCAGATGGACTTCAATCTGGAAATGTGTGAAGTGGCTCACCTTGGAATAGTGAATTTGAAAGCAGAATACAAGATTAATGGCAGGATTCTTAAGAGTGTGGAGGAAAAGAAGGATCTTGGGGTTCACATCCATAGATCCTTCAATATTTCAGCATAAGTTGATAGGGTGGTGAAGAAGGCATAAGGTGCATTGGCCTTTATTAGTTAGGGGATTAAGTTCAAGAGCTCTGAGGTAATGTTTCAGCTCTATAAGACTCCACTTTGATCATACTTAGAGTATTGTGCTAATTTCTGGTCATTTCACTCTAGGAAGGAAGAGGAATTATTAGGATGCTGCCTGGATTAGACAGCATTAGCTTATAAGGATGGCTTGAGCAAACTAGGGCTTTTCTCTTTGAAGAAAAGGAAGATGAGAGGTAACATGTTAGAGGTATATTGTATGGTAAGAGTCATATATTGAATGGACAACCAAAGACTTTTCTCGGGGGGGGGGGTGGCGATAGGTTAATACATGGGAGCATAAATTTAAGGTGCTTGAAGGAAATTATATGGGGCAGGATATCAGAGGCAGGTTTCTAACCACAAAGAGTGGTGGGTGTGTGAAACACACAGCCAGGGGCGGTGGTAGGGGCAAACACTTTGCAATGAATTAAGAAACTCTTAGATAAGCACAGGGATGAAGGAAGAATGGAGGACTGCATGGCCTTGGAGAAGGTTAAAGCATTGGCACCATATGTTGGGCCAAATGGCCTGTACTATACTGCACTGTTCTGTGTTCCGTTATGCAAATTGAGGAGGTGCATGTATGCATATTTGCATCCAGTTGTTATGTGTATTACATACCTTTTCAAAAGTAGTCAAATTTAAGTTACTGTGCACATCTCAGTTCAGCAGTATCCAAATACAAAGGAATTAAACACAGATGAGGAGCTATAGAGCTGGATTGTACTTTGATTTGAAGTAAGCGAAGTCCACCCAACCCCCATCCTCTTCATTCCTTGTACTTAATACTCCCCTTAAAGTTTCTTTAAAAATACTTACACTTTTCTGTATGAAAATAGGAGGATGGGTATTGGAATCTATCACTTTGAACTTCACTTGCGCAGAAGATGAAAGCACGTTCCGTCCATTGTCTCTTGCTGTAATGATTAATGAATAAGATTTGATGGCCTAGAACACAAATAAGAATCAGACCTTACAAACAATGACTTTAAAATTTTAAGTCATAGTAAATGACAAGTGTCTGGGCTGTCTAGACATAATCAAAGCAGTCTGGATTAAATCTCCAGATGCTGTACATACCTCATAGTCTAAACATTTTTGAAGAAAAATGGTTCCATTGTTTTCATCAATTCTAAACATACTCAAAGGTGTTTTAGGATCTTGAGATATAATAGAGTATGAAACTTGTCCATTACCACTGCTTATTTCATCAGGATCTTCTGCTTTAATTCTGAAGACACTTGTCCCTGAAACACAGAGCATGAAGTGCTCAGTAAATTTGTTTTAACATCTGGCCATCTAGCTGTCCTCCTCCAACCTGCATGTAAGCAGAGACTAAAGAGCAAGCCACCAGAAGTAAAGGCAATATATGGGTGGCCATGGGAGGCAGAGGAAGAGCTATGGGACTGTGGACTGTGCCATGTTTATGGATTCATCAGAGAACCTAAATGAATACACCATGGTTGACTGCCGATGACTAGAAATCTTCCACAGGGGTCGGTGTTGGGACTGTTCTTTTCACATTATATGCCAATGATTTGGCTGATGGAATTGATGGCTTTGTGGGCAGCTTTGTGGATGATATGAAGATAGGTGGAGGGGCAAGTAGTACAGAAGAACCAGAAAGTCTGCAGAAGGACTTAGACAGATAGGGAGAATGAGTGAAGAAGTGGCAGATGGAATATGGTTTAGTGAAGTGTTTGGTCATGCACTTTTCTAAATGGGAAGAAAATTTTTAAAAATCAGAGGGACTTTGGAGTCCTTGCATAGGATTCCCTAGAAATTAGCTTGCAGATTGAGTCACTGTTAAGGAAGGCAAATGCAATGTTAGGCTTCATTAAAGAAGACAAGAATATAAAAGCAAGGATGGAATGGTGATGTTTTATAAGTCCTGGGGTCAGTCTGCACTTGGAGTACTGTGAGCCGTTTTGGGCCCATTATTAAAGAAAAGGTTAGCTGGCATTGGAAATGGCCCACAGGAGGTTAGATTCACAAGAATGACTCTGGGAATTAAAGGGTTAATGTATGAGGAGCATTTAATGGTTCTGAACCTGTACATAGAAACATAGAAAACATACAGCACAATACAGGCCCTTCGGCCCACAAAGCTGTCCATACATGTCCCTACCTTAGAACTACCTAGGCTTTACCCATAGCCTTCTATTTTTCTAAGCTCCATGTAGCTATCCAGGAGTCTCTTAAAAGACCCTATCATTTCCGCCTCCACCACCACCGCCGACAGCCCTTTCCACGCACTCACTACTCTCTGCGTAAAAAACTTAACCCTGACATCTCCTCTGTACCTACTTCCAAGCATCTTAAAACTATGCCCTTTCATGCCAGCCATTTCAGCCCTGGGGAAAAGCCTCTGACTATCCACACTATCAATGCCTCTCATTATCTTATACACATCTCTGATTATCTTGTACCTGCTATAGTTTAGAAGAACGGGGGAAGGGGAGGTTGAAACCTATCAAATATTGAAAGGTCTAAACAGAGTAGTAGATGTGGGGAGGATATTTCCTACAATGGGGGAGACTAGGACCAGAATGCAGTCTCAGAATAGAGGGACATCCAGTTAGAGCAGTGATGAGGAGGAAGTTCTTTTGCCAGAGAGTAGAGAATCTTTGGAATTCATTGGTAAAGATGGCTGTGGAGTCCATTGAGTATATTTAAAGTGGAGGTGGATAAGTTCTTGATTAGTTAGGTATTAAAGGTTACAGGGTAAAGTCTGGAATTGAGAAGGATAATAAATCAGCCACGATGGAACAGTGGAGCAGATTCGATGGTCTGAATGGCCTAGTTCTGCTCCTATGTCTTATGGTTGTCATGGACTTTAAAGACACCCATGGGCAAGTGGGACCCCATGAGTCTTCCCCCACCAGAAGCCCTGGAAGAACCATGAGATTCAAAATCTGATGACGGCTAGATCTAAAGTATTCGGAACTGGCAATCTAGAAAAATACAAGAGATCCAGGTATGACTCTTCAATAGCACATAAAAACGATAAATAAAATCAAAATATATATCTTAAAAGGTAATACATGATTCTCCTGCTTCCCAAGTGGTTGTCCTTCCAATAAATTAAGTCAAGAATAGATTTTGTGGACTCTTTGTTTACTGTTCATTTTTGTTTTTGATTTCAGAATACATAATCCATATTTAGGGGTAACCAGCTTGTTTATAATTGTTGAAAATTCAGAATGCAACCAGTCAAAGCAACATGCATTTTAGTGTGCAGTGGGTTGTACATCTTCTGCATTTGACAAAGTGGAAAGTCTTTCTAATCAAGTAAGAGATGCCATAAAATCCACTTTATAAATCACTCAAAGACCAGCAACTAGGAGTCCTTGGAAGCCTGGAGTTGTGGGGGGTGGTGGGGGGGGAGGTCCAGTATTAGCTAGTCAAGAGGTCAATCAGAGCCTGAAGGTCAATCGGTAGTCCGGAGAACAAAGATCAGTGGATGGTGCCTGGAGGCCTGTTCTTGAGTTGTAGGACTGTCCCTTTAAGTGGATAGATGGGAGGGAGGAAAGGGACTTGATTTGTTACTTGTTGTGTTCTGTGTTGTTCTGCTGAGCATTGTGTGCATGCAGTTTTGGCACTGGAATGTGTGACTTGCAGGCTGTTCCCAGCAAATATATAGGTTGGTGATGGGTGTTCAAACAAATAATGCATTTCAATATATGTTTCGATGTACGAGGGGTGATTGATAAGTTTGTGGCCTAAGGTAGAAGGAGTTAATTTTAGAAAACCTAGCACACTTATTTTGCAACATAGTCCCCTCCTACATTTACACACTTAGTCCAGCGGTCGTGGAGCACACGGATCCCTTCTTTGTAGAAGTCGGCATCTTGGACCTCCAGAAAGTGGTCCACAGCAGGGGTAATTGATAGGTAGAAGGAGATGGGTTATTAACTTCAAACTTTCTGTATAATCACTCAAAGAATTGAACTACACGTGTATGTAAAGAGAGTTGTATAACTCATCTCCTTCTACCTTAGGCCACGAACTTATCAATCACTTCTGCTGTGGACCATTTTCTGGAGGTCCAAGATGCCGACTTCTACAAAGGAGGGATCTGTGTGCTCCACAACCACTGGACTAAGTGTGTAAATGTAGGAGGGGACTATGTTGCAAAATAAATGTGCTAGGTTTTCTAAAATTGACTCTGTCTACCTTAGGCCACGAACTTATCAATCACCCCTCCTACAAGTGATAAGTAAATCTAAATCTGAATCTGTGCTTACCACCCACGAAATGCATACAACTACAATTTGCACATTAATTTGATTATGATGAAGTTTTATTTTGCATTCAAAAGCATAACTTTTCCATTCCATAATTGAAACAGAAACCCTTCTATAAAGGCCTGCCAACATGGATGAGATATTAAATTAATGCCTGGTCTGCATCTTTGGTTAAGCATTTAAAGGTTCCACATCTTCATTTCATTTAAGGGGCCTGTCCTAACTGGTTGCATCACAGCCTGCTATGGAAACGCCAATGCCCAGGAACAGAAAAGTCTACAGAATGTGGTAGATATAGCCCAGTCCCTCACAGGCAACGGCTCTCCCTGCTATTAAGCACATTTACATGGAACACTGCCTCAAGAAAGCAGCACCCATCATCAAGGAATCCCACCATCCAGCCCATGCTCCCTTCTCGCTGCTACCATTGCACCAGAGGTACAGAAGGCTTAGGTCCCATACCACCAGGCTCAGGAACAATTATTACCCTACAACCGGTGTGGATAACTACATTCACTGTGAGTCCTGAAAAAAGGTCTCAGCATGAAACGTCAACTGTTTATTCTTTTCCATAGATATTGCCTGGCCTGCTGACTTCCTCCAGCTTTGTGCCCATTTTGCTCTACATTCGTCACAACTCTGAGCTGATCCTACACCCTACAGACTCACTTTCAAAGACTCCTTACAAATCATGTTCTCAGTACGTTTTTTTAATCGTTTGTTTGCACAGTTTGTCTTCTTTTGTACATTGGTCATTTGTCAGTCTTTGTTTATCTATAGATTTTCATAAATTCTGTCGTATCTATTTTTCTGCAAATATCTGTAAGAAAGTAAATCTCAAGGTAGTATATGGTAACATATGTAATTTCATTATAAATTTTACTTCGACTTTTATCTTTGATTCTTGCGAGTAATTATTGTTCTTTGATTTACATATCAAGGGTCTATATTCAATAAATGTACATGACCTGTCAAAATATCAACCCTGGCATCAGCCTTTCTACAGTGATAGATCTTTTATCTCTGGATTTGTCACTCTGTATGGCACTAAGGTGGCATGTCAGAAGAGTTGTCTTGTAAGTGAAATGTCACATATTGATCTTCTCAATAAAATAAAAGATCCTCCAGCAATATCAAGGAATTCCATCCACATTTTATCCTCTATCAAATACTGTCCCTTCAAAAATTTGTTTTTTATTATTGCATTGTAGTTTGCACAGTAGTTTGACTATTGCATATTCCAAGATTATGATAGCGACTATCCTGCCAAAGTGCTTGGTTTTCTATTGAACCAGTACAGTCCTTCTGGTAAAAGTATTCCCACAATGTTGTTGGGTAGGGAGTTTCAGGATTTAGAATCAGTGATAATCAATGAACAAGGTGGCTTGGAGAGGAACCCTTTGATGCGGATATTTCCATGCAACTTTGTTGGTACAGATTGTAGATTTGGGAAGTATTGTCAGAATCGCCAAGAAAAATGTATTTTGTAAAAGCTATACACTACAGCTTCTGTGTACTGGTGTTGAAGGAACTGAATGATTAAGGCTGTGGCTGGGATGCCAAAGAAGCAACTTGGTATTAAGTTACTCGATGTTGTTAGAACCCTGCTTATGCAAGCAAGTAGAAATTATTCTATCACCATCCTGATTTATGCCTTGTAGTTAGTAGAAATCTTTTGGACTGTCAGGTGGTGTGTCACTCTCAAGAAGACTCCTACTTTCTGATTTGTCCTTGTATCTACAGAAATTATGAGGCTGGTCCACTTGATTTATGAGCAGTAATGAACCCTAAGCTATTGAAGATGAGTGGCTTGGCAACTGAAATGTCCTTGAATGTTAAGGATAGGTCATTTAACACTCTAGATAGAAATGGTTATTTGGCATTTTCATGTGAAGTATGCTACGTGCAACCTATCAGCTCTTCCTGCAGTGTTGTCTTTGTCTTATTCTCAAACAGGCAAAGATTGCTTCATTTTTTGCAAAAGTAACTATATTAATTAGGCATTATTTCTTTCTTTCTTTCTGAACAATAATATACAGGTGCTGATTAAATGAAAAGAAATATAAAAGCATAGATCTGTTTTGATAGAGGCTCCTACCTGGATATGTACTTTCCAATATGTCAACATTATATACATCTTGTTTGAATTTAGGGCTATTGTCATTAATATCAATCACTTGAATTCTATATAATATGTGGTCATCAATTATCTTCAAAGTAGCTCTGTCCATAGCATCAACTTTAAACTAAAAAGTCAAAAAGGAAGTATTAGATAAAATACAAAATTAATTATACATTAGCAAATTCAATGTAGTTATTTTCTCAAAATAAGTATATTCAGTAAGCACTAAAAACTGTGTTATATATTTAAGTTATGATAAAACTATGGAACCATACAGCAGAGAAATGAGCCCTTAAAACTCACATTGCTCATGCCAATTATAATGTCCATCTATGATAATCCCATTTTCCCACATTAGGCCCATTACTCTCTACTTATTTCTCATTCCTGTCCAAGTGCCTTATCATATCTGATTCTACCACCTCATCCGGCAGCTCATCCAAATAGAAAAAAAACTTAATATCAGATGCCCTTTAAAATTTTCCCATCTCACCTTAACCATTTCCTTCTAGCTTAAGACTCCCCTACTTCGGTAAAGTGATTCTGATCACCTGTGCTGCTCATAATTTTATAAACTTCCATAATATCACCCTATTAGAAAGATCTTTCATGCATCATTCTCTAACAGCAATAATCCAATGTGGTGCTGAATGGTGACCACTATTAAAATTGAAGGAAAAAAAATCAGAAAATTAATGAAAGTTTTTTTTTCAGGCTGCCTGATGACAGAAGATTGGACAAATTGGGTGAGTTTAGGGGCCTAAAAAATAAATGTATTGAAACATAAAAATCCCGACTATATGGCCACCAAAACAATGTTTCCCCTAGTCCAGTGGAAGAATCTAGTTCTGAAAGACATAAGTGAAAAATAACTGATTATATGTTCAAGTCAGACACGAAGAGAAAGTTTCTTCTCTCAGAGGCTTATGAATTTTTGGAACTCTCTCCCTCAAAGGGATGGTGGAATCAGAGTCTTTGAATAACTTCAAGCAGAGATAATTAGATTTGCAAGGGAATGAGAGGTTATTAGGGATGAAACAGAGGAAAGAATGGTGCAGTCACACAGCTGGTACAGTCACTACCGCATGGCATAGAGATCCAAGTTCAATCCTACTATTGGTTCTCTTTATATGGAAGTTGTATGGGAGAATAAAAAAATGGGATTAATATCTAATTAGTGTTAGATGGGTGGTTGATGGTTGCAATGGATTTGAAGGGCTGAAAGGCCTGTTTTGTGCTATATCTCTCCATGACTCTAAACTACATTTGAGGTTAAAGTCAGATGACCCATGATCTGATAGAATGTCAAGGTTAGTTCAAGGGATTACACAACTCCTAATTCATATGCTGATAGGTTCAGACTGGGTGTTGGGGTATATCTCTACCAAAGGAGGTGTAAGGCACTCCTTCCTTCTACTTGCCTGTAAGGTGCAGCACTTGCTTAGGCCCATGATCAGGGTCACATGAAACCATGGGAGCAGGTTGTGGATGCTCGTATGAGCAGCTGGTGCATTTCATGAGTCCTGGGTATGTGACAACTGTTCCCAGGCAGATAATCTCTGAAGAGTATTGATAAGATGGGGTCACCCATCTTGTAATGACACTACCCAGAAAAGGGCATTGGCAAACCACCTCTGTAGAAAAACTTGCCAAGAACAGTCATGGACATGGAAAGACCATGATCGCCCTCATCATACAACACAGCACATAACGAACAAACATAGGTTCATTTATTCAGTGCATTTTCCACATCTGTATCTGTGCCCTGCAACACGAAAGATCGGAGACCTGACATCTGAACATCTGTTTCATGATAAGAACATACCAAAACTTTGAACTGGATGGGAATGCTCAGCTGAAATGCCATCTACAGATTCATGGGTGACACCACTACTGTTGGTATAATCTTAGATGCTAATGAGGAAGCGTAAAGAGTGAAGTATAGATCAGCTGGTTGAATGCTATTGTAACAACAACCTCTGATTCAGTGTCAGCAAAACCAAGGAATTGATAGTGGGCTTCAGGACGGAGAGGTCAGGAAAACATAACCAGTCCTCATTGAGGGGTCAGCAATGGGCATCAACATCACAGAGGTTCCACTGTAGGCCCAACAGATTGATACAAGATGTACACTGGAAAGCATTCTGTCCGGTAGCTTCATGGTTTGATATAGAGCCTCAAATATATAGGATCACAAGACAGCAAGTGCAGGTGATAGTTTTTATGAATAGAAATAGTGATTTTATATTTATGAACAGAGGCTGAAGTGAATGTGTGTCTCTCGATATTATTGATCGTATCAAAATCACGAATCTTTGTAATGTAATTAGGAGGATAAGATAATGATGAACATTCTTGGACACAATATTGAGGTTAATATGCACAATAAAAGCAAATAAAGGGCAGCATCATTTTCAGGAAGGTGCTATACAAAAGCTGAAAACATTGATTTTTCATGACTGTGCAAATACAGAGCAACTGCAAGACATAAAACCATGCAGTTGATCCTGGTAAGTAATAATATTAATGAAAGCAACCACAATGCTTTCAATCTTTCAGGATTGATTGATGTTACTACCACGGGGTCTTTGTGACAAAGAGAAACAACCTCTGAACAAGAGTGACAATGTTTATCAAAGACTGAAGTTTTTAGCTGATTGTGATAATTTTGCTCAGTGGGACATTTTATTGTCCCTTATCCCTGCCTATGACATTCCAGCTCTGCCAATGAAACATTGGCTACCAATCCCTAAGAAACCTAGCACTATCTTATGTATGAATGTTGCACAAATCATAGGACCCGGTTCATATGCATTGAATCATACAGCAAAACATCTGTTGAAGTGAATAATAGGAAGAAAATGTGTACCATCAATGATGGTGTTTCCTCACGATCAACTTTGTGATGAACAAATATTTCTCCAGTCTCTCTGTCAATCGAGAACAAGTTTCTCTCAGGATCCTCATCAACACCCTCACCGGAAATTATAAATATCAGTGTATGGTTTTTTGACCTGTCATTGGAAAGCTGTAAGAGAAGAAAGCTGTTACTTCTGGAAATGATTGTCCAAGAGAATGAGACAAAGTGACTTATTAAAAGCATTTCTTTAAAATATACAATTACTTAGCTTTTAACTTGCAGACATGATGTACCATTAAAAACTTAGGCTTTGAATTTTCTCTAAGGGTTAAATTTTATGTCTGAGCTATTAATCTTTATTAAATAAGTAAAGTTACGCCAGTCTGTTTGAAATGGATTGCAGGTTCTTAGTTGATCTGGAATCTATGACAAGTTTTCACAATCTACAGCAGATGGGCATGCCAATGCTGTACACTTGTGTTTGGCTTTTGCAAGAACTGAGAGACAAGTTTTACTTACTGTGGAGTGCTCTGCTATCCTTTATTTCTTAGGATTGAATGAACACTTTCCCATTTTATTACAAAAGTGTTTCAAAGAATATCCACTATCTTTATCAGATTTTAACTGGACTTAATCATGTATTGGCTTGAAAAGATATATAATATCTTGTATTATCTCACAGAAAGCACAGCCTGACTGAAGTGCACCAAGATTTCAAAATAATGAAAACCCCCTGAGCCTTGTTCCTTGTTTCTTTAACTATCCCTCTGCTTCCACTTTCTCTCTGTTTAATTTCAGATTCCAACCTTGGAGAAACAAGGAGAGATACAAGTACCTCTGAACATAAGACTTGGGCAAACAGAAAGATCAACACAAGCAAGAGCAGGTTAAATGGGAAAGGGAAAAATGTGAGTGGATGAAGAGAAGGAATGTGTGTTCAAAATAAATATGAAACAAAACATGTGATCCATTGAAAAAAAGAGTATTAAAAAGAAGAAATCTAGAGAAGGAGAAAGGAAAATAAGTTTGAGGAAAGAGTCTGTGAAGATATATTCTTACTGTAAAAATCCAACGTCTATCTTGACAGCAGGGACCATAGCAGGAACTCCATAAAAAGCAAAACATAGTGACATTGGTTAGATATGGAACAGCATGTAGTTGAATGGTGGACTGTGTGCATCAGCAAGGTGGATTTATTTTGGATCAAGTTGAGGTATTTGCAATCCCTGTCACAGTTACAGTACTCATGACACTAGGGATGGCACAATGAATAGGTCTAGAAATTGGATTGCAGACCCAATTTGACTGTAAGTTTGATAGTGAATAATCACTCCAATATTTTCGCATACTCCTCCCCCCCAACTTACCAATCCAATTAAAATGCTCAATGCTTATCATTGATACAGGTAGCAGAAGCCTAAATTGAGTCCACTGGAGAAGAACTGCCTATGACCTTTAGGAAACTGACACAAAGGGTCATCTTCCCTTGTACCATGATTGGAGGGCATTATTTCCTGGTGACGTGCTGTACTAGCCTTAATTATAGGAGTGCCAGGAGCTGATTTGGTGATCGCCGTTATCAGAATGAATGAAAGGGTTTCTTCTTCAAAGGCTTTCCATTAAGCAATTGAAACCTGCATAGCTGGAAGTTCATGGATAAGCTTGGAAGTTATGAAAGTGTGATTGAATCATCTACACCAACAGCCAGTCTGAAAAAGCTCCCTTTATTCACACTCTTTGCCTCCTGCCAATTAACCACTGCTTTATCCATGATAGAATCTTTCCTATAATAGTGTGGGCTCGTAGCTTGTTAAGTAGCCCCATGTGTGGCACCTTGTCAAAATCCAAGACACAACAACAACCAATTTTCTTTCGTCTATGCTGTTTGTTGTTTCTTCAAAGAATTCCAACAGGTTTGTCAGGCAAGATTTTCCCTTGAGGAACCCATGTTGACTATGGCCTATTTTATTATGTGCCTCTAAGTTCCCAGAGACATCATCCTTAATAATTGACTCCAACATCTTCCCAACCATTGAACTCAGACTAACTGACCTAGAGTTTCCTTGCTTCTGCCTCTTTCCCTTCTTGAAGAGTGGTGTGACATTTGCAATTTTCCAGTCTTCCAGAACCATTCCAGAATCTAGTGATTCTTGAAAGATCATTACTAATGCCTCCACACTCTCTGCAGACACCTTTTTCAGAACTCTGGGGTGTACACCATCTAGTCCAGGTGACTTATTGACCTTCAGACCTTTCAGTTTCCCAAGAACCTTCTCTCCAATTATCATAACTGGACACACTTCATGACCCCTGACACCTGGAACTTCACTAGCGTCATCCACTATGAAGACTAATACAAAATACTTATGCAGTTTGTCGGCTATTTCCTTGTTTCCCTTTACTGCCTTCCAGGATCATTTTGGCAGTTCAAATTCCACTCTCACCTCTCTTTTATACTTAATGTATCTGAAGAAACTTTTGGTATCCTCCTTAACATTATTGGCTAGTTTACTTTCATATTCCATCTTTATCTTCTTAATGACTTTTTTAGTTGCCTTTTGTTGGTTTTTAAAAGCTTCCCAATTCTCTAACTTCCCACTCATTCTTGCTCTATTATATGCACTCTCTTTGGCTTTTCTGTTGGCTATGACTTCCCTTGTTAACTGCAATTGTATCATTGTTCCTTTAGAATATTTCTTCCTCTTTGGGATGGATATATCCTGTACCTTCTGAATTGCTACCAGAAATTCCAGCCATTGCTGCTCTACCATCATCCCTGCTAGTGTCTTTTCCATCAATTCTGGCCAACTCTTCAGTCATGCCTCTGTGCATCCCGTTACTCCACTGTAACACTGATACATCTGACTTTGGCTTTCCTTCTCAATTTCAGGGTGAATTTGATTATATTATGATTACTTGACCCTAATGGCCCCAAGGTCTCTGATTAATTCTGGTTCATTGCACAACAACTAATCCAGAATAGCCGATCCCTTATTGGGCTCAACCATGAGCTGCTCTAAAAAGCCAATTCGTAGGCATTTTAGAAATTCTCCCTCCAGGAATCCAGTACCAACATTATTTTCCCAATCTACCTGCATATTGAAATGCCCCATGACTATTGTAACATTGCTCTTTTGGACTGCATTTTCTGCCTCCCGTTGTAATTTGTAGACTACACCCATACTACTGTTTGGGTGTCTGTATACAATTCCCATCAGGGCCATTTTACCTTGCAGTTCCTTAGCTCTTTGCACAAAGATCATCACCTTCTGACTGTATGTCACCTCAGAGCAATGCAACCCGTTCTGCCTTCCTGCTTGTCCTTTTGATACAATATGTATCCTTGGATGTTAAGCTCCCAGCTATAATCTTCTTTCAGCCATGGTTCAGTGATGCCTACAACATCATATCTGCCAATCTGCAACTGTGCTACAAGTTTCTCTGCCTTATTACATATACTGTGTGCATTCAAATATAACGCGTTCAGTCCTGTATTTACCTCATTTGATTTTGTCCACCTTTTACGTTGCAACTCATCCTGTTGACTGCAGGCTAAAATGAAATGTCATTGAAGTGTAGAAAATTTTTTAAGAACTTGACTGGCAAGATACAGAGAGGATGATTCCCCTGTTCAAGACATCTAAGATTGGTGGGCAGAGTTTCGGAATAAATATGAGGCCATTAGGAATGAGGTTAGGAGAAATGTCTTCAGTCAGGGTATTGTCTGCCTTTGGAATTCTCAGGTTCAGGGAGCTGAAGAATCCCAGCCATTATATGTATTCATAACAAAAGTAAGTAAATTTCTGGATGTTAAAAGAATCAACAGGTATATATAGGAATGGTGCTGGAAAAAGGATGCTCAGATAAAAGATCAGCTATGATATTGATAAATGACAGAGCAGCCTGGAAGGGATAGATAGCCGACTTCTGCCCTAGTGAGAAGGGGGATTGGATATGAGCTTGCTATCATCTTCATCAGTTCTGTAACCCACTCTCTATACTGTGACTGCCCCAATTATTGTCAATACCTGTGCCTGTCTTGCATAACTTGTATCGTTGGTTTGTGCTTCAGCGTCTTGAGTTCACAGACTGTGAATGTGCACCAATCTACATCTAATGTGCATTTAGAGCCTATAATTGTGTTATAGAAAGGCAGGCACTAGCTTCAAGAATGAGGCCAGGTCATTTTGACATGCATTACTTCTACACTGCAATTCCAACACATTTTTTTTAGATCAACTACATTTGTAGGTTGTGTTTGTAAAGTGCATAAATTTGATATACAGTCATTTGCCCTATCTGATCCCAGTCTCTTGCTCCATTTGAGAGATGTATGCAATGAACCCATGGAAAGATGAAGTCTCTGGGGCTTCCACAGCTGGAGGTATACGGCAGCAGTTTGACAAAACTTAGGTTGTGGACACATCCTGTGCACCTGTTGTACAGGAGAAATTTCTAGAAACTTTCACAACTGTAACCAACACCAAATAAATTTAAATAGAAAATAATGAGTTACAGCTTTTTTCCTGACTCCAAAATAATGATAATGCTTAACACAAGGCGACAATAAGCCGGTCATCAACATTCTATGTGAGGCAGAAACAGAATTGCACTACCTTATTACTTTATGAAAGACATAGATTTATTTTATGCTAATTTGTTCTCATTAAAAAAAAGTTTTCTTTCTTCCATTACAATGCTTACTTGTATAGCTTTTTTTGGGTAAGGTCCTGGATCTTCCTCTACAAGTCTAAAAACAGCAGAAATCCACCTTCTCTTTTCCCGGTGCAGTATGATCGAATGCTGTTCTTCAGCCCTGCACATGTCCTAAATTTAAGCATTTCAGTTTTTAATATATAAAGTATCCAAGATTCATGTGTAATATTTTTATTAACAGGTACTTTCTTTAAGCTCCAGTTCTGGAAATCTGAAGTTGTATTTAATCCATCAATAAGAGATCCACTTCAAAGAAATCTGCTTTCTTAAATCTTAAACAGCACCGAATTCTGAAACCATTCAAGTTTATCCATACATAACATCATTAAATAATAGCACTATGCATGCTTTTGAAAGCAAAATCGGTAGAAAGTTCAGACTTCATCTTATTTGGGTCTAGCCTTCTGATTTAGGTGAAGGGAAGGAGATGTTCAGCTCCAGCTGCACACGGTGAAGTATTGTGCATGCAATGTGGAAGTCAGGGTGCTCAGGCATCAGCTGTATTTTTAATTAAACCGACAGTCTGCAGGGTGCCATATGATTCATCCATGCAAATTATTGGATTGACACTTGGCTATTAGCCAGTTAACCAGCAAGATAAATTTATGCATTCCTGATGCCACCAGCTTCCACAAAAAAAAAACAAATTTTTAAATTTACGGAGTCTTTTCTGCTCCATATGTAAAGAAATGATTAGTGTTTGTACTCCAAGGACCACAGTCCATTCCCATTCAGGGCAAATAAGGTTCTAATTGTACCTAAAGACCTTCTTATTATAAAAATAAGGTTACTACCTGAAACAGGCTAGAGTTTTGAATAGAAATATAGAAACATAGAAAATCTACAACACAATACAGGTCCTTCAGCCCACAAAGCTGTGCCGAACATGTCCTTACCTTAGATATTATCTAGGGTTACCCACAGAAACTTTCCTGGACACTAGAAACTACAAAGGAAGTAAATAAAAACTTCCCTGAGCACTAGAAACTGCAGAGCAATTTAGCTCACATATTAGAGCAGCTTTGCTCAGAAGATGGGTGAAAAGTGGGGTGAGGGCTGGGTTGTCTGGGCTGAAGAACAGCAAAGAGGAGGGTGATAAGTAGTGAATAAATTTCAAAGAAAAGGAGCCTATCTAGGGGATATTTGATACCTCGATCTGCCATATCTTTGGCCCAGCTGAAGATTGAGGTCCATAAATAATGCAGAGTAGAATCAACCATTTCATTCCAAACTGCCTCAGTACTGGAAGCCTGTGACACAATGGTTTACAAGCACATTGCATCAGAGGAGAAGGATGTAAACAGAAAATCTGGGAGAAAACAACTGACGCACTAACCATTTGGCAATCACTTCTTTGAAAAACAAATCACTTTATAGAATATAGAACATAGAACAGTACAGCACAGTACAGGCCCTTTGGCTCACAATGTTGTGCCGACCCTTAAACCCTACCTCCCATATAATCCAAACACCCACCTTAAATTTCTACGTATACCTGTCTAGTAAGCATCTTAAATTTCACTGGTGTATCTACCTCCACCACTGACTCAGGCAGTGCATTCCACACACCAACCATTCTCTGAGTGAAAAACCTTCCTCTAATATCCCCCTTGAACATACCACCCCTACACTGAAGCCATGTCCTCTTGTATTGAGTAGTGGTGCCCTGGGGAAGGGGCACTGGCTGTCCACTCTATCTATTCCTCTTAATATCTTGTATACCTCCATCATGTCTCCTGTCATCCTCCTTCTCTCCAAAGAGTAAAGCCCTAGCTCCCTTAATCTCTGATCATAATGCATACTCTCCAAACCAGACAGCATCCTGGCAAATCTTCTCTATACCCTCTCCAATGCTTCCACATCCTTCCTATAGTGAGGCGACCAGAACTGGACACAGTACTCCAAGTGTGGCCTAACCAGAGTTTTATAGAGCTGCATCATTACCGCACGACTCTTAAACTCTATCCCTCGACTTATGAAAGCTAACACCCCATAAGCTTTCTTAACTACCCTATCTACCTGTGAGGCAACTTTCAGGGATCTGTGGACATGTACCCCCAGATCCCTCTGCTCCTCCACACTACCAAGTATCCTGCTATTTGCTTTGTACTCTGCCTTAGAGTTTGTTCTTCCAAAGTTTACCACCTCACACTTCTCCAGGTTTCCACATCTTTCCACCTTTATCTCTAATTGGTCCTATCTTCACTCCTGTCAACCTTCTGTTCTTCACATAATTGAAGAATGCCTTGGGGTTTTCCTTTACCCTACTCGTTAAGGCCTTCTCATGCCCCCTTCTTAAGCTCTTTTCTTGCTACCCTATATTCCTCAATAGACCCACCTGATCCTTGCTTCCTAAACCTCATGTATGCTGCCTTCTTCCACCTGACTAGATTCTCCACCTCACTTGTCACTCATTGTTCCTTCACCCTACCATTCTTTATCTTCCTTACTGGGACAAATTTATTGCTAACAACCTGCAAGAGCTCCCTAAACATCGATCACATGTCCAAAGTACATTTCCCGGCAAAAACATCATCTCAATTCACACCTGCAAGTTCTAGCCTTATAGCCTTATAATTTGCCCTTCTCCAATCAAAAATTTTTCTGTCCTTTCTGACTCTATCCTTTTCTATCCAGGCCAGGGAGCAGTGGTCACTGTCTCCCAGATGCTCACCCATTGAGAGATTTGTGACCTGACCCGGTTCGTTACCTAATACTAGATCTAGTACGGCATTCCCCCTAGTCGGCCTGTCAACATACTGTGACAGGATCCGTCCTGGACACACTTAACAAACTCTGCCCTGTCTAAACCACTGGAACTAATCAGGTGCCAATCAATATTATGTAACATAATGCACAGTATTGTGCAAAGTAAGATCTGTTTTAAAGTTTCTGACTTCACATCAAAGCTGTTCAGATACAAAAAGCTACAGTCCTTGAAGGAAATGTTGAATGAGTCAGGATGAGCCTGCAGAGAAATTAGACTACAAATATCCCCTTCTACTCTCAGGTGACGCTACACTATAAGTGGAAACATATCATTAACAAAAATAATACAACATTTAAGCCATTAAAAGTGAATGAAAAGATGAAACCTTGTTTGACAGAACACAATAGTGGGACCTTGAGCAATATACGGTAGGTATGTTTTTACTTAATCTTAATTAGTATAGGTTTAAACTGTGAACTCACAGATTTGTATTTTAGATACCACAAAGCAAAAGAAATCTGAGCTATGAAATTCAATTTGAAAGAAACTCACTTAGTTTCTTTCACATTAAATTTTGATTAATAGTTGGCAATTGTATGGCCAGAGCAAAAAAATGTCATACCGTTTTCAACTGGCACCATTAAGAATGCAGAGAAAGAAAAGCTGCTGCTTGATTAAATCATGTTTCAATTCAGAGGTTTTCTTCTGCCTCCTACCTACCGACTAATCAATACAAAAACTGGCACAACATTTAATCTTTGAGCACTCTAAAATATACAAATCCTTCTTATAAAAATAAGTTCCCATCACCTTGTGCAGAGGTTAAAATTTAATATGATGAAGCAAATCAGTCTTTGCTAAAGCAGAAATAATATGTATTTTCTTGCTCTGCATTAAATTCATTGAGTCTTTTCTAACAAAGTGACTTGTTAAATTAAAAAATAAATCAGCAAAATATACTTACAATTACGAAGAAAAGCAGAAACGTATGCATTCCTAATTCCATGATGACTGTATATCCAACAACGCTGATGTTGAATTTGTTTTGCAAATCACAGTCGCAGATGGCTTATTTAATTCTCTGTGAGATGGCTTAATAAGATCAAATAACACAACCTGAAATTCCTGTTTTTAATGTCAACTTATTTACTTCACAGTTTTCCTCACTTTAATGTTCCACCAGTAACTACAGGTTCCAGAGAATTAAGTGAATTTCTCTCAGTTACGATGAAGTTGGGTTTGACTTTAACAGAGTAATGATATTTTACAGTATATTTGAACAATAAATCCAAACAAATTAAAGTTTATGCTACTTTAATTAGAAATCAATAATAAACACTAGTAACAAATTCACTTAATCCATCACAGGAATATCACCTTGCTTTCTGTTTTCTTTGCAGGCATGTATCTATTTGTTGTTTGTTGTCTGAAAAGTGTACATCGTGCCAAGGCTAATCTGCATTCAGTGAATCGAAATTTGATCAGAAACTGATGTATGTGAAAAAAGAAGAGATTTCTAATACTGCTCAGCTCAGATTGTGGGTGGAGTTATTGTCGTAATTTTGAAGCTCCAACTCAGATTTTCCAAAATAAATCATATCCCATTACAGAAAAACAGAGTGTCAACAGAAATGCAACAATATTTCACAGCTAGATATTTTCGTCATTTTCAAAAGCCATGTCGCCCCTTCTTAACTTCATGCAGCTGAAGACAAAGTTCATGTGAATGAAGTACTCTTTCAAAGTATCTAGCAGTGCCTGCAGGCTAGTCTCATTTCTCCTGATTAACTTTGAGATTGGGATTCTGAGATATTTGGCTGTTGTCCTGCAATAATTCTGTTGTTTTTTAAGTCATTAAAATGACACAAGTGTAGCCTGGTGAAGTTAACAATGGAATGGAAGAGGAAGCTGTTGAAAGAAGATACCGCCATCTGCTAGATTTGTGGTGTTCCAACTAAATACGTCCTGGAGTTCTCTACTTTAGACAATCTAGTTCAGCCTGCAGTTCTCTATTAGCATCACTCCGTAGTTGCAATTCCTCGTGAATGCTTAATGCGCTAATTAGATAATGCCACAAACTGCTATTCTTCCCTAATTTTGTCACGTTTTCATGTAGTTGCATTACCTCAATTACATTGATTTCATCTACATCACTTGTAAGACTAAAATCGTCTTGTTAAAGAATAGTAATTATCACACGTTATACTTTTAAAATTGCTGTTTTTCCAAGTCTATCTGCTTTTTCAGGTTTTCCTTCTCTTGGATCGTAGCCTGCAGTTGTTTACTGAGACCTCGGAGTTCTTCTTCATTTGCTTCCATGTTTTCATTTTATAATCTGAATGTAGATAATTCACTTTGCAACAAATTCCTTTTCCTTTTGTATCCTTGTAATAATTTCCTCCATTTTCCAATCTCTTTTCCAACTCACAGTTGTTCTTGTCGGGTACTTCTATTTGTTGTTGGAGTTCTGCACATTTACCCTGGGCTTCAACCATAAAATCTGAGGATTTTCCTCAAGTTCTGAAACATATTTCTTAAATTCTTGACCATTTGCGATAAATATACTGCTATTAAGATTCCATCTCCTCTGCCTGTGAACTGTTGGATCCTCCATTCAGCGTTTCTTTGACTTCTTCCCACCTAATCCCATTAATACCAAGATACTTTTCTGCAGACTTGACTATAATTTTAATTTTCTCAGTTCTCTGGCTTGTTTGCACTGAACAATTAATTGCATCCACCATAAAAAGTACGAAATCCTGTCTTCTCATTAATAGTGTATCCTTATTTTTCATATTACAGCCCTCACAATTCATCAGTTTATTATTCCCTGTATTGGTTTGCTTGACAGCCTTTTTGTTAGCGAATTCTTTCACTGCCTCTGCATAACTGATTCCTTGAGTTACTTTTACATATTGTATCTCAGCTGCCTTCTTGCTATAAATGCACCCTCGATAAGCTGCGCTGTGCTCCTGACCACACTTGCAGCATTTCAGCCTAGCTCCCGCTTCACATTTCCCATATTCATGTTCTCCAGCGCATTGCCCACATCTTTGTTTTCCTCTGCAGACCACCGCAATGTGCCCGAATTTCTGATATTTATTGCATCTTAAAGGTGGTGGTATATATTTTCTAACGGCACAACACATAAGCCCTAAGTAAACGTTAGTCGGCAAACTCTCTTCATCAAAGTTAATCATTACCAATAAACTATCACACTTTTTCCTGTTTCTTGTAACTTTCAAACGCTTGGCCTCAATAATTTTTGTTCCTTTTATATTCTGTTTAATCTAATCCATAGTAACTTTTGTTGGTATCCATGAAATAACTCCTCTAGTCCACTTTCTATTGTTGAGTATTGAACACTGTACTTCTTTGCTGTCTATTTTACTTAATCTTATCACTTTGCCTTGCTGAGCACTATCCCGACAAATCATTAATAGCAATCCATTTCGCAAAATCTTTGCTCTTTTAATCTCGCCTATAATTTTGTTGAGCATCTTCTTCAAATGAATCAGGTTCCAATAACCAAAATACTTCTCTTAGTTTTACAATTGCTTTAATCTCATCTTCTTTCCATTGCTTTGCTGTCCTGTTTTGACCGTCCGCTGACTCCAGGTTCCCGTACCTCTGCTTTCTTTTCTTCCTCTTTCCATTCCGTTCCTCTTTCCCGCCGACCTCCATCTCTAGTTTACTTCCACTCTCGCCAAAAAATTCCTTCAACAGCTTGGCTCTTTTCTTGATGTTCTCTCTCTCCGCCACTTTCCAGTGAGCTCCACAATCAACTCCCGCTCTCCTACTCACATCGTCCAACACTCGGACACTGCAGTTCATCCGCCGCCAGGCTTTGACTCGAGAGATTCTGGCAGTTGGACCGTGCAATCAAGTCAATCAAGATTTGAATAGCTCAGCAGAAAGCAGTTGATTAGACAATCAAGATTTGAATAGCTCAGACTCAGCAGAAAGCAGCTGATTGGGCAATGGAGGTCAGGTGACCAAACATTTTGAAAAGCTCAAACAGATAAATAGAGGGGTAGCTCAAGCGGAGCAACCAGTGAAGGGGTGGAGCTTTGAGAAGAGGTGGAGGACAAGCTTGTTCCCAATTAGGCTTTACAATGTCTCCTGAGATGGTGATGTGCCTCTCATGTGAGATGTGGCAGTCTCGGGGGAACTCCCCTCTCCTGCAGAGTCACATCTGCCAGAAGTGCATACGGCTGGGTGATATGGAAGACCACGTAAGGAAATTGGAGCAGCAGCTGGATGACCTTTGACTCATAAGGGAGAATGAGGCAGTCATAGATGAGACCTACAGGGAGGTAGTCACACCTAGGCTGCTGGAAGCAGGTTGTTGGGTGACAATCAGAGGGGTGAAAATGAAGATGAGTAGACAGGTAGTGCAGAGCGCCCCTGCAACCATTCCCCTGAATAATAAGTATACTATCCTGGATACTGTTGGCGGGATGACCGACTATGGTGGCAGGGCCTCCAGCACTGAGTCTGACCCTGTGGTGCAGAAGGATGGGATGGAGAAGAGGAGAGCTGTCGTCGTTGGAGACACTATAGTCAAGGGAGCAGGCATGAGATTTTGTTGACGTGAGAAGGACACCCGCATGGTTTGTTGCCTCCTGGGTGCCAGAGTCCAGGATGTCTCTGACCGAGTGCACGAAATCCTGGTATGAGAGAGAAAACAACCAGAAGTCGTGATACATGTTGGTACCAATGACATAGGCAGGAAGAGGGATGAGGTCCTAAAGTTTGAGTTTTGGGAACTAGGCAGAAGGCTGAAGAACAGGATCTCAAGAGTGGTGTTCTCAGAATTGCTGCCAGTGCTCTGTTATAGTGATGCTAAGAATGGGAGGAGATGGCTGTTAGATGCGTGGCTGAGGAGTTGGTGCAGGGAGCAGGGTTTTAGATTTTTGGATCATTGGGATCTCTTCTGCGGAAGGTGGGACCTGCACAGATTGGATGGGTTGCACCTGAACTTAAGGGGGAGCAATATCCCTGCAGGTAGGTTTGCTAGCATGGTTCAGGAGTGTTTAAACTAATTTAAAAAGGGGATGGGACCCAGAGCGATAGAGCAGTGGAGGAAGTGCATGGAGTAAAGCCAGATCTAACATATAGAGAGGCTTTGAGGAAAGAGAAGCAGAATAAAGGGCGTAAAGGTAGTAAGGTAGAAGGGCTGAAATGTGTGTACCTCAATGCAAGAAGCATCAGGAACAAAGGTGATGAACTGAGAGCTTGGATACATACTTGGAATTATGATGTAGTGGCCATTACAGAGACTTGGCTGGCATCAGGGCAGGAATAGATTCTCAATATTCCTGGATTTCAGTGCTTTGAAAGGGATACAGAGGGGGGAAAGGGGAGGAGGGGTGGCATTACTGGTCAGGGATACTATTACAGCTACAGAAAGGATGGGTAATGTAGCAGGATCCTCTTTTGAGTCAGTATGGGTGGAATTCAGGAACAGGAAGGGAGTAGTTACTCTATTGGGGGTATTCTATAGCCCCATTGGTAGCGGCAGAGATACTGAGGAGCAGATTGGGAGGCAGATTTTGGAAAGGTGCAAAAATAACAGGGTTGTTATCATGGGTGACTATAACTTCCGTAATATTGATTGGCACCTGATTAGTTCCAAGGGTTCAGACGGGGCAGGGTTTGTTAAGTGTGTCGAGGATGGATTCCTGTCACAGTATGTGGACAGGCTGACTAGAGGGAATGCCATATTAGATCTAGCATTAGGTAACAAACCGAGTCAGATCACAGATCTCTCAGTGGGTGAGCATCTGGGGGACAGTGAGCACCACTCCCTGGCCTTTAGCATTATCATGGAAAAGGATAGAATCAGAGAGGACAGGAAAATTTTTAATTAGGGAAGGGCAAATTATGAGGCTACAAGGCTAGAACTTGCAGGTGTGAATTGGGATAATGCTTTTTCAGGGATATGTACTATGGACATGTGGTCGCTGTTTAGGGATCTCTTGCAGGATGTTAGGGATAAATTTGTCCCGGTGAGGAAGATAAAGAATGGCAGGGTGAAGGAACCATGGGTGACAAGTGAGGTGGAGAATCTAGTCAGGTGGAAGAAGGCAGCATACATGAGGTTTAGGAAGCAAGGATCAGATTGGTCTATTGAGGAATATAGGGAAGCAAGAAAGGAGCTTAAGAAGTGGCTAAGGAGAGCAAGAAAGGGGCATGAGAAGGCCTTGGCGAGTAGGGTAAAGGAAAACCACAAAGCATTCTTCAATTATGTGAAGAACAAAAGGATGACAGGAGCGAAGATAGGACCAATTAGAGATAAAGGTGGGAAGATGTGCTTGGAGGGTGTGGAAGTGAGCAAGGTCCTCAATGAATACTTCTCTTCGGTATTCACCAATGAGAGGGAACTTGATGATGGTGAGGACAATATGAGTGAAGTTGATGTTCTGGAGCATGTTGATATTAAGGGAGAGGAGGTGTTGGAGTTGTTAAAATACATTTGGGCGGATAAGTCCCCAGGGCCTGACGGAATATTCCCCAGGCTGCTACACGAAGTGAGGGAAGAGATTGCTGAGCCTCTGGCTAGGATATTTATGTCCTCGTTGTCCACGGGAATCGTACCGGAGGATTGGAGGGAGGTGAATGTTGTCCCCTTGTTCAAAAAAGGTAGTAGGGATAGTCCAGGTAATTATAGACCAGTGAGCCTTACTTCTGTGGTGGGAAAGCTGTTGGAAAAGATTCTTAGAGATCGGATCTATGGGCATTTAGAGAATCATGGTCTGATCAGGGACAGTCAGCATGGCTTTGTGAAGGGCAGATCGTGTCTAACAAGCCTGATAGAGTTCTTTGAGGAGGTGACCAGGCGTATAGATGAGGGTAGTGCAATGGATGTGATCTACATGGATTTTAGTAAGGCATTTGACAAGGTTCCACATTGTAGGCTTATTCAGAAAGTCATGGCATGGGATCCAGGGAAGTTTGGCCAGGTGGATTCAGAATTGACTTGCCTGCAGAAGGCAGAGGGTCGTGGTGGAGGGAGTACATTCAGATTGGAGGGTTGTGACTCATGTTGTCCCACAAGGATCGGTTCTGGGACCTCTACTTTTTGTGATTTTTTTTATTAACGACCTGGATGTGGGGGTAGAAGGGTGGGTTGCCAAGTTTGCAGATGACACAAAGGTTGGTGGTGTTGTAGATAGTTTAGAGGATTGTTGAAGATTGCAGAGAGACATTGATAGGAGGCAGAAATGGGCTGAGAAGTGGCAGATGGAGTTCAACCCGGACAAGTGTGAGGTGGTACATTTTGGAAGAACAAACTCCAAGGTAGAGTACAAAGTAAGTGACAGGATACTTGGTAGTGTGGAGGAACAGAGGGATCTTGGGGTACATGTCCACAGATCCCTGAAAGTTGCCTCACAGGTAGATAGGGTAGTTAAGAAAGCTTATGGAGTGTTAGCTTGCATAAGTCGGGGGATAAAGTTTAAGAGTTATGAGGTAATGATGCAGCTCTATGAAATTCTGATTAGGCCACATTTGGAGTACTGTGTCCAGTTCTGGTCACCTCACTATAGGAAGGATGTGGAAGCATTGGAGAGGGTACAGAGGAGATTTACCAGGATGCTGTCTGGTTTAGAGAGTATGCATTATGATCAGAGATGAAGGGAGCTAGGGCTTTACTCTTTGGAGAGAAGGAGAATGAGAGGAGACATGATAGGGTTATATAAGATATTAAGAGGAATAGATAGAGTGGACAGCAAGTGCCTCTTCCCCAGGGCACCACTGGTCAATAACAGAGGACTTGGAGGGGTGGGAAGTTCAAGGGGGATATTAGAGGAAGGTTTTTTTCTTAGAGTGGTTGGTGCGTGGAATGCACTGCCTGAGTCAGTGGTGGAGGCAGATACACTAGTGAAATTTAAGAGACTACCAGACAGGTATATGGAGGAAATTAAGGTCGGGGATTATATGGGAGGCAGGGTTTGAGGCTTGGCACAACATTGTGGGCTGAAGGGCCTATACTGTGCTGTACTATTCTATGTTCTATATGTTACCCTAAACCCAAAAAGATACTTTCTTTGAATGTCAGCTGTGAGCACAGGGAGCTTGCTGTTGGCCATACATGCTGTCCTACTATGCTAGTTGGAGGTAGATTTTTACATATTCCCTTCCAGAATACTTCCTTGCTCTTATGTTATGATTAAGTCAATCTTGAAGGGAATTGAACCTGAAGCAATAAGTCTGTTTCTCTTTCTATTGATGTTGCCTGGTGTGCGAGTATTTTCAGCATTTGCAGATTTTTATTTTAATATTAATCCTGTAGGTCTCCTTAACTACATCATTTGAAGCAATCTTCAAGGATGTACTGACAGACAATCAGGCTTGCTTTTCCTTTGCAATTCTCAGTTTCTTGTCACTTATTATGGATTGCCTTGCCTTGTTTTTCTTTTACAAATAAAGCAAAGGAGCAAATACAAAGGAACAAATTTGTTCAAGATTGCAGACAGTAACAAGAAACATCAGGTTGTAATCGTAGGTGATGATAATTTCCACATATTGACTGGGACTCCCATTATTATGAAAAGGCTGGATGGCACTATTCCCTCTAAACTGCATGGGTATGCAACCATGCAGTAAATGTAATGCCCCACACACATAGCCTTTGTTGCCGCACAGCTGGAATTGTCTTAATATTTAAACATTTTAAAGTGCCGCGCTTTTTTCAGGCTGTGTAAAAACAAATAAATAAATAAATTCCTGCTCAGGGCGATGGTTTGTCCATGCAGCTGTAAAAATAATTCGAGGCAACATTGATGGATGTGACAGAGTTTCTCAGACATGTTTGGGTAAATTTCCTTAATTGAAGTCCCAACTACAGAGTGCAATATAGGGCAGATGTAGCTTGTGTAGGGTGACACTTTGCATCTAGTGATCATAATTCCATTGGTTTCAAGATAATTATGGAGAAGGATAGGTTTGATGTTCGGGTTAAGATTCTAAGTTGGAGAAAGGCCAATTTTGACAGTATCAGAAAAGATCTAGATTGGAACAGATTGTTTTCTGGCAAAGGTGTACTTGGTAAGTGGAAGGCCTTCAAAAGTGAAGTGTTCAAAGCACAGAGATTGTATGTTCCTGTCAGAAAAAAAGGATAGAATAACAGGTTTAGGGAACATTGGTTTTTGAGAGATATTAAGGGCCTGGTTAAGAAGAAGGTTGTGGCGCGTGGCCAAGTGGTTAGGGCGTTGGACTAGCGATCTGAAGGTCGTGGGTTCGAGTCTCGGCCGGGGCAGCATGTGTGTCCTTGAGCAAGGCACTTAACTACACAATGCTCCAGTCTACCCAGCTGAGAATGGGTACCGGCAAAAATGCTGGGGGTTAACCTCACGATAGATTGGCGTCTTATCGGGGGTCGGGGGGGGGGGGGAAGTCTCGTACTTTCAGTCCCTTCACGCCACGGAATAGGCACCGGCCTGATGGCCACAAGGCTTGTGACAGACTTTAAGAAGAAGGAGGTGCATAGTAAGTTTTTGCAGGAAGGAGTAAACGAAGTACTTGAGGAGTATAAGAAATGCAAGAAGGAAATTAGGAAGGCAAGAGGTTGCTCTAGCAGACAAGGTGAAAGAGAATCCCAAAGGTTTTGACCAAAATATTAAGATCAAATGATATCAAGAGACAAAATTGGTCCTCTGGAAAATCAGAGTGATCATCTAAGCATGGAGCAGAAATAAATGGGAAGATCATAAAATAATTTTTTGCATTTTTATTTACTCAGAACAGACACAGTCTATAGAAGTGAAGCAAACCAGCAGTGAGGTCATGGTCCATATAGAAATTACAAAATTTTTTTAAAAATTTACAAAAAAATTTATTTGCTGGCTTAAGGCAAACTAAGATGAATAAATCCCCAGAGCCAAACAAAGTTCTCCCTTGCATCTTGTGGCAGGCCAGTGCAGAAATTGCAAGGGCCCTAGCAGCGATATTTAAAACATCCTTCACTCTGGGTGAGGTGTGGATGATTGGAGGATAGCTGATGTTGTTTCAGAAAGGCTTTAAGAATAAACCTGTAAATTATTGGCCAGTGAGCCTGACATCATTAGTGGGCAAATTATTAGCGATATTCTAAGGGAATGAATATATAAGTATTTGCACAGACAAGGACTTATTCAAGGAAGTTCCAGGAAAGTTGATGATGGTAAGGCAGTGGATGTTGTCTACACGGACTTCAGCAAGGCCTTTGATGAGGTCCCACATAAGGGTTGGTCAAGCAGGTTTGCTCATTTGGCAATCAAAATGAGGTACTAAATTAGATTAGACATTGGATTTGCAGGAGAAGCCAGATAGCGATAACAGATGGTTGTATCTCTGACTGGAGGCTTGTGACCAGTGGTGTGCTGCAGCAATGTTTGTCCATTGTTGGCTGTCATTTATATCAATGACCTGGATGATAATGTAGTAAACTGGATCAGCAAACTTGCAAGTGATACTAAGATTGGGGGGTAGAGTGGACAACGGGCAAGGCTAACAAAGCTTATAGTTCAATCTGGACCAACCTGACAACTGGGCTGAAAAACGTCGGATAGAATTTAATGTGGAAAAGTACGAAGTGTTGCACTTTGGGAAGACCAACCAGGGTAGGACTTACATGATGAGTGGTAGGGTAGCGAGGTGTGTGCTAATAACAGGGATCTGCAAATATGGATATATAATTTCTTGAAAGTGGTGTTGCAGGGAGGTAGGGCGTTAAAGAATACTTTTGTCATATTGGCCTTCATAAATCAAAGTACTGGGTACAGGAATTGGGATATTATGTTCAAGATGTATAAGACATTGATGGGGCCTAATTTGAAGTATTGTGTGCAGGTATTGTCGCATGTCTGTCTGTCTGGGTACCATATCCGATGAGGACTTTGGTGACCATGGTTTTCCATATAGATCTATCCTTCGTTTTTTGGATGACTTCCATTTCCTCGATGTGTAGCCACCTGGCTATGCTTTTGATGTACATAAGCCGAGATCTTCCTCTAGGTTTACTCCCCTCAATCTTTCCAGAGAGTATGAGTTTTTCTAGTTTATCTTTCCGCATGATGTGTCCTAGGAATCTGAGTTGTCTTTCTCTTATTGTTGGTATGAGTGATCGAACTGCTTGGGCTCTTCTGAGAACTTCTTGATTTGATGTGTGTGTGGTCACATACCTATAGGAAATATGTCAATAAGATTGAAAGAGTGCAGAAAAAAATGTATAAGGATGTTGCCAGGACTTGAGCAGCTGAGTTATAGGGAAAGGATGAATAGATCAGGACTTTATTTCTTAGTGCGGAAGGGAGAACTGATAGCATAATACAAAATTATGAGGGGTATAGACAGAGTAAATACAAGCAGGCTTTTCCACTGAAGTTTAGTGAGGTTAGAACTAGAGATCATTGGTTAAATATAGAAAACCTACAGCACCATACAGGCTCTTCAGCCCACAAAGCTGTGCCGAACATGTCCTTCCCTTAGAAATTACCTAAGGTTACACATAGCCCTCTATTTTTCTAAGCTCCATGGTCCTATCCAGGAGCCTCTTAAAAGACCCTATCATATCCATCGTCGGCAGCCCATTCCATGCATTCACCACTCTCTGCGTTTATTAAAAAAAATCTTACCCTAACATCTCTTCTGTGCATACTTAAAACTGTGCCCTCTCGTGCTAGCCATTTCAGCCCTGGGAAAAAGCCTCTGACTATCCACACGATCAATGCCTCTCATCATCTTGTACACCTCTATCAAGTCACCTCTCATCCTCTGTCGCTCTAAGGAAAAAAGACCAAGTTCAATCAACCTATTCTCATAAGGCATACTCCCTAATTCAGGCAACATCCTTGTAAATCTCCTGTGCACATTTTCTACGGTTTCCACATCCTTCCTATAGTGAGGCAACCAGAACTAAGCACAATATTCCAAGTGGGGTCTGACCAGGGTCCTATATAGCTGTAACATTACCTCTCGGCTCTTAAACTCAATCCCATGATTGATGAAGGCCAATGTGCCCTATGCCTTCTTAAACAAAGTCAACCTGCACAGAAGCTTTGAGTGTTCTATGGACTCTGACCCCAAGATCCCTCTGATCCTCCACACTGCCAAGTGTCTTACCATTAATACTATATTCTGCCATCATATTTGACCTATCAAAATGAACCACCTCACACTTATCTGGATTGAACTCCATTTGCCACTTCTCAGCACAGATTTGCATTCTATCAACGTCCCACAGTAAACTCTGACAGCCCTCCACACTATCCACAACACTCCCAACCTTTGTGTCATCAGCAAATTTACTAATCCATCCCTCCACTTTGTCATCCAGGTTAGTTATAAAAATCACGAAGAGAAATGGTCCCAGAACAGATCCCTGAGGCACACCACTGGTCACCGACCTCCATGCAGAATATGACCAGTCTACAACCACTCTTTGCCTTCTGTTGGGAAACCAGTTCTGGATCCACAAAGCAATGTCCCCTTGGATCACATGCCTCCTTACTCTCTCAATAAGTCTTGCATGGGGTACCTTATCAAATGCCTTGCTAAAATCCATATACACTACATCCACTGCTCTACCTTCATCAATGTGTTTAGTCACATCCTCAAAAAAATCAATCAGGCTCATGAGGCACGACCTGCCTTTGACAAAGCCATGCTGACTATTCCTAATTGTATTATGCCTCTCAAAATGTTCATAAATCCTGCCTCTCAGGATCTTCTCCATCAGCTTACCAACCACTGAAGTAAGACCCACTGGTCTATAATTTCCTGGGCTATCTCTACTCCCTTTCTTGAATAAGGGAACAACATCCACAACCCTCCAATCCTCTGGAACCTCTCCCATCCCCATTGAGGATGCAAACATCATCACCAGAGGCACAACAATCTCCTCCCTTGCCTCCCACAGTAGCCTGGGTTACATCTCATCCGGTCCCGGTGACTTATCCAACTTGAGCTTTCTAAAAGCTCCAGCACATTCTCTTCCTTAATATCTACATGCTGAAGCTTTTCAGTCCACTGTAAGTCATCCCTACAATCACCAAGATCCTTTTCCGTAGTTAAGATTGAAAGGTAAAATGTTTAAGTGGAACATGAGGAGGAGCTTCTTCACTCAAAGAGTGGTGAGAGTGTGGAATGAGCTGCCTTCAAAGGTGGTGGATGCAGGTTTGATTTGAACATTAAAAGACTTTTGGATAGGTATATGGGTGGGAAGGGTATGGAGGGCTATGGTTCAGGTGTAGGTTGCTAAGACTAGGCAGATTAATAGCTATTCATAGACTAGATGGGCCAAAGGGCCTGTTTCTGTGCGGTAGTGTTCTATGACTCTATGATTCTAGAATTTCAGATTTATTAAGTCTGGAGTTTATTTGCAATGTTCTGACCACATGATATATATAATTGATATAGAATCATAGAAACATGTATAGAAACTGGCTGTTTTGACCCAAATCAACCATGCCAACTATAATGCTAGCCTGTGCTAATCCCATTTGTCCACACTGGGCCCATTTCTCTTTACGCCTTTCCTATCCAAGTACTTGCCTAAGCACTTGTTAAATGTTGTAATTGTATACTTTTATTTATGTATACAATTGCCTTCTCCTGCTTACTCTTTTCAGATATTGCCCATCCTCTCAGTGGTGGAAAACTTAACCCTCAGATCTCTTTTAAATTTTGCCCTCCTTTCCTTAATCTGTGCTCCTTAATGCTAGACTCCATTAATGTGGGAAAAGTTCTGACCATCCATGACCTTAACACATAGGAGCAGGATTAGGTCATTGATTCTGCTCCATCATTTCATCATGGATAACTTATTAGCCCTCTCAACCCTATTCTTCTGCCTTCTCCCTGTAATCGTTGATGCCTTTATCAATCAATACCCTATCAACCTCTGTTTTAAATATACCAAGTGACTTAGGCTCCACAGCAGTCTGCGGCAATGAATTTCACAGATGCACCACCCTCCAGCTAAAGAAATTCCTCTTCATCTCTGGTCTAAAGGGACATTCTTGTATTCTGAGGCTGTGCCCTCTGGTCCTAGCATGTGCCCCTATCAGAAACAACCTCCCAATGTCCACTCTAACAATGCCTTTCAATATCAATATTAAGATACCCCTGCCCCCCCATCCCATCATTCTTCCAAACTCCAGCAAGTACAGGCCCAGAGCTATCAAACCTCATTCTCGTAAATCTCCTCTGGATCCTCCCCAATGCCAGCACATTCTTTTTTAAAAATGGGGCCCAAGACTACTCAGAGTAGTGGTCAGCCCAATGCCTTATAAAGTCTCAACGTTATATCTTTGCTTTTATATTATGGTTGTCTTGAAATGAATGCAAACATAGTATTTGCCTTCCTTACACCGATTCAACCTGCAAGTTAACCTTTAGGGAATCCTGCAATGGGATTCCCAAGTCCCTTTGCATGTCTGATTTCTGAATTCACTCTCCTTCATTCCTTCTACCAAAATGCATAACCATACACTTCCCTACACTATTTTCCATCCACCGTTTCTTTGCAGATTCTCCTAATCTATCCAACCCCTGCAGAATACTTGCTTCCACAGCCTGCCTGCCCATCCACCTATCTTTGTATCATCTGCAAACTTGGCCACAAAGCTATCAATTCCATTATTTTGCATATACTGTGAAGATTAGTGGACCAAACACTGACCCTTCCTTAATGCCGCTATTCACCAGCAACCAGCCAGAAAGGCCACATTTATCCCCACTCTTTGCCTTCTGCCAGTCAGCCATGATAGTACCTTGCTTTTAATACCATTAAGCAGCTTCACGTGGCATCTTGTCAGAGGCCTTCTGAAAATCCAAGTAAACAACATCCACTGACTATCGTGACTGTCATTTTCTCAAAGAATTCCAACAGATTTGCTAGACAAGATTTCCTCTTAAGGAAACTATGCTCCATTTTATTGTGTGCTTTCAAGTACCCTGAAAACTCATCCTTAATAATGGATGCTAATATCTTACCAAACACTGAAGTCATGCTAAATGGCTTGTAATTTTCTATCTTTTGCCTCCCTCCCTTCTTAAAGAGCGAAGTGACATTTGTGATTTTCTAGTCACAGGAACCATTCCAAATTCTTGTAGTTCTGAAACTATGATTGCCCTGCCCTCCATAATCTCTGCAGCTACCTCTTTCAAAGCCCTGGGGTATAGTTCATCTATTCTGCGTGACTTACACTCAGTAGCCACTTAATTAGTTACACCAGTACACCTGCTTGCTAATGGCAATATCAACTCAGTCAATCATCTGGCAACAACTCAATGCATAAAAGTATGCAGCATTTTCAACAGGTTCAGACCAAACATCAGAATGAGGAAATAATGTGATCTAAATGACTTTGTGGAATAATTATTGGTGCCACGGTGCCAGACAGAGTGGATTGAATTTCTCAGAAACTGCTGATCTCTTTGGAATTTCACATATAACAGTCTCCAGAGTTTAGAGAAGGGTGCAAAAACAGCAAGTGAGTGGCTGTCCTGTGGGAAAAGATGCCTTGTTAATGAGAAAAGTCAAAGAAGCATGGCCAGACTGCTTCAAGCTGACAAAAAGGGGAAAGTAACTCAAATAACCACCCGTTACAACAGTGGTGTGCAGAAGTGGATGCACAACATGTCGAGCCTTGAAGTGGATGGGCTACAGCAGCAGAAGACAATGAACATACAGTCAATGCTGACTTTATTAGGTAGAGAAAGTCCCTAATAAAGTGGCAACTGCATGTATATTCTCATCCATTCCTCAAAGAGCAAAGGATATGGATAAAGGAATTTGAGCACTGGCAGGGTCCATGAAATTATGAACTTATCTATTTTAAGTGAGTACAACCTATGGACTCACTTAAAATAGATAAGTTCATAATTTCATGGACCCTGCCAGTGCTCAAATTCCTTTATCCATAGGTTGTGGGAACAGTTCAGTAATGGGGCAAGTCAAGTTGAATGAAGTTATCCCCTCTGGTTCAAGAGCCTGATAGTTCAAAGTTTTCAAAGTACATTTCAGGTCAGGGAAATGTGTACAATATACATCCTGAAATGCTTTTACTTCGCAACCATCCATGAAAACAGAGGAGTGCCCCAAAGAATGAATGAGTTAAATGTTAGAATCCTGAAGTCCCCCTAGCTCCCCTCCCTCCCGCGTGTGAGCAGCAGCAAGCAACAATCACCCCTCCCCCCACCAGCAAAAAAAATATCAGCACCCGCCACCAAGCACTCAAGCGTGAGCAAAGCAACAGCAAAGACACAGACTTGCAGTTACCCCAAAGACTACTTGTTCCGCCAGTATTCAGCATACTACAGTCTGTCTCTTTCTCCCTAATAAGCGAGAAAGAGGTGTCTCTGTTTCACAGTGAGAGAAGAGACATAAACTCACTGATTTACGATGTTGGAAGTCCATTGCGTCACTTTTTCCGAGCTCTGTACCCAAAGATCTCGGGTCTCTGAGCACACAGCCTGAGATCTTCCATCTCCAATGACACACCAATCTACTGCAGAGGCACCTACCTCCGATACCACGTTCCGCACCCCCCTCCCCCGCCTCCAGAGCCACAAAATCTCAGTCTTCCAAAAGTGAGCGGAGCTCTTAGGCTAAGCCCTTGGCGTGCTGAACAATGGCCATTCATGAAACCCTGAGAGCAGGTCCCATTCCCACAAAGAACCATAGTTAGCATGTAACTCCAGGTCAGGGTCTTCAAAAGAACCCTGAAAGGGAAAAATAGAGATATTAAAGATGGAGCTCTTTCCAAAGATGCAAGCAAAGGAGTCGCCGTTAGGTGCCATTAATCCTCCTCAGCTCCTCCCTGTGTTGAGGGGTAATAACTGTTCCTGAACCTGGAGGTGTGAGTCCTGAGGCTCCTGTATTTGCTTCCTGATGGCAGGTCCCTGTTCTTTCTGTCCTACCAGGAGTACCTCACACCTGTCTGTATTAAAATCCTAAACTGAAATTCAACTGACATCTGTTGCCTCGTGGAAATCAGGAGCTAGTTGTATGATTCACTCTGTTTACCCGTTCTCTTAATAACTGGAAAATCAGAAACAATTGATGCAGTGAATCTCCTTTGTTTATTGCCCTGCTGGCACACTGACTGGCCGGAGGTGGCATTGCAGAAGCTGCAGCAAAGCAAGGGTCAAGGTAATGACCAGGCAGGACAGTTTACAGATAGTGTACAGTCAGCCCAATGCAGAAAGGCCTTTGAAGATCATACCTTCCCTTTGGAGAACAGGGAACCAGAGCCATTTGGCATAATAAGATTCTGCAAATAAGGAATTTGAGCATACACAAGGTTGTCAATTGATCAGTATCAGTATACAACTAATCAATTCTGTATAAGAATGGCATTTCTCTGTTCAGACTTCAGATCAGTGTGGTGATGCCGTCGATGATTAACTGCACTCTGAAACTCACCCAATCCTCAATCACACCTTATTTTACTTGTGCACAAGGGGAACAGCATGACCCCTGTCAAAACACTGTTCTGAATTCTGAAGAGAGAAGCACACACAAAATGCTGGAGGAACTCAGAAAGCCAGGCAGCATCTATGGAAAAAAGCACAGCTGAAGTTTCAGGCAGAAACCCTTCGGCGGGACAGGAGAAACAAAGCTGAGGAGTAGATTTAAAAGATGGAGGAAGGGGAGAGACAACCACGAGGTGATAGGTGAAACCTGGAGGGGGAGGGAGAGGGATTAAGTAAAGAGCTGGGAAGTTGATTGATGAAAGAGATGGAAAGCCATGGAAGTAAGAAAATGGAGGAGTACCAGAGGGAGGCAATGGGTGGGCAAGGAGATGGGAAATGGTGAAGGGGGTTGGGGGGTGTTACCAGAAGTTAGAGAAATTGATGTTCATGCCATCAGGTTGGAGGCTACCCAAATGGAATATAAGGTGTTGTTCCTCCAACCAAAGTGTGGCCTCATCATGACAGTGAAAGAGGCCATGGATGGACGTATGGGAATGCGAATGGGAAATAGAATTAAACTGGGGCCACTGGGAGATCCCACTTGTTCTGACGGACAGAGCATAGATGCTCGGCAAAGTGGTCTCCCAATCTACATCGGGTCTCACCGATGTACAGGAGACCACACCAGGAGCACCAGATACAGTATATGACCCCAACAGACTCCCAGATGAAATGTCGCCTCACCTAGAAGGACTGTTCAGAACCCTAAATGGTAGTGAGAGAGGAGGTGTAGGGGCAGGTGTAGCACTTGTTCCGCTTGCAAGGGTAAGTGTCGTGAAGGAAATCAGTGGGGAGGGACAAGTGGACAAGAGAGTTGCCGTGGGAACAATCCCTGCACAAAGCAGAAAGTGAGGGAGAGGGAAAGAGGTACTTGGTGGTGGGATCACATTGGAGGTGGTAGAAGTTTTGGAGAATTATATGATGGACTTGGAGACTGGTGGGGTGGTAGATGAGGACAAGAGTAACCCTATCCCTGGTAGGGTGGTGGGATTACGCGGTAAGAGCAGACATGCGTGAAATGGAAGAGATGTGGTTGAGGGCAGTGTTGGTGGCAGAGGAAGGGAAGCCCCTTTCTTTGAAAAAGGAGGACATCGAAAAAAGTTGACTGTACTTTTTTCCATAGATGCTGCCTGGCCTGCTGAGTTCCTCATTTTGTGTGTGTTGCTCAGATTTCCAGCATCTGCATATTTTCTCTTGTTTGTGATCTGAACAGAGTTCAATTTTCATACAGAATTGGCTAGCAGCTATAGATATTGATCACTTGATAAACTATGTATGTTAGAATTCTTTACTTGCAAGAACAATCACCATGCACAAAACAGGTGTTAAAAGTCAATGGAAACTACAAGCTGACAACTGCTAATACCTTGAAGTTAGTAAAGCAATTAATTTGTGTGTGTGCCTTGGATTACTTATCTCATCTTCAAATCCCTGGTGTGCAAGGGGAAGCAATGCTCTTCGAAGGCCTTTCTTGCCTGAACCATCTGCACTCTATCTGCAATCTAAGTGTGTTCAACTTTTTTTCTCTCAGGTATACATATCAGAGCCATTGGAGCATAAGTACATGTCATGTGTAGCAGTGACTTTGTGGCCATATTTACCAGGCAGGAGAGAGACTGAGATCAGAAAGACGGGAATCATAAAGGCCAATCTACTTAGGCTGATTCATAGGTGATCTCCGTACACTCAAATTTTGGAGCAGGAAGACAATATTGACTCTTCACGATCAAGTGACTGCCTAATGAGAGCTGCTGTCATGGGGCTGGATGATAATGTTGAAGGGGAAACCAACCTAACACTTCTTTTCAGTAATAATAACCAACCAGCTCCATCAAGATGGCTGCAGCAACAGTCGCCTTGGGAAGAGGACAAGGGAATTGCAATCCTGTTAGAATGACAGTGAATGTTCTCAATGAGGAGAATACTTTCACCTGAGACCTTTTCACTAAGAAAATCCTGTTGGATTGCTGCATGTCTGAGACAAAGGACACCTATTGCCTCTAGGTTTTCTCAGATAATAAGAACTTGACTTCAAGCACCCAGTGGGATGGTAGAAGATGCTACAGGACTTTTGAAAGAAGCTCTGCTGCCAGTTGTCACCCTCCCCACTCAGAAGGAGCATGTTTAATCCACATGTGCCTTTTGTGGATGTCCTCACCTTCCTGGTTTCTTACATTGAGGGGGAGGAAGCTATGTGGGCAACAAGGGCCTGTTTCGGATCTGGATGAGCAGGTGCCAGGTGAAGATCAAGATCATCCATCCTCCCTCAGTGCTTGCTATTGGAGAGAACTGTGGATGCAGAACAACCTAGACAGCATCATAACTGCAACAAGCCTGGACATGTGGCGACCCAGTGCAATGCAGTCATCTGCAAGAAATCTAAGCAGGAAGGCCACCAGACCAAGGACTGCAGAGAAAACAGAAATTGCAATCAATGTGAAGAGATGGGCCATCTCTACAAGTTCTACCTAAAACTTGCCTGTACCCATGCACCGGCAATAAAAGGGGTCAGTCAACCCCAGAGGAACACCAACACACTACTAACCAGTGCAGAGGCTCCAGCTGATGACCAATACTGAGGAAAGGCCATCTGGCTCAAGCTCCCAATCCCCCAGACACCTCCTCAAGAGGAATAGTCAATGGAAGAGGGAATGTCAGGCGGACAAGAATGGGAATGGTTGGAGTTAAGAGGAAGAAGTCATAGGGACACTGAGAATAAAAGTAAGGGAAATAAAAGAGGCCGATGGCAGCATCCTCTTCTCTTTGCAGGACAAAGTAAAAGTGGGAAGTTGTCAGAAAGAGGAAGCATAAAAATGAAAGGGACAATGAGAAGGAGGAAAGCCTTGAGATAAGCACAAGTGAAGGAAGAAATAAGCCCAATTCTCTCGGCTCTGGGATATCCAGATGCAATACAAAGGCTTTTGTCCTTTGCTCTTTGGCTACAGAACAGTTGAAGGCCGATACAAGAACACAGACTGATTTCTCCACAATGACACCAGCTGCATCACCACAAAGGACACCACTCCCTGGGGCGACCTTTCCAGTACCTGAGCTCACAAGCAATATTGTAGCTCACCAAACCTGTGGAACTAGGGCTCAGGCTGATTGACAATGGACTGTATATTGTCAACATGTGCAGTGTGAAGACCACTGTGCAATACACTTATGTCTTGCAATACATTATCAAGGTGAAGATGAATGTGACTTTCCTGCAAGAGTGTGGATTTCTGTACCTCTGTAACTATCAGAGAAAGACACAGTGGGTTGTCTATACAGTCAGGGGAGGGGCAGCAACAATTGCTACACTTCTGCCCCAGGGATTCTGCTGCAGGGAGGCTACTTTCCAATCACTCAAGTCAAATAGTACATATATAGACAACATGTACTATATAACACGCCACTTTGAAAGTCATGGAGCAAATGGCTGGCCATCCTTTGACAGTCCCCACTACTGCTAAGGATGGCCCAACTCATCATTCTGGCCAGTACCATCAACTGCATCTTCAAAGCAGCTGCACTATCCAACAGCGTCGGCAGGAGACCAGGCAGCAGCTCCAGACTTCAGATGGAACTGGTAAAAAAATGCAAGGCACTACTACAGACAGAGCATAGCCAGACACAACACAAAGCTCAGTATGCTGAAGGCAGTCACGGTCTAATCCGCTGGCATCACACTAGAGTTCACTATCACTGCCTCCTTCATTCCTCCTGACATCTGCAGATTCCAGAAAGCAGCAAGACATGGAAGTTGAACATCAAGCTGCTGATCCTAGAGAGCATAGAGGACTAAAGAGAAGAGCAAAGATTCAGTCTTACACCTTTACCACCAGTCAAGTCTTTACTGGAACAGATGATCTATCCAGAGCAAACCTGTGATGTACCAGGCAGGAAAATTTTTGACAGCCTCGTGCTGCTCAGAGAATGTCATTGCTTACATGCAGGGCAGAGGGGTAGTGCGAGTAGGAAAGGGGTGATAACATGGATGAATGAGTAGCTGTGGAGATGGTGCAGGGGACAGGCTTTTGAGTTCTTGGAACATTGGAACTTTTGCTGGGGAAAGATTGACCAGTATACAATGTTCAGCTTTCACCTGAACTGGAGGGGAACCAATCTCCTGTCCAGGAGGTTTGCTGATGCAACTCAAGAGGGTTTAACTTGCTATGCAGGAGGCTGGGAAGTGGAGCCCCAGGTCACTAAGGGAAGGATTGGACCAGAAGGTAGATATTAGGAAAAGTATTGAAAGGCAAAATCAAAATAACAGGTATGTTGGGTCGGATAGTTTGAAGTGTGTATATTTTAATGCTAGGAGTATCATGGCTCAAAGACGTTTGCAAGAGAGACATGAAGTCACTGAAAATGAACGTCAAGAGGTGGGAGGACATCGCAAGTGATCGCTCTCACTGGAGGCTGGAACAACGCAGAGGTCTAAAAAGAGAAGAGAAGCTGAGGCTTGCTGCTGAAGAAAAGCGCACTCGCTGAGAAAACAGCACCAAGATAACACCAGAGGACAGCGCCTTCAAGTGCAGTCGATGCAGCCGAGACTGTCACTCCCATGTGGGCCTCTACACCCACAACAGACGCTGCTCTAACATAGATGGAAGCAAGACCTTCCAGGCGCAGATCCATGGTCTCGTGAGACTAACGGATGCCACCACCACATTATGGGTAAGGGTGATGAACTTAGAGCATGGATCAGTACATGGAACTATGATATTGTGACCATTGCAGACACTTGGTTGAGAGAGGGGATTAATGTGCCAGGTTTTTGAAGTTTTAGAAAGATAGAGGAGGAGTTAAACGAGAGGTTGGATTTGTACAACTGATCAGGGGCAATATCACAGCTGCACTCAGAGGAGACATAATGCAGGGGTCTGACACTGAATCCATTAGGGTGGAACTCAGGAATAGAAAGAGTGTAGTCACACTGAGGGAATTGTAGTACAGACCCTCCAATAGCCACCAGGACATTGAGGAACAAATTAAATTAATAATCAGATTAATGTGTAAAAATAGGGTTGTTGTCATGATGGATTTCAATTTCAACTTCCCTAATATAAACTGGGACCTTTTTATTGTAAGGGGTTTAGATGGGGCTGAATTTGTTAAGTGTATCCAGGAAAGTTTCTTAAATCAGTATGTAGACAGTCAAATGAGGGGAGGGACCAGACTGGAGCTGGTGTTGGGTAACGAGCCTGGCTAGGTGACTGACCTTACAGTGGATGAACCGTTAGCAAACAGTGACCAAAACTCCTTATCTTTCAGACTAGGTATAGATAAGCATAGATATAATTCTTGTGGGAGAGTTTTAAATTGGAGTAGGGCAAATTACAAAGGGCACTAGGCAGGAACTAAGTGTTAATTGGGAGCACCTTTTCTCTGGCAAGTCCACATCAGATATGTGGAGGGTGTTTAAAGATGAACTGCACAGAGTACAGGAAAGGTATGTTCCTGTTAGAAGAAAGGATGGGGATGGAAAAATTAGAGAACCTTGGATGTCCAGAAAGGTTATGAATCTAGTCAAGAAGAAAAAGAAAAAATATGTAAAGCTCCGGAAGGCCAGATCAAACGAAGCACATGAGGAGTATAAACAAGCCAGAAAAAAACTAAAGGAGGGAATTAGGAAAGACAGGAGGAGCCATTAAGAATCCTTGGCAAGTAGGAATAAGGTGAATCCCAAGGCAATCTATATATACATACATAGGATAACTAGGGAGAAGGTGGGACCACTCAAGGATAAAGAGTGGAACATTTGCTTAGAAGGGAGTGAGGTACTTAATGAGTACTTTGCTTCAGTATTTACCAAGGAAAGGGATATGGAGGACCAGGAGATCAGTACTGAGTGGATAAATGTGTTAGGGCAATGAGAGGTCAAGGAGAAGGAAGAGCTGGGCCTCCTAAGGAGTAGAAAGGTGGATAAGTCCCCAGGGCCTGATGGGATATACCCCAAGTTATTGAAGGAGTCTCACATCAGTTGTAGGGAAATTGGTGGAGAAAATTCTTAAGTATGGGATATATGAGCATTTGGAAACCCATGGCTTAACTAGGGAGAATCAGCATGGCTTCGTGTGTGGGAAGTCATGCCTTACTAACTTGATTGAGATCTTTGACAAGATGACAGGAGAGATTGCTGAGGGTAAGGCAGTGGATGTTGTCTACATGAATTTTAGTAAGGCATTTGACAAAGTCCCTCATGGGAGGATAATCCAAAAGATTTAATGCATGGGGTCCACGGGGAACTGGCTGGTTAGATTTAGAACTGGCTTGTGCATTGAAGACAGACGGTAGAGGTTGAAGGGACTTATTTGAGCTGGAGATCCGTAATTAGTGGAGTTCCGCAGTGATCTGTGCTGGGACCTCGGCTGTTTGTATATAAATGACCTGGATGAAATTGTAGATGGTTGGGTTGCTAAATGCCAAGATTGGTGGAGCTGTGGATACAGCACGATATATAGACCAGTTGCAGATGGAGTATAACCCAGACAACTGTGAGGTGTTGCACTCAGTATGGCAAATGCAAGGAGCCAGTACTGCTGAGCAGAGAGATCATGGGATCCAAATTCATAGCTTCTTGAAAGTGGCTACACAGGTTGAAATGGGTGTAAGAAGGCTTATAGAATGCCTACTTTTATGAGTCAAAGCATTGAGTTTGAAAGTCAGGAGGTTATGTTCCAGCTTTATAAAACACTGGTTAGGCCTCATCTGGAGTATTGTGTACTGTTCTGGTTGCCCCACTATTGGAAGGATATTGAGGCTTTGGAGAAAGTGCAGATGAGATTCACCAGGATGCTGCCCGGTTTAGAGGGTGTGGGCTATCAGGAGAGGCTGGACAAACTTGGGTTGTTTTGTCTGGAGTGTCAGGCTAAGGGGAGATCTGATAGAGGTTTATAAGATTATGAGAGGCATAGATAGAGTGGACAGAGAGTATCAGTTTTCCAGGATAGAAATATCTAATACTAGAGGGCATGTGTTGATGATGAGAGGGGGTAGACTCAAAGAAAATGTAAGGGGTAAGTTTTTTTTACTGAGGGAGTCATGAATGCCTGGAATGTGCTGCCTGCTATGGTGGTAGAGGCAAATATAATAGAGGCTTTTAAGAGAGGTTTGGGTAGGCACATAGATATAAGAAAGCTGGAGGGATATGGACATGATGTAGGTAGGAGAGATTAGTGTTTGGGTGTTTTTGCTTTGCCTTTAAACTGCGTCAGCGCAACATTGAGAGCCAAATAGCCTGTTCCTGTGCTGTACTCGTCTATGTTTTATGTTCTATGTTCAAACACCTTTAGCAACAAGTCCATCAGACAACGGTCAGCAAAGGGTATCCTACAGCCACCGCAGGACTGGTGCTCTAAGGATACTGTGGGATGGTTCCCTGATTAAACCAACCAAATCACCTGAATGTCAGAGTCTTCCAACGAGCTCCAAGACTTTGCTTGGCTGGTGGTGGTTGGCAGTCGGGGTGCCCTCTGAAAATCAGATCCTTCCTGTATAGACTGTGAATTTGCTAGGAACATGTGAAGGCAGATGCAAGGGTCCTTGTCTCAGTTCAACCCAAACAGCTGTGGAACAGAGGGCTTCTCTGATCTACGGGCTTTTCCCAAGATCACACACCAAGGCAGACATCATGTGCTGCTGGAAGGTCATCAACTCAGTGAAAGATGCCCTTTGGTCTGCACAGAACTTCCAGCACATTGTGATGTCTGTCAGGAATGCTGCTGACAGGCACGTTCCAAGGTGCAGGAGTACATGCTTTTGGGATGCACTAAAGCTCGGTGCAGCCAATGCAAGTACTCCGTGGGGAAGCACAACAATCTGTGCTTCTTCTGCTACTGCACATGGAGGAGCTAAATCAGGTGGAGAACCCTCTCAAATACTGAAATGATGTATCACCCCAGTGGCAATGGTGCTATGGTTTAAAAATAAGTGTCAACACTACTAAAGATATTAACCATGTGACATAAAGAATATAAAACATTTATCCTTTTGTAAATATTTTTCATTATGAACAAAATTTATTTTTGCAATTTAAAAAAAAACAATGGCTTTATCTTGTGAGAGGCATATAAGTGTTCTTCTTCCACATTAAATTGCAGATTCCTGCCAATGGAAAGATACAGTCTGTACTTGTCTCCACCTTTTACTAGCATAGTTACTTGACTCCTAGTCTGCCAATGACCTTTATATTTATGCCTGATAAAACATGCACTTTGTCTCAAGAACATATACTGCCGGAGCCTTGAATCTTCTTCAAAATGATTTGTTTTACCAGAGGAATGCAGATGCAAATAAAACTGAAAATGTGGGAAATACGCAACAATTCTGGCAACATCTGAATGGAGAGGAACAAATGTAATGGTGTATATTAACGGCTTTTTATCAGGACTGAGAAAAGTCAGAGATGAAATGTTTTAAGCTGCAGATAAATAAGGAGAGGGAATAGAATGGAAGATCTGTAACTGGGTGGATAGGACGGGGCATGTTGTAAAGTGAGAAACGTGTGTTTCTGCCAACTTTATCGCTATACAGATCCAATTTACACTCCCTTTCACTCTTCTCATTAACTTGCAAACAATCCCTGTTGTTTTGGGAATACTAATTTCAAACTTTCTGATATCCAACGGTATTGGTAAGTGTGTCTCTCAATAGAAGGTACTAAGTCTCTAAACTGCTTTTTTTCCCCATGGTATTTGTATGCTAGGTCCTGTCAAGTTTCTGACCAATGGTGATCCCTCAAGCTGTTAATAACAGGAAATCAGAAATGGTAGTGTCATTAAATGTCAAAGATAGGTGGCTAGATTCTCTCTTTTTGAAGGTGGTCACTGCACAATATTTATGTAGCATGAATGTAGTATGGAAATTGCTGCCAGAGGAACCTGCAGAGGTAGGTACAACGACATTGTTTAAAAGACATTCTAACAGCCATACAAAATGAAAATAGTAATTGAATTTCTTGAAATTGCTGGGTGAGTTTCTTAGCTGAGATTGAAGACATTTAAATCTGAGGAGTATCAGCTGTGTCATTTTTGACCATTTTTTTGACAAATTTTTGCCAGTGTGTTGAACCTGGAGTCCAAATTATCTAGAAAACTGTTTCCATATTCACTTCCAATAGTGATGGAATCTAAAGATCCTCTTCTGCGTTCTTCACCTTCATACTTGTAAGCACAGAGCAGATCATCTTCACACGTAGTTTGCATGTCATTGTAAGCATTCAGTTTCTGACAAATAGAGAAAAAAAATCAATGCTGAACAATTTTACCATTATGTGTGGTTTATTTAATAATTTCATTTTTCAGTAAATTTGCTATTCCAATTGTAATTCTCGGTTCGCAAACAACTTAATCCGGCCAAATTTAAGAGATCTCATTTGGGTAGATGCTTCACAATGTGTCCCCTGTTACAAATCAGTATCACCAAATAACAAACAGTACACAAAATGAGATTAAACGATTGAGCTTTATAATTCTTAATTTGACTATATGGTTAGTGAAAAAAAGGAAAGGTACGTCGCATCTAGAGTTTCTCCGGTTAGCGGACGATTTCCCTCCACACTTCTCTGACGCAGTGGGGAACCGCGTACGAGGCAAGTTAAAGCAGTGATTTGCCATTGCCTTCTGCCAGGTGATTTTCCAAAGAGATCACCAGCTTGTAACCCAGCACGGATGGAAAGCGTGCAGGGGAGCCGGCTGGATTCAAACTCAGGACCTTTCGTCCCGAAGTCCGACGCTGATGCCACTACGGCACCAGCCATAAAGAAACAAAAAAAAAAAGAAGAGGGCCCATTCTCATGAAACAGTCTAATGCGCAATGTTGGAGCTCACTGATAAAACTATTCGTCCACCATCGATCTCCTCCAATTGTTGCTGACCTTTGGACCCTCGCTCCAAGTCCACTCTGTCCAGCAGTCTACCAACTCTCTCCATTTATGTCTTCTCTCCTCATCTCTCCCCAGCAAGAAGACCGCGAATTCCCGCTCCACACAAGAAAGAACAACATCCCACTCATTGGCTAACATGCCCCATTATCTCTAGTTGTAACCCAAACATTGCTGCTACAGAGAAACCATTACCTTAGCAGTGAAACATTACAGAGAGGCCATTGCATTAGTAGTGAAACCTCACAGATTGTTACACTCTCACCCCACCAAACTTAATCACGTCCTCATGATATTGAGATAATTCACCAACCTTTCCTGCAAAACAAAGTTCAATCCAGGTGCACAAGGCAGTGACATAGCTCCCCAAAATGGTTGGAGTCACACTCTGCTTCCCTGGTGCTATATAGGCCAGCCTATCCAGTGGTCTCCTAATTCTCTGAGACCTCTGTACCCCCTCACCTAACTCGAGAGGGAGAAGGGCCGGGAGTCTCTTCCTCAATCGATGGGGAGTTTGCAAACAGTGGCATATACCACACATCCAGGTCCTCATCCTCCAAATCAGTATTCCTCTCAGGGGTGGGGGCCAGCCTAACTTCACATGCTATGGGCCCTGCACTCTCCCCACATTTCCACAGAGTCTTCTTGCTAGGTGTAGGCTCCAAGTCAGTCTCTGGGACTACCTGCATCTCTTGTCCCAGGGGCAGCAGGTGGTTCTGATGGAGAATCTTGACAGGCCCCTTCCCAGCCTCTGGTTTCATCCAGAAAACTGGTACGTTTGGCATCTGACTCTCCACCACATAGGGTGTGGCCGCCCAGTGGTAAGCAAACTTATGCATTCCGGGTAGCACCAAATTCCTTATGAGGACTCGGTCTCCCAGCAGGAGTTGGAAGAACCTCAACTTTTGATCATACCCCCTCTTATTTCCTTGATTTTGCTTGGCAGCCGCGACCCCAGCTAATTCATAAGCCCTTTTCAGCTCTCTTCTTAGATCAGACACGTGCTTCAGATAAATCTTCGGTGGTAAGTCACCCTCGTCAGTCCCAAAACGAAGGTCAATGGGCAACCGTGCCTTGCGCCCAAACATCAAATAATATGGCGAGTACCCAGTAGCTTCATTTCATGTACAGTTGTAACTGTGAACCAGATGCCCAATACGTTGACTCCACTTGCTCTTCTTGCTGATCTCCAGGGTCCTGAGCATGTCTAGCAGGGTCCGACTAAACCTCTCTGACTGGGGATCACCCTGAGGGTGACAGGGCGTAGTCCTCGACTTCACGACTCCAAACATGCCCAGTAACTCATGGATGAGTCTGCTCTCAAAATCCCGTCCCTGATCACTGTGTATCCACCTGGAAAGGCCATGATAGATGAACTACTTCTCCCGTGACCCTTTTGCCACCGTAGACGCCCTCTGGTCCTTGGTAGGGAAAGCCTGAGCATATCTGGTGTAGTGGTCCATGATGACTAAGTCATTTGCCATGTTACACACCAGATCCAGAGGCCTTGCACTCTCTGTAGGCAGTGTCTTCCGCCATATGCATCAAGTACACGACTTGCAGTATTCTTCGACCTCTGATTTCATCCGGGGCCAGTAAAACCGGTCTCTAAGCAATCCATAGGTCTTTTCCACCCCTGAAATACCCAGAATCATCATGAAGTGACTTCAACTCAATCCTCCTATACTTCTCAGGCAAAACCAGCTGGCAACGCCAAGGTCAGTCTGGGGGTGATGTGACCTGATATAAGATCTGGTTCTTCAACTCCAACCAAGGCCATTCTTGCAGTAATGGAGGCACCGACTCGTGTTTCGTCTTCTCCGTCTGAGCAATGTCTCCCTTTTCAACCACTGCCCCAATGGTACCAATGCTGGGATCATCTTGCTGAGCAGCTGCCACTTCCCCAGAACTCAATTCTGGCGGCTGATTTGTCTTCAGAGCAGTCAGGTTACAGTAAACTTGGGGGATGGCGTCATCAGAAGCTCCCAATTGATTCACCGCTCAATCCTGCCCCTCCTTTCCCTCTGCCTTCACGGTGATGGCAAACTGACACAGGGCCTTCACCCCCCGGGGCAGGAACACTCTTCCACTCCTCGTCCCTGACCAGTCCCTCATGCACCCGTTGGGACAAAGCATCAGCATCAACGTTCCTGCTTCCCGGCCGGTACTTCAGGCTGAAATCATAGGCAGACAACGCCGCCAACCACCGATGGCATGTTGCATCCAGTTTCACCAATGTCAGGATATAAGTTAGGGGTTGTTGTCTGTCCTTACCTCAGACTTGGCCCTCTAGAGGTAGTCACTCAGCTTATCCACCACTGCCCACTTCAACAGCAGAAATTCTGGCTTGTGCGTTGGATGGTTTTTCTTGGAGGGCGACAGACTCCAACTGACAAACACAACGGGCCTCAACCCGGTGTCCTGATCCTGAAACAGGACACCCGCTAAGCCCTCTTGGCTGGCATCCGTGTGCAGCATATACGGCAATCGGGGGTCCGCAAAAGCCAGCACCAGCGCTTGGGTCAGCAACTCCTTCAGTGACCGAAAGGCCTCCTCACATTTTGCATTCCACCTCAGTACAAAAGGCTCCGATGGGCTAAGATACTATCCACTCTCTTGTCCTTTTTTCTCCTCCCTTTCTTCCCCAAGGGAGGGTAACCACACAGAAGCTGATTCAACGGGTGACTCACTTCTGCGTTGCCTTTCACGAACCTCCAATAGTAACCACAGAATCCAAGGAACGCGCGCAAAGCGCTCACAGTCTAGGGTCTTGGCCAAGTGGTAACCGCCTCTATTTTAGCTGAATCTGTAGCTACTCCACCGTGAGACTATGTGCCCAACATAGCTAACAGACGTTTGGCAGAACTGACACTTGTCCAGGGAGAGTTTTAACCCTTCAGCTTTCAGGTGGCCCAGCACTTTCAGCAGCCTCATTTCATATTCTTCCAAGGTGGATCCAAACACTATGAGGTCATCCAGATATACCAATACCTCAATCCAGTTCATATCCCCCACCATCTTCTCCGTGACCCACTGGAAGGTTGCAGGAGCTTCCAAGATGCCCTGGGGCATCCTTTTGAACTGGAAAAACCCCAGAGGACATATAAATGCCATTTTCTCTTTGTCGGCCCCACTCATGGCGATCTGGTAATATCCACTCCCCAAATCCAGCACCCTGAACCATTTTGCACCACTCAGGCAGGCCAACGCATCTTCAATCCTCGGGACAGTATAACGGTCAGGCACGGTGTGCCTGTTCAGAGTCCTATAGTCCACACACATCCATACCTTCCCATTCTTCTTCCTGGCCACTACTATTGGGGACGCATAGGGGCTTCAGGACTCGGTGATGATCCCAGCTTCCTTCAACTTACACAAATGCTGCTGAACGTCCTCCACTTCTACAGGGGCCAGTCGCCGCGACCTTCCTCTGAACGGGGTATCCTCGGTCACCCAGATAGTGTGACTCGTGCTCTTGGAACTACTCATCAGTGGAAAAGAAACCTTCAACATCTTCTCTACCCACCTCCTCTTCCAATGCGCAGGAACTAGGGAGTCCCCAAAGTTGAATGACTCAGCGGTCAACCTTCCCCCTTTTTCCAATAGTTTTTCCCCAATTTGTCTCACAGAGACACTAGACATTACCGTCAACAGGAACAAATTCGCCGGGGCATCCCCTGCTTGAAGGTGACCCCCCTCTTTGTAGTGTTCCTGACACTCACTACCATCCTGCTCGCCTGTACAACTGAGGGCTTCTGCAATTCAGGCCTCACCAGTACCCCAGCAGGAAATCCCAACTCCCCCTTGTGGTCTTCCGGAGCGTCCACTAAGAGGGCCTCACCCTCAGGCACTCCGGGAAATTTGGGTGTCCCCATCACTCTTGCTACCTCCCGGGGCTGTACTACCATTGGCTTCGACTGGGTGAACCACAGAGTCCCTTGTCTAAATTCGGTATCTAGCCTAATGCAGCCACTCACTTCCTCAAGAGCAGCTCGAAACACCGGGTGCACAGACAATGTTCCCAGAAAGCTCTCACCAGCCTTCTCCTTGCAGGCCCCCATGAGCCTCCTCACAAGAGGGGTGTTGGTCCCCACCAGAACTGAAACGCCGCTCTTCTCAACGGGGTCCGGACAAACCAGCACTAATTTATCAAGGACATCGGACACTCCCACATCGGCCTCCGAGAACTCCAGCTTCACTGATAAATAACCGTCATATGGATAATCACTAGCACTAAGCCACCAGATCTCTAGTGCCCTGAATGGGGTCAAGGGTAAATTCCTTAGAAACCGGTTGTAAAACAAACAGTACAATGACAAGACCTGCAACCTGGTGTCGCGAATGGCTTTAGCATAAACACCCTCTATCCGTAGCACGGTTCCACGAAGCCTTCAGGAATTGGGCCTTTCACTTTCCGGGGTTCCTTGGTACATTACTGTGAACATGTTCCCCCAAAAACACCAGGCCATTCCCTCACTGGGTCTCCTCTAAGTTTTCTCAACAACTCTCTCTGCTTAGGTACCCCGGGGCTCACTCTCCTTCTGGCGTGACATCCACTGCCAGCAGCCCTCCACATTGTCCGTTCCCTTAGGGGATTCGCACTCCCATCAGCTCTATCAAATGGGGGGGAGGTCACACCCGTTGATAACAGCCGAAACATCTCCGTTCTCAACTCTGCCACAATCTCCTCTACCACTCCCTGGGGTAGGCTATCTGTCACCTTACAGGACTACTACCGAGGACTGTATCCTGCTGTCAGAGCCCTCCCGCGCATCTGACGCATTCTCCTCTTCCCGTACCTCTCTGATCAGCTCAACGAAAGATGGAGGGGGAGCGCCTCTTACAAGACTGTCAGAGACCCCAAGCAATCGGGTCATGGGGCTGGGCACCCCTGGCTATCAGGTCCATTCTTAACTGATCCACCTCAGCCACCTGAATGGACCCTCTGCGCTGCAAGCAATTTAACTGCTTCTCTAGCCAAAAAATAGAAGCAGAAAGCTTTTCCCCTTCTCCTGACGCATGTTCTGAAATCCCACCATGAGCTTCATCGGGCTTCCTGTTGGGCCAAAAGCATTGTCCAGTGCTTGCATGTAATTGACAGCTGTCGCTATGGGACACTAACCTGATGGCTCTCACAATGTCAGCGGCCCGCCCATTCAAACTTTCAACCAATCTCTGTCACTTTACGTCATCAGAGCACTACCACTCATCTAACAACTGAGCGGTCCGCTCCACCCAAGTCTTATACTCCTTCTCCCCTTTAGGGGTGAGTGTAATTCCAAAGAATAGGTGGAACCTACCATAGCTGGGACTTTGAACCTGATTTTTCCATTTATTCACCAGAGAGGTAAGGGTGGATACTACCTCAGAATTCTCACTCTTCACTGGGGGACGTGGACTAAATAAACTTTCCAAATCCAACCACTCCTTCCCCTCACTCCTCAGAAATGATAGAACCCTGTCTTTGAAATCTCCACCCCCAGCTACCATTACATCAGCGTTGGTCTGCATTAAAACGAGAGCTGCGCCAGCCATTTTATCAAACCTCTGTCCACAATCACAACTTTAACAGTACTTGACAGACAAATTAACAATTCATCTGGAGTATGAATATCTACCCCACTGGTTTAAAGCTCAGGATAACCACCAATGGAATCAATCATGAACGTAGCCCCCACAATTGTAACTCTTGGTTCACTAGCGGCTTCATATAGGAGATGATAGCTCCTGGCCTGGCCAAACTTAAGAAATCTCGTTTGGGTGGATGCTACGTGATGTGTCCCCTGTTACAAATCAGTACCACAAAATAACAAACAGTACACAATATACGATTAAACGACTGAGCTTTATAATTCTTAATTTGACTATATGGTTAGTAAAGAAACAAAAAAAGAAAAGGGCCCATTCTCATGAAACAGTCTAATGTGCAAGCGTTGGAGCTCACAGTGTCATCCACTTGTTCCCATCAACCTCCTCCGAGCGTAGCCGACCCTCGGACCCACACTTCTCAGTCCAGTCCACCCAGCGATCTACCAACTCTCTCCATTTGCGTCCTCTCTCTTCATTGCTCCCCAAAAAAAGACCGCGAAATCCCTGCTTCCAGACCCACAAGAAAGAACAACATCCCGCTCATTGGCTAACATGCCCTGTTATCTCTAGTCATAACCGAAACATTGCTGCTACAGAGAAACCATTACATTAGCAGTGAAACCTTACAGCACGTTACACTTTGGTTCAAAGAGCAATTGTCTTTGCCACATGCAATAATAAAAAAAACAGCAGAGATACTATTATCCACACAGCAAGTCATTGATATCAGGATATAGGTGCTTCTTCAATAGATCCTTCAAGAAGTACAATGAAGGGTCTACAGATTTCTCAGTTTGCAGGTTTGACACCTGCCCACCAAGCATGCCCCAAGTCTAACAGCAGCACTGTGATAATGAACAGAAATATTCAACTTCTCATCTGAAAGTTAAATAGAACTTTGGATATGATGCATTTAAATTCGAAAAAATTACCATTTCTCATAAAACCGAATAATTCTTCTCTTACCCTGTTTATGTAGTTTCCTGTGAAATCCATTAGAATTGTTAAGTTATCCTGAAAGAAAATAGCATTATTAAACAGCTCCTTTATGTATTTTTAATTAAAATATTGCATATCTAGAATTCTCTGCCAACACATGATTAGTGTTAAACTTTGAACTCAGTGATCCATCTCTGACACTAGATCACATTTTCTCAGAATTTGAGAAACATGGCAAAAGCAACCAAAGTTAATACTGGAAACACAACATGAGATGCTCACCGTCAACAGTGCTGCTGTCTTGTAGATCTACACACACTCACTCACATGCTACCACTAACACAATTGGGTACTTCATTCATGACCCCATATGCCCTACCCTGCACTAACCACCCTTTATTCTTCCTCCACTGGCCAAGCTTCAAATTGCATCATTTAATGAGCAGAGTGAAGTTTCAGAGAGATGCCTCTGTTCCTCGAAGAGCAACTCCATCTTCTCCGGTCTGTCTATATACACGGACCTGGACCTGGACCTGGGAATCATGTTTACTGCATTCTATTCAAAGCTTTTACATCTTTGCTAAAGTGTGGTGCCCAGAAATGGTTATAATACTCCAGTTGCAGCCAAATCAGGTGTTTTATATTGCTGAAAAAGCATCACCAGGCTTTGAATAAGAAAGTAGAGGAGGCAAGTACGTTTCCAGTCTTTAAAATATATTTAAACAGGCGCATGGATTGAGAAGGTTTTGAGGGATGTGGGCTATACACAAGCAAATAGTCTGTGGGGCTTCACAATAATTAGGATGCTCCAGAGTTCAGAGTTCAAATCCTGCACCATTCTGTAAGGAGTTTCCCTACATCCTCCCCGTAGAATGTGTGGCTTTTCCCTGGGTGCTCTGGATTCCTTCCACAGTCCAAAGTCGTACTGGGTGGGTTAATAGGTCTTTCTAAATTATCCCATGATTAGACTAGGATTAATTGGGGCTGTGGATATGCTGGGGAGGGGGGGTGGTGGAGCAGGCCTGAAGGGCCAATTCCGCATTGTATCAATAAATAAATAAATAGATAGATAGATAGATAAATAAGTCTGTCTGGGTTAGGCAGCTTGGTCAATATGAATATGTTAGTCCAAAGAGCCTATTTCTGTGCTGAATACCATGATTATGACCTACAATTATGTGTTCCATAACATCCTATCAAAATGAACAGAAGACATCATTAAGTAGAAATTAAAGATTTGTTCTTACTGAACTGAGCCGATAAGTCTGAGATCTGGAATCTTCCATGAATCGTCCGAAAATCCCCTTCTTAGTCATCTCCTAAAGCGAAAGAAAGTCAAATGTATTTATCTATGTTCTTCAAATTGGCTTATTAAAACACTTCGTAAACACAAAATAATCTGCAGATGCTGTTGTCAAAGGAACACTCACAATGCGCTGGAGGAACTCAGCAGGTCAGTCAGCATCAGTTGAAAAGATTAGTCTACGTTTCGGGCCGAAACGTAGACTAATCTTTTCAACTGATGCTGACTGACCTGCTGAGTTCCTCCAGCGCATTGTGAGTGTTCCTTATTAAAACACTTGTCATGGTTACATATACAAATATGCTAACAGCTTTGAGAGTTTCTAAAATAAGAGGCAACCTATAAGTTTGAAATTTATTAGTGAGGAAGTGGGACATTGAACTGTGTCATGAGTATGTAATGAATTCTTGTTATGTGTTGAGTAGTGTTCAATGCAGACTTGTAACGGAACAGCAATGACTGAAGGAAAAGAAGTCCTTTTATCCAAGGGTATTGATGATATTAAGATAATAGGTAGCCAGAACAGAGAGTGGAGGCATTAAAAAAAACTTGTAAAGGACTAAACATAGATGGCTGTCAGATTTGAACAGTTGTTTCACACATTTAAATATACTTCCATAGATTAAAAACAAATTTCTCAGAAGCGGTGGATTAGAAACATTAAAATTATTAGCATTAGTTGCAAAATGTTTCCAACTATATCAATAATGCATTACAGATTGCCAATTACATGAGGAGATATTTTTAAATAGAAGCAATTATGGTCTAAAGCATTGTCTAATTGCATAGGTTTATTGTAAACATAGTCAATGATAAGAAATGAACTCAAGGAAAATCTCAGTAGTTATTTCACTTGTCAAAAAACTGAATGCAATTTTGACCCCAACTTGTATCCTAATCAACTATTCTGCTCAGTTGAAAATTTTATCCTGGTGATCACAAATAACACCCTTTCTCAACTAACTGCTGGCTATACAATATTCTTGTAAACAACAGGAATTCTGCAGATGCTGGAAATTCAAGCAACACACATCTTGTGTTGCTTCAATATCCTTGTAGGCTGATTTCAAGATCAGTGGGGAGACCTGTCTCATGACCACTAAGCTTAAAATCCTCATCATTAGCTTCAGCCACTTTCAGTCATTGTGTATGAATGTATGAGCTTCTTTTAAGTGGTTGAAATCTATTCAGCAGTAAACACGTCATATTTAGGGTCAGTAGACCTTGATAAGAAAGGAAGAAAATCAACCAATAAACTCTGCTGCAAAATATGTTTTCATAGGTCTTGAAAATCAAAACCATGTGGTGTTCTGCACTGATAAACATATGACTGTCATTCAATGTCTAATTGAGGTATGAAGGATGATACCTAATTTAATGAAATGTTAGTGCTCTGTGAATTTTAATTCAATGTCAGCAAGCCCAAGGAGCTGATTATTGACTTCACGAAGTGGAAACCAGAAGTCCATGAGCTAGGCCTCATCAGAGGATCACAAATGGAGTGGGTCAGCAACTTTAAGTTCCTAGTGTTATTACTTTGGAGGACCTATCCTGTGCTCGCACGCAAGTGCAATTATGAAGAAAGCATGACAGCATCTCTACTACCTCAGGAGTTTGTAAGTTTCAGACAACATCTAAAACTTGGACAAACTTCTATAGATGTGTAGTGGCTGCATCATAGCTTGGAAAGGAAATACCAATGCCCTTGAATGGTAAATCCAATAAAAAAGTAGTGGATATGGTCCAGTCCATCACAGGTAAAGCCCTCCCCACCACAGAGCACATCTACATGGACTGCAGTAACCAGAAAGCAGCATCCACCCTCATGGGCCCCCATCACCCTTTCTTCTCACTGCTCCAATCAGGAAGGTGGTACAGTAGTCTCAGGACTCACACCGCCAGGTTCAGGAACAGTTATTACCTCTCAACCATTAGGCTCTTGAACCAAAGGGGATAACTTCACTCAAATTCACTTGTTCTATCACTGAAATGTTCCCACAACCTACAGACTCACTTTCAAGGGCTCTTCATCTCATGTTCTTGATATTTTTTGCTCATTTATTTATTATTGTTGTTACATTTTATGGCTCGCATGAGAGGGCACAGTTTTAAAGTGCTTGGAGGTAGGTAAAGAAGAGATGTCAGGGTTAAGTTTTTTTTATGCAGAGAGTGGTGAGTGTGTGGAAAGGACTACCAGCGATGGTGGTGGAGGAGGATATAATAGGGTCTTCTAAGAGACTCCTGGACAGGTATATGGTGCTCAGAAAAATAGAGGGCTATGGGTAACCCTAGGTAATTTCTCAGTTAACGGCATGTTTGGCACAGCTTTGTGAGCGGAAGGGCCTGTATTGTGCTGTAGGTTTTCTATGTTTCTATGTTTGTGACGAAGGCTCGTCACTGACTACGGACAGCACATGGCACACTCGGTAAAACACTCATCCCCAGCAGTAATAGTGACTGGGTCTGAACCAGAGCTGTCTCATATAGAGGCAGCAGCAACCTGCACAGGTGTGCTGATGGTGGAGGATACCATCTTTAATTGGATAATTGAGTTGATTAGCTTTTGGTTGGTCTAGGGGGAGGGGCTTAGCAGTTATAAGCCTCAGGTTACCAAGGCTTTGGAGTTGGGTGAGAGAGCATGTCCGGGTATTTTTTTTTTTATAAAGCATTTTTAAGGGATACAGGGCTTTTTTTTATAGAATATGATGAATAAACAGGAATAGGATACTAGGATGGTCAAAGATGGGAGGGTGAAGTGTAGGTGTGTGTGTGCGCGTGTGCGATTGGGTGAAGGAATTTAGAATGTATGTCTAGTGCACATTCTGGAGCAGAGGGTGGTGGTAATGCACCATTAAGCTGGATGCCAACTGCCGTAAAACAAGATACAGACAGGCTTTGGGGTTATTTTTCTTTTGTGTTTAGTCTGAGGGTGGCTATATATTTTGTTTTGACCAGTTTTTGTCTTGTTTTGAGGTAAATAAAAGCACCTCAATCTAGTTTTGCGACTCAAGCCATCTTGTTATTTTTCTTAAACAATTAACCACAGTTTTTTGTGACAATGTTTATATATTACTTTTTGTATTTCCACAACTTTTTGCCTTTTCAACGCTGGTCGAACAGCCAAGTTGGAGGGGTTTTTCATTGATTCTATTATGGTCATTATTCTATTATGGGTTAGTGAGTATGCCTGTAAGAAATTCATCTCAGAGGTGTATATAAGTGACTTTGGTAATAATGTACTTTGAACTTGAACTTCAAATGTTTGGAATTAAAGTGCAAATTCAAAACTTTTGACATGATTGATAGTTAGCTATTTGAAATGATGCTGCTTATCTAACTCACAATTATTTTTATGGGTACACCTGTACCAGTATTCTCCTCCTTCTCCTCCTCCTCTCCAATTGTCAGTATGTCATTCTATTATGCAAGAACATGCCACAATAGGGTGCTGGCATTAAAAACTGACACAGTTTAGAAACCAAGATCAGTAGAAAGGGTTATTCACAAACTCCCACTTATCACAGTAATCAGCTGCGAAAACAGACAGCTTTTCCAGGACGAAGGAGATGTTCTCCTTTTTTAAAGAAAGGGGCTTCCCTTCCTTCACAATCAACTCTGCTCTCAAACGTATCTCTCCCATTTCATGCACATCTGCTCTCACCCCATCCTCCCGCCACCCCACTAGGAACAGGGTTCCCCTTGTCCTCACCTACCACCCCAACAGCCTCCGGGTCCAACATATTATTCTCTGTAACTTCCACCACCTCCAATGGGATCCCACCACTAAGCATATCTTTCCCTCCCCCACCTCCCTGCTTTCCACAGGGATCGCTCCCTACGCGACTCCTTTGTCCATTTGTCCCCCCCCCCCACCCCTTCCCACCGATCTCCCTCCCGGCACTTATCCTTGTAAGCCAAACAAGTGTTACACTTCCTCCCTCACCACCATTCAGGGCCCTAGACAGTCCTTCCAGGTGAGGTGACACTTCACCTGTGAGTCGGCTGGGGTGATATACTGCAGCCGGTGCTCTCGATGCGGCCTTCTATATATTGGCAAGACCCGACGCAGGCTGGGAGACCGTTTCACTGAACACCTACGCTCTGTCCGTCAGAGAAAGCAGAATCTCCCAGTGATCACACATTTTAATTCCATGTCCCATTCCCATTCTGACTTGTCTATCCACGGCCTCCGCTACTGTAAAGATGAAGCCACACTCAGGTTGGAGGAACAACACCTTATATTCCGTCTGGGTAGCCTCCAACCTGATGGCATGAACATTGACTTCTCTAACTTCTGTTAATGCCCCTCTCCCCTTCATACCCCATCTCTTATTTATTTATCTTTTATTATTATTATTAACAATCCCTCCCCCTCTCTCCCCCTCCCTCTCACTATACTCCTTGCCCATCCTCTGGGCTTCCCCCCTCCCCCTTTCTTTCTCCCTAGGCCTCCCATCCGTCCCATGTCCCTCTCATATCTCTTTTGCCAAGCAACTTTCCAGCTCTTAGCTCCATCCCTCCCCCTCCTGTCTTCTCCTATCATTTCGGATCTCCCCCCCCCCCCCCCACTTTCAAATCTCTTACTATCTCTACTTTCAGTTAGTCCTGATGAAGGGTCCCGGCCCAAAACGTCGATTGTACCTCTTCCTAGAGATGCTGCCTGGCCTGCTGCGTTCACCAGCAATTTTAATGTGTGTTGCTTGAAATTCCAGCATCTGCAGATTGCCTCGTGTTTGAGCTTTTGTTACTGGTAACCAAATAACCTCTGGTAACATAGTGTGATCAGTAGCAGTGGCTTCTATAGAATCAGCAAAAGATGCCACTGTGGTTGTATTTTGCTGACATTCTACATGGGCTTGTCATCTTGTATGTGTGAGCTCTGAGCCCGGGGTGGTCGGGGACATTGCACTCTCTCGGGGGCGGTGTGGAGCACCCCACGCCCCCGGCTCCCCGCAGTGCTGCTCAGATGGAAACAGGATCTATTATGGTCAACTGTGGATTAATGGCACAAGTTTTGGTCTCTTTTACTGCGTGATTGTGATAACACTGTATTTGCTATCTTGTGTGTGCCCTGTGCTGTGTGTGACTGTTGGCACTGTGTTTTGCACCCTGACCCCAGACTAACACTGTTTCCTTTGACTGTATTCATGAGTATTTATGTATGACAATTAAACTTCAATTAAATTGTCCTTTGCGCTGTATGACTCCTTGTCTATTACCTACAACATTGTATTACCTGACACCCTACCAAAATGAAAAGAAAACATCATTAAGTAGCAATTAAAGATTTGTTCTTACCAAATCATGCCTATAAATCTGGTTTCCCGAATCATTCATGTTGTATTGTCCAAAAGTCCCTATCATAGTTCCTGTCATCTCCTAAAGTGAAAGAAAGTCAAATGTAAATGTATTTATCTAGGTTCTTCAAATTGGCTGATATAAACCACATGCATGATTACACACACAATGTGCTAACAGCTTTGAGCGTTTATGAAATAAGAGGCGACTTACTAAGTTTGAGATTAAGGGAGGTGGGAAAATGAATTGTGTCAATATTACGTAATCAATTCTTGTTATGGGTTGAGTGGTGTTCAATGCAGACTTGTAATAAGTGAAGGAAAAGAAGGCCTTTTATCCAAGTTTATTGATGATACTAAGATAATAGGTGTCTAAAATATAGAGTGGAGATATCTTTAAAAACTTGTAAAGTACTGGTTATAGATGGCTGCCAGATCTGGACAGCTGTTTTGCACATTTAAAGATATTTCAATAGATTCAAAATCAAATTTCTCAAAAGCAGTGGATTAGAAGCATTAAAATTATTAATATTAGATGCAAAATATTTGCAACCATATCAATAAAACATTACAGATTGCCATTTACATGAGGAGATATTTTTAATTTAAAGCAATTATGGTCTAAAACATTGTCTAATCACATAAGTTTATTGTAAACATAGTCAATGATAAGAAATGAACTCAAGGAAAATCTCAGAAGTTATTTCACTTGTCAAAAAATGAATGCAGTTTTGAGCCCAACTTGTATCCTAATCAACTATTCTGCTCAGTTGAAACTTTTACCCTGGTGTTCACAAATAACACCCTTTCTCAACTAACTGCTAGTTATACAATATCCCTGTAGGCTGATTTCAAGATTAGTGGGGAGACCTGTCTCATGACCACTAAGCTTAAAATCCTGATCATTAGCTTCAGCCACTTTCAGTCATTGTGTATAAATGAATGTGCTACTTTTAAAGATGCATCAAATCAGATATTTCTAGAGATTCGTCATTAATTTTTGAATTAACTGTGAATTGGCTCTGGATGGGGCAGCGAACAGTGGGCACACCATATTTAGGGTCAGTATACCTTGATAAGGAAGGAGGAAAATTAACCAATAAACTCTGATGCAAACTATGTTTTCGTAGATCTTGAAAACCAATTTCCCTCTGGTGTTCTGCGTCGAGGAACATCCAACTGACATTCAATGTCTAATTGAGGTATGGAGAATGATACCCAATTTAAAGAAATGTTAGTGAAACATACTGTAGCAAGAATCAGTGCACTTGCGAAAAAAAACAGGAGGAAAACCTGAATTCCGACAAATGGAAATGTCACAATTTCTGTATAGTATTGTTGCTATTTAAACTTACATTAAGATTTGGCATAACATCTAAAACTTAGACAAACTTCTATAGTTGTGTGCTGGAGAGTATATTGACTGATTGCATTATAGCCAGGAAAGGAAACATCAAAGCCCTTGAATGGAAAATTCTACAAAAAGTAATGAATACAGCCCAGTCCATCACAGTTCGAGTCGACTCCACCACTGAGCACATCTAAGTGGAGAGTAGCAGTGGGAAAGCAGCAGTTATCATCGTGGGCTCCTGTCACCCAGGTCGTACTCTATTCACACTGCTGCCATCGTGGGCCCCTGTCACCCAGGTTGGTCTCTATTCACACTGCTGCCATCGTGGGCCCCTGTCACCCAGGTCGTACTCTATTCACACTGCTGCCATCGTGGGCCCCTGTCACCCAGGTCGTACTGTATTTGCGCTGCTGCCATCATGGGCTCCTGTCACCCAGGTCATACTCTATTCGCGCTGCTGCCATCGTGGGCCCCTGTCACCCAGGTCGTACTCTATTCACACTGCTGCCATCGTGGGCCTCTGTCACCCAGGTCATACTCTATTCGCGCTGCTGCCATCGTGGGCCCCTGTCACCCAGGTCGTACTCTATTCACACTGCTGCCATCGTGGGCCTCTGTCACCCAGGTCATACTCTATTCGCGCTGCTGCCATCAAAAAGAAGGAACAAGAGCCTCAGGACTCACACCACCGGGTTCAGGAACAGTTATTATCCCTCAACCATCAGGCTCTTGAACCAAAGGGTATAACTTCACTTAAATTCACTTGCTCTGCCATTGAAATGTTACCACAACATACAGACTCTGTTTCAAGGATTCTTCATCTCATGTTCTCAATATTTATTGCTTAATTGTTTATTATTATTATTTCTGCACACAGACTGGAGCACATTTGCTGCCCATTCCACCACAGACTCTCAGGTTAACATTGATTTATATACCAAATCTGTCCTTGAGCACATCAACGAGTGTGTAGATAGAGTGACATCACAAACACAAATAAAAGTTTTCCCCAATCAGAAACCATGGATGAACAGAGAAGTTCAGCTACTGCTCAAAGCCAAAGATTCAGCCTTCAGGTCTGGAGACCGGGAGGCTTACAGCTCAGCCAGGGCCAAACTGAGGAAGGGAATCTCTCAGGCTAAACTCATATATAAACGAGAATCGAGGAGCATTTCAACTCCTCGGACCCCCAGCGCATGTGGCATGGCATACAGGTCATTACAGACTTCAAACCTCCTAGTACTGAGCCCCCTCCCTGATGAGCTCAATTGCTTTTACGCTCGCTTTGACCGAGAGAACAAGGAGGTCACCCTCGAAGCGGATCTCCCACCTGGCGAACTGCCTCTCTCACTTTCCGCCTCCGATGTTTGTGCCACCCTGAGCAGGGTGAATGTACAGATGGCAGCTGGTCCGGATGGAATACCTGGTCATGTGCTCAGAGCCTGTGCAGGGCAGTTGGCCGGGGTCTTCACGGACATTTTTAATCTGTCCCTGGCCCAGGCTGTTGTCTCCACAAGCATCAAGAATGCCACAATCGTGCCAGTGCCAAAGCATTCCACTGCTACAGGCCTGAATGACTTCCGCCCAGTTGCATTCACCCTCATCATTGCAAAGTGCTTTGAGAGACTGGTTCTATCACATCTGAAATCCTGTCTGACCTCTACTCTGGACCCCCATCAATTTGCCTATCGCACCAACAGGTCAACAGAGGACACCATCTCCACTGCACTTCACTCTGCCTGACCCACCTGGACACTCTTACGTCAGAATGCTGTTCATTGACTTTAGTTCGGCATTCAATACTGTGATCCCCTCCAAGCTGATCACCAAACTTCACCAGCTTGGTATCAGCTCATCCCTCTGCAATTGGACCTTGGATTTTCTGACTAACAGACTCCAATCAGTTAAGTTAGACAACCTCTCCTCCTCCGCTCTCACCCTGAACACCGGCGTGCCTCGAGGCTGTGTGCTGAGCCCTCTTCTGTACTCCCTTTTCACCTATGACTGCGTTCTTGTACATGGTTCTAACTCCATAATCAAGTTCACAGACGACACCACGGTGGTTGGTCTGATCAGAGGGGATGACGAGACGGCCTACAGGGATGAGGTCCAGTACCTGGCTGCGTAGTGTGCTGACAACAATCTGGCCCTTAACACCCAGAAGACCAAGGAGATCATTGTGGACTTCAGGCATGCTAGGAGTCACACTCACATCCCCATCTACATCAACGGAACTGTAGTGGAGCGTGTATCAAGCTTCAAATTCCTTGGTGTCCACATTTCCGAGGATCTCACCTGGTCCCTGAACTCCTCCATCCTGATCAAAAAGGTGCAACAGCGCCTTTATTTCCTGCCGAGCATGAAGAAAGCTCACCTCTGTCCCAGGATACTGATGGACTTTTACTGCTGTACCATTGAGAACATACTCACCAACTGCATCTCAGTGTGGTATGGCAATTGTCCCATATCGGACCACAAAGCACTCCAGCGTGTGGTGAAAACTGCCCAGAGGATTATCGGCACCCAATTGCCCACTATTGAGAACACCTACCATAAACGCTGCCTGGGCAGGGCGAAAAGCATTATCAAGGATGCATCTCACCCTAACCATGGACTGTTTACTCTCCTCCCATCTGGTAGGCACTACAGGAGCCTCTGCTCCCGCACCAGCAGGCACAGAAGGAGCTTCTTCCCTGAGGCTGTGACCCTGCTGAACCTCACATCACAGCGCTAAGCAGTATTGCATCCGTATTGTACTGTCTCAGTACCTTTATATTTGTGTGCTGTAGCACTTCTTTTATTCACAGTTATTTTGTAAATAACGCTATTCTTTGCATTGTTAGTCAGATGCTAACTGCATTTCATTGGCTTTGTATCTGTACTCGGCACAATGACAATAAAGTAGAAACTAATCTAATCTTCTTTCCTTTTGTACTTGCACCGTTTGTTGTCGTTTCCACACTGGTTGAATGCCGAAGTTGGTACGGTCTTTCATTGATTCCATTGTGGTTATTATTCTATTATGGATTTATTGAATATGCTTGCAAAAAGGAATCTCAGAGTTTCATATGGTGACATCATATATGTAGGCACTTAGATAATAAATTTGCTTTGAACTTTAATTGATAGGAATTAAAGTGCAAATTCGAAACTTTTGACATGATGGACAGTTGGGTAATCGAAATGTTGCTGCTTACCTAACACATAATTATTTTTTAAGGGTACACCTGTACCAGTATTCTCCTTGTCCTCCTCTCCAATTGTCAGTATATCATTCTATTATGCAAGAACATACCACAACAGGGCATTGGCATTAAGAATTGGCACAGTTTAGAAACCCAGATCAGTAGAAAGGATTCTTCACAAGCTCCCACTTTTCACAGTAATCAGCGGTGAAAACAGACAGCTTTTGTTGCTGGTAACCAAATAATTTCTGGTAACATAGTGTGATCAGTAGCAACGGCTTCTATGGAGGGTCAACAAAAGATGCCACTGTGGTTGTATTCTACATGGGCTTGTTATCTTGTATGTGTGAGCTCTGGGCCTGGCGGGGTGGGGGGTAGTGGTGGGTTGGGTGGACGTCGGGGCCATTGCACTCCTCTGGGGACAGACTGGTGCACCGTCTAGCCTGTAGCCTTCCACGCCCCCCCCACCCCACCCTTGCAGTGTTTGTTCAGATGGAGACAGCATCTATTGTGGTCAACTGTGGATTGATGGCATGAGTTTTGGTCTCATTTATTGCCTGATTGTGATAACATTGTGCTTGCTACCTTGTGCTGTGTGTGACTGTTGGTACTGTCTTTTGCACCTTGATCCCGGAGTAACATTGTTTCCTTTGACTGTATCCTTGAGTATTTATGTATGACAATTAAACTTCAATTGAATTGCCCTTTGTGCTGTATGACTCCTTGACTATGACCTACAACAATGTGTCACCTGACACCCTACCAAAATGAAAAGAAAATATCATTCAGTAGCAATTAAAGATTTGTTCTTACTGAATCATGCCTATAAATCTGGATTCCTGAATCATTCACGTTGTATTGTCCAAAAGTCTTCATATTTCCTGTCATCCCCTAAAGTGAAAGAAAGTCAAATGTAAAGTGTATTCATCTATGTTCTTCAAATTGGCTTATACAAAGCACTTACATGATTAAACACAAATTGCTAATAGCTTTCACACAAAAAAAATGCTGGTGAACGCAGCAGGCCAGGCAGCATCTATACGTCGACTGTACCTCTTCCTATAGATGCTGCCTGGCCTGCTGCGTTCACCAGCATTTTTTGTGTGTTGCTTGAATTTCCAGCATCTGCAGATTTCCTCGTGTTTGCTAACAGCTTTGAGAGTTTATAAATAGGAGGCAACCGATTAAGTTACAAATAAAATTAGTGAGGAGGTGGGATTTAGAGACGTGTCATTAGTGCATAATCAATTATTGTTGTGTGTTGATTGGTGTTCTTCACGGACTTGTAATGGAACAACAATGAATGAAGAAAAAGAAGGCCTTATATCCAGGTTTATTGATAATACTAAGATACTAGGTAGCCAGAATATAGAGTGGAGGCATTAAAAAAACTTGTAAAGGACCAGATATAGATGGCTGTCAGATTTATACATATGTTTTGCACATTTAAAGATACTTCCATGGATTTAAAATCCAACTTCTCAGAAGTAGTTGATTAGAAACATTAAAGTTATAGCATTAGGTGTAAAATATTTCCAACTATATCTATACAACATTGCAGGTTACACTTACATGAGGAGATATTTTAATGGAAAGAAATTATGGTCTAAAATATTGTCCAATTACACAGGTTTGTGGAAAATATAGTCAATAATAAGAAACTAAATCATGGAAAATCTTAAAAGGTTTGGAAAAATGAATAAAATTTTCGCTCAATTTTTATCTTGAAGAACATTTTTTCTCAACCAGTAATTTTATCCTGGAGTTCACAAGTAACATCTTTTTCCAAGTAACTGCAAAGCATAGTAAATCCTTGCAGGCTGATGTGATGATCAGTGGTGAGACCTGTCTCACAACCACTGAACTTAAAATCCTCATCAATAACTTCAATCATTTTTCACTCAGTGTGTATGAATGAATATGTGTTTCTTTTAAAATTCCAGTAAAACAGATATTTCTAGAGTTTGACTGTCAATTTTTAAATTAAGTATTTGAAAACTATGCAACAGTAGATGCACCACATTTATGCTCAGTATACCTTGATTAGGAAGAGGAAGATCAATCAATTGACTCTGCTTCAAAATATTTTTTCAACCACCTTGAAAATCAAATTCCTTGTGGTGTTCTGCATAGATGATCATCAATATATAACTGAGGTATGAAGAATACTACCAAGTTAAAGAAATGTCAGTGAGGCATAGTGTAGCGAGAACCAATGGATATGAAAAAAAAGGGGGAAGAAGCCCTGAATTCCAGCAAATGGTAATACCGTAATTTTGTACCAAATTGCTGCTGTTTAAGTTTAGACGTGGTACAATACTGAATGGAAAGTGGAGGAAAGATTGCAAGAAAATATGTATTAAATTATTTACTGATTGCTTTAATTTGTGCTTTATGAATTTTAATCGTTTGGAATTAAAGTGAAAGCTCAAAATCCTTGACACGATTGATGGTTAAATAATGGTACTGCTTAGGTTACTTATGGGTAGATCTCTTCTACCATCCTCCTCCCGCTCTCCATTTGACTAAGGCTCTCCACTGAGAGGGTTCGATCACCGACGTTGTGTCTCAGCTGTCTACATGATACACCAGCCAGAGCACTACAATATGGAGGGCAAGCGATTGCCCATGGAGTGGCCTCCCAATCTCCATGTAGATGATGAATCCAAATGAATCACGGAGACCAAAACAGTTTAGCACCAGCGGAATCACAGGAGTTGCCAATCAGCATTGAGCTTGATGTAGGACTGCCTTAGGGACTCCAGCTCTGGATATTTCCCTTGGGGTTTACTCCCGAAGCCTTCCCCATGAGTGGCTATAGCTGCAAGGCAGCAGAGACTTGAGATCAGAGTTTTCCTTCTCTTAGATGAGTTGCCAACCACGGCTGATAGTCCTATCTGCCCAAAGTGACTGGTTTTAAGGTGCCAGTAAAAGGCCCTAAACCCTTCTCTGGTCAGTAGAAACAGAAGACCAGGAACTGGACTTGGCTGTCAGAGGCTATTTCAGATGCACGCAATTGGAAGCCTTTAACAGGTAGTGGTAGCTTTTCCCTACTACCACCCCCAGCTATAACAACCTTATCAAACCACCATGTGACAAGTTGCCCATTTCCAGTACTGCCAAAGTGCATATATCTCATTATTAGGCAGTACTGACCTTGTGAGAAGGGCTAAAAGGGTATTTTGAGCTTCAAATGTTTGCACTAACCAATTTATTACAACATCTCATCATTTTTCCTAATGCTAAATTTTCTATGTCAAAGACGATATTATTTACATTCTACGGAAATTATTTTACTTACGTTATCTTTTTCAGAACCCTTGTAGATCAAACTTGATTCTTCATGCAAAGGCAGCTTATCTGACAATTTCTGAAATCAAACAAAACCTCAAGCACTCAAGACCTGTTTTGAACAATGTCCATTACAGTCCTATTAGTTTGACTTATTAATTACACCCATTCCTATAAAAAGTATGGCATCAACTTTAAATTATTAAGTAGGAACGTTTTTCAGATCCTGGAAATCTGAAATAAAATTAACACTAATTCATCCTTTTTTATATTAAGTAATTATATTACTATGTTTTGATTATGTAATCTATTGCAACAATTTTTTGCTTCACTTGGAGTTCATTATATTCCCCAATGAATGAGGATGAAGAAAATAACTGAAGAGAAGTTGTAAGCTTGTACATAAATGGCAAACCAAATTTGGAAGCCTGTTTTTTTCATTGACAAGTAGGATTTTTTAAAGGCATCGTTGGATCTGGCCCACTGCTCAGTCATCATCTGTGGTTCCTACCAGTCGACATGCACCTGCTGCAGATTCAGAAAATTGATCTCACACACTTCTGCACCTTGGGGGGAGGGGGGCAGTGAACTTTGGAGACATCTAGATGACATGGTCTGGTCTGTGAAGTCCGCATTCCGATTCACAGTCCGGTCCGTGGACTCAGGACTCCGGGTCTTCCAGCTGTCCCTTGTTTTGATTGAGTTAAGCATAGGCACCTGATTCCCATCTTGGGGCTTGGAATATAAGTAGCCTTGGGGTTGAGTGTGAGCTGCTGGTTTGTCTTGTCAGTCCTCCTTGGAGTGACATGCTGATGGAAGGGTAGTGAAACAATTTATGATCTCTAGGCCTGATTGGAGGACCACTGCTTCATGGAGCCTTGTTGCCATTCGTCAGAGCAGTCATCGTGGTATGGATTCGGCTGTTTCTGTAGCCAGCCAAGGTTGCTGGCTGCCCCGAGACTCAGAGCCACCCCGGATTTAGCTCCTTTCCTGTCCTTGCCTCCATTGGGTAGGCCAGGTTGTAATTGCCATTACCCTGCAGTTGGTTCTGTCCCTTGCCTCTGTCGGGTAAGCCAGGCCGATTGCCGTTACCCTGCGGTTGGTTCTGTCCCTTCCTGACACTTGCTTCTATCAAGTAAGCAGGCCGTTTGCCATTACTCTGTGGTTGGGTCTGTCGCTCCCTGTCCTTGCCTTTGGGGTGAAGTTCCGCGTCCTGCCCAGAAGTAGCTCCAAGAACCCAAGCTCTGAGACCCCAGGCCAAGCTCTGAGACCCCAGTCTGCCGCACCAAGCCTCTAGACCCAGCCATGTCCTGTCCCCATTATGTTATGTCATGTCCATGCCTGGTTCTGGGGCCTGAGCCCGAGGCAAGACCCAGGTTCTGGGTCCTTGTCCAGTCTCTGACTTGGAGCCCGAGCCCAAGCCCAGGCTCCTAGTGCATACTTCCTTGTCCGGGTTCCCTGTCTTGTCCATGCCCTAGCCCAAGTCTGTGTTCTTGTCCCTGCTCCTTGTCTGTATCCTGTCACATCCCTTCTCCAGTCAAGTCCTGTTCCTTGTACTTCAGTGTCTGTGCCTCACATTTGGGTCTGTTCCCAGCACCCCATTGCGACATTAGATTCATGAGGTGTACTATAAAAGCACTCTGTCCAGAAATGAACTTTAACAGAAAGCAGCGTTGAGGGCTGACTTTCATCTCCTGTCAAAGAACTGAAAATTTCTGACCGTTCTTAAATGCTTGAGATAGTCGGATAATTAAAAACTGTTCAAATTGAAGTAAATGACCTAAAATTTATGTTAAAAAATGCTTGTTTAAAAACTCAAAGATCTTGGGAATATTGGGGATAAAAGTAAACTAAATTAACTTAACTAAAATATATATTTTCCCTTTATATTCTAAACCACATATCCAAATTTTTTTTTAAAATTACTGGAATTCCCAAGAGTGTGACAGCTTACATCCAAGCCTACACCCCTTCCCTGGACTCCAAGTGAGGTTCAGTAATTGAGCACAGTGATTGACATGGCATTATTTGGCACTAAATAATATGATAATATGCACAGTTGGCTTGGTCCAAACAAGTGTTGTGGACTTACTAAACATGCAAAAGTCCAACATCAGAAGCTCCATTCAGAATCATCATCTCAAGGTTTACTTCAATATGTTAATGTATCTTATTGATACACAAAGATATTTAAATTGTAGCCCAGTTTTACTCACTTTAATGTCAATATGAGGTCCCTCCTGGTCACATTGCATAATTGATCCACAGGCATACTCAGTTGTGAACTGGAAGAGACTTCTCTTTTTCATGGAAATAATCAGACAAAGACCCACTATGAAAAAGAAAAGTATTTATTTAAGTCTGCAAGAATTAATAGATTAAAAATGTTCAGTGGATCAAACAATGTTTTTGCCAAAACCTAATGAAATTGAAACTTTAATTCAAAAAGGGAAAATTAAAAAATTTATTTTGTGTATGTATAATTTGATTCAAAAACAGACAATTAAACAAGTCAATAAGGAAGCCATAAGTCAAAACAAAAATGGGAAACAGATCTGAATATTAATATTGATGAAACAAATTGGTCAAAACTCTGTCTTGACAGTATGACAAATACAATAAATGTTTGACTTAGATTAGTACAATATAATTTTTTACACCAATTATATATTACACCACAAAAAATAAATAGATTAAATTCAAATCTATCCGATAAATGCTTTCGGTGTAATCAAGAAATTGGTACTTTCTTACATTCTACTTGGTCTTGTTTTAAAATTCAACCCTTTTGGATAAACTTAAGAGTCTTATTGGAACAAATTACTGGAACTCAACTTCCACATAACCCTGTATTATTTATATTAGGTGATATTGAAGGGATAAAGCTGAAACTTAAATTGAATAAATATCAGAAAGAATTTATAAAAATTGCATTGGTAGTAGCTAAGAAGACTATAGCAGTTACTTGGAAATCTGATTCGTATTTAAGTATGAATCGTTGGAATAATGAAATGGCTAGTTCTATTCCACTCGAAAAAATTACTTATAATTTAAGAGATAAATATGCAACATTTTTGAATATTTGGTGCCCTTATTTACAAAAGATAGGATGGCATATTTAAGTGCTCTGTTAAAGATCTTGGTCCCTTGGGGAAAATAACGAATAAGTATACCAAATTTATTTTGAATTCCATGGAGCATGTGGAAACCTTCCAATACCCAGGCGGCTCTTCTGTTTTCTTTTCTTTTTTAGGTAGGACTTTATATGGGGGGGGAGGGTTAAGGGGAGGGGAGAAGGTAGATATTATCTTTTCATGTATTCTTTTTGAAAACTCAATAAAAATTATATTTTAAAAAAATGTTCAGTCAGCCAAAATAGTATCTAAATATTAAGTGCAAATAGTGATTGTAAAATTTTGATATCTACAGCACAATGGAAGGAAAACAAATTTAGGTAGGTTAGCTATATGAAGGAACATACTTTTTCGATCAAGTGCAAAACAAACGGAATAATTAATGAGATTTGTTTAAACAGTACATTTCACCAAATTTATTAATATTAAAGCCACTATAGAGGACCAATTCTTCCTGATGTGATTAATAGCTGAAATAATCACTCAAGATAATGGAAGTGAAAAATCTACTATCGTTCAAAAGGCAAATAGGGTGGTGTAGTGAATGAACCATGAAGCTCCAAATGGAAGTTTATCACCCACAGAAACACTTACATACAGGTTATCATCAATTCTCAATCACCTTAAAATAAGTCAGATTATTTTTTTGTGATACTGATTCCTAATCAGAAATCCTTGTTCATTGGAAGACAGAACAAAAAATTAAATTCTGATGTCAGCAAATATTTGCTAAATTTAATCCATTAATGTGTAAAGCACACAATATGACTTAATCTGGAATTAGAGAGAATTGAAAGTAAAACAAATGGAAATGCTTAGCAAGTCAAACATTGTCAGTGGATAGAGAAACAGGGTTTAATTGGTCGCAAACACCCCACCCTTCCCCTAGTCTCTCAGATCTGAGGCAGTCATTTCGATAAATTAGATAATTAAAGAGCTTGACATGTATTATTAAGAAATCTTTCACATTGAGTTTTACTGAATCACAGTTTGAGTATGTGGTTACAGTGCAGCAATTTACTTACATAAAAAAAGCAGCAAAGCTACAAACATAAGGAAAACAGCAGCAACGCTCAGAGCAGCAGTTGGTGGCTTAGGATCAGGGCATCTTTTTCCATCAGAACAGGAACAGACCCATACATGTAATGTGCTCCTTTCGACCAATCCCTGTCTATCTTGAATGGTCAACGGTATGGTGTAGTTTCCAATTGGAATTTCCTTTCTTCTTAAGAGATTAACTGAATAACCTGCCATGAAAGTACCAACATTTATTGACAGAAGGTTAGTCAGTAAATACAACTATCAATGACTGAAAAAGCCCATTCCAAGTTAAGCGTCTGTCATTATATATTAATCAGAACTAAATGTCAATATTCTAAAAAGAATAAGGTGACTTTGGCTAGCAGCATCAAGTTTACCACCTACCAGTCAGTGTATCCAATTCCCACAGTTCCTTAATTTTTGGTTCATTATCCAGAAGTGAAAACTTAAATGGCCCTGCAAATGGACTCAAGTCGTCATCTTCTGCTTTAACAGTCACAAACTGAGTTTTGCTATTATAGCACAGTTTTTCATATGTTGAGAGCAAATAGGGCTTATTGTCATTGACATCATTCAACATAATATTCAAAGTAGCAGTGCCTGTTAAAGGTGGTGTTGCTGGAAAAAAAGCAAATCATAAATAATGAACCGTACTTATAATAAAATATATAAATTTATCTTAAGCAACACACACAAAATGTTGAAGGAACCTAGCAGGTCAGGCAGCATCTATGGAAATGAATAAACAGTCAACATTTTAGGCTGAAACCCTCCTTCAGGACTAGAAAGGAAGGGGGAAGGCAAAAGAGGAAGTTTATCTTTCTTTTGAATAAACAGTCAAATATCATCTAAATTCACTTCCTTTCTTCTTTTCTTTTATCCTTGAGCAAGCCCATTGGTTTGGAATTACCAGTCAGCTGAGCTCTTGCTTTGGAAACATTTCACTCAAAACTGGTACAGGTGCAATTTATATTGGAATCATAAGTAAAATTTACAATCAGTTCTGCTGTGTGTGCTTGTGCGCGCGGGCGAGAGAGAGAGAGATCACATGATGTAGTTAATATGAATGATCCATCATGATCTAACACCAGCATTCAGCCTGCTTTGACTGTTTTTGATATTGATATCTAGTATTAGAAGCAACAATGAACAATTCAAACTCAGCAGGGCCCCAGCCATGTAAACAAATACTCCACTCCTACCTATAATGATGGCAGTATAGACCTGTGACGTAATTCATTCTAGAAACTAACCACAGTATTTATCCTGGCTGAAGGCTACGATTACCTTATAAGGTAACTGGAGAATGCACCCTAACAGGTGTATGTAACAAGTAACAAGATACAGACCTCAGTGCCCTAACCATTCTCAATGGGGATTTCAGTACAGGAGAGCAGCAGTCCAATCAGTGGCAATCAGCTAGGGGAAAATTTTGGACTTTTGCCTTCATGTACAAGTCCTAAGTTCCTGCACAATTTTTTAAGTAAAAAAGCGAAAACCTCTATGTGAAGTCTTTTAGCAGAAGATCCAGTCCTATCATATTAGGACTTTCCCCATATTAAAACTAAACACTTTCCCCAAGATATTCATCCAAATTAGAGGCACCAACAAAATCCGAGGGTAAATTGCTATGGCACCTAGTTCCAAAACTCATCGGAGAAGAAACACATGTTGATTGAAAGAGGAATTCAAAAACAAAATGCAATGAAGTGGAAACTCCTGCACTGCATGAGATCAGATTCGAGTAATTGTAAGAGATAATATAAGTCTCAAAGAGCAGATTCAGAAAGACAAAATTAACACATCTTGAAATGTACCAGATCTAATAATAGATTTTAAGAGAATAAGTTGAAATCCATCGAAATTCTCTTCTTTTATCTTTAAAGTCAATGAAAAATGTTTAGGGAAATAATGCAAATTGCAGGTGTGGAGAAAAATTAGTTGTAATTGAGTCACTGTGGGTTGCTTAAAAGATAGAAATTTCTAATGCGTCATATTAGAAAGTTTAAGTTCAATGGGCAAAATACTGAAGTAACTGCCACCAACCACAATCAATTAAACCAAATAAGTGCCCATTGTGGAAAATAATAAATTATTGTGTTTAAAATTCTTCTTAGATTAAAATAGATTTCCAAAGCAATGAGGCTTTAAAGATCTGAAAGTAATCTCATTATCATTGATTTTTACAGCAAGATCATCATTAAAATTCGTCTGGAAGTTAACTAAGAGGAGAAGATTGCTAGTATGGAGAACACAAACAAATCTTCCAGTAAAAATATAAAGGCAATTGGTATATACTGACTTACCATCATCAACAGCATGAATAATAACTCTGTAAATACTTCCATTAACATAAGGAGACTCACGATCCATTTTATGTAAAGCTCTAACAACACCAGTCTTTTCATTTATCGTAACCCAATCTTCTGGATCGTATGCCTTAGCGAACCTTTTAAACAAACATCATAAGTTTGTTCTTCAATACTACAGAAAATTATAACTGCATACAAAATGATACAAATATCCCATTTCCTACAGTGTCACTTTAAGCAACTCCCATTTGATCTCCAATAATATTCATAATAGAGTTGGAAGATTGTCTGGGTTGATGAAATGATGAACTAAAACATGTGTTTTCATTCTCAGCCAACAAGAAATGTGGCAAATATTTATCACTTCAAATTTTTGAGCAGGAAAGGTGAATAAAATTTGCTCTTGCTTCTGAGATATATTCAGCGGTTTTATGGCCTTGCCAATTACAGCATCATGCTCCAAGATTTTCTCATGCACTACAGACATGCAACATTTTTGTATGTACAAATATTTCAAATTGTCAAGCTCAAAAGTGAAGTAATCTCATTAAGTGTTTTGGCCCAGAGACAAGGCATGTGTGATAAGATGTTCAATCAACAAGTTGACTCTCCAAAGTTCCCTAAGACAGCAAAGGGAAGTTGTGGGATAATGGTGACTAGGAATTGAGGTAATATACCCGATGAGTTTTTGACAAGCATCACAGACAGAAGGGGGCAGTTTAGTTTTCTCTATACATCTGTCTATAAACTGGAGATCCAATAACTCATAGCAGTCTCTCTCCCTGCACGATGGCAATGTTGAAGAGCATTCAATAGATCATCACAAATTTGGATGTTCACTCTGCTGAATTATGCCAGGAGTGCCCCAGGAGGATACATCCAATAGAAGCTTCACTTCGCACCCAGTACTCTAACCTTACAGATATTATATCCCTCAATGGCATGGCTTTCATTGTACATATGTTGCACCTGTCTTACAGCTTGTTCTTGTTGCCCATCAGATAGTCAATAAGGCCCAAGTACAGCCGGCGCAACATTGCCATAGAAAGAAGCCATTTTGCCTGGCTCCAGGAAACTAGGCACTGACTTATTACCTTTCATTGGCCAAGTGGAATCTGTTTTTTGTCAAGAAGGACAAAAGTTGACAGTCAGCACACACAGCAACAACAAATGTCCAAAAAAAATTTCCAATCAGGATAGTGAGTGGATTGGAGGGAAACCTGTAGGTGATGGTGCTCCGACACTCCCTTTTCCCTCCCTTGTGGTAGAGTTTATGGGTTTTGAGGTGATTTCAGAGTGGCCTGGCCAAGTAATCACATTGCACATTGTAGAAGGCACTCATTGCAATCACCACTTGCTGATAATGGAGCAAATGTATGTTTAAAATGGTTAATCCTGGCTGACGTGGAACATAGAGGTGCTGCACTGGCTAACAGAGTGTATCACGTTGTGTCTTATAGATGGTGAAAAGGACTTTAAGGTCACATTCCATAGGATACCCCTCCTCTGATCTGCACATAGAGCCAATGTATTTATGTAGCTGGTCAGGTTGAGCTTCTGATCACTGATAATTCCCAGGACTCCAGTAGAAAGCCTACTGCACAATCAACTGTAACAGAAGTTGATTTGCAGAGAAGCCTTGAAATCAGCAAATTGCCCTCTAGCACTTTACACAATCCAGATTCCAGCAACTTGAAACAATACTGGAGATGAAGAACTGTAGCAAAGGCCAGACATAAACTGTCAGTAACTAACCTGTAATTAGCTAATCATCCTTCTAATTAAGAGTGTGACATTTGTAATTTGCTGCTGAATAATTGCTTAGTTATGCAAGTTTAAGATTGAACTCCAAACAGACAATTTTGGAACCTATCAGATTTGTACAATATTTACCCTGACCTTTCTACTGCATATTTCCAGGAAATAATTTAGCTTCTGTTGCTATTTATCCTATAATTATGGATGAACAGTGGATGCCTTTACGAATTCCTAAGGGTCATCTTAGCACTATTATACAAAGAACATCACCGTGCCTTAAATCTTATCAATGACATCTACATACTTTCCCCAACAATTTGACCTTGTTTATCACATACAGTATATTCCTTCAAATGACTACAAATCTTTAATTTCCTTCTTCCCAGCAAGGTAAAACTTCTGTGGGTTCAACTCAGCAGAGGTAGAGACAGGATATTCAGAAGTTAACTGCTGAGATGCTAGTGTCCCTGTTTGCATTTGGGCCTCATGAGGGCTATATAATGGATTCTTCACCAGATCCATGCAAGGACAGACACTGAGACATGAGACAATATGTAGAGTACTACAGGGAGAAACAATATGCTGGAAGTAATTTGTGATTCACCACGACAATTGACTCATCGTTATCTTAAGAAACATCCACACTCCTCAACAGCAGTGATGTGGAGAACACATGACTGCAATTGAATGGGATGATCGACAGACAAGGCTAAATATCTTCCATTTTAAGTGGTGCATATAGTTTGCAGATGGTTGAAGAGATGACTATACTTGTTTGACGGCACATTGGATAGTCTATGTAGGGACAACGACATCACTGCAAACACACGCCACATATATTATAAATAGACTCCCCCAAACTCATCGGGAGCAGTTGCCACATCAGCTGGTGCCTCACACTTTCTCTACTACAGTTCCACAGGTTCGCAGTGGTCCCGCTACAGCACCCAGCCCCAGATGAGCACAGCTTGCAATGCTGGCTTCCTCAAGATTTCACTGCTTGTTGTCTATCTGTGCCACCTTCTACGATTCAGTTATGACATGTTAGTTGTTAGGGGAAACCAAAGTAGTTCATTAAAGGGCAGGTGACATTTATAGGTTTTTATAGATATTTTAAATTATGTACTGCAGTGTCCTGTTGTCGCAAAACAATAGATATCACAACATTACCAGTGATCTTCAACCTGATTCCAATTCTGACAAGTCTGTTGCTTTAGGCTTGGGAAAGCAAGGTGATTGGGATGAATAGTCTATCAGAAAATAGATCAATATGTCACTGTATTCAGCTTCCCAACCTCACTGATGTCACTCAGAGGGCTTTGGGATTAAGCCACTGAGCCAGGCACCACATTTGCTACTGAAATTCTCCAGCTAGAATGCTTCACCAATTGATCTCTTCTCGCTATCAGCAAATTGAGAGCCCTGACAATTTCCCCTGCAGTGGATTAGCCAGTCTTTGATGATTATGGAAGTAACATTGAAAAGCTGGACTCCATTTTGTTTATTCCTTCAGTTCAAAAGTCATGCAACTGTATGGTTAGAGAACCTTTTTAATTACTGGAGAAGATACACAAGCATTTATACAGTATTATTCTTCTTCATTTTAGAACAACTCAAAAATACTTTCAAAACAATAAGACACCATTAAAGTGTAAGGTCAGAAACTTGCCTGCCAATTTGTCCGCACCACACTCAATCTGTTTTGATTAAGAGCCATCATTAGGTCTGGACCTTGGATATAACTCCCCTGCCATAACAATCATCTGGTGTGGCAAATGATTACCAAATTGTATCTGGCAGAATTGTATTGTAATCCTCCAAACTATACCTGCACCTTCACCATCAACACAGTTTGTTTAAATTAGCCACACCTCTGTCTCTTGAAGGCAGCTGACAACCTTATCTACTTAACTTCAAAAACCACTGTGATCTACTGGCATTCACAGAGGCATATGTACTGACTCCTTTAACAGAATGGCTTCATTCCATTTAGCAACTTGATACAATATGGAAATATAGAAGTAGCGTCCCACCTAGTTCCCATTCAACACACACAAAATACTGGAGGAACTCAGCCAGTCAGGCAGCATCTATGGAGGGGAATAAATAGTTGACGTTTTAGGTTGAGACCTTTCATCAGGACTTCATCAGGTCTCAACCCAAAATGCTGACTTTTTGTTCTCCTCCATACATGCCGCTAAGTTCCTTTAGCATTTTGTGTGTGTTGCTCTGGATTTCCTGCATCTGCAGAATCGCTTGTGTTTATGATGATCTAATTCCCATGCTTGATCATGGAGATCGTGAAATACAGAATGATGTCACACAATTGCCACAATTTCAGCTATCATGCTAATCCTTCCTGGAATCATGAGCACTAGCCTTTTCGGAATAACCATAAATTTCCACAAGGTTGTTTGTCTTTTGATGCAGAGAATAATGACTTGGACTGTATTTCACCAGGTAATTAGATGTGCTTTACTAGTGTATGGTAGTCTTCTGGACCAAAGGTCCATTGTATAAGTGGAATGGAGCTCAAAAATATTGTTCACAACTGGCTGTTAAAAATCCATTTCACAGTTATGTTAAAGAATAGATATCAGCCTTCATCATGATTGAAAGTTGCCATTAAAAAGATTACATTAACTTAGTTTTAGTCCGGTTTCGCTTGTTTCTCTCCTCCCCCATATCCATTTGCAGTGTTTCCATGGTGAGGTGATCACAACCTGTCACGTGGTAACAATGGCTACAATGGGAAAAATGTTTCTCAGTGAAAAATAAATGTTAACTTAAGTCTCCATAGAAAGGATGGGCAGAATTAGGATGGGCAACATGTGAGTCATAAGTCAAAAGTAAAATTCAAGGTGCCTATTTTTGCATACATCTCAAGCGTCAATAATAAGAAATATGCTGAATATGGACCGTGGTTGCAAAGGGAAGTCAAAGCTAATGTAAAAGCAAAAGAGAGGGCGTACAGCAAAGGAAAAGTTAGTGATAAGGCAGAGGATTGGGAAGCTTTTAAAAATCTACAGAGAGCAACTAAAAGAATCATTAGGAGGGAAAAGATGAAATTTGAAAGCAAACTAGCAAACAATATTAAAGAGGATAGTAAAAGCTTTTTCAAGTATGTAAAAAAATAAAAGAGAAATGAGAGTGGATATAGGACCACTGAAAAATGAGGTTAGAGAAGGGACAAAGAGATAGCAGATGAACTAAATGAGTATTTTGCATCAGTCTTCACTGTAGAAGACACTAGCAGTGTGCCAGATGTTGAAGGGGGCGAGGGAAGAGAAGTGAGTGCAGTTACTATTACAAAAGAGGAGATGCTCAAAGATCTGAAAGATCTAAGGGTACATAAGTCACATGGGCCAGACGAACTGCACCCGAGGGTTCTGAAAGAGGTAGCAGTAGAGATTGCGGAGGCATTAGTAATGAACTTCCAAAAATCATTGCACTCTGACATTCTGCCAGAGGACTGGAAAATTGCAAATGTCACTCCACCCTTTTAGAAAGGAGGAAGACAGCAGAAAGGAAACTATGGATCAGTTAACCTGACCTCAGTGGTCTCAGTGGTTGGGAAAATGTTAGCGTCAATTGTTAAGAATAACATTATGGAATACTTGAGGACACAGGATAAGACAGGACAAAATCAGCATGGTTTCCTTAAGGGAAAATCCTGCCTGACGAACCTGTTGGAATTCTTTGAGGAGATTACTCATAGGATAGATAAAGGGGATGCAGTAGTTGTTGTATATTTGGACTTTCAGAAGGCCTCTGACAAGGTACCAAGTGGCTGTTAACCAAGTTAAAGCCCATGGTATGACAGCAAAGCTACTGACATTTTGAGAGCATTGGCTGATTGGTAAGAGGCAGCAAGTAGGAATAAAAGGATATTTTTCTGGTTGACTGCCAGTGACTAGTGGTGCTCCACAGGGCTCAGTGTTGAGACCACTTCTTTTTATGCTGTATATAAAATGATTTAGATGATGGAATAGATGGCTTTGTTTGTCAAATTTGCAGATGATTCAAAGATTGGTGGAGGGGCAGGTAGTGTTGAAGAAACAGATAGGCTGCAGAGGAGACAAATTAGCAGAATGGGCAAGAGAGTGGCAAATGAAATACAATGTTGGAGAATGCATGATCATGCACTTTGGTAGAAGCAATAAATGTGCAGACTATTTTCTAAATGGGGAGAAAATCCAAAAATCTGAGATGTAAAGGGACATGGGAGTCCTTGGGCAGAACACCCTAAAGGTTAACTTGCATGTGGTGAGGAAAGCAAATGCAATGTTAGCATTAATTTCTATTATACAAGAGCAGGGATGTGATATTGAGGCTTTATGAGGCACTGGTAAGGCCTCACCTTGAGTATTGTGAACAGTTTTGGGCTCCTCATCTAAGGAGAGGCCAGATTTAGGAACAGCTACTTTCCAACTCTGATAAGACTGCTGAATGGATCCTGACCCGGATCTGAGCCATACCCTCCAAATATCTGGACCTGCCTCTCGGTTTTTTTGCACAACCTTACTTTCCCTTTTCTGTTTTCTATTTATGATTTATAATTTAAATTTTTAATATTTACTATCGATTTGTACTCCAGGGAGCACAAAGAACAGAATCAAATATCGCTGTGATGATTGTACGCTCTAGTATCAATTGTTTGGTGACAATAAAGTATAAAGTAAAGTAAAGATGTATTAGCATTGGAATATGGCTCAGAGGAGGTTCACAAGGTTGCTTCTGGAATGAAAGGGTTATCATACGAGGAACGTTTGAAAGCTCTGGGGTCTGTACTCATTGGAATTTAGAAAGATGGGTGGGGGTGGATCTCATTGAAACCTTTTGAATGTTGAAAGACCTAGACAGAGTAGATGTGGAAAGGATGTTTCTCATGTTGGGGGAATCTAGGACGAGAGGGCACAGACTCAGCATAGAGGGATGTCCATTTAAAACAGAGATGCGGAGAAATTTCTTTAACCAAAGGGTGGTGAATTTGTGGAATTTATTACCACAGGCAGCTGTGGAAACCAGATCGTTGGTGTACTCAAGGCAGAGCTTGATAGGTTCTTGATGGGACATTCCATCAAAGGTTATGGGGAGAAGCCAAGGAGTGAAGCTGAGGAGGAGAAAAAGGATCAGCCATGATTGAATAGTGGAGCAGACATGATGAATCAAATGGCCTAATTCTGCTCTTATGTCTTATGGAAATAACATCAGATGCTGCAATTGATTCTCAAAGGAATGGAGCAGCGCAAATGGGAAAATGTACGCCATCTGACCATAGTGTGGTGTGTAGTGGCAGTGAAGCATACTGCAGTTGCAGGCTGAAATTAGGTGGTTTTCAAAGATCAGCGAAGGAAGCAGTTGTGGAGCAAGTGACTGGGAGAGGGAACTGCATTCCCCCCTCCCCACCGTGAGAGATCATTTGAACTGGCGAGGTTTTAAAAATGCAACGGTGAGATATCGTAGATGCTTGAAATCTGAAATAATAAATGGAAAATACTAGAAATACAGAGCAGAAAAATGGAGAGAGAAACAGCATTTCAGGTCTGTGACCTCACAACTAATTCAGATGAAAAGTCAATGAACTGAAACAGTCTACTCCAACCTGTATTTCCAGCAGTTTCTGTTCCTTTTTTCAAATTTTCAGTCTTTCACTTTTGTAATTTACAAAATGAAACTGCTCTGAGCGACTGGTAAAATGCCTTCCCAAAACGCCACAGATTAGACGTTGCCCTTACACGCAAATTTTCAAACTGTTCATTACTATGTGGCCAGCGGGTAGCGGTCTGAACCAGTACACGTGCTTGCCTCCGTTATGGATGAAGCCCAGCAAATCTTAGAATTGACAATCAAACAGAAACAAGCTTCAGTTAGTTCAGTAATCTCAGAAACCCCACTCTTCCACTGATCACTGGAGCATCATGAATTCCACCCAAAAAAAAGAGGAATTTCGTAATGAAAATCAGTGTTTTCTCATTCTCATAATGAGAAATCTGTGACCTTGTTACTGTTTAGAATGTTGTGATCATGAGTCTTCAGCAAAGAAACATAATGTTGTTAAACAAAAATGTGGCCTAAAGACGCATGGAATCTTTATGCTGAATATGTTCCAGATGTGTACTCGAGCTGAAAGTGCATCTGCTTTATCCAATGTGGCAGGTAACTCTTTCAGCCATATCTACATACGGTCAATGGTTCTTATCCATCATACTTCAGTTTAGGAGGGCACTTGGCATTCAAATACAACCAAATGTACATGCTAATTCCTTTTGAAATGCTATTGCTTTTTCACAGAACTGCAGTTAATATGTTCAGAAGCATATCTTGCAGAGTATCAAAGTAATGAAGGTTTTGCAAAGTAATGAAAGGTTTGCAAAGTTCTGTGTGTTTCTGATTCCGGACTGTAAAACCTATGGCTGCAGTTACTTCAGAGAAAAAGTGACAAACGACAATAGGCAAAATAATTACTTGCCAATGGGGCAAAATATTTTCTTTTCAAAATGTAATTTTGTCATTACATGCTTCAAAATTGAATACCCCTTACCTGATTTTCTCAGGATTAGAGTTATCTGGGTCGGTAGCGTTAAACTTCACCAGGTCATAATCCAGTATTTTATTTTCAAATAGAGTAATTGTCACTTCTGGAGGGTGGATCACAGGTGCATCATTGATATTTTCCACAGTGATATCCACAGAGATTCTCTCTGGGGTTGGCATTTGTGCATTAGGCACTTCTGAACAAAAGTAAAAGGGTTCCTCATTTTCAACAGTGATATTCAGCTTTCCTTTTGAATGCTTTTCAAAATCTAAATGCTGTAAATAAAAGATAATTAGTACTTCCAACATGTCAGTCCATGACCTCCTCTTCTGCCACAATGAGGCCACGCACAGGCTTAGAGGAGGAACACCTTTTATTCTGTCTGGGTAGCCTCCAACCTGATGGCATGAACATCAATTTCTAAAACTTCTGGAAATTGCTGCCCCTCCCTCCTTCACCATTCCCCATTCCTGTTTCCCTCTCCGACCTACCCATCACCTCCCTTTGGTGCACCTCCCCTTCCCTTTCTTTCATAGTCTCCTACCTTTTCCTATCAGATTACCCCTTCTCCAGCCCATTATCTCTCACACCAATCAACTTCCCAGCCCTTTACTTCGCACCCTCCCCTGCTCCTGGTTTCACCCATCACCTACCTCCTTGTACTTCTTCCTCTGCTCCCCCCACCTTCTTACTTTGACTTTTCCTCTTTTATTTCCAGTCCCAATGAAGGGTCTCAGCCCCAAATGTCAACAGTTTACAAATTTCCATAAAATATGAAACATTACAGCACCATGCAGGGCCTTCAGCCCATAACGTTGAGATTATCTTTTAACCTACTCTCAGACCAATCTGACGTCCATCCTGCATTGTCCACTATTTTTTTATCTTGTGCATTCCATTTAACTGGAACATATCAGGACCAGTACATTTTGGCCTAATTAAGCAATTGTCCCAATTAATCTAAGCTTCATAGACAAATTAAAAAGGTATAATGGTTAGTTTAAATGGTTCAGCACAGACTAGATGGGTGAAAAGTCCTGTTTCATTCTGTATTTTTCTATGAATCTATGACGGTATAAAATAGCACAAACTACCATTTAACTGAGCAAAAAAATATGTATTTAAATGAAATACGTAACAATTTAGAACCCTACCAAAACTACTACAGTACTATAAAATTGTGTATTGGTTCCTAATAGTTATCGATGGAGGAATTAATCGAGTGTACACTACCATATACTTTTGATTGACTGTAAATGAACAAACACCTAGCGCAGATAATGGACTGCCTTCAAACAATACTTTCAATGATAGTATTCTCCAAATCTTCATTTTCATTCCAGATGATTGTCAACACCTGCAAATTCTTCATATTTCCTAACATGTTGAAGGAGTGATGTTGTTTCAATTTCACTGTTTCTGACATCTCCAAGTCTGAATGTTTGAAAATGCAGTGAGCAAATCAGTTCTGAATTCTTGTACTGCTTATTGCTTGCCAATCGTCAGTGACAAAAATCACTACTTTTTGAATACAAACACGCAAGTGCCACTATTTAAAAACTATTCACTCTAAGCACCGTGTAGTGTCTAACAGTCACATAATGTTCATGTGACAGACGCTAGTTAGAAACTGTTAGGCTACGGTCTCCTGCCCCAATTAAGCAGCACAGTGTCCCAAATGAACAAAGAGAATCCCAGCTATTTTCTCTTTTTTTTGCACTTTAAGAGTTGTCCCAAATAAGCGGGTGCACCAATTAACTGATGGCTCAATTAACCAGAATTCATTTTATTTAATTTTGAGTCTTAATTTAAAGCATAGTACACACCTATTGGTTAACCCCTTCATTAAACAACCAGTTCAAAAGACTATTGCATTAGATTCCTAAATGTTTGCTGTAATTTAAATGTAACTCTTTGTGTCTGAAGCAGATTAAGTTCCCTTTCCAGTGGTTAAACACATTATTTCGGCTGATATTCCAGTTCAGTGTCAAGGGAGCGATACACTGAAGCAGTGTTTTGGATGAGATATTTCACTGGACATAAAAGAAATCTTAACATTACCAAAAAGCAGACAAATTTAGCCGCAACCTGTATCATCAACTATCTCTTTGCCTTCACAGATGCTGCTCAACTCCCTGTGCTCTTCAAACAGTTTGTTTGTTTTGCTCTAGTTTCCAACATCTGTGGCAGGAGAATTCTACATTTTGTTCCATAAAAATCTATATTTTATGGATCAACCAACAACTTAATAGAACATAGAACAGTACCTCACAGGAACAACAACTTAGCTCTCAGAGCTGTGCTGAGCTAATTAAACAAGCAATTAAATGCCTAACTAAACTAGTCCCTTCTGCCTACATAATGTCCATATCCCTCCATTCTCCACATATTCATGTGCCTCTTAAACACCTCTTTCATATTTGCCTCCACTGCCATCCCTGACAGAGCACCGCAGGCACTCACCACTCTCTGTGTAAAAAAAATTTGCCTTACACATCTCCTTTGAACTTGCCCCCACCCAATTTAATTGCTTGTCCTCTTATAGTAGAACACAAACATATTTCCAAATATAAAACACATTGCTGTTAGTGAGTTTGGCAAAAAGAAAAATTAAAGTATTAACTTCTAATCCACAGTGACAAATATTGTGCGAAATCAGACTTGATTCAACCTCGAAACGAATGGAGATTTCCTAGATCAGCTTCACTCGGAGAAAGCCAAGAGGCCAGGTACTAAACTGCTAAATAAAGCAAGTTGTTTACCTTGACTAGAGATAGAATGCCGTCATTTGTTTTTGGATCTGTTTCAATCTTGTAATTCCCATTTTCATTCCCTTCTATTATCTTATACTTAGCTCTCCAGGCTGGGGTCTGTGGAACATCATCGTCAGTAACGCTTACTCGGAGTATAACCACATGCTCATCATTTTCTTTAACTTTACCTAAAAGCTGAAGATTTCAATGTACATTTGTAAAAAAAAAATCAATGTTTACAAGTATCAAAATGAAAATTCTTATAATCAACAACAAACCAATTCAAATTTAAGACTACACTCAATAAGTGATCAGTAGAACATACAAGAATGACATCTGCATCGGAGAAGGTCATTTGCAGCTTTGAGCCATCTCCAACTTTCAAAAGGATCTTGGTGTATCTGCTACCTCAGAACCACTTGCTTGTGTTTCCACATACCCCTTGATTTCTTCAATAACTAAAATCTGTTGTTCCTGTTTTGTATATCCAGACCAATGAGCTATATTACAGATGTGGACTCAACAGAGTCACAGCATAATGATAGTGTGATATTTCTATTTTGTACTTAGTTTTCTTTTAGAATCTCTCATCAAAGGTATTCTGATCTCTAAATTTCACCCTATTTCAAAACTTCCTTAAAGATTTGTTGAATACGGCTTACCTTTCATGTTGACTTTGCCAAATACTGTTTTTACTTTCCAATTGTCCCACTTCTTGAATCACATTCTCTTGTAACTTCCCTTCAATCTTCCCTGTTGACTCTCTCCTTTCTTTAAATATTGTTAGTACATGTGGGAGTTACTCAGTACCATAAGATATAGAGGTCGCCGGTGGCAAGGAGTCCACAAGTTCACCACTCTCTGGCTAAAGAGATTCCTCTTCACCTCTGTTCTAAAAGGACACCCCTCTATTCTGAGGCTGTATCCTCCAGTCTTAGACTCTCCCACCAAAGGAAACAACCTCTCCACATCCACTCTATTGAGGCCTTTCAACATTTGATAGGTTTCAATGGGGTCACCCCTCATTCTTCGGAATTCCAGGGAGCCTTTCAATCCCAGAATCATTTTTGTGAACTTTGAATCTTCTCTGATGTCAGCACATACATTCTTAGATTAGGGGCTCAAAACTGCTTACAATACTCCAAGTGAGGACTCACCAGTGCTTTATAAAATTGCAGCATTATATCCTTGCCTTTTTATTCTAGTTGTCTTGAAATGAATGCTAACATTGCATTTGCTTTCCTCACCATTGACTCAACCTGCAAATTGATCTTTAAGAAGTCCTGCACAAGGACTCTCAAGTCTCCTTGCACTGCAGATTTTTGAATTTTCTCTCCATTTAGAAAATAGACTACCCTTTTATTTCTTCTACCAAAGTGCATGACCATACACTTCCCAACACTGTATTTCATCTGCCACCTTATTACCCATTCTCTTAAGTCCTGCTGTAGACTCTCTACATCCTCAAAGCTATGTAACCCTCCATCTATCTTCATATTGTCTGCAAACTTTGCCACAAAGCCATCAATTCTGTCATCCAAATCATTGGCACTTAACGCAAAAAGAAGTGGTCCCAACACAGAACCCTATGGAACACCACTAGTCATCAGCAGACAACCAGTAAAAGATAAAGACTCCCTTTGCCTCCTGTCAATCAGCCACTGCTTTATCCATTCTAGAATCTGTCCTGTGACACATGGTCTCTTAAGTTGTTAAGCAGCCTCATGTGGGGCACCTTGTCAAAAATTTTCCTTGATGGCTACAACCTACCATATTTTATCGTGCGCTTCCAAGTACTCCGAAACCACATCCTTAACAATTGATTCTAACAATTTCCCAACCACTGTGGTCAGACTAACTGGCCCGTAATTTCCTTTCTTCTGTCTCTCTCCCTTCTTGAAGAGTGGAGTGTCATTTGCAATTTTCCATTCCTCTAGAAACATACCAGAATCTAGTGATTCTTGAAATATTATTGCTAATGTCTCCACAATTTCTTCAGCCACCTCCTTCAGGATGCTGTGATGTATACCATTTGTTCCAGGTGACTTAACTATCTTCAGACTTTCCCAAGAACCTTCTCCGTAGTAATGGCCACTTCACAAACTTCTGCCTCCTGACACTCTCAAACTTTCGGCATGCTACTAATGTCTTCCACAGTGAAGGATGATGCAAAATATTCTTTCAGTCTATCTGCCAATTCCTTGTCCCCATTACTATCTCTCCAGCATTGTTTTCCAATGGCTTGATAACCACTCTCACCTCTTTTTTACACTTTATGTACCTAAAGAAACTTTTGATATACTCTTTAAAATTACTGACACCTTACTGGCTGCTCTAAAAAGCCATCTCATAGGCACTCTAGAAATTCCCTCTCTTGGGATCCAACACCAACCTGATTTTCCCAATCAACCTGCATATTGAAATCCTCCATGACTATTATACCATTGCCCATTTGGCATCCATTTTCCATGTCCCATTGTAATTTGTAGACCACATCCTTAATACTGTTTGAAGTCTGTATATAAGACCCATCGGGGTCGTTTTACTGTGAATAGACTGCGACATTTGGGAAAATGACAACCTTTCCATCTGTCACATTCATAAACACATCCTTCAAACCCTGGGATCCAGATTGTCCGGTTCTTGGGAAGTATTACCTTCCATTTTGATGAATCTATCTGTTATTGCTAATTTCTTTTCCTTATTTATTGTACACTATTAGTCCTGCACCATTTCAGAAAGGGTTTCTGTGACGTATTCACAATGGTATAAACAAAGCATTTAATTTTGGTGCCTCATTCCTTAAAATAATTTCTCTTGGCGCTGTGTATGGAGGACATAATTGAAGCTTTGCTAATCTTTTCCTTTACACAACTTTTTCTTTTGTCACTTTCCAGCATGTTCTTTTTTCTTTCTTTTTTCAATCTTTTTATTGATTTTTTTTTAAAAGTGTGCATACAAACAGGAGGAGAATATCTCTGACCATATGTCAATAACAGTACATTCAGAAGGTAAAATACACAATATCAGAATCACACATATTATTGATCTACAAAGTATAAATTAGATATAGAATGTATAATACAGAAAAAAAGAATGTAATTCATTCCTCTGTTATCAATTTATGAAGAAAAGAAGGACTATTAGAAATTTTTATTTAAAAAAAACCACTATTCTAAACAGAAGGGAAAAAAAAGGACTGGACAATCCATCCTGAGTGAAAAACCAACAAAAGGGAGACTCTCTGATCAAATCCAAGATTCTGAAAAAATAGCTGGAAGAGAATCAGTACAAAAATCAGATCATATGAAAATATTGAATAAAAGGTCACCAGATTTCTTCAAATTTAAAGGATGTATCCAGTGTCCGACGTCTTATTTTCTCTAGACTTAAACAGGACATGATAGAGGAAAGCCAATAAAAGGCAGTAGGAGGGTTAGGGTCCTTCCATTTAAGTAAAATAGCTTTCCTAGCCAATAAGGTTGAAAAGGCTATCATCCACTGAGCGGATCCTGCTTCCGATGGAATAATCCCAAAAAACTCATATTCTAGGCAGTTTATATTCTAGGATGTTGCCTGATGCTGCGTTCACCAGCAACTTTGATGCGTGTTGCTTGAATTTCCAGCATCTGCAGAATTCCTCGTGTTTAAGCTCATATTCTAATTTCCTTTCCGTATCATTGTCTTGGTCCTCGTTGGCTGAATTCTAAAATTTTCACAATCCTCAGACTTAATGTCTCTGTGGCAACACTATGAGACTTCTCCTTTAATCTCATACCATCTTTAAATTCACTTGACTCATTTGTCATAGGGCAGACTATGTATTGTAAACATTGTACTTGTTACCTGTTAGACATGGCTTGTTTATAGTCATATGTACTGATGTGGTGTCACTATCTATCATAGCCAATTCACACCTCATGTATTCATTATTTGAATTACTCATATTTATGCCTCAGGATTCTCATTAAAAAAATACATATTTTAGTTGTTTAGATAAAATGCCAATCTATTCTGATCTCAATTTCTTAAAAAGGAATCTTTAACTAACCTGTTATCATTATGACAAAATATATCTAAAATTGTGTGTTCCCTTGCTGGTTCCTCAACATCCTGATCTAAAAAAAAATAAGCATTCAATCACCCTGGTCACTACTAACTTGGTCTGCTCAGTATATCAGTGGATTAAGGTCCTCTGCGATTAAGTATTAATGTTAAAGGAAAAAAATGTAAGCAAAAGCAGCAGATATCTGAAAAAGCAGACATTACTATTTTGTTTCTCATTATGTTTTCTCAAGATGTGCATCATACCTCGATAAACCTGGCTGGAGAAGACACATCTACCATCCCCCAGCAAAAAGGCAGAAATGATTCCTCTCATTCAACCTTTCCGTCAGGGTCAATGCATGGTAGAATCTCAGAGAATTACACTAAATGTTCCATAATGAACGCAGCTGCCCAATAAGAAAGAACATTTTTGTAGTATTGTCTAAAACCAACACAAAAGTGACAACTGTAACATTAATCTCACCACAGCTGCTCCCTAACTTACTGTGATCACAGAAACTTTGAAACACAATGGTTCACCCTTTTATGGAACCCAACTAAGCTCTGCTGCAAGTTGAGACAGTGAAATTCATGAAACAGTTTTAGGGAGAAAACTACTAATATAATAGATATATTTTTGTTTAACATATGTTCTTACTTACTACATATACTGTAAATATTAAGAAAATATTTACCGTAAGTATGTAGTAAAGTGACCATTTAGTTTTAGTCTTTTTTTCTAATGCATTTGGGCTGTTCTCTTCATTTGGTCTAACAAGACTTAATTGTAATAAGAATAGTGATTTGCAAAGCATCATACTCTAATTTGAAAATTCTGAATAATATAGTGTATTTTGAAATATGCTACATTCAAAATCAAACAAAAAAAGATCAATTCTTTTTAAAGCAGTTCAGTTGCTATGTAAAGGTGTTATTGATTTGAACCATTTATGCTTTCTACATGTAGAGTATAATTTGTACTGAGATGCTTTTTATTTAGATTTGTGCAGCGATGATTATCACCCCGGAAATGTAATTGATTTTTCATCTATGGCATTCAAATAAGGCAGTTATTTTTTTCCGAGATCTGAAAAATTACATTCCTTTGCAAGTATGATCATGTACTTTCTGATCCAGTATAGGTAGGTCTTTTAAAAGAAAATCCACACTGAAAAATCAGATTAATGACTTTATCAGTATATTTCAAAAATCACACGTACATGCTTGAAAGTAAACATGACTTACATTGCCAGTTCTTTTAAAAACTGGGAGATGATCGTTTGCATTCAAAATACTAATCTTCACTGTTGTGCTACTGCTAAGAACAGGATGACCATTGTCCCTTGCCCTCACAGTGAGGGTGTAAGAATTCTTCTTCTAAAAGTAGAAAAATTAAGTTAAAAGAAATACAATGAGAAACATTATAACAATTTTTTTTCGAAGCATGGGCACAGACAAGAGATAAAAAAAAAAACAAAACTTGGAATTCAATATCAAACCAGAAGATACAAGACATGAACAGCATGTCAGCCAGCCTTAGAAATGATAGGTTACTGCTTTGGTTGACCGGCTTCATCAGAAGTCATGCATTTTGTGACCACATTCCTGATAGACCGGTCAAAGTTTTGGATGTTGGATGATACAAAACCAAATCATTATGTTCTTGATGTCTGATGATTGAACTTAGACAAAAAAATGCATATAAAATTTATCCGTAAGAATTAAATCTCTGGAAATACTGCACACATTTCCATACTGCAGCCGGCTGGTGGCGTAGTGGCATCAATGCCGGGCTTCAGAGTGAAGAATCCTGAGTTCGAATCCAGCCGGCCCCCTTGCACACTTTCCACCTGTGCTGGGTTGGGCGTCAAGCTAGCAACTCGGCCTCATAAAAATAAGAAAGCCTGCTAAAAAAAACGCCGTCATGACGGCGGCCCGATGGCTCCACTCGGAGTTAAGGGCTTTCTTCTTCTTTCCATACTACTCTATATATTACAAATGTACACTGGGGAATAAACAGATGCTATGTAAATAAACTCTGAGTATTGGATTTTGTGCCAGTGAACTTGCACAAAATAGTTTTTGTCTACCAAATTATTTTGAGCATGTATCAGGTTATACACTAAGAGCACAACATTGATTTCTGCAGGCAGACTTGACAACTGCAGTCAGGCAAAGTTTCATTGGATTTCAATAAATCAGAACAAAACCTTATTGAAATAATGTAATTTAAAAGGGTCTTTTTCACGTCCTGCTAATTTTATCATGTTACTAACATGACACCAAAAAGAACATTTAAAACTTGACGTACCTTATAATTTAGACATTTTTTTAAACTTATTGCTCCAGTTGAAACATTCATTTGAAAATAATTTGAGAATTTCTGAGTTGAAAAATAGTACAAAATTCGCGAGTTGGGTGTGTTAATCTCATCTGCATCTGTGGCATTAACTCTGAAAAATTCTTCACCTGAATGGAACAAAGGACATTTGATGAAATAGTTATCCTGTGTCAAGTCACATTCCTCAGTATCCGATCTATTATATTCTATAGCATCACAAGAATTTCTTGTAATATATTTTAACGTTGGCATGTTTAACTGAGTTATCTTGAATCTCATTGCAATAGATTTTATTGCTAAAAACAGCTATAGTTAAGTTTCACACCTTAGAGAGTCATAGAGTCAATGGGAAGTACAGCACAGAAATAGGCTTTTCAGACCATCTAGTCCATACCATAACAATTTAAACTGCCTAATCCCATCGACCTGTGGGACCATAGCCCTCCATACCCCTACCATCTATATACCTATCCAAACTTCACTTAAACATTGAAATCAAGCTCACGTGCTCCTCTTGTGCTGGCAGCTCATTCCACACTCTCATGACCCTCTGAGTGAAAAAATTTCCCCTCATGTTCACCTTAAACATTTCACCCTTCACCCTTAACCTTGACCTCTGTTTGAAGTCCTACCCAATCTCAGTGGTAAAAGCCTACTTGCATCTACCCTATCTATACCCTCACAATTTTGTATACTTCAATCAAATCTCCTCTCAATCTTCTACATTCTAAAGAAAAAAGTCATAACCTATTCAACCTTCCCTTATAATTCAAGTCCTACAGACCTGGCAATATACTTATAAATTTTCTCTGTACTCTTTCAAAGGTTTAAGGGTTCAAAGGTTCATTTATTATCAAAGTATGTCCCCATATACAATCCTGAAATTTGTCTTTTCCAGATAGCCACGAAACAAAGAAAGAACATGAAAGTTGTTCAGAGAGAATGACTTTTTAAACCTTATATACATCTGTCCTGTCCTGCACACAACACTCAAAATTAGGCCTCACCAATGTCTTACACAACTTCAACATAACAACTCCATCTCCTGAACTTAATATCTTGATTTATGTAGGCCAATACGGCAAAACCTTTCTTTATAACCTTATCTACCTGTGATGCTACATTCAAGGAATTATGGACCAGTATTCCCAGATCCTTTTGTTCTACCACTCTCCTCAGTGCTCTACCATTCACTGTATAAGACATCCCCGGTTGTTTCTATCAAAGTGAAACACCTCACGCATGTCTGCATTAAATTCTATCTGCCATTTTTCAGCCCATTTTCCATCTGATCCAGATTCCTCTGCAAGCCATGATAGCCTTCTTCACTGTCGACTATACTTTCAATCTTGCTGTCATTCGCAAATTTGCTGATCCAGTTTACCATATAGTCATTCAGATTGTTGATATAGATGACAGACAAAAACGGAGCCAGCACGCCACTAGTCACAAGCCTCCAGTAAGAGAAGCAACCACCTGCTCTGGTTTCACCGTGAAGCCAATATCTAATCCAATTTACTACCTCATCTTGCATGCTGAGTGTCTGAATCTTTTGACAAAACTCCCATGTGGGACCTTGTCAAATGCCTTGCTAAAATCCATGTAGACAACATCCACTGCTGTCCTTCATCCACATTCCCAGTAACTTCCTCCAAAAAACTCTATTAGATCAGTTAGACACAGCCTAACACACACAAAACTGTGTTTACTATCCTTAATCAGTTCATGTCCACACAAATACATATATATATGATCCCTTAGAATATCTTACAACAATTTTCCCACTATAGACTCACCAGCCTATAATTTCCTAGTTTATATTTAAAGACTTTCTGAAACATTGGTTCCAAGGTTGTCAAGCCAAGGAGTGGTAGTGGGGACAAGCTTCCACTACCTAAAAGTGCTCCTCACGGCATGCGCCTCAAATAGCCTCTGACAACCAAGTCCATCTCCTGGACTTCTTGTGTGGCTTAGCCTCTAAGCCCGGCGGAACTGTTTCAACTGACAGGAGAAGGGCCAAAGGTGGGTCCTGGTGCCCTAAAACCAATGCTTCGGGTAGATGGAGCTCGTCAGCCTGGGAAGGCAGTCCATCTAAGAGAGGGAGAACTCTGATTTCAAACCTCCGCTGCCTTGCGGCCATACCCACTCATGGGAAAGGATTCAGGAGTAAACCCTGAGGACAAATCCAGAGCTGGAGTCCCTAAAGCAGTCCAATATTGCCTTCAACCTCATTCTGGCAACTCCTCCGATGACACTGGTGCCAAGCTGTATCGGCTCTTGCCCTTCCTTTGGACAACATCGGTGTCATGGAGATGGGAGACTTGCTACATGGGCAACTGCCGGTCTTCCGTACAACCTTGCCCAGGCCTGCACCCTGGAGATTTGACACTAGACTTTCCAGGTGCAAATCCATGGTGTCGCAAGACTAACGGATGCCACCACTGTTCTTAAACATTGGCTATCCTCCAATCATCTGGTACCTCCCTAGCCACCAAGGATGATTTGAATATCTCTACAATTCGTGCAACAGCTTTCCATAGGTCCAAGGGAACACCTTATCAGGCCCTGGGGATTTATTCACCTTAATTTGCCTCGGGACAGCAAACACCTCCTTCTCTGTAATCTGTACAGGGTCCATGAACTAGATGACACAGTGCCTGAATTCTATAGATCCTGTGTTTGTCTCTTGAGTAAATACAGATGCATAAAAATGTTTACGATCTCCCCCATCTAGTCTGCCTCCACACATGGATTACCATTCTGATCTTCCAGAGGACTAATTTTGTCCCTTACAATCCATCTGTTCTCCTTCACCATAGATGCTAAGACAGTCTCATGACTTTTTTAGCTCTCCTGATTTCTTTCTCAAGTGTTCTCTTACATTTCTTATACTCCACAGCACCTTATTTGTTCCTACCTGCCAGTGCCTCAATATTTCTTGGAAACCACCGTTCCCTCCACTTGTTATCTTTAGCTTTTATTCTGACAGGCATATACAAACTTCATATTTTCGAAGTTTTATTATTGAAGGCTTCCCACTTACCAAGTAATCCTTTGCCAGAAAATAGCCTGTCCCAATCCTTTTAGATGTTTTTATTATATCTTTCCCAACCATTTCCTCTGGCAGCTTATTCCATATTGCATCTCCCAATGAGTGAAGAGGATACCTTTCAGACTACTATTTTCTATACAGTAACTATTTCAAAACCCATGGAATTAATAGAATTATGGTCCCAAGTCCCTTCCTCCTGCACCAAGTCCTTAGCCACGTGTTAAACTGTATAATCTTCCCTATTCTGGCCTCACTAGCAAGTGGCAGGGGATAGCAGTCCTGAGGTCATAACCATGGAGTTCCTGCCCTTTAACTTAGCACCTAACTCCCCGAACTCACTTTGCAGCAGAATCTTGCCACTCTTCCTACCCAAGTCATTGGTACCTACATGGACCACAACTTCCGGCTGTTCACCCTCCCACTTAGTCATAGTCATACTTTATTGACCCCGGGGGAAATTGGTTTTCGTTACAGTTGCACCATAAGTAATTAAATAGTAATAAAACCATAAATAATTAAATAGTAATATGTAAATTACGAGTCCTCAGCATTGGTAATTTACCAATGCTGAGGACTCAATCAAAGGACCCAGACCTTAGCAATGAGAGGCAACATACCATTGGGAATCTCATTATCATCCACAGAACCTCCTTTCTGTACCCCTAACTAAAGAATCCCCTATCACCACAGCTTGCCTTCTCCCCCCTTCCCTTCTGAATTGCAGGGTCAGGCTTAGTGACAGAGACCTGACCGCTGTGGCTTTCCTCTTCTAGGTCATCCCCTCCCCCAACAGTATCCAAAGTGACATACCTGCTGTTGAGGGGCGTAGCAACAGGGGTTCTCTGCACTGGTTGTTTAACCCCTCTCACCTCCCCGACTGTCACCTAGTTTCCTGTGTCCTGCACCTTGGGTGTAACTACCTCTCTATATGCCCTATCTGTCGCACCTTCAATCCCACAAATAATCCAGAGTTTAATAAATTCCTGCTCCATCTTCTTAGCTTAAAGTGTTAGAAGCTGCTTTTGGATGCATTTCTCACAGTTATAGTCATCAGGGATACTGGAAGTCTCCCTGCCTTCCCACATCCCACAAGAGGAGTATTCCACTAACTTGCCTGGCATCCTTACTCTTTTGACTAACCAAATGCTAAGAAAGGTGGGAGTGGGGAAACTCTATCGACAGCTTTTGCCTTTTGCCTTCTCTGACTGAAGCCTCTAAGAACTAAAGCTTCAAAATCTCCACGCTAACTCTGTCCACTTGCCCCAGCTTTACTTTAATTTGTTCTTGTCAATAATATCAAATGCTGATGGTCTGCTGCTCAAAGCTCCAAAGTTATTATCAAGTTCAAGTTTATTGTCATTCAACGAGACACGTGTATACAGCGAAACAAAACATCGTTCCTCTGGGGATAAGTCTCTGAATGGCATGGCATGGCCTGAAAATTGACAGTTTGACATGAAGTGTGAGGTGCATGTTTATATCAGACTGTACAATTCTACTGGCGCTAATATAATAAACAAGCAGTATTATAAATATGTGAAACAGCAGCAGTAAAAGATGAAAAGTGACCAGTGCAGGATGGAAGTGTGGCTGTGAGTTGGAGAGTTGGGGGAGGGGAGCAGGGCATTCAGACATGGTGTACGTGTGTGCTACCAGACATTGGGGTATTAAAAAGTCTAACAACTTGGAGGAAGAAGCTGTTACCCAGCAACCTGACAGTTCTGGTTCTTATGCCATGGTATCTTCTGTCTGATGGCAGGAGGTCAAAGAGTTTGTGGGAAAGATGGGAGGGGTTTTTAACAATGCTGGAGGCTCTGCATATGCGGCGCGTCTGGTATGTGTCCTGAATGGGTGGGGGGAAGGAGGAAGAGACCCCGATGATATTTTCGGCAGTCCTCACTGTTCTTTGCAGGGATTTGCAACTTGATACATTGCAATTCCAATATCAGACAATGATACAGCAAGTCAGCACAGTCTCGATGATGCCCAGTCGACACTCTACCCTACCTCCTCCCTGTATGATGTTTCATCATTGTTGCTGACCACTATTGTGTAGTCTGTGAACCTAATGATGTGGTTAGAACTGGATTTGATGGTACTATTAGCATTAGCAATGTGAACAGCAATGGGCTGAGCAGACAGTCCTGGGAGGTACCAGTGCTCAGTGCAATGGAGCCAGAGGTGTTGCTACCAATATGGACTGTCTGTGGCCTCTTCGTGAGGAAGGCCAAGATTCGGTTACGGAAGGACATATTGAGACCCAACATGCACAGTTATAGACAAGAACTACTACCCTACCTTCATCAACCTCTCAAAGTACTTCATCAGAATTGTGAGATATGGTTTTCCTAATATGCTCCAATACTTAGAACATAGAACATAGAATAGTACAGCACAGTACAGGCCCTTCGGCCCACATTGTTTTGCCAACCCTCAAACCCTGCCTCCCATATAACCCCCCACCTTAAATTCCTCCATATTCCTCAATATACTTCTAGCACTTTTTTATTCCTGAAGTAGATGTGCTCCTGAATATCAACATACTTCACCTTTAACCTTCCAGCCTTCTCATGCCGAATAATAGTGAGTATTTGTTTAAAATTGTACTCAAGTCCCTTGGCTCCATACATTGATTACTCCTCTAGCCTCTGAGAGGACTTATTCATCCTTAGGTAACCTCTTACTTCTAATATACTTATCAAAGTTTAGAATTCTCCATAATCCTATTTGCCAAGGCCATTTCACAGACCCCTTTTGCCCACCATGATCTATTACCATTTTGATGCCCTCCAGAAATCTCAAACGACTTGTTTGATATCAATTGCCTACACCTGATATACACTCCCTTCTTATCTTCAGCATCCTTCAGCATCCTTCATTAAATTGGGACCTTCTATTCTGAGGCTGTGCCCTCTAGTTCTAGAGTCCCAACATTTGAAATATTCTCTCCACATCCACTCTATTTAGGCCTTTCAATATTTGGTAGGTTTCAATCAGATCCTCTTCCATTTGTCTAAACTCCAACAATTACAGGCCCAGAGCTATCAAATACTCCACATTTGCTAGCTAACCCTTTCATTCCTGGGGTAATTCTCGTAAGCCTCCTCTGGACCCTCTCCAATGCCATCACATCCTCTTTTAGATATGGAACCCAAAACAATTCTCAAAATGTGGTCTGACCAATGCCTTATAAAGTTTCAACATTACATCCTTGCTTATATATTCTTGTCCTGTTGAAATAAATGCTAACATTTCAGTTGCCTTCCTTACTATTGACTTATCTTGCTAGTGAATCCTACACTAGGACTCCTAAGTTTCTTTGCAACCTCAATGTTGTAATTTGCTCCCTGTTTAGAAAATAGACTATACCTTTATTCAATCTACCAGACACATTTAGGTTAGTAGATTAGTTGGTCACATGTGTGTAATTGGGCAGTGTGGGCTCATTCGGCTAGAAGCCCAAGTCCAAGTCCAAGTCATGCAACAGTCTGCTTGCTTCCCAGTATTATCTGGCCCTCCATGTATCTTTGTTTCATTCATAAACTTAGCCACAATTCCATCATCCAGATCACCAAATGTCACTGGCAACCAAACAGAAAAGACCCCCTTTTTCCCACTCTTTGCCTTCTGTCAGTCAGCCAACCTATTTTCTTGTCCTACCTATGTTGTTCGTACTCACATGGACCACAATAACTAGATTGTTCCCCTCCCACTCCAAATGGTCTCCCTATGCAAGAAATTATGACTAAGTAAGTGAAATTTCACAGATTGATTCCAATCAGTTTGGTCACGTAAAGAAACTGAACCAAAACTCACATTCAAAAGAATAATAAGTTATCTCTTTCAAATGTACAAAATCTTCAAGAGACTTGGCAAGTAGAATGCATGATTTAATTCCCACTGTCTGGTTTGTATACAGCAGCAGTTTCAAAATAAGGACTTACCTATTGATGATTGAGCTAAGAAGAAATTTTGTTTCACTCATAGTGAATCTTTGGAATTTCCCACCCAAAAGGGTTATAGGGGTTTAATTGTCTGTGCAATCCAAAATGGCAGTCAAAAAGTTGTTAGATATTAAGGAAATCAAGAAAATGAGATGATAGCAGGAAGGTAGCACTGAGTTAAAAGGTCATGTTATTAAGTGGTAGAATAGGTCTAAGGGGCTGAATATGAACACGAGATTCTGCAGATGCTGTAACTTTAGAGCAACACACACAAAAAGCTGGAGGAACTCAGCAGGTCAGGCGGCATCTATAGAAATTAATAACCAGTCAAAGTTTTGAGCTAAGACCCTTCTTCAGGACTGGTAAGGAAGCAGGAAGGTTTCAGAATAAAAAGAAAAATGGAGGGAGGGGAAGGAGGATTAACTAAAAGGTAACAGGTGAGATAGTTGGGTAAGGAAGGTAAAGGGCTGAAGCAACAGGAATCTGATAGGAGAGGAGAGTGAACCATAGGAGAAAAGGAAAGAAAGAAGAGCACCAAGGGTAGGGGATAAGAAGTTCAGAAGGGGTAAGATGTCAAAGTAGGGAATAGGAGAAGAGTGAAAGAGGAGGGGAAAAAATTACCAAAAGGAGAAATCAATGGTCATGCCATCAGGTTGGAAGCTACCTATTCAGTGTTCCACAGGGATCAGTGTTGGGGCTGCTTCTTTTTACATTGTACATCAACGATCTGGATTATGGAATAGATGGCTTTGTGGCTAAGTTTGCTGACGATACAAAGATAGGTGGAGGGGCCGGTAGTGCTGAGGAAACGGAGAGTCTGCAGAGAGACTTGGATAGATTGGAAGAATGGGCAAAGAAGTGGCAAATGAAGTACAATGTTGGAAAGTGTATGGCTATGCACTTTGGCAGAAAAAAATAAACGGGCAGACTATTATTTAAATAGGGAAAGAATTCAAAGTTCTGAGATGCAACGGGACTTGGGAGTCCTCGTACAGAATTCCCTTAAAGTTAACCTCCAGGCTGAATCAGTAGTGAAGAAGGCGAATGCAATGTTGGCATTCATTTCTAGAAGAATAGAGTATAGGAGCAGGGATGTGATGTTGAGGCTCTATAAGGCACTGGTGAGACCTCACTTGGAGTACTGTGGGCAGTTTTGGTCTCCTTATTTAAGAAAGGATGTGCTGATGTTGGAGAGGGTACAGAGAAGATTCACGAGAATGATTTCGGGAATGAGAGGGTTAACATATGAGGAACGTTTGTCCGCTCTTGGACTGTATTCCTTGGAGTTTAGAAGAATGAGGGGAGACCTCATAGAAACATTTCGAATGTTAAAAGGCATGGACAGAGTGGATGTGGCAAAGTTGTTTCCCATGATGGGGGAGTCTAGTACGAGAGGGCATGACTTCAGGATTGAAGGGCGCCCTTTCAGAACAGAAATGCGAAGAAATTTTCTTAGTCAGAGGGTGGTGAATCTATGGAATTTGTTGCCACGGGCAGCAGTGGAGGCCAAGTCATTGGGCGTACTTAAGGCAGAGATTGATAGGTATCTGAGTAGCCAGGACATCAAAGGTTATGGTGAGAAGGCGGGGCAGTGGGACTAAATAGGATAAAATGGATCAGCTCATGATAAAATGGCGGTGCAGACTCGATGGGCCGAATGGCCTACTTCTGCTCGTTTGTCTTATGGTCTTATGGTCTAATATGAAGAGTTGCTTCTCCATCTTAACAGTAGCCATATCACGGCACAAGAGGAGGACATGGACTGACATGTTGGAACGGGAATAGAAATCGGAATTAACATGGTTGGCCACTGGGAAACTCTGCTTTTGGCAGATGGAATGGAGGTGCTTGACAAAGCAGAACCCTAATTTACATTGGCTCTCACAAATGTAGAGGAGGCTATATTGGGATCACCCAAATCCAATGTAGAAGAACTATGTAAGAGGATGAATGGCCTACTCTTGCATTTATTTCTTAAGTTCAAATGTGAATAAGTGTGACATGGTTGACAACTTTGAATTTTAACCTGATTTAAAGTCAACCCAGCTCTTTTGTGGTGTTGTTTCAATCCATTAAATCCTTCCTACTGAACATTTTATATATCTGCTAACTTAAGACCATAAGATGTAAGAGCAGAATTAGGCCAATTGGCCCATCCAGTCTGCTCTTCCATTTTATCATGGCTGATCCAATTTTAACTTAACTTCATAAATTTAGTATTTTAATTATTTAACTATGACATCAATGCAAAACTATTTGGAAGAAAAATGAAAATAAATCATATTTTTGAATGTGGTATTTTGTTCTTAAATTTGTGGCCTTCAGAATCATTTCATGGTGGGTCAATGTGTTACATTTCATTGGCTCACCGGTAAGTTTAAAGCATGAGTGCTATGACCAGTGAGAACCTTAATTCCCTATGGCATCTGATGACTGGTTTAGCACAGTCCTTCCTGAGGCTATTTTTTCACCCATCTGGGCAATTAGTTTGGACTTGATTTGCAAGTATAGGAATCTTTAAACGAAAACAACAAGCTGCATTGGGAGTATACTGGTGACCCTTTACACCATTCCATTGGTAAATGCTGGTCAAAGCTTTACAGTTAAACTTTTTCTCCTCGTCAGCCATCCTCCTTTGTCTTTGGCCTAATTTTTTATATCAAAGAATTAATTTAAAGACACTCACCCACAGTTGTATTTTCTGATATTTCTACTTTGTATTCAGATTGATTGAAGATTGGTGGATTATCGTTGATGTCTTTCACCAGAACTTGATACATCAGATCTTGACTTAATTTCTTACGTGTAGTTGCACTGAAAGCACTAACATATAACTGAAAATAAAGATAATTTAAAATATATAACAAATCACTTACAATGTAATCAAAAACAAAGATTATTCTGCTTTGAATTTTATTCATTCGCGGGTCCACCTGGCTGGACTAGAATTTATTCCCACTCCTTTGCCTGAAAATTGAATGGCTTGCCAGATCATTTCAAAGTTCAGGTAAGGGTGAATCAAATTACTGCCAGTCTAGTACTGCAGATGAAGTAGGAGAGAAGACTTCTTCACCTACACAGGGTACAAATTAACTAATTGAGTTGTTATGATAATCCAGTATTTCTATGCTCACCATTACTCTTACAAAACTCTTTCCCCGTATCTATTGCTCAAGGTGGTGGCACAGTAGCATAGTGGTTGGTGGGTTACTAATACAGCATCAGAAGCCTGGGCTCAGTTCCACCACTGTCCGTAAGAAGTTTGTACGTTCACCCCATGTCCACGTGGGTTTCCTTTGGGTGTTCCTGCTTCTCACTTTCCAACAATGTACAGGTTCACAGGTTAATTGATCACATGGGTGTAATGGGGCAGCATGGGCTGACTGGACCAGAAAGGTCTGTTACCATGCTGTGTCTATAAATAGCAATGAAATAAATAAATATTAGCTTACTTATTGATATTTGAACTAATTGTTAGTTCAAACATCTCTAATCATTAGTTCAAATGTATGTTTAGTTTATCATCTTCCTTTAAGGTGGTACCATTTACTTGAGGGGACTTGCCTGTTCTCTAATAAAATGGAAAATTGTGTCACTGCTCAGATGAAGTTTTGTGGAGGTTTTCTTTGTACAGTTTTAACTCACAATATTTAAATCTTATTTTATGTCACAGCAATCTAACACCATGAAATTCAGTAAACAAGAACAGATGAAAATAAAGTCAAACTTTACTGTAAATACTGGGGTTTCTTCACGATCAATTTTGCGTGAAACTCGTATCACATCCGAGCTTTCGTCCAGATAAAACAATTCATTCACAGTTCCATTTCCTCTTAATTTGAATATAACTTTCTCTCTAGCTGTCTTAATATGGTGTATCTAAAACAGAAGAAAAGGAAGACCACAAATTATTTCAAGTCAAATCCACATCTTTTTCAACTATCATCATAAAAGCTTAACATCTCTCTAGTCTTATAAAAACGAAATGAAAACTAATTGTAACAAAGTAGTTTTCAGAACAGGCAATGCCATAATTGAGCAGTCTGTTACCTCACAGAGCCATTGGTAAGAAAAACAACAAAATATAGAAGGTAACTGTAACAAGCACAGTGAAGTTAATGGACAGAATGCTCACATTGAATCAATGAGATATAATATAAAAAATAAGCTGAAGGTTGAAACTTCCCCTTGTAGAGTAAACATGGGGGCTAATAAATTTCTGATTAAATTAAGAAAAACGTTTGGATGATAACAATGGCAATATTTTGGTGAATGCAACATTATAAATGTAATCCTCTACAAAGAACTTTGTAGCAAATACTGACTTACTTCTACTGCAACTTTGGGAAAAGGCCCTTCATCTTCTTCAGTGATATCAATACTACCTAGAACCCACGTCCTCTTCTGGCGGCGTAAGATCGCAGGCCCCAACTCTTCAGTTTGCATGCCAAAGTACTGAAATTAAATTTTTTTCCCTTTAGATACAACATTCTCAAATCATTTTATGCTTTTTTCACGTTTTACTCTGGAATAATTTAATATGATACCAACCACTCAATAGAACTCACAGCAAGTTATTTCACTTACCATACTCTTAGGTAAACTTATCAAACTCAATATATAATTTTGCTGATGACACAACAATTATAGGCCGTATCTCAGGTAATGATGAGTTTGAGTACAGAGAGGAAATTAAGAACCTGGTGGCATGGTGCGAAGACAATAAACTATCCCTCAACGTCAGCAAGATGAAGGAATTAGTTGTTGACTTCAGAAGGAGTAGCAGACCGCATGACCCAATTTACATCAGTAATGCACAAGTGGAACAGGTCAAAAGCTTAAATTCCTCAGGGTCAATATCACAAATAACCTGACTTGGTTCAACCAAGCAGAGTTCACTGCCAAGAAGGTCCACCAGCGCCTTTACTTCCTGAGAAAACTAAAAGAAATTTAGCCTGTGCTCAAAAACCCTCACTAATTTTTATAGATGCACTGTAGAAAGCATTCTTCTAGGGTGCATCACAATCTGGTATGGAAGTTGTCCTGTCCAAGACCAAAAGAAGTTGCAGAAGATTGTGAACACAGTGCAGCACATCACACAAAACAATCTTCCGTCCTTGGACTCACCTTACACCGCACGCTGTCAGAGCAGTGCTGCCAGGATAATCAAGGACACGACCCACCCAGCCAATACACTTTTTGTCCCTCTTCCCTCTGGGAGAAGGCTCGAGAGCTTGAAGACTCGTACAGCCAGGTTTGGAAACAGTTTCTTTCCAACTGTGATAAGACTGCTGAACGGATCCTGACCCAGATCTGGGCCGTAACCTCCAAATATCTGGACCTGCCTCTCGGTTTTTTTGCAGTACCTTACCTTCCATTTCTCTATTTTCTATTTATGAATTATGATTTAAATTTCTAATAATTACTAATTTTTACTCTTTTTATTATTTAATATTTGTAATCCAGGGAGCGGGAAGCACTGAATCAAATATCACTGTGATGATTGTACATTCTAGTATCAATTCTTTGGTGACAATAACGTATAACGTATCGATTTCCAATTAATCTCCAGATATTTTCATTAAAAGTGGTTAACACCTATTATTTTACTTCACTGGATAAATTATGATGCTGTTCCCCATAGTAACAAATATCATAGAAACCATAGAAACCATAGAAAAACTACAGCACAGAAACAGGCCTTTTGGCCCTTCTTGGCTGTGCCGAACCATTTTCTGCCTAGTCCCATTGACCTGCACACGGACTATATCCCTCCATACACCTCCCATCCATGTATCTGTCCAATTTATTCTTAAATGTTAAAGAAGAACTGGCATTTACCACCTCGTCTGGCAGCTCATTCCATATTCCCACCACTCTCTGTGTGAAGAAGCCCCCCCTAATGTTCCTTTTAAACTTTTCCCCCCTCACCCTTAACCCATGTCCTCTGGCTTTTTTCTCCCTTTGCCTCAGTGGAAAAAGCCTGCTTGCATTCACTCTATTCCCTGGAGCGTAGAAGAATGAGGGGAGATTTGATGGAGGTATATAAAATTATGATGGGTATCGATGAAGTCCTAACCTATTCAACCTTTCTCTGTAACTGAGTTTCTCAAGTCCCGGCAACATCCTTGTAAACCTTCTCTGCACTCTTTCAACCTTATTTATATCCTTCCTGTAATTTGGTGACCAAAACTGAACACATACTCCAGATTCGGCCTCACCAATGCCTTATACAACCTCATCATAACATTCCAGCTCTTATACTCAATACTTTGATTAATAAAGGCCAATGTACCAAAAGCTCTCTTTACGACCCTATCTACCTGTGACACCACACTTAGGGAATTTTGTATTTGTATTCCCAGATCCCTCTGTTCTACTGCACTCCTCAGTGCCTTACCATTAACCCTGTATGTTCTACCTTGCTTTGTCCTTCCAACGTGCAATACCTCACACTTGTCTGTATTAAACTCCATCTGCCATTTTTTAGCCCGTTTTTCCAGCTGGTCCAAGTCCCTCTGCAGGCTCTGAAAACCTTCCTCACTGTCTACTACACCTCCAATCTTTGTATCATCAGCAAATTTGCTGATCCAATTTACCACATTATCATCCAGATCATTAATATAGATGACAAATAACAATGGACCCAGCACTGATCCCTGTGGCACACCACTAGTCCCAGGCCTCCACTCGGAGAAGCAATTCTCTACTACCATTCTTTGGCTTCTTCCATTGAGCCAATGTCTAATCCAATTTACCACCCCTCCATGTATACCTAGCGACTGAATTTTCCTAACCATCCTCCCATGCGGGACCTTGTCAAAGGCCTTACTGAAGTCCATGTAGACAATATCCACTGCCTTTCCTTCATCCACTTTCCTGGTAACCTCCTCGAAAAACTCCAATAGATTGGTCAAACATGACCTACCACGCACAAAGCCATGTTGACTCTCCCTAATAAGTCCCTGTCTATCCAAATGCATGTGTAGATTCTGTCTCTTAGTACTCCCTCCAATAACTTACCTACTACCGACGTTAAATTTACCAGCCTATAATTTCCCGGATTACTTTTCGATACTTTTTTAAACAACGGAACAACATGAGCCACTCTCCAATCCTCCTGCACCTCACCTGTAGACAGCAACATTTTAAATATTTCTGCCAGGGCCCCTGCAATTTCAACACTAATCTCCTTCAAGGTCCAAGGGAACACCCTGTCAGGTCCCAGGGATTTATCCACTTTAATTTTCCTCAAGACAGCAAGCACCTCCTCCTTTTCAATCTGTACAGTTTCCATGATCTCACTACTTGTTTCTCTTAATTCCATAGACTTCATGCCAGTTTCCTTAGTAAATACAGACACAAAAAACCTATTTAAGATCTCCTCCATTTCCTTTGGTTCCGCACATAGCTGACCACTATGATTTCAAGAGGACCAATTTTATCCCTTACAATTCTTTTGCTCTTAATATACCTGTAAAAGCTCTTTGGATTACCCTTCACTTTGACTGCCAAGGCAACCTCATGTCTTCTTTTAGCACTCCTGATTTCTTTCTTAAGTATTTTCTTGCACTTCTTATACTCCTCAAGCACCTTATTTACTCCCTGTTTCCTATACATGTCATACAACTCCCTCTTCTTCTTTATCAGAGTTGCAATATCCCTTGAGAACCGAGGTTCCTCATTCCTATTCACTTTGCCTTTAATCCTGACAGGAACATACAAACTCTGCACTCTCAAGATTTCTCCTTTGAAGGCTTCCCACCTACCGATCACATCTTTGCCAGAGAACAACCTGTCCCAATCCACGCTTTTTAGATCCTTTCTCATTTCTTCAAATTTGGCCTTCTTCCAGTTCAGAACCTCAACCCTAGGACCAGATCTATCCTTGTCCATGATCTAGTTGAAACTAATGGTATTATGATCACTGGAACCAAAGTGCTCCCGTACACAGACTTCCGTCACTTGTCCTAACTCGTTTCCTAACAAGAGATCCAATATTGCATCCCCTCTAGTTGGTCCCTCTATATATTGATTTAGAAAACTTTCCTGAACACATTTTACAAACTCTAAACCATCTAGACTCCTAACAGTATGGGAGTCCCAATCAATATATGGAAAATTAAAATCCCCTACCACCACAACTTTATGTTTCCTGCAGTTGCCTGCTATCTCTCTGCAGATTTGCTCTTCCAAGTCTCGTTGACTATTGGGTGGTCTGTAATACAATCCCACTAATGTGGCCATACCTTTCCTGTTTCTCAGCTCCACCCATAAGGACTCAGTAGACAAGCCCTCTAATCTATCCTGCCTGAGCATTGCTGTAATATTTTCCCTAACAAGCAATGCTACTCCCCCACCTTTCATTCCTCTGCCTCGATTACATCTGAAACATCGGAACCCTGAAATATTAAGCTGCCAGTCCTGCCCCTCCTGTAGCTAAGTTTCACTAATTGCTATAACGTCATAATTCCACATGTCAATCCACGCCCTCAACTCATCCGCCTTCCCCGCAATACTCCTAGCATTGAAATATATACACCTCAGAAGACTTTTACCACCACTCACAACCTTTCTATCAGCGGATTTGCTTGAACTTTTAACATCATTTATTTTCACCCCAGCCACACTGTCAGCTCTGGCACTCTGGTTCCCATCCCCCTGCAAATCTAGTTTAAAGCCTCCCCAACAGCACTAACAAACCTCCCTGAAAGGATATTGGTCCCCCTGTAGTTCAAGTGTAACCCGTCTCTCTTGTACAGGTCCCACCTGCCCCAGAAGAGGTCCCAGTGATCCTGAAATCTGAAACCCTGCTCCCTACACCGGTTCATCCTCCAGAGCATCCTATTCTTACCCTCACTGGCACCTAGCACAGGTAGCAATCCTGAGATTACCACTCTTGAGGTCCTGCTTTTCAACTTCCTACCAAGCTCTCTATACTCACTCTCCAGGACCTTCTCACTCTTCCTTGCTATGTCATTGGTACCAATGTGCACCATGACATCTGGCTGGTCACCCTCCCACTTCAGAATGTCATGCAATCGATCAGAGACATCCTTGACCCTGGCACCCGGGAGGCAACAAACCATCCTGGATTCTCTGTCACGACCACAGAACCTCCTATCTGCACCTCTAACTATCGATTCCCCTATCACTACCACTCTCCTCTTTTTCCACCTTTCCTTCTGCACTGCAGAGCCAGACTCAGTGCCAGAGATCCGGCTACTGCAGCTTGTCCCAGGTAAGTCATCCCCCCCAACAGTATCCAATGCAGTATACATGCTTGTTTTTTACTCTAGGTTTAATGTGCCCTATGCAAACTAATGGAGGCAGTCAAGAACTACAGAAATTCAAGTTGATAATGCTACAAAACTCTGGGAGAATTCTAGGATTATCACAGGGGGCATAAAACAAAAATGTCAAGAATTAGTAATGAGCCTCTGTAAACAATTAATGTACTGGTTAAGAGCATTGTTTGTGGTATTAATTTTATGATTGAAAGGATGTTGAAACAAATGAAAAAATGTGCTTGCCACCCTAAAGTTTAATATAAAACTTTGTAAATCAGAAAGTTGTAGATGTAGGAAATTTAATATCGAAACAAAAACACTGTTGGTCAAGCAGAAAGAAAAGCAGTTATTATATCAGGCTGAAGATCTATCATTCTGGTGGAATAGTTTTCAATCCACTTTGTAATGTTGGAAACATGATCAATTTAAACACAATGAATTTCCATAAGCAGCAAAGTGATGAGGACTGGATAAAGGCTTTTCTTATGTCAGCTAAGAAATAATAAATGGGAAGGAGACAGGGGTTACTCTTTTGAAGTAGTGCTGTGGGATTTCTTTTAACCATATAAACATATAACAATTACAGCACGAAACAGGCCATCTCGACCTTTCTAGTCCATGCCGAACTCTTACTCTCACCTAGTCCCACCGACTTGCACTCAGCCCATAACCCTCTCTTCCTTTCCTGTCCATATAGCTATCCAATTTAACTTTAAATGACAACATTGAACCTGCCTCAACCACTTCTGCTGGAAGCTCGTTCCACACAACTACCACTCTCTGACTAAAGAAGTTCCCCCTCATGTTACCCCTAAACTTTTGCCCTTTAACTCTCAACTCATGTCTTCTTGTTTGTATCTCCCCTACTCTCAATGGAAAAGCCTATCCACGTCAACTCTATCTATCCCTCTCATAATTTTAAATACCTCTATCAAGTCCCCCCTCAACCTTCTATGCTCCAAAGAATAAAGACCTAATTTGTTCAACCTTTCTCTGTAACTTAGGTGATGAAACCCAGGTAACATTCTAGTAAATCTTCCCTGTACTCTCTCTATTTCGTTACCATCTTTCCCATAATTCGGTGACCAGAACTGTACACAATACCCCAAATTTGGCCTTACCAATGCCTTGTACATTTTCAACATTACATCCCAACTCCTATACTCAATGCTCTGATTTATAAAGGCCAGCAAACCAAAAGCTTTCTTCACCACCCTATCCACGTGAGATTCCACCTTTAGGGAACTATGCACCATTATTCCTAGATCCCTCTGTTCTACTGCATTCCTCAATGCCCTACCATTTACCATGTATGTCCTATTTTGATTAGTCCTATCAAAATGTAGCACCTCACACTTATCAGCATTAAACTCCATTTGCCATCTTTCAGCCCACTCTTCTAACTGTCCTAAATCTCTGTTCAAGCTTTGAAAGTAATAAGCAGGAGGAGAGAGAAGCAGCGTGTCACGCATACGCAGCCCTCCGATGAAAAATGATATTGTATCTGTTAAATAGGGGCCGTGGACAATTCTGATTTGACGTGAAAGCACAGAGGAACATCTGGAAAAATTTCTGAAACACTCGTTCGCTGCTGTGGTTACTGCACGGTCTGGAATCTTTCGGAGGGTAGGCCTCAAAATCCCCAGCTTTGCCTGCTGTTGGCGACCGAGAAGGAGATTGAATTGTTGGGATAGGGATGGCACTCATACTCGGTGTCGGACAGCTGATCAAAGCTTGAAGTTTTTGGATGACTCAGAGTCAGACCGTGGTCAGTTATGGCAGGGAGAGTTTTTCTTCCTTCTCTCCGTCTGCGAAAGATGTGGGACATTTGAGAGACTTTGAACTTTTACTGTGCTCATGGACTTCTTCATCAAATTATGGTATTGTTGCACTGTTGTAACTATATGTTATAATTATGTGGTTTTGTTAGTTTATTTCAGTCTTGGTCTGTCCTGTGTTTTGTGATATCACACCGGAGGAAATATTGTATCATTTCTTAATGCATGCATTAGTAAATGACAATAAAAGAGGACTGCGTGTCTTCATAATCTAAAACCTACTTCATTATCCACAACTCCACCTATCTTAGTATCATCTGCATACTTACTAATCCAATCTACCACCCCATCATCCAGATCATTAATACATATGACAAACAACATTGGACCCACTACAGATCACTGAGGCACACCACTAGTCACCGGCCTCCAATCTGACAAACAGTTATCCACCACTACTCTCTGGCGTCTCCCATCCAGCCACTGCTGAATCCATTTTACTACTTCAATATTAATACCTAATGATTGAACCTTCCTGACTAACCTTCCATGTAGAACCTTGTCAAAGGCCTTACTGAAGTCCATATAGACAACATCCACCGCTTTACCCTCGTCAACTTTCCTAGTAATCTCTTCAAAAAAATTCAATAAGATTTGTCAAACATGACCTTCCATGCACAAATCCATGTTGACTGCTCCTAATCAGACCCTGTCTATCCAGATAATTATATATACCGTCTCTAAGAATACTTCCCATCAATTTACCCACCACTGATGTCAAACTCACAGGCCGATAATTGCTAGGTTTACTCTTAGAACCCTTTTTAAACAACGGAACATTGACGGTGCTTGCAATGTAGATGCATTAACATGCATCATTGCATGTGGAAATATAAATGAAGAACTTTACATTGGAACAACACAGTTCCCATGATGTTTTGATGGAAGTGCTTAAAGTTGTGAAAGAGCAGGATTGAACAAATACAAATGCTGTAATGGATTTTGTCAAGCTCAGGTTGCTAAACATAGCAGTTCTGAACTACTAGAGATCAAAGTGTTGTTCTTAAGTAGGTTAAACGTCCAACCAATATTCTTTGTTTAGCTTCTTGTCATAAACGGGAGCCAGTCATCAGTTCTTAACATAAATGGAAAGCAATAATTAGTCTGAAGATAAACGATGAGCTTTGCAAACAAACAACACTGCCTATAGAGCCAGGATGCTTACTACTCAAGGATGCAATGTAAGATATTGAGTTATGTTAGTTGGGCTTGTATCAAAGCAGACAATGTTGGTTATGTTATTTATTTCAAGGAAGCTTGCTTGATGCTATCACTTAACACATCAAAAATATTTTCTTTCAAGATGGCACTGGTGAATCAGGATGACATTCTCTGGGCTATGTACAATACTTCTAAATATACTTCTTTTGAGTTATTCTCACTGCAAACTGCAGCATGTAATTTCCCTTTAAGCAATGTACTTTTGTACCAACTTAATGAACTATAGATATCACAATCTTCTGAAGGACTCGGCGGACTTAAATCTAATGCAAGCAGGTACGGCTCCTTTAAACGGACAAAGGCTCATCACCATGGCCAGAAATGAGGTGGGAGAGGGGACTCCCAGCCAGGCTGTAACTCTCTATCCAGCATCTTGATGGTAAATGTGGAATCTCTGGAGAACAAGACAAGGCATCTGAGGGCAAGATTGCTGTATCAGAGGGAAATGAGGAATCGTTGTATTCTGTGTTTTACTGAGACATGACTTACTCTGTGCATGCTAGATTTGTCATCAGACCTGAAAGCTTCTCAATACGTAGGATGGACTGAACTGCTGATTCAGAAAAAGCAAAAGAAGAAAAGGTTAGCGCGGGTGGGGGGTGCGGGGGATTGGTTCATGATAAACTCGCAGTGGTGCTCTGTCATATTGGTGTTCTTCTGACCTGAAACATCTAACAATCAAGTGCTGACCATTCTGTTTATCAAGAGACTTCTTTCTCCATGATCCTGACGGCAGTTTACATACCACCATCAGCCAACTGTATTCAGGAATTTGAGATAGTACATGCTGCTATCACCAAACAAGAAACAGTCCAACTCAACGCATTTCAAATCATAGTCAGAGATTTCAAGCAGGCTTGTTTGATGAAATCTGTGCCCAATTACCATCGGTATATAACCAGTAGCACCAGAGGTCCCAACGCACAAGACCACTGCTGTACTAAGATAAGGAATGCCTACTATTCCAGCTAGAACTACATTTCAGGAAATCTGACCAATTGGCTGTCTCTCCCCTACCTGCATTCAGGCAGAGGCTAGAGATCAAGGATGCAGAGGTAAGTACAACAGAGGTGTTGGCAGGAAGCAGAGAAGCAGCGATGGATTGCTTTAAGTCTGTGGACTGGGCAGTCTTCAAGGATGCCTCAGTGGATCTGAACATATACACCATGGTCATTGCAGACTTTATAAAAACAGTTGTACATTAGTGTGTCCCCACAAATTCATTCAGAGTCTTCCCCAACCCAAAGCCCTGGATGGACCATGAGATCCACAATCAGCTGAGGGCCAGATCAAAGGCATTCAGGTCTGGCAATTAATTAAGGTACAACATTGCCAGGTATGATCTCCAGAAATCCATCCTATATGCAAAATGCCAATTCTGGACCAAACATGAATCAATAAAGGATGCTCAACAATTGTGTCAGGTTTTGAATGCTACTACATCATACAAAGTGAAATCAAGTGACATAGGTGACAACAGGGCTTTGCTTTCAAATGAGCTCAATGCCTTCTGTGCTGGCTTTGACCATCAAAACATGGAGGACCATTCATGAACTCCCAAGACCCTGATAACCCTGTGATTTCAGTCCCTGAGGCCAACGTGAGAGCATCCTTCAGGAGGGTGAACCCACAAAAAAAGCATCCAGCACAGATGTGGTTCCTGGCCAAGTACTAAAGCCTTGTGCAGATCTACTGGCTGGAGTGTTCACCAGTATCTTTAACCTCTTGCTTCTGCAATCTGAAATGCCCAACTTCTTCAAGCAGGATTCAAATATGCCAGGGCCTAACAAGAATGTGGGAATGTGATAACTTGCCTTAATAACTATCACCCAGTAGCACTTACAGTGGCATGCAAAAGTTTGGGCACCCCTGGTCAGACTTTCTGTTACTGTGAATAGCTAAGTGAGTAAAAGATGAACTGATTTCCAAAAGGCATAAAGTTAAAGATGACACATTTCTTTAATATTTTAAGCAAAGAAACTTTTTTATTTCCATCTTTTACAGTTTCAAAATAACAATAAAGGAAAAGGGCCCGAAGCAAAAGTTTGGGCACCCTGCATGGTCAGTACTTACTAATACCCACTTTGGCAAGTATCACAGCTTGTAAACGCTTTTTGTAGCCAGCTAAGAGTCTTTCAATTCTTGTTTGTGGGATTTTCACCCATTCTTCCTTGCAAAATGCTTCTAGTTCTGTGAGATTCTTGGGCCGTCTTGCATGTATTGCTCTTTTGAGGTCTATCCACAGATTCTCGATGACGTTTAAGTCGGGGGACTGTGAGGGCCATGGCAAAACCTTTAGCTTGTGCTTCTTGAGGTAGTCCATTGTGGATTTTGAATTGTGTTTAGTTTCATTATCCTATTGTAGAAGCCATTCTCTTTTCATCTTCAGCTTTTTTACAGACAGTGTGATGTTTACTTTCAGAATTTGTTGGTATTTAACTGAATTCATTCTTCCCTCTACCAGTAAATGTTCCCTGTGCCAATGGTTGCAAAACAAGCGCAAAGCATGATCGATCCACCCCCGTGCTTAACAGTTGGAGAGGGGTTCTTTTCATGAAGTTCTGCACCCTTTTTTCTCCAAACATACCTTTGCTCATTGGGGTCAGAAGGTTCTATTTTAACTTCATCAGTCCACAGGACTTACTTCCAAAATGCATCAGGCTTGTTTAAATGTTCCTTTCAACCTTTTGAATAGATGGAATGACATCTAAAACTTTGACAAACTTCTGTAGATGTGTGGTGGAGAGTATATTGACTGGCTGCCTCATAGCCTGGTATGGAAACACCAATACTGTTGAACAGAAAATCCTACAAGTAGGGGGTATGGCCCAGTCCATCACGGGTAAAGCCCTCCCACCATTGAGCACACCTACATGGAGCGCTGCTGCAGGAAAGCAGCATCCATCATCAGTGGACCCCACCACCCAGGTGATGCTCTCTTCTTGCTGCCGCCATCAGGAAGAAGGTACAGGAGCCTCAGGGCTCACGCCACCAGGATCAGGAATACTTATTACTCTTTAACCATCAGGCTCTTGAAGCAGTGGGGGTTACTTCATTTGCACCAACTGTTCCCACAACCTATGGATTCATTTTCAAGGACTCTTCATCTCATGTTCTCAATATTTATTGCTTATTTATTTAACATTATTATTTCTTTTTTCCTTTATATTTAGAGTTTGTTTTCTTTTGGACATTCATTTTTTGCCCACTCTGTTGTGTGTGGTCTTTCATTGATTCTGTTATGGTTCTTGGATTTACTGAGTATGCCCACAAGAAAATGAATCTCAGGGTTGTATATGGCAACATATATGTTCTTTGATAACAGACTTACTTAAAACTTAGAAATAGCAGATTTATTAATAGTTAGAAGGTTTGTGTGCTCAGAGAGTCAGCTTCACAGAATTAATTGTGGGAATCTTTGTCCCCTGTGGCTTTCAGACCACTTGTGTGAAAAGATAACTGGAAAAATACCACATGTGTGAAATTACCCAAGTGGCAGAAAAACAACATATATGTAGAGAGCAGACAGGCTTATTAGGAATGTTCCAACAACATCAAGAAGAGTGACAGAAAGACAGGACACTAGAATCTAACCCCAGCCTTCAATTTCTGTGATGGATGATTCATTCATCTGCAACTGGTTGACTAGCTGCTAGAAAATTGCCCCTGCGTTTTGGAGATCTTTTGTGTTTTAGAATTGGATTGTAATTTGAAAATCTTCTATATGATAATAATTTTCAGTGAGTTTTAGAAGTGTTTGAAGAACTCAATCTAAATTTAAATGTGTATCACTGAATCTAAATGAACCATTTTTAAACTACTTTGTTAGATGGAAGTATATCCTCCATGTTAGGATACAATGCTCAAACTTTGGGTATTGGCAACTAAACTTGCCATGAAGGATAAACAGGACAGTGAACTAGCTTTTAAACAGCAGGTGGATACAACATAAACTGCCTTTAGTTAGGATACCTATAACTATCTATATCGAAGAGGGCTAAGATTTTAATTTCAGTTTAGAACTTCATGGTCTGCAAAACCAATACCATCATACTGATTGCCTCAAACTGAGCTGAGATCATGAATATGAACAACAGATTCATAGATAAAGAGATTTGGAACAAGAGCAAAAATGTTTTTACACAGGAAGTTGTGAGAATAGAGAAATTATATCCATCTGTTGTGGTTAGGATAAAAATCCTGATGATATTGAAGACTAAAATGCATGGGAAATTGAAGGAAAGGAGGCAAAGGGGAATAGGACAAGTAAATGTAATTGTAATTATGCAGCTGTGTAGAGAACAAGCGTGATTTCTGGCTGGGTTAGTCAGATATATTTCCATATCTAGTACCCACATTTTGTTTCACTCTGTCTGTCTTCTTCCTGACTTATCTCTTCTACCATGTTAAATCATATCGAGCATTTCTAACATTTCCAAAATATTAATGACATTCATTTTTTCTTCGTTTGTTTTTCCAAGCAACCACTAATTTCACAATAAATTATTAATGTGAGTAAAACTTGAGAAACAGGCCCAGCATGAACATAGAACATAGAACATAGAATAGTACAGCACAGTACAGGCCCTTCGGCCCACATTGTTGTGCCAACCCTCAAACCCTGCCTCCCATATAACCCCCCACCTTAAAATTCCTCCATATACCTGTCTAGTAGTCTCTTAAATTTCACTAGTGTATCTGCCTCCACCACTGACTCAGGCAGTGCATTCCACGCACCAACCACTCTCTGAGTAAAAAACCTTCCTCTGATATCCCCCTTGAACTTCCTACCCCTTACCTTAAAGCCATGTCCTCTTGTATTGAGCAGTGATGCCCTGGGGAAGAGGCGCTGGCTATCCACTCCATCTATTTCTCTTAATATCTTGTATACCTCTATCATGTCTCCTCCCATCCTCCTTCTCTCCAAAGAGTAAAGCCCTAGCTCCCTTAATCTCCAACACCGCTTCTCCCTTAATATCAACGTGCTCCAGATCATCAACCTCACTCATATTGTCCTCACCGTCATCAAGTTCCCTCTCATTGGTGAATACTGAAGAGAAGTATTCATTGAGGACCTCGCTCACTTCCACAGCCTCCAGGCACATCTTTCCACCTTTACCTCTAATCGGTCCTGCCTTCACTCCTGTCATCCTTTTTTTCTTCACATAATTGAAGAATGCCTTGGGGTTTTCCTTTACCATACTTGCCAAGGCCTTCTCATGCCCCCTTCTTGCTCTTCTCAGCCCCTTCTTAAGCTCCTTTCTTGCTTCCCTATATTCCTCAATAGACCCATCTGATCCTTGCTTCCTAAACCTCATGTATGCTGTCTTCTTCCACCTGACTAGATTTTCCACCTCACTTGTCACCCATGGTTCCTTCACCCTACCATCCTTTATCTTCCTCACCAGGACAAATTTAACCCTAACATCCTGCAGGGATCTCTAAACCTGATTTATTTGCACAGCATTTCCTGACTGGGAGACATCAGTCAGTCCGGATTGAGAGCAGCATCTCCAACACCATCACACTGAGCATGGGGCCCCCCCAGGGCTGTGTGCTCAGTCCACTGCTGTTCACTCTGCTGACCCACGACTGTGCTGCAACACACAGCTCGAACCACATCATCAAGTTCGCCAATGAACGACCGCAGTGGGTCTCATTAGTAAGAACGACAAGTCAGCATACAGAGAGGAGGTGCAGCGGCTAACAGACTGGTGCAGAGCCAAAAACCTGTCTCTGAATGTGAACAAAGCAAAAGAGATGGTTGTTGACTTCAGGAGAGCACGGAGCAACCACTCTCCGCTGAACAGTGACGACTCCTCTGTTGCGATCATTAAGAGCACCAAGTTTCTTGGTGTTCACCTGGCGGAGAATCTCACTTGGTCCCTCAACACCAGTTCCATAGCCAAGAAAGCCCAGCAGTGTCTCTACTTTCTGTGAAGGCTGAGAAAAATCCATCTCCCACACCCCATCCACTCCACTTTCTACAGAGGATGTATCGAGAGCATCCTGAGCAGCTGCATCACTGCCTGGTTCGGAAATTGCACCGTCTCAGATTGCAAGACCCTGCAGTGGATAGTGAGGTCAGCTGAGAAGATCATTGGGGTCTCTCTTCCCACCATTACAGACATTTACACCACACACTGCATCCATAAAGCCAACAGCATTGTGAAGGACCCCACACACCCCTTATACAAACTCTTCTCCCTCCTGCCATCTGGCAAAAAGTACCGAAGCATTCAGGCTCTCACGACCAGACTGTGCAACAGTTTCTTCCCCCAAGCCATTAGTCTCCTTAATACCCAGAGTCTAGATCATTTATTATTATATTGTAATTTGTCCTCTACTGTGCCTATTGTCTTGTTTATTATTTATTGTAATGCCTGCACTGTTTTGTGCACTTCATGTAGTCCTGTGTAGGTCTGTAGTCTAGTGTAGTTTTTGTGTTGTCTTATGTAGTCTAGTGTAGCATTGTGTTGTCTCACTTAGTCTAGTGTAGTTTTGTGTTGTTTCATGTAGCACCGTGGTCCTGGAGGAACGTTGCTTCATTTTTACTGTGTACTGTACCAGCAGTTTATGGTCGAAATGACAATAAAAAGAGATTTAAATTGACTTGACTTGACTTGACTATTATGGCAACACACAACATAATTGCTGGAGTAATTCAGCAGGCCAGGCAGCATCTTTGGAAAAGAGGAGACAGTTGACATTTCAAGCCAAGACTCTTCATTGGTACTGGAAGAAAAGATGAGAACTCACAGTAAGAAGGTGGGGGAGGGGAGGACGAAGTACAAGGTGGCAGATGATAGGTGAAACTGGAAGAAGGGGAGGGGCTGAAGTAAAGACCTGGGAATTTGATTGGTGAAAGAGATAAAGGGCTGGAGGAGGGGGAATCTGATAGGAGGCCCTCTTGTCATGCTTATGACTTCCTATGAGCCACTATGTTCACCCTCTACAGGCACAGGTGTATCCTCAGAAGTGGGGCAGGCAATCTGTTCAAATAGTCCAGTACCTCCACCTCTAAATGCCCACCTCGGCCAGACCTAGGAGCAGACCCAACAAAGTTCCTCAATTGTTCGGCCATGTCCACTCTGTGTCGCCAAAGATCAGGAGCGTGGGGCTACAGCAAAACCAGAATTTAATAAGCATTCCCCTCTAACATTCAGGGAGGGACATCAACCTTCCACATTCCATTAACACATGTAGTGCGTGTTTGGCCTTTGCAGATCTGATAACAGCAATCAGGTGCCAACACCTCATCTAACCTGTTCACTGGTCTAGCCTGACAGGCATTGCCTTCAGAATGATTCACAGCTCCACCCATAGTTTGTTGCTGCTGTATAGGAAATGAGGTTCTGTGCAAGGATCCAGCGAAATTATGTCAACAGCTCAGATGGGTTTTGAGTGGAAAAAGGTCTAACGAACATTAACATTATCACCTTCTTTCTCTCCCAGATAGTCTCCAATGTATAATCGCACCAATTGCTGATAACTCAATGCTCTGTAGTTGTTTATTTCTGCTCCTCCTATTATATCGCACATCAAGTGGTGAGTTAACATCTCACTGTAAAAAGCCAGCAATTTGCAAGAACACAAGAACAAGGGACTAGAATAAAGGAGTGGAAAAGGCCACAGGATATTAATGACTACAGAACTAGCCACCTCTGCATCTTGAAAATGGTTGTGTTGATATAATAATGCCGGAAACTCTTTGACTTTTTATTTAAGTGGATGTGCAGTGTGAAATACTTGGAAGGATGCATCGCAACAAAATCTTTCTTAGATTCCACCTCACAGTGTTTGATATGATGGTGCAGAGGGATGGCGGTCTTGTGGTAAGATTGCAGCACTTGTACACACAGCAGGCTCTCGATAGACAATCATAGGTGTTTATTTCTTTGTTGAATGTGTTTTTATACATAGTAAGACTATTCTTAACAATAACTATATGTACAACAGGTTTACCACATCAGTGAGCTGCTCCTTGTGTGGAGTAGCAGACCAGGGTGTCGTAAGAGCCAGCCAGCAGTTCAGAGAAGGCAAATCAGTTTGGGCAGTCAGGTCGAAGGATTCGAGTCGCGACAAGCGGTTTGCCAGATTGGGTTCAGAGGAGCTGACCTGGGTGCAGATCATGCTACTGCCTGCTACTTGGAGGCAATGGAGTTGGTGCCTTCAAGTTGGCATGAAGGTGGTGTGTAGTGAAACTATGAGTGATTGTCTTGTTCATTTCTTTTGCGATTGCAATACTTTGTTGGACGTTGATTGCTGCAAGCCAATTCTCCAGGAGGCGCTCGTGGAGTGAGGTTACTTCTTGGCTTCGCTCTATTACTGTTTCATATTATATCCATGAGCACCTCTATTTAATCTACTTTTATCTACACTAAAAGACTCTTACAATAGAATTTTTTTTTCTTTTTTCTTTTTTGTAAGTTTGGATTCTGAACTTTGAAGATATGAGTAAAGAAACAAGTACAAAACCTAAACTTTGAGACCCTAAATCTGTAAAAGACACCAATGGCAACAGGAAAAAGAAACCTGATCCTAAACAACCTGAATTAACCTATGATATAAAGTTGAATTTGTTTCGTGAACAATCTGAAGAAATACGTCGAAGTGTGAGAGAAGAGATTAGGTCAATTACAGATTCTATTAATCTTCTTGACCATGAAGTTAAACAGCAACAAAACAAAATTACCAAATTGGAGGAGGAAGCACAGAAAAGGGATCAAAAAATTGAGAGCTTGGAACTAAAAGTTTCTTCGACAGATAAACAGCTGGAGAGTCTTAAACCCAAGATTATTGATCTTGAAAATCGATCCAGAAGACAGAACTTACGTATAATCGGTCTCCCTGAGGACGTCGAGAAAGGAAACCCTGGAGTAATCTTTTCTGATCTTTTAAAGGTTGCGTTCAGCTCTGAATTCCCGGATGATCCTCCATTACTTGATCGTGCTCATCGTATTTTACGTCGAAAACCAGATTCTCTATCTAATCCGAGACCAATAATTATCCGATTTCATTATGTTCGTCAAAGAGCAACTCATCCGAGTTGCCCGATGGCAGGGAATGATTAATTTTCAAGATTATCAGTTCCGATTGGTTGAGGATTTCAGTCCCGAAGTGATGAGGGCGCAACTGGTTTTCAAACCTCTGATGTCGGAATGTTACCAAAAAGGTCTCAAACCAGCGTTATTGTACCCTGCTGGTTTAAGAATTTCTCCTCCGAACAGCCAGCGATGATTCTTTAATTCTAAGTGCTGCTCGAAGTTTCTTGAGAAATTTTAATCAGGTGACACGGCCTAATTAATGTACAACTCTTGTAATATTGGTTTCGATTTTATGTCTTTTCTCACAACTTATGTACCCTAACCCCAACCCCACTGACCCCCCATTGCTGAGGGTGAATAGCCGTCAACCCCGCCAACAGTGCAATTGCTTTCGTGCTGATAAGGTGTGAGTCGCCTAATGATCAGCCATGAAACAAAATACCAAGTGTGAGTAAATAATCATACTTTATAGCAAATTTTTGGTGTTGGGTTAGTAGAAACAACTACAAGAAATGGCGCCACATAAGTAACTTATCAGTCTTGTGCACATAATATTTTAATACGTTGGTGCTCATGCCTCCGATTCCATCCACAACGTCCTTCCCAGACTCCGGCCACCCTCCGAACCTCCGAGGTTCAGTTTCCGCCACCCGGGAACCCCGTCCATTCCTCACACGTCTGTCCTTTCCGCTTGCCTCCCGAACACTTCAGAGAAGCCATTTTGGTAATAAGCGATCAACAGTTAAAAGTCCACCTATTTTACTGAGAGCCCTACACCTATAATTCATTTATGAAGGTTGACTTCTATAAGTTTAAGATTTTTGGTTTTGATTGGTAGTGTAGGTATTTTTCGTATTTTACCTAAATTTTCCTTTATTGGCGGATTCATTTTTTTTCCTTTCCTTTCATTTTGTTAATTTATAAAGTTATGATTTCTGAAACAGTTGTTACCGGTTGGATCTTAAATCTTTTATTGTATGAGGGGGAATATCATGTTTTTATCCTTTGTATAACCATGATGGCATCTTGTCTTCTTCTTCCCACAATACCTTTTGTTTTCTTTTACTGCACCATCTTTTTGGGTTCTTCTTCCTATAATATTTTACTTTTTCCTGATAACCCTTTTTTTCATTTAACTTTCTGCCTTAAAAATATTCAATATTTAATAATATGTATTGGTGTCTCTTTTTATCATTATTCCAGAAACTATAATATGAAGGTATTTTATTTTATTGTATCTGTTAATCTTTTGTCTTTTTCGTTGTTATAGTGTAGTTTTTTTTTCTGTTTTGGATTTTAGGTGGTCTTAGACAATAGACAATAGACAATAGGTGCAGGAGTAGGCCATTTGGCCCTTCAAGCCAGCACCGCCATCCACTGTGATCATGGCTGATCATCCACTATCAGAATCCAGTTCCTGCCTTATCCCCATAGCCTTTGATTCTGCTATCTTTAAGAGCTCTATCCATCTCTTTTTTGAAAGCATCCAGAGACGGCCTCCACAGCCTTCTGGGGCAGAGCATTCTATATATCCACCACTCTCTGGGTGAAAAAGTTTTTCCTCAACTCTGTTCTAAATGGCCTACCCCTAATTCTTAAACTGTGGCCTCTGGTTCTGGACTCACCCATCAGCGGGAACATGCTTCCTGCTGGTAGCGTGTCCAATCCCTTAATAATCTTATATGTTTCATGTGCCCTAATTTTGCCCACTAATCTCCTATGTGGGACTTTATCAAAGGCTTTCTGAAAGTCCAGGTACACTACATCCACTGGCTCTCCCTTGTCCATTTTCATAGTTACATTCTCAAAAAATTCCAGAAGATTAGTCAAGCACGATTTCCCCTTCATAAATCCATGCTGACTTGGACCAATCCTGTTACTACTATCCAGATGTGTCGTAATTTCATCTTTTATAATTGACCCCAGCATCTTTCCCACCACCGAAGTCAGGCTAACCGGTCTATAATTCCCTGTTTTGTCTCTTCCTCCCTTCTTGAAGAGAGGGACAACATTAGCCACCCTCCAATCCACAGGAACTGATCCTGAATCTATAGAACATTGGAAAGTGATTACCAATGTGTCCACGATTTCTAAAGCCACCTCCTTAAGTACCCTGGGATGCAGACCATCAGATCCCGGGGACCTATCAGCCTTCAGACCCAACAGCCTATCCAACACCATTTCCTGCCTAATATAAATTTCCTTCAATTCATCCATTAGATCCTTTGGCCACTATTACATCTGGAGATTGTTTGTGCCTTCCCTAGTGAAGACAGATCCAAAGTACCTGTTCAACTCGTCTGCCATTTCCTTGTTCCCCATGATAAATTCACCCGCTTCTGTCTTCAAGGGTCCAATTTTGATCTTAACTATTTTTTTCCTTTTCACATACCTAAAGAAACTTTTACTATCCTCCTTTATATTCTTGGCTAGTTTACCTTCGTACCTCATTTTTTCTCCATGTGTTGCCTTTTTAGTTACCTTCTGTTGCTCTTTAAAAGTTTCCCAATCCTCCGGCTTCCCACTTGTCTTTGCTATGTTATACTTCTCTTTTATTTTTATATTGTCCATTACTTCCCTTGTCAGCCACAGCCTCCCCTTACTCCCCTTAGGATCTTTCTTCCTCTTTGGAACAAACTGATCCTGCACCTTCCGCATTATTCCCAGAAACACTTGCCATTGCTGTTCCACTGTCATCCCTGCTAGGGTATGTTCCATTGAACATTGGCCAGCTCCTCCCTCATAGCACCATAGTTTCCTTTGTTCAACTGTAATACTGACACTTCTGAGTTTCCCTTCTCCCTCTCAAATTGTAGATTAAAACTTATCATATTATAGTCACTACTTCCTAATGGCTCCTTTACCTTGAGGTCTCTGATCAAATCCGGTTCATTGAACAACACTAAATCTAGAATTGCGTTCTCTCTGGTAGGCTCCAGTACAAGCTGTTCTAAGAATCCATCTTGGAGGGACTCCACAAACTCCCTTTCTTGGGGTCCAGTACCAACCTGATTCCTCCAGTCTACCTGCAGGTTGAAGTCCCCCATAACAACTGTAGCATTACCTTTGCGACATGCCAATATTAACTCTTGATTCAACTTACACCCTACATCCAGACTACTGTTTGGGGGCCTGTAGGTAACTCCCATTAGGGTCTTTCTACTCTGCGAATTTCTCAGTTCTATCCCTACTGACTCTGCGTCTCCTGATTCTATGTCCCCCCTAGCAAGGGACTGAATATCATTCCTCACCAACAGAGCCACCCCACCCCCTCTGCCCATCAGTCTGTCCTTTCAATAGGACATTAATCCTTGAATATTCATTTCCCAGGCCCTGTCCACTTGAAGCCATGTCTCTGTTATTCCCACAACTTCATACTTACCAATTTCCAACTGTGCCTCAAGCTCATCCACTTTATTTCTTATACTCTGTGCATTCATATACAATACTTTTAATTCATTACTCCCCTCACCTCCCATATCAATTCCTATTTCACTTGGCCATACTGTACGATCCCTTCTTGAGCTTTCTGCTCTGTTGATTCAGCTGTCATTCTTAACTTTTCTTATTCCTCCTTTCCCTTTATCTCCATCCTTATGTTTCTATTTTGTCTTCTTACCAACATATATTTTATGAGCTGCCTTCTGGAGAAATGGAGGTAGATTTAGTGTTAGTTAGCTCTCTGGCCTTTCCTTGGCTTAGTTCTGGGTTTTTTTGGGTGGTGAGTGAGGGACCTTTACTATTAGTTTGTTTTTCAATTGGGCTAATTTAGAACTACAAAAATGTCTGCAGTGTCATAACTTCTGTTTCCTTTCTAAATGTTGGTTCCTCTTCCGATTTCATGAGTTTACGTTTTGGTTAACTCTTTACATACAAAAACGTTGATTTTTGGTAAATATGGCTCAGAGGATTAATTTTGTTTCTTGGAATTCAAATGGATTAAACCATCCAATTAAAAGAAAAGAGATTTTTAAAGCATTCCAAAGAATGAATGCTCATATTATTTTTGCACAAGAAACTCATGTGAGGAAAGAGGATAATCAGTGCTTTCTTAAGTTTTGGAAGAAAAATCAGTATCATTCAAACTCCAAAGCTGAAGTACAAGGAGTTTCAATTTTTATAGATTCCTCAATTGTATTTCTGTATCAAGATACTTTCTCTGACCAGAATGGTAGATTCTTGTTAATAACTGGTTTACGTTTTAATAAAAAAGTTGTTATGGTTAATGTTTATGCCCCAAATGTGGATTACCCTGAATTTATCAGGCAATTATTTACCTCCTTTCCTAATTTAAGTGATTATATAATGATAATGGGTGGTGACTTTAATTATTGTTTAAATCCCTCGATGGATAAATCTATATCGACTCAGGCTTTACTGAACAAGTCGGTTACTCTTATCAACTCGTTTCTGATTGATTCCAGAATCTCAGAGATCTGGAGATTTCCACATCCTAAGGATAAGGAATTTTCATTTTCTCACATGTACATCAGTCTTATTCTAGGATTGACTATTTTTTATAGACTCTCGTTTAATTCCATCCGTGATTGACTGTAATTATGACATTATCGCCATTTCTGATCATGCACCATTGAATCTCTCTATCAAGTTAATGGACATATCTTCTAATACTAGACAATGGTGTTTTAATTCTAATTTGCTTCTAGATTCGGATGTTGTAAAATTCATTAAGGATCAGATTGACTTCTGTTTTTTAACTAATGCTACGGATGAAATCTCCAGTGGGGTCATATGGGACACTTTTAAAGCATATATCCACGGTCAGATTATTTCCTACTCTGCTGGATTGAAAAAACGTATTAAGAATGAAATACTTGTGTTGATTGATAAGATTAAAGATATTGATAAAAAAATATGCTACTGCTCCTAATGAGGAGCTTTACAGAGAACTGAACTTCAAATGGAGCATCTTAACATCGTCAATTGAAAACCAACTAATGAAAACAAGAAGTGCGTTTTATATATACAGTGATAAATCTGGTAAATTATTAGCTAATCAATTAAAAATAGCTTCGGTTAAACATCAAATTAATAAGATTCGTAAACCTGATGATACATTGACAGTTGATCATGTTGAAATAAATAAATATTTTCAAGAATTTTATACATTTTTATATCAGTCAGAATTCCCTCATGATCCCAATGAGATGTATGACTTTTTAAGGAAACTGAACTTTCCGAAATTGACGCCCAAAGAATGTTTAAGATTAGAAACACCTATTACAGATGAAGAAATAAAGGGTGCTATTTCTTCAATGAATTCTGGCAAATCACCTGGTCCAGATGGCTATACAGTAGAATTTTTTAAGTCTTCCTCTTCTATTCTTTCCCCTTGGTTGTGCAGAGTTTTTAAAGATGCTGTTAGTATAGGTAAACTACCACAATCATTTTATGGAGCCTCTATTTCCCTAATTTAAAAAAAAGGATCCTACTGAATGTGCATCATCTAGACCGATATCCTTATTCAATGTAGATTCTAAGATTTTTTCTAAAATATTAGCATCTAGGTTAGAAAAGGTATTACTTCAAATTATTTCTGCGGATCAAACCGGATTTATTAGAAATTGTTATTCATCTTTCAATATTAGGAGATTAATGAATATTGTTTATACTCCTTCACTTAGAACTCCAGAGTATGTCATTTCATTAGATGCTGAGAAAGCCTTTGACAGAGTTGAATGGCCATATTTATTCAGTACGCTTGAAAAGTTTAATTTCACTCCGATATTTATATCCTGAATTAAATTGATGTATCATACTCCTCTAGCTTCAGTTTTTACTAATAATCAAAGATCTCCCCTTTTTCGATTATTTCGTGGTACTAGGCAGGGTTGTCCCTTAAGTCCTTTATTATCCGAATTTGCTTTAGAACCTTCAGCAATTGCTATCAGAGATTCACCAAATATTTTTGGTCTTATTCGTGGGAATGAGATACATAAGTTATCATTGTAGTCCCCCTGGCCAGCCTTAGGGTCGCTCAGCTCGCTGTCATCTAGGGAAACAGCCCTCGGCCCCGCCAAACTGGGTAATTAGTTTGTGTGGATGCTGTGTGATGTGCCCCACCCCACCTAAATAACAGACAATACACTAGATACAATAATGATTTACCGTTTATAGATATTACTGGAACTATATAATTAATAGAGAATAAAATATAAAAGGAAAATAAAAGACACCACACTTATCAAAGTTCGATCTCTTCATGCACAAACAGTTGGAGCTCAGGACCCTTCTTCCTCACCCTGCGACCCCTCGGACCACCTCCACTGGCCACCTGGGACCAACAACGGTGGTCGACCAGACGCTCCACATGAGTCTGTCTCTGTCTCCTCTCCTTGCCGAACGCCCCGCTCGGGGTCCGACCCCGTTAGTGGACTCACAGCACCTGGTCCATCCTCTGTCTCTCTCTCCCGCCTTCTGCCCCAAAACCCCATGCATACAATATCTTCAGACACACCAAAAGCATAACAACTATCGCAATTGGTTCATTCGTCCTCTGATCAATAGATAATCCAAAACAGACTGGTAGCGGGAAGGACTTTCTCAGCAGTTAACATAACAAAGAAGCCCTTTCAATTATAACATAACAAAAAAGCCATTTTAATTAGACTACACAGTGACATAAAAAAAGAAACCCCTTACATCATTACATGCAGATGATTTATTATTTTATATTTCTGACCCAGAGAAATCCATTCCTGCAATTTTATCTCTGTTGGCTAAGTTTAGTAATTTTTCTTGCTACAAGCTGAATCTTAGTAAGAGTGAACTTTTTCCGTTATATATACAGGTTCCAAATTATAAATGCTTACCATTTAGATTAGTTACTGATTACTTCATTTACTTAGGAGTAAAAATTACCAAGGAGCATAAGGATTTATTGAAGGCTAATTTTTTACCTTTATTTGATCAGATTAAATGTTTGTTTACCAAATAGTCACCAATGTCTTTGTCATTAATTGATTGGATCAACGCTGTCAAGATGATTATTTTACCTAAGTTTTTATATTTATTTCAAGCATTGCCAATTTTTATCCCGAAATCCTTTTTGATATTGTTGATTCAAAAATTTCTTCATACATATGGCAGAATAAAAATCCTAGACTAGGTAAAAGATACTTACAGAAGCCCAAAAAGGAGGGCGGTTTAGCATTGCCAAACTTTAGATTTTATTATTGGGCAATTAATATTCGTTATTTAAAATTCTGGATATGGAATTTAGACACAGTTTCAAGTCCACAATAGGTTAATCTTGAATGTAAATTTGTTTCAGGGTTTTCATTGGGCTCTATTTTAGGGACCCCACTGCCCTTTGATTTTTCTAAATTGGATAAACAAATGGATAACCCGATAGCTAAATATACTCTGTGAATATGGTTTCAGTTTCGAAAAATTTTTGGATTGAATCAATTTATTTTAGCAAGCCCTATTCTATCCAATTTTCTTTTTCAACCCTCTTTTTTGGACCAAGCCTATCTAGTCTGGAAAACAAAAAGTATAATATGATTTTCTGATCTATTTTTGGATAATTGTTTCATGTCTTTTGAACAATTATCTAATAAATATAATTTACCTAGATCCCATTTCTTTAGATATTTACAGATTAGAAACTTTTTAAATACTGTTCTTATTACCTTTCCAATTTCATATTCAACGGATATAATGGATAAAATTTTAGATTTAAATCCTTTTCAGAACGGTTCAGTAGCAATTATTTATAATACGATTATGAAAATAAATCCAGATGTATCAAATACAATTAAGAACGACTGGGAAAGGGAACTTAAGCTTACTTTATCTACAGAGAAATGGCAAAAAAAATTTCAGTTAGTTAATTCTTCTTCTATTTGTGCTAAACATATGTTGATACAGTTTAAAGTAGTACAGGTTTCCCCCGCCATCCGAAGTTAGAGCATTCCTATGAAGTGGTTCATAAGCCGGAATGTCATAAAGCGAAGAAGCAATTACCATTTATTTATACGGGAAAAATTTGTGAGCGTTCGCAGACCCAAAAATAACCTACCAAATCATGCCAAACAACACATAAAACCTAAAATAACAGTAACATATAGTAAAAGCAGGAATGATATGATGAATACACAGCCTATATAAAGTAGAAATACTTTTCCACAATCATTGCTGCACTATCCTCCGTAGCAAAAATCTCACACAAGCGCTCTCGGCAGAAACATGGTGCAAGCGCTGTTGGCAAAAACACGGTGCAAGCGCTCTCCAGTAACCATTAAGCTATGAAGCTGCCAAATCATACCAAATAACACGTAAAAATACACAGCCGGTATAAAGTAGAAATAATGTATGTACAGTGTAGAATCACTTACCGGAATTGGAACAGCGCCGAGCACACTGATGATGGTGTGTTAGGCTGAGTCGTCGGAGGATGGGGTGATGCAGTGGCCCCACCCTCCGGGCAACAGATAGATACCAAAGATACCAATCCGCGAAGCATGCAGGGGTACAGCGGTAGCCGGGACGCACCCAGCACATCTTTAAGAAAAAAGCCGAAACAAACAAGCTAATTAATTAGGTGTCGCCCAGCATGTAAATGTCAGCCCAGATCAGAGGGAACGCAATCGGCAATCACCTCTGATCTGGGCCGACATTTACATGCCGGGCAGCACCTAATTAATTAGCTTGTTTATTTCAGCTTTTTTTCTTAAAGATGTGCTGGGTGCGTCCTGGCTACCGCTGCATTCTTCGCGGATCGGTATCTGTCCGTGGCCCGGAGGTTGGGGTGGTGGGACACTGGGGTGTCATCTCGTCATCTGTTTCCATCAGGGCAGGCAGGTCATCTTCTTCTATGTCTGCCTGCCTCGATGTCGAAGGTCAAGGTTCATCGTCTGCTGTGGCTGATGTGGAAGGCTTGCTTGACTGCTTAGCCTCGCACATTTTAAGATCATACAGTTCCTTGTAAGCACTCAAACCATTCTGCAAATATGCCCTAAATTGACGTACCCTTTCAAAATTACAGTCGTACTTTATCATTGCAGCAAAAATCTCACACAGTTGCTTCACGTTGAGTTCCTGGACGACTTCACTTTCGGTCCGTTCGCTACTGCATTCGGTTTTGATTGTTATCCTTTCCTCTTCCAATTGCATCAGCTCTTCATCTATCAGTTCTTAGTCATGAGATGCCAAAACCTCTTCAACATCATCTTCGCCAACTTCCACAAGCCAAACTCACTTCGTCCTTACTTCGTTCACCACGATTGAAACACTTAATTACGTCTAGTTTTACGCTAAGTGTAACACCCTTACGAGCTCTTTCAGGCTTTTCCGATACCTTAGAACTCATCTTGCTAACTGCTGCTCACAGGCACGTGTTTAAGCAATGCCGGCTAGAATGCAGTTCCAAATCCAGGGGAGAGCGGCTGCTCGGGGCGCGCACTGCCTTTTATCGCACGCTGCTTTTTCCGCATGCTGCCTTTTTTTGTAACAGTGAAAACACCTTCTGTTAGCAAAAACAGGGAACTAATGTAGGTCTTTCGTAACAGTGAGGTTTCGTAAAGCGAACGTTCGAAAGGCGGGGGACACCTGTACACAGGGCTCACATGTCCAAGGATAAATTAGCTCGTTATTACTCTCATATAAATCCTATATGTGATGGATGCCGTTCTGAGATAGCTTCATTAACTCATATGTTTTGGTCATGCCCTTGCCTGAAGAAATATTGGGATGACATCTTTGATATTATTTCAACTGTTTTGAATATAGATCTACAACCTCATCCTATTACTGCAATCTTTGGTTTACCAATGATAGACCAATGTCCTCTGACCTCTTCAGCTTATCAGATGATTGCTTTTGTTACACTAATGGCTAGAAGATCCATATTATTGAATTGGAAAGAGATCAATCCTCCTACCTTCTTCTTTTCAAATCTTTTTATTGTTTTATACAGGAAAAATAACATGAGTACATCGAAGTAACAACACTTACAATGCCTCAAAAAAAAACATTATCTTAAAGATTGAAAAAAAATTTTGTGGTAACAAAAAAAAAATCTACTAAGCAGAAAAGTGAGAAAAAAAAAGAACCCATTAGGTATACAACCCCGGAGTCATGTGTCATACAAAAAGCTTCTAAAAATAAACATCAAACCGCCAGCAAGAAAAGAAAATGTACTAAAAAACCTTACAGTTAGATCGTGGAAAAATTATATCAATTAACTCAAATAATAATAACGAGCAAATGAGCCCCATCTTTTCTCAAAATCAAATAAAGGTTCAAAGGTTCGACTTCTAATTTTCTCCAAACTAAGACATGGCATAACTTAAGAGCACCGTTGTGACTATGTGGGAGCTGATGTATCCTTCCACTGCAACAAAATGGCCCTCAATGTAACAAATGCAATAACGTGTTGGTCAAACACAGAAGTACCATGTAGGTTGTAAATTAATTTTAAGTCCTTTAGAAATTGTTGAGAAAACCAACTTCCAGAACTGTTCCAAAACAAGACCAAAACATATGTGTCAGTATAGCTATCTCAGTTTTACATCTATCACAATGACTATCAACATAAGGAAAGATTTTAGAAAGTCTCTCCTTTGTCAAATGATAAGGATGTACAATTTTAAGTTGAATCAATGAATGGCTAGCACAAATTGAAGAGTTAACCAACTTCAATATCCGCATCCAATCCTCCGTCAAAAAAGTCAAATTAAATTCCTTTTCCCAATCCTGTTTAATCTTAGATAAAGGATGCTTATCCCATTGTAATAATAAATTATAAATTCTTCCAATAGAACCCTTAATCAAAGGATTCATACTCATAATAGTATCTAACAGGTCAGCCTCCAATATGTAAGGAAAATTACTTAAATATTATTGTAAAAATATCTAACTTGAAGGCATTGCAGAAAGTGTGAGTATGAAAGAGAATATTTATCAATTAATTGTTCAAAAGACATCAATCTATCTTCTTTAAATAAATCCAAAAAAGAATTAATACCTTTATTTTTCCAAAGTAAAAAAAATGGATCACTCAAAGAAGGCTTAAAAAAGTAATTTTGGTAAATTAAACTACAAAGTTTAAATTTTTTAAGATTAAAAAAATTGCGAAACTGGAGCCAAATTTGTAAAGAGTACTTCATCACAGGATATAGGTTTAAATTAACAACTTTACCTAATTGCATAGGTAAAGGAGCTCCCAATAATGAGGTTAAATAAAACTGTTTTACAACTTTCAGTACCAGATCTACCCAAATTGGCCGATCACTCTTATCAACCCAGTATAACCAAAAAGACATATATCGCACATAAACAGCCCAATAATACATTCTAAAATTAGGCAATGCAAGACCTCCATCCTTTTTCAATTTTTGTAAATGACATTTACTAATTCTTGGTCTTTTATTATTCCAAATAAAAGATAAAATAATAGAATCAATCCAATCAAAAAACTCCCTAGTCAAAAAAACAGGAATATTCTGAGATAAAAATAAAAATTTCAGTAAAATCATCATTTTAACTATATGAATACGGCCAACAAGTGAAAATGTACTCCATCTACTAAATAAATAAAAAATTCAGTAAAATCATAATTTTAACTATATGAATATGACCAACAAGTGAAAATGTACTCCATCTACTAAATAAATACTTCATAGAGTCTACTAAGGGAACAAAATCAGCTTTATAAAGATCCTTATTTTTTTAGTAATTATAATACCTAAATATCTAAAAGAGTCTGAAACTTTAAAAGGAGTATTATCATATATACAGACAGAATCATTTAAAGGAAACAATTCATTTTTACCAGAATTTATTTTATATCCTGAAAAACCTCCAAATTCATTAAATAATTTTAGCACAGCAGGAATGGATTTGTCAGGGTTAGTTATATAAACCAATAAATCATCAGCATAAAGAGAGACCTTATGCATGGTCTCATTCACAAAGATCCCATGGATATTTTTAGCCTCATGAAGAGCAATAGCAAGGGGTTCTAATATTAAATTAAACAACAAAGGACTTAATGGACAGCCTTGCCTTGTCCCCCGTGAAAGCTGAAAAAAAGGAGACCTACGATTGTTAGTGACAACAGTAGCAATAGGGGCTTTATATATCATTTTAATCCAATTATTAAAATTAACACCAAAGCCAAATTTCTCTAAAACATTGAATAAATATTTCCATTTGACTCAGTCAAACGCTTTTTCAGCATCCAAAGGTACAACACATTGTGGATTTTTAGAAGAGGATGAATATATAATGTTAAATAGTCTCCGAACATTTGAAAAAGAATAGCGATCCTTTATAAAGCCTGTTTGATCTTTACAAATAATTTTACCCAAAATATTCTCCAACCGATTGGCCATTATCTTTGACAAAATCTTAGCATCAACATTCAGTAATGAAACAGGTCTAGATGAAGCACAGTCAGTAGGATCTTTATCTTTTTTAAGAATTAAAGAAATAGAAGCCTCATAAAAAGTAGAGGGTAAGTCACCTTTCACAAAAGAATCCTTAAACATTTCCGACATATACGGAGAGAGCAACTTTCCAAATTTTTTATAAAATTCTACAGGATAGCCATCAGGTCCTGGGGACTTACCAGATTGCATTGAAAAAATAGCTTTATGAATTTCGGCTTCAGTAATTTGAGCATCGAGAGTTTTTTGATCGTCAGCCAAGATTTTAGGAAAAACAATCTTTTGTAAAAAAGCATTCATTTTAGAGGAATCTAACAGACATTGAGATTTATATAGCTCAGCATAAAAATCTTGAAAAATCTTATTAATTTCTTCATATTCCTGAGATAAGGTACCATCTTTCCTACGAATTTTCATGATTTGCCTTTTGGCTGCAGCCATTTTTAATTGAGATGCAGACAGTTTATTATTTTTATCTCCAGATATATAAAATTGGCTCTTTAACTTAAGCAAATAACCTTCAATGGGATGAGTTAATAACAAGTTATATTGTGATTGAAGTTCCACCCTTTGTTTAAATAAATCAGTATTGGGGGAAATTGCATAAATATTATCTAAATCTTTAATTTGTTTTGAAATTCTATCTAATTCTGCTTTAGTTTGTTTTTTAAGTTTAGCTGAATAAGAAATAATCTGACCATGTAAAAATGCTTTAAATGTATCCCATATAACCAATTTAGACATACTCCCTATATCATTAAAAAGAAAAAAATTCTTTTATCTGGGTTTCAATGAAACTGACAAAGTCAGAGTTTTGCAATAATGTCTGAGACATGTGCCAAGGTGGCAAGAATGACATCATCAAATTCAAAAGACAAACTCAGAGGCGCATGATCAGATATAGCAATAGTGTCATATTCACAAGTTTTAACGCTAGGCAAGAAGCGGGGATCGATTATAATATAATCGATCCTCGAATATTTTTTATAAACATGTGGGAAGAAAGAATATTCTCTATTATCGGGATGAAGATACCTCCACAAATCAATCAACCCAAAATCAATCAAAAAGGAATTAATAAATGATGCGGATCGATTTGGAAGTCGCTGATTGGTTGAGCTCTTATCAATCATAGGATTTAAACAGCAATTAAAATCCCCACCCATTATGAGCATATATTCATTTAAGTCATGCAGTAAAGCAAATACTTTTTTTAAAAAAAAGGATCATCTAAGTTAGGACCATACAAATTAACCAAAACAACTTTTCTGTTACAGATTGTTCCTTTATCAATTAAAAATCTACCATTAGAATCTGATTCAATATCCTCTTGAATAAATACATTATGTTTAATGAAAATAGACACATCTTTTGTTTTACTCTGAGAAGTAGAGTGGAATTGCAAACCATTCCACCATCTAAAAAATCTATTTTGATCTCCCGCCCTGATATGTGTCTCTTGAGTAAAAATTATATCAGGTTGGAATCGGTTAATAATTTTAAAAGTCTTCCTTCGTTTAATAGGATGATTCCAACCACGTACATTCCAACTTATTATATTAATCCGTTTGAACACCATACTATAATTTTATTCTACTTTATACATGCACAGAGCACATACCAATACGGGATGATCAAAGATGGCGGTGATGAAGAATACAACCAAATAAAAAACACACACACTCCGGAACCACCCAAAAGGAAAAAACTCCTAACTCTAAACCCACCCACCCACACCCGGAAACCCGAAAGAGGCAAGCAATCTACGATAGAATTCAAAGCTGCTGACTGCTCTGTATGTGTTTTCTTTCCCTCCCCGCAGTTAGTAAAAATGTAGAGTGACCTTGTGAAAAAAACAATAAAGTCTCAGCAAAAAAAGGTATTTACATTCCATCGACTAATAAACAAGAAAGAACCAAAATAATGTTATCTCTTAGAGAGAAAAACCAACAATATGCAATAAAGAACAACTCTCCGTCTTCCATAATTAGTCTCTTGATGAAATATACAAGTGGAAATAATACTATTTGAATATTATTTCCAAAATGCAAATAATATTCAAATAGCCAAACAGCCTTTCAAATGGATCATTCAACAGTGGCATCAGTGACAGCGGCAGGTAAAGTCTGAACAAAATCCAGTGCAGATTTTGGATCAAAAAAAGTACGAGGAGGAGAATTAGCAGGAAAATTTTAATTCTTGTCGGGTACTCAGAGACGGAAAAAGTTTTTTATCATATGCTTGTTTCATTGCCAGGGCAAATTTTGATCTTTGTTCCATTATCTCTCTTGGATAATCTTTGTAGAAGCGGAGCTCAGATTCCATAAATCTAAAAACTCTGTTTTCTTGCCTGTCTTATGATTTGATCTTTAATTTTAAAGTGATGAAAGCAAACCAGAACAAATCTTGGTTTACTAGGATCCATCAATTTCGAGATAAACGCCCTGTGTGCCCTTCCTATAGCAGGCGACTTTGATAGAATGGTAGGAAATAAAGTGTGGAAAAGCTTACCAAAGTAAGCCGTTAGGTCTCCATTTTCAGCTCCTTCCTGCAGCCCAACAATTCTTATATCCCTTCGTCGAGACCTAGTTTCCAGATCTATAATCTTATTTTGATACCTATCCAAACAAGTTGTAGCTTCAGACAGCTTTTGCTTAGTTATCTTCAATTCCTCTTCGTGTGAAATAACTTGAGTTTCCAGGTCTTTAAGTTTTCCCAGAAATGACTTCATTTCATTAGTATTCTTTTCCAGCTGGCCTTTAATTGATCCATTGTCATAGTCATAGTCATACTTTATTGATCTCGGGGGAAATTGGTTTTCGTTACAGTTGCACCATAAATAATAAATAGTAATAGAACCATAAATAGTTAAATAGTAATATGTAAATTATGGCAGTAAATTATGAAATAAGTCCAGGACCAGCCTATCGGCTCAGGGTGTCTGACCCTCCAAGGAAGAAGTTGTAAAGTTTGATGGCCACAGGCAGGAATGTCTTCCTATGATGCTCGGCACTGCATCTCAGAGGAATGAGTCTCTGGCTGAATGTACACCTGTGCTCACCCAGTACATTATGTAGTGGATGGGAGACATTGACCAAGATAGCATGCAACTTAGACAGCATCCTCTTTTCAGACACCACCATGACAGAGTCCAGTTCCATCCCCACAACATCACAGGCCTTACGAATGAGTTTGTTGATTCTGTTGGTGCCTGCTACCCTCAGCCTGCTGCCCCAGCACACAACAACAAACATGATAGCACTGGCAACCACAGACTCGTAGAACATCCTCAGCATCGTCCGGCAGATGTTAAAGGACCTCAGTCTCCTCAGGAAATAGGGACGGCTCTGACCCTTCTTGTAGATAGCCTCAGTGTTCTTAGACCAGTCCAGTTTATTGTCAATTCGTATCCCCAGGTATTTGTAATCCTCCACCATGTCCACACTGACCCCCTGGATGGAAACAGGGCTCACCGGTACCTTAGCTCTCCTCGGGTCTACCACCAGCTCCTTAGTCTTTTTCACATTAAGCTGCAGATAATTCTGCTCACACCATGTGACAAAGTTTCCTACCGTAGCCCTGTACTCAACCTCATCTCCCTTGCTGATGCATCCAACTATGGCAGAATCCATAAGACCATAAGACAAAGGAGCAGAAGTAGGCCATTCGGCCCATTGAGTCTGCTCCGCAAAACTTCTGAAGATGACAAGACTCTGTGCGGTAGTTGAAGTCTGAGGTGTAAATGGTGAAGAGAAAGGGAGACAAGATAGTCCCCTGTGGAGCCCCAGTGCTTCTGATCACTCTGTCGGACGCACAGTGTTGCAAGTACACGTACTGTGGTCTGCCAGTTAGGTAATCAAGAATCCATGATACCAGGGAAGCATCCACCTGCATCGCTGTCAGCTTCTCCCCCAGCAGAGCAGGGCGGATGGTGTTGAACGCACTGGAGAAGTCAAAAAACATGACCCTTACAGTGCTCGCTGGCTTGTCCAGGTGGGCATAGACATGGTTCAGCAGGTAGACGATGGATCCTCAATCCATTCTGATCCTTAATTGAATTTAGTGTCTGAACGATATCTTCAGCCCACAATGGCATTCCATTAGATCTTTCCTTTTGCACCTTTCCTTTCCCATTACCTTTATCACTAGGTTCAGGTAAATTCTTCCCACTTCTTGTAGACATAGACATATTGATCCCCCTCAAGAATCAGCAAGTAAAATTTTTAAATTCAAAGCTTAAACTAGGGGGAGAGAAAGAAAACTAAGAGTAGCACAAAAATACTGCTACTCCATTTGCAGACAGGGGCAGTCCTCAATCCTCCTACTACATTTCAATGGTTTTCTCAAACTATGTCTTGTTTAAATTTAGAAAAAATTAGAAGCATCATTTATGGCCCTTCTATTAAATTTGGAGAGATTTGGAGACCATTTATTCAATACTTTCACATGATGTAATTTGACCCTTTCCAATTCTATTTTGTTACTTCAATATACGGGGAGAGGAGTGGAGTTAATGACACTAATGGTTTTATCTGAGATATCATAATAGCTCATTCTTTTTCTTTTTTTTCTTTAGTTTAGTTTTCTTCTAGTTGGTTAGATTAGTTTTTTTTCTTTTGGGGTATATATTTTTTTCTTTTATTTTCTTGATTTTTTTTGTATTTTCACTTTATATTTTTACTATACTATATTTGTACTTTGTGAGTTTTTGGGAGGCTCATTAATTGTGTGTCAATTGATTTTATACTTGTATAAACTATGTATCAATAATGTAATCTCAATTGTTCTGTATCTATTTTCTGTAATGTTTATGATGCTGAAATTAATAAGATTGAAAAAGAAAAGAAAGATGGCTGCAAGCCCGTTTCTCTCGCTTGGTGGAGAGACAGGCAGCGAGGCAGCAGTGTGGCCTCGGTTGGAGCGAGGACTGGGCCTCATGCTTCAGGCTTTCATTTAGCATGGTACCTGGCCTCTCTCGTTGGTGCGGTCCTAAAGTGTTGGATCGGTGGGATTACAGGCTGGACTGCCAGGAACCATCAATTTGCGGGACTTGTTACTCAGGGTTTTGGACTAAAAATGTGCTTCAATAAATTTCTTTTTTTTTTCCCTCTTTCTCACTATTTCGAATGCGCTTGTATGTTTCTGCAACTTGGCCCCAGAGGAACACTGTCTCATTTGCCTGTATCCATATATGATTGAATGATAATTAAACTTGATTTGATTTGATTTTGCTTTGGCTCTATTATATCCTGCTGCACATTTTTAAATGTTGCTTGTTATAATTATAATTGGGATATATAATGTTGTCATTTATTTTGATTTGGGGATTGATTGTGCTTATTTCCAAATTCATAATCAAAATAAAGGTAACATTTTGAATATCAGTATAGAGGTTTCTACCATTGAAATGGTGTGAATTCAGCAGAGCCTTTACTTACTCCTCAAGAAAAAACTCAAAGATAAAAATTAGGGAGGGTGGGCATGGGCAGGGTAAGGGCTTTCACATACATCACACTCTGCAGAAGGGTCAAGAATATCACCTCCCCTAGGCACATATTTCAGTCTTTAGAATGGTTCCTGAACACCAACAGGAGATCAAAAGGATCAGTGAAGCTTTGCCAAGCTGTGTAAAATGTTTTTCACACTACTGATGAACTTAATCAGACATTCCAGTCCAAGTTAATCATTGTTTATTTTATCGCAAACAAGAAAAAAATTGTGAATCCTGGAAATCCAAGCAACACACTCAAAATGCTGGGGGAACTCAGGGGGCCAGGCAACATCTATGGAAAAAAGTACAATTGACATTTCAGGACTGCTGAGTTCCTCCAGCATTTTGTGTGTGTTGCATTATTTATTTTAAACTGTTCTTATGAAATAGAATATCAGACACAGAAAACTAGCCAGCTTACTGCTTCTCCTATTTCATATAATCTATGACCTTCTGGCTAATCCTCCTTCTCCTCCCCCTCCCCACCTTTTCATTCTTGCATCATCCCCCTTCCTTTCCAGTCCTGAAGAAGGGTCTTGGCCAAAACATAGACTGTTTATTCACTTCCATGGTTGCTGCCTGACCTGCTGAGTTCCTCCAGCATTTGGTGTGTGTTACAATTAAAGGTGGTATTTTGACATGGTGCATTTAGAAAGATTGATTTCACTATATATGTGGATTAGCGATGCCAAGATAAAGGAAAAAATTGCTGAATTAAGAATGCGTACTACATTCAACATTTCAGTTGTTCACACAAACACCTCAAGAATTAGAGCTTTCACATATTACGCTCCTCTTCCAAAGTTCAGTCTGTCAAGGTCAGTCTCTCAACCTGAGAGTTCAACCCCACCACACAATGTCCATGAAAATGTAAATATGTTTGCATTCTAAACAATTATTTTCAACAATGATCTTAGTACAATTACAGCTGATATTTTAACAATTACTCAGGCATTTTCTTTCAAATTAAAGATAGAATTGTAGTAACACTTACCGTGGGAAAGATCATCAGTAGAATCCATAGTTGCATGATGAAATACATGATGCAGTAGTGAAAGTTATGTAGATCTACACTCCTTTTTATAGAAGTCTGGCCGGTTTAGTTCTGGAGACACTTACTCAGCAGAATAGAAACCTGTGACAAAACATGAAATGCAGATGTTCGTTAAACTTTAACATTAATCCACATATAAAAAAATTATTGGTCCACAGAGACCGTGGAGCTCCATTGTTTTATCAGAATATACTTCCTGATAAAGAAAAACTGAAGCCAACGGGGAACATAAACATGAACTGCAGTTTATGACAGAACTTTGAACCATTTTCAAATAGCATATCCACTCTTCTTGAAAGGGTGAAGTAATTTTTAGTTTGACAGGCAGTGGAAAGTGAGGGGTGGCAGTCTATGATCAATACAGAGGAGTTACCTTTGATGAAAGGTTGAGCAGTTCACATTATTTCCAAAAATTTAGAAGAATGATGTGGTTAGATACAGAGTACAGTAATATGCACTTCAGGCATAATGAGCATGCTCCACCCAATCACACATAGGGGAGAAGTTAGATTAGATTAGATTCAACTTTATTAAATTAAATATTAACCCATATGCCTTTCAGATAAAATGATAAGACCATAAGAAATAGGAGCAGAATTAGGCCATTCAGCCCATCAAATCTGTTCTGCCATTTCATCATGGCTGATCCCAGCTCCCACTCAACTCCATACACCTCCATTCTCGCCATATCCTTTGATGCCCTGACTGATCAGGAAAAGATCAACTGCCGCTTTAAATATACCCACGTACTTGAGCTCCCCTGCAGTCTGTGGCAGAACATTCCACAGATTCACTACACTCTTGCTAAAAAAAATTCCTCCTTGCCTCCATTCTAAAAGGTTGCCCCTCAGTTTCGAGCCTGTACCCTCTAGTTCTGGATACGCCAACCATAGGAAACATCTTCTCCATATCCACCCTATTGAGTCCTTTCAACATTCAGTAGGTTTCAATGAGATCCCCCTGCATTCTTCTAAATTACAGTGAGTACAGGACCAAAGCTGCCAAACTCTCCTCATATGTTAATCTCTTCATTGCCAGAATCATCCTCTTGAACCTCTTCTGGACTTTCTCCAATGACAACACATCCTTTCTGCGATATGGGACCCAAAACTGTTGGCAATACTCCAGGTGCAGCCTGACTAATATCATATAAAGGCTCAGCATTATCTCCTTGCTTCTATATTCCAATATTGGAAATAAGTGCCAACATTACATTTGCCTTCTTTACCAAAGACACAAACTGTAAATTAACCTTCTAGGAGTCTTGCACGAGGACTCCTATGTCCCTCTGCACCTCTGATGTTTGAATTTTCTCCCCATTTTGATAATAGTCTGCACTTTTGTTCCTTTTACCAAAATACATCATCATACATTTCCCGACATTATATTCATCTGCCACATTTTTGCCCATTCCTCCAATTTGTCTAAGTCCTTCTGCAATTGTATTGCTTCCTTAGCACTACATACCCCTACCTATTTTCATATCATCTGCAAATTTTTCCACAAACCCATCAATTCCATTACCCAAATCATTGACAAACAATGTGAAAAGTATCAGTCCCAATACTGACTCCTGAACAGCACCACTCGTCACTGGCAGCCATCCAGAAAAGATCCCCTTTTTTCCCATTCACTGCCTCCTATCTGTCAGCCATTCCTCTGTCCATGCTAGTACCTTTCCTGTAATGCCATAGGATTTTATCTTATTAAGCAGCCTCATGTGTAGCACCTTATCAAATGCCTTCTGAAAACCCAAGTAAATGACACTTACTGCTTCTCCTTTATGCACCTGCTTGTTACTTCCACGGAGAACTCTAACAGATTTGTCAGGCAAGATTTCCCTTCATAGAATCCATACTGACTTTGACTTATTTAATCATTAGTTTCCAGGTGCTCCGAAACCTCATCCTTCATAACAGATTCCAACACTTCCCCAACCACTGAGATTAGGCTAACTCGTGATTAGTTTCCTTTCTTTTGAATTCTTTCCTTCTTAAAGAGTTGAGTGATATTTGCAATAGACCAGTCCTCCAGCGCCATGTCAGAATCAAGTGGTTCTTGAAAGATCATGACTAATGCATCCGCTATCTCTTCAATAACCTCTTTCATGACTCTGGGATGTAGTCCATCTGCGCCAGGTCATTTATCTACCTTAAGACCTTTCAGTTTGCTTAGTACTTTTTTCTTTGTAATAGCAGTGGCACACTCTCTGCTCCCTGACACTCGCAGACCTCTGGCACACTGCTAGTGTCTTCCACAGTGAAGACTGACGCAAAGTACCTATTAAGTTCATCTGTCATTCCTTTGTCCCTCATTATTACTTCACCAGCATCATTTTCCAGTGGAACAATATCAACTCTCACCTCCATTTTATTCTTTATATAACGGAAAAGACTTTTAGTATCCTGTTTTGGATTATTATTGGCCGGCTTTCCCTTGTATTTCATCTTTTCCCTTCTTATAGATTTTTTAGTTGCCTTTTGTTGGATTTTAAAAACTTCCCAATCATCGAACTTCCTATTCATTTTTGCTACCTATATGCCCTTTCCTTGGCTCCGATGCAGTCTTTAACTTCCCTTGTCAGCCACAGTTGCCTACCCCTGCCATTCCACACCTTGTGAACTTTTCCCAGAAATGGCTGCCACAAGAGAGCAAAGGTTTAAGGTGCTGGGGAATAGGTACAGAGGAGATGTCAGGGGTACGTTTTTTACGCAGAGAGTGGTGAGTACGTGGAATGGGCTGCCGGCAACAGTGGTGGAGGTGGACACAATAGGGTCTCTTAAGAGACTCCTGGACAGGTACATGGAGCTTAGAAAAATAGAGGGCTATGGGTAACCCTAGTAATTTCTAAGGTAGGGACATGTTTGGCACAACTTTGTGGGCCGAAGGGCCTGTATTATGCTGTAGGTTTTCTATGTTTCTATGTTTCTAACTTCAGCCACCTCTGCTCTGAAGCATCCTTGCCAGTATCCTCCTCCAATCCACCTCGGCAAGCTCCTATCTCATGCCTCTGTAATTCTCTTTATTCCATTATAATACTGATACTTGTGACTTATGCTTCTCTCTCTCAATTAGCAGTATGAATTTAATTATATTATGATCACTGGCTCCTAAGGGTTCCTTTACACTAAGCTTGCTAATAAGATCCGGGTTATTACACAGCATCCAATCTAAGATAGACTTTGCCAGAGTAGGCTCAAGCTCAAGCTGTTCTAAAAAGCCATCTTGTAGGTATTCAACAAATTCCCTCTCTTGCGATCCCACACCAACCTGAATTTCCCGATCCTCTTGCATATTGAAGTACCCTATTACAATTGTGACATTACCTTTCTTACATGCCTTTTACAACTCCCTTTGCAATCTCAACTCCACATCTTGGCTACTATTTGGAGGCCTATATATGATTCCCATAATGCTTTTTTTACCCTTGTAGTTTCTAAATCCACCCATAAAGATTCAACATTCTCTGACCCTATGTCACCTCTTTATAAATATGTAATTCCTTCTCTTACCAACAGAGCCACACCACTGCCTAAGCCTTCCTGCCTGTCCTTTCGGTACAAAGTATATCCCTTGATGTTAAGCTCCCACTGATGGTCTTCTTTCAGCCATGACTCAGTGCTGCCCACAACATCATACCAACCAATCTCTAATTGCGCCATGAATTCGTCCATCTTATTTCGGAAAGGTACCGAAGCATTCAGGCTCTCACGACCAGACTGTGTAACAGTTTCTTCCCCAAAGCCATTAGACTCCTCAATTCCCAGAGTCTAGTCTGACGCCAACCTACACACACACGCACACATATGCACACTCAGCTGGACACCACTCCACTCCCTTTGCAGTTTTTGCTCATTTCTTTCTCAATTCCTGCTACAAAATTGTTTGTATTTACATTTACATTTACATCATTTATTATTATATTGTAATTTGTCTTTTACAGTGCCTATTGTCTTGTTTATCAATTATTGTACTGTCCTGCAGTGTTTTGTGCACCTTACGTAGTCCCATGTAGGCCTGAAGTCTAATGTAGTTTTGTGTTGTTTCACATAATCTAGTGTAGCTTTGTGTTGTTTCATGTAGCACCATGGTTCCTGGAGGAACGTTGCCTTGTTTTTACCATGTACTGTACCAGCAGTTATGGTTGAAATGACAATAAAAGCGACTTGACTTGACTTGAATGCTATGTGCATTTAAATACAACATCTTCAGTCCTGCATACTTCCCCCTTTTGAATTTTACCTCTGTGGTACAATTTAACTCTTTATTCTGTCTGCATTTGTACCCATTCATCGGCTTGCCCTTCCTTACATTCATTTTACAGCCATCATCTACTTGTAAATCCCACTGGCTCATGTGCAGCTCTATCATACTGGTTCCCATCCTCCTGCCATACTGGTTCCCATCGCCCTGCCATATTAGAACATAAGAACATAAGAAATAGGATCAGGAGTCGGCCATCTGGCCCATCGAGCCTGCCCCGCCATTCAATAAGATCATAGCTGATCTGTCCATAAGCTCAGCTCCATCTACCTGCCTTTTCCCCATAACCCTTAATTCCCCTACTATGTAAAAAATCTATCTAACTGTATCTTAAATATATTTAGTGAAGAAGCCTCAACTGCTTCTCTGGGCAGAGAATTCCACAGAGTCACCACTCTCTGAGAAAAAAAGTTTCTCCTTATCTCTGTCCTAAATCTTCTCCCCTGAATCTTGAGTCAATGTCCCCTAGTTCTAGTCTCACCTACCAATGGAAACAACTTTCCTACTTATATCTTATTTATCCCTTTCAAAATTTTGTATGTTTCTATAAGATCCCCTTTCATTCTTCTGAATTCCAGAGAGTATAGTTCCAGGTGACTCAATCTCTCCTCATAGGTTAACCCCTTCATCTCTGGAATCAACCTGGTGAACCTCCTCCGCATTGCCTAAAAAGCCAGTATATCCTTCCTCAAGCAACACACACAAAAAATGCTGGTGAACGCGACAGACCAGGCAGCATCTATAGGAAGAGTTACAGTCGACGTTTCAGGCCGAGACCCTTCGTCAGGACTAACTGAAAGAAGAGATAATAAGAGATTTGAAAGTGGGAGGGGGAGGGAGAGATCCGAAATGATAGGAGAAGACAGGAGGGAGAGGGATGGAGCTAAGAGCTGGAAAGTTGATTGGCAAAAGGGATACACGGCTGGAGAAGGGAGAGGATCATGGGACGGGAGGCCAAGGGAGAAAGAAAGGGGGAGGGGGGAAGCCCAGAGGATGGGCAAGGAGTATAGTGGGAGGGACAAAGGGAGAAAAGGGAGAGAGACAGGAAAAAAAAATAATAATAAATAAATACATAAATAAATAATGGATAGGGTACGAAGGGGAGGTGGGGCATTAGCAGAAGTTAGAGAAGTCAGTGTTCATGCCATCAGGTTGGAGGCTACTCAGACGGAATATAAGGTGTTGTTCCTCCAACCTGAGTGTGGCTTCATCTTGACAGTAGAGGAGGCCATGGATAAACATATCAGAATGGGAACGGGATGTGGAATTAAAATGTGTGGCCACTGTGAGATCCTGCTTTCTCTAGCGGACAGAGCGTAGGTGTTCAGCGAAATGGTCTCCCAGCCTGAGTCGGATCTCGCCAATATATAGAAGGCTGTATCGGGAGCACCGGACGCAGTATATCACCCCAGCCGACTCACAGGTGAAGTGTCACCTCACCTGGAAGGACTGTCTGGGGCCCTGAATGGTGGTGAGGGAGGAAGTGTAAGGGCATGTGTAGCATTTGTTCCGCTTACAAGGAAAAGTGCCGGGAGGGAGAACAGTGGGAAGGGATGGGGGGGACAAATGGACAAGGGAGTCGCGTAGGGAGCAATCCCTGCGGAAAGCAGAGAGGTGGGGTAGGGAAAGATGTGCTTAGTGGTGGGATCCCGTTGGAGATGGCAGAAGTTACGGAGAATTATATGTTGGACCCGGAGGCTGTTGGGGTGGTAGGTGAGGACAAGGGGAACCCTATTCCTAGTGGGGTGGCGGGAGGATGGGATGAGAGCAGATGTGCGTGAAATGGGAGAGATGCATTTGAGAGCAGAGTTGATGGTGGAGGAAGGGAAGCCCCTTTCTTTAAAAAAGGAGGACATCTCCCTCATCCTGGAATGAAAAGCCTCATCCTGAGAGCAGATGCGGTGGAGACAGAGGAATCATGAGAAGGGGATGGATTTTGCAAGAGACAGGGTGAGAAGAGGAATAGTCCAGGTAGCTGTGAGAGTCAGTAGGCTTATAGTAGACATCAGTAGATAAGCTGTCTCCAGAGATAGAGACAGAAAGGTCAAGAAAGGGGATGGAGGTGTCGGAAATGGACCAGGTAAACTTGAGGGCAGGGTGAAAGTTGGAGGCAAAGTTAATGAAGTCAATGAGCTCAGCATGTGTGCAGGAAGCAGCATCAATGCAGTCATTGATGTAGCCAAGGAAAAGTGGGGGACAGATACCAGTATAGGCCTGGGATGTGGATTGTTCCACAAAGCCAACAAAAAGGCAGGCATAGCTGGGAACCATACGGGTGCCCATGCCTACACCATTAGTTTGGAGGAAGTGGGAGGAGCCAAAGGAGAAATTATTAACTGCACACAGTACTCCAGGTGCGGCCTCACCATTACCCTGTATAGTTGCAGCATGACTTCCCTGCTCTTGAATTCAATCCCTCTAGCAATGAAGGCCAACATTCTGTTTGCCTTCTTAATAACCTGTTGAGCCTGCAAGCCAACATTTTGTAATTCATGAACAAGCACTCCCAAGTCCCTCTGCACAACAGCATGCTGCAATCTTTCTCCATTTAAATAATAATCTGCTCTTCTATTATTTCTTCCAAAGTGGATGATCTCGCTTTTACCAACGTTGTATTCCATCTGCCAGACCCTGGTCCACTCACTTAACCTATCTATATCCCTCTGCAGACTCTCCACATCCTCTGTACAATATGCTTTTCCACTCAGTTTAGTGTCATCAGCAAAGTTTGCTACACTACACTCAGCCCCCTCTTCCAAATCATCAATGTAAATGGTAAACAGCTGCGGGCCCAGCACCGATCCCTGCAGGACCCCACTCACCACTGACTGCCAGCCCGAGAAACGCCCATTTATACCAACTCTCTGCCTTCTATTAGTTAACCAATCCACTGTCCACTTCCTCTGACTCCAAGCATCCATATCTTATTTATAAGTCTCTTGTGCAGCACCTTATCAAATGCCTTCTGGAAATCCAAGTACACAACATCCACACGTTCTGCTCTATCCACTGCACTCATTATGTCTTCAAAGAACTCCAGTATGACTGTCAAACAGGACCTGCCCGTTCTGAATCCATGCTGCATCTGTCTAATGGAACCACTCCTTTCTAAATGTTTTGCTATTTCTTCCTTAATGACAACTTCAAGCGTTTTCCTGACTACAAATGTTAAGCTAACTGGCCTACAGTTGCCTGTCTTTTGCCTACGTCCTTTTTTCAAAAAATGGCATGACATTTGCTGTTTTCCAATCCACCAGGACCTGCCCAGAGTCTAGAGAGTTTTGGTAAATGATTACCAATGTGTATACTATAACCTCCGCCAATTCCTTCAGCACCCTGGGATGCATCCCATCAGGCCCAGGGGACTTATCTACCTTCAGGCTCTCTAGTTTGCTCATCACTATCTCTTTAGTGACAGTGATTTTATCGAGGTCCTCATCTCCCATTTCGTCCATAACATCATTCTTTGGCATATTAGATGTGTCCTCCACTGTGAAGACCGACACAAAATAGTCATCCAATGCCTCAGCCATTTCCTTATCACCCAATATCGATTTCCCCTTCTCGTCTTCCAAAGGACCTGCGTTGACTTTAGCCACCCTCTTCTGCTTTATATATTTGTAAGAACTTTTGCTATCTGTTTTTATATTTTGTGCTAATTTACTTTCATACTCTATCTTCTCTTCCCTTATTTCTTGTTTGGTTGTTTTTTGTCGCTTTTTAAAGTTTTCGCAATCCTCCAGTCTCCCACTACTCTTCGCAAGTAGTTTAAACCACTCCCAACAGCTCTGGTAAACCTGCCCACAAGAGTATTGGTCCCCCTCAAATTCAAGTGAAATCCTTCCCTGTTGTACAGGTCACATCTGCCCCAGAAGAGATCGCAATTATCCAGAAATCTGAATCCCTGCCCCCAGCTGCAATTCTTCAGCCACATGTTTATCTGCCACCTCATTTTATTCCTGCCCTCACTGTCGTGTGGCATAGAGAGCAAACCGAAGATTGCCATCCTTGAGGTCCTACATCTCAGCCTCCTTCCTAATTCCCTGTATTCTGTTTTCAGGACCTCCTCCCTTTTTCTACCTATGTCATTGGTACTAATATGTACCACGACTTCTGGCTACTCACTCGCCCTTTTCAGGATATTGTGGAGATGCTCAGAAACATCATGGACTCTGGCACCTGGGAGCCAAACTACCATCCATTTTCTTTTCCATAGAATTGCCTATCTGTCTCCTTGACTATAGAGTCCCTTATTACTGCTGCCATCCTCTTTTGTTTCTAGCCCTTCTGAGCCACAGGCCCAGACTCACGGCCGCTGGTGCTTCCCCTAGATAGGTTGTCCACCCCCAACAGTACTCAAAATGGAGTACTTATTGTCGAGAGGGATGGCCACAGGGGTACTCTCCAATTTCTCATGTACCCTCTTACCTCTCCTGACAGTCACCCATTTATCTGTCTCCTGTAGCCTTGGGGTGACTACCTGCCTGTAGTTCCTGACTATCACCAATTCACTTTCAATAACAAGCTGAAGGTCATCAAGCTGCAGCTCCATTTCCTTAACACAATCTCTAAAGTGCTGCATCTTGGTGCACCCAGTGCAGATGTGGCCATTGGGGAAGCTGTCATCTCCTGGAAATTCCACATCTGACACCCAGAACAGAACATTGGCCTTGCAGACATACCCCCAATTCTCTCAAGTGTTAAACAAGAAATAAGGAATAAGGAATGAACTTACCTTCTCACCTTGCCTCTACCTGTTCTAGCTGAATCCTGTTGAGCCACAGCCTTACCACTCTGACTCAGACCAGCCCACCGACAACCACTCCCACAAGGACCACTCTGCTAGACAATACCCCTCTTTTACGGAGACTGGGTTTTTAAAGCTAAAGATTTTTAAAGGACCTGCACAGGAATGCTTCAACTGTGTTTGTGGAGCAATCCAATCAACGACTCCCACTGTAAAAACTTCCTACTTTTTAAGGGTCTAAAAAGGCTTTAAAAAGCTTTGGGACAAAATTGGAGCACCTGGATGAAGCCCATGCAATCACAAGGAGAATGAACAAACTTCTTACAGACAATGGTGGAATTAAGCCCGGATCTTTGATGCCGTAATAGCAATTACACTGACTACTATGCAACCGCGCTGCCCCAGGATGTAACTAAAGCAAACAGTATTCTTCATGAGCTGAACTGAGAAAAGCTGGATATTTTTCCTAGATAAAAAGATCAGACCCAGAGATATGAGGAAGAATTTCTTCTCAAAGAGACTTTAGAATTCCTTGCCCCAGGACACTATGGGCATGATGGATTACTCAAGAAGAAGAAGGAAAAGTATGTAAAGCTTCGGAAGTCCAGATCAAACGAAGCACATAAGGAGTGTAACGGAGCCAAAAAAGAAGGGAATTAGGAAAGCCAGGAGGGACCATGAAAAGTCAAGATTAAGGTGAATCTCAAGGCATTCCATGCATACATAAGAGCAAGGCAATATTTCAGGAGAAGGTGGGACCACTCAAGATTAAAGGGGGAAACATTTCCCTGGATGCAGAGAATGTGAGTGATGTACTTAATGAGTACTTTTCTTCAGTATTTACCACGGAAAAGGATATGGAGGACCAGGAGATTAGTACTGAGTATATAAATACTTCAAGGCATTTAAAGGTCAAGGAGGAGGAAGTGTTGAACTTCCTAATGAGTATTAAGGTGGATAAGTCCCCAGGGCCTGATAGGATTCACCTTAGCTTATTGAAGAAAGCAAGAGACAAGATTTCTGGGCCATTGACCAGTACATTCATATCCTCTATAGCCATGGGCATGGTCCCGGAGGACTGGTGAGTGTCTAATGTTGTACCTCTGTTTAGGAAGGGAACAAGGGAAAATCCTGGGAACTATAGGCTGGTGAGTTTCATGTCAGTTGTAGGGAAATTGCTGGAGAAAATTCTTAGAGATAGGATACATAAGCATTTGGAAACTCACGGCCTAATTAGGGAGTGCCAGCATGGCCTTGTGCGTGGCTGGTCATGCTGTAGGGTAATTGGTGGAGATGTACATAATTCACAGAGTTGGGGTTTCCCTACAAGAGGCTCATGTAACCTGTTTTATGTTCAGGTTTTGAAGTTCAATGAAATGTGTTGATTTTTCTTCAACATAAAATGCCTCACGCATTTTCATTTCTGAAAACCTACATTGGTGACCTTAATACTCCAAGACAATTCTAGAATTACTAAGCATATTGGCCAACATTGTTCCTTTGAAACTGTTGGAGTTTTGGGAGCAAACTGCCATTGCTTGGTTTGTACAAGCCGAGGCGCAATTCGCACTGCAAGAAATCACCACTGACAACACCAAGATTTTTTATGTGGTAGTGTCGATCAGTAATTCCATGGCTGCAAGCGTGGTGAGTCCACTGGAATGCCCACCTGAACACGATAAGTATCGATTGCTGAAAACTCACTTTTCAGACTTCTGGACTACCGGAGTCTGAATGCGCCAAACAGTTACTCTGCTTGCCTAGCCTCTGCGATGCCAAGCCTTCAGAGCTAATGGACCACATGATGACTTCCCTGCAAATCACCATCCTTGTTTTATTTTTGAAGAGCTCTTCATGCAGCAAATGCTTGATCAAGTTTGCATAGCCCGCACTAATGCAACTGTGAAAGACTATTGGGAGCTTGCTAAAATGGCTGAGAGTCTACATTCAGCTAGACAACAGCACATCATTCCTCCTCCTCCCTCTACCTCAATAAGCCTCAATAAGGCCCCAACATATGGATCCCCATGGCTGCAATATAGACTGTGCCAGATCTGTGTTTTGGCAGGTCTTGTTTTGGTATGAATAGTAGGAAGTACTGACCACCTTGCAGTTACGACAGGGCCAGCATAGTGGGACATCAGAGGTCCCTGAACACTGTGGGTTCCAGCTGCCAGGGACACCTACTGTTCATTACGGACACTGTTTCAGGGCAATGTCTCCTGTGTGACACAGGTGCTCAAGTCAGCGTGCTGCCAGCATCACCTATTGATGAGAAGGCAAGGAGTGACAAAACCTCACTGGAGGTTGCCGACGGCAGCAAGATACAGACTTTCAGGACACGAAATGTGACACTCTGCTTCAGTGGGCAACATGTGGGACTTTGTCCTGGCCAAAGTGGCTAGGCCTCTGCTCAGTGCATATTTCCTGTGTGCCTAGATTTCCTGTGTTAGTTGATCTTAAGAACTGCTGGCTTGTGGATGTCAGGGACTTTGGGTCATTACCTGCTCCCCCAGTGAGTTCCCCATAATGACTCTGTCAAGCACATGCACCAGCACATGTGAGTTTACTCTACTGTTGGGCAAATTCCGAGACCTCACCAAGCCCACATTCTCCACTACAGTCACAAACCATGGGGTCAAGCAACACATTCCCACTATGGCTTGCCAGTCCATGCCCAAGCACATAGACTGGAACCAGAAAAGCTGGCAACTGCAAAGGCTGAGCTTCCCAACATGGAAAGACTTGGCATTGTATGCTGGTCAAATAGCCCCTGGGCTTTGCCCCTCCATATGGTCCCTAAGACCAATGCTGGTTGCCCCCCATGTGGTGACTACCGACACCTCAATGAAGTCACCAACCCTAATACTTACCCCGTCCTACACATCCAAGACTTTTCAGCATGTTCAGCTGGAAAGTAAATTTTTTCCAAAGTTAATTTAATTAAGGACTACCATCAAGTGCCTGTGTGCTCAAAGGACATTCCCAAAGTAGCTGTGATAACCCCATTTGGACTCATTGAGTTTCTCCACAAACTATTTGGGCCGAAAAAGGCAGCATAGACTTTCCAACGACAGATGGACTATATAAAAGACTTAGATTTTCTGTTTTTTTACCTGGATGCCAGTGCATCCAAATCTGAACACATATGCCATCTCCACACACTTTTCCAGTACTTACGCCAACATGGGTTAATTATTAACCTTGCTAAATGTCAGTTTGGGTTGTCAATCATTGACTTTCACAGCCATCGCATCTCCACAGAAGGTGCGAAACCCCTCCCATCAAAAAGAGTTTTTAGGTATAGTTAATTTTTATCTCTGCTTCATTCCACGAGCTGCTGAACATGCTCCCACTAAACAGTGCGCTTAAAGGTAATACCCCTAATCAAGAGCTTGACTGGTCAGCAGACATGACCTGGACAATCGATGATACCTAACAAGCTCTGTCTAATGCAACCCTACCAGTGCAACCCCTCCCAACGCACCTATAGCCATTACTACTGATGCTTCAGACTATGCTGCAAGTGCTGTGCACAAACGGTCGGAGACATGTGATAGTTGTTCGCCTTCTTCAGCTGCTAGCACTGTTTCCACAAAATACAGCATGTTTACAGTATATGTACAGCACGTTTGACTGCGATCTTCTTGGCCTCTATCTGGCTGTCTGCCATTTTTGTTTTCTCCTTGGGGGGGGTCACCATTTCACAGCATTTTTTGGCCACAAACCCCACCCCCCGTGCACACAATGGCCAAAATATCAGACCTGTGGTCTGCACAGCAGCAACACCAACTGGCCTACACATCCAAGTTCACAACTGATATACCATCTATCAAGGGGAAAAATAATGCCATAGCTGATTGCCTCTCACAGCCAGCCATTGAGGGCATACACGTAGGGAGTGACTATCACAGTATGGCAGCTGACCAAGCTACTAACCCAGAGATCCAGGCTTACCAAACAGCAGTCACAGGCCTGTGGTTGGCTGACATTAAGTTCAGGGAAGCTGGGGTTTCTCTCCTGTGCAATGTCTCAACCAGTTGCCCTCACCCCATCAGAAACTGGAGATAGACTGTTTTTGACTCCAAACATGGCCTCTCACATCCGGGCCAGAAGGCCTCACAGAAACTGGTTACACTAAAGTTTGTGTCGCACAGCTTTCGAAAGGGCATGCATGATTCGACTCCAGCCTGTGTGGAGTGCCAGTAGGCAAAAATTAACTGTCATGTTGAGGCACCATTAGCATCTTCTGAGGTCCCTAAGTGACAGTTAGACCATGTCAATGTGGATCTTGTTGTTCCTCTTCTCCCTTCCCGCGATTTCATGCACCTCCTTACCATGGTGAACCGTACAACCAGGTGGCCAGAGGTCGTTTCCCCCCCCCCCCCCAGCGTCAATAATGGCTGCAGACATGGCTCGAGCATTCATCAGCACCTGGGTTGCTCAGTTTGGCAGTTTGGCATCCCATCTGATATTTAACTATGGTCCTCAATTCTATCAGACTTCTGGGCTGCGATGGCCCAGAACCCTGGTGTTAGGCTACATCACACCACAGCACATCACCCACAGTCCAATGGCCTATGCAAGCGGTTTTAACGCCCCTGAAAGGCTGCTCTGAAGGCTTCCCTTACAGATGAGTGTCGGCAAGATCGTCTCCCTTGGGTCCTGCTGCGGCTCAGAATAGCTCCAAAAGAAGACTGGCAGTCATCCGTGGCTGAATTGGTATATGGACAGCCGTTACAAGTGCCATGTGATTTTATTCCTGACACCATGACTGCCTGGTTGGCCTTTCAGTAGTACTCCACCCTCCTCTATACATTCAATTCCTTTTTACCTATTCCTAACATAATGCTGTACGACACTCTTGTGTTCCTGTTGACCTACATTCTGCCTCATTGTTTTCGTCCTCCATGATGTACACCAACATCCCCTTAGCATCCCCCCCCCCCATACGATGGCCTGTTCCACATTTTGGAACAGAGAGAAATGACTTGTAAACCTGAGTGTATTTCAGTAGATCGCTTTAAAATGGCCCAGCAGTATTTGAACCATTCCACTACCATGCCCCTGCTGTCACGACATGACCATGAGTGTGTCAACACACCCCTGGATGAGCCAGAGGCACCTGCAGTTCCTCCACCCTTGGAACACAGGGCACAAGCCAGTTTGCTCGTCTAAGCTCCTGGCAGGCTCACAATGCCCAGAATTTAGTGAACCCTTGTGGGGGAGGGGGGCGCTGTAAGGAATGCCTGTGTGTGGAAACATAATTGGTAGAAATGTACAGTACGTAATTCACAACCACCAGCATTGAGTTGGAGTTTCACTTTAAGAGGCTGGTCTGACATGATGGCGTAATTATGTAAAGAGTTCTTAGCACATTTTATGTTTAGGTTTTGGACTTATATTTTTTTGTTCAACAGAAAATGCCTCACATAGTTTTACTTGCAAAAACCTACAGTGCCTTAGCAACTTGACTGAGATTTTTGATAAGGTGATAAGGAGAGACTGATGAGGGTAGGGCAGTGATGTTGAATATCTGGATTTTAGCTAGGCATTTGACAAGATCCTTCATGCGAGGCTGATCTAGATTAAGATGAATGGGGTTCTCAGAAAATTGGTTGCTTGGTTTAGAACAAGTTTGTGCATAGAAGTCAAGTCAAGTCAAATTTATTTATATAGCACATTTAAAAACAACCCTTTGACAAACCATAACAGGTAGCTAAAATCACAAATACAAGAAACACAGATATAAACAACAAGGCACACAGCTTATAGGCACAAAATAAACACATGAACCTAGGCACAAGCCAAAAATCAGCCACATCAGGAAGATTCAAACATTAGTGAATAAAGGTAAGTTTTGAGCCTGGACTTAAAAGAGTCAAGGGAGGGGGGCAGATCTGATAGGGAGGGGAATGCTGTTCCACAGTCTAGGGGTTACAACAGCAAAGTCACGGTCACCCCCGAACTTAAATTTAGATCGTGGAATAGTCGGGAGCCCCAAGTCAGCTGACCTGAGGGACCTGGAAGTAGAATAAGGGATTAGAAGATCTGAGATATAGGAGGGGGGCAGCCCATTTAGGACTTTATAAACAACAGGAGAACTTTAAAATCAATTCTAAGCTGTACTGGTAGCCAGTGGAGAGAGGCCAAGATAGAAGTAATATTGTCCCTCTTCCGGGCACCTGTCAGGAGCCTGGCTGCGGCATTCTGGACCAGTTGCAGGTGGGACAGGGACGACTGACTAATCCCAGTATACAGGGAGTTGAAGTAGTCCAAGCGGGAGGATATAAGAATGTGGATTACTTTCTCGAGATCTTTGAAAGAAAGAAACAACTTGATAGAAGACAGAGGTTAGTGGTTGAAAGGACTTATTCAAGCTGGAGGTCTGTTATTAGTGGAGTTCCACAGGGATCTCTGCTGGGACCTCTGTTATTGTGATGTATATAAATGACCTAGAGGAAAATGTAAACGGGTGGGTTACTAAATGTGCAGATAACGCCAAGATTGATGAAGTTGTGGATAGTGTAGTAGACTGGCAAAGTCTTCTACACTATACAGCAAAATACAGCACGATATGGACTGGTTGCAGATATGGGCTGAGAAATGAGTTTAACCCAGATAAATATGAGGTGTTACATCTCGGTAGGGCAAATGCAAGGAGACAGTACACTGTTAAAGCAACATCCTTAACAGTGTTGTTGAGCAAAGGGATCTTGGGATCCAAGTCCATAGCTCCGTGAAAGCGGCTACACAAGTCAATAAGGTGGTTAAGAAGGCTTGTTTTTATTAGTTGAGCCATTGAGCTCAAAGGTCAGGAGGTTATATTGCAACTTTGTAAAACTCTGGTTAGGTCACACCTGAAGTGTTGTGTATAGTTCCGGTCGCCCCACTATGGAAGGATGTTGAGGGTTTCAAGAGGGTGCAGAGGACGTTTACCAGGATACTGCCTGGTTTAGAGGGCATGTGCTATCAGGAGAGGCTGGATAAACTTGGGTTGTTTTGTCTGGCATGTCAGAGGCTGAGGGAAGATCTGATAGAGGTTTACAAGATTACGCAGGGCAGATTATGTGGACAAAGAATCTGTTTCCGGAGTTGATACGTCAAATACCAGAGAGAATGCCTTGAAGGTGAGAGGGGGTAGGCTCAAGGGGGATGTGAGGGGTAAGTTTTTACTCAGAGGGTCATAGATGCCTGTAATGCGCTGCCTGGTATGGTGGTAGAGGCAAGTACATTAGAGGTGTTTAAGAGTTGTTTGAATAGACACATGGATGTAAGGAAGATGAAGTGATATGGACATGGTGTAAGTAGAAGGGATTGTTGGGTGTTTTTGATTTACTTTTTAGCTGGTTTGGCACAATATTATGGGCCAAAAGGCCTGTTCCTGTGCTATACTGTTCTATAATCAATCTTGAGTACACTCAAAGATAAGTTAGATACCTAATTAGTGAGGGAATCAAGAGTTATGGAAATTGAACAGGGAAGTAGATTTGAAGAAAGATGGATCTGCCATGATGTTATTGAATCCAAAGATTGAATCTGTGGATTGTCACCTTGTCGTGGTGGAGAAGCTTGTGAGGCCCTGTGATCCCGAGAGCAATGCCGTCTGGAGCTATGCTCCTGGTAGGGCCACCCATGGTGGTAAGGTCGAGGGTGAGGTCCCTGACAAAGAACAATCCAACCAAGACCTCAACGGTGGAACAGGCGGACGAAGTTACTTCGAACTCAACGGCTGTGAAGGCAGATGAAGACTGCAACAAATCCATCAGTTCCAATCGTCGTGGTTTCCATGTCATTGGAATCAGCTGGTTGATTTGTGAAGTATCATGTGCTTCTTGGAGTGCAACATCTTGTACACGTTAAACAAATACACGCACAGACGTCTTCGCTCTGTAGGCCACTTCTTCAGAACGAAGACCATCATCCTCAACCTCGAGGGATAGCCACGACAATTGAATCCAAGAGTAGGCTTGGCCTTAATAGTCAACTCTTCCTATCTCTTACACTTCACAGGAGACGGCCTATGAACATTATATGATTGTGACTGACTCTTGAAACAACAGTATTTCTGAACTGGTTGGTTTACTAATGAACTGCAGCTGATAGTTCTAGAGTAATGTGATTGAAAACCTTGCTACTGAATTTTGGGGCATGCAAAACTATTCTTGTAACTTTTGGGATTTTCATGCCAGAAAATAAAGTACCTAAAATTGAGGATTTCCGACAAACACAAAAATACTCAGACCTGTGTAGAAAACTGTGCCACACTAGAAAGTTGGATATTAATACATAGCCTTTGGGGTTATACAATATATTTCTAGTCTGATTCCTCCCACTGCTAGACTTCTCAACTAGTGTAAACACTGGATTAACTCTCCCATGTCTTTTTTACCAATTCCATCTCAAGATCTAGCTACGGATTCTGCACGATGGAAAATTTAGGCTATTAGTCAACTATTATTCAATTTAAGATGAAATCAAAGTTGGCAAGATCTTGTTCAAGGCATAGCTTGACATACATAGTTTGTTCCACCTAAGGAGTGCCTTGAGACATCATTCCACTCCCTCATGAGCTATTATCCAACAACCTCTTGAAAAACCCTTTCAGTGCATTTACACATTTGCTTCTGCTACTCATCAATGTGTCTCTTTAACAAGTATGGTAATATGACATGGCTTAAAGCAAGTCTAGGATAGAAGGACTGTCAGCTATTTGAATTATTAAGCACAATGATAAATTGACTGGAAAACGTGTGGCAGTATGATGCATTCTTATGCTGTTTACTTTCATGGTCTATGAGCTTTTTCAAAAGCAGCTTTGTGAATTTGAACATTATACAAGGATCATATATTACCCAATCTTTCTTCTTACTTTCTCATGTTAATTTCACCTTTTTCTTTCACATCATAAAGAAGAGCTCAAGGCAATGGCCAAATAGTCCCAAAAACCTGCTCCACCATTCAATAAGATCATGATGCAATCTTAGCCTTAACACATATTCTCACACACTCCCAAACAGCTGAATCCCTTGTAATTAAAACTTTTTTCAGTCCTTTCTTGTATACATTTAAAGCCACAACCTCTGTAGCTCTCAGATGGGTATCTCCTTTGAAACAGTGCTAGATTTCTGACCCCCACAATGCTTCAATGAAATCATCTCTCATCCCTCTAAACAGCAACGAGTACTGATTCAATCTGTTCAACCTCTTCATATCTCAATCATTACATCCCAGAAAACTTTCTCTGTGCAAAAGCAAGAACAAAATTCCTTAAATATTGTGATCAAAACTGGTCACAATAGAGCTTGTGTGGTCTTATGGGTGCATTGTGTATTTGCATCAAAACTTCCCTACTTTTGTATTCTACATCATCATCATCATCAGGTGCCATGCCCAGTTTGAGCTTTGACTGCCATGGCCCACACACTCCTTTTTCGGGTCAGGTGGATCAATTCATTGGTATTCATTTCCAATTCTCTGGCTGCTGTCTCCTTCATCATTTGTCTTTGTCTTCCTCTTGCTTTCTTCCCTTCAATCTTTCCCATAATTACCATGCATTCAAACTCTTCTTTCCTAATCACATGTCCAATGAAGATATGTTGCCTTTTCATGATCTCATACATTATTTCTCTTTTTGTGTTTGCTCTGTTCATGACATCCTCATTAGATATTTGTTTTGTCCATGATATTCTTTGCATCCTCCTCAAAAACCACATTTCTGCTGCTACAATTTGTTTCCTCATGTTACTAAATATTGTTCAACATTCTGAGCCATATAACATAACTGGATAAACATAACAGATTAGTACTCTGAGGCAGGTTGTCATGTCTAGTTTAGTATTGGTCAGTATACTCTTCATTCTTGTAAAGGTGTCTTCTGCCATCCCTATTCTTCTTTTGATGTCCAAGTCACATCTGCCATCTGATGTCACCCAGCTTCCTAAGTAGCAAAAGTTCTGTACTTGTTTTATGTCTTCCCCATTTATTCTCAGCCTGCAGATAGGATTCTTCTTCTTTCTGGATATCACCCTACATTCTGTCTTTTTGCAATTGATAGATAGACCCATTTTTGCACTTTCTTCAACAATTATACCAATTAAGTTTTGTAGTTCTTCCTCCGTATTTGCAATTAACACAGCGTCATCTGCAAATCTGAAATTATTGATGTTTTCACCGCCAACTTTGATTCCCAAGATGCCTCTTATTTTTTGTAATATTGTTTCACTGTACACATTAAATAAATCAGGGGGAGAAAACATTCCCTTGTCTAACACCTTTCTTGATTTTCGTAAACTGACTCACTTCTCCATCTATTTTTACAGTGGCAGTTTGTTCCCAGTACAGATTTCTGATTAGGCAGAGGCCTTTCGAATCTAGATCTAGAGTTCTCTGTAATATTTCAAATAACTTATTGTGCTTCACTTTATCAAATGCTTTTTTGTAGTCGATAAAACAAACAAATCTTTTTGCACTTGAATAAGTACGGAATAAGGGCTATGTGCGGAACCAAAAGAAATGGGGGAGATCTTAAATGGGCTTCTTGCGTCTGTATTTACTAAGGAAACTGGCATGAAGTCTATGGAATTAAGGGAAACAAATGGTGAGATCATGGAAACTGAAAAGGAGGAGGTGCTTGCTATCTTGAAGCAAATTAAAGTGGATAAATCCCCAGGACCTGACAGGGTATTCCCTCGGACCTTGAAAGAGACTAACGTTGAAATTGCAGGGGCCTTGGCAGATATATTTAAAATGTCAGTGTCTACAGGTGAGGATTGGAGAGTGGCTCATGTTGTTCCGTTGTTTGAAAAAGGATCGAAAAGTAATCCAGGAAATTATAGGCTGGTAAGTTTGATGTCGGTAGTGGGTAAATTATTGAAGGATGTACTAAGAGGCAGAATCTACAAGTATTTGGATAGACAGGGAATTATTAGGAAGAGTCAACATGGCTTTGTGCGTGGTAGGTCATGTTTGACCAATCTATTGGAGTTTTTTGAAGAGGTTACCAGGAAAGTGGATGAAGGGAAGGCAGTGGATGTTGTCTACATGGACTTCAGTAAGACCTTTGACAAGGTCCCGCATGGGAGGTTAGTTAGGAAAATTCATTCGCTAGGTATACATGGAGAGGTGGTAAATTGGATTAGACATTGGCTCAATGGAAGAAGCCAAAGAGTGGTAGTAGAGAATTGCTTCTCCGAGTGGAGGCCTGTGACTAGTGGTGTGCCACAGGAATCAGTGCTGGGTCCATTGTTATTTGTCATCTATATCAATGATCTGGATGATAATGTGGTAAATTGGATCAGCAAATTTGCTGATGATACAAAGATTGGAGGTTTAGTGGACAGTGAGGAAGGTTTTCAAAGCCTGCAGAGGGACTTCGACCAGCTGGAAAAATGGGCTGAAAAATGGCAGATGGAGTTTAATACAGACAAGTGTGAGGTATTGCACTTTGGAAGGACAAACCAAGGTAGAACATACAGGGTAAATGGTAAGGCACTGAGGAGTGCAGTAGAACAGAGGGATCTGGGAAAACAGATACAAAGTTCCCTAAAAGTGGTGTCACAGGTAGATAGGGTCGTAAAGAGAGCTTTTGGTACATTGGCCTTTATTAATCAAAGTATTGAGTATAAGAGCTGGAATGTTATGATGAGATTGTATAAGGCATTGGTGAGGCCAAATCTCGAGTATTATGTTCAGTTTTGATCACCAAATTACAGGAAGGATATAAATAAGGTTGAAAGAGTGCAGAGAAGGTTTACAGGGATGTTGCCGGGACTTGAGAAACTCAGTTACAGAGAAAGGTTGAATAGGTTAGGACTTTATTCCTTGGAGCGTAGAAGTATGAGGGGAGATTTGATAGAGGTATATAAAATTATGATGGGTATAGATAGAGTGAATGCAAGCAGGCTTTTTCCACTGAGGCAAGGGGAGAAAAAAACCAGAGGACATGGGTTAAGTGTGAGGGGGGAAAAGTTTAAAGGGAACATTAGGGGGGGCTTCTTCACACAGAGAGTGGTGGGAGTATGGAATGAGTTGTCAGACGAGGTGGTAAATGCGGGTTCTTTTTTATCATTTATGAATAAATTGGACAGATACATGGATGGGAGGTGTATGGAGGGATATGGTCCATGTGCAGGTCAGTGGGACTAGGCAGAAAATGGTTTGGCACAGCCAAGAAGGGCCAAAAGGCCTGTTTCTGTGCTGTATTTTTTCTATGGTTTCTATGGTTTCTAATAGCTCGTTCTGATAGTATCCTTAACGTCAATATTGATTTTCTTGTACCTTTGCCTTTCAGAAAACCACATTGTTCTTTGCCTGTTTCAGCTTGTATCTTACTTTTAGCTCATTATCAAAATTCTTAGAAGTACCTTGGAGGTATGATTCATTAAATTTATGGTCCTATGTAATTCACATTCTATTGCTCCACCTTTCTTAGGAAGAGTGATAAATACTGATTTTTTCATCTCTTCTGGTATTATTCCAGTCTCATAAATGTCAATGATTAAATCAGTAAGTTTTTCAATTCCACAATCTTCAAGGGCAATAGTTTGTTCTATTATTAATTCATCAGCACCTGCTGCCTTTCCTTTCTTCATCTTATTTATTGCATTATGAACTTCAGATTTTAAAATACTTGGACCTTCAATGTTTTTCTTAATTTCCGGTTTTTCGCCACCCTTTCAAATAAAAGCCAAAATTCCATTAGCCTTCCTAATTACTTGCTCCACCCACATGGCTTTGTGCTCCATTCGTTAGAGCTCACAAATATAAGCCAGTGGGTAATGGTGGAAAGGTATCTTTCTTTTTGACTGGACGTCAGTGGTGTTCCACAAGTAGCAGAGCTGGAACCTATAGCGCTGGAAGGCAAAAGGTGAAAGTAGATGGACAGTATTCTGCCTGCAGGTTGGTGACCAATGGTGTTCCATTGAGATCTGCTCTGGGACTCCTGCTATTTGTGATTTTTTATTGATAATGTGGATGAGGAAGTGGAAGGGTGGATTAGTAAGTTTACAGATGATATCAAGGTTGGTGTAGTTGTGGATAGTGTGGAGGGTTGATGTAAGTTGCAACAGGGCATTGACAGAATGTGGAGCTGGTCTGAGAAGCAGCAGATAGCGTTCCCAAGATGATTAAGACAAACATTAGTACCATTTGTTGGTCCAGGAGAGGCTGCAGTAACCAAACGCACGATCATCTTTCCAGAATTTCTTGGAGGTTAAGGTAATTGGAGAAAAGTATATGGGGGATATCAGTGCTAAGTTCTTTACACAGAGTGTGGTTGGGGCATGTGATGCCCTGCAAGGGGAGGTGGAAGAGGCAGATATATTAGGAGCATTTGAGGATCTCTTAGATAGGCACATGGATGATTGAACAATGGAGGGTTATGTAGGAAGGAAGGATTAGATTGATCTTAGAGTAGGTTAAAAGGTCAGCACTACATCATGGATTGAAGGGCCTGTACTATGTTGTAATGTTCTATGTTAGAACCCATATAAAATTGGATGAAAATTCAGGATATAGATCAATTGTAAATGTTGGCAGAAAAATGGCAGATGGTGTTTAACCCAGGCAAGTGTAATGAGATGCATTGTGGCAGGTCAAATGTAAGAGGAAAATAAATGACAGGACCCTTAGGAGTTCTGATGCGCAGAAGGATTTTAGGGTGCCAGTTCCTTGTTTCTTGAAAATGGCAACACAAGTAGATAGAGAGGTAAAAGCAACATACATCATGTTTATCTTCATTGGTCAGAGAATTGAGGATAAAATTGGCAAGTCATGTTGCTTGGGCCACGTTTAGGTCTGTTCTCCACATTATAGGAAGCTTGGGGAGGGTTTAGAGAGGCTCACTAGGATGTTGCCAGTATTGGTGTGTATTAACTATGAAGAGAGGTTTGATAAATTTAGATTATATGAGGCTTGTCAAGCCTCATATCACAGCCAGCCTCCCCTCATCGCTGGATCCTCTGCAGTTTGCTTATCGTCCAAATCGCTCTACGGAGGACGCAATATCCACCACACTGCACACAGTTCTCTCTCACTTGGACAACAAAGACACTTATGCCAGAATCCTGTACATTGATTTCAGTTCAGCGTTCCATACCATCATCCCGCAGAGACTAGTGGAGAAACTGTCGCAGCTTGGCCACAGCACTGCCATGTGTCGCTGGATTCTGGATTTCTTGACAGAGAGACCACAGTCAGTCCGTGTTGGCAGGAACATCTCTGACTCCATCACACTGAGCACTGGATCCCCACAAGGCTGTGTGCTTAGCCCATTGCTGTTTACACTGCTAACACATAACTGTGCAGCCAGATTCAAGGAGAACCTGATCATTAAATTTGCAGATGATACCACAGTGGTGGGGCTCATCAGCAAAAATGATGAAACAATGTACAGGGAGGTGGTCAAACACCTAGAGAGCTGGTGCAGGGATAACAACTTGATACCTTATGTCACCAAAACCAAGGAGATGATCGTCGATTTCAGATGTTCTCAGCCTGAGCACACACCCCTCAGCATCAGCGGCTCCACAGTGGAGAGAGTGGAAAACATCAAGTTCCTTGGGGTACAGATCTCGGACAATCTCACCTGGTCCAGGAACACCACTGGGATTGTGAAACGAGCCCAGCAGAGAATGCACTTTCTGAGGCAGCTTAAACAAGCATCACTTCCCACTAACATCTTAACTACATTCTACAGAGGCGTGGTTGAGAGTGTGCTGACCTTTTGCATCACAACCTGGTACTCCAGCTGCTGTGCTGTTGACAAAAAAGCCTCACAGAGGGTAGTTAGGGGAGCAGAGAAGATTATTGGGGTCTCCCAACCTTCTGTCCAAAACCTCTTTCAGAGTCGATGCCTCCAGAAGATATCATTAAAGATCCCTCACACCCTCTCCATGAACTGTTTGTTCTTCTGCCATCAGGTAAACGTTACAGGAGCATCAAAACTAAAACCACAAGACTACTAAACAGCTTCCTCCCACAGGCAGGCAGACTGCTAAATAGCTGCTCCACCGACTCTGCTTTGGACACTTTTATCTTGCACTGGACACTTATAACTTGATTTTAACTGACATGTGGCTGTTGTGTTTTACTATTTATTGTTATGTTTATTATTTAGTGTTGCGTTTGTATGTTATGATTGCACTGCTCCGGAGAAACGCTGTCTCATTCTGCTCTGCAGAGCTGACGTACAGTTAGAATGACAATAAAGTTTTTTGAATCTTGAATCTTTTTGAATCTTGAATCTTATTTCTTCTCATTTTCGCACAGTATGCCTAGCCCAAAGTTCTTTGATAAAATTTTAAAATCTAATTCAGCTTGTAGGCAATAAAATTTTAGTAGGTAAACTCCAAATAGCAAAAGGAAATGTACATGTTCTTACTGGGTTTAACAGAGGGAATATAGAGATGATGTTTCACCTGCTAGGATATCCGGAACCAAGAGTCAAAGTTTCAAATTATTCTGGGCCAATCACAGGACAGGAGAGGAGAAAGAGATATTTTCAGCCAGGGGCTCATGAATCATCAGAATTCCCTTCCTAGGAGGGTTGTGGAAACTCGGTCATCATAGTCATAATGCCCTGGTTCTTACTTTTTCTCTGTTATGCTGTTCTATTCTATACAAGCTGCTTGTCTGGGTTACTGTTGAAGATAAGAGACAGGAGAATTCTGTGCCAGCCAGTTAGGATGGCTGGATTAAGGGGAGGTTTCTCTGGTGAGGACACTAAGGTTAGGCATTTTGTTGGGAGAGAAGAGAGAAGACGCCGGTGAGAAGGGGTTGTAGGACTCGACCCGGAGTGGGGCTGTGATTCGACGAAGCCTGGGGGAAATCAATGGGGGATCAGCAAAGGAGAAACCATGAGCTCCAACTGTGCATATTAGACTATTTCATTAAAATGGGCCCTTTCCCTTTTTTGCTTTTTCTTTACTAACCCTTTAGTCAAATTACGAATTATAAAGCTGAATCTTTTAACTGTATGCAGTGTACCGTCTGTTATTTTGTGATATTTATTTATAACATGGTAACGAATCACGCAGTATCCACACAAACAGGGGGATTTGGGGGCTTGCACTTCAATCTCATGCATTTGGCGGGGCCAGAGTTTGTTTACCCTAGACTTGCAGAGTCAAAGGAACCAGAGTGTTTCATAGTGAAGAGAGAGATCAATATATCTTTAGATAATACAAGATTTAAATTAGACGGAGATAGGGCAGTAAAATGGTGCTGAGGTAAAAGACCAGCTTGAATTTTTGAGTGGCAAAGCAGGCCAAGAGACTGTCTAGTCTGCTCCCATGTAATAAGATTATCAAGTCATCTTAAAGAACTACTGCTTCCCCCATGTCTACCTATACATATAACATGCCAGCGACTGAAGCTGCCACAATTTGTGCAAGAATCCAACTCAGGGACTGAATCAATAACTGGAGACCAGAATCCTTTATTCCACAGTAAAATACTTTTATTGTAATTGGAGAAATTGTGGAGAAATTATGCTGATCCTAACCTGACCAGTGACACTACAATACCTTCCTAATCTCCTCACTTCTCAATTTCTATACCAAATGCTAAATCCTCACAACATTCACCCGTGATCCTGAAGAATGAATTCTGGTGATCTGCAGGGTTACCCATCCCATCTGGTCTTTATTTCAACATGCTGCCATCTGCTGGAGACTGACATCAATGACACGTCCTGGACCCTGTACATAAGTGTAATTGTGAAGAAAAGACAGCAGTACCGGAGTTTGCAGCGATTCAGCATGGCATCTAAAACTTTGACAAACTTCTATAGATGTGTTGGGGAGAGTGAACTGATTGGCATCACAGCCTGGTATAGAAATACCAATGCCTTTGAACGGAAAATCCTGCAAAAGGCAGACACGAGGAAATCTGCAGATGCTGGAAATTCAAGCAACACACACAAAAAATGCTGGTGGAACGCAGCAGGCTAGGCAGCATCTATAGGAAGAGGTACAGTCGACGTTTCGGGCCGAGACCCTTCATCAGAATCAACTGAAAGAAGAGAAAGTAAGGGATTTGAAAGTGGGAGGGGGAGGGGGAGATCTGAAATGATAGGAAAAGACAGGAGGGGAGGGATGGAGCCAAGAGCTGGAGAAGGGAGAGGATCATGGGACGGGAGGTCTGGGGAGAAAGATAAGGGGGAAGGGGAGCCCATACTGACTTCTGTCATCAAAGTACAGGCTCTTAGCTGCACAAAGTCAAACACTGTTGGTTTATAAAACCTATGACTACAGCTTTCTCTTAGACCTTAATATTCCCTCAGCTCTCCAATTACATCCCAATCTTCCATAGGGCTTGAACATGCAGGAATTCAACCTGAAGTAGTTCCACATTTACATTATCTGCCTGTTACCTTTATGAACCTCACATTTTCAAATTCAAGCAACACACATCAAAGTTGCTGGTGAACGCAGCAGGCCAGGCAGCATCTGTAAGAAGAGGTGCAGTCGACGTTTCAGGCCGAGACCCTTCTTCAGGACTAACTGAAGGAAGAGTGAGTAAGAGATTTGAAAGTGGGAGGAGGAGGGGGAGATCCAAAATGATAGGAGAAGACAGGAGGGGGAGGGATGGAGCCAAGGGCTGGACAGGTGATTGGCAAAAGGGGATACGAGAGGATCATGGGACAGGAGGTCCGGGAAGAAAGACAAGGTGGGGGGGGGACCCAGAGGATGGGCAAAGGGTATATTCAGAGGGACAGAGGGAGAAAAAGGAGAGTGAGAGAAAGAATGTGTGCATAAAGATAAGTAACAGATGGGGTACGAGGGGGAGGTGGGGCATTAGCGGAATATAAAAATAAGTAACAGATGGGGTACGATATAAAAATAAGTAACATTCTTTATCTCACTCTCCTTTTCCTCCCTCTGTCCCTCTGAATATACCCCTTGCCCAACCTCTGGGTCCCCCCGCCCCCTTGTCTTTCTTCCCGGACCTCCTGTCCCATGATCCTCTCGTATCCCTTTTGCCAATCACCTGTCCAGCTCTTGGCTCCATCCCTCCCCCTCCTGTCTTCTCCTATCATTTTGGATCTCCCCCTCCCCCTCCAACTTTCAAATCCCTTACTCACTCTTCCTTCAGTTAGTCCTGACTAAGGGTCTCGGCCTAAAACGTCAACTGCACCTCTTCCTAGAGATGCTGCCTGGCCTGCTGCGTTCACCAGCAACTTTTATGTGTGTTGCTTGAATTTCCAGCATCTGCAGAATTCCTGTTGTTTGATTTTCAAATTCAACATCTTACACACCATGTCATTTTGTTTCTACACACAGCTATCTCCATTGTGATTTGTTTATTGTAATTCTTAGTATTAAGTGAGAAAATAGACAATATTATTCAGCTCAACAAACTTATGCTCATCACATAATGGTGTTTAGATACAGCTTTGGATTTGACTGTGTGAATTTCATCTCAACAATCATCCAACTATTAACTTTTTATAAAAACTATGGATGAGTTCAGATCTAGAAAAAAGAAACATAGAAAACCTACAGCACAATACAGGCCCTTCAGCCCACAAAGCTGTGCTGAATATATCCTTACCTTAAAAATTACCTAAGGTTACCCATAACCGTCTACTGTTCTAAGCTCCATGTACCTATCCCTTAAAAGACCCTATCATATCCGCCTCCACCAGAGTCACTGGCAGCTCATTCCACACACTCACCACTCTCTGCATAAAAAGCTTACCCCTGACATCTTCTCTGTACCTACCTCCAAGCACCTTAAAACTGTGCCCTTTTGTGCTAGCCATTCCAATCCTGGGAAAAAGCCTCTGAATATCCACACGATCAATGCCTCTCATCATCTTAGATTATATTAGTTAGGGGTGCTGAACCACTGGAGCTTCTATCTTGCCAAGAGGTTAAACAATAAAGAAATGTTTTCTTTTAGAACATAGAACAGAGAAAACCTATAGCACAATACAGGCCCTTTGGCCCTTTGGCCCACAATGCTGTGCTGAACATGTACTTACATTAGAAATTACCTCGGATTACCCACAGCCCTCTATTTTTCTAAGCTCCATGTACCTATCCAAGATTCCCTATGGTATCCGCCTCCACCACCCATTCCACACACTCACCACTCTACGTAAAAAAGTTACCCATGTCATCCCCCCTGTATCTACTTCCAAGCACCTTAAAACTATGCCTCCTCATGTTAGCCATTTCAGCCCTGGGAAAAAGCCTCTGACTATCCACATGATCAATGCCTCTTATCATTTTACACACCTCTATCAGGTCACCTCTCATCCTCTGTTGCTCCAAGGAGAAAAGGCCAAGATCAATCAACTTATTCTCATAAGGCTTGCTCCCCAATCTAGGCAACGTCCTTGTAAATCTCCTCTGCACTCTTTCTATAGTTTCCACATCCTTCCTGGAGTGAGGTGACCAGAACTGATCACAATATCCAAGTGGGGTCTGAACAGCGTCCTATATAGCTGCAATATTACCTCTCGGCTCTTAAACTCAATCCCACAATTGATGAAGGCCAATGCACCATATGCCTTCCTAAACACAGAGTCAACCTGCACAGCAGATTTGAGTATCCTATGGACTCGGACCCCAAGATCCCTCTGATCCTCCACACTGCCAAGAGTCTTACCATTAATACTATATTATGCCATTATGTTTGACCTACCAAAATGAACAACTTCACATTTATCTGGGTTGAACTCCATCTGCCACTTTTCAGCCCAGTTTTGCATCCTGTCAATGCCCCACTGTAACCTCTGACAGCCCTCCACATTATCCACACACCTGAAACCTTTGTGTCATCAGCAAATTTACCAACCCATCCCCTCCACTTCCTCATCCAGGTCATTTATAAAAATCACGAAGAGTGGGTGTCCCAGAACAGATCCCTGAGGCACACTGCTGGTCACCAACCTCCATGCAGAATATGACCCAACTACAACCACTCTTTGCCTTCTGTTGGCAAGCCAGGTCTGGATCCACAAAGCAATGTCCTCTCAGATCCCATACCTCCATATTTCCTCAATAAGCCTTGCATGGTGTACCTTATCAAATCCCTTGCTGAAATCCATATACACTACATCTACTGCTCTACCTTCTTCAATGTGTTCAGTCACATCCTCAAAAAATTCAATGAGGCTTGTAAGGCACAACTTTCACAAAGCCATGCTGACTATTCCTAATCATATTATGCCTCTCCAAATGTTCATAAATAAATCCTCTCAGGATCTTCTCCATCAACTTACCAACCACTGAAGTAAGACTCACTGGTCTATAATTTCCTAGGCTATATCTACTCCCTTTGTTAAATAAGGGAACAACATCTGCAACCCTCCAATCCTCTGGAATCTCTCTCGTCCCCATTGATGATGCAAAGATCATTGCCAGAGGCTCAACAATCTCCTCCCTCGCCTCTCACAGTAGCCTGGGGTACATCTCGTCCTGTCCCAGTGACTTATCCAATTTGATGCTTTCCAAAAGCTCCAGCATATCCCCTTCTTAATATCTACATGCTCAAGCTTGTCAGTCCATTGTAAGTCATCCCTACAATCGCCAAGATCCTTTTCCGTAGTGAATATTGAAGCAAAATACTCATTAAATACCTCTGCTATCTCCTGGTTCCATACACACTTTTCCACTGTCACATTTGCTTGGTCCTATTCTCTCATGTCTTATCCTCTTGCTTTTCAAATACTTGTAGAATGCCTGGGGTTTTCCTTAATCCTGTCCACCAAGGCCTTCTCATGGCCCCTTCTGGCTCTCCTAATTTCATTATTAAGCTCCTTCCTGCTATCCTTATAATTTTGTAGATCTCTATCATTACCTAGTTTTTTGAACCCTTCGTAAGTTTTACTTCTCTTCTTGACTAGATTTGCAACAGCCTTTGTACAGCATGGTTCCTGTACCCTACCATCCTTTCCCTGTCTCATTGGAACGTACCTATGCAGAACTCCACGCAAATATTCCCTGAACATTTGCCACATTTCTTTCATACATTTCCCTGAGAACATCTGTCTCCGATTTAAGCTCCCAATTTCCTACCTGATAGCCTCATATTTCCCCTTACTCCAACTAAACACTTTTCTAACTTGTCTGTTCCTATCCCTTTCCCTTCTGGAACTGAGACTGGGGACCCAGCGACTGCTAGTGCAGGGGTGGAGGTCAGTAGCCCTCCTGTGGCAGCACCCCACAGGAGTAAACGAGTAAATGCTGGACAGCACCCCAACCCACATCGCGAACCCAGGTCAGTCCTTGATGAGGCCTCCATAAGTCTGGCAGCAGTGTTTGAGATACTGGCTAGTCTCAGTTCAGTTCTCTTTAGAGAAGCAGTTAAGGAGGTTAAAAGTACCCTTGTAGTGAGCAAGTAATCGAGGACAATTACTTGAATGCACGGGAGAATGCAACCGGGTGACCGTCGAATCTTATTCATTATCGTTAAAAGTGTATTTAGGCATCCATCCAGGTAATGCTGGAATAGTTGTCTGTGCCTTTAAGTGGAGACATTGATGTCATCACACACGCGTGGGATAGTGGGGAGAAAACATTTTTGTTTTCTGCAGAAGAAGCTGGTGGAGCTTTAAGAAGATTAAGTTCCTCCCAGAGATACTGGGCATGGTGAGGAACGATTTTCATGAGTGAAGGCATCAGTGCTGGATAGCATGGCTTGTGCAAAGTTCCTTACCGGCCAAGTAGAGTTGCCACTACTGTATTAGTTTTGTGTGGTTTGCTTTATGTTCTTTTATACTGCTTACACAATTCGTCGATACATAAGGGTGTGGATCGAAAGTTAAACTGAGATTGTAATTGCAAGAACTAGTTGTAAATTCGTTCGTTTTGTTTTGAGACCATCTTCTGGCACGAAAACTTCTAAAACAAATAAAGGAATTAAAACCTGAAAAAGTATTTGTTGTCCTGAGTGTGTACTTTTCCCCAGGCTACAGAAGGTATCTATATTTATGTTCTGTGTGTTGCTGAACCAAAATGTCTGTAATGCTACTGCATACAAGTTCTTCATTGTACCTGCACCTCATTATAAACACAACTTGAAACCTCCTGTTTCTGATGGTATTGGTTACGGGAGAAGTATTTTCCAGGACACATGAACAACTGTCTTTGCTCTATTTCTGCAGTATGCATTGGTCTTTTATGCTGATGAGCAAGAGGATAAGACGTGAGAGAATAGGACCAACCAAGTGTGACAGTGGAAAAGTATGTATGATACTGGAGGAGGTAGCGGCGGTACTTAATAAATACTTTACTTCAGTATTCACTACGGAAAAGGATCTTGGCGATCGTAGGGATGACTTACAATGGACTGAAAAGCTTGAGCATATAGACATTAAGAAAGAGGATGTGCTGGAGCTTTTGGAAAGCATCAAGTTAGATAAGTCACCGGGACCAGACGGGATATACCCCAGGCCACTGTGGGAAGCGAGGGAGGAGATTGCTGAGCCTCTGGTGATGATTTTTGCATCATCAGTGGGGACGGGAGAGGTTCCGGAGGATTGGAGGGTTGCGGATGCTGTTCCCTTATTCAATAAAGGGAGTAGAGATAGCCCAGGAAATTATAGACCAGTGAGTCTTACTTCAGTGGTTTGTAAGTTGATGGAGAAGATCCTGAGAGGCAGGATTTATGAACATTTGGAGAGGTATAATATGATTAGGAGTAGTCAGCATGGCTTTGTCAAGGGCAGGTCGTGTCTTACGAGCCTGATTGAATTTCTTGAGGATGTGACTAAACACATTGATGAAGGAAGAGCAGTAGATGTAGTGTATATGGATTTCAGTAAGGCATTTGATAAGGTACCCCATGCAAGGCTTATTGAGAAAATAAAGAGACATGGGATCCAAGGGGACTTTGTTTTGTGGATCCAATACTGACTTGCACACAGCAGGTAAAGAATGGTTGTAGACAGGTCATATGCTGTATGGAGGTTGGTGACCAGTGGTGTGCCTCAGGGATCTGTTCTGGTACCATTTCTGTTCGTGATCTTTATAAATGATCTGGATGAGGAAGTGGAGGGATGGGTTAGTAAATTTCCTGATAACACGGAGGTTCGGGGTGTTGTGGATAGTGTGGAGGGCTGTAAGAGGTTACAGCGGGACATTGATAGGATGCAAAACTGGGCTGAGAAGTGCAGATGGAGTTCAACCAAGATAAGTGTGAGGTGGTTCATTTTGGTAGGTCAAATATGATGGCAAAATATAGTATTAATGGTAACACTCTTGGTAGTATAGAGGATCAGAGGGATCTTGGGGTCTGAGTCCATAGGACACTCAAACCTGCTGCACAGGTTGGCTGTGTGGTTAAGAAGGCATATGGTGCATTGTCCTTCATCAACCGTTGGATTGAGTTTAAGAGCCAAGACGCATTGATCATGTGGATAGTCAGAGACTTTTGCCCAGGGCTGAAATAGCTAACATGAGGAGGCTTAGTTTTAAGATACTTGGAAGTAGATACAGGGAGGATGTCAGGGGTAAGTTTTTTATGTAGAGTGGTGAATGCATGGAATGGGCTGCCGGCAACAGTGGTGGAGGCGGATATGATAGGGTCTTTTAAAGGACTCTTGGATAGGTACATGGAGATTAGAAAAATAGAGGACGATGGGTAACCCAAGGTAATTTCTAAAGTAAGTACATATTCAGCACAGCCAAAGGGCCAAAGGGCCTGTATTGTGCTGTAGGTTTTCGATGCTCTATGTTCTAAAAGAAAACATTTCTTTATTGTTTAACCTTTTGCCAAGATGCAAGTTCAGCACCCCTACATAATATAATCTAGGCAAGCTTTAGATCATTTCCACACTTACAACAGAAGAGGCAAAATGAATATGATACTACTGCCTCCTTGTTTCTGGGAAATATTTCTTGGATTAGCATCTAAGCAATTCTCGGAAAGAAAAGGGATTTTGTTTAATCTCACAGTTGCGAAAGTGACTCATCTTTGTTTGAGCAACACACATAAAAGTTGCTCTGCGTTCACCAGCAACTTTTATGTGTTGCTTGAAATTCCAGCATCTGCAGATTTCCTCGTGTTTGCGTCATCTATGTACGAGGGGTGATTGATATGTTCGTGACCTAAGGTAGAAGGAGTCAATTTTAGAAAACCTAGCACACTTATTTTTCAACATAGTCCCCTACTACATTTACACACTTAGTCCAGTGGTCGTGGAGCATACGGATCCCTTCTTTGTAGAAGTTGGCGTCTTGGACCTCCAGAGAGGTCCACAGCAGGGTGATTGAGACGTTCGTGGCCTAAGGTGGAAGAAGATGAGTTATTAACTCCAAACTTTCTGCATAAGCACTCAAAGAGTTGAACTGCAAATGCATGTAACGAGAGATGTATAACTCATCTCCTTCTACCTTAGGCCATGAACTTATATATCACCCCTGCTGTGAACCACTTCTGGAGGTCCAAGACGCCGACTTCTACAAAGAAGGGATCCGTATGCTTCACGAAGGCTGGACTAAGAGTATAAATATAAGAGGGGCCTACGTTGAAAAATAAATGTGCTAGGTTTTCAAGGGATATTGGAAACTTGGTTTGGAGAAAGAGGGAGATCTACAATAAATATAGGCAGCTTGGAGTAAATGAGGTGCTCGAGGAATATAAAGAATGTAAAAAGAATCTTAAGAAAGAAATCAGAAAAGCTAAAAGAAGATGTGAGGTTGCTTTGGAAAGTAAGGTGAAAATAAATCCAAAGGGTGTCTAGAGTTATATTAATAGCAAAAGGATAGTGAGGGATAAAATTGGTCCCTTAGAGAATCAGAGTGGACAATTATGTACGGAGCCAAAAGAGATGTGGGAGATTTTGAACAATTTCTTTTCTTTGGTATTCACTAAGGAGAAGGATATTGAATTGTGTAAGGTAAAGGAAACAAGTAGGGTAGTTATGGAAACTATGATGATTCAACAAGAGGAACTACTGGTGCCAGAGGATTGGCGTACTGCTGATGTGATTCCATTGTTTAAAAACGGTTCTAGGAGTAAACCTAGCAATTATCAGCCTGTAAGTTTGATGTCAGTGGTGGGTAAATTAATGGAAAGTATCCTTAGAGATGGTATATATAATTATCTGGATAGACAGGATCTGATTAAGAACAGTCAACATGGATTTGTGCGTGGAAGGTCATGTTTGACAGATCTTATTGAATTTTTTGAAGAGGTAACTAGGAAAATTGACGAGGGTGAAGCGGTGGATGTTGTCTATATGGACTTCAGTAAGGCCTTTGACAAGGTTCCACACAGAAGGTTAGTTAGGAAGGTTCAATCGTTAGGTATTAATATTGAAGTAGTAAAATGGATTCAACAGTGGCTGGATGGAAGATGCCAGAGAGTAGTGGTAGATAACTGTTTGTCAGGTTGGAGGCCGGTGACTAGTGGTGTGCCTCAGGGATCTGTACTGGGTCCAATGTTGTTTGTCATATACATTAATGATCTGGATGATGGGGTGATAAATTGGATTAGTAAGTATGCAGATGATACTAAGATGGGTGGCATTGTGGATAATGAAGTAGGTTTTCAAAGCTTGCAGAAAGATTTAGTCCAGTTAGAAGAGTGGGCTGAAAGATGGCAGATGGAGTTTAATGCTGATAAGTGTGAGGTGCTACATTTTGGTAGGACTAATCAAAATAGGACATACATGGTAAATGGTAGGGCAATGAGGAATGCAGTAGAACAGAGTGATCTAGGAATAATGGTGCATAGTTCCCTGAAGGTGGAATCTCATGTGGATAGGGTGGTGAAAAAAGCTTTTGGTATGCTGGCCTTTATAGATCAGAGCATTGAGTATAGGAGTTGGGATGTAATGTTAAAATTGTACAAGGCATTGGTGAGGCCAAATTTGGCATATTCTGTACAGTTCTGGTCACTGTATTATAGGAAAGATGTCAACAAAATAGAGGGAGTACAGAGAAGACTTACTAGAATGTCACCTGGGTTTCATCTCCTAAGTTAGAAAGGCTGAGATGACCTGTTTCCGTGCTGTAATTGTTATATGGTTATATAAAATTGACACCGTATACCTTAGGCCATGAACTTATCAATCACCCCTCGTATCACATTCCTAGGAAACTAGCAAATACACAAGAAGGAAAATATTTCTGAAGTAATCAAAATGAAGTGTGAAAACAGGAAAAGACAATATTGATTTTCAAAGTGTATACAGGTATTCAAAGTGGTCCTGAAAGTTTTACTTTTTCCAAACTTCCTCCCATCTCAATCATCAAGTACAGATTTTTGATGTTTGGTAAATTATCACAAAAGTGCAACATTTGAATAAAAATACAATTACTAATACAGTAGTTAACAGTTAGTAGCCATGTTAAGACTCGGGTTCTGTTTCTGGGACAAAGCATATTTCATGACTGGCTCATATATTTTTATAATTTAGGAAACTGGAGAGGAACAGATTTTGTGGGGAACTCGGGCAACATAATCAAAAATGTTAAATTCTCCATGAACCAAAAAGCCATACTAAGTCTTTATAGTTCACTGAGGAGATACACTTGGCATGCATTCTTATTTGAAATACCAACATACCATCCAATAGAAAAATTTCCAAATGGAACTGACAGTAATAATTTTCTTTTTTTGGTGAACACTATTTCTTTCGGTCTGAGGCAGACGTGAAAACATAATTAAGAAGGGTGTAACAACGGAAAGCATGCAGCACGAGTAGGGCGTCTAGCAGAGTACTAAAGACCTGTGCTGATCAACCGGCTGGTGTGATCACTGAGATCTTTAACCTCTCGCATCAAAGTCTGAGGTACCCACTTGCTTCAAGAAGGCTTTAATTATACCAGTGCCTAAGAAAAAGTGACTTGGATCCACTCCAATTTGCCTTCCGCCATAACAGATCCAGAGCAGCTGCCATCATATTGACTCTTCACTCAACCCTGGAACATCTAGACAGAAGAGATGCAAACATCAGGATGTTCTTTATTGACTACAGCTTGGCATTTAATACTATCCTCCACTCAAAAAACTAATCAATAAGCTTCAAAATCGTGGCCTCAATCCCTCCTTGTGCAATTGGATCGTCGATTTCCTCACTTGCAGACCTCAGTCAGTTCAGATTGGCAACAACATCTCCTCCACAATCTCCATCAGCACAGGTGCAACACAAGGCTGTGTGCTTAGCCCGCTGCTCTACTCATGTCACGCTTATGACTGCCTGGCTAAGCACAGCTCCAATGCCACATTTAAGTTTGCTGATGACACCACTCTCATAATCCGAATCAAAGGTGGGGGCAAATCAGCATATAGGAGGGAGATTGAAAATCTGACTGAGTGGTGCCACAACAACAACCTCTTACTTAATGTCGGCAAGACCAAGGAGCTGAATATTGATTTCAGGAGGAAGAAACCAGATGTCCATGAACCAGTTCTCATCAGGAGATCAGAGGCAGAGAGGGTTAGCAACTATAAATTCCTTAATGTTATCATTTCAGAGGAACTGTCCTGGTCCCAGCATATAAGAACATAAGACAAAGGAGCAGAAGTAGGCCATTTGGCCCATCGAAGCTGCTCCACCATTTTATCATGAGCTGATCCATTTTCTCCTATTTAGTCCCACTCCCCTACCTTCTCACCGTAACCTTTGATGCCCTGGCTACTCAGATACTTATCAATCTCTGCCTTAAATACACCCAATGACTTGGCCTCCACTGCTGCCCGTGGCAACAAATTCCATAGATTCACCACCCTCTGGCTAAAAAAATTTCTTCGCATTTCTGTTCTGAAAGGGCGCCCTTCAATCCTTAAGTCATGCCCTCTCGTACTAGACTCCCCCATCATGGGAAACAACTTTGCCACATCCACTCTGTCCATGCCTTTTAACATTCGAAATGTTTCTATGAGGTCTCCCCTCATTCTTCTAAACTCCAAGGAATACAGTCCAAGAGCGGACAAACGTTCCTCATATGTTAACCCTCTCATTCCTGGAATCATTCTAGTGAATCTTCTCTGTACCCTCTCCAACGTCAGCACATCCTTTCTTAAATAAGGAGACCAAAACTGCCCACAGTACTCCAAGTGAGGTCTCACCAGCGCCTTATAGAGCCTCAACATCACAACCCTGCTCCTATACTCTATTCCTCTAGAAATGAATGCCAACATTGCATTCGCCTTCTTCACTACTGACTCAACCTGGAGGTTAACTTTAAGGGTATCCTGTACGAGGACTCCCAAGTCCCATTGCATCTCAGAACTTTGAATTCTTTCCCCATTTAAATAATAGTCTGCCCATTTATTTTTTCTGCCAAAGTGCATAACCATACACTTTCCAACATTGTACTTCATTTGCCACTTCTCTGCCCATTCTTCCAATCTATCCAAGTCTCTCTGCAGACTCTCCGTTTCCTCAGCACTACCGGCCCCTCCACCTATCTTCGTATCGTCAGCAAACTTAGCCACAAAGCCATCTATTCCATAATCTAAATCGTTGATGTACAATGTAAAAAGAAGCGGCCCCAACACTGATCCCTGCGGAAAACCACCGGTAACCGGCAGCCAACTAGAATAGTATCCCTTTATTCCCACTCTGTTTCCTGCCAATCAGCCAACGCTCTATCCACGTATGTAACTTTCCTGTAATTCCATGGGCTCTTATCTTGTTAAGTAGCCTCATGTGTCCCTCTAATTCCTTAGCAATTTGCTAAGATTTGGTGTGACATCTAAAAATTTAACGAACTTCTACAGAAGTAGAATGGTGGAAAGTATGTTGACTGGCTGCATTACAGTCTGGAATGGAAAATCCTACAAAAAGTAATGGATGCATCCCAGTCCGTCACGGGTAATGCTCTCACCACCATTGTGCACAACTGTCGGTGGAAAGCAGCATCCATCATCAGGGACCCCACCACCCAGGCCACGCCCTCTTCTCACTGCTGCCATCAGGAAGAAGGTACAGAAGAAGCCTCAGGACTCACACCACCAGGTTCGGGAACAGGTATTACCCCTCAACCATCAGGCTCTTGAACCATAGAGGATATCTTCACCTTCCCTATCAACGAAATGTTCCTGCAACCTATAGACTCACTTTCAAGGACACTTCATCTCATGTTCTCAATATTTATTGAATATTTATTATTATTATTGTTTTTATTCTCAGCTCAAACAGTTAAAACCTGAGGTATGGGCATGGCTAAGCTCACTCATTTCTCTATTGCTAGGAACTATCAGACTATTCCAGTGGGGTTTAGTATTGCGGCTTCCTGAAGATTTACATGCATAAATATTGCAGTGTAGGCCTAATTGTTTAATGCTATTGTGTAGTGACTTTGGAATGATAACAGTTGTAGATATTACTATTGCAGAAATGTATACCCTGGTCATGTTCCATGATCTTTCAATTTCCTCTTTTAATTCAGCATATTTCTGTTGTTTTTCTCTTGTTGACTTGTGTATGTTGTGTGTGCTTGGAATGGCTATATCTATTCAGTAAGTTGTTCTTGCTCATTTATCCAGTAATATTATACCCAGATGGTTATTATGGATTGTTCTATCTGTAGTAATGGATTGGTCATAATATAAATTTTAGGACTTGGACTCTAAAACTTCTTCAGACTTACATTTATAGTAAGGTAAACAATTTGAATTTTGAAGCAACATTTTAGTGAATGATCGTGCCTGTGTAAGTAATCAGACTGAGTTAAATTGCTGCAATATGTTGGATTATTTCTGGTTTTACTTGACATTTTCTGCATTTATTGGCTTGAATTTGTTGGCTTTTTTTATTATGTATTTGTGATTTTTTTTGTGTTAACCACCTGGTCCTTTATTGCCACAAGAATCCCATCTGGTTCTGGGTTGAAAACCCCAGTTCTGAGCCAGGCATTCAACAATATTATTAATTCTTTCTTTTTGTATTTGCACAGTTTGTTGTCTTTTGCACATTGGTTGTATGTCCAGTTTTTTTCAAACCTTCATTGATTCTGTTATTGTTATTGGATTATATTGAGTATGCCCGCAAGAAAATGAATATAGTGATGCATACATATGACATTTGATAATAGATTTAATTTGAAATTTGAAGTTTTTACCTCAAAAATTGCTAGATACTTCTTGTAAATAATCAATATGCAGTCTCCATATGTTGCACTGAGAACAGTAGTTAGCTTCTTAAAATGCACCATTATTCTGGCACTTTTAACCTTTTCCCTCATCTGTGCATTCATTGGCAAATATGGAACCCTGCTCTAGAATCAGTGAAAACAAATCAGTATTGCTAAAAGTACTCCCTGATTATCAACTAATATAAAAATTAACCACTTTGTATTCCAAAAAAGGTTTTGATCTTATCCATATTTCAGGGCAAAATTTAACTCTGTAGTTAAAGAAAAGAAATTCTGAATTTTGCATTCTATACTTTCTCCATCCAAAGGCAAGCCTGTATGATGCTATATTTACACTACATCAGCAGTTCTCAAAGGGCAGCAGCTTTCTAATAAACAAAATTAGTTTTCATTTCAAAATAAAATCTGGAATTGCATTTGCAAAAATCATTCTGATTGCAAGTCTTATTTAAAGAAATGGGCCAGTGTGGCAGCAATGTCACACATGAAAACAATGCTACAACAAAACTATAGAATAACTCTGTGTGAAATTCTGAAGGAACTTTTCACTTCTAAAGATTCTGCTACAGGAAAACAAAATGTACTTTCTGAAATCTGTGTTAATGTTACAAAGTAAATGAGATATTAAACTTGAACGTATCTCTCACACAAATATAACAAATTAACTAATCAAAGTTAAGATTTATAAAGTACCACAGCAAAGAAATAAGCCCTTCAGCCCATCTTGCCTATGTTGACCGGATCTTCTATTTAATCCCATCTACATGCACCCTGACAATATCATTCTGTGTTGGATATTTGCTTCCTGGGCTAGGGAGAACTCATCTTTGCCAAACCCAGTTTCTAAGTACAGCAGCTGCCTCCTGTAAGATCAGAAGATCTTAAACTTCCAATTTAGCTACTTGTTATAAACAGGAGCCAGTCTTCAGTTTTTAAAATGTAAATGGAAAGCAGTAATCAGCTTGAAGTTGTAAAACACAGCTTTGCAAACAAGCTTGTATATAGATGTTCTGTCTGTAGAGGTAGGATGTAGCTCACCGCCCCTAGTTTATTACTGCTCAAGAAGTGCAGTATAAAACAATTGATTATTTAATTTGCCTTGCTTCAAATCAGACAAGCTGACTCTAAGTTGCTTATTTCAAGAAAGCTTGCAGAACAGATGGGTAATATCATATAGCATATCAATAACTGATGTGCTTATCACTGGAAAGTTTATATACTCAGAGAAGTTAGCTTTACAGCATTAATTTTAGGTAGCTGAGAATTATGTCTCCAGAAAGCTTTCAGACTTCTTGTGTAAAAAAAGTCATCTGAAGAGGTATCCCAAGTGGTTGAAAAAGGGTATAAATGTACAGAGCAGTTCAGGCTTACTAGGAATGGAGTAAGGAACGTCAGGTATGAAAGAAACATGGGGTGAACTAGAATCCATTCCTCTGGCTTTGATTCCTGTGACAGAAGATCCATTGATCTGTATCATTGATATGTTTTTAGTTTATAGGAATTCCATCCATGTTTCGGAAATCCTTTGTGTTTTAGAAATGGGTCGCAATTTAGAAATGTTTTATAAGATAGAAATCCTCTGAGTTTTAAATATGTTTTAAGAATGTTGTTTGGATTTAAACATGCATCAGTGAAAATAAATGAACTGAATTTAAGCTACTTTGTCAGCTGGATGTATCTTCTCCTTGGTAGAGAAGAGTGCCCTCCACTCAGATAGTGGGTATTGGCAGTTAAGCTCACTATTGAGAGCAAGTAGGAAGTGAACTAGTCTTTGAAGATTGGTTAGCTGCAGTATAACCTCCCTTTAGTGAGAGTACATGTGGCTATTTATATCTGATCGGGCTTAAGGTCTTCATTTGAGTTTAGAACTTTGCGGTCAGCAAAACCAATACCATCACACCTTCAAATTTCTCAAATTGACTTTTTATTACTTACATCTTTCATATACATGAGTAAAAATCTTTACATTATGTCTGTCTAAATGTGCAATTTTTAGTAATTTATAATAAATAGTATGTACAACAGGATAGTCAATGTAATGTAGAAATACAGTTGTGTCATCACTGCATCACTGCACTGCCCATCCAGATACCTATCTAAACTTCTCCTAAATGTTACATTTGAACCTGCATCTATCACTACTGCTGGCAGTTCATTCCACGCTCACACTACCCTGAGAGAAAAGGTTTCCCCTGAGATTCATCTCAAGTATTTTACCTTTCATCCCAAAGATTTGATTGTTAACTGCACTCCTCAGAGCCCTGCTACTTATTATGTGTCCAAGACAAAGAGGTAGGCAGGGAAAAATATTCATTGTGGACACAACCCTTCCAGCAAACTGACTTTTCCAAAAGCTCTCTTCTGGGCAGCTCTATAGGGTTATTAAAACAAAATCTTCACACCATCTAAGAAGTTTCTTCACCAAAGCAGGTAATCTGATCTATTATTCTCATTAACCCCTCCCCGCCGCACCACCACCCCTTTATCTGTTACCTCAGTCACTGCAATGAATTGCAAACACAGTAATCTATTTTAATAATGCTGTTTACATTGCAAATACAAGATGGTATTTATGCACATTTTATTCCATATCTGTACTTTAACCTTCAACTTACTTTTTATAGCTCTTTATTCTGTTTATTTGTTGAATGGTGTTTTTTGTTGCATGTTGAATCAACACACCATCGCAAATTCCTAATACATGTGTAGCCCCTGGTAAGCCTCAGGCTCGCTCAGCTTGCTTCCATCTAGGGGGAGCAGCCTTCGGCCCCGCCAAACTGGGTAATCTAGTTTGTGTGGATGCTGTGTGATGTACCCCACCACACCAAATAACAGACAATAGACCATATGGGATTAAATGATTGCACTTTATAGATCTTACTGGAACTATGTGATTAATAGAGATAAAATATAAAAGGAAAGTAAAAGGCGCCAAACTTATCAAAGTTCAACCATTTTGTGCACACAGTTGAAGCTCAATTAACGGAGCCTTCTTTCCACCATTCGAGCCCCTCCGACCCCCTCGACCCCCCACCTGGGACCAACCACGGTGGTTGACCAGACACTCCACACGAGTCTATCTTCATCTCCTCTCCTCGCCGAAGACCCTGGGCCTCGGACTCCCGTTCGGGGTCTGTTCCACCGCCCAGCTTACAGCATTGCGTCTCCTCTCCCTGTCCCCATCGCGCCTTCTCCGCCAAAGCCCGCAAAAAACAATAGCTTATAGACACACAAGAAAGAATAACATCTATGCCAATTGGTTTGTTCCTCCTCTTATCAATAATATAACCCAAACAAGCTGCGAGAGAGAAGCACTTTCTCAGCAGTTAACATAACAAAGAAGCCATTTTGTTAGCCTTCGCTGTAACATAAAAGAAGAAACCCCTTACACATGTGAATGCACAGTCAATAGCCACTTGATTGGGTACTCCTGTGCAACTACTTGCTAATGCAAATATCTAATCAGCCTGAGGCTACGTCCACGCTACACCGGATAATTGTGAAAACACCGGTTTCGAGTAAAAATGATAGGTGTCCACACTAGGCGTTTTTCAAAATATCTCCGTCCACATTAGGTGAATCTCCTCCTACTGGGCATGCGCAGGACACATAACAAACAGGCGAAGAGGAAACGATTTACTTGGTGCGCGTTTGTCCAGTTACAGAGTAGAAAAACTTAAAAGGAATTGCTCTTGGCTCTCGCGCAGGAGGACTTAAAACCAAAAAAAAAACAAATACTGGAATGTATGGAGGCAACTGACAGGGAGTTCACAGACAGTATGACCCGGCTGATGACGAACATTGAAAAACTGATTAACTCTGTTGAATTAATAAAGCACCTTGTTAAATGTATAAAACATGTGTTATCTTGTATTTCCATACAATGTTACATTAGGCTATTACACACCTATTGCCAGAGAAGTACTTGCATAAGTAGGTAAACCACCTTCATACAAGCTAGGACAGAAAACAGGGCAAAGTAAGTATAGTTATTTATTCGGTAAGCTATGGGTCAAAGTATTTGGTGAATACATTTCTAACTCTTCAGGCTTCAGTCTCGTTGCCGTCTGTCCTGAAATTGTTAGGTTATGTGGAGGTTGCTTTCAAGAAAGCAACGAAATGCCACTCTGCGGCCATCTGTTCCGGCACGTCATGACAGCGTTTTTAAATAGTCAAAAAAGCTCACTTTGCAATTTAACTCTCACGCCGTTCACACCAACTGCGCGTTATAACAGCCGCCCAGCAGTGCTTGCGCAGTACCAAGCAGAAGCAGAAAAAGCATTGTTGTTGTGGTGTTGTCATGACAGCGTTTTTAAATCTCTCCGTTTACCCCGTACACACTACAACGGATATTAGGCGTTTTCAGATTTTTCTCAAGTTTCCCCTTCAGGTGCTTCAGCCGCACCAGAGCCAGCCACTTATTTTCTGGCAGTTGAGGGCGTATCTTAAAGTGGAGGGGCATTTCCAGGTGCCCATCTGCATTCCGGTGTGTTCTTTCATTCAGTAATTGCATGAACTGCATGTCATCTTGTGATATGCTCTTTTACCCAGGTTTTGTATCTCTGGAGTCTGATTCAAGGGCTCTAATGACAGTGGCTGGTGTCAATGGTGGAAGTTCCTTGAGATACACGATGGCACAGACCTGTCACTTTTGTTGACTTTGCGACCCGTGGTGAGCTGCCGACAATGCTCCAAGCCAGGTCAATTTTGATGGCATATGGCTCATCGTCACCTCCTATGATGACTTGTCGCAGTGCCAATGCTCTCGCACAGTCCTGGCCTATCAAGAGTCCTACCTCGCAATCCATCAGCTCTGGTATTTCCTGTGCTATTCTATTCGGATGTTTCCACCTTTTGGCCGTTTCAGGGGTAGGAATGTGGGAACATTCAAGTGGGATGAAATCTCTGGTATAGGCAGGTTGATGAAACTTTGCGAGGAAATCCCTCTAACTCTAAGTCCACTAACTCTTCCACTCTGAACAATGGAATCTTTTCCCATCATAGTGGTAAGCTTTAACTTGACTGGTTCTGATCCTCCCCCATCTTCTCACATACCTCTTGGTCTACAAAAGTGTTGCTACTCTGTGTATCCAGTAGGGCATACACTAAGGTCTCTGTTTTAGGCGTGGAGATTGAAGAAATCCATACAGGCACTATCATGGATGTGCTCCCACCATCGCCTCTGTCTACGCAGCAAGAAAGGGAAGATGTTTTTTCTTCCGCTTGCATAACATGAGACGTGTCTGCTGCAGCTGAAGGATGGGCTTCATGAAATGGTGTTGGATGATGTTTCTTACATATGCCACAAGTAGCTTTGCTCTTACAGTCCTTTGAATAGTGTCCTCTCTTAAGACAGCCAAAGCACAGGTTGTTGTCCAATATGGACCTTCTCTTGTCCTCCCAGTCTTATTGGTGAGCTTCTGGCATTTGTGGATGGAGTGGCCAGGTCTGAAGATGAAAATGAAGTGTTTACCTTCTTGGATCCATTTGAATCCTTTGAGCTGTTCTCCATGGCACTCTATGTTTCCATTACTGTGCTTGATTTATCCAAATCGTTCACATTTGTGATGAACGCATTAGTCTCTGTGCGCTTCAAGTCTCTGGATGGCTTTTCTTCAGTAGGCTTCAAGGCATGAAAAGATGTTACAGGATTGCATGCAATTTCTGCTTCTTGTGCCACAAAATCAGCAAACTCCTTGAATCAGGGTACTCCTCCATTTGTCGCAACTGCTTTGTTACATGACGATTCCAGCGAGAGATCACCCAATCAGGGAGTTTTTGGATTATCTCTTAATTCTCTTCTCAGTCATTTAACACCTGAAGCCCTTTGATGTATGGCATGGCATTGCTGCAGGCTGTCAGAAAATCACTGAATTGTCTCAGTTTAACTGACTCCCTTGAGTCCATCTTCGACCAGTTATTCAGTTTTTCTCTAAATGCATGCTGGATTACGAAGGGGTGGCCATACTGAGCATTCAAAGCCTCCCATGCCTGGTCGTCAGCTTCATCATCCTTTCTGTAGAAGCTTCCTTCCAATACAGATCGTGCCTCACCACTGATGTATTTTTGTAGGTAGAACAACCTGTCAGCTGGATTTGTGCATCGCCGTTCTATCAAAGCCTTGAAACTTGTGCTCCACTCTAAGAACCTAAGTGGGTCCCCTGAGAAGACTGAGGGTTCAGGTGTAGAAAGTCTGGTGAGAACCATTGTGTCATGTAGGGCTTGTACTAACAATGTTTCATTGTTAGTATTGTTTGTTCGTTCATTGTTATTGTTCTTACATGTTTGTTCCCCTTTAGTTTCTTTATAAGGTATTGGAGGACAATTAGCCGGCTCACTGCTTGCTGTTCTACTTTCCTCCAAGGCCTTACCTGAGTCAGCTTCAGAGTAAGTATTAAGCTTTGCAGCTATAACTTGAAGATCTCTCTGATTTTCCAATCTTTTAAGTTCTTGCCTTGGTGCAGCGATAGCCTCCTTCATCTCCATTTCGGCCTGCTTTGCAGCAAACTGTGCAGCACACTCTGCTCTTTTTGCTGTGATGCTTTGCTGTTCTGATAAACAGCTTGAGTGGTGGCTATGAACAGTGGATTTGAAGATTGTAGTCCCAAATACCGACTGGGCATACTCTCTGTCGAGCGCCATACGAAGTTTTGCATTTTCTGCCTTAGCATCAAACTCCTCTTGCCCCACTTCACTCACGTACTTTCATTAGCCCCATCAAATCTGTTGTTACTGCTGTGCAGGAATCCCTCTTACTTCTAATCTCAATAGAAGGTGCTGATTGAGATCATATATTTTCATACACATCTTTCACTTGTATCTCCAGCCGTTCAACAGCATCCATCATGTCACCTAAGTCTTGGTCAGAGCACTCATCCTTAAGTTTGGTACGTGTAGCTCTAACTTGTCCTTTCCAGCTTTCATATAGCTTGATGAGTTTACTCTCCTTCTGAGAAGCCTCTTGGCACTTAAGCTCCAGCATTCTTGTGGTTAACTTTCTTTTCTGTGAAGATTTCCTGAATTCGACTCCCCTGGAAGTGGCGGACCTAGGCTCCATCATCACTATTTGGTATATTTCTGTTTTGGCATGAAAATCACCTATGAGTGACTCTAATCTCTTGTGTTCAACATCATCAGTTTGGAATTTTAACTGTTCACTTAACCTAGTCAATTCTACTTGAAGGGACTCATTTCGCTCACTAGATGCACCATCTTGTGATTTTCTCCGTGAACTGACATTGTACATGTTTTAGAAAAAACACTGTATCTATCACGAAGTTATTTCTGAATATGCATATAACCTTTTGCAACTATGTAATTGTCCATGCAATCCAAATACTAATATTTAGTTACTGTTTACTCAATAACCCTCCTAATACTCCTTTTGATTATGTGTTTGGATTCTCAGATCAAAAAAACCATTAGAACATTCATAACAATGCCGCTAGTAAAGCAGGAACAACAATTAGGCTATTATGATAAATCAATTACTTCTCTCATCAATAAACCAGAATTTCAACAATTTTTTTTTCTCTCAAATTTAATGAGAGTCCATAAAGTTGTAGAGGTAGCACAGTCAAACCTGACGCCGTCTGCAGAGCCGCACTTTCCTGCCTGAAGGCAGCAAGGGAATGAAACAGACACTGCACTCTGAAGCAACACTCACAACACGCTGGAGGAACTCAGCAGCTCGGGCAGCATCTGTGGAAACCATCAGTCAACGTTTCCGGGTTCCGGCCCGAAACGTTAACTGATCGTTTCCACAGATGCTGCCCGACCTGCTGAGTTCCTCCTACATGTTGTGAATGTTGCTTTGACCCCAGCATCTGCAGATTATTTTGTGTTTACTGTACTCTGAAGCCTGTAGAGAGGATATATGCAAAGTTGTAGCCTACGCTGGTAAACATTGCCCTCTCTTGGTGAAATTGCGCTACTCTCAACCCCACAGTGTCAGGAGCAGACACTCCCATTTTTTCCTGTGAATCGGCAAGCCTTTTCTCCAACAACTTCTCCAGTCCACGCTGCCCCAGTGATTGTGCTTCCTCCTCTCTTCTTCCAGGACACGCGGCGCTCCTTACTCTGAACTCTCGGCCATGTTGGCTGCACGTTTTCACTGTAACTACACTGGTCCAATGAAATAATGGCCACGCATCATGCAGATGTCCTTGAAGATTTATTTTTAACTCTCTCTCTCTCTTTCTTCAGCTACACCATGAAAACTACAAGAAATAAAGGACATAAAAGGTTTGAAGCATACATCTCTCAGTCTTATAAAGTCTCTCAAGCTAGTGTCCACCGATAAACAGGCCCAAAACATGCTAGTACAACAGAAGTGTGAAGTCAAATAAAATCACTGAAAATGTATCACACTGTCCATGTAAGGGCACATCAACAACATTATATACAATATAAAACAGATGAAAACAATAACCGTGTGCACCTCTTGGACCACATGCAGAATATGGTTATTTTGGGCATGTGTCTTTCTCTGCATCCATGTTGGTTCTGACCCACAATGCCACAGTCATGCTCTTACTAAACTCTGGTCATGTGACCCATTACACTGTACATTAAATAAAACCTTAAAGAGCACAAAATTCTTAATCAAACAATATTTTAAGGTGATATGTTTTCAACAATTTTTTTAATCAATGCTACCTTTTTAACATTTATTACATTTTTAATCTTTTTTATGGCTATATGAACTCAAATAATCAAGAATTTATGACAGAAACATATAAAATAAACATCCCAAAGAAACGTCGCTGAGACAGTTATAATGAGTATTTGGATAGACATAGACTGAAGGAATAGTTACGCACGGATTCATGCATGGTAGGTCTAACCAATCTTGGAGTTTTTTCAAGGAACTGGATGACACCAAGGATGGGGGTGTAATGGACAACAAGGAAAACTATCAAAGCTTGCAGCAGGACCTGCATCAACTGAAAAAATGGCAGACGGAATTTAATGCAGACAAGTACAAGATATTACACTTCAGTAGGACCAATTAAGGTAGGCCTTTCATAACAAACAGAAGGGCACTGAAGAGTGCTGTAGAACAAAGGGATCTGAAAATACTGGCCCATAATTCATTTAAACTTCCATCACAGGTAGAGTCATAAAGAAAGCTTTTGGCACATTGGCCTTCATAAATTCATTACAGAAGATAGGATGTTCTGTTGAAGTTGTATTAGATACTGGTGAGGACTAATTTGGAATACTGTGTGCAGTTTTTGTTACCTACTTACAGGAAAGATGTAAACAGGATTGAAAGAATACAGAGAAAATTCACAAGGAGTTTGCCAGATCTAGAGGACTTGAATAGGTTAGGACAGTATTCCTTGGAATGTAGAAGGGGAGATTTGATGGGACATCCAAAATTATGAGGGGTAGAGATAGGGTAAATGCAAGCAGTCTTTTTCCACTGAGGTTGAGTGGGACTACAACTAGAGGTCATAGGTTAAGGGTGAAAGGGAAACGTTTAAGGACAGCATAAGGGAGAACCTTGTCACTCAGAGGGTCGTGAGAGTGTGGAATGAGCTGCCAGTGCAAGTGGTGCGCGCAAGCTTAATTTCGCCGTTTAAGAGTAGTTTTGATATGTACAAGGATGGTAGGGGTATGGAAGGCACTCAATGGGAGTGGGCAGTTTAAATGGTTCAGCATGGATTTGATAGGCCAAGCGGCCGGTTTCTGTACTGTACTTTTCTGTGACCCTAAAGGAGGGAAGAAGTGCCTGGATGTGTAACCTTGATGGAACTGTAGAAATTGTGATAAATGTCAGAGGGTGGAGGTTAATTATGATGGCACTAAATGGTGACTCCTTTGCTTGAATCTTCAGAAATAGCTCTATTTCTATCTTTGACCTGAAGTTCCATTCTGACTTTGGTCCTTCGCAGGAATGGGACCCACTCTCAGGGGCTCACAACTGGCTGCTTTTCTATATCCCAAGGACACAGCCTGGAAGGCCAGCGCACCTTCAGGGTGCCGGATTTTCGTGGCTCTGGAGACAAGCTGATTCAAGGCTGGTACTGCGGCCTCAGGTGACCATTTCCAAATTTCCAAAAAGGAGGACATTGCATACGTGGCCATAGGTTACTCTCTCTCATTCATATACACACACACACACACACACACACACACACACACACAGTGCGTTTCAAAAAAATTTATCTTATAAAATTTAAACCGTATTGTAAGAACAAATGCAAACAGATGATCACTTTAGTTATTTTATTAAATAAAAATTCTAACATGATACTTTTTTTGCCTATATAAATCCAGCAAAACCCTAGCTATTTTATCATTAATCAGTGATTTTCTGCTAGAGCCCTTTTTCCTGTTCAACGATTCATCATTCTGCATATTACATAAAGAACTGAAAATGAATATTTATTTTTACTCCTGCTGAAGCAGATATGATAACCAAATTAACTTACTTCACAAACTAAAGGAAGTAGCCTACCTAGGCCTACCATGGACTGCCAGGTATGGATGTCTGTTTTTTGTATTTCTGCCCTTTACTTGCCATCTCCAGGAGTTTTCTGTTGGCCAGTAGTTTTTTGTACCTGGCTGGGCACTCTTCTGAGAAGTTGTTACAACATTTGGAAGAGGTACAGTCGATGTTTCAGGCTGAGACCCTTCGTCAGGACTAACTGAAGGAAGAGTTAGTAAGAGGTTTGAAAATGGGAGGGGGAGGGGGAGATCAAAAAATGATAGAAGACAGTAAGGGGAGGGATGGAGCCAAGAGCTGGGCAGGTGACTGGCAAAGGGGATATGAGAGGATCATGGGACAGGAGGCCCAGGGAGAAAGAAAAGGGGGAGGAGGGGATAGAAACCTAGAGGATGGGCAAGGGGTATAGTCAGAGGGCCAGAGCGAGAAAAAGGAGAGTGAGAGAAAGAATGTGTGTATAAAAATAAGTAACGGATGGGGTACGAGGGGGAGTTGGGGCATTAGCGGAAGTTAGAGAAGTCAATGTTCATGCCATCAGGTTGGAGGCTACCCAGACGGAATATAAGGTGTTGTTCCTCCAACCTGAGTGTGGCTTCATCTTTACAGTAGAGGAGGCCGTGGATAGACATGTCAGAATGGGAATGGGATGTGGAATTAAAATGTGTGGCCATTCCCATTCTGACATGTCCCACATCCCATTCCCATTCTGACATGTCAAGCAGGATCTCCCAGTGGCCACACATTTTAATTCCACATCCCATTCCCATTCTGACATGTCTATCCACGGCCTCCTCTACTGTAAAGATGAAGCCACACTCAGGTTGGAGGAACAACACCTTATATTCCATCTGGGTAGCCTCCAACCTGATGGCATGAACATTGACTTCTCTAACTTCCACTAATGCCCCACCTCCCCCTTGTACCCCATCCGTTATTTATATACACACACATTCTTTCTCTCACTGTCCTTTTTCTCCCTCTGCTCCCTCTGTCCTTCTGACTATACCCCTTGCCCATCCTCTGGGTTTTCCCCCCCTCCCCCTTTTCCTTCTCCCTGGGCCTCCTGTCCCATGATCCTCTCATATCCCTTTTGCCAATCATCTGTCCAGCTCTTGGCTCCATCCCGCCCCCTCCTGTCTTCTCCAATCATTTTGGATCTCCCCCTCCCCCTCCCACTTTCAAATCTCTTACTCACTCTTCCTTCAGTTAGTCCTGACGAAGGGTCTCGGCCTGAAACGTCGACTGTACCTCTTCCTAGAGATGCTGCCTGGCCTGCTGCGTTCACCAGCAAATTGGTGTGTGTTGCTTGAATTTCCAGCATCTGCAGAATTCCTCTTGTTTACATATTTGGAGTCTGCTTTGACTGAGTCCACTTGCAGATGGTTTCTCTCGTTTCTCCAAGCTGAGGCCATCATTGAAAAAACTCGCTCTGTGTGAGGACTGCTGCATGGAATAGAGGAGATATAAGCACTCACTTTCTTCAGGTTTGTAAAAGAGACCTCAGATTTACTGAACAGCTTGAGATAACATTCTTCACTATGGCTATCTACCATCTCAGGAGTATTGATAATTGCCTCCACAATCCCATACTCTTCATATAATTCATCCATATCAATATCTTACAGGCCTTGACTGCATCACAGAATTCTCCAAAAGGAATGGCACTTGTTAGGCTCAATTTTGACTCTTTGTTATGAAAGCTGCTTTCAGAGAAGTCATACCTGACACTTAAGTACCTGACTCTTTCATAGAAAACAATGAAGTCTGCTTCACATTTCTTAGACACATCAGGGGTAAGCTGGTTAAGCTTGGTGTTCACTGCAAAGCCAAAAAAACAGTCTGTTGCTCTTCTCTCAAGTTTGCTTTTCAGTTCAGCCATTAGCTTAAATACTGAAATTATGCTGAATGACTTGGCTTCTAGTGCTTCAATAGTGTCTGAGAACAATTTAAGAGTGTGACTGAGGAAGAAGAAATAGATCTCTGATGATTCACAGACATTTCCTTCATCTCCAAAGCACTTCCACAGTACCTTGGGGCACTCCTCCTCACCTAGACTCTGAAAATAACATTTTAGGACTTCCCAGCACTTAAGTATTCTGTCAATAGATGGCAAAAGAGAGAGCCATCTAGTCACAACATGCCGTAACAGATTACAATTGTCAACATCCACAAATTCACAGAATTCCTTTAACTGTGCTGATCTTTTAGCTGAGATGCTGAAATGGTTGTACAACTTTGAGCACAATATTTTCAACATCAATTTCCAGTTTTCCCGTAGCAAATTTTGCTGCATTGTACAAAATATGGGCCAGACAATTTGCAGCAATAATGTTCTTTTGAGCCATTTTCAATTTTTGATAAACACTGTTGTGTTTTCCATAGTTTACTCTTGCACTGTCAGCAGTGTATGCAGACACTTTATTCAGATCCAGACCTGACGTCTCTAGTTTAACTAGTAGCTGATTTGTTATGTCCTCTGATGATTCATTGTTATTGCCGTGAAACTCAAGTAACGCATGCAGTGGCGGCGCCAGACATTTCTTCTTGCTGGTGCTACGGAGGGGCAAAATGATTCAGTGATGGTGCTGAGGGATGCTCTGTATTGTGTTACGTACCCCATAACTGGGTTGCCAAAACAGCAGAAATCGATCACTCAGCTGGAGTCTGGATTACTAGAACTAAGAAAGTTTTATTAAAGAAACAAGCAACACAGTACTCTAATCAAAAGGATAATGAATGCAACAGTTCAGCAATGATAAACATACATGTACACAGAATTCAGATAACAGGATCAATCAGGCTCTATCATTGTCCAGGGGCAAATGACCAGTTTCAAAGTGACGCAAAGTTCAGTTCAGTTCGCAGTAATCGCTGCCGTGGGAGATGAACAGTGTGGGGGAAGGAGAGAGAGAGCAAAAACGAATGAATGTTCAAACGGCTTCCACACACAGACCTTCGCAGTCAGCTGTCGGGTGAGTCCTCTGTGATGTCATCTGAGGTCACCGACCGTGACCCCTCCGTTTCCAGATATGATTGTTTCCCTGCGCTGAACCTGGCACCCAGGCAAGGGTGGACACACACCAGGTTCCCGCCGATCGTGCCTTTCCACCCTGTGTGTTTATGGCCCGGTACTTCCCACTAACTTGTGAGAGACGCACCGCTTCCAGGGTCTTGTTACCTCGGGTGTCGTGTGTGCTGCCTTAGCGAACCTGTCCCTTTTTATCCCCCTGCTGGGGTATCGCCTGTCCATCACTTCAAACAGTTCAGGGTTCAAAGGGGGAGCCACTCTTGACAGCTCCCTCCTTCTGTTACTCTCTCTCCCATCCCTTCATTACACATCTCCAAATGCTGCTCCATTGTTTTCCTTATCTCTCTCTCCCCTGAAGACAGGTGGCAGACCAACTGCTGATCACACAGGACAGCTAACATCTTAATCTATGTGTATTCTTGTCACACTTTCCCCCTTTAAGGATTTTTACTGGGGGGTAAAAATTACAAACATGAATACATTATTTGATACACACACAAATACACATCTTTATCAGCTATTTGGCTGGTACAGCGAATTTGAAGTTGTCAATACCTGGCAGACAGTCAGCCATCACATTTTCTGTTCCTTTTATATGTGTTATTAATAATCCCTTAGACCAGGCTCCAACTTAGCAAACTTCATAGTGGCCAAAAACACTGATGAATTGCGATCAATGTAACCTCTCATTTGGTTTTGTCCCGGACCACAATAACAAGGGTCATCCCATTCCGACTTAGTTTTCTCTCGCAAGGGCTTAGTAGGAGGGGGAGGGGTAGTGACCGCAGAGTTATTGCAAAACTTCCTACGGTACCCCACCATCTCCAAGAGCCTTCTGAGGGCCCTCTTGTCTGTTGGGGTTGGGAGGTCAGCGATAGCCTGCACTGTAGCTTGCATCGCTGCCAGCTGCCCCTGTGTCACCACAATTCCCAGGTAAGTGAACTTCGTGTGGCCGAACTCATTTTTTTCAAGGTTCACTATCAAGCTGGCTTCAGACAGCCGTATTAAATTGCCAATACACACCTCTGTGTTCATCAGCCCTTTAGTCACTGTATTATTCATTCTATATGAATGTTGCTTGCTAGGCTGACCTAGTGAAACAGACACCACCCAACGTCCCAGTTCTTTGCATCGCTTCGGGACAATCAAACACACGGGTGCGAGTCGTTTAATTACTTCTCCTAAAGAGTTGCTTTGTTCGGGGATTAAGGGAGAGACCTTATCAGCAGACCTGGCCAAAACAATAGCCTTCTCCCATCTGGTCGATACCATACTCATCTTTTCAAAATGGTTTTTTTCTCTTATCGGGGGGACCCTAGCTTCATTGATTTCCGCGCTAACATCGACTAGGTTTGTTAGCATATCAAAAGCCTGTGACCGTCTCAGTTCGCGTCGGTCATAATCAATAACATCCTTCCCCCTGGGCAGCCGGTAAACCTCTTTCATGATTCCACCAACTGTTCCCTCCAGTACCACAAAATGTCTACTGGGGGAGGGTACCTTGTGGGCCAGGTTAAAAACCTCATCCCCATAACTCTTTTGCACCACCCCCCATTCCTCATTTGCGGGTACGGTACTTGGTTTCCCTTTCTTCCTTAGCACTTCCTCCTCCGCACAATAGCCTTCTAGTTCCCTTGTCAAGTCTGTGTCAGAGAGAGTTGTCTCTGCCAAAACAATCAGCCCCTCGTCTCGCTCCTGCGTCTGCACAAATTCTTTCCTGGCTAATGCTACGTCTGTCTCAGCTCCCTCACTACCTCTTGCCTCACTACACTCCTTCTTTTCACTTTCTACCCCCTTCTCGTACAAGGCTGGCAGAAACGTCTCAGCTAAATTTACTACCACGGTCCCGTGATGAACCTGTGAGTCCATGGGCGGGGCCTCAATGCTGGCAGGCTGACCTGTCAATCTCATGACTGGGAACACGATTCCCCCGGCGATGTCATTACCGAGCAAGACTTCCACGCCTTTCATCGGTAATTCGGACCTCACCCCGATCGTGACTAGTCCAGAGACCAGGTTGCTTTGTAAGTGTACCTGGTGCAAAGGGACTGTCTCTGTCCCTTCTCCAATACCTTTGACCTTGACCTCCCCAGTCTGGGTCTCTGAGCTAAACTCTAATACACTCTTCAGTATTAGTGACTGACACGCTCCCGTGTCTCTCCAGATCCACACTGGAACTGGTTTTAACCCCTCCTTCACTGACACCAATCCGGCTGAGATAAACTTCTCGCGCCCTTCCTGAACTTTGGCAGACCTGTCCTTCCCTAGCGGTTCATTTACCAGCTCGATACAGCCAGTCAAAATCGCCGTTTTTCCTTTTCCCGTCTCCTTCTTTGGGGCAAAGCACCTGGACGCAAAGTGTCCGACTTTTCCGCAATTATAACAGACGACCACAGGAGACTTCCTGCCAGACTGCTCCCGGTCTACCTTATCCTTCTCACTAGTCCCCGGCTTACTTTCTGACTTTTCTGGCGGATTCTCCCCGCCGTCCTGACTACCCTTCTGGTAGCCTTTACTCGGGGCAAACTTCATTTTATGCGTCAACGCATACTCATCCGCTAACTTAGCAGTTGCGGCTAACGTGGCTGCCTCTTTCTCATCTAGGTAGGGTCTCATACCCTCAGGGACACAACCTTTAAACTGCTCAATCAGGATCAGCTGTAGCAGTCTGTCATAATCCCCCTCTACCCCCTTTGAGGCGCACCAACACTCACAATATGTCTGCATCTCACGGGCAAACTCCAAATATGTGCGGTCCCACTGCTTCCTTGCATTCCGGAACCTCTGCCGGTATGCCTCCGGGCCCAACTCATAAATCCTGAGGATAGCCTCTTTCACCACCTCATACCTCTGGGCATCTTCCGCAGACAAAGCTGAGTAAGCTTCTTGGGCTTTCCCTTTCAGTACACTCTGAAGCAAAACAGCCCACTTATCCCTCGGCCAGTCCTGACTTATAGCAACTTTTTCGAAATGGAGAAAGTACCAATCCACGTCGGTATCATCAAATGGGGGAACCAGCCTAACCTCCTGGGTCGCCCAGAACCCTCCACCTTGGTTTGGAACCAGCCCCTGCTCTGCCCTTATCTTTAACTTCTCCAGCTCGAATTCCCTTTCCCTCTGTTTCTCCTCTCGCTCCAGCTGTGTCTCTCTCTCTCTCTCTCTCTCTCTCTCTCTCCTGCCTTTCTAACTGTTTCTCTTTCTGCCACTTTTCTAACTCTCTCTCTTTCTGTTCCAACTGTCGTACCCGGAACTCATGCTCGAGTCTCAGTTTTTCAAGCTGTACCTGTACCGCGTCTCCGGCAGGTTTTTCAATAGACACCACCCCCAGCTCGCCTTGGGGAAACACACCTTTAGATGCATAGTGCTCTACGATAGCTCTGTGTATCTCCTCTCTCCTCATTGTCGACTTCCCCTTAGCAAGATTCAACAGTTTGGTCACAGCTACCAATTCCGATTTCCTGGCATCCTCTAATGCCTCCAAGGTCGGCGCCTTTATAAATTCCTCAGCCTCCATTTCTGCTGTTTGTCTTTTCTTTCTTTCGGGAATTTTGACCCAATCAATTTACTCCGTCCCAAATTTAGCGTTCAAAATCGCGGACGAGAACCCCACTTATGTTATGTACCCCATAACTGAGTTGCCAAACCAGCAGAAATGGATCACTCAGTTGGAGACTGGATTACTAGAACTAAGAAAGTTTTATTAAAGAAACAAGCAACACAGTACTCTAATCAAAAGGATAATGAATGCAACAGTTCAGCAATGATAAACATACATGTACACAGAATTCAGATAACAGGATCAATCAAGCTCTATCATTGTCTAGGGGCAAATGACCAGTTTCAAAGTGACGCAAAGTTCAGTTCAGTTCGCAGTAATCGCTGCCGTGGGAGATGGACAGTGGGGGGAGGGGGGGAAGGAGAGAGAGAGCAAAAACGAATGAATATTCAAACGGCTTCCACACACAGACCTTCGCAGTCGGCTTTCGGGTGAGTCCTTTGTGATGTCATCTGAGGTCACCGACCGTGACCCCTCTGTTTCCAGATACAATCGTTTCCCTGCGCTGAACCTGGCACCCAGGCAAGGGTGGACACACACCAGGTTCCCGCCGATTGTGCCTTTCCACCCTGTGCGTTTATGGCCCGGTACTTCCCACCAACTTGTGAGAGACGCACCGCTTCCAGGGTCTTGTTACCTCGGGTGTCATGTGTGCTGCCTTAGCGAACCTGTCCCTTTTTATCCCCCTGCTGGCGTATCGCCTGTCCATCACTTCAAAAAGTTCAGGGTTCAAAGGGGGAGCCACTCTTGACAGCTCCCTCCTTCTGTTACTCTCTCTCCCATCCCTTCATTACACATCTCCAAATGCTGCTCCATTGTTTTCCTTATCTCTCTCTCTCTCCTGAAGACAGATGGCAGACCAACTGCTGATCACACAGGACAGCTAACATCTTAATCTATGTGTATTCTTGTCACACTTGTAATATGTATTCGTTAAGCAGACGCGAGGCGTTAAAAAGTCAGTTTCAAGCATTATCTGCCTACTATAAATGCATCTTTTGATTCACAAGCAACAGCAATTGATAATTCTAATATAGAAGTGAACTGTTATACTGTCAACGGCATCGGAGACAACCTGGGCTACATGGAGCATAAACAAAAAAAAACAAACAGAGCATCCGAGCAACAGCGGACAACGTGAATCACGCACCAATCACATCAGCGTCAAATATGTGCTTTTCAACTGAAAAACTCAACACAAACCCACTGCTATTCGCATTACATAGAGAGCAATGCCAAAAGATCGTTATTAAAGTCAAATAAGGCACACAACAGATGCAAGGCTTTACCAGGAGTTGGACAAATCGTACTCTGACCATGCAATACCTCAATTAATTCGGTTATTGAATTTAAACAAAAATCAACAGAATCACCACTTGGAAGTCTAAGCAAAACCAATAGGCTTAATAGCAGTAAATGTAATACTTTAGGATTTGCAGGAAACATAAGGACTATGGGTTATCCACCACAAAATAATAACAATCATCAGCATTAGTCTTGGCCCAAATTTTTAAAAAATCAACTGCACTCACCATTAATGTTTTCAGAGAAGCACAATCCGTCTGTTGTTGTGATCGTTGGCAACAGAGTTTGAAAAGAAGTTGTAAAGCAGCTACACAGTTTCAAAAAACTCACCCGCCCACTTGTTGTACATTGCTCACAACATCCACTAAAACAAGGTTAAGTCTGTGAGCATGGCAGTGTATATACAATGCCTGCGGGACCTCTTACCTGACCATCTCTTGTACCCATTTATCGCACCCGGACATCACTGCCGCCCTGTCTTACACTGACCCAGACACACATTCTTATCAATAACACACGGGGCGAGTGTCTGTTCAATGCTCTTAAGAAACGACTCTGCGTCCAACCCTTCTGCTGGAATGAAGTGCAAGAATTCTTCAAGCACTGTTTCGTTATTCAAATACCGCACCACCACTGATATTTGCTCCTTTTTACTCAAGTCTTTACTTTCATCCACTATGATGGCAAAATGTCCAGCCTCCTTGATTTCTGCACTTATTTGACGTCTGACCATATCTGCCATAATACCCATAATTTCATTTTGGATATCGTGATGGATGTTTTTTGCATTTCCAGGATTGTCCTCTTTTTTTTTTAGCTGCAGTCTTATCAAACTTCCCAATTACACTGAGCAACTCAACAAAGTTTCCCCTATTGCCAGATCCATCATTCTCCCGATGTCCTCGCTGGGCAATGCCTTGGCATGCAGCATAGCGTAGAGGCTCAACCACTGCACTCATATACTCACGATTTTCTTGGACAATCTTTGCATGTCCTTTGTCAAGCATATTTCCCAATCTTGAACCGTCTTGTTTTCTCAATCTGAATTCGGCCCATGCCTCCACAGCAAACTTACGAGCTGCACTTACATGGTGGGTTTTGAAAGCTGCTGTAGCTTTCCACCAGTTGCGGTAACCGGTGACAGTGAAGGTAGACTCAGAATGGAACCCATGTCCTCCACACAGGAAATGCCTGCACGCAAAGAAGAACGTAGTATCTCTTGTGATTGAATATTCCAGCCAGGAGTACAGGTCAAACCAGCCACGAATAAAACTCCTTTGATGATTGCCAAACTGTTGCGAAGGGTACTTTTTCAATGCTGGCTGACAGGGTCCTTCCTCAGGCTGCTGGCTAACATCGCTAACAGTATTTCCACTTGCACTAAGAGCAGATTCATCCACGTTCGCTTCCGAATCCTGCTCCATTTCTTGTTCCTCTACTTCGCTCTCACAGTCCTTCGATGAACTGCTGTTGTCCTCATCCCCACTTACTTCTTTCTGCATGTCACTTTCAATTAAGATAAGCTCAGGCTGAGACACCACAGATTCCTCTGGATAAGGTCGTTTTCTGACTAAAAATCGATCCATTTTTCACGCCCGCCAAAATAATGCACGTGTCAGGCTCACGCTCACTTGTAAAAGCACAATGTGCGCGTGTGGCATCCGTTAGTCTCGCGAGACCATGGATCTGCGCCTGGATGTATACTATCAATCTCTCGCATGAGTGAGAGTGAGTGATGTCACCACCTTAAGTGATCTTAGATCAGCTTAACTGATCTGAGGACAGCAACGGCAAGACATTGACAACAAACGAAGTAAAGATGAGTCGGCTGGGGTGATATACTGCGTCCGGTCCTCCCGATGTGGCCTTTTATAAATTGGCGAGATCCGACGCAGACTGTGAGACCGCTTTGCTGAACATCTACGCTCTGTCCGCCAGAGAAAGCAGGATCTCCCAGTGGCCACACATTTTAATTCCACATCCCATTCCCATTCTGACATGTCCATCCACGGCCTCCTCTACTGTAAAGATGAAGCCACACTCAGGTTGGAGGAACAACACCTTATATTCCGTCTGGGTAGCCTCCAACCTGATGGCATGAACATCGACTTCTCAAACTTCCGCTAATGCCCCACCTCCCCCTCGTACCCCATCTGTTACCTATTTTTATGCACACATTCTTTCTCTCACTCTCCATTTTCTCCCTCTGTCCCTCTGAATATACCTCTTGCCCATCCTGTGGGTCCCCCCCCCCCTTGTCTTTCTCCCCGGACCTCCTGTCCCATGATCCTCTCATATCCCCTTTTGCCAATCACCTGTCCAGCTCTTGGCTCCATCCCTCCCCCTCCTGTCTTCTCCTATCATTTTGGATCTCCCCCTCCCCCTCCCACTTTCAAATCTCTTACTGACTCTTCCTTCAGTTAGTCCTGACGAAGGGTCTCGGCCTGAAACGTCGATTGTACCTCTTCCTAGAGATGCTGCCTGGCCTGCTGGGTTCACCAGCAACTTTGATGTGTGTTGCTTGAATTTCCAGCATCTGCAGAATTTCTGTTGTTTGCAGTTAATTTCTTGGTGGGGCTATTGCAATTTCTGCTGGGGCTATAGCCCCAGCTAGCACCACCTTAGCGCTGCCCCTGAACACATGTTGCACTCCCTTCTCAAAATGAAAGTATCTCAGAAGTATTGGGAAACACTTTGTTGCACCTTTGTGTGAAGCATCAGTTGCTACTGAAAAGGGCAAGCCATGTTCTTTGATATACCCCACACACTTTCGTACAGAATATGGTGCAAGAGTATTTTCACGCAGAGCTTTTGCTTTAGTTTTCCCACTTGTTACACCTTTCACTATCAATGAGTCACCGTATATTTCTTTGTCAACTTTTACTCCACAATCAACACTTCTGTATGACTGATGATGCTTCACAGCATGACACACTTTATATAGTTCTGCAGCCAAGATTTTGTCACCTTGAGTTGATCGAGCTGGGGAGAAAAATTGTAACAATGATGACGTACCAGCAGTACAAGTGTTAACTTTATGTTTATCTGTGGTGGCATGTCGTTCAACTGCACTTTTTCCCTTACTGCCAATCTCCACATCACAACGGCATAGTGTACAAAAAACATGAAAGTCAACTTCTCTGCTTTTAGCAATAAATCCAAAGTCTTTGGCCCATTCATGGTTAAATATAGTCGTTCTTTTCAGCATTTCTTTAGGGGCTTGAAACAAGAACAAAAAGGTCAACCACCCTCCACTGTGGCCTCGGACAGACTGACCCTCTCAGATGTGCTGACGGGACTCGTACACTGAGGCTTATCAGCAGTGTTGATAACGGTAACTACATATAATAAAAATACGTTAACGATTGTTATAACTTTCAGTTCCCACTGTTTTAAGTATATCTGAGGTAATTTATACAAGTTTTTTAGTCAGACCCAAAAAAGGAGGACAAATTAACATCTGGCTCGAGGTGGCACTGGACGGAGGACAGTGTTCAAAAGCCGGACTGTCTGGGCTAAAGCTGGACGTCTGGCCTCCCTACTGCTGCCTGATGCATTGTGAGAGATGGAAGATTGGAAGCGGCAGGCTTGCTGCTGGTTGCGTGCCCAGAGACCTGAGTTCTTTGGGCACAGGGCTCGGAAAAAGCAATGCAACAGACTTTTAACATCATAAATCCGCCAGTTGTTTGTTATGTCTCCCTTCTCGCTGTGAAATGGGGACACCTCTTTATCCCTTATTAGGGCAAGAGAGAGCCTGTGGTATGTCAAATACCGGGTGAATGAGTAGACTTGGGATACTGCAAGTCTGTGTCTTCATTGATGCCTTGCTGCATGCTTGAGTGCTCGGTGGGGGATGCCGATGCTTTTTTGCTGGTGAAGGGGGATTATTGCCTTTCTGCTGCTTGTACATGGGAAGGGGTGCTGGGGGGGTGGGCTTTGGGGTTCTAACATTTAACTGTCATTCATTGTTTGGGGAACTCCTCTGTTTTAATGGATGTTTGTGAAGAAAAAGAATTTCAGGATGTATATTGTATACATTTCTCTGACATTAAATGTACATATTGAAATGTTGCACCTTGCTAAAATGCCCAGATCCAGAAAGCCAATTAAAATTTTTAAAAAACATGTTGATTGCCTGCCAACCCCATCATCAATAAAGTCTTTGTAGCAATCATATTGTGGTTACCAAACCCTTCCTTCCCTCCATTTCACCTTTTTTGTTTTGCAACAACCTGCTTGACATTAATCAATATAATTTTTGAATTTATTGGTCCTATAAACTGTTCAGTAATAAGGAGGTGGTGATGGAAGAGAAGCCAATCTGATTAAATTGTTTATTGTATAGAAACATAGAAAATAGGTGCAGGAGTAGGCCATTCGGCCCTTCGAGCCTGCACCGCCATTTATTATGATCATGGCTGATCATCCAACTCAGAACCCCGCCCCAGCCTTCCCGCCATACCCCCTGACCCCGTAGCCACAAGGGCCATATCTAACTCCCTCTTAAATATAGCCAATGAACTGGCCTCAACTGTTTCCTGTGGCAGAGAATTCCACAGATTCACCACTCTCTGTGTGAAGAAGTTTTTCCTAATCTCAGTCCTAAAAGGCTTCCCCTCTATCCTCAAACTGTGGCCCCTCGTTCTGGACTTCCCCAACATCGGGAACAATCTTCCTGCATCTAGCCTGTCCAATCCCTTTAGGATTTTATACGTTTCAATCAGATCCCCCCTCAATCTTCTAAATTCCAACGAGTTCAAGCCCAGTTCATCCAGTCTTTCTTCATATGAAAGTCCTGCCATCCCAGGAATCAATCTGGTGAACCTTCCTTGTACTCACTCTATGGCAAGGATGTCTTTCCTCAGATTAGGGGACCAAAACTGCACACAATACTCCAGGTGTGGTCTCACCAAGGCCTTGTACAACTGCAGTAGTACCTCCCTGCTCCTGTACTCGAATCCTCTCGCTATAAATGCCAGCATACCATTCGTCTTTTTCACCGCCTGCTGTACCTGCATGCCCACTTTCAATGACTGGTGTATAATGACACCCAGGTCTCGTTGCACCTCCCCTTTTCCTAATCGGCCACCATTCAGATAATAATCTGTTTTCCTATTTTTGCCACCAAAGTGGATAACTTCACATTTATCCACATTAAATTGCATCTGCCATGAATTTGCCCACTCACCCAACCTATCCAAGTCACCCTGCATCCTCTTAGCATCCTCCTCACAGCCAACACCGCCACCCAGCTTCATGTCATCCGCAAACTTGGAGATGCTGCATTTAATTCCCTCATCCAAGTCATTAATATATATTGTAAACAACTGGGGTCCCAGCACTGAGCCTTGCGGTACCCCACTAGTCACCGCCTGTCATTCTGAAAAGGTCCCGTTTATTCCCACTCTTTGCTTCCTATCTGCTAACCAATTCTCCACCCACACCAATACCTTACCCCCAATACCGTGTGCTTTAAGTTTGCACACTAATCTCCTGTGTGGGACCTTGTCAAAAGCCTTTTGAAAATCCAAATATACCACATCCACTGGTTCTCCCCTATCCACTCTACTAGTTACATCCTCAAAAAATTCTATGAGATTCGTCAGACATGATTTTCCTTTCACAAATCCATGCTGACTTTGTCCGATCATTTCACCGCTTTCCAAATGTGCTGTTATCACATCCTTGATAACTGACTCCAGCAGTTTCCCCACCACCGACGTTAGGCTAACCGGTCTATAATTCCCTGGTTTCTCTCTCCCTCCTTTTTTAAAAAGTGGGGTTACATTAGCCACCCTCCAATCCTCAGGAACTAGTCCAGAATCTAACGAGTTTTGAAAAATTATCACTAATGCATCCACTATTTCTTGGGCTACTTCCTTAAGCACTCTAGGATGCAGACCATCTGGCCCTGGGGATTTATCTGCCTTCAATCCCTTCAATTTACCTAACACCACTTCCTTACTAACATGTATTTCGCTCAGTTCCTCCATCTCACTGGACCCTCTGTCCCCTACTATTTCTGGAAGATTATTTATGTCCTCCTTAGTGAAGACAGAACCAAAGTAATTATTCAATTGGTCTGCCATGTCCTTGCTCCCCATAATCAATTCATCAATTATAGGTTATTCAATTTGAACAAAGCGTGCTAAAGACTGCCAACTTATTTTATTATTTACTATTTTGTTTAAATTTTTGTGTCAACTATAAAAGCTTACATCTTGATGGTATGAACATTCATTTCATTTCTCTCCCTTTCCCTTCTTTGTCTGTGATTGCCCGTTCTGACTGTGCTGTCACCCCTTCTCTTCTCACTTCCCTCTGGTGCCCCGCCTCCTTCCTCTTGTGTCTGTGATGTAACCAGTTAGGATTCTCTCCACTGTAAATCTATAGAAGTGTGTCAAAGTTTCAGTGACATCCAATTCTATGCAAACTACGAAGGAAGTAGAGGCACTGTAGTGGCTTCATTGTGTTGACACTTAGCTGCTGGTCCCAGGACATATCCTCTGATATTAAAACACCAAGGAATTTAAAGCTATGCCTATATTCACCTGCATTCCCCCAATGATGACTGGCTTTTTCCTCCTGTAGTCAATAATCAGGCTTTTGGTGTTGCTGATGTTGAGCGATAAGACACTGTTGTGGCACCATGCAGCTAGATTTTCAGTCTCCCTCCTATATGCAATTTTGTCACCACCTTTAATTCGGCCTACGACAGTGGTGTCAGCAAACTTAAACATGGCTTTGGAGCTGTACTTAGCCACACAGACATACTATAATGTCAGTAGAACAGGGGGCTAAACACACATCCCTGTGTTGCACCTGTGTGACAGTGCATGTTTGGTTGTGTTATCTGTACTGACAAGGGTCTGCCAGTGAGGAAATCAAGGATCTAGATGCACAGAGTGTTATTGAGGTCCAGATCTTGGAGTTTAGTGATGAACTTCGAGGGGATGATATGTTGAATACTGAGCTGTTCTCAATGAAGAGCATCCTGATGTTCTCAGCTCTAGAAAATCTTCATTGCCCAGATGTTCCAGAGCTGAGAGAAGAATCAATGAAATGGCATCTACTGTGACCTGTTGAGAAAGTAGGCAAATAGGAGCAGATCCAGGTCACTACTCAGACAGGAGTTGAGCTAATTCATGACCAACCTCCGCAAGCATATCTTCACAGTGGATGCAAGTGCTACTGGATGAATCAATGAAGCAGGTTACCACATTCTTCTTGGACAATGGGATGACTGACCCCTGCTTGAAGCAGGTGAGTATCTCAGAATGAAAGTCAGAGGTTGAAGATGTCCATAAATAATCCAGCCAGTGGATTTGCACAGGTCTTCAGTACTTGGCCAGGTACATCATCTGGATATTTCTGTCCTTGGAATCATCCTCCTGAATTAAGCTCTTTTTGGCCTTAGAGACTGAGATGACATGGTCATTGGGGGCTATGGTATTTGTGAAAGTAACTCTCAGCTCTGTCAGTCAATGCCAGCATAAAAAGCAATGGGCTCTTCTGGGAGTGAAACCCCATTGTCACTTATGTTGCTTGGAGGAGGTGATGGCATTCAAGTCCTGCCACAGTTGCCAAACATCCCTCTGTAATTCATTTATTCTGGAATTACCACTTTTTATATGTCATGGCTTGTAGGGTGAGCACCCAGTTTCCTTAGCTATATGAGCTTGGATGTTCATCAGGGCTTTTGTTACCAAAGTGGGAGATGGGGCCGGAGGATGGGACAGAAAAAAATCTTATTCTACTTTCCAATTTTTCTCTGAGCCTGATTCCTCTCCCCAATCCCTGGTAGAGCTGATAAATGGAGATTATGGATTAGGTTCCATTCATGTTCAATTCCTACTAGCTTGGGTACTGAAGTGGTTTTCTTGCTCTGATTCAACCACTTTCGTATCAATAGTAATAACTATTAAGACTAGTAAGACAATCCACATGGGACTGTCTTGTCTCCCTTTCTCTTCACCATTTACACCTCGGACTTCAACTACTGCACAGAGTCCTGTCATCTTCAGAAGTTTTCTGATGACTCTGCCATAGTTGGATGCATCAGCAAGGGAGATGAGGCTGAGTACAGGGCTACGGTAGGAAACTGTCACATGATGTGAGCAGAATTATCTGCATCTTGATGTGAAAAAGACTAAGGAGCTGGTGGTAGACCTGAGGAAAGCTAAGGTACCGGTCACCTCTGTTTCCATCCAGGGGGTCAGTGTGGACATGGTGGAGGATTACAAATACCTGGGGATACGAATTGACAATAAACTGCACTGGTCAAGGAACACTGAGGCTGTCTACAAGAAGGGTCAGAGCCGTCTCTATTTCCTGAGGAGACTGAGGTCCTTTAACATCTGCCGGACGATATTGAGGATGTTCTACGAGTCTGTGGTGGCCAGTGTTATCATGTTTGCTGTTGTGTGCTGGGGCAGCAGGCTGAGGGTAGCAGACACCAACAGAATCAACAAACTCATTCGTAAGGCCAGTGATGTTGTGGGATGGAACTGGACTCTCTAATGGTGGTGTCTGAAAAGAGGATGCTGTCTAAGTTGCATGCCATCTTGGTCAATGTTTCCCATCCTCTACATAATGTACTGGGTGGGCACAGGAGTACATTCAGCCAGAGACTCATTCCACCGAGATGCAGCACAGAGCGTCATAGGAAGTCATTCCTGCCTGTGGCCATCAAACTTTACAACTCCTCCCTTGGAGGGTCAGACTCCCTGAGACAATAGGCTGGTCCTGGACTTATTTCATAATTTACTGGCATAAATTACATACTGCTATTTATCTATTTATGGTTCTATTACTATTTATTATTATGGTGCAACTGTAACGAAAACCAATTTCCCCCGGGATCAATAAAGTATGACTATGACTAACTAAAGTGCTAATGGTGTGCCAGTTTTATGAGGTGGATCCTCAATCCATTTAATGAAATGATCCACCAAGACCAAGCAGTATTTATTCTCTTCTCTTTGTGGCAACTGTTCTTATAAAATCGAATTGGTATATTTTGGCAAAGACCTTTTGCATATCTGTAATAACAGGAGAAAGCAATTTCAGCACAAACAATATTCCACCTTTTAGTGTGATCACAAGTCACCAAAAAGCTTATATTTATAATGTATGTTAGTCAAGACTAAGACTATTTACAAACCTCACTAGATCTCCTTTGTTTCATTTGAGGCCCACAAGGAACTTTCCCTATATCAATGACCTGGCACTTGCAATGGGAGCAAAGTTTTTTAGGGACCTGAAGCACAATCATAACAGACCCAATTGCAATGCCAAGTCTTTTGAGAATTGAAGGCGACAACCAAACCAGGTAGAATCCTTGGCCAGTTCATTCCAATTTGCTGATCACCCGGTAACTACAACTCATATACAGTAATGTGGCCAAAACACACATTCCCCTGCCTGCAAATGCAATAATCAGCCTGAAATAATGGACTACATTATCACATCCTCCCCTAAACATTACCTTGGAAGCATCTTCGAGATAAACTTCTTTCCCAAAAAGGCCATACAATGGAATGTAGAACTGCAATCTCAATTTATAAATGTCATCCCAACCATACAAAAATCAACACGGCCAAAAAATTACAAACAACCACTGAATATTGGAAATACTTAGGTTAGCCGGTGGAAAGAGAAACTGAGTTAATGTTTCAGGCCAGTAATCTTTCATTAGCTCTAACGAAACTAGTTTCAGATTTTTCCAAACTTCTGTTTTTTTGCAATGAGCAATTACAAATCAAAGTTAAAGTCAATTTATAATTTTACCAACATCAGTTGTTATAAAGCATCAAAACTCAAGTGCAAAGTACTTTCCAACATGTCAGTCCAAGATGAGGCCATGCTCAGAGGAGCAACACTTTATATTCCATCTGGGTAGCCTCCAATCTGATGGCATGAGTATCAATTTATCCTTCCGGTAAAAAAAAAATTCCCTCCCCTTCCCCTCTTCTATTCCCCATTCTGGTCTCCCACCTCTTCTCTCCTGCCCATCACCTCTCCCTGGGTCCCATCCTCCTACCCTTTCTCCTATGGACCACTCCCCTCTCCTATCAGATTCCTCTTTCTCCAGTCACTTATCTTTCCTACCACCTGGCTTCACCTATCACCTTCTAGCTATTCCCCCTCCCCTCCCCCATCCTTTTATCCTGGCATCTTCCCCCTTCCGTTTCACCCTGAAATGTTGACTGTTTATTTATTTCCATAGATGCTGCCTGACCATCTGTAGACTTTGTGTTTCTGAAGTACTTTTTTTGTTTAACTCTTACACTGCTGAGATGTTCCACCACTACTGCTGACAGCTCGTTCTACACTCTCAGTACCCTTTCAGTGAAGAAATTCCCCCTCACTCTCCCCTTAAACATTTCACCCTTCACCTTTAACCTATGATCTCCAATTCTAACCTCACTAATCATCAGTAGAAAAAGCCTGCTTGCATTTACCCAATCTACACCCCTCATAATTTTGTATACCACTACTAAATCTCCTTTATTCTCTTAGAATAAAGTCCCAACCAATTTGACATTTCTCTATAACTCAGGTCCTTAAGATGCGCAACATCCCTGTAAATTTCCTCTGTATTCTTTCAAGTTTATTGTTTTTCCTGCAGGGTGGTGACCAAAATGAAAACAGTACTCCAAATTTGGCCTTACCAACATCTTATACGACTTCAACATAGCATCCAAAGTCCTGCACTCAATGCTTTGATTTAAGAAGGCCAAAGTACCAAAAATTCTCTTTATGACACTATCTAGGCACTTTTTAGTTATTCTGGATCTGTATTCTCATTTCCCTCTGTTCTACTGCACCTCAGTGCCCCACTGTTTACTGTGTAAGTCCTAGCTTGGTTTGTCCTTACAAAGTGCAACACCTCACACCTGTCTGCATTAAATTCTGTCATTTATCAGTCCATTTTTCCAGCTGGTCCAGATACTACTGCAAATATTGGTAGCCTTCCTAGCTGTCTACTACAACCTTGGTGTCATCTACAAATTTGCTGATCCTGGTTATCACATTTTCATCTATATTAATGATATGAATGATAAACAACAACGGACCCAGAAATGGTCCCTGTGGCACATCACTAGTCATAGGCCTCCAATCCAAGAGACATCCATCAACTACCACTCTCTGGCATCACCCATGAAGACAATTTCTAATACAATATACTACCTCATCTTGAATGCCAAGTTGCTTAACCTTCTTGACTAATCTACCATGCGGGACTTTGTCAAAGGCCTTGCTGAAGTCCATGTAGACAATATCTGGCCTTCATCAATTTTCCTGATAACTTCCTCGAAAAGCTAAGATGAGTTACCATGCACAAAGCCATGTTGACTATCCCTAATCAATCCCTATCTATCCAAATATTTGTATATCTAGTCTCTTAGAATACCTTCCAATTACTTACCCACTACTGATATCAGGCTCACTGGTTTCCAATTTCCTGGCTAATTCTGACAGTCTTCCTTAAACAATGGAAGAAGATTAACTATCCAACAATCCTCCAGCACCTTACCTCTGCTAAGGCCCCTCCATTTCTGCACTAGCCTCCCACAAGGTCCAAGAGAGCATCTTGTCAGGCAATTTGTCTCAAGGCATTAAACACCTCCTCCTCAGTAATCTGTATACAGTCCATGCAGTCTATGACATCAATATCATGTTGCCTCATTTCTATATTCTGTGCCCATCTCCCGAGTGTACAGAACTGAGGCAACAAATCTATTGAAGTTCTCACCCACCTCTTTCGACTCTAAGGAGAGATGACCATGCTGATCTTCAATAGGATCAATTAGCAAGGAGGAGGTGCTTGCTATCCTTTTGCTCTCCATATATCTGTAGAAACCCTTGAGATTCTCCTTCACCTTGGCTGCCAGAGCAACCTCAAGCCTCTTTTAGCCCTCCTAACTTCATTCTTAAAATAAATTTAAATGATTTAACATGCTTCATACCAAGCTTTTAATTGTTAGTAACCCAAGGACAGTTTTTTGAAAGAAAGGGTCAATAACATATAGAGTAGGAGTTAATTCTAGGGTAATGTTACTAAGTAAATCTCATACTTGTTACTAAAGTGCATTCCACAAGACCCACAAATCTTTTCCTTGATGAATTCTGGTATTCAATATGAAACTGTTTCCTTAAATGGTACTGTAATTAAAATGGTAGAATTTTAAGCCATAGTAGCAAGGGCTGCAACAAATTAAAGTTTCATACATTACCCATAACCTTTTTTTTAAAACGATCAACCTAAGAACAGATTATCATTACACAGTATATTTTCAGAATTTCACATTTACAAAAAAATAAATGAAAAACTAGAGTTTAATTGGACAAAAATGGAGAAATTTGAAACAACAACTTAAGCTTTGACCAAAAAGTTAGTGCTAGCTTTTTGGGAAATACTTCAAAGCTCAAAGTAAATAATTAAAGTACATATATGTTACTATATAAGTCCTGAGATTCATTTTCTTGGGGGCAATCACATTAAATGAAAGAAACACTTGAATCTAAGGGGGTCCAATATCCTTGTGGGCAAGTTTGCAAGAGCTGTTGGGAGTGGTTTAAATTAATATAGCAGGGGGATAGGAACCAGTATGATAGAGCTGAGGAACAGCCAGCAGGTTTACAAGTAGATGATGGATTTAGAATGAATGTAAGGAAGGACAAGCCAATGATTGGATACAATGCAGACTGAGCAAAGATTTAAGTTGTACCACAGAGGCAAAATTCATAAGGGTGAAGAATTCAGAACTGAAAAGGCTGTATTTAAATGCACATAGCATTTGAAATAAGGTGAAGGAACTCATGGCACAATTAGAGATTTGTTGGTGTGATGTGGGCATCACTGAGTCATGGCTGAAAGAAGGTCATAGTTGGGAGTTTAACATCAAAGGAGATACTTTGTATCGAAAGGACAGGCAGAAAGGCATAGACAGTGGTATGGCTCTGTAGATAAGAGATAGAATTACATCTTTAGAATGAGGTGACATAGGGTCAGAGAATGTCGAATCTTTGTGGGTGGAGTTAAAAAATGCAAGGGTTAAAAAAGCATAATGGGAATCATATAGGCTGCCAAATAGTAGCCAAAATGTGGGGTTGAGATTGCAAAGAGAGGAAAGGGTATGTAATAAGGCTAATGTCACAATTGTAAAGGGGAACTTCAATATGCAAGGGCGGGGGGTTGGGAAAATCAGCTTGGTGTCAGATCGCAAGAGAGGGAATTTGTTGAATGCCTACAAGATGGCTTTTTAAGAGTAGCTTGTGCTTGAGCCTACTATGGGAAAGGTCATCTTAGATTGAGTGTTGTGTAATAACCCAGGTCTTAGTAGTCAGCTTAATGTAAAGGAACCCTTATGAGGCAGTGATCACAATATGATTGAATTCATAATGAAACTTGAAAGAGAGAAGCATAAGTCACATGTATCAGTATCACAATGGAATAAAGGGAATTACAGAGGCATGAGAGAGAAGCTTGCCCGGGTGGATTGGAGGGGGATACTGGGGATGGGGGCAGAACAGATGTGGCTGAAGTTTCCAGGAATAATTCACAAGGTGCAGGTGTCCCACTGAAGAAGTTCTCAGATGGCAGGGATAGTCAACTGTGGCTGACAAGCTAAGTCAAGGACTGCATAAAAGCCAAGGAAAAGGCATATATGGTAGCAAAAGTTGGGAAGCTGGTGATTGGGAAACATTTAAAATCCAAGAAAAAGCAACTAAAAAAGCTACAAGGGAAAAGATAAAATATGAGGGGAAACTAGCTGATAATATAAAGTTTCTCAGTAATATAAAGAGTAAGAGGGAGGTGAGAGTTGATATTGGACCATTGGAAAATTATGCTGGTGAGGTAGTAATGGAGGACAAAGAAATGGCAGTTGAACTTAATAGGTACTTTGCATCAGTCTTCACTGTGGAAGACACTAGTTGGATGCTAGAGGTCTATGCATGTCAGGGAGCAGGAGTGAGTGCCATTGCTATTACAAAGGAAAAACTGCTAGGCAAACTGAAAGGTACTTCAGTATTTTAGTTTCAATATAATTATGGAGAAGGATAGAACTGGACCCAGGGTTGAGATTTTTGATTGGTGAAAGGCTAACCTTCAGGAGATGCTAAAGGATTTAGAAGGAGTCGATTGGGACAATTTGTTTTATGGGAAGGATATAATAGAGAAATGGAGGTCATTTAAAGGTGAAATTTTGAGGGTACAGAATCCTTATGTTCCTGTTAGGTTGAAAGGAAAGGTTAAAAGTTTGAGAGAGCCTTAGTTTTCAAGGGATACTGGGAACTTGGTTCAGAAAAAGAGAGAGATCTACAACAAATATAGGCAGCTTGGAGTAAATGAGGTGCTCGTGTGCAATATAAAGAATGTAAAAAGAATCTTAAGAAAGAAATTAGAAAAGCTAAAAGAAGCTATGAGGTTGCTTTGGCAAGTAAGGTGAAAATAAATCCAAAGGATCTCTACAGTTATATTAATAGCAAAAGGATAGTGAGGGATAAAATTGGTCCCTGAGAGAATCAGAGTGGATGGCTATGTGTGGAGCCAAAAGAGATGGGGGAGATTTTGAACAATTTCTATTCTTCAGTATTCACTAAGGAGAAAGATATTGAATTGTGTAAGGCAAGGGAAACAAGTAGGGTAGTTATGGAAACTACGATGATCAAAGAAGAGGAAGTACTGGTGCTTTTAAGGAATATAAAAGTGGATAAGTCTCCGGGTCCTGACAGTATATTCCCTGGGACCTTGAGGGAAGTTAGTGTGGAAATAGCAGGGGCTCTGACAGAAATATTTCAAATGTCATTAGAAACAAGGATGGTGCCGGAGGATTGGCGCATTGCTCATGTTGATCCATAGTTTAAAAAGGGTTCTAAGAGTAAACCTAGCAATTATCGGCCTGTGAGTTTGACATCAGTGGTGGGTAAATTAATGGAAAGTATTCTGAGGGATGGTATATATAATTAACTGGATAGACAGGGTCTGATTAGGAACAGTCAACATGGATTTGTGCGTGGAAAGCCATGTTTGACAAATCTTATTGAATTTTTTGAAGATGTTACTAGGAAAGTTGACAAGGGTAAAGTGGTGGATGTTGTCTACATGGACTTCAGTAAGGCCTTTGATAAGGTTCCACACGGAAGATTAGTTAGGAAGGTTCAATCATTAGGTATTAATATTGAAGTAGTAAAATGGATTCAGCAGTGGCTGGATGGGAGACGACAGAGAGTAGTGGTGGATAACTGTTTGTCAGGTTGGAGGCCGGTGACTAGTAGTGTGCCTCAAGGATCTGTACTGGGTCCAATGTTATTTGTCATATACATTAATGATCTGGATGATGGGGTGGTAAATTGGATTAGTAAGTATGCAGATGATACTAAGATAGGTTGAGTTGTGGATAATGAAGTAGGTTTTCAAAGCTTGGAGAGAGATTTAGGCCAGTTAGAAGAGTGGGCTGAAAGATGGCAGATGGAGTTTAATGCTGATAAATGTGAGGTGCTACGTTTTGGTAGGACTAATCAAAATAGGACAGACATGGTAAATGGTAGAGCATTGAAGACTGCAGTAGAACAGAGGTATCTAGGAATAATTGTGCATAGTTCCCCGAAGGTGGAATCTCATGTGGATAGGGTGGTGAAGAAAGCTTTTGGTATGCTGGCCTTTATAAATCAGAGCATTGAGTATAGGAGTTGGGATGTAATGTTGAAATTGTACAAGGGATTGGTAAGGCCAAATTTGGAGTATTGTGTACAGTTCTGGTCACCGAATTATAGGAAAGATGTCAACAAAATTGAGAGAATACAGAGAAGATTTCCTAGAATGTTACCTGGGTTTCATCTCTTAAGTTACAGAGAAAGGTTGAACAAGTTGAGTCTTTATTCTTTGGAGCGTAGAAGGTTGAGGGGGGACTTGATAGAGGTATTTAAAATTATGAGGGGGATAGATAGAGTTGATGTGGATAGGCTTTTTCCATTGAAAGTGGGGGAGATTCAAACAAGAGGACATGAGTTGAAAGATAAAGGGCAAAAGTTCAGGGGTAACATGAGGGGGAACTTCTTTACTCAGAGAGTGGTAGCTGTGTGGAACGAGCTTCCAGCAGAAGTGGTTGAGGCAGGTTCAATGTTGTCATTTAAAGTTAAATTGGATAGCTATATGGACAAGAAAGGAATGGAGGGTTATGGGCTGAGTCCAGGTCGGTGGGACTAGGTGAGAGTAAGAGTTCGGCATGGACTAGAAGGGCCAAGATGGCCTTATTTCCGTGCTGTGATTGTTATATGGTTATATGGTATTAAGGTGGATAAGTAACCTGGATCAGATGGACGACATCCCAGAATCCTGAGGGAGGTTGCTGAAGAAATAACGGATGCATTGGTCATGATCTTTCAAGAGTCACTTGATTATGGCACGGCTCCAAAGGACTGGAAAGTTGCAAATGCCACTCCACTCTTTAAGAAGGGAGGAAGACAAAAGAGAGGAAATAATAGGCCTGTTAACCGAACCTCAGAGGTTGGGAAAGTGTTGGAGTCTATTATTAAGGAGAAGGTTTCAGGGTACTTGGAGACTAATAAAATAAGTCAAAAGCCAGCAGGGTTTTTGTCAAGGGAAATCTTACCCACCACGTCTGTTAGAATACTTCGAGAAAGTAACAGGCAGGGTGGACAAAGGAGAGGCAGTGGATCTCATTTACTTAGATTTTCAGAGGGCATTTTATAAGGTGCCTCACATGAGGTTGCTTTATAAGATAAAACCCTATGGCATTACAAGAGATATACTAGCATGGATAGAGGAATAGCTGACAGGTAGGAGACAGTGAGAGGGAATAAAGGAGGCCTTTTCTGGTTGGCTGCCAGTGACTAGTGGTATTCCTCAGGAGTCAGTTTTGGGACTGCTACTTTTTACATTGTTTGTCAGTGGCTTAGATAATGGAATTGATGGGTTTGTGCAAAGTTTGCAGATGATACGAAAATAGGTGGAGGGGTAGGTAGTGCTGAGGAGGCAAAACGATTGCAGCAGAACTTAGACAAATTGGAAGAATGGGCAAAAAAGTGGCAGATGGAATACAGTGTTGGGAAATGTATGATAATGCATTTTGGTAGGAGGAACAATAGTGCAGACTATTATCTAAATGGGGAGAAAATTCAAATACCAGAGGTGCAAAGGGACTTAGGAGTCCTCATTCAAATCTCCCAGAAGGTTAATTCACAGAAACACATACAAAGTGCTGGAGGAATTCAGCCCGCTAGGCAGCATGTATAGAAAACAGTACAGTTGGTGTTTCGGGCTGAGACGCTTCAGCAGGCCTGGAGAAGAAAAGATGGATCTGTAAACGTCAGGAGCTGTTAACTGCAAATGAACTGTACAATAGTTAATAAATAGTTAATAAACAAATACCAATAAATAACGAGCACAAAATATTAAGATAAAAAATTCCTTAAGCGAGTGAAGTTACTCCCTTTTGCTCAAAGGCCTGATGGCTGAGAGGTAGTAACTGTTCTTGAACCTGGTGGGGCAAATCCAGTGGCAACTGTACCTTCTACCTGATGGCAGTAGCAAGAAAAGAGCATGGCCTGGGTGGTGAGGAACTTTGATGACGTATGTTGCTTTCTTCTGGCAAATTTTCATGTAGATGTGCTCAATGGTTGGGTGGGTTTTACCCGTGATGTACTGGGCCAACCCCTAAATCTGCAAATACAAAGAGGAAAAAAAAAGTAATAATAATTTTTAAAAAAGCAACAAATATTGATGAGATAAAGAGTCATTGAAAGTGAGTCCTGTTCAGTGATGTGGTGAGTGAAGTTATCCCATCTGATTCAAAAGTCTGATATTTTAAGGATAATAACTGTTCCTGGACCTGATGGAGCAGGTCCTGAGGCTCCGATACCTTCTTCCTAATGGCAGCAATGAGATGAGAGCATGGCCTAGATGGTAGGGCTCCTTGATGATGGGTGCTGCTTTCCTGTTCCATGTGGATGTGGTCAATGCTAGAGAGGGTTTTACCCATAATGGATTGGGTCATATCTGCTACTTTTTGTAGGTTTTCCATTCAAGGGAATTGGTGCTTCCACACCAGGCCGTGATGCAACCAGCCAATATACTCCCCACCACACATCTATAGAAGTTTGTCAAAATTTTAGATGACATGCTGAATCCTTGCAAAGTTGTAAGTAACTAGTGGCACTGCCATGCTTTCTTTGTAATGTTGTACCCAAGATTCTCTGAAATGGTGACACCGAGGTATTTATTGTTGCTGACCCTCACCACCTCTGATGCCCTGATGAGGATTGGCTCATGGACCACTAGTCTGCTCCTCTCAAAGTCAAGTATCTGCTCCTTGGTCTTGCTGACAATGAGTGAGAGGTTATTGTAGCACCACTCGGCCAGATTTTCAACACAACATACTCTGCGGATGCTGGGGTCAAAGCAACACTCACAACACGCTGGAGGAACTCAGCAGGTCGGGCAGCATCCGCGGAAACGTTTAGTCAACGTTTCGGGCCGAAACCCTTCATCGGGACTGAAGAGGGAAGGGCCAGATTTTCAACCTCCTTCCTATGTGTTGAATCATCACCACCTTAGATTCAGCATATGACAGCTGTGTCAACAGCAAACTTGAATATGGCATTGGAGCTATACTTAGCCACACAGTCATAAGTGTAAAGCGAGTAGAGCAGGCTTAGTACACAACTTTGTGGTGCACCTGTGTTGAGGGAGATTGTGGAGGAGATGCTGTTGTCAATCTGACCTGAGTGGGGTCTGCAAGTGAAGAAATCCAAGATTCAATTGCACAAGGAGGTATTGAGGCCAAGGTCTTGAAGCTTTTTGATTAGTTCTGAGGGGATCATAGTATCGAATGCTGAGTTGGTCAATAAAGACATCCTGTATAAACAATAATGCATACATCAGATGTTCTAAAGGTGAGTGAAGTCAATGAGATGGCATCCGCTGTTAACCTGGTGTGATGGTACGCAAATTGGAGTGGGGATCCAAGTCCCTTCACGTGCAGGAGTTGGTATGTTTCATGACCAACCTCTCAAAACACTTTAACGCTGTGGGTAAGTGTACTGGACAACAGTCATTGAAGCAGTTTACCACATTCTTCTTAGGCACTGGTATAATTGAAGCCCGTTTATAGCAGGTGGATAACTCAGACTGCTGAAGTGAGAGGTTAAAGATATCAATGGAAACTCCAGCCTGGTGATCAGCGCAGGTCTTTAATACCTGGCCAAGTACCCTGTCTAGGCCAGATGCTTTCTGTAGGTTCACCCTTCTGAAGGATGCCCTCACAGGGTCATTTGGGGTTGAAGGAGTTTGTGAATGTGCCTTCATGTTGAGATGGTCAAAACGAGCATAAAAGGCATTGAGCTCATCTGGGACCAAAGCCTTGTTGTCACCTATGTCATCTGGTTTCACTGTAAGAGATTCAAAATAAAGCATCAATATAATTATTCAACTTTGCCAGTTCTTCAGGAGTCAGAAAGGAAGACTGAGTGGCAGCAACTTTGTGGAATAGAATCAAGAGGACAAATGTTTAATTATCAAAGTAAACTCTGGAGGGCTTGAAGAAAATGTTCCTAAAATGCCGGCTCCAGGATGGGATGAAACTTGGCCTGATGGGAAAGAAAGACAGCAGAATGGATTCACTCAATCTTCCTGACAAGTTCACGAGCACCCAGAATCTGTTTATACACCTGGATATCTCTACTTTCAGGAAGGAAAACAATTCATTTAACCAATGGAAAAAAAACTGCTGAAAGGACTCTGCGAATGAAATGTCTTGGAGGCGTTTGTATCTTGGTGTTTGGGTGACAAGGTCTTGATCCAAATTGTCAACCATCCCTTAACAGTTACAGATACCGCTGGATCTGCTTAGGTTCTCCACCATCTGCATTCTCGTGTCTTTCACAGAACCAATGTGCGAGACGCACAAATCATCTCACTTTCCTTTTACAATGATATCACAGATTGTAGATTCCAGGAGAAGGAAACCAGAGGTCCATGAGCCAGCAATCATTGGAGAATCAGAGGTGGCGAGGGTCAGTAACTGTCCTAGCTGTCAACATCTCAGAGGACTGTCCTGAAACCACCTTATAATTACTATTGTAAAGAAAGCATAACAGCACCTTTACTTTTTCAGGAGTCTGAGGAGGTTCAGCATGTCATCAAAAACTTTAGCAAACTTCTGTAGATGTGTGGTGAAGTGTGCTGAATGGCTGCATTACGGTCTGGTATGAGAACACCAATGCTACAAAAGGTAGAGGAACAACACACATCAAAGTTGCTGGTGAACGCAGCAGGCCGGGCAGCATCTCTAGGAAGAGGTACAGTCGATGTTTCAGGCCGAGACCCTTCGTCAGGACTAACTGAAGGAAGAGTGAGTAAGAGATTTGAAAGTGGGTGGGGGAGGGGGAGATCCAAAATGAAAGGAGAAGGCAGGAGGGGGAGGGATGGAGCCAAGAGCTGGACAGGTGATTGGCAAAGGGGATATGAGAGGATCATGGGACAGGAGGTCCGGGGAGAAAGACAAGGTGGGGGTGGAACCCAGAGGATGGGCAAGTGTATAGTCAGAGGGACAGAGGGAGAAAAAGGAGAGTGAGAGAAAGAATGTGTGTATAAAAAGAAATAACGGATGGGGTACAAGGGGGAGGTGGGGCATTAGCGGAAGTTGGAGAAGTCAATGCTCATGCCATCAGGTTGGAGGCTACCCAGACGGAATATAAGGTCTTGCTCCTGCCACCTGAGTGTGGCTTCATCTTTACAGTAGAGGAGGCCGTGGATAGAGATGTCAGAATGGGAATGGGATGTAGAATTAAAATGTGTGGCCACTGGGAGATCCTGCTTGCTCTGGCGGACAGAGCGTAGGTGTTCAGCAAAGCGGTCTCCCAGTCTGCGCCGGGTCTCACCAATATATAGAAGGCCACATCGGGAGCACCAGACGCAGTATATCACCCCAGTCGACTCACAGGTGAAGTGTTGCCTCACCTGGAAGGACTGTTTGGGGCCCTGAATGGTGGTAAGGAAGGAAGTGTAAGGCATGTGTAGCACATGTTCCACTTACAAGGATAAGTGCCAGGAGAGAGATCGGTGGGGAGGGATGGGGGGGACGAATGGACAAGGGAGTTGCGTAGGGAGCGATCCCTGCAGAAAGCGGGGGGGGGGGGGGGGGAGGGAAAGATGTGCTTAGTGGTGGGATCCCGTTGGAGGTGGCGGAAGTTACGGACAATAATATGTTGGACCCGGAGGCTGGTGGGGTGGTAGGTGAGGACCAGGGGAACCCTATCCCTAGTGGTGTGGCCGGAGGATGGAGTGAGAGCAGATGTACGTGAAATGGGGGAGATGCGTTTGAGAGCAGAGTTGATAGTGGAGGAAGGGAAGCCCCTTGGAGGACATCTCCCTCGTCCTGGAATGAAAAGCCTCATCCTGAGAGCAGATGCGGCGGAGACGGAGGAATTGCGAGAAGGGGATGGCATTTTTGCAAGAGACAGGGTGAGAAGAGGAATAGTGCAAGAGACAGGGTGAGGAGGAATAGTGCAAGAGAGGGTGAGAAGAGGAATAGTGCAAGAGAGGGTGAGAAGAGGAATAGTGCAAGAGACAGGGTGAGAAGAGGAATAGAAAATAGAAAAGGTAGAGGATTCGGACCAGTACATCACAAGTAAAATCCTCCCAACCACTGAGCACATCTACATGAAACATTGCCATAGAAAAGCAGCGTCCATCATCAGAAGTCCTCACCACCCAGATCATGCTCCTTTTTTTGCTGCTGCCATCAGCTAGAAGGTACAGGTGCTTCAGGACTCACACTACCAGGTTCAAGAACACTTACTACCCCTCAACCATCCGGCTCTTGAACAAAAAAGGATAGCTACCCTCATTTAAGGACTCTGTTATACTGTTATTTCATGCTCTTTATTTATTACTATTTATTTTTATCTGGATTTGCAAGTTTGTTTACAGTTGACAGTTGATGTTTACAGATTAGTTACTGTTCTATAGATTTGCTAAGTATAACCACAGAAAAAGAATCTCAGGGTTGTATGTGGTGACCTGGATGTACTCTGATAATAACTTTTACTTTGAGTTAGAGCATCTTTAATGCACTACTCAATTTGATTAAGACACCATGAGCAAGTAAGTGCTCACTGAAACCTAATCTGGGGTTCACCAGGACTGCCTTATCAAAGATTTAATCTAAACATGGGGCAAATATTTGAATTACAAAGGTGAGAACAAAATAGCCTGTCCTTGATATTAAGGTAGTATTTAACTGAATATGACATCAAATTGAATCAACGGACATCAATGTGATAAAACATCAATTACATAGATAGAAAGTAACAGTCAAATTGCCAAAGTGCCCATGACCATCTTCAGCGAAACTGTTCACTTCCCCTCAACATTCAATGGCATTACCATCACTTCTCCCTCCGTCACCGATACCCTGGAAGTCTTTATTGATTGTGGTTTTGAAAGCAGGTTAGACACTGGATATTCTATGATTATCCTTCTCACAGTAAACAGGGATTTTATGAAATATTCTTTACTTGCCTGAATGCGTACAACTCCTAAAATGCTCAAGCAGCTTGAAAGCTTCCAGGACAAAGTAGTTTGATGGGTCGGTGCAGAGAATTGAATTTAATTCGACATGAAAATTCACATTCCAAATGATCAACTTTGATGGAATCACCAAAACCTGTTTATCATCTCAAATAGATGTAATGGTATAAAAATAACACACTCAGGGCATTTACAATGGCAGCTGCATAAAAAGGACGATCATCAGGGACACCAGCCACCCCAGCCACAACTGCTCCAGCTGCTTCCGTCTGGCAAACGGTGCCACAGTATTAAGGCCAGGACCAACAGGCTCTGGGACAGCTTCTTTCACCAGGCCATCCCAACTATCAATAATTGTTGATCTGATTCTATATCCGACTGTACATACATGTATACAAAACAATTATGTATATAATCTTGGGTGTTTGGGCAATATCCTCCCACATTTCCCTTCTTTATTGCTTGTACATAGCGACGGAGACACAACAAAGATTTTTACTCCCTCATGTTGTGAGATAGATGTAGGAAATAAAATTCTAATCCTACTCAAGTTGTTTTAGTCCAGCCACACCAAAAGCCAACAGAAACAATTGTTTTCATTCTTGTGTCACAAAATGGATAATCCAAACTCAAATAGTACACAAAATGCTGGAGGAACTCAGGAGGCCAGGCCGCGTTGATGAAAAAGAGAAAACAGTTGACGTTTCAGTCGGAGACCCTTTATCAGAACATTCTGGCCTGATGAAGGATCTCATTCTGAAACGTCGACTGTTAACTCTTATCCATAGATGCTGCCTGGCCTGCTGCGTCCCACCAGCATTTTGTGTGTGTTGCTTTTATGTGTGTTGCTTGGATTTCCAGTATCTGCAGATTTTCTCTTGTTTCAAATAACATTTGTAATTTTCAATCCAATATTGAACTCCTCCAAGTTTTCTGACATACCACTATTGTAAAAGCAAACAAACTAACAAAATTATGTTGAATAAAAGACTGTTTCTCAAAACTGTTGCTAACTAAAACGAATATGCAAAATGTACATCTGGTACCTTGTGCTTTGCTTGTAAAACTCAGTCTTCTTCTTTTCTAGGCAATCATATTGAGTAATTTGTAATTTTGGTAGTGCTGTAGACTTTCAATCAGCTGAATGAGTCCTAGTTCTGGAAAATAGCTGTTCAATTACACCAATTTTTGCCTTTTCCTCAAACACCTGCATCCATCTACATTCATTTAAATCCTTTGTAAATGCATTTACCTGGTCCATTTCCAACACCTTGCTTCTCTTTCTCGATCTGTCTCCATGTCTGGACAGATTGTCTCCTTGCATCTTTCACAAACTCACTGATTCTCACAACTACCTGGACTATACCTCTTCCCACCCTGTCACTTGTAAAAATGCCTTCTCCTTCTCTCAATTTCAGCATCTCTGCCGCATCTTCTCTCATAACGGGGCTTTTCATTTCAGAACTAAAAAGACGTCCTCCTTCTTCAATGAAAGGGGCTTTCCTTCTTCCACCATCAATGCTGCCCTCACCCGCATTGCTTCCTTTTCTTGCCTGTCTGCCCTCACCCCATCCATCCGCCACCCTACCAGGGATAGGGTTCCTCGTCCTCTCCTACCACCCCAGATTTTAGTAGAACATCAGTTCAAAATGGTTACAAGAACAACTGCTGAACATGAATCTTTCAATCCTGTAATGATGCTGAGGAAACTATGTAACCAAATATTCATAGTTCTACAATAAAATATGGCTCATTTAGTTCACCTTCTATGACATTACATTGACACAATTAGTCATAGAATGATTTAATTTCATAACATCTTTGTTTACTTATTTTGAGCAGTACAACGAACAATTCATAGTCTAATGAATTACTGATGTGCTACACAAGCTCATTAGATGTCACTTTTTATTGAAAATTATCCATAAATTAATACAAAAATGTATAAACAAATGATCAAACATGTGAAAGACAGAAGGCTTTGAGGTGAGAAGTAATACTTTGATGTTTTTCAGTGCACAGGTTGAGAACTTTGCTGATTTGTCCAGCTCTACTTAGAAACATGCAAAAACTAGACGATACAACAAATAAAATAAACAATATTTTATAAACAATTCATGCCAACATTGGAGAAAAGATTGTATTAAGTGTTTTGCACAACCGCCTGCAGTGTTCTGTCAAAATTTAAGATTCCTGGCTTTCTTCTATTAACTTCTCTGCCCAGGGCTATTTATGGAAAATATTTGCATACGATGGGGCCGGTGCACCAATAGAAATGACTAGAATGGGAAACTAAGATTTGCCACAGCATGAACCATGTTTGTTGTGGAAAGGGAACCTTAGATGAAATAATGGAAACGTATATTTATTCTCCAAAATATGGTTCAAATCACTTGATAGTCACATTAAAAATTATAATTGCAAATTACCACAAGCAGTAATACTTTGCAGATTAGGGTGTTCTCTGTCTTACAGCAGATTCCCAATGGACAACCAGTTTTGCATTTTTGAAAGATGCTTTTGCTAGCAGATGGGGACATGCAAATGAATTTATTCTCCTTTATAGAAATACACAAAACTTAAATAGTATAGAAAACACCAAACCATGAACTCTATATATTTAAGTGCTTCAAAGCCATTTGGATGGTCTGGAGGATAGTGCTAGGGGGTGGGGGAGGAGAGTGACAATAGGGGATAAGGGGCAAAGGGGAGAAGAGAGAATGATAGGAATAAGGATGCAAGAATCTGTAGGAGAATAGAAAAGAGGGGTAAGCACAAAATATAGTTACATGTAGCTATAATCAAAATGAAACACAACTAAGCTTATTTTCTGTTTCAAAGCAATATACTGGTTTCAGAAACAGCAATACATTATCATTTTGAACCACTATCAATAGCAATCGGTATTTTCTTTATTGCCACACGCTCTACCTGCATCATACTCTAACTTTAAATATATATATATATATGTGCATATATATAATACTCTTGTGAAACATCAGCTTTAAATGCAAGTGAATAAGGCTAACAGCCTTTCAAGGACAGAAGTCTAATTGAATGAAATTCCATCTTGAAAATTTTAACAAAAAAATTAGCTGAGTCCAAAAGAATTTTGTTATGTACTCAAACCAACCTTTAGGCTAAAACAAAACAATGGACAGGATAAATTTCATCCTTAGATGTCCTCTCATACTGACTGATCATGACCCAGAAATTTATTCACATGGATTGTTCCTTACTGCAGAGGATGGGGTCTGCATGATGTCACTACCATTCATTGGTGGATGAGCTCATGAACAATTAAAAATTGCAAACCAAAGATGAATACAAAAATATACAGATACATACATGTCCATACTATATCTTTAAAAAAGACATTCTATGTTGCTCATCCTTTCTCTTGGTGTGCATAACAGACCCCTGCAGAAAAATCAAAGTGCCACAGATAGGCTCATCATTTTCTACCAACAAGGAGAAATACCTCATTTATCCTTGATACAAACTCTTAAGAACCTTAAGTATAACTCCATATCCTACCATATCCTAATGTAGTGTACTACAACATCTAATACTAGAAATATTTCAAAAAGCTATTAACTTAAATGGGCATTAGCACCAACTTGATAAAGCTGACCTTCACAAATGTGGCAGTTAAGGTGGTGGGTAGGAAAGGGTAGGTTGGTAGAAATGACAAAGAAAATACATGATTTATTCAGGCAGATACACCAAAGTTATCAGCTGCCTTGGATCAAAGGAGATAATTGGACCCTCAAAACAACGCATTTTGGAAGAGGAGAAACTCAGTACTATAGAGTTGATGTTGCCACAATATTCCACACTTCCAGTCTTGCATTTTACCAATTGATAACAAATTGCCATGGTATCATTGGCCCACACAGTTCTTTTGAAACAAAATATAGCTGACTCAAATTTTTAAAAAAGTTACACTAAATAAACTGAAGCAACCAGATTTGAACATTAAGAGCCGAGAGTTGAAATAACAAACTTTCACAGAACAATCCATGGATTTCAGCAGCATGAATGCGTAGCAGTAAAGACAATTGAAACATCACTAAATCATATGTACATGAGCACGTACTAACCAAACTCCCTCACATTTAAAACTAAAGAGGTGATGTCCAGAGTATTCTGTGCCTGGTTTACAATAGCATCCGACACGCATTGATCTCAACATGTAAACTTTGTGGTTTAGTCGACTATAAATAAAAAAATATCTGGCAATTCACAGCTTATTTACAAAAAATATCATTCACTGGAAGTAAATTAACAAATGCTAGTGAATAAAAAAATTGGTAAAGATATGATTTTCAGCTAATTGAATCATATGATTGGAAAACAACTGCTCACTGCAATGCAATTATCTCCATCTCGTTCTGCAGCCTTAAAATTCAGTTTTACTCATTACCATGAAACTTACTTAGATTCATCAGTTTACGTTTCTAACTTGGCTGTTGGTGCTCTATTATCCAACTGAAAAAATGTGAACAAGAGGTTACACTGATGGAGTTCATGATATAATGAATTTCAAACCTGATGTTCCATATCCATCAGCTCTTTCTACACTGGTATTGAACAGAAATCTCTGCATAACCAAGTTTGTTGATGTCTTCTTCAAGATTATACAGTCCTGCTTTGCATTACTGCAGATTTTTTAGCCAGCAAAAATTATATATCCGTCATTTTTTTCTTGAAAAAGGACCCTAACCCTCACTAATCCGTTATGACTATTATCACTTAATAATCGCTCACTGGAGCCAGCTCCGGTGTCAAGTTTACAGTTATGTTTTTATACAAGAATTCAACTGTGATGTTTGGAAAGTACTTCAAATTTTGCAGACCATCAAGCTGTTGCCTTTCTTTCGAATGTCTCAATAGGGCGTATCTGCAACAAAAGAAAAGGATTAAGTTACATCAGACAAATGTTTTTACTGCCAATGCTTACATCTGTTTAAAAACTAGCAAACATTCTCACTTGATATATTGTTCCAATTGCTGTTAATGGACATAATTCCAAATATGGTTCAAGTTTATGCATTGTGGTTAAAATAGATTGGAAATAGCTTGAATAAATGGAGCACGAATCCAATCTTTACATTAGTATAGCTTTGTCTGAATAGGTGACAGCATGCATTCAAGTAACGCTATATTTAAAATCAACATACAACTAAAGGAACTATATTTGGTTTTATCTTCATATTTCTGCAACTTTGCCTTTAATTTACTTATTGTTTCCAGTCATTTTAGTCTCATCCAACCACAAGAACTTCTTCCACATTTTCATTATCCTCTACATGACACTTTGCAAAGTCTTTACAGCAAGGATATGTTTTTTTAAGCCAGGGTTTATCTAGATAGACAGGGTCTGATTAGCAACAGTCAACATGGATTTGTGTGTGGACGGTCATGCTTGACAAATCTTATTGAATTTTTTGAAGAGGTTACTAGGAAAGTTGACGAGGGTAAAGCAGTGGACGTTGTCTATATGGACTTCAGTAAGGCCTTTGACAAGGTTCTACATGGAAGGTTAGTCAGGAAGGTTCAATCGTTAGATATTAATATTGAAGTAATAAAATGGATTCAATAGTGGCTGGATGGGAGATGCCAGAGTAGTAGTGGATAACTGTTTGTCAGGTTGGAGGCTGGTGACTAGCGGTGTGCCTCAAGGATCTGCACTGGGTCCAATGTTGTTTGTCATATACATTAAAGACCTGGATGATGGGGTGGTAAACTGGATTAGTAAGTATGTAGATGATACTAAGATAGGTGGCGTTGTGGATAATGAAGTAGGTTTTCAAAGCTTGCAGAGAGATTTAGGCCTGTTAGAAGAGTGGGCTGAAAGATGGCAGATGGAGTTTAATGCTGATAAATGTGAGGTGCTACGTTTTGGTAGGACTAATCAAAATAGGACATACATGGTAAATGGTAGGGCATTGAAGAATGCAGTAGAACAGAAGGTTCTAGGAATAATTGTGCATAGTTCCCTGAAGGTGGAATCTCATGTGGATAGGGTGGTGAAGAAAGCTTTTGATATGCTGGCCTTTATAAATGGAGCATTGAGTATGGGAGTTGGGATGTAATATTAAAATTGTTCAAGGCATTGGTAAGGCCAAATTTGGCATATTGTGTACAGTTCTGGTCACTGAATTACAGGAAAGATGTCAAAAAAATAGAGAGAGTACAGAGAAGATTCACTAGAATGTTGCCTGGGTTTCAGCACCTAAGTTACAGAGAAAAGTTGAACAAGTTGGGTCATTATTCTTTGGAGCATAGAAGGTTGAGGGGGGACTTGATAGAGGCATTTAAAATTATGAGGGGGATAGATAGAGTTGACGTGGATATGCCTTTTCCATTGAGAGTAGGGGAGATTCAAACAAGAGGACGTGAGTTGAGAGTTAGCGGGCAAAAGGACTTCAACTACTGCTCAGAGTCTTGTCATCCTCAGAAGTTTTCGGATGACTCTGCCATAGTTGGATGCATCAGCAAGGGAGATGAGGTTGAGTACAGGGCTACGGTAGGAAACTTGGTCACATGGTGTGAGCAGAATTATCTGCAGCTTAATGTGAAAAAGACTAAGGAGCTGGTGGTGGACCTGAGGAGAGCTAAGGTACCGGTGACCCCTGTTTCCATCCAGGGGGTCAGTGTGGACATGGTGGAGGATTACAAATACCTGGGGATACGAATTGACAATAAACTGGACTGATCTAAGAACACTGAGGCTGTCTACAAGAAGGGTCAGAGCCGTCTCTATTTCCTGAGGAGACTGAGGTCCTTTAACATCTGCTGGATGATGCTGAGGACGTTCTACGAGTCTGTCGTGGCCAGTGCTATCATGTTTGCTGTTGTGTGCTGGGGCAGCAGGCTGAGGGTAGCAGACACCAACAGAATCAACAAACTCATTCGTAAGGCCTGTGATGTTGTGGGGATGGAACTGGACTCTCTCACGGTGGTGTCTGAAAAGAGGATGCTGTCTAAGTTGCATGCCATCTTGCTCAATGTCTCCCATCCACTACATAATGTACTGGGTGGGCACAGGTGTACATTCAGCTAGAGACTCATTCCACCGAGATGCAAAACAGAGTGTCATAGTAAGTCATTCCTGCCTGTGGCCATCAAACTTTACAACTCCTCCCTTGGAGGGTCAGACACCCTGAGCCGATAGGCTGGTCCTGGACTTATTTCATAATTTACTGGCATAATTTACATATTACTATTTAACTATTTATGGTTCTATTACTATTTATTATTTATGGTGCAACTGTAACGAAAACCAATTTCCCCCTGGATCAATAAAGTATGACTATGAGATCCATGAAAGCAAAAGAGTACAGCAAAGAATGAGTGACAGTTAAAATTATTAGAGCTACAAAGTCCTCCCTACATCCCCTCCCATGCACAAGCAGCAGCAGAAAACCCCTCCTCCTCTTACTTCAGCAAAAAAAACCTCAGCACCTTCCACCAACCAAGCAAAAGCAAAGGCCACCGCAAGAAAGACCATGAACTGCAGTACAACAAAAATTGTTCACCCGACAATTCAACAATTCCCTTTCCACAGTGAGAGGAAAGGCACAACAACTCACTGACCTGCAATAATAGTCCGCCACATCACTTCTTCTTGAATTCTCCACTTCAAAAATCAGTAATGAACAGATGGGGGGGGGGGAGAGAGTGAAGGGGGAAGAGCAAGCGAGGGGGGAGACACAGCATGGGGGGGAACAGCGCGAGGGGGGAAAGAGAGCGAGAGAGATACAGACAGATTGCTGGGGGGGGAAGAGAGAGAGAGAGAGAGAGAGAGACACACACACACGGGGCGGGAGGGAGAGAGAGAGAGAGAGAGAGAGAGAGAGAGAGAGAGAGGGAGAGAGAGACGGGGAGGGAGGGAGGGAGAGAGAGAGGTAGACGGGGAGGGAGGGAGGGAGAGAGAGAGACGGGGAGGGAGGGAGGGAGAGAGAGAGACGGGGAGGGAGGGAGGGAGAGAGAGAGAGACGGGGAGGGAGGGAGGGAGAGAGAGAGACGGGGAGGGAGGGAGGGAGAGAGAGAGACGGGGAGGGAGTGAGGGAGAGAGAGAGACGGGGAGGGAGTGAGGGAGAGAGAGACGGGGAGGGAGTGAGGGAGAGAGAGACGGGGAGGGAGTGAGGGAGAGAGAGACGGGGAGGGAGTGAGGGAGAGAGAGAGACGGGGAGGGAGTGAGGGAGAGAGAGAGACGGGGAGGGAGTGAGGGAGAGAGAGACGGGGAGGGAGTGAGGGAGAGAGAGACGGGGAGGGAGTGAGGGAGAGAGAGACGGGGAGGGAGTGAGGGAGAGAGAGACGGGGAGGGAGTGAGGGAGAGAGAGACGGGGAGGGAGTGAGGGAGAGAGAGACGGGGAGGGAGTGAGGGAGAGAGAGACGGGGAGGGAGTGAGGGAGAGAGAGAGACGGGGAGGGAGTGAGGGAGAGAGAGACGGGGAGGGAGTGAGGGAGAGAGAGACGGGGAGGGAGTGAGGGAGAGAGAGACGGGGAGGGAGTGAGGGAGAGAGAGACGGGGAGGGAGTGAGGGAGAGAGAGACGGGGAGGGAGTGAGGGAGAGAGAGACGGGGAGGGAGTGAGGGAGAGACGGGGAGGGAGGGAGAGAGAGACGGGGAGGGAGGGAGAGAGAGACGGGGAGGGAGGGAGAGAGAGACGGGGAGGGAGGGAGAGAGAGACGGGGAGGGAGGGAGAGAGAGACGGGGAGGGAGGGAGAGAGAGACGGGGAGGGAGGGAGAGAGAGACGGGGAGGGAGGGAGAGAGAGACGGGGAGGGAGGGAGAGAGAGACGGGGAGGGAGGGAGAGAGAGACGGGGAAGGAGGGAGAGAGAGACGGGGAGGGAGGGAGAGAGAGACGGGGCGGGAGGGAGAGAGAGACGGGGAGGGAGGGAGAGAGAGACGGGGAGGGAGGGAGAGAGAGAGATGGGGGGGAGAGAAATAGAGAGAGAGAGACAGACTGACAGACAGAGAGAGAGGGACAGACAGGCAGGCAGAGAAGAGAGAGAGAGAGAGAGAGAGAGAGAGAGAGAGAGAGAGAGAGAGAGAGACAGAGATAAACAAAGAGAGAGAGAGAGAGAGACAGACAGATAGAGAGAGAAAGAGAGAGAGACAGATAGACAGAGGGAGATTGATTTCCCAAGTACAGAGCCCTCAACAGCTGATCCTCTGTTGCTGATATTGTTACTCCCGCGATGCTTCAGTCAGCAGTACTGGTATATAGACAGCTTGAGCATGGGGCTGTGGAGCCTCTGAACCCCAAAGGCGTGCTTGTCTTCTAGCCCACATCTTTGGGATTTCAAAAACCAGCTGGTCGTGAGCCATCAAGAGTGGGCCCCACCACCACAAAAGAGCCAGTTTGAGTATAACTCCAGGTCAGGGTCTCTGACTGAACACCATCCACACTTAAAAGTCCTTGACAGTATTCCATAAATACCTTTTTTGCAAAACCTTACAGATTGTGCATACATAAAATTTCATCTGCAGTTGCAGCCATTGACTTCTGCAGCTCACTCGGAATAATTGTTGGCGTCTCAGTGGCCTCTCTTTTAAGTGCCATTCTTCTCTGGCGACCATGTTCTCTGATCTAGGCAGTATAGCTGAGGTTTCATATTATTCCATTTTTTCTAATATGGACTGCACTGAGCTTGAGGTATGTTGAGGGTCTTTGAGATGGTCTTGTACCCTTCCCCAGATTTGGGCTTCTCTATTAACATTTCCCTGACTTGTCTTGAAAGTTCTTTTACCTCATTTTAGTTTGCACTGTTGAAAATCTACCAAACTGTTGCACCTTACAGAGAGAAGGGGTATTTACTATTATGAATTAATTGAAAATTTAGTGTTTCACAGTTATGGATCAATGACAACTCTTTTGGGGAAGATAAGACCCATACAAAAGTGAAGGGTTACACTTGAACTCATAGGGAACCAATAACCTTGGGGGCAGGTTTGCTGGAGTTGTTCAGGAGGGTTTAAACTAATTTGGTAGGGGTTGCGAACTGGAGTGATAAGTGCTGAGGGTGGGGTGTTTGTTTTCAAACAAGAAGTGTGTAGCGAGATTGCTAGCAAGAGGATAATGATAGGGCAAAGTTGCAGTCAACAGGATGAGCTGCAATGTAAAAGGCAGACAAAATTGAAAAAGGTGATGGAGTATTGAAGGTGTTACATTTGAACGCACGCAGTGTACGCAATGAGGTAGATGAACTTGTAAACAGTTACACATTGGTATGCATGATGTTGTAGACGTCACTGAATTATGGCTGAAAGAAGATTATAGCTGGATGCTTACTGTCCAAGGATGCACATTGTGTCGAAAGGACAGGCTGGTGGGAAGAGGAGGTGGCATGGCTCTGCTGGTAAACAATGAAATCAAATCATTAGGAAGAGGTAATAAAGGAACAGATGGTGTTGAATCACTGTGGATTGAACAAAAGAGTAAAAAGAGTCTTTTTACTCTTATATATACAGACCCCCAGACAGTAGTTAAGATGTGGTCTACAAATTACAAAAGGAGATAGAAAATGCATGTCATAAGGGCAATGTTACCATAGTTGTGCGAAATTTCAGTATGCAGGTAGATTAGGAAAACCAGGTTGGTGTTGGATTCCAAGAGGGTCAATTTTTAGAATGCCTATGAGATGGGTTTTTAGAGCAGGTCGTGGTTGAGCCCATTAGGGGATCAGATATTCGGGTTTGGGGGTTGTGCAATGAACTGGAATCAATTAGAGAGTTTAAGGTAAAGGAACCCTTAGGGACGAATGATCATTAATAGGATAGAATACACCCTGAAAATTGAGAAGTAGAAGCTAAAGTCAGTATTAAAGTGGAGTAAAGGGAATTACAGAAGCATAAGAGAGGAACTAGACAAAATTGATTGGAAAGGAACACTAGCAGGGATGACTGCAGAGTAGCACTGGCTGGTATTTCTGGGAGCAATTTGAAAGGTGCATTCCAATGAAGTAGCATTCTAAACACAGGATGACAGAACCGTGGCTGACAGGAGAAGTCAAAGCCAACATAAAAGCCACATGGCATATAATAGAGCAAAAATGAGTGGGAACTTAGTGGATTGGAAAGCTTTTAGAAACCATCAGAAAGCAACTAAAAAAGTCATAAAGAAGGAAAGTAAGCGAGCCAATATTATCTAAGAGAATGGCAAAAGTTTCTTCAGATATATAAAGTATAAAAGAAAGGCAAGAGTAGATATCGGACCGCGGAGGGTGAGGGGAGGCAAGAAAATGAACTGAGTGAAGTATTTTGCATTAGACTTCACTGTGGAAGACATTAACAATATGCCAGAAGTTTGAGAGTGCCAGAGGGCTGAAGTGTGTGAAGTTGCTAATACTAACGAGAAGATTCTTGGGAAATTGAATAATCTGAAGGTAGATAAATCACCTGGACCAGATGGTATACAACACAGGGTTCTAAAAGAGGTGGGTGAAGAGATTGTGGAGGCATTAGCAATGATATTTCAAGAATAAATTGATTCTGGCATGGTTCTGGAGGACTGGAAAAATCACAAGTTGTCACTCCACTCTTCAAGAAGGGAAAGAGGCATAACAAAGAAAATTATAGGCCAGTAAGTTAGGCGTCAGTGGTTGGACAGATGTTGGAGTCAATTGTTAAACATGTAGTTTCAGGGTACTTGGAGACACATGATAAAATAGGCGATAGTCAGCATGGTTTCCTTAATGGAAAATCTTGCCTGACGAATCTGTTGGAATTCTTTGAAGAAATAATAAGCAAGATAGACAAAAGAGAATTGGTGCTTGTGGTGTACTTGGATTTTTCAAAAGGCCTTTGACAAGGTCCCACACAAGAAGCTGCTTAACAAGTTAAGAGTTCATGGTATTATAGGAAAGGTACTAGCGTAGATTGAAGATGGGTGGATTGGCTTATTGGCAAGAGGCAAAGAGTTGAAATAGAGGGAGCCATTTCTGGTTGGCTGCTGGTGACCAGTGGTGTTCCACAGGGGTCTGTGTTGGGACCGCTTCTTTTTAGGTTATATGTCAATGATTTGTATGATGCAATTGATGGCTTTGTGGCCATGTTTGCAGACGATAAGAAGATAGGTGGAGGGCAGGTAGCTTTGAGGAAGCAGAGAGGCTATCGGAAAACAGATAGATTAGGAGAATAGGCAAAGTAGCAGATGGAATACAGTGTTGTGAAATGTATGGTCATTCACTGGTATGGTAGAAGAAATAAAAGCATAGACTATTTTTTAAACAGAGAGAAAATGCAAACATCAGAGGTACAAATGGACTTGGCAGTTCACGTGCAAGATTCTCTGAAGGTTAATTTGCAGGCTGAGTAATGCAAATGTGATATTAGCATTCATTTCGAGAGGACTAGAATAGAAAAGCAAAACTGTAATGTTGAGGCTTTACAAATCATGAATGAAAAATCACTTGGAGTATTGAGGGCAGTTTTGTGTCCCTTATCTCAGAAGGGATGTGCTCACATTGGAGAGGGTTCAAAGGAGGTTCATGAAAATCATTCTGGGATTGAAAGGGTTGTCATATGAAGAACTTTTAATGGTACTGGGCATCTACTCACTGGAATTGAGAAGAATGAGGAGTGACCTCATTGAAATGTATTAAATGTTGAAAGGCCTCAATAAATTGGATATGGTAAGTGGATGTGGAGGACACAGCCTCAGAAAAGAGGGTCGACCATTTAGAACAGGGATGAGGAAGAATCTCTTTAGACAGAGTGTGGTTAATCTGTGGAATTTGTTGCCACAGACAGCTGTGGAAGTCAAGCCACTGGATATACTTAAGGCAGAAGTTGTTAGATTCTTGATCTGTCAGCCCATGAAAGGACACGGGAAGAAGGCAACAGACTAGGGCTGAGAGGGAAAATAGATCAGTCATGAAGAAATAGTGGAACACGCTCGAAGGGCCAAATGGCCTAATTCTGCTCCTATATCTTATGGTTTTATGGTCAAGACAGGTGATCCTCCAAATTCCTGCATCAACAAATTGGACGAGTTGGTACAGTAATATATTGAACCCAAGGAACTTTATCGTAGTAATTAAGAAGAGGATGAATACTTTTTCAGTCTCACAATTTTGGGTTTTAATTTAGTAAATTGTTCACAAGTGTTGGAATTTTTCTTTTTATTTGATAAGATGTGCAATATTTCGTAGATTAGCTCAAAAAATCCTGCTCCAGTATATTTTAAATTTAGAAAATGAGACAGTAAAATATGAAGACAGTTGTTGGGGCTGAACAACTTTTCAAGGTACAGTATTTTAAAACAATTTCTTCCTTACTTTACTGGTTACTTTATTGGTTAGTCAGTCATTACAAGATCAACTACCATTTTACTCAATTGTAAGACAGTATACAAACTAATAAAGAATATTTCTTGCAATCACTTCCAGAATATAATCCTCAAAACTACGGACAAACACACTGTTGCAAAATTTGTACTCACCTTCCCAAGAATTGCACTTCGCCTCGATGATGATGAGGAACAGACTTATATTTTCCTAAATCACCCTCTGGTCTTGTTACTGTAAGGCCTGCAAACTGCACCCTGTAAAAATGGTAGGAGAGCCAAATATTATTCAAATTTTGTCTCATTGTAAGTTGTGCTCAATTAAAGAGAAATTTAAAAATTATGGAAAAATTTGCAACCACAACAACCCTCAGAGAAGTTCAAATTTGCCGCCAGCTAAATTTATTAGAATATCAGATGTCGCTCATCTTTCATATTTGTGTGGTTCATTCTTCAATGTACATTAACTTTTCTTAAGTCTCTAATTTGTGAAAGGAGCAAACTAATGAATCTGAATGTATAAATGGTGTACTACCCAGACAAGTACGATCTCTTCCTCTCAGACTTGATACTGTTATTAATATCTTGTGCTACTTTTGAGAGGACAGTCTTCACTCCAGTTGAAAATTTACTATAAAAATGATATTTTTTCAAGCCTGTCTCAGATAATTAAAAAGAAATGCAAATCCTGCCAAAGAACATGTTTGAAACTCCAAAGTAAAGACCCAAAGTTAAAGCAAAGGTTCTAATAAGAGGGTCAATACTTCTTCTCACGCAATGCCAATTTACAAAGAATTTTTTTCCTCTGTACTTGATCACTCACATCTATAAATTTTCGAAGAGAACTAGTTTATTCTTTTTATGTTATTTAAACTGATTCCAAATAATTAGATCACATGCCATTTATTAACTACAGATAATATTTACTGCTCCTCGGGATACTGATTATTATCTGTACCACCAACCCTGCTAGCTAAATTACACAAACCAGATCTGACATGTTCAGTAGGCAGGGATATTTGTTCTGCTGCAACATGATTATACCAGCTGCACTAATGTCTCAAATGCCATAAAATATGCTCTATTCCTCCATTGCCTGTTAAAAATCTTAACTACTGTGCTTTAACCAGCAATGCAGATCAACAGGGTTGTTATGTCCCCAAGTATTGCTGAAAAGCTAAATCATGTGTATTAGTTCTATCAATCCAAATGATGCTGAATTATTAAACCAGGAGGAAGGCGTGAACTCATTTTCAAAGATGGTCGCACCGTGGAATGGTTGCAAAAGACAAGTCTAAGGCATATGTAATTGCTTGCAGCTGGGAGTACTCAGGTGAATGGATCTTTTTCAGTTGATCCATACATACCAATACAGATGCAAGACTTCATCCAATTCAATTCAGCATATGTAGTATCAAAAGGACAAAGAACACTTGGTACTTCAAGGGCTGTGGACCCTGACATTACTCAACTACAGTGTTGAAGTCTGCATTCCAGAATAAGCTGTATTTTATCAAATTATTACAATACAGTTAAATACAGATATATACCCAGAGTAAAAATTACACTGGCATATCTAGTCTAGAACAAACTCTATATCCAAACTGGCAAAATACCAAACAATCTGCTATTAACTGGCAAGAAACTAATGGTGGTTGCTGCAAGAGTGTAATCGGGAAGTAGTTACTCTCCAATTTCTCAAATACCAATGTGAGAATGACTCTGAAAAGGCTATTTCCATTTATTAGGCAGATATTTTTGTCTATCCTCAATTGTCCTTAAGAAGGTGATGGTCAACCATCACGGTGAACAGCTTCAATATTTTTGATGAAATACTCCAGACTCTCAATTACAGAACGGCAGGATTCAAACCTAATGCCAATAAAGAACCAGCAATACATTTCAAAATCAAGATGATATGCACTTGAGAACTAACTGCAGATAGTGATGCCACCATACACTTGCTAGCTTTGTCTTTTTTGGTGGCAGGGGTTATGGGTTTAGAAGATGCTGAAGGTATTGGCTGCATGAATAACTGCTAAATATTTTGAAGAAGGTATGCACACTGCAGCTGCTGTTTTTTTTTGGTTGCCAGGGTGTCAGTCAAATGGACTACTTTGTCCTGGATGGCATCAAGCTTCTTCAGAGCTGTTGAAATATACTCCCCCCACCACACCTCCAAACAAACAAGTAGTGAATTTTCCATAACATTGACTTATGTCAGAAAACAAGTCACAGACCTCTTGATAAACAGCCTCTGACTTAGCATGACCACAGTATTCGCACGGTTGATCCAGGTGTTATGGTCAATGGTGATCTCTATATATTGACAGTGAGGGCTCAGTGATATTGCCTTTGAATGTCAAAAGCAGGTGAACAACCTTACTTTAATGGAGATGGTAACTGTCTGGCACCTTGGTGATGTCTATGTTACCTATCACTTACCAGCCTGTGCCTGTTCAGCATACAAGTATTGGCTGCTGCAAAGTTACGAATGGAATTAAACCATGCATTCAACAAACAATATCACCATTTCAGATACGGTGATAGAAGCAAGGTAATTTGTGAAGCAAGTGAAGGTGAATGGATGTTCGGAATGATCCCGAGGAAAACCTACAACGTGGTCCTTGGAGTTGGATAAGTGACACTTGACAACCAGAATCATCCTGCTCTGTTTAAGACACGATGCTAGTTACTATAGTTTATTCTCCCTTTGATGCTCATTGACTTTGTTTCATCAGGGAGCACTGTTAACACTGGGGGGGGGGGGGAGTTTGAAATTCCACCCTCTTTCCTACCGCATTAAGCTTCAAGATTACCTTCAATATAGTATTTATTGAAGGAGAGTTACTCTTATTAGTAACATAAATAAATTCTCATTTTTATTCAACCAACCTGTTCCAGAGATCATCATCTTCACCTCCCCAGCCCCAAAATGCATTTGGGAACCCATTGATTTTCTTAAATTGTTCCACTGTTAATCCACTCACTCCTCCAAAAAATTCATTGTAAGGGAGTCTGTAAAAAGAAAGTTAAATGAATGGTATCCAGTCCAATGAAGGGGAAATCATAATCAAATTAACTGTAACCAAAAAAAATAACAAGACTTTAAGACTTGTGGGAGAGGGTTAAAAAAATAAGAAAATTAATGAGTAATCACAAATCTGTTTGCGCTACTTTAGATACCTCAAAATAATATAACAAATCATTTGCTTATAGGTCTGGCACGTGCAAATTACACATCATCAAAGAGCACGACACAAAATAAAGTTAGCAAATATGTAATGGACTTAATTTTCACAAAATTAGACTTGAATGAAGGGAAATAAATTAATCTTATAGCTCCCTGGGACCCCTCACCAAGTCTATTTATGATTAATCACAGGACTTACAGGTACATATATTTATCTAATTTGGCTGCAAAGTGTCTTGGCATCTCCCCACAGCCATAGTAGTTGCGGTCATTTTCGGGTATGTGATCCACATCATGAAAGATTATGCAATCCCAGTTCATATCTTTCAAAGCCTCCAAAAATCCAACATTGAAGAGCATTGCACGGTTAAATGGGTGATACCCTGCCTAGTAAAAGAAAATCATAATTGAATTATTGTTAAGTACACACAATATCCTTAACACAAAAACACAAAGATTTGCTGCAGAAGTTGGACCATCTGGCTCTTCAAGCCTGGCCCATCATTTATCAGGGTCAATGCCAATCTTCTACTACAGATCACATTCTTACATGTCTTAATTCTCGTACTGCCCAGAAATCAACCCCTCTTTTTGAATTAACTGAATAACTTAGCATACACCTCCATCCAAGGTAGAGAACTCCAACGTTTCACCAATATGTGAGAGTGAAAAAATCATTTCTCATTTTATATTATGTTGTGACTGTGACCACTGGAATTAGACACCACAGCCATGGGCCACATCTCCACTGCCTCTACCCTGTCAAGTCCTGTAAGAATTTTAAGTTTCAGGAGGTGATGGCCATTCATTTTGCTAAAATTGCAGAGAATATAGATCAATTCCACCTAATTGCTCTCACATAGCAAAGCTGCAACCCCCTTACCCCCTCAACACACACACACACACACACACACACACACACACACTCAGAAACACGTCTTCTTACACTCTGAGCAAATATGTTTTTTTTTAGTTGGAGACCAAAATCAAACTATGCAGTGCAGATATGCAGGGCTTTTGTGAGACGATAAATGAAGGCACCTTTACCAGTATACTCAAATCTTCTCATGATAAAGACCAAGATACCATTTGTCTTCCCTAATCACTCGCTGCACCTTCAAGTGATTTATGTGCAAGAACATCTGTCTCTTCTGAACATCCTAAATCCTCTATTTCATAAATACTCTGTTTGTCTGCACTGTGGATAAGCTCACATTACAGGTCCTCCTCAGACAAGAAGCACTCAATTAGTGCACAGCCGAAAAATACGAATGTGTGCTTGCAAGATTGGCAAGATGGATTTGCCAGCTTCTGTGGGTTGTGCACAATAGAAACTGATACTATGGTTACACGACTCTCACATATACTAAAAGTTTTAATTTGAAACTAACTGTATAAAGTCTAATTTTTTGTGATTAGCACTAATGGGTGGCAAAGTATTTCTCTCTCTTACAAATCACAAGTGACAAGTTCAGCAGCACTTGCTTATATCTTCTAAAATATCATGGATAATTACAAATAGCTCAGGGTAGTACAGATTTACTATATACAGATTTGAACAAAAGCAGAAATACAAGAATCATAGGTACACCACTACCTTCAAGTTCCCTTTAAACTGTATACAATCCCAATTTTAAAATATATTGTTAATGTTTTATCATCACTGGATCTAATCCTGGAACTCACTTCTTAATGGAATAATGGGAATAAAAACTAAATATTTTGGCAACAATTAGGTTAAGCAATATCCATACAGGTGAGAACAGATTTTAACCTTTCAGATCAATAGCCTTCTAGCAGAAGTTTCAGTCAGGTCACTGACCTGAAACATTGATCCTGTCTCTCTGTACATTGTTACTGCCTCTCCTGATGAGCCTTTCCAATATTTCCTTTTTTTCCTACTTCAGGCCTCTGCTCTTGTTTTTTTGCCTTTAATTATGAAATTTTCAGTATAATTATAAATGGCAATCCATCAAGTTATAGGAAAAGTCTGTAAAAATGTAATTCCAATACTCAGGAATTTTTTTAAAAACTAAAATATGATACAACTTTGAATTCATGTATTTTTATTATTCTTTCGGGACTATGGTTATAATTTTAAAATGAGTCTTGAAAATTTCTAGGTCATTTAAAGGTATTAGAAAGGAAACACTAACCTGCTCAATGACATAAAAGGCAAACTCCAAGCGCTGGTGCTGCAGCAGTGGAATCAGATGCTTTAGAAGGATAGGGAGATGCTCGTGACGATTGCGGAAAGGGATTAAAATTGCCACCTGAAATATCGCAATTCAATTATACCATCAACAAATGTTTTTACTGTAAGATGGGTTAGGTTGTATTAATAGAATGGTTAATTCATTTAACTTCCAAATGCTCTGCAAACAAATTATTGCCAATGCTATTTTCAGTACACAAATAATTCTGCAAATGCAATTGATATGATGAGCACACAATTTCTACTATCCATCAAAATAGTACTGTATGTAGTGTGAAATTATGAAATTACCAAGACATAGCAAACAATGAAGAACTGGTTTGTATATGCGTAAATCATGAAATTGGAGTATTTTTGTACGTTAGAATGATGAAATTTTCATTAAAGTGTGCTTAAAATCGTCACATGCTGGATATTTATTTAAAGTGTTGTCATTTGAGAAATGCAGAACTGACTGATTTGCAAAAAAATGTTCAGAGGTTAAACTTCAGAAATAAACTGAAACATTACAAAAATTCAAGAGTTGGAAGCAAAATAGATCTATGACAAACATCAATCTATGGTACAAGAAAAAAACAAATGGCACATGAAAGAAATATTAGTTTATGGAACAGGAAAGAAAGGAATCTGATTTTAGTTAAATTTGACATCCATCATCGCTTGCTTGAATGGAAATAATGCTCATTCATGCAAGGACGAACTGAAATCAGTGGGTCTTCCTCCTCAAACAGAGAGCCAACAATTTTATTATCTTTGTTTAAAACAAAGGTAGTACCTTAAGAAGTATTCAGCGCCCAGAACAATTTTCACATTTTACTGTCTTGTTTTCTAAGTTTAAAATAGACTGAAGTAAGAATTTTTGAGCTAAACTACAAAACATTGTGCATCACATCAAGTCAAAAGAAAAATGCCAAAAACCTGTCAACAATTGTCTAAAAATTATAAACCAAAATCCTGAGGCTGAAAATGTATTGATCCCCTTTGCAATTACTATGTTAACTTCCCTCAAGTGTAATACCAACTCATCCAATTTGTTGACGTCGAAAATTAGAAGATCACTTGTTTTCAATGAATTCATATGAAAAAAAAACTCCTCTGTCTGTAAGACCCAACAGTCTGGTAGACATTCAACAGTACACACCACAATGATGACAAAAAAAAGCATTTGAGGCAAGTCAGGGAAATGATAATAAATAAGCACAAATCTGGGGAAGGGTACACAACCATCTCAAAAGGCACTGAACATACCATGGTTAAAAAAAGAGGAAAAACTGACACCACAGCCATAGCCTAGGGCAGCCGCAGCCTTAAACTTAGTTGGTGGAAAAGAATGGCACATGTCAGAGGGATTACTGTGACACCAACAATTACTTTGAGCGAGCTGAGTAAGTTGATGGCTGTAACTGGAGATGAAGCTCATGGCTCCACAATCTCTAAGGCCCTGTACTAAAAGTGTTTATGGAAGAGTGGTAAGGAAAATGCCCTAGCTAAAAAAAAACACATATCCTTGCTGATAAAGACATTGCAAAACATTACTTAGAAGCTACTGTAAAGATGTGGAAAAAGGTCTTATGGTCAGATGAGACTAAAGTCAAACCTTTTGGCCTCAATATTAAGTGGTTGGCGTTGCGCAAAGCTAATACTGTGCATCAGCCAGGTAACACCATCTCTACTGTGTGGTGGAGGTACATCATGCTATGGGGATGCCTTTCAGTATCAGGGACTGGAAATCTCATCAGGATTGAAGGGAAGATGAATGCTACTAAATACGGAGAGATACTGGATAAAAATCTGCTAGTCTCTGCCAAAGCTTAAACTGGGAGGAAGTTCACCTTTTACCATGACAACAACCCAAAATCACAATGCCAAAGCAACCGCAGAGTGGCTTCAAATGAAGAAATTTATGTTCTTGCGTTGCCCAGTCAGATTCCTGACCTTAAATCCAATGAACATCTCTGGCAAGACCTCAAGTTTGCTGTCCACTGCCACTCATAAGAACATAAGAAATAGGAGCAGGAGTAAGCCTTTTGGCCCATTGAGCCTGCTCCACCATTCAATAAGATCATGGTTGATCTGACCATGGACTCATCTCCACCTACCTGGCTTTTCTCCATAATCCTTAATTCTCCTTCTATGCAAAAATCTATCCAACTTTTGTCTTAAATATATTTACTGAGGTAGCCTCCACTGCTTCAATGGGCAGAGAATTCCACAGATACACCACGCTCTGGGAAAAGCAGTTCCTCCTCATCTCCATCCTAAATCTACTCCCCCGAGTCTTGAGGCTATGTCCCCTAGTTCTAGTCTCACCTACCGGTAGCAACAAATTTCCTGCCTTATCTTCTCTACCCTTTCATAATTTTACCTGCTTCTATAAAATACACTCTCCAACTAACCTGGCACAGTTTATGCAAATAGCTTTGCAAGGAGGAACGGGCAAATCTTGCTCAAGCTAATAGGGACATATCGAAAAAGACTACTGACTGTAATAGCTGTGGAGGTGGTTCAACTAAGTACTCAGCAAAGGGGTTTGAACTGCTGACATTTTAGTTTAAAATTTTTAGTTGTTCATGCTTTACAATTTTCTGCGTTTTTTTGGCTCTACTGTGAAAAAAGGAACATGTGATTCACAAATAAAAATTTTACGTTAATTTGATCAAAGTCCCTGGTTGCAATATTCATTTATGTGTACAAGGGGTTGGGGGATAAATACTTCTCCAAGACACTGCAATCACTTAAGCATAGCTAACTTGAAGGGGCGGGGGGGGCGGGGTTCATTTCTATTAACTTCTGGCTAAAGCCCAACCTTTTAATCTTTTGCTGCTGACTGACATGAATCAGTGGTTAAGCACAACATAAATACTACTCTGAAACTGCATGAGAATGAATGGCAGAAACAGGTCTACGCTATTTTAAGAAAAATGTTTTTTGAAGTTATTATAGAGATTTTCTTCTGGTTGTAAAGTTCAGTGAATACTACATGCAAAAACAATGACATTTCATCTGTTTTAGTTTATGAATGTTGTTTGCGAAGATTAGAAAAAAAACTCCACACGGGCTGGCAACGGATCCTCCATCCATGATAATCTAATTTCTCCAAAAGGAAATATGACTCACCATTTTCTGAATGTGTCTCTACAAGAATTGGAAATTCTGGTTCATTGCTCAAATTACATTTTTCTAATATGACTGAGTTTCAGTGGGCTAAAAGAGCCAATATGAGCTCTGTGCAATACTCACAGGAATTTATTTACGGAAAATGCTATAGCAGAGGGAAGTTGCCAAAATTGAGTTTCAAAATTATAATGCACAGCACAAGAACTCATTTCTAATTAAACCTGCATCAAATTCTAGCTCATTCAGTCCATTTTGCAGAAGTATTTCAAGATTTGGGCCCCAGTGAAGCTTAACTTAGTTTTGCCAACTTTAATCACTTCCAAGATAGCTCAAACTGACACTGAGGTCCTTTGGAGTATGCAGGCCTCTCCTTCACAAGTTCTACCAGTCTAATGTTGCCAGTACAATCTTCTATGTGGTGGTGTGCTGGGGCAATGGGTGCTGCCAACAGGCTCAATAACCTGATTAGAAAGGCTGGCTCTGTAATACGAGTCAAACTGAACATACTGGAAGCTGTGGTAACTCAAAGTACCCTATGAAAAATCCTGGTAATCCTGAATCATATTTCTCTCCCAATGCATGCCACCTCAGCTGAACAGAGGAGCACTTTTAGTAATAGATTAAGACAAGTGCACTGATCCAAACAGCGCTATACAGTGGCATACAAAAGTTTGGGCACCCCGGTCAAAATTTCTGTTGCTGAGAATAGCTAAGCGAATAAAAGATGAACTGATCTCCAAAAGTCATAAAGTTAAAGATGACACACTCTTTTCAAATTTTAAGCAAGATTATTCTATTATTTTTGTTTTTTGCAATTTTAGAGTGTAAAAAAAAAGAAAGCAGCACCATGCCAAAGTTTGGGCACCCCAAGAGATTTGAGCTCTCAGATTACTTTTACCAAGGTTTCAGACCTTAATTAGCTTGTTAGGGCTATGGCTTGTTCACAGTCATCATTAGGAAAGGCCAGGTGATACAAATGTCAAAGCTTTATAAATACGCTGACTACTCAAACTTTGTCCCAACAATCAGCAGCCATGGGCTCCTCTAAGCAGCTACCTAGCACTCTGAAAATTAAAATAAATGATGCCCACAAAGCAGGAGAAGGCTATAAGAAGATAGCAAAGCATTTTCAGGTCGCCGTTTCCTCAGTTCGTAATGTAATTAAGAAATGGCAGTTAACAGGAACAGTGGAGGTCAAGTTGAGGTCTGGAAGACCCAAGAAAACTTTCCGAGAGAACTGCTCATAGGATTGCTAGAAAGGCAAATCAAAGCCCCCATTTGACTGCAAAAGACCTTCAGGAAGATTTAGCAGACTCTGGAGTGGTGGTGCACTGTTCTACTGTGCAGCGATACCTGCACAAATATGATCTTCATGGAAGAGTCATCAGAAGAAAACCTTTCCTGAGTCCTCACCAAAAAATTCAGCATCAGAAGTTTGCAAAGGAACATCTAAACAAGCCTGATGCATTTTGGAAACAAGACCTGTGGACTGATGAAGTTAAATAGAACTTTTTGGCCACAATGAGCAAAGGTATGTTTGGAGAAAAAAGGGTGCAGAATTTCATGAAAAGAACACCTCTCCAACTGTTAAGCACGGGGGTGGATCGATCATGCTTTGGGCTTGCGTTGCAGCCAGTGGCACGGAGAACATTTCACTGGTAGAGGGAAGTATGAATTCAATTGAATACCAGTAAATTCTGGAAGTGAATATCACACCAGCTGTAAAGAAAGCTGAAGATGAAAAGAGGATGGCTTCTATAACAGGATAATGATCCTAAACACACCTCAAAATCCACAAAGGACTACCTCAAGAGACACAAGCTGAAGGTTTTGCCATGGCCCTCACAGTCCCCCAACCTAAACATCATCGAACATCTGTGGATAGACTTCAAAAGAGCAGTGCATTTAAAACAGCCCAAGAACCTCACTGAACTAGAAGCCTTTTGACTGAATGGATGAACTAGAGTGGGTGAAAATCCCCCAAACAAGAATTGAAAGACTCTTAGCTGGCTACAGAAAGCATTTACATGCTGCGATACTTGCCAAAGAGGGTGTTACTAAGTACTGACCATGCAGGGTGCCCAAACTTTTGCTTCAGGCCCTTTTTCCATAAGAGTGTGCATACAGCAGAAACAAATTTACATCATCTTAGAATAAAGTTATTGCAGCAGTCTTTGCTTGTCAATAGAAGTTACATGAATAACCTTCTGTAATGAGTTAGTGATGTGAACTTCTACTCCCTCTACAAGCCGTACTTCTACTCCCTGAGTATAGGCAGAGACTGAAGACTGTAGCACCAGCAGTGAGGACCAAGAAGGTTTGGACAACGGAGGCACAGGAGCGCCTACAGGACTGCTTTGAATCAGTGGACTAGACTTAGGGACCATCTTCAAACCTGGATGAGTATGCTGCAGTTGTTACTGACTTCATTAAAACCTGTGTGGATGAGCGTGTGCCCATAAAGACTTGCTGTACATTCCCAAACAAAAAGCCGTGGACGAACCAGGAGGTACGTCATCTGCTGAAGGCTAGATCTGTGACATTCAAATCTGGTAGTCCGGGCTGTACCAGAAAACCAGGTATGATTTGCGGAGAGCTATTTCAAGGGTGAAGAGACAATTTTGAAAGAGGTTGGAGGTGACATTGGATGCAATACTGGCAGGGTCTGCAAGACATTACTTCCTACAAGGCGAAACCCAATACAGGTTTCCCCCGCCATCCGAAGGTAAAGCGTTCCTATGAAATGGTTCGTAAGTCGGAATGTCGTAAAGCGAAGAAGCAATTACTATTTATTTATATGGGAAAATTTTGTGAGCGTTCACAGACCCAAAAGTAACCTACCAAATCATGACAAACAACACATAAAATCTAAAATAACGGTAACATATAGTAAAAGCAGGAATGATATGATAAATACAAAGTCTATATAAAGTAGAAATACTTCTCTACAATCATTGCCTGAACTGTTCTCTGTAGCGAAAATCTCACGCAAGCGCTGTTGACAAAAACACGGTGCAAGCGCTCTCCAGTAACCTTTAAGCTATGAAGCTGCCAAATCATACCAAATAACACGTAAAAATACACAGCCGATATAAAGTAGAAATAATGTATGTACCCTGTAGTAACACTTACCGGAATTGGGAAAGTGAGGAGCACACTGATGGTGGTGTGTTAGACCGCATCGTCGGAGTTTGGGTGGTGCAGTGGCCCCCAACCAACAGGCAGCTGATACCAATCCACGAAGCATGCAGAGGTACAGCAGTAGCCGGGAGGCACCCAGCACATCTTTAAGAAAAAAGCCCAAATAAACAAGCTAATTAATTAGGTGCCGCCCAGCACGTAATTGTCAGCCCAGATCAGAGGCGATTGCCAATTGCATCGCCTCTGATCTAGGCCAACAATTATGTGCCGGGCGGTACCTAATTAATTAGCATATTTATTTCGGCTTTTTTCTTAAAGATGTACTGAGTGCCTCCCAGCAGCTGCTGCATTCTCCGCGAATCGGTATCTGTCCGCGGCCTGGGTGTTGGGGTGGTGGGACACTGGGGTGTCACCTCATCGCCTGTTTCCATTAGGGCAGGCAGCTCATCTTCTCCTATGACTGCCCACCTCGATGTCAAAGGTCGAGGTTCGTCATCTGCTGAAGGCGTGCTTGACTGCTTAGCCTCGCGCATTTTTCTATCATACAGTTCTGTGTAAACACTCAAACCATCCTGCAAATATCCCCTAAACCGACGTACCCTTTCAAAATTGAAGTCATACTTTATCATTACTCATTCGGTTTCAATTGTTATCCTTTCCTCTTCCAATTGCATCAGCTCTTCATCTATTAGTTCTTGGTCATGGGATGCCAAAACCTCTTCAACATCATCCTCGTCAGCTTCCACAAGCCAAACTGACTTTGTCCTTACTTGGTTCACCACGATCAAAAGGCTTAATTATGTCTAGCGTTACGCTAAGTGTAACACCCTTACGAGCTCTTTCAGGCTTTTCCAATACCTTAGAACTCATCTTGCTAACGGCTGCTCACAGGCATGTGTTTAAGCAATGCCGGTGAGAATGCCATTCCGAATCCGGGGGAGAGCGGCTGCTCGGGGCGTGCGCTGCCTTTTTTTCACGTGCTGCTTTTCTCGCGCGCTGCCTTTCTTTTGTAACAGTGAAAACACCTTCTGTTAGCGAAAACAGGGTACTAATGTGGGTCTTTCGTAACAGTGAGGTTTCGTAAAGTGAACGTTCAAAAAGCGGGGGACACCTGTAGCATGAATGGCAGTGATGCTTCACTACTAGCTGAACTCAACACCTTCTATGCACGCTTTGAAAGGGAGAACACAACTACAGCTGTGAAGATCCCAGCTGCATCTGATGACCCTGTGATCTCTATCTCAGAGGCCAATGTTAGACTGTCTTTAAAGAGAGTGAACCCTCACAAGGTGGAAGGTCCCAATGGAGTATCTGGAAAGGCTCTGAAAACCTGTGCCAACCAATTAGCGGAAGTATTCAAGGACATTTTCAACCTCTCACTGCTACAGGCAGAAGTTCCCACTTGCTTCAAAAAGGCAACAATTATACCAGTGCCAAAGAAGAATAATGTGGGCTGCCTTAATGACTATCACCCGGGAGCACTCACATCGATAGTGCTCTGTCCGCCAGAGAAAGCAGGATCTCCCAGTGGCCACACATTTTAATTCCACATCCCATTCCCATTCTGACATGTCTATCCACGGCCTCCTCTACTGTAAAGATGAAGCCACACTCAGGTTGGAGGAACAACACCTTATATTCCGTCTGGGTAGCCTCCAACCTGATGGCATGAACATCGACTTCTCTAACTTCTGCTAATGCCCCACCTCCCCTCGTACCCCATCTGTTACTTATTTTTATACACACATTCTTTCTCTCACTCTCCTTTTTCTCCCTCTGTCCCTCTGACTATACCCCTTGCGCATCCTCTGGGTCCCCACCCCCCTCCGCCCTCCTTTGTCTTTCTCCCTGGGCCTCCTGTCCCATGATCTTCTCATATCCCCTTTGCCAATCACCTGACCAGCTCTTGGCTCCATCCCTCCCCCTCCTGTCTTCTCCTGTCATTTTGGATCTCCCCCTCCCCCTCCCACTTTCAAATCTCTTACTAACTCTTCCTTCAGTTAGTCCTGACGAAGGGTCTCTGCCTGAAACGTCGACTGTACATCTTCCTAGAAATGCTGTCTGGCCTGCTGCATTCACCAGCAACTTTGATGTGTGTTGCTCGACAGTGATGAAATGCTTTGAGAGGTTGGTCATGACTATACTGAACTCCTGCCTCAGCAAGGACCTGGACCCTTTGCAATTTACCTTTTGCCACAGTAGGTCAATGACAAACGCAATCTCAATGGCTCACCACATGACTTTAGACCACCTGCACAACACAAACACCTTTGTCAGGATGCTGTTCATCGACTATAGCTCAGCATTTAATACCATCCTTCCGACAATCCTGATTGAGAAGTTGCAGAACCTGGGCCTCTGTACCTCCCTCTGTAATTGGATCCTCGACTTCCTAACTGAAGACCACAATCTGTGCGGATTGGTAATAACATATCCTCTTCGCTAACGATCAACACTGGCGCACCTCAGGGGTGTGTGCTTAGTCCACTGCTCTACTCTCTCTATATGAAGGACTGTGTGGCTAGGTATAGCTCAAATACCATCTATAAACTTGCTGACAATACAACCATCGTCGTTAGAATATCAGGCGGTGATGAGGGGGCGTACAGAAGTGAGATACGCCAACTAGTGGAGTGGTGCTTCAGAAACAACCTGGCACTCAACGTCAGTAAGACAAAAGAGCTGATTGTGGACTTCAGGAAGACAAAGGATCACATACCAATCCTCATAGAGAGATCAGAAGTGGAGAGAGTGAGCAGCTTCCAGTTCCTGGATGTCAAGATCTAACCTGGTCCCAACAAATCAATGTAGTTATAAAGAATGGAAGTCAGCGGCTATGCTTTATCAGGAGTCTGAAGAGATTTGGCATGTCAACAAATACACTCAAAAACTTCTATAGATGTACTGTGGAGAGCATTCTGATAGGCTGCATCAGTGTCTGGTATGGGGGTGGGGGTGCTACTGCTACTGCACAGGACCAAAAGAAGCTGCAGAGGGTTGAAAATCAAGTTAGCTCCATCTTGAGTACTAGCCTACAAAGTACCCAGGGCACCTTCAGACAGCGGTATATCAGAAAGGCAGCGTCCATTATTAAGGACCTCCAGCACCCAGGGCATTTTCTCACTGTTACAAAGACTTGGATGGCTCAGGGGCAGGAATGGTTACTTCAAGTGCCAAGCTTTAGATGTTTCAGAAAGGACAGGGAGAAAGGCAAAAGAGGTGGGGGTGTGGCACTGTCGATCAGAGATAGTGTCACGGCTGCAGAAAAGGAGGAAGACATGGAGGGATTGTCTATGGAGTCCCTGTGGGTGGAAGTTAGCAACAGGAAGGGAGCAACAGGAAGGGGTCAATAACGCTACTGGGTGTTTCTTTATAGATGACCCAATAGTAACCAAGACATCGAGAAGCAGATAGGGAGACAGATTCTAGGAAGGTGTACTAATAACAAGATAGTCTTGGTGGGAGATTTTAATTTCTCAAATATCAACTGGTATGTCCCTAGAGTGAGGGGTTTAGATGGCATGGAGTTTGCTAGGTGTGTTCCAGAAAGTTTCCTGACACCATATGTAGATAATCCTACAAGAGGCTGTACTTGATCTGGTATTGGGAAATGAACCTGGACAGGTGTCAGATCTCTCAGTGGGAGAGCTTTTTGGAGATAGTGATCACAAGTCTATCTCCTTTACAATAGCATTGGAGAGGGATAGGAACAGACAAGCTAGGAAAGCGTTTAATTGGAATAAGGGGAAATATGAGGCTATCAGACAGGAACTTGGAAGCTTAAATTGGGAACAGATGTTCTCAGGGAAACGTACGGAAGAACTGTGGCAAATGTTCGGGGATATTTGCATGGAGTTCTACATAGGTACATTCCAATTAGACAGGGAAAGGATGGTAGGATACAGGAACCGTGGTATACAAAGGCTGTTGTAAATCTAGTCAAGAAGAAAAGAAGAGCTTATGAAAGGTTCAAAAAAAAACAACTAGGTAATGATAGAGATCTACAAGATTATAAGGCTAGCAGGAAGGAGCTTAAGAAAGAAATTAAGAGAGCCAGAAGGGGCCATGAGAAGGCCTTGGTGGACAGGATTAAGGAAAACCCCAAGGCATTCTACAAGTATGTGAAGAGCAAGAGGATAAGATGTGAGAGAATAGGACCAATCAAGTATGACGGTGGAAAAGTGTGTTTGGAACCAGAAGAGACAGCAGAGGTACTTAATGAGTACTTTGCTTCAGTATTCACTACGGGGAAGGATCTTGGCGACTGTAGGTATGACTTACAGTGGACTGAAAAGCTTGAACATGTAGATATAAGAAAGAGGATGTGCTGGAGCTTTTGGAAAGGATCAAGTTGGGTAAGTCAACAGGACCATACGAGATGTACCCCAGGCTACTGTAGGAGGCGAGGGAGGAGATTGCTGAGTCTCTGACGATAATCTTTGCATCATCAATGGGGACAGGAGAGGTTAGGGAGGATTGGAGGGTTGCGGATGTTGTTCCATTATTCAAGAAAGGGAGTAGAGATAGCCCAGGAAATTATAGACCAGTGAGACTTACTTCAATGGTTGGTAAGTTGATGGAGAAGATCCTGTAAGGCAGAATGAGAGGTGACCTAATAGAGGTGTATAAGAAGATGAGAGGCATTGAACATGTGGATAGTCAGAGGCTTTTTTCCCAGGGCTGGAATGGCTAGCACCAGAAGGCACAGATTTAAGGTGCTTGGAAGTAGGTACAAAGGATATGTCAGGGGTAAGCATCTTTTTTTTTTAAAAAACGCAGAGTGGTGAGTGCATGGAATAGGCTGCTGGCAACCGTGGTAGAGGCGGATATGATAGGGCCTTTTAAGAGACTCCTGGACAGGTACATGGAGCTCAGAAAAACAGAGGGCTATGGGTAACCCCAGGTAACTTCGGCATGGCTTTGTGGGCCAACGGGCCTGTATTGTGCGGTAGGTTTTCTGTTTCTACCATCAGGTAGGAGGTACAGAAGCCTGAAGGCACACACTCATGATTCAGGAACAGCTTCTTCCCCTCTGCCATCCGATTCCTAAATTGACATTGAATCTTTGAACACTACCTCACTTTTTTTCTGAAATATACAGTATTTCTGTTTTTGCACTGTTTGTAATCTATTCAATATACATAATTGATTTATTTGTTTATTTTTTTTTCTCTGCTAGATTATGTATCGCATTGAACTGCTGCTGCTAAGTTAACAAATTTCACGTCACATCCTGGTGATGATAAACCTGATTCTGATTGAGTACATTTATTTCTATGTTAAAATAGTTCAAAAACATGTGAATGTTCAATATTTCATATGTACTTTTGGATACTTGGACCCGAAGAATATCATCATTCAGAAAGGGAACTTAAAGCTAAGGACCATTCAGGATACCCAATGGTTCCATCACGTGAAAGGCCAGTGTGGTTTACTCCTGCTTCTTTTGCTGATTTTTGTGAATAAAGCTTTTCTTCGTAAGACCAAGGGTCATGATTTCATAATCAAAATATAAATATCTTACCTTCCAACGAGGTATGCAATCCCTTGGCTTCCAATGACCACCAATCTGCATGTAAGGATCCTTACTGAAGAACCCCTGGATTTCCTCCAATGAAATTTCAGTCATGTTTACATTGATTGGGCCCTCTGTGTGGGAACATCAAAAACAACAATTATCAAAAGAAAATAAATTGTTCTTGACCTCAGGGCATCAATGGGCCAACCATCTTCAACAAAGTTTGTAACCTTTCCTCTGCCAATCAGTTAAAGGGGTACAGTACAGTAATAACCCCACAAACTGTAAGCTTCATTTCCAACTCCATCCGAAATGAGGAATTTTGTGCTTAACAACAATCTGCTTTGCAGTTCCTAAAACATGAAAAGCTGCAGGCAATATTTGTGGTACATAAAAGATATGAAATAACAAATTTGAGTAAAAGAGAACAGCATAGCATTTCCATTCTATGCCATGACTACCCTGTTAACAAATGAGGGACCTCTAATCAGAACCAGATTTAAGGACTCAGCCAAAGTAAAATAGTTACAAACCCATTAAAACTCACCACTTACAAATTTCAACTTGGGTAGTGGTAGAGAATGTGGGAAACTTGGCTCTGAGTGCAGATATAACAAAACCCAAGCAGCTCAACACTAACAATGCGTGGCAGCCCACGTGATTCTTGTCTTTGCCTTCAGATTTGGGGTTCAGTTGATGCTTTGTTGGCATATGGTTGCTGCAATAGTTATCCAGGAATTGTCACGGTAACACATCACTGGTATCTCCTGACCTTAAGGCCCTTGCTGTTGGTAAAGGGTTAGGGAGAAAGCCCAAGTAAGCTTTCTCTCATACAGTACAGATTTTGACATTAAATCACTAAGAAAAAAAATTTGCAAAATTACTGCATTATCCTCATCAAGACATACCATCAACATCTTAGAGATTTAAACTAAAGCCTTATTTGGAACAGGAACATACAGAAACTAGGCATTTTACAGTTGGCAACACACCTCTCGACTCCCTGAGTCTTTCAGCATCTACAATGCAGACTAGGAGTGTGACAGATTACTTTCCAATTACCTGGTTGAGTGCAGCTTCGAGAGGAATAACACTATACAGGACAAAGAAGTCTGTACACCCATCACTGTCAACACCCACTCGCTCCATCAACTGTATTCAGTGCAGTCATCCATTTCTTCAATTTTATTTTAAAGAGATAAAGCAGAGTAACAGGCCCTTCAAGGCCAACAAACCTGTGCAGCCCGATTACAGCAATGTTTCCAATTAACCTGCTAACCCACAGAAGGTTAATTGAAAAGTGGAGCACCCTGAGGATACCCACATGGTCAAGACGCGAACGTATAAATTCCTTTTAGACAATGGCAAAATTAAACCCAGGTCACTGGCACTGCAATCGTCTTATGAAAACCACTAATGTGGCACCCTATAAACTTGTGACCAACAGCTCTTTCAAGATCATAGGTCAAAATGTTTGGGAAACAAAGGAGAGCCTGTAGGATATTTACAGATTTTTAAAAAGATATTTAAGATATCACATAATAGATCAAAATACAATAGATAAAAGGAGTAAACTGAACTACTTTTAAGTGTTAGTTTGTGACCAGTGAGATATCTCATGGTACATTTACAACCACTTAAAATCTACATGAATAGTTTAAACCGTCAGCAACCAAGCTCACTGACAATACAAAGCATTACCAGTCCATGAGGTGTAAGATAGATGCACAAAGATACAAATGGAATCAGCTGATTTCAGATCAAAGTAATATGGGCAAACAGAAGGTTAATCACCAGTGCCAAGAAAAATTTGAAACAGTATTTTTTGAGATGGAAATTATTAAATATTTGTGTACTTTCAGAATAAAATCATAGAAAACCAGTATACAGAAATCATGCCTTCCAACTTGGCTTCATCTGCTTCAACACCTCATTTACACAACAATTCAAGTACTGCACCCACCCTCACCCCCAGACCATTTGAAGTAGATACCATGTGAAAAAATTTGTACATGTTACTCAGTTTAGAATTTCCTGGTGTCTTGGCCAGATCTTGATTAAAAAGCCACAGCATGAAGTTGCTTGAAACCACCAAAGCCACAAAGATAGATCTCTTCCTGCAGTGCTGATTAAACACAAAATACAATGTCATCTAATGAAAGCTCAGAATACCTCAAAGAGAACCACATGTACTTATCACGAACACAAGAGATGCTCAAACTCCAGAGCCACACACACAAAATGCTGGAGGAAGTCAGGTCAGGCAGCTTTTATGAAAATGAATAAACAGTTGATGTTTCGGTCAGAGAACCTTTTCAGGACTGGAAAAGAGGGAGGCAGACTATTCCGGCGGAAGACCAGAATGAAGAGGTGGGGAGAGGGGAAGGAGAACCAGTTAGAAGGTTAATTGTGAAGCCAGGTGGGTGGGAAAGGTAAAAGGCTGGAGAGGAAGGAATCTGATAGGAGAGGAGAGTGGAACATGGGAGGAAAGGAACAAGGAGGGGCGCCAGGGGAAGGTGATTGTCCAATAAGGAAATAAAGCACAAGGCCAGAGTGGGCCTCACTGTGCCAAAAGAGGAGGTCATGGACCACGTTGGAACTGGAATGTGATAGGAAATTAATGGTTGGCTACCCGGAAATTCCACTTTTGGCAAATGGTGCAGAGGTGTGCGATACGGTCCCGCAATTTATGTCGGGTCTCACCGACATACAGGAGGCCACATTGGAAGCACCGGATACAATAGATGACCCCAGTAGATTTGCAGGTGAAGTGTTGCTTCACCTAGACAGATTGTTTGAAGCCAGGAATGTAGATAAAAGAGAAGGTGAATAGGCAGGTGTAGCATTTCTGTCGCTTGCAGGGATACGTGTCAGGAAGGAGATTAGTGCAGAGGAGGGACAAATGGAGAAGGGAATCTTGGGGTTGGGGCAATCCCTATGGAAAGCAGAGATTGGAGTGGAAGGTAAAGATTGTTTGGTGGTAGGATCCCAATGAAGATAGTGAAAATTGCAGAGTGTGATGTGTTGGATGTGGAGACTCATGGGGTGGTTGGTGGGTACAAGAATTCCATCCCTGTTAAGGCAGTGGGAAGATGGAGTGAGCGCGGATGTCCGGGAAATTGAGGCGATATGGGTGAGGGCAGCATCAATGGTGGAGAAAGGGAAAGCCTGTTCTGTGAAGGAGGAGGACTTCTCTGATGCCCTGGAAGGGAAAGCTTTATCCTGGGGACAGATGTGACAAAGACAAAGGAATTTTTTTTATATATATAGGAGACAGGGTGGGAAAATGTATAGTCAAGATAGCGTGGAAATCAGTCAGCTTATAAAAGTTGCCAGTAGATGGTTTAAATTTCCAGGCAAAGTTGATGAAATTGACAAGCTCAGCAAGGGTGCATGAAGCAGCACCAATGCAATATCAGTGCAGCACAGGGTGAGTTGGGAAGCATTACTGTTGAAGGCTTGGAATAAGAACTGTTCTATATAGCCAGTGAAAGGTCGGGCATAGATGGGGCCCATGGTTACCCCAAATCTGTAGAAAGTGGGAGGAGACAAAGAAGAAATTGTTGAGGGTGAGGACCAGTTCTGCCAAATGGAGAAGGATGGTAATAGAGAGGAACTGGTTGGGTCTTTTACTGAGAAAGAAGTTGTGTTTTAAGGCCTTCTTAATGGCGGAATAGAAGTGCACAGGGACTGGACAACCATGGTGAAGATGAGGTGTCAGGGCCAGGAAGGTTGTTGAGGAGACTGAAAGCATGTGAAGTGTGACAGATATATAGGTGGGAAGGGACTGAACCAAGGGGGATAGAATGGATTTGCGGTACAGTCTGTGGACACAAGTTCAGTTGGGCATGAGCACACAGAGAAAATGGGCTTATCCAGATAGTCAGGTCTGTGGATCTTGGGTAGAAGGTATAGACAAGTAGTGTCGGGCAAGGGAATAATGAGTTTGGTAGCAGTGAATGAGAGTTCTCTAGAATTGATGAGGTTAGTGATGGTATTGGATTGGGCTCCTTTACAAGGGGCAAGTAAGAGGAGGTGTCTGAGGGCTGCCTCCTGGCCTCAGCAAGGTGGAGGTCTGTCCGTCACACTACAACAGCACCCTCCTCATCTGTGGGTTTGATGGTAAGGTTAGGATTGACGTGGAGAGCATGGACAGTGCGTTCACTAGGGGTAAGGTTCAAGCAGGAGTGAGGAATGCTGAAGTTGAACCAGTGGGTGTCTCATTGACAAGAAGAGATGGAAGGTTCTAGATCAGGCAGGAGCATTTGTAGAGGAGAAACACTGGAGATTACAGAGGAGGGAGTCATCAGTATAGGGTGAGGAATTCCTGTCCAACAAGTTGACTTGGAGACAAAGGCAACAGAAAAAGAGCTCATAATCATGGCAGGCACCCAATTCACTGAGGTGCAGGCGAAGGGGACAAAGTTAAGGCCTTTGTTGAGGACAGAATGTTCTGCCTCAGAGAGGGGAAGATCAGAACGACTAGTAAAGACATGGCAAGGTTTAGAACAGGGATCAGAGAGGGGAGGAGAGTGGGTAGTATCAGAGGAAAGGAAAAGGTTGGGGTATTCAGGGAAGTTAGGAAGGCAGGAAGATGGAGGCTCTGAGAACCCAAGAGGTGACAGGGGAGCCTGACTGTACCGGGGTGGAGAGTGGTGGTAGGAGAAGGGGCCAGGGGCCCAGCGGCACATATGTTCATAATTTTCATTTCACAGGTTACACAACCAATGGGAAAAACAACGGTTAAGTTCCTGGCTTAGTATTATATCTAATATAAAGATTGATTTGCATATTCTGTATCTTCTTAATTCATTCTAGAATGATGGAAAAATTGAATGAATGAAAAATCTAGCTCAAATATCAAACAAAAAAGTACTTTAGGTTTCCCTGAATAATTTACAGAAATTTGACCCGAGATATACTTACTCATAGAAGGAAGTCTTTCAGGACATTCAAGATTTGCATGATAGGTAAAGCCTTCAGGAACAAATGCTGTGGTTTGCAGATATGTTTCATTATGATTCAAGTCATCTGGATAGTCTGAGAAGGAAATGAGAACATTTTAGCAAATGCATTGCAAAAAAGGTTGTCACACATACATGCCATTCTGACATTTTAAAATTCCAGCTTTTAAAATTTTTGCAACCAATGATGCTAATTAAAAAAAAATAGGCCTCTTTCCTTCAAAAAATCTTGCTGAAGTAAAGAAGGGACATCACAAGGAGATTAAGACAGGCAAGCTATTGAGTGGCCAAACAGTGGAAATTGAAGTTAAAACTCAGGAAATACAAAAATCAATTTAGATTCAAATATATGTATGGGAACCTAGAGGTCAATGTGGTAATGAGATGCATGTTCATTTACAAATTACCTAAAACCACACGACATAAAGCAACCAAGGTGTACAATACCAGAGTGGAAATTTACTTAATTTGTACAGAGCATCTGTTAAACCCTGATCTAGTTTGGACACCACATCAAGTGACTAAAATGGAGATTCTGCAGGCTCATTTGGGTAATACTGGGTGTTGCATGACCTTGGCTTCTATTTTGTTGAGTGAAAATCTAAGCACGGTAGAGTGTTTAAATATGAATAAAGAGATTGATAGGGAAGGTAAATATAACCCTTTTTCTTTTGTAATAGAAACCAGAGTACATCATAAAGTTTGCGGCAGGAAAATCAGGAATGCAACTGGGAAGCAGTTTATATACTTGCTCATAGAAATCTGGTACAGCACTCCAACTAAATATCAGCTAAAGGTTTCAACACATATCAATACATATTTTTAGCATTTTCAAAAGATATGGATGAAGGCCAGGTGAACTGATTTGAGGCATAGATAATCTGTGACGTAACTGAATGGTGGTCTCTATTCATGGGACTGAGAGGTCAAAGCCAACCTTTATGTTCCCTATCTATTTTGTTAAGCACAACTGCCAGTCAGGATTCAAATCAGCAAAAAGTTAATAAAGCATTGGTTTATCATGCCTATAAACAACTTTGGATAAAAAGGCCAATTGTTTTTATAACTGCTAACCTACTCAAACGATTTGATAAGCCTGTACCCGTTTCTGACCAAAGTTCCCCTTTGTAGCATTCAACAATACAAAAGAAATTCAATGACAGATAACAAGGGATCAGATCCAAATTGGACAATTCAATATACACTTTAAAACAAAAGAATTACAAATAACTACGGAATAAAAGAATGTATTAAATTCTACAGGTTGGTACAAAAATATCCCAAACACAAAATATTGAAGAGAAACCTACTTTTAAAAGAAATGTATAAAATATGACTCAATGAATTAGATTTTTCATAACCAGGGAACTTCAAATAATCCTCTGTTGACCACTGATAGCTGGGAGGCTGACTCTGTTTATTTTGGCCTCAGCATCACTGTCAACTCAAAGATGATCTTTCAACCAAACAAAAATTACTATCTAATTCCACTGCAATCTGAACCTTTTTTTTGCTGCTACAACTCCTACCATCTTGCATTCAGGTTGACTCCTGGATTGGTTCTCATGCTGCCCTATGTAAACTGTACATTATACAAGATATCCCAAATGCTAACTTGCACAGAGATTGTTCCACATTGCTTGCATCACTGACAGTATGTGGCTAGGGCAAGAAGTGCATTTTAAAATTTGGAGATAGGCTTTATGCCAACCATTTTAAATCTCCTGAGGCTCAAAGTATTCAGAGTATCTTGAATATCTGTCTCATAGTTCGTGTCAATTGTCACTACTAAGGACACATATTTTAGAATGTCTTCTCTACATATAATTTTCTCCTCTTCTTTGATGAGTTCCCTCAATATCTGTCACTTCACATTCTAGCATTGCAATCTATAATTTGGTAACATTTACAATCCGCCTGTAAGGCGGTTAAGGATACTTTAGCATGTGAGAGGTTAAATGAAATACAAAATAAATTTTTCAGTTGATACAAGTAGATAATTGTTATATGAAATTGCCCAGTACAAAAGGTTAAAAACTTCTACATTGCTACACAAAAAAAAAGGATACAGGCTATAATTAAACCCCAGGCAGATACATTTGTTGGCATGCTCACTTGTACATATATACTCTATCATTGGGTTGACTACCTTCAGAGTTATGTTGCTGATGTATTATGACCTCATTCCATACAAAAAGAGCAACTGTTCATTTTGGCTACTTACATTTCTAATATATAAATGTTATTTTTGGATACTGAGGATAGCAAGGCGGTCACTAAAGGCTTTCATAAGCCGAGGCATTAAGATTAAGGGTTAGGCCATTGTGTCATAGCTGAATAAATAATTTGTCAGAATCTACTTGGAGTACAGTAAGTGTAGTTCTGATCACCACACCATGGGAGAGATATGGTATCAGTAGAGATTAGGCAGAAGAAATTCACCGGGATGTTGCCTGGGTTGGAAGGCTAAAGCTATAGGAAATGATTGATCTCACTGGAATGTGGGAGACCAAGAAGTAACCATGTAGCAGGCTATAAAATTATAGATGTGGTAGATAATCAGAATCCTTTTCCCAGAGCAGAGGAGCCTAGACTGAGGTGACAGGTTTAATTTAAGGTGAAACAGGAGCGATTTGAAGGACACCTGAGGGGAGAGGTTATCTGGAATAAGCTACCAGAGGTGGTGGTAAAGGCAAATACAAATACAACATTTGAAAGTCATTTAGACAGATTCATGGATTCATGAAAAAGCAAAAAGGAAAACAGATATAAGGAGCAAATAGGATTAGCATATATCAGTATGACAGGCGGCCTGGCTGAGGTGGGCCGAAAGAGTTTGTTTTTATGTTATATGATTCTATGATGCTTTGTTTCATGAATATCATGTTTACTAAACTTAGATGCAATTTAGTAAAAGCAGATACAAAGTGTAAGGTAAGGTAAATCACATCAAAGAATTGGAGGGATTCTAAGAAGAAGATTCTAGCGTAGAAAATTGTTAAAATATACAATGGGGTATAGATCAGTTTTAGATACGGAAAAGTGGCAAATGGACTTTAATCCAATAGCTCTTTGGGAGATCAAATGTGAAGGAAAAGCACACAGTTAATACCAGGATCCTTAACAGTAGAGAAGGATTTTGGGATCCCAGGTCCATAGCTCCCTGAAAGTGGCTGCACAGTAAAGAAGACATACAATATGCCTGCCTTTTTTTAGTTTAGACATTGAATTCAGTGTCCAATAATGTATCCGGTAGGTTAACTAGTCATTGTAAACTGTGCAGTGAATAGGTTAAGTTAATCAGGCTTGTAGGGTTGCTGGGGGTGCCTGGCTTGAAGGACCAGAAAGGCCTACTCTGCACTGTATCACAAAATAAATCAAATGAAAATAAAAGGGGTCTATCTGGAAGTTGTCTGGATTAGAGGGCATGTGTTAGAAGGAAGGGTTGGACAAAACTTATGTTTTTCTTCTTCTGAGTGGCAGAGACTGAGGGGAGGTGATAAAATTTTATAAAGTTGTGAGGTATAGAGTAGACAGGCTCCATGAGTCAAGATGCCAAATACTAGAGGGAATGCATTTAAGGTGAGAGGAAGGCAAATGGCAAGTTTCTGGAAAATGGAAAAAGAAACAGCGAATGTAGAGGCATTTAAAGGGCTTGTATACAGACAGAGTGATGAGATGCTTTGAGAGGTTGGTTATGACTAGACTGAACTCCTGCCTCAACAAGGACCCAGACCCATTGCAATTTGCCTATTGCCACAATAGGTCAACAGCAGATACTGAGTTCCTCCAGCGTGTTGGTCAGTGTTTGACCCCAGCTTCTGCAGATTATTTTGTGTTTGCAATCTCAATGGCTCTTCACATGGCCTTGGACCACCTGGACAGTACAAACAGCTATGTCAGGATGTTGTTCATCGACTACAGCTCAGCATTTAATACCATCATTCCCACAATCCTGATTGAGAAGTTGCAGAACCTGGGCCTCAGTACCTCCCCCTGCAACTGGATCCTTGACATCCTAACTAGAAGACCACAATCTGTGTGGATTAGTGACAACATCTCCACCTCACTGACAATCAACACTGGTGCACCTCAGGGGGTGTGCTTAGCCCACTGCTCTACTCTCTCTTTACCAAGGACTGTGTGGCTAGGCATAGCTCAAATACCATCTGTAAATTTGCTGATGATACATACAACCATTGTTGGTAGAATCTCAGATAGAGACAAGAGGGTGTACAGGAGCGAGATATGCCAACTAGTGGATTGGTGTCACAGCAACAACCTTGTACTCAACGTCAGTAAGACAAAAGAGCTGATTGTGGACTTCAGGAAGGGTAAGACGAAGGAACACATACCAACCTTCAGAGGGATCAGAAGTGGAGAGGGTGAGCAGTTTCAAGTTCCTGGGTGCCAGGATCTCTGAGGAGCTAACCTGGTCCCAACATATCGATGCAGTTGTAAAGAAGGCAAGACAGCGACTATACTTCAGTAGGAGCTTGAAGCGATTTGGTATATCAACAAAAACTTTTACAGATCTACTGTAGAGAGCATTCTGACAGGCTGCATCACTATCTGGTATTGGTGGTATTGGGGGGGCAACTGCACAGGACCAAAAGCTACAGAGGGTTATAAATCTAGTCAGCTCCATCTTGGGTACTAGCCTACAAAGTACCCAGAACATCTTCAGACAGCGGTGTCTCAGAAAGGCAGCGTCCATTATTAAGGGCCTCCTGCACCCAGGGAATGCCCTTTTCTCACTGTTACCATCAGGTAGGAGGTACAGAAGCCTGAAGGCACACACTCAGTGATTCAGGAACAGCTTCTTCCCCTCTACCATCGGATTCCTAAATGGACATTGAAGCCGTGATCACTATTTCACCTTTTTTAATATTATTTGTTCTTTTTGCACGATTTAAATCTATTCAATATATGTATACTGTAATTTATTTATTTTTTTTCTTCTTCTTCTATATTCTGTATTGCATTGAACTGCTGCTGCTAAGTTAACAAATTTCACGACACATGCTGGTGATAATAAACCTGATTCTGATTTCTGATATCAATCCAATTTGCTTATCTAAGAATTCGAAAAAAAGCATTAAGAGATATTGTGTGTGCAAGTCCTTTAAGAGATGGGCACTCTTAGTGTTTTGTAAAGATCATAAGCAATACGAAAAAGCTTTAGGTTTAAAAGCTTTGGGAGAAAGGAAAACAACAAGAAATTACATTGAATAACAGTGGCTTTGAGCGGGGGGGGGTCACAGGGATTGTCACAGGAGTGCCTCTGGATGCATCCATGGACCAAGTTAAAAATTATTTAGTCGGGGGAAAAGTTGTTGATGCTAAATGTTTAAAAGGGTTTCATGGTGGAGTAAAAGCAAGTAGGCTATTGGTGTTATTTAATTTGATGGGGAAAAAAAAGTCACTGAATCGGGTTAATTTAGGTCATAAGTTATATGATTTGAATCTATGTGCCACCCCCTCAAATGTTTGCAATGCCAGAAGTTTGGTCATGTGCCAGCTGTGTGTAGGGATAAAAAAGACGGTGTTGTAGATGTGCTGGAGAACATGATTATAGTAATTGTAGAGAAGATATTAAGCCAAAATGTAGCAATTGTGGAAAGACTTAACTCGAGAAGTTATTAACGATTCTTTACAAGTAGCAGTAATTAACATTCAGACTTCAAAGAAGGGTTCTTAATGCAATGCACACGAAATGCTGGAGGAATTCAGCAGGACAGGCAGCAACTATGGAAAATAGTACAGTCAACGTTTTGGGCTGAGACCCTTCGGCAAGACTTGAGGAAAAAAAAGAGGAGTAGATTTAACAGTGGGGGGAGGGGAGAGATAAACACAATATGATAGGTGAAACCGGGAGGGCAAGAGATGAAGTAAAGAGCTGGGAATTTGATTGATGAAAGAGATACAGGGCTGGAGAAGGGGGAGTCTGATAGGAGAGGGCAGAAGGCCACGGAAGAAAGAAAAGTGGGGAGGAGCACCAGAGAGAGGTGATGGGCATGCAAGGAGATAAGTTGAGAGAGGGAAAAGTATGGGGAATGGTGAAGGGGGTTGGGAGGAAATTACCAGAAGTTCGAGAAATCAATGTTCATGTCATCAGTATGGAGGCTAGCTACTCAGATGGAATACAGACAGACAGACATATCTTATTGATCTCGAGGGAAATTGGGTAAATACAAGGTGTGTTTTCTCCAACCCGTATGTGGCCTCATCGCGACAGTAGAGGAGGCCATGGATAAACATATTGGAATGGGAATGGGGAGTGGAATTAAAATGGGTGGCCACTGGGAGATCCTGCTTCTTTTGGTGGAAATTCTGGCTTCTTCCGCCAGAAGAAGCAGGATCTCCCAGCAGCCAGCCATTCTAATTCCACTTCCTATTCCAATATGTCAATCCATGGCCTCCTCTATTGTCGCGATGGGGCCAACTCAGGTTGGAGGAACACCATTTATATGTGTGTGTGTTGGGGGTTTCCTAAGGTTGTCATAGCTAGGGGTAATAGTGGAGATAAGCTCCCACTACCTTTAAAGTGCTCCAAATGGTATCTAACTCTTTCAGCCTCTGACAACCAAGTCCAACTCTTGGCCTTCACACAATGCTTAGCTATTATGCCTGGCGGAACTGTTTCTACTGATAAGGTGCAAAGGCAGACCACTGGCACCTCAAAATAAGTTGCTTCGGGCAGGTGGGGCTCGTCAGCCTTGGATGGCAGCCCACCTAGGAGAAGGAAACTCTGATTTTAAACCTCCGCTGTCTTGTGGCCATACTCACCATGGGAAAGGACTTGGGAGTAAACCCCAAGGAAGAAATCTGGAGTTGGGGTCCTTAAGGCAGTTTGATGTTGTTTACAACTTCACTCTGGCAACCTCTATGACGACACTGGTGCCAAGCTGTATTGGTGCTTGCCCTTCCCTTGGACTACATCAGTGACGTGGAGAGGGGGAACCTGCTGCATGGGCAACAGCCGGTTCTTCAAATCTTCCCACCCAGGCTTGCGCCCGGGAGATGACACAGTCCACCAGAGGCGCAAATCCATGATCCCCTGGGATTGACAGCTGCCTACTGAAGGGAGCAGCGGAAAATTGCACTTAATCAGGGACAATATTACAGCTGCACTCAGATAGGACGTAATAGAGGGCTCACCTATGTATATAGGTAGAAATGAAATAAAAGGATGCAATCACTCCTGGATTTTCCTACAGGACCCCCAAAAGCCACTAGGATATTGAGGAACAGATATGCAGGCAGATTGGGGAAAGATATAAAACAACAAGGTTGTTGTCATGGTGACTTCAACTTCCCTAATACAAGAAACTGAGATAGGGCAGAATTTGTTACATGCATCAAGGAGGGTTTCTGAAATCAATATGTGGATGTACAATAAGAGGGGGCCAGACTGGATCTGGTTGACAATGAATCTGACCAATTTCAGTGGGAGAACAGTCAGGGAACAGTGATCACAACTCCTTAGGTTTTCAGATAGCAATAGATAAGTATAAGTACAGACCTTGTGGGAGAGTGCTCTATTGGAGCAAGAGTATGAAATTACAGCAAGTCAAATTACATGAGTATTGAAGAACTAGGAAGAGTTAATTGGGAACAGCTGTTTTTGAGCCAGACCACATCTGAAATGTGGAGGGTGTTTAAAGACCAACTGGGGAGGTATGTTTCAGTAAGGAGGAAGGACAAGGACAGCAAGGTAATGGAACCTTGGATGTTGAGTGAGATGGTGTATTTAATCAAGAATGAAAAGGAAATGTATGGAAGGTTTAGCTAAAACCAGAGTATTTAAGGATTATAAAGATCTCAGAAAAGGACTCCAGAAGGGAACAAGAAAACCAGGAGGGGCAATGAAAAATCCTTTGCAAGTAGGATTAAAGAGAATCTTAAGGTATTCTATACATATATCTAAAGCAGGAAGACAATTAGAGAGCAGATGGAATCACTTAAGGATAAAAGAGGAAAATTTGCTTGAAGGTGGAGGATGTGGATGAGGTCCCAAATGAGTACTTTGTACTCATACTTACTAAGGAGTCGAAAATGGAGGACAGGGAGATCAGTGTGGAGCATGCTCATTTGTTAGGGCAATTCACAATAAAGGAGGAAGTGTTAGTGCTCAAAGAACAGTTAGTCCCCAGGGCCCGATGTGAAATACCCCATGTTATTGAGAGAAGGAAGAGACAAGATTGCTGTGGCCTTGACCAATATCTTTATGTCCAGTCCAGCCACAGGCAAGATCCCGAAGAAATGCTGAGTGGCTAACGATGATCCAATGTTCAAGAAGAAAAATAGGGCAATCCTGGAAACTATAGAATGAGTCTTACTGCAGTGGTAAGGAAGGTACTAGAGATGATTCTTCAGGTAAAGAGTTATGAGCTTTTGGAAATCCATTCCCTAATTAGGTACAGACACAGTTTTGTGCAGGGCATGATGAGGTTACTAACAGGATTTGAGTTTTTGAGGCGAGAACAGTGACTAATGAAAGAGAAACAGATGTTGTCTACATGGATTTTAGTAAGGCATTTGATAATGTAAGGCTTATCCAGAAGATTAAGATCAATGGGATCCATGGTGAATTGGCTGTCCAGATTTAAAAATGGCTTGCCCATAGAAGGCAGAGGTTAGTGATCAATGGGACTTAATGTGGTTGAAAGTCTCTAAGTAGTAGTGTTCTGCAGGGGTCCATTCTAGGACCTCTGCTGTTTGTGATAATATATAAATGACCTGGATAAAAATATAGATGGGTGGGTTAGTAAAATGAACGAAGATTGGTGGTACTGTGAATACCGTAAAAGACTGGAAAAAGATACTGTGGGATATCTGTAACTGATCTACAAGGGCAGAGGAATGCAGATGAAGTTTAACCTGGCCAAATGTGAATGTTGCTTTTTAGGAGATCAAATATAAAGAGACAGGATCCTTAAAGGAATTGTTAATGGCAGGACTCTTAAAGGGATTTGGGGGTCTAATATTGGGTATTATCCCTGAAAGTGGCTACACGTGTAGTTAGGGTAGTAAAGAAAGTATTAGCATGCTTGCTTTTATTAATCGAGGAACTGAGTTCAAGAATCGGAAAGTTGTATTGCAGTTTTGTAAAATTCTAGTTAGGCCTCACCTGGAGTAGTGCATTCATAACTGGTTATCAAATTATAAGAACGATGACAAGGCTTTAGAGAGGGTATAGATGAGGCTGGCCAGGACGTTACCTGGATTAGAGACTGTGTGCTCTCTAATTACTGATTAGATAAGATGTTGGACAGACTTGGGTTGGTTTTTCTTTTCTGGAGTAGAAGGGGTTGAGGTGAGTCCTGATAGGGGTTTATAAGATGAAAAGCAAAGATAGAGTAGACAGCCAGTGTCTTCTTTCCCAAGGCTGAAATTTCTAATACCAGAGAGCATGCATTTAAAGTAAATGTGCAGGGCAAAATGTTTTATGATAAACAGTGGTGCAATATGCTGCCTGGAGTAATGCGGAGGCAAATATGTTAAAAGCACTTAAGAGGCTCTTAGGCACATTAATTTGTAGGAAATGAAAGGATATGGACCTTGTGTAAGCAGAAGGGATTAGTTTAGTTGGACATTTGATTACTTAGTTTTGCACACTGTTGTGCCTCAAAGGCCTGACCCTATGCTGTTAATTGTTATTCAACCAGCAGATTTTACGCAGTGGAAGAATCCAACAAAGAAGTATAATATGAATACAAAACATTTTGCAATAAAACAACAAAATTCAAGAGCGAAATTCAAAATTGCAGATTTCCATTTTCCTGAATAGGAGTCACAGTTAAAAGTTAGCAGAGGAGCGAGCAAATGAACCATGTGATGTACTAACAAGACAACCACAAATGGAATGAGATAAGCATTGGAATGTGTACAATAGTTGGTGGAAAATGAGGAAAGGACCTTTGAAAAGTAAATGATGTCATCATCTAATATTCAGACCTGTAATTTTCACAGTTCCTTATGCAATGCACACTCAATCCCAAGCTCTTTCTCAAGAGGATACCACCAGGTAGAAGACAAGATTCAAGGATTCAAAGCTTCATGCCTCTTTGAAGAAATGCAACAATTTCATCTGGCCCAGGCCAGTTCAACTAGGACAGGACTATTTGGGATGGTACAAAGAATATTTACACCAGGCATTGCAGATACAGAAAGACCCTGTATAAGCCAGAGGAATAGTGCTACCTCAAACTTCAAGCAGCACACATACTGTACTTGCCTTGGACAACTGGTGGCCAAGTTACTGGGTATATTTAGGGTGGAGATTGTAGGCTCCTGATTAGCAAGGGTGTCAAAGATTGTGGAGAGAATGCAGGAGAACAGAGTTAAAATGGAAAGATAAGTCAGACACGATTGAATAGTGGAGCAGACTCGAAGGGCTGAATGGCATAATTCTGTTCCTATGTCTTGTGGTCCTACTATTAGAAAACTGCATTGAAATATAGAACCATCTACAATGTCCTTAGAGGACAATTCTCCCACTACAATTCCCACCTTCATAGCCTACAAAAGTGAAAAGGAAAATATAGCAAAAAGCAATACGTCATCCAGAAGGTTAGTGTGGAGCAAGTACAGAATAGAGGAGATGGCGTTATTCGTAAAGAGAATTGCAAAGAGGGAAGAGAGTCATATTTATGGATGACACTCAATATAAAGTTATGAACTTTCAAATACGGCGAAGCCTGAGGTGACAGCAAGAAAGTACAAATTTAAGTGTTTATTGAAGGTTCAGGGTAAGGATCTAAGATTGCACAGCACACAAGGGTTTAAAAAATAAAGACAAGAATTATGGCAGAAGGTTAAACAGGGAAAGTGAAAATAGAGGTAAAAAATGGAAACAGTGCCAAATGGACACAGAAAATGCATTTTACCTGATAGCATTTGTATGTAAATTCAAGAAGCTGCAAAGGTGAGATTAAAAATATACATGTAGAAATATTCTGCAAAGGAATACACAAGTATCTGACGTTATATGTTAAAACGATGGCCACTGCACTTACAGAATACACGTATTCATGTAATGGATGTTACCATGGCAACTGTATAAATACCTGTACCATTAAAACTGTTGTTCAACTTGGCATATGTACCACGAACCACTTGCTCATACATCTGGGATCCCATGGTTTTCACGCTCTCTCTAATCATGATGCCTTGGGCTTGCACCATAAATAGATAAGTATTTACTGAAAAAGAAAAAGGAATAATGAAAAAAGGCTCCAGTTTGCAGAAGTCTAATTACTGTGATCAGCAAGTACCTTTAGTAATATCCTCGATCTTTAAATTAATCAAATAAATCAGAAAATGCAAACACTAATGTTAATAATTTTTTTAAAATCAGATGTTGCAGATTCAAAATTCAGATATCACACTCCTGGTCTCAGATTGATGAGTTGCAGAGAACGGGAAAAGCTTCACTTTACCAAACAGACTTCATGTTCTAATTGCATGATAGTAAAGGAGACAATCTGGAGCTGCTAAGCAGAGATACAGATAAGTAGCTCAAGAGGCTTCAGATACAGTAAAATTACTACACAATTCTGCTTAAAAAAAACAATGATATATCTGACCACTCTCAGCCTTCCCATCTGTGGTCATTTTGTGAGGAGATCGATAGAAGACTGATTTAAAAAATCATAACAGATCAGAACTGGCAGTGAGGCTCAAAGGTCCTCTTTTACTACACTTAACAGTTCACACTGCAAGCCTAAAATGAAAATAGTATAGCCTTTCTCCAAGTAGCTGATAGACTCTGGTGTCACAATGTAATGATCTTTTTTTCAACAAGCATATAGTGCTTTCTCGGTGTATATGACGAATATTTCAACTCTCCTTGGGCTTCCAGCCAGGTACATGTAACGATTATAACTGACGTTTCGATGATAAACTCTGCTATCTTCCCTGATGAAAACAGCAGTTTGTCATTGAAACATCAGTTATAATAGATAACTGTACCCAGCTGGAAGCCCAAGAAGAGTTTAATTATGCTTTATGTTTGAAAAGCTGAATATTTATCAAATATACATAACTTTTATTGTAATACATGTTTTTAGACTGGTAAGATTGTATAATGATTGAAAATATGGTCAAATGAATTCGGTTTTTGACACCTTCAAACTTGAGAAATAGGTTTCTAAGTTTCCTGTAACATCATTCTGACAAATAACATCCACTTAAAAGATTATGCATTGCCCAACTCCATAAACAAACTGATGCAGTAAAACAAATAATGAATACAACTTATGGTAAAGACCATTGGCCGAGTCTCAGCCAGACTGCTGTTGGATTCTGAGCATCAGAAGTAAGGTTAAGTGGTGTAAAAAGAAAAACAAAAGTGGATTTTTTTGGGACCATAGGAAGAGAATGGTGTCAAAACTTGGCATTTTTGGTATAGATAAAGGGTTTCCACTGGGGGGCATGCCAGTAACCAGAGGTTAGAGATTTACAATAATCTCAAAATATTCAGGGAGAGAATTAAAAAAAATCTCAAAAATAAACAGCAAATCACAATCTAGAACACTGTCAGAAATAACTGCAGAGAGATTCAATGGATATTTACCTGAAAAAGAGAAAATTTTCAGCACTAGGGCAAAATTAGTGGAGTGCAATTAATTGGATTGTTCAAATAGTAAGTCTTTTACCTCGATTGGTGCTGTACAAGGGTGATCTTTAGAAGCAGCTTAAATTAATGTTGAGGGATATGTCAGTTTGCTAAAACAGTAAACATAAGTCTAGGCCGAGAACTACAGGTGAGATAGAAAGCTAAGCACTATTGATTAACTGGATTTATATACATTCCTTTTCATTCACCAGAATTTTGTATGCCACCTTCACAATACCATCTATTAAAAATGTCTGTCCATTACAGTGTTAACTTTAACCCTTACTGCAGTTTAGTAGTTCATTATTAGTACTACATTCTGATCTTCCTTGACAGCTTTCGCATTTCTCTAATCCAGAGTCTACAATTCTTCCTGGTTTTTACCAGGCTAAGGTAATTTAATAAAATACAATTCATGGATCGAGCTTGATTAGCTCACTTGGAGTTTAACAAATAAACTGGTTGAGGGAGAGGAGCTAAATCTGTTATAAACAACTTATTGTTTCCAAATGGTTCAGCTTGAACAATGTCCGTGTTTATAATATGTGCGTGTGCATATTAAAAATTACAAGATGCATATAACTTGTGATATGATTAGAGTTTTCCCCCATGTATGCTCAACAATTAATCACCATATATGACTCATTTTCAAGCTGGTGGGAAATTTCACAAAATAAAATTGAAAATTTATGACTTCAGATTAAAATCTATCACGTGGCAGGAGTGAGTTGTATCAAAAAGCTAAAACACCTTCTGTAAATTTTCAAGTGTGGTAATCAGGTAAAACCTTACTGTTAATGAAACAAAAATTGTGTATGAAAACAAATGAACTACTATTAGACGAAGCATTTTTTCTACCAATTTGTATTTCTTAATTATTACTCAATGTGGAATACTTTTGAAGATCACGAGAAAGTGAAAGATTCCATGCAGAGCACAGAGATTTTCAACAGAGATATCAATTTGAGTTAAGAACTTTAATATCAGAATGTGGACTGACCTGAGGACTTTGTGTCATCTCATTGCTTTACAATTATAAATGTTCTTTTTCCACATATAATACAACTTATCAAATTTCTAGAAAATAGTAAACTTGAGGTAGTACACCAAAATATTGACAATAAACAAATTCTAAACAAATAAATTTACATTTTTATTCAGTAACTGAATATAAATATTCCCACACTTTAAGCATTTCCATCAATTTTTCCTAATCAAGGGGTAGCGGAGGTATAATTTGTCCATCTGTGCTGATCATCCCATCCTTGACTAAGCTGTTCCACCATGAACACGATCTGTTATGAGTCAACATGATGCTTTCAGATCAGGTCATGCATAACACATACCTCCGCCGCACCACTCAGGTATGTTTCTAGGGTACAGGGGCTAGCGACCCTTGTGTCTGTTTTGTCTTCTATCGCTGCGCAGCAGTGAACTATCTGATTGGCCTATCAGAGTTCTCTTTGGGAACTAGTTGACTTGACTGGCATTTCTGATCTGGCTATTGTTCACGATCGCACTTAATAAAATGCTATTTCCCCATATCCTTTCAGAGCAAATGCATGACCAAGTAAATTCAAGTTTTCTAGTGAATAAGCAGTACTTTAAATTTAATCTTTACATTAACAAAAATAAAAGATCAAGTAACCTTTCCATTAGCTAATATCACTAATTAAGACATGCAGTATATAAAATAGCTTCTTACATTGCTAGTTAAGCTTTTGAGCATAAAAATATCAAAATTACATGTTTTTGATGTCAACATCCTTGTTTACTATTTTTATATTATGTGCCACACCCTAATGAGCTCATTATCTGTATTCAGACTGGTAAAAATCACAAAGTTAGCTCTATATTTCTAATACCTGTAATTTTGAAAGAGGTCATTCAAGTGTTAACTAATTTTTAAGAAGTACTTTTCAGTTTCCTGAGTGAGGAAACAGGCTACTTTGCACATATATATCAAGTTCTGCACATGTTGCTCACTATATTTTGATTTTGTTGATGCTACAGGACAATGATGGGTTTTAGTCTCCTCCCACTATTATCTTTGCCACTACTACTGAAATTGTTTTAACTATTCAGAATTTGATTCCCCAGGAAGCAAGTAAATTATATTACAACACAGTTTAACACATGTACAATGGATTTGCCAGCAGTTGAAAAAATTTGGAAGTCCATCTTCAATTTTGTAACTTTGCAACTTACAGACCATCCTCTGAACAGGTTTCATCCAGTTACCTCTAGGGTAAAGTATCAAATTCATTGTTGGCTTCTAGTATCATGATAGATTAGAAACCTATCTGAGCAAAGGCAGGTCAGAATTTGAGAATGCTGCAGTAGGAAATTCACTCCTGAATTAAGCTGTTTCTACCATTGACAAAGAACATCAGGAGCATGACCAGAATGGAGTCCACATGCCTGGACAAGGGCAACTCCACACAATAATTTCCCATACCAAAACATCATGACAAGGCAGACCATCCAGCCCCTAAACATCATCCGTCTCGCTATTGATAACTAGAAACTTAACACAAATCAAAACTTGTTTTATTCAATGTCTGCAGAAATTTTTATTCCTTGTAGTGAAAGGCTGTAAAGTAAAAGGAAAATTATGGTATTAATAACTGAATTGTGCTAAAAATTATCAGGCAATATATCACTGTTCCTACAAGACTAAAATTGCATTTAGTGACCACTAATAACTTCAAAAATATCCAAATGGTTCAGACGTGTACAGACTGAGGAGATAGTTAGGCATTGATTCCATAAAGAACCAGTGAGCAATATTGAACATCACTCCCTTCTCAACTTCTGTGCCCAGAACTTGGCAGCATAAATAAGTGGAATACACTGAAGTTAACAATGCTGAAAGTTAATCTACATGTTTAATGTGGTCTAAATATTAATTTTAAATATTTACACCTTTCAAATCCTGCAAAATATCTCTGAGCAGAGGAAGAATGGAAGAGGCCTTGGCACCTCTATTGTTAGAGGGGCAACATGGTTAGACCATCTGCAGGGTAGGGATGAATAGGACAAAGGGAATCTCTTTGATAGGGTGAGGCAAGGGGTCATCCAAGCTATTCCAATTATGGAAATGACTTGTTAATAGATTGAGAGCAACGAAAGTCAGTAAACAAAGTGAAGCAGCAATTCATAAGTATTTTCCCAGTCTTCCTGTGCATTTTCTCTACATTTGGAAACCAATGATCAGAGTTTACTACTGCTTGTCGCATTAATTCTACATCCAACTCTAACTTGTAGATCTGTGACCTCCCATGCAAGCTTGGGGAACAGCAACAATTTCAGATAATATCATTTCTCCTGCTTGTATTCTGGCCAGGTTCTGGGTGAAGTTATCCATCTGTAATATGAAGTCAGATTACCATCTTATCCACTGGGCATTTTCAACGTTCTTCTTTCAGATTCAACAACAGTGAACTGCATTTTCGCATCTTTACATCCCTCTTATTGGCTTGTAGAGTAATGCAATGGGTGACAGATGACACATATTGTTCAAAATAGAAAATGTTCTGCATAATTCACAAACTCTACCTGTGAGTTTTTGTGTTGACTTTAAGTGAAGGTGTCTGATGTAATGAAGTCAGTAAAAGGTGACTGCTTTTGGTTTGTTTATAAAGGAAGTAAAGGGCTGAGGCAAACACGAGGAAATCTGCAGGTTCTCAGCCTGAAACGTCGACTGTACCTCTTCCTAGAGATGCTGCCTGGCCTGCTGCATCACCAGCAACTTTTATGTGTGTTGCTTAAAGGGCTGAGGCTTTTGTTAAAGCAAATAAATGACTCTTGCATGTTTTATTCACAAAATCCTGGTCTTTTTAAAAAAGGATAAAGGCAAGATTAATCAGGAAAAGTCCAGTAATCATGATTTCTGAAAATTGTCAGTGACTTCAAGCAGCACAAATACTGCATTTAACAAAACAATGCAGCAAGGAGGAAACTGGAGAGAAAATTAAGTTTTACTCACTTAATAAATGCTAACAAATTTATCTCCCAAAGTAGTTTCCTTAGAATCAAAATAAATCCCTCCGTGTTCCTTCAACTCATTCTCCACATCTTCCCATTTCCTTTTTGGTTATGGTCATCTGACATTCAGGTGAAAGCAATTTGTCATTTCCTTCAGCATCAATGTCTGGCACTTCGTGCATGTACTGTTTGGAAGCTGTGAAATAGGAAACCAGTCATGCTCACTTGGCACAGAGTGCATCCAACTCAGTTGGCTCATACCAACTCAAGGTCAATCTGAAATTGTCTTAATCCAGGATAGGAATTTTTCGGTTGTGCAGGTCAAGAACTGCAGAATGAAAACCAAACCAATGTAGCACTCCAAATAAGAATATTACAGAAATGACGGTTTCTCTTAGGCAGATGACTTTACATATGAACACAGAAATTATACGCAGCTAACATATGTAGATAGTGATCACTTGGATAAGCTACCTCAAATCTGCTTCAAGATGCTATAAACATCTAGAAATTTTGAAAAATTACCTTTGTATTGCTATAAAATTATAATTAAACAAGATGGTTTCCTGTACATATATTAGCACGACCAAGTCCACCTGTATGACACTAAACACTTCTTGGGCTTCCAGCTAGGTACAGGTATCGATTTTAGCCTGTAAAAATTGATACCTAGCCCGGATGGAAGCCTGAGAAGAGTTTACTTGTCATATACAGTAGGAAAGCACTAGATCCTTTTTCCATTTGCATGGTTTTCAAAACAGCTTTGCAAATTAGTGTGTTTCCGCCCTCTCCCTTCAACCATGTGCTCAGCCAAACTAGGGAGCAAACTTCCTATTAGCTGGAATCTCATGTCAACAATCACAAAGACTTGTCCATATGAGTTGCAGAAATCACCCAGTTTTGTTATCTGTGGAACAGAAAACGATGAGGGAAATAAAATGTAAGTTATTCATTACAAATAAATAGAGATGAGATAGTACATCAGATTGAAGAGATTGAATTTCCTATCTCCAATAATCTAAGTTTACCGTAGGGAGAATGGAGGAGAAATTTCTTTATTATACAATTTGTGAAGGAGATGGAATATTTTGCCAAAAGGATTGTTTAGGATTGAACATTGCTTGACACCCAAGGTGAATGTGATCCATGAAAGAGTGATGGTGTAGTGATTAAAAGACCAAATTCCAATCTAGATGCCCGAAATCACAAACTAGGAATAAGACTTCAAATTCCAGCATTGTATCTGGTCCAGTTTATCTCAAGAATGTCTTCATCAGAGCATACCAGGTAGTATTAAACTGATGTCCTGCTACACCTGCTCCAAAATACTACAAATGCTGAAAATTGTGAAATAAAGCAGAAAATGCTGAAAATACATTCTAAGTCAAGACACTTACAGAGAGAGAGAAAAACTAAATATTTCAACTATATTCTGAATGAAAGTCACAACTCTGAAATATTAATTGTATTTCTCTCTCCAAAAATGTTGCCCAACCTGCAGTATACTTCAGCCTTTTTTATGTTATTACTTTATGATAATGTGGAATAAATAATGCTTTACACAAGTCTTATCTTGAGCCAACATTCATAAAATACCTGGTCATTTTTCCTTTTAATTTTTTCCCAAATTCATTCACAATTTTGGCCACTTTTCTAAAGTTGCTCATTTTTATTCATCTGTCCCACCTAGTCCAGGCAGAGTCTGTGGAAATGACTGTCAATGTTATATAATTTCTTACAAAAAGGTCATTGACCTGAAATAATACTTTTCTCTTCAAAGGTGCTGCCTGACCTACTGAATTTCTTGAATCCATTGATTTTTTTGAGCCTTTCACCTCATAAATTTGCCTTGTATGCCTTCTTTAAAATAGTTTAATGACTGATTGTTTGCCCAAGGAGTTTCCCTTCACAGGATCAAGGACATGGAGAAAGATGAAGTGTTTAAAAGAGGTAAGTCTCAGTACTTGATGAGTTTCCTTGAACAGACACTAAGGGTACGTCCACACTACGCCGGATAATTTTGAAAACGAAGCTTTTTCTCTTCGTTTTGCCCTCCCGTCCACACTGAGCCGGCGTTTTCAGCTCCCGAAAGCGGAGATTTTCAAAAACACTCTCCAGAGTGAATAAATCTGAAAACGCTAAATATCCGGCGTAGTGTGTACAGGGTAAACGGAGAGATTTAAAAACGTTGTCATGACAACACAACAATGCTTTTTTCTGTGTTACGTACCCCGTAACTGGGTTGCCAAACCAGCAGAAATGGATCACTCAGTTGGAGTCTGGATTACTAGAACTAAGAAAGTTTTATTAAAGAAACAAGCAACACAGTACTCTAATCAAAAGGATAATGAATGCAACAGTTCAGCAATGATAAACATACATGTACACAGAATTAAGATAACAGGATCAATCAAGCTCTATCGTTGTCTAGGGGTAAATGACCAGTTTCAAAGTGACGCAAAGTTCAGTTCAATTTAGTTCAGTTCGCAGTAATCGCTGCCGTGGGCGATGGACAGTGGGGGGAAGGAGAGAGAGGGCAAAACGAATGAATATTCAAAACGGCTTCCACACACAGACCTTCGCAGTCAGCTTTTGGGCGAGTCCTTTGTGATGTCATCTGAGGTCACCGACTGTGACCCCTCTGTATCCAGATACGATCGTTTCTCTGCGGTGAACCCGGCACCCAGGCAAGGGTGGACACACACCAGGTTCCCACCAATTGTGTCTTTCCACCCTGTGCGTCTATGGCCTTGTCCCGCAAACGGCCTTCCAAAACTTCCCACCGACTTGTGAGAGACGCACCGCTTCCAGGGTCTCGTTACCTCGGGTGTCGTGTGTCCTGCCTTAGCGAACCTGTCCCTTTTTAACCCCCTGCTGGGGTATCACCTGTCCATCACTTCAAACAGTTTAGGGTTCAAAGGGGGAGCCGCTCTTGACAGCTCTCCTTCCATTACTCTCTCCCGTCCCTTCATTAACATCTCCAAATGCTGCTCCATTGTTTTCCTTATCTCTCTCTCTCTCTCTCCTGAAGACAGGCGGCAGACCAACTGCTGATCCCACTGGTGCCAGCACAGGACAGCTAACATCTTAACCTATGTGTATTCTTGTCATATCTGCTTCTGCTTGGTACTGCGCAAGCTGTTATAACGTGCAGTCGGTGTGAACAGCGTGAGAGTTAAATTGTAAAGTGAGCTTTTTTGACTATTTAAAAATGCTGTCATGACATGCCGGAACAGATTGCCGCAGCACGGCATATCGTTGTTTTCTTGAACGCAACCCCCACATAACCTAACAAGACGGCAACGAGACTGAAGCCAGAAGGGTTAGAAATGTACTCACCAAATACTTTGACCCATAGCTTACTGAATAAATACGTATACTCACTTTGCCCTATTTTCTGTCCTTGCTTGTATGCAGGTGGTTTACCTATTTATGCAAGTACTTCTCTGGCAATAGATGTGTAACAGCCTAATGTAACATTGTATGGAAATACAAGATAACACTGATGCAGTCATTTAACAAAGTGCTTTATTAATGCAACAGAGTTAGTCAGTTTTTCAATGTTCGTCGTCAGCTGGGTCATACTGTCCGTGAACTCCCTGTCGGTTGCCTCCATATGCTCCAGTACTTGTTTTTTTTATATAGTTTTAAGTCCTCCTGCGCGAGAGACAAGAGCAATTCCTTTAAAGTTTTTCTACTCTGTAACTGGACAAACACGCACCAAGTATAATCGTTTTCTCTTTGCTTGTTTTCTGTGTCCTGCGCATGCCCAGTAGGAGGAGATTTGCCCAAATATCCGCCTAATGTGGACGGAGATATTTTGAAAAACGCTTAGTGCGTACGCCTGTCGTTTTTACTCGAAACCGGCGTTTTCAAAATTATCCGGCGTAGTGTGGACATAGCCTAAGAGACACATTTTCGAAATGTTAGTTAATCAATGATTAGCTAATTTAGCTGATTAGCGGCAGCCAATGAAAAATAGTAAGGGTCAGATGGAGTGGCCATTGTCGGAGTGGGGGAGCTGAGGCTTTGGCATGAATAAGCGGAGTTAGAAGCCCTGGTGTGCAGAGTCAGATCAGCACTTAAGAGAGGCATCAATGAGAAAGCAACACACATCAAAGTTGCTGGTGAACGCAGCAGGCCAGGCAGCATCTCTAGGAAGAGGTACAGTTGACGTTTCCGGCTGAGACCCTTCATCAGGGCTAACCAAGGGTCTTGGCCCGAAACATCGACTGTACCTCTTCTTAGTGATGCTGCCTGGCCTGCTGCGTTCACCAGCAACTTTGATGTGTGTTGCTTGAATTTCCAGCATCTGCAGAATTCCTCGTGTTTACGTTTTTAAATTCAATGAGAAAGCACAGGTAAGAACAGACAAGGTTTTATTTTGTTGTTGATCTTGGTCCTTGATTCAGTACAGGGTTTCCCAATAGCCATTCTCTCACTTACAGGTATACACCTTTTCAGGAGCAGCTGCAGTGATCCCTCTCTGGCACTGTGAGGCTCAGAAGGAAAGGGTACACCCAATCAGCATGATAGTCACAGGATATTGATAGTGCCAGGGGAGGGGGTTGGGGCAGGTAGGAGATGGTGGCTACAGAAGAGATGCCAGGACGTAGTGTGTTACCTCACAGATGTTAGGGTCAAAGATGTTTGAATTGGCTGCAGAAAGTTCATGAAGGGGACAGTAAACAGCTAGAGATCGTGCACCAGTGAGAGAGAGATCTACTTTTCCATCCAGGATTATTTAAATTTGAGTGGAATTTAGGAGAGCTAAATCAGTGAGGGGATGGGTACTCGAAACATAACGAAACATGTAAAACTAGAGATCAGAACAGCCACATTTACAGTAAAAATGTAGATAGGATCACTGCTTCAATTTGTGTCTATTCTAATGCATGTAGTTTAAGAGGTAAAGTGAACAAACTGAGGATGAAGATTGCCTCTAGGGACTGGAGCATTGTGGCCATAATAGAAGTGTGGCTGAGAGAAGAACAGGACAGGCAGCTTAGTGTTCCAGGATATTGATGCTTTCGTTGTAGCAGAAGAACAAGTGAGAATGGAGGAGGTGTTGTCTTTCTAATAAGGGAGGAGATAACAGTGTTACTTCAGAGTGCATTCTTGATGGATTATCTTACAAGGCATTTGAGTGGAATTCAGAATTACAACAGGCTCTAAATAGTCCGCCGGAACATGAGCAGCAGGTGTGTTGAAGTTGTGACAGCAGTATGGTAGTGCCAGTGGGAGATATCAATTTTCCCAGAACTGACTCAGAGTGCAAAGGGCTGGGTGGGACAAAGTTTGTACAGTGTGTCTAAGACAGTTTTCATGCGCATCATATAGAACCTACTCGGGAAGGCACAATTCTATTTGTTTTAAAATAGTTATGAAAAAAAATAGAACAGGTCCACAGGTTCAAGCCCTGAGCAGGAGCAGGGCCAACTTTGACAGCATTAGGCATGGATCTAGCAGGAGTTGACTGGGAGACTGTTTAAAGGCAAAGGAAAAGTTGGCAAGTGGAAGGCTTTTAAAAGCATTCAGTGAAGGGTAGACTGTTGAGGTATAGCAAGGCTCTGGGAAGGAAAAAAAAGGAAGCACATATGTATTTTAGGCAACTGGGTATGAATGAATCCCTCGATGAATACAAAAAAAAGCTTATGACCAGGCATCAGAGAGAAATATGAAGGGAAAAAAGAGAGTATGAGATGGACCTGGACCACTAAAAGGGTGACATGGAGAGATTAGGTCCTCTTAAGGATCATCAGGGCTGCCTCTCTGCAGAGCCACAGGTAATGAACAAAAGTTTTTAATATCTATTTCTCCTCTGTCTTTACCAAGGATAACAATGCCAAAGAAATTAGGGTAATGGGTAGTGAGATCTTGAAATATGTACATATCACAAGGGAGTATTTGCAACCTTGAAGCTCGTTAAGGTGGAGAAATCCCCAGAGTCTGAACAAGTGCGAGGTGGATTCAGAATTGGCTTGATGATAGGAAGTAGAGGATGATGTTGAAGGTAGATTCTCTGACTGGAGAAAGTAACTAGTTGTGTGTCCCAGGCGTCAATCCTGAGACTCTATCGTTATTTATGTACATGTTTGGATGTGAATGTACATGGCATGGTTAGCAAGTTTGCTGATGATACTAAATTAGGGCGCCTTATTAACAGCGAGGCAGGTTACAATGAATTACTAAGAGATGTTGATCAGTTAAGGAGGTAGGAAGGAAAACGGCAAATGGTTTTCAACTTGGGTAAGTGTGAGATGATCCATTTTGGACACAAAGCACAGTAGGAACTATATAGTGAATGGCAGGGCACTAATGAGAGTTGTGAAACTTGGTACAAGTGTGCTGTTTGCAGAAAGCAGCAACTTAAGTAGATAGGATGGTGAAAGTGGTTTAGCGTGCTGGCTTTCAACTTCAGCAATCAGGGCATCAAGTTTAACAGTGAAACACAATGATGCAGTTAAACAAGTAGTTGGTGAAAGTGCACTCCCAGTATTGTGTAGTTTTGGTCACCATGTTATAGGAAAGACTATATTAAGCTGGAGAGGATGCACAACACCCCTCTGCAACTAGATACTTTACTTCCTCGCCAGCAGACCACAGTCTGTGTGGACCAGAAATAATATCTTCTCACTATCTCACCTCAAGGAAGTGTGCTTAGCCCACTGCTCTACTCTCTCTACACCCAAGACTGTGTGGCTGTGTGACTCAAACACATCTACAAGTTTGCTGATGACAGTATTGTTGGCAGAATTTCAGATGATCACGACATGAAGGTGTAAGGAGCAATATCAATCAGATGGCTGAGTGGAGTCACAACAACAACTTTGCACTCAATGTCAGGAAGACCAAGGGATTAATTGTGGACTTCAGAAAGGAGAAATTGAGGGAATAAATACCAGTCCTCATCAAGAAATCAGAAGTGGAAAAGGTGAGCAGTTTTGAATTCCTGGGTGTCAACATCTCTCAAGCTCTATCTTGGGCCCGGTGTATGATGCAATTACAAAGAAGGCTAGGCAGCTGCTATATTTCCTTGGCAGTGTGAGGTGAACTGATGTCACCAAAGACACTTGCAAATTTCTACAGACGTACCGTGGAGAGCATCCTAACTGGATGCATCACTGTCTAGTACGGCAGCACCACTGCAAAGGATCAGTAAAAGCTACAGAAAGTTGTAAACTCAGCCAGCTCCATCATGGGCATTAGGCTCACCAGCATCCAGGACACCTTCAAAGGTCATGTCTCAAAAAGACACCTCCGTCATTAAGAACGCCCGTCACCCAACAACATACTCTTTCCATTGCTACCATCAAGGAGGTGTAAAGGAGCCTGAAGACACACAATCAACATTTCAGGAATACTTTTTTCCCCTCCACCATGAGATTTCTCAATGGACAATGAACCCATAAACACTTCCTCAGTATTTCCTCTCTCTTTTTGCACTAATTTAATTCATTTTTAAATATGCTTATTGTAATTTATAGTTTTTACTATATATTGCAATGTACTGCTGCCACAAAATGCCAAATTTCATGATATATACCAGCGATATTAAACCTGATTCTGATTCAGAAGAGATTTACTTCCTAGATTAGGGGGCCTCAGTTACATGGAGGATTGGCCCCTTTCAATCTTTATTCCTTAGGATGCAAAAGAATGATGGGTGACTTCAGTTGGGGGAGATAGATAGGTGACCAGTTAAAGAATGCTGCAGTACAGAAACAGGCCGTTCAGCCTATCTAATCCATGTCAACTATTATTCTGCCTTGCCCCATCAACCTGCACCCAGACTACAGGTTTCCATACCCCTACCATCCAAATTTCTCTTAAATATTGGAATCGAACCCACATCCACCACAGCTCCTCCCACATTCTCAGAACTCTCTGAATGAGAAAGTGCCCCCCATGTTCCCCTTAAACATTTCACCTTTCACTCTTAACCTCTAAGAGTTATAGTCTCACCCAACCTCAGTGAAAAAGGCCTGCTTATATTTACACTATCTATACGGTTCATAGTTTTGTGCCTCTTTAACAAATCTCCCCTCATTCTCCTACACTCTAGTGAATAAAGTCCTAACCTATTCAACCTTTCCCTATAACTCAAGTCCTGGCAACGTCTTTGTGAATTTTCTCTGCACTCTTTCAATCTTATTGGTTTATTTCCTGTAGGTAGGTGTGCATTTCTGGTCACAATAGTCCATATTAGGCCTCACCAACATTTATACAACTTCAACATAACATCCCACTCAATATTTTGATTTATGAAAGCTAAGTGTTTTTCCCCAGGATTGGAAGTGCAAAGCTAAAAAGTGTAGATACAAGTGACATTTTTTTTTAAAAATCACAGAAGGTATTGGGCAACTGAAATGGGCTGCCAGAGGAAGTGGTTGTGATGGGTACAATTACAACAGCTGAGGCATTTGGCTAGGTACATGACAGAGAGGGGCTTGGAGGGAAACGGGCCAAACGTGGGAACTAGGACTAGGAAAGAGGCTGCCATGTTTGGCATGGGCCTGTGGAATCAAAGGACATGTATCGGCGTTGTGTTACTCTTGATTCTATCCTTTTATTTCTGTGTCATCAAATTTCAAGATTGAACTCGTCTGGTAATTATCCACTGAAGTATAGTTTCTGCTTTAAGTTTGGTGGAGTCATAATTACCTTAAACCAGATTATCTATTGTAATGTTGTACTTCAGACAGTTGAATACCAAATGTTCTAATAGAATTTTCTATGCTACTACTTGCCACAAGACACACTCTCATACATACACACACACGCACACACACACAAACAGTTCTCTATGTACAAGTTCAAATTGGTTTCATGTAGAGAATACATTGAAGCCTTCATCATGGCCATATCTGAGTTAGGGCCAAAGAAGCTACACATTCCCCTTCAGAAAGGTCTGTGTAGATGAGTGTGTGCCTTTGAGAACATACCGTACATGCCCAAACAAAAAGCTGTGGAGGAACCAGGTGATTCATAGCCAGTCTGAAAATCTGTGCCAAGCAACTAGCAAGTGAGTTCTATAGACCTTCAGTCGAGGTTCCCACCTGCTTCAAAAGGGTTTTAATCATACCAGTGCCCAAGAAGAGCAGGATGAGCTGCCTCAGTAACTATCACCCAGTTGCAGTTACATTAACTGTGATGAAGTGCTTTGAGAGGTTGGTTATGACTAGAATGAACTCCTGCCTAGGCAAGGAATTGCACCTGCTGTAATTTGCCTATCACCAGAATCGGTCTACAATGGATGCAACCTCACGGCTCTCCACTCTGCCTTGGGTCACCTGGACAATAGTAATATCTACATCAGGATGCTGTTTATTGAATGCTGAGCTGTGATCAACACAATCATACCCTCGGTCTGAGTCAAATTCCAAAACCTGGGCCTCTGTACCTCCTTCTGCAACTAGAACCCTGACTTCCTCACTGGGAGGCCACAGTCCAAAACATAAAAATTAATTTGAAGGAAAAGATGGGAGCCCAAGAGATGCAAGTCTCAGTTTGTTCTTATTTTAGGCAAGACACGTACTTATCACATGGTAATGTCATAATGTATATAATTCACTTATTTTTCATTAGAACCATTTATGCTTTATTTAAACAAACAATGCACTGCTCCACACAGCACAATTTGAGGTCATTCTTATCCTCAGACATTAGGGTCTATAATGAGTCAATGTATAGCTAGGGAAATGATAGCTTCCTCCTGTTAAACTGATGAGGTAACATTTTTTATTCTTCCTTACTTCTCTTCTAATATTTGTATATCTGTGCACTTGTAATGCTACTGTGACACTAATTTCTTTTGGGATCAATAAAGTATCTATCTAATCAATATATTTACAAGATTACTCAAAAAAGACTGAAACATTAAATACACACTGTGCAGATTGAAAATAACTTCATCTCCTCACTGACAATCAACATGGGTGCATAGTACTTGATTAAGAGTAGCTTTAAACTTTAAAGCACAAAGTTCAGTAACTCAGCATGACTACAGTCCAATTTACACACCTAATAACGAATCTCAAAGGCCATTTGTACTATTAACTGTGCCTCATGTACATTAAGCAATTGGTAAATTAATCTATATATCTGTTCAAAGAGGAGCAAGAAGAGTTCAAAACCTGAAACAGAAATTTTGTTTTTGACAAAAGGTTAATATTTAAACATGATCTTTTTCTTTGTAAAATTAGTTTTTTTTAATGATCCAAAAACAATTCTACTCCACCAGTGTGCTGCTTGATGATTGGAGTAGCTGGGTTGGTGTCAGAGAAGGGCTGGCCAAGGTGTCAAAGGAGACATTTGAGATGTCAGAGGAGCAGGTTTGGGAGCGGAAGAGCTGACCTGGCTGCAGAGAGTTTTACTGCCCACTTTGTGGAAGCATCGAAGTTGGTACAGTATAACCATGGGAGATTGTCTCTGACATTTCACTTGCAATCACAAGACTCTGTTGGACAGTGATAATGTAAAATGCTCAGGCCTGTTATCCTTGTCTGGTGGAGGAACAGTCGACATGGAGCTGTGTAGTATTGGCTGCAGCGAGAACTAGGGCTCGAGCCTTGTGCTTGCCTGCTGCTGCTACAGACCAGGTGAGAGACGTGGAGTGCTACAGCATGGTGACCAAGCTCAGCTGGGGCCTAGCCTCTCCCGTAGCTGCTGCCCTCCCATGTTTGAGAGGTGGAATGAAAGACTGGATGGCATGAATCTGGACACCACCAGGAGACTGTACCATCGATTTTCGGACATTGTCATTCAGGGTCTTCGATCATATACATGTTTTTATTTTGAGAGAATATGCTTCGTTGCTCAATATTTTCAATTATGTTACTGCTATTATTGAACTTTTGCCTGCTATTGTGAATACTTTGCACCTTGACCACAGTTGAATGCTGTCTCATTCAGCCACATCTATGTAAAATAAACCCTTCAATTCAAGTTCCAATACACGCCAATCTTTGAACAACTACAGCTGAAAGGTAGTATATTCCACAAAAGGTCTGAATTTAAAATTCTTTGCAACTATCTACCCAATTAGAAATATAAAGTGCATTTCCTGGAGAAAAATGAGGATTATAAATGATAAGCGTCAAAGTGTAGTGGTAAAGAAGAGAGTTTCACTAAAGACTATAAAAGAGCAAGGGAATGCTCTGGCTGTTACTTTAGTAATTATAGGCCATTTCTGTACAAGCACCATGTATTGCTTGGGTTCCACTTACTCTTCCATTTTGTTTTAAAATTTTAGATCACCTAATCTTTATTCCAGCTCTAGAATATGAAATATTAACGTTAGTGCAAAAAACTAATTTTGCCTACCTTTTGGCAACTTTACGCTCCACTCTAAACTAGATTGCAGTCGGTACCAGTAGTAATGTTTAGAGATTCACAGCAAGTTACAAAAGGGTTGTGCAATAATGGAGCTTTCTTTTGAAAACATGGTTTTTCAGAGGACAGCATGAATCAAAATAAACTGTCAATTTATTTTTATCAGGTTTTAAAACATCTGCATCAGAATGGCACAATTTCCTAGCAACTTGCCTTCTATTGGTTTGTATTTTAGACACTTAGAACTAGAAACACAAAATCCTGCCTAATGCTCTCCTGGGCCAGATTTTCCTTTGGTTGATGTTGCACTTTTAATCCAAATTACAATGTGGGATGACAGTAACTGAATTGGGAGAATAAGTTTATCAAGGGAGTATATATAATGTAGTGACTTTATCAAGGGAGTGAGTGAGTGAGTGAGTGTATGTATGTATATATTGCGACCCACTTTCTAGCACACACGAACCGGCTCACGAAACAGCGCGCGCAGAGGGCCGGCCCCAAGAAGGGCGCCAGGCCATCTTCACCAGCAGGGGGAAAATCCCGCGCGCGGAAAGGGTCTGGGAATATGCATTCCCCACAGCAATCACGCCCCAAGGAGAGCGGGAATGGGAAGCCTTTAAAGCAGGCCGCGAAGTTTGAATAAATCTCTTTCATCACAACTCCAACTCACCGACTAGGTGTGGTTATTTTAGCACTGTGTGTAGCACACCGCTACATATACATATATAGATACATATATATACACATACATATATAATGTACAGTACAATGCCGCAGAAGTCTGAGGCATCCTAGATTTCAGATAGTATGGCCTCCACAGAACTCTAATTTCAACATCATTCAGGCTGTCTCCGATTATCTGTCGAGATAGAAGCAAGTGAGAAGCCAAAGTCTGCAGAAAAACTGTGGAAAGATGCTTGGAACAACCTCCAAGCCAATTTTTTAAATATATAAAACTGCACGATACTGTACCCAATAGAAATGATGCAGTTTTAAAGGTAAAACATGGTCACACCAAATATTGATTTGATTTAGTTTTTTTACTGCTTACTGCTCTTTCTACTAATGTTTAGTTTTCATTTCATTATTTTTGAAAACATTTTCATTTTACATAAACTTTTTTACATGCGCATAAGGCTATTGCCAATACTATATATGGATATAGCAAATTTAATAGTGAATAAAGTGATAAGATTAAGTTTTATTTCAATTATAGACAAATTAATTATTCTCTAGAAAGTTATTAACCATGAAAAACAGCTAACAAGCCTGCAGATTGCACTTTGTCTTTTATTATTATTTGTACATGATTAACAACAGAATTGATCTTACATGTAAACAAACACAAGAGTTGGAAGTAATAGTTCACTGGAGAGAAGTAGCTTAAGTCAGGAAGTGTTCTCGACAGAAACTGTATGCACAGGAGTAATTTAGAGAATTACTTTTAAATACTGTTTCATTGGTTATAAGGGTAATTGTGACTACATTATCCAATTAATAAATTACCATTGTTGATTATTAGAAAACCAGCAAATAATGCCACACTTTTTTCCTTCAAACATTAACAGAAAATTATTGAAATGAATGCTTACGTAAAGGAGTGTTGGGGTGGGCATAATCTCTGCCAAAGAAGCTATAAAGCGCCCCTTCCCTCTGCTAGCCTGCAGCCACCCTTTGGCAAATTGTAGCACCTGCTTAGCCCAACGATCAGGGTCACATGAAGCCACAGGAGTAGCTGGTCCACATCACAAATCTTGGTTACGTGACCGCGGACAGCAGGTAGACGATCTCCGCAGAGTAATGATAATGGCTGGGGTCACCCATCTTGTAAAGACACTGCCCAGAAGGCAGCAATGGCAAACCACTTCTGCAGAAAAATTTGCTAAGGACAATCATTGTCATGGAAAGACCATGATCACCCATGTCATACAACATGGCACATAACTAATGAATAAACAAGCCTATATAAAAAGTGTTGTTCCTCCACTGATTAAACTATACTCACCCCTATGCATGATTTTCATGAAATTTAATAATTTTCAAAATATTACCTTAATGGGAAATGTAATATCTGCATGAATCCCTCAAAAGATACCTCCCAAATAAGTCTTAAGCATTGTTTGCATTAAGCTAAAATTAAAATATTAATTTCCTACTCAGGGATTTAATACATAACACAAGTTTTAAAGGAAACCATTCTAAAGTAAACATGAAAATACATACAAGGGCAGTTTGCAAAAATAATATTCAGGTACAGGATGTATTGAAAGCATCAAGAACACATGGCTTTTCATCACTTATTCTGAGCTGGATGTTAGACTGCAGCAGAAAACCATCCAGTTAAGATTTTGACATGCACCTTTAAATGATGGGAAACATTCTAGGAAGTAGGAGCAACCAAATATGCCATGCCACAAACGGATGAAGGCAGATAACAGAAACTAATGTCTTGGGGTTAGAAAAATTAGTCTGCTTGGAGCTAGCACAGAATGTGGGCCAAGTGCCCTCTTCCTATGCTGAAAGAATTCATTGATTTCATAAGCAAATGCTTACTTGAGTTTTCTTGGAAGTGCAATTGCATGGCTGGGAGGTTTTAAGAAGGAAATAGAGGTTAGGGCCTCAGCAGCTGAGGAATAACTATTCATGTATGAAAGCTCAACCCAAGGGCGCAAGTATTTTAATATTGCAAGAATATGCAGAATTGAGGGACAGACTTGAATTCAAGGACGTACATTTTTTTAAAAAAGGTTGCTTATTTTTAGGGTAGTTTTGGTCACGTATCTTAGAGTTGTTGGGGGTTAGGGAGATTTACAACCCTACAAAAAGAAAAAAAGAGTTCAACTACACTCTGTCCCTTAAGACTGTAGAAAGGAGAAACAAAACTTAGTAATGAAACAGATGTGAAATCCAAATACTGACCGAAGTTGCTATTCTGTCTCAGAATCCAATAAAGCAATTTAAAAAAAACTTTTTAACGTAGTACTGAAAGAGAAAACTGTTCACTTCTGTCTCTCATAAGAATGGAACATCAGGGCCGGAAAAAAAAGTTTTTTCCAGGTTATAACTAAGATAAACTGCACTCACATGGAAGAGTACAATTAAACTAATATAGTGATGGGTTAGTTTTAGCAAAGAACAGAGCTGGGTTGGCTGCTTGTTCCTTGTGTGGTGTGTTTCTTTAACAAGATTGACCATGCAATGACAATATTACTGGGGAGCACACAAAGATTTCATTATCTCAAGAGAAAGTCATATACACCCAGACCCCGCTTAACGCTGAGGATACATTCCACGGAGGTGGAGCATTATGTAAATCAGTGCTATGCGGGGTCATTATAACATTATGTAAATGTGCATGTGTGCCTGGTTTTTAAAAAAAATCAAAGCCAAGATATATGAATACACAGTAATTCGTGGAGTAACAAACACACAAATAGGCCTCACCCGGACATCAGTGGAGCAGCAATGTATCACAGCAGTAGCAGAGGGAAGCAGGTGGTGGTCATACCTTTGAGGAGGGACTACGCTGTGGGTCCTCCTCTAACTTTGGCTTCTTCTTCAAATAGGCAACAAGATTTGACTGCCTTTTCTTAAGTTTCCTCTCATGAAGTAGTTCTCGGTAGCAGAAAATCATGTCACGAACACCTCTCTCTGACTTGCTGCTTTACTCCAGTCAGAGTCATTATTAATGAACTGGTCCATGAGTTGTGTGATCGTGGTGGTGCTAATGCTGAGGAATTCTGAGTGAGGTTTCTTGCTGGTGTTTCCTCCACATTGAAGACTAGCTCAGGAGGATAAACATCCTTTTCAATTATAGCCTTCAGTGTTCCAGGAAAATCCTGGGCTGCCTTGCTGTCTGCACTAGCTGCTTCACCAGAGATACATATACTATGGAGTTTACAGTGCTGTTTAAATCTATCAAACCAACCTCTGCTGGCTGTGAATGTTATCGATGCATCTTTCTCACCTGCTTCCAAATGCCATATCACTTGCAGTTTCACATCCATGCTAATGCTTTTCTTAAACACCTTCGATGTACTGCCCCCACTGGAAATTGAAAGCCATTTTCCAGGCATAATGGATGAAAAACAAAGAGAAATAAATTGGCAAGGGAGCAAGGACATTTCCACATACAGGGGAGAAAGAGCGTGAACTAATATGTGATTGGCATATGTAAAGCGCTCTCATTGGCTGATTGAATGTTTACTGTAGTGGCAGCTGCTCTTGAGAATTTTAAGTGTGGTTTAAAATTAACTTTTGTCATGTTTTTAAAACATCAATAAATAAATGAACAACTGCATTTTAACAGATCAGCGCTATGCAGTGTCTGAGTGTACATAACATTGCTGATGCTGATGGACAGCATGGTAGCATAGTAGTTAGCACAACACCTTTACAGTACCAGTGACCCGGGTTCAGTTTCCGCTGCTGTCTGCGAGGAGTTTGTATTCTCTCCCCGTGACATCAGGTGCTCCAGTCCAAAGGTTAGCTGGTTAACTGGTCATTGCAAGTTGTCCCATATTAGGCCAAGGTTAAAATGGATGTTACTGAGCGGTGCGATTCGAAGGGCAGGAGGGGTCTCGCCCACACTGTCACTCAATCAATCAATAAATATATAGACAATGGTAGCAGCAAGACCAAATCTCTTCAGGTGAGCCTGATTCAGATTTATTCATCATACATACAAGGAAATATACAGAGAAATGAGTTGTTTAACTAACACACCCAAGGATGTGCTGGAAGCAGCCCACAAGTGTCACCACACATTCCAGTGTCAACATAGCATGCCCCCAATGTTCAGTAGGGCACCACAAAACATAACAAGCAACAAAAATAAAACAAGCCCTATTCCTCCCACCCACCCACAGGCAGTCCTGCAACTCCAGGACAGGCTTCAACTTCTGATTGATCTCCATGCTCCAATCTGCAGTATCTACCTCTGGAATAGCTATTGGTGGGACACTGAACTCTGGGTGCCTCCTGCTCGCACAGACATCCAATCCTGGGGCCCACAGACCTGCTACAGCCCAATATCCATGGATGTCCTTCGTCACCTGTAATGTCCTTCGTCACCTGTCCACGTTGCTGATCTTCAAACAGAGTGGAGGCCTAGACTCTGGATGACCTTCACCACCTACGTCATTGGACTTGGAGTGCAGAGCAATTAGATTCCAGCTCGACTTTTAACTCCTCCTCATCCCAGTCCCTAAACCTTAACCAAACTTTAAAAAAAAACTAAGTCTGATCACAACCGCAAGAGGAAAGCAGCTTGGCACCAAGTGCATATGCTGGTTTCCCATTCATCCGTCAGATACATCAATGAAATTGCTCAACAATTGCTTTGATTATCTACGTAGTAGCAATGCGCATAGACCCAGCAGTGAGGAACACTACAGAGCTTTGTCCAGTATCACTGTATCAGCTCATTGAAAGAGTGGACTTCAGCAGTCAAGTGCATGTCCAGGCAACCCTTCCAGAACAGAACAGCTAAAATGTGAACCAAGGAGGCAATCCAGGACCATATCGAAAGATCAGGATCCTTCAAATGCAAGTGAGAAGAGTTAGTTGTACAGTTTTAGAAGGAAACAGTATCTACTTAGTTTACAGAGATGATGAAAAATCTGTTGTTGTTCGTCCATCGTCGATGAAGACCTCGACACCATTAGTCACTTTGAGACTGGATGCGGTGTGTCCAAAGATGACTGGTCAGGCCAATTCGGGCACGAAATGTCTGGCACATGTTGGGCAGACACATGTAGGCACTGCATTGTTGCGCTGGTGGCTCTGGACTTGCGCAGCTTGCACTTATGTTGTGCTTCAGCAGTGCGCCTTGCCTCGTAAGCTTGACAGCTCTTGTGGATGAGCCTGTGCCAGGTAGGGCGGTTTTGTGCCAGCATTTCCCAAGAGGTCGTGTCTATGTCAAGCGACTTCAGGGAGACCTTTAGTGTATCTTTGTAATGTTTCTTCTGCACTCCATGCGAGCGTCTTCCAGCACAGAGTTCCCCAAAAAGGGGCTGCTTGGGTATGCGCTCGTCCGGCATGCAGATGACATGACCTGCCCACCGGGTCTGTGCTCTCATCAGCAGTGTGTGGACTGATGGTGGACTTGCTCTGGAGAGAACTTCAGTGTCTGGTACTGTCTTGCCATCTGATGCCTAATATACTGCGAAGACAAGTCATGTGGAATTGGTTGAGCTGTCTTGCATGCCTTTGATACACACAGTCCACGTTTCACAGGCATACAGGAGGGTAGTGAGTACCACGGCTCTGTAGACATTCAGTTTTGTTGCTGGACAGATTCCTCGACGTTCCCATACAATGGAGCGCAGTCTACGAAGGCAGAACTTGCCTTTGCTATTCTGCAGTTAACTTCTGTATCAATAGTCGCTGCTCGAGAGAGGGTGCTGCCAAGGTAAGTAAACTGGTCCACTGCCTGTAGTTTCTGTCCTTTGACTGTGATTTTTGGTTCTGTGTACGGTGCATGAGGAGCTGGCTGGTGCATGACTTCGGTCTTTTTGATGTTGATGGTGAGTCCAAAGTTGTCACAAGCCGTGGAGAATTTGTCCATATTGACTTGCATCTCTGGCTCCGAGCCAGCATACAGGGCGCAGTCATCGGCAAAGAGGAAGTCTCTCAGTACAGTCTCCTTCACTTTGGTAACAGCTTGAAGTCTCCTCAGGTTGAAGAGCTTCCCATCCACTCTGTACTTGAGGCTGATTCCAGCATCACTGTCCTGGAAGACATCATTCAGCATGGCAGTAAACATCATGTTGAACAGTGTGGGTGCGAGCACACAGCCGTTTGATGCCATTGGTAACTGGGAACGTCTCAGAGGATTCTCCGCCGTCCAGCACTCTGGCCAACATGCCATCATGGAACTGGCATACCATCTGAATGAATTTGGCAGGGCAGCCGAACTTTGACATGATCCTCCACAGGCCTTGTCGGCAGACAGTGTCGAAGGCTTTCATGAGGTCAACAAAAGTTGTGTAGAGTTCGCGATTCTGCTCCTGACACTTCTCCTGAAGTTGGTATGCGGCAAAAATCATGTCAGCAGTCCCATGACCTTATATCTACAAAAGGGAACAATGTTTCTACAAAAGGGAACAACCACAAACTTACAGATTTATGATTATTTACTTGATCTGGCAGGTACATTGCTCACCTCTACTATTCTCATCTAAAATGCATTACTAAAACTGAAGTTTGCCTGCCTTTTTAAATTCTGATGTCTATATTCAACATTTAGGACAAACGGCAATAGACTCATTTCCACAGTTCCCCAGCTAAACACGGTACAGAAAACCAGCATTTCTGAACTCACTGAGTACTGTTACATTGATAAGATAGGCATGAAGTAGAAGTGGTGGGACATCATGTTAGAGCTGCAAGGCTGCACCTGGAGTACTTTGTACAGTTCTACTCACCATACTGAAGGAAGGATACGATTAGTCAAAGGTGCAGAAAAGAATCACAAAAGTGTTACCAGAAAGTGACAAGACAAGACTGAATAGACTGGGACTGTTTGATCTGGAGCACCTTAGAGGTTTATAAAATTATAGTCATAGTCATACTTTATTGATCCTAGGGGAAATTGGTTTTCGTTACAGTTGCACCATAAATAATAAATAGTAATAGAACCATAAATAGTTAAATAGTAATATGTAAATTATGAAATAAGTCCAGGACCAGTCTATTGGTTCAGGGTGTCTGACCCTCCAAGGGAGGAATTGTAAGGTTTGATGGCCACAGGCAGGAATGACTTCCTATGACGCTCTGTGCTGCATCTTGGGGGAATGAGTCTCTGGCTGAATGTACTCCTGTGCCCACCCAATACATTATGTAGTGGATGGGAGACATTGACCAAGATGGCATACAACTTAGACAGCATCCTCTTTTCAGGCACCACCGTGAGAGAGTCCAGTTCCATCCCCACAACGTCACTGGCCTTACGAATGAGTTTGTTGATTCTGTTGGTGTCTGCTACCCTCAGCCTGCTGCCCCAGCACACAACAGCAAATATGATAGCACTGGTCACCACCGACTCGTAGAACATCCTCAGCATCATCCTGCAGATGTTAAAGGACCTCAGTCTCCTCAGGAAATAGAGACGGCTCTGACCCTTCTTGTAGACAGCCTCAGTGTTCTTTGACCAGTCCAGTTTATTGTCAATTCGTATCCCCAGGTATTTGTAATCCTCCACCATGTCCACACTGACCCCCTGGATGGAAACATGGGTCACTGGTACCTTAGCTCTCCTCAGGTCTACCACCAGCTCCTTTGTCTTTTTCACATCAAGCTGCAGATAATTCTGCTCACACCATGTGACAAAGTTTCCTACCGTAGCCCTGTACTCAACCTCATCTCCCTTGCTGATGCATCCAACTATGGCAGAGTCATCCGAAAACTTCTGAAGATGACAAGACTCTGCAGTAGTTGAAGTCTGATGTGTAAATGGTGAAGATAAAGGGAGACAAGACAGTCTCCTGTGGAGCCCCAGTGCTGCTGATCACTCTGTTGGACACACAGTGTTGCAAGCACACGTACTGTGGTCTGCCAGTCAGGTAATCAAGAATCCATGACACCAGGGAAGCATCCACCTGCATCGCTGTCAGCTTCCCCCCAGCAGAGCAGGGCGGATGGTGTTGAACGCACTGGAGGAGTCAAAAAACATGACCCTCACAGTGCTCGCTGGCTTGTCCAGGTGGGTGTAGACACGGTTCAGCAGGTAGACGATGGCATCCTCAATTCCTAGTTGGGGCTGGTAGGCGAACTGGAGGGGATCTAAATGTGGCCTGACCATAGGCCGGAGCAGCTCCAGAACAAGTCTCTCCAGGGTCTTCATGATGTGGGAGGTCAATGCCACCGGTCTATAGTCATTGAGGCCACTGGGGTGCGGCGTCTTTGGCACAGGGACGAGGCAGGACGTCTTCCACAGTACAGGGACCCTCCGGAGCCTCAGGCTCAGGTTGAATACATGGCGAAGTACTCCACATAGCTGAGGGGCTCAGGCTTTGAGCACCCTGGTACTGACACCATCCGGTCCTGCAGCCTTGCTTGGGTTGAGACGTTTCAGCTGCCTTCTCACCTGTTCAGCTGTGAAGCCCACCGTGGGGGGGTTTCATGTGGGGGGAGGGGTATAGTCATGACAGCAGGGTGGGGGACTGTGAGGGGGGTAGGAGGGGAGAGTGGAATATGTGTTGGTTGGGAACCGACAACAGATGGCTCATGTTGGGGATGGGCAGGGGTCCCGATGTCAAATCTGTTAAAGAACAGGTTAAGTTCATTGGCCCTGTCCATGAGGGACATAGTTAAGAAGGATGGTCACAGACTCCCCCACCCCCCCCCCACCCCCCCAAGGGTAGGGGAATCCAAAATTAGAGGGTAAAGATTTAAGATGAGAAAGGTTTAAAAGGGATTTTAGGAACATTTTTTTCACGTGGAGGATGGTGGGTATAAGGAAAAAGCCATCAAAGGAAATGGTTGAGGCAGGTACAATTACAACAGTTAAATGTCATTTGGAGAGGTACATGGATAGGAAAGATTTAGAGGAATATGGACCAAACACAGGCAAGTTGGACTCGATTAGAAAGAGGTCAGCATGGATGCACTGAGCTAAAATCTTCCTTGTGACTAATTCCTTACTGTACTAAGTTACTCCACACCCAAGACATACCAAAACATCATGGGCCAAATCATGAAGTAAATAGATAAATGCCTATGTAATCAGGATTGTGTGTTTTTAGCCAATACATTGGACAAGGAAAACTTGTTTTTCCTTTTGGGAAGATCAATTCTCAAAAATTTGGTTGAACTGTCTTTTGTAATATATACTTGAATGAGTTTATTGAAAAAAAGTAATTTAAAGATACAACAGGATAAAGATCAATGGAAAAGCTGAGAGAAGTAGTGGCTGTTGGAACTCAATTCACACAAGGTGATAATTGCTGATTTATTTTTGGAGGTAAAATTTCATTATGGAGTAAATGACAGGGATCTTAGGTGTGTTCATGTACAAGGGGACTTTGGGGTACATCCATAACTCTATGAAAGTGATAAGGGTGGATAGAGTAGTAAACAAAGGCATTTGGTATGCTTCTCTTCATGAGCCAAAGCATTGAGGATAAAAGTTGGGATATCATGTTGTAGTTGTACAAAATATTAGTTAGACTGCACTTAAAGTACTGATTGACACAATACCAAAGGGATAGGGTCACAAATGAGACTGCAGACGAAATTGACCACACGGTTGCCTCGAATGCAGCAAACTTGGCCAAAAAGCCATCAATGATATCATCTAAATAATGTAAAAAAAAAGTGCCAACACCAACCCTGCAGAACACCGGTAAGTCACAGGCAGCTAACTAGAGAAGGCTTCCTTGATTCCCATTCTTTGCTTCCTGCTAGTCAGCCAATCACCTATCCATGCTGGTGTCTTTCCTGTAATACCAAGGGAACTTATTTTGTTTAGTAGCCCCAAGTGGAGCACCTTGTCGAACGCCTTTTGAAGATCCAAGTAAACAACATCCACTGACAAACGTGAGACAATATCCACTGAATCTCCTTTGTCAATCGTACCTGTTACTTCCTCAAAATTTCCAACAGACTTGTTTCAATAGGTACATTTAATATCAGAGAAATGTATACAATATACATCATGAATTTTGTTTTTGTTGGGCAAGATTTCCCTTCAAGTAAACCAGACTGATTTTGCCATATTTTATCATGTGCCTCCAACTACCACAAAATCTCATCCTTAATGATAGACTCCAATTGATTTTGGTCCTGTCAACCACCCAAATCAGGCTACCGAGCGTATAATTTCCTGTCTTTTCACTGACTCCCCTTTTTAAAAAGTGCAGTGACATTTGCAATACAAGGTAAGCCTTTGCTTGCTATTTATCCCAAGTTCTGAATTGTCTTACTGCTTATTTCTTGCCAACTATCAGTGACGAAAATCGCTACTAGAAACACACACGAAACTGACATTAAAAACCGTTCACTTCAAGTACAGTGTAGTGCCTAATGGCCACGCAAGTGCACATGGCTGACACTAGTTAGAAACTGTTTAGCAACTGCCTCCATTCCCAATTATGCAACATAGGATCCCAAATAAGCAAAGGGCCTGAAACATCAAATGTACCCTTTTCCATAGATTCTGTCTAGCCTGCTGAGTTCCCTCATCATTTTGTGTTGAAAGAAACCCCTACTTTCTTTTTGATTCATCTTTATTCCTTAAGAGTTGCCCAAATAAGTAGCTGCCACTATTGAGCACAATATTAACTTGAGACACGAGACAAAATGTTAAATTACATTCGCCTCAATTTATGTATGTTTTATGAAATCCCTTACAGAGCTAGAGTTTCCCTTCCATTGCCTTAATTTATTTTGCTCAAAATTTAAGCATATACACTTAGCCCCAATCACATTAGCAGGACTAGACATTACCAGTCACATTTGAAGCCAACCCAGTCACAAATTGGCCATGTCCCTTGGGAGAGTTAATTACCATAACTAGGTTCAACTTTTTGCCCTAATGGTGGGCCTCTGAAGAGGCTCTAAAAGCTAAACAGACAATTCAGACAAGGACATTGACAGGAAGTTTGAAGCTGTTTGAATGCATTTTGTTTTCCTCCATCATTTGCATAGTAAATAATACTACATAAAAATTTGATTAGCTGATTCAACACAAGTTATATCAATAAAATAAAAATGGTAGAAATGGTAAAATGAAATTGAAATCCTAGATTTGGTATTTATTTACATTTCTATTTTCAAATTGAACCATTTTACCACTAAAATACAATATGAAATGTTCTTCAAAAATTGCAGAGATATTGGTTGAAACATTCAACTACTTTGGATCAAGACAATGCAGATGTAAGAAATCATAAAAACAGAAAATCCTTGAAGTACCGTATTCAACTGTCAGGGAGCATTTGTGAAAAAGAGGAGAAAAAACCTCTCAGATTGAAGGCCCTTAATTAAATTGATAGAATCCATTGTTTCCAGCTTTTTCTGTTTTGGCTCATGACAAATTTACCTTCAGTTTAACAGACAAATGAGCTTGTTCAGAACTTCAAGAAAAACACAAAAGACACACAAGAACGGTCACTATCCAAAGCAGAAACTCTTATTTTTCTTTTCTCTTCTTCTGGATCCTTATAAAGACATTCATGCACCTTTTCATCTTCACTAAATTTTCCCAAGCCTGTTTAAGAGATTATAGTACCTCATAACAATTGTGGCTAATAGGTACTTCATTGGCTATTAAATACTTGTAGACTTCACAATCATAAAGATACCTATCTTTTTGGTTTGCACCTTCACAAATGCTACCTTTTTTAAAAAAAATCAGACATTAGAGGTATTGCATGTCTTGCATAAAGAAAATGTTAAAGTCATCAAACAATACAGCTCAATACAGACCCTTTGGCCCATGTGGTCCACGCCGACCACAGTGCCTACCCAAGTAGTTCTAATTTCCTACATTTGGCCTGTATCTTTCTAAATCCTGCCCCCCATGTACCTAAACAGGTGCTTCACAAATGATATTATTGTATATACCTCAACCACTCTGGCAGATGTTTCCATATAAAAAAGTTGCCCTCTCAGATCTCTTACATCATAATCCTCTCATCCTGTACAAAAGACTTGTTACATTCCCATGCCTGTATAAAAAACCTTGCAAAATGCTCTCCCCTATATTGGGAAACTAATTCAGCAGATTCCGTGCCAATATTTATTTCTGTTCTCTTTTCCCATGCACTAAATTGGGTTCAGAGTTTTTAGATTCAAGTAAACAAAATGCTGAAAGATGCCCATCCACGCACCCACACAGGCAATAGATTTTTTTCAATATAGAAATGACTGCATTTGAGATCATATCTTGCCGTATAATGATTCCAGCTGATCTCACTCGGGATTCAGAGCTTCACTGGTCCTATGACTTTACATACAGTACGTTATTTGTTGTCATTCATTACACGTCAAGACTTTTTTAAAAAATTTGTTTAAGGCATGTAATTTGTTCGGCACTAATTAGACTAGGATAGAAATTGCAAATTCACTTCTTTTGCTAGCTAGTACCCATAAATACATCTCACTCGGGATTCAGAGCTTCACTGGTCCTATGACTTTACATACAGTACGTTATTTGTTGTCATTCATTACACGTCAAGACTTTTTTTAAAAATTTGTTTAAGGCATGTAATTTGTTCGGCACTAATTAGACTAGGATAGAAATTGCAAATTCACTTCTTTTGCTAGCTAGTACCCATAAATACATCAGCAAAAAGCACCAAATTCAGGGGAGGGGGCAATTGCCAGGAGCTGGATGAAAAACGGTCAAAAATAGAGAATATCACAGAAAATTTCCACAGATGCCGGTAATCAATAACATGAAAATTGAGATCACTTATCTGGGGATAGCATCTGCTGCAGAAGTATTCTATCTGTACTACAGTGAAATTTAACTAAAAATGTGTTCTGAGTGTGAATTACGTTCATGGAAGGAAATATGATGAGAGAGAGAGAAACAGGTTAAATTAACTATGATTCTAATAAAGATGTCTTGACCTGAATGAGGAAACGTTTTAAAGATTAAAATCAGGAGGTTGGGCAACAAAGTAGTCAAATGATGGGTTTATCATAACTGAATCCAATTTGCAGTTCATACAGAAGGCTGCTTGCAGCAATTGAGTACGTCAATTATGCAAGTTACTATTTAGTTTCCACCAAAATAATGGAATCAAAGTCTTTAACCCAACATCTTCTTTGATAATCGTTTATTTATTCAAATCAAAACAGCTATCAAATTAATCTCAACACATTCTCAACAAGGGCAGGATTAAACAATACTCGGTAAAAGTCTTGGCCTCTGTTAACTATCTAATCATATTAACTGCATTTTATTTAACTTGTAGAAACATGAAAAAATACCTGCATTCCTGCTTTAAATTATTTTGTGTTAATAATTCAAATGCATTCCCTGGTGGAATATTGCATACCAGAATTCAGAAGTCAAGATCGAACTTTTACTACCTTATTTTTATCTGGAGAAATAAAAAAGCTCCAGGAGAATTTTTAAAAAAAATTCAACTGCTAATTCTACTAAATATAATTCAATGTAGATTACTAAAAATCACTCAATGTCACGAATGTTCTGTGATCTTACAAAAAAATCAGTTTGTAGCATCAACCAAAAAACCACAAACTCTAATGAAGGTATTATGGTACAAATTCAGTTTTTAATATTCCATAACTTAAATGTTGTAGTTCATTTTTTTCTTTAATAAACTGTACATGAGACACTCAACTTTAATAGAAAGCCTCAGGCTTCTAATTCCTAATAATTACAGAGGAAATTACATTTCTGGCCAATATCTATGCGCTTACAAACAAGCCTTGAAAAAAATAACTGTATCTGAACAGTCAGTAGCATTTTAAACACTAGATTGGTTTGGTTCATGATAAGTAAAAGATCAAACAAGCGACACATGCATCCTGCTATTTACTAACTTCCCACATTTAATTGATTATTTACACAAATACAAAATATACACACACACAATGTTGAAGTCCGCGAGTTAGGCAGCATCTATGGAAGGAATAGACAATCGATGTTTCAGGCCAAGACCCTTCATCAGAAAGGAAGGGGGAAGAAGCCAGATAAGAAGGTGGGGGAGGGGGAAAGAGTACAAGCTAGAAGGTTAAAGGTGAAGCCAGGTGACAGGGAAGGTAGCTGGGGGGCGGGGGGGGAAGAGAGGAATGAAGTAAGAAGCTGGGAAGTGACATGTAGAAAAGATAAAGGGTTGAAGAAGTTCTGCCAGAAGAAGGTGCTGGAGGGGAACTGGTGAGGTCTGTTGTCCAGAAAGAAACTGGGTGTTTTAAGGCCTTCCTGGTGGGGGATAGACATCTCTATTATGTACATGGTTTCTTAATAATCCCAGTTCCTCACTATATAACACATGGTATGATGTGCCAATCATTGAAGGTATACAGGTAAATGTAACTGGAGGGTAAGAGGTCTTGTCAAAAAACAGGAGAAACTGTTGGCTAATTTCATCTAGGTAAACAGCAGGGCTCACCAGAAACATTGAAATAAATTTGTTGACTTTAATGTAATCAAAACTTTGAAGGTCCATCAAGGTTTTCTAGGTATTATTTTGAGAGAGAAAAACAAAATGTTTTAATAATAGAACACAGTTTTAAGTTATTAAAATTGGAATCTGGAAGAAAGTAGAAAAGCATTTCAAGCAAAGACATAAAACTACATGGGTTAATAATCAAAACTGGTTTGCAAAGTTATTTTGAACTTCAAAACTCACAATACCTATCAACTTCATGGAGTTTTTCACCACATTATCAAAGGCTTGAATTTGCATTGCACGTAACTCCAAGACAATGTCTGCATTTTACCATGAAGTAGAATTATACATAATGACTCAGAATTTCCAGTCAAACCACAACAAAGAAAGGTATTTCAACATCTTATTTGAAAAACAGGCAAATAAGCACATGAAACCTGGGTCACTTTGGCAAAATTGGTAAATTTATCAGGTCAGGACTTAAAATCTTACTTATGGAAAACCAATTTTGACTAGTGCTGAGAGAATGCTGTATACTGGAGCAAAACATAACAGACTGATAAACAGCTCATTTGTGCTGTTTACCTTGCTACACAATACCAGCTCTGAGAAATTCCATTAATGCAAATTAACATTGAAATTCATTGTGAGTGAAATGCTGAAATGGAGGATCAGAATGTAGTACAATTTATACACAAGTGTGAGTTCTTTCTGACTTTACTAAAGAATTGAGCATTTGTTCCCCCCCCCCCCACCCCCGGTCATCTCTAAGGTAGATAAAGATGAATTTAATGAGCACAAAACTAATGATTTTAGAAATTGAAAATTACTACCTTGCAAGAATCATGATTGAAGGATCATGGATATAAATTTGTAAAAAATATCTGGAAATGATAATGATAAGTGTATTATACAAAAGTACACTATACTTTCCAAACAGCATCCCAAATAATCCACAATTTTTTAACTTGTTATTGAATCAAGTAAGCAACTCTAGATCAATGTAACTTAATTTCAGAGCAATTATTCTCCAGACATGCTACATTTTTGTACACAAAATGTGGCAAATGCCATGTATTTTCAGTAACAGAGGTATATTACAGAGGTTGATAATTTCTTGATTAGTTGGGTGGCAAAGGTTACGGGGGGGGGAGGAGAATGGGGTCGAGAGGGAAAATAAATCAGTCATGACCAAATGACAGAGAAACTTGATGGGTGAAATGGCCTAATTCTACTCCTATGTCTGATGCTATACTTTTAACCTGAAGGACAGGTAAAACGAAGAAAAAGAATGGTGTGACTATCTTACAGAAATGGACATACCAGGGGTGATTGATAAGTTCCTGGCCTAAGGTACAAGGAGTCAATTTTAGAAAACCTAGCACATTTATTTTACAACATAGTCCCCTCCTACATTTACACACTTACTCCAGCGGTCATGGAGCATATGGATCCCTTCTTTGTAGAAGTCAGCATCTTGGACCTCCAGAAAAGGTCCACAGCAGGGATGATTGATAAGTTTGTGGCCTAAGGTAGAAGGAGATGAGTTATACAGCTCTCCTTACATGCACGTGCAGTTCAACTCTTGAGTGACTATGCAGAAAATTTGGAGTTAATATCTCATCTCCTTCTACCTTGGGCCACAAACCTATCAATCACCCCTGCTGTGGACCATTTTCTGGAGGTCCAAGACGCCGAGTTCTACAAGGAAGGGATCCATATGCTCCACGACCGCTGGACTAAGTGTGTAAATGTAGGAGGGGGCTATGTTGAAAAATAAATGTGCTAGGCTTTCTAAAATTGACTCCTTCTGCCTTAGGCCACGAACTTATCAATCACCCCTCGTAGGTTCTGTACTGAAAGATTCCCAAAGATCGCTTCATCAAGCAATGATTCAATGCTATAATAACATGCTTTTTATAACTAAAAAATAATTTTTAAAAATTTTATTGTACTAGGTGTATGCCAGTTATTAGAATACTCAATGGATCCGGAAGGTGCAAGATCAGTTCATTCCAAAGAGGAAGAAAGATCCTAAGGGGGGTAAGGGGAGGCCGTGGCTGACAAGGGAAGTAATGGACAGTATAAAAATAAAAGAGAAGTATAACATAGCAAAGATGAGTGGGAAGCCGGAGGATTGGGAAGCTTTTAAAGAGCAACAGAAGGTAACGTAAAAGGCAATACGCGGAGAAAAAAAGAGGTACGAAGGTAAACTAGCCAAGAATATAAAGGAGGATAGCAAAAGCTTCTTCAGGTATGTGAAAAGGAAAAAAATAGTTAAGACCAAAATTGGGCCCTTGAAGACAGAAGCAGGTGAATTTATTATGGGGAACAAGGAAATGGCAGACGAGTTGAACAGATACTTTGGATCTGTCTTCACTAGGGAAGACACAAACAATCTCCCAGATGTAATAGTGGCCAAAGGACCTGGGGTAATTGATGAATTGAAGGAAATTTATATTAGGCAGGAAATGGTGTTGGATAGGCTGTTGGGTCTGAAGGCTGATAAGTCCCCGGGACCTGCTGGTCTGCATCCCAGGGTACTTAAGGAGGTGGCTTTAGAAATCGTGGACGCATTGGTAATCATTTTCCAATATTCTATAGATTCATAATCAGTTCCTGTGGATTGGAGAGTGGCTAATGTTGTCCCTCTCTTCAAGAAGGGAGGAAGAGAGAAAACAGGGAATTATAGACCAGTTAGCCTGACGTCGGTGGTGGGAAAGATGCTGGAGTCAATTATAAAAGATGAAATTATGACACATCTGGATAGCGGTAACAGGATTGGTCCAAGTCAGCATGGATTTATAAAGAGGAAATTATGCTTGACTAAGCTTCTGGAATTTTTTGGGGATGTAACTTTGAAAATCGACAAGAGAGAGCCAGTGGATGCAGTGTACCTGGACTTTCAGAAAGCCTTTGATAAAGTCCCACATAGGAGATATTAGTGGGCAAAATTACGGCACATGGTATTGGGGGCAGAGTACTGACATGGATTGAAAATTGCCTGGCTGACAGAAAACAAAGCGTAGTGATTAATGGGTCGCTTTCGGAATGGCAGGCAGTGACCAGTGGGGTACCACAGGGTTCAGTGCTGGGACCGCAGCTGTTTACAATATATATTAATGATTTAGATGAGGGAATTAAAAGGAACAGCAAATTTGCCTATGACACAAAGCTGGGTGGCAGTGTGAAATGTGAGGAGGATGTTATGAGAATGCAGGGTGACTTGGACAGGCTGGGTGAGTGGGCAGGTGCAGTTTAATGTGGATAAATGTGAGGTTATCCACTTTGGTGGTAAGAACGGGAAGGCAGATTATTATCTAAATGGAGTCAAGTTAGGAAAAGAGGAAGCACAACGAGATCTAGGTGATTTTGTACATCAGTCACTGAAAGCAAGCATGCAAGTACAGCAGGTAGTGAAGAAAGCTAATGGCATGCTGGCCTTCATAACAAGGGGAATTGAGTACAAGAGCAAAGAGGTCATTCTGCAGCTGTACAGGGCCCTGGGGAGACCACACCTGGAGTACTGTGTGCAGTATTGGTCTCCAAATTTGAGGAAGGACATTCTTGCTATTGAGGGAGTGCAGCATAGGTTCACAAGGTTAATTCCCAGGATGGCGGGACTGTCATATGTCGAAAGATTGGAGCGACTGGGTTTGTATACTCTGGAATTTAGAAGGCTGAGAGGGGATCTTATATAAGATTATTAAGGGATTGGACACGCTGGAGGCAGGAAGCATGTCCCCGCTGATGGGTGAGTCCAGAACCAGAGGCTACAGTTTAAGAATTAGGGGTAGGCCATTTAGAACGGAGTTGAGGAAAAACTTTTTCACCCAGAGAGTGGTGGATGTGTGGAATGCTCTGCCCCAGAAGGCTGTGGAGGCCAAGTCTCTGGATGCTTTCAAAAAAGAGATGGATAGAGCTCTTAAAGATAGCGGAATCAAAGGTTATGGGGATAAGGCAGGAACTGGCTACTGATAGTGGATGATCAGCCATGATCACAGTGAATGGTGGTGTTGGCTCAAAGGGCCAAATGGCCTACTCCTGCACCTATTGTCTATTGTAATGATTTTGGATGAAATTTAGCATTACTGCAATTTTAAAACTAATTTAAAATGAAATATGTCTCATTTGCAACATTATTATAAAGTAAAACATTGCTTCTGGCATATTGGCCTAAATTTTCACCTTACTGTAATGGAACTCAACAGCATTCTTTGCAATTTTACCTTGAAACTGACATGGACTTCAGGATTCATTTTTTACATGTGGCTTAATGGAGAAATCCCAAAGCCGGTGCCAATGTGTTGATACTTCTGCTCAGATTATTACCAAAAAAGAATCACATCAGTGAAATGGGAAAAAATGCTACATTTTAACGCTTGGAGTATGAAATTTTAATAGTACACTCGGCTTTAGAATTGGGGAAATCCCAAGATACTAATTTGTGTTGTCTGCAATTCCCTCTCATAAGTATGCCAAAATAATTCTTGAAGTATAATATTTTCCAGCTTCTATCCTAATTGTTATATTTCAATCAGTAATCAAGGGCTGCAAAAAGGGAAAGGATGTGTGACATTTATGGATGGACATTTATGGATGGACTAACTTCCACATCTTCCAAATCAAAATATCTCAAAGATCCTTATATGATTTACCTAAACAAATGTTTACAGGCACTAGTGAGCTAGTCTGAAATGACATACTGCAAATTCAGTGACAAAGAACATATGGCAAAGTGAGTACTATTTAAACTAACTCATTCTTCACAATGGTTATTTCATTCATAGCTTTCTAAACGAACTGTCTGGAATGTGTAAGCTGCAGTAATTAAAAATAAACACAAAATACTCTTGAATTATCAAACATTGTTCTATGGATCAATGGAGTGAACATGCTTCAACAGACACCCAGATCTGCATTGTTTCCTAACAAAAGCAAATTAAAGCAATTCGATTGGTATTTACAATAAAGGAACTACACGGTAAAAGAAAAACCTTGACTGGACAGACCTCCAAATGGTAGTATGGATGCGGGTTTCAAAATACACCAGAAGATAAAAAGTGGCACGCAAGGTGATGTTTAAGTGACTATTAGAGAACTTCACTACGTGGTGAGACTAGTTAGTGGACTACCAAATAAGAAATTTGTGGTAGGTCTACGAGATGGCTTTTTAAAGCACGTCATGGCAGAGCCACTGAAGAACATGCAGTTTTGGATTTGAGACAGATTTGATCAAGGAACTTAAGCTGAAGGAACACTTAAGAGACAGTGATCATACGATAAAATTCACTCTGCAGTTCTAGTGTAACAGTACTATTGTTGAATAAAGTGAACTGCAGAGACACTAGAGAAAATGGCCAGAGTTGATTAACAAGGGAACTTAACAGGAAAGATGGTGAAACAGCAATAGCAGAAGTTTCTGGGAGTAATTTAGAAGACACAGTAGAAGACACACCTCAAAGAAACACACGAAGGGGAGAATGAGGCAACCATAGCTGACAAGGGAAATTAGGGACAGTATAAAAACAAGAAAAGGCATACAAAAATGTCCTTGGAAGTTTGCAAAGATTTAGCATGACATCTAAAACTTTGATAAGATAGAGCCCTCCGCACCACTGAGCACATCTACAAGGAGCACCATTACAGGAACGCAGCATCCATCATCAAGGACCCCAACCATCAAGTCCATGCTCTGCAGAAAAGCAGCATCCATCAAGGCCATGCTCTGTTCTTGCTAGTGCCATCAGAAAAGGTGGTACAGGAGCCTCGTGAAAATGTTTGCTTTGCTGCTGTTGTTATTTGCTTGTTGTGTTCTGATTTATTGAGTTGTATTGTTTTGCCAAGCATTGTGGGCAACTGCGTTCACCAGCAACTTTGACGTGTGTTGCTTGAATTTCCAGCATCTGTAAAATTCCTCGTGTTTGAAACTTTGTTAGTGCCAGAATTGTGGCAACACTTGTGGGCTGCTCCCAGCACATCCTTAGGTGTATTTATTGTTAACACAAATAATATATGTAATTGTTATTTCAATGTTCATGTGATAAGTCTGAATTCCTCACAGTAGTTTGCAGGCTGGGTCCATGAGTAAAGAAGGGAAATACAATTTAGCATTCATTTCATCAGGAGAATATAAAATCAAGAATGTACTGTTGAGACTGGTCAGATCACATTTGGAACATTGAGTAATTTTGGGTATCATATCCAATAAAGAATGTGCTGTCCCTGGAGAGGCTACATAGGAGGGTCACATGAATGATCTCATGAATGAAAGGTTTAACAAATGAGGAGCACTTCATGTTTCTGGGCCCGTATTTGACGGGAGTTCAGAAGTATGGGGGCATGGATTGCAGGGCATCAAGAAAAATTAAAAGAAAACTAAATATGGACTATTATGCCAGATCTAAAAAAATAATTTAAAATGTACAACTTTTTTCCAAGTCTTTTTTTTATCCCAAATAATGCACCACTATTCAGGGTATTAGAGAAAAGACAGGGAAATAAATTTTACAGAAGTCAATTGCAGGGCAGCACCTGTGTGCAACTGGAGATATCATATAACTGTAGAAACGAAACAGTACCAAAGTGTGAACATGAAAAGCACTTCTCAGGTTAGCACATTACCCTGGAGGCTTCAAGTAACAATGCTACAGTGGAGAACAAAACATTTTAATTAACAGTTTTAAAGTGTAACCTTTTCAGTTTTGGCAAACATTGAACATCAACTGAGAAGGAATTTATCTATTAAGCCCAGCTGTCCACAAAATTGAGAAAGGGAAAATTATCTAATTACAATGAAAAAACTTGCGTGTGCTCTTGAGGTAAGGATAAGATTAAATTATCAGAGCCCAATAATCAAGTTATTTGTTGATAAATTGTCCAGGTTCACAAAATCAATATAGAAAACATAAAATGTGCTGGTAGAGCTTTTAGATTCAATGTTAGCAAGAATCAGGGAATAGGAGTGGATCACAATTATTGGGTGAAGTCTGCCAATTATAGTAAAACACTAAAAATATAATTTGCGAAAGTTTGGTAAATTACAACTGCATCATCATAAACTTCTGGGTAACACATTTTGCAACCAATACTGAGTATGCATAACATTTGGCATGCAGCCTCTGCTAAGCAACATAAATCCACTGTTCTAATCCCAATTCTCTACAGGTTTATCCCAAATGTTTATGTTATGTTTATAGTACATCTTGTGAGATACACATCTATATTTCAATAAATGCTACAATGTATCTTTTAGCATTGAACATTTCAATAACCCTCTCTAACATCTTCATTATTCCCTGAAATAACAATCTCAGCAAATAGGAACAACTTGCAATTTATAAAAGGGATTCCAATCAAATCTTTATAGAGCTAGACTTTGACTAGACTGCAACAGTAGAATTAGATACAGCGTCACTGCCAAACACGCCCTTAAATAAACTTAGAATAGATAGCAAGAGAAAAGTAGCGCAATCTAAAAATTCAATAACCTATTGGAAAGTATACCACAAAAGAAATTCACAAAAAGAAAAAAAACTGCATTTTGGGGACAAATCAAGAATCCTTATTCAACCTTTCCTTGAAATCTTTTTCTGGTTCGCTTATTCCCATTTCTGTAAAGATGCTACCTGGGCAATTTAGAATATATTTTTAACCCCCGCCCCCCACAATTCTACAATTATCCATCATCTCCAAGTTTTAACCTCACAGCGAACACGTGAAGGCTGCTGAACGATCAGAAATAACAATTTAGCTAAATAGTATCTTGATTTTTTTTCTTCCTGCCCGAATAAACAAGGGCGTGAATGGGTTAGTTACTATCAACGAGCTCAAGGATGTACAAAGATTCCACTTGCACCATCATAATCGCCCACTCAACAAACGTAAAAAGCGCGTCAACCATCTACCGAAAAGTTACGAAACAATGTGATTCAACTGTTGCCAGTTGCAAGCCTGAGTAAATCAAGTAGTTTGGTTACAAATACTGGTGATAAATAGGATGCTATATTTATAAAAATGCATCGCCGAAAATCCAAAACTCAATATTTGTGAAAGTCCAATGAAATAGAGGAACGATTATAAAACATAGACAAAGATGTTTCTTTCTATTTATATACAACCATACGAAATGATCGCACATCATGCGATTTTCCTCGGGGCGTCTCTCCTATTTCTCTGGCCAAGCTATGCAGTACTTCCGCTCAACCGCATCGAGGAAAAAAAAAGCTTTTAAAACTTAATATTCATTCGGTATTCCGAAACAAAATGAGACCGTTTGTTTCCTTTACTTTATCGATTTCTGTTTTTTTTTAAATAATCCTTCATTCATTCGGAAAGGGCAGGGCCCAGGACTGACAACTGATCGTCCAATAGTAGATAAATCCCCCGCCACCTCCCTCACCTCAAGGGAACAGCAGAACCCGGTAGACAGACAGACAAACAATGTTAAATATGTCACTCACCTAATCCAGGCGCTACATATATGAAGTAGAGGAATGATGATGACAAGGAGAAGAGAAACAGCAACGCAAATACTGAACGGTTCGGGATGCGTAAAATTCTCATATTATGCTGTAAACTAAATGTAGAAACAGATTCCGGCCGCCGCAGTTACAGAGAAAAAAAAACTACAGCAGCTGTGGATTGAGGGAGAGGAAATTCTACAGACACTATATATCTAAGAGAGAAAGAGGGAGGACAGCCTCCGCGATGAAACAGCAGCAAAAAAGAGCAACCTGCTCTCCACATTCATGAATACGGAAGACTCTACCTCCCAACCGAGGGCGGTGAAGCTCTTGCTTTTTGCTAACTTCCGGCTGGAAAGTCAACACCGCCCTCTTACTCGGAAATAGGAAGAATTATTATTTAATAGCATTTCCCGTCTCGGGATGTTCTTTTTTAAATTTTAAACACACACATTGCCCAAGTATTTTCTTCTTTCTGTATACTTTTTCTCGCCATTGAGATTATAGCCTTTGTTTCCACGAAGAAGGTAAAGTGCCCGGCTTTTGTCGCTCCCTCATCCAGTGCAAAGGGCAATGCTGCAATCCAGCAAATTATTTAAATGAAATCAAAGCCTTTGGACATGGTGCCTGTTCCCACTTATTTTTACTGAGAATTGAACAAGGTCTTAATTTGCTAAGTGTGTTGTCAATACATTCTCGGTTGCCCGGCCTCCCCGCGATTAACGGGAAGTGTCTTCACCGATAACGTCATTTTGCCGACCCAGGGCGGATCCCTGTGCTTGCTTGTTTCAGAACACGAAGATTGTGACCAGATACCGGGACATGGCATTTCTCCTGCTAATGATTGTGTAAATCTGGTTTACCGTAGTTCCGCTGGTAAATTCAGTGTTACCATATTAGGAATGACTGACGGGACATAATACCTGTACTGTGGTTGGATGCGTTCCACTAGCATTTTGTGTGTGTTGCTTGAATTATTTTTTCCGTTAGTCCTGACGAGGGGTCTCGACCCGAAACGTCGACTGTACTTCCTATAGATGCTGCCTGGCCTGCTGCGTTCACCAGCATTTTTTATGTGTGTTGCTTGAATTTCCAGCATCTGCAGATTTTCTCGTGTTTGTGGTTAGATATATTGTTATAGATATGTAACATTGTGGGAAAGTAATTCAGAGGACCGAACGAGTTCAAATCTCCTCACGACAGCTCGTGAATTTAAACTCGGTTAACACGAAATAAAAAGATATCAGCTATTCCCCTTTTTTAGGGAATCCCTCGGGGATCAAGGATGACTTGCATTTCTGAGGTAACTTGTGCCTCATAGATACCCTTCCACATATTGAACTGGAGGTGTCTAAAAGTTGCAGGGCTTGTGGGGGGGGGGGGTCCTTTATTTATGTGTGTTTTCTCTGTGCTCCTGACGTGTGTGCACTTTGAGGTTCTCAATACAATTCCCAATTCTTGTCCACTTTGAGGCAGAATTTCTAAGATTCCTAGGGGATTGGCAGTTTTTCAAGGAGGCCTTGTCTATATTCTGTGAATATTGAAAATCTTCTGTATGCCAAGTAATCAATTCTTGATGCTGGCTTTGGAAAAGACATTGGTTGACTCCTTCAGGTGAACATGGGGGATGCCATGTGGACAGTGTTGGTGATATCTTTACAGTGCCTGGAAGTGTTTGCAGTAGGTATCCGGATCAGGAGAATACAAAGCAGCCCACATCAAGGGGTCAGCAGTGGAAAGGGTGAACAGCTTCAAGTTTTGGTGTCAACATCTCTAAAGATCTATTGGACCCAACATCATTGATTCAAATATGAAGAAGGCACAACTACAGCTATACTTCATTAGTAGTTCATGGAGATTTGGTCAGTCATCAGACTCCAACAAATGTCTACATTTGGAGTGTGGAAAGCATGATGACTGGTTACGTCACCATTTTGTATGGAGGCAGCGGTGAACAGGATTGGAAAAAGTTGGAGAGGATTGTAAGCTTAGCCAGCTCCAGCTCCATCCCAGGCACTAGCCTCCCCACCATCGTAAACATATTCAAAATGCCTCAAGAAGGTAACACCATCATTAAGGACATTCCTCATCCAGGGCGTGGCCTGCTCTCAATACCACCATTGGGGAGGAGGTACAGGAGCCTGAAAACACACTCAATATTTCAGAAACAGCTTCTTTCCCTTCCCCATAAGATTTTTGAATGGTTCATGAACCAATGACACTACAGCACTGTTTTTCTTTATTTCTGCTCTATATTTTTTGATATTAATGTAAATTATATTATTTTTGGCTATTGTACTGCTGCTGCAAAACAACAAATTTCATGACATGTCAGTGATAATAAATCTGAACAGGAAATTCGGCTGAAATGGATATGCCTGGACACTTTCAATTTTGTGTTTTATATTCTGGGTTTTTTTTCCCCCCTCTTTTTATGCTGTTTGCATGTCTTTTTGGCACATGGTGGGGGGGTGGGTTAGTGTCTTCCTTTGAACAAGTTCCATGGTTTTCTTTGATACATGAGTGTTTCTAGTGAAGACAGATTTCAGGTTGGAAACTCCATACATACTTTTATTAAAAATGCACTTTGAATAGTTGTTTCTGATCATTTTTGAAGGGAAATTTTGCACAGCAGGATCCAGTTCAATTAGACCCTTCACCTCATAGATGTTGAAATTAAGTTCAAGCAGGTAAATCACGACCATCTATTAAATTACAATTACACTTGGGTATTTTGTGGTGATTTCTATATACCAAATTTCCAATTCCCATTTGAAAAGAAACAGTCAATTGATGTCTTTGCTGTGGTCTCCTTTTCCCTTGTAAGATAAGTTTTTGCCTTTTTTTTAGCATTGGTGCATTAAGTATGACACATCTCAAGTACTGAAACTGGAATAATACAAGATCATATGGTAGCACTTTGAAATGTTCTTCTTTAGTTCAAACTTAATGAGAATGATTGGAACTTGAAAATGCCAATCGCATTAGCAAGCTAGCTGGATTGCTTTCCGCTTACAATGTATGTAAAACTAGCAAGTGTCTTCTAAAACAAATGATGTAAATAAAAATGAAAATATTCCTTATGCAATAAAGTGAAGTAACTGGATTTCTTTGGTGTTATCATGAGTACCAGTTGTGAATGTTCCCTAAGGAAAGACGAACTGAAAAATGACAGAATTGTCATTAAGAAAGAGAGTAAACTACTAAAATGGGATACGAAGGCCTTGAATAGATAATGATCACAGAAACTACAATGTATTAATTTCAAGTTGGCTATGATAGATTGGGAAATTTTACTAAATATGTTGAGAATGGACAGATGTTGGATAATATTTAAATAATGTGTACAGGAATTACAACATAACACATTGAGAAAGAAGGCTCAACTGTGGATAGGAAGGAAATTAAAGAGAGTTTGAGATCCATGGAGCAATGATATAAAATTGCCAGAAAAAAGCAGAAGACTTTAAGGAATAGTTTAGAATTTCATAATCTACATCTCATGACTTCGAGGGAACCTCTCATGTAAATATACAAATCTATCTTATTCTGCCTCAGTAAAAGCTGGCAGAAAAAAATCCCAAATACACATCTTGTCCAATTGCAGAATTATTTGTCATGCATGTAGATGTATATTTATGATTGTTTCATTAATTAAACTGAAGGCCCGTGTATCATTTCAACCTCTTTCTTCAGATGTACAATAAGTATGAATGAATGCTTTTCTGAGAAGGACTTAAACACTATATTGAACTGTCAAACTATTGGAATCATTACAACACATCCACCAGTAAACCTTGACAATGGTTTATCACCAAATGACTGAGAAATTCTAGTGATGACTTGAGACGACTTCTGTCTGTAAAAACACATTTTCACCAACAGAATCAGGTTTATTATCACTGACATATGCCATGAAATTTGTTATTTTGCAGAAGCCATACAGTGCAATATACAGTATACAATTTACTATAAATTACACTTAAATGGGTTCTTGGACCATTCAAACATCTGATGGCAGAAGCGAGAACATTGTTCCTCCTTGATGGTAGTGATGAGAAGATGGCACATCCTGGGTGATGGAGGTCCTTAATGATGAATGTCACCTTGAGGCACCATCTTTTGAACATGTCCTCAATGCTGAGGAGGCTGGTGCCCGTGATGGAGCTGCATGAGTTTACAACTTTCTGCAGCTTTTTCCGATCCTGTGCATTGGCACCTCAATACCCAAGGGTAATACAACCAGTAAGAATACCCTCCATGGTACATTAACAGAAACTTGTGAGAGTCTTTAGTGATTAAAAAAATCTCAAACACGTAATGAAGATGGCAGCAGCAAACAACATCCTCCAGATGGTTCACAAAACTGCTTCTTTCACATCTTCTTTTTCTTTCACATGTAGTTCTGCTACTGTTGGAGCCTGTGATCTACATTTTGCTGTGTTATCAGGCCAATTGAGTAATCTGGCACTTTGTTTTCTCTGAGGGCGCTCTGTTAAGCTTCAAGCAAAATGTGTGGCCTCAGGGTTAGGAAGCCATGATCAACTCCATTTCTCAGTGATCTTGCAGATTAAGGTGCTGAGGCAGACTGAAATTATCGAGGTGTGAGCGGAAGGCAAGAGGCTGTTCAGCGCTGTCCGCCAGCCTCTCACTCGTTGCTACTGGAGGAAGGTGTCTGCTGGTGATGGTCTCTTTCTTCTTGTGGTAGAAATGGTTAAAACTAATGTGCAATGGGATACTTGACCATTCTGGTGCAGCTAGATTTAAGACTGCTGATTTGACTTGAGAATAACTTTAAATGATAAGTGCAGTACCAGGAACTCCAAAAAACAAGATATTGGAACCAGGAGGGAGGATGTGTCTATGGGTAAATAATGAGCACTGAAAATAGGGAGCAGAGAGAACTGCTAGACACGCATTCAGAGGTAAATCATGAGTTTTGATAACGAGGAGCAAAGGAATGTTAGATTTATGCTAAGAGATAAATGACATGTCTTTTAAACGATCGATCATGTACTGACCATGGAATGCCAAACAAAATTATGTGAAGTTGTTTGTCGCTGTATAAATATGAGCTCTGTATAACCTAAAAATCAGAGTTCTGGTAGTGGTGAAGACTGCTGCAGACTCTCCATGATATCATGTTAATAAACTCTTAAAACAAACTCAAAGTCATTCTGGTGTCCTTACTATTTCCACGACACTCCCTCTCACTTGCTGCTTCTGAAGGAAGGTTCCTGTGTTCAAATGGCCTCACTCTCCCTGGATGGTGCTGGAATCCTGCGTCTTGGTCAAGGTTTAATCAACGCAGTTTGTGGATTGGACTCTGTAGTTCATGTTATCACGTGTTTCTGGTCGCTCCTTTTTGTTGTAGCTATTTTGGGTGACTTTGAATCAGGGCAGCCTGCAGATAATGAACGCTGAGCTGAATTGAATATGCCTGGACTCTTTCAACTTATCTTTTATATTCTGTGTTTTTCTCTCTTTTTTTGTTGCCATTTGCATGATGAGGGGTTGATGTTTCTCTTTGAATGAGTTCCATGGTATTCTTTGTTTCATGGCTGTCTGTGGGGAAGAGAAACCTCAGGGTTGTATACTGCATACATATTCTGATACTAGATATACTTTGAATCTTTGAAATATAGCCATTGGCGTGTCCTTTTCGTAATTTGAATATACGCCCGGGATAGTTTGTCGGTGATGTTGACACCCAGGAACTTTAAGCAGCTCACCCTTTCCACCGCTGAACCACTTGATGAGAAATGCTGGTTGTGAACATTGGTATGTTTTACACAACCATTGTCAAATGGAAAGAATATCCTTGATACTATGACTTCGATTCCATGAAATTCAAATACTGCATCATTGTGTGATTTCGGGAATTAAAGGACAGAGCTTTGCACCCCCCCCCCAACACAGATCACGTCATTCCGGTATGAATTATGCAGGTCGTGATCTACGTGTCCCGGTGTGCATTGGGACTTGTAGTCTACTGGACAATGGAGGGCTATATCCCCCAGTCCTGAGTCCTGATGAAGGGTCTCGGCCCAAAAAGGTGACAGTTCTCCCTCTCCATGGATGCTGCCTGATCTGCTAAATTCCTTCCGCAGTTTGCGCGTGTTGCTCAAGATTTCCAGCATCAGCAGACTCTCTGGTGTGTCTATATCCCCCAGAATGCCGTGCGGGTAAACAGCTACGAAGCCGGAAGTGAGGAGTTTGTGCGACAGCGGTGCTTTGTATAAGGGGAGAGTGAAGTTTCCTTCATTCTCAGAGTAATTAAAGTGGGGAGGGGAGGATGTTTCCTAGTACTTTTGTGGGGAGGTTATATCCCAACACTGCGGCGTTCACCCTGTTGTTGATGTCTTACTGCATCCTTTGCGAAAAGCTTAAGAGGGTGACCGAGAACGGAGCACCTTCTCTACCACCGGCGGCCCTGGTCGTGGGTGCTGATAACGGTGAGTCTGCAGAAGATGGAAGTAACACATCACTGGGAGGACCAGACAGGTGAGTGAACAGCTGTTTTCAGAAACGTTTTGGAGGACGGGTAATGCAGAGGAATACTTCTTAACCTATTGAAGTGTAACTGTCTATTCACAGTTTGTAATGCAAAGTGTCTGTTTTCCTGACTAAATAGTGCGGTCTAAGGACTATTTGCACAACCCAATTCCAGCACCACTCTCCAATTTGCATGGTTTCTTTCCTCTGTTAACCTAAAGGCTCAAATGATTGATTTGTTTTAATGTTAAGAACTTTGGGTGATGTATAATGGTTCATACTTAATAAGAGTGCGGAATTGTAGACTAAGCTAACTGCTTGCTGTGCATGCAGAAACACAGTCAATCTAAAACCATGAACTTAACTGGGAATTTTCTTGTCTAACACAAACATATTGAGGATTAGAGTAACACACATCAAAGTTGCTGGTGAACGCAGCAGGCCAGGTAGCATCTCTAGGAAGAGGTACAGTCGACTTTTCGGGCTGAGACCCTTCATCAGGACAAACTGAAAGAAGAGCTAGTAAGAGATTTGAAAGTGGGAGGGGGAGGGAGAGATCCAAAATAGGAGAAGACAGGAGGGGGAGGGATGGAGCCAAGAGCTGGCCAGGTGATTGGCAAAAGGGATATCAGAGGATCATGGGACAGGAGGCCTAGGGAGTAAAAAAAGGGGGAGGGGGGAAACCCAGAGGATGGGCAAGGGGTATAGCCAGAGGGACAGAGGGAGAAAAAGGAGAGAGAAAAAGAATGTGTGTATATAAATAAATAATAGATGGGGTACGAGGGGGAGGTGGGGCATCAGCGGAAGTTTGAGAAGTCAATGTTCATGCTATCGAGTTGGAGGCTACCTAGATGGAATATAGGGTGTTGTTCCTTCAACCTGAGTGTGGCTTCATCTTTACAGTAGAGGAGGCCATGGATAGACATATGGGAATGGGGCGTGGAATTAAAATGTGTGGCTACTGGGAGATCCTGCTTTCTCTGGCGGACAGAGCGTAGGTGTTCAGCGAAACGATCTCCCAGTCTGCGTTGAGTCTCGCCAGTATATAGAAGGCCGCATCGGGAGCACCGGACGCAGTGTATCACCCCAGCCGACTCACAGGTGAAGTGTCGCCTCACCTGGAAGGACTGTTTGGGGCCCTGAATGGTGGTAAGGGAGGAAGTGTAAAGGCATGTGTAGCACTTGTTCCGCTTACAAGGATAAGTGCCGGGAGGGAGATCAGTGGGGAGGGATGGGGGGGACGAATGGACAAGGGAGTTGCGTACGGAGCGATCCCTGTGGAAAGCGGGGGGGGGGGGGGAAGATGTTAGAGTGCAACGTTTTGCGTATTATTTTATTCCTATCTTCTTAAGGTCCAACAATCCGTTATAGTTTTTGATTGTTTTTCTCTTATGAGTGAAGATTGATTACTTGTTTCACCTAGATATTTGTTTCTTGACTTGTCATTTCTATCCATGATCATAGGCTGTCTTTTAAGGTTGAAGATTACTTGCTTCCACTTAGGTGGCTTACAAGACAAGTGGAAATAAAATGTTTGATAAGTCAATGGATAATACTATTTTTGCTGGATTTTCTCTGTGTCCTCTTTTCTTGAAGATATATGGAAGCCCAGCAAAATCCTTGAGCTATGTGATAAAGTTTTACGCAGATTTTATTTTATTCAATGGATAGTCATGAATCAAAATCAATGAATAGCCAACAAAGTAAGAAAGTAGAAAAATGTGCCTTTTTATTTGGAAATGAATGGCACTAATTGATTGAGAAGTTATGTAATTTCAAGGAAGCTTTGGCAACACCCTCAGAGTGATGCTTCTATCGCTCCTGGCGCTTCCTGGCAGTGGTTGAGTTTGGATGATAGGATCTGTTTTGGATGTATGGTGACAGTGTTACATGCTCAAGGAGATCTGTTTTTTAGTGAGAATGATGTAACGGTCTTTTGGAGGTCACCTGATGTGATTTTCCTGCCGATGTGAGGTCACGTGATGATATGTGCCCCCGTGACTATATAAGGGTCGACTCAGGTGACGCAGTAGGGTTTTTGAGTTTGTAGATTTCCAGGTAGAACGTGCTGTGCCTCTGTTTCTGTTGCGTGTTTGTTTTTGTGACGCGGTTTCATTGTTAAAACTGTTGTGCGTTCTGTTGGAAGATTCCATATTATTTGGACTGGAAATTTGTGGCTGGATGTGCCAATTTACTCAATTCCAACAGTTGAAGGGAGAGTGAAGAATTTATCGAAGGATCGAGAGAAGTCCCCATTGTTTGGCAGTTTAATAAAGAATCGACCTTATTGAGTCTTCATTAGTGGAGTACCTGCATCGAGATAACTCTTGCCAGAAAGAGCAAGGAGTTCGTGCAAAAAGGTGCTCTCTCTCTCTCTCTCTAAAGGAATTTAAGGTCAGTTGTTTTAAACTGTTTATTTTCGGCATCGTGAATCCTGTGGACAGAACCAGCAGTAAAGTTGCGTCGGTGAAGAAATCCTTCTCCAGAGAAGTCTCTCCCAATTGAACGTGTAAATCTGTTGGACTTTCGAAGTTATCGCTTTAAGAACTATATCTGACTGTATCGCTTTAAGAACGGTTTTCACATTTAACGCTTTAAGAACCAGAGCCGAGTGGCGAGTTGGTGAACAGCTACATATCTGTTAACTTCCGGTTAAAGTTTTTGTTTGTTATTTTTCCCTTATCATTTATCGGTGTTTAATAAATGTTTGGTTATTTTTATATAACCTGTCTCGATTGATATTCATTGTTGCCATTTACGTAACAACAGGCATGACAATGTTTATCTGAGCCAACTATATAAAAATGCTGGTCTGGAGAGGACACTTACCTTGGTTTGCTTAAATGTACCAGAGTATTTGGTGTAATTTGAGGACACAAAATTGATGGTGTGTCTCAAATTCTTTGAAGTTTCTTTTGTAGATGTTTCAAGTATGGCTTTAGGCAAGGATCCCTACTCCACAGTAGACTGAGCTTTGTGCCTGCTTTGAGATTTTTTTTGGATGGCTCAGTGATTCTGGATTAGAGTGAAATATGATCTTTGCTGCATGCCTTCATTGAGAAATGGCTGCCAATAGTCTTTGCTCAATGTGAAGTTTTCATGTTGGAGGTTAGTGTTAGGAAGTGCAGCCAGCAGGTTAATGTACCAAGATCAGTTCTTACAAAACCCTCATGAGTCAGCAATGTCTTGGAAGATGGCTTCTGACTGTGCACATGTTTAAGCATCTTCTCTGGCACACCCTTCCCTCGCTGTAGGTTGGATATAAGGATGTAATTTGTATCTAAAGTTCTTCTTTGTAAGGATGCTCACTGCTCTTGATGCCTTATTGTTCCGAGTTGACAACTGAATGTGCTAATTATGAGCAACAGTGGACCACTCAAAACTCCAAGCCTACTACAACATTTAATAAAATTGTAACTGTTCTAACTGTAACCTTAATCAGATTTATAAAACATAGAACACTACAGTGCAATACAGGCCCTTTGGTTCACAATACTCTACTGATCTTTTTGCCTACTGTAAGATCAATATAACCCTTCTCTCTTACTTAGCCCTTCATTTTTCTATCATCCACATGCCTATCATCATTAATGCCCCTAATGTAATTTCTTAATGCCTCTTCTCCTCCTTCACTCCAGAGAGAAAATCCTAGCTTGCTCAACCTATCCTCATAAGACATGCTCGCTAATCCAGGCAGCATCCTAATAAATCACCTCTGCACCCTCTCTAATGCTTCTACATTCTTCAAAGATTCAAAAAACTTTATTGTCATTCTAACCGTACATCAGCTCTGCAGGGAAGAATGAGACAGCGTTTCCCAGGAGCAGTGCAATCATAACATAACAAACACAACACTAAATAATAAACATAACAATAAATAGTAAAACACAACAGCCACATGTCAGTTAAAATCAAGTTATAAGTGTCCAGTGCAAGATAAAAGTGTCCAAAGCAGAGTCGGTGGAGCAGCTATTTAGCAGTCTGCCTGCCTGTGGGAGGAAGCTGTTTAGTAGTCTTGTGGTTTTAGTTTTGATGCTCCTGTAACGTTTGCCTGATGGCAGAAGAACAAACAGTTCATGGAGAGGGTGTGAGGGGTCTTTAATGATATCTTCTGGAGGCATCGACTCTGAAAGAGGTCTTGGACAGAAGGTAGGGAGACCCCAGTAACCTTCTCTGCTCCCCTAACCACCCTCTGCAAGGTTTTTTTGTCGACAGCACTGCAGCTGGAGTACCAGGTTGTGATCCTATAAGGAAGGTGACCAGAACTGAACACAATATTCCAAGTGTAGTCTGACTAGGGTTTTATAGAGCGGCCATGTGACCTCGCGGCATTTGGACTCAATCCCCTAACTAGTGAAGGCCAACACACCATATGCCTTCTTAACCACCCTATCAACTTGTGCTGCAGTTTTAAGGGACCTATGGATGTGGACCCCAAGATCACACTGTTCCTCCACATTGCCCAGAATCATACCTTGTATTCTGCTTTGAAATTCAACCTTCCGAAGTGAGTCACTCTTCTGAGTTGAGCTTCATCTACCACATCCCAGCCCAGTTCTGCATCCTGTCAATGTCCCAGTCTACAGCCAATCTCTGCCCTCCATGGGCAAGCCAATTCTGAATCCACACAGCCAAGTTTTCTTGTATCCTCTTATCATGGGAAACTTTGTCAAACACCTTACTAAGATCCATATCCACTGCTCTACCTTCATCAATATGCTTTGTCACATCCTCAAAGAATTTAATCAGGCTTGTGAGTAATGACCAGCCCTGACAAAGCCATACTGACTGTCTTTAATCAGACTGTGTTTCTCTAAATGCTCATAGATCCTGTCTCAAAGAATCTTCTCCAGTAATTTGCCCACCACTGAAGTAAGATTCGCAAACACGACGAAGGGTCTTGGCCTGAAACGTCGACTGTACCTCTTCCTAGAGATGCTGCCTGGCCTGCTGCGTTCACCAGCAACTTTGATGTGCATTGACTGAAGTAAGATTCACTGGTTTATAATTTCCAGGATTATCCCTACCTTTCTTAAACAAAGAGAGCTTGGATAACACTTCCTACCCTCCAATAATCTGGTACTACTCCTGTGGTCAGTGTGGACGCAAAGATAATCTCCAAAGGCAAGGCTTTCCTTTCCTTTGCTTCCCATAGTAACCTGTGATATATTCCATCTGGCTCCTGGGATTTCTCTGCCCTAAAGTTTTTCAAAAGTTTCAGCACATCATCTTTCTTAATGTTGACATGTTCTTGCATATCAGCCTGTTTTACGTGGTCCTCGCAAACATCAAGATCCCACTCACTCATGATTACTGAAGTGAAATATTCATTAAGCACTACCCCTGTCTCTTTGGGCTCCAGGCACATGTTTTCTCTTCTGTCCCTGATAGGTCTTCTCTTCACTCTAGACATCCTCCTGTTCTTCACATATGTGTAGGAAGTATCGGGCTTTTCCTTAAACCTGCTCTCCAATGTGTCCTCATTCTCCTTCTAGCTCTCCTAAGTCCATTCTTCAGCTCCTTCCTGGCTAACTTGTAACTCTCTTTAGCCCCATGTGATCCTTGCTTCCTAAGCCTTTAAATAAACTTCTTTCTTCCCCTTGACAAAATATTTCACAGTACTTGTCAGCCATAGTTCCTTCACTCTATCGTCCTTTCCCTGCCTCAACAGTACAAACCTATTCATAACCCCATGCAAGTGCTCCCTAAACAACATCCACGTTTCCAATGTGTGTTTCCCTGAGTACATCCATTCCTAATTTATGCTCCCAAATTCCTGCCTAATAACATCATAAATTCCCCTCCCCCAATTAAAGTCTTTGCCTTATCACCTGTTCAAAGCTGTGGTAAAGGTCAGGGAGTTGTGGTCACTGGCTCTGAAATGCTCACCAACTGAGAGGTCTGACAGCTGCTCTGGATCATTGCCCAGCACCAGCTCCAGTATCGCCACTCCTCTATTCAGTCTGTCCACCTATTGTGTTAGGAATCGTTCCTGGACATACTGAACAAATTTTGTCCCAAGTAAAACTTTTGCTCTAAGGAGGTACCAATCAGTATTGGGGAAGTTGCAAGTCACCCGTGACAACAGGTTTTTTGCACATTTCCAGAATGTGTCTCCTTATGTGTTCCTCAGTGTCTCTTGCTATTGGGAGTCTGTAGTATGTTCCCAATAGAATGATTGCTCCATTCTTGTTTCTCACTTCCACCCAGACTGACTCAATAGACAATCTCTTCACAATATCCTCCCTTTCTGCTGCTGTGAACGGTCCCTGATTAGCAATGCCACTCCCCACCGCTTTTACTTCCCTCCCTGTCCCTTTCAAAACGTCTAAACCCTGGAACATTCAGCAACCTTTGCTACCCTTGTGACAGCCAGGTCTCTATAATGGCCACATCCAGGCTCTTGTGTTCATCGCCCTTGTTCCTGATACATCTTGCATTAAAATAGACACAGTTTAACCCATCCCATTGAATGTAATTTTGCCCTATCAGCTGCCTATCCTTCCTCACTGTCGCTCTACATGCAGCATCTACCTACATACCAACAGCTTCATCCTTCTGGCATTTGTCTTAACATTGGCATTTGACTCCAATTTGAACTTCAGTTCATGTATCCACATAATCACCAAGATCAAAGTTCAAAGTAAATTTATTATCAAAGTACATATATGCCACCATATTTCACCCTGAGATTCATTTCCTTGCGGGTGTTCACAAGGTGGAATTTCTAATTTATTAATTCCACCTCTATAGTTTCCTCTTGTCCTTGCCTGTGACCCCATCAGCCTCCACATCATCCTCTGCAACTTCCACCATCTCCAAAGAGATCCTACCACTAAACATAGCTTTACCTCTTCCCCACCTTCCCCCCCCCCCCCCACCTCAGCTTTCTGCAGGGATTGGTCCCTCTGAGATTCCCTTGCCCATTGGTCCATTCTTTCCTCTCCAGTAATCTCCCTCCCGGCACTTATTCATGAAAGCGTTCTGCCCATACACCTCTTGCTCTTTCCCCCTCACTAAACAGGCCTCCAAGCAGTTCTTCCAGGGGAGGCAAAACTTCACCTGCGAATCTGCTTGGGTCATCTGTTGAGTACAACGTTGGAGGTGTCGCCTCCTCTACGTTGGTGAGATCAGTTGTAAATTGGGGAACCGCTTTTTCGAGTATATCCATTTCATCTGCCAAAAGTGGAACTTCCCATTGGCCAGACATTCCCATTCCCATTCCAACATGTCAGTCCATGGTCTCCCACTGAACTGGCTTTACCTGTCATCTTCCAGCTAGCCTCCTTCCCCTCCCCCACCTTTTTATTCTGGCATCTCCTCCTTCCTTCTCAGACCTGAAGAAGGGTTGACTGTTCATTCATTTCCATAGATGCCTGACCTGTTGAGTTCCTCCAGCATTCTGTGTATGTTGCTTTGGGTTTCCAGCATCTGGAGACTTTTTTGTGTTTGTATTGTTGACTCTCATTCTGAATAGTCTCATCTGCTGTTTAAACTCTCTTTGTCATTCTAGATTTAACTATTCTACCACAGTCAAGATAGGCTTCCTTCATTTTGCTATTCAAATGTCCAATCATTTGTCCTAAGTTGCAATAACTCAAACCCTTCCATCGCCTGATCCATATGGCTCTATTCTAAGCAAAATTGTTTTCAAATCCTACATGCTTGTGCTCCTCTCTCTTTCTGATTCCCTTCACTCTAATGGCCCTTCAAATTATGTACACTTTTCTAATTATCACCTCTCTTCACCTAAAATTAAATTGCTGTTCCGTTGAGTAGACATGGTACTCATCTTCCAAGGCCCTGAATGTGGCAATTCCCTTCATGTTCCTCGGTATTTCTCTTGCTTCCTTTACTGAATTACAGGTTCCACTTAAAGCATTAACTGTGAAGCAGCTTGTGATAACCACATAGGAAGCAGGAGTAGGTCATTCAGCTCCTTGCACATGTCATTTAGTATGAATGGGCTGAATTTAACCTTGACAGCATTTTGTGGCATGAAACTGAAGTCTAATGCCTTGTGTAGTTGGATCCTGGACTACCTGTCAGATCGCCAGCAGGTGGTAAAAGTGGGCTCCCTCACCTCTGCCCCTCTGCCTGTGAACAAAGGTGCCCCTCAAGCCTCCTTCTTTACTCTCTGTGTACCCATGACTGTGTTGCCACCCACAGCTCCAATCTGCTAATTAAATTTGCTGATGACACTACATTGATTGGCCTAATCTGAAATAATAAGGAGGCAGCCTACAGAGAAGGAGTCATCACCCTGACACTGTTGTGTCAAGAAAACAACCTCTCCCTCAATGTCGCAAAAACGAAGGAGCTGGTTGTGGACTACAGGAGGAATAGAGACAAGCCAGTCGCAATGGACATCAATGGATCTGGGGTTGAGAGAGTGAACAGCTTTAAGTTCCTTGAAATAAACATCACCAAGGATCTCATATGGTCTGTACATACTGGCTGTGTGGTGAAAAAGGCACCACAGCACCTCTTTCACCTCAAGATGGTTGAAGAGTTTTGGTAAGGTGCCCCAAATCCTAAGGACTTTCTATAGGGGCACAGCTGAGAGCATCCTGACTGGCTGCATCACTGTCTGGTGGGGGAATGGTACTTTTCTCAATCATAGGGCTCAAGCAGAGAGTGGTGCAGACAGCCCAGTGCATCTGTAGATGTGAACTTCCCACTATTCAGGGCATTTACAAAGACAGATGTCTAAAAAGGACCTGAAGGATCATTGGGGGCCCGAGTCGCCCCAACCACAAACTGTTCCAGCTGCTACCATCCAGGAAATAGTACCGCAGCATAAAAGCCAGGACCAGCAGGCTCCAGAGCAGCTTCTTCCACCAGGCCATCAGGCTGCTTAATTCATGCTGACAAAACTGTATTTCTATGTTATATCGATTGTCCTCTTGTACATGTGGGCACGTGGCCAAGTGGTTAAGGCATTGGACTAGTGACCTGAAGGTCGTGAGTTTGAGCCCCAGACGAGGCAGTGTGTTGTGTCCTTGAGCAAGGCACTTAACCACACAGTGCTCTGCGACAACACTGGTGCCAAGCTGTATCGGCCCTTGCCATTCCCTTGGACAACATCGGTGTCGTGGAGGGGGGAGACTTGCTGCATGGGCAACTGCTGGTCTTCCATACAACCTTGCCCAGACCTGCGCCCTGGAGAGTGAAGACTTTCCAGGCGCAGATCCATGGTCTCGCAAGACTAACGGATGCCTTAAACATTATTTGTTATAAATACTATAAATTACACATTGCACATTTAGATGGATACGTAATGTAAGGATTTTTACTCATGTATGTGAAGGATGTAAGATATAAAGTCAATTTAATTCAATTGCTTTTAATGTCTAAAGATAAATTCATCTGTATTTGTAATTAATATGTGAGTCTGTGCAGTCCTACAATACTCCCAATACTTTCTGGGTGTAGAAATTCCTTCTCATCTCTTTTTCTGAATAAACAACCACTTGAAACTTGTGTTGCTCCATCCATGGAGAACATCTTTTCGTTTTCTGCTCTATCAAGTCCTTGAAGATTTGGTACAGTAAAGTCACCTTTCATTCTTCAAGCCTTGAGAAAGTACAGGAAGTAGCAGAAGCAAATAACTATGGCCTACTGTTTTTTTAGTGTGTGAAACTCCTTTCCAATTTGGCACAATAAGAAGTTGAGGTTACCTTCACCTCTGTGAACAATCCTCAGCAGTGTAGTATCTCTTCATAGGACAAAACTCCTTTCACTGGAATTGCCCAGGTTAGCCTTCACTCTATTTCCAATATTGTAGGGTTGTCACAACTGTGCATGCTGTTCCAGATACTGCCTTAGCAGGGCCCAATATAATCGGAGCATTATGTCTCAGTTGTTCGTTCCCAGTCTTTCGATACTGAATTTGCATGTTAAATTTCAGTCATTCTACTCCTTCCACTGTCTTACCATTTAAAACAAAATGTATAAGTTGTATTCAATTGTCTTCAATGGGTACATTTAATGTCAGAGAAGTGTGTACAATATACATCCTGAAATTCTTTTTCTTTGCAAACATCCACGAAAACAGAGTGCCCCAAAGAATGAATGACAGTTAAATATTAGAACCCCAAACCACCCCCCCACACACAAGCAGCAGCAAGGCAATGAGCCGCACCAACAAAAAAGCATCGGCCCTCTCCACCGAGCAATCAAGCGTGCAGCAAAGCAATGACCACCCTCCCACCAAGCACTCGAGTGTACAGCAAAGCATCAATAAAGACACAGACTTGCAGTACCCCAAAGACTACTGGTTTACCCAGTAATTCAACATACCTCTGTCTCTCTGTCTGTCTTCTCTCTCTCTCTCCCCCCCCCCCCCCCGAGTAATGGAAAAAGAAGTGTCCCCGTTTCACAGCAAGTGGGGAGACATAACAAAGCTCGGGTCTGTGGGCTCGCAGCCAGCTCGCTGCTTACGATCTTCTGTCTCCCACAACACATCAGGTGGTGGTACTGGCCTAGAATCCACCTGCCTCCAGAGCCTTGAAAATCCAGCACACTGAAGGCATACGATAATCTTCCTGGCCGCGTCCTTGGCATATCAAAAAGCAGTTGAAAGCAGGCCCTATTTTCACAAAGAACCAAAGTCAGTATGTAAATCCAGGACAGGGTCTTCAAAAGAACCTTGAAAGGGGAGAAAAAAAAGATATCAAAGACAGAAATAGAGCTGCGTCCAAAGATGCAAGCAAAGGACTCACCGTTGGGTGCCATCTTCCTCCGAAGCGCTGCCTCTGTGCACTTATTTTTGTCAGTTGCCTGGTTTGGAATCTTATAACATTACTGATTCATAATTTCACACTATGTATGTGAAATTCATTCCACATCTATAATTAGTTCCCCATTCATTATATTGAAAAAAAATTCTATAAGCTACTTTGATTAATAAGGCACACCCCTGTATTTAATGAATCCATACTGATTCTGTGTTAGATTCAGTCTCACTTACATTTGTACACATTCATTTTGTGTCTGATAGATAGTAACTGCTCCATCACTAATATACGATGGACAGGAATATTTTCTTCCTCCATCTCCCGTCATTTTGTAAGCCCAAAGGCTCAGTTTTCCGGTTTAGAACAAAAACACGTTGTTAAGTGACCGAAGCATTTCCAGCATTTTCTCGTGTTTGCGTTCCACCAGCATTTTGTTTGTGTTATTAAGTTCGATCTATATAAGCAATTTCTTCAGCTGTTACTGTACTTCCGTCTGTGGAACAGGAAACCGTCAGAGCTGGCAGCTTTGTTGACATTCATTTTCATAATTCTATGACCTATAGATTCACTTTCAAGGATTCTTTATAACTTGTATTTTCAGTGAAATGTGCAAAATGATAGAGGAACTCAATGGGTCAGGCAGGGATCCACGGACAGGAATAGAGTTGACATTCTGGGCTGAGACCCTTCAGGACTGGGAAGGACAAGGAAAGAGTACAAGCTAAAGGGTCATAGGTGGAACCAGGTGGGTGGGGGATGGGGGTTGAAGTGAGAAGCTGGGAGGTGATGGGTGGAAAAGGTAAAGGGCTGAAGAAGGTATCGATAGAGGAGAGTCAACTGTGGGAGAAAGGGAAGAACAGGGTGCATCATGGGGAGGTGATAGGCAGGTGAGAAGAGAAGATGTAAAAGGTGAGCCAGAGCAGGGAATGTTTGACAGTTTTTGTCTATTTAGGTACAGTTTATTTGTAAATTCTATTGTATTTCTCCCTGTAGATTCCTAAAAGAAACTAAATATCAAGACAATCTATGGTAACATCTGTACTTTGATAATAAATTTACTTTTAAACGTTGACACATATAAAAAAAGATCCCATTTTAACATCTTTGAGTATACTCTGCTGATACATTGTGCTGATATTGTGGTTCCCTATGAAAATGACTGTGTACTCAAACCATGCAAATTTTGGCTTTTGACATCATTTTCATTTGCATTTGGTTGCAAAGCCTTGTACATTGAACTACTCTTGCAACTATTTATGTTAAAAAAGTTTGATTGTGTAAACTGAGAGTTTTTTATATTTCAGTTCATAAGAAAAAGTATATATGGGAAAAATAACAGTGCAAAACTTGCATTATGTAAACTAATACATCTAAGGTATTTTTAAATAGGTTTGTGAATAATTTTGTAAATTTTAGAGAAGACAGTCTAACCAGTGTTTTTCTTCAGGTTCTTCGCTAAAATGTGTATGCACTGAACTGGCCTGCCATCCTTAACCTTATCATTTAATATCTATTAGGATTAGATAAATTTTGAAATCATTAAATTCCAATTATGATTACTAGTGCTTTTGCAGGTATGAAAACAAGTGTTGTAGCACCAAGTGTCTTAAGTTTCCAGCAATTTAAAAAGTGGTTAGAAACAAGAGAAAATCTGCAGACGCTGGAAATCCAAGCAACACACACAAGGTGTTGGAGGAACTCACCAGGCTAGGCCACATCTATGGAAAGAGTACAGTGGACGTTTCGAGCCAAACCCCTTCGTCAGGACACAGGGTTGCAACCTGAAGCGTCGACTGTACTCTTTTTTTTTTCCATAGATGCTGCCTGGCCTGCTGAGCTTCTCCAGCGTTTTGTGTGTGTTGCTTAAAAAGTAGACTGCTTATTTTCTCCTAAAGAAGTTTATCCTGGGTACAACTTTTGGCCCAATGAACATGTGTTTGAGCTTAGCCTAGTGTGTTGTACCCATCAGTATAGCTGGAGATCATTCTGAGGTCTTGAAATTATGGATAGCATAATTATGGACTAACCAAAATGTGAATGAGCCCTCAGGAAATAAAACCTGCACCTTTAAAACTTCTCACTGATACTTTGGGTCTAGTGAAACCAATCATTCTGATTCTGACCCATTGGAATTATATAGATTAAAGACAATAGATGGATGTTCCTGTCATTAGCTGATTGTTAAATGCACAATGCCACTTAATTCAACTTGTTTTGTCACTCAGCCATCTGGGTATTTGTATATTCATGGCGCTATCTTTCAACACTGTAACCAAAAGGGTAGATTTTGGCACTTATCCTTGTAAGCGGAACAAGTGCTACACATGCCCTTACACTTCCTCCCTTACCACCATTCAGGGCCCCAAACAGTCCTTCCAGGTGAGGCAACACTTCACCTGTGAGTCGGCTGGGGTGATATACTGCGTCCGGTGCTCCCGATGTGGCCTTCTATATATTGGTGAGACCCGACGCAGACTGGGAGACCGCTTTGCTGAACACCTACGCTCTGTCTGCCAGAGAAAGCAGGATCTCCCAGTGGCCACACATTTTAATTCCACATCCCATTCCCATTCTGACATGTCTATCCACAGCCTCTTCTACTGTAAAGATGAAGCCACACTCAGGTTGGAGGAACAACACCTTATATTCCATCTGGGTAGCCTCCAACCTGATGGCATGGACATCGACTTCTCTAGCTTCAGTTAATGCCCCACCTCCCCCTCATACCCCATCTGTTATTTATTTTTATACACACATTCTTTCTCTCGCGCTTCTTTTTCTCCCTCTGTCCCTCTGACTATACCCCTTGCCCATCCTCTGGGTTCCTCCCACCCCGTTGTCTTTCTTCCTGGACCTCCTGTCCCATGATCCTCTCGTATCCCCTTCGCCAATCACCTGTCTAGCTCTTGGCTCCATCCCTCCCCCTCCTGTCTTCTCCTATCATTTTGGATCTCCCCCTCCCTCTCCCACTTTCAAATCTCTTACTAACTCCTCCTTCAGTTAGTCCTGACAAAGGGTCTTGGCCTGAAACGTCGACTGTACCTCTTCCTAGAAATGCTGCCTGGCCTGCTGCGTTCACCAGCAACTTTGATGTGTGTTGCCTGTAGATTTTGGTTGTCTGTTGTTTGTACTGTGGAGTGTTTGGAGCAGACATTAGTATTGAATAATTTAAAGTGGTTGAGTTAGTTGGGATGTGTTAATAAGAGGAATAGATAGAGTGGACAGCCAGCGCCTGTTCCCCACGACACCACTGCTCAATACAAGAGGACATAGTTTTAAGGTAAGGGGTGGGAAGTTCAAGGGGGATATTAGAGGAAGGTTCTTTACTCAGAGAGTGGTTGGTGCGTGGAATGCACTGCCTGAGTCAGTGGTGGAGGCAGATACACTAGTGAAGCTTAAGAGACTACTAGACAGGTATATGGAGGAATTTAAGGTGGGGGCTTATATGGGAGGCAGCGTTTGAGGGTCGGCACAACATTTTGGGCTGAAGGGCCTGTACTGTGCTGTACTATTCTATGTAACATTGTAAATGTGTAAATTTACCTGACTACAGTACCTATACAAAGTATTCCAACCCTGCCCCCCCGGATGTTTTCATGTTTTATTGCTTTACAACACTGAAATACAGTGGATTTCATTTAGAAACATAGAAAACCTACAGCACAATACAGGCCCTTCGGCCCACAAAGCCGTGCCAAACATTCCCGTAACTTAAAACTACCTGGGCTTACCCATAGCCCTCTATTTTTCTGAGCTCCATGTACCAAACTAGGAGTCTCTTAAAAGACCCTATCATTTCTGCCTCCACTACTGCCAATGGCAGTCCATTCCACACACTCACCACTCTCTGCGTAAAATAAAAACTTACGCCTGGCATCTACTCTGTACCTACTGCCAAGCATCTTAAAACTATGCCCTCTCGTGCTAACCATTTCAGCCCTGGGGAAAAGCCTCTGTCTATCCAAATGATCGATGCCTCTCATTATCTTGTACACCTCTATCAGGTCACCTCTCATCCTCCGTCACTCCAAGGAGAAAAGGCTGAGTTCACTCAACCTATTCTCATAAGGCATGCTCCCCAATCCAAGCGACAACCTTGTAAATCTCCTCTGCACCCTTTCTATGGTTTCCACATCCTTCCTGTAGTGAGGCGACCAGAATTGAGCACAGTACTCCAAGTAGGGTCTGACCAGGGTCCTATATAACTGCAACATTACCTCTCAGCTCTTAAACTCAACCCCACGATTGATGAAGGCTGATGCAGCGTATGTCTTCTTAGAGTCAACCTGCGCAGTAGCTTGAGTGTCCTATGGACTCGAACCCCAAGATCCCTCTGATCCTCCACACTGCCAAGACCTTGCTATTAGTGCTGTATTCTGCCATTATATTTGATCTACCAAAATGTACCATCTCAAGCTTATCTGGGTTGAACAACATCTGCCACTTCTTAGCCCAGCTTTGCATCCTATTAATGTCCCACTGTAACCTCTGACGGCCCTCCACACTATCCACAACACCCCCAATGTTTGTGTCATTAGCAAACTTACTAATGGTTATTTTTTGACACTGATCAACAGAAAAAGACTTTTGTGTCAAAGTGAAATCAGATCTTTACAAAGTGATTAAACTTAATTACGAATATAAAACTCAAAATAAATAGATGTATTAGTATTCACCGCCTTCAGTATGACACACCAAATCATCACTGGTGCACCCAATTTTGTTTTAGAAATCACAGAATTGGTAAAATGGAGATCACCTTTGTGCAGTCTAGGTGCTTCAATTAATTGTTGTAAAAATACACCTGTATCTGGAAGGTCCGGCTGCTGGTGAGTCAGTATCCTGGCAAAACTACAACATGAAGACAAGAGCACTCCAAGTAACTGCGAGAAAAGATTATTGAAAAGCACAAGTCAGGGGATGGATAAAAGAAAATTCCCAAGTTACTGAATGTCTCTTGGAGCACAGTTAAGTCCATCATCAAGAAATGGAAAGAATATGGCACAGCTGTAAATCTGCCTAGAGTAGGCTGTCCTCAAAAACTGAGTGACTGTACAAGAAGCGGACTAGTGAGGGAGGCCACCAAGAGACCTATAACAAGTCTGGAGGAGTTATAAGCTTCAGTGGCTGAGATGGGAGAGACTGCGCATACAACAGCTGTTACCTGGGTGCTTCGCCAGTCACAGCTTTATGAAAGTGTGACAGAAAGCCACTGTTTGGGGGGGGGGGGGGAAGGAGAAAAAAACTCATATGAAATCTCATCTAGAGTTTGCCAGAAGGCATGTAGGAGACTCTGAAGTCAGCTGGAAGAAGGTTCATTGGTCTGATGAAACCAAAATTGAGCTTTTTGGCCATCAAACTAAACACTAGTTTGGCATAAGTATTTGGAAAAAGCATCCCTACCGTGAAGCATGGTGGTGGCTGCATCATGCTGTGGGGATGCTTCACTGTAGCAGGCCCTGGAAGGCTTGTGAAAGTCGAGGGTAGAATGAAATCAGCAAAATACAGGGAAATCCTGGAGGAAAGGTTAATGCAGTCTGCAAGAGAACTGGATTTGGGGGGAAGATTTGTTTTCCAGCAAGCCAGTGACCCCAAGCATAAAGCCAAAGCTGCACAGGAATGGCTTAAAAACAACAAATTTAATGTCTTGGAGTGGCCAAGTCAGAGTCCAGACCTCAATCAAATTGAGAATTTGTGGCTGGACTTGAAAAGGGTTGTTCACTCACAATTCCCATGTAATCTGACAGAGCTTGAGCAGTTTTGTATTTTTAATAATTGTAATAAATTTAGACCAATCTGTATGTTTCACTTTGACATGAAAGTGTCTTTTCTACTGATAAGTGTCAAAAAAAAAGCCAAATCAAATCCACTGTGGTTCAGTGTTGTCAAGCAATAAAACATGAAAATTCCCAAGGGGAGTGAATACTTTTTATAGGCATTGTATATTCCAAATACTGAAGTTAAATAAGTGATTCTGGCAATTGATACACGGGTTAATCGTTTATGATTATCTTATATTGAAGAGATACAAGATATTGTGTCAGGAGAGTGACAGTCAAATGGATTCTCCTGGACTTTCTTGTGGAGGGTCACTGTGTGAATAATGACTTTCATATTTCTCAATTACAGCTTCTGTGTGACTCAGTTTTAATCTCAATGTTTTGGCGCTCATCTGGGACCCACTAGTTAGCCTGTGACCTCAGCAGTCTAAGGGGTGAATATTGTTAAAAGTAGCACCTCATGTTTAAATCTGTTCAGGTCAACAACATTGTGGTAAGATGGTGCCATTAAGTGGGAACTCTTTACGTGCAGCTCCATTGGGAATCATCACGTATTCCCATTGGAAACTGCTATACCTGAAATCCTCAGTCACAGCCATGTTGATTATCAATAGACTTTTGAAATTTCTTAAAATGATGCTCTCTAGTGAGTCTACTGAGTAGACAGCATAATTTTAAGACATTTTTAAAAAATCTATCAGTACACAAAATTGACGAACCTCGGACAGCATATTGCGATCGCAAATGCAGTTCCCCTTTAAGAAAACAGAAGTGGAAACACACTACAGGTATGATCGAAACGCAGGGACCTTAAACCTCCACTCCTGACTGTGCTGCTGGCAAATGTACAGTCTCTGGAAAATAAAATTGAAAACCTCAGAATAAGATTGCTGTATCAAAGGGACTTCAGAGACTGCAGTGTACTCTGCTTTATGGAGGCATGGCTCACACCCACAATTTTGGATGCAGCACTGTAGCCTGATAGCTTCACCATTCTCTGCAAAGACAGGACAGCACTGTCTTTTAAAGACTGAGGTGGGGGAGTATTCTTCATGGTTAACCAATCATTGCACTAACATGGCAGTTCTGTTCACCCGACCTTGGTATATCCAGTGGACAAATGTCATCTATTTTATCTGTCGAGGGAGATTTCCACCATCATCCTGGTAGTGGTGTACATTCTACCTCAGGCCAATGGTGCCAGGCACTGGAAAAGCTGAACATCATAATCAACAGGCACTACATTGAACACCCTGATGCTTTCCCTATCAAACCGGCTAGCTTGAAGTCTCTGAATAACTACACTGGCATATCACCTATGGAATCAGAAGAGCCAACACACTTGATCACTGTTATACCACCTTCAATAACGCTTACTGTGCCATCCCATGCCTACACTTTGGAAAGTCCAATCACCTGGCTGTACTTCTACTCCAGCTTATAGGCAGAGACTAAAGACTGCAGCTCTGGTGGTGAAGATCAAGGGAGGTGGAGAAGAGCTTACAGGACTGCTTTGAGTTGGTGGACTGGGCAATATTCAGGGATTCATCGTTGAATCTGAATGAATTCACCACAGTTGTCACTGACTTCATCAAGACCTACATGCATGAGTGTGTGCCTTTGAGAACATACCAGTAGACATACCTGAACCGAAAGCTGTAGATGAACCAGAAGAATCATAGTCTCCTAAAGGCTAGATTTGTGGAAGTCAAGACTGGTGATTCAGAACTGTACAAGAAGTCCAGGTATGACCTATGGAAGGTTATTTTTTGGCCAAAAATGGCAAAGCAAGACACACAAAATGCTGTAGGAATTCAGCAGTCCAGGCAGCATCTATGGAAAAGAGTTTTTTCAATATTTCAGGCCAAGACCCTTTGGCAGTTCTGGAGAAAAAAAAGATGAGTAGATTTAAAAGGTGGGGGAAGGGGAGAGAGGAAAACAAGGTGATAGGTGAAACCTGAAGGAGGAGAGATGAAGTAAAGAGCTGGGAAGTTGATAGGTAAACGAGTCAGAAGGCCATGGAAGAAAGAAAAAGAGGGGAGGAGCGCCAGAGGGAGTCAATGGGCAGACAAAGAGTTAAGGTGAGAGAGGGAAAAGGTGATGGGAAATGGGGAAGGAGAGGGGGATGGTGGCATTATCGGAAATTTGAGAAATCAATGTTCATGCCATCAGGTTGAAGGATACCAAACAGAATATAAGGTGTTGTTCCTCTACCACCTGTGTGGCCTCATCACAACAGTGGAAGACACCATGGATAGACGTATCGGTTTGGGGATGGAAAGGTGGCATCCATCATTAAGGAGCACCATCACCCAGGACATGCCCTTTTCTTATTGCTACCATCAGGGAGGAGGTACACGGGTTTGAAGACACACATTCAATGTAACAACTTCTTCCTCTCTGCCATCAGATTTCTGAATAGACAATGAACCCATGAACACGATCTCAGTATTTTCTTCCCTCTCATTTTGCACTACATATTTAATTTTCCTTTTAATTTATACTTCTAATCTGTATTTTTTATTATTATGTGTTGCAATGTTATATTTCGTTTGGGTAGCCTCCAACCTGACGGCATGAGCGTCAATTTCTCAAGCTTCCAGTAATGCCTCAACCCCCCCCCCCCATTCACCATTTCCCGTTTCCCTCTCTCGTTATCTCCTTGCCCACCCATTACCTCTCTCTGGTGCTCCTCCCCCCCACCCCCCCTTCTTTCTTCTATGGCCTTCTGTCTCTTTCACCAATCAACCTCCGAGCTCTTTGCTTCATCCCTTCCCCTCCAAGTTTCACCTACCGCCTGGTGTTTCTCTCTCCCCTTCCACCACCTTTCAAATCGACTCAGCTTTTTTTTTCTCAAGTCCTTTCGAAAGGTTTCGGCCCGAAATGTCGACTGTACTTTTTTCCATGGGTGCTGCCCGGCCTGCTGAGTTCCTCTAGCATTTTGTATGTGAAAGCGAGCATGTCAGCAAGTTGTGAATAAAGGAGTAAAGTGTTAAAGTATAATGGTAATGATACTTCGTAATGAAAGCTAAATTCTGGGAGGTAGCTGATTAGTTATCTCGATCAGAATAAAAAGATATTGAGAAAATAGAAGAGATCTGAGTTCTGGCAGAGACATCAAGTTCCACAACCTTAAAGCTGAGAGAGAAGAAATTATCCCAAGCATCTAACGGCAGAGTGGATGGGAATGAACACAAATGAACTGGGCCATTTCAGTGGCTAACAGGTGAAAGGGCATACCTGGAGAGGGTGCCACCGAGGTGAGGGCCAAACCCACCTCCAGATCGATCAAAGGAACTGAGAGACTTTTATTCAAAATATTCTGACTACCTTCTGTCATGACGTGACATGATGTGAACTGTTACCTGTGAAACTGATACGAAGTTATCTTTACTGGTGCCCCTGTCCACACAGTAACTACCAACAGCCATGTCTAATGGTTTCAATTACTAGAAATTGTGAATGGGCAAAGCTGAGATGTGATGTATACAACTAGCTGCAGAAAACTATGGAAGAAAGTATCACATACAAAGAAAGCTGCATTTTAAAGACTGGTTACAGTCAAAAGTACAATTGTATCCAAGAAGATGGTATGATCAAATACCTTGAATGTTTTATTCCTTCCTCATGCTAGTCTTACTGATAATGAATGAGTGATGTCATGCACACAGTAGTGTGTAATTGGGAAAAGTATCCTAAGTTAATGGCATTTTTGTTGCCCTAGTTAATTAGATCCTCCTTAATGTTTGGCCTTCCTAGAACAGATTTCAGTCCAGGGAGGGTATGTAAGGGATCATTCCGCAAAATATGACATTACAGATAGCATAATTATCGGTTAACTGATTGAATTGACTTTATTTCTTACATCCTTCACGTACATGAGTAAAAGTCTTTGTTTCATCACCATCTAAATTTATAGTAATTTGTACTAAATAGTATGTACAACCGGACAGTTAATATATTAATTAGTCTGATAGCCTGGTGAAAGAAGCTGTCCTGGAGCCTGTTGGTCCTGGCTTTTTTGCTGCGGTACCATTTCTCAGATGGTAGCAGCTCAAACAGGTTGGGGTGACTTGGGTCCCTAATGATCCTTCTTACACTCCTGTCTTTGTAAATGTCATGAATTATGGGCAGTTCACAACTACAGATGAGCTGGGCTGTCTGCACCACTCTCTGCAGCATCCTGCAATTGAGAAAAGTACCATTCCCATTAAAGACGGTGATGCAGCCAGTCAGGATGCTCACAATTGTGCCCCTGTAGAAAGTCCTTAGGATTTGGGGACCCGTACCAAACTTCTTCAACTGTCTGAGGTGAAAGAGATACTGTTGTGCTTTTTTCACCACACAGCTCGGATATGTTTATGCTGAGGAACTTGAAGCTGTTCTACCCTAGATCCATTGATGTCAGTCGGGGTGGAAGGGATCACTGACAATGCTATGCCACTTCCCTGATAAATATCTCTAATGTGTGGAAGAGATACCCTGATGAACGTCTCAACAGTCCTTGCAATCCTTTGTAGGGCTTTTCAGCCAGATGCCTTGTAATTCACATACCAGATGGTGATGCAACTGGTCAGGACATCCTTGATGGTGCTCCGGTAAAAATTGGCTGAAGTGATTGGGGGGGGGGGGGGGCGGGGTTGGAAGCCTCATTCACATCAATCTCCTCATGAAGTGGAGATGCTGTTGTGCTTTCTTAACCAAATTGAAATACCAGGTGAAATTGTCCATTGTCTGCACATCCAGAAACTTGGTACTCCTAACTCTTCTCACGGATGAGCTGTCTATATGCAGTGAGGAGTGATCAGCCTGCCCCTTCCTAAAGTCCGCAATCATCTCTTCGGTCTTGTCCATGTTAAGGCTCAAGTTGCTGTGCTCGCACTGTTCTATCAGCCATTCTACCAACATAGTTCAGAGGCTATGGCATCATATAACATGGAAGCAGGTTCACGGGTTTGGTAAGTAAGACAGGAAGCACTGACTATGAATAATCATATTTATCCTTTATTTACAAACAGTTAAAAAATTCAAACATTTAAGTTCTCCCAAGTTACACAAACTACAGAAATTAATATTCAACAAACATGCTTAGTTAAAAGTATGCATGGAGCATAGTTCCCAATAGTTCCAAGACAAAGTGAAAGAGAGAAAGCCTTCCGCACATGCTATTCTTTATACCCATGTGTTTGAAACCAGACACTAGGGGCTGTGGCATGCAAGCCAACCAATGGGAAAACAGCATTATAAACTTTAAATGAATCAATCACTGACTAACATGACAGAAGCAGCTTTTGACTAACAAACCACATCCCTCAATACACGTAATCAGTGGATTAATTTATAAGACATAGGAGCAGAATTAGGCCATTTTGCCCATCAAGTCTGCTCAGCCATTTTATCATGGCTGACATTTTTTTTCTCCTCCTCAACCCCATTTTCCTGCTTTCTCCCCGTAACCTTTGATGCCATTTCCAATCAAGAAACTATCAGTCTCTACCTTAAATACACCCAATGACTTGGCCTTCACAACTGCACGTGGTAACAATTCCACAAATTCACCACCCTCTGGCTAAAGAAATTTCTCTGCATCCCTGTTTCAAAGGGCACCCCTCTGTCCTGAGGCTATTCCCTCTTATCCTAGACTCTCCCACCATGGTAAACATCCTTTCCACATCTACTCTGTCTAGTCCTTTCAATATTCAAAAGGTTTCAATGAGATCCCCCCTCATCCTTCTAATTTCCAGCGACCAAGAGCCATCAAATGTTCCTCATATGATAACCCCTTCTTTCCTGGAATCATCCTTGTTAACCTCCTCTGGACCCTCTCCAATGCTAGCACATCTCTTCTAAGAAGAGGAGCCTAAAACTGTACACAGTACTCAAGGTGAGGCCTCACTAGTGCCTTATAAAGCCTCAGCATCACATCCCTGCTCTTGTATTCTGGACCTCTTGAAATGAATGCTAACTCTTCATTTGCCTTCCTCACCACCGACTCAACCTGCAAGTTAACCTTTAGGGTGTTTGCCAGAAGGACTCCCAGGTCCGTTTGCATCTCAGATTTTTGGATTTTCTCCCCGTTTAGAAAATAGTGTGCACATTTATTTCTAATGCCAAAGTGTGTGACCATGCATTTTCTAACATTGTATTTCATTTGCCACTTTCTTGCCCATTCTCCTAAAGTCTGTCCTTCTGCATCCTACCTGTTTCCTCAACAATACCTGCCCCTCCACCAGTCTTCATTTCATCTGCAAACTTGGCAACAAAGCCATCTATTCCATCATCTAAATCATTTATTTACAGCATTAAAAAAAAGTGGTCCAACACTGACCCCTGCGGAGCCCAACTGTTGGCCAACTAGACAAGGGCCCTTTTATTCCCACCTGCTGCCGCCTTCCAATCAGCTGATGCTCTAACCATCTTAGCAATTTTCCTGTAATACCACAGGCTCTTAACTTGGTTAGCAGTCTCATGTGTGGCACCTTAATTGACTCTACCATCTTCCTAACTACTGAGGTCAGGCTAACTGGTTTATATTTTCCTTTCTGCTGCCTTCCTCCTTTCTTAAAGAGTGGAGTGACATTTGCAACCAAGCCAGAGTCCAGTGATTTTTGAAAGATCATTTCTAATGCCGCCACAATCTCTAACGCTACCTCTTTCAGAATCCTCGGGTGCAGTTCATCTGGTCTGGGTGACTTGCGTACTTTTAGGTCTTTCAGCTTTTTGAGCACCTTCTCCTTGTAATAGTAACTGTACCCACTTCTCTTCCTTCACACACTACGACACCTGGCACACTGCTAGTGTCTTCCACTGTGAAGACTGATGCAAAATACTCATTCAGTTCATCCACCATCTCTTTATCCCCTGTTATAATTTCTCTTGCATCATTTTCTAGCGGTCCTATATCCACTCTCACTTCTATTTTATTTTTCTATAAACTTGAAAAAGCTTTCACTGTCCACTTTGATATTATTTGCTAGCTTGCTTTCATATTTAATCTTTTCCCTTCTAATGATTCTTTTAGTTGCTCTCTGTAGGTTTTTAAAAACTTTCCAGTCCTCTTATCTCCCCACTAATTTTTGCTTTGTTGTATGCCCTTTTTTTTGTTTTTACATTTGCTTTGACTTCCCTGGTTAGCCACAGTTGTACTATTTTACCGTTTGAGTATTTCTTCACTTTTGGAATACACGTGTCCTGCACCTTCCTCATTTTTCCCAGAAATGCACCGTTGCTGCTCTGCTAACATTCTTGCCAGCAGCTCCTTCCAATTTACTTTGGCCAACTCTTCTCTCATACCACTATAATTTCCCTTACTCCACTGAAATACTGCTATGTCTGACTTTACTTTCTCCCTATCAAATTTCAGGATGAACTCAATCATATTGTGATCACTAAGGGTTCTTTTATCTTAAGCTCCCTAATCGCCTTCGGTTCATTACATAACACCCAATCAAGTATAGCTGAACCTCTAATAGGCTGAATGGCAAAATGCTCTAAAAAGCCATCTCTTGGGCATTTGAGTGATAAGCAAACTGGAAAATGTCCAGTGTAACAGGAAGATGGGATTTAATGTGATCCATAATCAGCCATTCAAAGCACTTCATTATTATTTAGGTCAGAGCCACTGGACAGAGTAGTCATTGAGACTGGTTAGTATAGATCTCTTGGGCACCAGGATGATGGTGGCCACCTTGAAGCCTGGGGGACAGTAGACTTTTCCAGAGAGATGTTGTTTGTTAGAACCTCAGTTAACGAGGGGGTTTGGTGTGATGGGCTTCCCCACTGGCACATTGTTCCATGCGTCAAACTGAGCGTAAAAGACACTCAGCCTATCAGAAAGAGAGGTGTTACTGTCGCTGATATGTAGGATGGACTTGTACTTCGTTATGGTCTGATGAATGCCCTGTCAATGCGCCTCGTGTGTTGTATCACAGAAAGTGCTGTATATTCTGTGTGAATAATCCCTTTGTGCCTTCCTGATGACGTGAGAGCTGTTTTATCTCCTAATCTGAAGGCAGCATCCCAATTTCTCAGCTATGCTCAGCTCCCTGCTGTCAACCATGGCTTCTGATTTGCCCTTGCAGAGATACGTTTAATAATGTTGATGTCCTTAGTGCATTTCTGTATGTAGCCAATCACAAATCTTGCATGTTCATTGATGTAAATGTGATGGTGTAGATAGCCACCTCCCTGAACATGTTCCAATCTGCTTTCAAAACAGTCCTGTAATGCTCCATCTGACTTGATCTTTATCTCCCTTTTGAACTGGTTTAACTAGTTTAATCAGTGCATGTATTAGCATTACAAATAAGTGACCAGAGAATCTGCCGTGGAGATGTGGAGATATGGAGCAGCTTTGCATGCATCAAGGTTGTTGGTATCAACCAGGTGTAATATGTTTTCGCCTCTGGTTATAAAGTCAACTTGCTGATAGAATTTAGCCTAGACTGTTTTTAAGTTGGCATGGTTGAAGATTATGCATTTGAAAAACTTGCTGATTTAATCAATGACATTTATGAGACTGGAATAATACCAGAAGGGATGAAAAAATCAGTATTTATCACTCTTCCTAAGAAACCTGCAGCAATAGAATGTGAATAGGACCATAAGTTTAAAGAGTCACATCACTAAGATACTTCTAAGAATTTTGATGATGAGAGCTAAAAGTAAGTTACAAGCTGAAGTAGGTAAAGAACAATGTGGTTTTCTGTAAGGCAAAGGTACAGGAAACGTAATATTGATGTTAAGGATACTATCAGAACCAGCTATTTTAGTGCAAAAAGATTTTTGTTTTATCGACTACACAAAAGCATTTGATAAAGTGAAGCACAATAAGTTATTTGAAGTATTACAGGAAACTCTAGATCTAGATTCGAAAGACCTCCGCCTAATCAGTAATCTGTACTGGGAACAAACTGCCGCTGTAAGAATAGATGGAGAAGTGAGTCAGTTTACAAGGATCAAGAGAGACGTTAAACAAGGTTGTGTTTTCTTCCCTGATTTGTTTAATGTGTACAGAGAAACAATATTACAAAAAATAAGAGACATCTTGGGAATCGAAGTTGGTGAAAACATCAATAATTTTAGATATGCGGATGACACTGTGTTAATTGCAAGTACGGAGGAAGAACTACAAAACTTAATTGATGTAGTTGTTGAAGAAAGTGCAAAAATGGGTCTGTATATCAATTGCAAAAAGACAGAATGCATGGTGGTATCCAAAAAGAAGGAGAATCTGATCTGCAGGCTGAAAATAAACGGGGAAGACATAAAGCAAGTACAGAACTTTTGCTACTTAGGAAGCTGGGTGACATCAGATGGCAGGTGCGACATGGACATCAAAAGAAGAATAGGGATGGCAAAAGACACTTTTAAGAGAATGAGAAGTATACTGACCAACACTAAACTAGGCATGACAACCCGCCTCAGAGCACTGAGATGTTACGTTTATCCAGTTATGTTATATGGCTCAGAATGTTGGACAATATCTAGTAACATGAGGAAACAAATTGAAGCAGCAGAGATGTGGTTTTTGAGAAGGATGCAAAGAATATCAGGGACAAAACGGATATCTAATGAGGATGGCATGAGCAGAGCAAGCAAAAAAAGAGAAATAATGTATGAGATCATGAAAAGGCAACATGACTTCATTGGACATGATTAGGAAAGAGGATTTAGAATGCACGGTAATTATGGGAAAGATCGAAGTGAAGAAAGCAAGAGGAAGACAAAGACAAATGATGATGGAAACAACAGCTAGAGAACTGGAAGTGAATAGCAATGAATTGATCCACTTGACCCGAAACAGGAGTGTGTGGACCATGGCAGTCAAAGCTCAGACTGGGCATGGCACCTGATGATAATGATGATGGTTGAAGTCACAGTAACAATAAAGAAAAGTGTATGGTCTGCAGGTCACTGACGCCATAGAGCTCATGCAGCACTTCCCCAGTGTTAGCGGGGGAGGAGGGGTGCCGTTGTATACCATCACAATCAGAATAACAATGAATTTCATTGGTCAATAGAAGGGCCTGCACTTCACCATTTAGCAGTTCTACCATAGGCAAACACTGGATCGTCACTACCTTCACACACCAGTTCTTATTAACCTGCCTACATATACTACTGTGGGTATTGTCAGAGATCACGGGAATTGTATTGCCCTGAAAAGAGATGAAACCCTGCTATGGGGCTGCTTTGGGGACATTTCCATCAACGTGGGCATGTAGCTGTCCTTCATCTCATGCTGATTCAGTCTCAGATGCAGGTAATAGAGGGTTTTTTTTTGTGATCTTGCATCAGAAAGCAGAATGGACAGGAGAGCTTGGACTGAAGGATTTTGCTTTTGGTCTTGCACCAGTACCAGCAAGCTTTCCTCATTTTTGCTTCCTTGCGTGCTGCTACTGACAGCGTCTCCCCTGGGTGGCGGTAGCAGGGGACAACATGGTGTGCAATAAGCCAATGCTGCGGAGCTCATCTACTATCCAACAACTCGCTAGTGCGGTAGACTTGCAGTACTCAGTGTTCTTAATATCCAGCAGTACCTTGCGATCATGGGAAAGACAAAAAGATAACCAGTTACCCCAGTAGTTGGAGCTGGAATGGCCAGTGCATCTGGATGTTTTGCCATTTTGTTCTGACAACTGATAATGAAACATAATAAATCAGACATCACATCCAAAAGTAAAGTGAAAATCATTTATAGCAACAGTCAATAACACAGGACGTTTTGCAGAAACATAAATATAAAGTTTTGCAGAATCTAAATTTTAGCTGAATTGCATTTTCTGAATAGCTTCCATTGTTATGGATCATTCTGGTCTTAGGAAGTTGTGGATGGTATAACTATGGATTAACCAAAATGAGAACCAGTCTTCAGAAAATAAAACCAATGCACAACTTAATTTCCAACTGATACTCAGTGACTAATGAAACTGTGGGTGTGATGCATTTTCTATCCCATTGAAACTACCTGGTATAATTGAAGCCTGCTTGAAGCAGGTAGGTACCTCAGACTGCCACAGTGAGAGGTTAAGGATCTCAGTGAACACTCCAGACCATTCATCAGCACAGGTCTTTAGTACTTTGCCAGGTACTCCAGCTGGGCTGGATGTTTTTTGTGGGTTCACCCCCCTGAAAGCTGCTCACACATTGACCTCAGAGACTGAAATCACAGGATCATTGGAGGCTATGGGAGTTTAGAAACATAGGAACATAGAAAACCTACAGCACAATACTGGCCCTACAGGCCAAACATGTACTTATTTTACCCATAGCCCTCTATTTTTCTAAGCACCATGTACCTATCCAGGAGTCTCTTAAAAGACCCTGTTGTATCTGTCTCCACCGCTGTTGCCGGCAACCCATTCCACACACTCCTCACTCTCTGCGTTATTTTAAAAAAAAACTTACCCCTGACATCTCCTCAGTACCTACTTGCAGGCACCTTAAAACTGTGCCCTCTCATGATGGCCATTTCAGCCCTGGGAAAAAGCCTCTGACTATCCACATAATTAATGCCTCTCATCATCTTATACACTACTATATGGTCACCTCTTTTCCTCCGTTGCTCCATGGAGAAAAGGCCAAGTTCACTCAACCTATTCTCACAAGGTATGCTCCCCAATCCAGGCAACACTCTTGTAAATTTCCTCTGCACCTTTTCTATAGTTTCCACATCCTTCCTGTAGTGAGGTGACCAGAACTCAACACAGTTCTCCAAGTGAGGTCTGACCAGGGTCCTATATAGCTGTAACATTACCTCTTGGCTCTTGACTCAATCCCGTGGTTGATGAAGGCCAATGCACCATATGCTGCCTTAACCACAGAGATAACCTGCGCAGCAGCTTTGAGTGCTCTATGGACACGGACTCCAAGATCCCTCTGATCCTCCGTACCACCAAGAGTCTTACTATATTCTGTCATCATATTTGACCTACCAAGATGAACCACCTCAAACTTATCTGGGTTGAACTCCATCTTAAAAACTACTTCTCAGCCCTGTTTTGCATCCTATCAATGTCTCACTGTAACCTCTGACAGCCATCCACACTATGCATAACACCCCCAACCTTTGTGACATCAGCAAATTTACTAACCCATCCTTATCCAAGTCATTTATAAAAATCACGAAGAGAAGGGGTCCTAGAACAGATCCCTAAGGCACACCACTGGTCACCAACCTCCATGTAGAGTATGACCCGTCTACAACTACTCTTTGCCTTCTGTGGGCAAGCGAATTCTGGATCTACAAAGCAAGGTCCCCTTGGATCCCATGCCTCCTTACTTTCTCAATAAGCCTTGCATGGGGTACCTTATCAAATGCCTTGCTGAAATCATCAATGTGTTTAGTTACATCCTTAAAAAATTCAGTTAGGCTCGTAAGGCACAATCTGCCTTTGAGAAAGCCATGCTGACTATTCCTAATCACATTATGCTTCTCCAAATGTTCATAAATCCTGCCTCTCAGGATCTTCTCCATCATCTTACCAACCACTCAAATAAGACTCACTGGTCTATAATTTGCCTGAGCTATCTCTACTCCCTTTCTTGAATAAGGGAACAACATCTGCAACCCTCCAATCCTCCAGAACCTCTCCCGTCCCCATTGATGATGCAAAGATCATCGCCAGAGGCTCAGCAATCTCCTCCCTCGCCTCCCACGGTAGCCTGGGGTATATCTCATCCAGTCACGGTGACTTAAAGCTCCACAACATCCTTTTTCTTAATGTCTGTTTGCTCAAGCTTTTCAGTCTGCTGTAAGTCATCCATACAGTTGCCAAGGTCCTTTTCCATAGTGAATACTGAAGCAAAGGATTGTGGTCACTATCTCCGACATGCTCTCCCACTGAGACCTGACACCTGACAAGGTTCATTTCCCAATACCTGAGCAAGTACAGCCTCTCCTCTTGTAGGCTTATTTGCATATTTTGTCAGGAAACCTTCCTGAACACACCTAACAAACTCACCCCATCTAAACCCCTTACTCTAGGGAGATGCCAATCAATATTGGGGAAATTAAAATATCCCATCACAACAACTCTGTTATTATGGCACCATTCCAGACTCTGTCTCCCTATCTGCTCCTTTATGTCCCTGTTACTATTGGGTGGTCTATATATATTAAAAAAAATACCCAGTGGGGTTATTGACTCCTTCCTGTTTCTAACTTCCACACAGAGACTCACTAGACAATCCCTCCATGACTTCCTCTTTTTCTGCAGCTGTGACGCTATCTCTGATCAGCAGTACCACGCCTCCACCTCTTTCGCCTCCCTCCCTGTCCTTTCTGAAGCATCTAAAGCTTGGTACTCTAAGTAACCATTCCTGCCCCTGAGCCATCCAAGTCTTTGCAATGGCCACAACATCAGAGCTCCAAGTACTGATCTACAATCTAAGCTCATTTGCTTTGTGCATGATACTCCTTGCATTAAAATAGACACATCTCATACCATCAGTCTGAGCACATCCCTTCTGTTATCACCTGCCTGTTCTCCCTCTCATACGGTCTACATCTTTCTTGATTTGTGAGCCAACAGCCCCTTCCTCCACCTCTTCAGTTAAGTTCCCACCCCCCAGCAATTCTAGTTTAAACTCTTCCCCAATAGCCCTAGCAAACTTCCCTGCCAGGATGTTGGTCCCCCTCGGATTCAAGTGCAACCCATCCTTTTTGTACAGGTCACACCTGCTCCAAAGGAGGTCCCAATGATCCAGAAATCTGAATCCCTGCCTCCTGCTCCAATCCCTCAGCCACGCTTTTATCCTCCGCCTTACTCTATTCCTATACTCACTGTTGCGTGGCACAGGCAGTAATCCCGAGATTACTACCTTTGTTGTCCTGCTTCTCAGCTTCTTTCCTAACTCCCTGTAGTCTGTTTTCAGGACCACCTCCCTTTTCCTACCTACGTCGTTGGTCCCAATATGTACCATGACCTCTGGCTGTTAACCTTCACACTTCAGAATATCATGGACGCGATCAAAAACATCCCGGACCCTGGCACCTGGGAGGCAAACTACCATCCCTAGTTCTTTCCTGCATCCACAGAATCACCTGTCTGACCTTCTAATTATAAAGTCCTGTATCACTGCTGCCATCTTCTTCCTTTCCCTACCCTTCTGAACCACAGGGCCAGACTCTGTGCCAGAGTTGCTATCCCAGGTTGGTTTCCCCCTCTCCTCCCCCCCCCCCCCCCCAACAGTACTGAAACAGGAATACTTATTGTTAAGGGGAACAGCCACAGGGGTACTCTCGAGTATCTGACTCTTGCCTTTCCCTCTCCCGACTGTTACCCGGTCTGACTACTTGCCTATAGATCCTCTCTATCATCTCCTCACTTTCCCTGACCAGATGAAGGTCATCGAGCTGCATCGCCAGTTCCCTAACCCGGTCCCTAAGGAGCTGCAACTCGATGCAGCTGGCGCAGACGTGGCCGCCCGGGAGGCTGGGGGTCTCCTGGACCTCCCATATTCAACACCCAGTACAGAACACCGGCATCGCAGACAAACTTCCTATTCCTATTCTTAACAAGTAACTTGCATCGCCTTGACCCGTTATCAACGAAGTCCCAAAGCCCTCCTACTCTGACTCCCTCTACCTTGCCCACTCTATCAAGCTGTCTTTTTAAATTCTTCCCGTGGGTCTACCTCGCTCATATCCACGCACCTGTGTTTTGTGATGATTCCTCTATGTTTTGACAGTCAAAGCAAGCATAGCAAGTACTGAGCTCATCTGGAAGCGAAGCCCTTTTGTTGCCTATATCACTAGATTTCACTTTGTATGAGGTTCAACCCCTGCCACAACTGTTGATCATCCTTCACTGATTCAAGTTTAGTCCAGAATTGCCACTTCACCCATGAGATGGTTTTCCAGAGATCATACCTGGACCTCTTGTAACTTTCCCCAGACTTGAAATCCTCTGATCTGGCCATTAGCAGATTGTGGATCTCATGGTTCATCCAGGGCTACTGGTTGAGGAAGACTCTGAAACATTTTATGGAGACACAATCACCTGCAACTATTTTAATACAGTCTGTGACAATCATGGTGTATTTATCCAGATCCACAGATGAGTCCTTGAACATGGCCCAGTCCAACGACTCAAAGCAATCCATTAACTGCTCCACTACCTCTTTGTTGCCCTAATATCTGGAACTTAGCTCTTTAGCCTCTGCTTGTATGCAGGTAGGAGAAGGACCACCAAGTGTTCAGAATTCCTGAAATGTGGTCTGGGCATGGAATGGAACATGAACCCTGTTGTCGTAGTATAACAAGGGTCTAGTGTGTTGGGATCTCTGGTGCTACAGGTTTTATGCTGATGGTAATTCAGCAGGGATTTCTTCAAAGGTTGAAGTCCTCGACTATGATTTGAAATGCTTTAGGATGGACTGTTTCTTGTTTGGAGATGGCATCGTGCACTTCTCAAGCACTTGATTATAGTGGGTTGCTGGTGGTATGTAGACTCAGGTGTAGTGGTTACTTGAAAAATAAACCAAAACTGCTTAGAAACTGATGAGGGAATTTACACTGTGTGACGTGCTTCCCCGTAACTGAGATCCAATTTGAAAAAAGTACATTTGATCCTCTGTTACAAAACCAGCAAAGACAAACAATCTAATATAGGGATATTAGCAAAACTAGTGGAATTAGTGAAATAAGCGAAGATCATAAATAAGCAACCTTATTAGAATTAGCAAAATGAGAGTAATCAGCAGTCAACAAAAAAATATTCTTCTCGCTCAGTCTCTATCTCTAACTAAACTAACGAGAACAAACCATAAATATGTGGCTATACTCATTAGCTTCGACCACGCCCCAACACACATGACAAATTACCGTGACCCATAATAAAATCACACAACAGAAAAAAGGTACATGGCTCCTGTATCCCAGCTCCTAATTAATACAGTAGAATAATTACAACTACATACTACAAAAATCAGCAACATGAAATCTTCTTAGATAATCTTCTTAACATTTATGCAAATATCCTCTCTCTTACTTCTTCAAGCCTAGTCATGTAACAGTCATCTAGGCCAGAGGTTACCAGTAAATAGCCCAATACAGAGTGATCTTTACCACCACTGTCTGTCAAGTCAAAGTCATAACATCAAGCAAACAAAGTAAGTGAAGCTTCTAGAGCTGTAGCTTCTCAAACCTCTGCTTTATGTAAAAGACGGATCTTGACCATAGGTCTATTCAGATAGCTGGTCTTTGTCTAAATGTGCACCTGCCACACACATCCTCTTCCATCTGCAAGGTGTTGTCATGAGGCACTGAGTCATCAACTATAAACAAATGTCTCTTGGGAGGAAATTGCACTTTATATCTGACCACTTCTAATGTTCCTGTAACTGTGGTAAGTACTCCTTGACCCTTCGTTTCCAAAACAAGTTTGATGTGTACTGGACCTGCTTCCATCTAGAAGAAGCATAAATGTCTTCCTTGTGGAAATCTGGTGGTAAAGATGGTGAGGTTTTCAGAAACAATAGATGGTCAAGTGTTAGTGCTTCCAAATCATTGGGATCAGAGGATGCCTTAGTAATTGGACGACCATTGATAATAGCCTCTACTTCACAAAGGACTGTGCAAAAATCCTGTTTGTCAAGATTCTGTACCTTTCATGGTGGAAATGAGGACCTTCTGTACAGATCTCATCAACTTCTCCCACGTTCCCTCATGATGTGAGCCAGCTGGGGTGGGGGGCGGGGGTTAAAAATCTACTTAATTCCTTTCTGAAGAAAGACATCACTGATTGAATGGTTCCATTTTTCAGTGGCTTCTCTTAATTCACACTGGGCTCCAACAAAGTTTGTCACATTAACAGAGCGCAGTTCACGAACCTGTCTTTGTCTTGCTATAAAGTGTCAAAGTGCGTTAACAAAGGAATTTGTGTCCAAAGAAAATGCCACTTCAATGTGAACAGCTCATCAAGCTGAACAGATAAATAAGGCCCCATACTTCTTCACTGTACTCCTGCTCTTCACCTCAAAAGGTCCAAAGTAGTCCACTTCTAGACGTTAAACAGAGGTTCATCTGGACAAACCCTGCCCAGAGGTATATCTGCTATGTTCTGGCAACCTGAAGCTGCGGGCAACTGTTGGCAAACAAGATATTTGTACAATTGTTAGAAGAATTTTGCCTTAGCACCAGGAACCCGGTATTTTTGGTGCACCCTGGACAACATTTGGTTGCAGCCACTGTGTGCCACCTCTTGATGTACATACCTCAGAAGAATATCTGAGATATGGAGATCCTTTGCAAGTATAACAGGATATTTGGACTCATCAGACATAGCTGATCTGCTAAGGCATTCACCAACTCTCGTGGTCAATTAACCAGATGATTTAAAACTAATTAGAAAATTGTGATGAATCTTATACAAAAATGGGTTGGTAGAGGCATAATGTTTCAAACAGAAGTAACTCTATATGATTTTATGACTAATGGAAACGTGGTATTTACAGAATTTTGAGTTAAATGAAATATTATTTTGCACTATTAGATTATCTGACTTATTTGAATAAATGCAGTTTGCATGTTGAGGGAGATGAATAATAAAGGTGTTATATAGTAATCAGCTTTTTAAAAAAGCGATCATATTCATTCCAACAGTCTTCTGTTTTGCTAATTTCAGGTCGTCAAATAATACTGTGGATCAAAATGGCACTTTGCAAGCCACCTCAATCCCCATTATCACAGTTACTACTCCAATACCAGTTCCAGAAACTCCAGCAAAGCCCATACTACCACTACAGACCGGGGAAGAAGCTCAACAAGAAGAACAATCAAGTGGAATGACTATTTTCTTTAGTCTGCTTATATTAGGTATGTCACTGCTACTTTCGCTTCAGGTATTCTCAGAAGTCTTTGTCATTAAAATAATTATGGCTCCTGAGTTAGTCTAGTTCACAATTACCACAAAAGCATAAGGCATGGGAACAGAATTGGGCCAGTTGGCCCATTGAGTCTGCTCTGCCATTCCATCGTGGCTGATAATTATTATCTTTCTCAACTCCCATTCTCTTGCCTTGTCCCTGTAACCTCTGATGCCTTGACTAATCAAGAACCTGTCAAACTCTGCTTTAAATATCCTCATTGCCATGGACAGCTGTGAAGTCCAGGTCAATGAATTCCACAGATTTATCACCCTCTGATTAAAGCAATTCCTCCTCATCTCTGTTCTCAATGGACACCCCCCTTTTCTGAGTCTCTAGTCCTGGATTCACCCACTATAGGAAACATCCTCTGCATATCCACTAACTAGTCCTTTCAGTATTCGATAGTTTCAATGAGATCTCCCCTCATTCTAGTAAAATCCAGCAAGTATAAGCCCAGAACCATTGAATGCACCTCATATGATAACCCTTTCATTCCCAGAATCATACTCGTGAGCATTCTCTAAACCCTCTTCAATGTCAGGACATTTTTTCTTATGTAAGGGGCCCAAAACTACTCTCAATACCTCAAGTGCTTTCTGATCAATGCCTTATAAAGCCTTGGCATACATCCTTGCTTTTGTATTCTAGTTCCTTGAAATGAATGCTAACATTGCATTTGCCTTCCTTACCAGCGACTCAACCTGCAAGTTAACCTTTAGGGAATCCTGCATGAGGACTCCCAAGTCCCTTTGCACCTCTCATTTTTGAATTTTATCCCAGTTTAGAAAATAAGCTACCCCTTTATTCCTTCTGCTAAAGTGCATGACCATACACTTCCCTACACTATTTGTTCCTGCCTTTTCTTTGTCCATTCTCCCAATCTGTTCAAGTCCTTCTGCAGACTCGCTGCTTCCACAGCACAACCTGGCCTTTCTTAGTATTGTCTGCAAACTTGGCAACAAAACCATCAATTCCATTATCCAAATCATTGACCTATAACACGAAAAGAAGTTGTCTCAAGTGATAAAAAGATAAGAATGATTAAAAAGTTGAAACAGTTACTACTTCTGGAACTGCTTGATATGTACAAAGGATTGTATTCTACCATCTCTTTCATCAGGTGAGTAACTACCCAATTAAATTTATTAATTATATATACTTCGAACTTATCTAGTCTTATTATCCTTTTTTTTCCTTTCAAAAGAAAGCCACTTCACTGTAGAAATAAGGACCAGGTAGAAACCAAAAGCTGATTTTAACTAAAGACATTCAGATGTGGATAATTATAAAATTTTATACAATTCCTTGTAACAATATTCAGCCCCTAACCCTTTGTTCACATAAATGAGTATTATGACCAGGGAATTTGATCAATTTAACGGAGAATTTTTATTTGTAAATCACATGTTCCTTTATTCACAATAGTGCCCAAAAAAACAGAGAAGTTAGCATGAAAAAAAACTAAAAATTCAAAAACTGAAATGTCAGTATTTCAAAAGTATTTATTCCCCTTTGCTCAGTACTTAGTTGAACTACCTCTTGCAGCTATTACAGCCAGTAGTCTTTTTGGGTAAGTCTCTATTAGAGCAATGTGATGGAGCAAGATTTGCCCATTGCTCAAGCTGTGCCAGGTTAGTTGAGTGGTGGCAGTGGACAGCAATTCTGAGGTCTTGCCAGAGATGTTTGATCGGGTTAACATCAGGATTCAGGTTTGCTCTGGCATGTGCATTGGGTTGTTGTCCTGCTGAGAGATGAACTTCCTCCCCAGTTTAAGCTTTCTGTCAGAAACTAGCAAGTTTTTATCCAGGATCACTCTGTATTTAGTAACATTCATCTTCGCATCAATCCTGTCCAGATTTCCAGTCCCTCCTGCTGAAAAGCCTCCCCATAGCGAGATGCTACCTCCACAATACTGTATTGTAGGGGTGGTGTTACCTGGCTGATGCGCAGAATTAGGTTTACACCATACATACTGCTTTTAAAAACGTTTCCTTGCCCTAAGGATATTGCGGTACATCACTTAAACGATACTGTAAAGATATGAAAAATGGCCTTGTGGTCACATGAGACTAAAGTAGAACTTTTTGGCTTCAACATAAAGCAGCAAGTGCATAGTTCACTGAAAGCAGCATCTTTGTTAAGTAGTATGGTGAAGAAGATATATGGCTCATTGGCCTTCAGTCAGGGTACAGAGCACAAAGGTTTGGAAGTTATGATGCAGTTATATAAAATGTGGCGAGGCCTCACTTTGAGTATTGTGTGCAGTTCTGGTCACCCTATTCTAGGAAAGATGTTATTGAACTAGAAAGAGTGCAGAAAAAGATATAGCAGGATGTTGCCTAAAATGTGGGGTGGGTGGGAGAGCAGGGGTGAGGGCCTGAGTTACAAGGAGAGATTGCACAGATTAGGACGTTATCCTGTATAATGCTGGAGATTGAGAGCGATTTGATATATGAGGGGTGAAAGTATGTGGTCTTTTTCCCCAAGGAGGGGATGTTAAAAACAAGATGGTATAGGTTTAAATTAAGAGGCGAAAGATTTGAAAGGAACATCAGCTTCTTCACACAACGGATTGTGCATATCTGGATTCAGCTGCCAGAAATAGTCGATGAGACAGGCGCATTAGTAACATATAAAAGCCATCTAGATAAATAGAATTTCGAGGGCTATGGGCCAAATGCAGTCAATTAGATCTACCTGGCTGAGCAAGGACAAATTAGGACGAAGAGCCTGTATGCATGCTGTATCAGTCCTTGAGTGTGCGATAGTGTTGCTCGTTGATGTGTGTCTGCGCGTGTGCATCCATCACGAGTGATGAGGACCCCTGACATCCTTTTTTGGATGTCATGACTTGCGAGTGAGTTTGGTTAAAGTGAGGGAGAGTTGCGCAGGTCGTCAGTCTCACTCTCTCATCCTAGTCTAACTAGATCCAATGGCAAGATGAAAATCAAGATGACTGGAGATAGGTCAGGATGAAGTGGAAGACCAGGGTGATCTATGTGTTTTGCCATTTTCTTTGCGCTTCACAATGCATGCTAGGAAACACCTTCTTACCTGTTGAACCAGCTGGCAGTTTTCTCCACACAGTGTGCCGAATCCAGTCTTTACATGCTTTAGTCAGACAGGCCCAGCATCTACTCTCTAACAAGAGAAAATCTGCATGCTGAAAATCCGAGCAACACGCACAAAATGCTCTTGCCTGGTTTGGCTGGCCTGTTGAAGCTGTTGCCCAGGTTGTGGCCACTGTTGCATGCAGACAGCTTGTTTGGAGTCACGGGTGAGTGCCGAGTGCTAGCTGAGGACAGAAGCTGGAGGACCTACCTCAGAAGGTGTGGCTGGTCTTCACACCAGTGGTGGTACCTCTCCCTGACACCCCATACACCCCTATGTTGATGTAGGTCGATTAACACAGCCCCATTGTCTTACATTTGCCAAATGCATGTGAGAATGTCTCATGGTCACCTTACAAACCATGTCTCCTGAGTAGCCATCCTGTTACTGTATGCCAGCAGTCTGTGTTCTGTGGACATTACCAGTTTGTTTGCAGAGCTGTCCTTGTCAAGCTAATTACTGCTTACAATTTACATTAGGAATTGAAGACTTTTTTGTTTGAATTAATATCTGATTTGTGTATCATTCCATAACTTCTGAATCCCTAACACAAAGCCACATTGCATCAGGATACATAAGAACATAAGAAAAAGGAGCAGGAGTAGGCCAACCAGCCATTGAGCCTGCCCCACCATTCAATAACATCATGGCTAATCTCTCCATAAACTCAGCTCCATCTACCTGCCTTTTTCCCCATAACCCTTAATTCCCCTGCAATGTAAAAATCTATCTAACTGTATCTTAAATATATTTAGGGAAGAAGCCTCAACTGCTTTCCTGGGCAGAGAATTCCACAGATTCACCACTCTCTGGGAAAAACAATTTCTTCTCATCTATGTCCTCAATCTTCTCCCCTGAATCTTGATGCAATGTCCCCTGGTGCTAGTCTCACCTACCAATGGAAACAACTTTCCTACTTCTATCTTATCTATCCCTTTCAAAATTTTGTATGTTTCTATAAGATCCCCTCGCATTCTTCTGAATTCCAGAGAGTATAGTACCAGGCGACTCAATCTCTCCTCATAAGTTAACCCCTTCACCCCTGGAATCAACCTGGTGAACCACCTCTGCACTGCCTCCAAAGCCACTATATCCTTCCTCAAGTATGGAGACTAGAACAGCACACAGTACTCCAGGAGCGGCCTCACCAGTACTCTGTATAGTTGCAGCATGACCTCCCTGCTCTTGAATTCAATCCCTCTAGCAATGAAGGCCAACATTCCATTTGCCTTCTTAATAACCTCTTGTAACTGCAAGCCAACTTCTTGTGATTCATGAACAAGCACCCCCAAGTCCCTTTGCACAACAGCATGCTGCAATCTTTCACCATTTAAATAATAATCTGCTCTTCTATTATTCCTTCTGAAGTGGATGATCTCGCATTTTACCAACGTTGTATTCCATCTGCCAGACCTTGGCCCACTCACTTAACCTACCTATATCCCTCTGCAGACTCTCCACATCCTCTGTACAATTTGCAGTGTCATTAGCAAATTTTGCTACGCTACTCTCAGTCCCCTCTTCCAAATCATCAGTGTAAATGGTAAACAGCTGCGGGCCCAGCACCGACCCCTGCGGCACCCCACTCTCAAAACATCCATTTATACCAACTCTCTGCCTCCTATCCACTATCCATGCCAATACACTTCCTCGGACTCCATGCATACGTATTTTACTTATAGGTCTCTTGTGCGGCACCTTATCGAACGCCTTCAAGAAATCCAAGTATACGACATCCACCTGTTCCCCCCTATCCACTGCACTCATTATGTTCTCAAAGAACTCCAGTAAGTTTGTCAAACAGGACCTGCCCTTTCTGAATCCATGCTGCTTACTTTCTGCTTACACCTATAAAAACTGATGAAGTCAGCAGGGATCTGCCAAATATCTTTTCTCCCCTGAAGAAGCAGAGGTGATTGTGAACTCTCTTGGCCATTGTGTGCATGTAGATGGACCAGGTTAAACTATTAGTGGTGTTCGTTCTTTGGAACTTGAAGTTCTCAAGTCTGTTGACCTCCTCACTGTTGATGTCAACAGGAGTGGGGGCACCATCCACCCCTACCTCCTTCCTGAAGTTAATGACCAATTCTTCTGTTCATTGACATTTAGGGAAAGGGCGTTGATGTGACACCGGGCTGCTCGGTTCTCTCCCATCTTTAAATACATAGTGTTTTCCACAATTAGAAGAGGCAAGTTGATGTATCAAATCTGTACTGGCTCTTTTTGTAGAGCAGTCATCTCACCTCATTCCTCTTCTGCCCTTTGACCTTAGCTTGCAAATTTTTACATTCAAAAATTCTTGCTTCATTCATGCTTAGAAACAACCACTGAATCTGCATTGCTCATATTTTCCAAAACTGCTTTCTGGTTCATAACCATTTTATGTGTTCACAATATAATTTTCTTCAAAATCCTCCAACCTCTCTGGCTTAATTCTTTTGGTTTAAGAATGTCTTTTATATGGAATTCAATTCACAGCAAACTTGGACAATTTTGATGTTTAACTGAATTTACTAAAAGATTTGTTGCAGTATTCTCTAACAACATAGGTAAATGGTAGTAAATGTGTTTCTAGTCAAACCTAAACTATTCTGTAACTCTGCATTTTTTTAAAATATTACTTGGAATTTATAATACTTTACAAGCATAAACTCATAGAATGTGCAAACTCTGGCTGAAGCTGAAGATGGCATCAGGGTAAATGGTCAAAAATCCCGTTTTCTTTTATAGCACATTTTCAACTGCTGGGGAGTGGACAGATTGGAATAGATGGAAGGCCAGGATTTATTTTCAAATGAGTGAAACGAAGTTGCATTGCAGTTGTTTGAAATACAGATTTCTAAATGTCCTTGCTGTATTTAATAACAGCTGGTAAAGAAACTTTTCAGAAGTAGTACACAAAGTGCTGGAGGAACTCAGCAGGCTAGGCAACTTCTATGGAAAAAATCTGAGCAGTCGACATTTCAGGCTGAAACTCTTCATCAGGACTGAACCTACTTTCAGAAGTAGATGTTCTTTCCTTAATTCATGTCCTAACAATGTTGCTTATATCTAACCTTCCATTTTGTTGTTCTTTTACAGCTATTTGCATCATATTGGTGCGGCTGCTGATTAAATACAAACTGCATTTTCTTCCAGAAAGTGTGGCGGTTGTATCTTTAGGTAAGTGTGCTGTTAATTGATGAAACATATAGCACCATTAAACATAGTTGAAAGAGCATTGTGTGCATCTGGGTGAAGGAAAAATGTTTTGTGGTATGCTGTACCCTTTTGTGAAATTTCCTCATGCATTACAGAATACATTTGCAGTTCATATTTCTGGGCAAACGACTCTAGGTCAGAATCATTTTTGAATTTGCACTCAGCTCACTTGTGATACACAGCTGTAGCCAGTGTACATGGTGTAGAGGAATGCATGTTCACTGAAGCAGGTCCCATTTATTATTGCATTATTTTTAAAGATATAAGGAATGAAATGAAATACCACTTGATAGTAAAACTATAGGTTTGGTCTACTTTGCGTGATAACTTACAGGTATTTGCTGTGTCAGTTATGTACTTGTCTGAGTCTATATTTTCTCTTTTTATTCTGTATTTGCTTAAACTGTGAAAGTAAAATTTTCTGTTTTTATTTTCATAGCTTTACTTTCTTATCTCTGTAAACTCCCCACGCTGCAACTCTGAGGTAGCACACATCATGTGCTGGCTCAGAGTTTCTGTGCAGATAGTCAGAGAGTCATTAATTTACAGGTTTTGACTACAGTTCCACTAACAAGTCACTGTAACAATGCTGCACTGTTCTCTGCTCTTAGGAATGAACTACACCATAAAATATTTTGTTCAAGCTTTTCAGTTTGGTAAGGAGATCAAAACTGTTGCTTTTTTTTATATAAGGTTCATGTGAAATGCTGTGAGATCTTAGCTGAATTAAAGGTGGTGTCTAAATCTAAATTATTTTTCTTTTTTCATTGATATGTCTCACCATTTCTTTCCAATTTTTTTCTTACAGGAATTTTAATGGGTGCTGTGATTAAAATTATAGAATCACAACATTGGGCGAACTGGAAGGTAAGTCTTCAGATAGTTCTGTTCTGGGAAAATGTTCCCTTGTGGCGACCCACTTTCCAGCACATGCGAACCGGCTCACGAAACAGCGCACGCCGGCAGAGAGGCCGGCCCCAAAGAGGGCGCCAGGCCATCTTCACCAGCAGGGGGAAGAATCCCGCACGCGGGAAGGGTCTGCGAATATGTATTCCCCACAGCAGTCCTGCCCAGGGAAGGCGGGAACGGGAAGGCTTTAAAGGAGGCCACGAAGTTTGAATAAATCCTTATCGCAACTCCAACACACAGACTACGTGTCGTTATTCTAACGCTGTGTGTAGCACACCACTACAATTGGTGACCCCGACGGCCCAAATGATATTTGGACCAGAGATAACCGACGCCACGTCTGTTCATGCAGTTTCGTTAAAACTGCCAAGCTTCTGGACGCTGCGACCTCGCCTATGGTTCAAACAAGCCGAAGCCCAATTCCACATTCGGCAGATAACCTCGGATTCCACTCGTTACTACTACGTGGTGAGCTCCCTCGACCAGGAGACAGCTACACAAGTTGAGGAGTTTATACAGTCGCCCCCGGAGGACGGCATATACACAACATTCAAAGCCCTGCTCATAAGGACTTTTGGACTGTCACGGCACAAGCGAGCTGCCTGCTTACTGCGCCTGGATGGTTTGGGAGATAGGCTGCCGTCGGCATTAATGAACGAAGTGCTGGCCCTGGCTGAAGGACACAAACCCTGCCTCATGTTTGAGCAGGCGTTCCTAGAGCAACTGCCCGAGGACATATGCCTGCTGCTGTCCGATGCAGATTTCAGTGACCCCAGGGAGGTGGCGGCCCGGGCAGATGTGCTGTGGAATGCCAGGAAAGAGAGAGGGGCGTCCATCGCACAGATCACCAAGCCGCATGCCCAACGGCAGACCAGACCAGGCCTGGCAGCAGAGCCTACAAAACCTGGCGACAGGAGTGAGGAGCCCAACGAACAATGGTGCTTCTACCACCAGCGGTGGGGCACAGAGGCCCACCGCTGTAGACCACCCTGCAAGTTCCTGGGAAACTCCAGGGCCAGCTGCCGCTGATGGCTACGGTGGCTGGCCATCAAGACAGCCTCCTGTATGTCTGGGACAAGCAGACAGGATGAAGCTTTTTGGTCGACACCGAGGGGAGATCAGCGTTTTACCTCCAATGAGTTACGACGCCTGCAACAGAGAACTGGGACCCACCCTGAGGGCGGCAAATGGCAGCACAATATGGACCTACGGCACCCGTACGGTGCGGCTACAGTTCAGCTCCAGCTGATTCACGTGGGACTTTACGCTGTCCGCCGTGGCCCAACCACTCCTGGGGGTGGATTTTCTGCGAGCTCACAGCCTGCTAGTCAACCTGCAAGGGAAGCGACTAGTCCACGCCAAGACTTTTCAAATGTTCTCCCTGGTTGAAGCCAAGTTGCCAGCCCCACACCTGGACTCCATCACGCTGTCCGACGATGAATTCAGCAGGGTCCTGGGTCCTGACACCGCAGTTCACGGCAGCCATGCCCAGACACAGAGTACAGCACCACATCCTGACCCAGGGACCACCCCTCCGTTCCCGTGCTCAAAGGCTGCCCCCGGACAAGCTCCGACTGGCGAAGGAGGAGTTCAAGAAGATGGAGGAATTGGGGATCATACGACGGTCCGACAGCCCATGGGCCTGCCCCCTGCACATGGTGCCCAAGACAACGGGGGGCTGGAGACCATGTGGCGACTACCGCAGGCTGAACGAGGCTACAACGCCAGACCGCTACCCTGTGCCGCACATTCAAGACTTTGCAGCAAACCTACACGGCGCAAGGATCTTTTCCAAGGTAGACCTTGTCTGGGGATACCATCAAATCCTGGTACATCCGGACGACATCCCCAAAACAGCACTCATCACCCCGTTCGGCCTTTTCGAATTCCTCTGCATGCCGTTCGGCCTAAAGAATGCTGCACAGACGTTCCAGCGGCTAATGGACGCAGTGGGACGCGACCTGGACTTTGCATTCATCTATTTGGACGACATCCTCATAGCCAGCAGTAGTCGTCAGGAGCATCTGTCCCACCTCTGTCAACTCTACGCCCGACTGAGCGAATTTGGCCTTACCATCAACCCGGCCAAATGCCAGTTCGGACTCGACACCATCGACTTCCTGGGCCACAGGATTACTAAAGACGGGGCAACTCCTCTGCCCGCCAAGGTAGACGCGGTCCGCCACTTCCCCCGACCCAACACAACCAAAGGCCTGCAGGAATTCGTGGGTATGGCGAATTTCTACCACTGTTTCCTCCCTTCAGCAGTCCGAATCATGCGCCCCCTGTTCACCCTGATGTCGGGTAAGGGCAAGGACACTACCTGGGATGAAGAGGCCGCAGCCGCTTTCGTTAAAACCAGAGAAGCCTTGGCAAACGCCGCGATGCTAGTGCACCCCAGAACGGACGTTCCTACTGCCCTCACGGTGGACGCATCTAACACAGCGGTCGGTGGAGTGCTGGAACAACTCATCGAGGGTCGCTGGCAACCCCTGGCATTCTTCAGCAAACACCTACGACCACCCGAACTCAAGTACAGTGCTTTCGACCGGGAGCTATTGGCACTATACCTGGCAATCCGGCATTTCAGATAATTCTTAGAAGGTAGGCCCTTCACCGCGTTCACTGACCAAAAACCGCTTACCTTTGCGTTCACTAAGGTGTCCGACCCCTGGTTGTCCCACCAGCAGCGGCATCTGTCCTACGTCTCCGAATACACAACGGACATCCAGCATGTCTCTGGAAAGGACAACGTCGTGGCGGACGCACTATCCAGGCCTACCATACAGGCCCTGTCCCAGGGGGTGGACTATGCAGCACTGGCGGAGGCACAGCAGGCAGATGATGAGATCCCCAGTTACAGGACTGCAGTCTCCGGTTTACAGCCCCAAGACCTCCCCGTAGGCCCAGGTGAGAGGACCCTACTGTGTGACGTAGCTACCGGCCAACCCCGCCCCGTCGTCCCAGCAGCCTCGCGGCGGCGAGTTTTAGAATCCATTCACAATTTAGCGCACCCCTCCATCAGGACAACCGTCCGGCTGGTCTCCAACAGGTTTGTGTGGCATGGGCTTCGTAAATAGGTCAGTGAATGGGCCAAAGTGTGCATGCAGTGCCAAACGGCCAAGGCGCAGCGGCATACCAAGGCTCCGCCGCAGCAGTTCGAACCCACCCGCCGGAGGTTCGACCACATTCACGTGGATATCATGGGGCCCCTGCCAGTGTCACGAGGAGTGCAGTACCTCCTAACTATGATAGCCCGGTTCACCAGGTGGCCAGAGGCGGTCCCGCTCACCGACACCACCTCCGAATCCTGCGCCCGAGCACTGATTGCAACCTGGGTAGCCCGCTTCGGGGTACTGGCCCTCATAACCTCCGACAGAGGTGCCCAGTTCACCTCCACCCTGTGGTCAGCTATGGCCAGCCTTTTAGGAACACAGCTACACCACACAACTGCCTACCACCCACAGTCGAATGGACTAGTGGAGCGTTTCCACCGTCACCTGAAGTCAGCTCTCATGGCCTGCCTGGAGGGGCCTAACTGGGTGGACGAACTTCCCTGGGTCCTGCTCGGAATCCGCACGGCGCCCAAAGAGGATCTGCACACCTCGTCGGCCGAGTTGGTGTACAGCGCATCCCTGGTCGTCCCAGGAGAGTTCATATCAGCCCCAAGGGGGCAAGAGGAAGAACCCACAGAAGTCCTGGACAGACTACAGGAGAGGCTCGGTAACCTGGCCCCCATACCCACTTCACAGCACGGAAGGAGCCCGATCTGCGTACCCAAAGACCTGCAGAACTGTAAGTTTCTTTTTGTACGACGGGGCAGACACCGGGCACCGCTACAGCGGCCCTACGAGGGGCCATTTAAGGTGATCAGGAACAACGGGTCCACGTTCGTGCTGGACATTGGGGAGAGAGAGGAGGTTTTCACAGTGGACCGACTCAAACCGGCCCATGTGGACTTGGCGCAGCCAGTCCGGGCTCAGGCACCGCGGCGCAGAGGCAGACCTCCGAGATAGAGGCTGATCCAGACTGTGGACATTGGGGGATGTATCGCCGGTTCTGGGGGGGTGGGGGGGTTATGTGGCGACCCACTTTCCAGCACAGGCGAACCGGCTCACGAAACAGCGTGCGCCGACAGAGAGGCCGGCCCCAAAAAGGGCGCTGGGCCATCTTCACCAGCTGGGGGAAAATCCCGCGCGCGGAAAGGGTCTGGGAATATGCATTCCCCACAGCAGTCCCGCCCAGGGAGGGCGGGAACGGGAAGACTTTAAAGGAGGCTGCGAAGTTTGAATAAATCTCTTTTATCGCAACTCCAACTCACAGACTACGTGTCGTTATTCTAATGCTGTGCGTAGCGCACCGCTACACCCTCTTCTAAAAATAAAGAATTCTTTTAAAATCTGTCTTCAGCCCCTTAATAATAAACTAGGACATTTGAATCAACAGTGACATCAAATCAGGACAAACAGCTCAAATTCTAGTTTTTAAATTATTCTGTGCTGCAGCACTTTGACAAACTATTATGAATGCCAAGCTGCAAAACTTACAAATGTCTAATACAAATAGTATAAAATATAATCTGTATTGTACCATGCACTTAAAGCCATGGAACAAAAATTAGCAGTGAATGCTGTTAGTGTGACTTCTTGGTTTTGCTGATGGTTACAACCTTTAAATTAGGTTTTCCTGGTTAATAATGTGAATTAGGAAATTATTAATGTGGAGGTGGAATTGAAGTATAATTGCAAAACATAATTTGTTTGACCTGAACCTTTTTATTTTAGAAATTAATTTCTAATCGAATACTTCGATTATTTCAACTCCTGCAATTCTACCCAGATCTTCTATGTTTTGAGCACATTCTTATTAATTACCTGATACTTGTCTTAAATCTTACTAAGTTATTATATCTTGAATTTATAATTTTAATTTGAAGTAACATTTATTTGGATTCTACTTCTTTGTAAAGCCATTTTTGTTAAATTGTCTTTTATCAAGAGATACTCATTTGTAATTAATTTATTTACCATTGAGCAGTTTTCTCTTTGCTCCCAAAAGGAAAATGAAACAAATTAGAACATTTGTAAGAGACAGCTCAAGCTTTTTTTTTGCATGATACAGTCAGTTACTTTAAATGCGATTATTTCTTTATAGTTCCAAATAGACTTAGAAAGATCTCTAATGTGAAAAATTATGAAGATAAATGTAAGATTGGCATTTATGTAGCACCTAGTTTTATCTTCTGGAAAAAGATTAGCTGCTTAGATGTTCTAAGAATTTTATTTATTCTCATTTTTAGGCATAATTCTATGTTTGGCTGATTGTAAAGTAGCATCTTTGCTTGATAATAGAAATTGTTTGAGTGTGTGTGCAAAGTTCAAAGTAAATTTACTGTCAAAGTACATACAGTATATGTCACCATATTCTACCCTGAGATTAATTTTAATGTGGGCATTCACAGTAAATACAAAGGAACATAACAGAATCAATGACAAACTGTATAAAACAAACACTGACAAACAACCAATATGCACAAAACAACAAACTGCAAGAAAACAATAATAAATAACCAAGCAACAGATATTGAGAGCACGAGGTGTAGAGTCCCTGAAAATGAGTCCGTGATGTTTATTTGCTTCCTGGGCTGGGGGTGGTGGGGGAGGTCCCAGGTTGGTCAAACTCAGCTTTCTAAACACAGCAACTGCCACTAGTATGATCAAACAGTATAAGTTAAACTTCTAACTACACCCTTTGTTTAGCTTCTGGTCGTAAATGGAGGCCAGTCTTCAGTTCTTAAAATGGAAATGGCACCGGTAGGAAAAGGGAGGAGGTCCTAAAGAGAGAGTTGGGTAGAAAACTGAAAAGTGGGTCTTCCAACATAGTCTTCTCTGGATTGCTGCCTGTGCCACGTGCCAATGAAGGCAAGAATAGGATGATTTGGCAGATAAATGCATGGCTGATGAATTGGTGCCGGGGCAGAGCTTCAGATTGCTGGATCTCTTCTAGGGAAGGTGTGACCTATATAAAAAGGATACCCTGATTGGAATTATATATAGGCCTCCTCAGTCTAGCCAGGATGTGGACTACAAATCACAAAGGGAGATAGAAGAGGCATGTCAAAAGGACAATGTTATGATTGTCATGGGGGATTTCAATATGAAGGTAGTTTGGGAAAATCAAATTGGTGCTGGATTCCAAGAGGGAATTTGTAAAATGCCAATGTGATGCTCTTTTAGAGCAGCTTGTGGTTGAGCCCCCTAGGGGAAAGGCAATTATTGATTGGGTGTTGTATAATGAACTGGATTTGATTAGGGAGCTTAAGGTAAATGAACTATTAGGAGACAGTGATCATGATAAGATAGAATTCACCCTGCAAATGGAGAGGGGGAAGCTAAAGTCAGCTGTATCAGTATTATAGTGGAGTAAAGGGAATTACAGAGGCATGAGACAGGAACTGGCTAAAACTGATTTGAAGAGGACAGTAGCAGAGATTGATGGCAGTACAGCAATAGCTGGAGTTTCAGGGAGCAATTCAGAAGGCACAGGATAGAATACATCCCAAAGAAGAAGTATTCTAAAGGCAGGATGATGCAACCATGGCTGACAAGGGAAGTCAAAGGCAACATACAAGCCACAAAGGGCATATAATAGAGCAAAAAAAAGTTGGAATTTAGAGGATTGGGAAGCATTTAAAAACCGACACACAACAACTAAAAAAGCCATAACGTGGGAAAAGATGAAATATGAAGGTAAGCTAGCCAATAATATCAGAGGATACCAAAAGTGTCTTTCAGATATACAGTATAAAGAGTAAGAGAGAAGTGAAAGTAGATATCCGACCACTGGAAAGTGACACTGGGGAAACAATAGTGGCGGACAAGGAAATGGGGCCAAACTGGATAAGTATTTTGCATCAACCTTCACTGTGGAAGACACTACCAGTATGTTGGAAGTTTCAGCGTGTCGGGGGCAAAAATGAGTGCTGTTGCTACACTAGGGAGAAAGTGCGTGGGAAGGTAAAAGGTCTGAAGATGGATAAATCCTGGACCAGATGGACTACACCCCAGGGTTGTGAAAGAGATAGCTGAAGAGATAGTGGATTTTTAATAATTTTTAAAGGATCACTACATTTTGGCATGTTTCCGGAGGACTAGAAAATTGCAAATATCACTTTATTCTTCAAGAATGGATGGAGGCTGAAGAAAGGAATTTATAGGCCTTTTAGCATGATCTTAGTGGTTGGGAATACGTTGAAATCTATTGTCAAGGATGAGGTCTTAAGGTACTTGGAGGCACACGGTAAAATAGGTCAAAGTCAGCATGGTTTCCTTAACAGAAAATCTTGCCTAACAAATCTGCTGGAATTATTTGAGGAAATAACAACAAAGGAGAATCAGTAGATGTTGTGTACTTGATTTTCAGAAGGCTTTTGACAAGGTGCCGCACATGAGGCTGCTGAACAAGATAAGAACTTGGGGTATTACAGGAAAGATACTAGCATGGATAGAGGATTAGCTGATTGTCAGGAAGTAGAGTGGGAATAAAGGGAGCCTTTTCTGGTTGGCTGCCGGTGACTAGTGGTGTTCCTCAGAGCCCATGTTGGGACGGCTTCTTTTTACATTATATGTCAATGATTTGGATGATGGAATTAATGTCTTTGTGGCTAAGTTTGCAGACAATATGAAGATAAGTGAAAAGGCAGATGGTGTTGAGGAAGCAGGGAGGCTGCAGAAGGACATAGATTAGGAGACTGGACGAAGAAGTGGCAGATGGAATAGAGTCAGGGAGTGTATGGCCGTGCACTTCGGTGAAAGGAATAGAAGTGTAGACTATTTTCTAAGTGGTGAGAACATTCAAAATATTAGGTGCATAGGGACTTGGGAGTCCTTGTGCAGGATTCCTTTAAGGTTAGCTTGCAGGTTGGGTCACTGGTGAGGAAGAAAATGGAACATTAGCATTCATTTTGAGAGGACTAGAATATAAAAGCAAGAATCTAATACTGAGAGAAGTGAATCTGTGGAATCCATTGCCACATTCGGCTGTGGAGGTCAGGACATTGCATGTATTTAAGGCGGAGGTTGATAGGTCTGTTTTAGCCAGGACATGAAAGATTACAAGGGGGGAGGCAGGTGAATGGGGTTGAGGGGCAAAATGGACCAGCCATGATGAATTAACAGTGCATATCGATAATTCTACTCCTATGTCTTTATGCTCTTGTGGTAAATGGAAGGCAGCAAACAATCACTGTCTGTATAACAGCTTTACAAACAAGCTCTGTATATAGTAGATGCACTGTCTGTAGGAAGTAGGATGTTGGTTATTGCATCTGGTTTATTGCTTAAGGTGTGCATTATAAAACAATGGGTAATTTAACTTGCCTTGTTTCAAAACAGATAAGCTGACTAAGTAGCTTAATTCAAGGAAGTGTGCAGACCACTTTGCTTATCAATAACTGATCTATTGATAAATTGGGAGTTTTATGTACTCAACAAAGTTAGCTTTACAGCATTAATCTTGGAACTGTGTCTCCAAGAGACCTTTGGACCTTTTGTGTAAAAAGGGTATTGGAGGAAATATATACATGTGAAAGCACCCAAGTGGCAAAGAAACTAAATGTATAGAGCAGTTCAGGCTTATTGTGAAATTGGATAAGGAACATCAAGTATGAAAGAAACAGAGGGTGGACTGAAGTCCATTCCTCTGGCTCTGATTTGCACAATGGACAATTTGTTGTCTGCATCTTTGGTATAGCTTGTTAATTTCTAAGAATTGTAATGTGTGTTTTGAAAATACTTTGTGCTTTAGAGATGGCTTATGATTTGAACGTGTTTGAAAGAGAAGTCCCCTAAGTTTTAAATGCCTCTTTAAGCGTGTTGTGTGGACTTAAATGTGCATCACTGAAAATAAATGAGCTGTGTTTAACCTAGTCCGTTAGCTGAAAGTATCTTCTCCTTGGAGGAGTGGGGCTGGGGGAGGGGTCCCACCATTTAAAGATTGTGTAGTGACAGCTAAGCTCACTGTGGACAGTAAACTGGAAGTAAACTAGTCCTTGAAGATTGGGTGGTTGCAATATAACCTCCCTTTAGTGATAGTATCCGATAAGGCTTAAGGTCTTCCTTTTACTTTAGAACTGCAGTAAGCAAACCCAATACCATCACAAGTCCATATGTTGTAGAATCAGTTCAGTGTTGGAGTGAGTGAAGTTATCCCCTCTGGTTCAAGGTCCTGACGGTTGAGGGGAAATAAATTTTCCTGAACCTAGTTATGAGGGACCTGAGGCTCATGTACCTCCTTGATACAGCAGTGAGAAGAGAGCATGGCCTGGATGGTAGGGGTCTTTAATGATGAATTCTACTTTCCTGCAACAGTGCTCCTTATCAATGTGCTCATTGGTGGAGAGGTATTTCCTGTAGGGGACTGGGCTATGTATCCAATACTTATTGTAGGCTTTTCCATTCAAGGACTTTGGTGTTTCCATGCCAGGCGGTGTTCAACCAGTCACTATACTCCCCCCTGCAAATCTATATAAGTTTGTCAAATTTTAAATAACATGCCAAATCTCTGCAAACCTCTAAGAAAGTAGAGGTGCTGCTGTGCCTTATTTGTAATGGCACTTAGATGCTGGGCCCAGGCCAGATCCTTTGAATTGATAACACTGAGGAATTGAAAACTGCTGAGCTTCTCCACCTTTAATCCCCTGATAAGGACTGGACTGTGTACAGTACTATAAAAAGTATCTCCCCTGCCCCCCCCCACCTCCAGAACTGTTCACGTTTTATTGTTTTACAGCATTGAACCACAGTGGTTTAATTTGGCTTTTTTGATACTGAGTCTTTCGTGTCAAAGTGAAAACAGATCCCTACAAAGTGATCTAAATTAATTGCAAATACAAAACACAAAATAATTGATTGCTTAAGTATTTACCCCCTCAAGTCAGTATTTAGCATCTTTGGCAGTGGTTACAGCCTTGAGTCTGTATGGATAGGTGCTTTGCACATCTAAACAATTCAATTTTTCCCCATCCATCTTTACAAAACTACTCAAGCTCTGTCAGATTGTATGGAGATCATGAGTGAACAGCTCTTTGAAAGTCCAGCCACAAATTCTTAAATGGATTGAAGTCTAGACTCTGACCAGGACACTAACTGTATTGATGTGCGGTGTTTGGCTAATGCCAAACATAGTGCTAGTCTGATGGCCAAAAAGCTGAACTTTGTTTGAAACCATAGAACCTTCATCAGACCATAAAGCTTTTTTCCAGCCGACTTCAGAGTCTCCTACATGCCTTCTGGCAAACTCTAGCCGAGATTTCATGTGAGTTTTTTTTTCCATCAGTGGCTTTTTCTTTGCCGCTCTCCGATAAAGCTGTGACTGGTGAGCCACCTGGGCAGCAGTTGTATGTTCAGTCTCTCCCATCTCAGCCACTGAAGCTTGCAACTCCTCCAGAGTTGGCGCAGGTCTCTTCCCTCACTAGCCCCCTTCTTGCATGGTAACTCATTTTTTGAGGACTGCCTGCTCTAGGCAGACTTACAGCTGTGCCATCATCTTTCCATTTCTTAATGATTGACTTAACTGTACTCCAAGGGATATTCAGTTACTTGGAAATTTTCTTGTCTCCATCTCCTGACTTCTGCTTTTCAGTAACCTTTTTGTGGCGTTGTTTGGAGTGTACTTGTGTCTTTATGGTGTAGTTTTTGCCAGGATACCGATGCACCGGCAGTTGGACCTTCCAGATAAGGTGTAGGTTTCAATTGAAACACCTTGACTGCACATAGGTCTCCAAAATTAGATCTCCATTTATGTAGTTATTTGACTTCTAAAACCAACTGGCTGCACCAGTGATGATTTGGTGTGTCATATTAAAGGGGGTGAATACTTATACAATCAATTATTTTGCGTTTTATGTTTGTAATTAATTTAGATCACTTTGTAGGGATCTGTTTTCACTTTGGCACAAAATACTCTTTTTCTATTGATCAGTGTCAAAAAAGCAAAATTAAATCCACTGATTCAATGTTGTAAAACAATAAAATATAAAAACTTCCAAAGGAGGTTGAATACTTCTTATTGGCACTATAGTTTGTATTCCCTATACTTCCATGTTAAGACTTAATTACTGATATCTAGTAACAGTTGTGAGAGAAATATTGAAGAGTCATTACACTAAAGATTGTAGACTGATTAACCATATACCTATTACTGGAAACTATAATTAAGGATAGAAAAATTGAATATCTTGGACAATATTTTTAGAGTGAACCAATTTGAATTTGTGAAGAGTAGGTTATGATTGAAATATATAATTGAATTAAGAAAAGCCAGTAGGCCATGACCTATCAGATTACTAGTTCTTGTTTGAATGAGCTGCTACAAGTACTAGTAGAGATGGGTACAATTACAGCATTTAAAAGACGTCGGGACAAGTATGTGGATAGGAAAGGTTTAGATGGATATTGACCAAATTCACACAGATACATCTAGCTTAGGTCGGCATCTTGTTTGATACGATTGAGTTGGGCTGTAGAGTTTGTTTCCATTCTGTTTAACTCTGTTTTCCTTCAGCTCCTGAGTGTTCTTAAGGCCTAGGAAACAAGGATAAAATTAAACCTGAGGCCTCCAGACATTCCATAAAATCTTTAAATATTGTAACTACCTCCAAGGAGCACATTTTTTATTATCAAGCTATCTCCTTTGAAGCCAGAAGTAGGGCCTCCTCCAGTGGTCCCCAGCACGATGGATGTTAGTCTTCAGCCAATTCAAATTACTCTATGTACTGTAATATCAAGAAACAGCTAAAGACATTGGATTCAGCAAAGGCTATTAGCCCTGACAATATTCCAGCAATAGTACAGAAGACCTTTTCTCCAGAGCTTGCCACACCCTTGGCTGAGTTGTTCAGAAATAGCTAATATCCTGGCTTCTACCCAAGAATGAGAAAAAGTGCCAAGTATGTCCTCTCCACAAGAAACAGCACAAATCCGACCTGTTCATTTATTGCCTGATTATTCTGCTCACAGTCATCAATGCAGTGATGAAAGGGTGAATCACTTGACTATTGACAACCTGCTCATAAGAACTAATTTTGGATTCTACCAAAATTACTCAGCTACGGCTATGGATATACTCGTAGCTGGGGAATTGTAGTGGTTCAGAAACGCAGCTTACCACCATCATTTTGAGGGTAGTTGAGGATAGATTATTAAATGCTGGCTCAGCACCATTAAGGCAACACAGTGGTATAGTTAGTAGGGCTACTGCCTCAGAGTAACAGAGACCTGGATTCACTCCTGACCGTGGGTCCTGTCTGTGTGGAGTTTGCAACACTTCTATGTGAATGCATTTTTCCATATCTCAAATATGTGCAGGTTAATCAGTTACTTGGCACTGTAAATTGACCTTGGTGTGTTGGTCACTATTAGAATCTCATGGGAATTATGATAATGTGGGGAGAAATTTTATTTTAAAATAGAGGTTAATGTAAATGGACAGTAGATAACTGGCACAAACTTGGCAGGCTGAAGTGCCTATTTTTTGTTCTGTGGTACTCTGTAGTTTAATTGCATAATTGAAGTTGTCCTTGCAAACTGGTGCTGTTACGAGTTTGTAAGCTTACTGACTATTGCCTACTGCTGTGGGATTTTATGGGAAACAAAGTTAATTCTAACACAGCTCCAACTTTATTTTCAATTGGAGGTGATTGAAATTTTGTTTAGTGAGATTTTCTTAACTAGATCATGACCTGAGGATGTAGAAATGGAGTATTAACCACGATTCCCAAACCAGTTTTTTTGGTGAGGTTTAAGTGTATGTCATGACGAAATGATTGAAGAGAAGGATTTGGATTTGTGCAGTATCTTTAATGCAAAAGCATACTGTATGTAAATATGAGAAAACAAAAAAATAGGAGCAACAGCAATTTTCAGTCAGAATCTTTACATAATTTAATTATTATTTCATTGTTTTTGTCCTTTTAAATTGTGTAAGTGAAATTAACTTGTGAAATTTCTTTTGGAATGAAGCAGTGCAGGAGAAAATTGATCAAGTTCAAGAGTGATATCTTATTTTCCAAAGTATTTTGCCAATACCCTTGCTACTGAGCCATAATATATATTTTTTTACTTCCACAGGAGGAAGAAATGTTTCGGCCAAACATGTTTTTTCTTTTATTACTTCCACCTATTATATTTGAATCCGGATACTCCCTACACAAGGTAAGTGAGGGCAGTTGAGCTGAAAGAATGGAAGGACAAATTGTTTGTGTCAGTTTGTAGCTTTTTATTTTTCTTCTGGTTTAAAGCCCTCTTTATTTACTTGGCGTCCCTTGCTGTTAAAGTCAAATGTGAATAAAACTCGGGAGACCAGCTTCTTATAGTTACAACAGTTTATTGCGCACCCTTCTGCAGGAGTTTGAGACCCAGTTGTCGAAGGGAAGACACGTTAAGTACTGCCACCATCCAACAAGTGAGCTCACTTAGGTTACAGCCGTATATTTATACATAGTAAGTCCCATACATTACTGTTGCAAGATGTCATTTGAATTGGTACGCCCACCAAGTCTGTTAGTGCAAAACTTAGTTACAGATAAGAGAGTCCGCTAAATCACATTTTTTTTTTGATGGGGGGTCCTCTTTCAATATTTTTATTAGTTTCTACATAGAAGAATACAGAGTATAAGAAAGTGTATATATGTTAAAAAAAACTACCAATTACATTATATCTGTTCATAATAACAATCTCATTACCCCGTATTCATGTAGGTTAGACAGTTATATTGAAATATACTAATTTATTACAAAAAAAAGTCTAACCCCTACCAAGACCGAAGCTGTTTATTAAGGAGATAAAAAGGTAAAATACCTTCTCGTATAATAAAAATTAATAATAACGAACATCTAAATTTAAACAACAAATTGAGGGTTTTGAAAGTTTTGAAAATAATTCAGAAAGTCTTGAAGTATAAGAAATAATTTGTCCTCTAATGTAGGCCTTGAAAGTGTCCCATACAATAAGATTAGAAGTCGCTTCCTTTTTATTCTCTTCAAAGAACAAAATAATATGCTTCTCTAGAAATTTTAAAAATTCCTTATCAGATAACAAAGTTGTATTAAAATGCCAGAATTTGTTGGTTTGAGGAAGACCAGGGAGTCTTAAAGATAGAAATATAGGAGTATGATCTGAAACAGCAACCTCTTTATATTCACAGGAACGAACTGATGAAATCATTTGACTATCGATTTTTAAAAAAAAAAATCAATCCTGGAATATGTATGATGAAAATGGGGAAAAAACGAATACTCCCTATCTAAAGGATGTAAAAAAAAAGCGCCACACTTCAATAAAAAGGATTGAAAAAAAAAAAGCTGATTTATTAAGTGACACTGGTTTAGAAGATGATTGGTTTAAAATTGGGTCTAGCCAACAGTTAAAATCTCCTCTCTTCACCAAAGAATAAAGATTCAGATCTGGTAAAAATGGAAAAAAAAATGTTCAAAGAATCCTGGATCATCTACATTTGGGGCATACATGTTGGCAAATACTATTAATTTATTATCTAGTTTTCCTGAAACTATAACAAAACGTCCATTAGTATCAGACACTACTTTATGTTGGACAAAGGAAAGTGTAAGGTTTAATTGCAGATGGATATTCCTTCCTGTCCTTATCAGTGAGTCCTCCTCCCTCCCTATTCAAACAAGGGTATAGGGTACAATTCATCAAATTCTCAATGTCTCTCTGCAAATTAAGACTGAACTGGTATAAGCCATTTTTTTTTTTTTTGCTGACTTCTGAAGACAGAGTTTACTTTAGTTCAAAAATCCCTCTTCAGTCCCAATTATTCTTTTAGCCAGAGATTACATAGGTTCAAAACGATATTTTTATAGCCTGAATTTTAGATCTTTCAGAAAGGACAGGGAGGAAGGCAAAAGAGGTGGGGGCGTGGCGCTGTGGATCAGAGGTAGTGTCAGGGTTGCAGAAAAAGAGGACGCCATGGAGGGATTGTCTACAGAATCTCTGTAGGTGGAGGTTAGGAACAGGAAGGGGTCAATAACTGTATTGGGTGTTTTTTATAGGCCGCCCAATAGCAACAGAGATATCGAGGAGCAGATAGGGAAACAGATCCTGGAAGGGTGTAATAATAACCGAGTTGTGATGGCAGATTTTAATTTCCCCAATATCGATTGGCATCTCCCTAGAGCAAGGGGTTTAGATGGGGTGGAGTTTGTTAGGTGTGTTCAGGAGGGTTTCTTGACACAATATGTAGATAAGCCTACAAAAGGAGAGGCTGTACTTGATTTGGTATTGGGAAATGAACCTGGTCAGGTGTCAGTGGGAGAGCATTTTGGAGATAGTGATCATAATTCTATCTCCTTTACAACAGCATTGGAGAGAGATAGGAACAGACAAGTTAGAAAAGTGTTTAATTGGAGTAAGGGGAATTATGAGGCTATCAGGCAGGAAATTGGAAGCTTAAATTGGAAACAGATGTTCTCAGGAAAAAGTATGGAAGAAATGTGGCAAATGTTCAGGGGATATTTGTGTGGAGTTCTGCAATGAGACAGGGAAGTTATGGTAGGGTACAGGAACCGTGGTGTACAAAGGCTGTAATAAATCTAGTCAAGAAGAAAAGAAAAGCTTACAAAAGGTTCAGAGAGAAGATTATAAGACTAATAGGAAGGAGCTTAAAAAGGAAATTAGGAGAGTCAGAAGGGGCCATGAGAAGGCCTTGACAGGCAGGTTTAAGGAAAACTCCAAGGCATTCTACAAGTATGTAAAGAGCAAGAGGATAAGATGTGAAAGAATAGGACCTATCAAGTGTGACAGTGGGAATGTATGTATGGAACTGGAGGAAATAGCACAGGTATTTAATGAATACTTCAGTTTTCACTATGGAAAAGGATCTTGATGATTGTAGTGATGACTTGCAGCAGACTGAAAAGCTTGAGCATGTAGATATTAGGAAAGAGGATGTGCTGGAGCTTTTGGAAAGCATCAAGTTGGATAAGTCACCAGGACTGGATGAAATGTACCCCAGGCTACTGTGGGAGCCGAGGGAAGAGATTGCTGAGCCTCTGGCAATGACCTTTGCATCATCAATGGGGATGGGAGAGGTTCCGGAGGATTGGAGGGTTGCAGATGTTGTTCCTTTGTTCAGGAAAGGGAGTAGAGACAGCCCAGGAAATTATGGACCAGTGAGTCTAACCTCAGTGGTTGGTAAGCTGATGGAGAAGATCCTGAGAGGCAAGATTTATGAACATTTGGAGAGGTATAATATGATTAGAAATAGCATGGCTTTGTCAAGGGCGGGTCGTACCTTATGAGCCTGATTGAATTTTTTGAGGATGTGACTAAACACATTGATGAAGGAAAAGCAGTAGATGTAGTGTATATGGATTCAGCAAGGCACTTGATAAGGTACCCCATGCAAGCCTTATTGAAAAAGTAAGGAGGCATGGGATCCAAGGGGACATTGCTTTGTGGATCCAGAATTGGCTTGCCCACAGAAGGCATAGTGTGGTTGTAGACTGGTCATATTCTGCATAGAAGTCGGTCACCAGTGGAGTGCCTCAGGGATCTGTTCTGGGACCCTTACTCTTCGTGATTTTTATAAATGACCTGGATGAGGAAGTGGAGGGATGGGTTAGTAAGTTTGCTGATGACACAAAGGTTGGAGGTGTTGTGGATAGTGTGGAGGGCTGTCAGAGGTTACAGCGGAACATTGATAGAATTCAAATCTGGGCTGAGAAGTGGCAGATGGAGTTCAACACAGATAAGTGTGAAGTGGTTCATTTTGGTAGGTCAAATATGATGGCAGAATATAGTATTAACGGTAAGACTCTTGGCAGTGTGGAGGATCAGAGGGATCTTGGGGTCCGAGGCCATTGGACGCTCAAAGCAGCTACACAGGTTGACTCTGTGGTTAAGAAGGCGTACGGTGTATTGGCCTTCATCGATCATGGAATTGAACTTGGGAGCCGAGAGGTAATGTTGCAGCTATATAGGACCTTGGTCAGACCCCACTTGGAGTACTGTGCTCAGTTCTGGTTGCCTCACTACAGGAAGGATGTGGAATCTATAGAAAGGATGCAGAGGAGAGTTACAAGGATGTTGCCTAGATTGGGGAGCATGCCTTATGAGAATAGGTTGAGTGAACTCGGCTTTTTCTCCTTGGAGTGACGGAGGATGAGAGGTAACCTGATAGAAGTGTATAAAATGATGAGAGGCATGGATTGTGTGGATAGTCAGAGGCTTTTTTCCAGGGCTGAAATGGTTGCTACAAGAGGACACAGGTTTAAGGTGCTGGGTAGTAGGTACAGAGGAGATGTCAGAAGTAAGTTTGGTGAGTGTGTGGAATGGGCTGCCGGCAACGGTGGTGGATGCGGATACGATAGGGTCTTTTAAGAGACTTTTGGATAGGTACATGGAGCTTAGAAAAATAGAGAGCTATAGGTAAGCCTAGAAATTTCTAAGGTAGGGACATGTTCCGCACAAATTTGTGGGCTGAAGGCCCTGTATTGTGCTGTTGGTTTTCTATGTTTCTAATTCCTCATTGCCAATAGTATTGAAGTGAGATTGTGATTTTAGGGAGAACGTATTGTGAATTTTTATAATTGATCTATGATCCTTGTTATGTTACTCCTGTTTGTGCTCTTTATTCCCACCAATATACAAACCCTATTTCCAGAAAAGTTGGGATATTTTCCAAAATGCAATAAAAACAAAAATCTGTGATATGTTAATTCACGTGAAGCTTTATTTAACTGACAAAAGTACAAAGAAAAGATTTTCAATCGTTTTACTGACCAACTTAATTGTATTTTGTAAATATACACAAATTTAGAATTTGATGGCTGCAACACACTCAACAGAAGTTGGGACAGAGTTAAAATAAGATTGAAAAGTGCACAGAATCTTCAAGTAATACCGGTTTGGAAGACTCCACATTAAGCAGGCTAATTGATAGCAGGTGAGGTATCATGACTGAGTATAAAAGTAGCGTCCATCAATGGCTCAGTCTTTGCAAGCAAGGATGGGTCGTGGCTCACTCCTTTGTGCCAAAATTCGTGAGAGAATTGTTAGTCAGTTCAAAAGGAACATTTCTCAACGCAAGATTGCAGCAAATTTAGGTCTTTCAACATCTACAGTACATAATATTTTGAAAAGATTCAGAGACGTTTCAGTGCGTAAAGGGCAAGGTCGGAAACCACTGTTGAATGTGCATGATCTTCGAGCCGTCAGGCGGCACTGCCTAAGAAACTGTCATGCTACTGTGACAATTATAGCCACCTGGGCTTGGGAGGACTTCGGAAAACCATTGTCACTCAATACAGTCCATCGCTGCATCCAGAAATGCAACTTGAAACTGTATTACGCAAGGAGGAAGCCATACATCAACTCTATGCAGAAAAGCCGGCGAGTTCTCTGGGCCCGAGCTCAACTCAGATGGACTGAAAAACTATGAAACCATGTGCTGTGGTCAGATGAGTCCACATTTCAGCTAGTTTTCGGAAAAAACGGGCGTCGAGTTCTCCGTGCCAAAGATGAAAACGACCATCCAGATTGTTATCAGCGGAAGGTGCAAAAGCCAGCATCTGTGATGGTATGGGGGTGCATCAGTGCCCACGGCATGGGTGAGTTGCATGTGTGTGAAGGTACCATTGACTCTGAGGCGTATATTAGGATTTTAGAGAGACATATGTTGCCATTAAGGCAACGTCTCTTCCCGGGACGTCCATGCTTATTTCAGCAGGACAATGCCAGACCACATTCTGCACGGGCTACAACAGCGTGGCTTTGTAGACACAGATTGCGTGTGCTTGACTGGCCTGCTGCCAGTCCAGATCTATCTCCTATTGAAAATGTATGGCGCATCATGAAGAGGAGAATCAGACAACGGAGACCACAGACTGTTGAGCAGCTGAAGTCTTATATCAAGCAAGAATGGATAAAATTTCCAATTGCAAATCTACTACAATTAGTATCCTCAGTTCCAAAACGATTAAAAAGTGTTATTAAAAGGAAAGGTGATGTAACACAATGGTAAACATGCCTCTGTCCCAACTTTTGTTGAGTGTGTTGCAGCCATCAAATTCTAAATCTGTGTATGTTTACAAAATACAATTAAGTTGGTCAGTAAAACTATTGAAAATCTTTTCTTTGTACTTTTGTCAGTTAAATAAAGGTTCACGTGAATTAACATATCACGGATTTTTGTTTTTATTGCATTTTGGAAAATATCCCAACTTCTCTGGAAATGGGGTTTGTAATTATATCTGGAAATCATGACTAGAACATCTCATTAACAATTTCATTTTACTGGTTCTGAGAAAATGGTAGAACCCTGATCTCATGCTTGCTATTAGATTTAATTTGAAAACAAAAATAAAATGGGAACAGATCAATGTAAATATTCAATGCTATGCCAATTTTGAATGTTATCCTTTCCTTTCATGAGTAAACTTCGTACTTGACAATCAGAAGGTGCTTGCAAGATATTATGGCTAAGTCTTACAATTGGAAAAAAAAACCAGGGTGAGTTTATTACTGAACTTGCCATTTAGATATCATAGCACACACTCAGATCTACCTGATCTGAAACCATAATTAATCTTCACAAACTGTAAGCAAGAAAGCTTGCAAATTTGCCAAATGACACAATACATATTATATTTATGAGACAGTGGATTAGAAATTATCTTTGCACTTTATCAGGTACTGCAGATTTCTGCTGTGTTGAAGGTTTGCTCTGTGCTTAATTGGCTGTCACCAACTTATAGTTGTTAAACTGAAAATGGAACTTCCTTGTGTCAAGACAGGACTGATAGCTGGGTTTACCACTGATGTTAAGCAAGGGTCTCAGCCCAATACACTGACTGTTGACTCTTTTCCATAGATGCTATCTGGCCTGTTAAGTTCCTTCAGCATTTTGTGTGTGTTGCTTAGATTTCCAGCATCTGCAGATTTTCTTGTGTTGAAGTTAATTCTCTGAGAAAAACATTGTCCTTTATTGAATTTGTGGAAATTGAAGGTAGGGACAGTTTATAAATGGTGTCATATAGTAATACAGCACAGAAATAGGCTCTTCAGCACAGCACATCCATGCCAACCAAGATGTTCATCTAAACTAGTTCCATTGTCTGCGTTTGGTTCATCCACTAAATATTTACTATCCATGAACCTACAGTGGTACCAGGATCAGACCACAGCCACAGTGTCACTAGGGCTGTAGATCACAATATTTAGATACTGTATTCCTTGTTAATGTCGTGTTGCCTTTCAGCAGAAACAACTATATTGGAGGTTCAAGAAAAATAGGGGTCCGTTTAATTCAGTTATAGTTCCTGACTTTCTACCTTATGGTATTGTGAGGGAACAGCAAAGCTTTAGGGTGCAACCTTTTTGATCCTTTTTCTGTATGTAATCTAACAATGTCATTACATGTGTAATGATATATAAAAAAATGACGCCTGTGCTAAGGTGAATCCTGAAGAGAAATGCTGATCTAAATTTCAGCTGGAACAAGTACTATCACCTTAAACTTGTGTAAAATGGCTTCTCGTGCAGGAAGTACACATAACTGAAACATGGTGCATGTTTAGTTTTGTTATAAACCAATTCCTATACTCTTTTTCAAAGTTCTTTACTGATTCAAGAGTGATTACATTTTAAACTTTGTTCAAAGGTGATCCAGGCAGTTGGAGAACATGGTTAGAAGTGCCAGGCACAGTTCAGTGAATTTGGATAATGTTGCAGTACAGATTTTGCATGTTCTTCCTATCATTGGGCAGATGTCTGGTTTCCTGCCACACCCTAGAGATGTGAGATTTGTAAACTAACCGCTTTCCTGATGTATAGTAAATGGTGGAATTTGTGGGGAGTTAGTATAGGGAGGATAAGCTATAAAGAAAATTAGTGGACATGTGAGATTACTCTGCAAGCCAGGATGGGCTAGATGACCCCTTAAATGTTGGAAGGAAATGTGGATAACCCTGCAATTCTTTTGTTCCTTACAAAACATAAAACTTGGAAAGTACGAGCAGGCATGCTTAACATTAATTTTTTTATATATACATTCTGAGCAGTCTAATCACACAACTCCCACAAAACCTTTCATTTTCATTGTCATTATGCAAATTGTGTTTACACTCTTAATTTTTTTTATTTCAGGGAAATTTCTTCCAGAATATTGGATCCATTACTCTCTTTGCTGTATTTGGCACAGCAATTTCAGCTTTCATTGTAGGTGGTGGTGTATACTTTCTTGGTAAGGTAAGTTGTGTAACGTAAACTTTTGATCTTAGTTCTGTCTTAAACTTTGATCTGGTCCTTTAAAAAGGAGTTATCATGATTTATCTTATTTATGCTTATTTTTTTGTCAGTGTTCCTGAAGTTTTGAGGAACTAAAATCTGCAGTTGTTTCTGATTCTGATTTAAAGCTGGTGCAATTTGTATGACAAAGGTGGCATGAATTATTTCTCATCTATGTTTGTTCCATTAATTTATTAAATTATTACTTATTGAGAGCTTAAAATGTAATGAAAAATAATTGCACCAGAATTGGATAAATAGGATTTCTGATCATCTGAAATTTTTCTCTCTTCTAGAATCATGCTAGTTGCTTATAGCTGGGTCGTGTCAGTGTCACAAATGGTTCAAACTGACACACTGCTTCATTAAGGATTTGAAAATAGGGCCACAAGACAAAGGAGCAACATTGGGATGTTTGGTTCATTGTGATTGTTCTGCCATTCAATCGTGACTGATTTATTATCCCTATCAACCTCATTCAAAAAGAAAATTTATTATCAAAGTACATATATGTCACCATATACAAACTTGAGATTTATTTTCTCATGGGCATTCACAGTAGATACAAGAAAGACAATAGAATCAATGAAGGGCACCCCTGACAGAATGGACAAACAACTAACATGCAAAAGACAAAAATTGTGGAAATACAAAAAAAATAATAAATAGATAACAGGAGACAAATAGTCCATGGGAGTGGTGATTTCAATAGGCTATGGGAACAGTTAAGTGATGGATGATGAAGCCTGATGATTGAGAGGTAATAATTGTTCCTGAACCTGATGGTGTGGGTCTTCAGGCTCCTGTGGCTCCTGTACCTCCTTCCTGATGGCAACAGTGCGAAGAGAGCATGACCTGCATGTTGGGGGTCAGTGGTGATGATGCTTTCCTGTGACAGCGCTCCATGTAGATGTGCTTAATAGTGGGAAGGGTTTTACTTGTGATGGACTGGACTGTATCCACTATTGTAGCATTTTCCCATTCAAGGGCATTCTCCTGCCTTCTCCCCATTAAATTCTGATGTCCTTACTAATCATGAACCTCCGCATTAAATATACCCAATAACTTGGCCTCCACAGACATCTATGGCAATGAATTCCACAGATTCACCACCCTTGGGTTAAAGAACTTCCTCCTCTCTTTTCTAAAGGAACATCTTTGTATTCTGAGGCTGTGTCCTCTGATCCTAGATTCTTCCACTAGGAAACATCTAAATGTCTACTCTATCTAGGCCTGTCAATATTTGCTAGCTTTTAATGAGATTCTCACTCTGCCATTCCTGCAAGTACCGGTCCAGAGCCATCAAACACCCCTCATATGTTAATCCTTTTGTTCCCAGATCATGTTCGTGAACCTTCTCTGGATCCTTTCCAGTGCTACACATTCTTCCTTGGGTAAGGGCCCAACACTGGTCACAGTATTCCAAGAGCAGCCTGATCAATGCCTTTTAAAGCCTCCACAGTATTCCAAGAGCAGCCTGATCAATGCCTTTTAAAGCCTCAGCATTACATCCTTCTATATTTTGGTCCTCTCGAAATGAAAGCTAACATTGCATAAAGAAGTGTTCCCAACACTGGATTACTGCAGAAGGTCTCTAGTCTCCAGAAGACACTGGAAAAAAAGCTCTCTTTATTCCTATACTTTGCCTTTTGCCAGTCAGCCAATCCTCTATCTATGCTGGTATCTTTCCTATAATAACATGGGCTCTTACCTTGTTTAGCAGCCTCATGTGCGGCACCTTTTCAATTCCTACTGGAATTCCAAGGAAACAACATTCACTGACTTTCCTCTGTCTATCCTGCCTATTATTTCCTCAAAGAATTGAACAGGTTTGTCAGGCACAATAAGGCCTATTTTATCATGTGCCTCCAAGTACTCCAAATCCTCATTTTTAATAATGGACTCCCAACATCTTTCTGGCCACTGAGGTCAGGCTAACTGGTCAATAATTTTCTGTCTTTTCCCTCCCTGCTTTCTTAGTGATTAAAGTATAGTTATCTTCCTTCAAACAGAGTCGTTCGTACCAGCCATGGTATACGTCAGCTGGCATACTTGTTCTGCCAGAACTTAACTTAACTTGCTTTCCTTATGAAATTCCATAGCAGAGGAGAATTCTTCAGACTTTTTTCTTATTAATGAAAACTGTGCACCTAACAATACTTTTTTTAAAAAAAAAAAAAATTCCATTTCTAGGCAAGTTATGTTCAACTATCTAGATCACAGTTAAGTGGGTGCCAGATGTTCCAGAAGTTACCATGACATATTAATGTCACTCAACAAAGCCATCATTACTTAAATTAGACAAGGAGACACTATAGGTCCATTGGAAATTGTTACTTGGTTTCTTTGACAAATGACTAAAATCAGTATAAAATAACTATAAATGTACTTGGTGCTCTATCTGTGGAAAAATCTGTTAAATCCCACTTTGTCGTCCTCTGTCACATTAGAATCCACAGTGCTGAATTGCAAACAAATCATCCTTGACCCCCAAGGCACTACCTAAGAGAATGACGATTGAATACAGATCTCTGAAATGAAAAAAAGTCAGTAACATCCAATTTAACAAAAGCAAAACATCGTATTTGTTGGGACCGAAAATAAAAAACAGGAGGAAAAAAAAGGAAATATGGACTGGTTCAGGTGGCTTCCGTGAAAAGAAGATAAGCTAATGTTACAAGTCTTTTATCAGAATTGCAAGAGTGAGATATAACAAGCTGTACTGACAAAGTAGCTAACTGTGGAGGTTACTGAAAAGATGAAAGGCAGGAGAGATTAAATAACAGAAGGAATAGTGTAGCAAAGCAAAAGATGATGATACTAAGATGTAAACAAGGAATGGACAGAGGAGAGGAAAACACGGATGTGGCTTCTTAACCCCTGTTTTGTACCTCTGTATTCATGTACAACTACAGAATCTTCTTGACTCTAATCAAAGGATGAATGAATGTATGCAGCACTTTTCGCTGCTCAGGATATTCCAAGATCTTATGAAACCAGTGTATTATTTGAAATATTGTCACCACTGGTACATTGGCAAATACAACTTCGAGTTGGTACATGCCAAACGTTAAATGACAACAAATATACATAAACTTTAATCTTTTTAGGCAGTGATTGGCAATCCATTCAGAAAACTGTTTTAGTGTTCTTTTTTGCCATCTCCTAAATAGATTTCTATTTAATGTTTGCTCTGATTGTAGAACATTCTTGAATCAAAATTGTGGGATAGAAGTAAATGTCATTAGCTGAGCCAAATTAATAATTATTATGAGCAATGTAGACAAATGCATCTTTCTAGCAACACACATCAAAGTTGCTGGTGAACGCAGCAGGCCAGGCAGCATCTCTAGGAAGAGGTGCAGTCGACGTTTCAGGCCGAGACCCTTCGTCAGGACTAACTGAAGGAAGAGTGAGTAAGGGATTTGAAAGTTGGAGGGGGATCTTTCTTTCTTTATTAATCTTTTTATTAATTTAAAAGGAGCATAGATACAATCGAGGAGAATTATCTCAAATATATATGTCAGTAACAATATAAACTGATTAAGATAGACATTGTCAAAATCATAGATATTGTGAAACTAGTATAAAATATATTTTAAAAAATGAAAATAGCAATTCTCCTCTATCAGTTTATGAAAAAAAAGGAAAAAACATTGGGTTTTAAATGAAAAGAGAAAAAAACACTACACTATAGGAAAAGAAAACCAAAATAAAGGGACTGGGCTGCCCATTTTGAGGATACGACCAAAAAAAGAGACTTTCTGATCAAATCTAAAACTTCGGGAAAAAAAAGTGAAAGGGTAATAAATCAAATTAAATGAAATATTGGATAAAAGGTTGCCAGATTTGCTCAAATTTAAAGGATGTATCAAATGTCCGACTTCTTGTTTTCTCTAAACTTAAACAGGACATAATGGAGGAGGGCCAATAAAAGACCGAAGGTGGATTCAAATCCTTCCACTTCAATAAAGTGGTTTTCCTAGTCAGTAAGGTCAAAAAGACTATTATACGTTGAGTGGAAACAAGAATATTTCCTGCTTCTGATGGGATAATCCCAAAGATTGCCGTAAGCAAATTAGGTTGTAGATCCAGATCCAAAACTTTTGATAGTATTTTAAAATATCTCTCCAAAAGTTATCTAGCTTTATACAAGACCAATACAAATGAGTTAAAGTGACCAGCTCAGTATTACATCTGTCACAAATAGGACTGATATTGGAGAAAATACACACTAGTTTATCCTTTGACATATGGGCTTGATGCACTACTTTGAACTGTATCAAGGAATGACGGGCACAAATAGATGAGTTGTTAACCAAATGAAAAATTTTACTCCACTGATTATCTGAAAATGACTCTTGAAATTCCGATTCCCAAGCGCGTTTAATTTTATCATTAGATATCATTTGTGAATTCAATAACTGTTTATAGATTATAGGTATCAGCCCTTTTTGAAATGGTTTTAAACTGAAAGAGGGCGTCTGTCATATTAGATGAATAAGCAGAAGGGTAATTTGGCAGCAAACCACGTAAAAAGATTCATAATTTGTAAATATCTAAAAAAGTGTACATTAGATAAATCATATTTATCCACTAACTGAGAAAAAGACATTAAACAGTCCCCTAAAAACAAATCTGAAAAAGTTATTATTCCCTTGGTTTTCCGAATTAAAAAGGTCTTATCCAAAATTGATGGTTTAAAAAAGTAATTGAGGTGGATATTACTAGAAAGAATAAAATTATTTAACTCAAAATCTACAAAACTGAAACCAAATACTTAACGTATGTTTAATAATAGGATTATAATCTTGTCTGCTAATCTTAGAAAACAAAAAGGGAAGAGGAGCTCCCAGTAAAGAGGCCAAAGAGAATCCTTATTTACTTCCAAATCCAACCATGAAGGACATTCATGTATATCTGAATAGTGAATCCAAAAAGTAATATATCGAATATTTATTGCCCAATAGTACATTCTAAAGTTAGGAAAAGCCATACCACCATCCTTTTTTAATTTCTGCAATAAGGGTTTACTCAATCTCGGATTTTTATTGTTCCAAATATAAGATAAAATTATAGAATCTATTCTGTTGAAGAACTTTTCAGGAACAAAGGAAGGAACTGCCAGAAATATATATAAAATTTCAGTGAAACTATCATTTTAATAGCATTAATTCAACCTATTAAAGATAATGTCGTAGGCAACCATTTAGAAAGCATTTGTTTGGTGTAGCCAATTAATGGGGAAAAAAAATATACGTATAGAGATCCTTGATTTTTAGTAATTTTAATACCAAGATAGGTAAAGTAAATTTTAGCAATACTAAAAGGTATTTGATGATTTGGATCCAAGTAATTATTATTAGGAAAAACTCATTTCTATGTAAATTTAATTTATACCCAGAAAAACTACTGAATTCAGAAAATATAGATAACCAAGAACGAGTAGATTTCCTAGGATCTGGAATATAAACTAATAGGTTATCTGAGTATAACAAAACCTTGTGTATTTTGTCCCTTCTCTTAATACCCTGAACAGTGTTAGAATCTCTAAGAGCAATAGCAAGGGGTTCTAAGGCCAAGTTAAGTAGTAAAGGGCTAAGAGGGCGTCCCTGTCGAGTACCCCTATGTAATCTAAAATAGGGAGATTTTTGATTAATAGTTACAACAGCAGCCATAGGAGCATGATGGATCAATTTAATCCGGGAAATAAATCCTGGGCCAAGATTAAATCTTTCCAAAACCTCAAATAAGTAAGACCACTCCACCCTATCAAAAGATTTTTCTGCATCAAGAGAAACAACACATTCAGATTCTTTAGATGGAGAAGTCAATAATATTTAATAATCTTTGAATATTAAAATGTGAATATCTATTTTTAATAAATTCAGTTTGGTCATTGGAAATCACAGTAGGTAAAATATTCTCAAGTCTATTAGCCAAGATCTTAGAATTTTAAAATCCACATTCAATAGAGAAATTGGTCTATAAGAGGTGCATTCAGATAAATCTTTATCTTTTTTAGGAATTAGAGAAATTGAGGCATCATAGAACACTTTTGGGAGAGTCCCAGAGGACATAGAATCAGTGAAAATTTGACATAACTGAGGTATATCAGTAAAAGTCTTATAAAGTTCCACTGTATATCCATCCGGTCCCAGAGCCTTAGCTGATTGGAGAGAGGATATAGCCCTTGCTATTTCCTCTTGTTAGGTGCATCTAATGTATTCATATCTTGAATAGAGATTTTAGGTATATTTAATTTTTGCAAAAAACTATTCATAAAGGTAATATTATCTAAAAATTTAGAATCATAAAGATTAGAGTAAAAATCCATAAATATCTTATTAATTTCATAAGGATCTACCATTGCAGTTCTATCAGGTCTTCGTATTTTCAGGATCTGTCTTCCAACCATATTTGCTTTTAACTGACCAGCTAATGGTTTGCCTGATTTGTCTCCATGTATATAAAATTGGCTTTTGGATTTAAGAAGTTGCTGTTCAATGGGAAAAGTCAAAAGCAAATCATGTCGTGCTTGGAGTTCCACCCTTTCCTTAAAGAGATCCTCACTAGGCTTTATTGAATAGAGTTTATCTATTTCTTTAATCCTATTAGTGATCAGCAAAAGTTTCACCTTAGTTTTCCTTCTTGAACCTACCGAAAATGAAATTATCTGTCCTCTAAGAAAAGATTTCATGGCATCCCAAATTAACCAAATTTGACATTCTCTCAGTTGTATTCAATTCAAAAAATAGAGAAATTTGTTCTTTAATAAAATTTACAAAAGTTGAATCTTGCAACAATGAAATATTAAATCTCCACTGAGGTATGTAAATATTATCCATGAGTTCCAAAGTTAGTTTCATAAGTGCATGATCTGACAACGCAATCACATCATACGCACACTCTACAACAGAGGACACCAGTCGCGTATTCAACAAAAAATAATCAATTCTTGAATATTTATGGTATACATGGGGGGAAAAAAGAAAAATATTTTTCTTTAGGAAATTTAAATCTCCAAATGTCGACCAGATAGTATTCTAATTTAAAAAAAAGAATTAATACAAGTTTACAATTAATATTAGTAACGGATTGGTGGACGATCTGTCAATCGACGGGTTAAGACAACAGTTAAAGTCACCGCCCATAATCAACTTATGTTCATTTAAATTCAGCAATACAGAAAATAGCTTCTTTAAAAATTCAGGGCTATCTATATTGGGTGCATATACACACACCAAAGCCACCTTTTGATCACACAACAAACCAGTGACAATTAAATATCTTCCAATTAAATCAGTAACAGTATTAAAATGAAAAAAAGGGATTTTAGAATTAATAAAAATAGATACCCCTCTTATTTTATTTACTGATAAAGGATGAAATAAGGGTCCCTTCCAAAATTTAAAAAAGCGTTTGTTTTTTTTGTCCTGTCTACGAATCTGAGTCTCCTGTGCGACAAATGCACCATCTCAATTTTAATCTTTCCGCCTCCTACCTCTGCTTTCAAGAGAATTCTATTGAAAAACTACATTTAATAGTCACATTTTCAAATACTTATCCTATTTTCCTATGTTGTGACAAAATAGTGAAAATAGCTTGGCTTTAAACAAGGGTTGTATGCTTCTGAAAGTAACCCACATTTAATTCAATATTAATACTTGCTTTTTCTCTCTCAATTTAGGCTGAGGTTATCTATAAACTCACAGTGACAGACAGGTGATTATTTCCACATTAACAGTTTTTTTGTAAAGAATTATTTAATGGTGTCTCTTTGAGGGCTTTGCTGTTGCTTGCATGGTGGGTGCTGAGAATGCTGATGCTTTATGCCAGAGTAAGTGTGGGGGGGGGGAGGGGGAGGTTTAATGCTGCTTGCTGCTGCTTGTGTGTGGGAGGTAGGTAGAGGGCTTTGGGGCTCTTACTTTTTTCTGTCATTCAGTCTTTGCGATTTTTTTTCTTCTGTTTCAAGGATGTCTGCACAGAGTGAGAATTTCGGGTTATTGCTTGAAATTATGATTGATTTGAGTCTTATATAGTGTGTGTATATGTGTGTGTATATATGTGTGTGTATGTGTGTGTGTATATATATATATATATATATACACACACAATATATATACACACATACATACACACATATATATGCATATACACACACACATATATACATACACACATATATATATGTATGTGTGTATGTTTATATGTGTATATATATGTGTGTGTGTGTGTATATATATATATATATATATATATATATATATATATTTATTTTTTTTTTCCACCCCTTCATGTATTATTTTACAACACTGAATCACAGAATAGGGTTTTTTTTGACAACTGATCAACAGAAAACAGCTCCTTTGTGTCAAGGCGGAAACAGGTCTCTACAAAATAATCTAAATTAATTACAAATATAAAACACAAAGTAAATGACTGCATAAGTATTCATTCCCCACCCCCTTAATATGACACACCAAATCATCACTGGTGGTGCAGCCAGTTGGTTTCAGAAGTCACATAATTACCTAAATGGAGATCTGTTGTTGAAGACCTGTGTGCAGTCAAGGTGTTTCAATTGATTGCAGTAAAAATACACCTGTATCTGGAAGGTCCAACTGCTGGTGACTCAGTATCCTGGCAAAAACTACACCATGAAGATAAAGGAACACTCTAAGCAACTCTGCAAACAGGTTATTGAAAAACACAAGTCAGGAGATGAGTACAAGAAAATTTCGAAGTTGCTGAATATCCCTTTGAGTACAGTTAAGTCAATCATTAAGAAATGGAAATATGGCACAGCTGTAGATCTGCCAAGAGCACTGAGTGACTGTGCGAGAAGGGGACGAGTGAAGGAGGCCACCAAGAAACCTATGATAACTCTGAATGAGTTACAAGCTTCAGTGACTGAGATGGTAGAGATTGCACTTAGAACAACTGTTGCCCGGGTGTTTCACCAGTTGCAGCTTTATGGGAGAGTGGCAAAGAGAAAGCCACTGTTGGGGGGAAAAAACTCACATGAAATCTCAGCAAGAGATTGCCAGAAGCATGTGAGAGAATCTGAAGTCAGCTGGAAGAAGGTTCTAAGATTTGACAAAACCAAAATTGAGCTTTTTGGCCTTCAGATTAAATGCTATGTTTGGCATAAGCCAAACACTATATGTCAATAAAAACACACCATTCCTACCATTAAGCATGGTGATGGCTGCATCATGCTGTGGGGATGCTTCACTGTAGCAAGCCTTGGAAGGCTTGTGAATGTAGAGGGTAAAATGAATGCAGCGAAATACATTCTGTTCAAAAAGTTAAAGCAAACTCAATTGGGGGCCAAATCTTAAGATTGCCTAATCAACATGGCTCAGGTGGCCTCAAGTTGTTCTACCCACTGAATAAGAGTAGAATTGTTAAAATTGGTTTGTTTTAGGTGGGAGGTCATAGAATATTTTAGAGCTCCATGTTAATATTTGTGTTTGTTCATCTATCCACAGCTAAATTCTGTGAGTTTCATCCTATTAAAATGTACTCCATTGGACATGTAAATAAATCGAAATGAAAAATAGTTATCCTGTGTCTTCTGTGGAGAAGTGCAAAGTTTTATTATCTTTGAGCAGTTGGGTTGTTCAGAACTGATCAAGAATAATTTCCATTCTCAGAAGCAATATGTTGTTTGACTAATAACTGCAGGTTTACTTCATTTTGAGATGCAATCCATTCGTAGATCCAACTTGTGAGGTACCTTTGTACATTTCTCAGCATCATACAAAACTAATTTCTACAGGATCTTGATGCTCGATTTGAGATGAGTTCCAGTTGACTATAATGGAGATAGCAATATTTAGTAATGATAATAGATTTTACAAATAGGTGTCCTCAATAACCCATCTCTGCTCAGTTGCTAACACTCAGAGCTAGAGATTTTAAAGGATGTAGATTAGTAGAACAGTAACTGAAACTGAGCATTATAGCTTATTTAGAAGTAGGGTATTTTCTGAGGTAGCGGCCTGATAATTAAGTTTCCAAGTAGTAGATGACATTAGTTGTACTTTGATGCTATATTAATAATTTTTTCAAAGTGATTAATGCTTAGCCATGGTAAGATTGTGACAAAGTGAGAGAAAATTGAATGTTGTGCTTAACTGTAACCATTCACATAATGTGAAACTGTGTTGAAGTCCCATCTTGGCGGAGGTGCTAAAATTGATAGTTATTTCTAGTTGTCTCCTGATCTTCTGGATATTTGAATATCATTTACTCTGAGTTGAGTAGGCTAATGACAGCCAGTATGTTTCTTAGACAGTGAAAAGTGGGTAACCTTTCATTCTAGCTATTTTTCAAGAGGTGTCTGAAGCCTTCATTGCAAATAATTCACGCTTTCTTGTCGATGCTTTTCATTATCTATCCATATGTCCGTGAACACCTTACTGGCTGAATTGTTTGTGGATATCAATAGTGTACTTTTTTTTTCTCTGTATACTGGCAAACTCTAGTGGAAAGATTTCTTGAAAACTTGATCAGCCGAACACTTGAAGCCTTGAACGATCAGCCAGCAGATTTTGAACGTTATTAGCCATGCCTGGAATGTATTATCAAGATTCTAGTAATATTTGCAGATCTGTGGAACTCCCTTTTCCTGTGTGTGCGTGTGTGTGTGTGGGTGGAGACGGAGGAAGCTAGCATATGGAAGAAATTTGCCAGTCAGTGCATTAAATAGTTTACAGTAATCAAGAATAAATATTCTATGAAAAGTCCTGTACACTTTACATTTTCTACATTGTTCTTATTTTACAGTTTTGCGTTTGGCTCTCTAATCTCTGCTGTTGACCCAGTGGCAACGATTGCCATTTTTAATGCTCTGAATGTGGATCCTGTTCTGAACATGTTGGTGTTTGGAGAGAGCATTCTTAATGATGCAGTTTCTATAGTCCTCACCAAGTAAGCTTTTATAATATATGTACTAAGTGTATTTTGACCATGCATATCATTTCACATAGCAGTAGGCTTAGTCACAATAGCATTGAAACTGTCCTTCAGCCCAGCTTCTCCATGCCAACCAAGGCATCCACTTCAGCTACTTCGATCTGGCATATATCCCTCTGAATAAGGGGTTCCCAACCTGGGATCCACAAACCCCTTGTTTAGTGGTATTGGTCCATGGCATAAAAAAGGTTGGGAACCCCTGCTCTACATCAAGATCCCCCTTTATTTATGATAACTTCCATTGTGATGGATATTCATTTTCCAGGTCCCGCGAGGCTTATTGCTAACCTCAGCTTTCCAGCACAGCAGCTTGGCCTTTCCAAAGGGTTGTTGATGATAAGGTTACATTTTGAGTAAATATCCTTTGCTCATGCAATCCAGAGTTGTTCTGAAGCATGCAGCATTTCCCCAGTAGATTGCTTTAAGAATTTTAAAGATCAAATAATTACCAATTTTGACAAGTTTTTCCTTTTCTCCATAATATGACTTCTGTTGATCTATCTTGCGGTTTGCATTTTGCATATATTGTTTGGCACAATGATGCAGCTAGTGGCACAATGGCAGAGCTAAGTAAGTCATTACCCCACAGTCCCATCAGTTGAGGTTCAATCCTAGCTTCCAGTGCTGACTGTGTGGAGTTCTTCCTGTCGTGGTTTTGACTCTTCCCCACCCCCACCCCCATATGCTATATCCCAAATTGTTCATATTGATAGGCTAATTGACAACTGCATGTTTCCACACGTGTGTTAATGAGTGGTAGGATCTTGAAGGAGTTGATAGGAATGTGGATTAGGATAAGGTTAGTGTAAAATTGGGTGCTTAATAGTGGGCATGAATTCAATAGGCCAAAAGGCCTGTTACCATACTGTATCATTCTGACTTTATTGCCGACCAGTAATTTGGACACACTGATTTTGATAATATTGATTGTTCACTATGCAAAACTGTGCAAACACAGAAGGTGTAATGTGGTAACCATAATGTTCAAATACTGTTCTCTAGCACAGCTGAAGGCTTAGCCAGAGACAATGCGACTGATGTGAGTGGATGGCAAACATTCCTGCAGGCACTGGGCTATTTCCTCAAGATGTTTTTTGGATCTGCAGCACTTGGAACACTCACTGGTCTCATCTCTGCTTTGATATCTTTTCATTTGGTCTGAGAATATGGTCATTATGATTTTATATTTTCATCCTCAATGTTAAAAATATTCAGAGAAATAAACTTATAACATAAGTGTATATAATAGATGTTCTTTGCAAGCAGCCAATTAATTTCAGGGTAATTTTGATAGGATCTCAGGGAGCTGTCCTGTACTGACCTCTAAGTTCTATTCTAGAAAACTGACAGAGGATTAATTAAAAGTTTGACTGAAGTTCCTTCTTTAAATCGTTCACTGTGGGCTTTAATCAATTTTAAATGAGTTAAATGAAACCCTCTCAGAATGTTGCAGAGAAATTTTAATAAAATTTAAGTACACTTTGGCACATTGGTGTAACTAGTGGCACAGTGGCATAGCTAATGAAGCCATTGCTTCACAGTTCCATCAGCTCAAGTTCAATCCTGACCTCAGGTGCTGTCTCTTTGGAGTTTACATGTTCTCCCTGTCATAGTGTTGGTAACCACCTTGCCCCCATTTCCCAAATTGTGCAGATTGGTAGCCCAATTGATTAGCGTAGAGTGTTGATAAGTGGTAGGATTGAACAGAATTGATAGGAATGTGGTTTACAATACAGATGATCTCTGTACATTAGTTGTATAAATCTGATCATCTGCATTTACAATATTCTTTTGGTAACGGAACAGAATTGTCAGCAAATAAACTCGTATCCGAGTTACTACTATAGGGTAGCCCTTCCTTCAAAATTTTTTAAAGTAAATTTATTATCAAAGCACATACATGTCACCATCTACAGCCCTGGGATTCATTTTCTTGTGGGCAATCACAGTACGTGCAAGAAGCACAATAGAATCAATGAAAAACCACCCCCAACGGGATGGACAAACAAGCTGCAAATACAAACAGAAAAAAAGAAAGTAATAAATAAGTGATTAATATCAAGAGCATGAGATGAAGAACATGAAAGTGAGTCCATAGGTTGATGAGGTGAGTGAAGTTATCCCCTCTAGTTCAAGAGCTGATGGTTCAAAATTCAGAGTAAAATTTTTATCAGAGTACGTACACGTTGCCACGTACAACCCTGAGATCCTTTTTTCTTGTGGGCGTACTCAGCAAATCTATAGAGCAGTTACTAACCGGATCAATGAAGGAGCAAGTACATAGAAGGCAACGAACTGTATAAATGCAAGCATAAATAAATAGCTATGTAAATAATAGCAACAAGTATGAAATAACAAAATAAGGAACCTTTAAAGGGAGACTATCGGTTTGGGAACACCAGAAGTAGAATGAGTGGTTATCCCCTTTCGTTCAAGAGCCTGATGGTTCAGGGTAGTAACTGTTCTTGAACCTGGTGATGCAAGTCCTGAGGCACCTGTACCTTCTACTTGATGGCAGCAGCAAAAAAAGGGCATGGCCTGAGTGTTGAGGATCTTTGCTGATGGACACTGCTTTTCTACGGCAACGTTTCATGTAGATGTGCTGAATGGCTGGATGGTTGAGAGGGCTTTATCCATGATGTGCTGGCCCGAATTCACTACCCTTTGTAGGATTTTCCTCTGAAAGGGGGGGGGGGGGGGGGGTGTGTGTGTGTGTTCGTGTTCGTGCTCGTCCCTGAAACTGGTAGTGTAGCCCTGAGGTTCCTGTACCTCTCTCCTGATGGCAGCAGTGAGGAGAGGAGAAAGCATAGCCTGGATGGTAGGGATCGTTGATGAATGATGCTGCTTTCCTGTGACAGCGCTCCTTGCCAATGTGCTCATTTGTGGAAAGGTCTTTACCCATGATGGACTGGGCTGTATCCACTACTTTAGGTTTTCCATTCACAAGCATTGGTGTTTCCACACCAGGCCATGATGTAATAAGCCAATATACTCTGCATCGCACATCTTCAGATGTTTTGACATACGACAATTGTGTCACCAACAAACTTAAATATGGCATTAGAGCTGTGCTTAACCATACAGTCATAAGTATAAAGTGAGTAGAGCAGGGGGCTAAGCACACTGCCTTGTGGTGCACCTGTCCTGATGGAGATTGTGGAGGAGATGTGGTTGCCATTCCCAACAGACTGTGGTCTGTAGCTGAGAAAATTGAGGACCCAGTTACACAAGGAGGTATCAAGGCCTAGGTCTTAAAGCTTACTTGTTAGTTTTGAGAGAATAATATTATTGAATGTTGAACTGTAGTTAATGAATGCTGATGCATGCACCTTCACTGTCCAGATGTTCCAGGGTTGATCGAAAAGCCAATAAAATAGCATCTAGTGTTGACCTGTTTTGATGGTAGGCAAATTGGAGTAGATAGAAGTCGTATCTCAGGGAGGAGTTAATATCTTTCATTACTGACCTCTTTAGTTCACGGCCAGGTGCCTGATCTGTGCTGAGCAATTTCCTGGAGTGGTTTAACCGATATCTTTAACCTCTCGCTTCAGGTGCCTAAGAAGAACATGGTAACCTGTCTCCCTGACTATCATAAACGCCCGTAGCCCCAATGTCATGACAGCATCCTTCAGGAAGGTGCCTCCATATTTTGATGGTCAAAGTGAGCATAAAATGCTTTGAGCTCACCTGTGATTGAAGGTTTGTCACCTATGTCACTTGGTTTCATTTTGTAGGAGGGTGGTATTCAAGCACTGCCACAGCTGTCAAGCATTCTTCATTGATTCAGGTTTGGTCTGTAACTGTCACTGCATACAATTGGCTTTCCGGCAATCTTACTTGTACCTCTTCTATTTAACTTTTTGCCAGACCTGAATGCCACTGAGCCAGCCCCCAGCAGATTGTGGATCTCATGGTCCATTCAGGGCTTCTCGTAAAGGAAGATTCTGAATGATTTTGTGGACACACACTTGTCTACGACTGTTTTTATGAAGTGCATGACATCTGTGAGATGGAACAGTAGGCATTCCTAATCAGTATAGCAGCGGTCAGGTGTATTGAGAACACTGATGTTACAGGTGATAATTTGGCAGAGATTTCCTCAAACAAACCTGAGGTAGGCTGTTTCTTGCTTGCTGATGGTAGCACTCAGTGCCTGCTTAACATTGGCCTTTGGCGGTATGTAGACTGCAGTCAGGATCACAGAGAAAAATTCTCTTGGTAAGTAGAATGGTCAGCACCTAATCATTAGATGTTCCAGGTTGTGGGAACAAGGGTGCGACAAGACCACTGCATTCGAACACCGCATAATTAATCAGGAAACACGAACTACCACCTATTGCCTTCTCCAAATCAGCAGTCATGTGTGTTCAGTGTATCAAGAAGCCCTTGGGTCTTACCAATGTATGCGGCATGTCCAGAGTGAGCCACATCACTGTGAAACAGAGAAAGCAGCAATTCCTCATTTCCCTCTGGTACATCAATCTTGCTCTTAGGTTCTTTATCCAGCATCTTGTGAGCAGATGTACAGTCACTGGGAGATCAGATAGAGGGAGTTTCATACCTTGGCATTGCAGTTTGGCTTGGAGTCCTCCCCTCTTCTCCACCTTTCACCCATGGGGATGTACCTTCATCCAGCTATCAGATGGCTACTTACCTTTGTAGAGTTCAAAGAAAACCACATAGCTTTCACAGATTTCTTGGATCTCAAGCTGAGAAATCTATAGTGAATTTGTACAAGTAGCAGTGCATTGAAATCAATAGGAGAATGATAAATTGACATTTTGTTACGTGATTTTGAATGTTAATGTAAATGTTTTAATTATTGTGTTTTTTTTGGTTTTTATCTTATATTTTAGTAACCTTTCTTTAAAACATTTCCTTGTTGATGTGAGTGTTTCAAAATATCATAGAGAGAAACAAACATTCAATGGCACTGACAATTTTGCAAACTGGTGAATCTGCAGGCTGGGCCTCCCTAGTAATCGAAGCTGTTCTGCCAGTGTAGTTGTCCACTTGAGCTGAGAGAGGCCCTGAGCTGTACTGTGCTGTCCAAGTCCACGCTAATAAGTTTGCAGTCAGCCTTCCAACAGAAGGCTCTGTCCAGAGTCCTCACTAGAAACAATATCATGATCCAGAGGTGAACTCAAGCTTCATAAACTTAAAAAAAAATTAAAGAATTTGTAAACATAGGCCCATCCTACTGTCATCATTCTCTCATTTGGTTTTGGATTGACCGTGTCAGGCATGCAGAACTGAAAAATGAATACAATTTATAAGCTAGAATTCAGCAGGTCAGGCAGCATCTCTAGGAAGAGGTACAGTCGACGTTTCGGGCCGAGACCCTTCGTCAGGACTAACTGAAAGAAGAGCTAGTTCTTACTAGCTGACAAAGGGTCTCAGCCCGAAACGTCGACTGTACCTCTTCCCAGAGATGCTGCCTGGCCTGCTGCGTTCACTAACAACTTTGATGTGTGTTGCTTGAAGTCCCAGCATCTGCAGATTTCCTCGTGTATAAGCTAGAATTGTTTTGTTTTGTATGTGTTATATACAAGTGAACATATTTTTCTTAATATACAAGTATTTACCTGCTAAAGCACATTGACCTCAGAAAAACACCATCACTTGAATTTGGAATGATGATAATATTTGCCTATCTTCCTTATGGCCTTGCAGAAGGCATAAAGCTATCTGGTAAGTACTGTCTGTTTTATTCATGTCTCTGCTATTTTCTTAATACTTGTACTATTGTTTTACATTATCCATATATTGTGAAGAGCAGATAAGCGTGTGTCCATTGCTTGACAATTTTAAATACTTACAGCGTATATTTGATTATCTAAGTACAAAGTAATGATTAAAACACTATTTGAACTTGAAAGTGATCATTTTGGTGTACATCCTCTATTTCACTACTTCCATTGTAAATTTTCCTCTTTATATGGTATACCTGTTATGTGTTTTCTATTCAACTCTGTAATTATTCAGGAAGTTATGTTCTTTATCTTTCTCCAAGTCGTCCAGCTGAGTTGAGGTGGAAGCCATAAGCCACATAGGATATTTACAACCTTAGTGAAAGACAATACAGGTTGAAACACTCTAGTTCAGTACCATTGAGACCTGAATGGACCACAGAAGTTACTCCCTGATCATCTTCCTCTGAAGAGGAGATCTGTTCTTTCTAAGTATAGACTATCTCTAGATTGTGTAAAGTTTCCAAAGTCAGGCGAGCTTTTGGCTGAAATTGCAAAAGCTCAGCTGGTCGATTAATCAGTTACAACTTGGTACAGATCTCAGTTAATTTTAGATTTTAATTAGACCTTACAGTTAGTTAATTAGTACAGATCTGCATGAGAGATTCGGAGCATGCCAGAACACAGAATGCCAGACCAGAGAGTGTCAACTTGTATCTGTAAAGAGCTTGCAAAATGATGCGCACTTACACCAACATGTTATTGCAGTCTATAACACCAACGTAGTACATAACAATCAATATCGGAAGGCTAAGAAGATGCAGTGAAATCCCTTAGCTCATGCACTAAATGTGATACTTCAGTGGCAGATAACCTACAGTGATTTCAAACAAATTCTGTGCACTTTGATCTAGTACGTTTTCACTAAGTAGAGCTGTTACTAAAGCCCAACCTTATTGGGAAGAATGGCCTTAAAATATCTGTGACTTATCAGACAAAGTAAACCTAAAATACTGAAGTTTTATTTGTAATAATAATTCATAAAAATCAATAGTTGTATTCATGTACTTGGGATATGGGAGAAACAGCTTAAATCAAGTAATCGCTTTCATCCTTTAGAAACATTTTGGATCTTGTCCATTGTACAGTACTGAAAATAAGCTGCTTTCTGTTTTCGGCCATCAGCCATTGTTCTGCAGAAAATGAGAAGGGATTGGCCACATGAGATCCAAGCAGCCTGAGAGTTCTCATGGCTGGTGGGGTTGCTTTGTTTTCTTCCTGGTCCCAACCCTACGTGCAGCAAAACTAGGTGCAGATTGTTTAGCTTCATTGACTGCCCAGCACCACCAAGCTTGAACTGACTACTCGGTGAATCAGAGGCAATTTTTAATGTCCAGCATGTTTTCCACTGTCTGATGGCTACTGGCCCATGACATGGGTTTGAGTGTGCCAGCTTTTCTGTCCACTCTGCCTCCCATAGCTGCCACGGTCTTCGTCTGGAACATGTAACTGGAATGGTGTAATTAAATGTGTGGCCAAAATATTACAGTTGCAACCTTTCTTCAAAAGTGTGAGGATGTTGGAAATGAGCAGCTTTGAAGCAAGGTAAAAGTTTGGCAGATAATTTCTACATAATCATACCATCTATAAATATCTGTATGGTCAAATATAAATTTCATTCATTTCTTTTCAATTCAGCATGAAATATCAATATTTTACCCTAATATCTTGAAATCAATAGTCCTTTACAATTTCCAAGCTCCACTATGATAATCAATTCAGAAGCATTCAGCATTCAAATTTGGAAGATTAGTATACTTTGGCAGCAATTTTACTTCAATTAAGTTGCTGTAATTGAAAAGATTTCAACTAATTCTTTCTACTACATTTACTGCTGTGAAGCCCTTAACAGCAGAGTAGATTTAACAGGCATTTCCCCCATCTTTATGGTTAAAAATATTAAAGTAGCACTAGTACAAAAAGTAAGTAACTATCATTGTTGCTAAAACCAATCATCTTTACTAATGTTAATTGATAATTATTGGAGGAGAGAAGAGGCTGTTCTCCGTGACCTTTCTGGTCAAGACGGTGCCAAGCTGCAATGTCTGGTGAGGGCCTGGCTCAGACTTGATTGTTTACTTCATGGGGAATGCTTAGGGATCAGGTTAAGGTTTAGAAATAGGGGTGAAGGACGTTAGAGGTCGGAGGCAGTCAGAGGCAGGAACTGGAATCGAGGTTGGTGCAGTAGAAGGCCAGTGATTCCTGTGGATGAATGTCTGGTTGGTTGGTAGGCACTGAGGACGAAGGCCTGCATTTCCCATGGTCAGTGACCAATGTCGGCAGGCCCTGTGAGCAAGGGCTGGTGACATCCCCAGGTCAGCGAGTCCCCCAGATCTTTGTCTTTGCTATTTGGAAGCCTTAACCAGAGACTATGATTGATTTCAAAACTATTGCTAGATGGTACATCCTCTGGACTGGTGAGCAATAGTATGAGAAAGTGTGTATAAAATTTACAGGGACATGCATGTATTTTTCAGTACGGGTATTTATGTTTTTCTATTTTTATTGAATGTTGTTACATGCTTCTAGCTCAATGAAAAAGTAGTTACACAACAATGAAAACAAACAAATTGGATAAAATGGCAACTTATACAATTTTCATATTTTCTTTATTAGTTTTTCCTTTCAACATTTTTACAATGTTGCTTTTTAGGTTTTTGATTTAATGAGGATCTTTGATTTAGTAATGTTTGCAGTTGTGGATCGGTATTGTGCATATAAAGGAAACCAAAATCATTTTCCATTTCTAACATTCCTTGATAGGAATTTCAGCTACCTTAATCATATATTACAAGAATAGCAAAGAAATAATTATTCTATGTGCTGTAGACTGTGTCATAAATTCCACTTGTTAGAGTATAAAACTCTTAAATCAAAAAATTAGTCAAATTCATTAATTTGGCCCAACTACAAAGTCAATGGGTTTATTCTTAAAGGCATGCAACAGAGTACTTAAATCTCCAGTTCTTTGACAGTAAGCAAGTTCTACATACAAATTTCACTAGTTATATTTAATTTTAGCCACGACCATTAATCATAAATATAAGTAATTGTCATTTTAAGAGTTTTTTGATGCATTCAACTCCCATGTCTGTTTGTTTGTCCTATGTTTACAGGAATCATGGCTATTCTGTTTTCTGGAATAGTGATGTCACACTATGCACACCATAATCTTTCTCCAGTTACTCAAATCCTTATGCAGCAGACATTACGCACAGTCGCTTTTATGTGTGGTATGTACTCTTTTAGGGGTGGGATTGGGTCAAGGTTCCTAGCTTTCTCATAAAAAAAATTGTGGAAACTTCAATTTGAAAAATTAAGCCAAATCCGAACTAAAAACCAAGTGCTGAAAAATTGAGCAGATCAGCAGCAACATTCTGTGGTAAAAGACAGAAATAACATTTCAAGTCAAAGAACTAACAGAAAAAAGCGTATTAACTAGGCCTAATATAATTTGAAAAATGGCAGTATCTATTAAAAATTCACCAGGAAAGATGATGCTCTTAAGAAAACTGAGTGCCACTGAGGCTAGCAAAAATATATAGCAATGATAAAGGATGGTTGTTTACAGGTAATGAAAATGCATTTAGTAGTGACTCACAACCGAAGGTAATGTTGCTGCCTGTGCTCACATTCTGAGATGCTTTTATAAAGTGAGGAATAATTTGAAGTGGACAAGTATTAAATAACAATCACAGTCCACCTTTTTGTGGATTGATCATTTGAAACAATAACAGCCATTCTCCATTGGGGAGAAAATATCACATTATGAATTCACAAAGCAAGTTTTGTAACAAGAGAATGAAAGCAGAAATGAATTTCTTAAGTGTACCTAATTAAAATGTGGAAATCTGAGATGTATAGATATCAGCATTAGCATTCTAATGGCTACTAATCTCCGTGATTTATGGTTGTTAGAGGTTGTTATTTGAAGAGTGAACAGTATTGGATAGTATAATTATAGATTAGCTAAAATGAGAACCAGTCTTCAGGAAATAAAACCTGTGTATAGTTTATCTTCCAACTGATGCTTGTGGCTAGTGAAACCACACATAGGAAAGGGCAATAGATGAATATTCATGCTGTTAGCGCATTGCTAGAGGTGTATGCCTGTTCCCTGCGGATGGGGTCCCAAATGTGACAGCCTAAAACTGAGCCATGCAGAAGCTGTAACTGCAGAAATCGTTATTCACACAGCAGACCTCCAGTAGAGAGAGAGGGGGGAATCCAAGAGAATTTTATTCTCCTGACAGTGTTTTATACTTCAGCACAAAGATAACAATAAATGATTAACTGCAGTTTCAATTGCTATAATCACCTACTTAACATTTTGGATATAGTCAAGTAAATATACAGAATTACATATTTACAATGGTAAACATCCCAACTAGTGGATCTGTTTGAATATTTAATACTCATAGCCAGACACCAAAATATACCCCTTTTGTTACAGTGTTGAAGGATGGCGCTATGAATAAACAATTAACCAGATGGTGAAGTGAAAAACAGATCTGCCTTCAATTGTCTGATGTTGCAGTGATACATAGTCAACAAGGTGCTAATAGCAGGAACATTCATCTATTGTCTTTCTCTATGTAGTTTCAATGAAACAAGAATGTGCCACATGCAATGATTGCTTTCACAAGCCACAAGAGTATCAATTGGAAATTAAATTGTGTACAGCAACACACATCAAAGTTGCTGGTGAACGCAGCAGGCCAGGCAGCATCTGTAGGAAGAGGTACAGTCGACATTTCAGGCCGAGACCCTTCGTCAGGACTAACTGAAGGAAGAGTGAGTAAGGGATTTGAAAGTTGGAGGGGGAGATCCAAAATGATAGGAGAAGACAGGAGGGGGAGGGATAGAGCCAAGAGCTGGACAGGTGATAGGAGAGGATCATGGGACAGGAGGTCCGGGAAGAAAGACGGGGGGGGACCCAGAGGATGGGCAAGAGGTATATTCAGAGGGACAGAGGGAGAAAAAGGAGAGTGAGAGAAAGAATGTGTGCATAAAAATAAGTAACAGATGGGGTACGAGGGGGAGGTGGGGCCTTAGCGGAAGTTAGAGAAGTCGATGTTCATGCCATCAGGTTGGAGGCTACCCAGACGGAATATAAGGTGTTGTTCCTCCAACCTGAGTGTGGCTTCATCTTTACAGTAGAGGAGGCCGTGGATAGACATGTCAGAATGGGAATGGGATGTGGAATTAAAATGTGTGGCCACTGGGAGATCCTGCTTTCTCTGGCGGACAGAGCGTAGATGTTCAGCAAAGCGGTCTCCCAGCCTGCGTCGCATCTCGCCAATATATAAAAGGCCACATCGGGAGCACCGGACGCAGTATATCACCCCAGCCGACTCACAGGTGAAGTGTTGCCTCACCTGGAAGGACTGTTTGGGGCCCTGAATGGTGGTAAGGGAGGAAGTGTAAGGGCATGTGTAGCACTTGTTCCGCTTACACGGATAAGTTGTGTACAGGTTTTGTTTCCTGGAGACCTGTTCCCAGTTTGGTTAATCCATGGTAATTTCATTACACTGGAATGATCCCTAACAATGATAACTGTTCAGAAAATGCAATTCAAGTAAATTTTAGATTCTGCAAAATTTCAAATTTAAGTTTCCACAAAATGTCCTGTCGCTATAAACAATTTTCATTTTACATTTTGATGTCTAGTTTATTATGTTTCATTTTTAGTTATTAATACTTGAGCTCACAATTTATAAAGCATTTTGAAGGGAGAGCAGCACAGGATGATGTGTGGACTCCAAAATTAAATTATAAGGAGAGTTATCTAAGTTACACTTGTATTCATTGTGATTGAAAAGATTAAGGATAAAATGGTCTAGATTTTAAAAGGAACTTGGTAAAAGTTTCATGAAGTGATTTGGTCTAATGAAGGATAACAGGAATGAAGTTAGAAAACACTCCTATACAGAATGATGGTAGCTTGAAATGTGCAGCTCACTGTTTATGTTCACTTTAAAATCCAAAGATTTTAATCAACTAAAGAATGTCAGAACAGATTTGAGGAGCAAAATGCCTTGTTTCTGTACTGGTATTACAAAGAGGAATCCTGTGCTAAAGGAAAATATGCAATGCCATTAACCTGGCTTCCAAATCGGTGTGAGATTCTTTTTACCATATTTTAAAACCAGCAACTCTTAATTTATTTTCACAGAGACGTGTGTGTTTGCTTATATTGGGCTGGCAATATTCAGCTTTCCTCACAAATTTGAAATCTCCTTTGTTATCTGGTGCATTGTGAGTAGAAACAGTATATCTTCTTTTGATAAGTTGATCTTAAATTTAGTGCAATTTCTTATTGACTGACGAGTTACTTGATGTTTGATTAGAAAAGAATTGTTATGAATATGGGCTAGTAAAAACATGACAAAGACACAACACAAAGTAAATGAAACAGTCTGAGTAATTCAGAGTAAATGTGACGTACTCTGTCTAATCCATTGATAAGTATGACTTATTTGCTATACAAAAACAAAGTAATTATGCCATAAATATTAAATGTTAGCTTTGAAAAGTCTCAAAACAAATTTTCTCATAGCTAATCATTCATTGACTTTCCACAATATGTCAGTGTTCAATTTTTCTAAACACTTGGGAGCCAATTATGTTCATTTTTTGTTGTATTACTCTTAATCAATATTATAATATATGCCACAAATATTTTGACACAGTTTCCAAAGATGTTTCAATATATTAAAATTAATGCCTTTATTGTCACTTCCCAAACCTAAGTATTCCAAGATGAACATTTTGATGAAAGTCTTTTCATTTATTACAGATAACTTTACAATGAAGTGTTATCTTAATTCTTTTTTACAAAATAAATATTCTAAGTGCAAAGTCGGAAGTGAAGTAGGCCTGTCAATTCCTCAGACATGAGCAGGTGATAGAAATAAGCCCATAAATCCTTTTATTGAACAAAATTTGATATTAATTTAACCAAGTAGCCACACTTGTGCCTTCGAGTCAGGTGATTGTGATTCAAAGTCTTCTCCAGAACTTTGGACACAATTTTCAGTAATACTTAATTACATAAACACTGTAGCATGCTACCATAGTGATATCTTTTTAACAAAACAAAAATCAAACCATTGCCTGTACAGCAAAATACTCCAGGCATTTTATAGGAAAGTAACAATTCAAATATCTGAGATTAAACAGTAATAATCCTATATATTTGTGAGTAGTTCCTATTTGCTTTTAGAGCAGTACAACATAGAAATAGGCGTTTTCTGTCCACCAGTCTGTGTTGGTCATGCACCCATTTACCCTAATGACATTTTTATCCTCCCATATTTGCATCACTATCTTCCCCCTCCCCCCCCCCCCAATTCTTTAATTCCTCTGCACACTGGGGGCAATTTACAGAGACCAATTAACAATCGACATATCTTTGGGATGTGGGACGAAGCAGAGTACCAGGGCTGACTCACATGAGCAGAGGGAGAGCATGCACCCACCAAACAGATAGCACTGGAGGTCAGTATTGAACCAAGGCCGTGAAGCAGCTTTACTGTCAGTGTTGCAGTAGGGTCACTGATTGCACCCATTGTCATTCTGTAACTTTTCAGCATCTCAGTTTGCTGTTGCTAATCTTAAACAACCTAAACTAAAAACTGAAGAGAAAATTACTATGTGTGGATTATTATAGTGATTGAATGAGAAGCAGCTAACAAAGGACTGATATGATATCCTAATGGATAAGTTTCCAATAACAGCAGGAAGTTAAGGGAGCATATAATCCCAGTGTATAATCACCAAAGATGTCTGTTTAGCTTTATATAGTAATGCATCAAACCTGCAATAAAAAGAACAAACAGAATACTTGAGTTCACAATCAAAACCAAGTTTAATATCACTTGCATGTGTAGTGAATTTTGTTGTTTTGTGGCAGCAGTACAGTTCAATACATAATTTTAAAACTATAAATTGCAATAGAAATATATATGTTCAACAGGATCCAACTACCATACACATCTTTACTTACCCCTGCAGCCCCTCCCCACTTTCCTCAAGAATTGTTCCCCCTGTGATTCCTTTGTCAATTCATCTTTCCCTCCTGATACAGATCCTTGAAAGTGACCAAAATGCTACCCCTGCCTATCCACCTCCTCCCTCACCTCCATTCAGGGCCTGTAACAGTCCTTCCAGTGAGGCAACACTTCACCTGCGAATCTGTTGGGGGTTATCCGTTGTATCCAGTGCTCCCGTTGCAGACATTGGTATGACCCAAAATTGGGGGGCTGCTTTGTTGAGCTCCTCTGCTCCATCTGCAATAAGCGGTATTTCCTGGTGGATAACCATTTTACTTCCTGTCTCCATTCCCTTTCTGACATGTCAGTGCATGGCCTGCTCTTCTGCCATAATAAGGCTACTCCCAGGGTGGAGGAACAACACCTCATATTCCAGCTGGGTAGCCTACAACCTGATAGTATGAGCATCAACTTCCCCTTTTGATATTTTTTCCCCCTCTCCCTCTCCACTTCTTCTATACCCCACTCTGGCCACTTATCTCTTCTCTTCACCTGCCACTCTCCTATCGGATTCCTCCTTCATCAGTCCTTTACCTTTACCACACCCTTGGCTTCACCTATCACCTAGGTAGTCCTCCTTCCCCTCCCTCAACCTTTTTATTGTGGCATCTTCCCCTTTTTCAGAAATGTGGACTGTTTATTCATTTCCGTAGATGCTACCTGACCTACTAAGTTCCTTCAGCATTTTGTGTGTGTTACTTTAGATTCTCAGTATTTACAGACTCTCTCAGTTCTTGCACTCTTCTTGCTGCTGCCATTTTTTTAATCTTTCAGTATTTGCACTGCTTGTCATCTTTTGCATATTGGTGTTTGTCTTGTTGGGCATAGACTTTCATTGATTCTATTGTATTTCTTGTATTTACTGTAAACGCCCACAAAATGAATCTTGGGGTTGTATATTGTGACATATATGTACTTAGATAATTGTACTTTAATCATATTGTGAAGACAGTTAAATGATGTGAGGCTAATTTACTGCATTAGAGAGTTAAATTCTGATACAAATTCTGAGAAATATTTGCTAATTAGCTATGCACATATTTAATGCAATTAAATATTTGAACAAACACTTCTGGTCAAGAGTGAGGAAAGCGTAGATTTCGAGCACTGCATTACCACTTAAGCTGAGAGGTTAAGTAATGATTAATAAATGGAAGAATTTCTTCACACAATTTATGAGTAATCGTACAGGGATGTTGAAATCTTTAGATCCATTTGTTAGGGTGTGACGGGCTTTTTAGATGTCTGGAACGAATGATGACATAGTATTAGCATATTACTATTACAGAAATAAGTTGTTCTTTACTGATGTGTTTCCTGTTTTTAAAACTAGTTGTGCCATCCTTTTGTGTAATTGTCAGCAATATATACCATCAAAGTAGGAACATGATCAATTTCTCCTTAGTTTTCCAACTGCCCCTTATGACTGCTGTGCCACTCGTGAATATTTCATTTAATAAAGAAAAACTTACCAGCCTGCATCTCTTTCGTCAGCAGTTCATAATAAAGATAAATTTTCTAACTTAGTATGTGGTCAAAGTCTGAGTTGAGCTGGAGACTAGTTATTATCATATTTGATGTCTTGTTTTGACCTGCACCAGATTGCAGAATTGGAACGGATATTGCAATTACCAGTAAAACACAGACTTTACCAGTAATTGAAAAGTCCTGATTTTAGAATAATTGTCAGCAACATGGACAGATAACTCGGTGGTAAATCTGGCAAAAGCCTGGTGTATCGATGTGCAGTACCGAGCTTGGCTATGCTGGTCAGTATTCCAAAGTCTCTATGGGGGAGGGAAAAATAAATTTTGAGATGTATTCATCTAAATGTGGTGTTGGGTTATCATGTTTGAACTCTTTGTTTCCATGTTTTAAAAAATAAAAAAAAATCACCTCCTTACTGCTATGGCCATTGATTTCAGTTATGTTGTTGGGAACTGCGACAGTGCCTTAAGCAAACAAGAGAATGTCTGTGGATGATGGAAATGCAAGCTTCACACATGCTGGAGGATCTCAGCAGGCCAGGCAGCATCTATGGAAAAGAGTAAACAGTTGATGTTTCAAGCCGAAACCCTTCATCAGGACTGGGAAATAAAAGCTGAAAAGTCATAGTAAGAAGGTGGGGAGGAAGAAGCACAAGATGGTAGGCGATAGGTGAATTCAGGAGAAGGGTGGGTGAAGTAAAGAGCTGGGGAGTTAACTGGGGAAAGAGGTAAAAGGCTGGAGAAGGGTGGGGGGATCCGATTGGAGAGGACAGAAGACCATGGAAGAAAGGGAAGGAAGAGGAGCACAAGAGGGAGGTGATAGACAGTTAAGGAGATAAAGTGAGAGAGGGAAATGGGAATGGTGAAGGAGAGGACGGACCATCACCGGAAGTTTGAAAAATCAGTGTTGGAGGCTACAGCTACCCTCCATCCGCCAAAAAAAGCGGAATCTCGCGGTAGCTGTTGTAACGTGGATGAAATTACCAGAGAGACAGAGTCACTGGTAGATACAAAGCAGCTTCTTTATTCAACACAACAAGGTACAGCAGGCATCTTAACGGACAGAGACGCTTTCTGCAGAAAGGTCTGCTAGCTAATTGTGGGCTCGATATTTATATGCTAAACACAAAGGCAATCATTACAGACAATGCATCCTATTGAAGCTACATACAAAATCTCACACCATCCTTTCCTCCTGACGCCAACATCCACAACCTTTAGAAATGTAAGTTAAGTCTACGATACATTTATTTGGCATTTCCCGTGCTAACATAGAAGACAATTAATACAATTAATATTTATAATGTATAGGTGTGGTGATACTGCCTTCGAAATTACATTATCAGGTCAAACTACCAGAAGTATCTGGCATTCACACCTTTTAGGAAGTCCATTGTGGTGGACTCAATCCACAGTCCTTTGTCAAACAGTTAAAATAGAAGTCTGGTGGCCAAAGTCATTTAAGTGTTAACAAATCATCTACCCAAAAAGAAATCCACCCGAACAGTAGCCACCCATTTCAATTCTACTTCCCATTCCCATTCCAACATGATAGTCCATGGCTTCCTCTACTGCCGTGATAGGGCCACACTCAGGTTGGAGGAGCAACATCTCATATTCCATCTGAGTAGTCTCCAACCTGATGGCATGAACATCAATTTCTCAAACTTCTAGTAATTCTCCCCCCGCCTCACCTCCCCATTCCGATTTCCCTCTCCTTACAATATCTCCTTACCTGCCCTGCCCATCACCTCCCTCTGGTGCTCCTCTCCTTCCCTTTCTTCCATGGCCTTCTGTCCTCCCCTATCTGATTCTCCCTTCTCCAAGCTTTTATCTCTTTAACCAATCAACTTCCCTACTTCTTACTTTACCCCACCTCCTGTCCCGGTTTCACCTATCACCTACTACCTTGTGCTCCTGCCACCTTCTTACTCCCAACATTTCATCTTTTTTCTCCAGTCCTGATGAAGGGTCTCAGCCAGAAATGTCATAGTCATAGTAGTCATAGTCATACTTTATTGATCCCGGGGGAAATTGGTTTTCGTTACAGTTGCACCATAAATAATAATTAGTAATAAACCATAAATAGTTAAATAGTAAAAAGTAAATTATGCCAGGAAACAAGTCCAAGACCAGCCTATTGGCGCAGGGTGTCTGACCCTCCAAGGCAGGAGTTGTAGAGTTTGATGGCCACAGGCAGGAATGACTTCCTATGATGCTCTGTGTTGCATCTCGGTGGAATGAGTCTCTGGCTGAATGTACTCCTGTGTCCACCCTGTACATTATGTGGTGGATGGGAGACATTGTCCAAGATGGCATGCAACTTGGACAGCATCCTCTTTTCAGACACCACCGTCAGAGAGTCCAGTTCCATCCCCACAACATCACTGGCCTTACGAATGAGTTTGTTGATTCTGTTGGTGTCTGCTACCCTCAGCCTGCTGCCCCAGCATGCAAAAGCAAACATGATAGCACTGGCCACCACAGACTCTTAGAACATCCTCAGCATCGTCCGGCAGATGTTAAAGGACCTCAGTCTCCTCAGGAAATGGAGACGACTCCGACCCTTCTTGTAGACAGCCTCAGTGTTCTTTGACCAGTTCAGTTTATTGTCACCTCGTATCCCCAGGTATTTGTAATCCTCCACCATGTCTACACTGACCCCCTGGATGGAAACGGGGGGTGGGGGGGTACCTTAGCTCTCCTCAGGTCTACCACCAGCTCCTTAGTCTTTTTCACATTAAGCTGCAGATAATTCTGCTCACACCATGTGACAAAGTTTCCTACCGTAGCCCTGTACTCAACCTCATCTCCCTTGCTGATGCATCTAACTATGGCAGAGTCATCCAAAAACTTCTGAAGATGACAAGACTCTCTGCAGTAGTTGTCCGAGGTGTACATGGTGAAGAGAAAGGGAGACAAGACAGTCCCCTGTGAAGCTCTAGTGCTGCTGATCACTCTGTCAGACACACAGTGTTGCAAGCACACGTACTGTGGTCTGCCAGTCAGGTAATCAAGAATCCATGACACCAGGGAAGCATCCACCTGCATCACTGTCAGCTTCTTCCCCCAGCAGAGCAGAGTGGATGGTGTTGAACGCACTAGAGAAGTCAAAAAACATGACCCTCACAGTGCTCGTTGGCTTGTCCAGGTGGGCGTAGACACGGTTCAGCAGGTAGACGATGGCATCCTCAACTCCTAGTCAGGGCTGATAGGCGAACTGGAAGGGATCTAAGTATGTCCTGACCATAGGCCGGAGCAGCTCCAGAACAAGTCTCTCCAGGGTCTTCATGATGTGGGAGGCCAATGCTAACGGTCTGTAGTCATTGAGGCCACTAGGGTGCGGCGTCTTCGGCACAGGGACGAGGCAGGATGTCTTCCACAGCACAGGAACCCTACGGAGCCTCAGGATCAGGTTGAATACATGGCGAAGTACTCCACAGGCTTTGAGCACCCTGGTACTGACACCATCTGGTCCTGCAGCCTTGCTTGGGTTGAGACGTTTCAGCTGTCTTCTCACCTGTTCAGCTGCGAAGCCCACAGTGGTGGTTTCGTGTGGGAAAGGGGTATAGTCATGAGAGCAGGGTGGGGGACTGTGAGGAGGGGTAGGAGGGGAGAGTGGAATATGTGTTGGTTGGGGGCTGACAACAGATGGCTCGTGGGGGATGGGCAGGGGCCACAATGTCAAATCTGTTAAAGAACAGGTTAAGTTCATTGGCCTTGTCCACACTGTCTTCAGCTCCTCTGTTGCTAGTTTGCCAGAACCCAGTGATGGTCCTCATCCCCCTCCAGACCTCTCATGTTGTTCTGCTGGAGTTTCCACTCAAGCTTTCTCCTGTACCTGTCTTTAGCCTCCCTGATCCTGGCTTTCAGGTCCCTCTGTGGGTACGTCCACACTACGCTGGGTAATTTTGAAACCGAAGCTTTTTCTCTTCGTTTTGCCCTCCCGTCCACACTGAGCCAGCGTTTTCAGCCCCGAAAACGGAGATTTTTGAAAACACTCTCCAGAGTGAATAAATCTGAAAACGCTAAATATCCGGCGTAGTGTGTGCGGGGTAAACGGAGAGATTTAAAATCGTTGTCATGACAACACCACAACAACAATGCTTTTTTCTGCTTCTGCTTGGTACTGCGCAAGCTCTTATAACGCGCAGTCGGTGTGATCGGTGTGAGAGTTAAATTGTAAAGTGAGCTTTTTTGACTATTTAAAAACGCTGTCATGACGTGCCGGAACGGATGTTCGTTGTTTTCTTGAACGCCACCATCTAACAATTTCAGAACAGACGGACGAGACTGAAGCCAGTTGACCCATAGCTTACTGAATAAATAAGTATACTCACTTCGCCCTGTTTTCTGTCCTTGCTTGTATGAAGGTGGTTTACCTATTTATGCAAGTACTTCTCTGACAATAGATGTGTAACAGCCTAATGTAACATTGTATGGAAATACAAGATAACGCTGATGCAGATGTTTTATACATTTAACACGGTGCTTTATTAATGTAACAGAGTTAGTCAGTTTTTCAAAGTTCGTCGTCAGCTGGGTCATACTGTCCGTGAACTCCCTGTCGGTTACCTCCATACGCTCCAGTATTTGTTTTTTTTAAGTTTTAAGTCCTGCTGCGCGAGAGCCAAGAGCAATTCCTTTAAAGTTTTTTCTATTCTGTAAGTGGACAAACGCGCACTAAGTATATCGTTTCTTCTTCGTTTGTTTTCTGTGTCCTGCGCATGCCCAGTAGGAGGAGATTCGCCCAAATATCCCCCTAATGTGGACGGAGATGTTTTGAAAAACGCTTAGTGTGGACGCCTGTCGTTTTTACTCGAAACCGGCGTTTTCAAAATTATCCGGCGTAGTGTGGACGTAGCCTGTATTGCCCTCAGCTCCTCCCTATTTCCATCTCTAAACACCCTCTTTTTAGCGTTCAGGATGTCATTAATGTCCTTTGTTACCCATGGATTGTTATTTGAATAACAAAGGGCATTGCAGTCCACACAGAAGTTGATGTAATCAGTGATGCCATGAGAGCCGACTTCAGGTGACGGTGGAAACGCTCCACTAGTCCATTCGACTGTGGGTGGTAGGCAGTTGTGTGGTGTAGCTGTGTTCCTAAAAGGCTGGCCATAGCTGACCACAGGCTGGAGGTGAACTAGGCGCCCCTGTCGGAGGTAATGTGGGCTGGTACCCCGAAGCGTGCTACCCAGGTTGCAATCAGTTCTCGGGCGCAGGATTTGTAAATGTCGACTACTTACTCTTTCCCATAGATGCTGGCTGGCCTGCTGAGTGCCATCAGCAGAAATTGTTGATTAAAATAGCATGAAATCTTATGTGAATCTGTTCTTTATCTGTCCATCCCAGAATGCATAGCATAAGAGAAATGAAAAAGGAGCAAAGTTTGTGTCTTGAGTTCAAACTAAAGTAGCACGCAAAGAAAACGTGGAGAGACAATTTACTTGCACTGTTTCACTTTATGCACTGTTTAAATATGCAAATAGTTTTATGCATAAATTTATTGAAGTAGCAACACTCACAACATGCTAGAGGAACTCAGCAGGTCGGGCAGCATCCGTGGAAGTGATCAGTCAACGTTTCGGGCCAGAACCCTTCGTCAGGCCTGAAACGTTGATTGATCGTTTCCACGGATGCTGCCCGACCTGCTGAGTTCCTCCAGCGTGTTGTGAGTGTTGCTTTGACCCCAGCATCTGCAGAGTATTTTGAATTTATTGAAGTACTTTTTTTTTTGTAACTATTATCAATCTTTCTCTGAGTAATAAGTGACTAGATTAGATTTGGAGCATTGGGAAGCACAGTGGTGCAGCCAGAAGAGCTGCTGCTGCTTCATAGCATCGGCACCCTGGGTTCAGTCCTGGTCTTGATGCGGAATTTGCATACGATCTCTGTGATCACGTAGATATCTCCAGATAATCTGACTTCCTTCCAAGTAGTAAAGAAAATCAGGTTGGTTAATTGGCCTCTGTAAATTGCCCTGAGAGTAAGTGAGTGGCACTAATCAGGGAAAATCTTTGGGAATGTAGAGAGATTGGTTTACAAGGGGAAATTCAGGGAATGGGATTTTCTGACCTCCTGTGAGTAGGTTAAGTGACCTCCTGCATCATAAGAAAATAAGGAAAACTTGTCTCTTACAAGTGAAATACAAACATCACTATTTCATAACTGCAAACATTATTTTTATTATTTTAATTAAAATTTCAATTAAAAAGTAACTGTCAAAATTAAACTACTTTCTGTTTGTAATAGGTAAGTAAAATATTTTAGTAATGTTTTACACTCTGCTAGAATTAATTATAACATCAATTCCACTAATAAGACTTTGATTTACAGGTTCTTGTCTTACTTGGCAGAGCAGTGAATATATTTCCCCTCTCCTATCTTCTGAATTTCTTTCGAGATCATAAAATTACTCCTAAAATGATGTTTGTTATGTGGTTTAGTGGTAAGTAAATTTTAGATTTAATGCTCCCTTAAATTATAGGATATATTTAAATTTTAAATCTTGAATGTAAATCTTTGTAAGATGTTATTGACAAATCAAGGTACAGACAGATAGTGTGTATATAAAAGAAGTTCAGTCATGATTTTATTGAATAGTACAGCAGGTACGAATGGCCTGATACCATTAAAATTGCTTTTAGGAACACAAGTAGGAGCATAAATAGTTATGTTTTTATGCTCATCAGTTTCTTAAAATTGAATTTTATATTTTACCATAATACGCTAAACATCCACGTAATTGATCACATAAAATTTGTAATAGATGAGCACTTTAGATTGTTTTATATCTTTAGCATCTTGAAGTGCTTCACAGAAGTATAATTGGACAAACGTGCAGACAAATTTTTAAAAAAATACCCAAATTCCTAGCAAATTGGATTTGTCGGAGGAAGGTTTCAAACAAACTGCTTTAGGTGGAGAATGCTCCTACCTTTTCATTTTTCTTTCAAATCAAGTACAATTAAAGTGCTCTTAGTTTTCAGCCTGAAATGTCAAGAATTTCTTTCCTCCCATCAATGCTGCTCAGCCCTTTGAGTTCTTCCAGCAGATTGTTTGTTGCTTTTGATTATATAGTTGCATTATTTCTTAATTTCAGCCCCAGAAGCTTTTCTGCACTTATTTGACCACCTGCCTCCTTCCTGTTGGGGTGGAGGTGCGGGGGGGGGGGGTTAGTCAGATGAAACAATACTGTAGCCATCAGACCAGACAGCCATCTGAGCAAAATATAATATCTGAATGTTTGGCATGTATCTCTGAGGTAGAATACAGATATGTCTGTTATGTCCACCATTTAGAATTAGTGCTTTTATACCTAACATTTGTGGATTCGACATCCACTCCAAAGAACTTGTGGATTCGACGTCCACTCCAAAGAATTGATCATATTAATCCAGACAGGTATCTCGAAGCATTGCAGTGATGGTAGTGCTTTACTTTAAATGAGGCCACTTGTGAGGTAAACATGGAAGATCCGCCTGGCACTCTTTGAAGAAGAGGAGCATATCCACAGAAATTCTGCAAAACTTTCCAATATATAACAAGTAATATTTATCCTCAACTTTTACAACTTTTCAAACAATTCCTGGTTAATTACCTCACTGCCATTAATGTCTAGTTGTCAGAAGTATTTTCGTGGCTGAAAAGAGCATTTAATGATACCTTGAAGGACTTGGTATAAATCTAAACCTTTATTTTATAATGACTTACCCACTCATCCCTTTACTGTGATGAACGGAATTGCTTCAACTTGTGTAATGTTGACTAATCATTATTCCGTATGTATCACTGATAACACAATCTTGCTGATTCTTGGATTTTAAAATGTGTGGAAATAAAAGCAAACAAGTAGACCTATAAATAATTATAATTTATAACCCTATCCAAAGATTTTAATCTAAGAGTTTTTCTTAATTATAATTCAGATGGTTGTTTATACTTCATGGTCTTTGCACTTCGCCTCAAAAAATTTTAAAACACTCAATTCCATTTTTAATAAAACATCCCCTTTCTGATTGAATTTGCAGTGTTTCAGACTTTATTTTAAAATTGCGAGACACAGTACTACTGATTTTAAGCTTCTAATTATTGTGCAAAATCTAACATTTAATTCACTATTTTTAAAATATTAGGTCTTCGTGGTGCCATTCCTTATGCTTTGAGTCTACATTTGGAGCTGAAACCAATAGCGAAGCGCCAGCTTATTGGAACAACCACCATAATCATTGTGCTTTTCACAATTCTGGTTTTGGGTGGGGGAACAATGCCTCTGATCAGACTGATGGACATTGAGGATCCCAAAACCCGTCGAAGAAATAAGAAAGATATTACACTCAGCAAAACTGAAAAAATGGTATGTGAATTCATATCCTTTGGTACTCATTATCTTGACATAGGAACCTTGCTATAGACATCAAAGCAGACAGCTGCTGTGTACATACATCTACTGATGCTTCTGGACACATCTTCAGGGCTGATCAGACCCCAGCTTGTTTGTAGATGACTAGCTACTTATGGCTCCCCTCATTTGAGCCACAGCCATCTTGAGGCCCTCTCTGCTGCATCGGTGGTACTACAGATGGCTCTTCTCTTCCTCTCTCCCTCGATGCCCAAGTTGCTGAAGGCTCTGGCTAAGGAACAGGCTGCGAATCCCCTATATCCAGCCTCCACTGGGAGACACCTCGCTCTCCATCCAGCCTGCTGACAGTTGCTGACCAGTCCTGCATACTTGGGAGAGCTTCCTTTCAAAGGCCTCTTCCAAACAATCTTCCCATGGGACTGTCAGCTCCAGCAGCACCACTTGTTTAGTAGACTCAGACACTAGGACAATGTCTGGTCGCAGGGTGGTGGCTGCGATATGGTTGGGGAACTTCAGCTGCCATTCGAGGTCCACCAACAGCTGCCAGTCCCTTGCAGAGGTCAGGATGCCTGCAGATGTTCTTTTGGTGGGCATTGGCTGCTCCCCAGCTCTGACAAAGGCAATGGTCTGCTTGGAGGTTCGGGACCGCTTCGCCCACAACTTCTGCACTGATGGCTTCAGCGATGGTCTTCAGGACCTGATCATGCCTCCATCGGTACGGTCCCTCACCAAGTGCCTTTGCGCAGCCGCTGAAGATGTGCTCCAGGGTTCCTCACTTGGAGCACAGTAGGCACGTAGGTGACTCTGCCTTGCCCCATGTGTGCAGGTTTGATGGGCTTGGAAGCACATCGTACACTGCCTGGATGAGAAATTGGATGCGGTGTGGTTCGGCTTTCCAAAGATCAGCCCAGGTCACTTTCCTCTCAACCGCATTCTCCCATCTTGTCCAAGCTCCCTGTTGCTTCATTCCCGCCATCGTGCAGGTTCTCATCTCCTCCACCACTGCTCTCACCTCCTCCTGAACTGGACGACGCCTTTCCTTCCCTCTGGTGTCCATTTGGGGAGTTGGAAAGGATCCTAGCCCAGCTCGGCCTCGTGTGATCACTCCCACCAGCCTCCTGTGACGCAGCCTTGCCTCTGCTTCCTGAACTGCTTCCTCTGCTCTCCACTTCCTGCCAGTCCTCACTTGGATCCCTGCTCTAGCCACCTTCGGATCGCTTGAGTCCCTGTACTGTATCACTTCTCTAGCTCTTGTTACATAGAACATAGAACAGTACAGCACAGTACAGGCCCTTCAGCCCACAATGTTGTGCCGACCCTCAAACTCTGCCTCCCATACAAGCCCCCACCTTAAATTCCTCCATATACCTGTCTAGTAGTCTCTTAAACTTCACTAGTGTATCTGCCTCCACCACTGACTCAGGCAGTGCATTCCATGTATCAACCACTCTCTGAGTAAAAAACCTTCCTCTAATATCCCCCTTGAACTTCCCACCCCTTACCTTAAAGGCATGTCCTCTTGTATTGAGCAGTGGTGCCCTGGGGAAGAGGCGCTGGCTGTCCACTCTATCTATTCCTCTTATTATCTTGTACACCTCTAACATGTCTCCTCTCATCCTCCTCCTCTCCAAAGAGTAAAGCCCTAGCTCCCTTAATCTCTGATCATAACGCATACTCTCTAAACCAGGCAGCATTCTGCTAAATCTCCTCTTGAATTCCTCCTCCAATGATTTGAAGGGCAGTTGCAGTTTGTTGTGGTGTCCATAGAGTGCAATGCTGCTCAGGCTCTTTGGCAGCCCTTGCCATCTCCTGAGGTAGTTACTACAGACATTCCACCTCTCCCGGAAATTCCAGGAGTCTCCTGCATATTAATAGTGGCTCCCTGATGCCCGCAAGTTATATACAATGTCCCGGAAATTGATTTTTTTGAGAGTGAGCGTGAGAGAGCGCGCGAGAGAGAGCAAGCGCAAGAGAGCGCATGAGAGAGAGCGCGAGCAAGAGCCAGAAAGCAAGCGCGAGAGAGCAAGCGTGAGTGAGAGCGAGCGAGAGAGCGAGAGGGTTCCAAAAAAAGTCAGAGTGGCAGAGTGTTCCAAAGAAAGAAAATATAAAACGTATGTCACCCCAGACTACACTAAAGTGTACCCCTGCCGAACAGGGGTCAAAGATAATGACAGTGTTGCTCACTGCACTGTTTTCAACAGTGACTTTTCTATTGCCCATGGTGGGTTAAGACTGTAAAAGACACGCTGAGGTGAGTTTAACAGGTGTCATTCGCTCATTAGCATAGCGAATGTTATTTAAACTAGCTGGCTAGCTGCTAAGGAGCTACTCTATTGCAGACATCCCACCTCTCCTGGACGTTCCGGGAGTCTCCCGCAAATTGATGGTGCTACCTCCCTGAAATGAGTTTTTGCAGGGTGGGATGTCTGTTAGTAACCCTCTTCTCTAAGCCTTCGACTGTCGAGATCGGAACTGCATAGACGAGGAGGGGCCACAGGATTCTGGGAAGAATGCCATGCTGATACACCCAGGCTTTAAACTTCCCAGGTAGGCCAGACTTGTCCACAGATTTCAGCCAGCCATCCAACTCGGTGCAGGTCGCCTGAATGGATGTTGCGTCCCTTAAAGAGTTGTCAGAAACCTCGCTTAAGCTCTTGACTGGTTTTTCTGTGATGGTTGGGATGGCTGTGCCTGCGATGCTGAACCGGAACTTGTTCTCCACCTTCCCTTTCCTCAGCACCATCGAACTTGATTTGGCAGGTTTGAAACGCATCCGGGCCCACTCCACCAACTTTTCGAGCCCCTGCAGAATCCACCGGCAGCCTGCGACTGATCCTGTGGTGACTGTGAAGTCATCCATGAATGCCTTGATAGGTGCTTGCTGTTGAGCAGAATTAATCCTGGGCCCTCTGCACTCTAGTTCAGCAGACTTAGTGAGCATGTTCTTGGCTAGGGAGAACAGTGTCACTGAGATTGGCATCATCACAGGGTGCACTATCTCCACCTTGTGCCGGGTTGATGTAATTGCTTCTGAAGAGACCCTCATCCTGAAGTTGCTGTAATAATCAGCGATAAGGTCTCTGATTCTGCTGGGGACGTGATATTTGGTCAGTGTAAGCTGCACCAGCTTGTGCAGGATGGAGCCATATGCATTTGCCAGGTCGAGCCACAACACTGACAGGTTGCCCTTGTTCTCTCTGGCCTCCCTGATGAGCTGTGTCACCACACCGATGTGCTCCAGACAGCCCAGCATCCCTGAAATGCCACCCTTCTGGACTGATGAATCAATATAGGTGTTCTTTGCTAGGTAGGTGCACAGCCGGTTAGAAACTGCACTGAAGAAGATCTTTGCCTCGACACACAGCAGAGAGATGATGCGGAACTGATCTATTTGGGTGGCATTTTCCTCCTTCGGGATCCACACCCCTTCAGCCACTCTCCACTGTTCTGGGATCTTCCACCTTCTCCAGAAGGTTCTCAGGATCTTCCACAGACACAGCAGGAGTTTGGGGCAGTTCTTGTACACTTTGTACGAGGTGCTGCTTGGTCCTGGAGCCAAGCTTGCCCTTGCTTTGTGGACGACCTCTCTGACTTCCTTTAGCTGCAGCTCTAATATGTCGAACTGCACATCCAGTTCAGGTGGGTCTATTAGGATATTGCACTCTCCCAACTCCTGCTCTCTTTCAGGTTCATTATATATCTTCTTCAGATGTTGGTCTATGTCTTCCTGCGAACAAGCCAGTTTCCCACTGCGCTTCTCCCCCAGCAGCACCTTGGTGAACTTGAAGGGATTGGCGATAAAGGCAGCATGTTTTTGAGCCCTTTCACGACGCCGCCTCTGATGCCACTCTGCCCGGCGGAGGACCCTGATCTTCTTTCGTAGAATGCACATCAGCTGGGCCAAGCCAATGCGCTCCTCTTCTCCTGCCTCCTTGTATTGGGACTTCAGTGCTTTCATCTGCTGCCTGATGTTTTGAATCCTCAACGCTCTTTGGTTCTTCGAGTAAGGTATTTTGGAGCCTTTCTTCTCTCTCTGAACCGTTCAGCTGCGATGCTGACAATGATTGTTGTCATGGCTTGTAGCTTCCTATCGACCCCTCCCTTTGCCATTACCTCCAGAATTTGGTTGACATCTTCGTCGACCTGCTTCCACAGTGAAGTCATGTTAGCTGCAGGCCATTTGATCCGCCTCCTGTTAGACTTGATGTTAGAGGGATTAGTTTGCAACACTTGGAGGTTCCGGGCACTATGAGGTGATTCCGGGCCTGGCACCTCCTTTGTCTCGGCAGGTTGGACACCTGCACGTTGTGCCGCTCCTGCTCCCGCCAAACACTTCATCCTCGCTTGGTGGATCTTCAAGCCGCGATCGTTCTTGCAGATTTTGCCACATGCACACTGCTTGCTCATAGTCGTTTGTTCATTGCCTGGGTCTGATGCCGTTGTGTCTGTCCGACTGGGGTGCTCATTCTCTCCCCCCCCCCCCCCCCGGCACCCCTGGGGGTATCTTTCCCTTAGATTCATTGTAGCTTTTGTGGGGGTCCTCCTCTCAGAGGTAGCACTGAGTCAAGTAGAATGTCACAGTGAAACCACAATCACAATTTGCATGTGAAAACCTCTGTTCTTCACTTGTGACTGAGGTGGAAGTATTGTTTTGAATGACGTCATTTTACATCATCTTTAGAATTCTGTGCATTTGCTACATATTTTGTACGTATATTTCATATTTGTTGCACTAATACAACCTGGAAGTAAAAGTTTCAGTGTGACTTTTTAAAATGTAATACCTAATTTGTAATTGACAGTTCAATTGATTTTATAGCTACAACCCTATTTTAATAGGCAATTCTAACTGATTGCTGTTGTTTTCAGGGCAACACTATTGAATCTGAGCATTTATCGGAGCTAACCGAGGAGGAATATGAGGCACAGTACATCAAACGACAAGACCTTAAAGGCTTCATGTGGTTGGATGCTAAATATTTGAACCCTTTCTTTACACGAAGACTTACTCCTGAGGTTAGCCAATCTAGTTTTCTTAGAATTGAAGTGAACCTTTGCATGAGATATAGCTACTAACCAAAATTGTCAGTACCTGTTTTTTTTTTTTGTTTGGTTTTTTTTGTGTTTTTTTATTTTTGGGAGGGTTTTTTGTGATTCTTAAGGGGTTGTTACAGCACATCTGTTTGTTCGAGTTACAGTTTGTGTTATACCACAACCATACAACATTTTTTTTTTGTTAAGCAGCAGACATGACATCTGATTCGCATATGCACAGCATTGGTGAGATTAAACTTGTCAGCTGGAATGTACGGCGGATGAATAGTCCACTGAAGAGAGGGGAAGGTGTATGCACATCTTCGTACACTCAAAGCTGATATTTGTTTTCTCCAAGAAATGCACATTAAGAAACCAGCAGCGAAAGTGCTTCGTCCCTCCTGGGCATCTCAGGTCTACCAGTCGAATTTTAGTACAAAAACTAGAGGTGTTGCAATCCTAATAATAAAAAAAAACCACACCGTTTATTCACACACAAACTATCGCTGACTTGAGGGGCAGGTATGTAATAGCAAGTGGAATATTAAACTCCATACCATTAACACTAGTGAATGCGTACATGCCCAACTTTGACGATCCAATTTTTCTTTTCAGAACATCTTTAAGGCCATGCATAATCTGTCTGACTCTAACATAATTGCAGGTGGAGACTTTAATTGCATTTTAGACTCCCTCCGAGATAGACAATGTCCCCAAGTTTGTTCACTTAAAAATAGTGTAACACTTAACAATCTCATGCAATCGTATAACGTAGTAGATATTTGGAGGCTTCTCAATCCCACGAAGAAGGATTTTTCATATTTTTCGGCAGTACACAAAATTTTCTGTTAGATTTGAAATTGGTCTTGTCAGTAGTTGGTTGCAATTATCATAATATACATACTGGATCATACTCCTGTCTCCCTTATACGTAAATGAACCATAAAAGAGGTGAATATAGTTGGCATTTAAATAATGCTTTGCTAAAGGATAAGGATTTTTGCTGTTACCTTTCAGATAAGATAGATCTATACTTAAACACCAATGATGTGGGCGGTGTTAATGATTCCACTCTTTGGGAGGCTATGAAGGCGGTTATTAGAGGTTGAATAATAGCATAGGAGACAGCGGGAAAAAGAAGATTCAAGAAAAGGTTAACTGAAATAGATGATCAGTTGGCAAATCTGGAAGCTTCTTACAAAGTAAACCATGAAGCAGAATTACTTAATAAGATTACTGCCTTAGGGTATGAGTATAATTCTATGATGTCCAAGAGTGTTTCAAAACTACTGACACAAGTCAGACAGAGGTATTTTGAGCTTGGTGAAAAGCCCCATAAGTTATTAGCCTGTCAGTTAAGACAGATACAGGCCTCCAGGGCCACACATCGTATAAAGGGCAAACAACAGGAATTCTGCAGATGCTGGAAATTCAAGCAACACACATAAAAGTTGCTGGCGCATCCCTTACTCACTCTTCCTTCAGTTAGTCCTGACGAAGGGTCTCGGCCTGAAACGTCGACTGCACCTCTTCCTAGAGATGCTGCCTGGCCTGCTGCGTTCACCAGCAACTTTTATGTATAAACGAAAAAGATGACTTTTTATTGACAGACCTGGAAAAAATTAATAAGTGTTTTGTGGAGTTCTTTGCTAATGTTTACCAGTCACAAGGCAGTCCGGACATTGAAGCTATGGAAGCATTTTTTGATAATTTGAATCTGCCCACACTGTCAACAGATTCAGTAAATACACTTGATGCTGATATAAGCCTAGGTGAGATCAAGAAGGTCATCTCCTCCCTCTCCAATAATAAGGCAGCGGGTCCGGATGGTTTTAGCATGGAATTCTTCAAAGTATTTGGTCCAAAATTGTCGCCTCTGCTCTTACGAATGTTGAATCACTCTAGGTTAGCTTCCAGATTGCCACCCACTTTATGTAAAGCCAATGTCTCCCTGATTCCAAAACCAGGTCGTGATCCCGAGGTGGTTTCATCATATCGCCTCATTTCGCTGCTGCCCATTGAAACCTAAATTCTTGGGAAAGTCCTGACCAATAGGTTAAAAGAACACATTTGTTCTATCATTCATCCAGATCAAAATGGCTTTATGCCAGGTAAACATATGTATTTTAATTTGTGCCATCTTTTCAATATTTTCTATACAAAGCATGCAGAAGAGGCTGTAGTCATCTCATTAGATGCGCGGCATGTGTTTGGCCAAGTGCAATGGCCGTATGTGATGTTTGCTCTGAAGAAATTTGGATTTGGACCACCCTTTATTAAATGGATTGAGATAATTTATTCACACCCATCTGCTTCTATTATCACTAATCAGAATATTTCCTCCCCTTTTGCAATTCATTGTGGGACTCGTCATGGCTGCCTCCTTTCTCTGTTTTTGTTTGCAGTTATCATTGAGCCACTGGCTGTTAGCATCTGACAGGACCCTTTGATATCTCCCTATTGATATGCATGGACATAAACATCACCTTTCGTTATACGCTGACGATATCCTTTTATATATCTCCAGCCCACAAACATCAATACCCACCCTTCTGACTCTAATTAATAATTTTGGCAGTTTCTCAGGTTTCTCTATTAATTGGGATAGGAGTGAACTAATGCCAGTCACTGCAGTGATTAATACAGCGTATTTACAGTCCATTCCCTTTAAAATAACTTATGATAATTTTTCCTATCTTGGTGTGACTATTACAAAAAACCCAAATGATCTTTTGCAAGTGAATTGGCGAAAGAAAGTTGAGCAGGTTAAATGCAATATTGACTTTTGGAAAACCCTTCCAGTTTCTTTGGTGGGGAGGGTTAACGCAATCAAGATGATTGTACTGCCACGATTTCTTCATCTTTTCCAGTCAATTCCATGTTTTATTCCTCTGTCATATTTTAAGCAATTGGATTCAATTATTATACCCTTCATTTGGAATTATAAAGCCATTAGAATTACTAAAAAACACTTGTCAAAGCCCAAGGAAGCAGGTGGTTTTGCCCTACTGAATGTTAAAATGTATTACTGCTCTGCCCACCTATCCATTTTTGCATGGTGGAAAAAAGGCCCACCCTCTACCTCAGACTCACGCCCAGCATGGTTACTCATAGAGCGAGTGCTTTGTAAGAAGGCTTCCTTACCAGCTCTCCTTAATAGCCCCACTGCAGTAAATAAGTCACATTTTAGTAACAGCTTTGTGGTCGGCAGCACCATAAGAATTTGGAAGCAGATTCAACTACACATTAAGGCCCCAAAATCTTATATTGACACTCCGATTTGTGACAATCATTCCTTTTTGCCTGGCCTGAATGATACTGTTTTTTCCACCTGGAAACAGAAAGGTATCTGTAGTGTAGGTGACCTATATATTAATGGAAACTTTGCCTCATTCGTGCAGTTACAAGCAGTTTACAATATCCCTGCATCTAGTTTTTTTTTTAGATATTTACAAATTCGAGATTATGTTAGGAAATATATACCTAACCTTAAAGTTTTAGACAAACATGAGTCCCTGGAGGCAATAAATAAATTTGATCTGTTGCTCGTAGAGCGGTATCCTATTTTTATCATAATGGAGCTCGGGTGAACACTGCAGGTCTTAAAAAGGCATGGGTGGATGAATTGGGTATAGAACTGACAGAGGAGGTCTGGAATGAGTGTTTAAAGAGTATACATGATTGTTCGGTCAACGTCAGACACAGACTCATACAGTTTAAAACATTACATAGACTCCATTATTCCAAAGAGAAGTTGCACATCTTCTACCCTGATGTTTCACCAGTTTGTAATAGATGTAAATCTGTGAACAGTAACTTGTCACATTCATTCTGGTCATGTTGTAAGCTTTATGCATACTGGAAAAGTATTTTTCACTGTTTCTCTGAGGCTTTTGGGAAGCGTTGGGAACCAGACCCACTCATAGCCATTCTTGGAGCAACAAGCTCCCTATCTTCAGCCAACATGTATGAAAAAATGACTATTATTTGGAATGGTGATTGCTAAGAAGTTAATCCTGCAAATGTGGGAAATGGACTCTGTGCCTACGTACGATCTGTGACTGAGAGAACTAGCAAATACTTTACATTTGCAGAGACTGAGACTATGTTATGAGGACAGAGGGGACATCTTTGAAAGGATATGGGGCCCTGTATTGGACTTCCTTATGGGGTGAGGACTGAGGTTTTTTTGGTGCGGTACACCTCACCTTTTTGTGGATGTGCTGTATTATTTATTTATTTATTTTTAATTTTTAATTTTTTTTTGTTTGTTAATAATAAAAACATTTAAAATAAAGATTTAAAAAAGACACTGTTGAATCTGAGCATTTATCGGAGCTAACCGAGGAGGAATATGAGGCACAGTTCATCAAACGACAAGATCTTAAAGGCTTCATGTGGTTGGATGCTAAATATTTGAATCCTTTCTTTACATAAAGACTTACTCCTGAGGTTAGCCATTCTAATTTTCGTAGCATTGAAGTGAACCTTTGCATGAGATATAGCTACTAACCAAAATTGTTCTTGCAGTCAGTACCTGTATCCCATGCAAGAAACCACCTGAAGGTGGTTGAAATCTTATCGTACATAATAAGTTTAGCTAGTAAGTAATTGAAAATCTTTAGAGCTCATATTGCACCTGTTCCCAGGATGAGGCTTTCCAGGACATCAGAAATAACCACCTCCTTCAAAGAAATGGAGTATACCTTTCTCCACCATTGATACTGCGCTCCCTTATTTTCCACTGCCTTAACAGGGATAGAGATCATCTTGTCCTCACCTACCACCTCATAAGCCTCCACATCCAACACCTCATTGTCAGCAACTTCTGCCATGTTCAATGGGATCCTACCACCTAACACCTCTTTGCCTATCTCCACATTCTGCAGGAATTGCTCCTTCTGTAATTCTCTTCTCCCCATTAATCTCCCTCCTGGCACTTAACACTAAGTGGCAGAAGTACTATACATGGCTATTCATCTCCTCCCTCACCTTCATTCAGAGCTGCAAACTGTCCTAGTCCTTCCAGGTGAGGCAAATCTGTTGGGGCAACACCTCATATTACGTCTAGGTACGTTCCAACCCGATGGCATGAACATTGATTTCTCCCAATTCTGGTAATTCTTCCCCTCCCCCTTCCCTTTTCAATTCCGCACTCTGGCCTCCCGTGTCTATCACCACTGCCTGGTGCCCCTCTTCCTTCCCCTTCTTCCATGATCCACTCTCCTCTCCTATCGGATTCCTCTTGTCCAGCCCCTTACATTTTCCACCTGTCACCTCCCAACTTCTTACTTGATTTCCCCCCCACCCCCCCACCTTCTTATTTTGGCATCTTCCCCCTTTCTTCCCCCTTCCTTTCCAATCCTGATTAAGGCTCTTGGCCCAAAATGTTGACTGTTTATTCATTTCCATAGATGCTGCCTGCCTGCAAAGTTCCTTCAGCATTTTGTGTGTGTTGCCCTGGATTTCCAGCATCTGCACAATCACTTGTATTTATGAAATTGCATTCTTTTTCTATCATTATGGCAGCATAATTTCACTTATCAAGTTAATGTTCCTTCAATAACAGTAAAATGAGATCTCTTTTTTGATAAAGAGATAGTTTGTTCCAGTATATTTATGAAACAATACTGTTCATTCTAGATCACCTTAAACTCTCACCTCTGTCATTTCAAAGCACTCTACGCTCATTGAAGACATTTTTTAAAATGTTTAACATAAATCTGACTGTTCTTTTGCAAATACTCACAATCAGCAAGTGGTAGTAGACCAGTATTCTGTAGGTCGTCTTGATTGAGAATTAAATATGATCCACTGTACCAGGCAGGAACAGTGCTCGTGCTCTTCAAAACTATGTATCCTGGCATCTTAGTTGAAGTTGTAAAGGCCAAATGAGACCTTCATTAATGTTTTTTTTAAATGAAAGACCATGTAACACGACTAGTCTTGGAAAATGTAGCACTACATAGTCTTATATGATAGTGTTAGGTCTCTGAGGTGGGATTTGAAATCTCAATCTTCCCATTCAGATAACAATGCTACCTTCTGAAATGGAGAATGCAGTTACTTAACAAATTTACTGTAGCCTCTATATTGGACTGAAATATTGTCTTTAATGGATAAATATTGCATAAGATTTGATTTTTTTCCCTCCTCTCTTTTGGAGTAAGGATCCATTTCTCTTTGAAGTCTACCCTCAGGAAAAATTATTCACTGCATTCCCTTGAATGCTAATGTTGTTTCCAATTCATATTTCCTACACTCAATCAATGTGTAAATGGCACTACATAAATACTTCTGGATCAAAATTTTATGACATAGGACCCTTTGTAATTAATTTACTGAGTGTAGTTAAGTTGGTATGATTATAATTGTCCCTCTTGTGGTACCATTTTTGTGCCGAAAATTATTCTCTGTAATCTTGCTGCTAAATTTAATTGATAGCAAAACTTGATACTGTTTGAGACTTAAATTAGTAGTTAACTGCCATTCATTTTTCAATCTAAGGCCGCAATATTGATGATGATGATTTTGGGGGCTTAGGTCTATGGTGCTGTGAGCTCCATACTCAGGGCCAGGGGAATGTGAAAGGGTTGACTGGTCTTCCCTTGGAAACCCATGAATCTTTAAGTAACTAAAACTGAAATAAAATTGACTTGTGTGCTGCAATCGTAGTCCAACTGTACTGTCATTTACTGTATATACCATACTTACTGGCACTTAGGAGAGCAATGAAGGTCCTCCGTCTCTGGCAGTGTTCGGGGCTTGCTTCATCATGTCAGTAACTTCCTCTCAGTTTTCATTTCTACCTGTCATGCAAGTCCCATGGGGAGACTCAGGAATATAGTCGCACTCATCGCTGTTTCTGTAACAATTTTGTTTGACCTCAGCTGAACCCCCGAACTTGGAGGTCTGGTAAACCACTTTTAAGCATAGCTCTCCGCGTCATTGAGGCACGCATTACTCCAAACTACAAGAAGATTGTGGTCCTCTTGGAGAGTATACATCTTAATTAACAGTTTTTGACTTTCTTGCATGTGCCCAGCCTTAATAAAATAAAATTGATTCATTATTTTGTTGATCTCTAAGATAGTGTATATTGGTGAACATAGCAAACAAGCACCATTCTTTAATTAATGTATCTAATATAGCTATAGTTTATGAGGTTATGTAAGTCTGGTTGCCAGTGTTTTCTCATAGATTCAACTAAAATGTTGATTTTGAGACATCACAAATAATCTTGCTTTTATTTTAATAATAAATGAAGTTAAACACATCACTATAATGTTTACATTTCCCGTAGCATATCCACAGCTGTTGGATCTATTTTTATATAATACCAAAATTGGTGATGTTGTCAACCAAAGAATGTAACAGGATCAGTTCAGATATAGGCAGAGAAGTGGTGGATGGAGCTTAATCTGGCCTAATGTGAGGTGATGCACTTTGGGAGATCAAATGTAAACAGGCGGTAACACAAGATCCTTGACAGTGGTGGGGTACAGTGGGATCTTGGGATCCATGTCCGTACACAAGTTGACAGGGTGGTAATGCGTGTGTATGGCATGCCTGCCTTTACCAGTGAGGCAATATTGGGAAGTTATGCTGCAACTTTATAAAATTAGTTAGGCTGCATCTGAAGGACTGCGTTCAATTCTGATCTTTCCATTATAGGAAGGATGTAGAAGGGTCTTACCAAGGAGTTGCCTGGATCGGAGGGCATGGATAAACTTGGTTTGTTTTACCAGGAGTGACAGAGGCTGAGGGAAGATCTGACAGGTTTATAAGATTATGAGGGGCATAGAAGAGTGGACAGCTGTTATCTTTTGGCCAGGGTCAAAATGCCTAATACTAAAGGAGATAGATTTAAGGTAAAAGGAAAAGGAGATAAATTCAAAGGAGATGTGTGGGCAATTATATTTTCCACACAGCATGATGGGTGCCTGGAATTCACTGCCGGGGTGGTAGAAGAAGCAAATACAACAGTGGGGTTCAAGGGGCTCTTAGATTGGCACTTGAATGTGCAGAGAACTAAGGGATATGGACATTGTGTGAGCAGAAGAGAATAGTCAGGCATTTAATTACTAGTTTAATTAGTTCACAACATCGTGGGCTTAAAAGACTTCTTGTGCTGTACTGTCCTATATTCTAGTACTAAAGGGTGCTTGGAGAACAATCAACAGAGGACAAAAGGCTTATTTGTTACCATGTGCAATTAGGGAGAAGCTTGTAAATAAACATCGGATTTTATCAGTACGATTATTTGAACAGGTTTATTTTAGTTATTACACATTCTTGCAATAACTACTGGAACAAATGTTCACAAGTTTTGTATTTTCCCTGAAAATTTCAAATCCAAAACCCATGTGGTTAAATGTGTATTTAAATTTTCTGGTAACAAGTTAATGCCACAAAATATGAAAAAGCTATTTGAAGGGATTGTTCAGTATCAATTGTAAAGTTTGAATTAGTAAAATAACAAAAGTAAAATGTTCAGGTTTCTTTTATTGTCAAAGTACTATCATATTTTTAAATATATATTTTCACAGCATTGTAATAAAGTCACAGTAAAAATGTTTAAAAAAAATAACTGACATGCAAATTGATGACAAAAAAGCTCTTGGTAATAATGTATGTATCTTCATATTTGTAATTTTCCTCAACTCACTAGGACTTGCATCATGGGAGAATACAGATGAAAACATTAACCAATAAATGGTATGAAGAAGTGCGTCAGGGCCCATCAGGTTCCGAAGATGATGAGCAGGAACTGCTGTAGCTTTTCTATTACTGCGCATGAAGATTCAGTTCAAGGACGAGCACCAGTTGGACTAAAATGCACGGCAATGCATTCTGAAGTTCTTAAAGTGCACCTTGTGCTCTTTGTACGATGTTCTAATATTTAAAACGAGAATAAGATATGGATACGCTTATTTCTTGAAAATATTTTGCATGTTCTGATTATTATAATGGTGGACAATTAACACTAATCTAAGGAATATCTATTTTTTTAAATTGGATAAAACTGAATGTATCACACTGGTTTATGCACTTTACTTTCTTGTAAATAAGATGGCAGTTTTATATTCTATCCACTTTTTCTGAGGACTATAGTGACTTACACTTGCCATAGATCTATTATATAACTACTGAAAAGTAAACAGTTGTTGAAATCCCTCTCTCTGAATGTGAGATATTCAGTTGGTTTACTTTGTGGTGCTGAGATACATCCTAGGATGCACTGGGACACATCATCAGTGATGTAAAGTGGGCCCATTAGGTGCTTTGGGCCTTTCAACATTAGACAGCCTCACCCAGACAGCCCAGTCAGGGTTGGTCAGTCTCTGGCTTGTGTCCCAGCAGCATGGTCCACCGGTCACACCTGTTGATCCACAGCCAGCTGAAGACACGCTTAGGACTGTCCTAAATGCTCTTTGCAGGCCCCGTAATGCCAAGGAGGGAGTAGGACCTGCAGACCGAGCAGCCAGCAAAACCTGTACACCCCACATCTATAGGCTCTCAATGTGCCCTCCACTCTGTCTCTGGCACTGCTCTACCAGCTCCTGGTATTTGGACTTAATATGTTCAAACACCTCCTCAGTCTGGCACTGTCAGTTCCACCATGATCACCTGCTTTCTGACAGAATGACCATGTCATTCTTCACTGATGATATTGTGATGAATTCAGGGAACTATAATTGCTTGCAAAATCAACTTTTCAGTCAGTTGCAGTCAGACACCATGGTGAACAAGCCTACTGGTAACCTGGGCTGAAGCAGTGGATGGTCTCCAACTTTGACACAGGCTGTGGGTTTTCTGAGATGGCGGAGGTGCTTACTCATGATAATGGCTGAGGAGGTATATTTTCTGCCACTGCCTTCAGCACCTGGTCATGGCACCAGCGATAGCAGCCTTCTCCCAGGGCTTTTGGGCGGCTGCTGAGGATGTGCTCCAGGGTCCCTTTACCAGGGCAGAGAGGATGTGATGGCGCCTCACGAACACCCCAAGCAAAAAACCTAGGCAGGATGTTGTATACAGCCTGGATCATGAACTTGATTGTCTGTGGTTCTGCCTGCCAGATCTTCCTCTTCAGTGCACCTTCCCGCCTTGTCCAAGCTCCCTAATGCCCCAAGTCAGGATAGAATGAACATAGCACTGCAGTATTCTGTTTTTAGTGTACGTGCTCATCTTTCTGTCTGCTAATATGGTCTTCATTTTTTGGAAAGCTTCTTTCGCCATTGCTATTCTGTATTTGATATCTGTGTCGTACCTGCCGTTACTTGTTATTAGGCTGCCAAGATATTTGAATTTGTTGACTTGTTTGATGTTTGTATTTCCGATCTTGATCACATATTGTGGGATGTTTGTCTTTCTGGAGATGACCATGCTTTCTGTCTTCTTGGTGTTGATTGAGAGGCCTCTGTGATTACTTTTGGCTGCCACTATAGTACTTGTACTCTTCCTGTATTTGTAATTAATTTGAAGGCTTTACCTGTGTTGGTTATTTGACATGAATTTAAGCACGAAGTTAACTTGAATTCTCATGGTGTTCAAAGTCATTGCAGATTGTGCTGGTTTATGAACATCAGATGCTCTGCAAAACTCTTTGTTTCATATAAAATCTGGTACATATTGGAAGATTGAAAAAATTCCTATTTCATATGAACTTTAGTTTGAAATTGGAACTGATTGTAAAGTGTGTGAGATAGCTTTCTGTACTTGATCCATTTGTTGAATGACTTTCACCATCCCATTAGAGGTGGAGAGACAAATGTATTTAAAACAAAATGCTTTTAAAATGTGTATTTTCATTAAGTAAAAATGGCAGTGCAAATTTAAGTATATGACTTGATTATACACATTCCAGCCCACGAATGTATCTGACTAAATATCCCTTAAACTTTTACTTTAGCAAAACAATATACCATGCAGTGCATGGTAAACAATTGTATATTGATTTAATGGCAAGTTGGTTGACTCAGCATGAGTAATCTCTTGGGAAATGTGTTAGTTTTAAAATCTTTAATCTTTATTATTCGAACTCTGTCTATTGCAATCTAAAATATTACATTAAGGTTATAAAATGTGTTTTCGATATGGGTGTACCTTTTTGCTATGGAGCAGTATATTTATGAAAAGGTCTAATTTCTGATCTCAAGTTTCCAAGCAAATTAATTTACTTGGATCTGCCTTTTGAAAATATACCTTATCTGGACGGTGCATATCAGAAACTAAGACTTGCATCATGTTCAAAAAAAGTCTGTACATGTTGCCACAGAGTATATACAGTATATATACACACATAAGTATGAAAATAACCTGATTTTTATTCCAAATGTACGTCATTTTTAAATGTTCACAAGTATTGACTGAAATTTTCAAAAAATACAGCTTTTTTGCTTTCTATCAAGTTCAAAGATCATTGTCCATTTAAAAAAAATTGTTTTCCAATTATTTATTAAATCATTCCCTGAAAAGTTTAGATTCTTCTAACATAAAAATGTTAATTCAATGTTGTGATCAAGCATCAGTTTTAAATGGCTTAACTGATTCCTAATTCTGGATCCTGTACAATAAAAATTTTAACTTCCTAGTAAAGCAAACTCATTTGGTTCATTTTTTGCATCTTCATCAGAAAATTAGAAAATCTAGCAAATTCTCACTTGTAGATCCTTCAAAAAGTGTACGTCTTGTAATATTCTTGATTCAAAGAAATGCAACTTCTCTTTCTATACTTTCCTAGTGCTCTATTGAGTATTTCTATATACAATACTAGCTATTGGATATCTTCATCAGAATTCAATGTTGACAGTCAACTCTTAATGCATTCTTTCACAGAAATATAGAATTTGCTACCTCCTCCGGTCTTTCCTTAACTTTAAAGTGTGACGTATCACTTAACAGATGACATGGATATGGGTTTACACTTTTTAACACAGTGGCATGGACAGATAATTATTCAAGAAGGTTAGCATTTCAAGGGAAATGGGGGGAGATGGCTTTCTAATCTGTTGCTCCACAAGTTTAACACAATTATCTAACAAGACTTGTTTATTGAATTGGCATATTGAATAATAATTTAGTCCCATAATTGGGACAGAATGATTGTCTAATTTGAATCAACTTGTTTTCTATGTAGGTGGTGTTTCTAATTTTCAAACTTTTGTACAGATTTATTGGGAGTTTTTTTTTAATCTAACTGGTTATCTATTCTAAAGCCAATATTCATGAAGGGGCAATTCAATAGAGTCATTATTTAAACTTGTGAATAAATACTTAGAGTCGGGTTACTTGTGGAGCTAACCAAATTTTATAGAAGCATGCCGAGAACTGGACAATAAACATCACTGAAAATAGTTTGTCATTGTTTTATTAACATTGCAGCATAATTGTAGAATATGTATATCACTGCAACATGCATGTTAAAAATGTAAAGGTTATGTTGCTGTTAAATGCTTCACATACCAAAATTTTGTGCGATGTTGGAAACACCAACTCCAGCCATCAAAATTCCTCCAGTTTTAGTTTCTTGAAGGAAGTGGGGAAACAGGGGAAGGAGGCAGTGGAAGCAAATGTAAACTGCAGAAATTTTACGTAATGTTTTTGCTTATTGCAAGGGAAGAATTGTGAGAAATAACAATACTTCCTCACATCAAATGAAGAGCAGGCATAGAATGGAGTCTTAGTTTTGATATCATTACCATGTATTTTGTAATGTTTTATCCATGATTAATGATCCACTATTTATGACAGGTGATGATTATTTGCTTCTCATGGAGTTAGGTGAAGTTGATGGCTCTGGGCCTCCACTTGCTGGCGTTTAGAAGAATGAGGGTCATCTCATCGAACCTTATCAAAAATTAAAAGGCCTGTATAGGGTGGATGTGGTAAGGATGTTTCCTATAGTGAGGGAGTCTAGGACTAGAGGGCACAGCCTCAGAATAGAGAGACATCCACTTAGAACGGCGATAAGGAGGAATTTCTTTAGCAGAGGATAGTGAATCTGTGGAATTCATTGACACAGATGGCTGTGCAGGCCAATTCATTGAGTATATTTAAAGCTGAGGTTCCTGATTAGTTAGGGTGTCAATGTTACAGGATAAAGAGAGGAGAATGGGATTGAGAGGGATAATAAATCAGCCATGATGGAATGGAGGAGAAGACTCCATAGGCCAAATGGCCTAATTCTGCTCCTATGTCTTGTGGTCTTATAGATAGTTCAACTGCCTTATCTCTACACGCGATACCTTTATAGGCAAGCAATTTTATAGCTGAACTGCCCACAACTGATAGGAAATCATAGAAGCAAGTGGTTTCTTGTACAGGAACTTAAAAAAAAAGATAAGATATTGAAATAATGGAATGGTTATGCTAAAAATTGAAATAATCTCACTTCATTAACAAATCTTTGAATTTAATATTTATTCTGAATAAGTAGCATGTTTCATGCTTGCTCCTCATGTATCTTATTTCCAGGAGCTTCCCTCCATCCTGCTTATAGTGAGGTTCTAGGTTATTTTTGAGTAATTGTTACTAGTTCAGTAGTTTCTGTAAGTTGTACATGATTCAAAGTGGCTGATCTGTACAACATTCAGCACAAACTAACCAAATAAAACACAAGTAGAATCAGGAAGTATTTGGAATTTATATCAGATGGTACGTTCCTGCCACAAAGGAAACAGGCATACAGTAACACATTGATTTCTCTTTTTTTTCCCCCTTTGGTGATTAACCTGTTTACAGTGTTTTCTGTTAGGTGGCATTGATACTAAACAGTGTTTATTTTCTGTATAAATATGAAAGTTCATTCCTTGCTAACTTATTCAAAAGATTTGCATTTAGTAGTACTGTAATTACATTACTTGGTGACTAGAACCTGGTTACCTTGCCTTTAAGAATCTTTGTGAACCATCACTTTGTTTCGTAGCATATCTCAAGTTTATAGTATTGTAAGGTACTATATTGATGTAGGGATTAGTGTTTATCAATGGCATCATCTTTTGATAAATACCAATAAGATAAAATGATATTTATATGATAATCCATTGAATAGTTAGACAAATGTTAAATTAACTTTTTGCTTTTTAATCTTTGTTTTTGTCAAACCATGTTTGTTGAACAAAGATAAAGATTTGATCTTTGCTCAAGTGTATTTGTACAGCTTGGAGGTTGAGGGTGGAATGGATTTGCAAGTACAAAGTTGCTAAATGTTGTTTTGAAGTGCAGCCTGTAAAATAATCCTAATGAGTTGTACGTTGCTGTATAATGGTGAGTAATCCACTGGAGAACAAAAAATATATTTTTCCCTTCAGTTTGCATGATTTACAATATGCTATATTGATCCATACACTGCAATAAGTGTTAGCTGTTCATTTTAACAAATTCTACAAGAGAATGTGTGGGTTAGGGTGTGTCCATGATATTTACTGAAAGAAAACCAATATGAAATGTTCTTTGTGAAATACATTTCAGGCTTTACAGTATTTTCACCTTTGTTGTGCGCCGTCAAGTTGTTGTTGTCTCATGGTGACCCTATGGATAATGTAGTTGTCAATAAGCTTTGCGTGGCAAGATATGGAAGTAGAATGCCGGGACTTCCGTGCAGATTTGCTGCTGCCCAGTTTGGGAACTGGCCAGATTCAAACTCAGGACCATCTGCCTCAAAGTCTAATGCTGATGCCACTATACCACTGCAAGCCCATTTTCACCTTTAGGGATGTATAATTTAAGATTTTTAACTAATTTAGTGCATTTTCCTTCATGCATAACAGAGTTGCTGCAGAATGGAAGTAGATGTTTTGCTCCTTTTTTTCTGTGTCCAAGTGTTGGCTTTCACAAGATAATAGCATGTTTTATTTTGCATGAAGCTGTTTACCTAACATCTGATGCTATTTAAATTTTCTTTTTTTTAAGATGTTGTGAAAACATACAACTAATTAATGATCACAAATATCCTCTTAGCAAGTAACTGCTAGTCTGCAAGAGTTCAAACCCAGAGGTATATACTAAGTTCATAGCTGAATCCATCCTTTGTTTTGTTATTGTGATATTTTAACCAGTGATTTTTTTTTCTTTTGCAGCTATTTGAATGCTGTGGCATTCGTTGTGGAAAATTTGAAATGATATTACTTGATTGTATTCCAATGATTTTCTTAGTCACCAACTTGCTAGGATACATTCACAGAACCACAATTAGATTGCTGTAAGGCTTGGCACAATAGACATTCCACTGGGTTAGATACAAAGCCTATAAAAAGTATTCACCCCCCCACAGAAGTTTTCATGTTTTATTGCTTGACAACATTGAATCACTGTGGATTTAATTTGGCTTTTTTTTGACACTGATCAACAGAAAAAGACTCATGCCAAAGTGAAAACAGATCTCTACAAAGTGATGTCAATTAATTACAATATAAATCACAAAATAATTGACTGCAAGAGTATTCACCCCCTTCTACTCAGTATATAGTAGATGCATCTTTAGTAGCAATTACAGCCTTGAGTCTGTGTGGATAGGCCTTTATCAGCTTTGCATTTCTGGACACTACAATTTTTCCCCATTTTCCTTTACAAAACTGCTCTGTCAGATTGCATTGGGATCGTGAATGAACATCCCTTTTTAAGTCCAGCCACAAATTCTGAATTTTATTGAGGTCTGGACTCTGACTTGGCCATTTCAGGACATTAACCTCATTGTATTTAAGCCATTCCTGTGTAGCTTTGGCTTTATGCTTGGGGTCATTGTCTTACTGAAAAACAGATCTTCTCCCAAGTCACAGTTCTCTTTCTGACTGCATCAGATTTTCCCTGTATTTTGCTGAATTCATTTTACCCTCTCACAAGCCTTCCAGGGCCTGCTGCAGTGAAGCATCCCCACAGCATGATGCAGCCACAGTGGAGATGTTGTGTTTTTGATGATCTGCAATGTTTAGCTTATGCCGAACAGCATTTAGTCTAATAAAAAGCTCAATTTTAGTTTCATCAGACCAGAGGACCTTATTCCAGTTGACTTCAGAGTCTGCCACGTCTTCTGGCAAATTCTAGCCGAGATTTCATGACAGTTTTTCTTCAACAGTGGCTTTTTCTTTGCCATTCTCCCATAAAGCTGCGACAGGTGAAGCACTTGGACACAGTTGTTGTATGTGCAGTCTCCCCCCATCTCAGCCATTGAAGCTTGTAACTCCTCCAGAGCTGCTATAGGTCTCTTGGTGGCCTCCCTCACTAGCCCCCTTTGTCAGTTTTTGTGAACTGCCTGCTCCAGGCATATTTACAGCTGTGCCATATTCTTTTCATTTCTCGATGAAGTACAGTTAAGTTAATCAAGGGACATTCAGTGACTTGGAAGTTTTCTTGTATTGATTTCCTGACTTGTGCTTTTCAATAACCTTTTCACAGAATTACTTGGAGTGTTGTTTTGTCTTTGTGGTGCAGTTTTTGCCAGGATACTGACTCACCAGTAGTTGGGCCTTCCACAAACAGGTGTATTTTTACTACAATCATTTGAAAAACCTTGACTGCACACAGGTGATCTCCATTTAACTGATTATGTGACTTTGGCTCTTCATGAATAATCACAGAACAGATGAGATTCTCAGATTTATATTTCCAAAAATGTCATTTCTAGTAAGCTTTGTATTGGTTAGATCATTTTATTACAATTACAATATACAAGTATATTTAAGCAAATTTAACCTATTTCCTAGATCAGTTTACACTTTTGTTGTCACTGATACATCTGGCTTTCACTCCAGCAGATGGCAATATTTGGACATTATTTTCAGCTGGAAATGATAAAGTATCTATAGAAACATGATCAACAAATAGCAGTCTGAAGTATGGATGTTATTATTTGTTGGAAAATCCTATGTTAAAGAAATTAAAGATTTGGAGGACATTAACACTGAATAGTTATCAGTCACTAAGGTCTTTGGTTCTGGATTTCAGTAGAAAAACAATTTTCCTTTCAGCAACCTTTCTGAAGTTAATGAATGCAACACACCCATATCTTTGAAAATATCATGCTCCTGAAAGAAGTAGATAATGAAACAGTATACTCAGAATTCAACCAGTGGGAAATGAGGCAAAGTATTTGTACTGAAACTTTTGCAGAAAGTATTTTCAAATGAGACATTAATTTACATAAGTTTGTGTTATCTTTTTGATCCTGTCTGTACTCCCAGCTTCCCTAACACATCATATCTCTTAGCTCAATGGATGTGTATCTTATTTTTGTTTTTAATTAAGCTATAACTTTATTATTGTTAATAAAGTCAGTCCCCAAATGTGTGTGTGGAAATTGATACACCTTTTGTACTGTGTTATGAATTTTAAACTGCTGAGAAAACTGCAAGATGAATTCCCAGTCTTCATCTTTCTTTAATTCTTTTACTCTAAATACACAAACTCTTGGGCTTCCAGTGGGTACAGGTATCGATTTTAACCAATGTTTTGATGACAGACTTTGCGATTTTAATCAGAGCTGATGCCTAGGTACATCTAGTCCAGTGGTATACTAAACTGCTATCATCCATCCCACTGGTTGAGGACTACCCAATCAGGTTTCTGCTTGTTCCAATTTGTTTAAAATCATATTCCGGCACTTGGAGCAAGACCTTTGTTAAAATACTTATTCTCTAGCCTTATTTCACAGGATTGGCTTTTTGACGGCACAAAACTACTGTGCTGCACCAATGGCTTCTGGGACCACCTGGTGAAGGAAGCTATTGCAATAAGACTAGAGAGTAAGAATTTTAACAAAGAGGAAGATCTTGCTCTGAGTAATAACTGGAATACAATTTTAAACAAGGTGGAACAGCGGAAACAGGATTGGTTAGTCCCCCCCCCCCCCCCCCGTTGAAGTTTTCGAGTTTTTATCGTTTTACAACATTGAATCACAGTGGATTTAATTTGGCATTTTGACACTGAACAACAGAAAAACTCTTTCAGGTCAAAGTTAAAGTAAATATCTACAAAGTGCTATAAATAATTACAAATATAAAACACAAAATGATGGCATAAGCATTCACACTCTTTAATATGACCTCAATCCAGTTAAGAATTTGTGGTTGGACTTAGAATATGCTAACTGCCGGAACTTGAGCAGTTTTGCAAAGAATAATGTGGAAAAATTGCAGTGTCCAGATATGCAGAGCTGATAGACTTATTCACACAGACTCATGGCTGTAATTGCTGCGGAAGTTGCATCTACTAAATGCTGGCTTAATGGCAGTGAGTAATTATACAGTAAACTATTTTATGTTTAATAATTGTAATAAATTTAGACCATTTTTTAAAAATTTATTTTCACTTTGACATGAAAGAGTCTTCTGTTGATCAGTGTCAAAAAAGCCCAATTAAATCCACTATGATTCAATGTGCTGTGAGGTAAGATTGCCTTATAATTTCTGGCATTTGGGGAAAAATAAACAATTCATTGACGCTGACAAGATTCTGGATTGCATTAAAACTGAGAAGTTGATTCCTTTGCTCAAGAGTCTAGAACAGGAGAATGCAGTGTTAGAATCAGTGAAGTAAAGAAAACATTTTTGTAGCACTAAATATCTACAGTGGCATGCAAAAGTTTGGGCACCCCTGATCAAAATTGCTGTTACTGTGAATAGTTAATATGAGTAGAAGATGAACTGATCTCCAAAAGTCGTAAAGTTGAAGATGAAACATTCTTTTCAACATTTTAAGCAAGATTAGTGTATTATATTTGTTTTGTACAATTTTAGAGTGGGGGGAAAAAAGGAAAGGAGCACCATGCAAAAGTTTGGGCACCCCAAGAGATTTGAGCTCTCAGATAACTTTTACCAAGGTTTCAGACCTTAATTAGCTTGTTAGGGCTATGGCTTGTTCACAATCATCGTTAGGAAAGACCAGATGATGCAAATATCAAAGCTGACTCCTCAAACCTTGTCCCAACAATCAGCAGCCATGGGCTCCTCTAAGCAGCTGCCTAGCACTCTGAAAATTAAAATAAATGAAGCCCACAAAGCAGGAGAAGGCTATAAGAAGATAGCAAAGCATTTTCAGGTAGCCGTTTCCTCAGCTCATAATGTAATTAAGAAATGGCAGTTAACAGGAACAGTGGAGGTCAAGTTGAGGTCTGGAAGACCAAGAAAACTTTCCAAGAGAACTGCTGGTAAGATTGCTAGAAAGGCAAATCAAAACCCCCGCTTGACTGCAAAAGACCTTCAGGAAGATTTAGCAGACTCTGGAGTGGTGGTGCACTCTTCTACTGTGTGACACCTGCACAAATATGACCTTCATGGAAGAGTTACCAGAAGGAAACCTTTCCTGCATCCTCACCACAAAATTCAGCATCAGAAGTTCGCAAAGGAATGTCTAAACAAGCCTGATGCATTTTGGAAACGAGTCCTGTGGACTGAAGTTAAAATAGAACTTTTTGGCTGCAATGTTTGGAGAAAAAAGGGTGCAGAATTTCATGAAAAGAACACCTCTCCAACAGTTAAGCATGGGGGTGGATCGATCATGCTTTGGGCTTGTGTTGCAGCCGGTGGCACGGAGAACATTTCACTGGTAGAGGGAAGAATGAATTCAATTAAATACCAGCAAACTCTGGAAGCAAACATCACACCGAGTTGAAAAGAGGATGGCTTCTACAACAGGATAATGATCCTAAACACACCTCAAAATCCACAATGGACTATCTCAAGAGGCGCAAGCTGAAGGTTTTGCCATGGCCCTCACAGTCCCCTGACCTAAACATCATTGAAAATCTGTGGATAGACCTCAAAAGAGCAGTGCATGCAAGACGGCCCAAGAATCTCACAGAACTAGAAGCCTTTTGCAAAGAAGAATGGACGAAAATCCCCCAAATAAGAATTGAAAGACTCTTAGCTGGCTACAGAAAATGTTTACAAGCTGTGATACTTGCCAAGTGGGGGTGTTACTAAGTACTGACCTTGCAGGGTGCCCAACCTTTTGCTTCGGGCCCTTTTCCTTTTTTGTTATTTTGAAACTGTAAAAGATGGAAATAAAAAAGTAATCTTGCTTAAGATATTAAAGAAATGTGTCATCTTTAACTTTATGCCTTTTGGAAATCAGGTCATCTTTTACTCGCTTAGCTATTGACAGTAACAGAAATTTTGACCGGGGTGACCAAACTTTTGCATGCCACTATATATTTTGTGGCATGTTGTCAAAAACTTATGAAAATCGATTAAATTACATTTTTACTTGACACTTATGTTTCAGCTTTGTCCCCATCCTTTATTGAATTTGATATAGTTGGTATGTTCGTTATGCCTTTTAATAATTTTACTTTACCCTCTTAATTGTTTGACCACACTCCTAATTTCTGTAACCTTCCTCCTCACTCTCAACTGCAGTATATGTATATGGTATATGTCATCTTTTACTCCAATATTTCCTTTATGTACTCAAATTTAGTGTCCCATTATTTCCTTTTATTCGTTTTCTTTTAGCTGAATATAGTTTTCTTGACCCTGTTAAACTGTTTCAAATGTTTCCTTGATTTACTTTGTTCCACATTACATTCTCCTCTTCTCTGTTCAAACTTGATATACAAAAGAAAATTAATGGAATGTGTAGACTTTCAGATATAACATTACCATCACATAATACTGCTGAATACTCTATACATCATAGCTAACAATCCATTTAGTCATTCACACTGGATGTGCACAATGTTTCAGTGTTCCAGATGATACAAGATGTATATTTGTTTCACACTTAAGTGAGATCGTTGGTCTGCTTGTTGGGCAATACGTTTATTGATACTTCAATATTATCGATTGAAGATGCTATGCTTCCAGTTAGCATCACCAGTGTAGGTACTTTGGTGGTCCTGTATACTTGACTATCATCACTTGCAATAAGATGATCAGCTTTGGATGTCAATCCCTCTGAATCTTGAGATTTTGTATTGTTACTGAAATATTCAAATGTGTCTTTGCATGTATTGCAGGCATCATGTCCATGTGCAAATCTGTTTGGATCTCTGAAGGAATTCAACGTAATCTGATCACAAGCTGTTTGTAAAGTAAGGCCCACTTCATTGTTCCATTGTCCACACTGTTTCCTGCAGAGACTGAGTAAATGTGCCCAGTCGTTCCTTAGAAAATTCCGAAAATTTGGTTTAAATATAAGGTGGACAAAGGGATTATATAGAGTTGACGACTTTACAAATAAAGCAGACAGAGCAAATGCTAATGGCGGAACCTTGTCAGCATTGCCAAATGCTGCCCATGTGGCTGTTACTGCATATGGTGTCCATGCTGCTGAGAATCCAATGCACACAGAAACACTCAACTACAGAATAATGAGAAGAGAATGATAACATTGTTAGTTAACAGATATTTAAAAATATATGACTAGCATGTTTCATTACCTCAGTCACAGTGCACAAGCAGCCTCATTCATGTTCTTGTGCTGATGTTAAAAGAATAATGCAATTTTTTTAAGTGAATGCATGATTACTTTAATCTGATTGGTTCTGATAGCATTTTGGCAGCTACTTATCAGCAATGAAGGAGAGCTAGTTAAGAGCGGTAGCTTTTAGTTAATTCCAAGAAAAGAAGCTGGTATGTAACAGAGTTCTCATCTAATAGAACTATCTAAAACATTGAGATGATTGGAGATGACACTGGATTCAGGTTTTAGTTGGAATGTCAGAGCGTTGGCTTTATCTAGACAGCATGAGGAAAAAAATGCAAAGGACAAAAGAACTTACCTGAATTTTCCTTCATTAGATTAGTAATTCTGTTAATAATTACAGCTTAGTTCTTCCAATAAATCTAAAAATTTAGTAACCATGTGCAGCAATCTCTGCTGGATTTTCTTTTCTACATTCTTATCAGGTTATGTTTAACACCTAAGATGATTATTGGAAATGCTTCCTATTGAATATCAGCAAAAACTGATCAGACCTCACTGCCCAAAATCACAGCCTGTAGCTTTCCTGTGCCTGTATTTTACCAGATTGATTGAACAGTGTTTACTTGCCTTGCTGAGCCAGTGTGGTGAAGTACTGGGAGTGACCAGAGTTTCCTGTGGCTTTCCGTTAAAGCCCTGTCCCCCAAAATACCTCAAAGGCTTTGACAGGCAGCAAAGACCATTGCCATCTTTTCCAGTTGTAAGGGATTTAAACACTTTTTAAATGTTTTAGAGAGAGAAAGTCATATAAAAACTCTTTAATCAATGAAGTAAATAATTAAAACTATTAAACATTAAATTGACTCAAACATATGACTTGGGGAATTAAAACTTAAACTGAAAAGAAGAAGTTGCTTTCCCATTCCCATGACTAGGAATGAAAACCCAATAAAGTTGTAAGGAAGGTAAACACTGGGTATAACTGAGGCCCAGTTAGGAAACCCAGACTATTTTCTTCTCATAAATGAAATGTGCACAAAAAGTTATTCTCTGAATAATGCATCAGAAAGTGGAAGGATTGTGTGTCAGTCAACACATACCGTTGCTCATTTAATAATGTAATTCACTCTTTGATGCACTATGTAGAGTTCTCACCTTAGGGTTTGTTAAGCTTTACATGTACTTCAGCCAGATATTGTTTACGATGTTGTCAAAAAGGAGGAGGAACAAGAGCAAAGAATCCAGTCTGGCAAATAATTAGTTGGTTAATTCCATTTTACCCTTTGTGCATGAGACTTTCAGCTTGATGCCAGCAGTAGTAGAAATGTGTGCTCAAGGCCCAGCTTGCTATTAGGTGGGTAAAGAACGAGACTGAACATATAAATTCATAAACAGCACCCTATTTTCAGACTCACCAGCCTATAATTTCCTGGATTACGTTTAGTGCCTTTTTTAAACAGCGGAGCAACATTGGCTGTCCTCCAATCCTCTGGTACCTCTCTTGTCGCTGAGGATGTTTTAAACATCTCTGCCCAAGCCCAAGCAAATTTTGCACTTGCCTCCTGTAGTGTCGTTGAGAACACCTTGTCAGGCCCCGGGGTAGCAAAGACCTAAGGTAGCAAAACACCTCTAATCTGTAACCCATACAGGATTCATGAAGTTGATGCTGCTTTGCCTTACTTCTATAGACTCTGTATCCATCTCTTGAGTAAATACAGATGTAAGGAATTCATTTAAAATATCCCCCATCCATTTTGGCTCCACTACCATTCTCATCTTCCAGAGAACCAATGTTGTCCCTTGTAATCCTTTTGCTTTTAACACAACAGTAGAATCCCTTGCAGTTCTCCTTCACCTTGTCTGCTACAGCAACTTCATGCTTTCTTTTAGCCATCCTGATTTCTTTCTTAAGTGCTGTCTTGCATTTCCTGTACTCCATAGGTTCATTTGTTCCTACTTGCCCATATCTGCCATGCACCACTAACCAAGTCCTCAATATCTCCTGAAAATCAAGGTTCCCTGCACTTATTATTTTTACCTTTTTATTCTGATAGGCACATACAAGCTTTGTGCACTCGAAATTTCATTTTTGAAGGCCTCCCACTTTCCAGGTATACCTTTGCCAGAAAGTAGCCTATCCCAATCCACACTTGCCGGATCACTTCTGATGCCATCAAAATTGGCCTTAAAATTGAACTTAGAATCTGAACCCGTGGAACAGACCTATCTTTTTGCATATTTACTTTGAAGCTAATGGCATTGTGATCATTGGATGACATGTGTTCCACTACACAAACTTCTGTTGCCTGCTCTGTCTCATTTCCCTAATAGCAGGTCTCTCATTGGAATTTCTACATATTGATGAAGGAAACTGTCTTGAACATATTTGACAAGACTCTATCCCATCTAGTCATCTTAGAGTAGTGGATTCCCAGTCAAAGTGTGGAAAGTTAAGTTGACCTACTATAACAACTTTGTTTTTTGCAACAGTCTGCAATCTCATTACAAATGTGTTGTTCTACATCCCCAAGGCTGTTGGATGTAATATAGCTCCATTAACATGGTCAGACCCCGGGATATTGAGCTGCCAGTCCTGCCCCTCCTGCAACTGACTCAGTAATGACTACAACGTCATACTTCCAGGTGTTGATCCATGCCCTGAGCTCATCTGCCTTTCCTATGATACTTGGATTGAAATATACACAGCCCAGGGCACTAGTCACATCATACTAAATCTTTTGATTCCTAGCTTTGTCTGAGATCTTACCAACATCTTCCTCTACAAACTCTCCACTAACTGTTCTGGCACTCTCGTTCCCAGCCTCCTGCACTTCTAATTTAAACCCCACTGTGCGGCATTAACAAACCTTCCCACTAGGATATTAGTCCTCCTCCAGTTCAAGTGCAAACTATCCCTTCTCTACAGGCCCCATCTTCCCTGGAAGAGAGCCCAATGATCCAAAAATTTTCTTCCCTCCCTCCTACATTAACTCCTTAGCCACTTGTTAAACTGTATAATCTTCCTCGTTCTGGCCTCACTAGCACATGGCATACGTAGCAGTCCTGAGATCACAATCCAGGAGGTCCTTCCCTTTAACTTAGCACCTAACTCCCTGAACTCTCTATGCAGAACCCCATCACTTGTCCTACCATCTCATTGGTACCCATATCGACAATGACCTCTGGCTGTTTGCTTTCCACTTTAAAAAGCTGAGGACTGGATCTGAGATGTCCCAGACCCTATCACCTGGGAGGCAACATACCATCTGGGAATTTCATTCTTGTCCCGAGAATCTCCTGTCCATTCCCCTAACTAACAAATTCCCTGTCACCACAGTTCACCTCTTTATCACCTCCCCTTCCCTTCCCAGGGACTTTCTTCCGTTAGGCTATTTCTTCCAACAGTATCCAAAGGAATATACCTGTTGTTGAGGGGGATGGCCAAAGGGGTACACTGCACTGGTTTAACACCTTTCCCCTTCCTGACAGTCACCCAGTTTCTTGTGCCCTGCATCTTGGGTGTAACTACCTCTCTATACATTCTATCTATCCCTCTTCAGCCTTCTGAATGATCGGCAGTTCATCCAGTTCCAGCTTCAACTCCTTCTCTCGGATTGTTAGAAGCTGCAGCTGGATGCGCTTCTCGCAGTTGTCATTGGGGCACTGAGGTCTCCAAGCCTTCCCACATCCCACAAGGGGATCATTCAACTATCCTGCCTGGCATCTCTACTGTTACAGCTGAGCAGATATAAAGAATGGAAGGAAAAAAAAAACTTTACCAAGAACTTTTTTTTGCTTTCTCTGAAGCCTCAAAGAGCTAAAGCCTGGAGATCATCACTCAAGACAATGGCCGCTACACTTAATCCAGCCTTTCTTTAATTTGCTCTTTCTAATCAATCCCAAACACCGTTTGATGGTCAAAGATCAATTATGCTGCCGCAATCTAATGCTGCCTTTTTCTACTTGGTCAGTGGATCTGATTGAAATACCCTCCTCTCAAAACTTCTGATGTCCAGGTTGTTCACTGGTTGAAGATCAGTTCCTTAAGATAAATTGTAGCACAGGAAAGATGGTACTTGCAAAGCAAAACCAATCATGGATACTTGATAGCTGGCAATTTCTGGCAGGGCTGAAACTCAAATATAGAACTGTGGGTTCTATATAGAAGGTTATTTAAAGAAAAATTTGTCCTCACCCTTGCTGTAGTACATAACAGTATGAGTTTGACTCTATTACTGTAACCAGTGAAGTGACAGCTGTCTGACTGAAGCAGTTGTTAAGAAGCTGATCAACTTTAATTCCAACACCCCTTGATAGATGGAAAGGGCTTTAAGCCACATGTTTATTGCAATTTACTGATTGATGTTTCCAGCCTTACCTTTACAATTAACTTGTGGGCATGGTTTAAGTTTCTTTGTGGGGACATGTGCCGTTGCACTGCTCTTCTTGAACCATTTACCGTTAGCAGGATGAGTGTGTACGATGTCATGATTATACCACAGGGGACAATGTAGCAAAAGACGAAGAGTACAATGATGTAGGACATTGCCTGAGAGTCTGAATTTGGTGCTTTCCAATCTATACAGCAAGCAGTCCCGTAAGGCTCTGGTCCATAATGGCCCCATTCTACCAGAGGAGAAATGGCAAATATTGAAGCATATGCCCAAGCAGAGGTCATCAGGAGGCAAGCAAATTCTGATGTAATTCTGTTACCTGTTACAGAATAAAATAGAAAGGAACACTTAATTAGATTCATAATGTTCAGGACATTCAAGACTTGCAGCAGAATTAGGCCATTCAGCCCATCGAGTCTGCTCATGGCTGATTTATTCCAGTCTTCTGCCATCTTCCCATAACCTTTGATGCCCTGATTACTCAAGAACCTATCAACCTCTGTCTTAAATATACTCAATGGTTTGGCCTGCACAGCTGTCTCTGGCAATGATTCATTAACCTCTGGCTGAAGAAATTTTTCCTCATCTTTGTTTTGAATGGATGCCCTCCGGTCCTTGACTCCTCCACTGTAGGAAACACTTCTGATATTTGAATTTTCCCCTCATTTAGAAAATAGTCCACACCTATATTCCTTAAAACAGGTGGACATTGAATGGTCCATAAAAACCCAACCCATTTATGCAGCCCATGCAATTGATCCTGTTGTAAGTTGCTACCATTTCTTTGGGGAATGTACTACATAACAATTCCACTTTTCTCCAACAGTGATAAAGTTCAAAATACTTAACAATATCAAAACAAAAACAAAACCCTTGGCTTCCTGTAATAAACAGGTTTACCACAGCTAACAATACATTTGATTCTTGGCCCCAAGAGTCAATGGACAATGGGTACTGATACAACACCCACAAACTGCTGGAGGAACTCACCAAGTCAGGCAGCATCTTTGGAAGTGAATGAACAGTCTGTAGCGGTGTGCTACACACAGCGCTAGAATAACCACACGGAGTCGGTGAGTTAGAGTTGCGATGAAAGAGATTTATTCAGACTTCGCGGCCTGCTTTAAAGCCTTCCCATTCCCGCCCTCCCTGGGGCGGGACTGCTGTGGGGAATGCATATTCCCAGAACCTTTCCGTGCGCGGGATTTTCCCCCTGCTGGTGAAGATGGCCTGGCGCCCTTTTTGGGGCCAGCCCTCTGCCTGCGCGCGCTGTTGTGAGCCGGTTCGTGGGTGCCAGAAAGTGGGTTGCCACATAACCCCACCCCACAGAACCGGCGATACCTCCCCCAATGTCCACAGTCTGGATCGGCCTCTATTTGGGAGGTCTGCCCCTGTGCCGTGGTGCCTGAGTCTGGACCGGCTGTGCCAAGTCCACATGGACCGGTTTGAGTTGGTCCACCGTGAAAACCTCCTCTCTCCCCCCAATGTCCAGCACGAACGTGGACCCGTTGTTCCTGATCACCTTAAACGGCCCCTCGTAGGGCCGCTGTAGCGGTGCCCGGTGTCTGCCCCGTCGTACAAAAAGAAACTTACAGTTCTGCAGGTCTTTGGGTACGCAGATCGGGCTCCTTCCGTGCTGTGAAGTGGGTATGGGGGCCAGGTTACCGAGCCCTCTCCTGTAGTCTGTCCAGGACTTCTGTGGGTTCTTCCTCTTGCCCCCTTGGGGCTGATATGAACTCTCCTGGGACGACCAGGGATGCGCTGTACACCAACTCGGCCGACGAGGTGTGCAGATCCTCTTTGGGCGCCGTGCGGATTCCGAGCAGGACCCAGGGAAGTTCGTCCACCCAGTTAGGCCCCTCCAGGCGGGCCATGAGAGCCGACTTCAGGTGACGGTGGAAACGCTCCACTAGTCCGTTCGACTGTGGGTGGTAGGCAGTTGTGTGGTGTAGCTGCAATCCTAAAAGGCTGGCCATAGCTGACCACAGGCTGGAGGTGAACTGGGCTCCCCTATCGGAGGTAATGTGGGTCGGTACCCCGAAGTGGGCTACCCAGGTTGCGATCAGTGCTCGGGCGCAGGATTTGGAGGTGGTGTCGGTGAGCGGGACTGCCTCTGGCCATCTAGTGAACTGGTCTATCATAGTTAGGAGGTACCGCGCTCCTCGTGACACTGGCAGGGGCCCCATGATATCCACATGAATGTGGTCGAACCTCCGGCGGGTGGGTTCGAACCGCTGCGGCGGAGCCTGGGTGTGCCGCTGCACCTTGGCCGTTTGGCACTGCATGCACGTTTTGGCCCATTCACTGACCTGTTTACGCAGCCCATGCCACACGAACCTGTTGGCGACCAGCCGGATGGTTGTCCTGATGGAGGGGTGCGCTAAGTTGTGAATGGACTCGAAAACCCGACGGCGCCAGGCTGCTGGAACGACAGGGCGGGGTTGGCCGGTAGCTACGTCACGTAGTAGGGTCCTCTCACCTGGGCCTACGGGGAGGTCTGGGAGCTGCAAACCGGAGACTGCAGTCCTGTAACTGGGGATCTCATCGTCTGCCTGCTGCGCCTCTGCCAGCGCTGCATAGTCCACCCCCTGGGACAGGGCCTGTATGGTAGGTCTGGATAGTGCGTCCGCCACGACGTTGTCCTTTCCAGAGACATGCCGGATGTCCGTCGTGTACTCGGAGATGTAGGACAGATGTCGCTGCTGGTGGGACAACCAGGGGTCGGACACCTTCATGAACGCAAAGGTAAGCCGTTTGTGGTCTGTGAATGTGGTGAAGGGCCTACCTTCTAAGAAGTATCTGAAAGGTCGGATTGCCAGGTATAGTGCCAATAGCTCCCGGTCGAAAGCACTGTATTTGAGTTCAGGTGGTCGTAGGTGTTTGCTGAAGAACGCCAGGGGTTGCCAGCGACCCTCGATGAGTTGTTCCAGCACTCCACTGACTGCCGTGTTGGATGCATCCACTGTGAGGGCAGTAGGAACGTCCGTTCTGGGATGCACTAGCATCGCGGCATTTGCCAAGGCCTCTTTGGTTTTAATGAAAGCAGTTGCGGCCTCTTCATCCCAGGTAATGTCCTTGCCCTTACCTGACATTAGAGTGAACAGGGGGCACATGGTTCGGGCTGCTGAGGGGAGGAAACGGTGGTAGAAATTCACCATACCCACGAATTCCTGCAGGCCTTTGATTGTGTTGGGTCAGGGGAAGTTGCGGACCATGTCTACCTTGGCGGGCAGCGGGGTTGCCCCGTCTTTAGTAATCCAGGAAGTCGATGGTGTCGAGTCCGAACTGGCATTTGGCTGGGTTGATTGTAAGGCTGGATTCGCTCAGGTGGGAGTAGAGCTGGCGGAGGTGGGACAGATGCTCCTGCCGAATACTGCTGGCTATGAGGATGTCGTCCAACTAGATGAATGCAAAGTCCAGGTCGCGTCCCACCGCGTCCATTAGCCGCTGGAAAGTCTGTGCGGCATTCTTTAGACCAAACGGCATTCGGAGGAATTCGAAAAGTCCGAACGGGGTTATAAGTGCTGTTTTGGGGATGTCGTCCGGATGTACAGGGATTTGATGGTATCCTCGGACGAGGTCTACCTTGGAAAAGATCCTTGCGCCGTGTAGGTTTGCTGCGAAGTCTTGAATGTGCGGCACAAGGTAGCAGTCTGGCGTTGTAGCCTCGTTCAGTCTGCGGTAGTCACCGTATGGTCTCCAGCCCCCTGTTGCCTTGGGCACCATGTGAAGAGGGGAGGCCCATGGGCTGTCGGACCGTCGTATGATCCCCAATTCCTCCATCTTCTTGAACTCCTCCTTCGCCAGTCGGAGCTTGTCCAGGGGAAGCCTTCGAGCACGGGCATGGAGGGGTGGTCCCTGGGTCGGGATGTGGTGCTGTACTCCGTGTCTGGGCATGGCTGCCATGAACTGCGGTGTCAGTACTGATGGGAAATCCGCCAGGACCCTGGTGAATTCATCGTTAGACAGCGTGATGGAGTCCAGGTGTGGGGCTGGCAACTGTGCTTCACCCAGGGAGAACGTTTGAAAAGTCTTGGCGTGGACTAATCGCTTCCCTTGCAGGTCGACCAGCAGGCTGTGGGCTCGCAGAAAATCCGCCTCCAGGAGTGGTTGGGCCACGGCGGCCAGTGTGAAGTCCCACGTGAACCGGCTGGAGCTGAACTGTAGCCGCACCGTGCGGGTGCCGTAGGTTCATATTGTGCTGCCATTTGAGGCCCTTTTTTTTTAATTCTTTATTACAAATGTCGGTGCTATACAATATTTACAATCCAGTGACTAACATATTTACTACACTACAAACAGACAATACATGTTAAACCATCCTCATTGCCATCCTCATCAATGATGGCATTTACACCCCGCGGAGCCCAACGGTCCCGGAACATCTCTACGGTCGCCGTGGACTGTGCGTATTCCTTTTCAATATTCACCCGGGCACGAACATACCCCCTAAACATAGCCAGGCAGTCCGCCCGGGGAGAACCTCCTGCCACCCTTTTCCAGGAGCCACGGATAGCAATTTTCGCCAGCCCCAGGAGCAAGTTGACAAGGACATCCTCATCCCTCTGTGCCCCCCTCCTTACTGGATGACCATATATGAATAAGATGGGACTGAAATGCAACCAGAAGGCGAGAAGCAGCCCACGCAAATACGCGAAAAGGGGCTGCAGCCTCACACACTCCACGTACATATGGTACACGGTCTCCTCCAGCCCGCAGAAGTGACACGCGGCTGGGAGATCCGTGTACAAACTAAAGAACTTATTGCAGGGCACCGCTTTATGCAGCACCCTCCAGCCGAGAACCCCAAGGTGCATGGGAAGGACTCCTTTGTAAAGGGACTTCCATTGGGGACCCCCCTCACCTCCAGGTGGAAAGACCGACCACTATGGCGTGTCGGGACGGTGGACAAATGCTAGGAAGTGGAGGGTGTGGAGCAGCAGCCCATAAAGGTACCTCCTGCCTGCATCCCTGAATGGGATTGTGGGTGTCGATGAAAGACGGCTCAAGTTGTGTGGATTCGTCTCTCGGGTAAGGCTGCGGGGCCTGGGCCTGACGAGCAGCTCAGCCCGAGTCGTTCCACACACCTGAGCCGCACTGACATCCGTTGAGGCAGGACAAGGGTCGGCCAGGACCCCGCCCTCTGCCAGAGGAGGGGATTCCCGGCCTGAGGCAACCATGTTCCAGACTCTCAGTAGGTCCTGATAGAAGCTGGGCAGCCTCTGCAAAGCAGCACGGCTGACGCCCGCCAGTGGTAGCTGCATATCTTCGTGAAGGCAGCAGCCCCTCTGGAGGAAGAAAGTCGCCAACACGTGTCACCTGGGAGGGTGCTCGGCGTACAGGAATCTCTGCAGAGTCCTGAGGCGGAGAGCCGCCAGTCGTGTGTGTACACACATCAGCGACTGTCCGCCCTTTCCTACTGGGAGGCTCAGAACCGCTGCAGAGACCCAGTGCTTCCTGTTTCCCCAGAAGAAGTCCACTAGCTTCCTCTGCATTCTCATGACAAAAGGGGCAGGGGGGGCCAAGGTGACCATCCGGTACCACAACATGGAGGCCACCAGCTGGTTTATGCCCTCAGGGTGGGTCCCGGTTCTCTGTTGCGGGTGTCGTAACTCGTTGGAGGTAAGACGCTGATCTCCGCTCCGGTGTCGACCAAAAAGCGGCGTCCCGACTGCTTGTCCCAGACATACAGGAGGCTGTCCTGATGGCCAACCGCCGTAGCCATCAGCGGCGGCTGGCCCTGGCGTTTCCTGGGAATTTGCAGGGTGGTCTGCAGCAGTGGGCCTCTGTGCCCCACTGCTGGTGGTAGAAGCACCATTGTTCATTGGGCTCCTCACTCCCGTCGCTGGGTTTTGTGGGCTCTGCTGCCAGGCCTGGTCTGGTCTGTCGTTGGGCACGTGGCTTGGTGATCTGTGCGACGGATGCCCTTCTCTCTTTCCTGGCATTCCACAGCACATCTGCTCGGGCCGCCACCTCCCGGGGGTTGCTGAAATCTGCATCGGACAGCAGCAGGTGTATGTCCTCGGGCAGTTGCTCTAGGAACGCCTGCTCAAACATGAGGCAGGGTTTGTGTCCTTCAGCCAGGGCCAGCATCTCGTTCATTAATGCTGACAGCGGCCTGTCTCCCAAACCATCCAGGTGCATTAAGCGGCGTGCTCGTTCGCGCCGTGAGAGTCCGAAAGTCCTTATGAGCAGGGCTTTGAATGCTGTGTATTTGCCGTTCTCCGGGGGCGACGGTATAAACTCCTCAACTTGTGCAGCAGTCTCTTGGTCGAGTGAGCTCAGCATGTAGTAGTAGCGAGTGGACTCCGAGGTTATCTGCCGAATGTGGAATTGTGCTTCTGCTTGTTCAAACCATAATTGGGGTCGCAGCGTCCAGAAGCTTGGCAGTTTTAACGAAACTGTGTGAACAGATGCAGCATCGGTCATCTCTGGTCCAGATATCGTTTGGGCCGTCGGGGTCACCAATTGTAGCGGTGTGCTACACACAGCGCTAGAATAACCACACGGAGTCGGTGAGTTAGAGTTGCAATGAAAGAGATTTATTCAGAATTCGCGGCCTGCTTTAAAGCCTTCCCGTTCCCGCCCTCCCTGGGCGGGACTGCTGTGGGGAATGCATATTCCTAGACCCTTTCCGCACGCGGGATTTTCCCCCTGCTGGTGAAGATGGCCTGGCGCTCTTTTTGGGGCTGGCCCTCTGCCTGCGCGCGCTGTTGTGAGCCGGTTCGTGGGTGCCAGAAAGTGGGTCGCCACAAGTCAACATTTTGAGTGAAATCTTTCCTCAGGACTGGAAAGGAAGGGGGAAGAATGAAACCATGTGGATGGGAATGATAAAAGGCTGGAGAGGATGAAATCTGATAGCAAAGGAGAGTGGACCATGGGAGAATGGGAAGGAGGAGGGCACCGTGGGGAGGTGATAGGCAGGTGAGAAGAGGTAAGATACCAGAGCGGGGAATGAGTACTGACCATATCATTGACTAGGTAGTGTTGGATCTAACTGTTTAATTGTTATTTATTCAGCGGTTTGAACGGGGCAGGACTACGCAAGCGCATGGAGGTCAGCCAGTGCTTGGTGTCAGATGTGGGAGGTCCTGGAGACTCCCGGACGATCACAACTGCACCAGGTGTGTCGAGCTGCAGCTCCTTAGGGACTGTGTTAGGGAACTGGAGCTGCAGCTTGATGACCTTTGTCTGGTCAGGGAGAGTGAGGAGGTGATAGAGAGGAGCTATAGGCAGATAGTCACCCCGGGACCACAGAAGTGGGTACAGTCAGGAGAGGGAAGGGCAAGAAGCATGTACTAGAGAGTACCCCAGTGGCTGTCCCCCTTAACAATAAGTATTCCTGTTCGAGTACTGTTGGGGGGTCTACCTGGGGGAAGCAACAGTGACCGTGACTCTGGCACAGAGTCTGGCCCTGTGGCTCAGAAGGGTAGGAAAAGGAAGAGTATGGCAGAAGTGATACGGGACTCTATAGTTAGGGGGTCAGACAGGCGATTCTGTGGATGAAGGAAAGAAACGCAGATGGTAGTTTACCTCCCAGGTGCAAGAGTCTGGGATGTTTCTGATTGCATCCACGATATCCTGCAGTGGGAAGGTGAACAGCCAGAGGTTGTGGTACATATTGGTACCAATGACATAGGAAGGAAAAGAGAGGAGGTCCTGAAAACAGACTACAGGGAGTTAGGAAGGAAGTTGAGAAGCAGGACCTCAAAGGTAGTAATCTTGGGATTACCTCCTGTGCCACATGACAGTGAGTATAGGAATAGAATGAGGTGGAGGACAAAAGCGTGGCTGAGGGATTGGAGCAGGGGGCAGGGATTCAGATTTCTGGATCATTGGGACCTCTTTTGGGGCAGGTGTGACCTGTACAAAAAAGGACTGGTTGCACTTGAATCCGAGAGGGACCAATATCCTGGCAGGAAGGTTTGCTAAGGCTACTGGGGAGAGTTTAAACTAGAATTGCTGGGGGGAGGGAACTGAAGTGAACTGAAGTGATGGAGGAAAGGGAGGTTGGCTCACAAATAGAGAAAGCTTGGAGACAGTGAGAGAGGGAGGATAGGCAGGTGATAGAGAAGGGATGCGCTCAATCCGTCGGTTTGAGATGTGTCTATTTTAATTCGAGGAGTATCATGAATAAAGCCGATAAGCTTAGAGTGTAGATCAGCACTTGGAGCTATGATGTTGTGGCCATTACAGAGACTTGGATGGTGCAGGGACAGGAATGGCTACTTCAAGTGCCAGGCTTTAGATGTTTCAGAAAGGATAGGGAGGGAGGCAAAAGAGGTGGGGGCGTGGCACTTTTGATCAGAGATAGTGTCACGGCTGCAGAAAAGGAGGAAGTCATGGAGGGGTTGTCTACCAAGTCTCTGTGGGTGGAAGTTAGGAATAGGAAGGGGTCAATTCTTAAAACAAATGTCAAGCAACAGCTCCTCAAGGAGTAAAACCGTAAATTTTCATTCCAAATCATGAATGTTTCAAAATCCATCCCATTCCCGCTTTGACTTCTCAGTCCTTGGTCTCCTATGCTGTTCCAAAGAAGTTCCATAGTAGCTTGAGGCACAGCAGATTTTGGCCTTCTGGTCTTTTAAAAAAAAAGATGGGAGTAATTCCGGGTTATAAATTAATTTTAAAGGCAATGGCTGTTGGAGAAGATTGTCCTCTGACCATTTGTATTTTCTCCAGACACCTCACTGGCTTTTCACTCTTCCATTGTCCCATCTGATATTTTATTATTTTGTCTATGAGAAATTTTTCTTTTACTTAATCATTTGCTTTTCTCTGTTAAAATTTATAACAATTACAGCATGGAAACAGGCCATCTCGGCCCTAATTTGTTAAGTCTCTCATTTTTTTTTTTAAATTTTAAGCCCGCCCAGGCTACTGAGAATTTCAGTGTTTTTTTTAAATTCAGTCTTGTAGAATTTTGCTTTAGTGTCTTGAGTTGTTCCTTTCTTCTAACCTTTAGGTTGATTGACACATTAAAGATCAAGACATTAATTGCTAGTTTTAAAGGTGATGGTGAAACTAATCAATTATAATCGCATACATCTTGCAATCTCATGACAAACAATGAAAGCTCTTGACAGGATATTAAGATTTTAATACAAAATTGAAGCACAGCAGATGCTAACAATCTGAAATAAAGCGGAAAAGTGCTGGAAACAGTCAGCAGATCAAGTGTAGCTTCAATGGAAAAAGAAGCCACACTAATGTTTCATCATTATTGTCAATCCATTGCGTTACAAAAGCCTTTTCAGTACATGGCAATTTAGAAATGCTGTATTTTTACAGATTCATTGTATTTGAAATTTCATATGTTTAATACTTCATGTTGCTGGGGCTATGTAAAAATAAAATCAGTATCTGTATAGAAAAAAGGGAAACTTTTACTATTTGTCTGATAATTTTGTGAACTGTCGCCATTGCAAAACTTTGTTTTTAAAAAAAAATTCTTTGTATTATACAATTGTAAAATGTATGCAAATTAAAAACTATTTTCCAGACAATATTGGCAACTATTAAACATCCCACATGAGCTAGTAAAATGCTAGTTTGTATAAGCTTTCAATGTCATTTTATTTTATTAGCATGACATAGTTCAGAAAAAAATCAGCTACTATAAACATGATTTAGAACTTACCATATAGAGGGTAACAGACCTTCATACAGCAGACAATACTTAACATCGTCAGATTAGTAAGGCTGCAGACACCAAATAACACACCGCAGAAGGCATAAAAATTGCACCACCTTTGACTAAACAACCATCTGGAAGAGAGATCACTTTGTTGGTCACCTTTTATGGGTACGTAGACAATATGTTAATGACCATCTAGTGTATCATTAAACAAATAAGTGGACTCAAATGATTTATATGTTTCAACATATTAAGACAGCCCTTGATGCAAATGTTTGTGCTGGAAGATATTTTGTACAGAAAGCCACAATATAGCCATAAAATTTTCTAGTATGCCATTCCCTTGCATCTTCCTCAAACATTTCTGTAACTTCAATAATTAGCCATGCTGCCTTGTCACGTATTTATTTCTATACCTGTATTTCTCAGTCATGGACTTTGATCTTTATCCACTTCTCTCTACTCCTGATTCATCTTTCTCCCTCCATCTCCATCTGCCCTTCAAACACATACTCCCCCTAATGCTTCCAAACCAACCCCTTCCATGCTTCACCTCCTTTTCCTTTTATGTTGCATCATATTCAGTTCTTTGTCATTTCTGTCTATCACCTGACAGTTTCTGACATCTTTCCCACCTGGATCTAGCCATCATCCATCAACCCTTGCTCTACCTCTTTCCACTCCCTTTTTTTTTTACTGGCTATCTTCACTCCTTAAGTCCAAGTGAAGGATCTCAACTTGGAACATCAACTGTCCATTTCCCTCCATTGATGCTGCTGACATGTTGAGTTCCTCCAGCATTTTGATCTTGTGTGTTGCCTCAAATTCTGACATCTGCAGTCTTATATATATATATATCTTTTCCCTCTCCCCCTCTCCCCTCTCAAAAATAGGATTACTTGACTGGGAGAAGATATAGATGAATGAAATACTGCAGCGCATGATGAGACAGTGTAGGCCAGAAAGTATAGGGTTATGAGTGAATGGATCATGGCGAAAGTTAAGAATTAGGGAGTGGATTTTTAATATTATTTCTGGGAAGTGGATAATTCTAACATTTTAAACTTTTCATGAAATCAGATTTAATCATATTGATTCTTTGAGATCATATATTGGCCTGGTCAGTAAGGAGAGCAGATTTCCATCCCTGAAGGAAGCGATTGAAACTGATGGGTTTTACAACAATTTTAAGGCTCTTCCACATTTATTTAGTTACTTAAAGTGATAAAGAACTAAGTGTTTCAGAGAAGATTTGACTGATTTTTCCTGACTTTGTTAAGTTACTTGCCTTGAGGAAGGTATCCCTTTTTGACTCATTTCAATAGTTTTTTGTATGAGCTCTTTCATAAATATATTCATAAATACATAACTATGATGAATGTTTTAAGATTCTTGATGGAATGTAGGTATTTGTCTAATTTTATCTCTTATTTTTGAAAGGTATTTCATTCATGACACATTTCACCATCATTTCAGTTCTGATTACATGGTTGTTAAATTGCCTCTAGTGATGGTAACAGAAAATCACAATCATATTAATTAAGCTGTTTTTTCATAACTTTAAATACAACTTCATTTCTATTCCAACATCACTTTTCCATTTTGCCTTCAAGAACTGTCTGAACTAAACTTGTGTTGGAGTGGAAACTTCATGCACTTTGCAGTTTTCAGTATAACCCGATGTATCTGAGCAGACAACTTGACACCATGTTTCAATTAGATCTTCGCACCAAGCCTTTTGAGACCATGAGGCTCAGAGCAGAATTAGGCCATTCGGCCCATCAAGTCTGCTCCCCCATTCAATCGTGGCTGATCCTTTTTCCCCTCCTCAGCCTCACTCCCCAGCCTTCTCCCCATAACCTTTGATGCCGTGTCCAGTCAAGAACCTATCAGGCTCTGCCTTAAATACACCCAATGACCTGGCCTCCACAGCTGCCTGTGGTAATAAATTCCATACATTCACCACCCTCTGGCTAAAGAAATTTCTCTGCAGCTCTGTTTTAAATTGACACCTCTCTATCCTGAGACTGTGATCCCTTGTCCTAGACACCACCCCCCCCCCACCCCACCATGGGAAATATCCTTTCCACATCTACTCTCTCTAGGCCTTTCAGCATTCAAAAGGTTTCAATGAGATCCCACCTCATCCTTTTTAAATTCCAGCAAGTACAAACCCAGAGCTATCAGACGTTCCTCATATAATAACACTTTAATTTCCGGAATCATCCTTGTGAACCTCCTCTGAACCTTCTCCAATGTTTTCTTTTCACATCTTTTCTTAGATGAGGAGCCCAAAACTGTTGACAATACGCAAGGTGAGGCTCACCAGTACCTTTAAAGCCTCAGCATCACATCCCTGCTCTTGTAGCCTAATCCTTTTGAAATGAATGCTAACATTGCATTTGCCTTCCTCACCACCGACTCAATCTGCAAGTTATCCTTTAGGGTGTTCTGCACAAGGACTTTCAAGTCCCTCTGCAGCTCATCTTTTTGGATTTTCTCACTGTTTAGAATATAGTCTGCACATTTATTTCTTTTATCAAAGTGCACGACCATGCATTTTCCAACATTGTATTTCATTTGCCACTTTCTTGCCCATTCTCCTAATCTGTCTAAATCCTTCTGCATCCTACCTGTTTCCTCAACACTACCTGACCCTCCACCAATCTTCATATCATCTGCAAACTTGGCAACAAAGCCATCTATTCCATCAGCTAAATTATTGATTTACAGCATAAAAAGAAGTGGTCCCAACACCGACCCCTGCGGAACACTAGTAGTCACTGACAGCCAAGCAAAAAAGGATCCTTTTATTCCCAGTTGCTGCCTCCTACTAATCAGCCAATGCTCTAACCATGCCAGTAACTTTCCTGTAATATCATGGGCTCTTAACTTGGTATCAGCCTCATGTGTGGCACCCTGTCAAAGGCCTTCTGAAGGTCTAATTATACAACACCCACTGCATCCCCTTTATATATCCTACTTGTAATCTCCTCAAAGAATTCCAACAGGTTCATCAGGGAAGATATTTCCTGAAGGAAACCATGCTGACTTTGTCCTATCTTGTCCTGTGTAACCAAGTACGCCATAACCTCATACTTAACAATTGACTCCAGCATCTTCCCAACCTCTGAGGTCAGGCTAATTGGTCTATAATTTTCTTTCTGCTGCCTTCCTCCTTCCGTAAAGAGTGGAGTGACATTTTTATCTTATATCCACACACTTACGGACTCCAAGCATTGATGTAGTGTCTAATGGTCCAATTTTATGTCTGCCACAGTACCCAATATCTACACATTGGCAGATGCTCAGTCTCCTGCCCTCTACTTATTGCCGGCATGGCTGTTGATTACGAGGTGGTTTTCAGAGCGGTACAGAGGTGCCAACAATTGTTTTTCCAACAATACTGGAAGTTTAAAGCATTCTTCTAAGACATGTCTCTCTGCCTTTATTCCAGCTACCTTTACCACACTGCCAGTTGTCCTGATATCGCCTTTGCCAAGCTGTAGGGCTTCAGCACAAATCTTCAACAATTTTCTCTGCCCCACAAACACTCCCATAGATTTTTGCTCCTGCTTCCAGCATCTCCAATCTCTTGTGTCCTCAACAGTGGGTGACCCTAGTTCGTTGTGATTTTGATTACTGTCAGGTAACTGTCTCTGATTGGCATGGCTTCCCATGCATATGGTCATATTTAAGACTGATAATGAGGGAGTAGAGTTGTTTTGAATTCTATTGAAGGAAACAGTAAAACATACAATTCCTGGAAAGCAACATGGGTGCAGTCGATAACAGCTCGGAGAAGCTTGGAATCTTAGTGAAGCCATGTGCTTTCTTATTTCCTCTTGTCCATCAAGGGAAAATAAAATGTGATCAATTCCTCTTGAAAGGGAAGCCTTGTGATATACTATAATACGTTTGTATATGGCAAATATGTCCAGGCACAAAGTAATTCATTCTTTTACTCTGTGGCCAAACTGCAATAATGTTGGAGAATTTAAAATTCTATCTGTGGAAGTGAGGCATAGTTTAAACTTGCATAAAATCTGGTTGAATGTTGACTACCATTATTTTTCTGTCCTAATTTTCTAATTCCTCATTAAATTTTGCACAACTATTTACATAACCACTGAATAGTCACATGGAATTAATTTCAAAGTTAAATGGGTATATTTACCTGTGTGCAAACAATGATGGAATGGCCAGTGGTAATAGAGTTATGATCATTGAAAGGTCACTGATGGCTAAGTTTACAATGAAATATTCAGCCGGTTTAAGCATGTGTCTTTTCCTGAGGGCAATAAACAAAAGAATACCGTTTCCAAGCAGAGATAAGATACCTGTGAAAACAAAATTGTGTTTTCTACAATTAATGTAACAATAATTTGTCATAGGAATATTTGTTCTTCAGATAAAGATAATTCCAAGTAAATACAAAATGTTAAACTCTTTTAAATCTATTATCTGTAGATCAATTTTAATACGTGTAAATTTCAAACAATTAATAGCATAAAGACAACAATTTAAAGAGCAGAAATCTGATGGTATTTAACATTTATTTTTATAAAGTGCACATTATGCTTGTGTGACCATTTGAAAGGTACAATTTCAAAATTTCAATTTATAATAAAGATTATTACTGAGTAAAATTGACAGCAGCCTCAGGCATTATTAAACACAAAATAAAAACTTCTAGATGCTCTCAAAATTTTCCCATTCTTCCACACTATTTCAATCACTGCCGATGGAATCATTTATTAACAATGAAATTAGACAAATTATACCCACCATTCATTTTGTTCATTCAGGAATAAAAAGGACATTTTATTTGTTGTTCTCATTGATAATTACTAATTAATATAACAGCTTCTTTGGTCCTGAAAATATAGAGTTTCAATAGAGTATAGAAAATAGAAAGGAAACCAAAGAGGAAAGAAAATAAAAAAAAAAGAAATAAATAACTAAATAAAAGAAAAAGAAAGGAGAAAAACCCTACCAACTGGCGCTCCAAGTCCACGGCGCCTTGACCCCTCCTACTGTGGGGTCCGATAAACATTGCACTAAAGATGGATATTCTTCAACATATAACATAATTAATCTTTTTTTAAAAAAGATCAAAAAATTATCCACTCCCCCAATAACTCCTTAATTAAACATCTGTAAAAATAAACTATATTCCACACCCATTATTACTAAATATCTAACATAATCTATATTGAAAGTAAATATCATTAATATAGCAATTTATACAAATAAAGAATAGAATTCAAAGAAACTTACTAAATATAACCCTACATATTGTAACTTAATACATATCCAGCATACCAAAAATTAAACATATCAAAAGATGACATCTATATAATCTAAACTATTCATACTAGTTATAACAAAATTAGATGAACTCTATAGTTCCTAAGTAGTATAATTCAAAAAGACCATCCATAATCAATATTTTAAATCATAATAGTCTTCATCTATAATCATATCGATTCAAAGTTCAAGATTATAATGTTGTTAAAATTAATCTATATTAATAAAGAAAATCAAATAATTTTCTTCATATATTTTGTCCATGATACATCCTTCTAGGCCTCTTGTTCCAGAAGAATATCCTGAATCACGATGTCTCAGATATTTTTTGAATAAGGTTTATCACCTCCTGGGAGGTTGGTAAAAAAATTTCCTCCCTCCATCGACAGAGTAATTCTCAGCTTTGCTGGATATAATAAAGAATATTGAAGACCTTTATTCTTTAATAACCTCCTTGTAAGTCAAAGTCTTTCCTTTTTCTTAAGGCCACACTAATATCTGGAAAGAAGAATATCTTTCCCCCTTCAAACTCTAATAGGCCATTTCTCTCTCTGGCCTCTATTGCTGCAGCTGGTAATACTTTTTGTTTATCTTGATACTTCAAAAAGCATATAAGTATAGGGTGCAGTCTTCACTCTGGAGGTGGCCGGGGCATTATAGTCCTGTGGGCTCTTTCTATAATTAGTTCTTTGTCAAAATGCTTTTTCCCCAGATCTTTGGGGATCCATTCTTGAAAGAAAGTTACTGCGTCTCTTACTTCCAATCCCTCTTTTAAACCCACTATTTTGATATTATTCCTTCTGCTATAGTTTTCAAGAGAGTCCAGTTTATCCATTATTTTTACTTTCTCAGTCCCCCAGCGATCCTTTTCTTTTTCCAGGCTTTGTGATCTACTCACAACATCCTTCATATTATTTTCTAAATCCTGGGTTTGCAAATTTAAAGATTCCAAAGTCTGCTTTATTTCCTTAGATTCTTGCATGATAGGGTCTAAATGACTCTCGAATTTGTCCATCCTACTGTTAAAGTCAGGACAGCATTGGCCAACTCATGAAACACGGCAGCAAGGCCACCACCCGAACCGTCACCATGCCGCGCTGCCGCCACCCTCGCATCTTCCGCAGGCTCAGAGGAACCATCCAACGAGCAGGCCTCCTCACCATTGCTCCCGTGTCCCTCAACTCCAGACGCTGCCGGGAGTGCAAGGCCGGCAGCGATAGCGCCAGTAGGATTTCCATGATTTTTCCTTTTAACCATTTTTTTTTATTAAGGTTATATGAGAGCCTTATAAACAGGTTGTAAAGAAGTTTTTGTAGGAGTTTTTCAGAGAAGCGCCCGATCAGTGGCACGACATCATGTTTCTAAATCACTTTCTAAATTAGGAAGTAGGATCATTCAAACAGAATATGCTGCTAGACTACTATCAGACCATTCACCTTTAATTTTATCAATTGAAATGCCTGATAAACAAAAAACATTATATAGATGGCGTTTTAATCCTTCGCTGTTGAAAAGACCAGAGTTTTGCAGTTCTATTAGAGCTCAGATAAAATTGTTCTGTGAGACAAACTCACCCCCTACTGCCAATAATTTCTTATTATGGGACACATTAAAAGCATACTTAAGAAGACAGATAATTGGATATGTTAAGGGTACTAAAATAAATATGTAACAGAATTAAATGAATTGGAGAAAGAAGTAACAATTAGAAAAAGATTGTCAGAATTTAACAGGAAAATTATAAAAAATTAATAAATAAAAAATTAGAGTACAACACAAAACAAACCCATAGAATAGAAAAAAAATGATACTAAAATCAAAACAATATTATGAATTAGGAGAGAGAACCCATAAAGTACTATCTTGGCAATTGAGGGTGGAAGAAACCTCCAGAACAATAAATGTGATTCAAACAGGGGAAGGTAAGATTTCATATAAACCAAAAGAAATAAATGATACTTTTAAACAGTTCTATTCGGAACTATATAAATCCGAATTAGTGGGTGACTCACTGAAAATTGATGATTTCTTGTCTAGTTTACAACTTCCCCAATTGAGTCAACAAGATCAGGAAGAATTGAATGCCCCTTTTTCTAGGGATGAAATTGAAAGAGCCCTCGGCTTATTACAGGCTAATAAATCGCCGGGAGATGATGGTTTTCCCCCTGAATTTTATAGAGAATTTAAGGATCAATTCCCCTTTTTTATGAGGGTTTTGACTCAGGCTGAGGAGACCCATACTCTACTGGAATCCTTTTCAACAGCAATTATTATGTTAATTCTAAAGAAGGATAACGATCCACTAAAACCAGCATCTTATAGGCCTATCTCACTTTTAAATGCGGACTATAAAATTATAGCAAAGGCATTGGCTAATAGATGAGCTCGATATATGCCAAAATTGATTAAATCTGATTAAACAGGATTTATTAAAAATAGACAATTATCTGATAATATTGGCAGATTATTGACTATATTACATTTAGCTAGGACAAAGGTGGACCGGACTGTAGCAGTGGCTTTAGATGCTGCAAAGGCCTTTGATAGACTTGAATGGGATTTTTTATTTAAAACAATGGAAAAATTTGGTCTAGGCCAAATATTCATAAATTGGATAAGAGCACTTTACCATCAGTCTAAGGCCAAAATAATTACGAACGGGCAGATTTCACCGGTTTTCTCTCTACATAGATCTAGTGGACAAGGTTGCCTACTATCTCCAGCTCTATTTGTTCTGGTAATAGAGCCATTGGCTGAGGCTGTTAGATGGGTTCCAGACATAAAGGGGTTTAAAGTGGCCCAGGAAGAATTATAAAATTAATTTATTTGCTGATGACATTTTAGTGTATTTGGCTGACCCGGCCGGCTCTTTGCTAAGACTTAAGGCCTTGCTGGACAATTACAGTATAGTCTCGGGATATAAAATAAATCGGAATAAAAATGAAATTTTACCTTTAGGTAGAGGAGACTATGCCCAATATCAACATGGCACTCAGTTTAGATGGGTTAAATTCAACATGAAATATCTGGGGATTAAGTTTAATTGTAATTTGGATGACCTTTATAAACTTAATTATCTCCCCTTGCTGCGGAATGTCGAGGAGGACCTATGTAGGTGGATAAACCTTCCCATCACACTGATGGGCAGGGTAAACTGTATAAAAATGAAGATAACGCCAAGACTTCAGTATTTTTTTCAGTCTTTACCTATCCCATTATCCAATAATTTTTAAAAGATTCTCAATGAACATATTTGTCTATTTTTATGGTCGGGTGAAATATCTAGAATCTCCATGGAAAAATTGACCTGGGACTATAAGTTGGGAGGGTTAAAATTACCAGATTTTTAAAAATATTATTTAGCTGCACAAGCACGTTTTATTCCTTCATTTTTTGATGAGACAACTATTCCTTCTTGGATTACAATTGGCTTACATATGGTAGGAGAAGAGACGGCAGAAGAATTTATATATAAATGGGACTCCAAATTAATTTAAAAAAAACAAACAATCCTCTACTGAGACATGTAATTTATATCTGGGAAAAAGATTAAACAATTTATGGGTCTAAAAAAGAAGGGAATATCCTCAAAGATGCCTCTATCTCAGAACAGATTAATACCCATGACTCAGGGTAATAAATTTCTAGTCACCTGGTATCACCATGGTATCAGACACATTGAAGATTGTTATAATCAGCAGAAGCAATTTATGTCTTTTGAGGGACTTAAAAATAAATATAATTTATCTAATAACACATTCTTCTGCTATCTTCAGTTACGATCTTTTTTGAGGGACTGTTTGGGTCCATCACTGGCCCTACCAAGGTGCTCAGACATGGAGCTTCTAATTAGAAAGAGGAATACAACTAAATTTATTTCTAATATGTATTCTTTATTCCAGGACCAATGCCCAAAGCTTGGTATATACAGATCGAGGGAGAGATGGGAGTTGGATTTGGGCATTGTAATTGATCATCAATGTTGGTCACATCTATGTTTGGATAGTGTTACCACTCTTATCAACTCTAGATACAGAATGATACATTTTATTTTTTTTTACATCAGTTGTATCGCACACCTGAAAAAATACATAAAAATAAACCAGAAATTTCTGACAAGTGTTTCAGGTGTGGCATAGATGTTGGTACCTTTTTGCATTCCACCTGACTATGCACGAAACTGAGATCTGTTTGGATGATCTGGGGGAGGTACTGGGAAAGATTCGGGGGATGGATTTCCCTCTAGACCCAGAGTTGTTTTTCTGGGGAACTTAGCAGTTTTGAAAGTTAACCTCACCAGGAATAAATCCAAATTATTTAAAATTGCGTTGTCAGTGGCCAGGAAATGCATAGCGGTAACATGGAAATCCGATTCCCTTGTACATATTGATCGTTGGAATAAAGAAATGCAGAGTTGTATACCCCTTGAGAAGATTGCTTATACCCTTAGGAATGGATACACTATGTTCATTGAGATTTGGCAACTATATATGGATTACTTAAATGCCCACATTGTTTAATTTATTTATTTTAATTTTTAAAAATTAATATATCTCTTATTATAAGCTAGTTTCTTTAATTTGTATTTTAAAGTGACTCTGAGAGCTGGATGCTGTTGTAACGTGGATGAAATCACCAGAGAGGCAGAGTCACTGGTAGATACAAAGCAGCTTCTTTATTCGACACAACAAGGTACAGCAGGCATCATACCAGCGGAGACGCTTTCGATAGAAAGGTCTGCTAGCCCAATGTGGGCTCGATATTTATATGCTAAACACAAAGGCAATCGCTACTTAAAAAGTTATAGACAATGCATAGACAATGCTTCCTTTTGAAGCTACTTACAAACATCACACCTTCTGACTTCATCCTTTCCTTCCGACACCAGCATGTCTGAGTTGGTATCCACAGCCTTTAGGAGTGCAAGTTAAATCCACAATACATTTATTTGGCATTTTACATGCTAACATAGAGGACAATTAACATTATAAAGTATAGTTAATACTGTCTTCGAAACTACCTGTAAACTTCACACTTCCATCCGCAGCGTCTGGCTAGTATCCCGATACCACAGCTTTTAGGAAATGCATTGTTGTGGACTCAACCCACAGTACTTTGTCGAATAGAAGTCTGGTGGCCAAAGTCATTTAAGTGTAAACGAGTCATCTACCCAAAAACACTCACTCTAACAGATGCCTACTCTTCTTTTTATTCTTTTCTTTTTTCTTCTCTCCTTTTTATCCTCTGTCTTATGTTTTTCTCCCCCTCCTTTTTTCTAAATGCGGGGAGATAGTGTTGGGATGATGTTTTTTTTTCTCTCAGACTTATTAATGTATTTGAATTAATTTTTTTCAATATGTATTAATTGAGTCCTTATATTTCTTCTTTAAAAAATTAAATAAAATATATACTAAAAAAATATAGAGTTTCATTATGCTAGAAGAAAATAAAGGCAAAGTAAATATTTAAACTAATAAAAATCTTACTTTAATTTTACTTTTTTTTCCTTATGTTCCTCAATTTGCACAGCCCTGTCTCATTTTACTTCGCTCTTGATACAAGGATTGTAAGGTAATTTCTATTTCCTGCATTTTATTTTCTCTGTTGTAGTCCGTAACAATTCTCCAATCTAATTTCTTGAGCAATCTCTCTATTTGCCTTAAATCCTCTGAAGAACGTGTTGAGTTCAAACTGACATTTGGGGAAAAAAATGTGAGCTTCTTTTGAAGTGAGTGGCAGTTGGTAGTTCTGTGTTGTCAACCGCAAATCCAGGCCCACATAATGCAAAGCGTATCCTCACTGGAGTAATGTGAGGACACGGAAGGAAAAGAATCACAGAACATCACCATTGTCCATCCATGTCCAGCAGTTCTGCTTATAGAATAGAAAGAAATGTATTTGCACCCATTAGTCTTCTGGTGCTGTGCTTTCTGAAAACATTTCCTACCAGAATGGAGGGTTAATCGCCATCTATGTATAGAGCTGACAGCTTTGATCAAATGTATCCCTGGTGACGTTTCACTTCCAATGCCCCTGAATGATCAGGCTACATTCCATTTCCATTTGAAAATTGTGGTAGTTCTGATCTTGACCTCAGGTCTACGTTCCTGCGCTTTCCCTGTAGCCTTAAAACATTTAAAGGGCAAATCATTTATGTTTATTTTTGAATATATTAATGTTTCAATTTCTACAGCTCTGTGAAGTAAAGAATTCCAAAGTAATCCTCAGAGAAGAAATTCTTCAGTCATAAAAAGTGACCTCTCACTCTGAAGCTATGTCCTCCAGTTCTAGACTTCCTCAAGGAGGGAAGCAATTTTCTCAGCACCATCCTTTTCAAGGTTAGGAACAGCTACTACCATTCACCAATTTAGTTCTTGAACCAAGCTGCTCAACCCTCAGTATAGAAACTCTGTAACTATTTTGCACTACAATCGGCATTTGCTTTTGGTCTAATTGTGTTATTTCCTGTATAATTTTATATAATTTATCTTTAATTTATATTTTCTTGTGAATGTTATCTCCCTAATGTTAAGTGCCTGTGATGCGACTGCAGGCAAGTTTTTCATGGCATCTGTGCACACATGTACTTGTGTATATCAAAATAAATTCATCTTGACTTGTCAGATAGTACTTTATCTTTAGCAATTTTACCTGTTTTATCTCGCTTCATGATATGTAAATTTATATATAAAATTAAACAATTGATTATAGGAAAATAACTATATAAGAAAATACAAAGACCTTAAGTGTAGGGTGCAGAATTAGAGCTTTTGGCCCATCGAGTCTGCTCTGCCATTTCATCACAGCTGCTCCATTTTCCCTTCAACCCCATTCTCCTGCCTTCTTCACATAACCTTTCATGCTCTGACTAATCCAGAACCTATAAACCTCCACCTTAAATACACCCAATGATCTGGCCTGCACTGCTGCCTGAGGCAACAAATTTCACAGATTCACCACCCTCTGGCTAAAGAATTCCTCCTAAACTTTCTGTTCTGAGGCTGTGCCCTCTGGTTCTAGACTTACCCACTACAGTAAACATCCTCTCCACATCCACTCTTTCTAACCCTTTCTGCATTCAATATGTTTCAATAAGATTCAATCTTATTCCTCTAAATTCCAGCAAGTACAGGCCCAGGCACATCAAACATTCCTCATATGATAACCCTTAATTCCCAGAATCATTCTTGTGCACCTCTTCTGAATGCTTCCAATGTCTGCACATCCTTTGCAAGAACTTCTCATAATACTCCAAGTGAGGCCTCACCATTCTCTTATATAGCTTCAGCATTACATCCTTGCTTTTATAATCTAGTTCTCTTGAAATGAATGCTAACGTTGTGTTTGCCTTCCTCACCACCGACTCAACCTGCAAGTTAACCTTTAGGGAATCTTGCAAAAGTACCCTTAGGTCTCTTTGCATCTTGGATTTTTGAATTTTCTGTCTATTAAGAACAGAGTACATGCTTTTTTTTCCTTCTACCAGAATGCATGTCCATACTTCCCAGCACTGTACTCCATCTGCTATTTCTTTGTCCATTTGCCTAATCTGTCCAAGTCAATCTTCAGTTCCCCGCTTCTCCAACACTACCTGCCTCTCCACCTATCTTTGAATCACCTGAAAACTTGGCCACAAAGCCATCAATTCCATCATCCAAATCATTGACATACTGTATAATGTGAAAAGAGGTGGTCCCAACATTGATCCCTGCAGACTACTACTTCTCTCTGGCAGCCAACCAGAAAAGACTCCCTTTATTCCCACTCTTTCTCTCCTGCCAATCAGCCAAAGCTCTATCCATGTTAGTATTTTTCCTGTAATTCCATGGGCTCTTTTCTTGCTAAGCAGCCTCATGTGTGGCACCATATCAAAGGCCTTCTGAAAATCCAAGTACACAACATTCACTGATTCTCCATCTATGCTACTTGCCATTTCCTCAAAGAATTCCAACACATTTGTCAAGCACGATTTTCCCTTAAGGAAACCATGCTGACTTTAGCCTATTTTCTCATATGCATCCAAGTACCCATAGACTTTATCCTTAACAATTGACTCTAACATCTTCCTAACCACTAAGGTCAGGCTAACTGGCCTATCATTCCTTTCTTCTGCCTCTCTTGAAGAGTGGAGTGGCATTTGCAAATTACCAGTCATTTGGAATCATGCCAGAATGTAGTAATTCTTGAAAGATTATTACTAATGCCTCCATGATCTCTTCAGCCCCCTCTTTCAGAACTCTAGGGTGTAGTCCATCTGGTGCAGCTGAATTACCTACCTTCAGACATTTCAGCTTTCCAAGTACCTTCGCCGTATTAATAGCAATGCACTTACATTTGCCTCCTGATACTCTTGAACTTCAGGCATACTTCTAGTGTCTTCCACAGTGAAGACAGATGCAAAATACTTATTTAGTTCATCCACCATTTCCTTGCCCCCCTTGGTACCTCTCAGGTGGTCCAATATCTACTCTCACCTCTCTTTTACTCTGTACATATATGAAAAAAACTTTTGTTTTCCTCTTTGACATTATTGCCTAGATTATCTTCATATTTCATCTTTTCCCTTCTTCTGGATTTTTTAGTTAACTTCTGTTGGTTTCTAAAAACTTCCCAATCTCTAATCTTCCACTATTTTTTGCTCTATTATATGCCCACTCTTCAGCTTTTATGTTGCTTTTAGTTTCCCTTGTTAACCACATTTTCAAGATCCTGTCTTTAGAATACTACTTCTTTGGACTATATCTATCCTGTGCTTCCCTAATTTCTCCTGTATACCACAGCCATTGCTGTTTACCATCATCCGTGCTGGTGTCCCCTCCCAATCAATATTGGTCACCTCCCTTTTCATGCCTCTGTAATTCCCTATACTTCACTGTGATACTGATACATTTGATTTCAGCTTCTCTCTTTCAAATTTCAGGGTGAGGTCTGACATATTATGATGACTCTCTCCTAGGAGTTCCTTTACCATAAGCTCGCTAATCAAATGCAGTTCATTGCACAACCCACCATCCAGAATAGACTTTCCCTTGGTGGACTCAACCTCAAGCTGCTTGAAAAAATCTCATAGGCATTCTACAAATTCCTTCTCTTGGGATCCAGCACCAACCTAATTTTCCCAATCTATCTGCATATTGAAATCTCCCTTGACTATCATAACATTGCCCTTTTAACATTTGATTTCTATCTCCCATTGTAATTTGTAGCCCACATCCTAGCTACTGTTCTTTTTACCCTTGCGGTTTCTTAATTCTGCCCACAAAGATTCTACATCTTCCATTCCTATGCCACCTCTTTCTAAGAATTTGATTTAATTTTTTTACCAACAGAACTACCCAACACCTCTGCCTACCTGTCTGTCCTTTTGGAACAATGTGTATCCTTAGATATTAAGCTTCCAACTATGATCTTCTTTCAGCCACAACTCGGTAACACGCACAACACGCTGGAGGAACTCAGCAGGTCGGGCAGCATCCATGGAAACGAACAGTCAACGTTTCGGGCCGAGACCCTTCATGAGGACTGAAGAGGGAGGGGGCAGGGGCCCTAAAAAGAAGGTAGGGGGAGGATGGGAAGGAGAAAGGCTGGTAGGTTCCAGGTGAAAAACCAGTAAGGGGTAAGATCCAGGGCTCGGGGAGGGGAAACAGGGTGGAGATAGACAGGAAAGGGGAAGAAGGAATGGGGAAAACACAATGGGTAGTAGAAGAAGGTGGAACCATGAGGGAGGTGATAGGCAGCTGGAGGAGGAGGCAGAGTGAAGCTGGGATGGGGGACGGGAGGGGGGAATTACCGGAAGTTGGAGAATTCAATGTTCATGCCAAGGGGCTGGGGACTACCCAGATGGTATATGAGGTGTTGCTCCTCCAACCTGAGTTTGGCCTCATCATGGCAGTAGAGGAGGCCATTTATGGACATATCTGAATGAGAATGGGTAGCAGAGTTGAAGTGGGTGGCAACCGGGAGATGCTGTCTGTTGTGGCAGATGGAGTGGAAGTGCTCGACGAAGCAATCCCCCAATCTGCGTCGGGTCTCACCGATGTAGAGGAGGCTGCACTGGGAGCACTGGATGCAATAGATGACCCCAATAGACTCACAAGTGAAGTGTGCCTTATCTGGAAGGACTGTTTGAGACCTTGAATGATGGCAGGAGAGGAGGTGTAGGGACAGGTGTAGTACTTACGCTTGCAGGGATAAGTGCCGGGTGGGAGATCAGTGGGGATGGACGTGTGGATAAGGGAGTTGCGGAGGGACTGATCCCTGCGGAAAGCGGAGAGGGGTGGAGAGGGAAAGTGGTGGGTTCCTGTTGAAGGTGGCAGAAGTTGCGGAGGATAATGTGCTGGATTCGGAGGCTGGTGGGGTGGTAGGTGAGGACAAGGGGAACTCTGTCCCTGTTGTGGTGACGTGAGGATGGGATGAGGGCTGAAGTGCGGGAAATGGAGGAGATGCAGGTGAGGGCATAATTGATGACGGCAGAAGGATCTCAATGTCATACGGGGGACATTGGGAGCGGACCCAAATAAAAGACATGGACATTGATGTAGTAGGAACAGGACTAAGAACTTGGAATCTGGATGAGGACTTCGAGCCAGAGACTGGACAGGGACCCGGAACCTGGGTCTTGACTCGGGCTCAGACCCTGGATCTAGGTTAGGACAAGACGTGGCTACAGGACAAAGAGTGGCAACAGGGCTGGACATGAGACTCCTGGACAGGACGAGGGAACCCCAGCATCGGGCTGGGTGAGGTACTCCTGGACTGGGTGAGGCACATGGACAGGATGAAAACATGAAGTCTTGACGTGGTCGAGGGAGACAGGGATGCAGAGCCTTGGTCAAGGGAGACAGGGACACAGAGCCTTGGTCGTGAGAGAACAGGGACGCAGAGCCTTGGTCGTGAGAGAACAGGGACATGGAACACAGAGCTGGGACCCCTCCTTGGGAACAGGACTCGGGCCGGGGCTCTACACAGTCATGACCCCTCCTAGGGAGCAGGATGTAGGGCTGGGACTCATACACAGAACACTGAGACAGATCTCCACTCAAGGTAGCGGCAAGCGGCCGGACCTACCTAGCGAAGGCATGGACACGGAGACAGTTCTCAACTCAAGGTAGCGGCAAACGGCCGGACCTACCTAACGAAGGCGAGGACACAAAGAGACAGTTCCAAACAACGAAGGGCTGTTCCTTATCTAGACACAGCAAGGCCCCAATCTTGCCCTGCCGGTTGAACCTGACGGCGTTAGAGGCGAGGACACAGGTGAAGGTAGCAGGTGAGGCTTCAAAAGGAAGGGGAAGGGGAGGGAACTGAATCTGAACCCAGGAGCTGTTTATGTAGCTAGGCCAAAATGAGACTCATGTGTCTCAATTAAGGCACACAACAGGACAAGGGAAAACTGGAAAACCTGGAATACAGATCGATGGACCAGACCGTGAACCGAAATGCGGACTTCATGGACCGGACCATGACACCTGGTTGCCATCCACTTCAGCTCTGCTTCACATTCCCATTCGGATATGTCCATACATGGCCTCCTCTACTGCCATGATGAGGCCAAACTCAGGTTGGAGAAGCAACACCTAATATACTGTCTGGGTGGTCTCCAGCCCCTTGGCATGAACATTGAATTCTCCAACTTCCAGTAATTCCCTCCCTATCCCAGTTTCATTCTGCCCCCTCCTCCAGCTGCCTATACCCTCCCTCATGGTTCCACCTCCTTCTACTACCCATTATGTTTTCCCCTATTCCTTCTTCACCTTTCCTGCCTATCACCTCCCTGCTTCCCTTCCCCCCAACCCTTGATCTTTCCCCTTACAGGTTTTTCACCTGGCACCTACCAGCCTTCTCCTTCCCACCCTCCCCCCACCTTCTTTATAGGGTCCCTGCCTCCTCCCTCTTCAGTCCTGATGAAGGGTCTCAGCCCGAAACATTGACTGTTCGTTTCCACGGATGCTGCCCATCCTGCTGAGTTCCTCCAGCGTGTTGTGCATGTTGCTTTGACCCCAGCATCTGCAGAGAAATTTGTGTTTACAAGTCACAGCTCAGTGATGCCCACAACATTATATCTACAAATCCCTAAATGTGCTACAAGATCTTTTACCTTATTCTGTACACTGCATGCTTTCAAATATAAAACCTTCAGTTCTGTATCTGTTACTCTTCTCAGTTTTGTTCCCATGTTACAGTGCAACTCATCCCACTGACTGCAATTTTGCCATATCTTTGCCTGTACTGCTTGACAGTCTCAATGCACAATGCATCTAGTTGTATAACAACTGCCCCTTCCTCAACCCTACCCCTGCCAAATGAGTTTAAGCTCTCCCCAGCAGGTCTAGCCAACTTGCTCGCAAGGATATTTGTCCTCTTTGGGTTCAGGTGCAAACCCTCCCTTTTTGTACAGTTAGTACCTTCCCCAGAAGAGACCTCAATGATCCAGAAACCCGAAGCCCTGCACCGTGCACCAGTTCCTCAGCTACTCATTCATCTACCAAATCATCTGATTCTTACACTCACTCATGTGTGGTAAATTCTCTCTTCAGGAGCTCTTCCCTTTTCCTACCTATGTCATTGGTGCCAACATGTACCAAGACCTTTGGCTGCTCCTTCACCTCCTTTCAAATGCCATTGACTTGTTCTGAAACCTTCCTGGCCGTGGTATCTGGGAGGAAACATACCATCCCAGTGTCTATTTCATGTCCACAGAATCTCGTGTCTATTCCTCTAACCATGGATTCCCCTGTCACTACCGTAGTCCTCTTCTCTCACCTTCCCTTCTGAACCACAGCAACAGCAAGACAGTCGCTGTGGCTCCCCCTCTCCCTGCTAGGTTGCTCCCCCACACAGTGTCCAAAGTGGTATACTTATTAGTGAGGGGAATGGCCACAGGGGTGCTCCGCATTTCTCTCTCCTGACAGTTACACTGCGACCTGCAACCTAGGGGTGACTACCTCTCTGTAGCTCCTATCTATTACCTCCTCAGTTTCACATCTGAGCCGAAGGCCATTGAGCTGCACCTCCAGCTCCTTAACACATTCTCTGAGGAGCTGCCGCTCAGTGCGCCTGGTGCAGATGTGGTTATTGGGAAGGCTGGAGGTCCTCCAGAATTCACACATCATTTAATAAATTAAGATGGAGCTCATGATGACCAGACAATCTGTAAAATATATTAACAAGACAATATAATTGTGAAATAATCAGTAATATATAAACACTAATCTTGTTCGTCGCTCTAAGAACCACTGATGCTTCAGTTAAAGTGTAATAAGCCACTGAACAGTACCTTCCTGGCACTCTTTTGTATTAGGCATTATATCAAAATAATTGTCACAAGCTGTTTCGATGTAGTTCATCTGAGATACACATTGTTAGGCATGGCTTCATTTGCTTTTTATTAACCACTAAGGCCGGGGGCCCCAGCCTTTTTTACACTGCGGACTGGTTTATTATTGACAATATTCTTGCGGACTGGCCGACCTGGGGGGGGGGGGGGGGAGGTAGGGTTGCCAACGGACAAGAGTAGCAGTCAAATATGTTGTGTTTACCCTGAGAAAGACTACAATGACCATGAAGCCTTGCGCGGGCACCCGTGCGCATGTGTGACTTTCTCATGTGTAGACGTGCCGATTTTCTCTACAAATTGTTTTTGGCAATTCTGTTAATCACAACCGGAATATAGGTGATAAGTGGCTAATACACTCAATTTCGTTTCTAAAAGGGTTTATCTAACGAATTTAATATTAAACACAGCGCATATTTTCCTCGCATGAATATAGTGATAAGTAAATTATCAGGGAAGGACAGGGAGCTTGAAGTAAGTGTTGAACGAACTTCCAGTAGAAGTGGTACAGGCAGGTTCGATATTATCATTTAAAGAAAAATTAGATAGGTAAATAGACAGGAAAGGAATGGAGGGTTATGGGCTGAGTGCAGGTCTGTGGGACTAGGTGAGAGTAGCGTTCGGCACAGACTAGAAGGGCCGAGATGGCCTGTTTCCGTGCTGTAATTGTTATATGGTTATATCGGTCACTTATAGGTCAATAGCATCATAACATTTTAAGTAACGTTTGGATATTAAACACACAGCACATATTTTCCCCGTATGAACATACAAAATAATTACAACACACCAATATCGTTGAATCAGTGGGAGCCCTGGGCTTGTTTCCCTGCAACAAGACGGTCCTATCGAGGGGTAATGGGAGACAGCGATACTCGAAGGGGGTTCCTTATGTCCAGTCTATTCTGCAATTTAGTTTTCGTAGCATTCATTGCAGAGGTATGTTGGAAATGGAAACAACATTTTCAGTGCTTTCGTGACTATCTCAGGATATTCAGCCTTGACTTTGATCCAGAATGCCAGCAGAGATGTTATGTCAAACATACTTTTCAGCCCACCGTCATTTGCAAGCTCGAGGAGTTGATCTCCTTCCCGCGTTGACATGGATGACGCGCGTGTAATGACCTCGCATGCGTAGTGGCTCAACAGTGGGCGTGACAGGGAATGAAGAAAGGTGCAGCTGACTCATATCGTTTCCTTGCGGCCCGGTAGCACATGCTTTGCGGCCCGGCACCTGTCCACGGCCCGGTGGTTGGGGACGGCTGCACTAAGGAATATCATATTAACATCACTGGCTTTTGTAATCATTTCCCCTAAGCAAGAATGCTACTGATACTTCAATATGCGTATTTTGTATCTGAAGGAGAAGAACCTTCTTTGAATACACAATAGATTGTACAATGTTTACATCATTTCCTGCGTGGACTGATTAAGATTTTATTTTGAAGCACATGGTGGAAAGACATCCATCTCCATCCACTCTTCATTTGCCCTTGAAGCAGCAATATCTTTTCACAAGGGAGATCTCATTAAAAGCCATGAAGGAAGCTTCCGCCTTGGGTGATTTTTGAGAAGGCTTTTAGCTTTGTATATACACATTGCATGGACAGTAGAGTTTACAACCACACAAATGATCTCATTAGACAACTAATGAAATTGTCCATAACGCTGTAATGCCTTGCGTCAAATGCATTGCAATACATTAATATCTGTTCTGTAAAATTAATAAAATTAACAATATTTGGCATGAAAAATGACTGAGGTAGATAAGGTGAATATATTTTCAAAACTGTGTAAAAGTAAATTGTTGTGTCAATGTTATTGTATCTTGAGTTTGAAGAATTCTAAAGTGCTGGTCATAAAATTACTACCTACATTTTACTTCACAAAGCACTCAAAAAGTTTATTTCTTCTTATTGATTGGTCATAAAAATAACGTGGAACAGTATTTTGAAGAATAAGTTGATTAAAACATTGGGCTGTGAAGAGGAAGTTAATAATCTCAAAATCATGGTATGTCTGTGAGTCATTATTTTCCCTTTCACCGCCTTGTATGATTTATGTAAAACTTATATTCCATGCATTGTCTAAACTACCAGTATGTGCCTGTGATGCTGTTTTGATCTGCACCTCTCTGTGCTTGCACATATGATAGCAAATGTGTTGAGTATATTTAACACATTTTAAAAATCTGGAAAATATTGCTGAACCTGAAAGTTCAAATGGTAGTAAGGATACATTATCTTTATGAGCACTGTTATTAGTGATTTAACAAGTAAAATAGTATTTAGTGGTATCTGCAGTTAATCACAGAATCAGAAAGATGCTGTACAATTTGCCTTGTTTTTCTTCCCTCTCTCTGATTCTGTCACACCCTGCACCACCTCACCCCCCCCCTCCTTCCCTAATGTATTCTACTTTTCTACACTAGTAGTTCATACTTTATTCTTATCTATTATCAGTCATGCTTTTCATTTCCCCACTTCTGGTCTCTCTCTCCTTCCTTTCACGGTCCTCTCTACTTCCATCCCTTTTTCTCTCAATAGCTTCTAACTTTACCTCTCTCACTTTTGATCACCGTGCTTTTGGTGATCTTTCTTTCAGATAATTACCATGATACTCTTGCTTTCAAGGGATGAATAGGGCAGTATCCGGCCTGCCTTCCAAATGCATGTGATGACAGTGAGCACTGAGGAGTTGATCTCCATGCTCTTGCAGGAGGTTTTGTTGAGTAAGGAAAGCAAGATTTCCACTCTGGCGGGTATACACTCTTCCTCGCAAGGATCAAGTGTCAGCTGCACTGCTCTGAATGGACAAAAGATGCTGGCTCAGCTGGAGGCACCTACACCCCGTAAGTAAATAAATAAATAAACAGATTTCCAATGGGGCACACAGCAAGAGTTTGATTGGACACTCATAAACAGCACAGGCAGAAATAAAAAGGAAATTTAAATCACATTTAAATCATGGTATATAATGTACTCCAATTAAGGAAGAAGCTGAAATATCATAATCATACATTAGAAATGTAAATTTTGCATGGACTTCATCAAGGCATTTGTAGCCTAAATCAGGGTATAAATTATAATCTCTCAATTAATGTAAAATCATAAACTGAAAGCAAGAGCAAAAAAAAAGAAGAAAAATAGGATTAAAGGAAAGAAATAAGACAGGAAGAGCAATAGGTAAATGGTATTTTTCTGAGCTTTCAATCCTAACTGATTCTGAAGGAATATGATTCTACACTAACAATAATGTTATTTTATTGACAGTATTGCTAACCAAGTTATTACAAAGTCACTTAAAGTCTAAACAGATGAAAAATATTAAATTTTATTGATATGTTTATACTGTTGCTTGTATGTGAATTTTCAGTTTATGGTCGTGTTAATTGTGGAGGAGTAGCACAGATCAGACAACAACTCCTTACAATCCTTGTTAAATAGTAATGCGTAAATGGTGGGAATTTCACCTGATTTACTCTTTAGTAATTGTGAGTGCCAATCCTCTCATTATTATTTTTAATCCCAAAATACAAGCCACTGCTTATTACCTTAAAAAATTAATAGTCATGCCAAAGTCACAAAAACATATATCAAGATTGTCTAAGCAACACACACAAGATGCTGGTGAATGCAGCAGGCCAGGCAGCATCAATAGGAAGGAGTACAGTCAACGTTTCGGGCCGAGATCCGAAATGTCGACTGTACTTCTTCCTATAGATGCTGCCCGACCCGTTGTGTTCCATCAGCATTTTGTGTGTGTTGCTTGTATTTCCAGCATCTGCAGATTTCCTTGTGTTTGCATATCAAGATTATCTATATCATGATGAGAATACAAAGATGTTCAAGATATTTTAAGTTCTCTAGTTTTCCAACAGCTATAAAGTGCTGTAAAATACAAATTCAACTGAGTTGATAATGTTTGCAGTCAAATATATAAACTCCTTGTAATAATATTCCTTTGAAATAATATACACTTGTTACTGCAGCAGTACATTATTATAAATAAATGATTAAGCACTGTACAAAAATTACAGATAGAGAGGAAATACGATCTTTTTAAGTGTTTGCTGAAAAGTCATTTAACATTCAGCAATACAGTCAATCAGTGAGGTCTTTTCATTTCCTAACTAATTATAATTACAGCATTTACTTTATACTTCAAAATGGCCCATGTAGCATACTTCGATAACAAGCTCTTACCATATATAGAATAAATTATTCCAAAGAAAATATCTTCCTCCACAGATATGGTTGACAGGAAGATGTTGGTCTCATCACTGCTATTACTCATCTGCAAAAAATGTTGCATATTTTAAAAGTAAATAGTTATTTTACTGCACCGTTAACCCCCCCAAAAAAGGGAAAATATCTTGTATTTATCTGATGTTTTTCTCAATCTTAGGATGTTCCATTGTGCTTTAATGTGTAATTACAACATTAATATTATAGCATAGGGAACATGGCAGCCAATTTAGGGAACAGTAAACTTCAATAAGTAAAATCAGATAATCACCAGACTAATATATTATATTGGCCACCAGAGATTACAGATGCTGTAATCTGGAGCAACAAAAGAGATGCTGGAGGAACTTAATGTGTCAGGCAGCATCTGTGGAGGGAAATGGACAGCCGATGTTTCAGGACAAGGCCTTTCATCTCGACTGAAAGATAAAAGGGAGCTAGTCATAGTCATAGTCATACTTTATTGATCCCAGAGGGAAATTGGTTTTCATTACAGTTGCACCATAAATAATAAATAGTAATAGAACCACAAATAGTTAAATAGTAATATGTAAATTATGCCAGTAAATTATGAAATAAATCCAGGACCAGCCTATTGGCACAGGGTGTCTGACCCTCCAAGGGAGGAGTTGTAAAGTTCGATGGCCACAGGCAGGAATGACTTCCTATGACACTCTGTGCTGCATCTTGGAGGAATGAGTCTCTGGCTGAATGTTCTCCTGTGCCCACCCAGTACATTATGTAGTGGATGGGAGACATTGACCAAGATGGCATGCAACTTAGACAGCATCCTCTTTTCAGACACCACTGTGAGAGAGTCCAGTTCCAAACCCACAACATCACTAGCCTTACGAATAAGTTTGTTGATTCTGTTGGTGTCTACTACCCTCAGCCTGCTGCCCCAGCACACAACAGCAAACATGATAGCACTGGCCACCACAGACTCGTAGAACATCCTCAGCATCGTCCGGCAGATGTTAAAGGACCTCAGTCTCCTCAGGAAATAGAGACGGCTCTGACCCTTCTTGTAGACAGCCTCAGTGTTCTTTGACCAGTCCAGTTTATTGTCAATTCGTATCCCCAGGTATTTGTAATCCTCCACCATGTCCACACTGACCCCCTGGATGGAAACAGGGGTCACCGGTACCTTAGCTCTCCTCAGGTCTACCACCAGCTCCTTAGTCTTTTTCACATTAAGCTGCAGATAATTCTGCTCACTCCATGTGACAAAGTTTCCTACAGTAGCCCTGTACTCAACCTCATCTCCCTTGCTGATGCATCCAACTATGGCAGAGTCATCCGAAAACTTCTGAAGATGACAAGACTCTGTGCAGTAGTTGAAGTCTGAGGTGTAAATAGTATAGCCACTATAAAGACAGGATAGAGCAAGAGCTGATATATGATAGGTGGATCCAGCTGAGGAGGGGTGATAGGTGATAGGCAGATGAAAGGTGAAGTATGGAAACGGGGATAGAGTCTATGAAGTGGTAGGTGGTTATTGGAGGAACTTAGTAGATCAGGAGGACAGAGAAAAGAGACAGAGGAAGAGCAGTTTACTTGAAACTGGAGATAAGATTCCACTAAGGAAAACTTTACTCTTCCTTCTTCTATCTGCCTATCACCCCAACATTGGTATTAAGGTACATTAACTGGATGGAGACATTAGACTGCACATTTCTGACCTCATTGTTTGTTCTCAATTCTCCATGAAGGAAGTAAGCACTGCCTATATGCAAATAAATGAAAAGTTCTGTATTGTGGGACCTTATCCAACCCATGCTCCTTGCAGCTATTCTGCATTTGTAAAGGCTAAAAGAGAACACAAACATAAATCAGGTCAAAATAATCTCAGACAATGCCTCAAACCCAAAAATTTAAAAATTGGCACTCTAATTTATGACCTGCCCAAATGTCTCTGCAAATGGAATTTAAATAAGATGCAATTTCCTATTTCTCAATTTGACACTAATCCCAAAATGAATTTCACTCTACAGGTAGTACTCACAACAGTCTCTTATACTTTTACCATTAATTTAATTGTGTGGCTCAAGACATGAAATATTTGTAGTGATGATACTTCTCTGAACTTGAAGTGGATTGATAGCCCAGTTACATTGCTTTATTTGTATAACGTACATACTTTGATAATAAATCTACTTCAAACTTTGGTGTGAGAATGTGGTGAAGATGGACATCCTAATTATAAAGCTTACTTTTTTATTTTCTTGGATATACAGTAGTTAACTTATTTGTTGCTGACTATTTATGGAAATAATATCATTCTTCACTTATTGTTGTTGATTATGGCTGAAATGAGAAGTTTTTGCTAAATTTTGAAGCAGGGCATACACCAGGATCATTACCGTACGATGTTCATATCAGGAGTGTTAATCCAGCCACATGAATTCAGCACAGGAGGAAGAGTGATATTGTGTACTACCAGTGTCAGGCATCATCTGAGAAGCAGTACCTCCCTCTCTTTCCCCAATGGACATGAAAGCCACTTCCAGTCACAAAGGCCTTGTGCTAAGCAGTGCTTCATTGATCATATGGGGTCATGTTTCCCAAGGCTGAAGCTTGAAGCACAGCAGCACATTACAAAGAGCATGCAATGGTCAAATATAACCATATAACAATATAACAATTACAGTACAGAAACAGGCCATCTCGGCCCTTCTAGTCCGTGCCAAACTCTTACCCTATCCTAGTCCCACCGACCTGCACTCAGCCCATAACCCTCCATTCCTTCCCTATCCATATACCTATCCAATTTTACTTTAAATGACAACATCGAACCTGCCTCAACCACTTCTGCTGGAAGCTCATTCCACACAACTACCACTCTCTGAGTAAATTTATCAGTTCACTAGACTTCAGAAGACCAGTCCCAGTAACAGTGAAGGATATGTATATGAGCAGCATGAGAGGACACAGTGACATCAAATCTAAGGTTCAGTCATGTTGACACTGAAGTAAATTCTGCCCTCACCTGGTTTGAAGATGCATTTGGGAATGCAATACTGTACCTACTGCTTTCATATACAGTGGATTCTGCTTAATTGGGACACATCAGGACCATCACATTTTGGCCCACTTAATCAGCTGCCCCCATTAGCCAAAGTTTCATGGAAATAGTTAAAAAGGTATAAAAAGGACAAACTGAGTAACAAATTAAACATTTAGGTGAAATACAGAACAAGTTAGAACACTATCCCCAGTGTTACTACAGTACTATATAACTGCGTATTAGTATATACTGCGTCCGGTGCTCTCGATGTGGCCTTCTATATATTGGCGAAACCTGACGCAGACTGGGAGACCACTTTGTTGAACACCTACGCTCTGTCCGCCAGAGAAAGCTCTCCCAGTGGCCACACATTTTAACTCCACATCCCATTCCCATTCTGACATGTCTATCCACGGCCTCCTCTACTGTAGAGATGAAGCCACACTCAGGTTGGAGGAACAATACCTTATATTCCGTCTAGGTAGCCTCCAACCTGATGGCATGAACATTGACTTCTCTAACTTCTGCTAATGTCCCACCTCCCTCTCATACCCCATCCATTATTTATTTTTATGCACACATTCTTTCTCTCACTCTCCTTTTTCTCCCTCTGTCCCTCTGTCTATACCCCTTGCCCATACTCTAGGTTTCCCCCCCACCCTCCTTTGTCTTTCTCCCTGGGCCTCCTGTCCCATGATCCTCTCGTATCCCCTTTGCCAATCACCTGTCCAGCTCTTGGATCCATCCCTCCCCCTCCTGTCTTCTCCTATCATTTTGGATCTCCCCCTCCCCCTCCCACTTTCAAATCTCTGACTAACTCTTCCTTCAGTTAGTCCTGATGAAGGGTCTCGGCCTGAAACGTCGACTGTACCTCTTCCTAGAGATGTTGCCTGGCCTACTGCGTTCACCAGCAACTTTGATGTGTGTAACTGTGTATTAGTTCCTATTTAGTTATTGACGGAGGAATTCACCCAGTGTACGCTGCCATGTATGGGGTAACCAGAAAAGGGAAAAGGGCAGCACCTCTGGTGAAGGGGCTTAACCTGTTCACTCTGGGGCAGCTCACTCACCTTTGGTTCGCACCAGACACTCAGCTCTCAATTGCGGCTCCAAGTAGCTATTGTAGCCACACCCCCAGTATACTGCTTCGACAGGCAGGCTACACCTGGTGAACGTAGCTGGAGGGCTTCATACCAGGTGAAATAGGGACATGCTTGTGAAATCAGCTCTGGAAGACTGGGTGGAACAGATCAACAGTGAGATCCAGCAGCCAAGAAGGCGGTTCTGTAACACCTCGAGGAGATTGAAGGCATGCTAAGGCACAGAAGTCATGGTTGTCCTCTGCAACCAAAGGAGACCCCAGTCTGTGACAACTACTCGTACCACTGGATCCAGACCTCCAAGATCGAGAGAGTGGAACTGTCCCAGTGCAACGGCTTTTCCACTTTAAAACTCTCCATATATGTTCCACTGTCATTGTCAGATACAACAGCCAACCACCACACTGCTGTGTTCTTCTGATTAACTGAAAATAAACAAAATTCATGCAGACACCCAGTGCAGATAATGGACTGCTTTTATACAATGCCTTCAATGATTGCATCCTCCAAATCTTCCTTTTCATTGTAACATTCAAGATGATTATCGATACTTTCAATCCTTCATAGTTTCAACTACTTGTTGAAGTAGTGAAATAGTTTCATTTTCACTCCCAGCCATTTCTGGCATCTACAAGCCTGAATGCTTGAAACTGCAGTGAACAAAGCAGCTCTGCATTGTCTTATTGCTTATTTCTCAACAACTATCAGTGACAAAAATCACTGCTTTTTGAACACAAATACACACAAATGACACCATTTAAAAACTGTTCACTCTAAGCACAGTGTAGTGGCTAATGACCCACAAGTTCACAAGACTGATGCTAGTTAGAAACCGTTTGGCCACACTCTTCTGTCCCAATTAAGCTACATTGTGTCCCAAATGAACAAAAGATACTTTGGCTATTTTCTTGATTAGTTTTTTGTTCTTTTTGAGTTGTTCCAAATAAGTAACTACGTAAATTAACTAATGGTCTAATTAACCAGAATCCACTGTATTTCAAAGGTTGATTTATTATCAAAGTTTACAACTCTGAAATTCTTCTTCTCCAGATAGCCATGAAAGCAAGAAAGAAAAGCACAATCATCAGCCCCAAATACTACCTCCCCACACAAAATCATCAGCCCCAAAAACTACCTCCCCACACAAAATCATCAGCCCCAAATACTACCTCCCCACACAAAATCATCAGCCCCAAATACTACCTCCCCACACAAAAACAAAACAGGCAAATCAACCCCCAAATTCTGCTCTACCGCACACAAAAAAAACAAGAAAGATCGGGTGAAAAACACAGAATATATAAAATTATAAGGCTGAAAAAAAGTCCATAGTCCAAGTCAATATCCAAAATGTAGAAAACTTGAGTAACATTCTCCAGCAGGCCACACAGGCTTCCCTCTCTGACAGCAGAACAATCACTCCAGCAATCAAAAGGCAGTCTCTCTCCCTGCTGCTTTAATCAGCAAACGATGGAAGCTTTAATCAACGAAATGGAGTCGTACGTCGGCTCGCACTCCATCCCGCAGCCTTCTCGCCATGAAGTTCACGCATGCTGCCTCTGTTTTCCGGAATCCTCTCGGAGACTGCAGAGCGCTGAAACACCCAAATGATGTCCAAACTGCAAAACACCGGCTCCGGAATCACATTTGAAATGAGAAACAAATGTAAAAAACGTAAAGATAGTGAAATATATGGTCTCATGGTCTATCCAGAAGATGTTAATCATGGGAGCGTTGTATGCAAGCACCACCACGACAGCGGTATATATCACGGATTTCCTTACAATTTGGAAGGAGACCAATCAGCCATCTAAATCTATACAGGTAATCTCATCAGTGCCATACCCCCACTTATTTCCCTCACATGCCCATCTGACTCATCCTGTTTCTTGTGCCACTCACACACAATAATGGCAATTAGCAGGAGTCAATTAATTTACCAATTTTCACACCTTTGAAATGTGGGCAGGGGTGTTGGGGGTGGGGAAAACTCAGGCTCCCAAAGGAATCCTCAGGGTCACAGGCAGAAAATGCAAAATCCACATAGGCAACACTAGAGATCAGGATCAACCCTGGTACATTGGAGCTATGAGTCACAGTCACGATTCTTCTGATAAAGGATCAAAAGAATCTAGGCCACCCATGTCTGGAAATAAATTATGTCAGAAAAGCTTTCAAATCAGCATAAAATTCTTTGGCAATGACCAAACCTCAGCTGAAGATAAAAGATACTAAAAGTGATGATAAGAAAGCTTTATAAGTAAGTTGAAATTAATTCATGATATCTTGAAACAAGGCTGTTCAACTTCAGCCAACCAAAATGCCCATATGCACTAAATCTATTTGTCTGCACCTGGCCCATGTACCTCTAAATCTTTTCTATTGATGTACATGTCTTTTAAATGGATTCATCGTATCTGCCTCTTCCACTTCCTCATTCCATAGCCAAACCACTCTGTGTCAAATATTGCCTCTCAGTTCTCCTTCAAGTTTTGCTCCTCGCATCTTAGATCTATGTCCTCTAATTACAAACTCCCCTACTCTGAGAAAAGGACAGAGAAAACAGTCTGAGCCTATCTAAACTCTTTATAAATGGAACTTGGCACATGAAAGCTTAAAATGGTGGAGGAACGGTCAGACTGGAATTAAGAAACTCTCTTTGTCAGGAGAACAAGGAAGGAGCACACTAGTCCCCATGTATCCCCTTCACTGGGCTTTGCAAAGACCATCCACTCTACTGCGGAGGAGTCAAATAACCCTTCTGAGTCACTTCAAAAACTACATACTGTACAAGAATGAAAGCAAATGATCCTTGAACCTAAGGGACAACAAGGAAAAAAAGGGAAGTATAATGTGATTTGAAGCATATCTTAAGTTAATAAAACACAATTTGACATCTCTAAATCATCACTGAAGCTGATACAATAAAATATGTCTAATGTAAAACCATATTGTCACAATATGAAATGGACAAGTTATGTGGCTTCGACAGCCCTCACCTTTTCTATTTCTACAACAACATTTGCAACAAGTTGAATTCCTGAAAGCTATCAATTGCATCACCGTGTATTGAGAGCCACAACCTATAGACTGCTTTTTATCAGATTATTGATATTTAATGCATTGTAAATTTTCTGCACACATTCCTAAATGATGTATTTGTAGCTCTGACCTGGATGTCAATATGTGAGACACAATCTACAGTATTATATGTTTGTTGATTGCTGAAAATTACAACCAGATGTTAGCTATCTAAAGCCAGCAATATTTTACATTTACAACATAAAAGTGGGTACTTTGTCATATTCACAGAGCACTATGGCACAGAAACAAGTCATTTGGCCTATCTAGTGCATGTTGAACAATTATTCTGCCTAGTCCCATCGACCTGCAACTAAATAAAAAGGGCTCATTAGAGCATAATATATAACACACAGTTTTGGCACATGAAAGCTCAATATGTAGAAGAAACAGCCCTTCATGCTGGCATTTTAACTTACTCCAAGATCAATCCCACCCATATAGTCCTCTATTTTTGTTTAATAAATGTGCCTATCCTGGGATGGCAGGACTTTCATATGAAGAAAGACTGGATGAACTGGGCTTGTACTTGTTGGAATTTAGAAGATTGAGGGGGGATCTGATTGAAATGTATAAAACCCTAAAGGGATTGGACAGGCTAGATGCAGAAAGATTGTTCCCGATGTTGGGGAAGTCCAGAACGAGGGGTCACAGTTTGAGGATAAAGGGGAAGCCTTTTAGGACTGAGGTTAGGAAAAACTTCTTCACACAGAGAGTGGTGAATCTGTGGAATTCTCTGCCACAGGAAACAGTTGAGGCCAGTTCATTGGCTATATTTAAGAGGGAGTTAGATATGGCCCTTGTGGCTACAGGGATCAGAGGGTATGGAGGGAAGGCTGGTGCAGGGTTCTGAGTTGGATGATCAGCCATGATCATAATAAATGGCGGTGCAGCTCGAAGGGCCGAATGGCCTACTCCTGCACCTATTTTCTATGTTTCTATGTTTCTATCTAAGAGTCTCTTAAATGTCCTGAATGTTTCTGGCTCTATCACCAACCATTCTGCACACTTACCATACTCTGTGTAAAAAAAACTCTGACGCTCACCCTATACTTCATTCTCGACACCTTAAAGTCATGCCCCCTTGTGTTAGTTATATCTGCCCTATGAAATGTTTCTGGTTGTCCCTCAACCTATGCTCCTTATCATCTTCTACACCTCTACTAAGTTACCCCTCATCTTCCTTCTCTCCAAAAAGAAAAGCCATAGCTTGCTCAACTTAAGACATGCTTTCTAATGCAGGCATCATCCTGGTAAATCTACCTCTACATCTTGTGTCAGGAATCCTTCCTGGACACACCTAACAAATTATGCCTCATTTAAACCTTTTACACTGAGGAAATTCCATCAGCATTAGGGAAGTTGAAATCATCATGATAGCAACGTTATTATTATTTTTGCGTTTTCCCAAATCAGCCTCCTGATCTGCAGCTCAGGGTGTCCGTTGCTATTGAGGCGGGTGGGGAGAGAATCAGTACAATGCTCCCAGTGGAGTGAGTGCTCCCTTTCTGATTCTGGCTTCCACTCGCACTGACTGAATAGATGATTCCTCTGTGATGTCCCCCCTTTCTGCCGCTTTGGTAATATCCCTAATTAGCAATGCCACTCCCCACCTCTTTTACCTCCCTTCATGTCCCTTTTGAAACATCTAAGGCCCAGAACATCCAGTTGCCTTTCCTGCCTTTGTGACAGCCAAATCTCTGTAATGGCCACAGCATCTTAGTTCCATGCACTGACCCGTGATCTATGTTCATCTGCCATGTTCCTGATACTTCTCACATTAAAATAGACACATCTCAACCTCTCCAACTGTCCTTTTCACTGCCTATCCTTCCCCATACTCTCTACACACTGCATCTACCTTCACACCAACTGCTCCATCCTCTGATTTATCTCTCTGGTTCCCGTCCCGCTGCCAAACTAGTTTAAATCCTCGCCAACCGCTGCAAACCTGCATGCAAAGATATTCATTTCCCTCAAGTTCAGGTGTAACCCCTCACTTTTTGTACCAGCCATACCTTTCCCCAAAGGGATTCCAATGATCCACAAATCTAAAACCCTGCCCCTACACCAATTCATCTGCTGTACATTCATTGGCAAATCATCCTATTCTTACCCTAACTGGGGTGTGGCACAGGTAGCAATCCAGAGATTACCACTCTTGTGTCATCAACAGAATCTCCTATCAGTAGTCCTTATTATTAATTCCCCCATCTCCAACTCTCTCCTCTTCTCCCCTCTTCACTTCTCAGCCACAGAGCCTAGCTGAGTGCCAGAGACCTGATCGCTGTGGATTCCCTCTGCTGGGTTGTTCCCTGCATCTCCCAACAGCATTCAAGGTGATATCATTGTTATTGAGGGGAATGGCCACAGGAGCTCCCCGCATTGAATCCTTATCTGCTTTCCCTCTCTTGAAGGTCATCCAGTTACCAGTGGTACCTTAAGTGTACCTATCTCCCTGTATCTCCTGTAAAACAACCCCTTAGCCTCCCAAATGATCCAGAACTCATCCAGCTCTATCTCCAGTCCCAAATGTGAAGCTGTTTATATACTGCTGGATATACTTCTAACAGATATAGCTGTCAGGGACACTGGAAATATCCCTGTCATCCCACATCTCACATGAGGAGCATTCCACTGGCATTCTCACTGTTCTAACTGTGCAATAAGAAAAATGGAAAGAAAGAAACTTAACAGAAACTTACCTTTACCTCTGCCTTTTCTTGCTGAAACCTCTTGAGCAAAGCCTCAAGCTCCCCACCCTAACCTTGTCCCACTCACACAATGGCTGCTGTGACATGGCCGCTCCACTTAAACCTAACTTCTTTTTACTGGCCCCTGCCAAACGCCAAAGGCTGCCAAAAGGTCCCCACAGGCTTTGCTCAATTTTTAAACTTTACTTGAGCTGGTCTGAATCAGATTAATAGTCTTGTTAAGTCTGAATTGGAATAGTTTAAAACTGACATTACTGTTCTGCTCTCATCTAATGCCTTCATATTACGTTCCACTTCAATTAATTAACTTCTCTCCTTTCAACAGATACAATGACCTCTGTCTCATCTGTAGTAAAACTTTATAGACTTAACTGATGTATGCTGTTTGAAACATTCTCTTCTAATTCAACCATTATTTACTGCTTTAAGTATCAAAGAACTAACAGCCAAGTATCTCCACATATAGATGAAACACAGTTCCAGTGCCCAGGTGTATTACAAAATAAAGTCAGGAGGTGATCCACACGTTCTGAATGTCATGTACACCAAAAGAGTCTGATGGTAAATACGTAAGAAAGCTGTCAGTTTCACTGGTACACTGTTGGTGAATTGCAGCCCAGGAAGAACTTAGAAATCACACAAATCACAAGGGTGAGACAACTGAGGTCCCTGTCTTGAAGGTTTTCAAGAGTTGCCATTGAGGTGAACATCAGATATAAAAATTTAAAGATGAACTTAATTTGTCACATATACAGTGAAAAATTGAAACATACAATGAAATGCATTGTTTTGTTAACAACCGTAAGTTTCACTATGATTCTGGTGCCAACATAGCATGCCCACAATTTACTAACTTACTAACCTTGACTAACTATACATCTTTGGAATGTGGAAGGAAACTGGAGCATCTGGAGGAAATCCATGCGTTCACAGGGAGCAGATACAAACTCCTTGCAGACAGTAGTGGGAATTGAACCCCTACCACTGGCACTGTGAAGCATTATACTAGTTACTATGCTACCATGCCATCTATTTAGAACTAAGCCATGTCTGATTTTTTTCAACCCCATTATCCTGTCTTCTGCCCATAACCTTTAAACCCCCTACCAATCAAGAACCTATTAATCTCTGCCTTAAATACCCCACTGACTTTGGCACAGTCCTCCATGGCAACAAATTCCACAGATTTACCATAATTTTGGCTGAAGAACCTCCTGTTCTCAGTCTTAATGGACATCCCTTTAATATGAAGCTGTGTGCTCTGAACCAAGAATCTCTTACTAATGGAAGCTCTCCATGTCCACTCTATTCATGTCTTTCAGTATCTGATAAGTTTCAATGAGATCTCCCCTTATCCTTCTAAACTCCATTGAGTACAGACCCAGAGACATCAAATTTTCCTCCTAGGTTTAGTCTTTCATTCCTGGGATTATTTCTGTGATCTTCCTCTTGACTCTCTCCAGAGTCAGCACATCTTTCCTTAGAACAGGGTTCCCAAACCCTTCAATGCAATGAAACCTTGCTATTAACCGAGGGATCCATAGATACAGAGCCCAAAATTGCTCACAATATTCTAAATATAGTCTGACCAATGCTTTGTACAAGTCTTCTTTTTATTTTCTAATCCTCTCAAAATGAAAACTAACATTGCATTCTTTACTATTGACCTAACCTGCAAATTAAGCTTTAGGGAATCCAAAACAAAGACCCCCAAGTCCTTTTGCTCTTCTGATTTCTGAATTCTCTCCCCATTGAGAAAATAGACTATACCTTTATTCTTCCTACCAAAGTGCACAACCCCACACTGTATTCTATCTGCCACTTCCGTGCCCATTCTCCCAACCTGTCCGAGTCCTTCTGGAGACTCCCTGACTCTCGTCAACATCCCATACTTAACTTCTCTCTCACATGCTTATTAACTCCACCCCGATTCTCTCATCAGTCACCTACACAAGGGTTAATTTACAGTTTCTATGTAATTAATAATGAACACATTTTTGAGATGTGGCTGGAAACCTGGGCAATGAGAAACCTCAGACATTGGAGGGAGAACATGCAAACTTCTGACAGGCAGCACAGGTCAGAATTGAACCTGGTCACTGAGGCGGTGAGACAGGTGTATTGACTGGTATCATTGTGCCTCACTTGATGTTCACTCCAATCTGTTATATGCTAATTTCATTAAATGGCATGAATATATTGTACCCTAGGATAATAATTGGATTTCAGAGGAGTGAGCATTGGTTGCAACAAGTTCGTCTAAAGAATATGCTCTACTGCGTCATATTAAATTCTTCAGCCCCTGTTTTTCAACTGAATTAGATGTATTGGATTAAAAAATACATCCATTAGTTAGTGGCATCAATGAATCCTTGACATGATATTCACTGTGATTACTTCTTGCATCACATTACCAGAACAAATTTAATGACATAGAGACAGCAGCTTTGAGGCACATGATATATATCAAGCTGAAATGGGAGATAAAGGTCAAAATAGTAATAATCACAAATTTTGAGTAAAATTAAATGCTGAAGTTATATTCTTTCATTGTGGAAATAAAGTTACAGCAAAGACCTACAATATTATACCTTTAAAAGCTAACGTGTTTTTAGAATATTCATATACATAGAAATGGAATCAGGAGTAACCATTCAATCTCACACTTCATCAATAACATGACTGATCACTTAGCTTAGTACCAATTTTCTGCACCAATCCCCTGTCCCTTCATTTCCTTAGTACTCAAACCTGTGGAATGGTCAATCAATTTATTGATCCCATCAATTAGGCTTCCTGTATTTCCAGCCTGCCTTGTTTGATGTCTGATTTGAACAAAAAACAATCCAACACACTCTGACAGTTCACTGTAAACATTTGATGAATCCTTAGCCAGAATATGGAACTTTTAGCTATGTGTGGTCTATAGGAATTTGGGGTAGCAATATTACTAAATGTAAAAAATTTATTACATTTTATTAATAGCCAGAGGAAATAAATTCTCATACACTCATATAGAGGGTCACAAGATCCGTAGGAATCTGAGGCTTAGGGCATTGAAAGGGCCATTGGGGATAGGTGTGTGGGATAATCACAGGGACTTTTTTAGGCTGGGGAGTTAGAATTCTACAGACATGACTTTGCATGACACCAGGGTGAACTTCTACTGCAACAGAATGATGTTGCATGGCTCCTGTCTGTGCTCCAATGAAAGTTGCAACAGTTGCCATTTGATCCAGAGACAGACTTTGTACCAAAGTTTGGTCTTGAAGTTCATTGCGGCTTCAGTGCTAGGACGTGTGAGGTTATCTTCACCTATAACTACAACAACATTGAAAGAGGCCAAAGAGATTCATCGACCCATGCTTGCTCAATGGGTAGCAATCTCATTATTCCCACCGGCCCCCCCTTCCTCATATTCCTTCATCATGACAAATTATTCTCATTCACACATGCCCTGCAATTCCCCTTTGCAGGTTTATTTTCAATGGCTAATTAACAAACTAATATGTCTTTAGTATGTGGGAAGTAGCCAGAGCACCTGTGGGAAGCTCACTCAGTCACAGGGAGAACATGCAAATTTCACACAGATAGCACCCGAGGTTAGGATCAAACCTGTCTCCTGGAGCAATGAGGCAGCAGTACTAAATGCCATGTCACCATGTCATTTTTCATCCTTTGTGGTGCACATCATAAACTCCTCATTGGAATCTCTTGTGGCAGATCCTGTGAGTGGACTCCATGTCCAACATTCAGGCCCTTGTCCTTTTCTCACCCTCTTCACTGCCTGCCTTTTTGCCATCCTCTAGGCTATGTTCATATTTCATACATTTCTATCAGTTACAGAAGAAGGCCACTCAGCCCACTGAGGCTATACTAGTTCTCAGAAAAATCATAGCAATGCCCTGCCTCTCTTAGTTTCCAATGCCCATACTCCTTCACTTGCCCATTAAAAGCCAATTTTGGAATTTGCCACAGTCGCCCACAGGGGCAGTTTACAGTAGCCAGTGTGTCACTGATCTGCAGCTGCATCCCAGGGCAGCAGTGTCAGTAAATGAGCCAGTGCAAATGTAAAGTTAAGAAACAGTTTGTAAGTGACCTCTTACTGTTCTGGGGCACCTGAAAAGAAAATGATTTGAGTTATGGGGATAAGAGAGAAAGTAACGAATGCGCATTTATACAGTAAGGCAAAACGTTTGCAGGATGAGACAGAAGCAAGTTGTGAAGCGTAAAATTAGGGGTGAAGATGTGACTCTTTCTATTGTTTCAGATCCTGTTCCCATGGTCTCAGCAACTGAAGGTCTATTCCCGGCCAACAATGTCTCTTGTCTGTGGGAGTAGGACTGCAGATGTACTGGACATATCCAGTTCGATTCTGTTACCTCCAAGCAGGAAACACCCTAAAGTGTGTCAGTAAATGTGGCAAAGAATATCTTAAGCTGGTCATGATTCCAGATCCCTGGGCTTAAAACCAGTTATTAACCTTTAGGACTACCTGCTCCCATTATCGTCAAATATACCTCAAGCTTCCAGTCTGCAGGCGTCTACCTCATCCATCTGGTATGTTCAAAAACTTGGAGTCCTTTCTTGCCCCTGCTGGCTATTTCACTGGTCAGAGTCCCTTCCTGCCTGGTTTCCAACAGTACACCAGTGACACTTAGTTCCCATTTAAGTGGTGCAGACTAGTTTTACCAGGTACTGGACTCTTGGAATAATGCTCTCCTTCTGAGCAACCTGGTTAGCTCCGCCAGGCCAGGGTGTAGAAATCATTCAATTGAGTAAATAGCATGAAGCTGGCATGTTGCCTACATTGTGTTACGTACCCCGTAACTGGGTTGGCAAACCAGCAGAAATGGATCACTCAGTTGGAGTCTGGATTACTAGAACTAAGAAAGTTTTATTAAAGAAACAAGCAACACAGCACTCTAATCAAAAGGATAATGAATGCAACAGTTCAGCAATGATAAACATACATGTACACAGAATTAAGATAATAAGATCAATCAGGCTCTATCGTTGTCTAGGGGTAAATGACCAGTTTCAAAGTGACACAAAGTTCAGTTCAATTTAGTTCAGTTCAGTTCGCAGTAATTGCTGCCGTGGGAGATGGACAGTGGGAGGAAGGAGAGAGAGAGAGCAAAATGAATGAATATTCAAAACGGCTTCCACACAGACCTTCGCAGTCAGCTTTTGGGCAAGTCCTTTGTGATGTCATCTGAGGTCACCGACCGTGACCCCTCCGTTTCCAGAAACGATCGTTTCTCTGCGGTGAACCTGGCACCCAGGCAAGGGTGGACACACACCAGGTTCCCGCCGATCGTGCCTTTCCACCCTGTGCGTCTATGGCTTGTCCCGCGACCAGCCCTCCAAAACTTCCCACCGACTTGTGAGAGATGCACCGCTTCCAGGATCTCGTTATCTCGGGGTGTCGTGTGTGTGTCCTGCCTTAGCGAACCTGTCCCTTTTTATCCCCCTGCTGGGGTATCACCTGTCCATCACTTCAAACAGTTCAGGGTTCAAAGGGGGAGCCGATCTTGACAGCTCTCCTTCCGTTACTCTCTCCCGTCCCTTCATTAACATCTCCAAATGCTGCTCCATTGTTTTCCTTATCTCTCTTTCTCCTGAAGACAGGTGGCAGACCAACTGCTGATCCCACTGGTGCCAGCACAGGACAGCTACATCTTAATTTATGTGTATTCTCGTCACAATTGCAATCAAAGACTTCTGCTATATCTGATGTTTTATATGTGTAAAATTAGCATTAATGTAATTTATCTATGCCATAAATTACACACAATTTAATTCAATCTCTCAGTCTGTTTTAATGGGAGCAATCTTATTGGTGGCTGAAGATCACTGCAAGAGCATAGTACAAGAAGATTGATTTGACAGGACAAAATTTATTCTGGGTTTTATATAACTGATCTTTGAATAATGTTAGACAAATCTGTGTCACATAAACAAAATAGTGCAAGTGAAAAGCAAACATAGCATGCTAATTTATAAGATTCAAAGGCTTTAAACATCATTCAGCTAAAAGAACCGTCAGCAGTACTAAATATCCTTTATTGTTTCTGCATTCAGCAAGATATTAGATCAGTTCCTCATTCAGCAATACCTAATACAGCAATAAAAGTTTGTTTTACTATCCAGTAAACTTTTAAAATCTTCTCTTTACTACCCATTATGGCAACTTCCTTTGAAACTTTTTTTTACTATAAAAATTGATGGGACTGGAAAGGCAGGTCATAGAGTCATAGAGAAGTACAGCACAGAAACAAGCCCTTCAGCCCATCTAGTCTATGCCGAAGCCATTTAAACTGCCTACACGCATCAACCTGCATGGGACCATAGCCCCCCATATCCCTACTATCCATGCACCTACCCAAACTACTCTTAAATGGTGAAATTGAGCTCGCAAGCACCACTTGTGCTGGGAGATTATTCCACACTGTCATGGCCCTCTGAGTGAAAAACTTTCCCTCATGTTCCTCCTAAACTTCTCACCTGTCACACTTAAGCCATGACCTCTGTTTGTTTACCTGCCCAACCTCTGTGGAAAAAGCCTGCTTGTATTTACCCTATCTATAGCCCTCATAATTTTTATACCTCGATCAAATCTCTTCTCAATCTTCTAAGTTCCTAACTTATTCTATCTTTCCTTTTAATTCTGGTCCTCCAGACCCAGCAACATCCTTGTAAGTTTTCTCTGTACTCATTCAACCTTATTTACATCTTTCCGATAGGTAGGTGACCAAAACTGCACACAATATTCCAAATTAGGCCTCAACAATGTTGTATACAACTTCAACATAACATCCTATCCTCTGTACTCAGTACATCGATTTATGAAGGCAATGTGCTAAAAGCATTTGTTACAACCCTATCTACCTGTGCGGCCACTTTCAATGAATTACGGACCTGTATTCCCAGATCCCTTGGTTCTACCACACTCCTCAGCACCCTACTGTTCACTGTGCAAGACCTATGCTGGTTGGTCCCACTGAAGTGCAAAACCTTGCACTTGTCTGCATTAAATTCCATCTGCCATTTTTCAGCCCATTTTTTCAGCTGATGCAGATCCCTCTGCAAACATGATCGCCTTCCTTACTGTCCACTATGTCTCATAGCGTGAGGTAGACGTCGTGGGAGTAACACAGCTGGTTGAACTTCCTCATCAATCTGCAGGTGGGCTGCATCCAGAAGCTCCCCGAGCGCATCATCAAACACCTCTGCATAGCGTTCTTCTAGTGTGCATTGTTTTTCTTTGAGTGTAGATGCATGCACCCTGCGAAAGTTGTCATCGTTGACCGTAATCAGCTTCATTTGTTGGCTGGCCCTGCTTCCCAGCAATGGTGTAAAGTCGTCAGTGACCACGACAAATTCGACAGAATACTTGCGGTTTGTCATGGGGTTACGCAATTTCACTCTGCACATCCCTTCTGCACCCATGGTGGTCTTGTTCCACATCATCAGCTTTTTTGTGCATTGTCTTATTGTGTGGTTTACTCCCTCCAAGTATTTGCAGGGTAAGATGTTAATGCTCGCCTCGCTGTCGACTCAGAAGTCTGTTGGCTTTCCATTGATGAGCATCTGCACGAATACGACATCCTTCGTCTTCAGACTGTTGACCACCAGTGTGACAATGTGGATAAACTGTCACCGTCGGTTTGATCATCGCTTTGTGCTTCCACCCCATGCCCGGGCTTCTGCTTGCACACCTTTGCAAAGTGATTTCGAATACCACTCACCTTGCACACCTGTCTGTATGCTGGGCATTGTTGCTCGTCTCCTGCATGTTCCGTGCCACAGTACCTGCAAGGGTTCGCTTTGCTTCTGTGGCTGTTCAAGGTGCCTTTTGCTCTGGCTCCACCACTAGCACTAGTCTTCTGTCCAGGATGCTTTGAATCTTCCTTGTTAGTGCGAGGTTTAATCCCATGGACAGTAGCTGACCTGCTGTCTGCAGCTGTACTGAATGCTTGTCGGTGTGATTCAGCCATTTCTGTGCTTTTACAGATGTCAATACAATCACTGAGCGATAGCTTTCTCTCTGGTAACAGGCGTTTTCTGGTTTGGGAGTCATTAATGCCCAGTACAATCTTGTCTCTCAGCAGACTATCTGACAAACATGAGCAAAAATTACATGTCTTTGCAAGAGATCTAAGGCTGGGAAGAAACCATGCAAAGGTCTCACCTTGTTCTTGTTGCCGCTTGTTGAACAAGTACCGTTCATATGGCTCAGTTTTTCTCACCGATAGCATATCTGTCAAATGCAGCTAAAATCTTTGTGAGGTCTTGGCCTTTAGCCTCATCTGCGAACACAAAACTGTTGTGGACCTCAAGTCCTGACGGTCCAATTATATGTAAAAATAATGCCGTCTGGTATGCTGGAACCTGCTTATGCAGTTGTGCTACGACGCTGTAGTTAGTCCACATCTGCCGCCATGTCTTCCATCCGTCTATCACTCTGCGGTTCACCATCATGGCTGGTGGCCGGCGGATGCCGCTGACTGGGGGAGGACTTCTGCCCCGACCATGGTTCCCCGGCACGGCGTCGCCCGCGGGTGCTGGGTGCCGCTGAGATTCTGCTGCCTCACCTCCCAGCATTGCTACTGCACCCGTCTCTATTTGTGGCTGGTTGCTCGTCTCGGTCAACATTTTTCTACTCTTACACTCACCCTCTGATGTTTCAGAATTGCACTACTATTATGCTGCCAACTGCAAGTTGAAAAAAATCGGGCGCTGCGGTTGGAAAAAGCAATTTTCTGAGCCCCACCGCTGCCACCATGTTTCGAGACAGATACTTCAGATAAAAACAACAGCGCATGCACACCAACTTTAATCATCTGCTCACGAGTGCATGTTCAAGTATATCATAACAGCCTCAACCCACTACAGCCTTTTTCTATTCGGGCAGTGGACCTCAGTGAAAATCTCTTCCTCTCAATCTTCTGCTATCCATTACAGAAGTGTTACAGAAGTTCACTTTCAGCAGGGGAATCCATCTAACAGAATTGGATAACAATAGAATCTTCATTTTGGCTGCCCTGAAGAATGACAATAAACAATTTTGAACCCTGAACTGAATCTTCTGAGGACTTGCCAATTGAATCAGTTAATATTCCTATTTCTGACCTATTACAGAAAGAATATCTTTGAAGAAGCAGCTGAGGGTGAAGGATTAACAACCCTGACCTGAAAAACTCTTTCAGTTATGTCAAGGGATAAATGATCTCTGACAACCATAACCATCTTTTTTTTCTGTAGTAATAGCAAAGGGGAAAGGAAATTGGGATTAATAGTTTTGACTTTTTTGATTATAGCATTGCATTTATGATCCATATGAGTATCTATGCTGTGGATAAACATCAGCAAGGAAAGTCACACCCAATATATCGTTGATGGAAGCTGGGGAAAAAAAAACTGATGCTAGAAATTTGAATGAAAACCAGGAAAGTCCATAAACACTTGGTAGAAAAGGCAGTAGCTGCAAAACAAGAAACTGAGGTAATGCCTTGGGTCTTTGAATGTCTGAATTACTGAGTGTTTCCAGAATTTTCTATTGAGGTTTCATTTATAACTATAAGTTATTTCATTTCACTTGTTCTTTTGTGTTGAAGTTCTCATATGTCCTGATTGGTATCAAAATAAAATTCAGCAGCTCATTGTCAGATAGTTCATTCATATAGTGAAGGTTACGCATGTCATTAGTAGGTGAGCTATGCTGTCATTTATTATTCTATTAGGAAAATGTTATCATGATTGGCTCAATGACAAACTCCTTACTTCACATTATTCTAGTGCAACTAGACAACCTATATAAACCAGCTGTGTGCCAAAACGTTTACACTCTACATCTCGAATAATATTTATTAAAATTGTCACTGAAAATGATGTCAGAGAGTAAGAAATAAATGTTTGTAGTGCTACTGGAGAAGCTATTGTTATCTAGATATTGTGAAAATAAGTATTTTATTTTCATAGGTCAAAATATAGCCTTATTGTTCAAGGCACGGTGGAATATGAGTGCACATTGCTAGAAAGACCTGTATTTGTATGCCACCTTTCACCGCTCTATCAGGACCTTCCAAAGAGCTTTATAACCAATAAGGTACATTTTATAGGTGGAATTACTATTGCCATGTGCATTTGGAGTAATAAGGAAATAAAATGTAAAGCACATATCAAGTAATACTTGCAGTCTTTCTTTGGTATACACATCAGCAATCGTGAAAACTTTAAAATGTTTCACACATGGAGCTTTTTTCATTAAAAAGTAAAACATAGTTACTCGATTGTTTGATGGGGAAAAAGAATGCTTGAAATCAAAGTTCAAGAACTTCAAAGTGAATTTTTTAAAAATTCATACGGATACAAATAAGTAATACAAATTAAATGACGTTTAAATCACAGTAATATGATCACAGTATCCCATATTCCAAATCAATCATGTAGAAAAAAAGATTGAATAATGAAATGAAATAAAATAAAATACTTTTATTTTATTAAAAAAAATCTACCCCCCACTACCAAAATATGAGGAATAGATAGAGTGGACAGCCAGCGCCTCTTCCCCAGGGCACCACTGCTCAATAGAAGAGGACATGGCTTTAAGGTAAGGGGTGGGAAGTTCAAGGGGGATATTAGAGGAAGGTTTTTTACTCAGAGAGTGGTTGGTGCATGGAATGTACTGCCTGATTCAGTGGTGAATGCAGATACACTAGTGAAATTTAAGAGACAACTAGACAGGTATATAGAGGAATTTAAGGTGGGGGGTTGTATGGGAGGCAGGGTTTAAAGGTCGGCACAACAATGTGGGCTGAAGAGCCTGTACTGTGCTGTACTGTTCTATGTTCTATGTTCTAGAATGAGCTGGTTGGGAAAAAAAGAGAAGAAAAACCTTACCATATAATATTATAATAATAATGGCTCAGATCCATACTTTAATAACAGTTCAAAGATTATGAAAATAACTCAGAAAGGGTCCCCATGATATTAGAAAGTCATGTTTAGAATCAGAAATCGAACAACGAATCTTCTCTAGATCAAGGCACAACATAACATCAGATAGCCATTGATCATGAGTGGGCGGGGCGGCCTCCTTCCACTTGAGCAAGATCACCCTCCTGGCCATAAGAGACATAAAGGCCAATACCCGCAAAGTAAATGGCTTCAATTTTGTAGTACTATCCTCAACAATACCAAACATAGCAGTCAAAGGATTGGACTTAAAGCTGACATTGAAAAGTGCAGAAAAAGTTTGAAATACATCTTTCCAGAGTTTTACAAGGCTCAGACATGTCCAAGACATATGAATTAGTGTGGCCACTCCATTGGTATATCCATCACAGTAAGGGGAAATATCTGCGTAGAAACGAGAGAGCTTGTCTTTAGACATATGAACTCTATGTACCACTTTGAATTGTAATAAAGAATGACGAGCACATAATGATGAAGAATTAATCAATTTTTAAATAATCTTCCAGCTCTCTTCCGAAATGAAAATCTGTAAACCCTTTTCCCAGTCTCCTTTAATTTTATCTGAAGAGGCCTTTTTCAGTCCCAACAGCAGACCGTAAATGTAAGATATTGAACCATTGTCAAAGGGTTTCAGATTAAAAATTGTATCTATTATATTCTTATCTGGACTTGTAGGAAATGTATGTAATTGAGATCTTAAAAATTCTCTAATCTGTAAGTATCGAAAAAAGTGGGTATTGGAAAGGTTAAATTTCGTTGAAAGTTGCACAAAAAAAGAGAGATTCCCTCCCATTCTTTAAAAGATAAGTCAATTAAGGATGGTTTAAAAAAACAATTAGAAAAGATGGGACTCGAGGGAAAATCTCAATAAGCCAAAATGTTTTCTGAACTGTAACCAAATCCTCAAAGTATGTTTGACCACCACATTGTCAGTTAGTTTATTTAAAGATAAAGGAAACGAGGATCCAAGTAAAGAAATAATGGAAAATTTCATAACAGAGTTGACTTCCGAAGTAACCCATATAGGGCAATTCTCATGGTTAATATAATATATCCAGAATGTAATATTTCGTATATTCAGTGCCCAATAATATAACCTAAAATTGGGTAAGGCAAAGCCTCCATTCGGTTTGGACTTTTGAAGGTGAGCTTCATTTATTCGAGGTTTTTTATTCTTCCATATATTGGAAGAAAGAATTGGATCCAAAGAGTCAAAAAAAGATTTAGGAATAAAAACAAGCACAGCTTGAAAAAGATATATAAATTTAGGTAAGATATTCATTTTAATAGAATTAATTTGGCCAATCAATGCTAAAGAGAGAGGCGACTAATTAGAAAGTATTTTTTTAACATAGTTCATTAAAGTTAATAAATTTTCCTTAAATAAATCTTTATAATTCTTAGTAATTGTTACTCCTAAATATGTAAATTGTATTCTTAAAATTTTGAAAGGAAGGTTAATATCAGTTGGTATTAAATTGTTTAAAGGAAACAGTTCATTCATATGTAAATTTAATTTATATCCTGAGAACTGACTAAAATTAGTCAGTAAATGGAACACAAATGGTAAAGGGGTTGTAACATTAGATATAAAAAACAATAAGTCATCAGCATAGAGCGACACTTTGAGTACCTCTCCTTAAAATACCAGTAATCTCTTTAGACTCTCGAAAAGCAATTGCTAAGGGTTCTAATACCAAATCCAAAAGCAGAGGGCTCAAAGGACAACCTTTTTCTAAATTTTTTTTAAGGATGTAAATAAAAAGTTCCATTCAACTCTCTCAAAGGCCTTCTCCGCATCCAAAGATATCACACACTCCGATATTTCCTTAGATGGAAAATGCATAACATTTAATAAACGCCGTATATTAAAATGGGAATATCGATTTTAATAAATCCTGTCTGATCATCCGAAACTATAGAAGATATAATATTTTCAAGTCTGTGAGCCAACACTTTAGATAAAATTTTAGTATCAAAATTGAGTAAAGAGATAGGTCTATACAAAGAACATACAGTAGGATTCTTATTCTTTTTCAGAATAAGCGAAATGGAAGCTTCATAAAAAGATTGTGGTTACCTTCCTATCTTAAAGGAATCTGTAAGGGTAGAACATAAACGTGGTATAAGCAAGGAGGAAAAAGCCTTATAAAACTCTCCAGAGAATCCATCGGGTCCTGGGGATTTCCCAGAATGCAATTCTCGAATAGCCTGAGCAATTTCCTCCTAGGAATTAGGTTGATCCAATTGCCTACGATCATCTATCGAAAGATGAGGAATATTTAATTGATGTAAAAAATTATTCATTGTAATATTATCATTAACAGAGTCAGAACTATACAATTTGGAATAAAATTCCCTAAAAGTGTCATTAATTTCAAAGTGGTCACTTGTCATGTCCCCATTAATCTTACGTATTTATTTAATTTGTTTCTTGGTTATAAATGCCTTCAATTGATCAGCCAGTAGCTTACCGGTTTTATCTCTATGAATATAAAATTGACTTCTATCTTTTAAATCTGGCTTTCAATTGGATACGTTAAAAGAAGATCATATTTAGTTTTGGATTCAATACGTCTCTTCTATAGATAGATAGATAGTTAGATATACTTTATTGATCCCGAAGGAAATTGGGTTTCGTTACAGCCACACCAACCAAGAATAGAGCATAAATATAGCAATACAAAAACCACAAACAATCAAACAACAAAATGCAAACTATGCCAGATGGAAATAAGTCCAGGACCAGTCTATTGGCTCAGGGTGACTGACCCTCCACGGGAGGAGCTGCAAAGTTTGATGGCCACAGGCAGGAACAATTTCCCATGATGCCCAGTGTTGTATCTCGGTGGAATATGGCCAGGGTCCAACAGCAAAAAGTTCAATATCCGGTCTACAAACACGTTCCTCGATTGTAATATGACCCAGATTGCACCATCCGTTGTTAACCAGAACAGTAAGCACCAAACTCCTTTATGCTTACCACTCTCAGTGCACTTCCGGTCAGCCCGAACGGTCTGGAAGCTGTCCATGGAAAAGATTTGATCGGGTATGTCCTCATGCAGCCCCGTACTAGTAAAGCACATAACACTGCACTCCTGAAATGTTCTCTGACACCTGGCTAGCGCCATGAACTCATCCATTTTATTACCCAGCAAACTCCTCTTTTCCATAAGTCTCTGTTGTCTCAACCCGGTCCTCTTTCCTCGCCTTTGTGATCCCCCTCACCAATATGTTTCAGGATTGGGCACCAAAGCATATTTATGGTCCAGTTGTCTTAACTTGTTAGGTAGTTCATTTCTCTCTTTGTTAACTTTTTTAATGATGTTTGCAGTACAAGAAATAATTTGACCCCGGATATATGCTTTAAAAGTATCCCATATAATAAGACTTGACGTCTCTTCTAATGTATTTTCTTCAAAAAAGAGTATCTTGATTCTCCATAAATTTTTAAAAGTCCTCATCCGATAACAGTGTTAAATTAAGTCACCAAAATCTACTCATAGGGATAGGACCAGGAAGATTTAAAGATAGTATGACGAGAATACACATAAATTAAGATGTTAGCTGGCCTGGGCTGGCACCAGTGGGATCAGCAGTTGGTCTGCCACCTGTCTTCAGGAGAAAGAGAGATAAGGAAAACAATGGAGCAGCATTTGGAGATGTTAATGAAGGGACGGGAGAGAGTAATGGAAGGAGAGCTGTCAAGATCGGCTCCCCCTTTGAACCCTGAACTGTTTGAAGTGATGGACAGGCGATACCCCAGCAGGGGGATAAAAAGGGACAGGTTCGCTAAGGCGACACACACATGACACCCCAAGGTAACGAGACCCTGGAAGCGGTGCGTCTCCCACAAGTCGGTGGGATGTTTTGGAAGGCTGGTTGCGTGACCAAGCCATGGACGCATAGGGTGGAAAGGCACGATCAGCGGGAACCTGGTGTGTGTCCGCCCTTGCCTGGGTGCCAGGTTCACCGCAGAGAAACGATCGTATCTGGAAACGGAGGGGTCACGGTCAGTGACCTCAGATGACATCACAAAGGGCTCGCCCAAAAGCTGACTGCGAAGGTAGTGTGGAAGCCGTTTGAATATTCATTCGTTTTGCTCTCTCTCTCCTTTCCCCCCCCCCCACACTGTCCATCTCCCACGGCAGCGATTACTGCGAGCTGAACTGAACTAAATTGAACTGAACTTTGCGTCACTTTGAAACTGGTCATTTACCCCTAGACAACGATAGAGCTTGATTGATCCTGTTATCTTAATTCTGTGTACATGTGTGTTTATCATTGCTGAACTGTTGCATTTATTATCCTTTTGATTAGAGTACTGTGTTGCTTGTTTCTTTAATAAAACTTTCTTAGTTCTAGTAATCCAGACTCCAACTGAGTGATCCATTTCTGCTGGTTTGGCAACCCAGTTACGGGGTACGTAACATAAGTGGGGTTCTCGTCCGCAATTTTGAACGCTAAATTTGGGACAGAGTAAATTGATTGGGTTAAAATTCCCGAAAGAAAGAAAAGACAAACAGCAGAAATGGAGGCTGAGGAATTTATAAAGGCGCCGACCTTGGAGGCATTAGAGGATGCCAGGAAATTGGAATTCGTAGCTGTGGCCAAACGGTTGAATCTTGCTAAGGGGAAGTCGACAATGAGGAGAGAGGAGATACACAGAGCTATCATAGAGCACTATGTATCTAAAGGTGTGTTTCCCCAAGGGGAGCTGGAGGTGGTGTCTATTGAAAAACCTGCTGGAGACGCAGTACAGGTGCAGCTTGAAAGACTGAGACTCGAGCACGAGTTCCGGGTACGGCAGTTAGAACACGAAGAGGAGCAGTTAGAAAGGCAGGAGAGAGTGTTAGAAAGGTGGGAGAAAGAGAGAGAGAGACAGTTGGAGCGAGAGGAGAAACAGAGGGAAAGGGAATTCGAGCTGGAGAAGTTAAGGATAAGGGCAGAGCAGGGGCCCGTGCCGAACCAAGGTGGAGGGTTCCGGGCGACCCAGGAGGTTAGGCTGGTTCCCCCATTTGACAATACCGATGTGGATCGGTACTTTCTCCATTTCGAAAAAGTTGCTACCAGTCAGGACTGGCCGAGGGATAAGTGGGTTGTTTTACTTCAGAGTGTACTGAAAGGGAAAGCCCAACAAGCTTACTCAGCTTTGTCCACGGAAGATGCCCAGAGGTATGAGGTGGTGAAAGAGGCCATCCTCAGGATTTATGAGTTGGTCCCGGAGGCATACCGGCAGAGGTTCTGGAATGTGAGGAAGCAGTGGGACCGCACGTATTGAGAGTTTGCCCGTGAGATGCAAACATATTGTGAGCGTTGGTGCGCCTCGAAGGGGGTAGAGGGGGATTATGACAGACTGCTACAGCTGATCCTGATTGAGCAGTTTAAAGGTTGTGTCCCTGAGGGTATGAGACCCTACCTAGATGAGAAAGAGGCAGCCACGTTAGCCGCAACTGCTAAGTTAGTGGATGAGTATGCGTTGACGCATAAAATGAAGTTTGCCCCGAGTAGAGGCTACCAGAAGGGTAGTCAGGACGGCGGGGAGAGTCCACCAGAAAAGTCTGAAAGTAAGCCGGGGACTAGTGAGAAGGATAAGGTAGACCGGGAGCAGTCTGGTAGGAAGTCTCCTGGGGTCGTCTGTTATAATTGCGGGAAAGTCGGACACTTTGCGTCCAGGTGCTTTGCCCCAAAGAAGGAGACAGGAAAAGGAAAAACGGCAATTTTGACTGGCTGTATCGAGCTGGTAAACGAACCGCTAGGGAAGGACAGGTCTGCCAAAGTTCAGGAAGGGCGCGAGAAGTTTATCTCGGCCGGATTGGTGTCAGTGAAGGAGGGGTTAAAACCAGTTCCAGTGTGGATCTGGAGAGACACGGGAGCGTGTCAGTCACTAATACTGAAGAGTGTATTAGAGTTCAGCTTGAGACCCGGACTGGGGAGGTCAAGGTCAAAGGTATTGGGGAAGGGACTGAGACAGTCCCTTTGCACCAGGTACACTTACAAAGCAACCTGGTCTCTGGACTAGTCACGAACGGGGTGAGGTCCGAATTACCGATGAAAGGCGTGAAAGTCTTGCTCGGTAATGACCTCGCCGGGGGAATCGTGTTCCCAGCAGTGAGATTGACAGGTCAGCCTGCCAGCATTGAGGCCCCACCCATGGACTCACAGGTTCATCATGGGACCGTGGTAGTAAATTTAGCTGAGACGTTTCTGCCAGCCTTGTACGAGAAGGGGGTAGAAAGTGAAAAGAAGGAGTGTAGTGAAACAAGAGGTAGTGAGGGAGCTGAGACAGACTTAGCATTAGCCAGGAAAGAATTTGTGCAGGCGCAGGAGCAAGACGAGGGGCTGATGGTTTTGGCGGAGACAGCTCCCTCTGACGCAGAATTAACAAGAGAACCAGTAGGCTATTGTGTAGAGGAGGAAGTGTTAAGGAAGAAAGGGAAACCAAGTGCCGTACTCGCAGATGAGGAATGGGGGGTGGTGCAAAAGAGTTATGGGGATGAGATTTTTAACTTGGCCCACAAGGTACCCCCCCGGTGGACATTTTGCGGTGCTGGAGGAAACAGTTGGTGGAATCATGAAAGAGGTTTACCGGCTGCCCAGGAGGAAGGATGTTATTGATCATGGCAGACGCGAACTGAGACGGTCACAGGCTTTTGATATGCTAACAAACCTAGTCGGTGTTAGCGCGGAAGTCAATGAAGCTAGGGTCTCCCTGATAAGAGAAAAAAACCATTTTGAAAAGATGAGTATGGTATCGACCAGATGGGAGAAGGCTATTGTTTTGGCCAGCTCTGCTGATAAGGTCTCTCCCTTAATCCCGGAACAAAGCGACTATTTAGGAGAAATAATTAAACGACTCGCACCCGTGTGTTTGATTGTCCCGAGGGGATGCAAAGAACTGGGAAGTTGGGTGATGTTTGTTACGCTAGGACAGCCTAGCGAGCAACATTCAATAGAATGAGTAATTCAGTGACGAAAGGGCTGACGAACACAGAGGTGTGTATTGGCGATGTAATACGGCTGTCTGAAGCCAGCTTGATAGTGAACCTTGAAAAAAATGAGTTCGGCCACACGAAGGTCACTTACCTGGGAATTGTGGTGACACAGGGGCAGCTGGCAGCGATGCAAGCTAAAGTGCGAGCTATCTCTGACATCCCAACCCTGACAGACAAGAGGGCCCTCCGAAGGCTCTTGGAGATGGTGGGGTACTGTAGGAAGTTTTGCAATAACTCTGCGGTTACTACCCCTCCCCCTCCTACTAAGCCCTTGCGAGAGAAAACTAAGTCGGAATGGGACGACCCTTGTTATTGTGGTCCAGGACGAAACCCAATGAGAGGTTACATTGATCGCAATTCATCAGTGTTTTTGGCCACTATGAAGTTTGCTAAGTTGGAGCCTGGTCTGAGGGATTATTAATAACACATATAAAAGGAACAGAAAATGTGATAGCTGACTGTCTGTCAGGTGTTGACAACTTCAAATTCGCTTTATTCACCAAATAGCTGATAAAGATGTATATTTGTGTGTATCAAATAATGTATTCATGTTTGTAATTTTTACCCCGGTAAAAATCCTTAAAGGTGGGAAGCGTGACGAGAATACACATAAATTAAGATGTTAGCTGGCCTGGGCTGGCACCAGTGGGATCAGCAGTTGGTCTGCCACCTGTCTTCAGGAGAAAGAGAGATAAGGAAAACAATGGAGCAGCATTTGGAGATGTTAATGAAGGGACGGGAGAGAGTAACGGAAGGAGAGCTGTCAAGATCGGCTCCCCCTTTGAACCCTGAACTGTTTGAAGTGATGGACAGGCGGTACCCCAGCAGGGGGATAAAAAGGGACAGGTTCGCTAAGGCGACACACACACGACACCCCGAGGTAATGAGACCCTGGAAGCGGTGCGTCTCCCACAAATCGGTGGGAAGTTTTGGAAGGCTGGTTGCGGGACCAAGCCATAGACGCACAGGGTGGAAAGGCACGATCAGCGGGAACCTGGTGTGTGTCCGCCCTTGCCTGGGTGCCAGGTTCACCGCAGAGAAACGATCGTATCTGGAAACTGAGGGGTCACGGTCGGTGACCTCAGATGACATCACAAAGGGCTCGCCCGAAAGCTCACTGCGAAGAATGTCGAAAGTCTGTGTGGAAGCCGTTTGAATATTCATTCGTTTTGCTCTCTCTCTCCTCCCCCCCCCCCCCACTGTCCATCTCCCACGGCAGCAATTACCGCGAACTGAACTGAACTAAATTGAACTGAACTTTGCGTCACTTTGAAACTGGTCATTTACCCCTAGACTACGACAGAGCTTGATTGATCCTGTTATCTTAACTCTGTGTACATGTGTGTTTATCATTGCTGAACTGTTGCATTTATTATCCTTTTGATTAGAGTACTGTGTTGCTTGTTTCTTTAATAAAACTTTCTTAGTTCTAGTAATCCAGACTCCAACTGAGTGATCCATTTCTGCTGGTTTGGCAACCCAGTTACGGGGTACGTAACAATAGAAGTACAGTAGAGTGGTCAGAAATAGCAATCTCTTTATATTCAATTGATCGAACAAATAGAATCATTTGACTGTCAATAAAAAAATAATCAATCCTGGTATAAGAATGATGGACATGAGAGAAAAAAGAATACTCCCTGCCCGTCGGATGAAGAAAATGCCAAGCATCAACTATACCACATTTAGTTAGAAAGGATTGGATAAACAAAGCTGATTTATTAGGTGTGGCTGGTTTGACAGACGAGCGATCTAATACTGGATCTAACCAGCAGTTAAAATCTCCTCCCATCACAGGAGAGTAAGTGCACAAATCTGGCAAAAACGAAACTAGACGTTCAAAAAATCCTGGATCGTCTACACTGGGGGCATATACATTAGCAAAAACAATCAATTTACTGTCTAAACTCCCTGATACAATAATAAATCGATAATTAGGATCCGAAACAACTTTATGCTGAACAAAGGAAACTGTATTATCTACAAAAATCGAAACTCCACATGATTTTGCGTTAAACGAAGAATGGAATTGCATATCCTTCCACCGAGTAAAAAAAAATGTAAGCTATCACAGCTGCGTATGTGTGTTTCTTGTAAGAAAGTAATGGGTGCTTTTAATTTTTTAATATAAGCAAACACTTTGTTCCATTTAATGGGGTGATTCATCCCTTTCACATTCAAACTGAATAAGTTAATATTTCGAACCATTTTAAATACCAATCATCATGTTATTAAAAGATCTGGCCATAAGTTATTAAAACTAGAAAGCAAACCATAAGGTAAGGTAGACAAACAGACAATCATATAATCAACCCAACACAGCTCCCAGAGAGAAATAGGTCCTACCCCTCCCCCATCCAAAGCCTGAAGGCTGACCAATAGACGGTCAGCGAGCTAACAACTAAAAAGTTCCCTCCCCAAAAAATCCTGTTGACAGAAGCTCCGGTCCTTCAAGTTCAATTATGTCCCTACCAAGACACAACATAAAAAGAAAAATTACTCAGTATTCAAAAATATAAAAGGATCAATTTAAACAAATTCAAAGAAAGATATATTAAAATAAAACCTCAGAAAGGGATATAATAAAAATGTACCAAAAAATAACAAAAAACAATATATGAACAATCAAAACATAAGCTTATTGAAACCTTATTTCAAATTCATATTAACAGAAGAAAAAATTGATCAAATAAGAAATATAGCAGTTTCAGACCTCAGCCTTCAGAAACTCTTTTGCGTCTTCAACCGACTTTATTCTTTTTTGCAATCCATTCTTCAAAACGATACTCAGATGGGCAGGAAGTGGAAGAGATGGTTTAAGTCCTTTATTGTAAAGTTCCGACATAAATTCTTTATATTTCATACGATCAGCCATAACTTCAGGTGAATAGTCTTCCACAAATCTGACCTTGTAACCATCATTCCTTGTTGATGGGTATGGCAAATTAAAAGGTCCTTAATACGAAATTCATGAAAACTTAGAATGACCGATCTAGGTCTTGCTGCTGCCGACAATGGCTTTGAAGTCGGCGAGCGATTTGCTCGATCGAGCTTTGGCTCAGAAGTGAATGAAACAGGGAAAAGCTGCTTCAGAAAGTTCGCAAAGAACTTTGTAGGGTCAGTGCCTTCAATTGATTCTTCGAGACCCAGTATTCGCAAGTTATTTCTCCTATTTCTATTATCTAGATTGATAATCCTTTTCATCATATTTTCATTGGATAAGGATAACTCTTTGCAGAGTTTGATTGTATCTTTAACATCCTCTTCAAGTGTCATCAGCTTTTCAGTATTTTCCTGAATTCGGTTCTCATGCTCAGTTAAAGTTTGTTGGATTGTATCCAATTTGCCATTAAGCGGTTGAAACTCCTCAGAAAATTCTGATTTTTGCCGTATAAGGAAGTCACTGATTGAATCCAAAGTGACTGGGGATTCATCTTCTGTTTCCCTTTCTTTTGCAGAAGCTTTTGTTCTTTTCCCAGCCATAGTAGAACAGTATTAAAGTATTATAATAAGGTTTCAAAAAAAAAAACTGGTAGGAGACAATAAGGTAAATAGGGTAGGAGCAATCTAAAACAATGTTACTCCATCAGCTGCCAACTGTGACGTATACAGTAGATTTCCAGCGTTCAAATTGGGTGACCCTGACCTTTACAGGAAGTTGGGATATGACCTCCATAAAGTTATCAGAGATGCCATGGACAGTCATCATCATCATCATCAGATGCCATGCCCAGTTTGAGCTTTGACTGCTTTGGCCCACATACTCCTGTTTCGGGTCAAGTGGATCAATTCATTGGTATTCATTTCCAGTTCTCTGGCTGCTGTCTCCATCATCATTTGTCTTTGTCTTCCTTTTGCTATCTTCCCTTCAGTCTTTCCCATAATTACCATGAATGCCAACTCCTCTTTCCTAATCACATGTCCAATGAAGTTAATTTGCCTTTTCATGATCTCATATATTATTTCTCTTTTTGTGTTTGCTCTGTTCATGACATCCTCGTTAGATATTCGTTTCATCCATGATATTCTTTGCATCCTCCTCAAAAACCACATCTTTGCTGCTTCAATTCGTTTCTTCATGTTACTAGATATTGTCCAACATTCTGAGCCATATAACATTGGCGGGAGGAGAAGATGGCAGCGCGCTGCACGTGCGCAGCTCTCCAGTGAAAAATGATGTCGTATCTGTTATATAGAGGCCGTGGACAATTGTGATTTGATGGAGAATGGATGTGAAAGCACAGAGAAACATTTGGAGAAATTTCTGAAACGCCCGTCTGCTGCTGTCGTTACTGTGTGGTCGGGAATCTTTCGGAGGGTAGGCCTCAAAATCCCCAGCTTTGCCTGCTTTTGGCAACCAAAAAGGAGGTCAAATCGTTGGGCAGAGATGCCGCTCAGTACTCGGTGTCGGAGAGCTGATCAGAGCTCGAAGTTTTCGGATGACTCAGAGTCAGATTGTGCTCAGTACGACAGGAAGAGTTTTTCTTCCTTCTCCCGTCTGCGTGAGATGTGGGACATTTGAGAAACTTTGATCGTTACTGTGCTCACGGACTTTCTGCATCAAGTTATGGTATTGTTACACTGTTTGTAACTATATGTATAATTATGTGGTTTTGTCAGTTTTTTCAGTCTTGGTTTGTCCTGTGTTTTGTGATATCACACCGGAGGAAATAATGTATCATTTCTTAATGCATGCATTACTAAATGACAATAAAAGGGGACTACGTGTCTTCATAATCTAATAACTGGAGAAAAGTAACATTTCCGTACTCTGAGGTGGGTTGTCATGCCTAGTTTAGTATTGGTCAGAATACTTTTCATTCTCATAAAGGTGTCTTTTGCCATCCCTATTCTTCTTTTGATGTCCATGTCGCATCTGCCATCTGATGTCACCCAGCTTCCTAAGTAACAAAAGTTCTGTACTTGTTTTATGTCTTCCCCCTTTATTCTCAGCCTGCAGATAGGATTCTCCTTCCTTTTGATATCACCATACATTCTGTCTTTTTGCAATTGATAGATAGACCCATTTTTGCACTTTCTTCAACAACTATATTAATTAAGTTTTGTAGTTCTTCCTCTGTACTTGCCGTTAATGCAGTGTCATCTGCATATCTGAAGTTATTGATGTTTTCACCACCAACTTTGATTCCAAAAATGTTTCTTATTTTTTGTAATATTGTTTCACTGTACACATTAAACAAATCAGGGAAGAAAACACAGCCTTGTCTAACGCCTCTCTTGATTTTCGTAAACTGACTCACTTCTCCATCTATTCTTACAGTGGCAGTTTGTTCCCAGTACAGATTTCTGGTTAGGCAAAGGTCTTTCGAATCTAGATCTAGAGTTTCCTGTAATATTTCTAATAACTTATTGCGCTTCACTTTATCAAATGCTTTTTTGTAGTCGATAAAACAAACAAATCTTTTTGCACTTGAATAGCTCATTCTGATAGTACCATTAACATCAATATTACGTTTCCTGTACCTTTGTCTTTCACAAAACCACCTTGTTCTTTACCTATTTTAGCTTTGCTATTAGCTCGTCATCAAAATTCTTAGAAGTATCTTGGTGATATGACTCATTAAACTTATGGTCCTATGTAATTCACATTCTATTGCGCCAGCTTCTTAGGAAGAGTGATAAATACTGATTTTTTTCATCTCTTCTGGTATTATTCCAGTCTCATAAATGTCATTGATTAAATCAGTAAGTTTTTCAATTCCATAATCTTCAAGGATGATAATTTGTTCTATTACTAATTCATCAGGACCTTCTGCCTTTCCTTTCTTCATCTTATTTATTGCATTACGAACTTCAGATTTTAAAATACTTGGACCTTCAATGCTTTGCTTAATTTCTGGTTTTTGGCCTCGATCATCTTCAAACAATTCCTGAATATACTCAGTCCATCTGTTCATAATCTCATTTTTTTCCATGATAATGGTACCGTCCTTTGCTTTCAAACATCCACCTGAAGAACAGAGGAGCTTTTTACCAGTGATATTCTTGATTTGTTGATGTAACCTTTTTGGATCAGTAATAGGGATTCTTTCTATTTGCTCACATTCCTGGTTTAGCCATCCTTCTTTGGCTTTTTGATATAAGCTTTCATCTTTTTTATCTGAGGAGTTATATTCTATAGGATTTGCTTTCTTCCATCTCCTTTCTTCCATTAGATTTTTGATTTCATCTGTCATCCATTTATTCTTTGTGCTTTCTTCTTTTTTAGGAATCAATGACTTTGCTGATTCTACCAAGGCATCCTTTAAAGAGTTAAACTTCATTTCTACATGATTGCTATCATCTTCAGCAGATTCTATTTCTAGACTTTGAAATCTATTCCTTACTTCAATTGTAAATTTTTGTCTTAAGTTTTCTTCTTTAATTAATTGCAAGTGGTCAAGGGATTGTTCAGGTTTTTGCTTCTTTAGTTTTTTAAGTTTTACTTTTACATGACATACTACTGGGTTTATGGTCACTATTACAGTCTGCACCTGGATATGTTTTGCATTGAGTCACTGAGTTTCTAAACCTTTGGTTTATAGTAATAACGTCAATTTGATTTCTGGTGTTATCACCTGGACTTTTCCAGGTCCACAAGTGTCTTGGATGGTTTTTAAAGTAGGTATTCATAATGACCTGATTATTCACCTTGCACCATTCTACCCATTTCTCACCTCTTTCATTTCTTTCCCCTAGTCCAAATTTTCCTATGGTATTTCCATTAGCACCTTGTCCAACTTTAGCATTTAGATCTCCCAGGACAATAACAATATCTTGAGATTTGCTTCCATTCTTTGCTTGTTCAAGCTCTTCATTGAATTTATCTATATCCTCATTTGTTCCATCTGTTGCTGCTGCATATACCTGTATAATTGCTAAATCAAATGGCTGTCCTCTGAATCTAACAAGGAGCACTCTCTCTGATATTGCCCAATGTCCTGAAACACTTTTTGCCATGTTTTCATCCATATGAATTCCTACTCCATTAGTATGGGGTATTCCATAAGAATAAATTAGTGTTTTATTTCTATTCTGACATGTTCCAGCACCTATCCAACGAACTTCACTAATTCCCATGATGTTAATCTTTAGTCTTTCCATTTCATTTATCACATTGTCCAATCTTCCTGCTTGATATAGGGTTCTTACATTCCCAAGGGGCAATCATTTTCTTTTGTGTTACTTGAATTTTATGAGCAGCAGCTTGATGATGGTCAGGGATCCCCTACTGACCAGAATCAACCCTACCCAACGAAGCATCTTCAGAATTGTCTTGAAGATCCTCTTGACGCTGTTGTTGTGTGATACATTTTGTGAGTTTGACCATGGTTTTCTTAGCAAGTACATTCTAGGAAACCTAGTATCTAGCAATGGTGGTTTGCTATTGCCTTCTGTTGGGCGAACTAAAGAAATCGCCATTTCTCTTCCCAAATGTTTGTCCGCCTGTACTATAGCCATTGACATTTGAGGTCCTAGCTCATCCGCCTTCTCCAGCGTAAGTTCAGTTACTGAACCTGCTGGATCTGGCCTTTGCTCGTATCCTGAGCAGGAGCCCTTACAGGTGCTACCGTTCTGAGTCAGAGCAGCCCTGGGAGCAATGAATGACTAAGGGGTAACTACTTTCCCCAAAGCTCTGAAAGTCCCCAATCAAAGCCATATCGCCGGTTGCAGTTTAGAGTCGTACCCAGGACTTGCCATGGACAATACCAGTCCAAAAGTTAGTCCCAGACCAGCTGTCAGCTATAGCATGGCTTACATCCTATAATGGGATAGAAAACAATATTGGACAGCATTACTGACAAAAGTACACCTCTTCCTGATGAGATTAATGCATTCCATGTATGTTTTGAACAGAAAGAATTGATATGTCACCACCCACCCTGACAGCTTCCAAAGCGCCTGAACCAACAGTCATCATTGCAGATGTAGGATCAGTCTCCTGAACAATGAACTCATAAAAAGCATCTGACCCACATGATATCCCTGGCTGTTCCTTTAGATCCTGTGCAAATTAGCTGGTGGGGTTATTTGTAGACAGTTGTAACCTCTCCCTGCTTCCAAGTGTGGTTTCCACCTTTTTTAAGAAGATCATCAGTACCCAAGGAAAACAAGATAACATGCCTTAGCAACTACCACCCAGTGGCTCTAACATCTATCACCATGAAATACCTTAAGAAGCTGGTCAGGGCACACATCAGTTCCAGTCTTCCAGACAACCTCAACCCACTGCTATTTGCCTACTGTCAAAATAGACACCATCTCCCTAGCCCTACTCTCATCTCCAGTGCATCTGAACAGAAAATACATTTATGTCAGACTATTGTTCACTTACTACAGCTCTGCCTACAATACTATAATTGCAAGAAAATTCATCATGAAACTCCAGACCCTCATAGTCAGCAATTTCCTCTGTAACTGGATCCTCAGCTTCCCGACCAACAAACTGCGGTCAGAAGGATGGGCAGCAAAACCTCTGCCATGATTATTCTAAACTCTGGCCGTCCACAAGGTTGAGTCCTCAGCCACATAGGGAACTCACTGTATACACTCAGAGATGCATGACCAGAGTCTGCTGTAGCTCCATGTTCCCAACCTGGAGTCCACTTGCTTAATTGTGTTGGTCCATAGCATAAAAAAGGTTGGGAACCCCTGATCTACAGGTTAGCAGTTGATATCACCATAGTGGGCTGTATCTCAAATAATGATGAGTCGGAATACAGGAAGGAGATAGGGAGCTTAATAACATGGTGTTATGACAGCAACCATCAAAACAAAAGAGCTGGTTATTGACTTCAGGAAAGGGGCTATGCACATACTCCTGTCTGCATCAACATTGCGCGATTAAGAGCTTTAAGTTCCTAGAAGTTAAAATCACCCATGCTAGTCCATTTATTCAGTCACCACAACCAAGAAAGCACACCAATGCCTATTCCTCAGGAGGCTAAAGAAACTTGGCATGTTCCCAACAGCCCTTTCCAATTTCTATCCATGCACTGTAGAAAGCATCTTATTTGGACACATAACAGCTTGGTGTAGCACTGCTCTGCATGTGACTGCGATAAACTGCATAGAGTGTGGACACAACTCAACACATCATAGAACACAACTTCCCCTCTGTGAACTCTGTCTATCTTGCTGCCTTTGTAAAGCAGCCAGCCTAATCAAAGTTTCCCATGCCCACACCTAATCCTCGACGTTCTCCCTTCTCACCTCGTCCATCGGGCAGAAGATACAGAAGTTTAAAAGCACGTAGCACCAGGCTCAAGGAGGGCTTCTATGCTGCTGTTGTAAGATTTGAATGGTTCACTAGTATAATAAGATGGAACCTTGATCTCAAAATCTACCTTGCACTTTATCATTGACCTGCATTGCACTTCTTGGAAAGCTTTTACACTTTATTTTACATTAGAACATAAAAACACAGAACACAGAAATCTACAGCACATTATAGGTCTTTCGGCCCACAAAGTTGTGCTGACCATGTAACCTACTCTAGAAGCTGCCTAGAATTTCTCTACTGCATAACTCTCTATTTTTATAAGCTCCATGTACCTACCTAAGAGTCTCTTAAAAGATTCTATTGTATGAGCCTCTACCATCTTCACTGGCAGTGCACTCACCATTCACTGTGTGAAAAACTTACCTCTGACATCCCCCTTGTATCTACTTCCAAGCACCTTAAAACTATGCCCCCTCATGTTAGCCATTTCAGCCCTGAGAGAAAGCCTCTGGCTAGCCACAAGATCAATGGCTCTCGTCATCTTATACAACTCTATCAGGTCACCTCTCATCCTCCATCACTCCAAGTTCACTCAACTTATTCTCATAAAGCATGCTTTCCAATCCAGGAAACATCCTTGTAAATCTCCTCTCCACTCTCTCTATAGTATCCACATCCTTCCTATAATGGAGTGGCCAGACTGAACACAGTATCCCAAGTGGGGTGTCTGGTCTTATATAGTTGTAATATTACCTCACAGGTCTTGAACTCAATCCCATGTTTGATGAAGGCCAACACACCATACGCCTTCTTAACAAAACTGTCAACCTGCGCAGCAGCTTTGAGTGTTCTATGGACATGAACTGCAGGCTCTCGCTGATCTGCCACACTGCCAAGAGTCTTACCATTAATATTATATTCTGTCTTCAAATTTGACCTACCGAGATGAACCACTTCACACTTGTCAGGGTTGAACTCCATCTGCCACTTCTCAGCCCCGTTCTGCATCCTATCGATGTCACGCTGTAACCTCTGACAACCCTCCAAACTATCCACAACACTCCCAACTTCTGTGTCATCAGCAAGCTTACTAAACCACCCTTCTACTTCACCATTCAGGTCATTTATAAAACTCACAAAGAGGAGGGGTCCCAGAACAGATCCCTACGGAACACCTGTGGTCATCATCCTCCATACAGAATACGAAACCATCCACATACACACTTTGCCTTCTGTGGTGAAGCCAATTCTGGATCCACAGAGCAAGGTCTCCTTGGATCCCATGCCTCATTAATTTCTGAATGAGCCTTGCATGGGGAACCTTATCAAATGCCTTACTGAAATCCATATACACTGCATCCACTGCTCTACCTTTATCAATGTATTTTGTTACATCCTCAAAGGAATCAGTAAGGTTAGTTAGGCATGCTCTGCCCTTGCAAGGCCATGCTGACTACCCCTAATCAGATTATGTCTCTCTAAATGTTCATAAATCCTGCCTCTCAGGATCTTCTCCAACAACTTGCCCACCATTGAAGTAAGATTCATTGGTCTATAATTTCCTGGGTTATCTCTACTCCCTCTCTTAAACAAGGGAACAACGTACTTCTGGTACAAGGGTACTTCTGGTACTTCTCCCATTCCTATTGATAATGCAAAGATCATTGCCAGAGGCTTAGCAATCTCTCTCTCACTTCCCATAGTAGCCTGGGGTATATCTTTTCCGGTCTCTTTCTTAATGGCTGTACTCTCAAGCGTTTCTGTCATCCCCAAAGTTGCCAAGGTCCTTTTCACTGATGAATACTGTAGCAAAGTATTCATTAAGTACCTCCACTACCTCCTCCAATTCCATGCATATGTTTCCACTCTCACTCCTGGTTGGTCCAATTCTCACAAGGCTCATTCTTTTGCTTTTCACGTACTTGTAGAATGCCTTGGGGTTTTGCTTAATCCTAATCACCAAGGCCTTCTCATGGCCCCTTCTAGCTCTCCTAATTTCATTCTTGATCTCCTTCCTGGCACTCTTGTAATTTTCTAGAGTTCTAATACTGTAGTACCTAATTTCTTGAACCATTCGTAAGCTTTTCTTTTCTTCTTAACTAGATTTTCTACATTCTTTGTACACCATGATTCTTTTACCCTACCATCCTTTCCCTGCCTCAATGGTACCTACCTGTGTAGAATGCTATGCAAATGCTTCCTGAACATTTGCCACTTTTCTGTCTACATTCATGCATTTCCCTGAGAACATCTGCTCCCAATTTATGTTCCCAAGTTCCTGCCTAATAGCATCATATTTCCCCCTACCCCAATTAAATATGTTCCCAAATTGTCTGCTCCTATCTCTCTCCAGCATTATGGTAAAGGAGGTAGAGTTGTGATCACTACCTCCAAAATGCTCTCCCACTGAGAGACATGACACCTGACCAGGTTCATTTCCCAAAACCAGATCAAGGACAGCCCTTCCTCTAGTTGGCTTATCTACATATTATGTCAGAAAACCTTCCTGAACACACCTAACAAACTCCACCCCATCTAAGCCCCTTGCTCTAAGGAGATGCCAGTCAATATTAGGAAAGTTAAAATCACTCATCACAACAACCCTATTATTATTGCACCATTCCAGAATCTGCCTCCCCTTCTGCTCCTCACTGTCTCTGTTAGTATTGGACGGTCTATAAAAACACACAGTAGAGTTATTGCCCCCTTCCAGTTTCTGACTTCCACCCACAATGACTCAGTAGACAATCCTTCCATGGCATCCTCCTTTTCTGCAGTTGTGATACTATCCCTGATTAGCTGTGCCACTCCTCCACCTCCTTTGCCTCCCTCACTGTCATTTTTGAAATGTCTAAAGCCCAGAATGCTCAGCAGCCATTCCTGCCTGAGCCATCCAAGTCTCTGTAATGGCCACAACATCTCCACATATTGATCCACTCTCTAAGTTTATCCGCCTTGCTTATGATACACTTTGAATTAAAATAGGCACATCTCAAACATCGGGCTGAGCTCTATCATCTGCTTATCCTTTCTCACAAACTCCCTAAAAGCTGTCTCTACTTGTGCACCAACTGCCCCATTCTTTGCCTCTTCACTTTGGTTCCCATCCCCCTGTAAATCTAGTTTAAACCCTCCCCAACAACATTAGCAACCCTCACTCCCAGGATATTGGTTCCCCTCTAGTTCAGGTTCAACCTGTCTGACCTGTACAGGTCACCCCTTCCCCAGAAAAGCTTCCAATGATCCAAGAACCCGAAACCTTGCTCCCTGCACCATCTCCTCAGCCACTCATTCACCTGCACTATCTTCCTGTTCTGATTTTCACTAGCTCATGGCTCTGAGAATAATCTGGAGATGACCACCTTGGGGGTCCTGCTCTTCAGCCTCCTTCCTTGCTCCCTAAACTTATTGCACAGGACCTCTACCCCTCTCCTGCTTATGTCATTGGTACCAATTCTGTACCACAACCACAATAACATTGTTATTGTTTTATCTTATTCTTTCTCAATATAATATCTAATGATCTGATCTGTATGAACAGTATACAGTATAAGCTTTTCACTGTATTATGGTATATGTAACAATAATATTCCATATCTAATAGCTTTGGGGCAGTGGTGACTTTCACATTGATTGGAAGTGCATGGTTCTCAGTCCTCAGATCAATCAGGGACTATCCTTTTCACTGCAATGCTGCAACCATGGGATAATCTAGTCTCCAGAAGCAATCTTTAGAAAATACCTAGGAAACTGAGGGCAGGTGGTTTGTGCCTCTTTACATCTGAGTGCATCTGCTGCTCCCCATTCTACTGTTCATCACTCTCAAGTCCACTTCTTCACTCCCTGACATAGCTGCTATGGATGCTGATTACTCTCCATCATATAAGATTGAACCCAAAGCAGCCATAGTACTGTACTGTATATTCAGATGTTTTCAGTGTAAGCCCCTTCATACTTCAGCTAATCTGTCAGCTATCTCAAGAACTCTTCTTCTGAGAAATTAGTGAGCAATAACCATTTATTCAAAGCAGGATGCCTGATCTGTCCCTAACCACTTGAAAATCACTCTCTCTTAGAACAAAGGATGGAAGCAGGCCATTTCACTACTGTGGTTTCATTGACCATGATGCCAAGCCACACCAATTGGTCGACAAGGTCTATATCCCTTCACCTTCTACCTATGAATGTCCTTTCTAACTTTTTCTTAAGTGTTGCTCTCATCCCTGCTTCCACTATCAGCATTAAAAGCATGTTCCAGGCACTTTCTTATCTCTATGAAAAAAATTGCAATGCAACTCTCCTTTAAACTTTCACACCCCCACCCCCACCACCCCACCCCCCCCGCTATGCCCTTCAGTATCTGACATCTCCATCCTGGTAGAAAGACTCTATATACCCTGTCTATGTCTCTCATTTTCTTCCCTGGCGAGTCAGAGGCTGAAGGGCAACCTTCTATCAGTTCATTCCTCAGTCTCTGACACTCCAGGGAAAAGAGTTTAAATTTGTCCAACCTCTCTTTACAGCTAATGCTCTCTAATCCATGCAACATTCTGGTGAACCTCGTCTGCACTTTCTCCAAAGTCTCCACATCCATCCAATAATGTGCCCTGAGATTTAGCAGTCTGTTCAACTGCTAAAACTCAGGGCACATTAAAGTCAAATTCTATACAAAATTTGAGTACCCTGATTAGCATATTGCAGCCACTTCTCTCCTGAAACGGGAGCAGGATGTCGCTCCCAAACCCAGCCACAGTAAAGTGGATCTGTTGTGCTTTCTTTCACTTCCTCTGGGAGTTTAGCATTCCACAGGTGGGTCACGTTCACAGACATCCCCATGACATTCAGTTCTTCTCTCCGCTGCCCCTGGCCACCCCCCACACCGAGATCTCTGAGCGGAGCCCGCCTGTCAGCGTTCACAGCGGCTGGGAAACACCAGGCAGCAGGAACAGCCGCGGACCAAGAGCAGAAGGATCAAGCAGTTCACTTTCCGCCTGCTACTGAGTAGGAACTGAATGGAGTTCCCCGACCCCGACAAGGGTCTAAGTGACACAGGACACCCCCAAGGGAAATGTCACAGTTGTTACCAATAAACCAGGCAGACGGAAAATAGCAATTTAGAGAGTGAACACCAGAATACCGTAAACTAGGCTTTTATCCAAAGCAGAATGAAGTGCCTAGGTTTATAGTGAACTCGAGTTAATGCCCTTTAATATCCCAAAGAACATTTAAGAGGACACGCTGGTTTTGCCTTGCACCAGTTCATACTCATACACGCTGGAAGTGTCCCACAGTGAATCCAGTACGTGAGACTATGCATCATCGGTCAGGTAATATTGACATTCTCGATAGATATGAACGGAGGCTAAATCAGGTACAGAATGAATTAATTTTCATTTTATACGAACGTCTGCAAGGTGACATGAATATTACTGAAGGGAGAAGTTGGGGTGCTCAGTATTAAATTGACAAGCCGGTTTACCTGTTCTCCTGTACACTTGGAATATAAACCACAGGTTTCATAACTGTTGCTGCTAGTTTATCTTCTATAATTATGCTTCACCCTCAAACATTACTTAACATTATAACTGATCAAATTATGATAGAATCCCACCTTGCAGCGGGGACAATTCACAGAATTAAGCAAACAAACGCAAAACAAATCTAAAGGAAAATAGTCTTCTAAAATAAGAAAACGAGCTAAAAGTGAATTTACCTTAACAGCGAGGTTTTCGCCTCCCAGCTGCAAAGACAAAATTTGTATTTCACTACAAAATTGAACTGTTGCTCAAATTTTCCGAAAGGCGATTGCGGATCATCGCTATAGAGAGAAGCGGTCTGAATACCAGTCAATATTTCCCTTAGAGACCCTCGTTCGGTGCGATGCGATCAACGGAATCCACGCCCGGTGCTGTTTTACAAGTGCTCCGCACAAATGCCACATTTGTTCTTTTCCAAATGACGTTGGGACACATTGAAAATGATTAGAGATCTTTCTCATTGGCTTCAGCTTCGTTGATAAAATGCCGTACTGTCGTTTCTAGCATTAAAGTTTACGAAAGATTGTAAGAGTTTTGCTAGTATCAGAATTTTAAATGGAAAAGAGGGAATACAGGAAGCTTTGAGGTTTTCAAGACAATGAAGCACATGACAAAATTGACCCAGGTAATCTCATTGCTCATGAGTTCTTTCGAAAGCTCCTGAACCTGCAATGTTATTTCTTTTCTCTCCCATTCCATGCTGAGTTTTGGTGATTTTATTTTGAAAAAGAAAGTGAATCAGATGACAGATCATTGACCAGTAGCGTTCACTCAATTTCCCTTTCCAAGGGCGCTGCCTTCTTCCAGCTCTTTACATGTTCAGCTTTCAAACATCAGCAGCCTGTTCTCATTTCCAGCAGTATTTTAGTTTTGTTTCCTAGTTTTAATTCCTTGTTCTTTTTACATATCTGGTAGAATTCCTATGGAGCATTTTTTTTATAATCCTGTAATAATTATGGGATCATAATACGCTATGATCCATCCTTCCATATGCACCATAATATGGAACTTCAGGAGTAGTTCTGCTGCAGGAGAATCCAATATTCAGATATTTAATCTGCTGGGAAGAGTGGAAGTCAGTGGAAAATCTTGGAAATGCATTGCAGATTAAATTGTTCTCATCTTGTATTTTATGGAAGGGACGCTGGCTCCAGCCCATAGTACAACATCTGCTGTGGCCTTAAAACCATCCAAAGTAACAAGATGAAAAGGTCATTTGCGGACGGAAAACAAAACACAAAGTGTTGGAGCTGAGAACATCCCTGCAGAAGTTCTAAAACTGGGCTGGGATTGTAAAATGCAAACGTTACAATCTCATTCCCCATGTCCTCCCAAAGAAAGACCTACCAGGAGAGGCCATAGCTATCAGCAAATCAAAAAAAAGGAGACAGATCTGCTCATTGTGACTGCCAAGTGTCTCCCTATGTCTGCTACAGGAAAGAGATCTTTAAGGTTCTTCTCACAGCATCCTTGCAGTGACCTGTGATGCTTGCTAAAGCACAGTATAGATTTTGCACATGATCATCATCATACATAAATTCCAAGAGAAATATGAAGTACAACATCAATGACTATATGGTCCTTTTTAACCCCATCAAATACTTTGACTGTCAATCATAAAGGATTGGAGCATCTCATATTGGGCTGTCCACAAAAACTCATCTCTTCTGTACACCTTGAGAAAGTATAACACCCACATTAGTTTTTGGGAATTCTTGGAGGAGGAACATTTAGGTTTACATTTACAGCATTGAACCCTTGCATAATATATCAAAAGACCATAAGACATAGGAGCAGAATTAGGCCATCTGGCTCATTGAGTCTGCTCCGCCATTCAATCATGGCTGATCCTTCTTTTCTATCTCCTCCTCAACCCCGGTTCCTGGCCTTCTGCTCCCCCCCCCACCGCCCCGCAACCTTTGATGCCATGTTCAATCAAGAACCTATCAATCTCGTCCTTAACTACACCCAACAACCTGGCTTCCACAGCTGCATGTGGCAACAAATTCCACAAATTCACCACCCCTTTCGCTAAAGAAATTTCTCCGCATCTCTGTTTTGAAAGGGCACCCCTCTATCCTGAGGCTATGCCCTCTTGTCCTAGACTCTCCCACCATGGGAAACATCCTTTCCACATCCACAATGTCTAGGCCTTTCAATATTTGAAAGATTTCAATGAGATCCCCCCTCATCCTTCTGAATTCCACTGAATACAGACCCACAGCCATCAAACGTTCCTCATATGATAACCCTCGTATAATGAGCACAGCATTACTGGCAGAAAGAATGCATAACCTCCTAAGTTATTTACTTTCCAACCCAACAAGGGACATCTGTGGCAGCCTTTGCTTCTACATTGGCTTCATCAGCCACTTCAAAACTCTGAAAAATGGGTTGGAAGGAAGTTATCTTTGCCCCCACAGATCTGCCTGAGGAGAAGTAGTAGAAGACAAAGCCGTCTTAGAGAGGTTCAGTGAAATTCTCTTGCACTGCTCTCCCTCTGTGATCTCTCTTCCCTCCACTGATCCATGCTCTCATCCATGCCAAGTGTTCACTATTCCCTCCAATGTTTCCTTCTCTGAGGCAGAATATTCTGTCCTCAGTAAGGGCCTACCTTTAACTTCTTCTCACCTGCCTATTACTTCCCGCTGGGTCTCCTCCTCCTTCCCTTTGTCCACTCTCCTCTCCTATCAGATTCTTTCCTCTCTAGCCCTTGACCTTTCCCACGCGCCTGGCTTCACCTATCACCATCAGCTTGCCTCTTTCCCCTGCCCCCCCCCATTAGTTGGGCCTCTTCCCCCTTTCCCTCCAGTCCTGAAGAAGTGTCTCAGCCCGAGAGCTGACTGTTCACTCTTTTCCATAGATGCTTGCTGACCGACTGAGCTCCTCCAGCATTTTGTGAGTCTTTCTTTGGATTTCCAGCATCTGCAGACTTCCTCGTGTTTGTGATTTAGAGAAGGATTGGCAGTGAAGTGAAATCCTTTCCCAGTGGCTGATGTTTGTTATGCATTCCAAACATTTTCTATTTTGACTTCAGGCTTCAATCATTCACAATATTTCTTTTTGTCCATCTTTTCGCATTGAACTTCCAGTGGATTATTTATTTTTAGACTACTTAAGGGTGTTTGAAATTCCTCTAGGATTTCAGTTATTATTGCAACCAATCAGCCATACCTTCACTACAGCAACGATAAGCTGAAGCAACTGAGAGCATAATTTTACACATAAATTAAATTAATATAGATCATTTGTATTTGTACTATAATTTCTTCTATTTTTTAAAATTTCAACTTCAATTTTATTTGTTTTAACATAGTATTTTTTCATAATTCTTATTATTCTCCTTTTTAATGTTTTAAAACTTTTATGCCTGGATTCATATATTTTCCACCACCATTATGTGTACTAGAGGCAGAACCAAAATTTTAAAAAATACCAGCTGGAAATCGTCTTTAAAAAGTGATTTCATGATCATAAAATGAAATATTGTGCATGACATAAAAAATATATTCCAACAGTAAATGCTAGAAATGCCCAATGTATCGAAATTACTGTGGACTGATAGAGTCGAGGAACGAATTTAATGTTCAGTCATTCCTGTATATCACAAGGCATGCATACAATTACATATAGTATATAAGCATAGGAATGAAGTGGTATATTTAAATGCACAGTATTCAAGGTAGACGAGCTTATAGGGCATTTAGAAATTGGTAGACATGACCTTATGTGCATCACAGAGTAGAGGCTGAAAGAAAATCGCAGCTAGCAACTGAGCATCCAAGAATACACATCCAATTAAAAAAACAGGCAGGTGGACAGAAAGGCTGGCTCTGTTGATAAAAAGCAAAATCAAATTTTTAACAAAAAGTGACAGATTCCTTGTGGGTAGAGTTAAGAAACCATAAGGGTAAAAAGACCTTGATGGTAGTTACATACTGACCTCTGAAGAGTAGCCAGAAAGTGGGGTACAACTATAATAGAAGATAGAAATCTAATGTAGCAGTGGTCATGACGTCATTATACAGATAGACTGGGAAAATCAGTTTGGCTCCGAATCCCAAGAGAAGGGATATGCAGAATACATACAAGATGGCCTTTTGGAGCAGCTCGTGGTTGAGACAACTAGAGACAAGGCAATTCTAGACTTGGTGTTGTGAATTAAGTAGATTTGGTTAGGGAGCTTAAGGTAAAGGAACCTTTAGGAGCCATTGGTTATAATTTATCCTGCAGTCTGAGAGAACGAAGCTAAAATTGAACATACCAGTATACAGTTAAGTAAATATAACCACAGAGGCATGAAAGAGGAGTTGGCCAAAGTTGATTGGAAGGGTACCCGAGCAGAGATGGTGGTGGAGCAGCAAAGGCTGGGCATTCTGAGAGTAACTCAGAAAATGCAGGATCAATTCATCCCAAAGAAAAAGAGGCATTTTAAAGGGATAATGAGACACTGTGGCTAACAAAGGAAGTCAAAGACATCATAAAAGCAAAAGAGAGGGCACACAACAAAATGGGAAGTTTTTAAAAACAGAAGGCAACTAAAAAAGCAGTAAGAGGCAAAAAAAAAGAAATATCAAGGTAATTTAGCCAATAATATAAAAGAGGATACCAAAAGTTTTCTTTCAGATATATGAAATGTAAAAGAAATGCCAGAGTGGATGTCAGACTATTGGGAAAATGATACTGGAGAATTAATAATGGGCAACAATTGAATAAGTCAACTAAACCTTGCTGCTTTGCATGGGAAGGGGAGCGGGGGGGGGGGGGAGATGGCTTTGGGGTTCTAACATCTTAACTGTCATTCATTATTTGGGTCACTCCTCTGTTTTTGTGGATGTTTGCAAAGAAAATGAATTTGGGAAGCATATTGTATACATTCCTCTGATATTAAGTGTACCTATTGAAACCTATTAAATCACATGGATTGCACGCAGTGTTCTGAAACAGTAACTGAAGAGATTAATGGGGGCATTAGTAGTGATCTTTCAAGAATTACTACAATCAGGAATGGTTCCAGAAGGCTAGAGTATTGCAAATGTTACTCCACTCATTAGGAAGGGAGGGAGCCAAAAGACAAGAAATTGTAGGTGGGTTATCCTTACTTCAGTGGTTGCTACAACTTTCGAGTCCATTGTTAAAGACGAGGTTTCAGGTCCATGATAGCACATGATAAATTAGGCCAAAGTCAGGATGGCTTCCTTAAGGGGAGATCATGCCAGACAAATCTCCTGGGATTCTTTGAAGAATTAACAAGCAGGATAAACAGAGAGTCAGGGGATGCTATTTATTTGGATTTTCAGAAGGACTTTGACAAGGTGCTGAACATGAGGCTGCTAAACGAGATGGAAGCCCATGGCATTACAGGAATGATACTAGCACAGATAGAAGATTGACTGACTGGCAGGAGGCAAAGAGTGAGAACAAGGGGTTTTTTTTCTGGTTGGCTGCTGGTGACTAGTGGGATTCCACAAGGGTTAATATTGGGTCCAATTCTTTTCACATTATATATCAATGATTTGGGTTATGGAACTGTTGGATTTGTAACCAAGTTTGTGAATGATACAAAGATAGTCAGAGGGGCAAGTAGTGTTGAGGAAGCCGGAAGTCTGCAGGAGCTGGTCCCATTGGGAGAACAGGCAAAGAAGTGGCAGATGGAATACAGTGTAAATAAGTGTATGGTCATGCACCTTGGTGAAAGGAATAAAAGGTATAGACTATTTTCTAAGTGGGGAGATAATTCAGAAATTGGAGGTACGAAGGGTCTTGTGAGTCCTAGGACAGGATTCCCTAAAAATTAACCTGCAGGTTGAGTCAGTAGTAAAGAAGGCAAATGAAATGTCAGCATTCTATTTAAGAGGATTAGAATATATAAGTAAGGATGCAATACTAAGGCTTTATAGGATATTTATCAACCCTCATTTGAAATACTGTGAACAGATTTGAACAGGTACTGTGAACAAGAATGATGAGGAAAATGAAAGGGTTGGCATATAAGAAGCATTTCATGCCTGTGGGCTGTATACACAGGAGTTTAGAAGGTTGAGGGAGGGGATTTCATTGAAGCCCATTGAATATTGAAAGGCCTGGACAGAGTGGAAATGAGGAGGATGTTTCCACTAGTGGGAAACTCCAGGACCAGAGGGCATGGCTTCAAAATAAAAGAATGCCTCTTTAGAACAGAGATGAGGAGAAAGTTCTTTAGTAAGAGGCTGTGGAATTCATTGCCACAGATGGCTGTGGAGTCCAAGTCATTGGGTATATACTAAGCGGAGGTTGATACGTACTTGATTAGTAAGTGTATCAATGATTATGGGGAGAAGGCAGGAGAATAGGGTTGAAAGAGAAAAGCTAGTCAGCCATGATCAAATGATGAAGCAGTCTTGAAGGGCTGAATGTTCTAATTCTGCTCCTACGTTTTAAGGTCTTATTTACTTACAGCATACTGTTAGGAAGCAATACAATCAAATACGAATAAAAGGATGCCCATCATCTAGGAAAAATGTTGATGTTTCCCATCTCACTTCTTTAAAGAAATCACTGAAATATGTCCTGCAGCATTGCAGTTGATTTTCAAGGACTAAATGTACTTACTTGACTTTTAAGTAGCAGTTCACTCATCATTGTGGGTTATCTAGCACAGTAGATTTGAAAACATAAAACAACATCCTTCACCAATGCTAACAGCCACAGAATTCAATAGAAAAAAAAGTTTGGCATTGTTGTTGTACTGTTTTATAGTACAAGCTTACATTGAATTTTTTTTTCATGCTTTCAAACAGCAGGTTTGCAATAATGGATTAACAATATTAAGTTTTCTTCCTCCCCATAAGACATTCTTTTCTTAATTTTTCACTATATTTCTCGCAATGAACTTCAGTCTTTTATAGAGCCTGCCATTGCTCACTCTTTCAATGCTGCATAGCTCAACAATTTGAACAGTCAAAGCTTACTTGTTCATTGATTTTTTTCCCCCTCAGCACTTGAACACAAGCTCAGAATAATTCTAAGAATCCAGGCTCCAGGGGAAGCATACAATAAGTGGGACGATGGGAATGTGCAGAACTTATCTCATGAAGTAGCCAGTGAGTGTATGGTTTTGGTCTTCTGCCACTCTAGCCCATTCACTTCAAGGTTCATTTAGAGATGCTTTTCTGCACACTACTGTTGTAATGGATTTTTATCTGAGTTACTGTCACCTTCCTATCAGCTGGAATCAGTCTGGTCTTTCTCCTCTGACCTCTCTCATTAATATGTTGTTTTCATGCACAGATCTGCCGTTTACTTTTATTGGGGTTTTTCACACCATTCTCTGTAGTCTCTAGAGACTGTTGTGAGTGAAAATCCCAAGAAATCAGAGGTTTCTGAGATACTTATACCACCCTGTCTGGTGCCAACAATCATTGCACGGTCAAAGTCACTTAGATCACATTCTGATGTTTGATCTGAAAGGCATCAACAGTTGAGATCAGTTGTTGATTGATTTCTATAGGATATGGGAGAAATTTCATGTACTTGTTATTTTCTAGAGTTCTTAGTTAATAATGCTCTTAGAGAATAATATGACAATGCAGAATCTTTTCTTGTCTTTAAGGCTTCTTCATACTTCAATTCTCTCCAGATATAGGTGAAGAAAGAAAGTTGAATCAGAGTATGAAAAATTGCTGGAAAGATGGAGGAGGAGGAGGGGGTGGGGAGAATGGGAAGGGCAGCTCTGTGAAGCCAAAAGTGCCCAGGTGGTTCAGTAGTCAACCCAACGTTATCTCTACACTTCATTAAAGGTAATCTCCATGAAACATGCTATAGTTGCAGTATCGACATCAGGGAAGTTCAATGATGGTGTAGTCACTGAGTGTCGAAGTAACTGTGACCATGAAGTATTGTTTCAGTCTCTGTTAGGTTGAACCTGAAGAGATATTAAGAACTCATAGCTTGTCATGTACTGACACAGAAAGGTGTCCAAGCTTGGCATCTCTAGAAAGAAATGTAATTGTGTCACATTGCCTCTGGTCACACAGTAGCAAATAGCAAATAGACTTAATTAGGTGGATCTGTACACCAGCTCATTAATGCAAATATCTAATCGCCAATCATGTGGCAGCAACTCAATGCATGAAAGCATGCAGACATGGTCAAGAGGTTCTGTTGTTGACCAAACATCAGAATGGGGAAGAAATGCAATCTTAGTGACTTTCACTGTGGATCGAAAGTTGGTGCCAGACAGGGTAGTTTGAGTATCTCAGAAACTGCTGATCTCATGCAGTTTTCATGCACAACAGCCTCTAAAGTTTCCAGAGAATGGTGCAAAATATAACAACAACAAAAAAAACAAACATCCAGTGCTGGCAGTGGGCGAAAATGTCTTGTTAATGAGAGAGATCAGAGGAGAGTGGACAGACTGGTTCAAGAAGACAATAAGACGACAGTAGCTCAAATAACTACATGTTAGAAAAGTGGTGTGGAAGAACTTCTGTGAATACACAGCACCTCAAACCTCGAAGTGGATGGGCTACAGAATCAAAAGTCCCCAAACAGGCACTCAGTGGCCCCGGATTGGGTACAGGAGGTGTCTAATAAAGTGCCTGCTGAGTGCAGTTTTACATGGGCATGAAATGGAATTTGAAACATACAGGAATGACAAAATAAGAGTGCAGAGATATTTGTATGATAATGTACATAAATAAAAAGTCAGCAGACACATTAGGTAGATTTCAGAAAGAATTTAGTTCATTTAGGAATGATTGAGTAGAAAGAATTTCAGTTTCATGGCTATAGTGGTTTGGGACCTGATGTCACTGAAGAATAAAATTAAAAGAAATGGCTCAAAAACTCACCTCTACTGTGAGTTGAGTGAAATGAAGGGGCTGAACTTAATAAGTACCAGCAGCCTTCCGTTACACAGTTGGCATTTATCTACACACATCCCTCTCTTCCCAGCCCTACCTCCATTAGTGCCAAGAAGCTCAGGGCCCCCATGTGGATTCAGAAGTCCGGACATTGCTGGCCAATCTCTGCCAGGAAGTACTTGACAGCACATAGAGTCCGGATTGCAGCAACTTGCTATCAATTAGGCCAGAAATCCACCTGCCTGATTGGTTGTGTGGGGTCTTCATTTTATGTACAGTTGGCCCCTCTGCACATGGAATGAGACCCTCACTTAATGAATCATGTGATTAACTAATTAAGTGGTGAGATCACATGACAACACATGTCATGTGACCAGTAAGACAAGGACAGAATGATGAATAACTTACATAGGTTTATTTTCCCTCCTGAAATCATGAAAAGAGAGGAAAGTTTGTGAAGGACCGTGGTATGAACAGTAGTCTGGATGTAGGGTATAAGTTGAATCAAGAGTTAATATTGGCATGCCGCAAAGGTAATACTACAGTTGTTATGGGGGACTTCAACATGCAGGTAGACTGGAGGAATCAGGTTGGGACTGGACCCCAAGAAAGGGAGTTTGTGGAGTCCCTCCAAGATGGATTCTGAGAACAGCTTGTACTGGAGCCTACCAGAGAGAACACAATTCTAGATTTAGTGTTGTGCAATGAACCAGATTTGATCAGGGACTTTGAGGTAAAGGAGCCATTAGGAGGTAGTGACCATTATATGATAAGTTTTAATCTACAATTTGAGAGGGAGAAGGGAAACTCGGAAGTGTCAGTATTACAGTTGAACAAAGGGAACTATGGTGCTATGAGGGAGGAGCTGGCCAAGGTTCAATGGAACAATACCCTAGCAGGGATGACAGTGGAACAGCAATGACAAATGTTCCTGGGAATGCGGAAGGTGCAGGATCAGTTCCTTCCAAAGAGGAAGAAAGATCCTAAGGGGAGTAAGGGGAGGCCGTGGCTGACAAGGGAAGTAATGGAGAGTATAAAATTAAAGAGAAGTACAACATAGCAAAGATGAGTGGAAAGCCGGAGGATTGGGAAACTGTTAAGGAGCAACAGAAGGTAACTAAAAAGGCAATACGTGGAGAAAAAATGAGGTACGAAGGTAAACTAGCCAAGAATATAAAGGAGGAAAGTAAAAGCTTCTTTAGGATTGTGAAAAGGAAAAAAATAGTTAAGACCAAAATTGGGCCCTTGAAGACAGAAGCAGGTGAATTTATTATGGGGAACAAGGAAATGGCAGACGAGTTGAACAGGTACTTTGGATCTGTCTTCACTAGGGAAGACACAAACAATCTCCCATATATAATAGTGGCCAAAGGACCTAGGGTAATGGATGAATTGAAGGAAATTTATATTAGGCAGGAAATGGTGTTGGATAGGCTGTTGGGTCTGAAGGCTGATAAGTCCCCAGGACCTGATAGTCTGCATCCCAGGGTACTTAAGGAGGTGGCTTTAGAAATCGTGGACGCATTGGTAATCATTTTCCAATGTTCTATAGATTCAGGATCAGTTCCTGTGGATTGGAGGGTGGCTAATGTTGTCCCTCTCTTCAAAAAGAGAGGAAGAGAGAAAACAGGGAATTATAGACCGGTTAGCCTGACTTCGGTGGTGGGAAAGATGCTGGAGTCAATTATAAAAGATGAAATTACGACACATCTGGATAGTAGTAACAGGATTGGTCCGAGTCAGCATGGATTTACGAAGGGGAAATCGTGCATGACTAATCTTCTGGAATTTTTTGAGGATGTAACTATGAAAATGGACAAGGGACAGCCAGTGGATGTAGTGTACCTGGACTTTCAGAAAGTATTTGATAAAGTCCCACATAGGAGATTAGCAGGCAAAATTAGGGCACATGGTATTGGGGGCAGAGTACTGACATGGATTGAAAATTGGTTGGCTGACAGAAAACAAAGAGTGGCGATTAACGGGTCCCTTTCAAAATGGCAGGCGGTGACCACTGGGGTACCGCAGGGTTCAGTGCTGGGACCGCAGCTGTTTACAATATATATTAACGACTTAGATGAGGGAATTAAAAGTAACATTAGCAAACTTGCCGATGACACAAAGCTGGGTTGCAGTGTGAAATGTGAGGAGGATGTTATGAGAATGCAGGGTGACTTGAACGGGCTGGGTGGGTGGGCAGATGCATGGCAGATGCAGTTTAATGTGGATAAACGTGAGGTTATTCACTTTGGTGGTAAGAATGGGAAGGCAGATTATTATCTAAATGGAGTCAAGTTAGGAAAAGGGGAAGCACAACGAGATCTAGGTGTCCTTGTACATCAGTCACTGAAAGCAAGCAGGCAAGTACAGCAGACAGTGAAGAAAGCTAATGGCATGCTGGCCTTCATAACAAGGGGAACTGAGTATAAGAGCAAAGAGGTCCTTCTGCAGCTGTACAGGGCCCTAGTGAGACCACACCTGGAGTACTGTGTGCAGCTTTGGTCTCCAAATTTGAGGAAGGACCTTCTTGCTATTGAGAGAGTGCAGCGTAGGTTCACAAGATTAATTCCCGGGATGGCAGGACTGTCGTGTGTATACTCTGGAATTTAGAAGGCTGAGAGGGGATCTTATATAAGATTATTAAGGGATTGGACACGCTGCAGGCAGGAAGCATGTTCCCGCTGATGGGCGAGTCCAGAACCACAGTTTAAGAATTAGGGGTAGGCCATTTAGAACGGAGTTGAGGAAAAACTTTTTCGCCCAGAGAGTGCTGGATATATGGAATGCTCTGCCCCAGAAGGCTGTGGAGGCCAAGTCTCTGGATGCTTTCAAAAAAGAGATGGATAGAGCTCTTAAAGACAGTGGAATCAAAGGTTATGGGGATAAGGCAGGAACTGGATACCGATAGTGGATGATCAGCCATGATCACAGTGAATGGCGGTGCTGGCTCAAAGGGCCGAATGGCCTACTCCTGCACCTATTGTCTATTGTCTATAAGATAATTTACAGTTAGTTGCAAGTTAAAAGATTTAATTATTTAAAACATCTTTAAATAATTTCCTCATTTTCTTCCAAATTTTCAATGTGTTTTGAAATTCTTAATAACTTACCTACCGCTTGTTATGCTGCTGGTGTTTAGAGCAGCAATGAAGGTCCTCTATCTTTGTCTGTCCATACCATCACACACAGGTAAAGGAGGATTCTTCATTGCTGTATTCAGTAACAACTTTTTGACCAGTCAAGTTTGTCAACCCTGAGTTGAACCCCTGAACCTGGAAGATCAGTGGACCACTCTTAGTCTGACCTCTACCCTTTGACCTGTTTGGTATGGGTGACCCTACCAAGAGCCGAAACATTAGGCCCTGACTCTAGCCAACATGGCTCTCTGGATCATTGAGTCAGGCGAGACTCCATACCCTCTGATCAGGTTGTGGTCCTAGAGTGCCTAAAAAAGTCATTTTTAATTGTTTCTTAATGTATCTGAATGCGAGAAATCACCAGAAGCAGTTATTTTCTTTGACAATTGCAACAGCCAACTGTGCCTTGGTGCATATCAAAGATGTTTTGGCTGTATGATTTGTGACACCCCACACGCATCACTATCACACCAAGTTCGGAGTTACTCCTGTGATGTCCTGCACATCTCACTATTTACATACTTACGGAGATTTAAAATCTATGAATAAGAAGATGATTGCGACACAGAGGTGCAGCCAGTAGAGCTGTTGCCATACAGTTCTGGTAAGTTAGTTTGACCTTGTCCTCCAGTGCTGTCTGTGTGGAGTTTTCACACTCTCTCTAATCTCACGGGTTCCCCCAGGTGCCATGATTTCCTCCCATGTTCTGAAGATTTGTGGTTTGCTAGGTTAATTAGCTTCTGGAAATTATGCCTTATGTGATGTAAATTGCAAAATCTTGCGTTCGATGATGGGAGTATGAGAGAATAAAGTGCAATAGCTTAATATATTTGGATGTTTCATGGAGGCATGGGGCCAATGGGCCAAAGGACCAATTTCTTTGCTGTATGCCTCTATAATTATTATTTTGACAATTTCCTCTGATATTTCATTGTCTTTATTTTACAAAAAAAAACCATCTTGGTTTTTTGAAAATAAATTGAATTGTTTTGAAAATAAGCAACAAAAAAATTCCTTGGAAATTTGTTTAAAAATTTCAAAGCAGACCTGAGGTACAGAATGCTACCTTCCAATAGTATTGCTATAGTCTGCAAAACCATTGTGATGGTTTATCTCTTTATGACCCGAAATAGAATAACTATAGAGTACCTGAAGGAAAATATTTCTGATTGCTGCAAATAAAAAGATACTTACATGGGAAAGAACCATGCTGATGAAACACCAACACAGGTTTCCAGGCTAATCTTTTAAGTTCCCTAATGAACCATTTTATCAATGGGCAATGAATAAAACATTACAAAATGTTAGCATAGATAGATTAAAAGAAAATTGTATTGTTGGGGCTACAGTTTTCTGTTTATTGTTTTCAAGGTACAAAAAAAATTAAGGAAAAGCACTTACAAGAGAAAATCTGTAGATGCTGGAAATCCGAGCAACACACACAAAATGCAAGAGGAACTCAGCAGGCCTACAACAGGATCTCATCACCAAGCACATCTTGCCCTCCTCCCCCACTTTCTGCTTTCTGCAGGAATCACTCCCTATGCAATTCCCTTGGCTATTCGTCCCTCCCCACTGATCTCCCTCCTGGCACTTATCCTTGCAAGTGGAACAAGTGCTACAAATCCCTCACTACCATCCAGGGCCCTAAACAGTCCTTCCCGGTGAGGCGACACTTCACCAGTGAGTCTGTTGGGGTCATTTACTGTGTTCAGTGCTCCCAACGTGGCCTCCTGTACATCAGTGAGACCTGATGTAGATTGGGAGACCACTTCGCTGAGCATCTACGCTCTGTCCACCAGAACAAGCGGAATCTCCCAATGGCCACCCATTTAAATTCCACTTCCCATTCCGATTCCGATTTCAATATGTCCATCCATTGCATCCTCCACTGTCATGATGAGGCCATACTTAGGTTGGAGGAACAACACCTTATATTCTGTTTGGGTAGCCTTCAACTGATGGCATGAACATCGATTTCTCAAACTTCAGGTAATGCCTCCAACCCGCCACCCTCCTCCCCTCTATTTCCCATCCCCTTTTCCCTCTCTCACCTCATCTCACCATCAACTTCCCAGCTCTTTTCTTCATCCCTCCCCCTCCAGGTTTCACCTATCACCTGGTGGATCTCTCTTCCCTCCCCCCACCTTTTTAATCTCAAAACGTCAACTGTATTTTTTTTCCATAGACGCTGCCTGGCCTGCTGAGTCCCTTCAGCATTTTGTATGTGTTGCAAGGAGAAGCTCTTGTAATTTCCCAACACCTCACCACTGCAAGACCCTGCCTGGAAAAGCTTTCTTTTGTTCATCTTCAGCATCCCTTCGCTCAAAGAAATATCCTTGCCTCCATCATCTTCTTTGCATAATTCTTTGACCTCGTGTCCAGAAGTCCTTGATCTTGGTGTTCAGTGTACTCAAGCAGAATGTCCATCATCGTCATGAGAAGAGAAAATAAAACAAGCTTAACCCCCACTTTCTGAGATGATGACTTTTAGTTTTGCAGCCAGAAGATACAGTTTCTAAACATTTATACTCTCTGAATCAGTCATCTTTCAGTGCGATATCGTTCACTTTTTCTAAATCTCTGTTAATAAATTCTTTATTTAATCTTTATTCAGAGAAGGACCTCTCCATCTCAGGGTGACAAGTATGTCCAGCCATTAGGATGAAGACAACATGGTGCACATTTTTCCAGATCTAATCCTACCAAAGCATGTAGATAGAATTGCAGTGTCTTCTTTAACCTTATACTTTAGCAATCTTGCAATAAGCACAAATGTATTCCTTCTTGCTCTCTCTGCTGTTTAGTGAGGGACCAAAATCCTTCTGAATATCAATATTACTAGGTCTTACCATTTAAAGTATGTTCTGTTTTCCTATATTTTATACTGAAATGAATACTCTTTCTTAATATTTTGGTATTTTCTCACTCACTTAAATCACTCATGATTCTTTGCAGATTTACTGCAACCTCCTTACAAGCTACTTTCCACTGAGCATGAACTTTGGGATATATATTATACCTGGTCTTCTACCCAAGTTAAATTGCAAATAATTTAGGTCCAAATACTAATACCTGTGCTCCATAGGTAGGAGCTTGCAAATTGGAAAATAATAATGTATTGCACTTTTGGCTTTCCATCTTTTATCTTAATTCAGGCTAATATTTTTCTGCTAATGTTGAGCCCCTTTTTATAACATAATAGCTTTTGAAAATCTACCTTCATGAACATCCTACAACCAGTGGTTCTCCATTATCATCTCGGCTAGTTAACTTCCCTAAATATCTCGGCTATCCAGTCATGATTTTTCTCTCAAAAGAATATTTTAATGTTGCCTAATTCCTGACACTGTAGGATACCAGCTCCCACTATTCAGCTTTCTGCCATGTTGATCTTCAAGCAATTTCCTCAACAATACCAGCTGTAGACTTGTTGTACTTGTTGGTACAGCATAATAGAAATGGCATTTCAAAGAAATTTTCACTAGGGTTATCTGTTATAGAGGCTACTTGCAGGTGTAGAGAGAGTTACGTTGGTAAGCCGCCATGCTTATTTCCTTAGATTTTCTGTCAGTGTACTACGCAATCTGAATTTAGGTAGTTTGACTATTGAAAGTATTATCCACAGTTATGCAATAAGGAGAATTTATTGGCAGCTATATAATCCTGTGCTAAGTCAAAGGTCGTAATATGAGAACCTTTTTGTAATAAGCTCTTTGAGTTTGTGTGAGGAGCTGGAGAGCACTGGACTCTGAGGTTTTGAGAGCAACTAAATCGGTTAATTGTTCAACAAAAGTCATTAATCATTTAGTGTTCCTTGTGCTTTGCTCAAGTGATTTACACTTTATTATGCAATCTACTGGTGCTTTCTGTAAAAACTTGTTAAGTTTATTTGGATGGGCCCATAGATTCCGTGTTCCTTGTATTATTTAAGCAGACACCTGATTAACTAATGGCAGCATGTTAGTTTTTGAGAATGTTACATCTCGCGGTGTTGCTCAGACAAGTCATCGATGTTCTGTTGGAATACTTATGAATAATCCTTGGTCACTGTCTCTACATTGAAGTCTGCCTTTCCTCTGTACTTTGGTTATCACATTGCAAGCATACATTGTGACAGAAGGACCCCACCAAGTAATGGATCTAGTGGAGGTTGAACAGCACTTTTTGACATTAGGCGGCTTTAGGTGAGAATATTATCTATTCCCAAGTCCAAGTTCTGAATGTTTCTAGTCTACATTATGAGTTTCTTGAGCCTATGTTCCAAGTATCTCTAGTCTACATTACAAGATTCTCTAGTCTATTTTCCAAGCATCTCTAGTTCATATTACAAATTTCTCAATTCTACATTCTGAGTGTTTCTAGTTTACATTCTGAGTGTTTCTAATTTACATTCTGAGTTTCTCAGTCTATGTTCCGGCATGCGTTCCAAATGTCTCTAGTCTATGGTCCGAGTTTCCAAAGTCCACGTTCTGAACTTCACTTGTCTACATTCTGAGTTTCTAAAGTCCATGTTCTGAGCTTCTATAGTCTATGTTCAAAACTCCTTTGGGGTCTCAAAACTTCCCATGGCCCTTTCAAAGCTTGCCGGGTTTACTCAACATTTCCTCAGGTCTCTCTTGGCTGTCAGGTGCCGGCCATAAAGAGCGGGGTAATGTAATGAGGTCTTTCGGTTTTTGCGGGGAGCCAGAGAGTATTGTACTCTAAGGTTTTTAAGAGCACCTGAATTGGTTAATCGTTGTTTAATGACAGTCATTTATCGATTGGAGTTTCTTGTGTTTTTCGTCAAGTAAATCACTCTTTGTAATGCAGTCTCCTGGTGCTTTCTGTTCTAAACTTGTTAAGTTTATTTTGATAAGCTCAAGGATTCTATGTTTCTTGTATTATTTAAGTGGATGCCCGATTAGCAATAATTGTGGTGTCCTGGTTTTGAGAATGTTACATCCCCCAGTGACGCTTGGCCAAGACACCGATGTTCTGTAGGAATTCTTATGAATGAATGCTGGTCGCCATCTCTACGTTGAAGTCTGTCTTTCTTCTGCGCTTGGGTTCCAATGTTGCCAGCGCACACCGTGACCTCTTTTAATCTGAGGAACTACTGTTTCTTTGCTGAAGATATTTTTATACAAATTGATTTGTACTGAAAACAGCATTTCATCCAATACGTAAAGAGCTTGTTACAGTTTATATGACAGTACCTAATGCTAAGAGATTAAAATAAACTAAATTGATTTCACTGAATAGCCTACTATATGAGACAGATAAATGTCAAGGTTCCTTAAGACTTTCAGCAAACTATTCTACTGTACTTTCCAAACCATGGAGAAATATTCCGCTTTAGTTGCTGCAGGTCAGAACATCAGAAGTATGATAGGAATGTTAATTGATTCTCCTGTTTCTTGGTAAATGTTAAAAGTCTTAATGAACTGTTTAATTCAGAAACCTCTATCAGAACCAAAACTGGCAAAAGTCTTAATCATATAAAGGTAATACTTAAAAACCTTCACTTCTCCCAAGCTGACAGGTACAGGGGCTGTCTTCAGCAGTGAAAAAGGTTTAAAAAGGTCAAATCAAAAGGCTTACATCAGAGTCAGAACTCTGATTATTATCACTGACATATATCATGATATTAGTCCAGTGCTAGACCTGAAAATTGCCGTAAACTACAAAAATCAATAAATAGAGCAAAAGAGGAATAACAAGGTAGTGTTTATGGGTTCAAAGACCTTTCAAAAATCTGATAGCAGAGGTGAAGAATCTGTTCCAAAAATGCTGTATGGCTCTTCAGGCTCCTGTACTTCCTCCACAAACTTGGTGAACATATCTCCACCACTGTCATTCTTGATTCTGATGGATAGCTGTCATTTTGCTGAGTTGTTACTAGAGTGGAGTGAGTTTAGGTTTCAGACAAGTTAAGATTCAGGACAGCATTTAGCAATCAGTTTCAGAGAGAAAGATTACTAATTGAATGTTCTACAAAAATGCTATTCTGATTACAAAAAGACAAATAGTGGGCTCTAAAATATTGCCTTTGTAGTATATTTAAATAAGTATGATACAGTTGTGTCATATTTGATTATATGTGCATCACAGTTAGTATATGACCATATAAGAAGAACCATAAGTATCTCTAGAATTCTCAGTGTTTTCTGCACCATAACCTGCACACTGCATGTTACCAGGGGTGATTGATAAGTTCATGGTCTAAGGTAGAAGAAGATGAGTTATGCAGCTCTCGTTACATGCACGTGCAGTTCAACTCTTTGGGTGATAATGCAGAAAGTTTGAAGTTAATAACTCATCTCTTTCTACCCTAGGCCACGAACATATCAATCACCCCTGCTGTGGTCGACTTTCTGGAGGTCCAAGACACCGACTTCTACAAAGAAGAGATCTGTATGCTCCACGACCGCTGGACTAAGTGTGTAAATGTAGGAGGGGACTATGTTGAAAAATAAATGTGCTAGGCTTTCTAAAATTGACTGCTTCTACCTTAGGCCACGAACTTATCAAACACCCTTTGTACTTCACCATGAATGCTTAGTGATAATGCTGCAATCTGGTAATGAGGAAGAATCAGAAAAGGGGGGATGCTTGACATTGCATTGTAACTGAAGACATGAAGCAGCAATATACTATGATGATTCACATTGATTTCAAATTGACTTGAAGTGATCAGATTCAATTATAGACCTGAGCACAGAAATCAAGTAAAGTTACCAATGGTGACACCCAACTGTTGTATATTAATGCATTTTAGAAATATTTGAGTAATATTATAAATATTTTGTTTGACTAAGCATCCTTTGTTGTTTACATAATGCATTGCAGATTATATCTAAAGGTACATAAATGGCATACATCATTACACCACCACATTATACATCCGCATCTCTCAGCTCCCTTGTTTTCTTTTCAATTGGTTTTATGTTTTGGAGTTTAAAAACTTACCAGTGGTGACGAGGGAGCTTTAAAACAATCAAAAAAAGACTACCCACCTGTTGAAGTGCATTGAGAAGTTTAAGTTTTAAAAAAGTGCAACAAGAACTGGTCGAGTAAAAACACAATGATATGAAGACACGTAGTCCTCTTTTATTGTCATTTAGTAATGCATGCATTAAGAAATGATACATTATTTCCTCCAGTGTGATATCACAAAACACAGGACAAACCAAGACTGAAAAAACTGACAAAACCACATAATTATAACATATAGTTACAAACAGTGTAACAATACAATAACTTGATGAAGAAGTCCGTGAGCACAGTAAATTTCAAAGTTTCTCAAATGTCCCACATCTCACGCAGACGGGAGAAGAAAGAAAAACTCTCCCTACCATGCCGACCACAATCTGACTCTGAGTCATCCAAAAACCTCGAGCTCTGATCAGCTCTCCGACACAGAGTACTGAGCACCATCTCTGTCCGAATGATTCAACCTCCTTCTTGGTTGCCAAAAGCAGGCAAGGCCAGGGATCTTGAGGCCTACCCTCCGAAAGATTCACGACCACACAGTAATGACAGCAGTGAACGGGCGTTTCAGAAATTTTTCCAGATGTTCCTCTGTGCTTTCACATCCGTCTCCATCAAATCAGAATTGTCCATGGCCCCTATTTAACGGATACGATATCATTTTCACATGGCGTGCTGCCGTCTTCTCCTCCCACACATGCTTGAGTTTAAAAAAGGCAGAAAATGGACAAGTCTACATGTTCATAAACAGTGAGTAGTAGGTCATAATAATCATAAATTTAAAAAAAGCTGAAATAGCTGGCTACATTGGAAAGCTTGATGCATTCGATTGCACAAGATGTAATTTAAATATGTATACTGAGCTAATTGAGCAATATTTTAAAGGAAATGAACTAGCCAATGAGAAACCATTTTTTCTGAGTGCATTGGATTTAAAGGCATACAGTTTGCTTTTAAGTTTGACTGCTCCAACCAAACCAGCTGAAACGAGCTTCGCTGAAATCATGAAAGTAAAGCAGAAACACTTAGAACTGAAACCATTGTTGATTGCAGAAAACTTTAGGTTTCATAAGTGGAATCAAAAGGAACCAGAGCCCTTTTCAGTGTATGTGGCTGAATTGAAGTGGTCATCTGAGCATTGTCAATTCCGTGATGAGCTTAATGATGCCCTGAGAGATTGTTCAGTTGATGGTATCTTATGTAACGTTCCGTTATATTGGCTCGTGTATGTCTAGGGGAAATCCCGCCCAGCACCTGCCTCAACACTCCCCACAGTGTTGGTCGCCGCCCCAATCAATCCCAAACATCAATCATCAGTCAGCACACCCAGTAAATTTTAACAAGTACACTTTATAGATATTACTAATTCTATGACATTAATATAAATTTGATACAGAGAGGAAAGTAATGAAAAAAAAGGCGCCAACACTTATCAAAGTCCAAGTTCTTCGCGCGCTACCGTTGGAGCTCAATTGAATCCGGACGACCATCCGGATCCTGTCGACTCACGGCTCGGGACCACCCGGAGTGATCGATCGGAGCCTCTCCACATGTCCACTGTCCTCCCCGTCTCTCCTCCGTCCTCCTCGTCTCTCCACTGTCCTCCCTGTCTCTCCTCCGACTCCTCGTCAAAAACCCCCATTCACCGTCCTCCCCGTCTGTCCTCCGACTCCCCACCTCTCCACCGTCCTCCCCGTCTCTCCTCCGACTCCCCGTCAAAAACCCCTGTCCACCGTCCTCCCCGTCTCTCCTCCGACTCCTCGTCTCTCCTCTGACTCCCCGTCTCTCCACCGTCCTCCCCGTCTCTCCTCCGACTTCCCGCCAAAACCCCCGCACGTCCGCCATCCTCCCTGTCTCTCCTCCGACTCCCCGTTTCTCCTCCGACTCCCCGTCTCTCCACCGTCCTCCCCGTCTCTCCTCCGACTCCCCATCTCTCCTCCGTCCTCCCCGTCTCTCCACCGTCCTCCTTGTCTCTCCTCCGACTCCTTGCCTCTCCTCCGTCCTCCCCATCTCTCCGACTTCCCACCAAAACCCCCGCACGTCCGCTGTCCTCCCCGTCTCTCCTCCAACTCCTCACCTCTCCTCCGTCCTCCTTGTCTCTCCTCCGACTCCCCCCCAAAAACCCCATCCACCGTCCTCCTCGTCTCTCCTCCGACTCCCCATCAAAAACCCCCGTACGTCCACCGTCCTCCCCGTCTCTCATCCGACTCCCAGCCAAAAACCCCCGCACGTCCGCCGTCCTCCCCATCTCTCCTCTGACTCCCCGCCAAAACCCCGGTCCACAGTCATATGAGACAGCATTGTATCCGAAAACAAAACGATACATGAACACCCATTGGCTAATAGCACCCTGCTATCTCTAATAAACCAAGCAACTGTCTAGTTAGAGACTTTCTAGCAATCCTCAGTATAACATAACAAAAGAAGCCATTTTAAATTTAACAAAAAGAAAGACCCCGTACACTCTCCGCCCACCAATAAAAGTCATGCCCTCATGACATTAACAGAGTTCACCAGTGCTCCTTGTAAAGCACAAAAACCAACCCAGGTGCATAAAGCAGTGACATAACTTTGCAGGGCAGTAGAGATCACACCCTGCTCTCCCGGCACTATATAAGTGAGTCTTTCCGGAGGATGCCTACTCCTCTGAGGCCTCTGTACTTCCTCTGCTGACTCTCCCTGTTCAGACACCCCAGGTGACCCCCCCCGGGCCTATCTGTCGGACCCTCCCCCTCACTGGGATCCCTCTGCCCCTGTGAGCGCCCTGGCTCGGGTTCTGCCTCCACCATCTCCTCCCCCAATTCCGACTGTACTACAGGCGGCTCTGCAACACCCTCCCTCGGTTCCCCTGACTCAGTGATGGAAGGGCCAGGAGTCTCTTCTCCCGGCACCGGGGAATCAGCGAACGGAAGCAGGTACCACGCATCCGAATCATCATCTTCCGATGACGTATCCCTTCTCGAGGTAGGGGCTGGCCCCGTCTTCTTCGCAGTGGGCTCTTCCCTCGCCCTGCGTCCTCGCAGAGTCCTCGTACTAGGCGTAAACTCCCATTCGGGCTCTGGGTCTACCCTCATCTCTTGACCCAGAGACAACAGGTGGTTCCGATGGAGTACCTTGACAGGCCCCTGCCCGCCCTCAGGTCTCACCCGGTAAACCAGGAGATTCGGCATCTGACTCTCCACCACGTAGGGGGTGGCTGCCCAACGGTCCGCCAACTTGTGCTTACCAGGTAGTCCTAAATTCCGGATAAGGACTCAGTCTCCCGGCAATAGCTGGACGAACTTTACTTTCTGATCATAGCTCCTTTTATTCCGCTGGTTCTGCTTGGTGGCTGCCGCCTCAGCCAACTCGTACGCCCTTTTCAACGCTATCCTCATTTCGGACACATACTTCAGACATGGCTTCGAAGGTATTTCTCCCGCTTCCGTCCCAAAACACAGATCAATGGGCAACCTTGTTTCCCGTCCAAACATCAGATAGTAGGGCAAGTACCCTGTAGCATCATTGCGAGTACAATTGTAACAATGAACCAAATGGGCGATGTGCTGACTCCACTTACTCTTCTGTCTGATCTCCAAAGTGCCGAGCATATCCAGCAGGGTCCGGTTAAACCTCTTGGGCTGAGGATCACCCTGCGGGTGATAGGGGGTGGTTCTGGATTTCTCAACCCCAAGCATACCCAGTAATTCATGGATAAGCCTGCTCTCGAAGTCCCATCCCTGATCACTATGGATCCGCCGGGGAAGGCCATAATGAACAAAGTACTTCTCCCATAACACCTTCGCCACTGTAGTCGCTTTCTGATCCTTAGTAGGAAAAGCCTGCGCATATCTAGTGTAGTGAGCCGTGAGGACCAAGACATTCGCGGTGTTGCTGGTGTCTGGCTCAATAGACAGGAAATCCATATATACCAGGTCCATGGGTCCCGCACTCCCACCTTCTCTCTCCTCCTGATACGCCCCCCCGGGGACCCCTTGGATTTCTCAGATCTCACCCCGGCTACCACCTCCTGAACCGCTGAAGATCTGGCCCGGGGGTCCAAGCCCCCTGGTCAGCCTGAAGCACTCTCCTCTGCCCGTACCTCTCTAATCAGCTGCCCGAATGATGGAGGGGGTCTCCACTTAAATGACTGTCGGATACTCCAAGCCACCCTGTTATCCTCCAGGGAACCTCTACATATCTGGCTCATCCTCAACTTCGCCACTTCGTCTGCCCTCACTACCCCTCATCGCCGCAGCCCCATAAGCTTCCCTTCCAGCCGGAAAACGTATTCTGAGAGCTTTTCCCATCTTCTCTGCCCAATTTATTGAAACTCCACTAAATGTTCCCAGGGATCTCCTGACAGTCCAAACACTTCCTCCAAAGCGTCTAAACACTCCGATAGGGAAGCCAAAGGGCGTTCCGCTCTCAAATCGCGGACCACACGGGCCGCCCCGCCCCTTAAGCTTTCCACCAATCGCTGTCTCTTTTCGTCATCTGAAACTGGCCACACCTCTAACAACTAGGATGTATCCTCAACCCAGGTCTCATATTCATCCTCCCCTTCCGGGGTGGGACTGGCTCCCGAGAAAATTCTCAGCTTCGGGTGAGGCCCCTCAACCCTTCTCGCCAGGGAGGTAATGGCAGCCGCTAACTCGGAAGTCTCAGCACGTCCATGGGGACGGGGCCTGGCCAAACCTTCCCACTCCACACCTCCACCCCTGGCTACTGGCACCTCCCCTGGGGCCTCACCTAGCTCCTCCTCCGGCACCTCCTCACTTTCGTCCTCCGGGAGGGTGTGGAGACCCCACGGCCCCGCCTCCCCCTGGACGTGGACTGTCGCTGGTAGTTCCAACGTCATGACATCGGCACTCGTCCGCACCAACATCCAGCTGGACTCCAGTTCTTTCCCATCCCTTCTAGCTATAAGTTCTACCTGCCCGATGCCTTTAATCAGACTCAACCCTCGCACCAGTACATCTGCCGGAATGCGATAATCGACCCCGCTTACCACACACGCATGATTCACCGGTACCTCCTCCAATTCACACCAACTTACAATCTTATCTCCATCCATCTTCGCACCACTTAACGCGATGACTATTACAGCTTTACCAGAAATCCAAATCCAGGATGGTAGCCCCGACTTGTAACGTTCCGTTATATTGGCTCGTATATGTCTAGGGGAAATCCCACCCAGCACCTGCCTCAACACTCCCCACAGGGTCGGTCACCGCCCGAATCAATCCCAAACATCAATCAGCAGCCAGCACACCCAGTAAATTTTAACAAGTACACTTTATAGATATTACTAATTCTATGACATTAATATAAATTTGATACAGAGAGGAAAGTAATGAAAAAAAAAGGCGCCAACACTTATCAAAGTCCAAGTTCTTCGCGCGCTACCGTTGGAGCTCAATCGATTCCTGACGACCACCCGGATCCTGTCGACTCACGGCTCAGGGCCACCCAGAGTGATCGACCGGAGCCTCTCCGCACGTCCGCCGTCCTCCCCGTCTCTCCTCTGTCTCCCCGTCTCTCCACCGTCCTCCCCATCTCTCCTCCGACTCCCCGTCTCTCCTCCGACTCCCTGCCAAAACTCCATCCGCCGTCCTCCCTGTCTCTCCTCTGACTCCCCGCCTCTCCTCCGACTCCTCGTCTCTCCTCCGTCCTCCCCGTCTCTCCTCCGACTCCCCCCAAAAACCCCCGCACGTCTGCGGTCCTCTCTGTCTCTCCTCCAACTCCCTGTCTCTCCTCCGACTCCCCGTCTGTCCACCATCCTCCCCATCTCTCCTCTGACTCCCCCCCAAAAACCCATCCACCGTCCTCCTCGTCTCTCCTCCGACTCCCCCCCAAAAACCCCGTCCACCGTCCTCCCCGTCTTTCCTCCAACTCCCCATCTCTCCTCCGACTCCCCATCTCTCCAGCGTCCTCCCCGTCTCTCCTCTGACTCCCCGCCAAAAACCCCCGCACGTCCACCATCCTCCCCATCTCTGCCCTGACTCCCCGTCTCTCCACTGTCCTCCCTGTCTCTCCTCCGACTCCCCGTCAAAAAACCCCGCACGTCCACCGTCCTCCCCGTCTCTCCTCCGACTCCCAGTCAAAATCCCGGTCCGCAGTCATATGAGACAGCATTGTATCCGAAAACAAAACGATACATGAACACCCATTGGCTAATAGCACCCTGCTATCTCTAATAACCCAAGCAACTGTCTAGTTAGAGACTTTCTAGCATTCCTCAGTATAACATAACAAAAGAAGCCATTTTAAATTTAACAAAAAGAAAGACCCCCTACACTTTTAAGAAAGCATTCAAAAATAGCTCCTAACACAAGCACAATTTACATGTAAGAGAGTAGTTGAAATCACTGTGTCAATGGAAACAACAGAGACACAACTGAGTTGCATTCAGGAATGAAAGTAAGCATGAACAAAATTGCAATGTTGAAACAGAAACCTGCCTGGCCAAATGAATTGTGTTACTGTAGTGGCAAGGGCTCACATACACTAGACCAATGCATGTTTAAAGGTGAAACTTACAGAAAATGCAACATAGTAGGACGTACTCAAAGAGCATGTCAGGCAGACAAATGTAAATGGACTACAGAGGGAAGAGAAAAAGATAAAAAGTCAAGTTACATTTTCAAAAAGAGCACTAACCTGCATGATGAAAAATCTGTTGGTGAGAGTGACACATGATTAGGTGGCCTTGAGATGTACAATGTAAAAACTAACATGAGACAAACAATATGGCTTACACCATGAATGAAGGGTAAATTAATTAAAATGGAATTGGACACTGGCTTGGCTGTTTCAATCTTTCCACAAAATGAGTATGAGTGGGATTTAATGACACTGAACTGAAGCCTGCAGATATTCAACGAAGAACCTATACTGGAGAAAAGGTAACTCCTGTGGAAATGACATTCGTAAAGGTGAAATACAACAACCAACAAGCCATATTGGGCTTGTATATGGTAAAAACAGGAAGTTCAGCATTGTGGGGGCCTGATTGGCTGAGACAACTACAACTTGACTGGAGATCAACATTCCACGTTCCCTGTAATTGAGTCAGCTAAAAGCGAATTAAGCAAGATAGAGGATGATGTTACAGATGTCTCTGTTCTGTACACCATAAACCATTGTCCAACAGGTGTTGGTGGCAACCTCTGTGCCTCTGGCTGGAAAGCATGTTGGACCAAGAAGGACCATTCTGCTGAGAGGAATCCTGAAAATGGCGAAAGCAATGGTCTGACTACAACAGTATTTTTTTTAGCCAGCATACCCGAGAAAGCTTCTGATATGTTAGTCAGGCAACTACTTGCAAAACGTGGCTTGGTTTTAAGCTGGAAGATAGTTCAGGAAAGTTTTAAGCATTCAGCTTTTATGAGTGAGTATAAAGAACCAGGATCTACTCTGCGTGTAATAAGGTTATTGCATGAACTTCAAGCTGCTTGTAAAAGTAGATGCAAAGACCAAAGCTCAGCTGGATGAATGGAAGGCCAAAAAGAAAGGAGTCAATTGAAAGATAAAAACAAAAGATTCATCAGATGGTGTTGTGGTTGAAGAAAGCAAGAGGAGGGATCAGATCGTACAGAGAGCAACTGAAGAATAAATAAGAGAATACTCTAGTGAACTAAATGCATTTTCCCAAGATCAAGATATAAATCATGTGTGGTCTGTACAAACTGGCTGTGTGATGGAAAACAGCACAAAAGCTCCCCTTTCACCTCAGACAGTTGAAGAAGTTTGTCATGAGTCCCTAGCTCCTAAGGACTTTCTACAGGAGCACAATTGAGAGCATCCTGACTGGCTGCATCACTGCCTGGTATGGGAACTGTACTTCCCTCAATCGCAGGACTCTGCAGGGAGTGGTGCGGACAGCCCAGCGCATCTGTGGATGTGAACTTCTCACTATTCAGGACATTTACAGTGACAGGTGCATAAAAAGGGTCCAAAGTATCATTGGGGACCTGAGTCATCCCAACCACAAATTGTTCCAGTTGCTACCATTCGGGAAACGGTACTGCAGCAGTAAAGCCAGGACCAACAGGCTCTGGGACAGCTTCTTCCACCAGGCCATCAAACTGATGAACTCACACTGATCTGAGTGTATTTCTATGTTACATTGACTGTTCTATTTATTATAAGTTACTATAAATTACTAGGATTGCGCATTTAGATGGAGACGTAACATAAAGATTTTTACTCCTCATGTATGTGAAGGATGTAAGAAATAAAGTCAATTCAATTCAGTATATTCTTACATATAGCTGAAGGAGCATTTCACAGCCCTAACTATCATCCTGCCTACACTGGTTCAAAGACTAAGGATTTACAAACAAACAAAAACATAACTGCTCTTACTGGTGCCTTTTCACTGAAGCCTTTTTATAAAGAGCTATTCTCACTCCCTACATCTCTGAATTTTTTATTGGAAAAAATGGGAAAATAACAATCCTATCCATTTGGGATTTCTTATCAGTAACTGCATGGGATTTGTTCATTTTGGAGACAATGACATTACCAATACTGGCATTCCTGATCAAATTTGAAATTTAACAGTTTCACCTGAGAACCACCTTTAGAAGTACTGAATTTTACAACATAATTAAATTATTGAAACTCAAATCAAAAGTGATTTGTTATTCATTGGAGCACTTCATTCAAAATTTCAAATAACTTCTTATTTCTACTTCATTTACTATAAGTGTGTTTGTAACTTCCTGTAATAATTTGTTTATTCTGTTTTCCAACTGTCAGTTGTTAAAGTAATTGGTACCTTGATAATTTTGGTCCACTCCCTATCAAGGACATTCTACCTATTCTCCTCCAGCTTACTCCATGTCTTGTTTGACTTTGTCTTGGCACTCATAGAAACATAGAAACATAGAAAATAGGTGCAGGAGTAGGCCATTCGGCCCTTCGAGCCTGCACCGCCATTTATTATGATCATGGCTGATCATCCAACTCAGAACCCCGCCCCAGCCTTCCCTCCATACCCTCTGATCCCCGTAGCCACAAGGGCCATATCTAACTCCCTCTTAAATATAGCCAATGAACTGGCCTCAACTGTTTCCTGTGCAGAGAATTCCACAGATTCACCACTCTCTGTGTGAAGAAGTTTTTCCTAATCTCAGTCCTAAAAGGCTTCCCCTTTATCCTCAAACTGTGACCTCTTGTTCTGGACTTCCCCAACATCGGGAACAATCTTCCTGCATCTAGCCTGTCCAATCCCTTTAGGATCTTATACGTCTCAATAAGATCCCCCCTCAATCTTCTAAATTCCAATGAGTAATAGCCTAGTCGATCCAGTCTTTCATCATATGAAAGTCCTGCCATCCCAGGAACCAATCTGGTGAACCTTCTTTGTACTCCCTCTACGGCAAGAATGTCTTTCCTCAGATTAGGGGACAGTATAGATCATAGCACAGTATACATAGGTCTTTCAGCCTATGATGTTGTCACGATATTTTAACCTTCTTGAAGGTTAATCCCAACAACCCCATTTCCCCAGAGCATTCTCCACCAACTTCTGAGCCAACACCCCTCTGAAGAATTTTACTGATTGTGCCTCCACCACCCCTACAGGCAGCTCATTCCAGGCGTCTCTCTACATGAAATCCTCACATTCACTCTTGTACCCTTTGTGAACACTTGTAGCTGTGCACCTTGCTGCGTGTGGATCATCCACGAATGGGGAATATTTCCCTTCACCATCCCAATTTAAATTACCTGTATAGACTTGTCCACCTGTATTGAACGTCCTCTTGACATCCAGCAGAGCAACAAACCCTTCAGCCACACATCTGTGCCAACCATGATCCAAACATAACTCAACTGTCTGCATGTGATCCATGCCTCCACTCCCTGCCTGTTCCTGTGCTTGACTAAATGCCCTTTCAAAGAAACATAGAAAACCTACAGCACAATACAGGCCCTTCGGCCCACAAAGTTGTGCCGAACATGTCCTGACCTTATAATTACCTGAGGTTACCCATAGCCCTCTATTTTTCTAAGTTCCATGTACCTATCTAAATGTCTCTTAAAAGACCCTATCGTATCCGCCTCCACCACTGTTGCCGGCAGCCCATTCCACGCACTCACCACTCTCTGCGTAAAAAACTTACCCCAGACATCTCCTCTGTACCTACTTCCCAGCACCTTAAACCTGTATCCTCTTGTGGCAACCACTTCAGCCCTGGGAAAAAGTCTCTGACTATCCACATGATCAATGCCTCTCATTATCTTATACACCTCTATCAGGTCACCTCTCACCCTCCGTCGCTCCAAGGAGAAAAGGCCGAGTTTATAAGGCATACTCCCCAATCCAGTCAACATCCTTGTAAGTCCCCTCTGCACCCTTTCTACGGTTTCCACATCCTTCCTGTAGTGAGGCGACCAGAACTGAGCACAGTACTCCAAGTGGGGTCTGACCAGGGTCCTATATAGCTGCAACATTATCTCCTGGCTCCTAAATTCAATTCCACGATTGATGAAGGCCAATGCACCGTATGCCTTCTTAACCACTGAGTCAACCTGCGCAGCTGCTTTGAGTGTCCTATGAACTCAGACCCAAAGATCCCTCTGATCCTCCACACTGCCAAGAGTCTTAGCATTAATACTATATTCTGTCACCATATTTGACCTACCAAAATGAAACACTTCACACTTATCTGGGTTGAACTCCATCTGCCGCTTCTCAGCCCAGTTTTTCATCCTATCAATGTCCTGCTGTAACCTCTGACAGCCCTCCACACTATCCACAACACCACACTTTCAACATAATTGCTTTTTATAAATTTATTTTATAACTTATCGTCACTTTTATCAAATATCTTGCAATGACCACTGACACATAGCAACAAATTTCATGTTATATCAGAGATAATAATCCTGATTTTGGTTGCCCTTTGAACTTTTCCCATTTCGTCGTTAACCTATACGCTCTAGTATTTCATATTTTCACCTTGGTGGGGGAAACTGACTACAAACCTCTTATAATTTTATAGAGTCAGAGATTACAGAAACATGCGCTTCAGCCCAACTCATCCATACAGACCAAGATCCTGATCTAAGCTTGCCGCATTTGTCTGTGCTTGGCTCAATTTCCATAAGATCATTTAGCCCTCCTGATACTGCAGAGTTTCGATCCAAAACATTCCTCCCCCGTCCCCACCCTCCCTCACAGAAGCTCTTGTCCTGCCAGGCTCCCCCAGCATATTGGTTATTATTCTAGATTCCTGCAGCCTCCTGATGCTCTGTTTGTTTTTTCCTGCTATCTTTATATTTCTGAAAGACCTTAGCCTCCTTTATGCCAAGGAGAATCAGCTCAATTTCTCCAGTGGAAGCCTGCAGCTGAAATCATCGCTCCTTGGCACTGCCGAAGGAGAACCAGCCAGTTTCTCTAGTCAAACACTGCAGCTGAAATCTTTCCTACCTAGCGCTGCTCCAGGAAGTTTTGTCAGCATCCTTTCGTTGAGCTTCCCATCTGTGTGAGATTAGGTGATCGCTCACTCAGCATATCCAGCTGTGTAAGCTTTTCCTTTCAATAGCAATAATAACCTAGTTATGAAGCAAAGCAGTGGTGAAAAGCCAGAAACACAACAGATGCTGGAAATCCAGGGCAATACACACAAAATACTGGAGGAACTCAGCAGATCAGCAATATCTATGGAGAAGAATAAGTAGTCGATGTTTCGGGCTGAGATCCTTCATCAAAACTGGAACGGAAGGGGCAAGATGCCAGAATAATAAGCTGTGGGAAGGGAGGGAGGATAGGTAGAAAGTAATAGGTGAGGCTAGGTGGATGAAAAACAAGACTTGTGAATTACCATTGTAGTGCTCCCTAGAGGCCAAAGGCTGATGCAGGGAGCATTTAATATTAAGCACCTGGAATGAGAATGTATGTAATGAAGTATAGGACAGACAGGATGGTGACAAATCTCAGGCAGTGACATCGGGTGAAGATCTAGAATGAAAGGTTAGAAACCCAGAGCCCATATAACAGTGGTAATCTGGGCTGTTGCCATTATCCAGTACTCACTTGGAGCAGCAGCATATATTAACGGGCTGTGAGTGATTGGATTATACAAGGTGACATTTGTTGTGAGATGGCTCAACCCCTCCTCCTTGTGAGCAGAAATCCCAGAGTCCGCAATTGCTGGGCTACAGGAAATGGCTGAAGTCCCTTCTTTCGGTTCCACAACGAGAGGCGATTGAAGTGGCTCTGGTTCCTTCATCAGCTGCCTCTGCAGGCAAGCATTTGCCTTCCTCTCCAGGATCATCTGACCAAGTGGGAGAGAAAAACTATCAAATGTATAAAGGTCTGCTCACATAGCCACTTCCGCCGACACTCCCTCCCAGCCAACCAAAACAGTTACTGCCGACAGCTCACAACTCTCTGCCTAGTGTCCCAACAGCTCATCTTTTCATAAGCAAGTAAAGCTGGTTAACAATTTTTTAAATACCATTAGCCACTTAGTATTCTGCAGTGAACCCTTTGTTTATGCCACATGATATCACGAAGAAAGAGAATCTTAGATTTTTATATAATTTAATCAGCACTCAGAAATGCCTGAAACCACTTCAAGCAAATTGGCTCACATTTTACTGGAACAAGTGGAGATAGAGTGTGCCCAATCAGTGAGTGGGAGTAGGAGAATAAGCTTTCATGTACAGTGGCATGCAAAAGTTTGGGCACCCCTGGTCAAAATTTCTGTTACTGTGAATAGCTAAGCGAGTAAAAGATGAACTGATTTCCAAAAGGCATAAAGTTAAGGATGACACATTTCTTTAATATTTTCAGCAAGAAAACTTTTTTTATTTCCATCTTTTGCAGTTTCAAAATAACAAAAAAGGAAAAGGGCCCAAAGCAAAAGTTTGGGCACCCTGAACGGCAGTACTTAGTAACACTCCCTTTGGCAAGTATTACAGCTTGCAAATGCTTTTTGTAGCCAGCTAAGAGTCTTTCAATTCTTGTTTGGGGGATTTTTGCCCGTTCTTCCTTGCAAAAGGCTTCTTGTTCTGTGAGACTCTTGGGTCGTCTTGCACGCACTGCAAGCCGAAGATGAAAGGGGGATGACTTCTACAACAGGATAATGAACCTAAACACACCTCAAAATCCACAATGGACTACCTCAAGAGGCGCAAGCTGAAGGTTTTGCCATGGCCCTCACAGTCCCCCGACCTAAACATCATCGAGAATCTGTGGATAGACCTCAAAAGAGCAGTGCATGCAAGACGGCCGAAGAATCTCACAGAACTAGAGGGGAGGGTGAACGGCCAGAAGTCATGGTGCATATTGGCACCAATTACATAGGTAGGAAAGGGAAGGAGATCCTGAAGAAAAATTTTAAGGAGCTAGGTAGAAAGCAGAAAAGCAGAACCTCCAGAGTAGTAATCTCTGGATTGTTGTCTGTGTCACATGTCATTCAGGGTAAGAATAGGATAATTTGGCAGATGACTGCATGGTTGAGGAGCAGGTGCAGGGGCAGGATTTCAGGTTTCTGGATCATTGGAGTCTCTTCTGGAGAAGGTACGACCTGTACATAAGGGATAGGTGCGTCTGAACCTGAGGGGGACCAATATCCATGCAGGTAGGTTTGCGAGAGCTGTTCAGGAGGATTTAAACTAATTAAGCAGGGGGATAGGAATTGGAGTGATGGGGCTGAGGATGGAGCATTTGTTTTACAAACAGAGGCAGAGAGTAATGAGTCTGTTAGCAAGGACAGTCTGAAAATAGGGCAAATTTGCTGTCAACAGGATGATTTGCAATGTAAAAGGGAGACAAAATTGGAAAGGGTGAATACATGTCTGAAGGTGATATATTTGAATGCACATGGTATACAAAATAAGGTAGATGAACTTGTAGCACAGTTACAGATTGGCATATATGATGCTGTGGGCATCACTGAATCGTGACAGAAAGAAGATTATAGCTGAGAGCTTAATGTCCAAGGATACACATTGTATCAAAAGGACAGGCTGGTGGACAGAGGGGGTGCGATGGCTTGGTTGGTAGAAAATGTAATCAAATCATTAGAAAGAGGTAACATGGGATTGGAAAGTGTAGAATCATTGTGGGTAAGCTAAGAAACTGCAAGAGTAAAAAGATCCTGATGGGAGTTACATACACACCTCAGAACAGTAGAAAACAATAGGAGATAGAAAATGCATGTCAAAAGGGTACTGTTACAATAGTCATGGAGGATTTCAATATGCCTGTAGATTGGAAAAATGAAAGTTGGTGCTGGTTTCCAAACCAAAGAATTTTGACAGTGCCGACAAGGTGGCTTTCTAGAGCAGTATAGTTGAACCCACTTGGGAATTCATAATGCAATTTGAGGAGAAGCTAAAGTCAGATGTTTCAGTATTACATTGGAGTAAAGGAAATTACAGAAGTACGAGAGAGGAGCAATGACTGGAAGGGAACACTAGCAGGGATGACGGCAGAGCAGCAATGACTGGAATTTTTGGAGCAATTCAGAGGTGCATCTCAAGGAAGAAATATTCTAAAGGCAGAATGACACAACTGTGACTGACAAGAGAAATCAAATTCAACATAAAGGCCAAACAGAAGGAAAAGTAGATATCGGACCACTGGAAAACGATGCTGGAGAGGCAGTAATGGGGGACAAGGAAATAGTGGATGAACTGAATAAGTATCTTGCATTAGTCTTCACTGAGGAAGACACTAGCTGTACACAAGAAGTTCAGGAGTGTCAAGGGGCAGATGTGAATGAAGTTGCCATTACAAGGGAGAAGGTTCTTGGGAAACTGAAAGGTCTGAAGTTAGATAAATCACCTGGACAGGATAGTCTATACCCCAGTGTTCTGAAATAGGTGGCTGAAGAGATTGTGGAGGCATTAGTAACGATCTTTCAAGAATCAATGGATTCTGGCCATAATTCTGGAGAACTGGAAAACTGCAATTGTCATCCCACTCTTCAAGAAGGGAGAGAGGCAGAAGAAAGGAAACTATAGGCCAGTTAGTCCGACCTCAGTGGTTGGGAAAATGTTGGAGTCAATTGTTCAGGATATGGTTTTGGAAACATATGATAAACTAGGCCATAGTCAGCATGCTTTCCTCATGGGAACATCTTGCCTGACAAATCTGTTGGAATTATTTGAAAAAATAGCAAGCAGGATAGACAAAGGAGAATCAGTTGATGTTGTGTACTTGGATTTTCAGAAGCCCTTCGACAAGGTGCCACACATGAGGTTGCTTAACAAGCTACAAGTCAATGGTATTACAGAAAAGATTCTAGCACGGATAAAGCACCAGCTAATTTGCAGAAGGTAAGGTGTGGCTGCCCGTGACCAGTCGTGTTCCACAGGGGACTGTGTTGGGACCACCATTTTTACATATGTCAGTGATTTGGATGAAGAAACTGATGGCTTTGTAGCCAAGTCTGCAGATGATACAAAGATAAGTGGTGGGGCAGGTGGTGTTGAGGAAAGCAAAGAAGCAATTGGAGGACGTAATCAGACTAGGAGAATGGGCAAAGAAGTGGCAGATGAAATACAGCGTAGGGAAGCGCTTGGTCACTTTGGTAGAAGAAATAAGAGCATAGACTATTTTCTAAATGGATAGACAATTCAAAAATCTGAGATGTGGAAGGATTTGGTAGTCCTTGTGCAGGATTTCCTAACAGTTAATTTGTAGGTTGAGTCGGCGTTGAAGAAGGCAAATGGAATGTCAGCATTCATTTCAATAGGACTAGAAGAAAGAAGCAAGGATGTAATGTTAAGGCTTTATAAGACACTGGTGAGGACTCACTTGGTATTGAGCTCCTTTTCTTAGAAAGGATGTACTGACATTGGAGAGGGTTTAAAGGAGATTCTCAAAAATGATTCTGGGGTTGAAAGGCTTTTAATATGAGGAGTGTTTGATGGCTTTAAGCCTGTACTCACTGGAATTCAGAAGAATTACAGTGAGGGTGGATCTCATTGAAACCTATCAAATGTTGAAAGGCCTCAGCAGAGTGGCTGTTGAAAGGATACCTCCTGTGGTGGGAGAGTCTAAGACCAGAGGACACAGCCTCAGAATAAACAGTCTTCCTTTTAGAAAGAGGATGAGGAGGAATTTGTTTAGCCAGAGAGTGGAGAATCTGTGGAACTTGTTGCCACAAGCAGCTGTGGAGGCCAAGTTATTTGGTATATTTAAGAGAAAGGTTAATGGATTCTTGATTAGTTATGGCATGAAGGGATACAGGGAGAAGGCAGGAGATTTGGACTGAGCGAGAAATGGATCAGCCATGAGGAAATGGTGGAGCAGACTTGATGGGCCAAATGGCTTGATCCTGCTCCTAACTCTTATGGTTACACACATTTATGCACATTTAACTTCAAAGCATTTGTTCACAATATTCATATAATTAGAAGCTCAAAACCATCACATTAAGGAAAGCAGTCTGCTATGAGGAACAGAACCACAGTTTATCCCCTCCCCTGTGAGATGAATGGATTGATAAATAGATGCAGGAAGGCCTGAGAAAACAGATATATTAAACTGAATGAATCCAATTATAAATCAAATAGAAATAAAATGAAAAGAGTTGGTTTGGGAGAGTTCATAAAAAGACAAAAGTTGCAAATGTATTTAGAAAACGTCTTTTAAAGTATTCAAAATCTAAAGGAAAGAGATTCAACACTTAGAGTTGTCCATTTCCTGTGAATGTTTAACCATTAAGAAGGTTTTAAAATGCAATTAGTTGCCTTTCATTTCATTTGCTATTATTTGAGGCATCATTTAGTGTGCTTATGTATTATCAATAACCTGTTAATAGAATGTAAAGTGGGAATGTTCTAGAATGAGTGAATATTCCATTTCTTTAGATTGCTGGCTATGCAGAATGATTCTGTGACTTCATGACTTCACCTAGAATATAGTCAACAATTTTGAGCTCTATTCTTTATGAAATATAAATATGCTGCATAAATTTTATAAATTCATTTATAAAATTTATGGTGACTGCTTAATCTGTTATAGTTTTCAAAACTGTTTGAAACTGATTGTTACATACTTAAGTATGGACTACAGCATCTTCTCTTCTCCCGTCATTAGATTGAGAGGTCAGTTGTACCCAAAAGTTTCAAAGGGTCATTTATTATTACCCTATGTAAACAACTCTATACAACGGGAGGAGAGAGAGCAGTGCGCCGTGCGTGAGCAGCCCTCCAGTGAAAAATGATATCGTATCCGTTAAATAGGGGCCATGGACAATTCTGATTTGATGGAGACGGACGTGAAAGTACAGAGGAACATCTGGAGAAATTTCTGAAACGCTTGTTTGCTGCTGTCGTTACTGCGCGGTCAGGAATCTTCCGGAGGGAAGGCCTCAAAATCCCAGGCTTTGCCTGCTGTTGGCAACCGAGATTGAGGTCAATTCATCCGGACAGAGATGGTGCTCAGTACTCAGTGTCGGAGAGCTGATTCGGAGGCTCAAAGTTTTCGGATGACTCAGAGACGGATTGTGGTTGGGCATGGCAGGGAGAGCTTTTCTTCCTTCTCACGTCTGCATGAGATGTGGGACATTTGAGACTTTGAACTTCTTACTGTGCTCATGGACTTCTTCATCAAGTTATGGTATTGTTGCACTGTTGTAACTATATGTTATAATTATGTGGTTTTGTCAGTTTTTTCAGTCTTGGTCTGTCCTGTGTTTTGTGATATCACACCAGAGGAAATACTGTATCATTTCTTAATGCATGCATTACTAAATAACAATATAAGAGGACTGCGTGTCTTCATAATCTAAAAAAAAACGCTGAAATTTGTGTTCTCCAGATAGCCATGAAACAAAAAAGAACATGAAGTCATTCAGCGAGAAACATCAAACCCACCTCCTCTCCGGTACAAAGCAGAATAGCATCCCAATCATCAATCCACCCCAAAACCCTCCTCCCCCTACACAAAACAGAACAGAAACATCAACCCCCAAACACTCTCCCCTCACAAAACAAAGCGGAACAAGAATGGATGAAAGAAAAACACAGATTATAAAAACCATAAGTCTGAAAAAAGTGCACAGTCCATAAAAGTAATAGTCCAATCCATAAGTGCAGAACTACGATACCATCCTACAATATCACCAACATTCATCAAGGAAAGGATGCCACAGGAGCAGAGAGGCCTACCTGCCTGTCACAGTGATAGGCTGCTCACAGGCTCCTTCTCTGGCAGTGATCAAAGGGCAGGCAGTCAGCGCTGAAACTTTTGCTCGTCGTTTTCATTCGCCTCAATGTCTCAATCTTCCTTGACACTTTAATCGGCAATTAATGAACGCCTTAGACTGAGAAATGGAGTCAAACATCCCCTCACACCCCGTCTCTAAGTTTCTTCTCATCAAGGCCACCCGAGTACATGCTCGCTTCCCAGAATCTTCTCAGATGGATCACTCAAACAATCTCCAAACTGTAAATCACAAGCCCTAACAGTCCCAGAAACACATTTAAGGTGAAAAACAGACGTAGAAGTAAAAAAGAGGGAGAGTTGAACACTGGCGCCATCTTGACTGGACCCAGTTTTCTCTTCTCCCTCCTTTCCCAAGTAGATGGGTTGCAGAAATAATTCCAGAGCTGAAGGAATTTTTGGAAAATGATAACTAGAGCATTCACTATCTCTGTTGCCATTCTTTTTACAATTGGCAAATATAAATAATCGAGTTCTGGGATTTATCAGTTTATAGTTTTACCAACTTTAACGCTGTGATTTACAAATACTTATTTCCTACAGTTCCTCATTCTTGGTTCTCTGTAATTTCTGGTACATGTTCTGTGGTTTCTTCCATGAAAATAGACTCAAAGTAACTGTTTAATTCATTTTGCCTTTCCTTTTTCCCAGTCCAACAGGCAGAACAGGTGCAGAATGCTTTTAATAAAAAAAACAAATTACAAATTTGCATGAACTTCATCGTACTCAGTAAAGGTTCTTCATGTTTGCACAAGAATGTCAAGAGTCAATTAATGCTGTAAAATAGAAAGGGAAATACCCATTAAGAATAGAGGTGAAAATTATATTTGGAGGATGGGTGGACTGAATGCGGACAGTATATCCTGAAGCCTTGAAAGACTTTCAAACCTTCTGACAACAGCAACTGTATCTCTCTCTAATCTCCTCCATTCCAGCTCCAAACAGCCTGCAAGGTATTTGAGAATTGGTTTAAATATTTAAGTGCAGTGGGTTTTTCCTATGGCTAAATGCCAGATTTTATAAATATGTTTAATGGAATAATGGTGTTTCAGCCAAATTGGGTTGGCATAATTTAGCAGTGCTGGCATTAAACTGACATCATAATGACTTTTATCAGCATCTGCCTACTCAGCATTAAAGTAATGTGAGTTACCATCTTATGCTTTCTCCCAGATCCCCAAAGGTACGAGTTACTCTGAAAATTTGCCTGAGTATAATTTACCTTGGCTAAAATATAGACTGTCACTGTTGATTTTGTTTTAGAAACAAAGGTAGATTAAGTACTACAGAAGTTAGCCTGCAACTGCATAGTCTAGTTGTTCAGAGAATTTCTTACATTGTGCTCATTTAGTCCCATTTCACAACCATATAGTTCTGAATTCTCAAATTTATGTCATGTTTGTGGAATGGTGAAGGCTCAATTTTGAATTTTGTAAAACTGGAAACTTGATTTTACTGCCTGCCTCCATTGCTAGGGAAAAAAGATCACACCAGCTTTCAGATATGCAGAAAGAGTACTGTGTAGAAGCTTCCAAGGTGAGGCATGCAGATGAATAGGTACAGAAGTAGTGAGACTAGGAGGGAGGGAGGGTATTGAGGTACAGGTTTGTGAAAAATGTGTGAGCGCGTGTGTGTGTGTGTGTGTGTGTGTTCGTGTTTGCATGCGCATGCGTGTGTGTGTGTGTGTGTGTGTGTGTGTGTGTGTGTGTGTGTGTGTGTGTGTGTGCGTGCGTGTGTGGGTGCGTGGGCAATTACTGCTATTCTCTATGTTCTGCTTGAACCCGTCCAGGCAGGAAATCCAGTTAAGGCTCACACAACTGCACAGTTCAAGAATCCTTGCAAAAGTAAGGTTATTGAAACATGAAAAAAATGAAAATGAATAAAATAATATAAATACGATCTTTATAATTAATGTAACCTCCCTCTCCCTCCCCCTACCTCTCCACTCACTCCTCTCTTGCCTCATTATCCACTCTCTCCCACTGTCTGTCTCTTTCTCCTATTTGCAGTTCAGATGCAAATTACCCTTTAAATATTACATCCTCTAATTACAGATGATTTAGGACACAAACCACTGTGATGGGCAGTAAGAATGTTGTGCCAGTGACTTTTTTAGAATTTCCCCTCTCCCTCTGACTGTCTTTATTTATAATCCAAAAAAAAAATGATACACATGGCAATTTGATTGCTACAGCCTTCACATCTGTTTGAAGCATCTTCATCCTATTTGCTGGATGCAGAAACATTTGATGTCAAACCATTGATGATGCTTTGACGGAGAAACAAATACTCCCAATATTCACACTGACAACAGCCTATTGAGGAGAGCCAGGCCACGCCCACACCAAATCCTTATTTACACACAGCAGGGAACAGGGAAAAAAGCTTGTCCTTGCATAAATAGATACTTGAAGACATTTTCCTTTCTCCCTGCTTCCTTGATGAAGGCATCCTGCTTGATAATGTCAGAGCTGCTGGGCACTAGGTTTCTCTTTAGATAGTTGCCAGCAGTGAAAATTGGAAAAGTTCTTGCTGCCGAGATCAGCAGACTTCATGGGAAAAATTCTTGAGATCAGTGAGAAGCCACTCTACTGCTGACTGCATACTCCTAGTCTTCAATGTGCAGATGGTGGAGGATGCTGTATTGTGGTTGATCTGGGCTCTTCCATATATCAGCAAAATTTGCTTGAATTTTTGCAATGCTTCACAGAGGCTCTAACCAGAAAAATTAGATGGTGCATTATCATAAGTTTGATTTTGCTGATATAGCATCATTGTGACACAAAACCACAATTGTACAGGAGCACACAAGTTGTGTTCAATTGTTCAGCAGCTTTCAGAACAGTATCTTTTTTAAATATTTCATTGAACATTTGAATTTTGATGAAATAATAGTGCTTTGACAGATGGGTAGTGTTAACTTTGATTCAACTGATATTTTTAATTACTATTTCTGCAGCTTATGTACAATACATGGACAGTTCAATGTTTCTCACTGCTTTGAACAAAACCCAGTGATAATGTCTCCATCTTACTTAAGCAATTCAGCAGGATGATGCACATTTCAGGTGAAGCTAGCAGAATGGAACAGCTCTCTCCTGCTGCTCCACCCTGAAAGTCACTTCATTGTGGTGGAAGAGGAGCCATGGACTGACACATCGGAATGGGAATAGGGACAGGAATTAATATGGTTGACCACGGGGAAATTTTGCTTTTGGTAGGTGCAGCGGCAGTGCTTGACAAAGCAGTTCTCCAATTTACATTGGGTCTCACCAACATAGAAGAGAAACGTTGGGAAAACCGAATGCAATAGATGGCCCCAGCAGACTGACAGGTGAAGTGTTGCATGAAAGGTGTCATTGCTGGGGAGGTAGTCAGGATAAGATCCCCACTACCTATTAAAGGCTCCCAATAGCATGAACCTCTAACAGCCTCTGACAACCAAGTCCAGCTCCTGGCCTTCATGTGTGGCTTAGCCGCTAAGCTCGGCAGAACTGTTTCTACTGAAGGGAGAAGAGGCAAAGATGGGTTACTGGCTCCTTAAGACCAATTGCTTCAGGCAGATGGGGTTCATCGTTTGTAGTTGGCAGCTCTTCTAGGAGAAGGAAATCTTTGATCTCAAACCTCTACTACCTTACGGCTATACTCACTCACGGGAAAGGCTTCGGGAGTAAACCCGGAGGAAAAATCTGGAGCTGCCATCCCCAAGGCAGTCCTACTTTGAGCTTAGTGCCGACTGGCAGCTGGCAACTCCTGCAATGATGCTGGTGGGTCTTTGCCGTTCCTTTGGGTTCCTCAGCTGCATGGAGGGGGTTGGGGTCTGCAGCTTGGGCAACAGCTTGCACTCCATTTCATACTTCCCTTCTTTGTGTACCAGCTTGCAGACAGCTAGGATGCAATATCCATGGTCGACCCTGACCAACGGAAGGCCTCAGACCCAGACATTTTGTTAATCATTCGCAGCAGTAACTGCTGAAGGTTGAGGGTAATCTTTACATCAGTATTGGGGAAAGAGAGAGCTGTTCCATTCTGCTAGCTTCGCCTGAAATGTGCATCATCCTGCTGAATTGCATGAATAAGACAGCAGAGAGCGTTTTCATTTATGGAAATGTCCTGGGTTGCTGTGTGGGCCCTTACTGGTGGAGCACGGTGTACAGTTGGGGCAAGTTGTTGGAGAATATTAAATATACTTCCCACAGGTTTGCAAGCCTCAGTAGATAATGAATTGAAATATGCATCAATTCCAACATGAAACAGTGTCTGGAGTTGGAATGATCTTGGTTTTGAAATGAAGGTGATGTAGCCTGAATGGTTTCCTAGCTCCACTCCAATGTGAAATATGATGAAGGTACAGTTTGTTGCCCCTCTAATCATGTTGTCTGCCATCCATATCAATGATTTGCATGAGAATATACAAGGCATGGTTAATAACTGTGTAGATTACACTAAAATAGATGGCATTGTGGACAGTGAAGAGAGTTATAACAAGGGGATCTTGACCAGCTGAGTAAGTAGGCAGAGGAATGGCAAATGGTGTTTAATTCAGTTAAGCATGAGGCATTGCCTTCTAGAATATCAAATTACGATAGGACTTTCACAGTGAACAACAGGGCTCTGGAGAATGGTATAGAACAGAGGGACCTTGGCGTTCAAGTATATGGTTCCCTGAAAGTAAAGTCTCAGTAGACAGGATGGTGAAGAAGGTTTTCACACACAAGTTTTCACACAACTCATCAGTCAAGGCATTGAGTATAAAGTTGTGAGGTCACGGTGCAGTTGTGCAAGATGCTATTGAGGCCATGCCTGGAAAACTGTGTTCAGTTTTGGCAACCTATGACGTTATTATACTGGAACAAGCACAGAAAATATTTACAAGATGCTTCCAGGACTTGAGGGACAGAGTTATAGAGAGAGATTGGACAAGCAGAGAGTTGATCTTATAGAGGTGTATAAAATCTTGAGGGTCATAAATAAGGTAGGTATGCTCAGCCTTTTTTCTATGGTTGAGGAATCAGGAACTAGGGGTTGGAGGTTTAAGGTGAGAGGGAAAAGATTTAGTAGGATCTTGAGGGGCAACAATTTTACACAAATGATGGTATGTATATGGAATGTGCTGCCAGGGGAAATGGTTGAGGCAGATACAATAACATCTTATAAAAGATAGTTAGACAGGTACGTGGATAAGACCATAAGATATAGGAGCAGAAGTAGGCCATTCGGCCTATTGGGTCTGCATCGCCATTCAATCTTGGGCTGATCCAATTCTTCCAGTCATCCCCACTTCCCTGCCTTCTCCTCATACCTTTTGATGCCCTGGCTAATCAAGAACCTATTTATCTCTGCCTTAAATGCACCTGACCCAGCTGGTGGCATATCAATCACTAAAAATAACATTTGATTTGATGGGTACTGAAGGCAATTGTAGTGATGAAGTTAATATCAGTTTTCCTGTCTGTTAGACAGCGGTGATGATTTCTTGATTCCCTGAATCATTGCCTAAATTAATTGAACCCATTGTTTCGGCAGTGTGCATCTGCCTATAACAAGCATTAGCCTTCCACATGTACTTGTGACAGAGGAACCTAACATCTGCTGAAGAACCTCCTACTGAAATTAATTCACATTGAGTGAGCAAAGATTGTGCCTATCCAAATAAAAATCCCTCATTCAGTCAGTAGAAATGTCTTTCAAATTTATTGTATGTGAACAAATTATGTCCATTTTGGCAGAATGTGCTATAATACATTGAATCATTATATCGCCAGAACACACTCCAAATCCTATAGTTTATTTTGGGCTATTGACACCCAAGGTTGAACATTGTTGTTGGGTGGGTTGTCTGGAGTTATGTGCGGATGTGAGTAGAGGATGAGGTCCTGACTGTCTTTGGGGTTTTTGGACTGGGCAAACACTGTGTTATCATACTGACTAATGTACACTTCACGCAAACAACAGGAATTCTGCAGATGCTGGAAATTCAAGCAACACACATCAAAGTTGCTGGTGAACTTTAATATACACTTCATCTCAGTTAGATCTCCTATTTGTCCAAAATCAATCTGAAAATTGTATTTAGTTCACAATCTAATTCTTTGTCTTTCTGCCAAATGTAGTCTAACTAGCCCGAAGGTCTTTAGTCATAAGACCATACATACAAATTAAACTTTTATAAGAGCCAAATGGATTGAAATCACTGGACACCATGTGACCAAACACTAAGCTGTACCAAATGTAAAATACTTCAGATTGGTGAATCGGTGAATTGCTTTATTATTGTAATATGCACAGAGGGACAGTGAAAACCTTGTCTTACATACTGTCCATACAGATCAATTCATTACCACAATGTTTTGAGGTAGTACAAGGGAAAACAAAAATGAAATGCAGAATGAAGTGTTACAGTTAAAGAGAAAATGCATTGCAGGTAGACAATAAGGTGCAAGGTAATATAGAGAGAGATTGCGAGGTCAAGAGTTAAATTTATCATACTAGGGATTTGTTCAATAGTCTTATAATAGTGGGATAGAAGCTGCCCTTGAACCTGGTGGTACGCACCCTTAGGCTTTTGTATCTTCTGTCCAATGGGTGGAAGGGGAAGAGAGAATGTCCGGGGTTGGTGGAATCTTTGATTATACTGGCTGCTTTACTGAAGAATGAGTATAGACAGAGTCCACTGAGGGGAGGCCGATCTCATTGGTGTGCTGAACTGTGTCCACAACTCTCCATGGCTTCTTGCAGTCACAAGCAGAGCAGTTGCCATACTAAGCTGTAATGCATCCATGGATGTTTTCCATGGTGCATCAATAAAAATTGGTGAAGTCTAAAGGGGACTTGCCAAATTTCTTCCTGAGGAAATAGAGATGGTTGAGATTTCTTGGCTGTGACGTCAATGTAGTTGGACCAGGCTATTGGTAATGTTCAATCCTCGAAACTTGAAAGTCTCAACACTCTCAGCCTCAGCACCATTGAAATAAACAGAAACATGTACAGCACCCCACCCTGTTCTTGAAATACATGACCAGCTCCTTTGTTTTGCTGACGTTAAAGGAAAGACCCTTGCTATGACACCACATGACTAGGGTTTGCAGTATATCTCCTTCCTATATTCTGACTTGTTATTTCAGATATGCCCTCTATGGTGGTATCATCTGCAATCTTGTAGATTGAGTTAGACCAGTATCTGGCCACACAGTTGTGACTGCACAAGAAATGGAGTAGGGGGCTGCAGACACAATCTTGTGGATCCCCAGTGTTGATGATAATTGTGGTGGAGTTGATTTTCTGATACTGATTGTGATCTTTTTATCAGGTCAAAGGATCTTGTTGCAAAGCGAAGTGTTGAGTCCAGGTCCAGGAGTATGGAGATTTATTTTGAATTATAGTATTGAAGGTGATGCTATAGTCGATAAAGAGTAGTCTGATGTAGGTAGCTTTACTGTCCAAATGTTCCAGTGATGAGTGCAAGGGCCAGGGGGATGATGTCTGCTCTAGACTTGTTTCAGCAGAAGGGGAATTACGGTGTATTGAGATTGACTGGGGTTTGATAAATGCATGATCAGTCTCTTGAAACACTTCATGATGGTGCATATTACAGTGACCAGACGGTACTCATTAAAGCATGTTCCCTTGTTTTTCATAGCTACTGGGATGATTAAGGCAGGTGGCAATTTCAGATTGGAGCAGAGAGAGCTGGTGAATGTCTGCAAATATCCCTGCCAAGTGATCTGTGTAGAATCTAAGGACATGGCCAGGGACACTGTCTGGGTCCAAAGCTTGCTGTGGGTTCACTTTCTGGAAGACTGGTTTTATGTCTGTAATGTGACTGCACGCACAAGTGCATTGGAGGCTATTGACATTCCATTCGCCTTCTGTTTAAGAGCTGAATAGAATGCGTTAAGCTCAATGAAAAGGGGTGCATTTTTGTTGGCAATGCCACCTGACAAAAAGCAGAAGACAGTAGAAATACTCTGTTCTGGGAGACCATTGTTGGGTCTACAGTGGTTGCAATCTCACTGGCTCTTGTTAGAATCAAACAAGTGTAAAGAAAATTGCCCAGAACCCAGAACAGTTTGCACAATTCTTGTTCTGTTATGTACTCAGTGACCATTTTATTAGCTATCTCCAGTACCTAATAAGATTTTCATGGTCTTCTGCTGCTGTGACCCATCCATTTTAAAGTTTGACATGTTCTGCATTCTGAGATGCTCTTCTGCACACTACTGTTGTAATGTTTAGTTATTTGATTTACTGTCACCTTCCTGTCAGCTTGAATCAGTTTGGCCATTCTCCACTGACCTCTCTCATTAATAAGGCAATTTTTTTCTCCCACAGAACTGACGCTCTTTGGATGTTTTCTTTTGTTCTTTGTTTTTTTCTGATAAGCTGTAGAGACTGCTGTGTATGAAAATCCTAGATCAGCAGTTTCTGAGATACTCAAGCCATCCTGCCTGGCACCAACAATCATTCCATGGTCAAAATTACTTAGATCACATTTCTTCCTCATTCTGATTTTTAGCCTGAACAACAACTGAACCTCTTGATCATGTCTTTGTGCTTTTATGTATTAAGTTGTTACCACATGATTGGTTCATTAGGTGTTTGCATTAACGTGCAAGTGTACAGTGTATCAAATAAAATGGCCGCTAAGTGTATGATCAAATTTCAATGAAATGTCAGACGGAATTGAAAATCAGAAATTTCAAACAAATTTTATGGTCTGATATTTTCACCATCCAGCTACCTCCTGCACTGGAATATACTTAAGAGGGAAGTTAGGAAGGCAGAAAGAGAATATGAGTCAGCTTTGGCTCCTAATGTAAAGGAGAATCCGAAGAGATTCCAAAAGTTTACTAAGAACTAAAGGGTAACTGGAATGTATTTAATATTTCAGTAATATTTGAGCAATATTGTAAATATATTGTTGGATTAAGCATTCTTTGTCTGTTTACATAATTCATTAGAGGTTATATGTAAGAAGTACATAAATGGCATATGTGAGTACACCACTGCATCATATGGGAACGCCTCACTAAAAAAAAAGGAATGCAAAACTAACTAGGCAAATATCCTGGCTCGTGTTTTTCTTTCAATTGGGTTATACAGTTACAAGATATAACAGTGGCAATGAGGAAGTTTTAAAATGAACCCAAGACAACTATTTATCTACTGAAGTGCAGCAGATTTTTCTTTGGAAGTGGAGAGAGACATTGACGTTAACAAAAAGGCAGACAACAGACAAAATTAACAAGCAACAAATATAGCCACATGTCCATAAACAGTGAGTACTGGGTGATAATAATAATATATATTTTAAAAAAGCAGAAGTGGCTGGCTACTTTGAAAACATAGATACATTTGATTGCTCAACAGATAACTGGTTGATATATACTGAATTAATTGAGCAGTATTTTGAAATAAATGAAACAGCTGATGAAAAATGAATGCCAGTGTTGCTGAGTGCAATGGGTGGAAAAGCATACAGTTTGCTTAGAAGTTTTAATGCTTCAACCAAACTAACTGAAACTAGGGAGTCTATTACAGCTTACGTGGCTAAGTTGAAGAAATTGTCTGAGCCTTGCCAGTTCAGTGATGGACTTAATGATGCACTGACAAATTGTTTCGGTTGTGGAATCTCACAAGAAAGAATTCAAAAACTGATCTTATAATAGAATGAACAGAAAGCGAATTAAGGAAGGAACAGAATGATACCACAGCAGTATTCAAGGATAGCATTGCAAAACTCAAACACATCAAGCGTTAAATAGTGCTAAATGGAAGTGCTATACCCAATGTTTACAAAGTCCATCTGGTTATACCATTTGTGACAAAGTAGCTGTGAGCTAGATTGCATAGAGGCTGAAGGATTTCTTTTCATGTTTGAGTGGAGTTCCTAGGCAATGCCAGTGGTCCCAGCAGCCAAAAAGGATGGGTCTGTCAGGACATCTGGTGATTTTAAGGTCTCCATCAACCCAATACTGAAAGTAGATCAGTACCCTCTGCCCAGGATAGGGGATAATTTTGCAAACCTTTCTGGAGGGAAACACTTCAGCAAAGTGGACTTGGGTGAGGCCAACCTACAAATGGAGATAGAAGAAGTGTCCAAAGGGTTTCTCACCATAGGCATTCAAAAAGGGATTTATCATTAGAATAGGCTTATTTTGGGAGCAGCATCTGCACCTGCACTCTGGCAGAAAGCTATGGACCAGGTACTGCAAGGCTGCCAGGTATTCAGTGTTACCCGGGCAGCATCATTGTCACCAGTGAGGATGACAAGGAACATCTCCAAAATCTCTAGACAGTGTTAGAAAGATTTAAGGGTTATGGACTTAGGGCATGGCACAACAAGGGTGGATTCTCTAAATCAAGCATCCCTTTCTGTGGTCACACCATTGACCATTGACAAACAAGATTTACACAAGTATGCTGAGAAAATTCAAGCGGTGCTGGATGACCAAAGGACGTGTCACAGCTGTGGTCCTTCTTAGGTCATGTGAATTGCTATAACAGGTTCCTGTCAAACCTGGCTAATGTGCTCCACCCCTTGAACTCATTACTATATTCGGGATGAAATAGCAATGGATAAAGCAGTGTGAAGTGGCTTTCCAAGACGCAAAGGAAATGGCAATGTTAGATACTACATTCACATCATCCAGTGAAGCTTCTCTGTGACACCCCGCCTTATGGTATGCGTGGATGTTAACAGTGATGGAAGTGAATGCTCCAAAGGCTTTTCTTCATGTTTCCTTACCATTGCAGAGAAAAATTATGCACCAATTGACAGAGAGGCCTTGAGTCTGGTTTAGGGTGTAAAATATTTCAAGCAGTACTTTTATGTGAAGGAGTTTACCCACATTACTGATCAACCACTGGTGTTCATTTCCAATCCACAGAATGGTTTTCCACTAACTGCAGCAGCATGAATGCAGAGATGGACTTTGTTTCTTGGAGGACACAATTACAAGATTAAATTCAAGAGGATAACTAATAATGAAAATGCTGATGGGTTGTCCCATTTACCCTTGGAAATTGAAATACCTGAAAAATTTACAAAAGGGAACACTCTTCTTGTTGTATTCTCCCTATTGCAAATCAAAGGGAAACCAGAAAATAGCCCACACTGCCTCAGGTCTCTATGGCAACCCAAAATGGCAGCAATTTGCTGCAGAAATTCCAGTTCCCTCACTTTTACCAGCACCAGGATGAATTTGTCCTTGACAGAAGTTGCCTTATTTGAGGATTGATAGTTGTTGTACCATCCAAGCTGAGAGCTAAAATGTTGGAGGGGTACATGGCAATCATACAGGTGTGGTCAAAATGGCAGCATTGGTTCAAAGCTTTGTCTGGTGGTTGGAATAGATCAGCATATCAAGCAGATGCACTGTTTGGGATGGCAACATGTTCAGACGATGCCAAGAGCAGTGCATCTCCATCCCTGGGATTGGCCTGCATTGCCTGGCAGAGAATTTATGTGGATTTTGCAAGACCATTCATGGACACAGTTTTCGTGTTAGTAGTGGATGCAGCTACAAAGTGGCCAGAGGTGTTCCCAAAGGTCTGCACTACAACTTTGCACACTATTGATGTGCTGAGACGCCTCTTCTCAAAGACTGGTGTTCCTGAACACTTAGTCAGTGACAATGGGCCACAGTTTGTTTCAGACCAGTTTTAGTCATTTTTAAAAGTGAATAGAATAAGACATATTACATCTGCACAGTCCCACCCAACTACAAATGGCTTGACAAAAATGTTTATCCACAGACTGCACTGTGAGTAATATCAGAAGAATACACTACACAGACACTGAATCAGAAGTTTGCCAATTTCCTCCTTGCATATCACAATGCAGCGCACTCCACAATCTACAACTCACCAGCTTTGCTGCTTCTGGGTCGTCCCTTGCACTCATGTTTGGATCTCCTTGTTAGAGTGAGTTTTTTTGGGTAGATGATTTGTTTACACTTAAATGACTTTGGCCACCAGACTTCTATTTGACAATGCACTTCCTAAGAAGGTGTGAATACCAGATATTTCTGGCGCCATAGTTTGACCAGATACTGTAGTTTCAAAGACAGTATTATCTATATATTATAAATATTAATTGTCTTCTATGTTAGCACGTAAAATGCCAAATAAATGTATTGTGGATTGAACTAAAGGCTGTGGATACCAACCCAGACATGTTGGCGTCGGAAGGATGAAATCCGAAGGTGTGATGTTTGTATGTAGCTTCAAAAGGAAGCATTGTCTGTAACTTTTTAAGTAGCGATTGCCTTTGTGCTTAGTATATAAATATCAAGCCCACATTGAGCTAGCAGACCTTTCTGTGGAAAGTGTCTCCATCCGTAAGATGTCTGCTGTACCTTGTTGTGTCGAATAAAGAAGCTACTTTGTATCTACCAGTGACTCTGTCTCTCCGGTAATTTCATCCACGTTACAACACTCCTCAAACCCAATCTCAGGGGAGGGAGGAAGAGAGGGGGAGGGGCAGAGGGAAAGGGAGAGAGAGAAAAAAAAAGAAAAAGGAAAAAAACACCTACCTCTGGTATGTCGAATACTGAGTGAACGAGCAGTCTTTGGAGTACTGCAAGTCTGTGTCTTTGCTGTTGCTTTGCTGCACATTGAGTTCTCAGTGGTGGGTGCCGATCCGTTTTTTTGCTGGTGGGGGGAGGGGGGATCGTTGCTTGCTGCTGCTTACATGTGGGAGGGAGGGGAGCTGGGAGTCTTGTTTTGGGATTCTAACATTTAACTGTCATTCATTCTTTGGGGCACTCCTCTGTTTTTCATGGATGTTTGTGAAGAAAAAGCATTTCAGGATGTATATTGCATACATTTCTCTGAGATTAAATGTACCTTTGAAACCTTTGAAATATCCTGGCTCCTGCGTTTTCTTTTCAATTCATTTCTGGTGTTACAAAACATACAGTAACCAGGAGAGAATAGGCCCCTTTAAGGATCAGTGTGGTCATATACTGGATGTGTGAAATTACTGGAGATGGTTGAGACCTTCAGTGAATATTTCTCATCTGTATTTACTATGGAGAATGTTGTGGAATCTAGAGAAATTAAGGGTAAAAAATACTGATGTTTAGGAAAATATCTACATTGCAACAGAGGAAGTGCTAGTAATATTAAAACCATAAGACCATAAGATACAGGAGCAGAATTAGGCCACTTGGTCCATGGATTCAGCTCCACCATTTCATCATGGCTGATCCATTTTCCCTCTCAACCCCATTCTCCTGTCTTCTCCCTGTAACCTTTCACACCCTAACTAACCAAGAACCTTTCACCCTTTACCTTAAATACACCCTGGTCTCCACAGCCGCTTTTGGCAATGAAATCCACAGATTCACCACCCTCTGGCTAAAGAAATTCTTCCTCTGCTCTGTTCTAAATGTATGACAAGGGTGATGAAAATAGTTTGGACTCGAATGCTGGAGTATCCAAGGCTAGGATCGGGACACTGAATGAAACTAAATTGAGAACTGAGCACAAAATGCCAGATGATATCTCTGGATGGACTTACGACTGAACACTGAGACTCCATTCAGGTGCTCTTTAAATACTCAATTCCTGGTACCCAAAACATGATTTACCAATTATTGGGATGGTCCCGAATCTTTAAAGGGGCCTTGCCAGCCATCCATATTCCAGAGAGTTAGAGAACAGCCAAGTGTGTTGTAACAGGGCTCCCTCCCCTATGGCCAATTCCTGATGGCCTTGGCTGCTCGGAAAGATGATTATGGTTGTCAGGGATGAGAGCCGGATCCAAGATGTCACTTTCAGGACCCCACCAACGTTCCTCAGGTCCGAACCCTTCCCAGTCCATGAGGAACCGCCAAACACCCTGAACAATTTTTGAATCCAAACTCCTTATCATGGCGAAGACCTGTTCCCCATCAACAAACCTAGACAGCTGCAGAAGTGATGGAGGTGGGGCTGAAGGGCTGGTATTCACATGTTTTAATTTGGATACATGGAAGGGGGGATTGATCTTGTGGGTCTTGGGGAGCTGCAAGGGGTAAGCCACCAGGTTTATTTTCCTGACAGTTCTGAAGGATCCAATGAATTGGACTCCACTTGGAGAGGCAGATACTGAGTCGAAAACCAGCCCTGTTGCCCAGGCTGCAAATTAGTTCCTGTCTTCTCTTGCAGTTAGCCTTTATTTCAGCCGTCTGGGTAGAAGCCATCAAAATCTCCCTTGCCCTAGCCCATTTTTCCTTGCAGCATCAGACGAGATTTTTGGCTACAGGAACCCCAACCTCGGCAGAGAATACCCAAATTAGCATTCCAATTTAGCACTTCTAACATACAACTAAGTCTGAATGGTATAGATTTTCTTCTGTGAAAAAGAGAAAGCTGCAAATTGACATACAATCTGCCTTTAAAATTAAGAAGGGGTGAATCCATAAATAGTAACTAATAAAGCCAAACAAAAATTCTGGACAATCAGTTCTGCACACAGAAGAGAAAAGGAATAGAAGCATATGCTAATACAGTTAAATGAAGAATGAGAGGAGGTTGAATTGGAGCATCAACACCTGCAGGGGAAAATAAATTAAAATATCAGCACCCTGAGTATTTCTTAGCAGTGAATTCCATGTCATTCTGGTTCTGCAGGCACTTAATTTAAAAGCAAATGTGTTCCATCTCTTGTCTAACTGACTGCTGTAATTTCCAACTAGGCTTGATCTCCCTGCTACTACTTAATAAGTCCTTCAGCCAACAAGAGAGCATTGACTTGAAACATTGTTTCTCTCTCTCCACAAAAACTGCTTGAAAAGATTCTGTTTTGTTATTTCATAACGAAGCTGGAGACTACCCTGCATCTACCCTGATAGAAAATCAAAGAATATTATTTCAGTTCCCCATGCATTCACACAATGTCCATTATATAGAACATTTTTTTGTGTGGTGGGAGCTTCTCTCTATTTAACCAGAGCATGAATTTAGTAGAATGGAGTACTATGACAGATCAATGTGCTCCTGAAACCAAAATTTGTCAAAGACATAAAATGTTGCAGATTGTAAATGACAGCTAATTAGATTGACTAATTTAATTTAATTATGATTAATTCCACTTAATTATGGCTCAAGCTGTAACACACTTGCACCTCAAGTTCAGTTAAACTTTCTGGTTTTAAACATTTTTTAAACTATTTGTGTGTTTTGTTACCTAACCTATTTGTGTGTTAGGGCCAGCAACATAAAATGAAAGTGGAAAAACTGAATCTAGACAAAAAAAAATTCACACTGACCAACCAGCTGAAAAAATACAGATATAGATACATATAATTATGGCATAAATTAGGTGTCTGAGATAGCTGATACCAATTGAATTAGTCTCAACAATAAGGATAGCTTAATACGTCTATAAACAAAAGGTAATTTGAAAAAAAAGAATGCTGATAAATTGAATTTAATTAAAATGCTTTTTATTCATTTTCAGAGTAACTTAAACCCTAAGGGCAAGGCTGCTGGAGGCGCGCAGGAGGAAAAAGAAATGACTAAGCAGGGAAAAATAGACTGAAAATATCAGAGAGTACATTTTCAAAGGCAAAATCCATTAGTTTCAAGCTATTTATATCCAAGATCATTTTTAATTTGATGTTACTTGATGAGTGTGAAATCCTACTTCAAAATATATGAACTTACTTTATTCTAGCTCTCAATTTTATAGGTAATATTACAGTGTAAAACATGAAGATTGTATTTACAAGTCATCATCATAGTAGAATAATAAGCTTAGTTTCAAAATTTATGTGATAATTAATAATCCTATACGATGGAAAGTCTATTTTGTAATCATGAAACAAAAATACACTATGTCAGCATTTTTGTTAAAAGACCCTTTCAGTTATTCCACATGGCTGAAAGTTTAAAAATGAATATTTTTAAAGGCAGTGTGAGCAGCCGAAGTTGTAAAAAGTAACTTAATCAGTATAAAGCCTATTAAGTAGTGAAAGAGAGTGGCAGAGATTAATTAATTGGAAAGGAACTCAATGGTGGTAGTAGTAGCAATCACTCAAGTCAGTATGATGTTCTCAAACGGGTTGTCTATTGGTGGATCTTCAGGTGGACGGAGAGGCCAGTCTGGGATTCACATAATCCTGCCCCCTTCACTACTTGTTGATCAACACAGGACTTAATCCGTGATGTTAAAATGGATTCCCTTAATGTGACTTTGCTTAACATGCACAAAATGCTGGAGGAACTCCACAGGTCTAGTGCATCTATGGAAATGAATAAACAGTTGACGTTTCATCAGGTCTGGAAGGGAAGGGGGGAAAGATGCCAGAATGAGAAGATGGGCTGGAAGGAGAACAAGCTAGACGGTGATAGGTAAAGCCAGGTGGGTGGAGGAGGGAGGATGAAGTAAGAAGCTGGCACGTGATAAGTGAAAAAGGGCTGAAGGTGGAGGAATCTGATAGGAGAGGAGAGAAGATAATGGGAGAAAGGGAAAGAGGAGTGGCGCCGGGGGAGGTGATAGGCAGGTGAGGAGAAGAGGTAGGAGGTCAGAGTAGGGAAAAGAAGAAGAGGGAAGGGGGGGGCAGAAATTACAGTAAGCTGGAGAAATTGACGTTCATGGAATTAGGTTGGAGCTACCTGAATGGAATATGAGGTGTTGCTCCTCCAACCTGAGAGCGGCCTCAGCACAGCAGAAAAGGAGGAAATGGACTGACATGTCAGAATGGGAAACAGGAGAAAATGTGCAGATGCTGGAAATCAGAGGGATGCTGGAGGAACTCTGCAGGCCAGGCAGCATCCATGGAAAAGAGTAAACAGTCGATGTTTCCAGCTGAAACGCTTCATCATCCCAAAATAGATCTCAATTTTCAATGTTATTGATTGGAATTAAAATAATACACAATAGTGAATAAAATCTATTTTGTATTAACTAATAGTTATTTTAATCTCTTAGGTGTGTAAAGAAAGAACAATAACATAAAAACATTAGGTAATTTTCTAACACTATGTAGCTGTCCTTTATAGAAATTCCGCAGTTCGCAAATGTGTATGTGGAACCCACATTGTGCAGGAAACCAGATAATTTTTTTAAACTTGATCAAGATAGCCATACTAATACAGATGATGCACAATAAGTTGCTTGTGTTAGAATCAGGAAGCTCAAGCTTTGATTGTGTATTTATGCATAAAATGCACAATAGATACAAAGTCACATGTGGAATTCAACCTTCCCTCTGCAAACTTCTGAAAAAGCAGGAGCTTCTGAAGTGCTGGTTTTCAATGGGAACCATGTGTCAAACTAGCAGGGCTCACCTTGCAATTGATTTGCCCTTAAAAAGAGTGAGAGTAATAAACACCAGCAAAATGCTTCTCCAATGAAAGAGGTGGCAGGGATTTTACTGGTTAGGAAATGGAATTAACTTCAAGAGCATCAGTCTAGTGATGGCACTATCCAGAAGGCGGAATCTTCACCACTGCTCATCCATTGAAGGCTCAAGTAGGGTCCAAACTTTGATCTTACATAGAAAATAGGAAGAGGAACAGGCCATTTGGCCTTTCAGGTCAGCTCCAGCATCCTCAGAATCATAGCTGATCATCAACTTCAGTACCCTTTTCCTGCTTTATTCCCATATCCCTGATCCATTCAGTATTAAAATATACAACTGCAATAAATTTATGTACATTGCCTCTGAACTCCAGTGAATAAAGACTCAGTCAATCGAATATCTCCTTATAAATCAGTCCTGCCATCCTAGTAATCATTCAGGTAAACCTTTGCTGTAAGAACACCTACCCTCAAACAGGGAGACCAAAGCTACACGCAAAGCAGCAGATGTGGTCTCACCAAGGGCTTGTACAGCTACAGCCAAATATCCACGCTCCTGTACTCAAGTCTTCTGGAAACAAGGACCTTCCTAACTGCAGACTTGGAAAAATCACATTTAATTCCCTCATTCAAATTATTAACATGTATTGTGAATAGATTGGCAACAAATACTGATCCCTGCAATAGTCCCTGCCTGGCACTCCCTTTTTCCTGCATGTCAACTGATTCTCAATCTATGTTGGTGTATTATCACCAATGAGATATACTTTAATTTTGTACACCATCTTTTGGCTGGGATCTTATCATAAGCTGTATAAAAGCCCAAATGCACTACATCCATTGGTTCCCTAGTATTATTTCTGCTAATTACATTCTAATGTCACAATGCAGAAATTTGAGTAAAAACTATAATCTGCTTGTTTGTGTTTAAAGTTGGTAAACTGGTTTGTTATAGCACAGCGAAAATCTTTGTTTTGCATGCTGCCCATACAGATCACTTCATTAGATGTACAAAGTCCACTCTTGAATCTCCAGAGATGCATCATGAAGGGCACATATGTTTTGAACAAAGAGATGGAATTTTAAGTCCCTGTGAATAATGGCTACTCCAGGTGCCATGTCCTCAGAGCAAGGCTACTTAATTCACCTCTGAAAATCAAAATAATTCTTGTTCCAAGAAAACCAACAACCAACAATTATGCAAAAAAAATTATTGTGATCTTGTTTCAACCCCTTCGTCAAGAAGGTTCCAAAGTGATGCAAACCTTGTCATTTAAGATGCAGTACTATTGAAGTATTCTCACAGTAATTGTAGATAACAAAGATTTGGTAACCTGTAAATTAAAGGGACAAACCATAACCCTAATACAAAGATTGTACATTGTGCAGAAAATTGCATATTTCCATAGCAACCTGTCTAATGTAGTTATTTTTAAAACTGATGGCTGCTGATGTACTTGTGAAGATTTAGAAACAGAGATATAGGAGGTAACTGATGTGGTCAAAATGTCTTAGATGTTTATTGATTGTCACGTTTTCTACAACATTTTTATATGTTTTATTGATGCACAGTGAACCTGTGTATTTAAAGTGATATTAGTTGCTTATTTTGAATTTTAAACATTTGACTTATAACTCAAGTCAGCCTGATAAGAAAATTTAAAGGACCATGTTGTATTTTAACACTGAAAATTCATGTATAAAATTCTGTAACAAAAAAAGGAGAAAAATATTACTGTTTTGTCTTGTAATTTAATTTCTAGTAGAAATGTGGATCCATTGCGCCATCTGTCTGCAAAGAAGGCTCTGACCATGATTTCTCAAATTGACTGGTGAAAGACTGTTGGTTCTGTTTTGATGCATTTTTTATGTTGTATCAACAAAAGATCATCTTGCATTGTAGTTCAAACAAGTTTGACCTTCCACTAAGATGAAACATCCTCAGACCAAAGACACATAAGTGGGAAATGTTAAGCAGCAGTAGTATTTGACAGCATTGACAGCTGCTACTGGCATCAGAGAATAGTCAGACTTAGCAAGTTTTTTCAGCTTTGCTTGTTCCTTCTGGCTGGAGACCCTCCTCCAAGTGATGTCTTGATCTAAAGTGGCATCAGGACATTAATTATCAGAAAGTAAACATCAGAAAATTCACAAAAGGCACATATTTATCAAGTAGGTCAGTACAGAGCATGAGCAGATCCCTACTGGCAATGACTTTTGATGCAGTTTTACTTTGATATTTGCCAATTAGAAGTAGAAACTTTGATGATATTACTAAATAGAACCTTTGCTCCATCTGCCAGAATAGGCAATCTTTCTCAATGGCCACCTATTTTAATTCTACTTCTTGATGCTATTCCATGTCTTTCCATGGCCTTAACTGCCACAATGAGACTCCCTCAGGTTGGAGGAACAACACATCATATTCCATGTGGGTAGCCTCCAACCAGACAGCATGAACTTTGATTTCTCCCATTTCTGGTAATTTCTCCTCCCTTTCCCTTCTTTTTCCATTCCCCTTTCTGGCTCCCCTCTTATCCCTTCTGTTCTTCTCACCTGCCCATTACCTCTTTCTGGTACCCTTTGTCATTCCTTTTCTCCCATGACCCACTCTCTTTTCCTGTTGGATTGCTTCTTCTTCAGCCCTCTACCAATTCCACCCATCACATCCCAGCTTCTCATTCCACCCCTCCCCCCACTCACCTGCCTTCCATCCTCACCTGGTTTCACCTATCACTTGCCAACTTGCTCTCCTTCCCCTCCCTCAGCTTCTTATTCTGGCTTCTCCCCACTTCCTTTCCAGTGCGGATGAAGGGTCTTGGTCTAAAACATCAATTGTTTGTTCTTCTACATAGATACTGCCTGACCTGCTGAGTTTCTCCAGCAATTGTGTGTTGCTCTGAATTTGCAGCATCTGCAGAATCTCGTGTTTAGAAGGAAACCAAAGGCCAGTAGATCCCTAAGACTTGGTAGCCCACATCCCAAGACCACAGAAACAGGATACAGTAGCATTGTTGGATTTGTTAAACATGGGTTTCCATTCATAAAATCAATCTACTTTAAGGATATAATCAGCAGGATACACAAGAGAAACTTATGAGGATCTTCAAATGGTATTTGAAAAGGTAACACATAAAAGGCGCATTAAGTCGGGATGGTAGCATTGTACCTGATAGCAGACTGTATCCTACAGTTTAGATAATTAACTTGAGTTTAAATCCCAATATAGCAATTAAGAAATTTAACTCTAGCTAATTAATTAAATCTGGAATTTAAGTAAAACATATCAACCTCAGTGAAGTTTGGGGAAAGAAAAACTACTGTTCTCATTTGTTCTGGCCTGCATAAAATTCCATGCTCACTTGCATGATTAGTGTTTAACTGCCTACTGGCAATTAGGGATGGACAAGAGAAGCTAACACAGTCGCTGATGTCCACATACCTTTAATAAAAGATTTTATATGAGTACTGTGCTCACAGGATGAGAGTAATATTAACATGGATGAATAATTGCAGAACAGAAGAAATTGGATGAAATAAACCTTTTCTAGTTCAACAAACTGTTACTAGTGGGATCCTGCAAGCATCACTGCTCAGCAGTCAGATATTCCAAATTACATGAATAACTTAGAAAGAAAGTGCAACCATTTCAAGTTTGCAGATAACACAATGCTAGGTAAGGAAGTGAACAGTAGGAAGCAAACAAAACTTGTGAAAGACAGATTGGAATAATGTAGAAACAATATTGGAGAATAGGTGTATTCACTTTGGCAGGTAGAACAATATTCTGTTTTTATATAAAGCCGTGAGAACCTAGTAAATTTGGTATGGTTAGTTCATGAAATGCTAAATATGCAAATATTGCAGAAAACAGGCAAAAATGCAAGTGATACATTAGTCTTTACACCAATAAGCTTGGACTACAAATATAAGGAAGTTTTGTTGTTCAGCCATAGAATGATGGTCCAATCATACCTTGAGCCCCAGGTGAAAGTCAAAGTCAAGTTTATTGCCATATGTACAATTACCTTTACGTACAGGTGCAATGAAAAACTTATTTCCAGCAGCCGCACAGACACGTAGCATCATATATGCAGCATTCACAGAAATACATATATAAAACAAAAATTATACACAATATTTACAAAAACATTTAGAACAAAAAGTCAATTTTAGTGCCAGATGATCAAAGTCGTCAGTGTTGCTAAACTGTAGTAATGAATAGAGTTGTCTGTAATGTAATAGGCTGCGTCCACTAATGCCTGCAGCTTTTTATATTCCCATGCATTTGAATTGCCATACCAAACATCACAGGCCTCCTAAGAAAGTAAAAATGCTAGCACATCTTTTAAATAATTGCATTAAGGCGCTGGAGCCAAGACAGCTGATCCAATATGTTAATACCCAGGAGTTTACAGCAATTGATTGTCTCCACTACTGATTCCCCAATGTTGACAAGTATACGTTCACCCTCCTGCCATTTCCTGAAGTTAATAATCAACTCTGCAATGTGCAGTTTAGTCTCCTGCACTCATGAACCAATACATTTGGTGCAGAACATCACATGACTGATTTCTGGATCAAAGAACTGAAAAGTGAAAAGCAGATCAAACAAGATGGCATTTATTTACGCTACAGGAATTTAGGACACCGAGAACTAATTTCATTTAAACATGCAGGATTCTGAAAGAGGCCAGTTGCTTATACACCAGCATCAAGAACCAGGGACATCTCTTAGGAGTCAACCATAATTTGTTTATACAAAGGGTTATAAATCTTTGCAAAACACATCTGGAAACTGGATATGCTTGGTAGGATGCAAGAATGAAAGCAATTGATTATAGGGCCCTAGGGGAATTTAGGGTTTTGGGCAGGAAGTCGGATGAAGACACAGGATTTACAACTGGTTTACTGAATGAAGCAGCAAACTGGAGATTTCTAGATGGGGTGATCTTAAAACTTTCCAGCCTAAAACGCTGGACAAACTTTTCACTCCTTCAGGTCTGGTCTCAGTGACAACACCACTTGTTTGCCCATCACTGACAATCCTATCTTAAGCAATGCAAGGGTCTAACTTCAGGAGTTCCCTTCCTAAACCTTTTCCTTGTATTTTTGTTTCTCATTGTAAACATTTTGTCCTTCAGACATGGTCTTCTATAATGCTCATTTCGGGTCCCTCTTTGGATTAGAAAATAGCAAATGAAACACTTTTATTTAACCTGTTATTTCTATATTTATTTAAACTCTATCTTCAGAATTGAACATCCACTCTTATTTATATCAAATTGCCTCTCAGCTTTTTCATCTCCAAAATCACAGCCTCTGAATTATCCTTTAACTTCTATACATCTTCTGTCTGATTATTCCTACAATGGGATGACCACAATTGAACATAATACTCTAGTTAAGGCCAGATAAGTGTCTTATAAAGGTTTAGCATGAATTCATTGCTTTTGTACTCAATGCCTCTACTTAGAAGGCTGAGAATGTGACTACCTTTGCCTCAATCTGCTGTGGCAAACATATTTCTCACAGATCCTTTAGTTCTTGCCCTTTCAGATTATTGATTCTGTATTGCCCTTCCTCATTTTTGCTTCCAAATTCCACTTTATTTTTCTACATTGAAATTCATCTGCTGTGCCTCTTCCACCATCCAGTTTTATACCCTGCAATCTGTCACATGCTTTTTGCAGTCCACAAAACTGTTCAGTGCCTTTTACAAAGTGAGGGTCATTACTAGACAAACGTGAGTGATGAAATGTGAAATAGTTTTCCTTGAAAAGAAAGACAGATCTGAGACTTCCCTTATCAAAAATCAAAGAACTATGTAGGAACAGAAATATGAATCCATGCAGAGAAATCACAGAAGGCATGAATGTCAAAAGTAGTTTTTATGACTAATTTATTACAGTCTAGAGAAACAGAATGGACTTCCTGTTCCTTTAAACTGCTTTCCACATTGCCTCTAACAAAACACTAAACATGTCACATACATAAACTACACAAATCCTATTAAGGGTTCTGCAGAAAAGTATTAATTGTACATTGAAATAAATTGCATTGAGCTAAAAAGGAGTTTCAGTAGGCAGGATGGCAGTATACTATAATTGTACAGAACTCTGGTTAGACTGTGTTTAGATTACTACATTGTTAGGGCACAAGAATCCAAAGAATATACAAATATTATAGTAGGGTGGGTAGCATATTTAATATTCACTTATGGCCTAAAAGGATTCATTTATGAAAATAGATCACTCTAGCTCAAGTATTCTATATAGAACCATAGTAATTATTTAAGCAAGGTCATTTTTGACCTATTGAGCCCACAACAGTTCTCTGCCATTTTAATGCAATTAGTTACTCCCCACAATCTTCTTTTCTCCTACAAATATCTACCCAATAATGCCCTTTTCAGAGTTTCAATCAAACCTGCTTCACCACTTTCAGAAAGTTTATCATGACTGTCACCTTAAATTGATATTCTCTAGTTCTTGATCTTTCTAGCAATGGAAACAACTAACCTTAACTCAGTTTAGATCTCTGATAATTTTTTAACTATTTTAATTACATCACATCTCAATCTTCTCTGGTTCAAGAAAATGAGTCATAGTTTATTATACCAAATACAGAACATTAAGTGATGATCAAATAGAGATGTTAAGGTAACTGATGGGGAAAAATCCTGAACACAAAGGCCTGACTTTCAGACTTGTACAATTCAAAGGTGATGTTATTTATGAAGACAAGGGAAATTTTAATTTCTCTTACAATCAGTTTGAGCCCAAGTCCACTGAATATAACAAAACTTGGATATATTCTTGCTGGGTAGCTATGAAGCAACAGAACTTTAATTCATTCAAGAAGGCCAAAGTTAAATACTCCCATTCATATCAACTGCATTACAGATTGTCAAAAATATTATTGTGGACTGCATAAATTGTGTCAGTATATAGATTCTAGATACATAAATAAAATTCCACAGAAAGGTACAAATTGTGTATGGAAACATTCTGCATTCACTTAAACAGGAAATTCCATTTCCAAAATGTTTAGTATAGTTGTAACATATTCACAAGTCTTACTCCAGAGGGTAGAATACAAAATTCCATATGAGCACTCCAGGACACAGTAAGTACTATTAGAGATGCTATCTGTTGTTAAACTGAAGCCATCTCTGCATTCCTGGGATGCAAAATTTTCCAACATGGTTTTAAAGAGCAGTGAAGATGTTATCCCTCTGAGTTGGCCTACATTCGTTCCTCAAACATCCTAGCAGGTTGGATGGTTATTGTCACATGTCTGTCTGCAGCAAATTGTTTCTGACTGCCACATTTACCATTATTACATATTAGAAAGTATGTCTTTAGCTGTGAAGCAATAGGAACATTGTGAAAGCTTCATTATAAATTCAGGAGTATAGTCACTACCTCATAATTCTATGCCACGCACTACAAACAGCAGAAGCATTTATTGATTTTTGATCTGAGTTGAGTCAGATCTTTTATTCCTTATGCACACTTTCCATTAAGACAAAAGAAATCTGATAAGCTCCCAGTAATGACAAGACGCAATATAAACACACCCCTAAGAGTCAGTGACTTTGCAAGCAGAACAAGTATAAAAATAACATCTTACAGTTACCTTAGTGTTAAGTGATGTATTAAAGCCAATGCTGAAAGATCAATTGAACTTGACACAAGGTTATACTTAACAGAAGTTTAACTTGTTAAAATCAAAATGGCAAAAAATATGCATTGCAAATGGAACACATTAACTTTAGTTCAGTGTCAGAGATCTGGTGTACATGGCATTCCAGCTATGGAAAAAAGGTCTTATGAACTTCACAATGTCTTTAAAAAGTGCTCTCAGTAATGTAAACACATAAAAGAATAATTCAGAGTATGTGTTTATCCAAGTTCATACACAATTCAACCTTGGGCTAAGACAAACCCTCAAAATTTAGCAGTGCCAAATGTTTTATTCATATAAGCAGTCAAAAAATTATTTAAGTTTTCAACAAAAAAATTAGCCGAAAGCAAGATAGGGACGTCTTTCAGAAAACACACTTGTTCACCTATTGCAAGTAAAAAATAATTATGAAACACCATCACATTAGAAAAAGACAAAAGGAAAATTGCACATCAATACCAAGGCTTGTTTATATAAACATTTGACAGCTTTATGTTAAATCCAACATCAACTGTTCTCCTTTTCACTTGTAGTTACAAATGGTTTTGCTCAAGATTCTAAAGTACCCTCTTCTGCATCACTGGTATGAATTAAAGCAGCTTTTATGTACATATATCAGCCCTTGAAAAATATAGCAGCAGTTTAAAATACCTTAAGGTGCATATTGTAGGACAAGAGATCACAGTGAGCAATTATATGTCAACAAAATTTTCATTCTACAATCTGCCAGCTTTCAATATATTCCTTGCATAGATTTTTCCAGGGCTGATCATGCATCATTATTTCATATTGTACAATTTATCTGTATACAGAATAATTTTTACTAGATTTGAAACTGAGCTGGCTGTTGGGAAAGAAGTTGTGCGACTTATTTTTGCTGCATAAATCCAAATGATAACCACTTTTACAATCATTACAGGAGACCTTAGAACAGTTCATACAAGTGAACTTTGCACCAGGTTTGTCACAAAATCCACAGCGCAATATATTGGTACTCTTGGAACTGGGTAAGTGCTCTTGATACGGTGATGTGGTACCATGTGCACATTTCTCTTTCAGTGCAGAAGTTGCAGACAGGTCAGTTTGAAAAGATGAAGAACGTGCTAAGATACTCAATGCTTTTGGATATTCATGTCTACAAGGGCACTGGCTACAAAGAACATTGTCACATTTTTGGCAACTTGAGGTTCCACTAGATATTCCACACATTTGGCACTTCAATGCAACTGTGCTTGCTATACTTTCTTTGGTAGTACGTGGAGTTTCATGGTACATAGCTCTTGCTTCATTACTTTTTATCAACCTTGTACTGTGACTGTTTGCTGTTTCTGTCCATCTTTGTGGTAAAGTGCTTCTGGGATCTTCAGCTGTGTAAAGATCCAAATCATCAAGTGTATGGTAAGGAGTGTTAAAATTGGATTCTGCTCTCCAGCTACCATTGGGAGATTGCAAGTATTCCTCTGAGCCGCCACGAGGGGAACTTGACATAGCAAGAAGTGATGGAGTAGGACGAAAAATTTCATCAGTTATGTCATCAGAAGAATCATAAACTGTTTCCTTTTTACGATGTCCAGGTGTCAAATGAATTTTATTTAACTGCTTTTCCAAAGTTTCATCATTATCAACAGGTGAAGCTTTGTACATCAAGTGTTTCCCAAAATTGTTTGTTAACCGTTCATTGTCTGATCGGCGGAAGTCCATTTGAACCATTGATGTATGCAAGCCTTCCATTGATCTTCGTTGTCTTTTCATGGCGTCTATGCAACCTCTCACATCATCTGTGCTGTTCTTACGTTCTTGCACTACATTAAGCTCTGAATAACCCCTCATTTTAACTTGTGAATAAATTTCAAGTAAATTCTCACACTCAATTCCAGCCAAGAAAAGTTCAAAAGAAATGAATTTCACATGATTAGTGTTTACTTTGCTTTTCAGTTCATACATTTCCTTTTCATAGTCATATCCTATAAAATACAGGATATTAAATACATCATCTTCACACATTGCGGATTTGATATAGTAGACAAAATGCCCTGTAAAAGTCTACAACAGAAAGAAAAGTTGATGAATCATATTCTTAATCACATTACAATTGTTAACTTTCCCTACAATCTACATACTGTCATTTTCCTGTAGCTGTACTAAGTTGGGAAGGCAAATTGATAAAACAGGCATTAACTAGGAACGTTTCAAACTTGAACTCTCAACTATGAATGTGGAAAATTGGTAAGTTATTAACAACTTACAGTGCTTTGAAAAAGTATTCAGCCCCCACAACTAGCTTCACATATTACTACCTCATTTTGTAACTTTAAAATATATTGAAGTAGGATTTTTGAGCTAATCTACAAAACATTGTGCATGATGTCAAATCAAATGAAAAATTCTAAAGCCTTTCAACAATTCACTAAAAATTAGAAACCCAAATTGTGAGGCTGAAAAAGTATTTTCATCCCCTTTGTAATTACCACACTAACTTCCTCAATAGCAATTTATTACCTGACCAACTCACCCAGGCGAGGTGGAGAAGGAGAGAGGGCCGAGGGGGAAGAGGAGAGAGAAACTTGCTGATGTAAAAAAATTGGGAGGATCATCTGTTTTCAATGATTTCATAAGAACAAATAACCACTCTCTGTGAGGACAAACAGTATGATAGATTTTCAACAGAACAAACCAAAATGAAGTCAAAAGAGCATTCAAGACAAGTCAGGGAAATGATAATAGTGAAACACAAATCTGGGGAAAGGTACAAGACCATCTCAAAGGCACTGTACATACCTCAGTGTAATCCATCATGAAAAAGTGGAAAAATATGAAACCAGTCAGTTTGCCTAAATCAGGCTACCCCTCCAAACATAGTTGCTGGAGAAGAATGGCACTTGTGAGAGACAACTGTGACACCAAGTCACTGAGCGAGCTGCAAGATGCAACTGGAGATGAAGCTCAAAGCTCCAGAATCTCTAGCAGAAAAACAGTATTTATGGAAGAATGGCAAGGAGAAAGCCTGGTTTTAAGAAAAAGCATACCCATGCCTATAAAGACTTTTCAAAGCATCATTTAGAAGATGCTGTAAAGATGTGGAAGAAGGTCTTGTGGTTGGAAGAGACAAACGTGGAACTTTCTGGCCTCAAAACTAAGCAGAATGTATAACATAAATCTAATACTGTGCATCAGCCAGGTAACATCATCCCTGCTGTAAAATAGGGTGGAAATAGCATCAAGCTATAGGGATGCTTTTCAGCAGGAGAGACTATGAATCTAGTCAAGACTGATGGGAAGATGAATGCTGCTAAATACAGAGAGATTCCAAACCTCTGACACAAAGCTTAAACTGGGGAGGAAATTCATCTTTCAGCAGGACAACTCAAAGCACACTGCCAGAGCAACTATGGAGTGTCTTCAAATTAAGAAAATTGATGTCCTTGGGTGGCCCAGTCAGAACCCTGACCTTAAACTGATCAAACTTCTCTGTCAAGACCTCAAGGTTGCTGTCCACTGCCGCTCCCCAACTAACCTGGCAAAGTTAAGAGCAATTTTACAAGGAAGAATGGGCATATCTTGTTCCATCACATTGTGCAAAGCTAATAGAGATCAATTCAAAAACACTACTGGCTGTAATAAGATATAAGAGGTGGATCAACTGAATACTGAGCAAAGAATAATAAATACTTTTGAACTGCTGACATTTCAGTTCTTGTATTTTTAGTTTTTTATGCTTTATCCCTGTTTTTTGGGCTTTATTATGAAAAAGGAACATGTGACTCACTAATAAAAGTGCTCAGATAAATTAATCAAAATCCCTGGTTTTAATACTCATTTATGTGAACAAAGGGTTAGGAGCTGAATACTTTTTCAAGGCACTGTATGTTCCATAAAAACAAAGCAGGAATGCCTTTCCTACATTGAGGACATCTTGTTGCCAAAGTATAAATATACAGATAAAACATTTGCTCTAAAATGATAACACTCCATGCTGAGTAGGCACATTTTTATGTCTGCCTAGGTTTCACCTGAGTGCTCCATTTTTCTCCCACATGCCAAAGATTTAATGATTGGTATGTTGAGTAGTTACTGTACATTGGCCCTAATATAGATGCATCACAGAGAATCAGGGGAGTTGACGAAGATGCAAGAGGGAAAAATGGGTTTAGTATAAATGGATATGTAATGATTGGTGTGAATGAGGTCAGCTGAAGGGCCTGTTTTCATTCTTGTACAGTTACCGAGGGAATTAAATAATTTAAGCTCATTTTAAAACTCAGAACTTAATTCCACTATCCCCGTAACTCACAGGTCCCTCAGCTCCTTTTAAATTATAGTCTGACTATGAGATGACAATTGCTGTTTCCTTAGTCTTTTCTTTGTTCTCTCAGCTCCTTTCTTCTGTTTTCTATTTTTGTAACATTTAATGATCATAAGCAACAATTTTTATGCCTAATTCTTCATTTCCAAAGTACCTTCAGATCACAAAAGTATCAGGACTGACACAGTGAAACAGGTGAATTTAGTAAACTGCCACGCAACAGCTCAAAAAGGTGAATTTAAGATGTGTTCGTGTTTGAAAAGGACCATCAGATAGTCCAGAAAATTTGAAGGTCCTGCTCAGCAATATCACATCTCTAAAGGGTATTGTGCTGTAACACAGCCAATTCCAATTATTCCATTAATGCATTTTTATATATGTGCAGTGCAAGCAGAGCATCTTGTAATGCTGTGAGTATAGAGAGAGAAAGCCATTAAAAGGCATAATAGTGAATAAGAGAATATTAAATTTGAGTAGAACTTGTAATTAGGATGTGTTACAAATACAGCTTCATACAAAATAAACTGATACCAACAAACTCAAACACGAGGAAATCTGCAGATGCTGGAAATTCAAGCAACACGCAGCAGGCCAGGCAGCATCTATAGGAAGAGGTACAGTCAACGTTTCGGGCCAAGACCCTTCATCAGGACTAACTGAAAGGAGAGGTAGTAAGAGATTTGAAAGTGGGAGGAGGAGAGGGAGATACAAAATGATAGGAGAAGACAGGAGGGGGAGGGATGGAGCTAAGAGCTGAAAAGTTGATTGGCAAAAGGGATACGAGAGGCTAGAGAAGGGAGAGGATCATGGGACGGGAGGCCTAGGATGAAAGAAAGGGGGGAGGGGGAATCCCAGAGGATGAGAGGGAGCGAGGGAGAAAAGAGTGAAAAAAAGGGGAAGGAAAGAAAGAAAAGTAGTAAATAAATAAATAAATAAGGGATGGGGTACAAAGGGGAGGTGGGGCATTAATGAAAGTTAGAGGATTCAATGTTCATGCCATCAGGTTGGAAGCAACCCAGACGGAATACAAGGTGTTGTTCCTCCAACCTGAGTGTGGCTTCATATTTAGTAGAGGCCATGGATAGACATATCAGAATGGGAATGGGATGTGGAATTAAAATGTGTGGCCGCTGGGAGATCCTGCTTTCTCTGGTGGACACAGCGTAGGTGTTCAGCGAAACGACCTCCCAGCCTACGTTGGGTCTCGCCAATATATAGAAGGCCGCATTGGGAGCACCGGATGCAGTATATCACCCCAGCCGACTCACAGGTGAAGTGTCGCCTCACCTGGAAGTACTGTCTGGGGCCCTGAATGGTGGTGAGGAAGCATAAGGGCATGTGTAGCATTTGTTCCACTTACAAGGATAAGTGCCAGGAGGGAGATCGGTGGGAAGGGATGGGGGGGGGGGGGGGGGGAAACGAATGGACAAAGGAGTCGCACAGGGAGCGATCCCTGCAGAAAGCAGAAAATGGGGGGGGGGGTGGAGAGAAGATGTGCTTAGTTGTGGGATCCCATTGGAGGTGGCAGAAGTTACGGAAAAAGGAGGACATCTCCTTCGTCCTGGAATGAAATGATCCACAAGATCATTTTGGAGAACAGTGCAATAGTTCACCCAAAAAAAGACAGAATACTTGGATGAGAAAGAGCTGAAGAAAGGGTTAAGCCAAACTTAAGAGATAAAGGAATGAGCTTCTGACATTTTTCAGTGAAGATTAACAAATCTATCATGGTCAGGTAGGATGATACGACTGCAAACAATGATTCTCAGTGAAACTAAAGGGCAAATTAGTAGCAATAGTAGTTGTAGTGCAGGTAAACCTTTACATATTGGTACCAATGACATAGGTAGGAAAAGGAAGGAGGTCCTGAAAACAGACTACAGGGAGTTAAGGAGTAAGTTGAGAAGCACAACCTCAAAGGTAATAATCTCTGGATTACTGCCTGTGCCACGCGACAGTGAGTATAGGGATAGAGTGAGGTGGAAGATAAATGCATGGCGGAGGTATTGGAGTAGGGGGCAGTTATTCAGGTTTCCGGATCATTGGGACCTCTTTTGGGGCAGACACAACCTGTACAAAAAGGACGGGTTACACTTGAATCCAAGGGGGACCAATATCCTGGCAGGGAAGTTTGCTAAGGCTATTGGGAAGAGTTTAAACTAGAATTGCTGGAAGGTGGGAACCGAACTGAAGAGACGGAGGAAGGGGCTGTTGGCTCACAAATCGAGAAAGCTTGGAGACAGTGCAAGAGGGAGGATAGGCAGGTGATAGAAAATATATACGCTCAGACTGATGGTTTGAGATTTGTCTATTTTAATGCAAGAAGCATCATGAACAAAGCAGATGAGCTTAGAGCCTGGATCAGTACTTGGAGCTAATATGCTGTGGCCATTACAGAGAATTGGATGGCTCAGGGGCAAGAATGGTTACTTAGAGTGCCAGGCTTTAGATGTTTCCGAAAGGACAGGGAGGAAGGCAAGAGATGGCACTGCTAATCAGAGATAGTGGCATGGCTGCAGAAAAGGAGGAAGTCATGAGGGGGATTGTCTACTGAGTCTCTGTGGGTGGAAGTTAGAAAACGGAAGAGACAAAAAGGTAATGGAGTAGCTATTGCATTGCTTTTGAGTTGTTGGACTGGGCCATGTTCAAGAACTCATTTGTAGATTTGAATGAATACACCATGATTATCACAGACTGTAACAGTTGTAGATGACTGTGTCCCCATAAAATCATTTAGAGTCTTTCTCAAACAGTAACCCTGGATGAACCATGAGATCAACAATCTGCTAATAGCCAGATCAGAGGATTTCAAGTCTGGTGACCAAGAAAGTTACAAGAGGTCCAGGTACGATCGCTGGAAAACCATCTCATGGGCGAAGTGGCAATCCTGGACTAAACTTGAATCAATGAAGGATGATCAACAGTTGTGGCAGGGGTTGAACCTCATACAAAGTGAAATCTAGTGATATAGGCAACAAAAGGGCTTCGCTTCCAGATGAGCTCAGTACTTGCTATGCTTGCTTTGACTGTCAAAACATGGAGGAATCGTCACAAACTGTGCAGGCACGTGGATGTCAGCGAGTTAGACAGGTGGGAAGAATTTAAAAAGACGACAGCTTTATGGAGTGGGTGTCAGAGAAGTGGATGACAGAGTACAGGGAGTCAGAGTAGGAGGGCTTTGGCTCAACGGAGCTCTGACAATAATGGGTCAAGGAGAGGTAAGTTACTTCCTGTTCTTAACAAATATGTCTGTGAGGCCGGTATTCTGTACCAGGTATCGGATGTGGGATGTCCAGGAGACTCCCAGCCTCCCAGATGGCCACATCTGTGCCAGGTGCATCGAGCTGCAGCTCCTTAGGGACGGTGTTAGGGAACAGGCGATGCAGCTCGATGACCTTCATCTGGTCAGGGAAAGTGAAGAAGTGATAGAGGGGAGCTATAGGCAAGTAGTCACACCGGGGCCTTGGGAGACAGATAAGTGGGTAACAATCAGAAGAGGGAAGGGGAAGAGTCAGGTACTAGAGAGTAACTCTGTGGCTGTCCGCCTCAACCATAAGTACTCCTGTTTGAGTACTGTTTGGGGTGGGGGACAGACGATTGACCTGGGAGAAGCAACAGCGGTCGTGCCTCTGGCACAGAGTCCGGCCCTGTGGCTCAGAAGGGTAGGGAAAGGAAGAGGAAGAGGATGGCAGCAGTGATACGGGACTCCATAGTTAGGGGGTCAGACATGCGATTCTGTGGACGCAGGAAAGAAACACAGATGGTAGTTTGCCTCCCAGGTGCCAGGGTCTGGGATGCTTCTGATCGCATCCACGATATCCTGAAGTAGGAAAGTGAACAGCCAGAGGTCCTGGTACATATTGGTACCAATGACATAGGCAGGAAAATGGAGGAGGTCCTGAAAACAGACTATAGGGAGTTAGGAAAGAAGCTGAGAAGCAGGACTGCAAAGGTAGTAATATCGGGATTACCGCCTGTGCCACACGACAGTGAATATAGGAATAGAGTGAGGTGGAGGATCTATGTGTGGCTGAGGGATTGGAGCAGGGGGCAGGGGTTCAGATTTCTGGATCATTGGGACCTATTTTCGGGCAAGTGTAACCTGTACAAAAAGGTCAGGTTGCACTTGAATCGGAAGGGGGACCAATATCCAAGCAGGGAGGTTTGCTAAGGTTATTGGGGAGAGTTTAAACAATAACAGAGTTGTCATGGTGGGAGATTTTAATTTCCCCAATATTGACTGGCATCTCCCTAAAGCAAGGGGTTTAGATGGGGCGGTGTTTGTTAGGTGTATTCAGGAAGATCTCCTGACACAATATGTGGATAAGCCTACAAGAGGAGAGGCTGTACTTGATCTGGTATTGAGAAATGAACCTGGTCAGGTGTCAGGTCTCAGTGGGAGAGCATGTTGGAGATAGTAATCACAATTCTATCTCCTTTACGATTGCATTGGAAAGGGATAGGAACAGACAAGTTAGGAAAGTGTTTAATTGGAGTGGGGGGAAATATGAAGCTATCAGGCAGTTACTTGGAAGCATAAATCGGGAACAAATATTCTCAGGGAAGTGCAAGGTAGAAATGTGGCAAACATTCAGGGGATATTTGTGTGACATTCTGCATAGGTACATTCCAATGAGACAGGGAAAGGATGGTAGGAAACAGGAACCATGGTGTACAAAGGCTGTTGAAAATCTAGTCAAGAAGAAAAGAAAACCTTACAAAAGGTTCAAAAAAAAAAAAAAAACTAGGTAATGATAGAGATCAAGAAAATTATAAGGCTAGCAGGAAGGAGCTTAAGAATGAAATTAAGAGAGCCAGAAGGGGACATGAGAAGGCCTTGGCAAGCAGGATTAAGGAAAACCCCAAGGCATTCTACAAGAATGTGAAGAGCAAGAGGATAAGATAAGTGTGTATGGAAATAGCAGAGGCACTTAATGAATACTTTGCTTCAGTATTCACCACAGAAAAGGACCTTGGCTATTGTAGGGATAACTTACAGTGGACTGAAAAGCTTCAGCATTTAGACATTAAGAAAGAGGATATGCTGGAGCTTTTGGAAAGCATCAAGTTGGATAAGTCGCTGGGACTGGATGAGAAAAACTCCAAGCTACTGCGGGAGGCGAGGGAGATTACTGAGCCTCTGGCAATTATCTTTCCATGATCAATGGGGACGGAAGAGGTTCTGGAGGATTAGCGGGTTGAAAACGTTGTTCCCGTATTCAAGAAAGGGAGTAGAGATAGCCCAGGAAATTATAGACCAGTGAGTCTTACTTCAGTGGTTGGTAAGTTGATGGAGAAGATCATGAGAGGCAGGATTTATGAACATTCGGAGAGGCATAATATGATCAGGAATAGTCAGCATGGCTTTGTCAAAGGCAGGCCTTACGAGCCTGACGGAATTTTTTGAGGATGTGACTAAACACATTGATGAAGGTAGAGAAGTAGATGTAGTGTACAGTGGCATCGGAAAGTTTGGGCATCCCAGTCAAAATTTCTGTTACTATGAATAGTTAAGTGAGTAGAACATGAACTGATCTCCAAAAGTCAAAGATGAAATATTCTTTTCAACATTTTAAGCAAGATTAGTATATTATTTTTGTTTTGTACAATTTTGGAGTAAAAAAAGGAAAGGCGCACCATGCAAAAGTTTGGGCACCCCAAGAGATTTGAGCTCTCAGATAACTTTTACCAAGGTCTCAGACCTTAATTAGCTTCTTAGGGCTATGGCTTGTTCACAATCATCATTAGGAAAGCCCAGGTGATGCAAATTTCAAAGCTTTCTAAATACCCTGACTCCTCAAACCTTGTCCCAACAATCAGCAGCCATGGGCTGCCTAGCACTCTGAAATTAAATAAATGATGCCCACAAAGCAGAAGACTAAGAAGATAGCAAAGCGTTTTCAGGTAGCCATTTCCTCAGTTCGTAATGTAATTAAGAAATGGCAGTTAACAGGAACGGTGGAGGTCAAGTTGAGGTCTGCAAGACCAAGAAAACTTTCCAAGAGAACTGCCCGTAGGATTGCTAGAAAGGCAAATCAACACCCCCATTTGACTGCAAAAGACCTTCAGGAAGATTTAGCAGACTCTGGAGTGGTGGTGCACTCTTCTACTGTGCAGCGACACCTGCACAAATATGACCTTCATGGAAGAGTCATCAGAAGAAAACCTTTCTCTCGTCCTCACCACAAAATTCAGCTTCAGAAGTTTGCAAAAGAACATCTAAACAAGCCTGATGCATTTTGGAAACAAGTCCTGTGGACTGACGTACTTAAAATAGAACTTTTTGGCCGCAATGTTTGGAGAAAAAAGGGTACAGGATTTCATGAAAAGAACACCTCTCCATCTGTTAAGCACGGGGGTGGATCGATCATGCTTTGGGCTTCTGTTGCAGCCAGTGGCACAGGGAACATTTCACTGGTAGAGGGAAGAATGAATTCAATTAAATAACAGCAAATTCTGGAAGCAAACATCACACCATCTGTAAAGAAAGCTGAAGATGAAAAGAGGATGGCTTCTACAACAGGATAATGATCCTAAACACACCTCAAAATCCACAATGGACTACCTCAAGAGGCGCAAGCCGAAGGTTTTGCCATGGCCCTCACAGTCCCCCGACCTAAACATCATTGAAAATCTGTGGATAGACCTCAAAAGAGCAGTGCATGCAAGACGGCCCAAGAATCTCACAGAACTAGAAGCCTTTTGCAAGAAAGAATGGGTGAAAATCCCCCAAACAAGAAGTGAAAGACTCTTAGCTGGCTACAGAAAGCGTTTACAAGCTGTGATACTTGCCAGAGGGGGTATTACTAAATACTGACCATGCAGGGTGCCCAACTTTTGCTTTGGGCCCTTTTCCTTTTCTGTTATTTTGAAACTGTAAAAGATGGAAATAAAAAAGTAATCTTGCTTAAAATATTAAAGAAATGTGTCATCTTTAACTTTATGCCTTTTGGAAATCAGGTCATCTTTTATTCGCTTAGCTATTCACAGTAACAGAAATTTTGACTAGGGTTGCCCAAACTTAAGCATGCCACTGTATATGGTTTTCAGCAAGGCATTTGAGAAGGTACCCCATGCAAGGCTTATTAAGAGGGCTGTCAGAGGTTACAGCAGGAAATCGATAGGATGCAAAACTGGGCTGAGAAGTAGTAGATGGAGTTCACCTCAGATAACTGTGAGGTGGTTCACTTTGGTAGGTCAAATATGATGGCAGAATATAGTATTAATGGTAAGACTCTTGGCAGTGTGGAGGATCAGAGGGATCCTGGGGCTCAAGTCCATAGGACACTCAAAGCTGCTGCGCAGGATGACGACATGGTTAAGAAGGCATACGGTGCATGGCCACCATCAACCGTGGGATTGCATTTAAGAGCCGAGAGGTAATGTTACAGCTATATAGAACCCTGGTCAGACCCCATTTGGAGTTCTGGTCACCTCACTACAGGAAGGATGTGGAAACTACAGAAAGGATGCAGAGGAGATTTACAAGGATGTTGCTTGGATTGGGGAGCATCCCTTATGAAAATAGGTTGAGTGAACTCGGCCTTTTCTCCTTAGAACGGTGGAGGATGAGAGGTGACCTGGTAGAGGTGTACAAGATGATGAGAGGCACTGATCATGTCGAGAGTCAGAGGCTTTTTCCCCAGGGTTGAAATGGCTAACCTGAGAGGGCACAGTCTTAAAGTGCTTCAAAGTCGGTATAGGGGTAAGTTGCTGTTGTTTTTTTTTAAAAAAACACAGAGAGTGGTGAGTGCTTGGAATAGGCTGCCAGCGACGGTGGTAGAGGCGGGTACGATAGGGTCTTTTAAGGGACTCCTGGATAGATACATGGAGCTTTAAAAAATAAGAGGGCTATGGGTAACCGTAGGTAATTTCTAAAGTAAAGATAGATAGATATATTTTATTGATCCCGAGGGAAATTGGGTTTCGTTACAGCCGCACCAACCAAGCACATGTCCGGCACAGCATTGTGGGCCAAAGGGCCTGTACTGTGCTGAAGGTTTTCTACGTTTCTATAAAAATCTTTTATACTGTTTAACTGGACGATTATACAGATGTTAAACAAACAAACTCACAGCATAGAAACAGTGATGGGATGTTGAACTCTGCCATTTGTACATATACAAATCCTTGCCCTATGTTTTTCTAGTTATGTTAACAAAGGGATATAGCAACAAAAGAAGAGGGATAGATCACTGGGAAATATAGAATAAAAAAATCACTGGGATGGAAGACATGATTGAATAGGTCATATGAAATTAAATTAAAGGAAGGCAGTTTCACCAAAACGGACAATGGAAAGAAGCATTAGAGACAACCAGTATGTTCGACAGTGCCAAAGGGCTTCAGCGGAGTAAGAAGAATGCTCGATGCACATGAAGTTGTCTTTTATGATTGAGGTGCATAATTCTAATCCTAAGAGAGATCAGAATACCCAGGGGTTTCAAACAAAGGCACGGAAAATCCGTGATGGATATTGGTTTTATCTAAGAGGTTAAAAGGGCTGATCTCAGGCAACAGTTTGTAGTGAACAGGAATGACCATAGGTTTTTCTGTGAAGACATGATACTTCAGGAATGAAAGAATTGTTTCACATTTTAGAAATATATTTTCTTAATTTATTCATGATAGCGTGGTGGTTAGCGTGTCACTTTACAGTGCCAGCGATCACCAATATTTAATTCCTGCTACAGCCTGTAAAGAGTTTGTACATTTTCCCTGTGATCACATGGGTTTCCTCAGGGTGCTGCTGTTTCCTCACATGTTCCAAAGACGTCAGGGTCAGTGAGTTGTGAGCATGCTATGTTGACATCAGAAGTGTGGCGATACTTACAGACTGCCCAGCAGTATTTTTTTTGTGTACATGTGACAACAAGCTAATCTTTAGATTTAGACATCATTGTATTCTCAATTGCCCCTGAGGCAGCCAGATCAAGGAGGCAATTTGAGTCAAACACACTGCTATAGGTTGGAGTTCTAAGTGGACCATTGTTATTATTATTATTATGGATGAGTTTGCCTTCTCTGATGAATAGAAACATAAAAAACCTACAGCACAATACAGGCCCTTGGTAACTAATTGGTTTTGTACCATTTCATAGATTAATAGTCTGAATTACTTACATTAGCTTTTTATTCAAGTTTTTATATACTATAATTTAAAACCCAAAATAGCCATCGTGGCATTTGAATTTTTTTTTTAAATGTAATTTGCAATTACAGAATTTATCCTACAATTAACCTGTCAAAACTATTTAGTGGCATGAAGTTTAATACTGTACCTTTATAGTTTTAAATTCCTTTTTCCAAGGATAAAGAAAGAGGTTAATACAGAAGGTTTCCAGAACTCCAAAGGCAGTAAGGAGTGCACTTAAGCTTGATGTTTTGACCATCTTCAAGGAATTCTCCACAATATCATAAAATCTGAATAACTTAAACCTTTCCGATGGCTCCTGGCGATATAAATCAAGTAAGGATGTAGCCATCTTCTTAAGGCTTGCATCCTCTACGAAATCACTTTCACTTAATTTCAATTCACAAATCTGTATGTATTTCCGAAACAGTGAGTCTCTGATTTTACTTGGATCCATTAGGAGCCGCTTGTGTGGTCTGAAGTTTCTTACAACTCATCCATGACTCAAGTTGTTCTCAGGCAAGGAGTGGATTCAATGTTATAATTCAAATACCAAGTATACTGATAGATCTACCTGCAACATGAAGGGATAATGAATTAAAAAAATACACTGCATACTATCATTCCAGATCAACAAATTTAAACAGAAACTGGTAAATAAAACAGTTAATTGCACTTTATAATGCAGACCATAAGATACAGGAGCAGAATTAGGTCATTTAGCCCATGGATTCTGCTCTGCCACTTTATCATGGCTGACCCATTTTCCCTCTCACATTTTCTCCACATATCCCTTCATGGCCTGACCAATCAAGGATCATGACAGGAAATATCAAAATATGAATTCTGCAGTTAAACTGCAATGCAGTTTTTTTTTGTCAAATTTCAAATTCAGATGCAATATGCTTTTGTTCCTGGGGTCCAATTGTTGTAATTATCCAAAATTAAGGAAATTAACACTTCTAAGAATCATCTATTAATATTTTTAATTATAAACCGTGCCACACTTGACAGTAAAATAAGAATTGAGCTAAGAGTCATAAGCACTACTGAAACTTAACATTTCTTAGATTCTAATACGTATCCAATCTGTTTGTATAACCAGTTATGAACTATGTACTTCTTAAGGTTTAATTTAATACCCTGAAAGTTAGACTTTGGGTCATTTACCGTCATACATTTCACCACCCATAAAGTAAACACGAATTCTTAAAGACCTTAATAGTTCATATATCTTCCAAACGCACAACTGAAATAAAACAGTACTGAAGAGTTGTACAGAAGATGAATATATCAATTATAATCTCTTTAAATAGGAAGTACCACGCAGGTTTATCACCCTTCAAAACTCAAGGGGTGTTGTCAAAAACTAAACTAGCTAATTACTGTTGGGTTTTGGTATCTACAGGTCCTTAGGTTGCATCTATTAAGCCACGACCCTAGGAAAGAGGTTCGACGTAATTGAAAAGGGTCACTTTAGATAGAGCACTACTAGGTTAAACATACAAATGTATTCTAGCAACACACACAAAATGCTGGAGGAGCTCAGCAGGCCAGACAGCATCTATGGAAAAGAGTACAGTCGACGTTTCAGACCAAGACCCTTCATCAGGACTGGAGAAAAAAGGTCAGAGTAAGAAGGTGGTGGGGGGAGAAGGTTGTGTTTGGAAATGTATTCTAGATCATCTAAGTATTCCCAACAGCAAAAATAAGTTTAAAATTGATTCTGAATGCCGCTGTACTGTAGCATAAGTCTACCCTTCCTGTTGATACTGTTCACCAAAACTGGATTCTTGGAACGACTGATTTTTAGCGTTTTCAACAGGTTAAATCCGAGCTGTTCTAATATCATGTTCGTCAAACAGTAGGGCTCGCTGTTTCGACATGAATTAAATGCCCCTATCTATTTAGAGTCCCCAAGATTAACATGATTTCATATTGAACGACTATATTATTTTTCGGCATCACATTACAGTCCACAACATTTTTATCCAGACTTCTAAATTGCACTGCTTAGTTAAGTTGGTTGGCGGCTTTTTAAGTTTAAGACACCAATTAGAGAGTAGAAATTCTCTTGCCCACAAGCAGAAATATAAGAGCAGCTACTGGAAGGCAACAAGCTCACGCAGAGTCACATCAATGTAACGCAGGCCCACTGCCATTTGAATCACTGAAAGCTGTCCTCTAACGTGACGGCGCCATCTTTGCCTCAGCCATCATCACTTACTCCTCAGTTCGATTCATTCCTGTCTTACGCGTAACAATCAGCCCTTTTCTTCCGCCGCAGTAAGAATGCGTGTGTGATACCGATGCAGGTAACACACGGTGCAGGCTCACCGATAAGTCACAGCCATTCGATTACCAACCGCTGGCAACAACACAGCAGACAAGTACCCGCACGCTCTCTAATTGGCTGGAAATCATTTCCGGCTCCGCGTGCTCGGAAGGAAACGCACAATGCGCCTGCGCAATGCGAGACGGACGCAACCCCCCCTCCCCCCGAATTTACATGGACTGTTCAGCGCGCCTGCGTAAGAGGTGACCGTCCGAATGATCCTCCTGCACTTGCGCACATCGTTTGCAAGGAATTCCTTAGAATTAGAAGTGCGAAATGGAAATGGAGCCCTATGGCTCCAGTATCTGATGTTCCTCCATGGCTCTTTACAATGCATACAGTAGATAAAAGCCTGCAACAACTTTTAAAAAAAGAAGTCTAACTATGGAATCAAACAGATAGTACAAGAATATGTAGAATTGCATTTTAGAAATTAACTTGTAATATTTACGGATGGATCAAAAGACCCTAGATCTGGCCGCACAGATATTGCAGTCTATATTCCTCAGTGCAAAACGAGTATCAGGAAAAGAACATCAAATCATTTATCAGTGTATACAACAGAATTAATGGCAGTATTGAGTGCATTATCTTGGATAGAAGAAAATAATATCAAAAAGGCTGTAACCTGTTCAGACAGTTTATCTGCATTAACCTCGATCAAATCAAGAAAGTCAGAAAGTAGACAGGATATTTTATTGGAGATTCAATGCAAGTTACATACACTGACCAAAAAATGGGGTAGAAGTAAGCTTTCTTTGGGTTCCTGCTCATTGTGGAGTGGAGGGTAATGAGAAAAGGTGAATAGCATAGCCAAACAGTCGCAGAAATTGTCTATAACAGAGGTCCAGATCCCTCCTAGCAAAGCGGACGTCAAGAGCATTATAAAAACACGTATTGAGGAAACATGGTAAAAGCATTGGGATGAGAGTAAAACGGAGACAACTGTACAAAATACAGAGGCAAGTCACATACAAAAGATTGTCAAGTGGATGTAGAAAGACAGAAGTGATCATCAGTCGTTTGAGAATTGGACACACTAATCTCAATTACACATTATACAAAATAGGGAAACATCCAACTGGGTTGTGTGAATACTGTAATCAACCAGAAACAGTTGAACATGTATTGATAAAATGTAAGAAATATCAAAAAGAGTGAAGATGATAGGAGCACTTAAGATAAACAAAAAAACTGGGTATAGAAGATATTTTAAGTGGGAATTCAAGAGAAATACAGATCTGTATCATGAAGTATCTGAAAGACTCAGGTTTATTATATAGAATATAGGGAATGCAATTCTTTTCCCTTCTGTTTATCCAACAATCCACACTCCAGTCTAGCAGGTGGCAGTAATGCACCTTAAAGCTGGTTTGCCAACCGCCATAAAACAACACAAGAAGAAGAATTAAGAGTGATACATATAGTCACTGTTAAGTTGATAACTTGCATCTTAACGTGGTTTGATGAAGACCTCAATATATTATTTTTACTGTAGAATCAGCCACTCCATTTGTACCCAACAATGAAGATGCTTCAGTCACCATGACATAGAACAGTGCAGCATAGGATTAGTAATTAGTAAACTAGTAGCTAACTAATCTCTTCTGCCTACACAATGTCCATATCCTTCCATTTTCCTCACATTCATGTGTCTATCTAAATGTCTCTTAAAACTCTTCAATGTTTCTGCATCTACCACAATTCCAGGCAGCGTATTCCAAACATCTACCACGCTCTGTGTAATAAAAAAAACTTGCCCCTCACATCTCTTTTGAAATTACTTCCTCGCACCTTAAATGCATGCCTTCTTTACAAGCAAGCTGTCCTACTGTATCTTCATTGAAAGATGTATGGGGTGTATGGGGTGTCAGGGAGGGGTAGCACCTCTGGTGGGGGAACATGTCGCGTCCTTCTCAGGGCGGTTAGTCCACCTTTGGTCCTCACCTGGCACTCAGCTCTCACCTGTGGCTCCCCGTAGCTGTTTGCATGCGACAGCGGCCACACCCCGGGCAACGGCTTCGACAAGCCGGCTAAACCAGGTGAGGGTAGCCGACGGGTCTCAAACCCTCGGTGAGATAGGGAGTTGTCTATCCCAGCATGTGAAGACAGACTCCGGCGGATTGAGCGGACGAGACCAATGGAAGGTCCAATGGTCAAGAAGGCGGTCTCTGCAAGCGTCGTGGAACGTGTAGAGCAGAACAAGACACAGAAGACATCCTGGTCATCCACTGCGCCTAGTCCCATCTCCAGCCATCTAGACTCTGTCTTGCCACTGGATCCAGATGGGAATTGGGAAGAGAGAGTGAGGCTGACGCTGCGCAACTCTCCCTCACTTAAATCCAAATCACGCGCTAGTCTCGACACCATCATAACGGTGTCGAGGTCCTCATCGACGTCAATGATGGACAAACAACTCATCGAAAGTAATCTTTTCCCCAAAATACATACATTATTCATGAAATGTACATTAAATATTTGTCATTATCTTCATTCACTATACCAAGCAATTCAATACATTCCTTTGCAATATATCAATGTCACTAATACTTTCTCCTTAGGCACTGCATTAGTGAAACATTTGATTGCCTTTTAGACCATAAAACATAGGAGCAGAATTAGACCATTCAGCCCATTGAGTCTGCTCCACAATTCCATCATGGCTGATCCTGGATTCCAGTCAAACCCATACACCTCCATTCTCACCATATCCTTTGATGCCCTGACCAATCAGGAAATGATCAACTTCTGCCTTAAATATACACACAGACTTGGCCTCCACCACAGTCTGTGGCAGAGCATTCCACAGATTTACTACTCTCTGACTAAAAAGCTTCTTCCTTACTTCTGTACTAAAGGGTTGCCCCTCAATTTTGAGGCTGTGCCCTCTAGTTCTGGATACCCCCACCATAGGAAACATCCTCTCCACATCCACTCTATCTAGTCCTTTCAACATTAAGTAGGTTTCAATAAGATCCCCCCCCCCACCAAACCCGCATTCTTCTAAATTCCAGTGATTACAGGCCCAAACCTGCCAAACGTTCTTCCTACGTTAAGCCGCCCTTCCTCATGAGCCTCCTCTGGACTCTCTCCAATGACAACACGTCCATTCTGAGACATGGGGCCCAAAACTGTTGACAATATTCCAAGTGCAAACTGACTGGTGTCTTATAAAGGCTCAACATTATCTCCTTGTTATTATATTTTATTCCCCTTGAATGCGAACATTGCATTTGCCTTCTTTACCACAGATTCAGCCTGTAAATTGACCTTCTGGGAGTCTTGCATGAGGACTCAGAAGTCCTTCTGCATTTCTGATGTTTGAACCTTCTCCCCATTTAGATAATAGTCCGCACTATTGTTCCTGTTACCAAAATGCATTATCATACATTTCCCAACACTACATTCCATCTGCCACTTTTTTGCCTATTCTTCCAATTTGCCTAAGTCCTGCTGCAATCGCATTGCTTCCTCAGCACTACCTACCCCTCCACCTATCTTGGTATTGTCCACAAACTTTCAATTCTATTATCCAAATTATTGACAAACAATGTGAAAAGCAGCGATTCTAATACTGACCGCTGAGGAGCACCACTGGTCACTGGCAGACAACCAGAAAAGGCTGCTTTTATTTCCACTCGCTGCCTCCTGCCTGTCAGCCATTCCTCTATCCATGCCAGTATCTTTCCTGTAACGCCATAGGATTTCATCTTGTTAAGCAGCCTCATGTGTGGTACCGAATCAAACCAAGTAAATGACATCCACTTCTTCTCCTTTGTCCACACTGCTTGTTACTTCCTCGAAGAACTCTAACAGATTTGTCAGGCAAGATTTCCCTTCACAGAAACCATGCTGACTTTGGCTTACTTTATAATTAGTCTCCAAGTACCTCGAAACCTCATCCTTAATAATAAACTCCAACACTTTCCCAACCACTGAGGTTAGTCTAACTGGCCTATAATTTCCCTTCTTAAAGAGTGGAGTGACATTTTACAAGGTGTCCGTCGGTAGCAGGATCTGAGAGTGTGGTTTTCTCCATTCAGCCTTTTCAGTAGTATCATTAAGCTTCTGTGCTTCGCTTGACAACACTTTTGCACATTGGAATGTGCCCTTTCACAACATTCACCTGGAGACATCACCTTGCACTGGAGGACCAAAAGGTTTCAGGCAGATCTAAATATGTCCTTCATTGAGTTGATTTTTATCTCACTTTGGGACTTTAGGACCACCCTACAGAGCACAGAGTCTTGTGTTATTCAGCTGCTTCCAACGAACTTTAACAAAGTATCTCAACAAAGACCCCTGCATCCTTTTCCAAACCTTGGCCATAATGAACAATCCACAAAGAGGTGAACAGTGCCTTATCTACATTACATCCATCTTGAGGGCAGTTCGTGGTGGGACTGAGGCTCCTGCATGAAGGATCTGACTGAGAGGGCTCTTGTCATCACCAACCAAGTTTTGTAAGTTCCATATATGAGGCATTTTACCAACTGATTTTGACAATAGTGTTGGGCAGCTATCCCACTAGGTCCATTATCTTCTTCTCCCGCAGGGTGTCCAAGATATTCCATATGGACCACAACCCTGATTGGCTTGTGATCTGCACAAACTTTAAGGGTCAGATTGTACAGCACAGTGCAACTGAACAGAATATTCCACCAGAAGGAAGTCAATCTCACACTTCACAACCCTGGGGACAAGTAGAACCTCAGCAATTAATGGCCCTTGAAGAATGCATACCTATCTTGATGCAGCCACACATAAATGTGACCTTCAGGATGAGAGCTATATTTAGTTATGTTTTTACACTATTTTGAGATCTGTGTGCCTCCTACTGACAGATGACATCCATTTTGGATTTCCAGATGAAATGGAAAATAATTCACATGATTGCAGCAGTACAGGAGCATGGAGTTATCCACATGTGTGCTGTAAGCAGTAATACTATGAGAATTTCATAGCTGAAGACTGTCTTTGAGATGGAACACTGTTCTTACATTCCCAACTTCTGCTTCACCTTGGCTCTAAACAATTCTCACTGCAAGCCCTCATTCCTTGAATCCAAATTTCTCAGCATCTTCCAGCAGTTGATGATCTGATTGATGGTGGTGGGAACAGTCAATCTGTGGGACCAGCTTCCAAAGGTTATGTCCCAGCTTGTGCTTCAATTGGCTGTGGCCCCTGAGGTCTGCTCAAAATGGTGGCAGATACCGATCAATCTGCAGAACGAGCAGAAGGCGGCAATTTACCAACGTAGATGGTGAGTTTGAATTGAATATTGGGATTGTCGCTCCTCTTTTGTGGGTGCCTTTACTGATGGATTTGGCAAAAAGCACAGTGCAACACCCAGGCAAGTTAGGGTACAGTGTTGCAGCCTTACACAATTCCATGTTTAGATTCTCTCCCCGAAGCCCATCTTGAAGACAATGTCTCTTGCGTGTCTGTTAAGTGGCTTTCTCCCAGTTCAAGCTGACCAGGCAGGTGTCTACCCTTCATCCACATTTTCGAAGGTGACCAGATCCCATGGTAGCATAGGACCATCAGATTTTATTGCTAGGTATACCACATGTCTGTTCTGGTGCACCTCTTACCTCAAGGCAGACTTGGCTTGATTGGCAGTAACTTAAATAGTATCATGTAATCCACATTCAACAGTGAGGTGGTCACCAATTTTTGATCTCCTTTCCACCTTCTGCTTATAGGTGAAAGTAATAATGTTCTTTGTCATTAATGCTGATTTGCTGCTAGATAGAAGCACAAGCACTCTAAATTGTAGCAAGTATGGGCCCATTCTATCTGAAGATCTGTTGTTTCCAGGAATTTTATTCTTATCAATGTAACAGATAAAACTTGTAAGTGCTCTAGGATTGAAGGCTGATCCAGACTCTCCTGCTTGTTTTCACTTCAAACCTCCCAGACAGAGCTCAGGACATTCCAGGAGGTTATGCTGTCTGCACCTTCCCATTGCACAGACTATTATAGAGGATTTGCAGAACCTCAGTATGTCCAACTCTGTGCACATATTAGGACATTAAGCTTAAGCCATCCTCTTCCTTAAGTTGCAGACCACACTGGGAGCTCTGTGAATCTTTTAGACGGAATGCTCACTCATCTGTAAATAATCTTGGTGGACTCTGATGCAAAGAGACAGGAGCCTTAGGTCCCACACCATCGGGTTCAGGAACAGTTATTACCCTTCAACTATCAAGGCCCTGAACCAGCGAGGATACTTTTACCCTAAATAGGTTCCGCAACCTATGGACTCACGTTCAAGGACTCTACAACTCAGTTCTCAGTATTATTTATTTGTTTTACTTGCACAGTTTTCCTCCTTTTTCACATTGTTTGTCAGTGCTTGTGTGTATTTCTTTCATTACATTTCTCCCTTCTACTGTGAATGTCTGAAAGAAAATGAATCTCAAGTTAATATATGGTGAAATATACGTACGTACTTACATAATACATTTACTTTGAGCTTTGAAGTTTGGGCTTGCTTGTTCTTTACCCCTTGGACTTCCTCCTTCACATCCATCCCCAGCGATTACAGCAGGAGTATATTCTCCATTGTTTAGGGACAAAGCAATTCCCTCAAGTGCTGTCTTGCTGTCTAAACATACTGATGATGAATAATCTCGTGATGTTTGCCTTAATTACTTCCCTCAGTGCACGGAAAAACAAAGAGGGGTTTTGTTGTTCCCACCCTCTGTGAGGCCTCCTATTTTCATGACAATCTTCAAGTGTTAAAATCTGTTATCTCCTCACCATCTATCTCTTCTTCTGTAATGTCCATTTTTGCATTGTTCATTCTTAATGCAAATATCCATATCATAGTCCTCTTCTATGAAGATAAGTGCCACACCAGAAATTATAAGATACCACATTGATACGTCTTCCACCTTCACATTCAAACCACTGCTTCGGTCCCTGATGGACACTATTATTTTATTATTGTCTTTCTCATTATATATTGATGAATCATCCTGATGTTTTCCTAGATTTTACCATCTGACATTTTCTCACAACTTTTACACATTATTGCTTGCAACCTTATTTATATAATTTAAAACGTAGAATGAATGGACATATTTTTCTGCCACAATTACGATGTATTATGGGTGTTCACTGTCTTTGCACCCTGATATTGAATTCAGGATTCTCATCAGTTAACCACAATATCCCAAAGTTGTTGTTACTGATTCAGTATTTTCCAAAAGGCGTGTGATAGCTGCACTACTGAAGTAATCAGACTACATGCAGCCAAACAGCACCTGTGGCCTAACTCATCCATGCCTACCTATGCTAAAACTATTTTCCAGCAATTGGCCTATATCCCTGTTTTTCTCTCCTATCCATGTACTTGTCCAAACAGTCTTTAAACACTGCTTTTCTGACAGCTTATTTTATCACCCTTTGCAAAAAAATTGCCCCCCAGGTTTCCTTAAACTATTATTCACCTCTCAGTCTAATCCCACAGCCTCTAGCTTTAGACTTCACTACCAATGGAAAACTTCCTAATCGCCAATTCAAAACAAAATATTTTCCATTTTTAAATCCATTATATTTTAAATGTAGTATATTTTAGTTTCTATCATAATCTTAAATTTCAACCCTATTTTTCACTGTGAAATTTGCTTCAGATATTGGATAAAAATAGTGCTTTGCGTTTTTCTGTCTGATCATTCTTCCGCGTGATTAACCAGCTTAACAACATCAAAATTGCTTTTCCCCCAAGACGATCCAAAAATAGAATACCCAGTAATGCAAATGAAATGCATTTTTTGAATAATTCAAATGACATTGTTGCTCTGAAGATGCCATTGGCTGACCTCGTTACCATGCAAACAGCAGCATAAGAGTGGGAAACAGGGAAATTTACATTTAATAATAAAACAGACAGAAGTTGGTTCATTGTACACCTGCGGACAGGAAAAGAGACTGAAGTTAACGTGTGATCTACAATATGTCAGTGACGTACGTACCTCAAAAGGCCACCATCTGTAAAATGTGCAATGATATCACTTTTTTTTGGTCACAATTTACGAAATTGCCTCCAGGTTGAAAATTAACACAATACAGTACAGAGATTTTCTAATTTTATTTTGCAGTTTTTATTTTATTTTTCAGGTTGTTTTTTTTTACCTTCCTTAAAAGCAATGTTCGTCACTCAGGCATTTGATAAGGTTCCCCATGTAAGGCTCATTCAGAAAGTAAGAGGCATGGGATCCAAGGAGACCTTGCTTTGTGGATCCAGAATTGGCTTGCCCACAGAAGGTAAAGGGTGGTTGTAGATGGTTTGTATTCTGCATGGAGGTGGTGACCAGTGGCATTCCACAAGGATATTTTCTGGGACCCCTCCCCTTTGTGATTTTTATAAATGACCTGGATGAGGAAGTAGAAGGGTGGGTTAGTAATTTTACTGATGACACAAAAGTTGGGGTGTTGTGGATAGCCTGGAGAGTTGTCCAGGACATTGATAGGATGCAGAACTGGGCTGAGAAGTGGCGGATGGACTTCAATCCAGACAAGTGTGCAGTGGTTCATTTTGGTAGGTCAAATTTGAAGACAAAATATAATATTAATGGTAAGACTCTTGGCAGTGTGGAGGACGTGAGAGATCTTGGGGTCCATGTCCAAAGGACACTCAAAGCTGCGGCACAGGTTGACAGTGTTAAGAAAGTGTATGGTGTGTTAACATTCATCAACCATGGGATTGAGTTCAAAAGCCACAAAGTAATGTTACAGCTTTATAAGACCTTGGTCAGACCCCACTTGGAGTGTTCACTTCTGGTCATCTCACTACAGGAAGGATATGGATACTATAGAAAGGGTGCAGAGGGGATCTACAAGGATGTTGACTGGATTGGGGAGCGTAACTTGTGAGAACAGATTGAGTGGACTCGGCCTTTTCTCCTTGGAGTGACGGAGGATGAGAGGTGATCTGATAGAGGTGTATAAGATGATGAGGGTCATTGATCATGTAGATAGTCAGAGGCTTTTTCCCAGAGCTGAGATGGCTAACACGAGAGGACACAGTTTTAAGGTGCTTGGAAGTAGGTACCAGGGGATGTCAGGGTTCAGTTTTTCCACAAAGAGAGTGGTGGGTGTGTGGAATGCACTGCCGCTGGTGGAAGTGGATACAATGGGGTCTTTTAAGATAGGTACATGGAGCTTAGAAAAATAGAGGGCTATGCGCTGGGGAAATCCTAGGCAGTTTCTAGAGTAGGTTACATGCTCGGCACAACATTGTGGGCCGAAGGGCCTGTAATGCGCTGTAGATTTCTATGTTCTATGTTCTAACGCTTTCTTGTCATTGTTCAGGACAAGAAAAAATTGCAGTCCCTCTTCATTCAGTGCAAACAGCATGTTGGCAATTCAGTTACTAAAAACACAATGGCTACTTTTAAAATAGGACTGAGTTATTTAGGGTGACATCTAAGTATGTTTGTTACAATCATGGACTCCCGAAGCTGGAACGTTCCCTTGCAAAAAGAGGTTGAATGCATACAGCAGGTGTTTGCTCTCATTCATCATATACGATCATATGAAATAACTACTGATCATTTGTAATCGATATTGTCCCCGTAGCTTGGCCGATTACAATTGCACGGTTTTGCTACTTTATCTCATATGTTGAAGACCCGCTCCGCCTCCAGTTGACGTCTGCCATTTGCGGAAACAGACCGCAGTAGAAATGGCGATGAATTTTGAGGAGGACGCATCACGTCCTAATGAAACAGGAGGGGATGACAAAGAAGCTTTAACCTGCCCCGTTTGCTTAGAAATTTTTGAAAATCCGATGCGAATTGAATGTAACCATATGTAAGTAACCATTTTATGTTTTTTTTCTCTCTTAAACACGTCTTGATTGGTAGCCAGCTTGGAGGTTCCTTTAAACTTGCCGAAATATATTTGTCTGTGGGAGAAAATTAACGACAGTCTGCTTTCTTCAGTGGATCTTTAAAGCTAAATATAACATTCAGTATGTTGCAGTGAGTGCGCTAATATGTCAGTATCGTTTTATGATCTATTAGGTTTACAAAGGATTCGGGGAACTGGAATTTCTTCTCTTTTTCTGTTTCCGCTCTGTAAATCCTAAAACAATATTATTTCTTCTTCTTCTTACAGAAACATCATTTAGTTACGGGTATACTAAATATTTAAAATTCGCTGCAGCCGGATCAATGATCTAGTTGATTTTGGTTTCGACGCATTTGAAACTATGGAATACTTCAATCGCATTTTCATTTTATCACGTAACATCCTGAAAGCTGGTGACTCATTTTAGTGGCTGTATTTTGCATATAAGGGTATAAGTAGGACTTGATTTTTCGACATTTTATTTTTGGATCAGTTCTGGATTGTTCCTTGGAAAATTTGTGTATATCTATTTTACTTTCACTTTCTGAGCTATCACGAGAGGCTGTTAGGTGGTTTCTCTGGAGCGTCGGGACTCGGGACTCTGAGGTGGAGAGCTCTGAGCAACACATACAAAATGCTGGAGGAACCCAGCAGGCCTGCCGAAGGGTTTCGGCCTGAAACGTCGACGGTACTCTTTTCCATAGGCACTCCCTGGCCTGCTGGAGTTCCTTCAGCATTTTGTGTGTGTGGCCCGGATTTCCAGCATCTGCAGATTTTCTCTTGTTTGTGATGGGAGATCTCTGATAGAGGTTTGCAAGATTATGAGAGGCATAGGTAGGGTGGATAACTCTGTTTCGCAGGGTTGAAATGTCTAATATCAGAGAGCATAGATTGAAGGTGGGGGGGGGGGTTATTTCCAGGGGTCGACCATACCTGGTATGGTGGGAGAGACAAATATACTAGAGGCTTTTAAGAGATGTTTGGATATGCAGATGGAGGGATTAGTGTTTGGGTGCTTTTGATTTGCTTTTTAGCTGGTTTGGCAAAACATTGTGGGCTGAATGGCCTATTCCTGTGCTGTACTGTTCTATATTCTATGTCACTTTCTGCTATTGAAACAAAATTGGTAATGACAGGAATGGGTGGAATAATGTTAGATCCACCAACCTGTCCACACTATCTGGGCTAGATGTGGATTGACCCTACTGAGCCTCCAGTCTCTGGAGGTATTTAAACAGGTATAAGAAATCATCATGAGGCATTCTACTGAGGCGTCACACCCAGAATGCCCTGACAACTTTTTACAGTAGGTGGAGGTGGGAGTAGAACATTATCTGTTTCGGTATCCATGTATTTGCAGTCAGGAATGAAAATGGGCATGAGCAAAATTGCAATGCCTAAATAGAACAAATCGTGTTATCATTGGGGTAGGGGCTCACATACACCAGACCAATGCAGGTTTAAAGGTGAAACTTACAGAAAACAGTATGGTAGCGTAGTGGCTGGCATAAAGCTTTACAGTACTAGCTATCCGGGTTCAATTCCCGCTGTTGTCTATAACGATTTTGTATGTTCTCCCCATGACCACGTGGGTTTCCTCTGAATGCTGTAGTTTTCTCCCACAGTCCAAAATCATACTGGCTGAAAGGTTAATTGGTCATTGTGATTTGTCCCATGATTAGGTTAGGGTTGTTGAGTGGCACACCTTGAAGGGCTGGAAAGGCCTACACCATGCTGTATCTCAATAAATAAATAAATCCTGTGTGACATTCTCATATCCCCTCACATGTTTTTTCCCATTTCCCAGTTTCTTACTGTCGATATCTTCTGCCTCCTATGCAAATCAGAATGCACCCTGTTCCAGAAAACCAAAATTTCTCTTCACCTCCCTACCTCACCATTTGTCCTTCATCCTGCCATCTCTCTTGCTCTCTATCCCTTTCCTTCCATCTCTTTTGCCAGTGAACTCTTCCCTCCAGCCCTCCTCTCTATCTACATTTCAACCTGACTTCCCTGGTTTTGTCCATCGAGCCCTTTGATTTATTGGTGGTTAAGATTATGTCTCAAAAGTAGTGGTGCCTTCTTCATGTCTTGCATTTATACAATTAATGCTATCCATTCTCCTTTGAATTGTTAATCTTTCGAAGATAATTTTGACTTTCATTGTCTACAATGCTATTTCGTGACTCACTTACTACTTGTATAGTTACTCAAAAAATACTTTTAACTAGCAACATATACAAAATGTTGGAATAACTCAGGAAGTCAGGCAACATCTACGAAGGGGACTAAGCAGTTGACATTCAGGCTGAGCTACTTCATCAGTACAGATCTGATGAAGGGTCTAGGCCCGAAATGTTGGCTGTTTATTTCCCTCCATAGATGGTGCCTGACTTGTTGCACGTTCCTCAGAATTCCCAGAATCTGCAGAATCTCTTGAGTGTATATCCTTTTAATTGACATTTTGGTGCCATTATTGAATAACTGATTCTGATTGTACATTAACTTTTCAAACTCAAATAAAATGCAATCTTGTTTATGTGTAGATTTTGCAGCAATTGCCTATCTGCACTACAGAAGCCAAAAAAGCCGATTTGTGCTGTATGTCGCTTTCCTCTGAAAGGTGCAACTCGGGCTATTGAAATTGAGAGGAAATTAGAAGTAACCCTTACAAGCTGCAGTGGTTGTGGAACGCAGGTCGGTGTTGTCTTTTTCGATGGTATAAACAGAGAGACTGGATGAATTGATTACTCTGGTTCACTTTATTGACTTGTGCATTTAATATTTTGGAAGTAATTATACCTCAGCGGGTTACAAGATGATTGTCATCTACTTTGAATACAGGATATGTTTTCTCATCATAAGGCCTAAAAGATAATGACACCATTCGTTTTTAAAAGGATTAATTTTTAAAAATAACAGGCCATAACATGTGTGTCTGGATGCCTCTAAGCATTTTATCCAAGAAGGGCTGGCAAACCCTCAAGAACCAGAGTCGTGTTTCACTAAAACTGAGCCACGCGGAAGCTATAACTGGGAAATATATATAAAAAAAACTTCATTTACACAACAAACCTACATGAGAGGAGGGGAGAGAGAGAGAGAAAACCAAGAGTATCTCAGTCTCCCGGCACAATGTTTTGTACCTTTTGAGCACAAAGATAAAAAATAAATGATTAACTGCAGTTTTAATTGCTATAATTAGCTACATAACTTTAACATTTGTGTTTTAGTCAGGTAGATTTACAGTTATATATTCATAATGGCAACACATCCCAACCAGCAGAAACCTTTTGAAATGTTTACTGCTGGTGTCTGTTCCAAAAGCCTCAGTGCAAACTGCAGATACCCAAAATATACCTCTTTTGTAGCAGACATCCCACATCTCCCGGAAATTCCGGGAGTCTCCCGCATATTATTAGTGACTCCCTGATGCCTGCAAATTATATACAATGTCATGGAAATCAATTTTTTTGAGAGCGAGCGACAGAGCCCGAGAGAGAAAGCAAAAGAGAAAGTGCAAGAGCGACCACAAGAGAAAGCGAGAGCAAGCAAGGGGGGAGGGACGGGGAGAGAGAGAGAGAAATAGGGAGAGCGCGAGAGCAAGCAAGCGAGAGCGCGCGAGCAAGAGAGAAAGCAAGTGAGAGAGAGAGAGTGAGCAAGAGCGTGCCATGGGAGAGTGTTCCAAAAAAAGAAAGTATAAATCGTATGTCACCCCAGACTACCCTAAAGTGAACCCCTGCCTAATAGGGGTCAAAAATAATGACAGTGTTGCTCGCTGCGCTGTTTGCAACAGTGACTTTTCTATTGCCCATGGTGGGTTAAGACTGTAAAAGACATGTTGAGGTGAGTTTAACAGGTGTCATTTGTTCATTAGCTTAGCTAACGTTATTTAAACTAGCTGGCTGGCTGCTAAGGAGCTACTCTATTGCAGACATTCCACCTCTCCCGGAAGTCTCCTGCAAATTGATGGTGCTACCTCCCTGAAATGAGTTTTTGCAGGGTGGGATGTCTGTGATAGTGTTGAAGAATGGCTAACCAGAAGGTTGAATGACAAAATAGATCTGTCCTGAACTGTGCCTTAAGTGGTAGAGATACATATTTAATACTGTGTTAATAGCAGGCACAGTCATCTATTATCTTTCTGTATTTAGTTTCAATGGGACTGTATCTGAATGCCCACACCCAATAATTGAGTTCACTAGCAAAAAGTATCAGAAGTTAAATTATGTGTAGTTTTTTTCCTCTGAAGGCTGATTCACATTTTAATTAATTTCATAACCTCAGAATGAGCCATGGCAGCCGAAAGATTATTAAATGGCAAGTACCTTTTTTAAAGGGTTAGCAACTTTGCATCCACTGTCTCATGCATCAGTTCTGATTTCAAAAATAATGATGAAGAATGGCTCCAGTTCCTACGCCTAATTTGTTCCATTAATGATCCAAAGAAATAAGCAAATTATCAGGCAACACACATAAAAAATGCTGGTGAACACAGCAGGCCAGGCAGCATCTATAGGAAGAGGTACAATCGACATTTCGGGCCGAGACCCTTCGTCAGGACTAACTGAAAGAAGAGATAGAAAGAGATTTGGAAGTGGGAGGGGGAGATCCGAAATGATAGGAGAAGACAGGAGGGGGAGGGATGGAGCTAAGAGCTGGAAAGTTGATTGGCAAAAGGGATACGAGGCTGGAGAAGGGAGAGGATCATGGGATCCTCTGGGCTCCCCTCTCCCTTTCTTTCTCCCTAGGCCTCCTGTCTCATGATCCTCTCCCTTCTCTAGCCTCTCGTATCCCTTTTGCCAATCAACTTTCCAGCTCTTAGCTCCATCCCTCCCCCTCCTGTCTTCTCCTATCATTTGGGATCTCCCCCTCCCCCTCCCGCTTTCAAATCTCTTACTATCTCTTCTTTCAGTTAGTCCTGACGAAGGGTCTCAGCCCGAAACGTCGATTGTACCTCTTCCTGTAGATGCTGCCTGGCCTGCTGCGTTCACCAGCATTTTTTATTTGTGTTGCTTGAATTTCCAGCATCTGCAGATTTCCTCATGTTTGCATAACCAAATTATCAGAGTACTCTGTGATCCACACTTCTGCTTTTATCCATATCATGGCAAATATAAGAGAAATATAACCATTGTAAGTCCAGAGAAATGTATATAACTTTGTTTAAGCCACCACACTTATATTTTCTAGCCAAACAGCAAATTTGTTGAATTATCTTGGCCATTGAGCTGGTGTTCATTCCCATTCAAGAAAATTGCAGGCGATTTGTGTCTTTTGATGCAGTATTTTAAAAATACTTTTGTGTGTTTGATTCATCTAGCACCTTGCACATCGTCAGAATATATCCAGTACAGCTAATAAAGTGGTTGTATAACCAGAAATAACTGTGCTTGAATTTACTGTAAATTTGCATTTATTGTAGATTTGGTATTTAGGTTTGCAAACTGACATAGTACAAAGGTATTATATGCAGCAGGATATGTCAATCTGAAGGTAGTGACATTCTTAGGTGATTTTTCCAGCATTCTTGCAGTTTAACTCTGTGACTGTTTTTTCTTTAATGTCATTATTTTTGTTTTCAAATTGATCCAGGTTTACATGAATAAGTTGCGATCCCATAATGCATCATGTCCAAAATATCAGGACTTTATTTCGGAGGGAGTGAAAGCATCCATGAAAGATCAGCATCCCAGTCTTAGGTGACTATTTTCAAGTATTATGGCTTCTTTTTCATTCTAAGTCACGACTATTAAACTATAATCTTATTTTGTTCTGTTTTGTTTTTTCAGAGGCAATATTTTAAAGATAATTTAAGCAAATGGACTGCAGTGTTTATTAGACTGAATTTTATGTTTGTTGCTTGATTGTTGGGCAATTGTCTTTTCATTGTTTAAAGAGGCCAAGAGTCCTTATAGTTATAAAGAAGATGATCCATTCAGTATTAAAATAGATTTTGCTTGTCATGAAAAACTGCACTTCCAACATGGTCTACACTAGCTGTGAGCCATTGGGGTGGTAAAATAGAATGGGAATTGCATTTAAGCAGGCATGGGATGCCAGTGAACACATTTGACCATCTCCATGCATTATTGTGTCAGGTGCACAGAGAAGCCAAAAAGAAAATCACAAGACTTCTATCCTTATGGCAAATAGCCTTCAGTTTAAGCAAAGTTTTTATATATAAAAATTATACTGTGCCTCATATAAGCATTGTGCTATGTCAAAAGTTCTGTTGAGGTAGAGCATTGTTATTAACACAAATACCGATTAAATTGAAATATAGATGGTACTGCTGAGAATACTTATGAAATTTCACTTAATGTATTGAACACACTAGAACTGGAATTAGTTGGAATTGAGAGAGTGATCATGATAATAAGAGACTGGGCGGAGGTTGCATTGGAGCCAAGTCTATGCACTTTTTTTAGATTCACATCCAGGAATATAAAGCTGGGGTTATTCTGTGATTATTGAGTGGCACAAGGTGCTCTACCCATTTTCCACCCCTTCAGACAATAAAAGCATCTAATGCTCTAACTACTACAGCAGTGGAAATCATTTAATTCTGTACAGGTTGTAAATGAAGACTATAGTTTTCCTCTGCTGGATTTTGTTATATGGTTTTTATAACTACATACATTTTGCCTTTTTTTTTATAGCATGCCCAATCGATTTACTTTTACTTGTCCATTCTGCAATGCAAAAAACTTGGACCAAGATAGCTTGGTTGAACATTGTATTTCAAGCCATACTGGAGAATATGCAAAACGGGTAAGATTTAACAAAGAAAACTTACTGAATGGGTTGACCCAAGATACTTTATTGCTATAATATCGCTCTTCCTTGAAGAAACAATTTAATTTTGGAGTATATAGTTTAATTATAATATTCAAATTTAACACAAAACTGCCCTTAGCTTGAGGTATGATGTAATTGGTGGCAATATATTTGTCCTCTAAGTCACCATGATATGATAAACTATTTTTAAGTGTCTTTATCTAAATATTGATGATGATTGAGTTCAGTTTGTAAAAACAAAAGTTACATTTTAATTGATTTAATAAATGTAAGACATTTTTTTGTAATCAATTCACTCAGGATTATTTAGAGCTCAGATCTATCCTGTTCTTGAATTGACAGCTGAAAATTGAGTACAACATTGTAGTGCATTTTTTAAATCCATGCTCTTAAAAGTATAATTTTTCCATTGGCTACATAAGAATCAATTTAATCCATTTCATTTGTGAGCATGTGGCCAAGTGGTTAAGGCATTGGACTAGCAATCTGAAGGTCGTGAGTTCGATCCCCAGCCGAGGCAGCGTGTTGAGTCCTTCAGCAAGGCACTTAACCACACAGTGCTCTGCGACGACACCGGTGCCAAGCTGTATTGGCCCTAGTGCCCTTCCCTTGGACAACATTGGTGTCATGGAGAGGGGAGACTTGCGGCATGGGCAACTGCCTGTCTTCCATACAACTTTTGCCCAGGCCTGCTCCCTGGAGAGTGAAGACTTTCCAGATGCAGATCCATCGTCTCGCAAAACTAACGGATGCCTTTATTTATTTATTTAATCCATTTCATACAAATTTTATGCTGTATTTCACCCGTTCTAAATGTTGACAAGATTATTATTTTAGTTGTGCCTTTTGTGTTAATATACATAATTCAGTGCCTACATGTAGAAACCATAGAAACTACAGCACACAAACAGGCCTCTTGGCCCTTCTTGGCTGTGCCGAACCATTTTCTGCCTAGTCCCACTGACCTGCACACGGACCATATCCCTCCATACACCTCCCATCCATGTATCTGTCCAATTTATTCATAAATGTTAAAAAAGAACCTGCATTTACCACCTCAACTGGCAGTTCATTCCATACTCCCACCACTCTCTGTGAAGAAACCCCCCCTAATGTTCCCTTTAAACTTTTCCCCCCTCACCCTAAACCCATGTCCTCTGGTTTTTTTCTCCCCTTGCCTGAGTGGAAAAAGCCTGTTTGCATTCACTTTATCTATACCCATCATAATTTTATATACCCCTATCAAATCTCCCCTCATTCTTCTACGCTCCAGGGAATAAAGTCCCAACCTATTCAACCTTTCTCTGTAACTGAGTTTCTCAAGTCCCGGCAACATCCTTGTAAACCTTCTCTGCACTCTTTCAACCTTATTTATATCCTTCCTGTAATTTGGTGACCAAAACTGAACACAATACTCCAGATTCGGCTTCACCAATGCCTTATACAACCTCATCATAACATTCCAGCTCTTATACTCAATACTTCGATTAATAAAGGCCAATGTACCAAAAGCTGTCTTTACGACCCTATCTACCTGTGACGCCACTCTTAGGGAATTTTGTATCTGTATTCCCAGATCCCTCTGTTCCACTGCACTCCTTGGTTTGTCCTTCCAACGCACAATACCTCACACTTGTCAGTATTAAACTCCCTCTGCCATTTTTCAGCCCATTTTTCCAGCTGGTCCAAGTCCCTCTGCAGGATCTGAAAACCTTTCTCACTGTCTACTACACCTCCAATCTTTGTATCATCAGCAAACTTGCTGATCCAATTTACCACATTATGATCCAGATCATTGATATAGATAACAAATAACAATGGACCCAGCACTGATCCCTGTGGCACACCACTAGTCACAGGCCTCCACTCAGAGAAGCAATTCTCTACCACCACTCTCTGGCTTCTTCAATCGAGCCAATGTCTAATCCAATTTACCACCTCTCCATGTATACCTAGCGACTGAATTTTCCTAACTAACCTCCCATGCGGGACCTTGTCAAAGGCCTTACTGAAGTCCATGTAGACAATATCCACTGCCTTCCCTTCATCCACTTTCCTGGTAACCTCCTCGAAAAACTCCAATAGATTGGTCAAACATGACCTACCACGCACAAAGCCATGTTGACTCTCCCTAATAAGTCCCAGTCTATCCAAATGCTTGTAGATTCTGTCTCTTAGTACTCCCTCCAATAACTTACCTACTACCGACGTTAAACTTACTAGCCTATAATTTCCCGGATTACTTTTTGATCCTTTTTTAAACAACGGAACAACATGAGCCACTCTCCAATCCTCCAGCACCTCACCTGTAGACAGCGACATTTTAAAAATTTCTGCCAGGGCCCCTACAATTTCAACACTAGTCTCCTTCAAGGTCCGAGAGAACACCCTGTCAGGTCCCGGGGAATTATCCACTTTAATTTTCCTCAAGACAGCAAGGACCTCCCCCTTTTCGATCTGTACAGTTTCCATGATCTCACTACTTGTTTCCCTTAATTCCATAGACTGTATGTTGAGCTAGTAGCTGTTCAGATAAAAGTTAATGAAAAAATACAAAGCTGAGTATAGAACAGAAGAGGTTTCCTGTTGGGATGAAAGTTTCCAAGGGTTATTATTGGTGCCCACAATTATAGTTCAGATTTACCTGGATTTGGGTGATGGATTGAATTTAATTTAAGGCAATAATGACCTTCAAAAGGTCTAAGACACCGGGGCTACAACGTAATGTAGTGAAGTCGTATAGTTTAGTAAGGAGAATGGGAAAAGCATTATGTGATGATACCATTTTCTAGGATCTAAGAAATATGGGAATATTTGGGATGCACATGCACCTTGTATTGCAGATACTGTTTAAGAGGTACACGGGATTGAGAATTTCTAAAGGGTATTTTGTTTACAGAAAGCATGGAAATTGTGAAAAACCTTAATATAAAAGATTAGTCATGATACATCTGGAGTATTGTGTGCAATGTTTGCTGTTGTACTCTTGAAAGAATGACAAGGCCTTAGAGGGTCTCTAGTGGAGACCTCCCAGAATGATGGCAGGTTTTAGAAATTTTAGTTAGATAGGGGGAAAATATGAGTAACTGAGGTTGTTTTTCTTCATGCAGAAAAGGATAGCAAAAGTTTGATAGAATTGCATCAGAATTTTTGGATTTAAAAATGGATTAAAAAGGGGAAACTTTCTGCAGGCAGATGGACATGATCTTATTGAATAGCATAGCAAACTCCAAGGACGGAATGGCCTATTTCTCAATGGTTCTTGACGTGGATTTTAATTACTAATAGACATACAAATAGGTAACTAGTTGATTAACCCAAGAATCATTTCTTGGCCCCATTAGTTGAAAACCTGGAAGAACGAACAATAATCAATGTTTCCAGATTTGTAGATAATACGAAAATGGGTGTTTTGAGAGATGTACTGTGATTCTGCATTGGAATATGGTTTGAGTGTGTGAGCAAAAGACTGACAAATGGAGTTTAACAGATAGAAGTGTGAGGTCATACATTATGGTAAGAATTAAAAGGCAGATTATTATCTGGATTGAGAGAAGCTACAAGTGAGTGAAATACAGAGGAATCTAAATGTTCTGGTAAGTTAATTGTAAAAAGTTAGCAGACAGGTCCAACAGGTACTTGAGCCAAATGACACTCTGGTCTTTATTGCATAGAGGTTGGAGTTTAAAAATAAGAGGGGTATTGTTACAGTTGTATAGCTGGAATACTGTGCAGATATTTAGTCCTCTTGCCTAAATGAAACGATACGGTAACATTGGAAGCTGTACAGAAGGGATTCGCACTGCTAATTCCTGGGCTGTGAGGGTTGTCCTATCAAAAGAGTCTACAGTAAATAGCTTGGACCTGTATTCTTTGCAGTTAGAAGAATGAAGGGTGGCCTTATTCACACATATGAGATCTTGTGTGTGATCTTATCGAGGAAACATATCCTTGCCGATATTCCAGCAGAATACTTATCTTTGCATGTCTCTAATTTTGCAGGAAATTGCTGGAAGTTATCAACTTCAGTGTATTGGAACTTAAACTGATCCTTTGCTCTTCACACATATTTGCAATTGACTTTTTTAAAGATCTCTGAAAAAGACTACTGTGCAATTCCTGTGTCTTTGGTTTTTGGTTAAGTTGAAAGGGGAAAGTTTAAAAGGACCCAAGGAGAAATTTCCTCACCCAGAGGGTGGTGGGTAGACGGAACAAGGTGCTAGAGGAAGTTGTAAAGGTGGGTACAATTATAATGTTTGATATATCTTGGCAAGTATATGGATGGAAAAGGTTGTGAGGGATATGGGCCAAACATGGTATATGAGACTAGCATGGGTGAGTTGGGCTGAAGGACCTGGTTGCCTGCTGTATAGCTACTATTGTGCTCTTATTTCTTCCAAGGTTTGCCCTATTTGCTCTTCCATGCCGTGGGGTGACCCAAACTTCAAAAGTGCAGACTTGATACAACACTTGAAAATTCGTCATAGATTTTCATATGACACTTTTGTGGTATGTACTTTCTAGTTTCAAATAACTTAAGTGTAAATAATAATAAAGGAAAGCCCTCTTACAGTGAGCTACGTTTACAAGCCACTAATCTTGGTGAAATGTCTTGGCTGTGAGGGTCCCTTTACATTCAGGTGATACTTGTGCCATCCAAGGGTACACCTGGGAAATTGGTCATTTGGAGAGGCTGTAAACTCCAATGGAAGATTTGAGGCTGGAACGAAGGCCGGGAAGTGTTTGCCCTTCCCTTTGTAGTAGAGATCAGAGGATATAATTGTGACCTCTTTTTGAGGTTGCTAATGATCTATTTCTCATAACTTGGTTTGTTTCTTTTTGAGATCCTTATGCTAATCAAAAATGCTCCAATGTGTCTCTGTAGCAGGAGATCTGGAATTTCCCATAGGAAGTTCCATGTGGATCCCTTAAGTGTAGCAGGTGTGGAGTATTATCTTTCCGAAACCTCACACTTCAGTACAGTGTAATACTTCTTCACAGTGCTGCACTTTAGGATACCACCTTTCAAAAGAAATGTTAAATAGAGATTCTGCCTGGCTTCTCAACGAACTAAGATAGTTAAACACTGATATTTTGCTGGAATTTGTCCATAATCAACAGCCTAACTAATGATGTAGATATCTAAACAGAAAATAATCTGCAGATGCTGGGATCAAAGCAACACTCACAACACGCTGGAGGAACTCAGTGGACTGCCCGACCTGCTGAGTTCCTCCAGCGTGTTGTGAGTGATGTAGATATCTAGTTGTTTGCTATATTCCTTACATAATTATAAATGCAGTTGAGAGGTACTTAATTGGTTTTAAACTACTTGGGTGTAGTCCTGTGTGAATGGCACAATTTAAACACAAGTTTCTTTGGGTGTGGTACTGTGTGAATGGCACAATTTAAACACAACCTGGTTTATAAATTGTTTTTAAATTAGATTTGGTTTTCATCTTGCCTTTCATCCAAAGAATTTCTCGAACCAAAGCCCTCATCAATAGCTGTGCGATCTGTACCTCTCAATAGCTACCAAGTTGTTAAGCAAATGATTGTATATAATATACTCCTTTTTTGTTTTACAGGATTATAATGTGGATGAAGATGAAATGCTCCAGGAAGCCATTGAACTATCACTTCAAGATAGAAGTATGAGATATTAGGGAACTAATTTTTCTCATGAATTAACAGTTGAAGTTCATCGAATGAGTACTGCTCTATAGGTTTTATATGTAATTAAATCTTTCCTGTGCACTTTTGATGATTCTTCAGTTACACGTAAAAATATGTTGGGGTGGGAATTATATTAGCAGATCTAACATACTAAGGTACCCATTATATCAAATAAATATTTATCTGAAGGTTATTACAGCACTTTAATCTTTGATGTTTGGTAATGGATATAATTACTTTTGATTAAATCCCCATTATAATGCCTTGTAATTTGTATTAATGCCCAGCTTGAAATAGCTTTTGAAAAGATCAATAAAATATTGGTTGGATTTCAGGTATGGACTGAATTGGCTAATGCTTCTTTATTACTACTAATAAGTTAATGTTTTTTTCTATTTATATGTGTAAAATTCACTCTTCCATGACTTAATTGGTACTTTTATAAAACATCTTCACTGGGACAATGTCAGCATCTGAGTAGAAAGAAATTTGTCATTCTATCCTCAGGAATGCAACACTACCATAGGAATAAACAATGACAACTTCCAGTCCCACAGCCAAACCATGCCAGAACTTATGCACTGTTCAAACTTTCTCCTATTTATGCACATCTGATTCTAATCTTTTATTCTCCATTTCCTCAAGTGATAAGCTGATTTTTCACATAAATTTATTTACATTGATTTTCTCAAATACTCTCTTTCAGTGGTTTCCTCAAGTAAACATGATTTACTTCCACTTGGTTTTGTGGTGGCAGATGAGACCCACAGATGTTATTACCAGGGCCTCAATATCCCTTAATAACCAAGGTTCCTTAAACCTGTTAGCTTTGCCTTTCATTCAAACAAGAATATACAGACAATGTACTCTCAGTGTTTCTCTTTTGAAAGCTTCCCATTTAAGCAAGCATCTCTTTGCTGGTAAACAACCTATCCCAATCCATGCCTGCCAGATCTGATGCTATCAAGACTGGTCTTATTCCAACTTAAGATCTCAACCAGAGGACCAATTCTCCATAATTATCTTGAAACCTCTGAGTTCAGGGGTTCAGCACGGGTCTAACAACCCTGACTGGATCTTAGAAAATAGTTCTTCCACCAATGCCGACTGAGGAAGATTTCCTCAGAAACGTCATTCCTTCCAGAACCCAAGTTTTAAACTGAATGTAATTGCCCTAAACAGCACAGCAGAGGGAGCTGGATGTAAGTGATTTTGAGCTCAGACTGTGACTCCAGCTGTGCATCACTAAATTGATGAGTAGCCTTTGGTTATCTCTACTTCATGGAGATACTGTTGTGTTCAGCACCACTGTCTGCATCTCTTCCCCCCCCCCCGCCCACCCGGGTGCAAATGTCAAAGATGCACTGGAAGAGCTACTGGGGCCTGTACAAAACCAGCTTTGGAATGGTCTCTTCATATTTGCAGGAGCCTTAAATCAAGTTAACCTTTTTAAAATTTATTTAGGGATACAGCACAGAGTAGGCCCTACGCCACCCCAGCAACCCCACAACCCCGATTAACCCTAACCTAATCACAGCACTATTTACAATGAATCACTAACATGCCTGATCTGCCTTTGGACTGTGGGAGGAAACTGGAGCACCCAGGGAAAACCCACACATAACTTGGAGAGGACGTACAGAGACTCCTTATAGAACGGTGTCATAGTTGAACTCGGAACTCTGGAATACTGTCACACTAATCACTAGCTGTGCTACTGTGGCACCAAGCTGGACATTTTACCCAAACTCCACCAATACCTCGTGATTGCCACAAGGGGAATAAACAGACTGGACCATGATTACACAAACAGACGTGGTACTCATCAAAGTCACCCCACACCCTCATCCCTGGCCAGATGTTGGTAACGTTAATCCCAGCATACCAACCGCTGCTGAAAACGGGTAAACCAGTCAAGAGCACCATCACTATTTGGCTTAATGAAGCAATCTCTATGCTTCAGGACTGTTTTGAACAGACCAACTGGCAGATGTTCAAGGAGGTACTACAAACGGACTAGGCACAGAGCTCAAGGAATAAGCTTCATCTGTCATCAGCTGCATCAGTAAGCGTGTAGACAACGTTGGTACTTCAAGAATAGTCATCTCACGGCCCAACCAGAAAACCAAGCTGAATGTAGAGGTGTGCTCCTTACTAACAGCCTGGAAACTCTGGTAATAGAACAGCTCTCAGAATAGCCAGGAGAAATCTTAACTTAGGCATCAAGAGGGCAAAGAAAGCCTCTGCCCAAAACAAAATATGAATGCTCTCCAGTGTACGTGGCTGGGCATCAAGGGAATTACAGACTACACAAGGAGAAGCAGCATCGACTGTACCAGCGATACCTCCCTCCCTGACGCCCTAAACAACTTTTATGTGTGCTTCAAGGCACACAACACAATGCTGGCCACAAAAACTATAACCCCTTCCTAGAGGAGCAGCCACTACCTTATCAGCAGCAGGCGTGAGAAGGACTCCGCAAAGAGCCAACACCCTTAAGGTAGCTGGGAGAGACAACATCCCAGGCCGAGTACTCAGGGAACGTGCACACAAGCAACCTGACTGTTTCATGGGCATCTTCAACACTTCATTCATCTAGGCAGCTGTCCCCACATGCTTCAAATCAGCCACCATCATCCCCATAGCAAAGAACTCCACACTTCTGAACTATTGCCCAGTGGCACTTATGGCAATCATGATAAAGTGCTTGTAATAGCTGCTAATGGCACGCATCAAAATCTCCATTCATTCCACACTGGACACTCATCAATATGTTTACTGTTAGAATCACTCTACAGCAGATGCAGCTGGTCTGACACGCCTAGAAAAAAAGGACAGATGTCAGAATGCTGTTTCTGGACACCTACTCCTACTCTTCGGTCTAAAAACATCTCCGTGCATCTGGGTGTTGGACTTCCTTACCAACAGACCTCAGATAGTCGGGATGCACAACTGCTCCTCCCTCCCCATCATCCTCAACACGGGTGCCCCCAGGGCTGTGTGCCGAGCCTACTGCTGTACATGGTCTACAGAGAGGAGGTGGAAGAGCTTGAGGCCTAGTGCCAGGCAAAAGAACCTCTTCCTCAATGTCAACAAAGGAAAATGTTTATCAACTTGAGGAGAACTCACACCACTTACCCCCTTTTTCATTGGTGGCTCAGCAATGAAAACTCCTGTGAGTGCACATCACACACGACCCCTCAGTCCCAGAACACACTATACACAATTAGGAAAGCTCACCATGCCTCAGCTTTCTGAGAAGGCTGAAGAGAACTGGACTTTGCACATCTATATTCACGTATACTCATTCTACAGATGCACAGTGGAGAGCATCCTAACAAGCTGTATCACTGCCTGGTACTGAAACTGCACTGCGGCAGACAGGGAGGCTCTACAACGGGTAGTCAAGACTGCACAACACATCACCAGCACCAGCTTACCTACCATCGAGGACAAATATACAGAAAGGTGCCAGAAAAGGGCCAGTTACAGCACAAAGGATCCTATCCACTCTGCTCATGTACTGTTTGTTTGACTCCTATCAGTGAGGAGACTATGTAGCATCCTTGCTAGGACCACCAGGCTCAAAAATAGTTACTCTCCCCAAGCAGTAAGACTGATCAACACCTAAACCTACTAGTTCAACCACTGACTTATTATTTCCCATTTGTCACCTTATGTACTTCCTGGTGTCACTTTATGGACATACAATCAATCTATGTATATAAGCTGTTTTTATTTATATTTATTATGTATTTTTATTATAATTAAAGTGTGCTTTTGTGGTTTTTTTGTGTAGATCAGATCTGTAGTAACAATTATTTCAGTCTCCTTACACTTGTGTGCAAGAAATGACATTAAACAATCATAGATCTTAAATCTTGAATGTTCTTCCTTCCTGGAAAGGTAATCACAAAGACAAGAAAGTCTGCAGATGCTGGAAATCCAAAGCAAATCACACAAAATGCTGGAGGAACTGAGTAGGTCCGGCAGTATCTATGGAAAAGATTAAACAGTTGACGTTTCGGGTCAAGACCCTTCTTCAGGACTGAGAAGGAAGGGGGTTGATACCAAAATAAAAAGGTGGAAGAGTGGAAACAGGTGCTAGCTGAGAGGTGATGAGTGAAGCCAGGTGGGTGGAAAAGGTCAAGGACTGGAGAAGGAAGAATCTGATAGGTTTTGACTGTTCCTCCACAGTTCCCTGTGGCAAAGATGTCCAAATAAATCTCTGAATGCAGGAATTCTTCCTCATCTTAATTGGATAGCCCATATGCTAAGACCATTCAGCTATAGTTCTGGACTCTCCTATTGGAGGAAAGATCCTCAAAGCTTTTACTTTGTCTGCTTTTATATGTAACATGTTCATTAAAATTCACCTCGCAGTATTCAAAATTTCAGTGAGTAGGTTGTGAGCCTGTTTAACCTTTCCTGAAAAAACAACCCGTCTAAACTCCAATGAAATATTCTTAATATGTTCTCATCAACCAGTTTTGGTCTCCCATAACTTTATGTGTACCCCACACAAATACTTAAAAATACAATGGATTTTATATTTATCTTTTGACTTCAACTGTAAATATAATGAAGTTTTGACTTTATAATTAAATCTGAAATATTTCAACTTCAATTATAAGATATTGGAGCAGAATTAGGCCATTTAGCCCATCATGTCTGCTCCACGATTTCATCGTGGCTGATCCATTTCCCTCTCAGCCCCAAACTTCTGCCTTCTTCCCGTATCCCTTCATGTCTGGATTAATTAAGCATTTATTCTCCTCTGCCTTAAATATAGCCAACTGGCCTCCACAGCCATCTATGGCAACAAATTCCACAGATTCACCCCGATAAAGAAATTCCTCCTCGTCTCTATTTTAAATGGACATCCTTTATTCTGAGGTTCTGTGCTCTGGTCTTAGACTCCCCAACCATAGGAAATATCCTCTCCACATCTACCCTTTCAAGTCCTTTCAACAATTGATAAATTTCAGTGAGATCACCCTCATTCTTGTGAATTCCAGTGAGTACAGGCCCAGAGCCATCAAATGCTCCTCATATGATAAGCCTTTCAATCCCAGAATCATGGCAGAATCTATTAATTCTTGAAAAATAATTTATAATGCTTCCACAATCGCTTCAGCCACCTCTTTCAAAACCCTGGGGTGTAGACCATCCTGTCCAGGTGATTTATCTACCTTCAGACTTCTCAGTTTCCCAAGCACCTTCTCCCTAGTAATGGCAACTTCATTCACTTCTGCTGCTGACACTCTTGAACTTCCAATATACTGCTAGTGGCTTCCACAGTAAGGCTGATGCAAAATACCTATTCAGTTCACCTGCTATTTCCTTCTTCCCCCATTACTACCTCTCCAGCATCATTTTTCAGTGGACCAGTATCTACTATCACCTCTCTTTTACACTTTATATATCTGAAAAAAACTTTTAGTATCTTTAATATTATTGGCTTGCTTACCTTCATATTCCATCTTTTCCTTCTTTATGACTTTTTAGTTGCCTTTTGTTTTTTTTTAAAGCTTCCCAATCCTCTAACTTCCCACTAATTTTTGCTCTATTATATGCCCTCTCTTTGGCTTTTATGCTGGCTTTGACTTCTCTTGTCAGCCATCGTGGCATCCACCTGCCTTTAGAATGCTTCTTCTTCTTTGGGATATAAATATACTTGGTGCCAAAATTAAAGGAACTTTGAAGGAAATGCTTGCAATCTTCCAGCATGGATTTGAGCATCATTGAAGGTGTGGACCAAGTTGCATGCTTGTTATTTATTTAATAAACTGTGTGTGAAAAGTGACTAAGACGATCAAGTTTGGAACAAGAAAACTAAAGAAAGGTTAAACAAGTTGGGTCTTTATTCTTTGGACCGTAGAAGGTTGAGGGGGGACTTGATAGAGGTATTTAAAATTATGAGGGGGATAGGTATAGTTGACGTGGATAGGTTTTTTCCATTGAGAGTGGGGGAGATTCAAACAAGAGGACATGAGTTGAGAGTTAAAGGGCAAAAGTTTAGGGGTAACATGAGGGGGAACTTCTTTACTCAGAGAGTGGTAGCTGTGTGGAACGAGCTTTCAGCAGAAGTGGTTGAAGCAGGTTCAATGTTGTCATTAAATTGGATAGCTATATGGACAGGAAAGGAATGGAGGGTTATGGGCTGAGTGCAGGTCAGTGGGACCAGGTGAGAGTAAGTATTCGGCACGGACTAGAAGGGCCAAGATGGCCTGTTTCCGTGCTGTAATTGTTATATGGTTATATATGGATATAACTGTCCTGTGCCTTCTGGATTGTTTAGCATAGAATATTTAAAAATAATTAATTTTTTCTTCCTCATTTGCTGTATGTGAGAAATATTTAATATGTTAAGAACAGAAAAGACTGGAAGTAATCAGTTGAGTAAGTAGCACTTATGTAGAGACACTGGTCAAAAGCCTTTCACCATATCTAGTATAAATTATAAACATGTTTTGAATTGCAGAGAAGGGGCAGGGTTGGGGAAAACAAAAGGAACAACTGTAGAATGAGATCAAGCAAGACCAATTGACAGAGTACTAAATTCTAGATAACTGGTGATGATTTGTTTAGAGGAGGTGTAAATGGATGGAGGTGAATGAGATTAGAGAAGGTGGTGGTGGGGGTGGTTAAAACACACAGCATTTACGAGAACACTGAAACAAAAGCAAATGTTGGGAATATTTGATGAGTCAGGTAGCAATTGTGGAGTGAGGAAAAACAGAATTTATACAACATGTTGAGGCCTTTCGTCTAAATTGGCATGGTTGGTTACCTAAAATTGTTGCTGTTACTGTTGAGTTCTGAGGACTACAGATTAGATGGATGAAAAAAGACTGCTCCTCATTCTTTAGCCAGAGGCAGAGATCAGAGTAGGAATGGGGTAGAAAATCAAAGTGATGGGAAACTGGAAACACAGGATCAGTAATATGATTTATTATGATCATTAATAATGTTATTTACACCAACTGCAGTTGGTATTAGAGAACATGGTCTCATGATTTTTCATGACATGTTCTCGACCTTTAAGGATACCTTTTATGGGCTCAATGGGAAATCCTGTTGCTTTGAGTCTGATTGCAGATTTTAAACCATGTTCAAGAACTGTATTAAATACCAGTAATGCATTTATCCAGATGCTGTCTTGAAAGTTTTGCCTTGCTTCATCATGATATAGAAACTAATCATGATATTTTCATCATTTTTATATGGGAGAATGTTTAATTGGACTATTGGGTTCATTAACAGCAAGATTACATTAATAGCTATTCAAACTGAAATTATTAATGGAGAGATGTTATACTAAATTTAACCAGCAGATGTCAGCCTTGGCAGTCTTTGAAATACAACCCTACAACCTGTAAAATGCATGCTTCACCATAAATTCTTAGAATTTTATTAAATAATCAATGTTGACATCCTAAAATTATTTTGTTAGTACAAGAAAATCTTCATCAATTAGTTCATTCTGTGAATGTCCCTAATATTGCATTTCAAAAATATCTACCACAATCTGGATCCATAGTTATGGAAATAACTACCTACTTGCAAAACAATAGATTGGTTTATTTCAGTATTTCAGAATAACATTTTATTGGTTCAGTGCCTGGTATTCTGGAAAACATTTCATAACTTTAGAGGAATTCACATAGTATAATCTCAGACTAAAGGGAAGCCGGTTCTTCTTTCTAACAACATACCAGTAACTCAGAATCCTGATTCACTGTAACAATGAAAAAGATGCTGAGCTCAGCACAGTACAGCAAGGCCCTACCTCAGGTACCAGTATTTGGTACTCCAATTGAATGGCCATTCTTTGCATGTGGGACTGAACACTGACTAAGGCTGGTTCTGTTCTTCCATTCAACTTCTCATAGAGTTCTAACATTGATTGTGTATCTGGTTGCCATTTTCCCATATCACCACCCCAGTATTCCCCACCCCTTCCACACAGCCCAAGTATTAATCTATAGAGCACAATTGGGTTTGAAACAAACAGTGAAGATACATGATAAAGAAAGCTGTGCAGAGGGAAACATTTAATGACAAAAAATTAATAGATTTAGTGAAGTGTCAAATTCATTGCAAGTGTATTTCAATACAAACAAATAAACTCATCCCCATTGAATCGAGAACAGTTAGAAGAATGTACTAATGTACTTATAAATTGGTGAAACTAGGAAGGGCTGACCAAGAGAGTCACGAAAAGTGCTTAGTTCATTAAAATATCATGGAAAAGTACAAAAACATGTTGGATTTACACTCAATTATTGAGATACAGTCCAGAATGGGCCCTTCTGGCCCTTCGAGCTGTACTGAGCAGCAATCCCAGATTTAGCCCTAGTTTAATCACAGGGCAACTTACAATGACCAATTACTGGTAACCTACCAAAAAGTACATCTTTGGACTCTGGGAGGAAACCAGAGCAACCGGAGGAAACCCATGCGGTCACACAGAGGACGTACAGAGGCGGCAGGAACTGAACTGTCACTGATACTGTAAAACTTTGTACCATTGTACTAACCATCTAACCACTACACCGGCATACTGCCCAGGTGTATAGAGAGAGAGGGGAGAGTGTGTGTGAGAGAGAGAGAGAGAGAAGGAGAGAAAGAGAGAGAGAGGGGGGGGGAGTGTGTGTGTGAGAGAGAGAGAGAGAGGAGAGAGAGAGAGAGAGAGAGAGAGGATTAGATTTCAAAACTATACAAATCTCCTTGTTAGGCTACAGTACAATACTGCACACAGTTCTTGGCCTCACACCACAAAACAGCATAATGGCCTTGAAGGAAGTATACCTGAGACCAAAAGACCATGAGGAAAGATTCTACGAATTAGGAATGAGTTTTCTGGAATTTAAGAAGCTGTGTAGTGAATTCATTAAAATTTTTTCCAAGATACTGTATGAAAGAGAACCAATACTATTGGTAGACAGAAACTACTTTTGTTGATTGAGGAGTTGAGGTAAAGGGATTGTGGGCTGAAAATTAAGGTGAAAATCAAGAAGTTGATCCTGAAATGCACTTAAAAGTTTAGAACTTCCTTCCACAAATATACTATGTTAATTTAAATCTGATATAACAGGTTTAGTTTAGATACGAAGTGAAGTTATGTGAAGTTAAAGATGAACCTTGATGGCAAAAGATGAGTCTCATGGGATGTATTGTGCTGGTGCGTTAGGAGGTTGACCTTCAACGGCTGATTCTATCCTAGACTAAATACTGAAAATAATTTTGTTAACAAATGCAAAATACACAATTACCTTGGTCTTTTCAGTGTTATCAATTTTATTTTTGGAAACTACTTCGACCATAAATCGGGAAAATTGAGGGGGAAAATCATTAAACATTTCCCTTTTAACTATTGTAACCCAAGGCGATGTCTGAAAAAATGTTGTTGCTCAATATGAATGTTATTCTAACCACAGAATTAAAAAAAAATCGATGCGTTGCTTCATATTAAAGTGCTAATATTGCCCGCTTTCCAAATATGGGCAACATGCCTCGAAAGTGTCGCCGAAGGTGTCTGCAGACGCATGCCTTTTAAACATGTTTTGCTTTATGCTACCATAGCGTCAAACTCTGTCATTAGCCGAATGGAAAACAAAGAGCTTCTCTAATATTTTTGCGTTGCTGATTCGATGAATCAGTGCGCAATCTCTTCAACCATCTGCCCCGTAGGCAGGGACTTCCTCTGCACTTGTACCGACTCCCGACAAAAGAACCCCCGACTCGGAATACTTTTCGCAGTCTGCACCTGTACTGAGACGCCTGCCCTACCTGCCCTCACACCTGAATGACATCAACAGCGGAACGCCAGGCAGGTGCATCCTGTCCTGACACGTGGCTCGAAGCCTGAGGGGACAATGTCTGAGGAAATCTGAGTCACAAGCCAATGTTTTGTTTGCATGGATTTTGTTCTACGTGCCAGTGACTCCAAATAAGAATCAAGCTGTCTTTAAACAAGCAAGATGTGACTTGCATGGCATCCGTGGTATTGCGCGCATTTTGCTATTAGCACGCTGCAAATCGACAAGACTTTAGTTTGAACGACAAATGCACTGTCTTGAGTTCAGAATTCCGATTCCATGTTTTCAGGAAAGTGACCCCTTAAATTTTACAACGTATCACGTGAAATAAACTTCAGCGTTAGACTTTCGCGAAAAGGGGCTTCATCCCAACAGATCAGCCTTAAAATAAAGAAAGGTCTTTCATCTATCACTTTATATTAACAGTGATAAAGTTTGGAACTCTGTTTCCAACCGTTAAACATTAAGTAGTCGCAACATCTAGCGAGTGTTTGAGATGCGTTTCAAAACGGAATAACCAACAAGTACCTGAGAATATTATATTTAACAGGGAATGTTTATTTCTATTTGTATTCGAGTGAAGCCCAGTTACGCATCAGGATTCGCTCTTGAGTTCTCTTCCTGCAAGAAGTGTCCTGTCTAACGTAGGCGTCTTGTCTTTAGATCTGTAACTTTGTACAGCTGCCAAATGGAGGGAGGGGTGGAGGCGCAGTTACCCAACTCTCGGTGGAGTACCAGCGCTTAGTTTGTACGGGACGCGAAGGCACCATTCTCAGCCCGACGAGTTAATGGCGCTAGAATGAAGAGTATATTTGACAAAACTGACAAGATACACAGAACTGCAGTTCCGCTCCAAACTCAACAATTAGCCCAAGGCAGAAGGGTGGTTAATCCGCGAACCGATTTAAAGACAGACCACTTATCTCTTGACTCATTAAACGCTCCAAGGCTTAAATGGAAGAGATCCCTCAAAAATGTTTTTAAAGTATTTGCAGCTATTCTTTGCATCATTTGCTCCTATACAGTATCTATAAAGATGCACTTCACTTTTATTGAGACTTACTGAAGTGCTTATCTATAATACATTGTGGTGTGAGCAGCAATTTGAAACTCATTTACTCCTAAGCGGCTGTGAACCGTTGCCCTGGCGCACAACAATGGACTTCGATCGGTCTTTCTCGGGCAGTCTGTATAGTGAAATCCTGAGGTTTTAGAGCTTTGTACAGACACCTGTTGGAAGCAAATCCTGACGCCGAAGCCCCTCCTCGTCTCTCGCTTCCCCCTGGTGCCTCTATCCTATTGGACAGCAGTGGGACAAATGTGTGTTCTCTCTCCTCCTCCAACCGGCTCCAGAACCCAATATTTACACCAGTTCGCGCACATTTTCCACAAGTGAACTCACTGCATTAAAAGGGAGGACGTTGTAGTTTCCGTCAAGGCAGTCGTTGTTTAAACTGGACTTGGGAGTCTACAGGCAGCCCGCAATCTCAAGATGCCTAGGTCTTTTCTTATTAAGAAGCATTTCTCAACCAGTAAGAAACCCAATTACGGTGAACTGGACAGTCAAACAGGTAAGGGAAGACGCTACCCAGTATTAAGGGTGTCCATGACTGACGAGATAGGAAGGATAATTATCAAAGTCAGGATTAGTAAAAAAAATCGCTTAAGATTTAGCTTGAGGGCGTTGGGGTAGCATCAATACTATTTGCACGTGTTTGCGGTTTCCGATAAATTAAACGGTATTTTTGCTGGTGGCATGTACGGTATAAATGTAGGACAGAAATTAGATTAACTGATGTGTGATGGCTTTTCTATGAACGGCCCTGAAATGTTTAAGGATATTTCGCTCTGTCTTTCAGTGATCATCTCCCCGTTTCTTTATGAGAAGTACCCTGTCCCCGCCATCCCTCAGCCTGAAATCCTCAGCTCGGCCGCCTATTACCCCACCATCGTCTGGGACACAGGGTTGATCTCGAGCTTCTGCTCGGCTGATATCGAAGCCAACCTTTCAAGCAAGAAAATCGATTCGCCAACAGCGGACAACGTGAAACGACGCAAATCTCACGACCTCGCATCCTTATCGAGCGAGGAAGAGGACGGGAAGACATCGGACCCTCCCAGTCCCGACTCCTCGGCGACAGAAGCAGAGAAATTTCAGTGCAATCAGTGCACCAAGTCCTACTCCACTTTTGCCGGACTGTCCAAGCACAAACAGCTACACTGCGAGGTCCAGGCCAGGAAATCCTTTAACTGCAAGTACTGTGAGAAGGAGTATGTGAGTTTGGGAGCCCTGAAGATGCACATCAGGAGCCACACGCTTCCGTGTGTTTGCAAAATATGTGGCAAAGCTTTCTCCAGACCCTGGCTGCTTCAGGGGCACATCCGCACACACACTGGTGAGTAGAGGAACCTTCCCTGTTCATAGACTTTTAATCCGCAGTCCAAGTGGAATTTTCTAAATCCTGCTCCTCCTAGTATCGCGTAGACTCGCTTACTCGATATTAGACCACGTTACAGTTGAAATCTGTGCCTGGTGACCTTTCTTAGCCTTGTCTTCTAAAGTCCCATTCCGGGATATTTACCGCCGTTATAAAGAAATGTACGGTTATGCGCATGGGGGCCGAAAAATCTGCCCATAGTTCCCAATTTTAACATGCAGTTGAGAGAATATTTACCATTCCTACTTTTGTTCTACATAGTCGTTCTAATACGTGAAGGTAACTCGCTCTTCCTGAATGTTTATGTGCATAACATTTATCACATTCTGATATACAAGTTATTCTCTATTGAATCAGTACAAAAGGGACACATGGTGCAATAAAGCCACCTTTCAGCCAAAACATTGTTGGTGGCTTTCCAGACTGCGTTTTTGTTCCGTACATTGTCTCCACCAGCTAAAAGAGGATGTTCTTAGTGGGAAACAAAAAGACCCTGTTGTGATTCTTCGTTTCACCACTATTGCATTTAATTCTTTCTGAGTGGTGGTGTTGTCCTGCGAAGGGCCATGTATGTGAATGACTGACAGACATGGGGCAGGTGCATTGATGTAGCAATGCAATTTGTACAGTGCACCTGTTACAGTGCACTGCAGGCACAGCTATAGGCTCCAGCTGTCACCTTTTGGACCATCAGTTTTAAATACAAGAATTATCACTTTTCACAATGCAGCCTCTCCAGATCTATTTATCAGCCTTTGGCATGGGTTAGTTCTGACTTTGTTGTTGATTTCACACCTTCTTAAGTAACGCAAGTGCTCTCAAAGGAATTAATTAAAATTTTTAAAAAAATTTTGATTGTAAATTGTTTCTTAATCACAGTTGCTTTAGAAATTGATTTCTTAAAATTTAGCTGCAACATTTTCATCTTCACCTGTGGTTGAAGACCTTAGACTTCCTATGTGCAGCAGACTCAATATTGTTTTATTTGATAGCTGGTTCACCAATGTGCTGTTAAATTCTCTTCGCAAAACCATCTAGTATTTCGCACAACCTAGCACATACTGAGAACAGGGTGCTTTAAATCCCTTTTCTGTGTTTTTTAACAGTGTGAATATATTCCACTATCTACTTCTTCTCTTTAACTGTGTGGCTGCACTGATCACATAGGATTTAACAGCATTTCAAAGCTTAATTGATTTGTTTTAACTTGTTTTGACTTTCAGCCTTTTCCATTTGAATAAAAAACTTAATTATAAGCTATGTAATTAAAGTAAATGAGTCTTTACCGTATGTTGTTATAAGAGACACTTGAAAGCACTAATTTCCTATGAAAATTCACCCAGATTTTTTTCCTCTGCTCTTTTAGGAGAGAAGCCTTTTTCCTGCCCTCATTGCAACAGAGCATTTGCAGATCGATCCAACCTCAGAGCCCATCTTCAGACTCATTCTGATGTGAAAAAGTACCAGTGCAAAAACTGCTCCAAGACTTTCTCCAGAATGTCTCTTCTTCACAAACACGAAGAAACAGGATGCTGTGCAGCTCGCTGAGAAAGATGGTCGTTTAACTTCTGTGTGCATTTCAGCCCATTGGTACAGACTGAACCTTCTTATGTTGGACTAATGCTGACTTTTATTTATTTTGTGATTAGAACATGAATATTAACATTCCACTTTTGTAAATCGCAGCTACCACCTTTTTTGGAGGGAGGACAGAACAAACTGGCTAAGGTGTCTCAAAATCATTTCAGTGTTTGATTCAGTATAAACCACCAAACAGGGAGATTTTTTTTATGGTGTAACTATGCAATAAAATGGTAAATGAGGGCTGCTGACATAAAATGTTCTCAGTGGAACAATGAAGCCCTGCAATGTGTAAAGATTTGTGCAATGGGTTTAACAGACATGGCTTGCTATTTGAAACAAAATTCCTGTTTACAGGCAAGCTGTGTGCTGAAGCACCTGTTAATATGAACCTTAACAACTGCTTTTCAGTGGAAGTGTAACTAATGGTAAGCAGTTGTCACATGCTACAATGCAGGGCTTAGATAAATGCCTGACTATTGACAGGTGTGTGCCAAAAGACTTTTTATGGCTATTGACAGGTGCCTGGTGAATGCATCTTTTTCTATACAGTGTACACAATCATCACAATATATATTTGTTTACATTACAAGGGTACACTGGTAATGCTCTTTGTATACTGTAATTTTTTACGTGACAGTTTTGTATTGCTAAGACTTTAACATGTACATTATATAAAGAATATGTAATAAAAATTTTTACATTCAATGGACTGTGAAATAATTCCTTGCCTGTAAAAAAAAATATGAATCAACTATGTTAACTTTTTTGATAATACCACAGTCAAGCTAGAATCAAATTAATTTTTTCTAATTTAATTTTACCAACTAATACTATCATTATATTTCAGTGCTGTGCTGTTGAGTTTACTGCAGTGATGATTAGAAAATCCAATATAGCTGCTAAGAAGATTGCAGTGACTAATTTCAATCATTCCCATTGGAAAAGATTGAAGGGAATTTTTAAAAAAATCACTTTCTATTCTTCCCTATCTTCACTCTCCTCCTTCTCCAGCCCCAGAAGTAGCTCTGTCTTTAGTATCCTCTCTTTCCTCAGTCACAGAATAGCTGCATTGTATACCACCTTCCCTCAGGAATTCTGACACCCAATCCAATCTCACTCACCATTAGACTCCCTTTAAGAAATAAGTTTCAGTCATTGCACCGAATTTCTTTCCCATCAGTTGTTTCTCTCACACCTCGAGGAAGTGTGAGTCGTAGTCATCAGAATAATGTTGCCTACTAAATGATGAAAGGACTGGATAAGGAGGATGTTTCCTCCAGTGGGGGTATCCAGAACAAGAGGGCACAGTCTCAAAATTGAGCGGTGTCCTTTTAGAACAGAAGTAAGGAGGAATTTTTTTAGCCAAAGAGTTGTGACTCTGGAATGCTCTGCCACAGAGTGGCAGAGGCCAACTCTGTTAGCATATTCAAAGCGGAATTTGATAGATTCTTGATTGGTCGGTGCATAAAGGGATATGGTGAGAGGGCAGGTGTATGGAGTTGAATGGGATCTGGGATCAGCCATAATGATGGAGTGGACCTGATGGGCTGAATGGCCTAATTCTGCTCCTATGTCGTATGGTCTAATGTAATTACACCCAAAAATACTACCTCTCTTATCAAACCATTTTACCCATTATTTGATTTAAACTAAATACTCATGTCAGTGCATGTTTCTGTAGGCCCTTCAAATCCTATTAAAGCACCAAAATGTCACCTGTGGTACTGGAGACAGACATCATTTAATAATGGAGTTGGTGTGCACACAAAAACATCCCTTGAAGTATGCAGAATGGGTAGCCATTTTGGGCTGCTTGCTGATTTGATGTCAATACTGCAGCTCCTCTCTAACCAATGTCTGCTTTTAGCTAAATCCTCACACTGTCTAAAATGATCGTCTACTACTTGCAATTAGCTGCTGATAAATTTCTTTTCTAGCTCCTGCTAGTGTATTGTGCTCCAAATTGTTTCCAATGTCTACTGGGCCTAATGTGAATGAAGGCTTAAATAAATCAGTTGAGATGACCTTCTGCGTACTACACCATCTCACTATCTGGCAGGAGAGTTCTTGCCATTTGCTTTACGGTGAATAATATATGAGATGGAGGTGCAAAAAGAGGAGGGGAAAGAAACAGAAACCCGAACAGTCACTCGGGCGGCTCATGAAGATACCTACTGACTAACAACCCCGTAATCACCAACAGTTTTATGGATTTCCTTCCGCCTGTCACATTGCAATAGTGATGGTCATTCCAACTTAACCTTTCTAAAGCCAACAATTACTTTGACCATTGCTAGAGCCTAATTTCTCCTATGCTTTGATATTTCTAATATGGAATAGTGCTGGAATATGATTTTAAGCAGCCTCAAGCCTGGAGACCCTGGGGCTTTATCTGATCTCAGCTATGGCTGTAGTAGCTTGTGCAAACTTGACTGCCAGGTGCTGGGCAGGGCACTGCTATCTAAACTGCTGAGTTCCTCCAGCACTTCGTTTGTCATTATAGAAAGATAAATGCTGTTTCCTGACAGGACTGCAAATCTAAGCTCCATGGAGCTACTGCTGGTGGCTCAGAAGTCCTAATAAACTTTTGGAGGACCAATCTATGGGGTGCTGCAATACTCTACATATCAGTTGACGCATTGAAAAGTGCTGCAATCCAAAACTGTATGACAGCAAGTGCTTGGGTGATGTAGATCCAAGTTTTCAAGACAGGGGTCTGAGCTTGCACTCTGGCACTCAAACTGCTCCTACAAGAGACTGCCTGTTTATTGTCCTTTCTACCTATCGTGCCTGAAAGCCGCCAGCCTAATGTCTCAGTATGTGCAGAAGTTGTCTCATTCTACCTAGTGACAGCAGCTGTGATCATGGAATTATGCAACACCTTGTCTTTGTCATCACTGCCTATTTTGTGCCCCAGCTACCTGTTCTGGCTGCACTTTGGTTCCTGAAAGGACAAAGGCTAGGAGAAGGTGGGTTCTGATGATTGTAAGTCAGAAAACATTGTGAACTTAACCTCTCTGTGTGGAGTTTCCATATTCTTACTGTAACTCTGTGGGTGACCCCCAGGTGATCAGAGTATTCCGGTTTCCTCCTACATCCCAAAGACATGCTGATTGGTAGCTTAATTGGGATTGTAAATTGCCCCTAGTATAGAGGTGTGGTAGAAGAATTAGGGTGAAGTTGATAGGCATGTAGGAGGGAGGAGTGAATAGGCTACATGGGAATAAGTGAGGGAATTGGTTTGATGGAACTGCTCTGTGATCCCTAACAAAATGCATAGAAACACTGCAGCCAATGTCCCTACGATATTATTTTTTAAATACCTATAAGATTATAAAATTATAAAACATTGATTAATGTTGCCCAGAAAATTAAAATAATTCCTGCTCTTGTTTGACAAATATTATGTTCAACTGAGAGGACAGAGAATGTTTGTGTTATCACTTCATTTCAAAGCTATACTTTGTGGTTTATAAATAGCTCCACCACTTTCCTAGTTGGCAAACTCCTCACAAAGAGGTGGGCTGCATTGAATAGGCCAGAATGATTTTGTGTCTCTTCATATTCTGTATTGACCAAAAGACTGGGCAGGTTCACCTGATTTCCTGATGAGTGGTTTTGTATTAAATCACCTAAACCCAGTAAAATAAATGGGTTATTGGATACCTGGCAGATTCCTTTCTACGATTGTGGCAGTTGCTACACGTCATTGCTTGCTAAATGCAAAAAGATCTGCATTTTTACATAGTCACATTCATTCTTCAATGTACATGGAAATTAATTTCATGGCTTCAACTTTTCAAAAATTGTGCTCCAAGAGTACAATAATATAATTTAATAGAAAAGAAAAAACAAAAAGGGCATATTCTAAACCCAACTCTCTAATGAATGCATATAAGTTGAAAAGGTATGTTTCTCCATTCTTTATTCATAACCTGGACCTCCGATACCGAGCATCAGTCTTCTCCACATTTGCTCTACTATCTGTATATCTCTCTTGCCTTGGTGATCAGATCAGTATCCAAGGCTTGGTCTGATGACACAACACAATTTGCTCATGACCTTCCCTATAACTGTTCATCATCCAATCCCTTTTACCACTGCTCTGCAATACTTGGAAGGGTTACAAAAGGCATCTGCTAAGACTTGAATGTTGCTTTGTCCTTAGTTGTTTTGCCGCACATTGAGTACATGTCATCGATTCCTGATTCTTATGTTTTCATGTAAAGCTATAGTGGTTTGCTTTCATTTATTAACTCTGGATGTGTGAGGCCTGCACAGGCAGGCACCTCCCAGTCTCCAGCCAGCCAAAGGGATCACCTACAATTTGTTATCACCTCATCACCTGCAGCCTATTTAAACTCAGCTCTTATCCACAGTCGTTGTTCACCCATCAAACTAGCCAGCCTCCATCAGTTGCTCCTAGTCTTCATTTACCTTGTTACCTGTGGTGTTTAGTATCTTTTCTTTCTTGTTTCGTGGCCCCTCCTGGCTTATTGTTTTGCAGATTATTATTAAAGTTACTGTTCATCGCTGAATCATCTCCACTGCTCTATTTTTGGGTTAAGCCTCCTCGACATTTCCTGCCAGGATGGGTAAACCAATGATTGACCTAGCAGAATTTGCTCACCTAAAGGAAGTGCTCACCAACACAAACACATAATCCTGAAGCAGCAGGAAACCATTGACCATCTACTCGTCACTCTCAACCAACTCTCTGTCTCAGTCAACCTCCTTCCTTGAAGCCCCAGATTCCGATGCCCGAACACATCGATGGATCCCCAACCCAATGCCTCAACCTCCTGTCCCAGTGTGTTTTCTACGTCAGGCTCTAGCCAGCTCTGCATTCTATGGACTGAGCCAAGATTGCCATCTCCCTCCTGACTGAGCGAGCTTTAACCTCAGACACCAATAACTGGTATGATAAAACCACCATTTGGAATAAATATGAGGAATTCACCATTGAGATGTGTTGGATTTTTGGCTACCCAGGTATTGGAAGAGAAGCAGTGCATTGGATACTTCACCTGTATCAAGGTTCATATTTGGTGCCAGGGTACCCCATGGAATTGAAGACCCTTGCAGCTGGAATGCAGAAGCACTGATGGCCCATTTTCATCAAGGCCTCTCAAAGTGGAGTGCAGCTGGGAAGCCTCATCACTCTGGCCATCTGCATGGACAAACATCCTCTGGAATGAACCTCCAGATCACCAGCCAGAGCCCCAGTTCCATTCCCAGAACTATTTCAGGTTGCAGGACTCTCATCTCCAGAACCAATACAAATAGAGAGAGCATCAGCGGAGGTCCAACTCGTGTGCTTATTGTGAAGTAGCCGATCACCTACGCATCAAATACCCACTGCGTCCAGGAAACATCACCATCTTGTAGAGACGAGGAGCCTTCTACCTGGTAAGTGCCCCCTTGGGCTACTCATTCCAGCACCATACCCCAACTCACACTCCCTGTCCTCCTCCGCACCCTGACGGTTTTACGTGAACAGGAGGCTCTGGTGGATCTGGCCAGCATGCAGTTTTCTGGACTGGACACTGTGTGTGCATCTTGGATTCCATACTGAGCCTATCTTTCACCCCTTCTGCATTATGGGTGTCTCTTGGAGTCGGGGATGGTCAGAGTGTGCACACAGCCTGTGCACATGGGCGTCAGAGAGAACCGTGAGTTTCTCTTTATCAACTTACCCAACCCTCCTCTCATCTTGAGTTGCCTCTGGATCTCCACTCACAATCCCCACCCAGTTCACTGCTGTTTGGGCCTTGGATGGGGGTGGGGGGGGGGTGATGGAGGCAATGGCTGATGGGAAACTTCCTGATCTGGCCTGATGACCAGAACCTCATATCCATACAATAGACCCACCAAATCAACCCATGTCAGACTCACCGGGCCATCTTCTTCAAGTAATTTAACTTCATCATTTCCTACCAACCCAGCTCCGAGAACACTAAGGTGGATGCCTTGTCACGACAGTTCAACCTTCAGCCTATCATTGCATCCTTGCAAATCCTTGCAATGATTGTATTGGTTATTGAGAAGCAGATCTGTCAGGCACTCCAGTGGGCCCACTCCTCACCACCCTTCGGCCATCCAGGAGCACGATGGACTCATGACCTCATCCACTGTCCTTGTTCACCTATCGAACCAGCCAGCCTCAACTAGTTGCTCCTAGCCTTCAGTTACCTTGTAGTCTGGGGTGGTTAGTATCTGTTCTCTCTTGTATTGTGGGCCCTTGTGGCTTGTTATATTTCAGTCTATTACTACATTACAAAAATCACTGAATTGTCTCCATTGGTCTGCTTTTGCGTTAAGCTCCTCTACGTTTCCTGGCAGGATGTGCATTGACTCTTTGAGACCAAATTTAATAAATTATCTATATCAGTGCCACAGTGATATGAAAGCATTCATTGATAATTTCAACCTTAAAATTCACAAATTCTTTTCCTCAATGGGTGGTGGAAGAAGATCTTCTAAGGCAGAGGAGAAGAGATTCTTAATACACAAGGGAGTGAAAGGTCACTGCAGGTAGAAGGGAATGCAGAGGTAAGGTTATAAGCAGATCAGCCATGATCTCATTCAAAGGCGGAACATGCTCAAAGGGCCAAATGGCCTATTCAAGCTTCCAATTTGTATGCTCGTATATTCCAAGTACTTTTCTTCACCAGCACAATTGCAATTGAATAGATCGCGAGTGCAGTATTTTATGCAATTATGCAGAAAGATATTCTTGCATTTTTAGCTACATTGGATATTTAATTTACTATTGCTCATGTTTCCCTTGGGTAATCCAAATGCTTTTTTTAATAAGTAACTTTTGAAAATGTCTATACACAACAGCATGTTTGTCAAATATAATAACCCATGTATTTTCAAATGTCAATTTATTTTTCTTATTATGTTGGAAGTTTTGTCTATAACCATCATAATATTAACTGGACTGCAGTCCCACATTTAGCACTTGCTCCAGTTTCTTGCATTTGAGTTATCATCTGTATTACTCTAGTGTCTTTGAAGGATTTGGCAGAAAGACCATTATATATGGTTTTCTTGCCAATGGACATTGAGGGGCTGGGCTTGCCATAATAGCTACTCAGATTTATCTCTGACAAACTGATTGGGACTGAAAATTGGTGACAACTTAACATTTTGTAAATGTTAAAAAGTAAAAGAAATGATATAATTGATCCTGTGAATGAAGCTGAAATGCCCCATTGATTAAATATGTATTATATGAAGAAAGGGTACTGTTGGAAAAAGTTACTTTCTTTGGAAGATTATGGAAAAAGCCTTTAACTCTACTTCCTTCACAGCAGAGCTACTAGGACTTGATGTTTCAATCCCTATGGTAAGCCGGCATTCTCGATGTTGGCAGTGGGCTTGAAGTGGTGACAAGGAGGGAGGGTATGCACATCATCTGGGTCATCAGGTGGGCACCCTCCTTCTTTGACATTTCGTTGATAAGCCTACGACGTCTCCAGAGGGCTCACTGGTTCTACTTAGCGTCCCAGATACACTCCCCTCAGTTCCATACCCTCCTGTCTTCATCTTGCAGCCCAGTTGTTGTCTTTCCTTTTAATCCAAATCCAATTGCTGCTTTCTTCTGCTACATTTAACAAGGACTTGATTGCTTGTTGGAGGGAGTGACCCTCACCCCCATCTTCTTCAATAGACTGGTTGTAGATGTAGCAACGAATCCCCTGCATCCCACTTCTACAGGGAAAATCTTAGTCTTCCAGCCATTCTGGGCAGCTTCAGTTGCCAGTTCAGAGTACTTGGTCTTTTTCCTCTCATAAGCTTCTTCGACACCATCTTCCCATGGTAAATCTTAGGTACATCCTTTCCTACTTGGTTGCTTTTGTGGACCTCCAGTCTCTTAAATAATTTCTCTTCTCTGCACTTTTACTTTTTGTTTTGATACTAATTATATTCCTGAGAAATGCACAAACTTCAAAATAAAGTTCACCTATTCGGCTCATAGTAGCCCTTACCCTCCTCCTCACTTGATTAACCTTTCATTAAATTCATGTTTCCATTTATACTCAGTGGCCACTTTATTAGCTACACAAGCTGATAAATTTTAAACATTTTCTTGTCCCAGATAACAGAAAATCCCTTGAATTGCTGGTGGTCTGCAGTTTGAATGAAATTCATTTGTTTGAACAGTTGTTGTTGATGTCCTTAACAAAGGACTTGATAAAATTATCATCATTCACAGTCGAAGACAATGCAAACTAACATAGATTTGAGCTAATATAATTATCGAACAGGTTTATCTCCTCTTAATTAGTTTACTTCTAATGGCTGTGAACCATATCAAGTCAATCTAAATAAAACCAAGTGATAAGCACAAAATCAGTCAGAGTAATAAAGGCTGGTGGAAGCAGAGAGAATAGTTAAATATCAAATAGTCATCCAATTAATAAACACACATGTTCAGCTTACAAAACACTGCTATGTGATTTTTTCAACTAAGGGAAATTATCTCAACCAGATGAATGTTAAAATCTTTCAGTGTGAATCTTTCATTCATGATAATAAGATCATTCCTTCTTATTTATCTTGTGGCACAAATTGTGGGTCTTAGTCATTAATGAATAATTAATAGTGTAAACAGCAATGATATTCATTTATTCCAAAGCGGATCTTCTTCTGGAAGGAATTTAAATTTGAACTTTCTTTAAAAAAGCCTAGTTCTCTATTCCCATCTGTTCTTAAAGGAATGATAGTCCCATTTTGATGTTGATCCTTCCATTGTCCCTAGTTTTTGGGAATCAAGGACTGATAAATATTCTTGTTAATATTTATCAAAGTTCTTTCCTACTATCTGGTTCATTTCATGAGAAAGACCCTTTCTTTGTAGTTTTCATGCTGTTTCCTCCCTGTGGTTTTCACTGCCTGATACATCATTTGGTTTCCATTAAATCTTATATGTTATATCAGCTAATTTTTGGGGGACATCTATACCTACAATAGAAAATTGGCAGCATCAGCAGTGAGCAGGTAATTATGGAGAGTTTGACAATGTGAGAATGCGGAATTAAAATGCACAGCTGAGGTAACACGAAGATCGAAACTTCTTGGTAGACATACAGACTTTTCCTGATACCAGTTTAATTCTTTCATTTGGTCAGATTCAATACCCCTCAGGATATTATCAGTACTTCTTTTTAAACAAAAACCACCAAGGGAGTAACAAAAGATTAGAAAATGTTGGGAAAACTCAGCAGATTACAGTATATTTGTGGGAAGAAAAACAATTAATGTTAGCAGTTAACATTTCTGTGGAGGAGTGTCCCAGACATGAGACCTTTCCACAGATGCTGCCTGAGCAGCTAAGTGTTTCAGAGTTCAGATTTTCAGAATCTATAGTTTGGTGTTATTTTATTTATGCTTTTATTTGCTTATTTAGAGATCGAGCATGGGACAGGCCCTTCCAGCCCAACAAGCCATGCTGCCTAGCAAGCCACCTATTTAACTCTAGCCTGGACAATTTATAATGACCAGTTAACCTACTGACCAGTACGCCTTTGGACAGTGGGAGAAAATGGGAGTACCCAGAGGAAACCTACACGGTCTCGAGGAGAACATACAAACTCCTTACTGATGGTGCCAGAACTAGTAACAAAAGAATGCTGGATTTACACCTACGCTCCCTCCCTGTAAAATAAATCTATATTTGATTGCAATAGTGATTCTCTGTTGAGAAAGGCGATGCTTTAATAAAAAAAATACCATTGTCCTATGAATCTTTTAATCTTTATCAACAGCATGCATTCGTTGTCTTGGAATTGCAAGGAGCTAGAATTAATTACAGAATAAGGGGAAAATGTAGTCAGCTCACATGTTTTGATCAGATAAGCATTGTTTTAATATAGGAAATCATCTTGCACATTATGATGTTGTGATTTGCTCAGACAGATGTTCTGTGGGAAGACAAATTTCAGGGCTGTATACTGCATACATATTTTGATAATAAATGTACTTTGAATCCTCAATTGTGTTTACTTCATTCAGAAACAAAGATATATTTTATTAAAATATTTTTGTAAAGGTTCTGTGATGGAAAGAATAGTAAACCAAAAGAAAGGTAGTATCTCTACAAGACCAGAAATTGCTCTAGATCAGTTGTTCGCAACATGGCGGATATCATTCACCGCCCCCCCGCCCCCATCCCAGGGGCCGAGAGAGTTCTTAAGGAGGCAGTAAGGATAAAGGGAGCGGTGGGGGCTTGGAAGCAAGGGGGCAGTTAGGGAGTTACAGGTTTAATTTAACAAATTACTTTCTTATTATAAGCATTTGATCTTCGGTGCCTCATAACGTATTGCAATGATCATGTAATCACGTCATCTCTTGGTAACCCAATGTTTGTTTGGACTTTGCTTAAAGTGTGTTGTAGTCATTGAAAAGCAAAGTGATATTTCTGTATTTGGTAGATCATGAGAAATCTGGACTGAATAAATCGCATTATTTCCGGGCCCTGCTCATGCAATATTGCCGTTCACTACTGCAGTACAGTGTTAGCTATTATAATTCCCAAACTTTTAAACACACTGTGACACATTTCCTGTGAATTAAGGTATGTCATTCAATGGGGTAGAGTTCAGTATTTGCCCTTTCGAATGATCTTGACCACATTTCTCTAGCCCGTTGTCCAACCAAGATATCGTTGCTCTACCTTATGTACCTTCAGACAGAGCGTCAGGTTTTGCCTGAGCAATAATGACATAACTTTCCCCTTTACTGATTGCAGTGCTTGAGTTAAGATTTAAACAATAGATGATTGACCGTGGTTGCTAATCCATTATGAAAATGGCAGAAGCAGACCAAACGTAAAAGAAGTGTAGATATAAGGGTGTGGAGTATCTGTATCTGAATTTATATTAGAAACAAGCAATCTGCAGATGCTGGAATTTCAAGCAACATACATAAAAGTTGCTGGTGAACGCAGCAGGCCAGGCAGCATCTCTAGGAAGAGGAACAGTCGACATTTCGGGCCGACACCCTTCAGGGGTCCTGATGAAGGGTCTCGGCACGAAACGTCAACTGTACCTCTTCCTAGAGATGCTGCCTGGCCTGCTGCGTTCACCAGCAACTTTTATGTGTGTTGCTGCAAACAACAGCAGTTAATGTGTCTGTTATGTGAAAAAGATTTTTGAAATGAGACAATGAAGTTGTCCAGGCTCCTTGAAAATTTGAAGAGAATACACTCTGATAAAGCAAACGAGAACTTGGCTTATTTTCAATCACTGCATGAAAACTTTCAGAAACAGAAAACACTTCAAAGCATGTTTGCCAACTCTTCACAACGATGGCTTGTGTGCTTCATACAAAGTTTTATTGCTCATTGTTAAATCTGGAAAGCCTCATACAATTGGAGAAGAACTGATTCTATCAGCAGTAAGGGAGGTTCTGAGTACGGTTCTGTTCAATAATGAATGGATGAAATGCCTGAGAATGTGGAAGGCACATTCTGAGTTGGATCATCAGCCATGATCATACTGAATGGTGGTGCAGGCTCGAAGGGCTGAATGGCCTACTCCTGCACCTATTTTCTATGTTTCTATGCACATTCTGCAAAATTAGGGCAACAGAATTTGCTCTGCAGTTGGATGAGTCAACTTTGCCAGGCAACAAATTTTTTCTTCTTGGTTATGTTTGCTTCATAAGAGATGAAAGCATGGGTCAAGAATTGTTATTTGCAACGTGACTGGAAACAGATGCAAACTATATTCAATGAAGTTGATATAAAGAGATATAGTCAATATTTCAGGTTGTTGAGCAATTTTTCAAAGAGAGGAACATTCTGTTCACCAGCATCTTGCTTGACAGGACACCACTGTGGAGCTATTACTTTCATGAAAAAATCTGCACTTAACTTACTTACCCTTCACAGAAAACATAATGTTGCGAAAATCCTAAGTGGTCGGCTGCACAAAACATTAAACACTGTTATCACAGCAGTAAATAAAGTCAAGTCTCATGCTTTCAATTCGACTATTTCGAGAGCTTTGCATTGAGAATGATGAAGAGTTTGAATACTTACCCTTCCACACAGATGTCAGACGGCTCACAAAAGGAAACTGCCTGAGACAGTTTAAAACACATTTTGAATCTGTGATAAAATTCTTTGAAGACTTCAATGCTTCATTCTGTAATCATCTCAAGAATATTAGGCATGACATTGCTAATTTGTCGGAATTATTCACAAAGTTGAATGAATTCAGCCTTCAATTGCAAGGAAATTATGTAAATCTTATCAAAATTAAATGTCATCTCCTCATTTCTGTCCAAGTTAATCCTATTTTAGTACAATGTGGGCTGTTATGGCCTTCTCCAATTTCTGAGTTGGAAATTAAAGAAGTAATACCAGATGATGATTTTGAAGTATACTGTTGCTCATCTTGATGAGCTGCAGAAAGACATGTCAGAGAGATTTCAGGATCCTCTCTTGATCCAAATTCCAGACTGGGTAACAAATCCATTTCTATACACTTGTAATGTGGAATTAACAGGAAGGATTTAGGAAGATTTAAGAAGAAGGTCACTACTTTGAGCTGATGTCGAGGTTCAAAAAAAATCATTTCAAAACTTTTGGTTGCAGTCTCTGAACACAATCCTCCTCTGTGGAAAAAGGTCAAGATGTTCTTTATTGCCTTTCCAACTTCATATTTAGTGGAGTGCGGTTTCAAAGCAGTCGCCAACTTCTTTCAAAGCAATGAAACAGAGCAAATGACTGAACATGGGGATCTGAGACTCCTAAGTGACACTCAACCTGATGTTAAGAAACTGATTATCACTGCACCAAGCCCATCCATCACTTTGAAAGCTGAAAAAACAATGAAGTAGTGAATAGTTGGACTACTAAAGTGTACTCTAAAATTGTTGATGAAAATTGTTTTTACTGTAATTAAGTAAAGAAACCATTTTATTTGTAGCTTTAAATAGATTTGAATATTTTTTGCAATTATTTGTCACAGCTTTGAATTTGCAGTTCCTATTTTCTCTCACTGTGCATCGTAAATTAAAATTCTTTGAAGTTTTTATGCAAAGGCCAGAAAGGGAGAGGGGGCACTGAGGATGTGATCTGGGAGATAATGAGGTGGTAAACCCAAAGAGGTTTGGGAAACACTGCTCTAGATGCTCGCTACTACTGGAGAAGAGCTGAATTTACATTATTCTTCATTAGATTGGGAAAAACCAAAATGTTTTAGATTGGGGGAAGGGTAGAATGGGGCATGGGGTAATGAGAATAAAGGTCAATGCCTCTGAAAGGTGGAGACCAAGTTGGTGCAGGTTAAACTGCTGGTGTTTATGCAGTTTATGAGAGGGTGCTAAATATTTGTTAATTGCAACTGGTCTGCTTGGAGAGGTATAAAGACAGATAAATGAGTTAAGTGGAGAGAATAGAAATACAATGCTGGAACTCTGTGACACAGCTGTTGCTATAAACTGAAATAAAAGAGAATGCCAGAAATATTCAGCGGATCAAGCCACATTTATAAAGAGGGAAAACGGAGCTAACTTAAATAGTGAATAACTTCACATCTAGTTCTGGCGTTAGCATGACAGGCGAGTAACCTGTAACCATTGAAATGGGTTCTGGCGTCAATGTCTGTATCAATGGCTGACCCAGTTTGAGCAAGCTGATTTGCCTCTGTCTGCAGCTGACCCAGCATGAGATGAGGAACTGCTGTGTACTTGCTCTTGCAGAAATGTGGCTTTAAGCCAACATCCTAAACACCATCAATATTCAGGCCATGCCACTCAGGGACTTGTGCTAATGTTATTTTGAGACAGTATGTGTATTAGTAACTATATGTGCTACATGCCTTGTTTTGCACGTTGGAGCCGGAGGAATGCTGTTTTGTTTAACTGCTTATGGTTGAATGACAATCAGACTTGAAGACAGAAGCTAAGGTGCAACTCTTCAGGATTATATTGAGTTTAGCTGGAATAGCATAGGAGGCAAATATCAGCAAAGTCATATGAGAGATAAGTCTGTTGGAAGCTCCTGTAGACTTATAGATGTGCGAACTGGAATGCAAATTAAAATGCAGATATTAGAATTCTGAAATAAAATCAGAAATTGCTCAGTCAATTTCCATGGAGAACAAAGCAGAATCTGGACAATGGAGAATAAGTGCATTTTAAGATGCAGAGGAGGAAAGGTGGAACGAATACAGGGAACGTCTGTTTGTTTTAATGGGAGACCAAGATTTACCAGGTAACACAATCAGAATCAGAATCAGTTTTATTATCATCAGCATGTGACGTGAAATTTGATAACTTAGCAGCAGCAGCACAATGCAATACAGAATACAGAAGAAAAAAACACAAAATAAAATAATAATGATAATAAATAAATGACTAAATTAATTACAATATACATATATTGAATAGATTAAAAATTGTGCAAAAGCAGAAATACTATATATTAAAAAAGCGAGGTAGTGTCCAAGGGTTCAATGGACATTTAGGAATCAGATGGCAGAGGGGAAGAAGCTGTTCCTGAATTGCTGAGTGTGTGCCTTCAGGCTTCTGTACCTCCTACCTGATGGTAACAGTGAGAAAAGGGCATGCCCTGCATGCTGGAGGTTCTTAATAATGGACACTGTCTTTCTGAGACTCCACTCCTTGAAGATGTCTTGGGTGCTTTGTAGACTAGTACCCAAGATGGAGCCGACTAAATTTACAACCCTCTGCAGTTTCTTTCAGTCCTGGTTGGTAGCCCCTCCATACCAGATAGTGATGCAGTCTGTCAGAATTCTTTTCACGGTACATCTTTAGAAGTTTTTGAGTGTATTTGTTGACATACAAGTGCATATAGATGCCATCAAAGGGAAAATGATGAATACTTGTTCAACATTATTGATCTAGAAGACAATAAAACATTATAAAAATTTGCTATCTCATATCAAGGAGGTGCTAAATGAAATAAAATTAAAATGCAGTAGATAGTGGTCACGAAAAGTAAATACATACTAATAAATTATTTTCTAATTACAAACTTTCTTGGAGTGTCTTTTTAGAGTTAGTTCTTTCTGTTAAATGCAATATGAAATTATAAAACATTGTGATAGACTAATTTTTGGTAATGCTATAGGGTCATTTACATTTCCTTTTAAATTTAAATGCTATATATATATTGCAGATACAGTATATCAGTGCCATCAGACACTGATTTTACAAACCACAGGAAGGAAGGAATTGTAATTTCCAACTTTGTATATAATTTACATTGAAGGATATAATTTTAGAGAATGATTTCTCATTTCCTATAAATATAATTTGTGGGGGGGGGTTGTTAATTTGAAAGAGTTTTTTAAAATTTGATAATTGATATACTTTCTGAATTACATCCAAATCACTACCTAATCACCGAAGGACTGATTATTGTATCTCCAGTTCTAAAATTACATACAGAATGTTGAGAGTTTTGAAGATTTGTTTCCATAAATAGTCATTTCCTTTCAATATGTATCAGTAATTCTTGTTGCAATATAATAGACCTGGAATTAAACTTCAGCATGCTTTTTCTGTTTTTAACAGAGGAGTTAATCAATTTATTTTAAAAAAGTAATCTTCTCAAAGACCAAACAAAATCATTTCAGACAATGTGTTGAGCATTGATACATTGGAATTCTGGGTAACCAGTTTATACATTTATACAAGATGCTTTTCAATTCAGAATAAATAGCATATTAGGTTAAATTTAAGGCTCAGATTCAGAGAATCCCTGAGGTTTGTTTGTGGACAAAGAACGATCAGTTTATTATACAGTAAGATTATCAACCGTCCTCCATAGATATATCTGCTCACATTTACAATTGGTCCCTCAACACCATCTCCATAGCCAAGAAAGCACAGCACGTCTCTACTTTCTGTGAAGGCTGAGAAAAGCCCATCTCCCACCCCCCATCCTCACCACATTCTACAGAGGATGTATCGAGAGCATCCTGAGCAGCTGCATCACTGCCTGGTTCAGAAATTGCACCATCTCGGATCGCAAGACCCTGAAGCGGATAGTGAGGCCAGCCGAGAAGATCATCAGGGTCTCTCTTCCCGCCATTACAGACATTTACACCACATACTGCACCCGTAAAGCCAACAGCATTGTGAAGGACCGCACGCACCCCTCATACAAACTCTTCTCCCTCCTGCCATCTGGCAAAAAGTACTGAAGCATTCGGGCTCTCACGACCAGACTGTGCAACAGTTTCTTCCCCCAAGCCATCAGACTCCTTAATACCCAGAGACTAGACTGACATCTACATCATTTGTTATCATATTGTAATTTGTTCTTTACTATGCCTATTGTCCTGTTTATTATTTATTGTACTACCCTGCACTGTTTTGTGCACTTTATGTAGTCCTGTGTAGGTCTGTAGTCTAGTGTAGTTTTTGTGTTGTCTTACGTAGTCTAGTGTAGCCTTGTGTTGTCTCACTTAGTCTAGTGTAGTTTTGTGTTGTTTCATGTAGCACCATGGTCCTGGAGGAACGTTGTTTCGTTTTTACTGTGTACTGTACCAGCAGCTTATGGTCAAAATGACAATAAAAAGCGACTTGACTTGAAAAAGGCAAAGAGGAGGTGATTAGACAGAGAATTGGAATATTAACCAGTCTAGTGCACAATAGTGAAATGGAATCAGAATAAGGTTTATAATCACTGAGACAGGGAATGAAATTTGTTGTTCTGTGCCAACAGTACGGTGCAAGACATAAAAATTATTAGAAGTTATAAAAGTAGACAAAAAAGGAGAATAATGAGGTATTGTTCATGGGTTCAAGGAGCTTTCAGAAATCTGATGGCTGAGGGGTCAAAAATGTTCCTGAAAGATTGAGCAACACACACAGAACGATGGAGGAATGCAGCAGGCCAGGCAGCAACTCTGGAAAAAATTACAGTCGGCGTTTCTGCGCGTTGTAGCCTCTACACTAAATGGTGATGTAACGAGTCAGAAAACTAATAAACTCTTCTCAGGCTTCCAGCCAGTTACAGGTATCAATCTTAATGATGTTTCAATGACAAACTCTGCCATCTTCATCAAGAACGATGCCTGGGCATGTCTAGTCCGAGGGTATTTATGGTGATGGAAGCCATTAAATAAAACTCGAGGAAAAGAATTTTAACAAAGATTTCGGTCTTGCTTTAAGTAAGAACTGGAATTCGACTGTAAGCAAGGTGGGACAGCGGAAACCTGATTGGATGAGAACTAATCAATCAAGAGGGATGGATGACGGGAGTATAAATTCCACCTTACAAGGGTTCTCCCTCTTAAAGTATGCTCTGACGTTGGTCTCTGGGACAGAGGGCATAGAGTCTCCAGATGTTATTCCCTCTTTTGAAGTGTGCAACAGGGAGTGAAGCATCTCTGCCAATTATACTGTTAGGTTTTTGTCCTGTAGGAAGTATTGGCCAACTCTGCCATAGTTGTGCATCCCATTGTGTCTCTAACTTAAAATGGAATTGCTGTTTTGCTCTCATGATGGCCTTCTATAAGTCATAGCTGGACTTCTTGTAGGGCTCTGAGATGTGACTCTTGAATGCCATAGATCTATACCTCAGCGGACTGTGACTCAGCTGGTTCATCCAGAACTTCTGTTTTGGAAAAACTCGATATGTTCTCAAAGGCTTTGATGAGGTCGGTGACAGCTGTGGCATATTCCCTCAGATCTGAAGATGAACCTCTGAATTTTTCCAGTCCACTGATTCAAAGCCTCTGCCTCCCTTGGCCAAACCTTTGCAGTCCTCGGTCTTTCTATATTCTGGGGGTAAATGTTACAGTCCGGTGATTGGAGTCACCAAAATACGAATGCGGATGACACAGTAAGCGTTCCTGATGGTGGTGTAAAAGTGATTGAGTATGTCATCTCCTCTGGTTCTGTAGTTGATATGTTGGTGGTAGTTTGTTAGAAACTTCGAGCTAGCTTGGCTGGAGTCTCCCACAATGATCAGGAAGGCATCAAGGTGCACTGTCTCATGACTTATCACAGTGCTCAGATCCTCTAGTGCCAGCTTGACGTTTGTCAGGAGTGAAATGTGGACGGCTGCCAGGACGATGCCAGACAGCACCCTTGACAGATAAAACAGATGACACTTGACAGCCAGGAGTTTCAGGTTAGGGGAGCAGGGCTGAGATAGAACTGCCATGACTGTGCACTATGATGAATTAACCTCGAAGCATATGCCACCACTGCTATCCCTACATGATGTCGCTGTCCTGTTCATGCAGCGGGTGGTGAAGCTCTTGAGATGGAGCAAATTTTGAACATGATTCTGTGTGCTAGTTAGCATACTTTAAACTCACATTTTCTTTATTATCTGCATACTAATTTTGAAAATATATTTCCTGTAATGCAATCAGCTAAACTCAACATTTTCCCTTTTCATCACTAATGATGTTCTGAATTGCAAAGATTGAATGTAATAGCAATCATATTCAGAAATGAGTTCTTGTTCGATTAAAATATTCTGGATTTATTCAACTATTACATCAGGATTGTTTATGAGCTCTCTGTTATTCAGTGGATAAATGAATCATTCAGTGTGATTCTGAGCCAGTGCAACTTGCAAATCCTGCATTGGTGCCTGGTTTGTGCTAAATTAGGTGCGTTTAGGCAGAGTGGGATTTACCTCAGCGAGGACCCCAATATGCAATCCTATGCAATGATTGGTTCCTAAGGTTGTCATAGCCGGGGTGGTAGTGGGAATAAACTCCCACTACCTATAAAGTGCTCCAAATGATGTGCATCTCTAACAGCTTCTGACAACCAAGTCCAATTCTTGGCCTTCACGTGTGGCTTAGCTACTAGGCCTGGCGGAACTGTTTCTACTGACAAGAGAAGGGGCAAAGGTGGACCACTGGCACCTCAAAATCAGTTGCTTTGGGCAGGTGCGGCTCATCAGCCTTGGACAGCAACCCGCCTAGGAGAAGGAAAACTCTGATTTTAAACCTCCACTGTCTTATGGCCATACCCACCCATGGGAAAGGCTTCAGGAGTAAAGCCCGAGGAAGAAATCTGGAGCCAGGGTCCCTAAGGCAGTTTGATGTTGTGTACAACTTCACTCTGGTAACCTCTGCGATGACACTCGTGCCAAGCTGTATCAGCGCTTGCCCTTCCATTGGACTACATCAGTGACGTGGAGAGGGGGAACCCGCTGCATGGGCAAGAACCGGTTCTTCAAATCTTCCCACCCAGGCTTGCGCCCTGGGGAGGACACAGTCCACCACAGGCACATACTCATGATCCCCTGGGATCAACGGCTGTTTACTACTATCAAATGATTATATATGCAGATGTTAAACAAGATCCCAAAAATAATGCCTCACGGATGACTACATAGAAGCAATGGCAGGTTGATTATAATACCAAAGTTTTACAGACACATGGAATTGTACTTAAAAGGGGAGATAGGGAAAAAATGGGAACATTGTTTAGGATCATATTGGATGTAAAATTTGCTTTTCTGGATATTTCATGTTGCAGTGAAGTATCCTTGCTGTAATAAGGTCTCAGTGTGAGAAAGTATTTTAACACAATTGGCATGGTAATGAATTTCCTTATGGATATGTTTTACTCTTTGTATAAGTCTAGAGGAAGATTTATTCCTTTAGGAATCTAAAGGAAAATTTGTTCCTTGAACGGTCAGTGAAAACCTCCCTAAGCTCAGTAAAATCACGTTGCTTTAACACATCTAAAATAATTAATATGTACTCCTGAACTCTTTCTTTATCTTTAAGAAAAATTTCTATCCCAAATTCTGTGTACAAACAAAGTAAGTGAAACATCCTTTTAGTTTCATTCGCAATTGCATTATGTATCAGCTGCAAACCATCTCACTGGTGTTGTTTACAGCTTAGCTCTGTGTTTGGAAATTCAAACTGAATGGAAGGCACATAAATCTAAAATTTGGCTTCATTGCAAACTCTAAGAAGCATGACCTGCAAAAGGAAATAACCTCTTTTAAAGCAAGGGCATGGTGCCTTAAAATTGCATTCAGACTAAAGACAGATTGTGTGCGGTACTTAACTCTTTTATTACATCCACTTTCAGTTCACTTCTGCTAAAGTAGGAAATTTTACTCTTACCTTGAAAATTGCTGCTCTCTAATGGCTGTGACTTGTTGATATTGCTTCTCTTCCTTGCATTTAGCAATGCTTAAAGGAGAAATTTAATTTCTAGATGTACTGAGAGAGGAGCTGCTCAGGCAGACGGGAGACCTAGCACTTTTTAGCACCAACTTTTAACATAGTCATTCATAACCAAAAACAGGAAATGAAGACAATGTACATTTGTCAATTTCAATGCATCTCTAAAGGGACATTCAAAGCACAAGGTTTGTTGCCCTTAATGTCAATGAAAAGAAAGAACTAGACTGCACAGATGAACAAAAGCTACTGTTGAATTAATAACTAGCCGGACATCACAATGCAATAGTCAAGTCAATGTACTCAAGCAAAACATATTCCCTGATGACAGGAGGAAGAAACCTATGTACTCACCAAGAATATGTGACTGAAGGGGTTGTCAGAAGAGTCAGCAGCAGGATTAAAGTCTTTGAATTCAATGAAGCTAGGTCAGGGGATCTCAACACAACAGTAAATATCCCAGACCAGGGATGGCCAACCTATGGCGCATGCACCAAAAGTGGCGCATTGCACCCCAATGATAATAATAAAAAAGTAAGCCACTTGACGCGTGGCCAAGAGGTTAAGGCGTGCGTCTAGTGATTTGAAGGTTGCTAGTTCGAGCCTTGGCTGAGGCAGCGTGTGCATCCTTGAGCAAGGCACTTAACAACACATTGCTCTGCGACGACACCGATGCCAAGTCGTATGGGTCCTAATGCCCTTGGACAACATCGATGGTGTGGAGAGGGGAGACTTGCAGCATGGGCAATTACTGGTCTTCCATACAACCTTGCCCAGCGCTGCGCCCTGGAAACCTTCCAAGGCACAAATCCATGGTCTCATGAGACTAACAGATGCCTATAAAAAAGCCTACTCATGCAAAAAGTATTAACCAAAACCCGATTTGTAGAAAAAAATCTATAACAGGAATTCAAGTAGCTTAGAGCTAGAATTGGGTTTTACTGAGAATAAATCTAAAATTTAGTAATTATTTTTAGTGATTTTATTATTTCATGCTCATCTTTTGGTGAATGTTATCTTCTTTCACATTAATCTGTTTTCAATTTTTAAAAATGTTCAATGAGTCAAACTAGGAAAGAAGGACTTTTGTTCTGCAGTCGTTTCATAACTGTTCAATACACGTTTGATACTTGTTTGATCCTGAGGCGCCAGGCGTCTGCATCAGCAGCGCGTCGCAGGTTTTTGCCAGTCAGTTTACAATTGACACTCGTGCGATATGGAGTTGTGCTTTGTTCGTTCTTTGTGAACATTTGCAGTTTTGTACTTTTTCAAAAATTAAGCCTTGTTTTTACATTCACTTACCCATCACAGTGCAAAAGAAAATGAGCAAAAGAAAAGCAGAAAGTGATAGTAAGCGTGAATTCAATAAAGAGTGGGAAAACGAATTCTTATTTATAGTGGGTCCGTCGGGAAAACCGTTGTGCATTGTTTGTGAAAACACTTCCTCACATAATAGAAGGCATGATCTTAATAGACACTGTAAAACACAACATCAGACTGAAATAGAAGGAAAACTGAAGCTAGTGCTTGGGTCTGAGTTACGGAAAGAATATGTGATTAAGAAAAAGGAAGAAATCAAAAGAAGACAAAATATATTTGTTAAATTAAGGTAAGTAATGATTATCTTGTTTTTATATTAAATCAATATATCATGTAAAAATGCTAAATATGTCTATATTAACATATCTTTACAAGAATTGAAGGGGATACAAGAGTTGTATGGTGCATCTGAACTCATGCGTGAAAAAGATGATGCATGGATGGCCACCCCTGCACTAGACCACTTATTTCCACTCCTCATAATGACCTATTTTGTACCAATCCTCTCTGAAAGCATGTCCACACATCTTCACATGGGGTGGCATGGTAGCCTTGCGGTTGACATAATGCTTTGCAGTGCCAGTGACCTGGGTTCAATTCCCGCCGCTGCCAGCAAAGAGTTTGTATATTCTCCTAGTGACTGGGTGGATTTCCTCTGGGTGCTTCAGTTTCATCCCACATTCCAAAGATATATGAGTTAGTGGTTTAGCTGGCCACATGGGTGTAATTGGGTGGCACAGGCTTGTTGGGCTGGAATGGCCTATTATCATGCTGAATCTCGAAATCTTGATGAGCTATCAGTAGATACACATACTTTTCCTTTACATTCATCAATAAATGGTTTTATATCTAATATTTCAAGTGTCCGCTCAAGATTGCAGGTGCTTTGTTTCCACTCCAGTTTTTTTTTATGTTTTGCAATGACTGATGAGGCCAACGTTAAACCCACAAACACACCTGACAGAGAACGTGGTTGGATATTCTTAGAGGTGATGTGCTTCTTCCACCATTTGTGATGGGCTTTTGTGTGCTTCCAGCACTTTGGGTTCTCAGTATCATCCTTAAAGATTCTTGCCCACTCTGATTCATTAGTGGTTCCTATTTTTCAAGAAAGCTTTGAGCACAGCACATCCTCAGACTTCTCTTCTGTACATCATATAATTATATCCCATAATAAAGCTTTGAACGGAGTGTCTGTTTCAGGAGCTTAATGTCAAGTGGATAATGTGACTGACCAGTACAGACACCAAGTATAAACGGGACTAGGGATATTTTATATTAATAGGATATTAACTCCCTCTCATCAATACTCACAACCTATGTATGGCTCATTGGTCCTTTCATTCCCTCCTCACAGGGAAAAACAATGATTCGGAGCATGTTCTCTAGCAGTCACCCTATTATCAGTTGCAGAGGTGAACACACATATTGGGACAACACACATCAAGGTTGCTGGTGAACGCAGCAGGCCAGGCAGCATCTGTAGGAAGAGGTGCAGTCGACGTTTCAGGCCGAGACCCTTCGTCAGGTCAGAAAAGATGGGGGATCTGGGGACTTTCAGCAACCTGATGACCAAATCCTTCCTCATCCAAACAATTTGTATACACCAATGATCTGGATTGGATGTCAATGATGTGAAGTGTCAATTGTCAAAAAATGATTGATATGTTTAAAGACATCATTTGGAATTTGTGCTTTCACTATGACATCCAGCCCATTGGCTTCAATGGAATTAATTTTGGAGGCAGAACATAGCCTGCTGATATTCTCATATTATGCATTCAGTTCCATTGATTGGAGCTGTATTTCCAAAGATTCTTATTCTGTAATTCTAAATTATGGCTTTAGGCATGCATTCCTCTTTCCAGCAAGATGTTTAACAGGAGGGTAATGATTATAATCCCATGGATGTGATCATTTACTCTTGGGACTTGTCTCACAGGATTCATGCCCATCACCCATCTATAATGATCTGCATGGTGGGAGCTGGGTTTACACACTGTGAACTAGAACGAAGTATTTAGATGTGAACAACAGCAAAAGATTGACTTCAGATATTATGATGATAATCACTTGGATGTGATCACTTACCTACTTGCTTTTATTTGTCACATATACTTCAAAACATTGAAACATTTAATGAAATCTGTTGTTTGTGTCAACGACCAACACAGTCAAAGGATGTGATGGGGCAGCCAGCAAGTGTAACTATGCTTCCTTTGCCAACATAGTATTGTGTAAAAGGTGGAAGCAATGGACTGAAACTGAATTGGATAAGGCAGGGCTGTAAGGTTGAGGGTTTTCTTTGTTGGTTGAAGGGGTTTCTATTCACAATGAGCTTTGCTAGCGAGCAACTGAATGTCATATCCTGCATATCAGAGGAGTAACATACTGCCATTCTAACAGTTACTGCACCTTTCTCATCTGTCCCATTTTCCTCCTTCTACCCCTTCACACACTCAATGATTCAGGAATAGCTTCTTCCCCTCTGCCATCTGATTTCTGAATGGACATTGAACCCGTGAACACTTCCTCACTACTTTTTAATTTCTGTTTTTGCAGAACTTATTAAATTTAACTATTTAATACATATACTTCCTGTAATTCACATTTTGTTCTATGATTATGCATTGCATTGTACTGCTGCTGCGAAGACAATCAATTTCACAGTGTACACCGGTGATACTAAAACCTGATTCTGATTCTGATTCTTTGGCACTTCTCCTGATTTTTTTTCCAAAGCACCTACAGTATATATTCCTTGGCTGACGAGTCTACCTCTTGATGCTTTGTAGAGTGTTACAATGGAGCACCACAGGACGAGGGAATCACTGCAGCTCCTTGGACATACACTCAGTGAAGCATACTCCCGAGTTTGGAAACTGGTTGCTAGTTGGTGGAGTGCATTGATCCCACTTTCTCTCAGCTAAGACAAGCCATTTTTCAGCTATGTATCCCATGTTGGCAAATTATCAATGCCATTCTTAAAGTACTCATTGTCACTTCCAGACTGATTTGAATATTTCCTGATAATGTAATAAATGGTAAAGGTAATTCTGACTCTTGGTTGTTAGGAAGGATAAAATAAGTGACAAACGGCAATTATTTGTTATCTTTTGCATCCAGCAAATTTCTGATGTATTCAGCTGAGTGACAGGTGCATTATCTTCAGATGCCCACTTCAACTCTTCTTTAGTGGAGTTCAATTATTATTACAGTAATATTCTGGGATATGCCAAGCAATTTAGGGTCAATTTCCAAAATATACTTAAATTTAGATTATTGATTTGATTTTACATTTTCTAATGATATTTTCATCATAAAATTTCTCTTGGTTTCTGCTTTTCATTGTGACCTATTCCCTGGTTAGGGACGGAAGTAGGTTTTTAAATGAAAAGTAATCTATAGATAATTTTAGTTCTGTTTTATGAACAGTGAGCAAGATTTTCCCTCCAGAAAGAAAATTTTACTGTCATGCAATACCTCAGCTGGGTTTGGTTTAACCTTACATGATTCAAGTCATTGATTTTAAATTATTGGACCTTCCATTATATTTTTCAATGTGTGAAGCTGGAAGTCAATTTTTGAACTATTAGACTGCATGTGGTTTCTGAATTGTAAATAGCTTGTCATTTTTTTATTTGATTCAGAGGTCAGTCTGTTTCTCTATTTCCTGTTATTATGATAACATACTGTCCGCTATTCTCTGTAAAACCACAATTGTGCAGAATGTTACCAGGCCAGTAGGAAAGGGCACATGTCCATAATTATCCCCACAGAAACTCTTTTGCATTAGGTGGAAGCACAAATGCATAGGGCTGATACTTCCTCAGGAAAAAAGAGCAGATTCGGAATCAGACTATCCAGGTCATCCTGTATCCACTCAAGTATCAGATTTCCAGCTAAAATCAACAAAAAGTCCGAGAAGGAGTTGATCTAACCTCTGCTGGGGAATAACAGATAACTTAAAATAAGGACAAACATGAATGCCTAGAAACTGGATGAGGCCTCATTCGGAACAATAAAGCACTTGCTGCAGCCTAGCCCATTAATCTAATGGGGAAGATTATACATACAGTCCAAACAATGTAAAAGCTTCAATGTGTAATCCTATTTTTATTAATGCGTAGTTTACAATCTTTATTGGCTCAAACCAGTGCACATTTTTATTCATTCCTGTACAAGTAGACATAATAGGCCAGATTGTGCTATGCTTTGGCTTGCTGATTCTGCAAGGCAACCCTGACCAGCAGCATTGCTATGCTCCGGACTTCAACGCCAGGGCACTGCAGTGCAGGCGCATAATGCACTGGTGGTCAGATGGTAACTGATCCTGTGCTCCACTGCTGAACATAGTTCTGAGCACAGTGACAGGTCTAAATCATAATGTGTGATGGGACAATGCATTTTGCGTTTGGCTCCTTACCCCTCAGACTTGAGGGGCATTTGAAACTTTAAGAGGGAAAAGAGGAGGCCTTCTGAGAGAACAGTTCTGTTAGCGGATGGTTGGAGGAATGGCCGGGTGTGTGCATTGTCAGGATTTGCCCACTGCACATGGACTACTCCACTGTATGACAGTGAGATTCTCGTCACTGCGAGAGATTGGTTGGCCATGTTGACATCACGGGGGCAAATGAAATGCACAGGCTGGGTTCAGCAACATCTGGCTCATAGATCCCATCCCTTAAAGGACACCCTCCACAAGGCCACAGGAGCTCAGGAAATGTGCATGCTGCTACTTTCTTTAGAAGGATCTCACCCTCCCAACAGCACCCACTGCTATACTGATGCCTGGAATAGGTGCAGCCATCAGTGGAATAGCTGGTGGAACAGTTTCTACTTTCACTGAGGCGCAGGTACAGACAGAGTCATCATGACTTCTGATGAGTCTCATGTTACTCCAACCAAAGTTCTGCAGCAGCATGGAGAACCAATCCAAGAGCAGATTGTTGCCACCTGGGAAGAGACTATTGTTACAAAGGAGCATAGTGCTGACAACCAGAAGCACAGTGCTGCCAGCTGAGAGTTGAAGATCTGGTGATACAAGTAGACTGCTGGAAGAACTCAATGAGTCAAACAGCACAAGTGGAGGGAAAGGAATGGTCAACGTTTTGGGTTGAGACACTTCATCAGGACTTGAAGAGAGCTGAAGGTCTAACTTGTCCAGTGGCAACAACATTAAAAAGCAGCTTGTATGATCTCGTTTACAGTAGATACACAGGCTGTTGTGTGCACAGGGGAACTCTCCGGCACTTTTTCAGGATGTTATCATCTCATTTCCAGGCAAGACCTTCGCATTTGCCCCTCTGTTGGCCAGCGGCTGAGCTGCACCATTGTGAGTTCCTCATATCATGACCTACTTAATCTAGTTTCCTCCATTCCTTTATTCCTTCAGGGAAATAATCCTGAACTACCGTTCAAAGTAGCAATGCCTTCCCTTGTACCTTAATTAGGGATAAGGTTTTGGGAATGTTGGATCACACAGTGGTGAAGTGGGGCTCTAGAGCTTTGTACACAATCATCTACTAACCTCCTCCTCCTCTTCCACAGCCTTGTGTACTGCTTATTACACCTCTTTTTCCTGCTACAGAGTCTCAGGCAAAAGCTGATAGTGATACTATGGAGGATGAAACTAAACTTTCCAATCTCACCTGAAAGAGTACTGTACACTATGTCCGATCGGTGGTGAAACCTAATCCTCAGTATCTCACCCTTAATGCATTCTTCACTCGGCTCCTATGGTCCATTGGCAATCTTTTAAAAGATACTCAGCTACATTTAAGAGTCACTGATATATGAGACATGGGAACAGGCCTTCTGGCCCTTCTTGTCTAGGCTGCCCAAGATGTCTACCTGAGCTCATCTCATTTACTTGCATTTAGCTCATATCACTCTAAAAATTTTCTATCCACCTACTTACACAAATGTTGTTTTAATGTTATTGGACCTGCCTCTGCGACTTCCTCTGGCAGTTCGTCTCATATATGCACCATCCTCCACATGAAGAAATTACTCCTCAGGTCCTCTTTTAAATGTTCTCCTCTTACCTCCAACCTACATCGTCCAGTTTTAGACCTCTCTACAATGGGAAAATGACTTATACAATCCATCTTGTCTTCATGATTTTATATATTTATATAAGGCCTCCTTCACGCTTGGGACAACAGTCCCAGCCTATCCAGTTTTTCCTTATAAATGAAGCCCTCCGATCCTGGCAACACCCTGTAAATTTTTTCTGTGCCCTTTCACCCTTTCATGATTGACCACGTTCTTCCTGCACCATGGTGACCGGAACTGCACTTACTGTAATATTCCAGCTATGGTCTCACCAATGTCTTGTACAGGTGGGGTACAATGACCCAAATCTTGTACTGTACAATCTGGACAATAGTCAGAAAAGGGAATTATTTTTATTCCATGATGTCCATCTTTGCACAAGGCAGCACCTGAAATTAAATGGACAATGCAGGTTGCTTAAGAACATGACAACTCCCTGGGATTGACACTAAACAAAGGTCTTCACAGCAATGCCTGTATCTTGAGAAATTGACTTAAAAAGAATTATACCTTCATTGGTTAATAGCTTATGAGATTTGTTCAGGCTCCATATTCCCAAAACCCCCATCCTTATGGATCCACATTCTTGCTCAATCCATTGGTTTCTACGGAAGAAAGATGAAAAATGAAGTTTCCTTTTATAATTGGAGAGCATTAGTGACTACCCTGGTACTCTAGCGCTGAGCGCATCATCATGGATTAGCTGTTGCTGCCTTGAAAGATCCAGAGGCTGGGAAATTCTGAGACACTGTGGCATTGACCTTTAAGAGAAAATGTGCCCAAATGGGTGCATGGCTGGATCTCTGCTTAAGACCATAAGACCATAAGATATAGGAGCAGAAATAGGCTATTTGGCCCAGTGAATCTGCTCCGCTACTCAATCATGGGCTGATCCAATTCTTCCAGTCATCCCCACTCCGTTGCCTTCACCCCATACCCTTTGATGCCCTGGATAATCAAGAATCTATCTATCTCTGCCTTAAATACACTCAATGACTTGGTCTCCACAGCCGCTCGTGGCAACAAATTCCATAGATTTACCACCATCTGACTAAAGTAATTTCTCTGCATCTCTGTTCTAAATGGACGTCTTTCAGTCCTGAAGTCGTGCCCTCTTATCCTAGACTCCCCTACCATGGGAAATAACTTTGCCATATCTAATCTGTTCAGCCTTTTAACTCCTTCATTCCTGGTATCATTCTCGTGAATCTTCTCTGAACTCTCTCATGTCAGTATATGCTTTCTAAAATAAGGAACCCAAAACTGCAAACAATACTCCATGTGGTCTCACAAGTGCCTTATAGAGCCTCAACATCACATCCCTTCTGTTATATTCTATAACTCTAGAAATGAATGCCAACATTGCGTTCGCCTTCTTCACCACCGACTCAACCTGGAGGTTGAGTCCCTTTGCATCTCTTGCATTGCTTGCAGAAGGACACAGCCCTCTGTCATCTGTTTGCCCTACCTCCAATGACTGTCCAACTCCAGCTAATGCAACAGGTACACCGAGACCACCACAAGTCTCGCTTGGCAGAAGTGGAGACATGGCAATACACTTCAGCCAGTCACTGTGCAGATGTCTGACACACCCACCAACTCCTAGAGTGGGCAACAGCTGCAATAATTGGATGAGGAACTCTTTAAATAGAGCAGCTTTTTAAACATTATTTATACAGCACGTGGGGTTTACTGTCCACCCTATTTGCCCTGGAGAAGATGGTGGCGAACAGCATATGTAATGCATGAAAACATTGTCCCCATGAGTGACAAAAGTTGTTTCCAATTAGAACACTGAATCCCAATTTCAACAAGACTCCTAATGAACATTACATGTGTGGCCTGACTCAGCACACTGCCGATGTGCCAAACATATAAAGCGTATCAAGATATACCACAACCCAAAGTTCTAGATCATATTTGCTGAATGGCACAGCTACTCACATAAATGTTGACATTCAATTTCAGGCTGCTTATAAACACAATGCAATGTTTCATTCCCTAGGCAATGGCATTTACATAATAGCAGCCAACTTCCGTTTTGGTCTTGTCCTGAGGGTAGACGAGGTCAAATCATTCTATGCAGTTTGTTTCCTTAAACTGCAAGTCTGATTTTCTGATGGTGCATTTCTGATGCTGACACCCACTGAAAAAATCATAGAAGGAAAATTCATTCTACCAGCTTTAAAGATATGTGAGCACAAATTTAGTATATCAGGCCTTCCGTTTAAAAATCAAAGGTCTTATCCTCAGTTTCTATTTTCCTTTACCACTTGTTTACAGCAGCCCTGTGCTATATGTGGTGTACTTGCAGTGAGGACGTTTTACTGGATATATCTGCCAAGCTATTTAAAACAAGCCCTCAACCCAATGTGACTTTGGTTAGAATCAAAGACTTGCGTTTATTATTTCTAAGAGAAAGATCCACATGGTTGCAATGCCTCTGTCCTATGGAACTCTTAACTAAATAAGAAGAGGCGCAAGAGATTGCAGATGCTAGAATCTGGAACAAAAACCCAACTGCTGGAGGAACTCAGCAGGTTAAGCAACATCAGTGTGGGGGAGGGGGGTCATGGAGATGTCGATGCTTCAGGTTGAAATCCTGTCAGCTGCACGATCCGACGGAGGGTCTCAGCTGAAGAGTCAGCAATTCCACCCCCCACCTCACCCCACCAATGCTGCTCAACTAGCCGACTTCCTCCAGCAGTTCATTATCAAAATTAGAACCAAACTTAAAACCAAATTACTTTTGTGACTGCCACCTAGATTCATCAGTTTAAGTCATGGTTTGCCTCCAAAACAGTGAGATTTGTTCAATGTTCTTCTTTCACTTTAGAAAATCGGGCATCCATGATGCAGAGGTACATTGGAAACTTCACAGGAGTTGATTTCAGATTTTTAAAAATAGTTTTAAATGTGTGTGAGCACAGATTCAAAAAATCAGGTTTTCAAAATGAAAAACAGTAGGCATATTTTCGAAAATGAAAGAAGAACATTGAATTAATCTCACTTTTATGCAGGAAATTGATTGGAACTATTTATTCTATGTAGTAGAATTATTTGGTTTTAAGTGTAGTAGAGATATATTTAGTTGATTTATCCATAATAATATTAAGCAAAATACATATTAGTAATTTGAACTATCTTCCACATTTTTGAGGTGTTTCTCTCCCTTGAGTAAAGGATACACGATTGACAGTGTTGGGGTTTCTGGAAAATCTGGAAAAATGAACTATTTTTGAAAAAATACAGTAAGGAGAATCAATCCTCCGATTACTTGTGGTTAGGCTTCAGACCAGTCCAAGGGTGGCCAGTTGCTTTGCTTTGACTTTTCAGACCACACATGGGGCATGAAATATCCTTCTCTCTAGTACTGTCATCCTTCAATCCAATTACCACCAAAAATGCCACTGGAACTAGCAGTAGTCATAACACATAATCACAGCGAGCTTCATTCTAACTTACAGTAACCACTTAAAATACTCCACCCTTTTTCATTATGGTTATGATCCCACACTGAGTATATACATGCCAAAGCATGTTTATAAACTCCACATTACAATGTGCTGATGCATACTTTCCCTTAAACATAATATTTTATATTATCAACACTGTATCCAGTTTGTTAACAGAAGCAAGATTTCTACTTCTATTCTTGTTAAGCCCATTTCCAGACCTCATAAAATATTTTAAAGAATAATTGTTAGTGAGATCTTTCTTTCTGCAGTCTTTATCCTCTATTTTCCAGTAGATGTCTAGTTCTGCTTTCCTGTTTGAAGTACAGCATTACTCCTTTGGCTTAGTCACATAACACACATGCCTTTCACTGCACAAAACCACATGAAGTGCAATTTTTGTCTTAGCTAGACTTCACTAATTATTAGTATAATCACCATTGCAAAAAAACAACTATTTCATTACATACATCCAGATGACAACTTGCCACGATTCTAATGCAACCTTACTGGGAAAATGATCAGCTTTTCCTATATAGGTTGTCTTTGCTTTTACTATAAGTCGATTTTATCCATAAGTCAGAAAGTACAAAAAAAACTTAATATGGCAACCTCACCTCTACAGAATTGTAATGAATAGCAGTCATGTGGGACAATAACATGTACATTTACTTATTCTCTTTCCTTACCTGGTTACTATCATACAGAATCAAGATGTTCCACATTTGATGGCATGTTTCAAAGGGCTTGAAGTAACAGCAGCTTTTGCATTGCCTAATGGAGCATTTTTGCACAGCTACCAATGGAAGTGAATGCTTGTCAGTTTCCAAAGTTATTCTCTTAAGTGGCCTCCTGAAATGAAACTGCTAGCCTGTGTTCTTAAACAAACAATAGTATCTGATGACTGCATGAAGGTTACATGTAAGCCGATTTGTCTTTCAAGACTGGTTCTCTTTTGAACTTAATAATATTTATGGGAGCTCATTTGTATGATGGGGCATCCATAGGTTGGACAATCATAGCCCAGGCCAGGCCTGTAGATATTTTAGCAATGTTCAAGGATGACAACTTCTAAAAAACCCAAAATTTGTGAAAAGAATGCAATTATAGATGTTGATTGAAATAGTAAAATATTAAATGACCTTAAAGGGTATTCTTATTAAGTCATTATTGATGTATTTCTCCAAGATATGACCAAAATGAGAAAGCCTACTTTTATCTATTGGTCTTGCAAAGTCAGATTTCATAACACAAGCAGAGTTTGTGACATGGAAATGATATGGTAAGTTCTCTTCCAGTTGTGAGAATATTCAACGTGCTCAATAAAAAGCTCAGAAGAGAGCAGCAGTATAGCTGATGTTTCAGTTTATTAACTTGCACAATGTTTAGAGACACAGGCAATAGTAATTCAATAGATTAACTCATTCAATTTAGGAGAATGGGTATAGCACTTAGAACCCATTTCTGATGGCCCTTCCACCAATGATGAAACTGAAAAACAATTGTACAAGGAGGATAGGTTCAAAGCAAGGAGGAACCTACACAGATATAGGACAATAAACAATCAGGGTGATTATGATAGGATTGTTGAAGAACGATGAGGATTTTAATTTCTATTCAGTGCATTACTATGATCAAATGTACAGGGGCAAGTGGAGAAACAAAAATGGTCATTTTATTGTGGGGAGAGGGGATTGAAAGGGTTCGCCTTAGGGCACTATAGAGTTGTGAAGGTAAGAAAGACTGTTGAGTTAAAGTGTTTGAAAAGTTGTCCTAAAGATTAGTAAAAGAGGTGTTTCTTTACATAAGATCAAGGAAATGAAGAAGAAAAAGGATTTAAATCACAGAATTAAGAATGCTTATAACAAAGAATGAGAGCACTCACATCATTGAGTCTGCACCTGCTCTTTGCAAGTGCAATCCAGTCAGTCCCATTCCCTCAACCCTTCTGCATGGTGCTGCAAATCCTGTCCTTTCAAGTGCTTGTTCAGCTTTCCTTAGAATACTATAATGGAATCTGCCTCCACGCCATGAATGCAAACAGGAGTATGAGTACCGCTACACCCCTTCCCTTCCTGAAGTCTATAACCACCTATTTTGTTTTGCTCACATTGAAGGAAAGTTATGACACTCTATGACTAGGCTCTCTAGCTCCTTCCTGTAGTCCAACTCATTGTTATTTGAGATACGGCGCATTATGGTGGTGTCATCTACAGTCTTCTGGATGGAGATAGCCAGGCTATCATGAGTGTACAGGGAATAGAGTAGGGGGCTATGAATGCAGCTTTGTGGAGCACCAGTGTTTAGAAAGATAGTGTTGGTGCTGTTGCTACTTATCCTTATTGAGTTGTTGGCCAGCAAGTCAAGGATCCAGTTGTAAGAAGTCTCAGAGGTCTGCAATTAAATCACTTGAAATTATTGTACTGAAGTTTGACATAGGTGTCTTTACTGTCTAGATGTTGAGTAATGGGTGTAGGGCCAAGGAGATGGTGTCCACAGTGGACCTGTTTTTGCAGCAGGCAAATTGGAATGGGTTGAGGTTGCCTTTGGAAGCTAGAGTTGACGTGCTCCATAACCAGGATCACAAAGCACTTTATAATAGTGGTTATCAGAGCCACCAGAGGCAGAAGTCATTAAGACACTTTGCCTTATTTGTCTTAAGTACCTTGATGATAATGGTCTTCTTACAGAAGATGGGAACCTCATATTGATGTAGGAAGTGGTTAAAATCTCTGCAATATCTCCACCAGCTGATCTGCACAGCATCTTAAGATGTGGCTGGGGACATGATTTGGGTCGGATGTTTCCTGTGGGATCACCCTCTGGAAGACTGATCTTACATCTGCAATGACGGTGACTGTGGGTTCAGATGTATTGGAGGCTATCAGGGGACATTTCAAACCCCTTCCATTCAAAACATGCATAGAATGTGTTATTATCATTGGGAAGGGATGTGCTGCTGTCAGCGAAGCTGCTTGACTTCATTCCGTAGCCTGTTACAGCATGTAAGCCCTGTCACAACTGACAACTGGTCTGGGGCTCTATTTTGGACCCTTACTGTCTTTTGACATCCATGATAGCTTTACAGAGGTAGTATCTTAATTTCCCGTATAGTTCAGGGTCAACCAACTTGAACGTTGCAATCTTGGACTTTAATGGGGATTACACCCTTTTAGGATTGTATCTCACCAGTTTCATTAATTGTTACTTTTCTTTGGGGAAGGTGGCCTACCACAATATTCCAGTGCAAATTTCTGTGATTTCAACCCCACCTAAAGTTGTTGGCTCTTCATTAATCTCTGGGGGGTCGAGTAAGTGATGAGTTGAATCTAGGACAACAAATAATGAACGGGAATAAATAAACATCAGGCTGACAGTGATATTCTCAACCTAAGAGTGATGTTTTGAAAGTCCCAGGCAATAGGTGCATTGAGATGGTGCAGCATTCTATTTTTATTCTTGTACATTGTGCCATCAAAGTTGGAGATGCATAACCCAGGAGCTGCAATGGCTGAAAGTGCATCAGTATATGGAAAACATACAACTACATGATGCACAAATAGCATGATGAGACTTTCCTGTTAACCAATGAAATATATTTTAAAAGTTATTTTCGGTTGATAGGTAAATTGTCCCATGGCTTGAAGGGTCAGAAAGTCCTATTCTGCCTTGTATCTCAATAAACTAAATTAAAAAATAAGACAATAAGGCACTGACAAATAGTAAAGTGTTTGTGATCAGGAAAGGGAAAAGAAAATTGGAAATGTAGAAATAATGGAAAATAAATTACAACAATATTTCATGCAGTAACTTTCAATAAAGATAATATATGCATATATAATCTGTTGTGCCTTCTGCATTTATTGATAAACAGTGACTGAAATAATCTAGACAATTCATTTATATTTTTAGATAAAATAAATACGATAAGATTTGCATTTTTTTGAAATCTTGGATAGATAATAGATTTGCTAAATAGAAATAAAATGCTGGGGAAAAGACAGTGAATTAACAATGTTTATGACAGACCAAAGGCATTTAAAATGGAAAAGGAAAGAACAAAATAGAAGATACACTGGAAGGAGGAAGAGATTAAATAACAAAAGGGGATGGTAATCTTCACATATAAAGAAAACAAAAGGTGAGTCTAGATGAGGTGTAAATGAGAACAGAAGAAAACATTGCCAGAAAAGTTGAATGTTGTTGAGACCTGAAGATTCTGACATGCCCAATAGAAAGGCTCTTCTACAAGCTTAATTTGAGTTTTGTTACGCTTATGTGGGAGAACAGTGTGGTTGCAATTAGAGCTCAGAATCTGCTCCTCAGTAGAGACATATAATACTGCAGATGCTGGAATCTGTAGTACAAAGCAAACTGCTGGAGGAACTCAGCATGCTGAGTAGCAGCTGTGGAGGCAAAGAGATGGTTGATGTTACAGGTCATGATCCTGCATCAGGACCAGTCCTCAATCATCATTGACATTTCCAATCCCATCCAAATAGTCAGAGTTAAAACACCTGGCCTTTTACCTCTCCTTTTCCATCTTGTAAGTCATAAATAGACTTTTTTTCCTACTATCAATCAGGTGAAACTGAAGCATTACAACTCTCCGCTTCTCCTGTTCTATCAGAGCTGAATAATGTCCAACAATTATTGAATTCTCTATCACCATGTTGGGTGAATGCCCTGCTTAACCCATCTTGACAAATTCAGTGTCTTTAGTGAACTGGTAAACACGCCTACTTTGTGAAACAGTAATTTATTTGCTTTTCTTACAGCATACATTACATTCACTACTCACAGTGTGCCTCGTGAAGGCAGACATAGATGTACAACAAGGCACAATCCCTTAGCCCACTGCCAAGCTTCTGATTACATCATTACATCTCAATCACACTTCCATTCTGCTCCCCATCCTCAGTGTCCCTATGAAGCTCAGAGTAATCTCAAGGAAAGGTATCCCCTCTTTTAGCTGGAGATTTCAAAATGCAACATTGAATTAAATAATCACATGAAATAATTAAATAATGGATTTAATAATTAAGTGATGCAATAAGCATATACAACAGTTCATCTCTGTGACTGGAGAACACACAGCATAGTACAATAGTCTGTTTTATTATTTTGTACATTATTGCATATTGGTAAATTATTATTGTGTATATTATCATTCCGTACTTTATTATTCGTTAATAACATTATATTTATTATTATTGCTAAGTGTATTTTTAGATGCTGCTGCTATAACAAAATAACTTTCCATGCAAGGTCAATAAAATACCTTATTATCATCATTATTATTATTATTATTATTCTGTTGTAACATATAATAAATGCTCCAGCTGCATTGATGCCAGCCTTCCCATCCATGGTCTGGCAACATTTACTCAGCTTTGTGATGAACTGAGGCTGCGACCTGCTCCAGCTGCAGTGAGGCCAGGCTTTATGTCTTCTGTTAGTCTTCGTTACTGAAGTTTGATTGAGCGGAGCAATATCAAGATGGCGTTAAATGGCGACTCCTTTACTTGCATCTTTGGAAACAACTCTGTTTCTATCTTTGATGTCTCTTTTTTATTCTAGGTTCTTTTGAAGACCCTGACCTGGGGTTACACTCTGACTTTGGTTCCTTGTGGGAATGGGACCCGCTTTCAGGCCTCACGAACGGCCGCTTTTTGATGTCCCAAGGTCGCGGTCTGGAAGACTAGCACACCTTCAAAGTTCAAGATTTTCGCTGCTCTAGAGACGTACTGATTCTAGGCCGGTGCCCCTGACTGAGGCGTCGCAGGAGAGCACGGAACATTGGGAGCAGCAGGTTAGCTGCCATGGGTTGTGTGTCCGAAGAGCTGTGCCTTTCTGGGGCCGACACTCTGGATGCAGAGTTTGGAAAAAGTGACGCAACAGACTTTTAACATAGTCGTAGTCATAGTCATAGTCATACTTTACTGATTCTGAGGGAAATTGTGTTTCATTACAGTTGCACCAACCAAGAATAGAGTATAAATATAGCAATATAAAACCATAAATAATTAAATAATAATACAAACGTTTGTATGTAAATTATGCCTAACATCATAAATCAGTGAGTTGTTTGTTATGTCTCCCCTCTCATTTGTAAAATGGGGATACCTTTTTCTCCCTTATTAGGGAGAGAGAGAGAGCCTGTGATGTGTCGAATTACTGTGTGAACGAATAGTCTTTGGGGTACTGCAAGCTTGAGTCTTTAGTGATGCTTTGCTGCAAGCTTGAGTGCTCAATGGAGGGCGCTGATGCTTTCTTGCTGGTGGGGGTGGGGGGTATTGTTGCTTTGCTGCTGCTTGTGGGTGGGGGGGAGCTGGGGGTGCTTTGGGGCTCTAATGTTTAACTGTCATTCTTTCTTTGGGGCACTCCTCTGTTTTTGTGGATGTTTACATAGAAAAGAATTTCGGGATGTATATTGTGAACATTTCTCTGCCATTAAATGTACCTATTGAAACCTATTTGCTTACTTCTGTTGTTTGCACAATTTGTTTTTCTCTCTCTCTGTGCATTGGGTGTTTAACTGCCTTTTTTACAATGGGTTCCTTTGAGTTTTCTTTGTTTTGTGGCTGCCTGTAAGGAGATGAATCTCAAGGTTGTATAATGTATACATAGTTTGATAACAAATGCACTTTGAACTTTGAACTTTGAGTGGATCTCTAGAATTCTGTAGCTCTGAAGGTGCTCAAGAGCACTCAAGGTGGAGATAGACAAATATTTGAAAGATTGATGGATTATGTATTATGGGGACCTGCCAAAACACAGGAGATGAGACTAGCAGACTTCATCCATGATCAAAGGAACTGGTTGAGGAACCGAGTGGCCTACTCCTGCTCCTGTTTTCTTGTGTTCTTGTGTTCTTGTGTTTGAGCACTGACAATGAAATTAAATTAATTATAATGAATAGTAATGTTATTATTCTAGCAGAGTAGCAATTAGTCCCCAGGTAATTTAGATTTTCTGTCCTCTGTGCCTCCCCTCGTTCAGCTTGTGCTTAACTCAGGCAGTGATTGAGTAGAAAAGCTGTTTGCCTTGCTGTCAGACTGCCACTGTCACAATGCAGAGACAAGAGATTTCAATTCTGAGAAACTGGAGCATAAAGTAATCAGCTGGAGCAACTCAGCAGGTCGAGCAGCATCTGTGGGAAGAAAGGAATTGTCGATGTTTCAGGTCAAATTTCTTGATCAGTTCTGATGCAAGGTTTTGACCCATAACATTGACATCTCCTTTCCTCCCACAGATTCTGCTTCATATAAATCTACACCTTTATCCGCAATTGCTCAGTTTGTCGTCCATAGTTTACAGTTACTGTTCTATGGATTTGCTAAGTATGCCCGCAAAAAAAGAATCTCAGGTTGTATGTGGTGACATGTATATACTCTGAACATTTTACTTCGAACTTGCTGAGTTCCTCCCAGAGATAGTTTGTTCCTACTGTCCCAATGTGAATTCTTTTGTCCAGATAACTGGTGTATTACTGAGCTCCCCAAATGCCCATGCACAATGAATCTGTCATTCAATCTTACCTACCTTCCACCTCATGGAACCCCTTAACATAAAAGAAAAACACTGTGAATGTTAGAAATCTGAATTAAACAGAAAGACTCAGCAGTTAGGCCACAGCATTGATCGTTTGATGGGAAATCCACATATATACCTCAGAGGGAGTCTATGTATATACCTCAAATGACAAAAGTATCAGAGACTATGAATATTATTAAGATGAAGAGGTTCCTGGTAAACAAGGGGTGGGGGGGGGTTAAAGGTTACTGGGGGCAAATAATGTGTGCCAAAATTATAGCTAAATCTAAGCCTGCTCATTGAATAACAGAGCAGGATTAAGGAACTAACTTGCCTTCTTCTGCTGCTAATTTGCAAGCTTTTATGTTCCCACATTGACCACAATAACCATGCAGGAACATTTTGTGGGGTATTTGGCTGTGATTGCTTTCCAAATTCATAAAAGGGGAATGGTAAAGATATTAGCTTGCAGTTCAGTCATTTAACATAAGTTGTGATTTGTCCAATATCTACTTCTACATATTGGACTTTAAGATAGCAAATACACCATGTTACAAGAACTCCTGTTCCAGATTAGAATTCTCTTTGTTGAGGTATAAAACATCACACCAAATGTGCCATCTACAATGCAGGTGTGGATTGCATCAGCAGTGTTCTCTGCGGATCTGCTACTCAAGGGGAAAAAAAGAGTTTGGTGCTTCATTACATTTATTTTGTAATAGTGTGAAAAATAAACAAGATCCTTTGATATCTTGTATTTCGACACAAGTAAAAAGCATTTTCCATTTTGAGAGAATAGCCCATGATTAGTAAATGGGGCACAGGGACCCATTTAGTGACCACCTTGTGGGAACATCTGTAAAAAATTAGATTGTCACTGCTAATAAAAGAAAGAATTCAATCAACCTAGCTTTCTCAATTCCCCAAAGAGGGTTTGAACAGAAGAAGTGTTTAACTGCAAAGGACCATGACCTTAGGTAAGTTTTTAACCATGTTCTGCTGTCTTTGATTTAGGTCCCAGTATCCCCTTCCACAAAGTACATTCTTGTCAATTTCACCCAGTGCAAATGTTGTCAACTTGAGATCAGTATGTCTCTGGGCTGTTCATATACATATATGTAGCAGGAATATCACAAACCCTTCAAAGAGAAAGCAATAGTGACTCAAATGTCACTTCAGAAAATAGATGGTGTCTACTAAGATAGTCCTCAAGAATACAGGAGACAGAGGTCAAGAAAGAAGTCAGAAGTAGTTAAGGCTGTGGTATCCAATTTCTATACTCCATTTGTTAACTTTACATATAGAAAACAGAGCAACCAATGATCTCTAAGAAGTCAAGCTGATAAAGAAACATAGTGTTCAGTAGATCAAATTACAATATGACATGTATGTCAAGGTGGCTGCAAATATTATGGTAGACATTAGTTATTAATAACCTTACAATTTTTAAATTCATTCTTTAGAAGGATGTTACTAGCAAGGCCTGCATTTATAGTTGTGCCTAATTGTCCAAACCTGATGCAATTTATCTCCTTGGCAGGCCAGATCAGAAGGCTGTTAAAAGTAAAAATACTGCGATTTGCATTTAGGCCAAACGGAGTTAGGGCCCAATTTCCTTCCCTAGCTGCAACAGACAGCTTTATGGTCACTTACTGCTGCCAACATTTTTGTTCGCAGACTTCTTAATAAGTGAGTACGAATTGTGCTATGGTGTTTTCAAAACACATAGAATTAGCAAAAAGAAGTGCACCTTATAAAGCAGCCTTGAATACGTTATTTTTGGTCTAGATCTGATTTGTACAATATGCCAGTTTTCTTGTAGTATATTTTGACAGGCCTGTGAATGAATTCGGGAAGAATGAATAGCACAAAGACAAGCTATCAGGAAAGGCACGTAACACTGCAAAGTGAGAATTGTTACATTACACTGAGGGTGTATTAGTACTGGAAGCAGAGCCAGTTCCTTCGAATAGCCTTAGGCTATTCCCTGTGATATACCAAGCTGTCCATTATTCAATGAGCATGTTGGAACTCACAAAGTATTATTTCAATTCATTTAAGCAGATTTTATTTTTTAAGATTAAATATGACAAGCACATGCTTTGTAATATTATCTGCCAGCACAGGCAGTGAAGGGGCTCTAATGAAATTACATTTGTAATCCTGTAAACTCCTCCTGCCTTGCAGTCCTTCATGTTCCTTGCAGTTGTATTTCTTGCTTCAATATCTTACATGATTTTAATCGTAGCTAAATTGACAGAAGTATCTTCAGCTGCCCAGGTTATCAGCTGAAGACTTGTCTCCTTAAATCTCATTATTTTACTATTCGACCTGGATCTATTAGTATTGCTCTTGTCTGAGTCAGGAAGCTTTGTATTCAAGTCCCACTCCAAAGAGTTAAACTTAAAAGACGGAGCTGATACTCTAACAGAGATGGGATGGGGTGGTTTTATTGGTGGCGGGTGCAGGGAGGAAAGACTTTGTCAAACTGGTAATGGACACTAAAGATTCCATGACATTATTCTGAAGGAGAGTAGAGGAATTATTTCTGGTACACTGGCCAGCATTTATAACTCACTCAACATAATTAAAGGCATTTAATTCGGGATGACATCATGACAAGAACAGCTCCAATCCTGACTATCAATGCTACATGTTTCTCCAGTATTTTGTATGATTTTCCTACAAGTGCTCTGGTTTTCTCCCACAACCTAAAAGTATGCAAATTGATATGTTAAATGGCCGATATACATGACCTCTAGGTGAACCGGGGTTGAAACTGAGGACAATGTGGTTAGGGTAGGAATCAGAATCAGGTTTACTATCAGGTATATGAAATTTGTTAACTTAGCAGCAGCAGCTCAATATGATACATAATATAGAAGAAGAAAAAATAATATGAATAATAATAAAGAAGTCAATTACAGAATATGTGCAAAAAGCAGAAATAATATATTAAAAAAGTGAGGTAGTGTTCAAGGGTTCAATGTCCATTTAGGAATGGGATAACAGAGGGGAAGAAGCTGTTCCTGAATCGCTGATTGTGTGCCTTCAGGCTTCTGTATCTCCTACCTGATGGTAGCAAAAGGGCATGTCCTGGGTGCTGGACATTCTTAATAATGGACGCTGCCTTTCTGAGACACTGCTCCCTGAAGGACTTGTGCAAAATAGGTACTTGATGATTAGCATGGACTCAATGAGTGGAAGGCCAAGTTGCAGCTACAAAGAAGGCAAGACAGCAGCTATATTTCATTAGGAGTTTGAGGAGATTTGGGTTGTCACCTAAAGCACTTGAAAACTTCTCTAGATGTTCCGAGGAGAGCACTCTGAAAGGCTGCATCATTGTCTGGTATGGGGGGCGGGGGTTGATGTGGCTACTGAACAGGATTGAAAGATGCTACAGAAATCTGTAAAATTAGTCAGCTCCGTTTTGGGTACTAGCCTTCATAGTATCCAAGATATCTTCAAGGAGCAATGCCTCAGAAAAGCCATTATCAAGGACCTCATCACACAGGGCATGCCCTCTTCTCATTGTTACCATCAGGAAGGAGGTGCAGAAGCCTAAAGCCACACACTCAGTGATTCGGGAACAGCTTCTTCCCCTCTGCCGTCTGATTCCTAAATGAAGATTGAACCCATGAACACTACCTCACTTTTAAAAATATTTTCTCTGTTGCACTATTTTAATCTAACTATTTAATATACATAATATACTTACTATAATTGATTTACTTGTTTATTTTTTCTTTCTGTGTTATCATGTATTGCTTTGAACTGCTGCTACTAAGTTAACAAATTTCATGAGATATGACAGTGATAATAAACCTGATTCTGATTCCATGCTGTATATCTCGGTGATTCTACATGATAACTTTAGCAATTTTACTCTAAAAATAATTAGTTATCTATTGCATAGTCAATGAGCCATCCTCACAAATGGTTGGTTTTAGGAGCTTGCCGGGTGTGCATCTTGGCAGATATGTTTCCCAAAATACCACAGTAACTGCACTTCAAAAGAACCTTATACCCTGCTGGATACCCTGAAAGGGAATTGAAAGGTTCTATGCAAATACAAATCTTTCATTGCTTCTTTGTCCATTATAAAAAGATGAGAACATATTATAATGGAACACAGAAAGGGTTGATTAAACAAGTACTGCCACGCTCATAAGCCATTATATGACACACAAACTACATAGTTCTATTCATATTCATTGAATTAAATAATGGGATGGTCAGGGTATGTAAAGGGCATACAATGCAAAATGGCTTCACCTGATTTGCCTCCCTGACCATGTCTAATTTAGTGCCCCTGTTCACGCGTGGTTTGTTCATAAGTCCCTTTTACACTCCCTCACATTATGAGAAACACAAAAACATTGCACTTCTGAACTCAAATCATAGATCTCTGCCTGTGAAGACATATAATTTATGTCATGCTAACATCTCCAAAGATAGCAGGATGTTACAGTTACTAGCAACAGAACATTTTTCCATGCATTTTGTGTTACTTTGGTTAATTGGTTAAAACAAATGATAGCAAACCTCACTGAATTTTCATATTTTATATGGTCTAACAGAGCATGTTCTGCTCTGTTTTTGCTTGTTTAATAATAGATGAGATTCAATAACTTATCACTTCTACTATTTGAACCATTTTATGATAGGGTCTATAGGTAAAAGCAAAATCCTGCAGATGATGAAAATTCCAAGATATAAACTGAAAAGTCTGGAAGTACAGAACTTTTTGACGGTCATCAATTTAAATCATTAATTCTGTTTCTCTTTCACAGATACTTCAGGACCTATTGTGTATTTCCATCAATTACAACTTTTATTGGGCTGGATTGTGCTGGATTGTGCTGTCTTTCTAGGGACCTGTCCCTTCCATGGTAGTCCAAAGGCTATAACAAGCTAACTCCTCAGTTTTGCAAACATTCCATAAGCTCACAAGTTCTGGCTTGTGACCAGGCCTTTGCACCTGCATCCCGAGGCTTTGCCTCTGCCCCCAACACCATTCTGTTGATCTTGACAGCTCATGATCGCAGAGGTTTTTCCTCCTGTTTTTAAAAGTCGCCGAAAAATAGAAAGATTTAAAAGCAGTTGAAATTGAGTTAAATAATTTCAGAACTGAGAAGTAATGGATGCAATAAATTGTACATTAAGCCATTTTTGGTTAATTGAGACATGAATACTGTATAGAGTGAAACAAAGAAAAGCAAACAAAAACCTTTTCTAATTAAACTTGGTTAGTCCTTTCAAAAGCAAAATTATGCAGGTGTCAGAAATCTGGAATGTAATGGAAATAATACAAATTAATGGAAGCGTACAGAATGCCCCAGTGATGGCTGGTGTAAAACTGAGAGTCCGGTACATAGTGTACCCAGCTCCTAGGCTGAATGTCTCTGAGTTCAATATTGAGCTCAGGCCTGTCTGCAGGCACTGTGCACAAGACCAAAGCTGACTGACTTGCAGAATATTCTGTGTGGAATTGCTGGTTAACAAATCCAGTACAAAATATGCTTTGAGGTTGTTTGCCACATCTAATAATTTTGTGTAATACATTTTTTAGCTAATAAAGTAATGGTGAACATGTTTATTGTGAAAATGCCTAACGCTTGCTGATAATATCAATGCAATTGAATATCAGCTGAGGAAAAATGGAGAGAGGGGCCAGTGAGGGCAGGGAATGCATAATGGTGAATAGACACAAAATGTTGGAGGAACTGCTCGATGTTTCGGGCTGAGACCTTTCATCAGGATGGAAAGGAAGGGGGAATGAAACCAGAATAAGTATTCATGTATCTTTCCCCTCAGCTGGCTTCACCTAAAGCTTCCCAGCTTGTGCTCCTTCCCCTCCCCCCACTTCCTTATTCTGGCTCTATCGCATCCCCCCGCCCTTCCTTTCCAGCACTGATGAAGTATCTCAACCTGAAAAGTTGACACTTTATTCCTCTCCATAGACACTCCCTGACCTGCTGAGTTCCTCCAGCATTTTGTGTGTTACAGTGGGCTGATAGATTTCTTGTTTGGCCACAGAAACCCAGCTTTTTCTCTTTATTTCCGTCTTTATATTTCTCAAGTGAAAAATATAAATTTATATAAAACGTCAGCTTTACATACCACTGTTCCCTCTTTGCACACTGTCAACCCATTACACACAGTATGCAATCAAACACCACAACACAGTGCCTCAACAAGAGCTCAGAGAAATGGCAAGTTCAGATTTCTGGTGTGGTCCCTCCATCAGCTACTGACAGATGTGTAATATTTTGCCAGCAATATTCTTTGCTTCAGCTTATCAATATTTGCAGCTTTGAATGGTTTTCTATGCCAGAAATATACTTGACACGATTAGGATTATATTGTTAAACATTAATAGATGTTGACTTCAACTCAGATTGACCAAAAAAACATTGTTAATGGTTGGAATTCATCAATTGGCATGGTCAATTAACTAACTGAACGCCAGATTGTTTTGCATTTTTTATATTTCTTCCTTTTCCTCATGTAATATTGTTGCCAGGTGAATGCATCGAATAAAAGTAGGCTCAAGCAAGTTTACTTTCTATATTTTCGTATGCGTTGTGCAATGGGTTTGGTGATTATTATTGTTATTGGCAGGTTGTCTGCCATACACTTCTATAACTTCTGGCATCCAATCTACTCTTTTCCCCCCCATCCCTTTTTGTTTTCCATCATTCTGGTGGCCCTCTCATCCCATCTGTTCTCCACCACTGCCCATCACATCTCTCTGGTTCCCACCCTCTTCTCTATATTGCATGGTCCATTGTCCTCTCATATAGTCATAGTCATAGTCATACTTTATTAATCCCAGAGGAAATTGGTTTTCGTTACAGTTGCTCCATAAATAATAAATAGTAATAGAACCATAAATAGTTAAATAGTAATTTGTAAGTTATGCCAGTAAATTATGACATAAGTCCAGGACCAGCCTATTGGCTCAGGATGTCTGAGCCTCCAAGGGAGGAGTTGTAAAGTTTGATGGCCACAGGCAGGAATGACTTCCTATGACGCTCTGTGCTGCATCTCAGTGGAATGAGTCTCTGGCTGAATGTACTCCTGTGCCCACCCAGTACATTATGTAGTGGATGGGAGACATTGACCAAGATGGCATGTAACTTAGACAGCATCCTCTTTTCAGACACCACCGTGAAAGAGTCCAGTTCCATCCCACAACATCACTGGCCTTACAAATGAGTTTGTTGATTCTGTTGGTGTCTGCCACCCTCAGCCTGCTGCCCTAGCACACAACAGCAAACATGATAGCACTGGCCACCACAGACTTGTAGAACATCCTCAGCATCGTCCGGCAGATGTTAAAAGACCTCAGTCTCCTCAGGAAATAGAGACGGCTCTGACCCTTCTTGTAGACAGCCTCAGTGTTCTTTGACCAGTCCAGTTTATTGTCAATTTATATCCCCAGGTATTTGTAATCCTCTACCATGTCCACACTGACCCCCTGGATGGAAACAGGGATCACCGGTACCTCAGCTCTCCTCAGGTCTACCACCAGCTCCTTAGTCTTCTTCACATTAAGCTGCAGATAATTCTGCTCACACCATGTGACAAAGTTTCCTACCGTAACCTTGTACTCAGCCTCATCTCCCTTGCTGATGCATCCAACTATGGCAGAGTCATCAGAAAACTTCTGAAGATGACAAGACTCTGAACAGTAGTTGAAGTCCGAGGTGTAAATGGTGAAGAGAAAGGGAGACAAGACAGTCCCCTGTGGAGCCCCAGTGCTGCTGATCACTCTGTTGGATACACAGTGTTGCAAGCACACGTACTGTGGTCTGCCAGTCAGGTAATCAAGAATCCATGACACCAGGGAAGCATCAAATTCCGTCACCTTCAGCCCTTCACTTCTTCCACCTATCACCATCCAGCTTCTCACAGCATTCTCTTTCAACCACCTACCTTCCCCCTCACCTGCTCTCACCTATCACTGTCAATTTGTTCTTCTCCCCTTCTCCCTCCCCAACACCACCTCCCCGGCCCCCAGACCCTCTTATTCTGCTTCTCCATCCCCAACACCACCTCCCCGGCTCCCAGACCTTCTTATTCTGGCTTCTGCCCCCTTCGTTTCCTGTCAACTTGAAGGGACTCGATCCAAAAAGCAATCTGTTTAGTTTCCTTTGTAGATGCTGCCTGACCTGCTGAGTTTCTCCAACGTTTTGTGTGTACGGCCCACGCTACTAATTTGTTTAGTCCTATATATTCAATGCAACAAATGCTGGAAGCTAAATATTAAATCTGTTTGTTGAAATAATAAAGAAAATACAAATTTGGTCGAGCCTAAGAAACTAATACCTGATATACAGTAAATCATTAAAAACTGGAATACATTAATCTATATATTCAGACTTTTCCATTTCTATAGCCACAAAACTATGCAAAATTGGTTATAAATATTCTGTCAAAGAGGAAAAATTCTGAGAAATGAAGTAGGTTACTTTGTTGTTGATTGTATCCTTCTTCCCACACTGTGGCTGAAATTTCTTTGGAATGCAATTAATACTGGTTATACGAAATTAAAAACCTGAAAGAGTTAGAAATCTCAAGCGATTTTTGAATATTTGGCACCCTTATTTATGAAAGATAGGATGATATATATAGGTGCTCCAATGATAAAGATGTTGGTCTTTTGGGGAAAGAAACAAATACATATATACATGCACAGCAACAACTCGCGGATACCTCCTCTTATTTACCCCTCAATCATGACCCCACTAAGGAGCACCAGGCCATTGTCTCCCACATCATCACCGACTTTATCCGCTCAGGGGATCTCCCATCCACTGCTACCAACCTTATAGTTCCCACACCCCGCACTTCCTGTTTCTACCTCCTACCCAAGATCCACAAACCTGCCTGTCCTGGCCGACCTATTGTCTCAGCTTGCTCCTGCCCCACCGAACTCGTTTCTGCATACCTCGACACAGTTTTATCCCCACTTGTTCAATCCCTTCCTACCTATGTTTGTGACACTTCTCACGCTCTTAAACTTTTCGATGATTTTAAGTTCCCTGGCCCCCACCATTTTATTTTCACCATGGATGTCCAGTCCCTATATACTTCCATCCCCCATCAGGAAGGTCTCAAAGCTCTCCGCTTCTTTTTGGATTCCAGACTTAATCAGTTCCCCTCTACCACCACTCTGCTCCGTCTAGCGGAATTAGTCCTTACTCTTAATAATTTCTCCTTTGGCTCCTCCCACCCTCCAAACTAAAGGTGTAGCTATGGGCACCCGTATGGGTCCTAGCTATGCCTGTCTTTTTGTTGGCTTTGTGGAACAATCTATGTTCCGTGCCTACTCTGGTATCTGTCCCCCACTTTTCCTTTGCTACATCGACGACTGCATTGGCGCTGCTTCCTGCACGCATGCTGAGCTCGTTGACTTTATTAACTTTGCCTCCAACTTTCACCCTGCCCCCAAGTTTACCTGGTCCATTTCTGACACCTCCCTCCCCTTTCTAGATCTTTCTGTCTCTGTCTCTGGAGGCAGCTTATCCACTGATGTCTACTATAAGCCTACTGACTCTCACAACTATCTGGATTATTCCTCTTCTCACCCTGTCTCTTGCAAAAATGCCATCCCCTTCTCGCAATTCCTCCGCCTCCGCCGTATCTGCTCTCAGGATGAGGCTTTTCATTCCAGGACGAGGGAGATGTCCTCCTTTTTTAAAGAAAGGGGCTTCCCTTGCTCCACTATCAACTCTGCTCTCAAACGCATCTCCCCCATTTCACGTACATCTGTTCTCACTCCATCCTCCTGCCACCCCGCTAGGAATAGGGTCCCCCTGGTCATCACCTACCACCCCACCAGCCTCCGGGTCCAACATATTATTCTCCGTAACTTCCGCCACCTCCAACAAGATCCCACCATTAAGCACATCTTTCCCTCCCCCCCCCCCGCTTTCCGCAGGGATCGCTCCCTACGCGACTCCCTTGTCCATTCGTCCCCCCATCCCTCCCCACTGATCTCCCTCCTGGCACTTATCCTTGTAAGCGGAACAAGTGCTACACATGCCCTTACACTTCCTCCCTTACCACCATTCAGGGCCCCAGACAGTCCTTCCAGATGAGGCGATACTTCACCTGTGAGTCGGCTGGGGCGATATACTACGTCCGGTGCTCCCGATGTGGCCTTCTATATATTGGCGAGACCCAACGCAGACTGGGAGACCGCTTTACTGAACATCTACGTTCTGTCCGCCAGAGAAAGCAGGATCTCCCAGTGGCCACACATTTTAATTCCACATCCCATTCCCATTCTGACATGTCTATCCACGGCCTCCTCTACTGTAAAGATGAAGCCACACTCAGGTTGGAGAAACAATACCTTATATTCTGTCTGGGTAGCCTCCAACCTGATGGCATGAACATCGACTTCTCTAACTTCCGCTAATGCCCCACCTCCCCCTCGTACCCCATCCGTTATTTATTTATATACACACATTCTTTCTCTCACTCTCCTTTTTCTCCCTCTGTCCCTCTCACTATACCCCTTGCCCATCCTCTGGGGTTCCCCCCCCCCACCTTTTCCTTCTCCCTGGGCCTCCTGTCCCATGATCCTCTCATATCCCTTTTGCCAATCACCTGTCCAGCTCTTGGCTCCATCCCTGCCCCTCCTGTCTTTTCCTATCATTTTGGATCTCCCCCTCCCCCTCCAACTTTCAAATCCCTTACTCACTCTTCCTTCAGTTAGTCCTGACGAAGGGTCTCGGCCTGAAACGTCGACTGTACCTCTTCCTAGAGATGCTGCCTGGCCTGCTGCGTTCACCAGCAACTTTGACGTGTGTTGCTTGAATTTCCAGCACCTGCAGAATTCCTGTTGTTAAATACATATATTAAATTCATTTCGAATCCCATGGAGCATGTGGAGACCTTCCAATATCCAGGCAGTCTTTCTTTTCTGTTTTTTTGTTCTCTTTTTTTCTTTTCTTTTAGGTAGAGGTATGTATCAGGGGGAAGGGTTAAGGAGAGGGGGGAGGGTAGATATTATTCCATGTAATCAAGTTTGAAAATTGAATAAAAAAGTTATATAAAAAAAAGAAATCTCAAGTGAAATCAGAAAATACAGGAAATACATAGCACAGCAGGCAGTTTCTGTGGAGAGCACGGCATGGTATGGCAGACGATACTGTGCCTCACAGATCCACTACGTGGGTTTGATCATGGCCATGATTGCTACCTATGTAGAGTTTGTAGGTTCTCCCTGTGATCTTAAATGTTTCCACGGAGTATTTTAGTTTGCTTCCCATCCCAAAGATGTTTTGTTAATGCTGTAAATTGTCTTTTCTTGGAAGTAAGTGGCTAATGAAACCAAGTGAGTGCTGGTGGCAATGTAAGAGAGAATAATTCACAGGTAAGGGGAATTGGGTTGAGGGGATTGCTCTGCTGAAGGCACATGTGGGCCCAATGGGCTAAACAACCTCTTTTTATGGCCTAATAGGCAAGAGAATCAGAGTTAATGGTTTAGATTGATGGCCTTTCATCAGAGCTGGGAAAAGCTATAGAAGAGAAAGACATGTTACAGACAAAAGGAGCAGATGGAATAACAGAGATGATTTACATGAACTGCTGTTGCAGGAAAGCAGCATCCATGATCAGGGACCCTGCCACCCAGGACATGCTCTCCTCTCACTGCTGCCAGCGGGGAGAAGGTACAGGAGCCTCCAGACTCACATCACCAGGTTTAGGAACAGTTACTATCCCGCAACCATCAGGCTCTTGAACCAAAGGGGAAAACTTCACTTGCCCCATCACTGAAATGTTCCCACACCTGATGGACTCATGTTCAAGGACTCTTCAGCTCATATTCTCAATACTTGTTGCATATTTATTTATTATTATTACTTCTTTCCTTTTGTATTTGCACAATTTGTTATCTTCTGCACTCTGGTTGAATGCCCAAGTTAAGCAGTCTTTTGCAGATTCTGTTATGAATTATTATTCTATAGATTCATTGAGTATACCCACAAGAAAATTAAGCTCAGGGTTGTATACAGTGACATATATGTACTTTGATAAAAAATTTACTTTGAACTTTTGAACTTTGAACTATGTTAAGGTGGAGACTAGGAGAGATGGATTGATGTAAGTAGCAGCAGTGCTGGCTGACAAAGGCTGACTAAATTCAACGGGTATAACTGGTGTTAGTATAAGGAGGAAATTAACAAAGTCTGAAATTGCCCGAAGAGGTGACAGAAGAGCAATTTCTTAATGATCAATAATATGAAATCATTGATCGACCATTATGTCAAGAAGGCTGTAATTTACCTAGTTGGAAGATGGGGTGTTGTTTCTTGAGTTTACATTAAGCTGAATTGGAACAGTGTAGGAAGTCAAATATAGAGAGGTGCAGCATGGATTGAAAAGACTATCTACCGTTTGAAGAACAACAAGACCTACGAACAGGACAAAATCTCTGATGAAGTTTCAAAGCATGGTTGAAAAGTACTTTGGTGCAAAATCACAATCTCATCTTTCTCGTGTGACATGAGAACTAGCTGAGAACCTCAAGTCAAGTCAAATCAATTCAAGTCAAGTTTATTGTCAGTTAACTAGATACATGTACTGTATACCATCAAACGAGGCGCTTCTCTGGACCAGGGTGTAAACCACAGTAGCATACGTAACATGCATATAATGCACAATAACCTAGGAAAGTAAGGATAAAATCTATGGATGAATTAAACATAAATAAACCAAGTAAAGTGCATAAATTAAATATTGTCAAGTACAGAATAGATTAATCGGTGACATTTCGAGTGCAATGTGGCAAGGAGTTCAGAAGCCGAATGGCCTGAGGGTAGAAATTGTTTACTACTCTGACAGTTCTTGTTTCTCTGCATTGAAAGTCTCCTGCCTGATGGTAGAATGAGGTACACTTGCCATTGAGGGAACGCAGTAAATATTCATATTCATTAGGCTATTTCCAGTCCCAGATGATTTGCCATACACACAAAGAGATGTTAGAGTAGGCCTGAATTCTTTAGAGTTTAGAAAAATAAGATGAGATCTAAATGAAGCTTATAACATTCTACATGGATCAACAGACTGAATGCAGAGAAGATGTTTACCTGAGGAAGCTAGGGCCAGGTCACAGTTTCAAAATAAGGATTATAATTTCACGAAGGGTCACTGACCTGAAATATTTACTGTTTCTCTTTCTACAGTTGCTGTCTGAAATGATGAGGGTTTACAAGAATTTCTTCTTTTATTTCAGATTTCCAGCATGCATTGATTGAATGATTGCAGTCTTTTAGTACAGACACAAGAAGAAACCTCTTTATTCAGAAGTTAAAACGCAAACACGAGGAAATCTGCAGATGCTGGAATTTCAAGCAACGCACATAAAAGTTGCTGGTGAACGCAGCAGGCCATGCAGCATCGGCCCGAAACGTCAACTGTACCTCTTCCTATAAATGCTGCCTGGCCTGCTGCGTTCACCAGCAACTTTTATGTGTGTTATTCAGAAGTTGTTGAATTTTTTAGCATTCTTTACACCAGAGAACTGTAAAGTGGTAAGTCTCTTAAAGACAGAGGTAGGTAGATATTTGGGTATGCAGGAAGCTGGATACAGTGCAAGTATATAGGATTGAAGTGAAATATCAGCTGTGATCCTGATGGATATCAAAGTGGGCTTGGGTGCATAAAATGGCCTCCTCCTGCTCTTACTTCATTTGTTCGTTTTTTTCTCAAGTGAGTTTTTAATCTGAATTTGCTGGTTATGCTCTTCCCAAAGAAGTAAAAAAGTGTCCTGAATAAGGGTCTTGGCCTGAAACATCAACTGGTTATTCATTTCCATAGACGCTGCTTGGCTTACTGAGTTGCTCTGGAATTCAGCGTGTGTTGCTTTGGATTTCCAGTATCTGCAGACTTTCTCATGATTAAGCCAAAACATTTGCTTTATCCACTCTACCAAAATCTTGAATAATTTTAAATGCATCTGAAGTAAAGCTAATCTTTTCTTTCTCAAGTGAAAAGAGGCCCAGTTTGTTATTTTTTTTCTGATACACATGCCCTCAATTTCTGGAACCATCCTTGTAAATATTCTCTGCACCTTTTCCAATGGCTCTAACCTCCATTATAGTAAGGTAAACAGAACTGCATGCAGAATGCCAAGTGTTCTCGAGTTGAAGTTTAATATCAGTTTAAAATAACTTCTTGACTTTTCATTTCTAACCTTCCAGAAATATTATCTAGTGCTTACTTCACTTTTTTATTATTGACGATTAACATGAAACACTGTTTCTGCTCCTCTTTCCACAAACCTGTATGGTAATTCCAACATCTGTTCTTATTCCTTCCAAACTTTGAAATGAATTTTACAGCAGATAGTTACAATTCCCCGGTGGTGCTTCTGTAGACTTAAAACATTTTCCAATCTTCGTCCCATGCTTAGCATAGATTAAAAAGCTCAAATTCCAGTTTAAAACTTTTGAATTTTAGCAACAATGATACAAAAGAACTGTACTGTTAGTGTGAAAATCTAGAATTTCCCATATACAGATCTTAATTAAATCTTTGTTCATCATCAAAATCAGAATCAAGCTTATTATCATTGAAATACTGTTTTGCAGCTGCAGGACAACACAAGACATTAAAGTTGCTATAAGTTACAAAATGAATAAATAGTGTAAAAGACATAGAATGAGGTAGTGTTCGTGGGTTCATCTAGCTGCTTTCTCCAATGATGTGAAACACCTCCACTATCCTAGACTGGCCAGGCAAACAGACAGCACAAAAACTTCCTCCGCCAGCTTCCCATCAGAGGGGGAGTTGACCACCAATCCTTACCTATCCCTTGTATATTTCAGCAAGTAGACAGGACTAGCAAACCTTTCATTATGCTGCTTGAGCTGGTACGGTCTGTGGTCCGTATGACAGACAGAATGTCAGCAGAGTATCAGGGAGAAGTCCTGGTTAGCAAAAGAAACCACATTGTGGGGAACAGTACCCTGTAATTCTGCTAATAATTCACACAGTCTTATGTTTTTCTGTACCGCCAGACCTAAAACAGTAGGTCTACCCCTGCTGTTCTGCGTGCCCGCCTCAACTTGTTCCATCTCTTTCGCTTCCGTCACAGTGGTCCCGACGTGGAATAGCTAGAATTGCTCTCAGTGTAACGTGACAGGCTACTGCTTGTCGGTGGGGTCCTACCACATAATTAATAATTGAGCTTGGAAATGTGGCCAAGGTCATGATGGTGTCAGGGCTTCAGGCAGAAGTCAAGTCCTGACACCTCTTTATTACAAATGGTAATGGATACCATAATGCAGGCAGATATTCAACTCTGAAGTTTTGATACATAGTTTGATACACAACATATTCCACAACACAAGGACTCTACAATATATGTTCTCAGTATTATTTATTTATTATTACTTTTTTGTATTTGTACATTTTTTTTCTTTTGCACATTGGTTATATGTCAGACTTTGTGCGTAGTTTTTCATTGATTCTATTGTATTCCTTTGTTCTACTGTGAATGCCTGCAAGAAAATGAATTTCGAGTATATGCTAACATATACGTACTCTGATAATAAATTTACTTTAAACTTTGGTCCCAAAGTTGATGTATATCAAATTTAATATGCCCATCCTGCACACAGATCCTGTTTCAAATCCCTTATTATCTCCAATTGCTGTGCAAGTTAAGGACAGGGACAAACCATATAAAGGCCTCCAGAAATTTAATTTTACTTAGGAAATGTGATCAGCCACTTAAAGTTTGCCTTTGGGCAGAGAATGACTGCTTTCTGTTTTTCCTGGTTGTTATCTATCTGGAGGACCCAATTACAGAAACAGGGAGACACAAGAGTGTGCAGATGCTGGAACCCGGAGCAAAAGATAAACTGCTGAAAGAACTCAGCAGGCCAGGCTGATGGTTGATGTTTTTGGGTCAAAACACTATCAGGAATGCTGTTTGACCCCTGAATTCTTCCAGCAGTTTACAGAAACATGTTATTCTTCATAAACAAATAGCCTTTTGATTAAAATACGTACATGCAGGAACCATTTAAGGCTGGCTAACAGCCAAGGATGCCGGAAATACTCACCAGACCAGACATCAGCTGGACAGAGTTTATGTTTTAGGCTGATGAGCTGTTGGCTGGAGCAGATAAAGGTAGAACTTTAACAACATAGCTGTAAGAGGCAGGACAGAGGATGAGGTGGGATAGGTAGGTGACGCAATGAGAAGAGAAAAGGTATTAAATTGAAGGTTTGCAATGAGATGGATGGGAGAGATTAAATGAGCAAAATGATGATGGTAGAGAGGAAAGAGATTGGTTTGTTATAAGTAACTAAGATTGGATTAGTTCTTTTATTGCTTACTCTGTAACTGCTGCCTGACCTACTGAATTTCTGTTTTTAATTGAACAAACAAACTATGGGTTTTGTGTAAATGCCAGTTACTGAGACATCATCAGTACAAACTGACCCAAAAAGATCAGTGACTATAAACACAACAGATTCTGCAGGCACTGTAAATCTTGAACAACGCACACAAAATGCTGGAGGAACTCAACAAATCGGGTAGCGTCTACAGTCAATGTTTCAGGCTGAGACCTTTCATCAGGAATGGAAAGGAAGTGGGGGGCAGAAGCCAATTATATTCTGAACTTATTAAGGTCACTGTTGAAAATGAAAATTGTGAGACTGATAAATGCTAACTTGAAAGATGAGATACCATCTTTTGAAGTTTTGTTCAGTTTCATTGGTGCATACAGTGGGACAAGCATAGAGAGGTTATGTTGGATTGGGACATGGAACCCACTACATTTCGGAGTCCAAACACAAACTGTATGACCACTTTCAAAGTTCAAATTTTATTATCAACATACAGCTATGTTACTATACACAACCCTTAGATTCATTTTCTTGTGGGCATACTCAGCAATTCCTTGTGGACGTAGATTGGAGATGTCCATAAAGTGGTCATACTTTGTAGGGAATCTCACAACAGAGATGGTGAATGATGTTAATTAGACTAAAAGAAGTAACTGTAAACCATTTCTTTCACTGGAAGGAATGTCTGAAGCTGTGAATGTTGGGAAGGGAGGAGCTCGAATGGGAAGGTATTTTGGGAGAGGGATTGATTGGTGATGATGAAAAGTGGAGAGAAGGAGGAGATTTATTTGGTGATGTCTTCATACTGAAGAAATTCCAGAGGACAAATTTTATGAAAAGAACAATTTATGCAATCCAGGCTATCCTGGAATATGGATTGAGTACCACTTCAATAGCTAAGAAAATAAAGTTCTGTCAATTAAATAGATCTGAAATCTAAACCAGTAACAGTGGCTACAAATCAACCAAATTTCTTTAATTCCTTTGTTGGGGACTTTAAAGCACAAACCGCTCCATAAAGTGGTCATCCAGTTTAAAGCATATCAGTGTGCGTTAATCATCAGCACCACTATTGACTGAATTGTTCTTGTCCAAGGGGGCATTGCTACTGTGCCAGGTACAATGAGCTAACTTCAATGAAAAATGTTGCCTTCAGCAAACTACCTGCCGCAGATGGATCTTCTTACGGCATTAGTGATGAGCAACCCTTACAGTTCTTGTGAAACCAAAGCCTTTGTCTGACTGAGGGCATCCGCTATCACTTCCAATACATTGAATATAATAAGTAGATTGAGAACTGATGTAACAGATTAATAGCTCAAAATTGACCAAACGGACATTAGCAATACCAGCATTTTATTTCACTTGAGTCCATAAGCTTCTCTGTAACAAATTCTGCCTCAGTGAGGAGCGTAGAATCATGTAACATGGTCAGTTTGGATGAGCTGCTCTTTAACTCTATTAATTCGATGAACTATGACTTCATGAGCCCAAGCATAAGGTGCTGACTTAATCATAACTACAACAGAATCTGCAAAAATGTACACTGAAGAGTAAAAGCTGTTTAAAGTCCTATACAAGTGATGTCACAACTAACCCTTTGGCCTCACAAATTTAATGATGGTAAGAATGAAAGAAATGTAAGTGTTTTGTTGAGCCCTTGCACGACTGAAATCTATTTGTCCAACAACTGTTCCACCTTCACAAACTAAGTTAGAAGAGAGAACAAAGTTCCACATATTCAGAAACAGGTCAATTAGACTGAACAAACTGAGATGGAAGTTATAGTGTAAAGAGGAAATAACTCTTTCCATATTGTTGATTACGTGCATTGCACAGAGAAAAAAATAATTTAAGCTTAACAATTTCCATAAATTATGGGTGAGTTTAATGAAACCATCAATTACATTTGACAGCACCCAAAATATTGTACAACCCGAAGTACTCCACATCTGCTAAATCAAACAAAATTTCAACATGATATTACAACAGAGATATTAAAATAGCTGAGCAAATGCTGCTCAAGGAGATAGATTTAAAAGTGATTTAAAAGAGATGTAGATATGCAACTTGTTTTGGGGAAGGAAATCAGAGAGTGGGGTTTCAGTTGTGCAGGGAGTTATATTGTAAAAGTGAAGCAATTCAATCTGATGATGCTCAAGAAGCCAAAATTAGAGGAAAATAGCTATCTTGAAGAATTGTAATGCTGGGGGGGTGGGGGGGGATCTGAAAAGAAGGATAAGAATTTTAAATTCAAGTCACTGATTAAATGATTAACATATATGTATTATTTTACACACTAGTCTAGTTCAGTACTGCTAAGAAAGGAAGTGATGCATTGAGTTTATTTTTTGTGTATCTGAAGGTATTCAAGTGAAGCATTCTGTAATTTACTGTACCGATTTACAACTACTGCCTTCAAACCGCCTGGTGTGGTTTATAGTGATTTAAAAAATGTCCATTTGACAGTTTTTTTGAAAATAAGAGGTCAGCATCGTTTGTTGAACCAATCACTGTATGGCAAAGATTTCCATTCCAAGATGCTACATAGAGAAAATATAATGCAGAGTTGTCATCATTTCTCCCATACAAGGCCAAAGCAAGCTAAATATTCCACATTGCTGCTTTACAATGACATACTCAGAAAGCAAGACTCCAAAACTTTAATTGTGTTTTCCATTTCATGAAACTATCGCATATTCTTTGTTAAAGCTTTAGCAGTCTGTGTGGGCTGCACCAGTAAAGATCTTTAAAGGGTAATCCACATCTGCATCCATTTACTACTTTTGATAAAGTGAATCGGTACAGTGATTTGACAGGGGAGAGTAGAAGTAACAGCAAAAACCATTTAAAACATTATTTTCAACAGGATGAACTACAGTACACAGGTAATGAATATTTAACAGGTGAAAACTTCTACCATGGGAACATTAGGATTATTCGCTCTTACATTTGTTTCCAGGAACAGATGTACTGAGTAGCCTTTTCACCTAATTTGTCAGACAGGAATCTCATTGAATCAGGTGGTATCCTGTGGGATATACCAATCTAATATTACACTCCAACTTCAATCAAAATTCAAATTATGTTGGGAGAGAAACAGCTTTGTCTTGATAAACACAAAGTATTCCGCAGTTGCTGGCAATGCAGAGTAACACATGCAAAATATTGGAGGAACTCAACAAGCCAGATGTCCTGATGAAGGATTTCGGCTCAAGACATCGATTGTTAATTGCTCTCCTGATCTGCAGCCTGACATGTTAAGTTCCTCCAGCACTTTGTGTATGTGTGTCTTTGGCCTTGAACTGGTTAATCACCCTGACCGATACATGAATTAAAGTATTTCACATTAAGTGTTGCTATTTGGCTGATGGTACTTTCCATCAGTTTCTGAAGCTGCTATGATCCTTGGTGACATTTTGGCTTCTGCTGAGTTAGATGTTAGCTTGACTTCATGATACTTTCCATTCTGCTTCTTTTGCTAACTTCTTCTTTAGCGTTGCTAGCGATGGAAGACTCCAAGGAGCATTATCTTCAGACCCTATACCTTTAATATCCAGAGCACAAAAGCTGGACAGTCTCAGACATTAAAAATAGAAATAAGAACAGCATGGCTTAGCAGTGGCAGCTAGACTACAACTGTGGCCATTTTGATTCCAGTGACAGGTCTGCAATAACAAAGCTTGTGGTAAGGGGCTGTTGGTGGAAGCATCAAATGATTGATGGAGAAGGGGAGGGTGAGGCAGGACGAATCACCATAGTAACACCCTTCAGTTTCGATTAGGAATTGGGAGGAGCACTCCTGTTTTTCCTAGCTCCATAGTTAGATACTGTAAGCAAAAAAAAACCTCTCATATTTACAGTTGCAATCTGCAGCAAACCTTCAAGGATATTGGCCTTTTTGTGCTTACCTGAATAAACTCTTGCTCTAATTGCAAACAAATTTTAGAAAATGGTGTTGAACTTGATTTAGTCTCCTGGTTTGCCAAAGTCCACAAACAAAAAAAAGTCCAGACCAGTCCTGACCAGTAAGATTCTCCTTTGAGGGTTGAGCAGTGTGTGCCGTATGTGGTTATGCATGGATGAGTGTGCACTTAGAAAATCACTCTGACTCTTGCCCAACCAGAAGTCCTGGATGAATGGGGAGATTTCTAATCTGCTGAAGGTATGGTCTGTGGCACTTAGGGCTGGCGATCAAGAGTCATACAAGAAGTTTACTGGAGTGAGATAGGCACCTTGGCTGAGCTTTGCCACAACAACAACTTTGCACTCAGCATCAGTAAAACTAAATGATTGTCTTCAGGAAGGGAAAAAAGGACAAAAATGCAATTTACATTGGGGGATTGACATTGGAGAGAGTCAGTGGTTTTAAATTTCTGGGTCCTGCACATAGACGCAATCACAAGAAAAGCATGCTAGAGTCTTAACTTTCTTTGGAGATTAAGACAGCTTGGCTTGTCATCAAACATTTGATCAAACCTTTGCAGATCCGCTGTTGAAAGTATCTTGACTGGTAGCATCATGGTCTGGTATGGCAATTCAAATACACAGGAACATAAGCTGTAAAGAGTAGTGGATCTTCCTAATTCATTATGGAAACACCCCTCTCTACCGTTGGTGGTATCTAAGGAGTCATCAAAGTTCATCAAAGTTCGCCAAATCTCAGCTCTGTCATCTTCTTGCAGCAAAAGGTACAGAAGGCTGAAGTCCCACATCACCAGGTTTAAGAACAGTTACAACCATTCAACAGTTCAATTCTTGAATCAATGAGCACAGCTCTAATCACAAGAATTTAGCAATACCAAGATCATTTTGATCACTTTGCACTGAAGTTAACATTTTTCTTCCAATTGTGCTCTTTCTTGCAAGGACTCATGTTCAAGGTGAAGTTTAAGTTTATTGTAATCTGACTGTACATACAGTATATACAGCCAAATGAAACAACACTCATCTGGACCATGGTGAACCCACAAAACAAATATCACGCACAGCACATAAACTAAAATATTACTATAAATAAGTTAATAAAATATAATTCAAAATGCATGCACTGTACAGCACAGGTAAACAGTAAACAGGTCATTGTACTAGTGATGTGACCTCGGTGGTGGCAGGGTATTCATTAGTCACACCACCTGAGGGAAGAAGCTGTTACCCAGTCTGTCAGTCCTAGTCCGGATGCTTCTGTACTTTCTTCTTCAGTAATGGGTCAAAGAGATTGTGGGATGGGTGGTAGGGATCCACGACAATGTGTTGGGCACTTCATCTGTAATGCTCCTAGTAAATGTCATAAATAAGGGATAAGGAGACGCCGATTACCTTTTCGGAGGCTTTTACTGTCCCCTATAGGATATTGCGACCCAATGCCTTGAAGCTGTGGTACCACACAATGATGAAGCCAGACAGGACATGCTCGATGATGCTCCTGTAGAAAGTTGTTAGAATGGGGGTGGGGAGCCTTGCACGCCTCACACTCCTCGGAAAGTGTATACGCTACAGTGCCTTCTTGATTAGTGCAGTGGCGTTGTGCATCCTGGTTAGATCATCCATTATGTGCATATCAGGAACTCTGGGCTCTTCACTTTCTCTATGGCAGAGATATTGGTCTGCAATGGAGAGTAGTTGACCTGTGCATTCCTGGAGTCCACAATCATCTCTTTTGTCTTGTCCATGTTGAAACTCAGGTTGTTGACCATCTGCATGCCGACTCATCATTGTTGCTGATGAGAGACCAAGCACTGAAGCATCATCAGCAAACTTGATGGCGCAGTTTGAGTTGAATCTGGCAGTACAGTCATGTATCAGCAGCGGGCTCAGCAAGCTGCCCCTGTGGCAGGGGGTGGTGAGCACCAGTGCCCAGTGTAATGGAGCCTGAGATGTTGCTGCCAACTCGGACTGACTGGGTTTCTCCATCAAGAAGTCCAAGATCCAGTTACAGTGAGGGGTGCTGAGTCCCAGTTTATCCACCAGCTTCCGAAGGATGATCATGCTAAATGTCGCACGACCCCTCAGCACCTGACCAGGTATGTTGTCTGGCCCCACAGCCTGGCGTGTGTTCACCCTGGTTAGGAAGCCCTCACCTCGGCTGAGGCCAGACAAGGCACCTATTCCTCAGGGGAGAAGGGGGGCTTTCCTCGCTCTCACATCATTCAATGTGTCAAATTGTGCATAAAGTGCATTCAGTCTGTCTGGAAGGGAAACATTGCTGTTGTTGGACTAGTAATCAGTTATGGTTTGTATTCTTTGCCACATGTGCCACGTGTCACTGGTGTCACTAAAGTGTTGGTGGATTTTCTGTGTGTACTCATGCTTTGTCTTCTCGATGGCACAGGAGAGTACGGCCCTTGCTGACCTTAGAGTCATCCTACTCCAGTCTGAAGGCAACATCGCAATCTCCTAGCAGTACACAAACCTCTGCAGTCAGCCATGGCTTCTGCTGTTCCCAGGCAGTGTAAAGTTTAATCATAGCCACATCCTCAATGCTTTTTCTCATGTAGCCAGTCACTGATCCCACAAATTCCTCAATGTTGACGTGATGATCAGAGATAGCCACTTCCCTGAATAAGCTCCAGTCCGTGCTTTCGAAGCAGTCCTGCAGTGCTGAGGTGGCAGCTTCTGGCCAGGCCCTGATCTCCCTGTGAACTGGTCTGACTTGTCTGACTAGTGGTCTGTGTGCAGGGATTAGCAGAATGGATATCTGGCGTGAGAGCTGGAGGGCAGCAGCCTTGCAGGCTCCACGAATGTTCCTATAAACCAGGTCTAATATATTCTCTCCTCTGCTTGCAAAGTTGACATGGGCTGGTAGAATTTTGGCACTTTGGCAAGACTGTTTTTCAGCTGGCACCAGCAACAATGAAGAAACCATTGGGGTGAGTGGCTTTGAAGCTGCAGATGATGCAGTAGAGCTCCTGCAGTGCGTGCCCAACACTAACACGGTGGGGGGGGGGGGGTCTGTGATGTAAACAGCAATCACTACAATGGCTGCAAATTCCCTCAGTAAGTAGATGGGCCTGCACCTCACCAGTTTTTTCTCAAAGTTGCATATAATTTGTATTTAATTTATGTTTTTCTTGTTAATGCTGCCTATATGCATCTCACCCTAAGCATGGAATTTTTACTCTCCCCCCATCCGGTAGGCGTTACAGGGGCCTCCGCTCCCGTACCAACAAGCACAGGAAGAGCTTCTTCCCTGAGGCTGTGACACTGCTGAACCTCTCATCACAGCGCTAAGCAGTATTGCATTCATATTGTACTGTCCCAGTACTTATATATTTGTGTGCTGTAGCACTTTTTTTATTTGCAGTTGTTTTGTAAGTAACACTATTCTTTGCATTTCTGGTCAGATGCTAAATGCACTTCATTGGCTTTGTATCTGTACTCGGCACAATGACAATAAAGTTGAATGTAATCTAATCTAATCTATATGATGCTATGTGCCTGTGATGCTGCAAGTAAGATTTTATTGCACCTGTGAATACATGGACTACAAAGTACAAAGTACATGTATTATCAGCGTGTCTATACTACATACAACCTTGAGATTCATCTCCTTACAGACAGCCACAAAACAAAGAAACTCAATACAATCCACTAAAAAAGACTGTCAAACACCTAATGTACCACACAAAAAAAACAAATCATGCAAACAGTAAGCAAATAATGTTCAGAACCAAAGTTAACGAAAGTGAGTCCACAGCCACAAAGCCAGTCAGAGCCGATTAGTTGCAGGCCACAGCCTCAGCTCAGCGCAGAGACAAGTATACCTCGCCGAGCAGCAAACTGAACACCGGACTGTCCCATTCCTCTGGCCCCAACACTCTAACCTTTCCAATCCAGTCCGCCGCTTAAATCATTCCTTACCCTCGGGCCTGGGTCCCACTGCCTTGATTCAACCCGTATGCACCACTCCGAACCTATCCTGTACCTTCCAGACTTCAGTTCTTACCGCAATAATGCCAGGTTGTACAGGTGGTTGAAAAGTTCAGCTCCGAAAGGGAAGTTCCAGGCTATTAATTGCAGCAATCATTTTCCATAAAAAGAGTGATCAATTGGGTAGTTAATGGTTTTGTTTGCTGCCAGTAAGTCATTGCTGTATCTCACCAGTGCCACCTTAAACCGAAACATTTATTGTCTATTATTTACATGTGCATATGACAATAGCATCAAATTTGACTTTAGTTTCTGCAGGTCCTACTATTCACTTGTAAACCAAGTATCGTGAAATCAAGATTCTAAGCTGAATTGTTTCTCTTGTTTCTTCAAAACATTGCCTTTGGACATGCAGTGACTCTTTTACTGTTTCTTGCAATGAATTTTAAAGCTTGGTTAAGAATGGATGGCTTTACTGAAAGTAAAGCATAGTGGAGCAAATCCACTGGATTCGAATTTGTAGAATATTAACTACTTGCAACATGAATGGGATTCAAGCCTCTTCCAGGGATGCCTACCCTGAAGGTGCTTAAATCTTCCGTTCAATGGGAGTTCAGTGAAACACTCTCTCACTGTTCCTGTTCTGTGATCTCTGCTGCTCTCCGATTCCTCGACCACGTGCTTACCCAGACCTGCTACTACAGCCATGTATCCTGGGAAAATGTCTTCACCACCAGCTTGTATTTCACCCCTCCCCCTCCCAGTTTCACCCATCACTCTGTGTTTCCCTCTCCACTCACCCCTCCTTTAAAATCCACTCCTCATCTTTTTTCCTCCAGTCCTGCCAAAGGGTCCTGGCCTGAAACATTGATTGTACTTTTTCCCATGGATGCTGCCTGACCTGCTGAGTTCCTCCAGCATTTTGCATGCGTTGCTGGGATTCAGGCTGGTTTTAGTTTCTGATTGCTTGTTTGGGCTCAGTTCATGCTGACTAATTCCATTCCAGCCGGACTCCTTACTTTATCCATTTTAGGATGATTTCCCTAACATTACAGCATTATTTACCCCTTGCTATTCAGCAGTAGCAATACTTGTGCAGCAAAGCAAACCCTTCTTTCTGCCATTTCCTCATGTTCAGTTTGGTATGGAAAAGTTTATATTTACAGTGTATCCCCGCATTAAGTCAGTGCAGAAATTTATCCTTAACGGAATTCACAAAGTACTTCCAAAGAATTGAAGGCATGAAAGAAAAATTCATTCTTATAGAATTTATGCAAAAATAAAATAACTAAGTAAATGTTAAATGTGAAACAAACAACAAATTTTGTAAATTTTTGTCAATGTTCATCTTTCAGAAAATCGCAATACTAGCAATTTTATGGGAACGCAACCCCTTGGTAACCAAGGAGGGTACTGTATTCATGTTGGATTTGGATTGGCCATTATATTTTAATTTTATGTAGAACTTTTCATGCTTCTGCATGTGTGGCAGCCCTCAGTTTAAGGATTGAGGGGTGCTATTTGGGGACCAAAATTACATGTCTGTAAGCCAGAAGGATGAGGGGCGCTTATGGAGAATGCTTGCTGAAAACATACAGAATAGGCATCTGATGATATGACAATGAAGAATGTTGATTTGATAATGTGCTATCAGTTCAGGGTTCAATGTTCCAGATTTTGCACTTCCTTAAGTAAACATAGCTGAAAATATAGTCAGTGCCGGTTCTAACTGAAAAAGTCAGTAAGTGATGGTATATTTTATGACTGTTGTGATAATACTTGGATACTGGTCTCATGTCTTCAGGGAGTGGTGTGGCAGGTGCTGACACACTTCTTGCTGACTCAGGTAACTACAAAGGTATCAATTCCAAATGTGGGAGGATAAAAAACTTGGAAGAATAAACCAGGGAGTACATTCAACAGGGTAAACTGCTGGAGAGAAGAGGAGGAGGAGGAGAAGAAGAGCTTATCAGTGGACCACGACCAGCCAGTCCATTCATAGTGCAAGTGTCGAAAATGATAGAGAAATGCTTGCAAATGTGCACATTCATGGCTCATGCTGAATGCCACCTTCGACTCATTCTTTGAAGCACATGGGATAACTAGCCTTACATTTATACACAAAACAAAGGTCCTTTACCAACTTCCCCCTCTGTACAATATCACTATTCCATGATAAAGGGACTGTGGGAAACATGTCTCATTTCTTACAATAAAGACAAATATTGATGGTAAAATGCAACATTGGTTTCACTGCACCAGAACAGTCATTGATCATCTTGAAGGTGAAGACCTTAGACCATGCAAAAAGCTCATGGCTGTCTTGAAACCTGCCTTTCTTTTGCTTTTGAGACATTGGCTACCTAGATACTGCAAAGAAATGGAGACGTAACAACAAAGCAGCTTCTACAAAATTTTTCTAATCCACAGGAATGATAAATTAACCAATATCAGCATTACAAGCATTAAGACTCTAATCATCCTCAGGTAATTCCACTGGTAAATTCTACACATATCAGACACCAGATTGCCGAAGTACACACTTTATTCTAAGATATGAAGTGATTGGAAATTACCAGCGAGACCAGAAAAATGCTTCAAGACGGCACTCAAATCTTCTTGAAAAAATTAAATTCCCACTGACTCAAGGAAATCTTTGGTCTATGACTATTCCAAATGGAGAAGGCTATTTATCTGAATTACCAGGAAGAATACACACCTCCCAAACAAGCCAATCTCCGAACCTTGACCATCCCCACCCCAAGTGTGGCAAAGTCTGCAGGTTCCACCTTCATCTCCTGAACCCTTTCAGAACCACAGAACTGAAATGAAAGCAAGTTCCACTTGATCCTGACAGACAGTCTAAGAAGAAAGTGAATGGACAAATAGTGAAATGAGCAATGCCTGAGGATAACTAGGATGTCAGGTTTGCAAATGGTTCACACTGTTGCAATGGCTGGGAAAAGAATTTAAGTTACTGATGACAGTTTGCTGCTTGTTCCGGACGAAAAGTAATGGCTTTCGACATACCAATGTTTAATACAATGAAATTATGGTGCTTCTGAATACTAAAGAGACATTTACATAGTAAGAAGGTAGAGAAAGGGCCAAGTCTGGTAATGGAAAATGGTTGGGCATCATCATCGTGCATGTGAAATAGACAGCAGTGAATGAAAAGACACTTGAGAGATAAGTTGGATAATTGGCTGATTCCCGGGACAGCACCACGCAAAACAAGGATCTCGACCATCAGGAAGAATAAGTGCAACAGGTGAATAGGTACATTGCAGGAAGTCAGACGTCATTCTTTTTTGGAAATATATCACTTACCCTTCATTGTCACTGGGTATAAGTCCTGGGACTTCTTATGCCAAAGCACTAGGAACACATTTACCAAAAGAAAGGCAGCAGTTTAAGGAAGCAGTTCACCATCTTCTTAATGGGAATTAAAGATGAACAATTAATGCTCAACTATCAGGAATGCCCTAATCACAAAAAAAGTAAATAAAGACAAAATAAAAATTCTGGCTACATAAAAATATGTGACAGTGGACAGTGAGGGTCTCCCAGAAGATATTGTTCAGGAAATGGAATGTTAAATATACATATTAAATAATTGCTCACATAATTTTATATGCAGTGTGCTGATTATTGTCTAGTACATTGTTAAATTGCTTAAAATTGTCTTTTTTTTTAATCAGAGAAACTCATTTTCCCATTGTATACCTTTGGATTTAAAGTTCACACTTAAGTAGTTTAGAACCCTTCTGAAAATCTTGCATTATTTTACTTAGAGCATTGGAGGAAATGATCACAAACAGACTTAATTGGAAGCAGTTGACTGGTTGCCTTTACATTTTTAGTAAAGATACTTTGCATTTAGCATTTGGTATACTGGCCTCTCACAATCAAATTTCTAACATATAATGAAGAGAACAAAATAAGAATTCTACAACAGCAAAATATTTGAAGTTAATATCACACTAAGTTATTATTGTTATGTTTTGTAACTCCAAAAGATAAAACCAGGAAAACATGTCTTATTTAAAGTGAAGCACGCGCGTATGATGTGGTAGTGTAATGTTGTATGCCATTCACATATTTCTACATATAACCCATAATGAATTATTTAAACAAAGAATGCTTAATCAACAATATATTTAGAATATTACTCAAATATTAAGGAATGCATCTGAATTTTTATATATATATATATATATATATATATATATATATAGATAGATAGATAAATAGAAAGATAGACACACATGCATATATATAAAATACAATTACTATATAGACACCCACAGCCTAGTAAATTTTAAATTGCCCTATTCAGACGAAAATATTTAATTGCTGTGGAAGCTTTCTACTCTTGTGGGGTGACGTCTTTCCTAATTGGTGGGGGGGGGAGGGAGGGAGGTTGGAGTTACTCTCCTTTGTAGGTAAAATGTGTAGTGGTGATGGTGAAACAATCTCAGGTTCTGGGATTTCCTCCGTGCTGGTTGTAGGAGTTGAATCTTGACTGCAGGAAGTTGATCTGACAGAACCTGGACACCTTTCTTCTCCAACAATTGACTCTGCTTTCCTCAACTGATTGACGTGTTGTTTCCAGATGACATCAGGCGCAGTCTCTACTGTGTAGGAGGGTGGGCCAGTTCTGTCCTTAATCTTTCCAAGTGCCCATTTTTGATCACCTGTGTAATCCTTCACCAGGACTGCTTATCCAGGAGTGAAAAATTTAATCTCCTTGTTTGAAGAAACCTGAATTTGTCTCAGCTGTGTGTCCTGCACATGCCTTCTGAGACTGACTTTGAGGAGATCCAAGCGTGAGCACAAGGAACGACCTAGGAACAACATAGAAGGTGAGTTGTTGGTTGTGGAGTGTACTGCATTGAGATATGGAAGGAGGAATTAGGAGAGCTTCTGATTCAGTGTCAGAGTAGTGTGTTCCACTGACATTGCTTGCAGTGTGTTCTTCTGACTCTGGACCAATCTTTCTGCCAAGCCATTTACAGCTGGGTGGTATGGTGCACATCTAATATGACATTCCATTTATTTTTGGGAATGACTGAAACTGTTCTGCAACAAACTGTGGTCTATCATCACTGACTAAATGTTCTGGAACACCAGTCTTTGAAAAAAGGCTTCTTAAAAAATCAACAATGTGCAAGGCTGTATTGGCGGATAATGGGAACATATCTGGTCACTTTGCAGCTGTATCCACTACTACCAAGAAATCTGAGCTTTGAATGGTCTGGCAAAACCCACATGCACCCTCTGTCATGGCAATGCAGGGCATTCCCAGGGATGGAGAGGCACTGCCCTTGGCATCTTCTGGATGTGCTGGCATCCTGAACAGTGCATGGCAAGCTGCTTGATCTGCTGATCTATCCCAGGCCACCAGATGAAGCTTCAAGCCAACATTTTCAGTTTGACCATGCCTAGATGACTGGCATGTGCAGTACTTCCTTCAGCCCTGCAGCTCTCAGCTTGGATGGTACAACAAATCTCAATCCCTGCAGAAGACGGCACCCGTCAAGGGCAGGTTCATCCCAGTGCTGATAAAAATGGGGAAATGGAGTTTCTGCTGCACATTCCAGCCAGTTTGGGAGGTCATGTAAGCCTGAGAGAGTGGGGAGGAGGGGGAGTCTTTTCTAGTTTCTCTTTGGATCATCCTTGCTGTAATAGGGGGACTTTGGATTTGCCTTAGGGAATATGTCAAGACGAGTGTCATCTTTTGGAACCTTTTCACGTAAATTAGTTCCTTTTCCGAGGGTAGACGGGACAATACATCAGCATTTCCATGATTAGACATCCTCTTTAATTTGACCTTGTAATTCTGTCTTCCAAGAAACAAAGACTCATCTCTGCATTCGTACTCCTGCTATTAGTGGCACACCCTTCTGTGGATTGAAAATCCACACTAGTGGTTGATAATCTGTAATAAGTGTAAACTCTCTCCCATACAAGTACTGGTTGAAATGTTTTAACCCCAAACCAGACTCAAGACCTCTTTGTCAATCTGAGTACAATTTTTCTATGCACTTCCATTACCTTTTAGAAAGCCACCTCACACTGCTTTGACCATTGTCATTTCTTCCCGGTCTGTAATGAGTTCAAAAGGTAGAGCATAGGTAGCCAGGTTTGGCAGGAAACAGTTATGGTAATTGATAAATCCTAAAAAGGATCACAACTGTGACATATCCTTTGTCCTTGGGGCATCCACCACTGCTTGAGTTTACTCAGCACACTTGTGTGTCAATGGTGTGACCACAGTAAGTGATAATTGGTTTATAGAATTCACATTTGTTGCATTGTGCTCTGAGCACATAATCTTCTAATCTTTTTAACACTGTCTTGAGATTTTGGAGATGTTTCTTGTCTTCCTTTTCTATAACAATGATGTCATCCAGGAAACATTAACTACCTGGACACCTTTGCATCACCTTTTCAAAGCTTTCTGCCAGAGTGCAGGTGCAGAGGCTTCTCCAGAAACAAACCTACTGTAGTAATAAAGCCCTTTGTGAGTGTCTATGGAGAGAAATACTTTGGTCTGTTCTATCATCTCCATCTATAGGTAGACATCAGCTTAGTGCACTTTGCTGAAGTGTTACTTTCCAGAAAGATTTGTAAGATATCTTTTATCTTGGGCATAGTCCTAATTTCAGTACTGGGTTTATGGTAGCCTTAAGGTCAAACCACAGATCCTGACAGACCATCCTTCTTGGCTACTGGGACCGTTGGCCTTGTCCATGGGCTCCACTCAACCTTGGAAAGAATTCCTTCAGCCTCTGTGTGATCTAGCTCTCGGGCTATTTTATTATGGATGCAATAAGGAACCAGACAAGTTTTGTAAAACTTGGGTGTGGCATTTTCATTTAAAGCAATTCTTCCCATGGTATGGTCATGTTTTCCAATGCCATCCTTGAGTGTAGCATCATTGAATACCTTCTTTAAATCGTTTTCAGTTGACTCTATTACAGGACTTGCACACAGATGGTGGATGAATATCCAGCCAAGTTGTAGTTGTCTCAGTCAATCAGAACCCCACAATTCTGGCCCTCCTGTTTTTACCACATACAAGCTCAATGTGGCTTGTTAGTTGTTGTATTTTCCTGATATGAATGTCATTCCCACAGGAATGATCTTTTCTCTAGTATAAGGTCTTCGTTGGATATCTGCAGGCTTCAGTTCAGTATCTTTGAAATGTCATTCAAACTTATTTTATGGAATGACTGAAACAGCCAAGCCAGTGTCAAATTTCATTATAATGAATTTGCCATTCACTTCTGGTGAAGCATTAGGTGGTGAATAGACAAGCCATATTGCTTGTCTTTTGTTAGTTTTTACATTCTAATTCTCAAGAGCACTTAGTCCTGTGTCACTGTCATCATTATTGATTTTTCATCAACAACATCCAGATTAGTGCTCTTTTGGAAGATGCAGCATGACTTTTTACATTTGTCACCTCCCTGTCCTGTCCATTTATTATTGCCTGCCTGGCATGCTCTTTGTATATGGCCTACATTGTTGCGTTTTCTGCAAATTTCACCTTTAAACCTGTATTGGTATGTTGTATGTGAGCCCCTGCCACAACAGTGATACATCTTTTTGTCCAGACTGGTTTCTATTTAGACATTGCAATTTTGTTCACGCTCACTTTCATTACTGACTGCAACTTAATTGTGTCTCTGCTGTTTCCATTGATACAGTGATTTCAACTGTTCTTTTAAATGTGAATTGTGCTTCAGTTAGGAGCCGTTTTTGAATGCTTTTTGTAGGATTCCACAAACTCAGTGATATCTCAGTGCATCATTAAGTCCATTACTGAATTGGCAATGTTCAGACAATTTCTTCAATTCAGCCACGTAAGCTAAAATGGACTCAGCTTCCCTTTCATTCTGCTCATGAAACCTAAAACTTCCAGCAATCAATAATGGTTTCAGTTCTAAATATTCTGCATTACTTTTGTGATATCAGGAAAGCACTTTTTGTCCGGTTTGGCTGAAGCAGTCAAGCATCTAAGCAAACTATATGCTTTCCCACCAAATACAGTCAGCAAAACTGTAACTCGCTTTTCATTGGCTATTTCATTTGCTTTAAAATACTGCTTAATTTGCTCTGTATACAATATCCAATTATATTCTGTTCAATCAAATGCATCTACCTTTCCAATGTAGCCAGCTATTTCTGTTTATTGTTATTTATTTATGATTATTATCATCCAGTACTTGCTGTTTATTAACGTGAATATGTCGGTTTTCTGCTTTTTTTTAAAACTCGACTGCCTTCTTCTCTTGTGAAGAAAAAGAAAGAAAGTGTGATTTTTAAAAATTTAAATGCTTGCTGTACAACACAAAACTGCTCACAATACTTCAAATACAGTCTGAGCAATGCCTTATAAACTCTCAGCATTAGATCATTGCTTTTGTATTCTAACCCTTTAGAAATGAATTTGCCTTCCCTGCCACCAACTCAAACTGCAAGTTAACCTTTAGGGAATCTTGCACGAAGACTACCAAGTCTCTTTGCCTCTCTGACTTCTGAATTTTTGAAAAATAGTCCATCCCTTTATTCCTTCTGCCAAAGTACATGACCATGCAATTCCTTACACTATATTCCATCAGCCACTTCTTTGCCCATTTTCCCAATATGCCTAAATCCTTCTGCAGCCACCCTGATATCTCAACAGTACCTGCCCCTTCACCTATTTTTGTATCATCCACAAACTTGGCCATAAAGACATCAATTCCCTCATCCAAATCATTGACATATAAGTGAAAAGAAGCATTTCCAACACTGGCCCCTGTGAAACACCAAAAATCACCATCCGCCAACCGGAAAAGGTCCCTTTATTCCCACTCTGCCTCTGCCAGTCAGCCAATCTTCTATTCATGCAAGTACCTGATCTGTAATACTATGGATTATTATCTTGTTAAGTAACCACATGTGCAGTACCTTGTCAAAGACCTTCTGAAAATCCAAATAACAACATCCACTGATTTTCCTTTGTCTATCCTGCCTGTTATTTCTTTAAAGACTTCCAACAGATTTGTCAAGCAAGATTTCCCCTTGAGAAACTTTGGCCTATCTTATCATGTGCCTCCAATACCCTGAAACTTCATCTTTAACAATAGAGTCTAACATCTTTCCAACCACTGAAATCTGGCTCACTGGCCTATAATTTTCTTTCATCTGCCTCCCAACCTTCTTAAAGAGTGGAGTGACATTAGCAATTTTTCAGTTCCCTGAAACAATTCCAGAAATCACTGATTTGTGAAAGATCACTACTAATGGATCCATCATCTCTTCAGCTACCTCTTTCAGAACCCGGGGTGTGGTCCATCTGGACCAGGTAGCGATCTACCTTCAGAACAGGTACTTTGGATCTGTCTTCACTAGGGAAGACACAAACAATCTCCCAGATATAATAGTGGCTAAAGGACCTAGGGTGATGGATGAACTGAAGGAAATTTATATTAGGCAGGAAATGGTGTTGGATAGACTGTTGGGTCTGAAGGCTGATAAGTCCCCGGGACCTGATGGTCTGCATCCCAGGGTACTTAAGGAGGTGGCTTTAGAAATTGTGGATGCATTGGTAATCATTTTCCAATGTTCTATAGATTCAGGATCAGTTCCTGTGGATTGGAGGGTGGCTAATGTTGTCCCTCTCTTCAAGAAGGGAGGAAGAGAGAAAACAGGGAATTATAGACCAGTTAGCCTGACGTCCGTGGTGGGAAAGATGCTGGAGTCAATTATAAATGATGAAATTACGACACATCTGGATAGCAGTAACAGGATCGGTCCGAGTCAGCATTGATTTACGAAGGGGAAATCGTGCTTGACTAATCTTCTGGAATTTTTTGGGGATGTAACTATGAAAATGGACAAGGGAGAGCCAGTGGATGTAGTGTACCTGGACTTTCAGAAAGCCTTTGATGAAGTCCCACATAGGAGATTAGTGGGCAAAATTAGGGCACATGGTATTGGGAGCAGAGTACTGACATGGACTGAAAATTGGCTGGCTGACAGAAAACAAAGAGTAGTGATTAACGGGTCCCTTTCAGAATGGCAGGCGGTGAACAGTGGGGTACCGCAGGGTTCAGCGCTGGGACTGCAGCTGTTACAATATATATTAATGATTTAGATGAGGGAATTAAAAGTAACATTAACAAATTTGCCGATGACACAAAGCTGGGTGGCAGTGTGAAATGTGAGGAGGATGTTATGAGAATGCAGGGTGACTTGGACAGGCTGGGTGAGTGGGCAGATGCATGGCAGATGCAGCTTAATGTGGATAAATGTGAAGTTATTCACTTTGGTGGTAAGAACAGGAAGGCAGATTATTATCTAAATGGAGTCAAGTTAGGAAAAGGGGAAGTACAACGAGATCTAGGTGTTCTTGTACATCAGTCACTGAAAGCAAGCATGCAAGTACGGCAGGCAGTGAAGAAAGCTAATGACATGCTGGCCTTCATAACAAGGGGAATTCAGTATAAGAGCAAAGAGGTCCTTCTGCAGCTGTACAGGGTCCTGATGAGACCACACCTGGAGTACTGTGTGCAGTTTTGGTCTCCAAATTTGAGGAAGGACATTCTTGCTATTGAAGGAGTGCAGCGTAGATTCACAAGGTTAATTCCCGGGATGGCGGGACTATCATATGTCGAAAGATTGGAGTGACTGGGCTCGTATGCCCCGGAATTTAGAAGGCTGAGAGGGGATCTTATTGAAACATATAAGATTATTAAGGGATTGGACACGCTGCAAGCAGGAAGCATGTTCCCGCTGGTGGGTGAGTCCAGAGCCAGAGGCCACAGTTTAAGAATAAGGGGTAGGCCATTTAGAACGGAGTTGAGGAAAAACTTTTTCACCCAGAGAGTGGTGGGTATATGGAATCCTCTGCCCCAGAGGCTGTGGAGGCTAAATCTCTGGATGCTTTCAAGAAAGAGATGGATAGAGCTTTTAAAGATAGTGGAATCAAAGGTTATGGGGATAAGGCAGGAACTGGATTATGGATGATCAGCCATGATCACAGTGAATGGCGGTGCTGGCTCGAAGGGCCAAATGGCCTACTCCTGCACCTATTGTCTATTGACTTCTCAACTTCCCAAGCACCTTCTCCATAGTAATAGCAATGCCACTTACTTCTGTCCCTGACGCTCTTGAATTTCTGTCATTCTACTTGTGCCTTCCACAGTGAAGAATGATGCAAATTTCTTATTCAGTCCATCTGCCATTTCTTTGTTGCCCAATACTCCCTCTCCAGCGTCATTATGCAGTGGTCTGATATCGAAATTCATCTCTCTTTTACTCTTTCTATATTTGAAAAAAACTCTGTGTTCTCTTCTATATTACACTGAAGGACAAATTTTTCCAAAAGTGTTGCTTCCTCATAATTTTTTTGTTTATGATAGACCATTTGAAGCTGAAAACAAATATTATTTTAGACTACTTATATGATGCAGGGACTTGGAGAGATAAGACATTTACTTTTATTGAATACAATGTGCTTAACTGCATAATAGTGCTGATGCTTTGCAATAATTCAACTGAACTAAAAATGTTCTGTTGATAATTTTCATTTGTACTCAACTTCTCACCTAAGTACTCAACCATAATCAGCCAGCAATGATGGATTCCAGTTGCACTGATACTTTTTCTGCATGACCACAATGTCCTGGTGAAACCTTTCACCATGCTTGTCACTGACAGTGACAAGGTTTGCACGGAACGAGTCTAAATGGGAATGCAGAAAATGAATTGTTAGTGGCATGGTACACTTCATGGTTTTGAATCCTTGAAGCATTTTGTCAACCGGCTACACACAGTTTGGTGCTCTGTAGCTGCCAAGAAAATTTTCGATAACATTCTTGAAAGTGATTTTCTCCTGTTCTAATCGAAGTTCTTCAAATTGCCTGTCATTGGTGACCTGTTTGATTTGTGGACCAACAAATATGCCTTCCTTAATCTTGGCATCAGTTATTCTTGGAAACATCTGTCTCAAATATTGAAATCCTTCAAGGAAATTTATAGCCTTGCTAAAACATGTCCTGCAGGCAGCCTCCACCCTTCCTAAGCATGCCAAAGTATGCATGGACAAGATAGAAAACTTCTTATATTACATTGTGGGCAACATTTTAATTGACTTGAAAATCCAAGTACACAACATTAACTGATTCTCCTTTGTCCATCCTGCTTGTTCAAGGAATTCCAACAGATTTGTCAGGCAAAATTTTCCCTTGAGGAAACTATACTGACTATGAACTTGGCCACAAAGCCATCATCCTTCATCCACACCATTGACATATAACGTGAAAAGAAGCATTTACAACACTGGCCCCTGTGAAACACCAATAATCACCATCCGCCAACCAGAAAAGGCCCCCTTTATTCCCATTCTTTGCCTCTACCAGTCAGCCAATCTTCTATTCATGCTAGTACCTGATCTGTAATACCATGGATTATTATCTTGTTAAGTAACCACATGTGCAGTGCCTTGTCAAAGGCCTTCTGAAAATCCAAATAACAACATCCACTGATTTTCCTTTGTCTATCCTGCCTGTTATTTCTTTAAAGAATTCCAACAGATTTGTCAAGCAAGATTTCCCCTTGAGAAACTTTGGCCTATTTTACCATCTGCCTCCAATTATCCTGAGACCTCATCCTTGATAATTGACTCTAAATCTTTCCAACCATTGAGCTTGGACTAACTGGCCTATAGTTTCCTTTCTTCTGCCTTTCTCCCTTCTTAAAGTGTGGAGTGACATTTGCAATTTTCCAGTCTTCCAGAAACATTCCATGATCTAGTGATTCTTGAAAAATCGTTACTAATGCCTCCACAATCTCTTCAGCCACCTCTTTCAGAACTCTGGGGTTACACCACCTGGTCCAGGTAACTTATCCACTTTAAGACTTTTCAGTTTCCCAAGAATCTTCTCTCTAGTTATGGTAACTTCACACACCTCATGCCCCCTGACACTTAGACATTTCACCATACTATTAGTGCCTTCCACAGTGAAGACTGATGCAAAATTCTTATTCAGTTACTCCGCTCTTTTGTTGTCACCCATTACTACTTCTCCAGTGGTCCCAAATCCCCTCCTGCCTCTCTTTTACACTTTGGTTCCTATCCCCCTGACAAATTAGTTTAAATCTTCCCCCACAGCTCGAGCAAACCAGCCTGCAAGGATACTGTTCCCCTCGGTTTCAGGTGTAAGCTCCTCTTTTTGTATAGGTCATACCTTCCACAGAAAATATCCCAAAGTTCCACAAGCCTGAACCCCTGCCTTCTGCAGAACTGAAAAAGCATGTGCGAGCAAGGAGGTCTACAAACCTGACTCAGTTACGGCAGCTCTGTCTGGAGGAATGGAGCAAAGTTCCAGCAACTTACAGTGAGAAGCTTGTTGAAGGCTATCCAAAACTTTTGACCCAAGTTAAACAATTTAAACCCAATGTTACCAAATACTAACAAAGTGTATGTAAACTTCTGACCCATTGGGAAAGTGATGAAAGAAATAAAACCTAAAATAAATCATTCTCTCTACTACTATTCTGACATTTCACATTCTTAAAATAGTGATCCTAACTGACCTAAGAGAGGGAATGATTTTTAGGATTAAATGTCAGGAAATGTGAAAAACTGAGTTTAAGTGTATTTGGCTAAGGTGTATGCAAACTTCTGACTTCAACTGTATATGCCAAATCATCCTATTCCTGCTCCCACTGGCATCATGTGGCACAGACTTTTCATCTTTCCACCTAACTCCCCATATTCTCTTTTCAGGACCTCCTCCCTTTTCCTACCTAACTCATAGGTGCCAATATGTACCATGACCTCTGGCTGTTCACCCTCCCCCATTAGAACGCTGTGGACCAGATCTAAGACATCCCTGACTGTGGACCCTGGGAAGCAACATACCATCCCAGCGTCTCTTTCACATTCATAGAATCTCCTATGGGCTCCTCTAACTATGGAATACCCTATCACTACTGTACTCCTTTATTCCTCCTTCCCTTATAATGCATAAAGCCAGGCTCAGCACCAGAGACCTGGGTGCTGCATCTTCCCACGAGTAGATATCAGAATCAGAATCAGGTTTATTCTCACCGGCATGTGACGTGAAATTTGTTAACTTAGCAGCAGCAGTTCAATACAATACATAATGTAGAAGAGAGAGAAAAAATAATAAATATAATAAAAATAAGAATAAATAAATAAGTAAATCGATTACAGTATACATATATTGAATAGATTTTAAAATGTGCAAAATTCAGAAATATTTTACATTAAAAAAAAGTGAGGTAGTGTCCAAGGGTTCAATGTCCATTTCGGAATCAGAGGGGAGAAGGGAAGAAGCTGTCGCTGAATCGCTGAGTGTGAGCCTTCTGGCCTCCGTGCCTCCTTCCTGATGGTAACAGTGAGAAAAGGGCATGCCCTGGGTGCTGGAGGCCCTTAATAATGGACACTGCCTTTCTGAGACACCGCTCCCTGAAGATGTCCTGGGTATCTTGTAGGCTAGTGCCCAAGATGGAGCTGACTAGATTTACAACCTTCTGCAGCTTCTTTTGGTCCTGTGCAGTTGCCCCACTGTGACAGTGATGCAGCCTGTCAGAATGCTCTCCAGGGTACATCTTTAGAAGTTCTTGAGCGTATTTGTTGACATGCCAAATCTCTTCAAACTGCTAATGTAGTAAAGCCGCTGTCCTGCTTTCTTTATAACTACAGCGATATCAAAACAAAGAAATATAGCAAACCTAAAGCACAATACATGCCCTTTGGCCCACAAAGTTGTGCCAAACAAGTCCCTACCTTAGAAATTACTAGAGTTATCTATAGCCCTCTATTTTCCTAAGCTCCATGTACCTATCCAAAAGTCTCTTAAAAGACACTATTGTATCTGTCTCCACCACCGTTGCCGGCAGCCCATTCCATGCACTCACCACTCTTTGCATAAAAAACTTACCTCTGACATCTCCTCTGTACCTACTCCCTAGCACCTTAAACTGGTGTCCTCCTGTGGCAGCCATTTCAGCCCTGGGAAAAAGCCTCTGACTATCCACACGATCAATGCCTCTCATCATCTGATACACCTCTATCAGGTCACCTCTCATCATCCATCGCTCCAAGGAGAAAAGGCCGAGTTCACTCAAGCTATTTTCATAAGGCATGCTCCCCAATCCAGGCAACATCCTTATAAATCTCCTCTGCACCCTTTCTATAGTTTCCACATCCTTCCTGTAGTGAGGTGACCAGAACTGAGCACAGTACTCCAAGTGAGGTCTGACCAGGGTCCTATATAGCTGCAATATTACCTCCCGGCTCCTAAATTCAATTCCACGATTGATGAAGGCCAATACACTATATGCCTTCTTAACCACAGAGTCAACCTGCGCAGCTGCTTTGAGTGTCCTATGGACTCGGACCCCAAGATCCCTCTGATCCTCCACACTGCCAAGAGTCTTACCATTAATACTATAGTCCACTATGATATTTGACCTACCAAAATGAACCACTTCACACTAATCTGGGTTGAACTCCATCTGCCACTTCTCAGCTCAGATTTGCATCCTATCAATGTCCCGCTGTAACCTTTGACAGCCCTCCACACTATCCACAACACCCCCAACCTTTGTGTCATCAGCAAACTTCTAACCCATCCCTCCACTTCCTCATTCAGGTCATTTATAAAAATCACGAAGAGTAGGGGTCCCAGAACAGATCCCTGAGGCACACCACTGGTCACCGACCACCATGCAGAATATGACCCGCCTACAACCACTGTTTGCCTTCTGTGGGCAAGCCAATCTGGATCCACAAAGCAATGTCCCCTTGGATCCCATGCCTCCTTACTTTCTCAATAGGACTTGCATGGGGTACCTTAACAAATGCCTTGCTGAAGTCGATATACACTACATCCATTGCTCTTCCTTCATCAATGTGTTTAGTCACATCCTCAAAAAGTTCAATTAGCCTCGTAAGGCACGACCTGCCATTGATAAATCCATGCTGACTATTCCTAATCATATCATACCTCTCCAAATGTTCATAAATCCTGCCTCTCAGGATCTTCTCTATCAACTTACCAACCACTGAAGTAAGACTCACTGGTCAATAATTTCCTGGGCTACCTCTACTCCCTTTCTTGAATAAGGGAACAACATCCGCAAAATTCTAATCCTCCGGAACCTCTCCCATCCCCATTGATGATGCAAAGATCATTGCCAGAGGTTCAGCAGTTTCCTCCCTCGCCTCCCACAGTAGCCTGGGGTACATCTCATCTGGTCCTGGCGACTTATCCAACTTGATGCATTGCAAAAGCTCCAGTGCATCCTCTTTCTTAATACCTACATGCTCAAGCTTTTCAGTCTGCTGCAAGTCATCACTACAATCACCAAGATCCTTTTCCATAGTGAATACTGAAGTAAAGTATTCATTAAGTACCTCTGCTGTTTCCTCCGGTTCCATACACACTTTCCCACTGTCACGCTTGATAGGTCATATTCTTTCACGTCTTATCCTCTTGCACTTCACATACTTGTAAAATGCCTTGGGGTTATCCTTAATCCTACCTGTCAAGGCCTTCTCATGGCCCCTTCTGACTCTCCTAATTTCCTTCTTAAGCTCCTTCCTGTTAGCCTTATAATCTTCTAGATCTCTAACATTACCTAGCTCTCCGAACCTTTCATAAGCTTTTCTCTTCTTCTTGACTAGATTTACTACAGCCTTTGTACACCACGGTTCCTGTACCCTACCATAACTTCCCTGTCTCATTGGAACGTACCTATGCAGAACTCCACACAAATATCCCCTAAGCATTTGCCACATTTCTCCCATACCTTTCTCTGAGAACATCTGTTCCCGATTTGAGTTTCCAAGTTCCTGACTGATGGTCTCATATTTCCCCTTACTCCAATTAAATGCTTTTCTAACTTGTCTGTTCCTATCTCTCTCCAATGCTATTGTAAAGGAGATAGAATTATGATCACTATCTCCAAAATGCTCTCCCACTGAGAGATCTGACACCTGACCAGGTTCATTTCCCAATACCAAATCAAGTACAGTCTCTCCTCTTGTAGGCTTATCTACATATTGTGTCAGGAAACCTTCCTGAACACACCTCACAGACTCTACCCCATCTAAACCCCTTGCTCTTGGGAGATGCCAGTCGATATTTGGGAAATTAAAATCTCCCACCACGACAACTCTGTTATTATTACACCTTTGCAGGATCTGTTTCCCTATCTGCTCCTCGATATCCCTGTTACTATTGGGCGGCCCATAAAAAAACATCCAGATTTATTGACCCTCTCCTGTTCCGAACCTCCACCCACAGAGACTCTGTAGTCAATCCCTCCATGACATCCACCTTTTCTGTAGCCATTACACTATCTCTGATCAACAGTGCCATGCCCCCACCTCTTTTGCCTCCCACCCTGTCCTTTTTGAAACACCTAAAACCCGGCACTTGAAGTAACCATCCCTGTCCCTAAGCCATCCAAGTCTTTGTAATGTCTACCCCATCATAGCTCCAAGTACTGATCCACGCTCTAAGCTCATCCGCTTTGTTCACAATACTCCTTGCTTTAAAATAGACACACCTCAAACCGTCGGTCTGAGCGCGTCCCTTCTTTTCACCAGCCTATCCTCCCTTACATACTGTCTCCAAGCTTTCTCTATTTGTGAGCCAACCTCCTCTTCCCCAGTCTCTTAAGTTCCGTTCCCACTCCCCAACAATTCTAGTTTAAACTCTCCCCAGAAGCCTTAGCAAACCTCCCCGCCAGGATATTGGACCACCTGGGATTCAAATGTAGCCTGTCCTTTTTGTACAGGTCACATCTGCCCCAAAAGAGGTCACTATGATCCAGAAATCTGAATCCCTGCCCCTTGCTCCAATCCTTCAGCCATGCATTTATCCTCCACCTCATTCTATTCCTATACTCACTGTCACGTAGCACAGGCAGTAATCCCAAGATCATTACCTTTGCGGTCCTGCTTCTCAACTTCCTTCCTAACTCCCTGTAGTCTGTTTTAAGGACCTCTTCCCTTTTCCTACCTATGATATTGTACCACGTGTCAATATGTACCACGTCGTACCAATATGATACGTTGAGACCAGGTTAGATCCTCAGAGATCTTGACACCCAGGAACTTGAAACTGCTCACTCTCTCCATTGCTGATCCCTCTATGAGGATTGATATGTGTTCTTTCGTCTTACCCTTCCTGAAGTCCACAATCAGCTCTTTCGTCTTACTGATGTTGAGGGGTCACCTGCCCCCACAACAGTATCTAAAGCGGTACATTTATTATTGAGGGGAACAGCCACAGAGATGCTTTGCACTGGCTTCTCATTCCCTTTCACTCTCCTGAGAGTCACCTGGTACCTTCCTCCTGCAACTTAGCGGTGACTACCTCCCTGTAGTTCCTATCTATCACCTGCTCATTTTCCTATATGAGCCGACGGTCATCCAGCTGCAGCTCCAGTTCCTTAACATCGTCTTTAAGGAGCCAGAGCTCGGTGCATTTCATGCAGATGTAGTTATCAGGCAGACTAGAGGTCTCCCAGATTTCCAACATCTCACACAAAGAACATATCACTACCTCTGAACCCATTCTCAGCGCACTAGCTATAGCTATGTATTAACAGAAAAAAAAACTAACTAGAGCTGACTTACTTTCTTACTTTGAACCTCCAGTTGTTTCCTCTATGTCTGTTGAGCCAAGGCTTGACCACTCCAACAGTGGCCCACTCCAACAAAGCCCATTCCCAGAATGGCCAAAACTAGAGGAATTCTGCAGATGCTGGAAATTCAAGCAACACACATCAAAGTTGTTGGTGAATGCAGCAGGCCAGGCAGTATCTCTAGGAAGAGGTACGGTCGACGTTTTGGGCCGAGACCCTTCGGCCACTCCATTTACTCTTCCTTTCTTTTTATAGGCCCCACGCTGATTTCAGCCAACCAAAAGGAGCTGAAAGCACCAGAGCTCTTTTTAAACCTCACACTGGCTCACCAATGAATGACTTCTCGTGCTGATTCTGCCCACCATAAAGAGCCAAAAGCTGCATCAACAATGAGTGGCCTTTTGTGTTGATTGCAGCCTGTCAAAAGGAGGCATAAAGAGTGGAGCTCTTTTTGAACCTCACCCTGCGTCACCAATGAACATTACTGATGGCAGCCAACTGCAAGCCTGAATCATATTACAGATCTAAATTATGAGGATGTTATTGTACTAGAAGTTCAGAAGCATATATCAACTGCTTATATTTCATTGTTAATAAATATCACATCAATTTTCACTTTTATATCAAGAGTTGTGCACAATACATAGATCTACAGGTGCTTCACTCTTAATATTTATTCTGTGTATTATTAAGGTGATGACAATGATGAAGAGTGATACATTTTTCAACTTGTGTGTTTGTTGATTCGCCTGCCCACATTTTGTATGAACCAGTGATACACTCGTGTCTCTTCGACTTGTCCCTTTACTGCAGCAGATTAATAGAACTCAACATTTCCATTTTCATATACCTAAATTCTGCAAATGCTTGAGCAGTCTAATGCTTCCTTTTAGAGCAGAGAAGAGGGAAGTCGGGATGAACTTTAATAAAATAAGATAAATTTAAATGGCACATTTAAAGTAAATTATGAAGGTTTTGGAAAGGGTACAGAGGGGATTTATAAAATGATTTCAAGAATAAAAAAAAATTAGTCTTGTCAATAAACCAGAAGCTAGGGTTATTCTTCACAGAACAGATGAGGCTACAAAGGCATCTGATCAAGGCATTTAAAATTGTGAAGGGTATAGATAGACCAGATAGAGAGAAATAGTTCTTTACGGCATGGTAGTGTATCATCGATGGGGGCTTATTCCTGCCGTGGACTGTAAGGAGTTTATGCACAAGAGTCAGGGAGTTATAGAACACTTCAGCGCAGAAACAGGCCTTTAGGCCCATCTAGTTCATGCTAAAACATTAAGTTGCCAATTCCCATTGACCTTCACACCTTCAAACCCCTCCTATCCATGTACCAATCCAAATACCTCTTAAATGTTGACATTGCACCTGCACCCACCACTTTCTCCTGCTAGGCTAACTCCTCCAAAAGCATCCAAAGCAGTATGGCTGTTGTTGAGGGGAATGGCCACAGGGAGACTCTGCACTGGCTGCCTATCCCCTTTCCCCCTCCTGATAGTCACCTAGTTGCCTGTGTCCTGTACCTTGGGTGTAACTACTTCCCTATACCAGCTGTCAATCTGCCCCTCAGCTTCCGGAATAATCCGGAGTTCATCCAGTTCCAAATTTAGTTCCTTAGCATGGTCTGTAAGAAGCTGCAAATAGATGTTCTTATTACAGGTGTGGTCAACAGGGACAGTGGAGGCCCCCAACCTTCCAATGTCCTGAAAGAGGACCTTTCTACTATTCTGCTTGTGGAATTAGAAAGAATGAAAAATTCAATGAGGTAATCTACCTCCAGCCTTTGCCTCTCCTCACTAAACCCTCTGTGAACCAAAGCCTCAACTTCCTATTTTAACACTGGTCCACTCACACAATGGCTGCTCCACTTAAACCTAACTTTTTTTTAAATTGGCTTTTGCCAAGTGACCAATTATGCAAAATCCAATGTCTCCTCATGGTGTGTGGTATGCAGAATGTCCCAACTACCGCCGATTAACTTTTTTGAAATTTTTCTCTCATGATGCAAAACTCAACATCTCCTAGCGATGTGTGGGCACAGAATGTCCCAATTGCCCCCATTTGCTTCTTTTGAAATCTCTTTCCCACAACACAAAAGTTAACGTCACCTAGTGATGCATTGCACGCAGAGTTTCTATCTGCCCCACTTGCTTCTTTTGAAATGAAACTTAGAAAGATGATGAATCTTTTTATCTCTATGAGAGCAGATATGCAATCATCAATATACTGGCAAAAGAGGTGAAGGAGAGGCCTCTAGTAGGTCTAAGAGTTGGAATTTTCTACATGCTCACTCTTTGCAGACAGAACTATACTATAACTTATAGTTTGATGTAATGCTGTCAGTTTTCATAAAGTGATCTCCTCTGTACACAAAGATATCAATGCATACTGGGCAGCAGCTTTGCATCACCTTTCTACTCGGTCTTCAGGACAAAGCTGTCTCCAATTGCCTGTCACTTTAATTCTCCACTCCCTCTCTGATCTCCCTGTGTTTGGGCTTCTGTACTGCTCCAACAGATATGAATATATATGCTAGAAGAACAACACCTCATCTTCCAGTCAGGTACATTACAGCCTTCCAGACTCAACAATGAATACCAAGTATCAATCGTGCAATGTGATCCATCAGAGGTAATAGAAGATTGGAAATAACGGCAATGAGATACAGTAGACTTGCATGTCAACAGGATATATGTGAACATTGACATGTCTTTTGTGAAGCCCAATTGAGCAAAGTACTGCAAAAACAAGTGAGAATCAAGTTTCTCTCTCAGAAGACAGCTATAGTTACATAGTTAGATACCCTAGTCAGAAAAATTATAGCAACGAAAGATATTCCAAATGAAAATATATAAAAAATATGTATGCCTGAAATCTGAAATAAAAATATAAAATGCTTCACACTTTTAACATGTCAGGTAATATTTGTGGAAAAACTGAAACAAAATCATCAAGTGAACTTATAAAAGCTCTGAGACTTGGAATGTTAATTTTGTTTCTCTTTTCACTGATATTACCTGACCTGCTGAAAGTTTCTAGCATTTTCTGAGTTCATTCCAAATAGAAGATCCACAGAGAAAACTCTGTAAACTCTAGAATCCGGTTGTAACTTAAAGTACCTCCACGTTGTTTTAAATTGATATAATGTATTTTCTTAAATGGAATGTAATAAATAATCTGTTACTTGACAACAAGTTTCAGACTGCTGATACTATCAATCAGTACTGTACTCAGCGGAATTTCCTTGGAAAATAATGTCTTAACCAACAATGAAACTTCTACAAATTTCACTAATGAACATTAACTTCAATGCCTCTATGTCTTTAATAAAGCAGCTACAAGGACTGAGCTAACAATATTTCTACTCTGTTCCTTCTGCTGGATTCTTTGTAGATTAAATGATGAGTGTTTATGACATCAGTGAAACATAGAATTGAATAAGTTACTGTTCCAGACATTGTGAAGGAATAGAATCTACATTCTTTTTCAGCACTTTCTTGGAATTAAAGATGATTTGTTTCCACTCTAGTTTTGCTGTTTCAGAATTTACTAACCAGGGAATTACAGCCTATTTTACAGATGTAGTAGGAAATTCATGATGGAACAGGAAGGTGTTTAATTTGAGAGTTGGTGTGCTCTTTTTACTGCCTGCGAGGGCTTTTGTGTATTTACAATGAGCGATATATTCAGAACTATCTCAAATGCTGTTTCTTCATTTTGGGTTGTCAAGGATTAGGGATTCCCCGAGTCAATAGGAATGTTGCATGTTTGGAGGTGACTTTGAGAGCACCCTCAGTCTATTGTTTTTCCTAAGGTCTCTGTTTTGTGGGTCTGGAGCCAGGCTTACAATTAATATGGCCTGCTCAACAGAGCCCACCGAGAGTGGTTAAAATGCCTGGCTCAATTGCTCCACCAGACTTGTAAATATCCGAACATTTCCACTATTTCACCTAATGTTCTGCAAAATCCAGTGCAATATCCACTGCCTCACTGAAATTTAAGGGAAGCAAAAATAGGCCACCAGCAACATGATTGGGCAGCCAAGAAATAAATGTGAGACTAATGGTCTAGTGTAGTGTCTGATTCTGTTGTGTTACAGGGAGAGGAATGGGCTGTTTTTGGCGTATTTGTAAACATGTGACATGTTATAAAGGCAATGTAACCAAGGCTTGCTATGTATGGAACTATACCTTTGCAGGGGTTACTCCATGCAAAAGAGGAAAGATGAAAGAAGAAAGGTGAAATAAGTTACATATAGTATACAGTATATTAACCATGGTTCCCTTTTCTCACACAATCAGTACAGCTGCACTTGAGTTGAGTGCTGGGAATGGAAAAGATTTGAGCTGGTGTTTGAGATGGGATCTGACAAGCAGGACATAGTCATTGAGGGGGGTCTTCACCTTGGGTCCACTCACCTTCCTCTATTCCAGTGGACAGCTTTCACATCCATCTTTTCTTTCTTCACTTTTATTTCTTTGCTTGCCAATTCCTTTTGCTGTTCAGTCAGTCTTTGGCACAGGGAAAGGTATATTAAATAGGCAGAAAGCAGAATGATGTGTTGATGAAAAATGTTATTGCACAGGAGGCCTAAGGTATTACAGGAACTTGACTGCACTCAATTATGGAGCGTAACACCCTGGAAAAGTTTCCAATGCTAACATAATGGTCTTTTAGGATTATGGTTATAGATAATGGGTGATTTGGAATGTGAGCCATCCAATCAGGGGAGTGGATTTTTTGTGTTGTGTGCCTGACACTGGTGTGAGCTGGGTCTTTTGTTCGGCGGGAGATGAAGGGAGAAGATGCTGGAGAAAACCAGTCGTAGGATTCAACCTGGTGGGGGACTGTGATTCGATGTAACAAGGTGCAGAGGATTGGTGAAGATGACTTTTGGAAGAGTTGAGGTCCAACTTGTGCACATTTGACTGTATAATTATAATGGGCCCTTTTTGATTTTTATTCTTTCCTTTATTTACTAACCCTTTAGTTAAGTTTACATTCTTAAATATAATTCCTTTGATTGTATGCAGTGTGCTGTCTGTTATTTCTTGGCATTGAATTGTAACAGGGTAACAAATTACTCAGCATCCACACAATCTGGGGTTTGGGATGGGAGAGCTGTCTGAATCTCACAGATTTGGCGGGACCAGAGTGGGTTTTCCTAGACTTAAGCAGCCCACGGAAACTGGGGGTTTCAGGAGTAAGTAGAAGGAAGCAGGAAGGTCATGGGTTCTGAACTGTAAACCAGTCTGGTGCATAGAAAAGGGATAATGAAATGGAGTGGTTTGATGAGGGAGGAGAAAAGGGGACATCAAGCATGGAGTCAAGGCAGAAGGGAATGTAATCCATTATGGAGCAGCTTGGAAGTCATCATTATCTGGTGTTGGCATTTGGGGCTTTGATCTACTGCAGAAGATGTTTGTTGGGCGGCCTAAGGAAGAGCTTTATTGAAGGATTTATCTTTAACTTAAAGTGGACCTAACTGAACCTGGTGCTGGTTTCCTCTGACAGACACCTCACGCTGGGACGTGCTGAAACAATTCTTGTTTAACGCATGCTGAAGTAGGTCTCAAGTGTCTTCTGCATGAGTGACCTCACTGTCTTCCTGTATAAATCATGGAAAGTCATCCATACATCATACTATCATTAAGAAGGCAGACTATTATGTAAATGGAAAAAATACAGCAGATGAGCAAAGCAGAGGACAATCTAGATCAGGGGTGGCAACCTTTTTGCCTCTGTGGGCTGGATTGCGTATTAATGAGTGGACAGTGGGCCAGATAAATGCCCTAAAAAAACTTGATATATGGGAATTATCCATTTAAATACATCTAGTTATGTTTGCCTCGAATTGATGAATAACGCATGCTAGAAAATCATTTGTGCTTAACCAAGGATGCCAATTTGTAATCAAAGAACTCAGTTAGTTGCAATTTATTTCAATCAAGGCATCTTTTGAAACTATTAAAAGGAAACAAAGAATCTTTAAACACGAAACGTATGAACATGATACATTGAATGGTGGTAAATTAAGTATAATAAAAGAGAAAATTTTAATGCAAACAGTTGATAAATCAATGTGAAACTTGATGCTGTTTGTTGCTTGAAAGCTTCTCAAAATTGGGTGTCAGACTTGTTGATGCCAAGAGCAAGACATTATCCAGATGGGCATCAGTCAATCTTGTTGTCAAATGATTCTTGGTGTCCTTCATTTTTGAAAATAATTGCTCACACAGATAAGTGCCTCCAAACAATGATGCCATCTTTTTTGCATGGTCCACTAATTTAGGATACTTCCCACTTGGATAAATATATTTTCTAAAGAAGTCAAGCACTGACACATCTTCAGAATGAAATTTCCATCTCAATATGTCGTCACACTGCACCTCAATCAATTCCATTTGAAAAATTTCTGATGCAGTGTCCACTTCCATATCAAATGGAGTAGCGAACAGCTTGAACTCATTTATATGCAAGCGAAAACCAACAAAACGAGATGAAAACGCTTCCCTCAATTCTTGGACCATATTCACAAAAATGCCAGGATCTTGTGCTTTACTTTTTGAAAAGTGGGAAAATGTACACAATTTCCTTTTTGAAGCTGGTACTCCCACAATTGCAGCTTTTTTTCAAAGGCCACAATATGACCATATATCTCATGTATCAGCTGATTTTTTTCCTTGAAGCTGTAAACTCATGTTATTGAAATGAGATGTAATGTCCGCAAGAAATGCCAAGGTTGCAAGCCAATCAGGATCATGAGAATGTGAAGCATCCTCATTTTTACTTTCAAGGAATATTGCCACCTCTTCATGCAATGCAAATACTCTTTTCAGCATTGACCCTCGACTAAGTCAGCGTACATTGCAGAAATAAGCCAGGTCCCCATATTCTGCTTCCGTATCCAACAAAAATTGCTCATTCGCTCACCTTCATCTTTCCTTTTTGCCCAGTAAACTTATTAAAATTTCCACTATGGCAGGTGTTGTAATGTCGCCTGATATTTGCCACCTTCGTCACAGCAACAGTTTCTAGGCAAATGAGACAAACTGGTTTCCCAGCTTGCTCGATTAAGAAGTAATCTAGCCTCCAAGTTTCTTGGAAATTTCGGCACTCAGTGTCCACCTTCCTGTGTTTTGCATTCATTGCTATTGGGATTTTTTCCTTTGATTTTATTTCAAAATGCAAGTTATTCAACAAGTATCATAGCACATGCAAATATCTGGATATTTAGCGTGGATTTCTTGTTAAAACAGTGACGCTGTTTCTGTTTACAAATTTGAACGATCCCATCTGAAAACCTGCACGTGCACGGAGAGTATCTAATATATATTACTAAGGTAGTCTGCCTTCCCGTCATTTGTATATACCAGTGTTTGGTGTGGAACAAAACGGAACCTGGGGCCAGTGTAACAAGACGCCATGTATGTCCATCAGTGTAATCGTGCGAAATACTCAGAATAAGGAAAAATCACTGGTGGGCTGGATAAGCATAGTATCCCAATATTTGCTTGCGGGCCGGACCCGGCCCATGGGCCGTAAGTTGCCTACCCCTGATCTAGGTGTTCTGTGTAGTAATCACAAAAAGATGGCTGGCTTGTGCAGCAAGTAACTAAAAGGTCAAATGGCTTATTGTGTGTTACTGCAAAAGAGTAGGAATATGCAAATAAGAGTTTTGTTACAATTGCACAGACCACTGGTGAAGCCATACCTGGAAAACAGTGCACCATTCTGGACGACTTACCCAAGAAATGATACAGTCGTACTGGAGGGATTTTAAAAGGAAATTTACCAGACAAGTTTCTGGGATGAGGGGGCAGCAAAAGAGACTAAAGCAATGGGGTTGGTATTTAGGCCGTAAGACCATAAAACATAGGAGCAGAATTCAGCCCACAAAGTCCCCTCCACCATTTCGTATGGCTGATCCTGGATCCCACTCAACCCCATAAATCTGCTGTCTCACCATATTCCTTGATGCCCCAACCAATCAGGAATCTATCAACTTCTGCTTTAAATATACCCACAGTCCTGGCCTCCACCGCAGTATGTGGCAGAGCGCTCCATGGATTCACTACTCTTTGGCTGTCTGCTTTAAATATACCCACAGTCCTGGCCTCCACCGCAGTATGTGGCAGAGCGCTCCATGGATTCACTACTCTTTGGCTGAAAAACATTCCTCCTTACCTCTGTTCTAAAGGGTCATCCCTCAATTTTGAGGCTGCTCCCTCCATTTCTGGATACCCCCACCCGAGGAAACATCCTCTCCACATCCACCTTATGTAGTCCTTTCAGCATTCAGCTGGTTTCAATGAGATCCCCCTGCATTCTTCTACAAACGTTTGTAAATTCCAGTGAATACAGGCCCATGCTGCCAAACACTCCTCATATGTTAACCGCTTCATTCCCAGAATTATCCTTGTGAACCTCCTCTGGAGTCTCTCCAAGGACAATACATCCTTTCTGATATAAAGGGCCCAACACTGTTGGCAATATTCAGAGTGCTGCCTGACTGGTGTCTTATAAAGCTTCAGCATTATCTCCTTGTTTTTATATTCTATTTCCCTTGAAATAAATGCCAACATTGCATTTGCCTTCTTTACCACAGACTCAACCTGTGAATTAACCTTCTGGGAGTCTTGCACGAGGACTGCTAAGGCCCTTTGCACTATTTCTTGTAGTTTCGTAGAATGAAGGACGATCCCATTGAAATATATAAGAACCAAAGGAGGTGTAACAGAGTAGATGTTGAGATGTTTTCACTAGTGGGTGGATCTCAAGTGAGGGGACAAAGTTACAAGATAAGGGGCTGAGGATTAAAAAGTAGAAATTTCTTTTCACAGAGTATGGTGAATCACTGGAACTCTCTGACCCACAGAGTTGTGGAGGCCAGCTTTGTAGAAGTATTTAAAAGGGGAAAGGGTAGATGGCCGTTTGAAAGTCTTGGGGGGGGTTAAAGATTATAGGGAAATGGCACAGAGAAGCAGCTAAGGTCTGGGGTACAGTAACCTCAGTCATATTGAATGGCACGGAAGGCTTCATGTGGCCTTCTCCTGTTTGGTTTTTTAGTGTTCTTGAAAGTTGCATTCCTTTGGATGCTGCTCCATAAATCCAACAACACGATATGTTTAGGAAAATGTACATCACCTGCCCAATAACCCTGGGAACATAAAAACATAAGAAATAGGAGCAGGAGTAGGCTATCTGGCCTGTTAAGCCTGCTCTGCCATTCAATAAGATCATGGCTGATCTGGCCTTGGACTCATCTCCACCTGCCTGCCTTAACCCTCATAACCATTAATTCCCCTACTACGCAAAAATTTTGTCTTAGATATCTTTACTGAGGTGGCCTCCACTGCTTCATTGGGCAGAGAATTCCACTGATTCACCACTCTCTGGGAAAAGCAGTTCCTCCTCATCTCTGTCCTGAACCTACTCCCCTGAATCTTGAGGCAAGTTCCCTTGTGTTAGCCTCACCTACCAGTGGAAACAACTTTCCTGCCTCTATTTTATCTATCTCTTTCATCATGTTATATGTTTCTAGAAGATCTACTGAGGATGTTATAGTCATTGGTAGTTTGTACAATGATCGTTCAGCAAGTGCTTTAAAGTGGAAAATAAGTTCTTTACTACTATATTGGGTTAGTTGAGATAATTAGAATTCCCTTACTAACTTCACCGAAAAACTAAATAAAGTATCTAAGTCATAACATTACTGATGACTTTCAGAGGTCTTTGGGTGAGACTTGCGCTATGGAATCAGAGAGGCCTAAGCATTGAATCAGTCCTCTCAAGAAGCTCACTGACTAAGGGAAGGTCAATAAATTTGTTGGCACCTCCAGGAAAATGAACTGGATGCTAAAGGTAAAAGGTGTGAAGTGCTGATTAGGCCTCCCCATGACTAAAAATATTGGGTGGACTAGTCTGAAACCCTTCTACACAACCATCTGAAGTACCAGTAGATGCATGAGTGTAAGAATGGGACAGTAGGTTTAGCAGAGCAATTATCACAACACTACTCTGTTAATGAAGGGAGAGATTTGCCTGTGTTCAAACACATTCACCAGTGTAACTGTTTGCTCTTTGCAGGTAGTTCCATGCACAATCCTTTTCCCAGCTTTGAGAATATGCCCATGATATGCTATTAAGTTATCCCTTCTAAAATTAATATATTGCCTTACACAACTTTTATCCTGTACATGCAGTGCTCAGTGCTGATTTTAATAATAATCAAAAATATGATGTGATAAACATTGGCATTATGAGTTCCATTCATATTTAACGTAAAAGTCACAATTCAGCACATATTGCATCATATCAGGTAGTCACATCTTCATGTTCTCTTTCAGGGAGAAGGTCCTCTCTGCTAAGCAAAGTATTTAAGGTTGGGCTACAGAGTACATACTAAAAAAATGTGAAGATAAAGGTGTGTTAATAATGGATTATATGACTAAACGTGGATCAACAATGTAAGGAGATGTGTCAAAATTAAAACAGATTTGCACAACAGCTTGTCTGAGATGGTAATTTCCTGCATTTCAAAAGTTAATTGTGAGGTGAGCAATAATGGAACTAATGATCTTATAATCCCAGTTGCTTAAAGAAACAGAAGACTTATTTTCAAATATAATGGCGCTGAAATTTAGGTGTGCCCATGGGTGAAGTGTATCAGAATGGGCAGCCAGGCACCACAAAGTTTCAGTTTGATGCAATAATGCACTGACAAATTTTGGAAAAGGGTTTGACTGTGGCTCTCAGATAAGAATATCTGAAGGTTGAATCTGAGATATGGGTCCATGGGGGCAGGGGTCACAGAACCAAGAAGCAGAAGATGAGGGTCATGTTATAGAGAGGAAACAGATTTTGACAGGCTTTAAAACTAAGGATATCGGGGGGTGGGGGTGGATGGAATGGCAATTTTGTAGATCAGTAATGATGAGGGTCAAATGCAAAGATAGTGGTAATGTGATATTTCAGTTTTTTAATGTGTGCTGACAAGAGAAAATGAAGCCAAGGGTATCAACTGGAAGAGACTCAAATAGTTAGAACTGCCGGAAACTGGAAGTGCTGGAAATCTGGAGGATCTCAGCAGATCAGGCAGCATCTATAGAGGGAAAATAACAGTCAATGTTTTGGGTCGGGACTCTTCATATGTCCATATTATTTCAATATAATATATATCACAAACAGCAGAGGACCCCAGCAGTGATTCACACGGAGCACCACTGGTCGAAGACTTCCAGTGAGAAGAAAACACCCTCTGACTTTGTTTGCTATGACAATAGTAATTCTGTACCCAACATCAGCAGCAGCGGAAGGTAGGCAGAGTACCACCAAATGCAGTGAGTTCTTTCTCCTTGCGTGAGGGTTTTTCTTATTTTTAAACCATAAAAAAAGATAGGATCTAGCAGAAAGGCCATCATTGAAGCTTCAGTCGATAGAATGGGTCTAGAGTCAGAATGGGAACCTAGAGGCTTCAACGAGAAGAGGCTGTGATGAAAGGAACAGGAAAGAAGGGTAGGTTTTTTTTCCGTTATTGATGATTTGGTCTTGGTTGTCCATAGTACAGTGAAGGCAGGATGGCAGATATGGCAGTGGAATGCCTCTGCTGCAGGGTGTGGGAACTCATGGAACCTGATGGTCTCCCCGATGGCTACACCTGCTGGAAGAGCAGCCAACTCCAGCGCCTGAAAGACGGCATTAAGGAGCTGGAGTTGGATAAACTAAGCGTCATCCGGGAGGCAAACAATTGAAAGATAAGACTTTTGAACAGGTGGTTACACCTGGAGTGCAGAATTCAGGGTGTAGATAGGTGAACACCAAGAGAGGCAAAGGAGGAAAGAAGTCAGAGCAGGGTCCCCCTGTGGTACTGCTGAGGGAGTGACCTATCTGGGAGTGGCTGCAGCAGACAGACCAATAACACTGTGGTTGGCTCTGAGCCTCAGGAGGGTAGGGTGAAGTCAGGCGGAGCAATAGTGATAGGGGACTCAATAGTTAGAGGGACAGATATAAGAGTTTCTGCGGCAGCTAAAGAGACACCAGGATAGTGTGTTGCCTCCCGGGTGCTGGGGTCCAGGATGTCTCTGAGCAGTTGCAGAATATTCTTGAAGGTGAGGGTGAGCAGCCAGAGGTCGTGTTACATATTGGTACCAATGACATAGGCAGGAAAGGGATAGAGGTCCTGCGCAGTAAGTTTAGGGAGATAGGAAGGAGGCTGAAGAGCAGGACCTCCAAGGTGGTAATCTCCAGATTACTCGTAGTGCCACAAGCTGATGAAGGTCAGAACAGGAAGATAGTGCAGACGAATGTGTGGCTGAGGAGATGGTGCAGGGGGCAGGGTATCAGGTTCTTGGATCATTGGAACCTTTTCTGGGGAAGAGGCGGCCTGTACAAGTGGGGTGGGTTGCACCTGAACTGGAGGGGAACCAATATCCTGGGAGGGAGATTTGCTAATGCTATTGGGGAGGGTTTAAACTAGATTTGCAAGGAGTATCATAAACAAGGCAAATGAACTTAGAGTATGGATCAATATGTGGAACTATGATGTTGTGGCCATTTCAGAGACTTGAATGACTCAGGGACAGGAATGGCTGCTTTTCAAAAAAGGACAGGGAGGGAGGCAAAAGAGGCATTGCATTGCTAATTAGGGATAGTATCACAGCTGCAGAAAGGAAGGAAGTCATGGAGGGATTGTCTACTGAGTCAGTGTGGGTAAAAGTCAGAAACAGAAAGGGGGTGTTTTTTTACAGACCCCTTCCCCCTAGTAGTAAAAGAGACAGCGAGGAACAGACAGGGAGGCAGATTCTGGAATGGTGCAATAATAATAGGGTTGTTGTGATGGGTGATTTTAACTTTCCTAATATTGACTGGCATCCTCTCAAAGCAAGGGGTTTGGATGGGGTAGAGTTTGTTAGGTGTGTTCAGGAAGGTTTCCTGATGCAATATGTTGATAAGCCAACTCGAGGAGAGGCTGTACTTGATCTGGTATTGGGAAATGAACCTGGTCAGATATTAAACCTCTCGGTAGGAGAGCATTTTGGAGATGGTGATCACAATTCTTACAAAAGGTTGAAGAAACTAGGTACTACTAGAGCTCTAAAAAATTACAAGGTTGCCAGGAAGGAGCTTAAGAATGAAATTAGGAGAGTTAGAAGGGACCTTGGGAAGGCCTTGGCGAGCAAGATTAAGGAAAATCCCAAGGCATTCGACAAGTGTGTGAAGAGCACCAGGATGGGATGTGAGAGAATAGGACCAATCGGGACGAGAGTGGAAACATGTGCATGGAGTTGGAGGAGGTAGCAGAGGTACTTAATGAATACTTTGTTTCAGTATTCACCTGGGAAAAGGACATTGGCAATTGTGGGGATGACTTATAGCAGACTAAAACGCTTGAGCAAATAGATATTAAGAAAACGGACGTGCTGACGTTTTTGAAAAGCATTAAGTTAGATAAGTCACCAGGTCTGGACAAGATATACCCCAGGCTTCTGTGGGAAGCAAGGGAGGAGATTGCTGAGCCTCTGGCAATGATCTTTGCATCATCAATAGGAATGGGAGAAGTACTAGAGGATTGGGGGCTTGCAAATCTTGTTCCTTTGTTCAAGAAAGGGAGTAGAGATACCCCAGGAAATTATAGACCAGTGCATCTTACTTCAGTAGTGGGCAAGTTGTTAGAGAAGATCCTGAGAGGCAGGATTTATGAGCACTTGGAGAGACATAATCTGATTAGGGATAGTCAGCATGGCTTTGTCAAGGGCAGGTCATGCCTTACGAGCCTGATTGAATTCTTTCGGGATATAACAAAACATATTGATGAAAGTAGAGCAGTGTATTTTAGTAAGGCATTTGGTAAGGTTCCCCATGTAAGGCTCATTCAGAAAGCAAAGAGGCATGGGATCCAAGGAGACCTTGCTTTGTGGATCCAGAATTGGCTTGCCCACAGAAGACAAAGGGTGGCTGTAGATGGTTCGTATTCTGCTTGGATGTCGGTGACCAGTGGTGTTCCGCAGGGATCTGTTCTGGGACCCCTTCTCTTTGTGATTTTTTAAAATGACCTGCATGAATAAGTAGAAGGGTGGATTAGTAAGTTTGCTGATGACACAAAAGTTGGGGGTGTTGTGGATAGTCTGGAGGGTTGTCAGAGGTTACAATGGGACATCAATAGGATGCAGAACTGGGCTGAGAAGTGGCAGATGTAGTTCAACCCAGATAAGTGTGAATAGGTTCATTTAGGTTAATTTGAAGACTGAATATAAAATTAATGGCAAGACTCTTGGCATTGTGGAGGATCAGAGAGATCTTGGGGTCTGTGTCCATTGGACACTCAAAGCTGCTGTGCAGGTTGGCAGTGTTGTTAAGAAGGCATATGGTGTATTGGCCTTCATTAGCCATGGGATTGAGTTCAACAGCTGTGAGATAATGTTATAGCTATATAGGACCTTGGTTAGACCTTACTTGGAGTACAGTGTTCAGTTCTGGTCACCTCACTACAGGAAAGATGTCAATACTATATAGAGAGTGCAGAGGAAATTTACGAGAATTTTGCCTGGATTGGAGAATGTGCCTTATGAGAATAGGTTGAGTGAACTTGGCCTTTTCTCCTTGGAGAGAAGGAGGATGAGTGGTGTCCTGATAGAGGTGTATAAGATGACGAGAGGATTTGATTGTGTGGATAGCCAGAGGCTTTTTCCTAGGGCTGAAATGACTAACACAATGGGGCGTGGTTTTAAGGTGTTTGGAAGTAGGTACAGGGGGGGATGTCAGAGGTAAGTTTTTCATACAGAGTGGTGGATGTGTGGAATGCACTGCCCATGATGGTGGTAGAAGTGGATAAAATAGGGTCTTTTAAGAGACTCTTAGATAACTACAGGGAGCTTAGAAAAATAGAGGCTATGTGGTAGGGCAATTCTAGGCAGTTTCTAGAGTAGGTTACACGGCTGGCACAACATTGTGGGCCGAAGGGCCTGTAATGTGCTGCAGATTTTATGTTCTATGTTCTATACAAACTTAGCATAGTAAACCATAAACACTGTACACTTGCCATAAACCAACATACACACATCAGATGTACCATTCTATTACTCAATATTACTCTAAGGAACATGTAACTTGGTTAAGGTGACTCTGTTCCAATTGGGCAACATTTGTTTGTTCTTCTCCAGGAACTTGAAGGAAGTTTAGTTATCTGCCATTTAAGAGACCTGCTGTGTTATTTTGATGGATGCCTTACAGAGTTGATCCATCCAGCCCTTCTCCTCCACAATAATTTTATAATTGTCCAGCAGTTGCAGTGATAATCAACAATCTCACATTTGTATAACATCTCTGAAATGCTCATAATACCAAAAATGGCCTCTCACTCAATCTATTTATTTTTTGAATAGGCTGGTTTTTACCATTGTCCTGTAGGCATCACACTCAATTTGATTACAGCAATCAGCAAGGGATTAAATATTCAATATCATAGGAAATCCCAAACTCCAGATAATACCTAGTCAAGCAAAACTATCCTGAGGCACAGAATTGTAACTGTAAATAATTTCATATTTAAGAACAATAATCTCTTAGGTGAATGAATTTCACATGGATGTTCACAATATAAGAGAATAGTCTTAAGCAATAGGATGATATCGATAGTTGGTGAAATGGGTAGAGCAACGTCAATCAGAATGTAATCCTGATGCATTTTGGGAGAACTAATATGGTTATGATATGCGCAATGAATATCATTCCGATCTGCTTAGTGCAAGAGTTTTAGGTGAAGTAGAATCTGTTAGGTGCATCCAGTAGGGTTTCTTAAATCAATATGTAGATTGTCCAACAAGAGGAGGGGCTTTACTGGGTAATGAGCTTGGTCAGGTGACTGAAATTTCAGTGGGTGAGCAGTGAGGGAACAGTGACCACATCTCTTTAAGTTTTAAGATAGCTATAGGTAAGGTTAAGTAATGACTTTTTGGGGGAGTATTAAATTGGAGCAGGGAAGATTATAAGAGCATTAGGTAGGAACTAGGGAGAGTTAATTTGGAACAGCTGTTTTTGGCCAAGTCCACATCTGACATGTGGAGGGTGTTTAAAGATCAACTGCACAGAGTACAGGACAGGAATGTTCCAGTCAGAAGGAAAGGCAAAGATGCCAAAAGAAGAGAACCTTGGATGTCAAGAGAGGTGATTAATTTATTCAAGAAGAAAGAGGAAAATTGTGTAAAACTAAGGAGGCTAGAATCAAACAGAGCCCTTGATAATTATAAAAATGGCAGAAAAGAAATCACAAAGGGAATTAGGAAAGCCAGGGGAAGTCATGAAAAGTCCTTGGCAAGTTGGACTAAAGAAAATCCGTAGGTATTCTATAAATATATCAGGAGCAAGAGGATAACTAGGAAGAGGGTGGGACCATTCAAGGATAAAGGGGGGAACATTTGCTTGGATACAGAGGATGAGGTTCTTAATGAGTACTTTACATCAGTATTTACCAAGGAGAAGGATGTTGATGATAAGGAGATCAGTGCCAAGCATATTAGTATGTTAGGGTATTTTGACGTAAAGGAGGAGGTAGTGTTGGGTCTCTTAAAGAGTATTGAGTTGGATAAATCCCCAAGGCCTGATGGGATATATGCCAGTTTATTGAGAGAGGCAAGAGATGAGATCCCTGGGGCCTTGACCAATATCTTCGTATCCTCTTTAGCCACAGGAGAGGTTCCAGAGGACTAGTGAGTAACTAATGTTGTTCCATTATTCAAAAAGAGAACCAGGGGTAATCCTGGAAGCTCTAGACTGGTGAGTCTCATGTCAGTGGTAGGGAAGATGCTAGAGAGAATCTTTAGGGATAGGATTTACGAAAACCAGGGCCTAATTAGAGAGAGCCAGCATGGCTTTGTGCGGGGCAGGTCATACCTTACTAACTTGATTGAGTTTTTGACAAAGTGACGAGGATGATTGATGACCATAGAGCTGTGGATGTTGTCTACATGGATTTTAGTAAGGCGTTTGACAAGGTTCCTCATGGGAAGCTCATGCAGAAGATTAAGATACATGGGATCTACGGTGAATTGGTCGTTTGGTTCAAAGCTGGCTTGCGCTTAGAAGACAGAGTGTGGTGGTTGAAGGGACTTATTCTGGCTGGAGGTATATGATTAGTGGTCTTCTGCAGGGATCTGTACTTGGACCTCTGCTGTTTGTGATTGATATAAATTACCTGGATGAAAATGTAGACGGGTTGCCGGATTTAGACAAGATGTAGACAAGTTTCCAGATGATATGACGATTGGTGGTGTTGTGGTTAGAGCAGAAGACTGGCAAAAAATACAATGGGACATAGATCTGTTGCAGGTATGGCAGAGAAATGGCAGATGGAGTTTAACCTCGCTAAATGTAAAGTGCTACACCTTGGTAGGTCAAATGTATAGAAACAGTACACTGTTAAGGGTAAGGCATTTAAAATTGTTGATAAACAAAGGTATGTTGGGGTCCAAGTTCATAGCTCCCTGAAAATGGCTACACAGGTTGTTCAGATGATTAAGAAGGCATATGCAATACTTGATTTTATTAGCTGAGGCACTGAGTTCAAAAGTCAGGAAGTTATGATGCAAAATTCAAGTTAAGCCATACCTGGAGAATTGCCTACAGTTCTGTCATCCGATTATAGGAAAATTATCAATGCTTTGGAGAAGTTGCAGAAGAGGTTTACAAGGAAGCTGTCAGGATTAGAGGGTATTCACTACAACATGAGTTTGGAGATACTTGGGTTATCTTATATGGAGCAGTGGAGGTTGAGGGGAGATCTGATAGAGGTCTATAAGATTATGAGAAGCATACACATAGTAGACAGATAGTATCTTTTATCAGGGTTGAAATGCCAAATATCACAGGGCGTGCTTTTAAGATGAAAGGGGTAAGTTCAAAGGAAATGCAAAGGGCAAGTACTTTTACACAGAGTGGTGGGAGCCTGGAATGCACTGCCTGGGGTGGTGATAGAGGCAGATACATTAGGGACTTCTAAGAGACGTTGAGATATGCACATAAATGTGAGGGAAATGAAAGGATATGGATATTGTGTAGGCAGAAGAGATTAGTTGGCCATTACATTACTAATTTAATTGGTTTGGCAGAACATTATGGGCCAAAGGGCTTGTTTCTGTGCTGTACGGTTCTATGTTTTATGTTTAATGTTCAAATGAAAATTAATGGGAAGGATGAGTTAAACTCCATCTGCCATTTTTGGTCAAAGTTCAAAGTTTAAAGTAAAAATTTTCTCAGTGTACATACAGTACATTTCACCACATACAACCCTGAGAATCATTTTCCTGTGGGCATACTTAGCAAATCTATAGAATAGTAACTGCAAACAGGATCACACATCAACCGACTGTGTAAATGCAGGTATAAATATATAGCAATAAATAATGAGAGCGTGAAATAACAAGATAAAGAGTCCTTAAAGTCAGACCATTGGTTATGGGAACACCAGAAATAGAATGAGTGTATTTAACCCCTTTTGTTTAAGAACCTGATGGTTGAGGGGTAGTAACTGTTCTTGAACCTGGTGGCGCAAGTCCTGAGGCTCTTGTACCTTCTACCTGATGGCAGCGGTGAGAAGGAGCATGGCCTGGGTGGTGAGGATCTTTGATGATGGATGCCGATTTCCTATGGCAACATTTCATGCACTGTAGATGTGCCCAATGGTTGGGAGGGCTGTACCTGTGATGTACTGGGCTGAATCCACTACCTTTTATAGGATTATCCACACAAAGGTATTATGGTTCCCATACCAGGCTATTATGTGTCAATATCTGTAAGTAATTCATATTCTACTGTATCCTTTGATAACCTTCTGCACTGTCAACAACCCTTTGTGGGATCTGCAAACCTACTAACTCACCATCCATATTTTCATCCAACTTAGAATCATTTGAGAAGATGTTAGGACAAGTGATTAAAAGTTTGGTCCAAAAGGTAGGTTTTAGGGACAGGATTAAAAGTGAAATAGAAGAGTGGAGAGGGTTCCAGGGCAGGCTCACATTTTATTCAGTATTAATCCCAAATTGTGATAACCTGACAAAAACTCCCTGTGAGAATTCGGAGACTGGCCAGGCCCAAAACTCTAGAGTTGCACTTACACTTTTTCATCAGTGTTAGATAGAAACCATTTCACAACATCAGAGCAAATGCAGTCAGTTTCAACCTTCGACTAACCACAACCGTCTGCACACAAAAAAGATGAGGCTTTATGGATACAGCACTCCATAATCAGAATGACAAGCATAAGGTAGCAACCCCAGCATTTGATATGCCAGCTTGGAAAATTGAATTATTCAAGCATGTGACATTCTGAGACATGAGATATGGTATTCTCCAAATCAATTTCCATTATTATTGATTTGCAAGGAGCCTAAATTCTAAAACACATATTGCTGTGTCAAACTTCAATTTCATATTATCAACTACAATGTTCCTACCAACAAACTTCAAGGGAAAACAATTAATATTGACTGTAGAGTACACCACCTTAATTTTTGCATTAGTAGTTTAAACCATTTTTAAGCATTCCTGGCAGAAGCCTCAGGTTTTTTTATTTTGACTGGAACCTGCAGCAAAACATCAATAAAGGTTGATACTTTTTCAAATGTATTTTGCCCAGTCTGATATTACATGTGTTATTCTGTTCAGTATATTTTTCCAAAATATGAAGATATAACTGCAATATTTTGAATAATAGAAGACTACTGAAAAACCCTGAAATGTCTCAATGTTTATCGCCAGAGTATGCATGTACCAAAGTTATTCCAGAGTGGGACCAGGGAGTCTCAGAAAAATTCAACAGTTCATCCTTTTTTCTCCTTGGGTAGTCCCCTGGGACTGAGGATGATTTCCTTTGACCCTGGTTTTGTGGGTTCTGAGGTGGTTATTGCACAGGAAACTTGTGAGATGGTGCAATCCTTCTGCCACGTATTTAAATCCTTTGTGTGCTCCTGCTGCATGGTCTAAGGGGTATTAATACATCCGAATGTTCCTTTTGCCACTTTCTATAGTAATGGGCTGGAGGTTCCCAGGAGTCTGTGGGGATGTTACATTTCTAACGTGAGGCTTTGAGCACATTCTTGAATCTTTTTCTTTGACCTTCTGGTTATCTCGTTATCTCTTTCCACAACAGAACTTGGAATAATTTGTCTGTTTTGGAACTCTGGTGTCACGGTTGCAAAAAATGAAGTCAGCCCAATGTAAAAGGTTGAAAGTTCAAAGTGTATTTATTAGCAAAGTATGAAGTTTGAGATCCATCTTCTTGCCGGCAGCCACAAAACAACGAAACACAATAGAATTCATGAAAAGCCCCACACCACACAGACAGTCATACATCTAATGAGTGAAAAAGAAAGAACAACTTGTGCAGACAAGCAATCCACAGAACATGAACTGCAGAATGCCCAAAAGAAAGATCACCACCTCAGAGGCATTTCGGTACTGCAGCAGGTCCAGGCCACAGCACGGAGCAAGCTTCAGTGTTGTGGCGAATTCCCACGGCTGCAGGTTTCAGCTTCAGAATCAGTTCAGTGCTGAGGCGAGTAGAGCCTCACAGAGCTGTGAACTGAACACCGGTTCATCCTCCGCTTTAATCTTTTTAATCTGGCTCGGTGCTTAAATCAGCCAAACATTGGTTTCCTATCTGTTGTGGGCAAGGGCCCCGCCACTTCTGTCCGACTTCAAATCCACTCCAGCAATGGCTGCCGCAGCTGCACCTGCATTCTTGAGAGTTAAGTTTGCTGAATATTTCAGGGTATCACAAAAATGCCAGCTCGTACAGACCATTCAAAAGCACACCTCCTAGTGGGAAATTACTGGCTGTGGATTGCAGTGACCGTAGTCCCAAGAGAATATATTTAGAAGCTTTGTTTGCTGCTTACAAACCGTTCCCGTGTCTTGCCAGTGCCATATTGGCATAATGTAGTCACTTAAAGGAAACTTTTCCTTATTTGGTGGAAAATAAACAAAGAAATTCCCCACCTGAGCAGTCAGGAGAGGATCTGACTCATTGGCTTGTGTCTTGGATCAACTGAGGATCAGCCCTTCCTAGAGAATTGATTGGCATTATCACACTTTTATAGCAACCTGAATAAAATATGAAACTATTAAAGGAATGGAACTGTTTTTCTCTATAACAATGCAGATAACATCCCACTTTAACTGTGTTTTGAGAGTTTTCAGAATGAATGGAATTAATAGAAACTTCCAAGACATAGCATTTCAGAAATCATTAATTAATTTTGACTGGCTCGATGATAAAACAAACCTTGTTTCATTCCTATTAGTATCAGTGCACTTGAGGTTTTCACTGTGGTTACACACCTTGTCTGACCAGATCCATTATCTGTGTCAAGCTGTCAGTTTCAACTGAAGCAAACCAGAACAGTATAATGTTCACACTTTGATACACTTTAGCTTAGCAATGTGGTGCTGTGCCATACAGAGCAAGATCCCTCTTCTGTGGTGAGGTTGCAGAGCCCAATCTCATTGCAAATTCTGCAACTAATTTCAAGGCCTTCAAAATTAATGTGAGAGAAAGACGTATCAGCTAAGCATCCTATTACTGATCACAATCCAGTGCCCTTAGTGAATTAACAACTCTGTGGAGCTTACAGCCTCCCTGGGTTTGAAACATTTTAGTAGCAAATCAAAAATATAATTAATTGATCGTGATAGCCTCTTCTGTGCCCACTGAATCAAGATCCTTGGCAAGGACGTTAGCATTTACTTTCTTCAATAATGTGTTCATGCAAGGATGAGTGGGCCTTACAATGCAACATCAACATTCACGTAACTTCCTGGCACTTCACTTGTGCTTCTCGCAATATTCTAGCAGTACTACAACAATAGAAGAGCTCAGTTAACTGCCTATTTTAGTAGTAGCTGCTTTCCCAGAGCGAGACAAAACAACACAAGGTTAAAAAAAAAGAGTAAAGGCTCTGGAAATGGAGTGGGACAATAAATGGATTGACAGCATCAGATATGGCAGGCAGTGGTGTCAGAGCTCAATACATGAAAGGACAGTGAAAGCCAGCTACTTCATTAGTACAAATCTCAGTTTATTACGGATCAAGTGTTTAATCTGAAGGGATGTAAGACTTTAAGTGCACGGTTTGGCAACTTGGGCAACTTTGCCCTCATTGCCTTCGAGGGTTTATTGCAGTCACGGGTCTCTCACCTTAATTTTCAGCATGTGTGTATTCTGCTCTGTCACTTTGAACCATACCCAGATATAATGTAGCACCTAAAGGGAGTACTTTCCTTTGTGTGTCATTAGCAAAAAATAATGTAAGAATACAAGGAGACTGTTTAGCCTCTCAAGACTCATTTTCCATTTATTAGAATCATGCATGAACTGTGGCCTAATTTTGTATACACACCTTTTCCTCAAATTTAAAATTCACATTGCATTCCCATTTGTAAAATTAAAAAGGAGCTGCTTGGGGCTGCTATTGAACACCTGTACAAATTAATTTAATTTCAGTCATTTTGTGGAACGAATGAAAGTACATTTATTTAGCAACTTTCCCCATGCTTTAATGTACTTCAAAACTAGGCAAACATTAGTGCAGCCAGTGAGGTAATGCTGGAATTTCTGACAGGTTGGATTGTATACAGAGCTTGAAAAATAACTGGACACTACTTTTAATGAGCAATTGCTGGCTCGTCATTTTTAAATCAAGCAATGTCACGGGATCCTTTGCATCATCCAAATGGACAGGCAGCTCCTCATCCTACACAAAAGGCAGTTCTTTCAACAGAACATGGTACCTGATTTTTATCAGGAAGGCTGAAATACAAGTATTACATGTTGTTTGACATTAGTGCACATGTCCAGCACTCTCCGTGCCTATGAATATCATACCACAATTAGGGAAGTACTATTCTCATGCAACTAGTACCCAAATGCATTTTTCATAAAACTCTACCACAGAGCACAGAAAAAATTGTGTCGGGGTTACTGAACTTTATTTTCATTGGTATTTTTCTTGCGGAGGTTGTCCATCCTGTCCGACATGACAAGAAACCTGTGGAGGAGAGTTTTTAAAGTGGAGAAGTCAATGCACTCGAGCAGTTCCACTCTCTCGCCCTCAAATGTCCAAGTCCAGTGGTACAAACAAGCATCATAAACAGGGGCTTCCTTGGTTGCAGTGGATGACGATGACATCTTCTGTGCTTTATCATGCCCTTTGCGCTCCATGGAGCATTGCAGAACCGCCTTCCTGGCTGTTGGATCTCACTGTAGATCTCATCCGACCAGTCCGCCAGAGCTGACTTTGCATGCTAGGACAGGCATGTCCATATCTCACCAGGGTATGAGGCCACTGGCTATCCTCACCTGATTTAGCCCACTTGTTCAAGCGGTGGTGAGGCTGTTGTCACATGTAAACAGCTACTTGGAGCCACAGGTGAGAGGTGGGTGTTGGTGGGGACCAAAGGTGAGTGAGCTGCCCCAGAATGGGCACGACAAACCCCTTCACTAGAGGAGCCACCCCTCCCTGGACACCCCAATTTCTGTATTTTTCTAACAGAAGTGTAACTAGCTAACAACAGGCAGAATTCACTGGCTGAGAAATAGGACACTACCATCCTGAGAACTAAAAGCGGATAGACTGGTTGAGAATCAAAATGAATGTCTTACATTAAACTGGACACTTCGTATCCATTTTCAAAACTACATCAGTTGCATGTTTTCATGAAGGTTATCAACCTTAAATGTTAATTTTGCTTCTCTCCCTCCAGATGCTGTCTGACCTGCTGAATATCCCAGCATTTTCTGTTTTATGTATCAGTCACTCTCCTACTACACAACTGAGCTACTTTCGGAGTAATGTTCCTTTTGTAGCATTGCATTCACTTGTTCCAGAACACACCTGCTGTGTAGCATAATACCAGACTGAGACCTGACCAAGTCTCATACTCACCTTTTATCTTTCAATAGAATTTCTCAGGCTAAATGTTTAGTGTGCTTGAGGTATAGAGATATGGGGTTCTAACACCACATAGGGAATGATGCAAACCAAGAAATGATAACATTTTTATTGTTCTGATTGATATAATTTGAAACATTCTTGTTACATTCCGAACATACAGTGCCTTGAAAAAGCATTCAGCCCCAACCCTTTGTTCACGTAGATGAGTATTACAACCAGGGATTTTGATCAATTTTTATTTGTGAATAATGTGCACCTTTTTTCACAGTGGATCATGAAAACCTAAAGATTCAAAAACTGAAATGTCAGCAGTTCAAAAGTATTCATCCCCCTTGACTCAGTACTTAATTGAGCCAGCTCTTCCAGCTATTACAGCCAGTAGTCTTTTTTGAATAGGACTCTGTTAGCTTTGCACAATGTGATGGAGCAAGATTTGCCCACTCCTCCTTGCAAAGTTGCTCAAGCTGTGCCAGGTTAATTGGGGAGCGGCAGTGGACAGCTATCTTGAGATCTTGCCAGAGATGTTCGGTGGGGTTACGATCAGGACTCTGGGCCACTCAAGGACATCACTTTTCTTCATTTGAAGCCACTCTGGCAGTAGGTCATTGTCCTGTTGATTGACGAACTCCCTCCCCAGTTTAAGCTTTCTGGAAGAGGCTAGCAGGTTTTTATCCAGGATCTTTCTGCATTTAGTAGCATTCCTCTTCCCATCAATCCTGACCAGATTTCCAGTCCCTGCTGCTGAAAAGCATCCCCAAGCATGATGCTACTTCCACCCGTACTTTACAGTAGGGTTAGTGTTGCCTGGCTGATGCGCAATATTAGATTTATGCCGCACATATTGCTTAGTGTTGAAGCCAAAAAGTTCCACTCTAGTTTCGTCCAACCACAAGGCCTTCTTCCACATCTTTATAGTATCTTCTAAGCGATGCTTTGAAAAGTCTTTACAGGCAAGGATCTGCTTTCCTTTTAGCCAGAGATTCTTCCTTGCCACTCTTCCATTAATACCCTTTTTGCGCAAGGCCCTAGAGTTTGTGGAGCGATGAACATCATCTCCAGTTGCATTCACTGACTTAAGGCTGATTTATACGTGTGTCAATTTGACGCTGCAGGTACGGCATCACTGCGAACCCTACGCAGTGCCTACGTTGATCCCTACACCGTAGCCTGACGGGCACGTCTCCCAAAATGTAATTACGCGTCGCGGCAACGCAGACCACAACAACTGTGATTGGTCCGCTTGGTAGCATCGCATTTCCTCCTACGCTGCAATAGCTTCCCATTGGCCGACTGAAGGGCAGGGAAGGAACTCGGCTGCAATGCTTTCCATAAAGCTTTACAGACCTCCGAAATCATGGAGGACACATTTCACTTTTACAAAAAAAGATGCTCACTTTAAACTTGTTTACCTTGAGAAAGACTACCATAACCATGAAGACTTGCGCGGGCAGGTGTGTGTGCCTGCGCGACGTGCGCAAATTGCAGAGCAACACAGACACACCAACTCACAAGTATAAATGCTCTCAACGCGCATAGGTCACTTGCATAGGCTACGGTGTCGAGTTGACGCACAAGTATAAATCAGCCTTTCGGGGCAACTCACTCAGGGTGACTGTTGGCATCACAGTAGCCTCTCTTACAAGTGTCATTCTTTTCCAGCAACCAAGTTTAGAGGGCTAGCTTGACCTAGGCATGTGGCTGTGGTTTCATATTTTTTCCACTTTTTTTACGATGGACTGCATTGAACTCTGAGGTACGTTCAGTGCCTTTGAGATGGTCTTGTACCCTTCCCCAGATTTGTGCTTTTCTGTTAACATTTCCCTGACTTGTCTTGAATGTTCTTTTGTCTTCATTTCGGTGTGGTCTTTTGAAAATCTACCATACTGTTGGACCTCACAGAGAAAGGGAGTACTTATTTTCGTGAATTCATTGAAAACAGATTATCCTCCAATTTTCTACATCAACAAATTGGACAACTTTGTATGGTAATATATTGCAGCCAAGGAACTTTAGCATTGTAATTACAAAGAGGATGAATACTTTTTCAATCTCACAATTTTGGTTTTTAATTTTCAGTAAATTGCCAACAGGTTTTGGAGATTTTTTATTTGACATGAAGCACGATGCTTTGTAAATTAGCAGAACAAATACTACATCAATATATTTTAAATTTAGAAAATGAGACAGTAAAATGTGAAAATAGTTGTGGAGGCTAAATACTTTGCAAGGCACTGTATGTATTTTATTGAAGTGAACTAGCATGAGAGGGAGTCTAACATTGGAAGAATTCAACTGGTTTTACAAAAACCATCAAGCATACATTACTTTATTTATAAAATTACTCTAGGAACAATTAGATTGGAAGGCAACATTCAGATTAATACCAATCAGGAGCTACAGTACAGCTGGCTTCTCTGGAACAACCTACTGCTTCAGATTTTAGCACTCTGCTTGTCAGTTCTGATGGATGCCTAACTACCTGGTGGAAAAAAAAGCTCTGTACATAAACATGCTTATATATATTGAATGAATGTCAGGAACAGAAAATAAACAGAAGAATCAGTAGGAAAAAATGTACCACTGTAGAAATTCCCAGGGTTCTGCTGACTTTAAAATGGAAATGTTAACAAAATGCAAGTCAATATTGGTGCACAAAGATTAAAATAAAGCATAGGAAGTGATATTGGGACAAGATCAACATTTGTTCTGCATTCAGAAAGGATACAGTATATTGAGTGCTTACAACTTCCCCACTTACAATTTCTGATGTCAAAGAGTATCCAATTAGAATTTATCCAAGATACACTCTATTTGTTTGTGCTTTGGACGGACTATTTTCCGTGGTCAGATCCACTATGTTGGATAAAGACTGCAGATGCTGAAGTGATCAATATGCCCTATCTCCCATTTCCCTAAGAACAAATAGTTTACATATGCTTGGTTGATAACCAGGATTGACACTGAACCAGACTCCAGATAACCCAGGATTAGCAATCTTGCTGATGATTTTATATTTGCTAAACAGACCCAAGCAAGATAAGGAAGGATTGCATATTTATTTGAAGGTGCATTAAGTTTGTGATATTTAGTTTAAAAATATATATGGAAAAAGTTGACAGATTCTCGACACTACTTCCTTAAATTATGTTTAGCATGGCTGTTTAAGAGAATTTTCAAATATGTAATTCATAAGTGCTTAATGAAGTTTCAAGTTACATTTGAAGTTGCTAAAATTTCATCATTTATTCCATAATTTTTGTTATGATTATCCTTTCATTTGCAAGTCTAGCCATATTATGCACAGAGCATGCGTCTGAGCTTATACATGCACATACACACACACTACAGAGTTTTAGTCAGCTATAGCAGTAATATCATGGTCCAAAATTGTTTGATCTTCTGCCGTAGAAACTGAGTCATCTTGCAGGTACACCTAACTTTGGATACTTCCTTCCATGTTTGATGTACCTATATTTTGCTCTTACCATAGGCATCTTTTGAGGGCCCAACTGTATATCTAACAGCCTCCAAGACCTTACCACCTTCAAGGTACTTCCCTCACTGGATCTTGTGCATGATTGACAATGCCCCACTGTCTGTTCCTACTGCTGCTGTGCATTCCCACAATATTGCTCCAGTGACAACAGAGCTTATGGAGACAAGGCACTGATGCAACTTTAGTTCTACCACCTGCTACATCGTGTGCCTCATGCATAAACCTTACACATAATTATTGTACAGAATATCCCCCATACAGTGCCCCAGTAAAATTACTTTTTAGGTCCTGCATGAGTTCTGATTCTTTGATTATTTAAAAGTTTGGAGAAGGAGGAAGTGATTATGGACTTAACCAACTTGCTGTTTATATTTTGTCCAAAGAAAATAAGGACACAAGGAGATGTTTAAATCATGCAAATAGACGGCATTGGAAAAATTGATTTTTCTACTTCGAGATTGTCTTTCCTGTGCTAATAGCTCTGTTTCTTCCCCTTCACAATGTTCTTCAAGGACAGGATTAGCCTTCAGTTCAGTACTTGCTCTTCAGTTGTCAATCCCCCACAGCCAAGAATTCTGCAACAGCTGTGCATGAGAAACCATGATCAAGGCCTTAACAAGCAAAAAGTTAAACTTTGAAACAACTTTTGCCAAGTTTTGTGAAGTTTCAGAGTTCATTTCTTCTACTTACAATTAGAAGAAAGGCACTAATTAGAAATAAATAAAGATTAAGGGCAACTGAGATTAATTGGGCAAAGATCAGACAGGCAGTGCTCCCTTAAAGAAAACCATGCGCAGAAATCATCCCGTGCAGAAATCCCACGATCCTGTCTGCCACCAAAGGCTTAGCTTATCTAAAACAGTCACTGTTTAAAATAGACAGTGAAAAATAGATTGTCATATAATTTTTACAACATCTGTAGTTTATCTTAAGCATTTCCAGTTTGTAAGATGTTACTGCTATGTTAGACCATTTATGTTCCGATTATGGCTGCCCAGATGTCTAACTGATGCATAGTTTTCTTGGTATGTTATAGCACAGGTTTCCTTTGCCTGTGCTTTCTCTCCTCTTCTGGTAGCAATGACTCATTCTGGAGAAAGTCTCCCTGTGGACAGGCAGCTCTGCAGCATCACCTCAAGTGGTAGCTCTTCATCTACTCTGAGTATGTGCAGCCGTTTTCCCAGAAACTCAACAGAAGCAATGGAAAAGAGTGTATATAATTGTGTTGAATAAAATTGTTTAAAGACAATTTAAAACTTCAATACAAGTTTAGAAACTGTTTTAGATTTATAGGGTGGAAAGAGAGAGAGAGAGAGAGAAATCTCTTCCTCACTAACAGTCAACACAGGTGCACCTCAAGGATGTATTCTTAGCCTGCTGCTCTACTCTCTCTATACCAATGACTGTATAGCTAGGCACAGCACAAACACCATTTATAAATTCACCAATGACACAACTGTTGTCAGCAGAATCTCAGATGGTGGTAAGGAGGCACATAGGACTGAAATAGATTGGTTGGTTGAATGGTGTCACAACAGCAACCTTGCGCTCAGTGTCAGTAAGATCAAAGAACTGTTTGTGGACTTCAGGAAGGGAAGTTGAGGGAACGCCCACCAGTTCTCATTGAGGGATCAGCAGTGGAAGTGGAAAGAGTGAGTAGTTTCAAGTTCCTGGTTGTCACATCTCTGAAGATCTACCCTGGGATCCAAAATATTGATGCATGACAAAAGAGGCACGACGGTGGTTATATTTCATTTGGAGTGTGAGGAGATTTGGAAGGTCGCCAAAAATTCTATCGTATTTCTACGGATTTCTGTTGTGGAGAGCATTGTAGTTGTATTACCATATTGTATGGAGGGACTACTACACAGGATTGGAAAAAGCTGTAAAATCAGCCTGCTCCATCATGGACACTAGCCTCTGTATCATCAAGCATGTCCTTAGAAGGCCTCAGAAAGGTGGCATCTATCACTAAGGCACTCTTCTCATTACTATCATCAGGTGAAAAGGTATAGGAGCCTAAACACACATGCTCAACATTTTAAGAACAGCTTCTTTCCCTCTACCATCAGATTTCTGAATGAACCATGAACCCGTGAAAACTACCTCAATACCTTTGTTTACATATACTGTATATATAGAATTGTAATTTATAGTATAGTTTATTTATTGCACTGTACTGCTGCCTCAGAACAACAAAATTCAAATTTTAGGATATATGTCAGTGATAATAAATCTAATCCTGATTCTGATTCAGCTTGGAACAACAGTTTGTCCACCATTTACCATTCCCCAACCCCTTTTCCCTCTCTCACCTTATCCCTTGCCTGGCCATCACCTCCCTCTGGTGCCCCTCCTCCTTTTCTTTCTTCTACGGCCTCTGGTCCTCTCCTATTAGATTGCCCCTTCTCCAGCCCTGTATCCCTTTTAGCAATCAACTTCCCAGCTCTTTACTTCATCCTGTCCCCTCTTCTGGTTTCACCTATCACCTGGTGTTTCTCCCTCCCTTCCCCTCCCCCCCCCCGCCACCTTTTAAATCTACTCCTCACCTTTTTTTTCATCAGTCCTGCTGAAGGGTCTCTGAAGATGCTGCCCGGCCTGCTGAGTTCCTCCAGCATTTTGTGTGTGTAGTTTGTCCACAGTATAGCTTTCCCCCAAAGAACAAGGTACTGTGGTGTTCATGTGTATACACAGTAACAAATGGGACTGAACAACTGTTGCTACAGCAAAGCTCTGGTGCATTAATTTGCTGAGTCTTGAAATAAATCAGTGTGCAATTTGAAATGGATTTAGCTAGTGATCAGTTCATTGTTGATATTCCTAGGACCTGAAAGCAACAGTGTAGCACCAGAAACACTAATCAGTGATGCACAGCTGGTTTGACTCTTGGTGCAAAGTGAAGAGTACTGATCAAAATTTGATCCCATTTCAGGTTTCTCTAAGAAAAACCTGCATGTGGTAGAATTCAAAGGCCTAGTCCTATGGTTAAATCTAGAGTACCTAGTCTGTCTCAAATTTGCTAACAAAGGTACTTGCACTTGGTTAGAAAGTTTTCAAGGAACTGTGGTGTGCTGAAGGCCTGAGGCAGAAGAGTTGCTCAGTGAGGGTTTATAGGGAGTGGATGGCTCTAAGCCAGCAGCTGCCACTATAAAGTTGTGTGAAGATAAAACATTTACTTGGTGCCAGGAGGAGCAAAAGGAAGTTGGTTTCTCTGGCTTGCTCCCACCTTCAAACAAGAGAAAATCTGCAGATGCTAGAAATCAAAGGAACACACACAAAATGCTGAAGGAACTCAGCCAGTCAGGCAGCATCTAGTGAGAAGAGTAAACAGTTGACGTTTCGGTCTGAGACCCTTCATCGGGACAGAAACGTTGACTGTTTACTCTTTTCCATTGATGCTGCCTGGCCTGCTTAGCTCCTCCAGCAGTCTGTGTGTGCTTTTTTGTTCCCAGCTTACTAGTATCGACATACTTGAGCAAGTCTTTTGACAAGATCCTTAATGGTAGGCTGGCTCAGAAGGTTACAGCACAAAGGATTCAATGCACTCTGGCAAACTGGATCCAAAATTGGGCTGGCGAAAAGAGGCAGTGAATTCTGTCATCAGTGGAGTACTGCAGGAATGGCATATATAAATGATGTGGATAAGATTGTAGGTGACTTAATTAGTGAGTTTGCTGACAGAACAAAAGTTGGTGAAGTTAGAGATAGTGAAGATGTCTATATAAGAATACAGGTGGATATACTGTAGGTCAGATGGAAAATTGGGGTGGGAAGGTGGGTCGGTGGAAAAGGAGAGATGAAGTAAGAAGCTGGGAAGTGATAGGTGGGATATGAAAAGGGTTGAAGGAGTCTGACAGAAGATAATGAGCCATGGAAAAAGAGAAGGAAGAAGGGCACCAGAGGGAGGTGATGGGCAAGTGAGGAGAGGAGAAGGGGTGAGAGGGGTACCTGAATGAGGAATCGTCTCTATGGAAAGCAGGTGGGTTTGGGGGTGAAGTTGTACTTAGTTGTAGATTATGTTGGTGATGGGGGAAGTTACGGAGAATGGTGTGCTGGATATGAAGGCTTATGGGGTGTAGATAAGGGCAAGGAGAACCTAATCCTGTTATGATGGCAGGAAGATGAAATGAGGACTAATGTGCAGGTAATGGAAGAGATGCAGCTGAGGGCACATTGATAGTGGTGGAAGGGAAACCCTTTTCCTTGAAAAAAGAGGACATCTCAGATGTTCCAGAATGGAAAGTCTCATCTTGAGAACAGATGCAGCAAAGGTGGAAGAACTGAGAGAAGGGAATACTATTTTTGCAAGTGACAGGGTGGGAAGAGGTATTGTCAAGTTAACTGTGAGAGTAAGAATGTTTGTAAAAGTTGTCAATGAATGGCCTGTCTCAATCTCTGGAGAGAGAGAGAGATGAAGAAAATGCAGAGGAGTGTCCGAGATGGATCAAATAAAGATTTAAAGATTAACTTTATTTGTCACATGTACATCAAAACATATAGTGTCACTTGCATCAAATCAAATCAGTGACGATTCTGGTGAGCAGCCCACAAATGTCACCACAGTTCTGGTGCTGTCTTAGCATGCTCACAACTAACTAACTCTAACTGTATGTCTTTGGAATGTGGGAGAAAACCAGAACACCTGGCAGAAACTCACGTAGTCAACATGAGAACATACAAACTCCTTACAGACATCAGCGGGAATTAAATTTCAATCTTACGCAACTGGAAGGGTAATGTGTTACGCTAATCACTGCCCTACCATGCAGTCCCTTTGATGTATTTTTTTTAAATTTGAGGGCAGGGTGGAAGTTGGAGGCAAAGAAGATGATATTGACAAGTTCAACATGAATGCAGGAAGCAGCACAAATGCAGTCGTCAATGTAGTGAAGAAAAAGTTAGGGAGCATTACCAGTGTAGGCTTGGAACATGAGTTGTTCCATATAGCCACGAAAATGCAGGCATAGCTGGAGCCCATGTAAATGCCCATGGCTACGCGTTTGGTTTAGAGAAGGTGGGAGGAACCAAAAGAAATAATGTTGTGGGTATGAAACAATTCTGCCAGATGGAGGTGTGTGGTTATGGAGGGGAACTGGTTAGGTCTATTGTCTAGAAAGAAGAAGAGAGCTTTAAGACTTTCATGATGGGCAATGGGAGTGTATAGAGACTGGATGTCCATGGTGAGGAGATCTAGGCCAGGGACAGAAAGTGATTGAAGTGGTAGAGAACATGAGAGACGTAGGTAGGAAGAGACTGAACTAAGGGGGACAAGATGGAGTCCAGGTATGTGGACACAAGTTCAGAAGGACAAGAGCAGGTAGAAACAATTGGCCTACCAGGACAGACAGGTTTGTGCATCTTGGGTAGGAGTGAGACATTGATCATAATAGCTACAAAGGTGGTTCTTGTACCACACAATGTTCTGTTGGGCAAGAATGGCAATCTACTTGGGAGTAGCAAATAAATTAATATATTTTGTATCTGTAAGGAAAATGTTGGGCAAATAGTTCACACAGAGCATGATGGTTATAGAACAGCTAGTGTAGGTTTTAAAGAAAAATATAATTAAAATATTCAAAAGGCATTTGGATAGGAAAAGGGCAGATAGATACAGACCTCATGCAGGCAAATGGGATTAGGAAGGATCAGGGGCACTGGGATTGACATAGATGTATTGCGCTGAAGTACCCAGTTCTCTGCTGTATGACTCTTTGAGCCTATGATATTCCATTTTACTTTGTTCCCTTATGGAATTGTTTCATTTATCATTCAGCAATTTCATCCTCTTCTTCAATTTTCTCAAAAATACCTTTCAAAGATAATTACATTTATTAACATCTTCTTTGCACTTGTTGTTTAGTATATTTGGAGCATCTTTTTAGAACCCAGGTGGAGGGGTAGAGATACATTACGTCTCTACCAAAATAGGTGTAAGGTGTACCTTCTCTCTGCTAGCCTGCAGGTCATCCTTGGGAAGGAGTAGCAGTCCCTTAGCCCTCCTCCTTCCCCCCCCTCCCCAAATGATCAGGGTCACGTGAAGCCATGGAAGCAGGTGGTGGATGGTTGTATGAACATCTGGTGAGTATCATAAGTCCTGGTCAGGCAGACAATCTCCAAAGAGAATTGCTAATGGTTGGGCTCAACCTTTTTAGAAAGCATTGCCCAGAAGAAGGCAATGGCAAACCACTTCTGTCAACAAATTTGCCAAGAACAATCATGGTTAGAGAAAGAAATCAGATTAAAAACAGATGGAAGACCATGATCGCCCACATCATGCAACTTGGCACATATTGATGATGATGATGACGATGATGATGATTTAAGGCCCTGTTAACTCCTGGCTTTGCCTTGGTGTAGAGCTCACAGCAAACAATGGACTTACTAACAAGGCAAGTAAGTTTACTCAGGAAAAAAAATGTAAGAAATAGACAGAAAGTTCAGCACCTTCTCCCAATGATAAAAGGGGAAATTTGCCAGACAAAGTGCTCAGAGGAATTGCCTAGGATTGTATTTTTGGGCATAAGATAAAAGCAGGCACTTGTAGCAATCCAGTTGTCATAACTGATTAACATCACACTAATCATTTACTCCATTCACGTTGTCACACCATGAATGTTACTCACCCAGTGTTCTTTAACATCAACTACCGAATCTTCTTGACTGCTCCAACCAAGGAGGAGAAGGGCAGCGTGCACATTGGAACATCAGCTTCCCTACCAAGTCACTCACTATCCTAATTTGGAAATATTATCTCCTGCTTGCATCACTGCTAGGTCTAAGGCCTGGAACTTGTCGCCCAACAGCACTATGGGAGCAACTTCATCTTAGAGGCATGCTCAGTTCAAGAAAGTGGCTCCTAACCACACTCTCAAGGGCAGTTCGGGATATACTTTGCTAATAATGCCAAGATTCTGAGAAAAAGTCATACATATGCCAAAGCAGATGTTTCTTTTGTTAATAAATGACAACATTATTTAGGAAAGAAAACAGTGAGAAAGGATAAAATCAGACAGAAAGGAAATAAAAAAAAGCCTTTGAATCAGTGTCCATTAATCAATTCATTAAGTTGATAATGGCTATGTGATGCTGCTCTCTTAAGGTTCATTCTATTTCTCTATTCAGGGCTTGTGTCACTTTGAACAAAAAAAAAAGTTGTTGCAATCTGCCTTGTATCATACTTTCACAGTGCAGCTAATATATCATTAGTGTAAACATTTGTACAAATGTACTTGCTTCAGTTACATGTTTAGGTCAGTTCAATTCAGTACATTGTCAATATCAATAAGTGGATTCTGTGCAGGTACATATCAGCAACAATTAAGTAGATCTTAACCATAAACCACATAACTAGCTCTTTTATTTCATGTTTCTTTAAATTCTGATGTTTCCATCCAGTATTTGTTGCACCAAACAAGACACAAATGTGGTATCCTAAGTAGGTTAGCAACAACAATGTACAATCCGGGACGACAAAATAAAATTGCCATGTTGAAGAAGTCATCTGTAATTGTGACAAATGTGAAACAGGAGAGACAAAAATAAAATGTTTAATTATTACACTTTGCCATAGGTCTCAGGTTTCTCCAGATTCCTATTTGACTATTATGTGATTCAGTACTACAGTGCAATGCAAGAGAGATTTGTTGAAAGCCAAACTTTATGGGCCTCAAATGCAAGCTGTTTTCAATCTTTGTTTCACTTTAAACAGAGAATTTTCAACTCAAGATTAAGAGATTAAATCAAACATGACTTAACCCTAGCCAAGTGCCTTCTCAGTGTTTATTCTTGGCTTTCAATGAGTATGTTAAGTTAAAGTTTTTCAAATATTCATGGCAAGGCAGCTATTGCTCATCAATCCACATCAACATAGTTTACTATAGATATTGTGGGATAGATTTATATTGCACAAAATGCAAAACTTGCTTTACATGTGAAGATACCATGAGGCCCATATTGTTATGTTCTGCTATATTGTGGAAGTGTTTTTGTGATCAATAGTAAGTAAATAAAAATTATTGGCTTAAATCTGTGGTAGCTTTGATTTTAGTGTAACCAATGGCCTTCCAATATTGGTCAGGTGGTATACAGTGGTTTTGAGCTAGTTAGGCATGGGTCATGTCAGTATAGGGAGAAAATGGGTGCGCAGGGGATGCTGTTCAAATAAAATCCCAGTCTTTTGCATATGTAAATATCTGACTCTGCTGCAGTGTCATCCCCTTTTTGCAATGCTAGGTGATCCTGAACCGTTGTTCTGGTCTATACGTGGTTTCATAAGATGTCGTAAATGGGATTGCTGTCCATGCTGCAAAAGTATTATATACTCATATGAAGTTGGAGCTGGGAGTGGTAAGAAAACTCCTCCTAGATCCAGAATAAAAGCACAGGAAGCACCAAAGGAACAACCTACCTGTTCCCAGTCCCACACTGGGATATGAATACAACACGTTCCAGAGGTTAATGATTGTCCTTCACCTCACACATCCTCATTTCCAACTAACACAATAATGACATTTGAGGAGAAGGACACTATGTGTAGAGCGGTTGCCTCACAGTGCCAGAGACCTGGGTTCAATACTGACTTTGGATACTCCAGTCTCTTCCAACATCCCAAAGACATGGTGGATTAGTTGGTCACTGTAAATTGCTTAGTACAGAGGTGAATGTTAGAATCTGAGTGAGTTAATGTGTCATAATGGGGGGCAGCACTGGGAACAGACCCAAATGCAAGACACTGACACTGAAGTACTAGGAACAGGAACAGACAAAACCAAATGACAGGACAGGACACGACACAGACTAGGAGTAGGGACAGGAACACAGGCTAGGGTAGGGAAGCAGGACCAGGACAAGGGACTGGGAACAAGGAGCCTGGGCATGGACTCTGAGCCAGAGACTGGACAAGGACCCACAACCTGGGTCTTGACTCAGACTCAGACCCCAAAACTAGGCAAAGACATGACGAGGCTCAGGTTCTTGGAGCCTCGGGTTCTTGGAGGCTAGACGAGGATATGACAGGGCAAGGGTACTTCAAGGCAACTCCTGGGCAGGACACGGGACTCCCCCTCCGTGGAGGCACAGGACAGGGAGGGACAGACCCAACCACAAGGTAACAGCAAACAGCCTGGCTTACCCAATAGAGGCATGGGACAAGAAGGGACAGAACCAACCACAGGGTAACAGCAATTGGCCTGACTTACCCAACAGAGGCAAGGGACAGGAAGGGAGCTAGGTCCAGGGGGCTCCAAGATTCAAGGCAGTCAGTAACCTCAGCAGGCTACAGAACAGCCAAATCCATACCTCAAGACTGCACTAACCTTCCACTGGTGATTTGCTCCAAGAGGAGATTGACAAGATGACCCAGCCCCCACACTCAATCCCAGGGCCACTTATATTCCAAGCCCCAAGGTGAACATCAGGTGCTAATGGTTAAGTCCAACTGAAACCAGGGACAGCCAGAAGACCTGGAGTCCAGATCCGAGGACCGGACTGTGAACCGGAATGCAGACTATGGACCGGACCAACCGAAGAGGCTCTCCAGGACTAAGGATGACTTGGGCGGGTGGGGGGGGGGGGTGGCGGTATTCAATCAGGAGGGAACCCAGGGTGACGGGAGCTAGACAGTGTCTGCGTTGCTGGGTCCATGAATGGCTGGGTCCTTCTGTCACAATGGGGCGGGGGGCGGCGCTGGGATCGGACCCAAATGCAGGACACAGACATTGAAGTACTAGGAACAGGAACGGACAAAACCAAATGACATAATGAGAATGTGGGGAGAATAAAATATTAGATTAATGTAGGGATAGTGTAAATGTGTGGCTGATGTTCAGTAAACCAGAGAGCATATTTCCATTCTGTATGATTCAATTACTCTATGACTGTAACATAGCAGCTCTGCTCCCAAAATTCACCACTGATGCTTCCCTGATAACTAACAATGTCCTTCACATAACCCCACAACAACTGTCTCACATGGTATCCACCTTCTGGTGTCTCACTTCAGTTTTGCTGTTGGCCATGCAGTGGTCGTATCTTCTTTGGCTAGCAGCCCAAGGACAAATATCAGGTATATCCTTGATGAGAATCAAGACTTTAAATGCAACTTAAAATACAGTCAGGTGCAGTAGTTGATTTATGCTTTCCATATGCTTGAGACTTTTAGGCCATGGTATGCAATTAATATCAGAAAAATCGTTCAGCATGGGCAAATTTGAATTTATTGCTCTTTGCTTCTCAGGACCTTTTTTCTGAATTTTTATTTGAGTGTTTGAAATTTGAGGAAATTAAACAAGACTAATAGCCATTCCCCAGGAGAACTTTACTTTATAAGTTCCTTAAATTAAACTTTTGAACATATATAGATTACTGCATGATGATGAACCATTTGGAGACCCAAATTAGATTCCTGGTTCCCCTTCATCTGGTGGACCTCTGTTTAGTCTGTAGTGCAATAACTACAAATGGTCTCAATGCTATTGAAATAAGAAAAAAAGTGACTCACTCAATTTATCCACAGCAGATTGTTGCCCGGTTAGTTTTCCATGAAGTATTGGCTTGCTTTATTTATAACACCAAAGTCAGTGCTTTCAAATGTTTGGAAATACATAAAAGTGAATGCAAATCTTCATCGGATATCCATGGATGCAATGAATACAATTGCAGATTTCTCTTTTGGAGCTATCAGCTGCCAACAAGTGGCCTTGCTGAGAAATACCATGGCACATAATTAATATAAAAGTAGCTTCGCTCTTCACAGTGGAACCCACAGGTCCAAAGAGAGCAGGCTGTGGTAAACCATGTATGTATGTTGTAACTGGGTTACCTGTCTGGACACACCCCTCTGCTGACTGCCCCTGTGGCTCCTCCCACAGAGTCCTGTATAAAGGTGTTCGCCTTGCCCCTCCCCCTCAGTCCGGGGGCAGACACTCACTGTGGAGGTCGTATTGTACAGCGAATAAAAGCCTTTCAGTATTTTACCAAACCTCAGTCTTTTGGAGTAATTGAAGGTGCTTCACAGGCTTGGGCTTAGTTTTGGTGGTCTTATACATAATTGCACAGTGAACCTAGCCCTGAGGATTAGTATATGAATTGGGTAAAAAAAATCAGGAATCTTTCAGTTTCTTTGAAATCATGTCTGAGGAGAGCATGGCTTTAGCCAGACCAGAGAAAATAAAACCTACAGTTCCAAAAGAAAAAGATGAATAAATCTTGGAATTACTAAAATATTCTTAAATAATTTATGAAACTAAGGATCGGAAGAGTATTTAAAACACTTAATACAGTACTTATGATCTGTTACATTCTGGTACTAACTGCAGTGCCATCTTAGATTCAAGATTGTTTGTTGCCATTCGCCAAGTGTAAAGGAAAACAAAATGATTGTTACTCTGGTTCCAAAGCAGTAGAAAAAACTGCAATAAACATAATGAACACAAATAAAAGAAGGCAGGTATAAGTATTTTTTTATCTCAGGAACAGTAAATGACTGGCTGCAGCTTGAGATCATTGTTTTGGAGCTGATTTGCTGCCCCAAAGGATGTACTCAGGAGACTGCTGCCTGCTTCCTATTAATCTTTTCATCAGCAGTTCCAGCTACAGTTTGTATTTGATGATAAGCTGCAAGGAAAGGATTGTGCTTTAATAGAATACTAGGACTTCTTGCCTGCAGTATAGTAATCTGTTGCAGAAGTAAAGCAAAGGAACCGGGTAAAACTTGCAGCCAGGCTCAGCAATCATAAGATCACTGAACAGAGTGTATGTTCGTGTTGGATGGTGTTTGGGTCATGAGGCAGGAAGAGAGGAGACCTAACCAACAAATGGGCTGGGAGAGGAGAGACAAGTATCACCCTGAATTTAAGGGAGGAAAATTCACACTTCGGTGACTATTCGTGTTCACTTAGTAGACAAGAGTATCACTGCGAAGATTTAGAGTAGAAGGCATGGGTTTGCTGCATGAAAGATTTGTGTCTTCTGGCAGTTTGATAAGAAGAGTTTGCTTTTCATTTCATTGGTTATAGATGAAGTCAAATTTTCCTTAAAAATGTATGAATAATTAAATAAAAAACAATTAAAGAAACTACAACATTTTATATGTAAAAATAAAGATATTCTAAGGTTAATATGCCCCAGGCCCTCGAGAAATGTTAATGTGCAGGGCAGGCAATCCTTGTAATGAGTGCACATTATATCGCTCTTCACCTGCAGATTATCAATCCCACCTACAAAGGCTAACCACCTTTCTCCCTTGTCATAAAAGCTAATTGTGAAGCTACAAATGACTACTACTCTGCCTGAAAATCTATAAAGCAAAGTGTGCCATAATTTAAAAAAGACCTTGTCAAAATAGCAGTTTGTTTTTAATCTGCAGCCGGTTTTGGTATCTTTCTGGTTCTCGGTCATTTTATTATGAAATTGCACGAGCAAAACTGCTCTTACAAACTTTAATAACATTGAATTCCCATTATCTTACTCTGTTGACACTTTCAGAGCAAACCTGGATAGCGGGATTTTCAGGATTTGAGTACTTGGATTGTACAATTTCCACAGTACTATGAAAATCATTTATACTTGGAATTGATAGCTCAATTGGCAAAGGAAAGCAACTGTGTGTGATGTATTAGCTAATGTTCAGCTAGAAGAAACAAAATTTCAGCTTTGGTGGTCTGTATCTGTTTTGAATGGACTAAATGCAGCAGCCCTGTCACCATAAATACTGGTATATGACAACAATTATTCCTCGAGACTTAATACGGGAATGCCCCCATATCCTGGGATGAATTATAATACACCAAAATGGCATTAATGGAGTGATAGCTTACTGCCTCTTTTTGTTGCCATTTTAACTTTTGCAGGGGCCTACAGTTAACGGCTTCCAGTTCTTTTGGATGATAAGCAGAAGTTGCATAGGGGTGTGAATGCTAATTTAGAACAGAAATAGTTACAGTATGAGCAATCCAACATTCAATCAGCTTCATTGGCAACCATGGTGAAGGGCAGGAATAATATTATTTGTGATGGGGCCCGAAGGTACAAGAATCTAAGTTCTGGGTAGTGCAATATGGAAAGTCTGTGCCTTCTCCCTACCTTTGGTGGGACCAGACCTTATATGAGTTAATGCTGACTAGGGAGAATGGGGTGGGCCTGAGTCCAAACAGTGTGATACCTATGGCTTGCTGGCTTTGTCTTAATGAGACCTGGGCCTCAAACTGAATCCTTATCTTGGCTATCCCACAAACTAGACACCGCATAGACAGAACTGCCCCCGTCTGTCTTGACGGCTCAAGTCCTTATTTAATACCTTCAACAAATCTCATTTTAAAACTTGCCATATATTAAAATTGTATTGCATTAAAGTAGCAATTATGTTTATTTTCCCCAAATGCATTTTTAACATGCTTCAAGTGAATTTTTAAAGATTGCTGGTGGGCAAGATTAATTTAAGGTAACAATGTTTAGGACCATTAAGCAGAAGGATGGGATAACAGTAGGAGGCAGACAGTCTGGCAGCAAGCACACATTTCACCACCCAAGCAAGTGTTTTTCCCACTTCTGCTCGTAAAGCACTACACAGTATAACCAAGCAAAGTGTATTTTCACTAACAAGAAGCGTTGCCTCCACATGCTTTGGCTCAAATGCTGAACGCACAGGTTGACGGGATGTAACAAGAACACAAAATATCAAATGAAGTTTATGTATGGCTGAATATATAAGTACTGTACGTCTGTTTTTATTAGGCCTAGTAAATGATGTTGGTGCATCATTAGAAACAGCACAGCACTTTACCCAAGATTGACCCTTGTGTAGTGGGAGAAAAAGTTACAAAGCCACACACTGAAGTTGTTAGAAACAAGCAGAGAAACTGCTGGAAACATTCAGCCAATCAAGTGGTATTTGTGGAAAGGACTCCAAGGCAATATTTTGGATATAAACCTTTCCTCACTCTTTTTCAATAAGGAGTCTGTGTCTGAAGCACTGACCCCATTCTCTCCAAAGACATTGTCCCAGAGGACTCCTGCATTTGCTGCTTTCAGTTTTGATGCAGGAGGTCCTTGAAGGAAAGAAAGAAGAAGCAGGAAGCGTTGTTTCTAATTATAAACTATGACTTTTTTGGATTAAGATCCAGCCAAAGGATTTTCTGTGAAATGAGAATGGGCAGAAGTGTTGGATGAGAAAATACAGATCTTAATATAACACAGGCAACAGAAAATTCTTCCATTATGTACTTTATTTCGCTGAAATGGAAGATTCTACAAACTTCATAAACTCTGCAAACCTCACAGCCCTGTCATCTCAACATCACAGAACCTTCTCCAATATTTTTTCAGGCTCTTCCTGATCCCCATGCGTAATCCCTCCGACACCTCCAACATTAATTCTCCAATCCTACCGTCCTCATCAGCATCTCCTTTTCACATCCGAAAGGCAAAAGTTTCCTTCCAAGTACATCGTTCCATCTCAACTCCAAAAATGTCAGCATTCATTCCACTCTTCTCGAAGTTTCATCAACTACCCTCCAAAGCACAGAACCCCTCAACCAACCTACCATCTCTACCCCAATCCCAATTCAAACAACCCTATAGCCCACTATCTCAGACTGAGTCCTCACTGCAACACCTTCTTCATTGTCCCCAACCATACCATGACTCCACGAACACTGCTGCTTGCCCCAAGTTCTCAGTCCCTCCACTCCAACTCCACTCTTACTCCCCCATCCACCTTTCCCCTAAAAGTCATTGCTCTCCCCCTCAAACTTCATCATTTTGTGAATCCCACCAATTCTTCCTAAACCCCTGATCCATTATCCAATCCTTCCAAACTCTGGTTGTCACATCCTTGTCCCAAACCCACAACCCCATCCCAATCCCTGCCCAAAACCCCACGGTTCTCTCCTTCAAACAGCCGGAATTCTGCAGATGCTGGAAATTCAAGCAACACACATAAAAGTTGCTGGTGAACACAGCAGGCCAGGCAGCATCTCTAGGAAGAGGTGCAGTCGACGTTTCAGGCCGAGACCTTTCGTCAGGACTAACTGAAGGAAGAGTGAGTAAGGGATTTGAAAGTTGGAGGGGGAGGGGGAGATCCAAAATGATAGGAGAAGACTGGAGAGGGAGGGATGGAGCCAAGAGCTGGACAGGTGATTGGCAAAAGGGATACGAGAGGATCATGGGACAGGAGGTCCGGGAAGAAAGGCAGTGGTGGGAGGGACCCAGGGGATGGGCAAGGGGTATATTCAGAGGGACAGAGGGAGAAAAAGGAGAGTAAGAGAAAGAATGTGTGTATAAAAATAAGTAACAGATGGGGTACGAAGGGGAGGTGGGGCATTAGCGGAAGTTAGAGAAGTCGATGTTCATGCCATCAGGTTGGAGGCTACCCAGACGGAATATAAGGTGTTGTTCCTCCAACCTGAGTGTGGCTTCATCTTTACAGTAGAGGAGGCCGCCGATAGACATGTCAGAATGGGAATGGGATGTGGAATTAAAATGTGCGGCCACTGGAAGATCCTGCTTTCTCTGGTGGACAGAGCGTAGGTGTTCAGCAAAGCGGTCTCCCAGTCTGCGTCGGGTCTCGCTAATATATAAAAGGACGCAGTATATCACCCCAGCCGACTCACAGGTGAAGTGTTGCCTCACCTGGAAGGACTGTTTGGGGCCCTGAATGGTGGAAAGGGAGGAAGTGTAAGGGCATGTGTAGCACTTGCTCCGCTTACACGGATAAGTGCCAGGAGGGAGATCAGCGGGAAGGGATGCGGGGGATGAATGGACAAGGGAGTCGCATAGGGAGCGATCCCTGCGGAATGCAGAGAGAGGGGGGGAGGGAAAGATGTGCTTAGTGGTGGGATCCCGTTGGAGGTGGCGGAAGTTAAGGAGATTCTCTCCTTCAATCAACTACCATTGCCCTAAGTTAAACTTGCCCCAACCTAATCTCTCTAACTCTGCCCCATTTCATCTCTTCTGAACCTCATCCCCCTTTCCCTTCATCTCATTAGCCTCCAACTCCCCTTCCCTTTCATCTCTACCATCCCCTCTACACCATGTCCATCCCCCCCCCATTCCTCACCACCATAGACATCATTCTAAACATTGGTGCAGTACTTTTGAACAACAAAGGAAAAATAAGATATAATTTCTCTAAACTGAACTTTGTAAGTAATGTATTTTAACAGCTATAAAATAAAATCAATCTAAAACAAGGGCATCACCAGTGTAAATAATACCAATGAATACTAAGGATGTGAGATAAAACAGTCTGACCACTGCATGTTTGTATCCCAACTAATTCCAGGAAGAAATTGTCCTTATGTTTTTTATTCTGCTGGATGTTGTGGTATAAAATACAAGTGGCACTCTCCAAGGATTTGAGTGGATATTGATAAAATTGGAACAATGATGCACGTATTCAATTGTTGAATTTCATTTGCAAATTCCAAAATATTTTCTGGAATACAATTTCTCCAAACTGAATCTGCTGTTGAAGTGAGAAATGTAAATATTTCCACTTTGATTACATCAATAAAGTAAAGTCAATCCAATTCTGTTTAATCATGTTAAACACTCAGGACAGTCAACAGCTTGCCTGTTAAAACCTCTCACTCTGTAGGAGGTGTGACGATGCAGCTTCCTGCAACAGGAGTTTGTAATGAGAAGCAGAGCTATTCCCCCAGGTGTCTGCTGTTCAGCCCAGCCTTATTGCTGTGGGGCGTCAATGAAGCAAGAGCTTGGTATTTCTCCAGGAAAATCAGTGTGGACCACATTTCGCTGTCACTCCTGAAATGGACTAGTGCCAGTCAAGGAGCGGATAGAGTGAAAATCATTCTGCCATTGTTGTTGCACTGTTCTGGGTAGGCCAAGAGACTGGGAACAACAGGCCATCCATCCCTGGATAATAAACAGATGGCCTTAAGTGAATTTGGTGCATGTGTCAGAAAATACATAAAAGTCACTTGATATGGCAACCATACTTCCACAGTATTGTAATTCAATTGCATGAAACTGAAAAGACAGAAAAATGACTAAAATTGGACGGAGGGACCTAACTAGTTCTGCCATTTGCAGGAATTAGCATGTTCTGTCTGTCAGCCTTTTGAAGTCAGTATCTTTGGAGCTCATCTGTATGTAGGCATGTCCATAAATAAAGTGTTTATAACCCAGAGATGGCCTGTAGGTTAAAAAAGCAAAAGAATACCTTAGTGCGAATTAATTCAGACACAATTACACTTATTCTAGAAAATACTGATTATACTGCAATAGAAATATATTTGCACAAGTTGATATTATATTGCAGAGCCAAGGATTGATTCATTCAGAAAATGGAAACTTTTATGAGAGAAGATTGTATAGGTTAGACTTACTCTTTCTGGAGTTAAACAATGAGAGGTTTTCTTTGAAGTACATTAGATTATCTGGTATTTGTTGGTACATATAAGGAGAGTATTTTTCCCCTAGTGTCTGAGCGTATGGTCTCAGAATAATGAATCAACTATATAGGACTGAGAAAAGAAAGGATTTCTTCTATCAGAGGGTTATGAATCTTTGAAATTCTGAATCTCATGGAGGTGAAGATGTTGAATCATTAAGCACATTCCAGACTGAAGAGAAAAGGCCTTTAGACTACATGGCTATAGAATTGTCCAAGTTCACATCACTACTATCAAACTGAATGGTAGAGCATGTCTAAGAAGCTACACGAGCTACATTTACATTTGCTCCTCTTTTCTTATGTCCACTACATGGTGGCGCAGTCCAAACTGTCAGAAGTACTTATTCTGTGCTGTATCTCAATAAAATAAATTTTAAAAATAAAAAAATTCAAGAAGGAATCAGACAGAGAAAAGTTGGTAGTTTTTTTTTCCTGCCTGATTTTGTGACAATAAGGCCTCATGCAGCAGCCTGACATCCCATTTGAGATTCATTATTATCAATGCTCATGCCAGGCATTGAACTGGAGAATTTCCGAGCAGACGTCACAGCTTCTTAGACTTGCTGAGACATTGGGGGAAATCATAGATCTAGGAATCTTTCCATGCCAGGATGGATGTTGTCAATAGGCATGTTCTACCGGAAGAACCACCACTAAGAAATTTTAAGGCCCAGATACAGCGATCACAAGAACAGAATCCTGTGCATTTAATGTTTATTCCTTCTGTTGCACATTATCAATGATGGTGATTTAACTGGAACATGCATGTTTATGAGGGGATTGGCAGGGTAGATGCAGGTAGGATTTTTTCCCTCCTGATGAGGAAGTCTCGAACATGTGGGGTGGCCAAAGTCTTGGTGAACATGGAACATATGGGGTGAACGTAAGAGGTCATGGATGAGATGTGAGGGAATTTCTTCTCTTGGGGGCTCAGAATCCTTGGAATTTTCTGTCCCAGAAAGCTGTGGATATTTAGGATTTTTAAACTATGGAGGAATCATGGATCATGGAGGAACCAGACAGGAAGCCTGGTTGAACAGTGCCACCACACCAAGCTGTCACTCAACATCAGCAAAATCAAAGAGCTTATTATAGACTACAGGGGGAAGAAACTGGGCGTGCATGAGCCAGTGCATATTAGGAGACTGGAGGTGGAGAAGGTCGGTAAATTTAAATTCTTTGGCACTATCATTTCAGAGGATCTGTCGTGGGATCAGCATGTGAGTACCGTCATAAAGGAGGCACAACAGCACCGCTACTGTCTTAGAAGTTTGGGCAGATTTGGGATGTCATCTAAAACTTTGACAAACTTCTCTTGACACACAGTGGAGAGAATCCTGACTGGTTGCATCACAGGCTGGTATGGAAACACTAAGAATGATAATGCCTACAAAAAGTGATGGATGCAGCCCAGTCCATCACAGTAAAAGCCCTCTCCACCACTGAGCACATCTGCAATGAGTGATAACCACAAGAAAGCAGCAAGCATCATCCAGGGCCACACCCATCCAGACCATGTTCTCTTCTTCCTCAGGAAGAAGATACAGAAGCCTTAGGTCCAGGGACAGCTATTACCCTTCAACCATCAGTCTCCTGAACTAGGATAACCTCACTCACTGCAACAATGAACCGATTCTTCAATGTATGGACTCACTTTTAGCTCATTTTCTCAGTATTATTTTATATATATATACACACACACATGCAATATATATCTAGTTTTCTTGTATTTGCAGTTTGCCTTCTTTTGCACATTGGTTGTTTGTCGGTCTCTGGTTGTGTATGGCTCTTCAGTGATCCAATTGTATTTCACAATTCAAAGTACAAACTACATTTATTATCGATGTATACTGTATACAACCTTGAGATTTATCTCCTTATAGGCATCACAAAACAAAGAAACCCAACAGAACCCATTGAAACAAAAGAAGACTATCACCTAATGTGCAGAGGAAAAAACAAATTGTGCAAAACAATAAAAGTAAGCAAATGGCATTCAGAACTGAAGTTCACGAAGGTATGTCACAGATACAAAGCCAGGCATCCCTATAGGGTTCAATTCAGAAGCCTCAGCCTCAGTTCAGCACAGTGACGAGTAAAGCTTGTGGAGCAGCGAGCTGAACCGGCCTGACTCTTGCCACCAGTCTGACACCCTGGCCTTCTCAATCTGGCCTGTTGCTTAAATCGTCCAAACCTCAGGTCTTTGCTTGCTCTTGGACCTGGGCCCTGATGCTTTGCTATACTCTCAGGCCTGAGTCATGCTGCCTTTATTCAGCATGTACCTCATCTTTCCAATTCAACAACGATTAAATCAATCAAACCTGAGTCTTTCCTTGCTCTCGGGCCCGGGCTCCACCTCAAATCTGCCTTGCATCAATTCTGCCGCAACAAGTTGCCTTCTAGCCTGCTCCAGCAATGGCCATACATTGGCTGATCCCCGCTCTCAGGCCCAAACCCCACCACAAAAATTCCAGGTTGTACAGGTGGTTCCAAAGTCAGATCCGACAGGGAGGTTACTGGCTATCGTTTGCAGTGATCGTTTACCAGAAAAAGTATGATGAATGACGTATTCAGTTGTTTTCTTTGTTTTATTTGCCACCAGTAAGTAGTCACTAAGCTTCATCAGTGTCATCCCAAAACTGCATATTTCTTTGTTCAACTGTGAATGCCTGCAAGAAAGCAAATTTACTCATTGCAATTTGCCTATCGCCACAAAAGGTCAAAAGCAGACACAACCTCAATGGCTCTTCACATGGCCTTAGACCATCTGGGCAACACAAACAACTACGTAAAAAAGCAGTTCATCGACTATAGCTCAGCATTCAACACCATCAGTCCCACAATCCAGTTTGAGAATTTACAGAACTTGGGCCTCTGTACCTTCCTCTGCAATTGAATCCTCAACTTCCTAACTGGAAGAGCACAATCCGTACAGATTGGTGATAATATCTCCTCCTCGCTGACAATCAATGCTGGTGCACCTCAGGAGTGTGTGCTTAGCCCACTGCTCTACTCTGTCTATACCCATGACTGTGTGGCTAGGCATAGCTCAAATACCATCTATAAATTTGCTGATGATACAACTATTGTTGGTGGAACCTCAGATGGAGATGAGGGGACAAACAGGAGCAAACTATGCCAACTAGTGGAGTGGTGCCACAGCAACAACCTTGCACTCAACGTCAGTGAGACGAAAGAGCTGATTGTGGACTTCAGGAAGGGTAAGATGAAGGAACACATACCAATCCTCATAAAGGGATCAGAAGTGGAGGGAGTGAACAGTTTCAAGTTCCTGGGTGCCAAGATCTCTGAGGACCTAACCTGGTCCCAACACATCGACACAGTTATAAAGAAGGCAAGACAGTGACTATACTTCATTCGGAGTTTGAGAAGATTTGGTATGTCAACAAATACACTCAAAAACTTCCATAAATGTACCGTGGAGAGCGTTCTGACAGTCTGCATCACTGTCTGGTATGGGCGGGGAGGGGAGCTGTGGCTACTGCACAGAACCAAAAGAAGCTGCAGAGGGTTGTAAATTTAGTTGGCTCCATCTTGGGTACTTGCCGACAATGTACCCAGGACACTTTCAAGAAGCAGTGTCTCAGAAAGGCAGTGTCCATTATTAAGGACCTCCAGCACCCAGGGCATGCCCTTTTCTCACTGTTACCGTCAGGCAGGAGGTACAGAAGCCCGAAGGCACACACTCAGTGATTCAGGAACAGCTTCTTCCCCTCTGCCATCCATTTTCTAAATGGACATTGAAGCTTTGGACACTACCTCACTATTTTAATATACAATTATTTATGTTTTTGCATGATTTTAATCCATTCAATATACATATACTGTAAATTTATTTATTTATTTATTTATTATTGTTATTATTTTTTCTTCTATATTATATATTGCATTGAACAACTGCTGCTAAGTTAACAAATTTCACGTCACATGCTGGTGAAAATAAACCTGATTCTGATTCTGAATCCCAGGGTAGTATATGGTAACATATACATACTTTGATTCCCGCTGTTGCCTATAAGGAGTTTGTACGTTTTCCTCCGTGACCACATGGATTTCCTCTGGGTGCTCCAGTTTCCTCCCACAGTCCAAAGATGTACCAGTTGATTCGTTAATTGGTTGTTGTAAATTGTCCAGTGATTCAGCTAGGAAATTTCTGGGCAGCGTGGCTCGAAGGGCCAGAAGGGCCTATTCCGCTCTTTATCTCAATATATAAAATAAGTAATCGATTTTATTTGAAATTTCTACTTTGAACCTTGGAAATAGAACAACAGTCAGATTGAGGCCTATGGAGTGCAGATTGTGAGTCATAAACTGAGGCTTATTGGAGAAGTATCTTATCTGGATGGGGGAGGATCAGTCAAAGGAGAGAGGGGTTGGCTGAGAGGGTAGGTGGTATCAGCTGTGGGGACTGATGTCGTCTTTGAAATCAATTAGAAGAGTTTAAATTGAAATACAGTGGCATTGTTGGATTTGGGTCAGAATCCAACGAGTGAGGGTCCAAGAAGTCAGCAGCTGCGGCCTGCAGCTATCAGGCTCCTGAACTGACTTCTCTCGCCTCAGCACTGAACTGGCTCTGTGGCTGGAATTCACGTTCAGGGACTCTGTGGATCATGTTCTATGTGTTATTTGTTGTCTTCTATTTATTGTTTGCACGGTTTGTTCTTTTTCTGAACATTGGATGCTTGTTGGTTTCTGTTGCTTGGGGTTTTATTCGTCGTGGAATTCTATTGTGTTTCTTGGTTTTGTGGCAGCCCATAAGAAGACAAATCTTAAGGTTGTATATGGTAGACATACCTTTATAATAAATTTGCTTTGAACTTCAAGAAGCAGGTTCTTAAATTAAAGGACCTCTAATTGCAGCCAGTTCAGTTGTGCCCCCTTTGAGGGCTGCCACAGCAGACCTCACCGTTAGTTGTGAAGACCTGCTTTTGAATGAGTCATTCACACCATCGACCATAGATGAATGGCTAAAATGCGGGAAGTGGCAACTAGATGTGCACTGGAGGCCACTAATTGTCAAAATACATGTCTAGGCCCTTTTTGTGTTAGAAAGACACAGAAACAATGTGATAATCTTTTTTTAAAAGCCAATAAATACATTAAAAGACTGTTTTTTCAATGAAATTATACTGACTACATAAACATTCAACCACAAGATAGAATTTCTAGGCTACAGACATTACTTACAGAATTACAGAAAAAGAAACTGATAAAATATTTTCTTATGTGCCCCTTTAAGAGATAAGATTTCAATTTGGGCTGCACAACAGATGCTGGGTGAAACGTTCCCTTCTGTTTTCACAGATACACGTTCAGCGACATAAATTGTCTGCAGAAATTCTATTTTTGCCTCATGCATGCTTCGTGCAATTAATAATATAATTTAAGTAGTGAGTGAATTTCATGCACACTTTGCCATCAGCTTTGACCTTTAATTTGAAATTTGCACATGATTCAATTTAGCTCTAAAGATATTGATTTGTCTTCCAGTAGTTGTTTTTTAATTTCTGGTTTTATAGATCAACTTTTCAATGAATCAGTTTGTGGGCTGTTACTCATTATGATCTGGAACTTATTCCATAAATCTTTCATTTAATGGAAATAACAAAAGCACCCTGCACCTGAAGAAAAGATTCTTTTCCATCGTAGGATCAGTAGCACGGCGCTTTACAGTACCAGCAACCCCAGTTCAATTCCCACCGCTGTCTGTAAGGAGTTTGCACGTTCTCGCCGTAGCTGCATGCGTTTCCTTTGGGGGCTCTGGTTTCCTCCCAGTCCAAAGGTGTACTGATTGGTAGGATATGTAGTCCGTGATTCGGTTAGGATTTAATTGAGGGTTGCTGTGTAGTGTGGCTTGAAGGGCGAAAAGGGCCTATTCCACGCTGTATCTCAATAAACAACAGAGTAAATAAGAGGAGAGTTTGCCTCTGCACTGTACACTGCCCTCAAGGTGGATGTGATAGGGAATGTGTCAGCCATCCATTTAGTTCTGGACTGTGTAGTTGCCAAGGTCTGCCTGAAATATGTTAGCCTTCTACTCCTGTAATCTGTTCCATGAGCAGGGGTAAAAGGAGCAAAGGACTATCAGTAGATTACCTCACTACCTAGCTTGCTCTGTAGTTCAATTTAGACCATGGACAATTACGTAATTTCCTCCTTCACAACATTCTTTAACATCAGTGGTTAACAAGTGGCTGGCTTGTGATCCTGATATGATATTTAGCTTTAACACTGGTTCAGTAATCAAATGGTGCAGATTTCCTTCATGTTATAGAATCTTTGATGCAATGCCAGTCAGGTAAATTCTGGAAAGATTATACAATCTGCTCCGCCAGTTTATTCCTCAGGTGATTAAGCTAAAAATTATCCAAGTCAGTTTAAAATATGTTTTTAAATCCTTCTCACAGCTTCAATCAGTAGCCATATTTTCCTGAGGAGACAGTTCAAACAGATCACCAAATTTGCAATACTTTTCACAATAATTTGATTGTGAAGTTCATTTCTAGGAAATTATCTTTAAATTGATGGTCAGAATTCTTGGAACTAAAAGATCTTCTTTCCATGCTTAAATTCTCATAATTTATCCGATACAGATTTAATCCTGGGTGATTTTTTTTCCCCAACAACTCCAGCTTAATCCTAATCAATGTCCATTGATTATTCTGGCTGTCATTTGGTATAAGCACGTTAAATCATAATTCAGTCGAAACTGTTTGGAAAGCCAAGGTGTCTTGTCAATCATGGGAAAGAGAACAAGCATTTGCAGAATATGGTGCAGCAGTCTGGAAATGTTGGAAAATACTTTGTGCCAAAAACTTGTGCCTTAATCATGTTACTTCTGCAGCATGTAGCACATTATAAACAGGTACCACAGCAGCAGAATGCACAGAGTCACAGATCTGCCTGAACAGATGCAACTAACCGCAACTTGATAGATTTAAATGAGCAAAGAAGAAAGCCGTCAATACTTCAGCATCTGTCATCCTCTCAACTAACTTGGAACTTCTGTGTGACGCTTTCTCTGCTGTCCTGGTTCAGAAGAGGCACAAGTTTACAGCAGGATAAATGAATCAAGCAAACAGCAGGTGATGATATGTGAAGAATCAATTAGCACCCCTTCCCTCCTCGCTAATGCATCATCTGATATGAAGCTTTTGATAGCTGTGTGATAGAGGCTGGCTTGTTTATTTGTGGTTGGAGTCAGAGAGACCAGGTGGTCATGATGTGTCATTGCTCACCCCCCAGAGGTGCGAAGTTGGAGATCTAGATAGGGAGGTGACATGGGTGAAGGGCAGATCCACCCTGAGTTCAGAAGACAAGTGAATCAATAGTTAATCAGCAGGATATGGCAAAGACGGAGGAACTGTGCTTGACTGTTCTCATCTAGCAGGAAGCCGGGCAAGTGACTGCAAATGGTACAGAAAATAACACTGAGATGAAAGGCAGGGCCATCAGGATGAAGACATTTGTTGGGCTTGTAAATCTCATGACGACTGGATGGTTAAAGAAATACCATTATGGTTACAGATCGTTTATACAAACTGCAATGAACATGGGAACATTTTTATACTCAAGCTAGATGCAGAGCCCAGAAAAGATTCTGAAAGTGTGTCATCATTACCATGGCTGCAACCTATGATTTAGCTTAACTTCCGTTTTGTCAGTTAATTAGTATTCTGGAAAAAAAAGTCATGTCAGAGTAGAGGTCTTGGGATTAATATTTATGACCTATGTGGGAAACACAGCAGTCTGGCTGTGCATGGTTGATGTCTCGCAAGCTTGATGATATGATAACAACTAATTTGACAATGACCAGTAAAGCTGGTGATGCATAAGTCTGTTTGGTCCAGACAACATCGTGAGAACAATGCAACCTCCCATTGCCCCTTCGATATACAGTAGAAATACAGTCACCCGTAGGTGATAAAAATTAGTCTAAATCAGAATATAAAATAATAAGGTACAGATTTTTTTTAAATTTAGAGTTACAACAGGGTAACAAGGCTTTCCGCCCAATTACACTCATCTGACCAATTAACCTACTAGTCCATAATCCTTTTGACAATGAGAGGAAGCTGGATCTCCTTACAGAGAAGAGTGTAGCTGAATCCAGGTCGCTGGGGCTGTACTAGTGTTATGCTGACTGCTGCGCTATGTGCCACCCTATTTATTCAAGAAATTTCACTGCATCTGTATCTTTCTCAGAATCAGAATCAAGTTTACTATCACCGGAATATGTTGTGATTTTTTTTTGTTATGCGGCAGCAGTACATTGCAATACATAATATTAAAAATAGTGAATTACCATAAGAATATAAATAAATCAAATAAGTGCTGCAAAAAAAGTAGTGAGATTGTGTCCATTCAGAAATCTGATGACAGAGGGGAAGAAGCTGTTCCAGAGTCATTGAATATTTGCCTTCAAGCAGGCTCCTGTACCTCCTCTCTGATGATAGTAATGAGAAGAGGGCATGTCCTGGGTAATGGGGTCCTTAATGATGGATACCACGTTTTTGACACATCACTCCTTAAAGATGTCCTGGAGGCTGGAGAGGCTAGTGCCTATGATGGAGCTAACTAATTTTACAACTTTCTGCAGTGGTGTTTCCCCGACCCCCCATACCAGCGGGTGGTGCAGCCATTTAGAATGCTCTCTACGGTACATTTTGCTTTACTTGTGTTTTCAGGTAAATGAACCTTAAGGATTTGAGAAAGTGAGAGTATATATAAATGCATTTTGAGGATCAGCTATGACATGGGTGCTTCAGAAATTAGAAATTCTAAATTACTGCTAATACAATACATTATGTTGCAGATAAACATTGACTTTTCAGGAATGATTACTTTTCCCTTGCTGATGTTCACCATCTTTACCGGAATGGATTAACTGGGAGCCCAGAGCGACAGAGAGAATGACAAAACAAATTTTTAACATTTCAATGAAACGCAAAAACAAAAACAGTACATTTATATTGAGATTTAAAAAGTGAAACAAATGCTTGCTTGTTCTAATTTCTCCTGGAAGTATTTCGTGGTTGTTCAACAGAAATGAAATAGCCCCAGTAAACATCAAGGGGGTGCAATAGAAAATCATATAGCCACATATTTTATTAATTTTAGTTTTGTGTTAGGTGGTTTCCCACCTTTACCTTCTCAGTGTTCCGCTAGAATTCTCACAGCTAAGAAAGCAAGCAGGTGGTCTGGATTTTTTTTGCCTCTAAAGATGTTTTACTGAACTAACCTCCAACAAGACACCTTCCTCTCTAATTGCGACTTCCTTAAAGCAGCATTTAAGGATTGGGAATTTTACTAGGGGGTCTCAGGCAAGCGTATCCTTTTAAATATTCTAACATGATTTTTATATAAGCCATGTGTTTATATTTTAAATGAGTCATATACATTTAACAGTTTATGGCTTTCACAAATAACTACCAAAAATAAAAAGAAACACCACAACTGCTAAAAATCTGAAATCAAAGACAAATGGGGATTTTGTTTGTTACACAATAGTGACATGTGTTAACATGTGGTTGCCAAATGCATCAAGTACATTGAAGTGAATATCAGACACATTTATCCTTATATTGGGAACTTCACACCAAAATGGTAATGTACTCAAAAGCATTTAAAAGCTGCTTAAAATTGTTCGTTGTCCATTAACTTTTTTATGTGACAGAGGTTTCCTTGTTGAGTGTCAAAGCTGTTCCACACACTAAAGTGCCAGACAATTCCTGATGTTCACTTAATTAACCAATTCGAAGTTTGCTACAAATGATGTTAGCTCTCCTGGGCTAGTGGAGAAAATTTGTTTGAGATTCTGCTCCCAACTATTATCCACCAATATTGGCTAAAATTCTTTACACACTGAGTCATGGCAAAGGTAGGAAAAGAGTTCATTATGATGACTCTTGTTGCAAAGAACATGTCAAGACTCGCTGACAAGACGTGAACAACAAATAATGGAACAGGGCCACCCAGGCAAACTCTGGTTGGAAGCAGGAGAGTTCACTGAAGGAACCATTTCCCTCTTGAGCCTTAGTAGTTATAGGAGATGAAAGAGGCAAAGAAACCAGAACTCAAAAGCACACAATGGGGACCAAAGATTTACACATATCCCACCTGCTATAATTCACAATGTTTGCATAGGTTACGTGGTCAACTACAGAAACACTGTTACTAATTTCCTACAATCATTTAACTCCGGCAGGAATTCTTCATATGTTTATAGCACTTAAAGAAATCTCACAGAAAACTCTCAGAAGATTTACTTACCAGGCTTTATGACTTCCCAGTGCATTCCAAATTTTTTTTAAAAAGTAGTGACTGTGGTGCTGGTAATTGGGCCTGGTGATGTCATTGTACCACAGGAATGTTCAGACTTGAGTTCAGGCTGCACCTTCTATTTAGTCAACAGAAATTTCCAATTTCATTTACCCACACATATTAGCAAGCAAGAACACCACACCTTAGCTAATTTCCCTCTTCTGACCTATGGGCCTCAGGAATGAAACCATCAGAGAAGATGCTTGGATAAGGATCACTCTCTATCATGTTTAAATTCACTGATTCTTGTTTTTCTCATTACTTTTGTAGGAACTGAGAGAGCGGGAGGAGAAGATGGCGACGTGACGCAGCTCACAGTGGCCACTCCGCCGGTGATGTCTGTTATCTGTCAAGTTGGGTGCCGTGCACAATCCTGATTTGATGGAGACGGACGTGAGAGCACAGAGGAACATCTGATGAAACTTCTGAAATGCCTGCTTCACTGCTGCTGCTACTGTGTGGTCCAGAATCTCCGGAGGGGAAGGCCCCGAGTCCTCGGCTTTGCTTGTTGCTTGGCGGCTGGGGCGGGGTCGAAGCACTCGGCAGAGGATGGTGCTCGGTGCTCGGTGTTGGAGGGCTGGTCGGAGGCTCGAAGTTTTCGGACGGACTCAGATTCTGCTGCGGTCAGGTGCTTCCAACGGTGCTGCATCGGCAAGTTTGCGGCGCTTGGAGGTTCATGACAGGAAGGGTTTCTCCCTTCTACCGTCTGCGTGAGATGATGAGGCTATCGGGACTTTGAGACTCTTTTTTACCATGCCTATGGTCTGCTCTTTATCAAATTATGGTATTGCTTTGCACTGTTGTAACTATATGTTATAATTATGTGGTTTTGTCAGTTTTAGTCTTGCTTTGTCCTGTGTTTTCTTGTGATATCATTCTGGAGAAACATTGTATCATTTTTTAATGCATGCATTTCTAAATGAAAATAAACGAGGACTGAGTGTTCCCATAATCTAATCTAATCTAATTAATCCAGTTTTACAATCCACTACATCATGAATCCAATTTTATTCTGTATTTATTTTACCATTTAATATCATTCTTGTCCATTTGCTTGAGCATTGTGCAGCTTTGCAGAGAGGAAGTCAAGGCAAGTTTTGGCATCAGCAAAGTGAGTGATCCCCTGTTCACTTGAACACCTATGTAAACGAGACAGAGTTTCACGATATTCAGGAAAGTAGTATTTAGGAAAAAATTCTGCAGACTCAAATTATAACATTGGCAAAGGCTGACATCTCAAATAGCCCCATCTCTAATGCTGTAAACTATGGACTTAGACATGAAATGCCCCATTTTTTCTCAAATGTATTCATTCCCATAATTTTGTACTTAATCTGGACAAATACAATAAGATTTCTCTACAAAAATGCCAAGTAAGGTAACTGTATTTGTCAACTGTTCTACAAGGGCTTTGTAGAACATAAAAGATGCAATTAGGAATAAGTTTTCTTAAAAGGTCACTGGACCTTTGATGCAAACACAGATGAGGTGCAAGGATATATTATTAAAAACTTCTTGCATTTTAATATTTGTGTTGTATTTTTTAGCAAAATAGTTCCTTCAGCTCAGCAACCATATTATGAATTGAATTAAAAGAACTCTTCTGTGAGGTTTTTCAACTCCTGCTTACCCCAAACACTCTTCCTAGAAAAACGCAGCAGTTTATTTGTACTTCTTATACATTATTCGTCCTACCAGTCAGTCTGGTAGAGTGACCCCGAGCTTCTGATCTCTTGGCACTTTAATTCACTGTATCACCCCTGTCTAATTTCTTTGCCCTCTACCTCCTGTCTTGACCCAATAAAACTCAGTGCAAACCTATGGAATAGCTTTCATTTAGGCTTGTAATAATTTTCCAGAATAAATTACAAAATAAGTAATATAAATACAGATTAAATAATTCAGAGAATTTCTCCCATTTTTTTAATCTGCTGAGGGTGTGGAAATCATTTACCTCTTACCATCTATACCTCCTTTTGATCTATTTTCTGGAACATGTTTTATCTATTGCCATCTCACTTCGGCATGCACATTTATCATTTAATTATTGCTGCCTTCCACCCTACCACAGACCATTCTTTTCATCATTTGTGCCCTTCATGCTTCTCCTCCTGTACACTGGCTTACAACCTTCATTTACAATCCCTTCATCAATAGTGTTGTTAGAGTACTAGCCCGGATTCTCTCCATCAGATACTGGTTAAAGTGCTGAATCTGTTCTGTGTCAGCGAACTCTTGTTTTTGTTTTATTGAAGTAAGAGTGAGATTCTTATAAAGGCAGAGAATGACCCATTTTGCCCATCAGGAAAAGATCTTTCAGAAATGAGGAACTAAATTTCATGTCTTCACAAGGTATATTAAGTAAGTTGCACATTGAAATGAATTTCAGTATTTACAGTGGAGTTTGGGCACCCCCGGTCAAAATTTCCGTTACTATGAATAGCTAAGCTAGTAAAAGATGACCTGATTTCCAAAAGGCATAAAGTTAAAGATGACACATTTCTTTAATATTTTAAGCAAGATTACTTTTTTATTTCCATCTTTTACAGTTTCAAAATAACAAAAAAGGAAAAGGGCCCAAAGCAAAAGTTTGGGCACCCTGCATGGTCAGTACTTAGTAACACCCCTTTTGGCAAGTATCACAGCCTGAAAATGCTTTCTGTAACCAGCTAAAGGTCTTTCAATTCTTGTTTGGGAGATTTTCACCCATTCTTCCTTGCAAAAGACTTCCAGTTCTGTGAGATTCTTGGACCGTCTTGCATGCACTACTCTTTTGAGTTCTATCCACAGATTTTTGATGATGTTTAGGTCGGGGGACTGTGAGGGTCATGGCAAAACCTTCAGCTTGTGCCTCTTGAGGTAGTCCATTGTAGATTTTGAGGTGTGTTTAGGATCATTAGCCTATTGTAGAAGATATCCTCTTTTCATCTTCAGCTTTTATTACAGACAGTGTGATGTTTGCTTCCAGAAATGGCTTGAATTTAATTGAATTCATTCTTCCCTACTAGTGAAATGTTCCCCGTGCCACTGGCTGCAACACAAGCCCAAAGCATGATCGATCCACCCCCGTGCTTAACAGTTGGAGAGGTGTTCTTTTCATGAAATTCTGCACCCTTTTTTCTCCATTGTGGCCAAAAAGTTCTATATTAACTTCTTCAGTCCACAGGACTTGTTTCCAAAATGTATCAGGCTTGTTTAGATGTTCCTTTGCAAATTTCTGACGCTGAATTTAGTGGTCAGGATGCAGGAAAGGTTTTCTTCTGATGACTCTTCCATGAAGGTCATATTTGTGCTGGTGTTGCTGCACAGTAGAAGAGTGCACCACCACTCCAGGGTCTGCTAAACCTTCCCGAAGGTCTTTTGCAATCAAGCGAGGTTTTTGATTTGCCTTTCTAGTATTCCTATGAGCAGCTCTCTTGGAAAGTTTTCTTGGTCTTCCAGACCTCAACTTGACCTCCACCGTTCCTGTTAACTGTCATTTCTTAATTACATTACAAACTGTGGAAACTGCTACCTGAAAATGCTTTGCTATCTTCTTATAGCCTCCTCCTGCTTTGTGGGCATCATTTATTTTAATTTTCAGAGTGCTAGTAGCTGCTTCGAGGAACCCATAGCTGCTTATTTTTGGGACAAGGTTTGAGGAGTCAGGGTATTTATAAAGCTTTGAAATTTGCATCAGCTGGCCTTTCCTAACAATGACTGTGAACAAGCCATAGCCCTAACAAGCTAATTAAGGTCTGAGACCTTGGTAAAAGTTATCTGAGAGCTCAAATCTCTTGGGGTGCCCAAACTTTTGCATGGTGCTCCTTTCTTTTTTTTTCACTCAAATTGTACAAGACAAAAATAATACACTAATCTTGCTTAAAATGTTGAAAAGAATGTTTCATCTTTAACTTTATGCCTTTTGGAGATCAGTTCATCTTCTACTCACTTAACTATTTACAGTAACAGAAATTTTGACCGGAGGTGCCCAAACTTTTGCATACCACTGTATATCACAGGTTCATCCACTGATGTGTCATGTTAGTGTAGGAGCATGCAGTGAAGGGGCTTTATGCTTAAGAAAGACAGTGGAAATGAGGATTGACTTCTGCTGACAACCCCCCAGCAAACCCCCACCTTGAAAATTATTGCTCAGGCTGTGTCTGTGTGGTCGAGTCATTCAAATTCCAGGGCACCATTACCAATACATTGAAATGAGACAAGTATTTTATGCACATCACTAGGAAAGCCAAGCAGAGATTGATCTTCCTTCGCCAGCTGAGGAAACCTAATATTTCAGAGTGTATCCTGATGAATTTTTACTCGGCCAACATTGCGAGTGTTGTGACCACCTCTGTCACCAGTTGGTTTCCCACCACCTCCTCCCTCTCCAACTCCGGGTTGCAGCGGGCGGTCCACTCAGCCGCTGTCAGCTACTGACATTAAAAGTCCTGCCCGTCATCAAAAATTACATTGAATCCACCAAATTACCATCAGGGTGAGTCTACAAGTCCATTACGTCATCTTGGAAGCTTCTTTCCTGTAGCTATCCAGCTTCTTAACAAAACTCACTCAGGAGTAGTATCCCGATGGTCCCTGCACAACATCCACTAAATGGGCTCTCCTGCCCCGCTTGTTCTGTTGATAAATATTGAGCCTGTTGATGTTCACATTTATTTAAACTTATTGTTGAGGCTTGCACATGTGACCATTCTGCTAATTGTGGATCGCTCATGGCTGTTTGCACTATTGTCTTGTAAATTGTTGGTTGCTATTGTGTTGTCTTTAGGTATTGTCCTGTGTTTTATAGTTGGCACCAAACCACAGTCAGTTCTGGCATGTTTCACATACTGGTAATAAAATGATTTTGATTAAGTGTCACCATGACTGATCATTTAAGGACATAATGGAGACACCTCTTTTTCCCTTGTTAGGGAGAGAGAGAGCCTGTGGTATGTCGAATACCAGGTGAAACGTGAAGTCTTTGGAGTACTGCAAGTCTGTGTCATTGTTGTTGCCTTGCTCACTCTAAAGTGCTCAGTGGTGGGTGCTGATACTTTTTATTGCCGGTCGGGGGAGGGGGGGGATCATTGCTTACTGCCGCTTACGCACAGGAGGGAGGGGAACTGGGGTGATACTTTGGGGTTCTAACATTTAACTGCCATTCATACTTTGGGGCACTCCTCTGTTTTCATGGATGGTTGCGAAGAAAAAGCATTTCAGGATGTATATTGTATACATTTCTCTGACATTCAATGTACTTTTTGAAACCTTTGAAACCTTTGACTGTATGACAGAGAGGGATTGGTGAAGCTGGTTTTGGGGATAACAGTTCTGGACACATCTTACAAAAAGCATTTCCTTATTGAGTTTCCTGTGATACCAATAATATCAATACCTTTCTCCTCTTGTAAAGTGGGAAATAATGCTGCTGATATTCTACTGAGACTCCACCCAGTAACCTGTTTTGTTCTTTCTCTTTCTCCCTAGGCCTCCTGTCCCATGATCCTCTCATTTCCCTTTTGCCAATCAACTGTCCAGCTCTTGGTTCCATCCCTCCCACTCCTGTCTTCTATCATTTTGATCTCCCCCTCCCCCTCCCACTTTCAAATCTCTTACTAGCTCTTCTTTCAGTTAGTTCTGACGAAGGGTCTTGGCCCGAAATGTCGACCGTACCTCTTCCTAGAGATGCTGCCTGGCCTGCTGCATTCACCACAACTTTTATGTGTGTTGCTTGAAATTCCAGCATCTGCAGATTTCCTCGTATTTGCGTTGTTCTCCATTCTTCCTGCCTATGCTCTGCATATGTCTCTTGTAATAGCAGCTCTTGGTCCTCTTATTCCTCTTCTTCCAGCACTGACTGCTCGCTGTTTGCCAGCTGATGAAGCATGCAGTATTCAATAAAGAAGTCTCTGCATAGGATAGACATATCCTACAGGACCCCAACCTGATGCTGATGTAATTTGAATCTCATTTTTGAGAGACTAATTGAATTTTTCACAACAATTCTCTAACTTATGTGGCTCCTCCCACAGTAGCAATATTAAAAATGTAAAATGGCATCAGGACTGGGAAAGATCTGGTCTCCCAGGATTCATCCTAGTCACAGAAGTTGTCTATTAGCATGGCCTCCTTAGCAAGTGTGCTGAGTGTGTTATCTGGAAACATGACATTTCCCAGAAGGAACATCTTCCAAAGAAGCAAACCAGCCACACATTTTGAATGTGGAAACCCTTCTATTGTGAAATGTTCTGGCTTAAACATAGCTATGACTCATGCTTGACAAAATGTCCCAACAAACATTTTCCTGATGACAATGTTAAGCTATAATTTCTTACATTCGGTCTGTCTCTCATCTTGAGTAAAGCAATTACATCTGTATTCTAACAGAAATTTCTCTGATGTTCAATTTCACAGGCCAGTTTCATCCTTTTCCACATTAAAATCCATTTGCCAGATCCTTTACCACTCACTTAATCTCTCTATATCCATATGTAGCCTCCTTTTTTGCCTTCACAACCTACTTTCCTACCTAACGTTTTGTCATGAGTAAATTCAGCAACCTGCTCTTCAGCCCCTTCATTCAAGTCATTTATTGATAAAAGAGATCTTCAAATCTGGCAGCTAGTTCATGATCTGGTAGCTGCAGTGATTTCCACCTTCCTAATGCATTGAAGATCTGGACAATCTTCAGCAGGCACTGGAAAAGTACACTAATGTCATCTCCGCTAAATCATCCAAATGTATGTATGGCAGGACACAATCACCAAAGCCTCTGTCTCTCCTAGGCCAACAGTGAGACCTTGCTCGTGCTCAATCAACTTTGACGAGCAAGCTATATTATTCAAATCCCTGACATGATGCATTGAGTTATGAAATGGCAAGTGATTATCAGAACAACAGAGAAAATGCTTCAGCAAAATCTTCAATAACTCCTTGAGATATATAACATATTCTTATCAATGCATAAGAATTTCCAGTCCCCGATTGCTCTAATAGGCTGGCAAGCATCTGGGAGGGTAAAAAGCACCTTGAGTTCTTCTGACAGATGCATAATGAAAGCAAATGCAAAGAGTAGGAATGTGCAAGAATTCAATTAATTCACCAGCCATCCACACTAGGCTACCTGAGGCACAGTCAGCGACCTTGCAATGCATTCGCCACTGAGCATTTAATCTTCGCTTCTAATTCAGAGCACTACAGAGGGAGATCAGCATTGCTAGAGATGCTGTCTTCTGAGAAAGATCTTAAACTGAAAGTCTGCTTGTTCAAGTTATGCAAAATAAATCCTATCACAGTATTCCAAGGAGAGCCAAAAAGTTGTCCATGTGACAAAAGTAGAAAATGCTGAAAATACTCAGCAGGTCAGACAGCAGCTGTGGAGACAAGAAACAGAGATAATATATCTGACACTGTTTTTGACCTGAAATATTATCTGTGTTTCTCTTTCCACAGATGTTGCCTGACTTATAAAGTGTTTCCAGCATTTTCTTCTTTTCAGATTTCCAGCATCTGCAGTTTCTTTTTGCTATCCCTGTGAACTGGCCACCATTCATTCTGCAAACAACATCACGTAAAAGAAGTAGGCTGGTTCTACTTTTGGGAGGAAGAACAAGCAGCAACATTGACAAAATATAAGTTGTGAGGTGCACTGAGACATCCTCAAAGTGCAAAAGGACACTGAACAACATCCTCATTTTAATTTATCTGGGTATGTAACTGAGCATTTGCTTCCAACCTTTGTCTGCAGTGTTAATGAAGCGTTCCTCCTCTGAGATGAAGTAGAACGACCCCCTTGAGGTGCAACAAATTGAACATGAAGGTGCCCTGATTCAGTGATAATTATCTGGTAGTTAATTAAGGACAAAATGATAATTCCATACTACATTCCATTTTCTCCTTTACTTTTCAAGGTGAAAGCCTTGGCTTCACCACCAGGAAACCTATTTCATGATTACATCCAAATGTAATCCTCCCATGTCACTGAGTTCCTTTTGATCGAATGTTTCATGAGCTATACAGAAATCCCATAACTATACACATCAATTTCTACATATATGTAATATTACCAATACAGAAACAAGTTAACTAGTAAGTTAAAGGTTAAACTGCCACACTACATTTCCATGTGTAGCTCTTTTGACGGCTGTAAAATTATTAATTTGTGTTTTTGTAATAAAGTGAAGATAATATTTTATTTTCTGCACCCATAAATAAAAATTTATGAATGGAGAGTAGATAGAAATGTGGAGTCTGTAAGTCTGTAACTGGCTACATCTGCAAGAATGCAGACAATGTCGGTACTTCAAGAGCAGTCATAGAAACATAGAAACAAATCCTACAGCACAATACAGGCCCTTCGGCTCACAATGATGTACCAAACCCTAGAATTTACCTAGGGTTACCCATAACCCTTTATTTTCCTAAGCTCCGTATATCTATCCAACAGTCTCTTAAAAGACCCTATCATATCTGCCTCCACTACTGTTACCAGCAGCCCATTCCACACACTCACCACTCTCTGCGTAAAAAACTTACCCCTGACATCTTCTCTGTACCTGCTTCCATGCCCCTTAAAACTGTGCCCTCTCGTGTTAGCTATTTCAGCCTTGGGGAAAAAGCCTCTGACTATCCACAGGATCAATGCCTCTCACCATCTTATACACCTACACAGTCATCTCACAGCCCAGCCAGAAGCCCTGGCTGAACGTAGAGGTGCATTCCCTACTAAAAGCTTGGATAGTGTTGCTACCTCTCAGGAGAAACCATGCATTACTGATGATGCATCCACCGTACCAGTGCAACCTCCCGCCCTGATGCTGTAAACAACTTTTGTATGTGCTTCCAGGCATGCAACACAAAACCAGCCATGAAAGCAGTGATCAGCCACTCTCTGTAACAGCAGCAGGCATGAGAAGGACTCTGTACAATATTTATATATGTTGTGTTTTTTTATTATTGAGTATTTTATCTTAGTGGGTTTTTTAATGCTGCATCAACAATTATTTCATTCTCCTTTACACTTGTGTACTGGATATTACATCAAATAATCTTGAATCTTAAACTTTGCCACCCAGAAGTTCTAACAGATGCACTCTGTACATCGTATGATATAGTTCCAATTATAATCTGCAAGGTCCATGATTTTCCCTCCTGTGCCTGATGAGGTAACATATGGAGGTGCTCATACATGCACTGTAGTGTTCGATGGCCTGCAACACTTCCTCTTGGGTTTACTATAACACCCACAATGGCTGCAAGCTTGGCTATTGGAATCTGAATCAGGTTTATTAGCTTGGCCTTATTCGATGTGAAGTTTATTGTTTTGTGGCAGAAGTACGGCAGAAAGACATAAAAATTGTGCAACACATAAAAAATTACCGTAAATTACAAAAACAATAGTGTAAACATGAATGAATAATGAGGTAGTGTTCATGGACTCAAGGATCATTCATAAATCTGATAACGCAGTGGAAAAAACTGATCCTCAATTGTTGAGTGTGGGTCTCAGGCTCTTCCAAACTCGAAACACAAAAGGATGCTCATGGCTTGAATGCTATCACCTCCTACAAAGCAAAACCAAGCAACATATACTCTGTGGCTACTTCATTAGGTACCTTCTCTATCTCATAAATTGCCAACTGAGTGTACGTTCATGGCTTTCTGCTGCTGAGTGTACAGCCCTCTGCATCCGCTTGCAATCCTGTGCATTGGAGCCTCCACACCAGTTGTGATACAACCAGTCAGAATGTTCTCCACTATACATCCATAGAAATTTCTGCGAGCGTTTGGTGACACACCAAGTCCCCTTAAACACCTAGTGAAGCAGTGAACTAGTGTGCTTTCTTTGTGTTTGCATCAACACAATAAGCCCAGGACACATCCTCAGAGAGGCTGACACCCAGCAACAAGTTGCAGGTCTTAATTACAGATGTGAGGCCCACTTCAGTTTTAGGTAAGGAGGTGTCAGTCTGTCGGTTCCGTGCTGGGAACCCACTCTTTAAATAACCAGTTACTTTTTGCAAAAGTCTTTCCCCAAATCTACCGCAAAAATCTCTCTTCCCACTACAACTACCTGCCCCAATCGCAAGTGCAATTCTTGACACCACTCCAGTTGCGAATCTGAGCATTCCCCTCTGTCGCAGAACATCATTGAATAGCCTTACACCTCCAAATGATGGCTCAACCTTGAGGTCCTACTTGCCCTACTATTCAGTCTAATTCCCATGACTTACTCAGTTCTCAGGTCTCTATCTCTCTTGCCTTGTGATTCCAGCCTGTCACATTCCAGTTTTTCCAATGCACTCTACCGCAAGGGAGTGGGAAAGGAAAAAACGTAACATGTGCAAGGCTCCACCAGAGTGCTGTGCACTCTGTGGCAGTGGATCAACCATGCCCTTCCCCACAAGCAACTCAACATGCCTTTCCAATCAGCAGATAATTTCAAGGCTAAAAACATCTGGTACAGCAGAGTTTGGGACAACTTATGCAATTTATTTTCTTCTTTACTACATTTCTCCTTATCTTCCTGTCTTTGCTTTCTGTTCATCCACTTCCATGTAAACAACCTCAGCATCTGCTCAGAGTAACACACACAACATTCTGGAGGAACTCAGCAGGTCGGGCAGCATCTGTGGAAAGGAATGAAGAGTCAATGTTTTGGGCCGAGACCCTTCATTAGGATTTTCCCTCAATTTTTCATTCTCTTTTGCTCAGAATCTTGCTGTTTTATATTTGGGACAAGTGTGGCAAAGAAAGATACATTTTTGATCTTTATTTTCCCTTCAGGAAAAGTGAGATTGTTGGGATGTAAAGAAAATCTTGATGCAAGAAAGGGAGATGCAGAAATGAATAAATCAACAACCATAACTTGAACCTTGTCTTAAAATAAAAATTACAGTTCTGCAAACTTCTGGTAAGATGGTGGCCTGCTTGGATGCAGCAGCTTCCAAAGATGTTATTGTCTTTTTTTAAAACATTTTTTATGATCTCAAAACCCAGCTGGACATTGAGAACTTAAATTTCTGCAGGTCTACCCCATCAGCAAGTTGCTCCTTGGCGGAGAAACTGAAGAAGCTGGACTTAGTGCGGATTGTGATGCTGGATGCGTCAGAGGAGTCAGCGCATGAAGATGATGTGCAGCCTAACAGTGAGTGGTCGTCTTAGCCACTGTTCTTATAGTCACACAACCCTGTTGGATATTCTTAATGTGGAATTCTGCAAGTCCGATTCACTGGTTGATTGCTGGACGGAAGGGGAGTTCTGTGGCCTTGGTCGCAGCAAGGAGTAGGTATCAAGCTGCAGTGTCGCCCATTTACAGTCACCTGGGTGGGGGAGGCATCAGAGTTGGGTGCTCCACTGCAGGAGGCAATGTGGTGTGGCCCCCCAGTGTTCTCTCAGCAGAAGACAAGCCATATTGTGTTCGTCTACAGACTGCTGCAACTTTCATGGACTCAGGAACTTGAACTATTTTTTTTCCTAGACTGCATTTTACTGCTACTTTATATGTGCTATATGTACCTTGTACCGTGTATGACCATTGTTACTGCGTTTTGCACCTTGGCCCTGGAGTAACCCTGTTTCAGTACTAAATATATACTACTGGCTCCAATTTTCTTCTAATTTTGTTGTAATTAGGATATAGCATAATATGATATTGCTTTTAGGGAGAGCTGGTAGCCAATGGCATGGATTATCCCATCTTTATTCGGGACCCTCCCTCCTTAAAAAAGCTAGTACAATAATCTACCTATGTCACGAAAGATACTCAGTGGTCACTTTATCAGGTATCTCCTATACCTAATAAACCAGCCATTGTGCATATGTTCATGGTTTTCTGCAGCTGTAGCCCATCCACTTCAAGGTTCAATATGTTGTGCTCTTCTGCCCACCACTGTTGTAATGCATGGTTATTTGAATTATTGTCACCTTCTGTAAGCTTGAACCAATCTGGCTATCCTCCTCTGGCCTCTGTCACTAACACAGCATTTTCACCCACAGAAGTGCCACTCTCTGGGTGCTTTTGGGTTTTTCCATACTATTCTCAGTAAACTCTAGAAACTGTCGTGTATGAAAATCCTAAAAGATCAGCAGTTTCTGAGATACTCAAATCATCCTGTCTGACATCAATACTCATTTTGCACTCAATTTAGATCACATTTCTTCCCCATTATGATGTTTGACCTGGACAATAACTGAACCTCTTGGCAATGTCTGCATGCTTTTTTATGCATTGAATTTGCTGATTAGATATTTGCATTAATGAATAGGTGTACAGGTTTACCTAATGAAGTGGTCACTGAGCGTAAACAGAACTTATTACAAACATTTATAATAATAATAATAATAAATACTTTATTGATCCCAAGCAGGAATTTCGTTTCTTATAGCAGCAGCATTTAAAAACACACCTAGCATTGTGCAGACTTAACTAATAATAAAGAACAGAATAATAATAGATACAATAATAATTTATCAGCGTGCAATAATTTGTAATAATGTGCAATAATAATGTATGAAATAATAAAACAGAGACTATTGTACCATGCTGTGTGCTCTTCTGTCGCACAGAGATGAACTGTTGTATATGCATATTGCACTTGATAGGAAAGATTTTCTGTAATGATCCTTGTGACCGCGGAGTTGAATGAGTCTGTTCGAAAGGGTGCTCCGCTGCTTTTTCAGTAGGTCATGCCTGGATGTGCCAGGTTGTCCAAAATTGATGACAGTTATGGACTATCACTAACTCAAAAGAGTCCAGGTTGTAGCCAAGGATGGATCCAGCCTTTTTGATGAGTTGATTTTGTCTTTTTGCATCACCAGCACTGAGGCTGCTCCCCCAACATAAAGCCACAAGGAAGACTGCAAATCAAATACAAGGAAAAATGAGAAATGCTCTGCAGACCAGGCACTGGTCATGGAGAGAGTAACGGAGTATCTGATTCCTCTTGTGTATCAACTGGATTTCCAGCATTTTGTTTTTACAAAGCTAAAATGCACATGATTGAGCAGGGGTAACTTTTTTACCGCAATGGCACTTACAACTAAATATGTCAGTAGCATTTTTAGAAACTTGGAAAAGGCTCCTATCATTATTTTAAATTGCAATGACTATAAATTCCAGACCAATGGTCTTCAGAACAATTTGCTCCTTGTCTCACCAAATCAGTGGTTCTTAGATTGGTCCTTGCTGCAGTTAATGCTTGGTCCCACATAAAAGCCTGCCAAAAGGAAATCAGGTCATTACTGTTATCAATAGGCCCCTGAGGACAGAACATTTAGACTGAAAATGTTGTGCCAGACCTGAAACACCTATACTTACTGCCACCAAGCCCCAGAGGAAGCTACATTCTGTATTCTATAAGGAAAAAAACTGCATCCAATTGGCTAAATGTAAATAAAAATTCCCGACGTTTAAAAAAAAGTGGAACTTTAACAATAAATGTGAATGGGTGCAACCTCCTCAAACAAGAAATTATCCTGTTCCGGTTAAGTGGGCAATTATTTGACCCTGTTTCTTTGCAGAAACAGCCCCTGCATCATGCCTCAGCTCCATATCTTCTATCCTGACCAGACCCAATTGTCAGCATGAAAACTGCTCGCACTTTTTAAAAGAATGGTATCTGAGCAGGATATTTGCTGTCTTGGAAAGTTGCCATGAAATTACAACCCCTTGGATAGCATCTGGTGCTCTTGCAATTTTTTTTTTGTACCAGGCAAATGAATTTCATCTAAAATTTTGTCACTAGAAGTTTATGGTCTTATGGAAATGTAGTCCCAGTCCTCCATGTAAATTGCTCACCAGTCAATAGAGGCTACTAGGCATGCTCAGTGTCAAAAAAATTACATAAAATGTGTGACTGAAACTATGTACGTGAGTTATAGCTGTGCATGAATGGTGGTTCTTAAATGCTGAGACAGTTTTTATTTGGTTACAGGTAGATGTTTGCATCACCATTTAGTTAAAGAGCCTCCCTTCACCTGGGCTGATGCCAGCCTGTCATGGGTGCAAACCTTATGTTAGACTAGAAACGACCATGCATCCGCTCCTCATTCACTTAGGCACATTGTCCTGTAGCCTCAAGATAAAGGTGAGGCTGAATTCGGAATGTTGTCTGCAGTTCTGATCACCTATCTACAGGAAAAATACCAATAAGATTGAAAGACTGGCCTGTTGCTGGGACTCGAGGACCTGAGTTAAAGAGAAAGGTTGAATAGGTTTGGACTTTATATCCTGGAATGTAAGAGAATGCGGGGAGATTTTGATAGAAGTAATCAAAATTATGTGGCATATAGATAGGGTTAATTTAAGCAGGCTTTTTCTACTGAGGTTGGGTGAAATTAGAACTAGAGGTCATCAGTTAAGAGTGAAAGGTGAAATATTTAAGGGGAACCTGAACGGGCAGTGGTGCAAGTGTGTAACAAGCTGCCAGTAGAAGTAGTGGATGCAGGTTCGAATCAGTGCATGGATGGGAGGAGAATGAAGGGCTTAGGTCTAGGTGTGGGTCAGTGGGCCTAAACAGAGTAACTGTTCAGCAGGGACTAGATGGGCCAAAAGGCCTCTTTCAGTGCTGTAGTGCTCTATGTCTCTATCTGGCCATTTCTTTATCATCATAAACTGTTTTCTGCAGGATCACTGCTTTCTGCAAAATCTTTCATCCATTGACGCTCACTGGAGTATAAGGCACTGACGAGAACTAATTTCAAAGTTTGATTCCACTAATTCCTTAGATCTTCACTTTGGCATGGATGACATTGCTTCATCAAGCAGGGGCCTTGAATATTGTCATTCTGTAGTGGCATAAGCTGTGAATCCTCTTGTCGTGGATTTCCAGCTAGGGATATGAGCATGTCATTTTCTACACCTCATTCTCCAGAGAGAGCTACAAATATTCTGACCAAATATGTGGAGGTGTGGTTACATTCTGCTGGAGCCCTCCTACCTGCCCCAATTCAATAGCTACCATCGGTGCCCAATGTTACTCCTCTAGATGTGCTCAACAATGATATGATCCTACGTACAGAAAGTAGTCCACATGCATGATAAACCAGCCCTCCCCATCCACAGAGATTGAAAGAAGCTCCCATATGTGCACTTGGTGCTCTTCTTGGACAAAACAGTACAGACTTAGATGGTACTGTGAATACTTACTATCATAATTGCTCAGAATCTATTCAAAATGAAAATGAAGTTACAGAAATAATAATTTTTAATTAAAATTATAAGAGAATCACACTTAGACACATACACATATGCACACATGCGCTCATACTCCAATCAAATTTCCACCAGTCGATGCCTAGTACTCTCTGTCATTTTAATGGCACTTGTAGCAGATCGAAACTGGCACAGGGTCTGCAGCCTGATATCCCAGCCTGAAAGCTGGAAAACCTGCAGAAATTAGTTTCGCCCCTTGCAATCCCTGTGGAATCCATTGGTGCAGTGCAGCTGCCCCTGGGTAAGTGCTCTTGATGAGAGGAAGGCAGTGTTACCCCTTCCTCAGCAACTGTGGACAGATAAGACACATTTTCTGTCTGAAATTCCAGGCAGCTTTTGGCAGAAGATTTGTCTCAAAACAACTAATTGACAGTTGAAGATATATGAACAGTTTTTAGTGGGCTTCTTCTCTATGCCTTAAATATATTATATATAATTTTTACATGTGGTTCTGTTGTCCATCAGTTTAATAGTGTTTACAGTGGTGAAACAATTGGATTATATATTAATTCATCATGTTCTAATAGATCGAGCTTTGCACAGTAATTTCAAACCCACTGACCAATAAGTTTGTTAGGGACAAATTCCCTCTGGCCAGTAGTTCTGGCAGTGTAAGGAGTGGGGCCAAGAGTCAAATACAAAATGAAATTGTTGGTCTTAATTACAGGCCTGAAGTTTCCAGCTCAGTTGGGTACATTCCCAAGCACTTGACTTCATGTTATTTTCAAACTTTGAGACATTTACTTCAGCTGAGTGTCTTGTTACTTCGGTGTTCCCCAAAATAAAATAAGATAACTATATAACTATACACAAGTGTTTACTTAAATTAACTTTGGACAGAAATGGTTTACAGTCATGTAATGCAGACATTTGTTCCATATGTCAAGAGCAGTGAGGCCAAGTTCAAAATTAGTGGCAAACTGCTCATACATATCAACAACTTTACACAGATTACAGAAAGTTATCTGGCTAGGCTGTCAGCCTATAAAAGAAACTCAGCTTAAAATATAAAAATTGCAAAAAAATGTGTGTTCTTAAAATGAAATCTGGCAAATAAATCTGTCAGAATACTGAAGAGACTACAGGATGTATACTCCTCTTTCCATCCCCATGGAAGGAATTTTTCTTTGTCTCGTAACTAATTCCTTTTTTTCTAGATTTCCCATGGAAGTCACAGTTCCCAGTAGTTAATGCACTACCTGACAACTAATTAGGCCTGTCCTCATGTAAAAAGTATGCTTCATAAGAGTTCTATAATGACATGGTTATTTATGAATGAGGTTCCCTTGTAAATCCACTGGGTGCCTCATCACCAGGAAAACCAGAGACAATAAAACTGGAAGATGGTAAAAATTTCAACTATTGCATTCCAACTCAGTGGAAAGAGCTAACTTTAGTCTTGCTTTTTTCTGTTTTCTTTTGGATTTCCAGAATTTGTGGTTTTCCTTTTTCAATTTGTTGTCATAGCAGCTACCAGTTATCTATCATTTTACCCCTAACTGACTCATCTGGCTTGCTGGAAATTCTGCAAATGAAGCCAACAGTAGGGCTGTTGCTTTTCTGAGACTCTGGCACTAAGTGGACTAAACTACTGTTTAACAGTATAAAGAAGAACAACTCTAAGCATGGAAAAATGCCCAACTTACCATTGGTTTATGCAATAGCATTAATATATGTATCAACAATATTATAAATTAAGAATACCTTAAATATCTCACGTTTACAAACAACACAGAAAGACATAACCAGTCCTCTAAATCAATGCTGCTTCTCAGAGCAATTCAATCAATCTTATTCCCCATAAACAAGAGAAAATGTGCAGATGCTGGAAATCCGAGCAACACATCCAAAATGCTGGAGGATTTCAGCAGGCCAGGCAGCATCTATGAAAAAAAGTACGGTTGACATTTCAGGCCAAAACCCTTCAGCAGGACCTACAAAATGAATCCTATTCTCCACTTATTTTCCAGTAGCCTATTCTGATTCCATGCCACTCCACTTACAACAGGGGCAGCTTTGCACTTATAAACAGGAAAAAGTTGGCAGATGCTAGAAATCCAAAGCAACTCACACAAAATTCTGGAGGAACTCAGCAGGTCAGGCAGCATCTATGGAAATGAGTAGATAGTCAATATTTCGGGCTGAAACCCTTCTTCAGGACTGAGAAATAAGGGGGAAGATGCCAAACTGTCTTCCTGCTAGCCTCTTCCCCCTCCTCCACCTTTTTACTCTGGCATCTTCCCCCCTTCCTACTCAGTTCTGAAGAAGGGTCTTACCCTGAAACGTTATCCACCATTTTCCATAGATGCTGCCTGACCTGCTGAGTTCCTCCAGCACTTGTGTGTGTTGCTTTGGACTTCAGCCACCAGGGATGTAATAGGATATTAGAGCACGATGGAGGGGGGTGGGGAGGGGGTGATCACTGGGGAACACATATGTAGGAGGCACAATAGTGCAGATGGTGGAGTTACTACTTCACAGCCCCATAATCTTGTCCTTGGATACTATCTATGTGGATTTATCACAATCTCCCTGTAATTGCATGGGTTTTCCAAGGTTGTTCCCAAAGACAATGGGGTGGTCAGTTAATTGGCAATGAAATTGCTGCTAGTGTGCAGGTAAGTAATAGAATATGGATGAGAATTAAGGCTAATATGGAGTGATTAGGTTGCAATGAGCAGGCACAGACTCAGTAAGCTGAAATAGCCTCCTTATGCTGTTAGGAAATATATGATTGAACACCAGCGCAAGGAGAACATGCATATTCCATACATGTGGCACCTAGGTCAGGAACAATCAGGACTGCTGCTGGAGTTCTATGGCAACACTAACTGATGCACCATTACTCTAAATCCTGTTATTCCTTACAATACAATTTGGGTATGTTTGTTGCAAAAACTGTTTATGAGAAGTTAAAGAATTAAAGCTTATAATCAGCCACTCCAGATGCTGTAATTTGCAGTGTTATTAAGGGACAAATGTAAAATGATTTTATTTATCTCTCCTGACAGTTTCACATCAAAATCATCCAGTTGCTGAAGCAACCTCTTACTGGTCATTGCAGTCCAAGTTCCTTCATTACCTCTAAAGAGACACCTTTACTAAACATGTGGAATGTGACTACATTTATTGAGGCAGTGAAACTAAAATTAGTTCCATATTTGTTTCCAAATGTCCTTTAGCCAAAGACAACAAGATTGTCCCACTTCACTGAAATTTGTCTTTCTGTGGATCTCGTAAAGGTCTAGCAATTTGTTTCAGTGCTAGATTGCTCCATTGCCAAAAGTGCTTTTCTTTAGATGAATGTTCACAAGTTAATTGCAGATGGAGAAGCTCATCTTAATTTATGATGTAAGAAGATCATTACTCCCTTCTCTTGCAACAACCAGTTATATTTTAATTATGCCTCCACTGCTCTTTCAGGAAGTTTAGTTCACATTTTGATCACAGTGTGCAGAATAAAAATGACCCCATCTTACTTTGAACTTTAATCTTAATGCACTATTCAACTTCAAGTCATCTCCTGTGTTAACTATTTCTGTACCTTTAACCCTCATGCACAAAATTATTTCTCAGATTCCTCTCATCTAAGATATAAAACTAGTGGACTAACATTTCTTTAGCAGCCACTCTGCTCTTGTTACAAACATGATGTTACAATTATTAAAGTTGCCTAAAGTAACAGTTTATAAACCAAAGCAAAATACAGTCCTTCAATTTCAACCAAAGATTTTTCATTTAAGGTAAAACTCAGTTCATAGGTGCTTGAGGACAAAGTTGGTCCAGTGTGTCAGTCATGCTGTTATGTGACTGAGATATATGGTGCAAGCTTGACAAGCTGAATTGGTCCAGTTCATCACAAGTTTTCCACCATAATGCCCCTTAAGTGTGATGCTCATGAGAATTAAATTTCTGACGATTGCTACCTTATGAAAATAAGATAAGAAATTGGAGAAGTAGTATGCCATCCATCCATTTAAGCCTTCCTTACCATTCATCAGGATTATGCCTGACGTTCTACATTCAACTCATTTTCCGGTACTTCCCCTATATCCTTTGTCTCCCTTGTTATACAGAAATCTATAATTTTGAATAAACTCAATGACTGAGCTTTCATAATCATCTGGGGGTGGGGGGAGAATTATAAAGTTTCATGACCCTCTTAATGAACAATTTTCTCCTCGTTTCAGTCCTAAATATCCCACCATTTATCTGACACACAAACCCTTCATTCTTGATTCCTCAGCCAGGCAAAACATCCTCCCAGCTTTCAATTATTCAAGCCCTTAAGAATTTCTAGAAATTTCACTAACATCTTTCCTCATTCTTCTGTACTCTAGTGAATGACTTAAACTTGAAAAAACATACAAAGTACTTAAGTTTACCTCTCTAAAACCTTCGCCAAGTGGCAGTTTCATATTTTGCGGTGTTTCATAGCAAATCTTTATTTTCAGCGTGTAGAGTGGCATGAGGGATCAGATTGGTAAGGGACTGTGGATTTGCAGATCTTGAGCACAAGATCCATCTTCTCTTATGGTTAGGTGGACACATCAACAGTGAGTGTCCTGATGAAGGGTCTCGGCCCAAAATGTCAACAGTTTACTCTTCTTCATAGGTGTCACCTGGCCTGCTGAGTTCCTCCAGCATTGTGTGTGTATTGCTAGCACTGAGTGGGAGTTCAAGAGCTAAGCAAGTGTGAACACAGCTTGACTGCTGAGTTTCAGGTGATCTTGGTTCTAGAGACGTTGAAGATAGTTCATTAGCCCATTATTTCTGAAGGTTAGCTTTGCTCCAGTGGGAGATATATTCAATATTGTAACAAGAGAGATTCTGAAAAGTTTCAGGGTAATGATGCAACTTGTTTTACTCCAGTTTTTATTGAGATTGGTCCTGTTACACAAGTAATTTTTACTGAGATTGGTCCTGTTGCAGGCTCACTGGTTGTTGTGGAGCTAACGTAAGATAGAGATAAATTTTTATGGGAAGCCCGATTTGGGGAAGGTTTTCTTCAGTGCTTCCTAACGGATCATGTAAAAGGCTTTACTGGGATTAGGGAAAACCATGTGCTTCAGCCTGACTATTTCCTGGACTTGCAGTGTCTTGAATATCATGTCCTCTGTTCTTCTCAATGGGCAGAATTCACAGTTGTAATTCAAGCAGCAGTTATTTGGTGACTGAATGGAGGTGTTGCACACTGTAGAATCAATTGCACCGAGATCAATCTTTAATGTTAATACATTATGTTGGTTCAATGGTGATTACCGTTTCTATTATCCTCCATGCCCTGTTTATAACTGAAACCCCTGAATAAGGTTCTGAATTCCCACTCATAACAACATTAATCAAAGCCAAAGTCAAAATACTATTATTATCAGAGTATGTGTACTATATACAGCCTTGAGATTCGTCTGTTTAAAGGCAGCCACGAAACAAGGAAACCCAATAGAACCCACTAAAAAAAGACCATCAAACACCCAATGTGCAGAAAAAAAAGCAAACTGTGCAAATAGCAAAAGCAAGCAAACAACTGAAGTTCACGAATGTGAAACCACAGCTACGAGTCCACATCACTGCAGCAGATCTAGTAGTTAGTTACAGGCCACAGCTTCAATTCAGCACAGAGATGAGTAAACCTCATGGAGCAGTGAGCAGAATAGCAGGCCTATCCCTAGCCTCCGGCCCCAACACCCTGACCTTTTCAATCTTGTCCGCTCCTTCATCCAAACTTTGATTCATTCCTTGCTCTCAGGCCTGGGCCCTGCTGATTTGAGACGCTCTCGGGCCTGGGTCCCACTGCCTCGATTGGGCCCATACCCAACCTTTCCAATTCGACCTGGCGCTTAAGCCGATCAAACCTCGGGTCTTTCCTCACTTTCAGGCCCAGGCCCAGGTGCCGCCGCCTTGAGTCTGCTTGCCTATGGTTGCCTCACCTCAGTTCTGCAAGTCCGCTCCAGCAATGCCAAACATTAGATCATTGCCTCGCTCTCGGACCTGGGCCCCACCACCTAGATTTGGACCATAGATGCCACGACACAACTATCTCTGATAGTTATGAAGGCTCTGAGTGCAAGAAAGTGTTTTCAAATGCATCCTTTTCAATTTTAGCCAAGGACACCATTCTACATGTCTGTGTGGTGTTATGAAAAATTGTTTTTCCCGTGCTTAATGAAGTTCAGACGTTTTGAGATCGGATTTCAATGGCTTTACTTTTTGGCAGTCATACTTCTGCCTCACAAAACTTACATGGGAAATAATGAATTCAAGTGGAAAGTAGGAAGAAGAGCTGCTTGCGTGACACTTGGTGCATCTGTTTTGAATGAGTATTTTGGCCTGGAGATCCATCAATGCAACATCCGCTTTAGAGACAGAACATAAATCTTTATGCTTGCAATATGGTGGATGGTGAGTGGACACAGTCCATGCCAGAAACTCATCCGTTACTGCTTTGGCAAAAGGTATGGTGTAAGGGTCCAGGGCTGATGGTTTAGGTGACTTGTATATGCAAGTAAGATGTGTCATGCTTTTCTCAGTGCCCCTTCCTGAAATTAGACAGCAGTGAATACTGCAAATCCATTTACAGTCAGGACAAACAAGTCTTCAAGTAAGGTAACTGGTTCATAGACTGGAAGTCACTATCAAATCTATAAAGTTTCAAAAGGAAACGTGGAACCCAGGAGGGGAGGTGTAGGCATCTTCACTCCAAATCCAGAGAAATGCCAAAGGCCATTACTGACCCCTGACCCTCCAGTCATCATGCCTCAATTGCCTCAATGTTCTTAACTGCATTCCTCGTTTCTTGATTAATTCAATTCCTCACTCAATCGCCAACCCTCTACTCTTAAGATATACACTCAACACTTAACTGCGGCTCACGGCACAGAGCTGCTATGGAATTCACATCTCTGGCCTGTTTTAAATGAGGCCAAATATCAAGTGTGCTTCAATCCAACATGTTCCAACTTTTCTTGATTGCTTCAACATGCACTCCAATTTCAGCCCGACTTTGGATTCAGTCCAGAATACAATGGAATTTAAAAAGCCACCTCAAATCCATTTATAGGGGTACAGACTCAGTGTAAAATCAATTTAAATACCAATTCAAGTCAAATTATGCTATTCTTCCTGACACTAAATTTATTATTGATAATATCTAGATATACATGATGAAGCAAAATAACCAGCAACTGAAGCCTAAGCTGCCAAAAGCTGAAGACTACTGCATGTGACTTTCTATCCATGGATCCATGTCCTCACGAGCTTGGCTCCAGACATCAACTCACATTTGTTTCCCAGGTAATAATGCTGGAGGGCAACATATACCTGTGATTGGGATATTTGTACAAACTGAAACTTACATAGAAGTTGTTACATAGAAGCATAGAAAATAGGTGCAGGAGTAGGCCATTTGGCCCTTCGAACCTGTACCGCCATTCAGTATGATCATGGCTGATCATCCAACTCAGAACCCTGTACCAGCCTTCCCCCTGATCCCTTTAGCCACAAGGGCCATATCTAACTCCCTCTTAAATATAGCCAATGAACTGGCCTCAACTGTTTCCTGTGGCAGAGAATTCCACAGATTCACCACTCTCTGTGTGAAGAAGTTTTTCCTAATCTCGGTCCTAAAAGACTTCCCCTTTATCCTCAAACTGTGACTCCTCATTCTGGACTTCCCCAACACTGGGAACAATCTTCCTGCACCTAGCCTGTCCAATCTCTTTAGGATTTTATATGTTTCAATAAGATCCCCCCTCAATCTTCTAAATTCCAACGAGTATAAGCCTAGTTGATCCAGTCTTTCATCATATGAAAGTCCTGCCATCCCAGGAATCAATCTGGTGAACCTTCTTTGTACTCCTTGTTGAACCCACAGAGGCGTTGTTTCCAGAGGCCCTCGAGGTATTCATTTGTTTTTAGTTGTTATTCACAGGAATTCCGTGTCCCCTTCACATGGGAAGACTCGGTATGTCTGTAGCGTTACATCCATATGAAGAAAGTTTTTTTAAAGTTCCATTTTGTGGTATGGGATCAATAGGGAATAGTTTCAGGTGGAATCTAATTCTGTCTCATTTCCGTATCTTCTGGCATCAATGAATCCTGTTGCTTTCAATGGCAGGCTTTGGTTGAATGCCATACTCTATATAGAACATCGTTCTCAGTCCCTCCAACTTTATAACCAATAAGCAACACAACAAGGTGAATAGAGGAAGTAAAATAGCTGAATCCTGTTGCTAAGAAAGGTGTTGCTTTGGAACATGCAGCACATACATTGCTCATGTCTATAGAAGTGGCTGCCTTTCTAGTTTAACGTCCTCTTGTAAAGGGGTTTGGATGAAATGAAGGGGAAAGCAAAGAAGTAGGTGAGAGTTTCAGTTCCAATGGCAGAGCAAGGCTTACAATACTGCCAAAAGTTTTATAGCTCAACAGCAAAACGGATCTTCAAAGTCAGTGACTTTTCAGATTAAAGAAACAGCGAAGAGCAGATTTCATAAAATATAGAACATAGAAAAGTACAGCACATTACAGGCCCTTTGGCCCACAATGTTGTGCCGACTCTCAAACCCTGCCTCCCATATAAGCCCCTACTTTAAATTCCTCCATATACCAGTCTAGTAGTCTCTTAAACTTCACAAGTGTATCTGCCTCCACCACTGACTCAGGCAGTGCATTCCACGCACCAACCGCTCTCTGAGTGAAAAACCTTCCTCTAATATCCCCCTTGAACTTCCCACCCCTTACGCAAAAGCTATCTCCTCTTGTACTGAGTAGTGGTGCCCTGGGGAAGAGGCGCTGGCTGTCCACTCTATCTATTCCTCTTAATATCTTGTATACCTCTATCATGTCTCCTCTCATCCTCCTTCTCTCCAAGCTCTAAACCAGGCAGCATCTTGGTAAATCTCCTCTGTACCCTTTCCAATGCTTCCACATCCTTCCTATAGTGAGGCGACCAGAACTGGACACAGTATTCCAAGTGTGGCCTAACCAGAGTTTTATAGAGCTGGCGGAGAATCTCACCTGGTCCCTCAACACCAGCTCCATAGCAAAGAAAGCCCAGCAGCGTCTCTACTTTCTGCGAAGGCTGAGAAAAGTCCATCTCCCACCCCCCATCCTCACCACATTCTACAGAGGTTGTATCAAGAGCATACTGAGCAGCAGCATCACTGCCTGGTTCGGAAATTGCACCATCCCGGATCGCAAGACCCTGCAGTATATAGTGAGGTCAGCTGAGAAGATCACTGGGGTCTCTCATCCTGCCATTAGAGACATTTACACCACACGCTGCATCCGTAAAGCTAACAGCATTATGAAGGACCCCACATACCCCTCATACAAAACCTCTTCTCCCTCCTACCATTTGGCAAAAGGCACTGAAGTATTCGGGCTCTCACGACCAGACTATGTAACAGTTTCTTCCCCCAAGCCATCAGACTCCTCAATACCCAGAGTCTAGTCTGACACCAACCTACTGCCCTCCACTGTGTATATTGTCTTGTTTATTATTTATTGCAATGCTTGCACTGTTTTGTGCACTTTATGCAGTCCTGGGTAGGTCTGCAGTCTAGTGTAGTTTTTGTGTTGTTTTATGTAGTTCAGTGTAGTTTTTATATTGTTCATGTAGCACCATGGTCCTGAAAAACTTTGTCTCATTTTTACTGTGTACTGTACCAGCAGTTATGGTCGAAATGACAATAAAAAGTGACCTGACTCGACTTGATTTGACTTGCAACATTACCCCATGACTCTTAAACTCTATCGCTCGACTTATGAAAGCTAACACCCCATAAGCTTTCTAAACTACCCTCTCTACCTGTGAGGCAACTTTCAGGGATCTGTGGACATGTACCCCCAGATCCCTCTGCTCCTCCACACTACCAAGTATCCTGCCATTTACTTTGTACTCTGCCTTGGAGTTTGTCCTTCCAAAGTGTACCACCTCACACTTCTCCAGGTTGAACTCCATCTGCCACTTCTCAGCCCACTTCTGCATCCTATCAATGTCTCTCTGCAATCTTTGACAATCCTCTACACTATCTACAACACCACCAACCTTCGTGTCGTCTGCAAACTTGTCAACCCACCCTTCTACCCCCACATCCGGGTCGTTAATAAAAATCACGAAAAGTAGAGGTCCCAGAACAGATCCTGTGGGACACCACTAGTCACAACCCTCCAATCCGAATGTACTCCCTCCACCATGACCCTCTGCTTTCTGCAGGCAAGCCAATTCGGAATCCACCTGGCTAAACTTCTCTGGTCCCATGCCTTCTGACTTTCTGTATAAGCCTACCATGTGGAACCTTGTCAAATCCCTTACTAAAATCCATGTAGATCACATAACTACACTACCCTCATTTATATGCCTCATCACCTCCTCAAAGAACTCTATCAGATTTGTTAGACACGATCTGCCCTTCACAAAACTATGCTAACTGTTCCTGATCAGACCATGGTTCTCTAAATGCCCATAGATTCTATCTCTAAGAATCCTTTCCAACAGCTTTCCCACCACAGACGTAAGGCTCACTGGTCTATAATTACCCGGACTATCCCTACTACCTTTTTTGAACAAGGGGACAACATTCACCTCCCTCCAATCCTCCAGTGCCATTCCTGTAGACAACGAGGACAAAGATCCTAGCCAGAGGCTCAGCAATCTCTTCCCTCACCTCGTGGAGCAGCCTGGGGAATATTCCGTCAGGCCCCCAGGGACTTATCCATCCTAATGTATTTTAACAACTCCAACACCTCCTCTCCCTCAATATCAACATGCTCCAGAACATCAACCTCACTCATATTGTCCTCACCTTCATCAAGTTCCCTCTCATTGGTGAAAACCGAAGAGAAGTATTCATTGAGGACCTCGCTCACTTCCACAGCCTCCAGGCACATCTTCCCACCTTTAATTGGTCCTACCTTCACTCTTGTCATCATTTTGTTCTTCACATAATTGAAGAATGCCTTGGAGTTTTCCTTTACCCTACTTGCCAAGGCCTTCACATTCCCCCTTCTTGCTCTCCTCAGCCCCTTCTTAAGCTCCTTTCTTGCTACCCTATATTCCTCAATAGACCCATCTGATCCTTGCTTCCTAAACCTCATGTATGCTGCCTTCTTCCACCTGACTAGATTTTCCACCTCACCAGTCACCCAAGGTTCCTTCACCCTACCATTCTTTATCTTCCTCGCCGGGACAAATTTATCCCTAACATCCTGTAAGAGATCCCCAAACATCGACCACATGTCCATAGTACATTTCCCTGCAAAAACATCATCCCAATTCACACCCGAATGTTCTAGCCTTATAGCCTCATAATTTGCCCTTCCCCAATTAAAAATTTTCCTGTCCTCTCTGATTCTATCCTTTTCCATGATAATGTCAAAGGCCAGGGAGCGGTGGTCACTGTCCCCCCCCGATGCTCACCCACTGAGAGATCTGTGATCTGACCCAGTTTGTTACTTAATACTAGATCTAGTATGGCATTCCCCCTAGTCGGCCTGTCAACATATTGTGACAGGAATCCATCCTGGACACACTTAACAAACTCTGCCCCATCTAAACCCTTGGAACTAATCAGGTGCCAATCAATATTAGGGAAGTTAAAGTCATCCATGATAACAACCCTGTTATTTTTTCACCTTTCCAAAAACTGCCTCCCAATCTGCTCCTTGGTATCTCTGCTGCTACCAGGGGGCCTATAGAATACTTCCAATAGGGTAACTGCTCCCTTCCCGTTCCTGACTTCTACCCATACTGACTCAAAAGAGGATCCTGCTGCATTACCCACCCTGTCTGTAGCTGTAATAGTATCCCTGACCAGTAATGCCACTCCTCCTCCCCTTTCTCCCCCCTCTCTATCCCTCTTAAAGCACTGAAATCCAGGAATATTGAGAATCCATTCCTGACCTGGTGCCAGCCAAGTCTCTGTAATGGCCACTAAATCATAATTCCATGTATGTATCCAAGCTCTGAGTTCATGACCTTTGTTCCTGATGCTTCTTGCGTTGAGGTACACACACTTCAGCCCTTCTACCTTACTACTTTTGCACCCTTTATTCTGCTTCTCTTTCCTCAAAACCTCTTTATATGTTAGATCTGGCTTTACTCCATGCACTATACTTGCAGTTCTCGCATGACCTTTATCCTCCTTCACCTCACTATCTGCTCTAACACTCTGGTTCCCCTCCCCCTGCAAATCTAGTTTACACCCCCCGGAGCAGAACTAGCAAACCTTCCTGCAAGGATGGTAGTCCCCCTCCAGCTCAGGTACAACCCATCCCGTCGGAACAGGTCCCACCTTCCCTGGAACAAGGCCCAATTGTCCAGAAACATGAAGCCCTCCCTCCTGCACCAACTCCTTAGCCACATATTTAGCTGCATTATCTTCCTATTTCTAGCTTCTCTGGCACGTGGCACAGGTAGCAATTCTGAGATTGCAACCCTGGAGGTCCTGTCCTTCAACTTTGCACCTAACTCCCTAAACTCTCTTCGCAGGACCTCCTCCTTTTTCCTATCCATGTCATTGGTCCCTACTGGACCACGACATCTGGCTGCTCACCCTCCTTCCTGAGAATACCGAGAACCTGATACGAGATATCGTGGACCCTGGCACCAGGGAGGTAACAGACCATCCGGAGTTCTCAATCTCTCCCACAGAACTTTTTATCTGTCCCCCTAACTATCGAATTCTCTATCACCACTGCTCTTCTCTTTTCCCTCCTTCCCTTCTGAGCTGAGGGTCCAGTCTCGGTGCCAGAGACACAACCACTGCAAGTTGTCCCTGGTAGGTCATCCCCATCAACAGTACCCAAAACAGTACACTTATTGTTGTTGGGAACGGCCACAGGGGTGCTCTGCTCTTTCTGTCTGTTCCCCTTTCCTCTCCTGACAGTCACCCAGCTACCTGCCTCCTGACTTTTAGGGGTGACTATCTCCCTGTAACTCCTGTTTATTTCTGCCTCTGCCTCATGAATGATCTGAAGCTCATCCAGCTCCAGCTCCAGTTCCTAACTTGGTTTGTCAGGAGCTGCAGCTGGAAGCACCTTTTACAGGTGTAGTCATCAGAGGCAATTGTGCTCAAGCTGTGCAATAGCATGTTGCAAATCTCCAACCCAATTTAACCATACTATTACAAGCATGTTCTGAACAAAAGGCAGCACACCTCCATATTACACAGCTTGTCTTTATATTGAGCCCCATGTATCCCTAAATTAGCTCCCCCTGATGATGGAGTGTCATAGTATGGGAACAAACCCTTCTGCCCAACTCATCCATGTTGACCAAGGTGCCTTCCTGAGCTAGTCTTATGTGCCTGCATTTATTCCATATCTATCCAAATCTTTCCTTTCCATGAACCCATCCAAGCGTCTTTTAAAAGTTATAATTATACCTATCTCGACCACTTCCTCTGCCTCCTCTTTCCATAAAACCCACCGTCAACTGTGTGAAAAATTACCCATTTAAATATTTCCACTCTCACTTTAAACCTATATCTTCAGTTTTAGACTCCCTTACTTTGAGGAAAAGACTGACCATCCAGCTCACCAACGCCCCTCATGTTTTTATAGACCTCAAGAAGGTCATAATTCTGTCTCCTTTGCCCCAGGGGAAACAATCTCGGCCAGTGTTCTAACTCAAAGAGATCAGCCTTGCCTCCTAAGGTACAAAGTTACTGCTTGAAACAGTACAGACTGAGCGAATAACTGAAACTTCAAAGCAGGCAATAGAGGGTGGGATGCTGTCAGTGATGCACACTTTCAAATGAGGTGGTAAAGCATCTGCTTATTCAGGTGGTAGTAATAGAATGCATGGATCTATACAAGGAGCAGGGAATTCTCCTGGCTAATGTCCACTAATTACAGAGGACTCCTATTGTTTCACAGACTTTTGCCATAAATATCTCAATGGAACAAATCTGTTTTGTTGTCCTGGTTGACGCTCCAATATAGTTAGCCGAGCAGCTTAAGCTTTGATTAGTTGTAACTCTGTAGGTCCTTAGGATCTTGCAGTAATAAACTGCAGTTGTGTTTTGTTTAGAGCGTATTTCAGCACATAGACAGTTAACTTTCCTGAGAATGTTAGATGTAAAGGATAGGATTTTTTTTCAGCTTAATGCTGATATGCAACCAGTCAGTAATCAGTCAGCAACAGCTGATAAATGCAAAGTAAATGATTCAACGTGAGGTCAAAAAGAAGCACTTAACTAATAAACCAGAAGATGGATTAATATTTTTAGAGTATAACTATATTTTTCATCACTAGAAAAGCAAGTAACAGTCAGGAAAGAGGTGGGGGTAATGGACTGACCTTGTCTTTAGTTAACTTTAGGCCTTTAAAAAATGCGTCTTGAGCAGGGACAGGAAGTCCCCTAGCAGACAGAGTGTCTGCTAGCCCGTAATGTTTGGCACAGTGGAACGCTCTGTTCAATGCCACCGACAAGGAAGAATTCCAAACAAAAAGCACAAGACTCCGGAAAAAGGAGGAAGAAAATTGGGATCTGACTCCTACAATCTTGCAGAAATGCTCATTTTTATGTTCCAAAAAGTTAAGACTTTGAAGTCTTGGAATCAGCTGGGAATTCTCAGTAAGATTTCCTTGCAGAACTCTGATGAGTTTAGCAATTTTTTTGCAACAATGATTTATAATTCAATTCTGCAGACTTGTAGCCAAGGCACTTGTTGGAAATTTACCAGATTCCTACCTGATGAACTGAGAGCTAGATTATTCACTGATAAATCCAGAAAAGAAGACAGCAATAAAACCCAAAACATTATGATACTTTTTCTTACAGCAGAATTTGTTTTAATGTTTCAATCCATTTTTGCCTAAAGTTTTAATCTGGGGATGGAATAATTACAATTATGTGTAAGTTATCTCTCTACCTTTGCTGACTTAAAGCAGCACTACCCAGTTTATGTGGAGTTATTTCCGTAGTTCCTGTTTTACAAATTGGACACATTGATAAATTGGAAAGCTCGGAGAAAGAGAAGTGCAAATGTGTTCTGCACTGGCAGAGGCACACATGGTTTGAGAATTCTGCTTTCATCTCCTCCATTAATTCATTGTGCTTCCTGGGTATCTGTGGTTTGGCAGGAAGTTCTGGCCATTTTGACATTCCATTGAAACTACCCTTTACTTTAATTATTTCACCAAAAATTAAAATAGCTGGTATGCAGGGAGATTTTTGATGACATTGAGATCAAACTACTAGCAACAGCTGTTCCACACAGCACGGGGAGATTGGCCTAGTTTGAAATATTTCATGATGTCTTAAGCTATTAACATTAACATGCCTGTTTTCCTGCTGAATATAATACAGCAGAATATGGTGTGCATTATACCTTCTCTTTAGGTATGATATTGGTAAACTGTTGATCTCTTTAACAGAGGGTTTGATACAGTTGAACCAATTGCCAAATTAGGCAGGTCCATATTTAAGGTTCCTGGGTCGACTGCACCCTTGAAGGCCTTTGAGAGGTTGTAATAAAGCTCTGTCATTCCCTTCACGATCACACAGTCACACACACACACACACACACACACACACACATACACACACACAATAAATCAGTAACAGTCTTTCAGGATTTAATTGAAAATCAGGACAGGAAATTGAATTCTTTCTTCAGATGAGAAGTCTGCGTATGCAGAACAGCCACAAAAAAAAAGCTTTATTCAGATGAATAACTGGAAATATTATAACAGCACCTTTGCTACCAGAGGGACAGCCTCAAGTTGAACTAAATTCGTTGTAAACCTGGCCTGGTACTCATTCTAGAGCTGGCCCTTCTTAATTTACGCCTCCCCTGCAAAGACTGTCTTAAGTCTATAACATTTCCCACCTCATACTTGTTTTAGCAAATCGACTTCAGAAACTTTGTTTTTCATTTTGTTACCTCCAAACCTCTTATTGGACTTGTACGCTTTAGCTCTTCCTTCATTCTATTCCAGTCAATTGGAATAGAATGTGCCCTGGTCACCAATCAGTTCTAATTTAACATTCTCACCCTAAATCCAATTTACTAATGCTCTGAAACTTTCCAAGCTCTGTAATCTCTTTATTCTACAGGATTGAGTTAAATCATCCCCCAACAGCCATCCCCTTTTCTCCCTGCACCAAAAATTTTCCATTTCTAGGACTCCAACACTTTGGCTTTTTGCTTACTGTCGAGGTGTCATATCAATGATCTATCTGCAGCGTAGAGTTTATTTTAATTTTCTCTTTGATCACTATGTCATTGTTTGGTGGAGGAGGGTCTTGGGTATGCCATGCTAATGAAGAGAGCACATAGCAACCTTCCCCAGGAGCTGTTCAGATAATCAAGTTGCAAGATCCAAAGGAAATAATATTATTGCTCTTTGTAGAACACAGCCTTGCAAAAAACTAATGCCTTCAGCAGTCCAAGGACAGTCAAAGGAGAAACCAGAAGTGCATCGTTGATTATGAATTACTGGCCAAGATAAAATAAGAGGCCTTGGACATACGTGAAGAATCAGAGAACCAGCAGTCAGGCAGTGGCAGTATCAAACGGTCTGAGATTTTTGAGAATCAGGGGAAAGAGAGGAGGACTGGGATTGAGACAAAATAGTCCAAAGGGAACCAGGAACAGAGAGGCTGTAGGAAAGGATGGAAGAGTGGTGGATCCTGACCCATCATTGCAGCAAGAACTGAGGAGGAGGACTAGTGATAAGACAAAATATGGAGAAGGACTGGGGATGAGGCAAAATAGTCTTGAGGGGAGCAAGGAACTGAGAGGCTGTAGGAAAGGATGGAAGAGTGGTGGATCCTGACCCATCATTGCAGCAAGAACTGAGGTGGAGGGGAGAGGAAGGTGTGGGGTGACTGGTGTGGAGGCAAAAATAATATAAAAGAAGGGTATAAGTTACTCATAATTCAAAGTACAGTTTTCGTTAAAATAGTTAAAAACGTATCTCTAAAAAAAAGCTGGATAAAGACAGATGGTGACAGAGCAGAGAAGCGGAGTCCAGGAATGACAGAGCCAGATGGTGGCTAGAGCTCGCAATTACATCATGGCAGCCAATTGTTTACATAGGAAAGTTGCCATTATAAATATCTACATACTATTTTAGTGTTGCAAATGGTGATTGAGAAGAAAATTAGCCAGCAATGATGATAACAAGATTCACATGCCTGTGCAAACATTTTAAGATACAGATATGTATTTATCTTCAGAAGCCAACCAGTGCTGGTGGGAAAGTGCTTTGCATCATGTGTGGATCTATCTGGTCCCAGCTTTGAGCCTAGATTTTTAGGGACCAAACCTTAATTTAATCCCCCCCCTCCCACCTCCCACCTCCCACCTCCCACCTCCCACTACCCTGTGATTTCCAAACTAAATCAAGTCAGAATCAACCCAGATGCTCATCCTTGCTGTTACGTGGTTGATTATCAGGCTCTAATAAAAAATTAAAGTGTATCATATATTTTATAAGATGATTTAATTCTTGTACGTGCAGACTTTATTGTGGTATTATGTATCATCTGTTTCTATTTATCTTGATTATAAGCATGCTTTTTTTAATCCAGTCCCAAATGTTTTCATATGAGGATGTCAGGCCTGATATTTTAGCTTCAATGCATGTGAACTGACTGTTCCAAATAAGAGAATGCTAGTATTTTGTGCCAAGGGTGGTGTGGTGAGGGGGTGGCGTGGTGGGGGCAGTTACGGCATCCATTGCATAAATCTACCACTTGATTAATTTGAAACACATGATATGACCAAACTTTTAAAAAAATGTTATAACTCCTGTCATCCATCACTGTATTCAGTACTTCCTCGGTACCTTCCTCCTTCAAATGTTGGCAACAAAAACAAAAACTACTTGACTTTCTTTTAACTGATTAGTGGCTATTAGCTTTACTGCCTTATCAGCTTTACCTGAATCAAGTTTTAACAGACTCACTAAAACAACACTTCCAACGTCCAGGTCAAATGGAAGACAGTTCCTTTTTGGGTGGATAAAATGGACTGTTTAAATGTCACCAAGTTAGTCTTATGGATTCGGGATTTCTGTTCCATGATTTATGGTAATATTGAATAAGGACAAATCACCTTGTGTCAAATGTTGAAACTGACAAAAACAGAACACTTATTAACTGACAATGATTTGACAAGTATCAAATAGAAACATGGTAACCAAAGAACAATTTTTTAAATTACATTTGATTGTTATTAAAGTCTACACTCAAGTATGATGCTTCCATGAATGAAGATGCAGACTGGGTTTCACTTGTGATATAAACAACTGAAGAAAATACAGAAAAGTCAACCTCCATAAAGAAAAATGCACACTAACATTTGGTTGTGAATCCTTTTCAATGATCTAATTCTGAAGTGGTGAACAAGTCAGTTATATTTCTGGCACAATCAAAGGCAAAGTAAGAAACAATTTGTGTTGGTGATCATACGTTTATGATAATGTTGGAAGACAATTGCGTGACCCACGCCACATCTTAGAAAACATGATGTTGAGGGTTAACACAAACACGAGGAAACCTGCAGATGCTGGAAATTCAAGCAACACACATCAAAGTTGCTGGTGAACGCAGCAGGCCAGGCAACATCTCTAGGAAGAGGCCAAAACGTCGACTGTACCTCTTCCTAGAGATGCTGCCTGGCCTGCTACGTTCACCAGCAACTTTGATGTGTATTGTTGAGGGTTAAGATAGGGCTGGTCATGAGGGATACAGTAATGCTGTTTCATTTTACATAGATTGATCAGTGAAGGTGTAAATGGAGAGCCCTGTTGGAACCACAAGGTAGATCATATATGATAATTTAACCCAATCCCAACTGTTCCCTAGCCACAACAATCTGCCTTACACTAATGAAAGGAGTAACATATCTCTACTTTTTTTTTAAACAAGGTCACTGAATATATTAGTTGCATATATGCATATTGTCTGCTTTGTCTCAGCCAGAAAACTTGTCTGACATCTTCTTTCCTTCTTCATTGTAGTACTGAAATAGTTAAACACAAAAAAAGGATTAATTTAGGAAAAATATCCTTCCTTATTCTCTAAAAAGTAACATTGATAATCACATTAACCATGTCCATGAAAAACAGAAAGATTACACCTTTATTACCAAGGAAACAATGAGTAAAATGTACAGAATGGAAATGATTTAATGAGAAGAAACCAACTGCATCCTACACCACATTAGAATCATTTGTTCATCCATCTTTCAGTCTGTTTGCCAGAATAAATTAAAAAAATCTTTAAGATATTAGAGTTAAAGGGGAGTAAATATTGAAGACAATCCACAGTCATTTTATGATATAATAGTTCAATTTTAGTAAAAGTGAATAATCTTTTCTCATTAATACATGGATGCAATTGGTGCCAGACTGCCTTCATCAAAGTAGTGTCCTGTACACCATGAACACATGGCTCTTTTGGCAATTATGTTGCTAGAAGAAGTCTGTTTGAGAACGTAGCCAAATTATGAATCAGGATACATTTTACTTTAAATAATGAATGCAAATCCATTTGAATTTTCAAGGTAAAAGCATTCCCCTCAAATTATCATTGATTTATAATGGATAACAAAAATTGAAACACATGTAAAAAAAAATGTTTGATTAAACAGACTAAAAACATCCTTTTTATTCCCAAACTGTTAAAACCTTCATTTTAATGGAATATCAGTATCTTAAAAATAAGCAAAAGAATAACAAATAAAAACAAAAAAAGAAATAAAAATAACAAAAAGTTTTGCTCCCCTAAATTCATTGCTCTAAACTTACATCAAAGGAATAAAAACATGCTAAACAGAATCAGAATCAGAATTAGGTTTATTATCACCGTCCCATATGATATGATTTTTTTTTGTTTTGTGTTGTTCTGAGCCACACAGTTATGAATGGAGAGAGGGTATAACAGTGGGCGAAGCATATACCCTTGAAGTGTGTCTGTGTTGATTCTAAGTGAGTAGGTGACATTATCACTGATCAGTACTGAACTATGATCTCCTGATGAGCAAGTCGAGGGTCCTGATACAGAGGTAGGTACAGAGGTCCAGGTTTAGAAGCCTGTTGATTAATACAGAGGGATGATTGTATTGAACTGTAATGCATAAGTAGCAGCCTGACATATGTTTTGCTGATGTCTAGATGTTCCACAGCAGATTAGAGAGCCAGTGAGACCCTTTTGTGGTGGTAGATGAATCGCTGTGGGTCCGGATCCTTGCTCAGGCAGGAGTTACTTCTAGCCATAACTATGCTCTCAAAGCACTTCAACATGGTAGATGTGAGTGCTACCAGTCGATAGTCATTGAGGCAGTTCACTCTGCTCTTCTTGGCCACCAGTATGATTGCTGTCTTTTTGAAATGGGGGGAAACTGAGACTGCAGAAGTGAGAAGTTGATCATGTCCTTGAACATCAGACAGTTGATCGGCACATGTTTTCAGTGGTATAATTATTTTGCAAAAGGTCACATAGATAAAATAAAATACAATTCAACAAATACTTAAAAGAAAGGCAGGTTTACAACTGTAACACATTGGAAATCATTCAGGTCTTTGACTCTAGATGAATTTTTTAGTCCAGCACTTTAGTCACTGAGTGGTGCCCTCCAAGATCTTGTGCTTTACGGTGACTTGCTTTTTTGATTACTTGTTCCATATTTTCCTTTTATGTTTTTCTGAAATTTGGGGACCTTAGTCTGGCTCTATATGATATTTTCCTAGCTCTGCCAATAGTATTTTAGTATTTGAATAATCCCTTAATATTTCAAACACTTAAGAGTTTCACAAGTAGGCCAAATGTGAAACTCTTAAGTGTTTGAATTATTAAGGGATTAGTGGGGCCTTCAGAATATTTTCAAAGAAGTCAATGGTTTGGTAATATTTTAGAACATCAGTAACATACCTGGAATGTTGAGAAAAAATGGTTGCAGATGCTGGCATAGATTTAGAAAGGATTTTAATTGCCTTTAGAAGGTCAAAAAATTAAGGAGAGAAAAAAAGCAGTCTAAGAGTGTATCATTTCATACATTGAAAGGATTCTGTTTGAGGAATCCACGGCAGTTTTGAATGAGGCTGCAAGGGTCCATTTTATATCACCTAAAAAGGCCCAATTCGACCTATGTCTCATAAGCATTGGCACATGCTATACATTAATCCCTTCTGCTTTGCTATCCTGTCAAGATGCAGGGGGTGATGGAGGGGGGTAGTGGAAGGGATTATACAAGTCAAAAATGTGTGAGCAGTAGTAGGGAAGGGTGATAATCATGGAAAGAAGATCCTGTGGTAGAATTTATCGGGGTGTGCCAGGGAGAAGGCTGTGTAGAATGGGTGAGCTTCTCTCTCGCAGAGAGAGAATCACAATGTTGAGGAGAACGCTGGGAATACGTGGTGAAGATTGAAGTCATGATTAGGGAGAGAGGAATGATTAGTTCCAGGGAGTAAATTTACACAATAACAATGATTAGGGACCATGCAGGAGGCCAGAGTAGGCTTAAAGAGGTGATCATGGGAATTAGGAAAGGTTCGGTGGTGAGACACCAGGGAAATGATCATGAAAATATGATAGGTCAAAGCAAAGTTATTATTAAAGTACATTATGTCACCATATACAATCTTGTGATATATTTTCTTGTGGTCATACTCAATTAATACATAATAGGATAATAACCATAATGGAATCAATGGAAGATCGCACCAGCTTGAGCATTCAACCAGTGTGGAAACGGCAACAAACAGTGCAAGTACAAAAAGAAAGAATTAATAACAGTAAATAAATAAGCAGTAAGTATCAAGAACATGAGATGAAAAGTCCTTGAAAGTGAGTCCAAAGGTTGTGGGAACATTTCAATGATGGGACAAACAAAGTTGAGTGGAGTTATCCCCTTTGGTTCAAGAGCCTGAGTTTTCCTGAACCTGGTGGTGTGGGTCCCAATGCTCTTGTACCTTCTTCCTGATGGCAGCAGCAAGAAGAGAGCATGTCCTGGGTGGTGGGGGTTCCTGATGATGGATGCTACTTTGCTGCAACAGTGTTTCATGTAGATGAGCTCAATGATTGGGAGGGATTTACCTGTGAAGGACAGTCCCGTATCCACTACTTTTTGTAGGGTTTTCTGTTCACGGGCATTGGTGTTTCCATACCTGGCTGTGATGCAGCCAATCAATATACTCTCCACACCATATCTATAGAAGTTTGTCAAAGTTTGCCAAATCTTCACAAACTGCTGAGGAAATAGAAGTACTGCCATTCTGGGCCCAGGACAGGTCCTCTGAAGTAATAACACCAAGAAATTTAAAGTTGCTGACCCTCTCCACCTCTGATCCTCTGATGAAAATTGGCTCTTATACTTCTCTGGTTTCCTCCTCCTGAGGTCAATAATCAGCTCCTTGGTCTTGTTGACATTGAGTAAAAGGTTGTTATTATAGCACCACTCAGCCGGATTTTCAATTTCTTTCCTATATTTTGACTCTTTGCCACCTTTGATTTGGCCTGCAACCTTGATTATGTAAGCAAACTTGAATATGGCATTAGAGCTGTGCTTAGCCACACAGTCATAAGTGTAAAGTGAGTGGAGAAGGGGGCTAAGCACACAGCCTTGTGGTGCACCTGTGCTGATGGTGATGGTAGAGGAGATGTTGTTACCAGTCCAAGATGACTGGAATCTGCAAGTGAGGAAATTGAGGATCTAATTGCACAAGGAAGTATTGAGGCCAAGATCTTGAATCTTATTAATTAGTTCTGAAGGGAAGATGGTATTGAATGCTGAGCCATAGGTGGTAAGGAACATCCTGATGTTTGCATTGTTGCTGTCCAGATGTTCCAGGGTTGAGTGAAGAGCCAGTGAGATGGCATCTACTGTGGAACTGTTGCTCAGGTAGGAAAATTGGAGCAGACCCAAGTCGTTTCTCAGGCAGGAGTTGATATGTTCCATCACCAACCTCTCAAAACACTTCATCACTGTGGATGTAAGTGTTACTTGATGGAAGTATCTGAGGCAGATTACCACACTCTTCTTAGGCACCTAAGAAACCTGCTTGAAGCAGGTGTGTACACCAGACTGCTGAAGTGCGAGGTTGAAGATCTCAGTGAACTATCCAGCCAGTTGATCAGCACAAGCTTTTAGTACTTGGTAGGTACCTCGTTTGAGCCAGATGCCTTTCATGGGTTCACCCTTCTGAAGGCTGCTCATACGTTGGCCTCAGAGACTGAAATCACAGGATCATTGGGGTCTGTGGGAGTTTGCGATGCTTCCTTCATGCTTTGATGGTCAAAGTGAGCATAGAAGGCATTGAGCTCACGTGGAAGCAAACCCCTGTTGTCATCTATGTTACTTGATTTAATTTTATCAGACCTGATAGTATTCAAGCCTTGCCACAAATGTCGAGCATGCTTTATTGATTCACGTTTAGTTTGGAATTGCCACATTGCCTGTGAGATGGTTTTCTGGAGGCTGTCCTTGGACCTATTGCAACTTTCTTGGTCACCAGACTTGAATGCCTCTGATCTGGCCCTCAGGAGATTGTGGATCTCGTGGTTCATCTAGGGCTTCTGGCTGGGAAAGACTGAATGATTTTGTAGGGCTCACTCATCTATAACTGTTTTAATAAAGTCCATGACAACCATGGTGGATTCATTCAGATCCACAGATAAGTCCTTGAACATGGCCCGGTCCGCCAACTTGAAGCAATCCCATAGCCGCTCCTCTGTCTCCCATGACCACCTCTTTGTTGTCCTAATCTCTGGAGCCTTGCTCTTTAGCCTCTGCTGTATGCAGGTAGGAGAAGGACAGCCAAGTGATCAGAATTACTAAAATGCAGTTTGGGGGTGGAATGGTAGGCATTCCTTATCTTAGTATAATAGTGGTCTAGTGTGTTAGGACCTCTGTACTGCCAGTTATATGCTGATGGTAGTTGGGCAGGGTTTTCTTCAAACAATCCTGGTTGAGGTCCCCAACTATGATTTGAAATGCACTGGAATGCGTTTCTTGTTTGGAGACGGCATCATACTGTATTTCACGCATTTGTTTATAGTCGGCCACTGGTGGTATGTAAACTGTGGTTAGGATTATGGAGAACTCTCTAGGTAGGTAGAATGGATGGCATTTGACCATTAGGTGTTCAATGTCAGGGGTACGCGAGTTAAAAAAAACCGCCACATCGGAGCACCACCGAGATTTGATCATGAACACACACCTCCTCATTTTGCCATTCCCGAATCAGCAGTTTGGGCCATTCTGTAAATCGAGAAGCCTTCAGGTCTGATCTCTGTATCTAGCTTGCTGGGAGTAAGCCACATCTCGGTCACACAGAATACAATAATCTTTAATTTCTCTTCCATGCAGCAATTTTGCCCTCAGGTCCACAATTTTGCTCTCCAGAAACTGCACATTTGCCAACAGGATACTGGCTAGAACAGGCCTCATCCCTCTGCATTTCAGCCTGGTTTGGATTCATCCCTCCTGGCCAGGACAATGAACCTTCACCTGCTTAAAGATGCTGTACTTCTTGGTCTGCTGAGCCCTTCAGAAGATCGTGAAACCAGTAGATCATGAAAAGATATTTACAAGTACATTGGTTAAATGGGAATTACATACTGCAGTTTGCAGTAGGAATAATTCTAAAGAGTTATATTTAGAAGTATTGTACGTAGCCTGCAGAATGTACCTGTGGTTCACTGGTGTCATCTTGGCTCTTGTTATGGAGCTGATCAACAAAGGATGGCTGTTAATCCCAAGGCAGATTGGAACCTTTACTCCAGAAATGCTAAGAAATCATTAACATCATAAGGTAAAAAACCACATCTTCAATTAGCATTTGTTGTCAGTTGGCCAGGAAGGGATGAGGTAACTAATCTACAGATGTAAGCTTTACCCTCTAGTCCAGGTGCACACTGCTGATAGGGCATCTTTGAGATGCTGGAAAAATAGTACCAATGCTTTCTCTACCAAATCCTCCAAATGCACTGGAAGAGGTGGAGCTCAGGTGGTGATGAGAGGGCATACAGGAGCGAGATATGCCAACTAGTGGAGTGGTGCCACAGCAACAACCTGGCACTCAACGTCAGTAAGACAAAAGAGCTGATTGTGGACTTCAGGAAGGGTAAGACGAAGGAACACATACCAATCCTCATAGAGGGATCAGAAGTGGAGAGAGTGAGCAGTTTCAAGTTCCTAGGTGTCCAGATCTCTGAGGATCTAACCTGGTCCCAACATATCGATGTAGTTATAAAGAAGGCAAGACAGCGGCTATACTTCATTAGGAGTTTGAAGAGATTTGGCATGTCAACAAATACACTCAAAAATTTCTATAGTTGTACTGTGGAGAGCATTCTGACAGGCTGCATCACTGTCTGGTGTGGAGGGGCTACTGCACAGGACCAAAAGAAGCTGCAGAAGTTTGTAAATCTAGTCAGCTACATATTGGGCATTAGCCTACAAGAACCCAGGACATGTTTAGGGAGCGGTGTCTCAGAGAGGCAGTGTCCATTAATAAGGACGTCCAGCACCCAGGACATGCCCTTTTCTTTCTCACTGTTACCATCAGGTAGGAGGTACAGAGGCCTGAAGGCACACACTCAGTGATTCAGGAACAGCTTCTTCCCCTCTACCATCTGATTCCTAAATGGACATTGAATCTTTGGACACTACCTTACTTTTTTTTTAATATACAGTATTTCTGTTTTTGCATATTTTAAAAAATCTATTCAATAAACATAATTGATTTACTTGCTTATTTATTTATTTTATTTTTTTTTTCTCTTCTAGATTATGTAATGTATTGAACTGCTGCTGCTAAGTTAACAAATTTTATGTCACATGCAGGTGATAATAAACCTGATTCTGAGTGATGATGGTGCTAAACGGTGACTGCCTTGCTTACATCTTTGGAAACAGCTTTATTTCTATCTCTGATATCTCATTTTTCCCTTTCACAGTTCTTTTGAAGACCCCGACCTGGAGCTACACTCTGACTTCGGTTCTTTGCAGGAATGGGACCCGTTCTCTGGGCCTCACGACCAGCCGCTTTTCGATATGCCAAGTACGCGGCTAGAAGACTAGTGCGCCTTCAGGGTGCCGGATTTTTGTGGCTCTGGAGGCGGGCTGATTCAAGGCAGGTGCATTGTGGGAGAACAAGGAAGATCGGAAGCAGCAGGCTTGCTGCTGGTTGTGTGCTCAGAGGCACAGAGCTGGGAAAACGCGACGCAACAGACTTCTAACACCACAAATCAGCAAGTTGTTTTGTTATGTCTCCCCTCTTGCTGCGAAACGGGGACACTTCTTTTCCCTTTATTAGGGAGGGAGAGAGCCTGTGGTATGTCAAATACCGGGTGAACAAGTAGTCTTTAGGGTACTGCAAGTTGTGTCTTTATTGATGTTTTGCTGCTCACTTGAGTACTCAGTGGGGGGGTGCTGATGCTTTTTTGTTGGTCGGGGGGTGGTTGTTTCCTTGCTACTGCTTGTGTGTGGGAGGGGGATTTGGGCAACGCTTTGGGGTTCTAACATTTAACTGTCATTCATTCTTTACGGCACTCCTCTGTTTTTTTGGATGCTTGCGAAGAAAAAGAATTTCAGGATGTATATTGTATACATTTCTCTGACATTAAATGTACCTATTGAAACCTATTGAATAAACGAATGTCACCACTCTCTCCCAGGCCAACATCCCCAGCAGTGAGACTCTTGCTTTCGCAGTTGCCTTATCAGCAAGCTACATCATCTGCATGCCTAACACTAGTCTTCCAAAACACACACTATTCCAAGCTCTGTCAAGTGGAAAGGTTGCCAGGGACACAGAGGAGATAAATTCATGGAATGTATACAAAGTTTATGTGAAGCTATTCCACAGACCGCTGGGAATCTCTGGTGTATGACTCATCAAAGAGGAAAAGGAGCATTTCAGATGTTATGAGAGCCTCCAGAGCATGGATCAGGAGCACACAGAGACCAGCATAGACAGCAGAAGGATCATCTTATGAGCTACCTTCTTATCTGTCCTGTCAGCCACCCTTCGCTCAGTCTGTGGGAAAGTCTGCAGTTCCCATATTGACCTCTGAGGCCACAAAACCCGAGTAGAAACAAATCATCCTCATTTCTGAGGTTCTGCTTATGGTAAATAACTGCACATGTGATATAATAATTCTGACACTGCAATGCATGCGCAGTTCCTCTGCATCTGTGCATAATCGGCCACATTTGTAATTTATGGGAGCCAACGTCATACATATAAATGATCACAGCTACATTTAGCAATTGAATTGCTGATTAATTTCTATTGCAGAGCTCATAAAAAATATATCTCTGCTCAATGGAGTTTCAAAGACATAAATTCTCAAAAAAATCCTTCAAGTTTTGCTAGCTGATCATAAATACAAATAGTATTTTATCAAATTGAAAATTAAACTGCAAGTTGGTAGCAGCTAGCAATCAATTAGCTACAAACAAGAGAAAATCTGCAGATGCTGGAAACCCGAACAACACACACAAAAGGAGGAACTCAGCAGGCCAGGCAGCATCTATGGAAAAAAGTACAGTCGACGTTTTGGGCCAAAACCCTTCGGCAAGACTGGAGAGAAAAAGCTGAGGAATAGATTTGAAAGGTGGGGGGAGGGGAGAGAGAAATGCCAGGCGCTAGATGAAACCTGGAGAAGGAGGGATGAAGCAAAGGGCTAGGAGGTTGATTAGTGAAAGAGACAGAAGGACATGGAAGAAAGAAAGAAAGGGCAGGGGGAGAAGAAGAACCAGAGGGAGGCGATGGGCGGGAAAGGAGATAACACATGATGATGATGATGGTGACGATGACGACGACATCGACTCAGACCATGAGAGGCCAGCGTCAGGCATTTTCATGCCTTACAAGGTGCAGGTCAAAAGTCTGTGTGGGGCGCCACTCCTCGCACAGACATTTCGCAGTATTATTGTACGAGGCCAAGTTGCAAGCTCGACAATGAAACGGCCCGGATGGAGAGCGTGCATGGGGGCGGTCTGTCACTGGATCGAACCCGGGAACCTCTGTTCTCAAGCCCGCCGCTGATCTCACTGTGCCACCAGCCGAGATAACACAAGACAAGAACAAGGGGGTGGGTAGTAGTGAAGGTGGGGGGGAGACATTACTGGAAGTTTGAGAAATCGATGTTCATGCCGTCAGGTTGGAGGCTACCCAAATGGAATATAAGGTGTTGTTCCTCCAACCTAAGTTATTAATTAATTAATCAATTGGGTAGGTACTTTATTGAATATTAGTTAGTATGCAGGACATTAGTTAAGCAACTATAAATTAATTTTTTTTTAACTGAATAGCTACTGAAGCAAAAGGTTGTAGTCTCAAAGCTGGAAGAATCTTTTATCAGAATGGCGAAGGAAAATTTGTAGGATTGGGATGGAGGTGTTAAGAAATTCAAACCAAGTAGCAACTGCAAATAAATAAATAAATAAATAAATAAATACGCACTTAGAGGCTACTTTATTGGGTACATCTGTACACCTGTTCTTTAATGCAAATACCTAATCAGCCAATCAAGTTGCCTCAACTCAAAGCATAAAAGCATTCAGACATGGACAAAGGGTTCATTTTTTTTCAGGTCAAAGATCAGAATGGGGAAGAAATGTCTTCTAAGTGACTTTGACCATGGAATGATTGGTGGTGCCAAACAGAGTGGTTTAAGTATTTCAGAAACTATGGATCTCCTCTGATTTTCATGCACACAGTCTCCATTGTTTACAGAGAATGGTGCAAAAAGCAAAAAACTTCTAGTGAGCAACAATTCTGTTGGTGAAAATGCTTTGCTAATGAGAGAGATCAGAGAAGAATGTCCAAACTGGTTCAAGCTGACAGGAAGGCAAATGCCATACATTGTAACAGTACTGTGCAAACAAAAAATCTCTGCATACACATGTCGAACCTTGAAGAGGACTGGCTACTGCAGCAGAAGACCACAAACATATACTCAGTAGCCACTTTATAGGTATAAGAGGTATCTCATAAAGTGATCACTGAGTATATATGAATAGAATAATCAAGTTAATTGATTAGGTCTCAAGGGACATCCATTTCAAAGGGATCAAAATTAAATTACATAAAATGCTGGTAGACCTAAAAAATAAATAGGAGATAAGGGGATATTAAAATAAACAAGTTAATAGGCCAGTCAGGAGGGAAGTGACCCTTTACAACATGTGCGGTTAATATTGCAGTGTAAATAAGAAAACAGAAGAAATGTGGAGTAATTAATTTTTGCCAGTCTGTGCATTGTAGAAGAAAATAATTTTCCTGACCAGGGAGATGAATTATGGATCACTTACTGGAATTAACTTAAATAAGAAAACAGTAGAAGGAAAAAATAGATGTATGATAAATACCCAGGACCTGAAGCTAACATGTCAATGTGCTTGGCTGTCCTTGATTAACCTTTGCATTTCCAAAGGTCCATTGATTTTTACCCATGTGTTGGCACGTGGCCAAGCGGTTAAGGCGTTGGTCTAGTGATCTGAAGGTCGCTAGTTTGAGCCTCAGCTGAGGCAACATGTTGTGTCCTTGAGCACACATTGCTCTGCGACGACACCAGTGCCAAGCTGTATCGGCCCTAGTGCCCTTCCCTTAGACAACATCGGTGGTGTGGAGAGGGGAGACTTGCAGCATTGGCAACTGCTGGTCTTCCATACAACCTTGCCCAAGCCTGCGCCCTGAAAACCTTCCAAGGCGCAAACCCATGGTCTCACGAGACTAATGGATGCCTATTATTACTTACCCATTTAGTCCTTCTCCGCTAATCTTCCACAAAGATATTGAGCGGCTATTCTCTTCTCAGCACTGTCCACATAGATTAGGTGGGCTGCCTTAGTGATTTTGTATTCTCTGCGATTCACTCATCTGTCTTGGATTGAAAACAATAATTTAGTTCACAAACTAATAATTCAAAGGATTATATCTAGACAATTTCTAGACACCAGATAAAATACATACTCTGATGTTGAGGCAGCATCTGTGGAAAGAGTTAGGAAATATAGAAAACAAATTAGCTTTACTTTGCAGAGAGGGTGGGGGAGGATTGGATAGGACAAAAGTAGTATCTCTGAGAAAGTGAGGCCAGGGGTGCCAAAGAGTTAATGGGGACAATTCGAGATAGAAAAAATAATAAAAGCTATGAAATGAGGGCAGTTAGAGGGTGATAATGCAAGCAATACCTTCTCAAAAGGGACATACAGGCTCATTTGTTATGTATATTCAAGGCAAGGATCAATAGACATTTTAGATGTTATAGGAATCAAAGGATATGGGATTAATGCAAGGAAATGGCACTGAAGTAAAAGATTAGACACAATATTATTGAATAGTGGAGCAGGGGCAAAGGTCCAATTTGTTTCTTATGTTCTGTTGTAAGCCGTTCGCTTGTCTGGTAAACGCATCTCCAACAGCACTCAAGAACTTCAACGTCATCATAGACCATGTGACCCACTTAGTAAGAACCCCATCCACCATCCTAGACAATCATTTCCTCCTTTACTAATTCACTTTGAGTGCAGTTTGTATCATCTAAATAACCTGCAGTTACTCACTGAGACTGAACACACAGCAAATTCCAAATCTGTGACACCAACCACAACAGACAAGGTCAACTGGGATTTGAGGGAGCCTTTAATTACAAGTTCCACTCCAAGTCACACTTGGAAATATAATGGAGTAATTATGGCTGGATGTAAATGCTGGCACAATCTTCAGCTTCCACAACTAGAGAAATAATAATGTAAAAATTGCTGACCTGGTCTGGTATCCTAGCTGATTTCAGATTCTGCCCATTTCTTTGTTTGAACACATTTTGTTTTCTGCCTATATTACCAACAAGAATTTTTTGCACTTAGTGCACTTGTAACAAAAATCTATTATCACTAAGTGCTTTGAGGAAATGAGGTCAAACAATAATTAATGTCCATTTGCAGAAAGAGAGATTAGGGTGGGAGAATAAAAGATAAGACAAGGTGTGAAGTTCAGGTCAGAGAGGTGGTGAAATGCACTGGCTACCTGACAGACTCGTGCTGTTGACCTGATACATTTTGTTAAACAAATGTATATTGGTCCCCTAGTCACCCTATTTGGTCTGGAGCTCAAAGGATTTTAGAACACACTTCCTGAAAGCAGGGTAATTTTACTGGAGTGTGGAACACTAAGTGAATGCTCAAATGAGGCATTAAAAATGATAAAGTCTTCATAAAGCATTAATCCTTATGACAATTGAGGAATCAAAAAGAGAGGTTAGGAAAATGCTGTTACATGTACTGTATTAAAACTCCTTGCCATTTTGGGGTGGGGTGTCAGACTGTTGAAACAGTGACATGAAGACTGAATAAGTGTGTGAACTGCAGGAAGGCATTATTGTATCAGAGTGGAAATACGGACAGAGGGAGCAGATGCCAGAAAGTGTGGAATTAGTGGCTACACAACGTACTAAAAACCTTTCTTCTAGAGCGCATTTACCCAGCTCTATAGCAGATTTTATGGAAGTAGTATTGATTTGCGTTAAAAGTGGGTGAAACATTCAGTTCCATTTTAGATCAATTAGAGGCTGCCAAAGTATTAAGCAGTTGCATCTGCTAGCATGTCATAACACTCACAGTTGGGTACTTAGAGACAGAATATGCCTTATATAAGGGACAAGGATATTCAGTAAGCTTCAAGCAGTAAGTATGATAACATCCAGGCAAGTGCAAACCTGTCACATAGATCAAAATCCCTGCCGCAAGAACGTGCCAGACAGGTGTCCACAAGCATACCTCAGCACTGTCTCACTTATTTGCTTCGCTTACAGACTCCTGCCCTGAGGCCACATTCAGTGGAAACTGCAGCATCTATATTTCTTGTGACATTCTAAAACATAGGTGTATGTCGATTTTCTCTTTGTAAGTGCCCACTAAACACTAGTACTTGAAATTATTCCCAAGGTGTCATATTAACCCAATAAAAATTGTATTTCCATATAACATCCATGCACAGAACTACTGCATTTTGAATACTTTTACACAAAATTTGATAGACTGGGAATGCTGCCTGCCTGGTATAGATATGTGGGGGATTTTATTTTTTGCTGATGAGAACAGTATTGATTGACAAATGCAAAAATTACAAATTTAGACAAGTGATTTAAATCTCAAAGTGTCTTCACATGGTAACTGGATTTTTGCAATTCTCCTAGCTAGAGATGGTGTGTAAATCTACATGAATAACTTGCATTACAGATATGTCATCACTTAAATAGGTACCTGTCTCTAAATGGATACAACAGATTTATATGCAAACCTGGAATTCTATCTTTAGGCATTCGCCAGTGAAATCAGGGCCATTGTTACAGACACTGCAGCCCTGCAATAACAAAAAGGATTCAGGGTGGCAGTAATTGCAGATGAGTGAGGGTTAAGATTAGGATCTTTAAGATTAGCTTTATTTGTCACATGTATATTGAAGCGTCAAAACACACAATGAAGTGTATTTTTCGGGTCAATAACCAACACAGTCTGCTAGTACCAATCTTTCATGTGCCAGGCAGACAGCTTCACAGAGGAGGCCTTCAACTTGGATATGGCCACGGACTAATATCTCTTTTCAGGTGGGTGAAGCCACACCAACATCATGGCTCAGATGGTGGGTGCATCCCTCCATCGGAAAAGGAGTGACTGTTTTCTGAGTGGCTTATTGATGGCTTGGGACTCCATCCCAGAATTTCTGAGTTGAAGGTATTTCAATTTTGATTCAACAAGGAATAATTCAATATTATTCCTGTGGGAGCCTGAGGAATTCTCCAAGTTGAACAGAAGTCTACTGAACAATGGAAAAAGCAAAACTAATTTTCTGAAGACCTAGCATAACCCTCCCAGAGCTGCTTGCTCAGCCCAATTCAGAATGTGGACCTTGGCATCCTGTCTAAGCTTCACTGTGTACATCTTGTCCAGCAGCAATATGACTCACTTCCAGTTTGGCAACATTGTCAACATCCCTTCCACAGTGCTTCCATTACAGAAGTATCCATCCTCACTCTGGTCACTTATTGATTTCAATCTCTTTTTTGCTGTTCTCCTATCCTTTACTATCCATGACCTCTAAGCTGCCTAACCTTAATGGATCCCAAATCTTCTTGGCCTTGTCCATAGGTTCCCTATCTTTCATTATGTTGAAATTAAACTATCTTTAAACCTATCCAAATTCCTGCTCCTCCTGAGTTCTGAAATGACTTCATGCAACCTTGTCAGAAACCATAGCTCTTTTGATGCTGTATCTTTGCAGGTACCATTATGCTTTGTTCCAGCATCAGCAAAGCAGCTTCAGACTGCCTTTCTAAACATCTCTAATACACTTCTGGCCTCTCCGTTTCTCTTTTAGCCCTTCTCAAAAGCAATAATCTCAAACAAGCTTTTGTTCATATCCCTGAACTCTTAACCGTACCTCTAAACTCTTGACAGAATGTTTCATACATTGTGTGTGTGTGTGTGTGTGTGAGAGAGAGAGAGAGAGAGAGAGAGAGAGAGTGTGTGTGTGTTTTTCTGCCCTTCTGTCAACATTTTCTTTTGGCTAAAGACACTATTGAAATGAAAATGATTTCTTTTTGGCAATTCCAAAAATATTTATTTTAATTAAGGCTTTAAGATAAGACAGAAGAATATTGTCTTTATAATTTCAACTCTTGTCTAGTGTTGCAATCAACTAATATCAACGATAACAGCTTAGCCTGCAAAAAGTTACAGAGACAATGAAAACTGCTCAGCGTTTCTCTGTGAAAATGGCAAGTCTAATAGCTATAATGATTTTTATGGGTAAATGCTAAGCAAATCAAATCATTTAAATTTATGATCATGCAAAGGAAACTTATGTCTCCGGCCCAAAAGTTACCCCACCCCAGCATTAAATGGGAAAGAATTTAAAACCTGAATTTATTATTGGGAATATCAGTGGACTAAGAGCTTAACATGCTCATAACACAGTATCCCTGTTATTTTTAAAGAAAGCAATAATCCATTTGAAATCAATGATTAGTTGTTAAAGATGTATTAATTTCTCTCAGGTCAATAAGCATACTATGTTTATTTAAACCTTTAAGTTTCTTATTAATGCTCAAACAAAGGAGCTCTTCATTGTTTTGCAGGCTGAATCTTGTATAATGTTACGTGTAACATCCTCCATACATCAAAAATAATGATTCATGGAGGCATGTTAAAGCTTAGTCAAAGACTGGGCTGTGGCATGTTTTTGACTCTGAGAATGAGACTTGTTTAAAACAGAGCAAGATGCCACTTTAAAGTGCAATAAGACAATTATGAGTCCAAAGTCATGTATAAAATAGTTGCCTTGAAGCCATCTCAATTAATAACAATAGAAATATCTTCAGCAGGTACAGCCTAGTTTGGGTGGGTTCAGCAGCAGGTGTTCCCTTTCAGCATGGTTCAGATATTTCAGATCTGTGTATCGCTTTAGGACAAACTCAAGAAATGCTGCACCTGCCTGCTTAAAATGCAAATGCAAATCATAGTGAGCACGTCTCAGCCTGTCTGAAAATAGATGCTTGCAACATGCTTTATTCAGTCAAAAAATGGGTTAGTCAGGAATGATTCCAACCCACAGCACAGGCATGACAAATCTAGGAAACATATTGCAACTGGCTTGTTAAAGTATTACAAAAAATGCCAGACAAAATAATAGAATCGATGATAAAGGATTTCTTTAATGCACTTGTGATGTGTTTGGTGGATTTTCTGCACATACAGTATACCCCAGAACAAAGCACCTGCTTTATTTATTGTAATCACTTTCCACACAGAAAAAGATTTGTACAAATTTCTCCTTTTCTCCTCAGGGCTCTGTGTTTTGTATTAGATCCACTGGTGCTCTCAGCTGCTCATAGCCAGTTGTCACACTGGATCATAATACAGACTATCATTCCTAATGCTCTTAAGACATGTCAATGGACACAAAATTTTCAGACAAAAAAAGTTACTTAACAGGACTAAAAATAATGAAGCCAAATTTAAAATTAAAAAAACAGACGCTTCTCAGACTGTTTCTCTCCTCACAGATGGTACCTGAACTGATGAGAGTTGCCAGCACTTTCTATTTTTTATTTCAGACATACAGCACGTGCAGTTTTGTTCAATTTTCAAGCCTAGTCTAATGTTTGACTCAGAATAGCAATCTCACAGTAAAAGAGATCTACAAACAATAATTAGTTAACCTTGGTTAAACTCTGGATGTTTCTAAATTGGTATTTAAAAATACAATCCAATTTATTACTTTCAAAAGCCAATGTTTTAAAAACAAAATGCTGAAAATAGTGAGCTGGTCAGACAATTCATTGAGTTTAAATATTAATGTTACTTCTCTCTCCCCAGATGCCAGCAGACCCGTTCAATATTTTGGGAATTTTCTAGTTTTCAATTCAATTTCCAGTATCTGAGGAATTTTTGCTTTTTTTCCTTGCTGCTGTTGATCCCAAGATATTCACATCTACCCACAGTGGTGACATTCATTTGTAAACTGCATGAAGTAACATGTTAAATTGCACAATTTGTACAATGCACATGCATCACCGACTGGCTTAACTTCAGAAGAAAAACCTTCCTGATAATGTAGGTAAGTTACTTGCTGATAATGTTGGTTATGTTGTTTAAAGCTTCAACATGAGGAAATCTGCAGATGCTAGAATTTCAAGCAACACACATAAAAGTTGCTGGTGAACGCAGCAGGCCAGGCAGCGTCTATTGGAAAAGGTACAGTCGACATTTCGGGCCGAGACCCTTCGTCAGGACTAACTGAAAGAAGAGATAGTAAGAGATTTGAAAGTGGGTGGAGGAGTAGGATATCCGAAATGACAGGAGAAGACAGGAGGGGGAGGGATGGAGCTTCGAGCTAGAAAGTTGATTGGCAAAAGGGATATGAGAGGATCATGGGACGGGAGGCCAAGGGAGAAAGAAAGGGGGAGGGGGGAAGCTCAGAGGATGGGCAAGGAGTATAGTGAGAGGGATAGAGGGAGAAAAAGGAGAGAGAGAAAAAATGAATACATAATAAATAAATAACGGATGGGGTAAGAAGGGGAGGAGGTGCATTAATGGAAATTAGAGAAGTCAATGTTCATGCCATCAGGTTGGAGGCTACCCAGATGGAATATAAGGCGTTGCTCCTCCAACCTGAGTGTGGCTTCACCTTTACAGTAGAGGAGGTCGTGGATAGACATATCAAAATGGGAATGGGACGTGGAATTAAAATGTGTGGCCACTGGGAGATCCTGCTTTCTCTGGCGGACCTACGCTCAGCCCCATTGGGACTCTTGCTTCAGCGTCACTCTCAAATTGACACATGGCCTTCACTCCCGAGGCAGGGACACTCTCCCACTCCTCATCTGTGCCCGACCCCTCATGCGCCCGACGAGATAAAGCATCTGCATCGATGTTCCGACTTCCCGGCTGGTACTTCAGGCTGAACTCATAGGCAGACAAGGCCGCCAATCACCGATGCCCAGTAGTGTCCAGTTTTGCCGAGGTCAGAATATAAGTGAGAGGACTGTTGTCCGTTCTCACCTCAAACATGACCCCGTATAGATGGTCGCTCAACTTGTCCACCACCGCCCATTTCAGCGCCAGGAACTCCAACTTGTGAGTGGGATAGTTTCTCTCAGCTGGCGACAAACTTTGGCTGACAAATGCCACCAGCCTCAATCTGTTGCCCTGTTCCTGGTACAGGACAGCCCCCAGACCCTCTCGACTGGCATCAGTGTGCAGCACATACGGCTTCCGGGGATCAGCAAAAGCCAACACCGGGGCCTGTGTCAGCGCCCTTTTCAGAGATTGGAACGCCTCCTCACATTGAGCATCCCACCTCGATCCAAAAGGTTCCCCTGGGTTCAAGTATCCTCTTGCCTCCTGCCCTTGGTCTCCCTTCCTTTTCTTCCTCACAGGTGGATAGCCACACAATAGCTGGTTCAATGGGTGACTCATTTTAGCATATCCTTTCACGAATCACCGGTAATACCCACAAAACCCCAAAAATGAGCGCAGGGCACTCACCTTCTGGGCTCTCAGCCAGGTGGTCACTGCGGCTCTCTTAGCCGGATCAGTAGCCACTCTATCTGGCAAAATTTTGTGTCCAACATAGCTGACTGACATCTTACAGAACTGACATTTATCCAGGGAAAGTTTCAACCCTTCCTCCTTCAGCTGGCTTAACACCAGGGGCATCCCGCGCTTAAAGGTGATCTCCCTCTCCGTTGTCTTCCTTACAATCACCCCCATCCAGCGTGCCTCTGCAATTCAGGTCTCACCAGCACCCCAGCCGGGAACCGGGACTCTCCCTCAAGGTCTTCCGGGGTGTCTACTAACAGGGCCTCGCCCGCCGGTACTCCGGGGAATCTGGGGGTCCCTATCACTAGTACCACCTCCCCTGGCCGTATCACTTTCGGCCTCGCCTGGGTACACCACACCGTCCTTCGTTTGCACTCAGGATCCAGCCCCTGGGGGCCACCCACTTCTTCGAACTCTGAACAAACCAACACCAACGTCTCAAGGGCTTCCAACACTCCCACATCGCCCTCAGAGCGTTCCAATGTCATTGACAGATACCCATCATATGGGGAGTCACCCTCACTTATACCCCAAATCTCCAGGGCCTTAAATGGGGTTACTGGCAAATGCTTTAGATATGTGTAGTAGAACGACCGGTACAATAAGGTAACCTGCGATCCTGTGTCAAGGATGGCTTTCGCAAAGATTCCCTCTATCCGTAGGGACACGCTGGAATGGGGCACCACCAGTCCATCCGGAATAAAGGCTTGGGCTTTCAGTGGTCCCCTGGCTGATTTCAGGGAACGTGTTCCTCCAGAGACTCCAGTCCGTTCTCTCACCGAGTCTCTCCTAAGTTTCTCAACACCTCTCCCTCCTTAGTCTTCAGGGGGCTTTCGTTCCACGGGGCACCTTGTCTCTCACAATCCCTCCGAAAGTGTCCCTCTTTCCCACAGCTGTAGCACACCCCCAGCCACTCACATTCCCACCGGAAGTGCCCCTCTTTCCCACAGTTATAGCACATGCTACCCGCCACCCCTATTCTCCCGGGACGCCCGCCACTCCCAGCCCACTGCGCGGGCCGTCCTCCAAAGGGGGTATTCTCTCTGTCCGTCCCCTCAAACGGGGAGGTCCCTACTCCCCTGGGACCCCTTGGGTTTCTCGGTTCTCAACCTGGCCACCACCTCCTGTACCGCTGAGGATTGTCCCCGGTGGCTTGAGCCCCTGTTCCGGCCCAACGCGCTCTCCTCCTCCCACACCTCTCTAATCAGCTGCCCGAATGATGGAGGGGGGCTCCTTTTATAGGACTGCCGGAGACTCCAAGCCACCTTGTCCTCCTTCAGGGAACCACTAAATATCTGACTCATCCTCAACCTCGCCACTTCATCCGCCTTCACTACCCCTCAGCGCCACAACCCAGTAAGCATTCTCTCCAGCCGAAAAATGTATTCTGAGAGCTTTTCCCCTCTACCCTGCCCCATGTGGTGAAACTCCACTAAAAGTTCCCAGGTATCTCCTGACATTCCAAACGCCCCCTCCAAAGCTTCCAGATACTCCGCCAGGGAAGCCGAGGGCCATTCCGTCTTCAGCTTCCGGACTACACCGGCCGTCCCTCCCCTCAAACTTTCCACCAATCGCTGTCTCTTTTCCTCATCCGAGCCTGGCCACGCCTCTAACAACTGGGACGTATTCTCAATCCATATCTCGTAGTCGTCCTCCCCTTCCGGGGTAGGTGTGGCTCCTGAGAAAATTCTCAGCTTCGGGCATGGCCCCTCGGCCCTTCTCACCAGGGAGGTAATGGCGGCTGCTAACTCGGAGGTCTCACCTCTAGCTGGGGGACGGGGCCTAGCCAAGCCTTCCTACTCTGACCCTGACTACTGGTTACTGGCACCTCCCCTGGGGTCTCATCCAGCTCCTCCTCCGGTGTCTCCTCACTTTCTTCCTCCAGGAGGGTGTGGAGGCCCCACTGCTCCCCTTCCCCCTGGAAGCTGACCGTTGCTGGCAGTTCCAACGTCATGACGTCAGCACTCATACGAACCAACACCCAGCTAGATTCCACTTCATTACTGCACCTTCTAGCTACCAGTTCTACCTGCCCCATACCTTTGATCAAACTCAACCCCTGCACTGACGCATCTCCCGAAATGCGGAAATCCACCCCACTTAACACGCACGCATGATTCACCGGTACGTCCTCTGACTCACACCAGCTTGCAATCTTATCTCGATCCATCTCCGCACTACGTAACATGGCGATTTATACAGCTCACCGAAAATTCAATCCTGGACGAGCCCCCACAAATGTAACGCTCAGCTATATCGGCTCGTATTTATCTAGGGGAAAACCCGTCCGTCACCCAACCTTGTCTCCCGGTTACGTCAGTTGTTGTGCAATGCCACCTTATACGGCCTCAGACATCAATCATCAGCCAGCACACAATGTACATTTTACAAGTTACACTTGATAAATCTTACTAGGACTATGAGATTAAAAGAGGTACAATACAAAAGGGAATGAAAAAAAAGGCGCTAGACTTATCAAAGTTCAATTTTTTCATGCGCACAGTTGGAGCTTGGGACTTTCCTTCTTCACCCTGCGATCCACTCTGACGCCCTTGACTCGCAGCTCGGTACCACCGGAAGTGATTGACCAGAGCACTCCCAGCACATCCGTCATCCTCCCGGTCTCTCCGCCAAAACCCCCGTTTCCCCACCATATGAGACAGAATATCACCCCAAAATAAGAATAACGTGGACACCCATTGGTTCATTTGTCCTCTTATCAAATAGATAACCCAAACAAACTGCAGCGAGAGAACCTTCTCAGCATTTAACATAACAAAGAAACCATTTTGATTAACATACACAGTAACATAAAAGAAGAAACTCCTTACATACACTTACTGTAACACTTACTGTATTATTAGGTACTGCATTTTACTGATGCTGCAAAGTCAGCAAATTTCACGACACACTGCAGTGATATTAAACCTGATTCAGAACTGTGTGGGGCTAACAAATGTTCAGTGCATGAAGAGAATCAAATGGGCTGGGTTTCACGAGCAAGAATAAGCAATTATTCAGTATGCTACACACAGAGACCTACTTATCTTTCACTTGTTTTCAATTAATATAATGATATTCAGAATAAAAACGGATCACCAGTACCATATTTTAGTTTGGTTTTTGCTCCAATGGGAACAAAATGAGTAATAGATGAAAAACTGTGTGATAAATCACCAGTAAATACTTTAAGTATCCTTAATTAACAATAAACTATTTTCTGGGTAATTTACCGCAGTGCAGTGATATTGGACAGAAACTGCTCACTAAACTGCTCAAATGCTACCTACTGGAACTCAATTTAGAAATATGGAGTAATCTTAGTAAAACATTAACTTAGTACATGCCTGTACGATATAATACAATAAATTACACAGTCACTGACCCCAACTCCCCTTTCCACACATACAGTTTCCAGCAAATCAGAATCCCAATGTAATAGTCACACACACAAAATGCAGATAAACATTGATTCACATAAGCAATGCTGACTACTATTCTCTAAGCAAAGAGGCTTTTTTATTCACACCCTTATCACTTCATGAACAAGTTTATACAGTTAAAATCTACTTGGAGAGGTTACTTTATAGGTAACTCCTGTGTCTAATAAAGTGGCCACTGGGTGTATGTTCATGGCCACCTGCTGCTATAATTCCACCCAGTCTCCACAGGTGGTGATCTCCACAGCCCCTACCATACAGATTTCCTCTCAATACGCAATGGATAGCACGGTACTTTCCCCACCTCTCCAAACCAATCAGATGAGTTATTCTGCAGTGGGGGGTGCGAGGTGAACTTGACAAAACAATCACTTTGGAGGCCCACTCAGCTGAAGATGCTACATATACATTCAGAGGCCACTTTCTTAGGTACCTCCTGTGCCAAATAAAGTAGCCACCGAGTGTACGTTTGTGGTCTTCTGCTGCTGTCGCCCATCCACTTCAATGACTGAAGTGTTGTTTTTTCAGAGATGTTCTTCTGCACACCACTGTTGTAAAACATGGTTATTTGAGTTACTGTCGCCTTCCTGCCAACTTGAAACAGTCTGGCCATTCCCTTCTCACCTCCCTCATTAACAAAGTGCTTTCATTCACAGAACTGCTGCTTTCTGGATGGTTTTTTGCTTTTTGCACAATTCTCTGTAAACTCTAGAAACTGTCGCGCACGAAAACTCCAGAAGATCAGTAGTTTCTGTGAAACTCAAACGATCCTGTCTAGTAACCATTAACTATTCCATGGATAAAGTCACCTAGATTACATTTCCTCCCCATTCTGAATTTGAATTTGAATTGACTTTATTTCTTACATCCTTCACATACATGAGGAGTAAAAATCTTTATATTACATCTCAGTGCAATCATAGTAATTTATAATAATTTATAATAAATAGAACAGTCAATGTTACATAGAAATACACTCAAATCAGCGTGAGTTAATCAGTCTGATGTCCTGGTGGAAAAAACTGTCCCAGAGCCTGTTGGTCCTGGCTTTTATGCTGCGGTACCGTTTCCTAGATGGTAGCAACTGGAATAGATTGTGGCTGGGATGACTTGGGTCCCCAATGATCCTTCGGGCCCTTTTCTCATACCTGTCTTTGTAAATGTCCTGAATCATGGGAAGTTCATATCTACGGATACGCTGGGCTGTCCACACCACTCTCTGCAGAATCCTGCGATTAAGGGAGGTACAGTTCTCATACCAGGCAGTGATGCAGCCAATCAGGATGCTCTCAATTGTGCCCCTGTAGAAAATTCCTAGGATTTGGGTGAACATGCCAAACTTCATCCACTGTCTGAGGTGAAAGAGGCGCTGTTGTGCCTTTTTCACCACACAGCTGGTGTGTACAGACCACGTGAGGTCCTCAGTGACTTGGATGCCGAAGAACTTAAAGCCGTTTGCCCTCTCAATCCCAGATCCACTGATGTCAATAGGGGTTAGCCCATCTCCATTCCTCCTGTAATCCACAACCAGCTCCTTTGCTCTTGCAACATTGAGGGAGAGGTTGTTTTCTTGACACCACTGTGTCAGGGTGATGAATTCTTCTGATGTTTGGTCTGCCATCAGCTAAACCCTTGACAACGTCTGCGTGCTTTTAACACAATAAGACCATAAGATATAGGTGCAGAAGTAGGCCATTTGGCCCATCGAGTCTGCTCCGCCATTCAATCATGGGCTGATCCAACTCTTCCAGTCATCCCCACTCCCCTGCTTTCACCCCATACCGTTTGATGCCCTGGCTAATCAAGAACCCATCTATCTCTGCCTTAAATACACCCAATGACTTGGCCTCCACAGTTGCTCGTGGCAACAAATTCCACAGATTTACCACCCTCTGACTAAAGTCGTTTCTCCGCATCTCAGTTCTAAAAGTATATCCCTCAATCCTGAAGTCATGCCCTCTTGTCCTAGAATCCCCTACCATAGGAAATAACTTTATTTGAGATTTGAATAACCCTAACCCATCCCACTTTCAAATCTCTTACTAACTCTTCCTTCAGTTAGTCCCAACGAAGGGTCTCGGCCTGAAACGTCCACTGTACCTCTTCCTAGAGGTGCTGCCTTTGCTATATCTAATCTGTTCAGGCCTTTTAACATTTGCAATGTTTCTATGAGATCCCCCCCTCATTCTCCTGAACTCCAGGGAATACAGCCCAAGAGCTGCCAGACGTTCCTCATATGGTAACCCTTTCATTCCTGCAGTCATTCTCGTGAATCTCCTCTGTACCCTCTCCAGTGTCTGTATATCCTTTCTAAAATAATGAGCCCAAAACTGCACACAGTATCCTAAGTCTGTTCTCACAAGTGCCTTATAGAGCCTCAACATCACATCCTTGCTCTTGTATTCTATACCTCTAGAAATGAATGCCAACATTGCATTCGCCTTCTTCACAACCGACTCAACCTAGAGGTTAACCTTTAGGGTATCTTGCACAAGGACCCCCAAGTCCCTTTGCATCTCTGCATTTTGAATTCTCTCCCCAGCTAAGTAATAGTCTGCCTGTTTATTTCTTCCACCAAAGTGCATGACCATACACTTTCTAACATTGTATTTCATTTGCCACTTTGCCCATTCCCCTTGAATTTTATGCATTGAGTTGCTGCCACATGATTGGCTGATTAGATATTTGCTTTAATGGAGAGCAGTACAGGTGTAATTAATAATGTGGCCATTGACTGAGTTTATACAATGAAATTAATCTTTCAGAAATAAAGATAATGCACCAGATTAGGAAAATGTCTCACTGAGTCATAGACACAGAAAAAGGCCCCCTGGCCCAACTCATCCATACTGATTAAGGTGCTCACTTAAACTAATCCAGTTTGGCCCATATCTTTCTAAACATTTCCTATTCATGTATTTATCCAATATGTCTTTTAAATAGCATTATTAGACCCAAGGAGAAGATCATCATAGGCAGAAGTCAAGGATCTAGTTGCAGAGGAAGGTACAGAAGCCCAGGTTTAGAAGCTTGGTGATTAATACTGAGGGAATGATGGGATTGAATGCCAAGCTGTACTCAGTGAATAGCAGCCTGACATAGGTATTGCTGTTGTCTAGGTGCTCTAAAGCAGAGAGGTGAGCCAATGAATTGCATCCACTGGAGACCTGTTGCGGCAATAGGTGAATTGCATAAGTCCAGATGTCTGCTCAGACAGGAGTTTATTCTAGCCATAAGCAAGCTATTGTTACAGTAGCTGTGAGTGCTACTGGCTGATAGTAATTGAGGAGGCTCACCCTGCTATTCTTGGGAACCTGTTCTTCTGCTTTACTTCCTCTTTAAATGCCTCCAGACACCTGCCTTCTACAATCTCTGGAGGGGACAGAATTCCAACGATTCACAACTCATTTTAAAATGACAACTCTTTATCTTGAAACCATGACCTCTCATTCAAAATCCTCCCAATATTGGAAACATTTGGATATCTATCCTGTTAGGGAGGTTTTATTAGACATTGAGTGATAAGTGCATGGGACACACTGTCAGGGCTGGTGGTAGAGGGAGATACATCAGGCACATGGATGAAGGGAAAATGGATGGGTTGTGGGAGAGGAGAGTTAGATTGATCTTGGAGAAGGTGGAAAGGGGGACACAACATCGTGGGCCAACCTTTATCAGAATAATGTAAAGAAATTTCCTTGTAACAATATAGATCAGCCTCAAGATTAACTGAATAAGATACTGGAGAATATGAAGAAACAGAATTGAAATTGGATCTGAATTTTCTGTTTAATGCTGGCTGCGATTCATAGCTCCAGCCGATAATTCCAACTCTCTAGCTCGGATCTTTCTACTGAGCAACTGAATACAGGAACTTGTAATGGGAAGGAGACAATACTTAAATCAAATGAATCTCTCTGAAGGAACTGCTCTTTTCCACAGATGGTTTATTCTGCAGTTCCCAGTGGGAAGGTTTGCCAGGCCTGCACGGGGGTCAGGGGTAGTGGGGGGGCGGGGGGTAATGCTGGGTTTAACATAGAGTTGTAGGGGGATGGGAAACAGAGTGCCTGAACAGATACTGGAGAGGCTGTGAAGACAGCTTTTGTTAAGACATCAGACAGAGTCAGAAATCAAAAGGTTGAGTATGGTGCGACTATATCCTGAGCTGGGTATATTTCAAAGTAAGAGACATCGTAGGAAAGGCAGATGATCTCAGAGCCCGGATCAACACCTGGAATTATGATATTGTAGCCATTAGTAAGACTTGGTTGCAGGAGGGGCAGGACTGACAGCTCAATATTCCGGGGTTCTGTTGGTGTAGACGTGACAGAGCAGGAGGAATTAAAGGGGTGGCGCTGCTACTCAAGAAAAATGTTATGGCAGTGCTCAGTCAGACAGACTGCAGAACTCATCTAGTGAGGAATTATGGGTAGAAATGAGTAATAAGACAGGTATGATGATGTCACTGAGGCTATATTACAGACTGCCCAACAGTCTGAAGGATTGAGAAGAAGAAATTTATAGAGAGATTACAGACTGCTGCAAGAAACTTGAGGTTGTTATTGTAGGTTATTTTTTAACTTTCCATATATTGACTAGGACTCCCATACTGTAAAAGGGCTAGATGGGATAGAGTTTGTCAAATGTGTTCACAAAAGTTTTCTTAATCAGTACATAAAAGTCCCAATGAAAGATCTACTATTATGGAATGAGACAGGGCAGGTGACAGAAGTTTGTGTGGGTGAACATTTTGCATCTAATAATCATAATGCCATTAGTTTCAAAGTAAATATGCAAAAAGATAGGTCTAGTCCAAGAGCTGAGATTCTAAATTGGAGAAAGGCCAATTTTGATGGGGCAGGCTGTTTTCTGGCAAAGGTACACTTGGTAAGTGGAAGGTCTTCAAAAGTGGTATTCTGAGAGTACAAAGCTTGCACGTGCCTGTCAGAGTACAAGGTAAAGATAACACGTGTAGGGAACCTTGGTTTTCAAATGATATTGAAGGCCTGGTTAATTAAAAAAGGTTCATTGCAGGTAGGAACAAATGAGGTGCTTATGGAGTTTAGGAAATGTAAGAGACCACTTAAGAAAGAAATCAGTAGGGCTAAAAGAAGGCATGGAGTTGCCCTGGTAGATAAAGTGAAGGATATTCCTAAGGAATTCTACAGATATGATAAGAACAAAAGGTTTGCAAGAGACAAAATTGGTCCTCTGGAAGATCAGAATGGTAATCTATGCATGGAGGCAAAAGAGATGGGGGAGATCTTAAATGCATTTTTTGAATCTGCATTTACTCAGGAGATGGACAGAGAGTCTATAGAAGTCTGGCAAAGTATCACCAACTTCATGAACCTTATACAGATTACAGAGGAGGAGGTGTTTGCTGTCTTGAGGCAAATTAGGGTGGATAAATCCCTAGGGCCTGACAAGCTGTTCCCTTAGACCCTGTGGCTGGCAAGTGCAGAATTTGTTGGGGCTCTAGCAGAGATATTTAAATCATCCTTAGCAACAAGTGAAATGCCTGAGGATTAGAGGATAGCCAATGTTGTTCCGCTGTTTAAAAAAGTCTATAAAGATAAACCAGGAAATCATAGGCCAATGAACCTGACGTCTGTAGTGGGAAAGTTACAGGAAGGTATTCCAAGGGACTGGATAAATTAATATTTGGATACATGGACTGATTAAGGATAGTCAGCATGGCTTTGTGTGTGGTAGGTCATGTCTAACCAATCTTATAGAGTTTTTGAGGAAGTTACCAGGAAAGTTGATGAAGGCAAGGCAGTGGATGTTGTTTAATGGACTTTAGCGAGGCATTTGACAAGGTCCCACATGAAAGGTTGGTCAAGAAGGTTCAGTTGCTCGGCATTCAAGATGAGGTAGTAAATTGGATTGGCCATTAGCTTTGTGGGAGAAGCCAGAGAGTGGTAGTAGATGGTTGCCTCTCTAACCAGAAGCCTGTGACTAGTGGAGTGCTGTGGGAATTGGTGCTGGGTGGTCCATTGTTGTTTGTCATCTATATCAATGATCTGGATGATAATGTGGTTAACTGGATCAGCAAATTTGTGAATGACACTATGATTCAGAGTGTAGTGGACAGCTAGGAAGACTATCAGAGCTTGCATTGGGATCTGAACCAACTGGAAAAATGGAAGATGGAATTTAAAGAAGAAAAGTGAGAGGTGTTGAACTTTAGAAGGACTAACCAGGTCTTATACAGTGAATGATAGGGCACTGAAGAGTGTAGTAGTACAAAGGGATCTGGGTATATAGGTTCATAATTCATTGAAAGTGGCATCACAAGTTGACAGAGTCGTAAAGAAAGCTTTTGGAACATCGGCCTTCATAAATCAAAGTATTGAGTACAGGAGATGGGATGTTATGTTGAAGTTGTATAAGACATTAGTGAGGCCTAGTATGGAATATTATGTGCAGTCTTGCTCACGTGCGTACAGGAAAGATATAAATAAGGATGAAACAGTACAGAGAAAATTTACAAGAATGTTGCCGGGTCTGGAGGACCTGAGTTATAAGGAAATATTGAATAGGTTAGGACTTTCTTCTTTAGAATATAGAAGGTTGAGAGAAGATTTGATAGAGGTATACAGAATTATGAGAGATAAATGCAAGCAGGCTTCTTCCACTGAGATTGGGTGGGGTGACTACTCAAGGTCATGGGTTAGGGGGTGAAAGGTGAAATGTTTGAGAAAAACATGAGGGGAATCTTCTTCACTCAGAGAGTCGTGAGAGTATGGAATGAGCTGTCAGTGCAAGTGGTGCAAGCCAGCTCAGTTTCAACTTTTAAGAGAAGTTTGGATAGGTACATGGATGGTAAGGGTATGGAGAGCTATGGTCCCAGTGCAGGTCAATGGGAATAGGCAATTTAAATAGCTTGGCACTGACTAGATGGACTGAAAGGCCTGTCCCTGTGCTGTACTTTTCTTTGATTCGGCGATTCTATGATTCAGTAGATCAAACAATGGAATGATTGAAACATGAATTGTATACTGTATACATACTTTGATAATAAATGTACTTTGAGCTTCGAATGAGCTTTCATTGAAGTTTTGACCAAAGCATGGCAGAACTGGAGCCTTACTCACCCATTGTGTAATCAGACAGAGATTGTGGAAAGAAAGTGGATATATGATTTGACAAGCCCATTCTAAGAAAACAAAATCTAATTGATAGACGAAATGCACTTTAACAGTGCATAAATACAAGTAAAATCCGATCATGAACATCGAAAAGTTGGCTGTTCATTTAGCACCGGAATTATAAGACCATAAGACATAGGAGCAGAATTAGGCCATCTGGCCCATCGAGTCTGCTCCACCGTTCAATTATGGCTGATTCTTTTTTCTATCTCCTTCTCAACTCCAGTTCCCGGCCTTCTCACTGTAACCTTTGATGCCATGTCCAATCAAGAATCTATCAATCTCTGCCTTAAATACACCCAAAGGCCTGGTCTCCACAGCTGCATGTGGCAACAAATTCCACAAATTCACCAATTATGTGGGAACTCAGGTGCTACATGAGACAAGAAGGGATCAAATCTGCAAGGACATCTACAAAAAGCACTGCCACAAGAATGTAGCATCTATCATCAAAGATCTCCATCATCCAGGCCATGGTCCGTTCTCATTGCTGTCATCGGAAGGTAGGTACAGAAGCCTTAGGTCCAACACCACCAAGTTCAGGAACAGAGATTACCTTCAACCATCAGGCTCCTAAACCAGCATGAATGACTTCACTTACTTCAGCTCCGAGCTGATTCCACGACCTATGAAGACACTGAGGAACCATGTTCTCAGTATTATTCATTATTATTATTTGTTGTGTTTGCACCATTTGTCTTCTTTTGCACATTGTCAGTCTTTCTGTGCAGCTTTTCATTGAGTCTATTGTATTCCTTTGTTCTACTGTGAAAGCCTTCAAGAAAATATATCTCAGAATAGTATATGCTGATATAGACATACTTTGATAATACATTTACTTTGAACTTTGAAATCCTGTATATGCCATCAAGCACCATCTATAAATTCGCCAATGACGTCATTATCATTGACAGAATTTCAGATGGTGACGAGGAGGCATACAGGAGCAAAATAGATCAGCTGGATGAGTGATCTCGCCAAAACAATTTTCCACTCATTGACAGCAAGACCAAGGCATCGAGTATGGGCTTTAGGAAGGGGAAATCGAATCAGAATCAGAATCAGGTTTACTATCATCGGCATGTGACGTGAAATTTGTTAACTTGGCAGCAGCAGTTCAATGCAATACATCATCTAGCAGAGAGGAAAAAAAATAATAAATAAATAAAATTTAAAAAGTAATAATAATAAATAAACAAGTTATCAATTACAGTATACATATATTGAATAGATTTTAAAAAACATGGCAGAGGGGAAGAAGCTGTTCCTGAATCACTGAGTGTGTGCCTTCAGGCTTCTGTACCTCCTACCTGATGGTAACACTGAGAAAAGGGCATGCCCTGGGTGCTGGACATTCTTAATAATGGATGCTGCCTTTCTGAGACACCGCTCCCTGAAGATGTCCTGGGTACTTTGTAGGCTAGTGCTCAAAATGGAACTGACTAGATTTACAACTCTCTGCAGCCTCTTTCGGTCCTGTGCAGTAGCCCCTCCATACCAGACAGTGATGCAGCCTGTCAGAATGCTCTCCACGGTACAACTGTAGGTGTTTTTGAGTGTATTTGTTGACATGCCAAATCTCTTCAAACTCCTAATAAAGTATAACTGCTGTCAAGCCTTCTTTATGACTACATCGATATGTTGGGACCAGGTTAGATCCTCAGAGATCTGGACACCCAGGAACTTGAAGCTGCTCACTCTCTCCACTTCCGATCCCTTTATGAGGATTGGTATGTGTTCCTTCATCTTACCCTTCCTGAAGTCCACAATCAGATCTTTCTTCTTACTGATGTTGAGTGCCATGTTGTTTCTGCAGCACCATTCCACTAATTGGCATATCTCACTCCTGTACGCCCTCTTGTCACCACCTGAGATTCTACCAACAATGGTTGTATCATCAGCAAATTTGTAGATGAGCTACGCCTAGCCACATAGTCATGTGTATATAGAGAGTAGAACCGTGGGCTAAGCACACACTGCTGAGGTGCGCCAGTGATGATCATCAGCGAGGAGGAGATGTTATCACCAATCCGCATAGGTTGTGGACTTCCGGTTAGGAAGTGAAGGATCCATTTGCAGAGGGAGGTACAGGGGCCCAGGTTCTGCAACTTCTCAATCAGGATTGTGGGAATGATGGTATTAAATGCTGAGCTATAGTCGATGAACAGCATTCTGACGTAGGTGTTTGGGTTGTCCAGGTGGTCTAAAGCCGTGCGGAGAGCCATTGAGATTGTGTCTGCCATTGACCTATTGTGGCAATAGGCAAATTGCAAAGGGTCCAGGTCCTTGCTGAGGCAGTGGTTCAGTCTAGTCATGACCAACTTCTAAAAACATTTCTTCACTGTTGATGTGAGTCCTACCGGCGATAGTCATTACGGCAGCCCATATTATTCCTCTTAGGCATCAATCCTCATTGAGCGATCAGCAGCTTCAAATTCTTGGTTGTCAACATCTCAGAGGATCTATCCTGGGCACAACATTTTGATGCAATTATGACAAAGGCACACCAGCAGCTATACTTCATTAGGAGTTTGAGAAGATCTGATATGTCACCAAGGACTTTAGCACATTTTTACAGATGCATTGTGGAGAGCATTCTGACTAATTGCATTACCATCTGATATGGAGGTGCAAATGCACAAGATGATAAGAGGTTTCAGAGGATTGTAGACTCAGCCAGTTCCATTTTGTGCAGAGCCTCCCCATCATTGAGGACATCTTTGAAAAGCATTGTCTCAAGAAGATGGTATCTATCACTGCAGACCCTCACAATCCAAGACATGCCCTTTTTTCATTACTAATGTAAAGAAGGAAGTGCTGGAGTCTGAAGACACAAGCTTAATGTTTTAGGAATATAAACCTGATTCTGTAGGAGTGTAGTGTTTGAGACCAATACCATGGATTCCAGAGACCAGTATGACCGACAATGCCCTTTAGTTTAAAAGGAAATAAACACAAAAGAACAATAAGACTTAGAGGACATTTAAAAAGCAATAGACATTTCAAAGCCCTGCGGGATACATTAATTTCGTTCATCTATAATATGAGGAACCGAACACCTAATTGACCGAAGATGAGCAATGAGCTCTCCTGAACAATGATAATATGTCTCATTTAGTGATTATTGTCCTTTTGCAAACTGATTGTTGGACAACTTAAACTTCTGCTATTTCATTTGTGAAGCTTATCCAACAAGACTAGATTTTGATATCTAAAATAAAATTGTAAGAGCAAGTCAGAGTAAACAAGTCAGTGCCAGAAAAATCATTAAAGGAGACATACCAAGCATGGTGTGCTGGCAGCAGCAACCACTAGTTCTCCAGAAACAGCAGAAAAGGCAGATCTCTGTCAAATGGGCGGTTTGAGACTGGAATAGCAGGAGGCAGACTGGCCAGGGCTAGCCTCCAGCAAATCACAGGTTCCATTGGATTTGGCATGCCTAATATAAGGGGCTTTTGTTTGCCTAGCTGCTATGTGGGCTGAAGTAAGAATAAGATGTTGATGAAACCGACTGACTTTGTTTCATGCTTACATAACATCATAAGGATATATGAAGCTCAGAACAATAAGAAAACACGTTTTAGTATAAAAAATGCAAATTTTCCCATTTTTCTGAAGAGAGTTCAGCATCCAGTGGGAATTATTTTATATTGAAAAATAAACTAATGTAGGGTATAATTCCCCTTTAATGTCTTATTTAAATATTTGTTTTAATTGCAGAAGCAGAGAGGAATTGAGTATTTTTTCACTTGGGAGTTGTTCGGCACATTAGTGCCAGACCTTCTGCCAAAATTTGTGCTACCACCTCAGGAGGAGAAAATTGGCTTCAATATGTTTCTTCTCACTGACAACAGTAAGAGGATCATTTCAAAAAACAGCCTACATATATAGCATTCTTCCGATCTTCAGACAATTTAAATGAAAATATGGAAGATTGAAGAAAGAAAAACAATCGCAACTAAGGAGATTCAGATGACATCACTATACTCAGGCCAAAAATTTAGAAATTCTGCATTACGTTTGCCTTTTAACTTCCTTCTATTACACTACAAGACACATAAAAAATGCAGACATGCTTTGTGTGTCTGTGCCTGTGTGATATTTTTAATTGCCTGTATAGGCACTTCTAACAGGAACAACAGGGTCCTTCAGTAAGACAGAAGTGCTGCTAAATAACTCTGTACAGAACTGAAGCTTGAGAAGTTTGTGCACATATTAAATCATAGGCTTTGATTCACTTGAGCAAATCTATTCTATGCACAGCTATAGGCACAATCACTAACAATCTATATCCTAGCTAGAATGCTGAGGACATGTTGTTTTAGCACCAACTGCACCTAAGCTATGCTGCCATCGTGATGGCATTGAGGTTTGCTTACTGTGAAATTCGAAACTCAAACAAAGACTCTAATCCCTATCGGATATAAATAGCCATGAGTACTCTCACGAAAGGGAGATTATAGTGTAACTACCCAATCTTCAAAGACTAGTTTACTTCCCTATTTATTCTCAGTGATGAGGTTAGCTGCCAATAACCACTATTCGAGTGGTGGATGCCCTCACCCTAACAATGAGAAGATACTTCCAACTAACGAAGTGGTTTAAAACACCATTCACTTATTTTCAGTGATACATGAACACTAGTTCACTCTGTGTTTCTTCCATGTTTTTCCTTCAGGTCCCTTACTCCATTCCTGGTAAGCCTAAACTGCTCTCCTTACTTATACCCTTTGTGTCCCACTTGGTTGACTTCACAACCATATGATATTTCCCCAGATATCCGTTTAACTCAATTAGTTTAAAAGCATCTGTTGGGGACTTAGACCTCAGCTACTTTGGCAATAAATACTGTAAACTAACTTCAGTTATTGATAAATGATATTATCCATCTGTTCTGCAAGCTTCCTTGAATTAAACAAATTAAGAGTAAGCTTGTCTGTTTAAAACACAGATTAAACAATTCTTACCTTCTACTGCATCTTGAGCAATAGTAAAGCAGATGCAGTGACCAGCACCTGCTTTCACACAGATAGAGCTTCTTGTATAAAGAGCTTGTTTGCAAAGCTGTTCTACAGTGTTTTTTAACATCAAGCTGATTATTACTTGCCATTTACATTTTAAGAACTGAAGACTGACTTCCATTTATAATCAGAAACCAAATAAAAACCTGTTAGCTGCAAGTTGACTTATATCGGCTTTTAATCTTTCAAGTGGTAGCTGCTTGTGTTTAGAAAACAAACTTAGCAGACATGCGATCTCCTATCCCAAGACCGTGAATATCCATCGCACCACGATGTGGAATTTTTCCTAGGTAATTCCTGACAACTGTTAGTGGGAAAGCCACACCCTGACCCATTTTGATCTATTGTGACTCTTGATACTGAGTCAGATCCATGGGCTCAGGAGGACCCAAGATGTGACAGTATAATCAAAGGTGATGGAAGAGAGCTTTGCCCTACTACAAGTAGAAGTTTAGAGATGTTTCAATTAACACTCCAATTACTCCCACAACAAACATATTGAAAATGCTTTGATGAATCATTATCTTAATGCTGCTTGTGAAATTAGGCGGTTTGTTTATTTTTACAAGGCGTTACACAACAATATAAAGAAAGAGATGAAAAGCATTTTAGTTTGTCTTGGCATTGTAGTTTCTCCTGGATACTAGAAAGCTTTATGAGTACTGTTGGAGCTCCACCCGTCTGGGAGAAAGATGCATTCCATTCCACCACAGATTTGCATCTGATAAGTCAATGGTGCTTATAAAAAGCAGTGGCTCACCAATTACTCTGCTAGTTTGAGTTCAGCCAGAACTGATCAGCTTCACACTTCTTTACAATGTTGGACCAGATGTGGATAACAACTAAATTCCAGAGATGAGGTGACCATAACTGCTGTTGATATGGAACCAATATTTATCTGATGGCTAATATCAAGGAACCACAAGCTAAAGTAACCAGGCTCAGGAAGTAAAACTTAAATTAACTGGTCTCAGGAAATAAAACAAATTATCCAGGCACAGCAGACAATTCTTCAACATGTCTTTAATTGTGGCTCACACAAGCAATGCTAATGGTTGCTGTTGGAACCTCCAGGAGTGCCTTGGGACGAAAGTTTCGGCATAGCTACTAGTGATGTGTATACCTTCTGTGTCAGGCAATGGTCATCTCCAGTAAGAGTAAACTTAGCCATTTCCTGTTGATTTTCAATAATATTATAATCATTGAGTCCCCGCTATCAAAATGTTGGGAATCTGAGTATAGAGGTGAGGTAGGATTGAGTGGTAGGTTTACCATTGATCAGAAACTGAACTGGACCAGCCACATAAGTGTTGTGGCCAGAAGAACAAGGCAGAGACTGAATATCTTGTACAGTGTGGTTATTCTTTAAACTCTGTCTAATTTTCCCACCACCTAAAAGTTAAAGTGGGGCAGCATTGTAGTGTAGCAGTTAGCATAACAATACTACAGTGCCAGTGAGCCAGGTACAGTTCCATAGCTGTGCATGTTCTTCCAGTGACTGTGAGGATTTCATCCAGGTGCCCCAGTTTCCTCTCACATCCCAAAGACATACGGGTTAGTAGGTTAATTGGTCACATGAGTGGTGTGGCTCATTGGGCAGGAAGGGCCTGGTACTGTGCTGTATCTCGAAATAAAAGTAAAGTAAAACTTCTGCTCGGTAGAGCAGCTATCCTTCCTGCTTTACCGTATGGAGCTGAATCATAGTCACAGTCATAGTCATACTTTATTGATCCCAGGGGAAATTGGTTTTCATTACAGTTGCACCATAAATAATAAATAGAACTATAAATAGTTAAATAGTAATATGTAAATTATGCCAGTAAATTATGAAATAAGTCCAAGACCAGCCTATTGGCTCAGGGTGTCTGACCCTCCAAGGGAGGAGTTGTAAAGTTTGATGGCCACAGGCAGGAATGACTTCCTATGACGCTCTGTGTTGCATCTCGGTGGAATGAGTCTCTGGCTGAATGTACTCCTGTGCCCACCCAGTACATTATGTAGTGGATGGGAGACATTGACCAAGATGGCATGCAACTTAGACAGCATCCTCTTTTCAGACACCACCGTGAGAGAGTCCAGTTCCATCCCCACAACATCACTGGCCTTACGAATGAGTTTGTTGATTCTGTTGGTGTCTGCTACCGTCAGCCTGCTGCCCCAGCACACAATAGCAAACATGATAGCACTGGCTAACACAGACTCGTAGAACATCCTCAGCATCGTCCGGCAGATGTTAAAGGACCTCAGTCTCCTCAGGAAATAGAGACGGCTCTGACCCTTCTTGTAGACAGCCTCATGGATCGCCTACAGCAAGCAGCTGAAAGCCCTGGAAAAATAACACCAAAAATCCTTCTGAAAGATTTTGAGGGTCAGCTAGAAGGATGGCAATAACACCAGCATTCTGGAAGAGGCTAACTTGAACAGCATCTCCACCCATGACAAAGCAACACCAATTCTGATAGATAGGCCATATTACTGGGTGACTAACTCAAATCTCCCCAAACAGACTCTTTACCCCCAGTTGAAGGAAGGTCAGTGAACCCTTGATGGGCAAAGGAAATGCTTCAACAATAATATCAAATTCAGCCTGAAGAAATTCAACATTACGTCTAAAAACTGGGAAGATTTTGGAAATCTGTTCAAGAGGGAGCTGCACTAGATGAGAGCGGCCTCCACTGTGCCACAGAGAGCTGCAAACAGCCGAAAGACCCAATCACTGACCACAGCCACCATTTACTCTTGCTTACACTGCACCAGAATATGTGGATTGTGGATCGAACGCCACAGTCAATTGAGGACCCACCAATAGACATTCTCTTTGGAGAACATCATGCTCAACACGAGTGATTACATTGCAGTACTATCTCCAAATAAAAATAAAGTTTGGGATTGTGAGCTTCCTTGCCTTGACTGACTCAGTTCCAGCAACACCCAGGAAGCTTGATACAATTCAAAGTAAATCAGCCAGCATACAGACTATCTTAGATAAGTTTCAATCCCCTCTATGTGGAATAGGGCTAGCGGACAAAATGGGTTATGTAGACTTTCACCCTCTATTATGAAGGGCTGTAGTTGTTTGAAAAGGCCATCAGCTTTAAGTTCCTGTCCAAGCCACAAAATCATTCTTTCCTGAACACATCTAGCCATTTCTTCAATGGCACAGAATTAAAATATTGAAACTCTCTATACATTATTGAGATGTAATTTGGGATGGCGATTAATTAACAGATTTGTTGGTATTGTTAGCAATTATTTTCCAAATAATTGATCCTGAATTATTTTTCTCTATCCAATACATCATTTCAGATCCCCATGTACTTGGTGTTCAGTGATGTAATGGAGAGAGGACACAATGTCTGTTAAGTATATATTGATTTTTATGACTACACAGGTCTTATTTGCATTTGGGTTGCACTTGGAACTCTGCTTTCTGAGGACAACAGTGCCCATAGTTTCAAAATTATTTCTAGAGCAGATCAAAGAAGTCATTTGTATATTACTGACAGGATATAAACAATTAACACCTCAAACAGGCCCTGAACTATTTAATATAATGCATCTATGATTTCTATTTAATTGAAAACCTCTACATATTCCCAGCAGTATTGGGAGTGTTATCTTCTGAGATCTGCACTTTATCTCCCAAATGGTCAACAGCTGAGCTGCACAAGTGATGATGCTTCTTAAATATTCAACAGCAGTAATCATTCAAAATTTCCATGTCAGCAAGTCTTCCCTGAACATGAGTAACTGCAGTCTCTTCTCTGTTGGCAGAGCTACAAATGCTCACTGGGCTGTAGACCCCTGCTGCAATGCATGACTTGGGTTCAGATAAGATCAGTTGTGCAGAATGTTTAGTTGGAAATTACAGAAACATATGCTGCTGTTGAATAAGGTATGGGCTATAAGCCAAAAAGACTCCTATGTAGAATGCTCAGAAATAAAGAATATTAGATGAGTGTTGCCTTCATCAGATGGAACTGGTCATTAGAATATTCAGTAGAATAAAAATGAATGGGTGTTATAATTAGCAATAATCCTATCCACCAGATTGTTCCCACCCATGAAGGTTTATCCCAATCTTCTCACACCATTTCACTTTTTGCATTCAGATATTTCCCAAATTAATTTAGCATTATAGTATATATACAGAGCAATGGCTCCCCCAGTGGCTTATTGGTTATCCAACTAATTCATTTTCAACTTGCAAACAATATTTTCTCTATAGATGTGAAGTTCAGCACAAATTCTAGCACTACAATGGGCACTCCTCGTTGGTAGTCCTATTTAGTCACTGGCATTCAGTTCCATTAAGGATAAATGTCAGAAGGTGATTGCAATTAACAGGTAACAACCTGATACAAATTCCTTAATTTTAAATTGTTATTCTATCTCATGCCTAAATAGAATACACACCAGGGACTGTTTATTAGAGAATAAAGGTCATTGCTGATATAGTTCACTGATGCCTTTGACACCAACAAGGAATGTATCAATTGTCATTTAGTTCCTCATTTGTTTTAAATGAACTTTTCTGGGTATATATGCCAACATATTATGTCCCATAGCTGCTAAACATTTGCAAAGCTAAAATCAAAATGGTAGAATAATGGTAAAATTATCATAATTTTGAAACATATGGTTAGATCTTCATGTAAGCATCAGTGAGGTTGATCTACGAAGTCACAAACAATGCAGCTTAACAAAAGGTATTATTATACACAAAGGGAAACAGAGTTGTGTAAAGATACTGAAGGGGAGGAGGAACATTAAGTGAGTTTGGCAATGGGAGTACTTGGCATTGCATCACAGGGAAGGGATGCATCTGGCAGACATGATTATCAGTACACAGAGTTACTGACCCCATTTGGGTTCTCAGGGGAATGACAATCTAAATCACACTGCTTTCTTATGGGAAAGAGCAATGTTCAAAGGCAAATGATCTAACCACATTCAAGGGAGATACAGCAAGAAGGTTATATGCTTAAAAAGTCAGCTTACTTTATAAGTGAGGGTAAAAATATTGACCACAAATTGCTCTTAAATAGCACTAATAACATAGTGAAATTATGCTAAAATGCTTCATAAGAGCTGCCAAAAATTTCACACAGAGTTACACAGATGTCCAAAAACTTGGTCAAAGATAACAGAGTTTTAAGGAGGAATTCAACAAATAGACCAGGCAGCTGAAGGCAAAGCCATCCATCAGCAAGAGATTAAAATCAGAGGTGCACCAGAGCAGCATAATTGAAGGAGCAGACAGTTCTCAGAGGGTCATAGAGTTGAACGTGGTTTTAGAGACAGGGAAGACTATGTCCATGGCGAGATTTGAAAATATGGGCAAGTATTTTAAAGGGAACAAGGTGCCAAAATATTTGGTGAGTATGATTTAACATAGGTTAGAATAGGGGTAGCAGAGTCTTAGATGATCTTGTTTATGTAGGAGGGTGAATGGAGGTTGCAGCTAGAAGCAATAAAGGCAGAGCAGCGAATAGTTGCAGGCAGGATGGAGTCTGGCTTTGTTGCAAAGTTGGACATTGCAAGCTCATCTAAGCGTCAAACAAAACCAAACCTGCAAACAGTTTGGATCAGGCTCAATTCATTGCCAGTTTGAGGAATACGTTTGTATCAGGGATCAGAACCTCAGTCTTTTCCATACATGGGGGGCAGAAATTTATATTTAGTCAGTATACATGTCAGATCAACAGGGTGAAGTATCAGAGAAATATGGTTGGGGTAGGAGAAGAGCCGGGTGTCATTTTATTTTTGGGGATTTTGCTGGAGACAACATATGAATGGGAAATTAAAGGAGAAATAAGTAAAAATCTACATGCAACAATCCCAATCCAGTGTGCATTTCAGGCAGCAGGATTTTCCTTTCAGCAATATAAGAGAACAATAGTCTAAACCATGGATCTTGCATTTTGGTATAGATAGATATACTTTATTGATCCCAATTATCTGCCACCTAATTGGGGTCATTACCAGACTAAAATGAACACTGATTTCTAGGCTCATGTACCAAATAGATGGGTCCTGCAGCTCGATTTATGTCTTAAATTACAGCAATTCATGCTATAATCTCAGGTTTTTTTTTTCTTGTTTTTATTGAGATTCAAGATAATATTATGTACACAAACTTGTTCGGTCTCCACTAGATGAGAAAGGTGAGATAACCAAAGCGTTAGTAATATCAATTTCATTAGCAGCTCTGTGCCAGAAAATATCTTGTCATCAGCCAGCTAATATCAAAGCTCCAAATTTCTCTTTGAATGCTATAATTTACAGAGCATAAAGATCAGTCAAAGATAGTCAAACTGTTTCCAATTCCCATTCTGTCTTAAACAGTTTTACCTTGAAAAAATTGTGAACCAATGTCATCTAAAACCCAGAATTCCAATCACCAGAATCAAATTCAGCAATCAAAAGGTCAAGTATTTCCTTCAAAGCAGAAGTCATAAAATGGCCTCTTACTGAGAAAGCAGGTTTTCCACTGCCTCAACAGTTTCACTTTTCCACATCAAATAGTATCGAAAAGTTGGAAGTACAATCACAACTGTCATGTTGAACAGAAGTAAAGAATCTAACACATGGACTCACTCCCTTGATAACTACAGACCTGCATTTTCATTGTCAATGATGTTGAATATTTCTGAGATCTAATGAAATTAAATATTTTGCGATACTTAGTTTACATGATTGACTTGGTCACTGATTTGGGAGAAAGGTGCATGGGGCAATTGTTTGGAACTGCATAAAGTCAGAGCAATATTCATAAAGGAACTGGACTATTCGCTTCTCCCACAAGATGCTCTTGGATTGTAAATTCACCACAACTTATGGGAAAATAAAAAGCCCCATAGACATCTGAAGGGTGAGGTTCAACAGAAAATCTGTTATCTACAGTTCTGGAAAATGGTTCAGCACAGCCAAGAAGGGCCAAAAGGCCTGTTTCTGTGCTGTAGTTTTTCTATGGTTTCTATAGGTCAGTGGGACCAGGCAGGAAATGGTTCAGCACAGTCAAGAAGGGCCAAAAGGCCTGTTTCTGTGCTGTAGTTTTTCTATGGTTTCTATGGTTTCTAGTTGGGAGTTCAATTCCGGTGCCATTCTGTAAGGAGTCTCTGTACGTCCTCCCTGTGGAATGCATGAGTTTTCCCTGGGTGCTCCGGTTTCCTCCCACGGTCGAAAGACATAGCAGGTAGATGAATTGATCATTGTAAATTGTTCCGTGATTAGGCTAGGGTTAATTGGAGTTGTAGGGTTGCTGCAGCGACATAGTTCAAGGTCTGGAAAGGCCTACTCTGTGCTGTATCACTGAATAAATCATAAGTAAATAAACAGATAGTGGGACGAAAGTACCTGCAATCTGCTGAGAAGTGTGATATGAACTGGATTTCCAACACTCAAATTCATTTCCAACTCAAATCTCCAAGGACCCACCCCACTGAGAGCTAAGAGAGGAAGACTTATCAAGAGTAGAGAGAAGATTAGATATTAGAGGCTGCAGGAAAGAGATTTTCAAACACTCCTCAACCACAACTTCATCTGTGGCACAAGTGTCCTTGTTACCACTCGCACAGCAAACATGAAATACAACCTTGTTTCTATTCCTGACTAACATAAAATCAAAAAAGACTGTAACCCAAATGAAAAATGAAGATGTCCCAGGAGCAGCTGAAATTCTAAAACCTGACAGACAAGGATCTTAGTCAAACATTGACAACCTCCTTTCCCAGATTTGGGAAGTGAAGTACATGCAGGAGACCTGAAAGATCATATAATCATGAACATCACCAAGAGACAAGTCTGATTACATTAACTACAGAAGGACCTCTGTGTTTTCTGCCACAAGGGAAGTTATCAGCAGCATTTTCCACAAAGCCTCCTCCCAGTAAAGAGCAGGTTTCTGGAACGTAGTGTGGTGTAACAACTCCAGGAAAAAATTAGCGTGCAGCACCAGTCATAATACATTGCCTTTTTTGGCCTTGCGGAAGCTTCTGATCAATAAATCCAGGGGCATTTTGGAGCACCCTACAAAAATATGAATACTCACAAAAATTCATCTACATCCTATGTCACAGTAGAATCAACCACAGTACAAATTGATTTTAAGACATTAAGACATAGAAACAAAATTAGGCCATTCAGACCACTAACACTGCTCCGCCATTCAGTCATGGCTGATTTATTTTCCCGCTCAGCCCCATTCTCATGCCTTCTCCCCTTAACTTTTGACTTATTCACAAATCAAGAACCTGTTAACCTCTACTTAAAATATGCCCAATGACTTGACTCCTACTGCCATTTGTGACAATTAATTACACAGATTCATCCTCTGGCTAAAGAGATTCCCTCTCATCTCTGTTCTAAACGGTCGATCTTCTATTCTGAGATGGTGCCCCCTGGTTCTAAACCTTCCCACTATTAGAAACATAGAACATAGAACATAGAGCATTGCAGCACAGGGACAGGCTCTGCAGCATCCAGTGTCGTACTGAACCAGTTAAATTAGTAATCAAGTGACCAACTAAACTAATCTATTCTGTCTACACATTGTCCATAGCCTTTCATTTTCCTCACATTCATGAGTGTATCTAAACATCTCTAATATATCTGCCAGTATGACTACATCCATTCTATCTACGTCTTTCAATATTCAATAAGTTTCAATGAGATCCCCTCTCATTCTTCTAAACTGCAATGAGTACAGAACAAAAGCCATCAAACACACCTCATACATTAACCCTTTCAGTTCCAGGATCATTCTCATAAAGCTCATCTAGACCCTCTGTAATGCCAGCATACACTTTTTTTAGATATGGGGCACAGAACTGTGCATAATACTCAAAAAATTTTCTGACCAATGCCTTATAAAGCCTCAACATTACACCCTTATATATTCTAGTCCTCTCAAAATGAATGTTAACATTGTATTTGCCTTCCTTACTACCAACTCAACTTGCAGGTTAACCATTAGGGAATTCTGCACTAGGACTCTCAAGTTCCTGTGCACCTCCAATATCTGAATTCACTCCACATTTGGAAAATAGTTTATGCCTTTATACCTTCTACCAAAGTGCATAACCATATGCATTTCTGCGCTGTAGTCCATCTGCCATTTTTTTGCCCATTCGTTTATTCTGTCCAGCTCCTTCTGCAGACTCCCTGCTTCCTCAAAACTACCTGTTTTTTATCTCTGTATTATCCCCAAACTTTGTCACAAAGTCATCAACCCCATCATCCTGACCATTAACATGTAACATGACAAGTAGCTGACTTACCACCAACCCCTGTAGGACACCACTTACCACCAGCAACCAATCAGCAGTGTCGTCCTTTATTACCACTCTGCCTTCCAGTCAGCCAATCCTCTATCCATGCAAGTATTTTTCCTGTATTACCATGGGGTTATATTTTATTTAGTAGCCTCATGTGCAGCACCTTGTCAAAGGCCTTCTGAAAACCCAGCTAAACTGGTTTATCACCCTCAATTGTACCTTCAACACATTTCCTTCTGGGAAAAGTGAATATACATTAATCTACAGGACAAATGTTGCTTCCACTACAGAACCAGCAATCAGGGCCATCTGACATTAATCACTGAACTGCAATCCACAGATGACACTTCCATATGTGAACATTCCAAGGCCAAGTCTCTGTCAACTCTTTCGCTGAAGCACGTACATTAAGTGCCCATGGCAAGACCCTGGAAAACATGGACCACTCCCTGCATTTTGAAAGCCACTCTTAAAAAAGGCAGTTGTTAATGACAAAATTCTCCATCACCATCACTGTGTAATTACAGTATCCAAGAAAAAAAACAGTATTTAAAGATCAAGATCTGAAACATCTCGTAACTCTCAGATTCGACCAACACACTCTCTGGTATCCTTCTGAGACATGGACAAGGACCAACCGTCACCTCAAAGCACACAAGACAAACCAAGAATGATGCTTTCACAAACTCCTCCAGACCTACTGACAGGATAGTGAACCAACGTCAACGTCCTCTCCCAGGCCAACATTACAGCGTTGCAGTTTCTGTGGGTGTGCCATGCTGCTTGCTTGTCCAAAACCATAGTCCCAAAACAGACATTCTACCCCAGGCTCAGAAGAGTCTACTAGTTCCACAATCCTTTTGTCAGCTACCTCAGAGTCTCCAGAGCTGATGTGGGAACAAATTGCTGCCTGTAAAGGGTTTCAATCACAAACAAGAGAAAATCTGCAGTTGCTGGAAATCCAAGCAACACACACACACAAAATGCTGGAGGAACTCAACTGTCCAGGCGGCATCTATGGAAGAGAATACAGTCGATGTTTCAGGTCGACCTGAAGGGTTTATTCCACACTGTATCTCAATCAATATTAAAATAAATAAAGTTAGCCTTAATTCCAGGAGATTGCCTGAGAAGGAGAGGAGAACCAGCCAATATTTATGTCTTTGCCAATATCCGAAAGAAAACAGATTACTTAGTTATTATGTCATTATTAACTGTGGGAACTTGCTGTGTGTGTAGTTGTTGAAACATTTCCATGTTGTCATAGGTTGTAAATCACATCATTTATGGTCTCCTAAACTGAGAAAGTGCAATAATAGGATATTATCAGTCTTCCTTTCTTATGATAAATTTATCATTAACATCACTTATGATTAGTATCATTAATTTATATTGACTGTGGCAAGACAAAAGGTTGTTTAATGAATTTTATAGAGACATAGTGGGCCAAAGGTACCTTCTTCTTGTTGTATGATCCTTTGACACAAACTAGATGGATAAATTAACAAATTCCACGACACATGCCGGTAATAATAAACCTGATTCTGATTCTGAACTTCTTAGACGGTGCAAAAACATTATCACAGAGACCATTAGAAATACCCAGTAGGCCAGGCAGCATCTTTGGAGAGGGAAACAGTTCATATGTTTGGTCGATGGCCTTTCATCAGACCATAGAAGCATTTTATTATTATTTCCAGCATTTTTATTTTTATTTTAGATTTCCAGCATCTTTATTTTTGTTCTTAGGTTACTGGCTCATAATCCTCAGCTACTTATGAAGAAACCAGAGTGCAAATAGATTTGAGACTATTAAAAATGTTGTAATGTAATTATTACATCTCTTATTTTCACAGGACAAAGTGTATATTTTACAATGTTAGTGAGATATGGCCAGGCTTAGTAACCTGTGCATATCTCTTTACAGAGTGTTGGTAGTAGAGTTTCTGACAGTGCATCAAGCACATATCATCATTCCTTTCCTTAATATTACTTGTTTATATTGTACAGGGACAGCTGTATACATTGGCTTTTATGCTCTGGAATTTATGTTTTGTGCACAATGTGGGGCAGATTTCTGAGCATATCCACCATAGTTTATAAGTCCCAGTTATACATTTTACATCCAGTTTGCCTGCTTTCTTCACAGTAGTGGGAGGTGGATACAGTGCATCTTCTGCCCAGAATGGTCAACCCATTCAGCAAGAATAAGCTTATCTGATACACCAGCTACTGAGGTATCTAGCAGAGCTGGCCCTTGCTGGATCCTCCAGTCTGCTCCACTTAATTGTTAATTGCATTACAGCATGGCTGCTAAGAGAAATATTCTTAGAAAACAATAACAATGTGCAACCAAGCAAGTTTCAATACAGACTAAATTACTTCTAGAGAGTCCGAGAATGTATTCAACAATTGGAAAACTTTTAATAAGCTCTTAATATACAATGAAACATCTGATCCTTGTAACTAAATTCATAAAATGTATCTTCCTTGTTTTCATACAAAAGCCTTATTGTGCAGTACGATAATATGTCTGATTCGGAATTCATTAAGACTTTACATACATTTGCACAAATTAGTTACTTATCTTGGGTTATTAAGCTGTGATTACAGAATTTTTTATATGATTGAGGAAAGATTTACTGTCAGGAAATACCTATTGGGAATTAATTAATCCAAAATCTGGAGTTCATCCTCTCAGGACCTGTTTACGTAAACATTCTTGTAAACACAGATTGAAGTAATTAACACCTCTTAGGGGACTTGGCACTCACATACTGGTACTGTGATATTCCACAGCATTCTTCATCACACCTAACCTGCAATTTTGGCACCATTCTCAAGCTTACTGACATTTTATTGGAAAAAGATGTGTTTAACATGTTTTGTATCAGTAAGGCAAAGTTATCACCAACCTACCAGCACCTAAAACCATCTGTGAGAAAGCCATTTCCCAGGTCCACAGGTGGAAAGGTGTTAAGCCATTTGTGTTGCTTGCATCATAAACAGTTCTGGGTAAATTACAAACTGTTTACACTGGATAATTGGAGGGGTTTGTCATCCTCTAATATAGGTGAAGCCGATGTCTTATTTTTCCTCTTTCTTCTCAGGCAAACCACTGAGAAGTGCAGAAGAACCATTATTGCATTCAAGCGGGCAGCAATTTGTGACATGTGAGTAATTTGTTCTGACCATTAAACTTCTGTGTAAACATCAGCATTCTACAGAGGTAAGAGAGCACGTTAATAAGGCTGCAGTATTCTTCATCTTGTCGTATAACAAGATATACCTTTTTTTCACCTTGTTTTCCTCTTTATTGTATATCAGCGCTTACTACTCAATTTGCAGCCTTGTCTTCATGAAAACTTTTTTTTCCAATTTTATTTCTTCTTTGTTGAAAACAATAACACTTAGTGGCATCAATCTCACAGATGGCAGTAGCCCCTGCCCTTGCCTCATGCAGGAGCCGAGACAGCAAAAACTTCAGCAGGCTATTTGGGATTGAGACAGGAGCTACTACCCATGTCCCTCAACCACTGGGGGCATCAAATCTAGCTCCATGACTGCTTTCAGTGAACCTCAACAAGAATCTATTGTCCTAAAGGGTCAAGGAAATGAGAATGGAAAACTGCCTGTGATTTCGTTCCTCTCCAATCAAGAGACTCTTAGTCTGATACTAATATTGCTATAATTGAGGCACCGAAAATTACAAGCTTTGACTGAATAGTCCCATTTCAAAATAGGTGATGGTAAATTTTATCATAAGCCATACTAACTCAGCTGGTCCTTTGCCTTGATTCCAATTCAGGTGCAGTGACAAATATAATAAAAATGACCACTGCCTTGCATTATTGCAAATAAATTCAGACATGCCCCAATAGTTTTCTGTCCCGATTATCTTCATTTTAGGATGATGGATGCAGATTATGTAATTCCCATTATTGTAGGATAAGGTTCCAGAATGGAGTTAAAAGCTGATGTTGGTATATATAGAGTTGGTACAATGCTGCTCATGATTCATTTTCTACTGATTTAAAGACTCTAAAGACAAATTCAATAAAATTCTTTGGAGCCCTAACATCAGCCACTAAAGGAACATGATAAACTTTGCAATTCTGTTTTGTCTCAATCCTGTAAAGTGCTTTGGTACATATTATTGCTTGAAAGGCATTAATTAATCAAAGTGTTGGTGAGAAATGTTTTGTTTTTCACTCTCTTTTTACTTGCTTAGCTGCGGTTCAGGAATGTTGTTCCTACCGGACCCAGCTAACTGTTATTGCTTGTCTTCTCCATTTGTATCCGTTTTGGAAATGCAAACTACATTGGGATACTCATGGTCACAAGCTGGAACTTAAACATGCTGGCTTCTGGCTTATGTCCTAATAGTTTTTGGGCCAAATGTGTGTACTTGGTTCCACTATCTCACTTTATATACATTTCTCAGGCAGTTATTGGGAAACCTCATGATCCTGTTTTCCACTCTCCACAACCTCCAAAAAGACCCAAATACATTATCTACAAAGAATAGGTCGTGAATTCAAGTTGTGCTGCAAAAATGTCCATTCCAGACAGAAATCTAACGTTTCACCTCATATTCTTAATTTTTAACACCAAACAACAGATGAGTATAGATAATCAATTTTGCCTTGTAATTGAGCTAATTTCTGAGAAGACGCATGGACTGATGTATATCAAGAAGAATCATATAGAGGGAAAACAAATGTAAATAAATTGGAAAAATATTTAGCAACCTTCAATTTCCCCCTTGCTTGTCAAAATATTTCAGCAGAAGCTTATGGAGTATGCAAAAAAAAAAATTTTAGCAAGGATCTTTGGACTCCAAATATACAGTATTACATAATGTCGAAGGTTCTCAAATGTCACGACAAACATGATCTTGCCCAGCGTAAGCATCAGCAGTAATATCACAAACGAGAAAATTTGCAGATGCTGGAAATCCAAGCAACACACACAAAATGCTGGAGGAACTCATCAGGCCAGGCAGCATCTATGGAAAAAAAAACAGTCAACGTTTCGGGCCGAGACCCTTCAGCAGGACTGGATATTAACACATTCGGGACTGGATCTTCCATTTTTCTCATTTGAGGAAATACCTCCAGATTCTTTACACAATAAAATTGTGAGCCTCCAGCAGCAGCTCACTCAACTGTTAAGATACAAACATGAGGAAATCTGCAGATGCTGGAAATTCAAGCAACACACACAAAATGCTGGTGGAATGCAGCAGGCCAGACAGCATCCATAGGAAGAAGCACAGTCGACGTTTCGGGCTGAGGCCCTTCATCATGAATAACTGAAAGAAGAGATAGTAAGAGATTTGAAAGTGGGGGGGAGATCTGAAATGATAGGAGAGGACAGGAAGGGGAGGGATGGAGCTAAGAGCTGGAAAGTTGATTGGCAAAAGGGATACAAGGCTGGAGAAGGGAGAGGATCATGGGACGAGAGGCCTAGGGAGAAAGAAAGGGGAAGGGGAGTGCCAGAGGAAGATGGAGAGCAGGCAAGCAGAAATTGTGAGAGGGACAGATAGAGAAAATAGAGAGAGAGAAAAGTAAGGAAAAATAATAAATAAATAAACAAACAAGGGATGGGGTAAGAACAGGAGGAGGGGCATTAACGGAAGTTAGAGAAGTCAATGCTCATGCTATCAGGTTGGAGGCTACCCAGACAGAATATAAGGTGTTGTTCCTCCAACCTGAGTGTGGCTTCATCTTGACAGTAGAGGAGGCCGTGGCTAGACATATCAGAATGGGAATGGGACATGGAATTAAAACGTGTGGCCATTGGGAGATCCTGCTTTTTCTGACAGACTTTTTTGGCCACTGGGAGATCCTGCTTTCTATTTATTATTTTTTATTTTTTCCTTTTTTCTCTCTCTCTGTCCCTCTCACAATTACTCCTCACAACCCTCTCCATCTTCCTCTGGCACTCCCCTCCCCCTTTCTTTCTCCCTAGGCCTCCCGTCCCATGATCCTCTCCCTTCTCCAGCCTCGTATCCCTTTTGCCAATCAACTTTCCGGCTCTTAACTCTATCCCTCCCCCTCCCGTCTTCCCCTCCCACTTTCAAACCTCCTACTATCTCTTCTTTCAGTTAGTCCTGACGAAGAGTCTTGGCCCGAAATGTCGACTGTGCTTCTTCCTATGGATGCTGTCTGGCCTGCTGCATTCCACCAGCATTTTGTGTGTGTTGCTGCAACTATTAAGTTAGCCTGTTTTCATTATGCAGGTCTCGGTCTCTCCCATGCATGCTCTTAGCTTACCAAAAAGTCTGATTTTTGGCTGTTTTTCTCGGTAATGTTGGAATCTTCACACCAAGTTACACAGAAACAAGTACACTGAAAAAATATGTTAAATGTATCAGTTTGTATAATTGATACAGACCACCATGTGCTGCTGTGTAATGTAACACACAGAGTACACTTTGAAGACCAAGAGCAGATAGAAGATCACTTATTCTCATCCATGCGATGTTGTTCAAGTGACCTTAGTAAAATCTTTGATGCAGTTTCAACATACAACAGTAGCAGAGAGTTTTTTTTGTCAGTGAAGAAGGATCTTGGCCCTGAGTGTCATCTGAGTTCTTCCAGCATTTTGTGCTTTATTTGTCGTTGTCAGGGCTCATGATTTTCCAGAATTACATTACACAATACAGATTCCACTAGTATATCATAGCTTTCTTTTTAAATGCTTAATTGATAAAGTTTAACGGCAAACTAAAACTGAGCTGAGTTGATGTAAAATTACCTAGCGGTGTGAAACACGACAACTGCTAGCTGGTCTGTTGAGAATTTATTGTATCTTCTGTTTAAAATATTGCTTTGAACTTATGTGAAATTTTAGAGGTCTGTTTTCCTTTGTACACCTACACTTTTCCATTTCCAAGCACAGTTGATCTTCAATTAAATATTTATTATTATTTGTTACTTATTTATTTATTGTACAGATGCGCAGTGGAGAACATCCCATCTGGTTGCACAATGGCCTGGTATGGAAACACCATTGCCCATGAATGAAAATGTCTACAAAGAGCAGTGGAAACAGTCCAGTTTGTCACAGAAAAAGCCCTCCCCACCATTGAGCACATTTACAAGGAGTGCCACCACTAGAAAGCGGCATCCATCATCTACGACCCACACCATCCAGGCCATGCTCTCTTCTTGCTGCTGCCATTGAGAAGGAGATACAGGACCCTTGGGACCCACACCACCAGGTTCAGGAACAGTTACTGCTCTTCCACCATCAGGCTCCTGAACTGGTGTGTATATCTTAACTCACCTCAGCACTGACTGATTCCAGAACCTATGGACTCACTTTCTATGATTCTACTACTCATGTTCTCAATGTTATTTATTAATTAATCTGTTATTATTATTACTATTATTTTATTTTTGCACAGTTTGTTTTCTTTTGCACATTGATTGTCTGTCGGTCTTTGTGCGTTGTTTTTCATTGATCCATTGTATTTCTTTATATCTACTGTGAATGCCTACAAGGAAATAAATCTCTGGTAGTATATGGTAACATATATGTACTTTGATAATACATTTACTTTGAACTTTAAGTGAGATTGGTGTGTCATTCACCTTTATTCTTGTGACTACTGCAGTGTTTAGGCACTGGAGGGATACTACCAATGCTGCCTCCATAAAATCCTCCATATCCGCTTAGCTATATACACTAGTGTTCTCTCTCAGGCCAACAGTCCCAGCAATAAGACTCAAATTATACTCAGTTAGCTCTTTTGGGCAGGTGTCATCTTTTGCATGCCTCGACCCAGACTCCCAATACAGATATTCTACTCCAGATGTTACCAATTGCACAGAGAGACATTCAATAGTGTTCTCAAATAGTCTTGGAAAATTGTAACATCCTAACTGACTCCTGAGAATCTCTGGCCCACGATCCCTCAAAGCAGAGAAAAAAGTATTCAGATGATGTTTGTTTCCCTTGTAAATAACATAAGGAATGGGCCATGTCACAAACTACAAACCTGTCTGTCCCATCAGGCACCTCCTGCCTGATGTGAAGAAACCTACAGTTCCCTCATTGACCTCATCACTCACCATAGAACCCAGAAAACTGGGACTATCAGAAAGTAAGAATATGGTTTCACTGCAAAGTTATGAAATTACCATTTCTGCTTTTAATACCATTTTTAATGTATATATATGAAAACCTGGAGCTATCTTCTTTTGACTGCAAAAATTCTTGACCTTCCCGAGAAAGAAAATCTCTGAAGATGATTGAGTGAACTCCCCACTGGTTACTGAACCTCAGAGCTGACAGGAAAGGGAGTTTCACTTTCCATTGTAAAACTCTGTATCTCACATCAAGTCTTAACTCTGTCCATTATGAAAGGAGAAAAATTTACACTTTGAAGAATGAAATATAATAATCCATACGTTAGACTGCAGTCAAAATTATGTCCTTGTATGTATTCACAAGCTTGTTTGGAGAAAGCTTTATATGTGTGAAATGAACAATGACCGTCAAACTATATTTGTTTGGTAAAGATAACATCTATTCAGCGTGATCTTGAATTTGCTCCGCCCCAGTTTTATTCCTCACTTTGTACTGTTTGATCCACAGCTGTCTTATCCTTGACAAGAGATCTGATCTGTTCCTGTTAACAGCAGTGAACAATTTGTCCCCAGGCAGGAAACAGGTAACATCTGTCAGTGAAATTTAAAGCACCTGCTTCCTTAAAAGATTTTTCAAACCTAAACCAAAGAGATCTTTCATTCCTGAAGGAACTTCACCAGCAACTGCACCAAGTGAGAACACTGGGTTTATATTCAAATAACAATAAACTGATTAAACTGACACACACAACAGATATTTAAGGTAAATACTTCAAGGTCCTCTGAAATTAGGAAACCTTGAGGCTGATTTTTAAAATCATGCAAATAGATGTTTATCAATGTGGTAATATTTTAATTACTTTTAAAATTGTGCCAAGAATTTGGATGTTGAAACGGTCCTAAACCTAGCCTATGTGACATCTGGTTTCATACATCACAAGTCAATTGCAACATGAAATTTGGCAGGTTTAGTCAAAATAAAAATGAAGCTGAATTTTTTGTTATTAAGACTTCTCATGATTCAAGATGGATGAAGACAGAGAGACCAACAAAGAAATGAAATAGCTTTTTGTCATGAAAATACAGGAAGCTTTTGCACATTGTGAAAACAAGAATTTAAATAACACATGACAAATTATAACGATTATAAAGAATCATATATACTGAAGAAAATTGTAGACAAGCAAATGTCCCAAGTGGAAACAATTAGCATGTAATCAAGTGAGTCAATCAGATGTTGAATGCAGGGAAACAATACTTTTTTTTTAGTTTTGTCTCCTGTTTATTATGTAGTAGGCACTGAGTGATGATGTCATTTAGTTCTGTGTCTGAGGTACCACTGGTTTTTCACCACTTTAGTTGGCCACCCAACTGGGTGGTGAGGTATTCCTTGTTTCGAAAAGCATCTTTAAAAGTATAGCAAAGTAGCTCCTCCGTCTATTCAGAAGCTTTCAGTAATCAGCTCCAGTTGGTAATCATGTCTATGCTGAGGAGCTCACATCAAAGGAAGTATCTTGAATCAAGCAATAGTTATCATTGGATCTTCCTTCAAACCTACACCACACTGATATATTTGAAGTTTTCCTTGCATTACAGCTTACGAGCAGCATTGCATACTTCTGATGTGATGCAATGTGGAACAGTCTAAGCCCACAGAATCAGGTTTAATATCACCTGCGTGTGACAAGAAATTTGGTACTTATTGGCAGCAGTAAAATGCAATGCATGATAATATAGGAAAAAACTGTAAGTATATATATTTAAATTAAATAAGTAGTGCAAAAAATACAAAATAATAAAAAAAAGTAGTGAGGTAGTTTTCATGGTTTCAATGTCCATTCAGAAATTGGATGGCAGAGGGAAAGAAGCTGTTCTTGAACATTGAGTTTGTGCCTTCAAGCTTCTGTGCCTCCTTCCTGGTGGTAACAATGAGAAGAGGGAATGTCCTGGGTGATGGAGGTCCTTAATGATGGATGGCACTTTTCTGAGGAAACACTCTTTGAACATGTTCTGGATACTACGGAGGCTAGTGCTCATGATACAGCTTGCTAATTTTACCAACTACACCAGTAATATGTCCCAACTTCTTCAATACATTGACAACAGCATTGGTGCTGCTTCCTGCACCCATGCTGAGCTCATCAATTTCAACATCTTTGCCTCCAACTTCCACCTGCCCTCAAATTTTCTTAGTTCATCTCTGACACATCTCTCTCCTTTCTTGACCTCACTGTCTCCATCTCTGGAGATACAATAGTTCTTCTACTGATATCTTTTACAAATCCACTGACTGTCACAGTTATCTTGTCTATAGCTATTCCCACCCTGTGATTTGTAAGAATGCTATTTCTTTTCTTAGTTCCTCTGCTTCTGACACATCTGTACTCAGGATGAAGCTTTCTATTCCAGAATTTCCAAGGTGTCCTCTTCTTTCAGAAAATGGGGTTTCCCTTCCACTCCTATCGATGCTGCCCTCACAAACATCTCCTCCATTTCCTGCATGTCTGCCCTCACCCCATCCTTCCTCAATATAGCAGGAATAGGGTTCCCCTAGTCCTCACTGACCACTTCACAATCTTTCTTTATTCATTCATTGAAATGGAGTAGGCTCTTCCAGGCTTTCGAGCCACGCTGCCCAGAAGACCTCCAATTAAACCTGGCCTAATTACAGGACAATTTACAATAACCAATTAACCTACCAACCGGTACATCTTTGAACTGAAGCACCTGGAGGAAACTGACACAGTGACAGGAAGAATGTACAAACTCCTTACAGACAGTGGTGGGAATTGAAACCGTGTCACCTGTACCACCAGGCGCATCCTTCCCTCAATCCCTTTGTTTTCCACAGGGATCATTCTCTACATGACTCCTTTGTCCACTCATTCTTCCCCACAGATCTGGCATTTATCCCTGCAGCCACGACAAGTGATATATCTGCCCCTGCATGTCCTCTCTCACTTCCATTCAAAGGTCTTAACAGTCTGTCCAGTAGAGTCTACACTTCACCTGAAAGGCATTTATTATATCCAGTGCTTCCAGTGCAGCTTTCTTACAACAGTGAGACCTGATGCAGATTGATATTTGACCTGATGCTTTGTTGAGCACCTTCACTGTTTCCACTGTAACAGCCAGGATCTCCTGGTGACAATCTATTTCAATTCGGTGACTTCCTACTCCCATCTCTATCCATGGCTTCCTCTACAGCCATGATGGGGCCGGGTCAAACTCAGTTTGGAGGAACAACCACCTCAAGTTCCGTCTGGTTATTCTCTGACCTCATGGTATGAACTTCGACTCTTCCAACTTCCAGTCGGCTCTGTTTAACCCTTCCCCCTTTTTGTTTTCCCTCCATTCTGGTCGCATTCTCACCCCTTCTCCTCTCCTTCCCCACCATTATGACTTGAACATCACCTCCTTCTGATTCCCTACCTCCTTCCATGGTCCAATATCCTCCCCCAGCAGATTCCTTCTTCTTCAACCCTTTACCTTTTCCACATATCATCTCCCAGTTTCTCACATCATCCCCCCTCCCCACTCATACACTTTCCTCCTCACTTGGTCTCAGTTATCACCTGCCTGCTTTTATCCCCCCCCCCCCCCACTCCTATTTTTGTATTCTGGCTTTTACTCTATCCTTTACAGTGCTGATGAAGGGCCTCAGGTTGAAACTTTGACAGTTTATTTCCATCCATAGATGCATCTTGACCTCTTGAGTTCCTCAAGTGTTTTTTGTGCTTTTATGCAATTCTTGATATCTTGAAGGACTAATTCAGTAAAAATAGACAAAGTATGAACAATAAAACAATTAAATGTTTCATTCTAATATTGGTAGATATATAAGTTGTCAGAAAATTGATGTTAATACAAAAATTTAGAGGATACAACATCAATACTTTGCCCTGTACATTAGACTCCAACCATTTATTAGAAGCAGAGAGCCACCAATATAAAAAAGGAATCACTCTCATGGAATCAAACGTTCCCAACCACTCATCAGAAGTTGTTGATTTGCATATAGGAGTGATGACCAAGCTGATTTCTTTCTCTCTTGAGAATGATAATTCTAAGGTTAATTGCAATATTCCTGTACAAGAAATTAACTAACCCAGAACTGGCCAGAGACCGAACCTAAACCCTTCTCTAACTTATATGACCCTTTGGTATACTAAACAATGCATTTACCTTCTGAGCCATAGAAGAATAAATGTCCTTTGATATTCAATATATATGTCCCACTCCAAAAATACAAAATGTCAATTCTTGCTTTATTCTTTTGAAATATATTTTTCCTTGAATGTTCAACATTATCATTGTTTACTAAAGCACGTTGTTTTAAAGCTAACATTTTACATTTCAGTTTAATTCTGCTTAGTAAATAGTTACATTGGAGACTTGCCAACATAACATTTTTTTTAAAGGAATAGTTTAACATAACACATCTGGAGAAAACCTGTATGGGGTCAGATGGAATCAAGCAAGAATGGTTGGATGTCATCCAAGCTTCTTACCCCTATCATTTAAGTGAATGGTCATTGTGATTCATAGCAAGACCACATTGAGATTTCATTATGAATGCTTTAGAAATTTGCAATGAAAACTTCACCTAGTCCAAGCCAAGCCAAAGTGAAGAGAATGTTAATTACAATTCTTCAGTACACCATCCCTCTTTCTTCTACCAGGTGAAAGATAGGATTGTGTTATAAAAACGACATAAAAAGTTCATATAGGAAAAATATGTAGTTTTCTGAGATTCCTTTGGGCTCTCTGAATTAATAGCTTCTTTTCCAGTTTACATTTCCCTGATGGATAAAACAGGTAGGACAGAGGCCAGTGATTCTGAGTCATTTCCTCTTTCATTCCTTGGCAATGTATCTCCTGCCTCCTGTTAACTGTCAAAAAAAAACTTTCTTACTATACAAATTAAATTAGTCCAATAAAATGATCTAAAATTGATTTCTATTCTAAACAGAAATAGAAATTTCTTCATTTCCTCCTTCATTCAGTCAAGTTGGAATCATGTAGTTTAACTTTTGCCTGTCATCAGTCATTACAAACATGACCGGATAGGGAAAGAGGATAGAAAAGAATAATTAGTTAAAGTTAATAAAGACCATTGACAACTGGATTGTAATTGTTGAGTTGGTTGGGCCGCTCATGTTCTCAGTAATATTTTAATTTACACAGTTTGTCTTTGTTTGCACACTCATCTTTGTCAGTCTTAGTTTATTTATAGTTTTTCATAAAGTTCTATTGTACTTTTTTTCTGCAAGAAAATTAATCTCAGGGTAGTACATGGTAATGTAGCATATACGTGCCATGACAATACATTCACTTTTGAACTTCAATGTATTACATTTGACCTTTAGAAAGGTCAGGCTCAATGAAGACAGGTACCTTCTTGAAAGCATAAGATAAGCTGTGAATATTATTTGTGTGCATAATATAAATTATGTAACAGCTCTTGAAAGAAGTCTGAGAGCAAAAGTGAACCACATGCTGATGAAAGATCGATACACAAATGAAAACCTTTCACTTTTGAACATCTAATCAATCAAACACAGTTACATAATAACGTTTGAGCAAAAGATTAAGAATGTTTTTGAGAGAGCAAAAATTTTAGAGCTATTAAGGAACATTTTGTTGTTCCTCTACAAAAGTAATTGCATCAATCAGCCATTTCCTGCTTCTGATTTTTAGATGCAAAAGCACAACAATTTAACTGGACAGAGCATCTGACAAGTTCTTTTACAAGTCTAGGCTCCTCCCTGTCCAGCATATACCAAGGAAATCCAATAGCATGAAGATAAATGGCCTAGATCTCATGGAATTAAATACTAAATCAAAATATGTGAGGACTCAGTTCGCTTCTAGACAAGCACAATATAGGGAAAGAATTTGTTTTCATTACAAGTGAATTCAATTGCACCAGAATCTCCAGACTTCTGCACTGAATGGCCATTGAGGATGGAGATCCATGGCTCTCCCTCACCACAAGTGTTCGACTCATAGTTCTGTCAAAGCTATTTAGTCTTCTGCTGAGAGAAATGCATAGACAGGTCATTCCAGATTGATATTTCATCTGCCGAGGTTTGACTGAAGAGGACAAAATTCACCTTGATTGAGCGAAGTTATAATAACCAGGGAAAAGAACTGATGCCTGAAGCACTTCCTTCTGAATTTAAGCAATAGCTTCATTGGTAAATCTAGCCACAAGATAGATAATTTGATAATCAGGCACGGCATTAGGGTGGGAAAGAAAGTGTCTGTGACCTTGTTTAGGATGATAGAAATATAATACAGGGTAAAGCACTCTCTGCTGCAATAGCCTCGCCAAGACACCATGAGGAATAATGTGGTGGGTTACCCTTGCCTGTTAAGATATATGCAGGCTATTAGATTTCTGCTGGAAGATGGGATTGGCATAAAAAGCTGGAAATGCAATTCAATGTCCTCTGAAAGAATAGCATAGACAATTCATCAAAGATTGATGTTTCATCCGCCGAAGTTTTACTGAAAAACATAAAATTCACATTCATTGAACAAAATTATAGTAACGAAGGAAAAGAACCTTTCCTAGTTTTAGTTCATGATATTCCTCTTTTTATTTTTTTAAACCTGCATGAATCTGTGTCCATCCAAGTGATACATCTACATGAAACGTTGCCATAGAAAATCAGCATCATTCATCAAATATCCTCATTACCCAGGCCATGCTGTTTTCTCACTGCTGCCGTTAGGTAGAATACACAAGTGCCTCAGGACTCTCACCACCAGGTTCAAGAACAGTTACTACCCCTCAACCATCAGGCTCTTGAACAAAAGGGAATAACTGCACTCATTCTATTTCTGGTGTTCCCACAACCGATGGCCTCACTTTAAGGACTCTTATTATTTCATGATTATTATTTATTACTATTTACGGTATTTATGTTTGCATTTGTACAGCTTGTTGTTCAATGATCTTGTTTACAGTTACTGTCCTGTAGATTTGCTAAATATGCCTGCAGGAAAAAGAGCCTCAGGGTTGTATGTGGTGACATGTATGTACCCTGATAATAAATTTTACTTCGAACTTTTTGAACCTTGAACTTGTTTTAACTTCTGTTCAGGGTAAATAAGTTTGCATTCACAACGTGAAAATAAACAAAACCAGTTTGTGATGATAACCATAGTAACATACAAATGCACTGCAATGTGATCCAATTATCAGGCAGAGAATTGTCTAGTAAAATGGCACATTTGGCAGACCCCACCAGTTTTATCTAGAGCTTTGTATGAATGATTTTTTCATTCACACATAATAATTATCACATGGGGAATGCAAACTTACTTGTGCAAAATTCCCACATAGCTAGAGACTTTAAAGCATTATTCTTTAAAATGCTGCTGCATCACAGGAGGATAACTATGAGTCAGGGAAAGTGTATGGTCCTCTATTATGAAATCAGGCCTTAATGGAGGGCAGGAGAGCCTCTTGAATATTTCGTAGACAGATCTTGGTCACCTCTTACTAAGTGTAGTAAAAAGGACCCAGCACAGGCCCTTCATTTCCATGATCCTTATTCACATATCATGGCGACAGATGTAGGTAACTGGGATGAGGGCTCCACCTAACTAAAAGAAGGCCTCACTGGCAAAATGCTAAGAGTTCTGACTTACTGGATGAGAAATCAGTGATATCATCTGTGTTGGAATCACCTACAACAGATGAGGGAAACACTATTCAAGAAATATTCAAGTGGCCCTCCTGATTCCATTATGGCCTGATTTCCTTCTGCAGGACGGTACACTTTCCCTGCCATACATTTACCCTTCAGTGCTATGGCAGCATTGCACACTCATTAATAACACTGCAGTTAGGGAATGCTGATTCAGAATGATGCAACTGATGTTACATATAAAAATGTTACCTTTATAAAGTTGTTCAAACCGGTTATGTTCTTTCTTTCATCAGTATGACTATCCATTTGACAATAATAGTGGTCGAGAAGAACCTCACAGTCAGTCCAGGAGAAAAATGCTGAAAATGGTCCTGGTAATACTACTGGTGATATTGCTCTATACTGACACCATTTCCCTCAGCTTTTCATTAATGTTTCAATGCATGGGCATAAAGTAACAAAATGCAAACTTTAAAATTTCAGCTACTGGCAGTACCTTTTTAAACAATTTCTTCTGACATTATTTATCCTCAGTTATTCATTCCTAAACACTACGTTAGGAAATATTTGTGTGCTATGCTGGGCTCAGTGTTAGCACCCTCATCGTTACTGCGATCCCAGCTGCCCCAATAGCATTTTGAGAACATTCTGTAGTTGTTCTAGGATTGCCAAAAGGATTCTACACTGGTGGAGCTGAAAGCAGAAGATTCTATGACAATATCAAATAAAGCAACAAGGGACTTCTCTTGGAACGCTAAACTACGTTTATCCTAAGCTACTATTAAAGTCGGTTACTACATTGTTACCATTACAATGGTGGATCCTTGCTCTGTGCACTTTAACTGCTATTCCCTAATAGCTCCAAATTAAAAATTCTTCATATGTAAGAAAGTACTCCAGGACATCCTGGTCACAAGCATGTTTTATGAACACAATTTATTTCTTTCACTTTCCTTAAAGTACTTCCGAAACAAAAAGAAAATGAAACATGTTAGAAGGGAGATCAAGCATTTCCGAATGGAATTATAATGAATATCTGCAATTAAATGGTTAATACTATCACTATTTTTTAAAGTTTCGAATGCAGCTCACCAGAAAAAATACTGCTATTTAGTAAAGCTCAATATAAACTGTTAGGACATTTCTGAAGATACATTGCTTCCTTCGGAATTTGCTTGCCCTCAAAGGATCAGTCTAATTCACTGGAATGACCTGCTATAGTGCTAAGTATATGTGCACAAAAATGTCAGTTAACTAGTTGAAGATTCAATGTTTTCATGTAATACGTTTTCTTACAACATAGAGGGAAGCCATTTGGCCCTTTCAATCTCTGTCTGCCCTCAGAAGTATCCCATCAATCTTATTCCTTCATATATTTCCCCTGTGATCTATTCTCAGTCAGATGCTATTTAACACAGCCCTAGTGATGGAGAATTGAGATAATTATGGAGAAGGATAGGAATGAGGTTTTAAATTGGAGAAAAAACAATTTTGACAGCGTCAGTAAGGATCCAGCAGGTGTGGATTGGGATACTGTAGGCTGTTTTCTAGCAAAGGGACACTTGGTAAGTAGGAAGCTTTCGAAAGTAAAATATTGAGAGTACAGTTTGTATGTTCCTGCTAGAATGAAAGGCAAAGCTAACAGATTAGGGATTCTTAGTTTCCAAGGGATATTGAGGGCCTGGCTAAGAAGACGAGGTGCACTGTAGATATAGGCAGCAAGGAAGAAATGAGGCACTTGAGGAGTGTAAGAAATACAAGAGAACACTTAAAAGGGAAATCAGGACACTAAAAGAAGGCATGAAATTGCTCTAGCAGACAAGGTGAAGGAGAATCTGGAGGTCTTCTACAGATTTGAAAAAGAGACAAAGGATAGCAAGGAATAAAATTGGCCATCAGAGTGGTCATCTACAATATTCATGGATCCGAAAGAGATGGGGGATATCTCAAATGGATTTTTTTTTACCTGTATTTATTCGGGAGATGGACACAGACTATATAGAACTGAGGCAGAATAGTAGTGAGGTCACAGACCATATCCAGATTACAGAAGAGGAGGTGCTTGCAGTCTTGAGGAAAATTATGGTTGCCAAGTCCAGAGGGAATGACAAGCCCTTTGACCCTGTGGGAGGCTGGTACAGAAATTGCAGGGACCCTGCAGAGATACTAAAAATATCCATAGGCATGGATGAGGTGTCATCACTGATAATAAGCCTAATTCTGATTCTGATTCGGATTCTGGAAGAACAAACCAAGGTAAGACTTACACAGTGAACGGTAGGGCAGTGAGGAATGTGTGGGAAAACAAAGGGATCTGGGAATACTGAACCATAATTCCTTGATGGTGGCACCACAGGTAGATATAGGGTCATAAGGAGAACTTTTGGCACATTCATAAATCAGAATACTTAATACTGGATTTGGGATGTTATGATGCAGTTGTATTAGATGTTGGTGGGGCAAAATTTGGATTATTGTGTATAGTTCTGGTCACCTGTCTAAAGGAAGGGTATCAATAAGATTAAAAGAGTACAGAGAAAATTTACAAGGATGTTGCCAGAACTTGGCAACCTGAATTAGAGAGAGAAGTTGAGTAGGTTAAGATTTCATTCCTTGGAGCATAGGAGAATGAGGGGAGATTTGATAGAGATATACAAAATTATGAGGGGTATAGATAGGGTAACTGCAAGCAGGCTTTTCTACTGAGGTTAGGTGAGAGTATGACTACAGGTCATAGGTTAATGATGAAAGGTGAAATATTGAAGGGGAAGCTGAGGGGAGAACTTCACTCAGGCAGTGGTGTAAGTGCAGAACGAGCTGCCAGAGGAAGTGGTGGATGTACATTTGACTGCAACATTTAGGATAAGTTTAGGTAAGTGCGTGGATTCGAGGGGCATGGAGGCTTATGGGCCAGGTGTGCGTCGATGAGAAAAGGCATAATAACAGTTTGGCACACACCAGGTAGTCCAATAGGTCTGTTTCCGTGCTGAAGTGCTCTGTGACACTAGTTCTCCCATGAGTCACGCACAATATGGGTAGCCCATTAACCTAACAACTAGCACATTTTCTGTGGACGTATCATGTTGGCATGGGTTGATGGGTCTAATTGTACTTGTTATTTGCCAGCAGTTTTGTAGAGAATCACCACTGAAATCCTCCTGGTAGTTTATGGCTTCAGCATAATGCTGTCCTATCTCACCTCATACTCCATCACTAAACATAGCTCTGAGTGCAGGAAGAGAATTTAAGTGTTGTAGGTAGAGCGCCTGGATACTTGTTGCATTTGACCCCTTAGCTTTACACCAACCATGGCTCGTGTATACAGTGTAACTCAGGGGTGTGACCTTGATTCCAATGTAGTACGTTACACAAGTCCATGCAATCTGGAGCTACATAGACATAGTCATACTTTATTGATCCCGGGGGAAATTGGTTTTCGTTACAGTTGCACCATAAATAATTAAATAGTAATAAAACCATAAATTACTTAGGTGCTGGAGAAACTCAGGGATGTGGGAGGGGGTACTCTGTCAGTATCAATGGAAGGAAATGGACAATTCAACATTTTGGATCTCCCCCTCCCCCTCCAACTTTCAAATTTCTTACTCACCCTTCCTTCAGTTAGCCCTGACGAAGGGTCTCGGCCTGAAACGTCAACTGTACCTCTTCCTGGAGATGCTGCCTGGCCTGCTGCGTTCACCAGCAACTTTGATGTGTGTTGCTTGAATTTCCAGCATCTGCAGAATTCCTGTTGTTTTTGGGTCAAGACCTTCCTTTGGACTGGACCAGCTGAGATTCTCCGATACATTTTGTGCAAGTAAGTGGTTTGTGTACTTATACTTATCGCTATGATAACATTTCCAGTACTATGATATTTTAAACCCTTTTTAAAATACTGTAAGTAAGTTCTATTGTATAAGAGACAAAAATAAATATTTCATAGGTCTTTGACAGCAGCAATCTATGAAGAATTATGCTAGGCAAGCAGCACTGAACAGAGCTTTCAGAACAACCTGTACCTGCCTGTATTCATACTCCCTTTCACCCTCCACCATCATCTTAATTCCATCTCTGTTTGTGTCACCTTCACAGGCTTTTCCAGTCTCCCCTTATATGTATCTGTATTATTCACTTCCACCACTTCCTGTTGTAAAGAGTTCCACATTTTCATTGCTTTTTGGGTAAAAAACTTACTTCTGAATTCTTTAATGAATTTTTCAGGGACTATCGTATTGATAGCCTCCAGGTATGCACTTTCTGAAAAGTGGAAACAGATCCTGTCAAAAGCTTGCATCATTTCAAAGGCTTGTTAGATCACACAATCAGACTTTTTTCCTTAAAATTATCAAGATGATCTGGGACAAAGTTTCATGATCACCTGCCTAGTTCTAATAAGACCTAATCATTTCTCTTAGACCATTCCATCTGAAATCATCAGTGGCATCTAGAACTCCACTTGACTGGACGTGGAGGGTTAACCACAGGCAAAGCATAGGGATAGGGCAAGTGGGTGGGGGTTAAATGCGAATGGGCAGTAGGCTGGATGGTGTGTTCTTGAACATAAAGCCATTGTAAATAATTTTAAAATATCATTGATGTACAATGTTTATGATACTGGGCAAAGATAGAATTGGGAAGGCTGATAGATTTTCCCATGCTTGACCATTTTTCCAGGTGGCACTGGATAAGGTCAATGTTTTGACTAAGAAAATGAGTTTAACAGTTCAGGAAAGGAGTAGGATATTGAAAAGGGGGGATTTCTTTTTAAATAACCAATATGTCACAGAGAAAATGATCAGTGAGAATAAAGACATATATTTCAAAATATAATGGCACCATATTACCAGGTATGTGGAAGATAAAGAATGAATCTTGAGGGATCAATCTGAACTAAATAAATGTCTTCCATGCATAACAGCTATGAATTTTTGAAGAGAGTCCATAGGAAATTCATTGACCAAGTTGATAAAGCTTTTATTTTAATTCTCTTTCCAAAAAAATGTTTCTTTTATATATTCGCATACATATGTTTCATGGTACAATTCTAATAAGTTTGAAATACTTCACTATAATGTTCCCTGGGGTGATGATTTCATAGTTGATGATTGTACATTACCTCACTGTGCCTCTGAATTATAACAGAGAAAGCTTTAAAATGAAAAGAAAGAAATGGACTAATAACAATGATAGATTAAACCCACGGGTGCCTAATATTCCTTCCACACTCCCTCCTGATGGCAGTGCTGATTGACAGCTACATGACAACTGAACTATCATCAGTCCTAATGTGCAGCAGATGGATATATTCCAGAAAGGAGGTAAATTATCAAGATTTATATTTAGAAAAAATAGATTTCTTGGCCACAAGCAGCTGCTCTATTAAAGTATGGAAACAGAACTCTAATGTGTCAGTTTTGATTAACTATAATTATTTTTGCATATTTGTGGGTGATGGGATAAAAGTTTGCTTCACATACAGTCTGTTGGAAAACACTACTTAAGGATATGGAAGAACTAGAATTTGACCTGATCCTTAATAAAAGTTTTCACAACATAGGAGATTCTTATCTCAGATTCAGATTCATTTACTTATCTCAAGTACATTAAAAAATACCATGATATGTGCCGTTTGCGTTAACAACTAGCACGATATATGGGGGCAGCCCTCAAGTGTTACACACATCCCGGCACCAACATGACACGCCCACAATGCTAGGCAGTACAACACAAAACAACAATAGCCTTTTCTTCCCTCCTACACACCCATACAACTTTGACGACATGGATGAGTTTGGCCAAAGGACCTGTTTCCCTGCTGTATGACTCCTAAGATTCTATGATTCTACTCCAAAAATTTTTAGGTAGCACAAGGTAATCATATACTACAGATTTCTCTGCGACTTTAACATAGCTGGAATAAACAAAACAGTCACGGATATAACCACAAGTGTGGGCTGCTGTGGTGCTTATATCAAAGTTAATACAACAAAGTTGAAGAGCCCACTGTCAGGCACAGAAGAATGATTAAGTACCATATGTTTTGATGTTTCAATCAGTACAATGTTACTAACTAAATCCCACTTTGATGACAAGTGCTCACATTAAATTAAAAGTCTGGGTCTTTCATTGCCAGTGAGACAAGTTACTGAGTTACCATTTAATGGAGTTTTTTGCTGGAATTTAAATCCCCAGGGGCACTGATAACCTTTCAAACCATATAAACACCATGACCGTGTCCCAGAAATTTATCTTAAATCCCCCCTGTCATTAATCTTTTTAATAATATTTATTATTGGAGACCTACAACTTTACAGAAAAGCCTCTGTCATTTAGATCTAGCTTTCCGCATGTTTCAAAAAGTTATCTATTTCCCTTATATCAATGTGGTTTTCATGTCCTTTTAAAGCTTCATGACATTTGAACATTATCCATTAGTTTTCACTTTTCCTCAACTTTCTACATATTGCAATATTAACTGACTATATACTATAAGAGACAGCCTTCTTTAACCTCTTGTTACTGCGGTGCCCTTGGTATTTGGGGCTTTACTTACCTTTCACTTTTCAGTTTCAGACTATTCAGAAGGCCGTATCCATCAATAAGGTCCTTCACATCTGGGATGTGCCCTTTTGTCATGACTACCGTCGGGAGGAAGTACGGAAGCCTGAAGACACATACTCAATATATAAAGCAGCATTTCGTCTTATTCATTATATTTTCCAGTCTTTCTGGTCATTTCATGCAGTTCTGTTTCTAACTAATTTGTGTTTAAGTAACGGGTGCTAATTTAGCCGATAGTATTGGTTTGCAATGGGTATTGCAGCAAACTGAAGTAGAGTAATTTCCCATATCTTCTGTTTAAGTGCTGAATATTCCATGTATAAATATGGAAGTCCAGTACTTCCTGTCAGGTATTCACCACCAATTTTTCTTCAATATTCCAATGTTGCATCATTTGTGAAGTCCAAATGGCAGAAGACCAATTTCCTGGCACTTATTTGCCCGATGAATCCAGACTGGATTACCTCTGACACAGATTACGTGACTCTCTTTATTGTAATGAAGAGAACTGTAAGATAGAGGAGTAATTTTCCTGTAATATAAATTGTTTTGAAGTTATCAAGTTAAATAAATGTGTATATTTGTTCCAAATATTTTTCTAGTAATTTAAGAGTGTTATTTGTTTCTGTTTTTAAAAGGAATGTAATTTTTTATTTTTCTAAATTGGGGATGTGGCATTAGTTAACGCTAAAGAATTTCTGAGGGTAAGGCTTATTCCAAGCCCAACACCTGAAGATTTTACGGTAAGTTCCCCAAGGCCCTGCACTGCACATCGTATCAGTAAACAAGTCAGAGCCAGCTTCCCACTCCCTCCTCCCTTAAATGGTCTTGAAAACTATTGGCTTCTGACAGTTAGTGCGTTATATCAATCCATGCTTGTTACGAGGCGCAACCAACTGTGCCAGCTTCAGGGGATTAGACACTTTAACTCTCCAGAGTATGGATAGCTGGGTTCAGGACCATCCTGTTAATTGGCAATCATGTTTTGGCACCAAGAATTCAGTATTTAAAGAGCACCTGAATAGAGTCTCACTGCTCAAACTTAAACTCAACTGGAGATATCATCTAGCATTCTGTTTTGTGCTCAGTTTCGTACCGTGCCTCGATCCTTGCCTCAGATACTCAACCATTTATGTCCTAACCATCCTTGTCTAGGTCTATTGACACAATGCTGTTGTTATTTTGATGTTGTCATGCATTCGACAACGACTCTAGCAGCTCTAATGAAAGCAACTCTTCAAACATTTTTGAAAATCACTGAACAAATAAAAAGGATACTTTTCTTAATTCTTTATATTTTGAGAAGTTTTAAAAAGGTTAAAGAAAAATATTTAAAACAGCAGATCAAAACACAAACAACATTATTTCCAATTTTTGAAATGTTTGGTTGGAAACTTTTCCAAAAGCTCCCTTCTGGAAAGCACTATAGGCTATTAAAACAAAAACTTCACACCATCTTTAAAGTTCCTTCAACATAGGCAGTTAATCTGATCAACCATTCTAGTTAGTTCACCCCCCCCAATCCCCTTCTATCTATTACCCCCATCTCTGCTCTGCACTGTAAACACTTTAAGCCACTTTTTATCATCTGTTTACCTTGTAAATACATGATGGTATTTATGTATTTCTGCACATTTTGTTCCATATCCATACTTTAACCAATACCTTTATTTTACATAATTCTTTATTTTTTATTATTGTTGAATGTCATTGTTTTCTGTTGCATGCCACACCCTGATTAACATCCTACAGAAAATTTCTAATATATGTAAATGTTTATGGTTGGCGAATAAAATTGGTAATTGATCTCCTTAATTGCTTTATATCTATTTTGGGGGCACAAAACCTTTTTGGACATATTGCAATTGGATAACTTGTGAATAAAACTGCTAAATTGAATAGAATGACAATTAGAAAAACACCAGGATTGTTTTCTCCCAGAAAGGTGTTTGATAATGGAGTCTGAATGATTCTTGATGGAACCGGTTTCTTTGTAAACTCTTAAAGACATGCTTCCCATGGTAGTCAAGGTAACATTTCCTATGGGTGTATGAAGAAACCTTCATTTTGAGGAGTCCTTGTATCACATTCCCTATGTTTTCTGACAGACTAAAACCCACTATGGCCTGGTACATCACCCTGTGATATACGTCCCGTGAGTCTAATCTGGTCATTGCTGTTATATGTTCCTTAAATCTAACCTGGCTTTGAGTTGATGTGTGATACTATGATACCCTTTGCTTGTTATTACCATTCTCCTCAGTATTCCCACTTTTTCTGTTTGTTTTGCACTCTGGTGTTCTGTGGAGGGGAAAGCAGGTACATCTCCCCATACCCTGCAACCCGAAGAAGTGAACTGGTAGGTTGTGCCCAAACCATGCACGTGGAGATTCAGTAAAACAGATGGCAATGAAACAGCCTGTTGCAAAGCAAATCCAAGAGGAAGGTGTTATAATCACAATAAAAAGACAGTGTTAGTGAACCATCCTGGCAGGTTTCTTACATCCTCTGCACATGAGAATGTATGGGACTCAGTTCCCACTCGACACATAAACAGGAGGACCGCCTCTTTACTTGGATTTTCAGAAGGTCTTTGACAAGGGGTCGTACAAGAGGCTGCTTAACAAGATAAGAGCCCATAGTATACAAGAAAGACATGAACATAGATAGAAGATTGGCTGACTGGCAAGAGGGAAAGACTAGGAATAAAGGGGGTCTTTCTGGTTGGCTGCTGGTGACTAGTGGTGTTCCACAGGGTTCGGTACTGGGAATGTTTCCTTTCACATTACATGTCAGGGATTTAAATGACAGAGCTGATGGCATTGTGGGCAAGTTTGCACATACAGAGATAGGTGGAGGATCAAGTAGTTTTGAGGAAGCAGGGAGTCTGTAAAAGGACTTAGATTGGGAAAATAGTAAAGAAGTAACAGATGGATTATTGTGTAGGGAGGTGTATGGTCATACACTTTGGAGGAAGGAATAAAGGCGTACTCTATTCTCTAAACAGGTAGTCCTTGTGCAGGATTCCATAAGGATTAACTTGCAGATTGAGTCAGTGGTAGGGAAAACAAATGCAATGTTCATATTAATTTCAAAAGGACTCAAATTTAAAAGCAAGGATGTAATTGGTCAGACTGCACTTGCAGTATTGTGAGCAGATACGTGCCCCTTATCTAAGAAAAGATATACTGGCTTTGAGAGGGTCCAGAGGAGATTCACGAGAATGATTCCGAGAACGAAAGGGTTAACATACAAGGAGCATTTGATGGCTCTTGGCCTGTACTTGATAGAGTTTAGAAGAATTGGGGAGGGGGGAATCTCATTGAAACCTATCAAATATTGAAAGGTCTGGATAGAATGGATGGATGTAGGGAGGATATTTCCTATAGTGGGTGAGTCTAGGACCAGAGGGCACAGCCTCAGACTAGAACAGGGATTCCCAACCTTTTCTATGCCATAGACACCTACCATTAACAGGGGCCCATGGACTTCAGCTTAGAAACTCCTGGACTAGAGGGATATCCATTTAGAACAGAAATTTCTTTAGCCAGAGGATAGTGGATCTATGCAATTAGTTCTTGATTAGTCAAGGTGTCAAAGGTTACTGTGAGAAGGCGGGAGAATGGAATAGTGAGAGATAATAAATCAGCCATGATGGAATGGCGGAACAGATTTGATAGGCTGAATAAGCTAATTCTGCTGCTCCTATGATCATGTGGTCCTCCAGCCTATTGAGGTGAACCTTTCTCTTCAGTAGTGGTTGTCCCTCCTATTCATGGAGATGAGTAAAGTTCTGTATCCTCTGGAGGCTTAACCGGTAAGAAAGAGTGGCATTATGTATGAGGGTAGAATGTCCAAAAGGAGTCAGAGTGGAATAGGTGGCAATTCTTGGGAGAATGAGATGTATGGTGCATACCTTCCTGTGCACTTCTTGTGTGTGTGTGTGTGTGTGTATTTGTATGCATACATATCTGGGTGTGGGTGTCTACATACAGTATGTGTGCATCTGATGCATGTGTGTGTGTCTGTGCATGTCTACACTGTGCCTACATGCATGTCAGTGCACGTGTGTGTAGTGAGTGTGCCATAACATTGCAATACATTAGTTCAGTTTTAGTCCCTGCTGATGGGTTCTCATTCCCGGAGGTGACGACTCTAAGCTTTTACATCTCTGGCTGTGGTCCAGGCATGTTTCCTGTGACTCTTGGTGTATCAGTCTTTCTTGCCGGTACATATGTTAATTATTAGAACTTTGATATTTGGAAATCTAGGAGTTCTCTCCCTCTGAACTGTACCCCATGTTGACATAATCTATTGCTGTTGTGAGTGTGCCTTTGAAGGGGTGACGCCTCTCTGTGTAGCCCACCAAAATGTTGGTAGCTGTGGTCAGTTGAGGTGGTTGTCTTGAGAAATGCTTTTATATCCTGGCATAAAATTCCATACTACAGCTTTTGATGTCCTTATGAAAGATTTCATATCTTTGTGGGGATTTCAATTAGGTACCAACACTAAATGGAAGAATTTTATTGCACACAAAGTCAGGTGTAGTGAAATTCCACTTCCAGACTTGTATTTTGGATTTCCTTAATATTCAATAGGTTGCACTTTCACATTCGTCTTGCTTTCTTCAATTCATTTAAAGATAATTTTTGAAAATTGAAGGAATAGAATTTATGTTCTGTTTGGACACTTCTTTAAAAATTCTGTGAAATTAAACTGCTACAGTCACCTATAAAAATCATTCCAATTTAAACATCATGTGCTGAATCAGTGTGGGAGAAACCACAGGGATTTTTCCTGTTTACTATCTAACTATACTGTACTAACAAAATCCTTTGCCAAGCCCACTAGGAAGAAGGCACTTTCTACAGGAAGGACACAGGAAATGTGAGGATTTACTCAGGGCATCGCCCTGATTCTTCCCACTTAAGGATATGGGCGCTATCAATTTTAATTACTATACTATTTTCCTTTCGTTGAGAGTAAAACAAAAATATATGCAGTAGTTCTATAGACATTAGAAGAGCCTTGTTGTTATTCCAGAGATTTTTTCTAAACATCACAGAAGTGGGAAGACAGGGCCATGTGATGGCACCATGCATACCATCCTGGTAATTTTGTAGTGGAATATTTAATACTTAATCCCCACTTGGCTGGAACAGTAACTGGTCTGCTTCCAGGTTCTACGTGATGATGTCATGCTGGCTCACAACAATAATTAAAAACAAACTTTTCTCTGGGGGGCATTGTATGTGTTTTCTGGCCCTTGCTATTTATTCCCCTGAGGATTTTTTGTTTAGAACCCAGAGGCGATGCAATAATGTACGACTTTCTTTCCCTCACTGAATTATATGGAAACATGATTTTAATTCAGCTGATAGGGCATTGGCCATTGGGAGCAAGTTTATTTGCTAGCTGTGGAATGTTGCTGGCATGGAAAGTTATAAAGCAGTAAAAGTGCACACAAGCATTTCTAATGCAACCTGGCAGCAAATTCCTGATTAACAATAGCAACTGAACAGCATGATATATCTAAACAAACTTACGTATCACGCTATAGGTATATTCTGCTTCATAACATACAAGGGCTAACAGTTGTTGATCCAAATCAATAGAACTTGATGTTGAAGAATACATCAACTATAACTTTATTATGGCACCAACGCATGATATCTGTTGCATATCTTGTAAGTTTTATTTCAAGATCTCATTGATACCATTTTTCACCATTATCAAACATGGTGTGGATAAGCAAATGGAAATTCTTACCATTGTGCAGAGGTGGCAGGAGGAACGTACTCATTATAATTTCTGTGCTGTCTTCTCAAGATTGTGATGGAGCCTTCACTTAATAATAACACTTGCACCTACCAATAATGACCCCAGTCAAAACAGCACCTCTGCACTTTACTGAAGTAGACATCAAAGGGTAAGATATGGTGACATTGGATAGAGATTGTTATCATTAATTCACAGTTAACTTGTGTCTTCAAGCCACTTGCAGAAAATAAATTTTTAAAAATTCAGTAGGTAAAAATGAATGTTAATTTTGTGCAATGAAATCTTTAACCTTTTCAGATCTCCTTCCTCTTAGCTTGTATAATATGCTACTAAGCTCCCATTAAGCACATGGCAGTCAGCTCACTCCCATTCTTACTGAAAGTCCGCCTTTCTATAGTTTATGTTGAATTCTATTGTTGTAGCCAGTCCATTGTTGTTGAGCCAATATCTGGAAAGTCATTTGCTTTATTTTGGATTTTATTCCTGCATTAAGCAATTGAAAATTAATTTTTCCATGGATGAAACATAACAATTACCATCGAAAGCTCAGTGTGAATTTGGTTTTGAATTTTGATGCATTGAGTCAGTTACAAGAATGATTATTGTCTCACTTTATTGGAACCATTCTGGCACATCCTTTAGAGTGCACTGCAATCTCCAAGCAACTGTTTTTATTGTGTATGTATATCTTGCAATAGGCAGGGTGAAATTGTCTAGTCATTACACTGCAGATAAAGCAGTCCAGAAAGTGTACAAAAGACAACTTTGCAGTATAGCACCGTGTCACCTTTACATATACTGGTCCTACTGGCACTCCCAGATGAGCAAATATGGACAAATTTGGCACTTCATAAGCTATCCATAAGACTGACCCAGAATCTAACTTTAGGAGAATTGCTTTAGGCATGCTAGCTGGTGTCCGCATAAAAGTGTACACACTTTTAGATTCAGTCTCAATAAATTGAGAACCAAAGTCAATAAGGCCCAAATAAGTACACATCAAAGCGTAATGTTGCATTTTTGTTCCTTTTTTAAATACACATAAAAGATGTTTCCATTTCTCTTGAAAATACAACACTGTCTCAGCATACCTTTTGCCCTTTTTTGGTCTTTTTGGTAGCTTTTGAGTGACTTACTTGTATTTCATTTGCTGTTGTCTCTTCACTTTACTGAAATAGTTTGATGCAATTGTGCACTTTCTTCATCTGTTGCATCCAGCACTTCCTCATTTCATTCAGAATACACCTGAGGTAAATAAGCCTTAATACTTACCTAACACAAGGATATACTTTTTTAAAAACTATTGGATATGCCATTATAAAATGTTTTATTTGGTCATATACATTTTAAAATTGGAAATTTCTTTTGAGCCTCTTGAGGGATTTGCTTTTCTGTTGTCAGGACAACCTTGTAGGAGTAGGAAATGAAAACCATTGAACAGAGTTTGGAAGCGAGAGTTAGTTACTTCTCTGTGAGAGAGCAACTGCAAAAAATGAATTTGTACTGGACTTTCTCTGAGCAAGGGGTTGTGGGATGCAAAAGGTTGGGGTCTGCTCCTTCAGACAGGATAGACATGTAATAAGGTGAGTTAATTAAATAATTTAAAGTATAAACGTGAAAAAGTCAGCAGATGCTGGAAATCCAAAGCAACACACACAAAACGCTGGGGGATCTCAGCATGTCAGGCAGCATCTATGGAAGAGAATAAACAGTCGACATTTTGGGCCGGGACCATCTTCAATTAATGTATGGTTTAGTTGTTTTCCCTTATCTCTTTGACTTTCTTATCTATAACCTTTCACTTGTATTGCCTGATATTTGTGCTGCAAAAGGAGAAATTAATACCATGATTAAAGAATTAGGTATAAAATTTGCTGCCTATTTGAAAAGTTCAAACCAAGAAATCATCAAACCTACGAAGCTCATATGTTCACTTTTGCTCCAGTCCTGTTGTTGATAAGTCTGAGATTGGCTTGAGTATATTTACTTTCTGATTATTCAATTTGAAAAGGTTTAATTTTTCCATTAAATTAGGAAGAGGTTGCAATATTGGGCCAAGGTTATACAATGGAATCATATGTCATGGAGTAAGGGTCAAAGGGCAGGAAGGAGTACACTGTTTTAATAAATTCCACTTCAAGCATTACGTACATCAGCTTAAAAAGCTTCCTTTCTTTCTTTCTAGGGAGGATCAGAATCCAGATGCCAAAGCAAGAAAGGACATTATTCTAATTCACTGTGACCGATTTCTTCTCTATTAGATCCTGACAAGTTGTTTCTGACTAGAATTAGCAATGAAGCACAGTGAATTAAATCATGAAGTGACTGGTGTGTTACATATGGCAATACCCTTTCACCCCAGCAAAGTACAAAACTGCTTTTCTGCAGTTTTTTGCAAAATAAAGTAACACTGATTAATCACTGACCAGTTTTTAGAAACTACACATGATAATCTTAATTTTTTCACAACAAATGGACACTCTTTGCACAGGCACAGAGAACTTGCAAGCACCTGCCTCACTGTTCTTTCCATCCAGTAATTATAAAAACTGATTGCAGAGGAAGTACACCTGTAATATCCCAGTGTGCTCCAGCGAGCAAGGATACTTGCTGCTAGCTCGATGTCACAAAATCTTAACTATTTGTTTTCATGATGATGTGCCTGTTTTTTTAGACTGGAGTAAGATATATTGTCAGTGCTAACATCTAATCTGTCAGTGATCAATGCTGCTTAGCTTAAATTATTTGTCCCTGCACATTGAAACATACAGTCAAATGTGCCATTTACGTCAAATCAAATCCACAAGAATAATGCTAGGGGCAGCCTGCAAATGTTGCCAACATAGTATTCAAGATTGTTTGATGTAATTTCTAGTACACAAGTGTAAAGAAGAACAAAATAATTGTTACTCTAGATCTGATGCAGGAATAAAAAAAACTCAATAAGATAAAGAACGCAATAATAATAAAAACATAATAATTATAAGAGCTTGTATAGGCACAGGGGTGTCTGTAAGTAAAGTGATGACAGGAAATGATAAATAAGGGTGGTTGGGGGTGTGGAGGGGTGGGTTAGTGGATGAAGCTGTTGATCAGCGTTATTGCTTGAGGAAAATAACTGCTTTTGAGTCTGGTGGTCCTGGCATGGATGCTACATAACGTCCTCCCTGATGAGAGTGGGACAAATAGTCCATGAGCAGGGTGAGTGGGACCATTTATGAAGTCACTGGCTCTTTTCCAGCACATTTCTGTATACATGTCCTCGATGGTGGGTAGGCTGGTACTAATAATGCGTTGGACAGTTTTGACTGCCAGTTGTAGAGCTCTCCTGTCTGCCACAGTGCAGTTTCTGTACCATGCAGCTATGCAGCTGTTACAATGCTCTCTACTGCACATCTGTAGAATGACTTGGGTATAGATGTACATAGCCCAGTTCTATTCCATCTCATCAGAAAGCTGGTGAGTTTTCTCAATTGTGTAGCAGGTTTTATGGTACCATGAGAGTTTGTGCAAGATGTGCATTCCCAGGAGCTTGAAACTGCTTGCAGTTCCCACTGCTGCTCTACCAATATAAAGAGGGGTGTGAGTGGTGCAAGTTCTCCTGAAGCTGATTATCTTTTTGTCTTGTTGACGTTGAGGAAGAGGTTATTTGACTGGCACCAAGCCTCCAGCTCTTTACTGTAGGCCATCTCATCATTGAAGGCGATGAGCCCCACCACTGTCATGTCATTGGTGATTACTCAGCTGTTTGGCCATGTGCGTGCAGAGTGTACAGCATGGGCTGAGCACACAGCCCGGGGGGGGGGGGGGGCACCTGTGTTCCGGATCATGGGAAGGGAAGAGCAGTTGTGCATCCTGACTGTCTGAGGTCTGTTGGTTAGGAAGTCCAACACCCAGTCGCACAGTGGTGTATTTCGATCCAGGAGTAGGAGTTTGATCACCAAGGTCTGTGGGACAGTAGAGCTGAATGTTGAACTGAAATCCAGAAACAGCATCTGACATAAGTGTCCTTGTCTTCTAGGTGCGTCGGGCCAGGTGCATGATAGTCGCAATGGCATCTGTCGTAGAGTGGTTCTGTCCGTAAGCGTGCCCACAACTTACCCTTGGATATTACCCTTGACCCTCTCTCCACCCCACCCTTCTTCCTCACCTTCCCCCTATCTGATCTTCCCTCTATCCCATACCCTGACTGATCTTACATAATAGTTCCATAATGGTGCTCAGCAAGAGTCTACGTGAGTGTTAGGTGTGATGGAACTACATAGGTAGGAGCCCTCAGACTGGAAGGATGTCAGCCCTGCCCCTATAGGGTGCCAAATTTAATCTGATTTTCAGACATTCAGTGTGCAATATGTGTGCTAGCAAAAGCCAGAGTAATACAGCCATTCCCTAAAAATGAATGTGCATTGGGACATTTGCTCATTAGTTGAATATCTGTGTATATCCCTACAAAGACCAATAAATTTGACTATTTACACCTACCTCTGCAATTGCTGTTCAATTATTAACCTTCATGTTTTCTCCATACATATTCTTGTACAGGAAGAATATGCACTCAGTAGCCAATTTAATAGGTACATTTGTGTACATGCTTGTTAGTACAAATACCTAACCTGCCAATCATGAGGCAGTAACTCAATGCAAAAAGCATGCAGACATGGTCAAATGGTTCAGTTGTTGGTCAAAACTAAACATCAGAATGAGGAAGAAATGTGATCAAGGTGACTTTGACTGTGGAATAATTGTTGGTGCCAGATGGAGAGGTTTGAGTACCTCAGTAAGTGAGCAGACGTCCTGCAGACAAAGATGCCTTGCTACTGAAAGGAGTCGAGGAGAATGTCCAGGTGGGTTCAAGCAGACAGGAAGGCAACAGTAACTCGAGTAACCATGCATTACAATAGCGTCAAGGTGGTTGTTGTGATGTGTCTAGTGTGGTAGCGTAGTGGGTAGTGCTTGTTGCTCTCACTTCAGCTTCCACCAGTGGCTAGCAGTCTTGCGAAAAGGAGAGCTGAACGTGCAAGTCTCTCCCTGCCAGCACATAGCCTCTCCAACAGCAAGCCTCAGGAAGGTCCTCCTCACTGGCAGCACACAGAAACTGAACTTCTTTCAGACCCAGGCCAAATTACAGAGGACAGGGAGGAGGGAGGAGGTCTGACCCCTGCACACATCACACACAGGTCCACCGCCATGTGGACACATCCTGATGCTCGTGAACCAGATCCCCAGCTATGGGTAAATGGTCCCACTGCCTTGTGGGCAGCCTCGGGAGAAATGAAGGCTACGGGAGTAAACCCAGACAGCATATCCGGAGTGGAGCCTCTAAGGCAGCTGGATGTCTTTAAATATCCTTCTGGCAGTTCCTGCAGCCAAGCTGGTACCAAACATATTGTTTCATAAGCTTTCCTTTGGACTATAACGGTGAGGCTGAGAGGGGGATCTTGATGACTGGGTATCTCAGGAACTTCATACCTTCTGCCCAGGCTTGTGATGATGATCATCTTCACTCATTGTCCTTCAAGACAGGCGGAAGCCAACCACCACCACTACTACCCCAACAGTGGTGCTGCAGAAGAGCATCTCCACACGCACAACACATTGAACTTTGAAGTGGGTGGGCTGCAGTAGCAAAAGACCATGGACATACATTCAGTACTACTTTACAGGAGGTACCCAATAACGTGGCAACTGAGTGAATATGGAATACAGAAAATGGGGACTTGCATTTATATAGCATTTTTTCACAAGCTCAGGGTATCCACATACATTTCCTTATCAATGAAACTCTACTTTAACAACCACAAGAACATTTGCAGATGCTGGAAATCCAAGCAACACACACCCAAGGAACTCAGCAGGCCATCAGCATCTATGGAAAAGTGTAAGCAGTCGGCGTTTCAGGCCGAAACCCTTCATTGGGACTGGGAAAAAGATGAGGTCAAGCTAAGAGGGCGGGGGAGTGGCGAAGAAGTACAAGGTGATGGGTGAAACTAGGAGAGGGGGAAAGGTGAAGTAAGGAGCTGGGAAGTTAATTGGTGAAAGGGCTGGAGGAGGAAGAATCTGATAGGAAAGGGTAGAAGGCCATGGAAGTCTTCTATTTTAATGCAGGAAACCTTGCAGCCAATACACATACACAAGATTTCATAGATTGGTGGTCTATTTAGTGATGTCGCCTGAAGAACAAATCCTAACCAAAACATTCAAGAGAATTTTCTGTTCTACATTTGACACTACCTTGAATCTTTGAATCTTTTATGTCTATCTGAGAGGACAGACTGAGTTTTGGGTTAGCACCTCTTCCAAAATCCAGTAACTCTAAACACCCACTGCTCTCTCAATACTGCACTGAGGTAGATGTCCAGATAATGTGCTCAGGTCCTTGGACTTGGAATTGAATCCTCAGCGTTCTGAAACTGGGTTTATAATATTACCACTGAGCCAAGCTGACAGGTTTTTTTTTTGGTCCTGTTTGTCTATGTCAGGAGATATTTTCCCTTGCATGCCAAAACAACACAAACCACTTGAAATTAGACTTTCCATTCTGCACATTCTTGGCACAAACTGTGCTAGATTTAGTGTTGTACATTGTACCAGATTTCACTTTGCTCAGATGCCAAATTTGAGCACCCAACTTTTTAGAAGAATGCTCGTCTTTAATTGCAGAACATACTGAGATTAGCTTGCATGCTATTTTCTATTTTTTCACCCATTTTGCCACTACAGATCATTAAAACAGACAAGTTAAGGTGTGGGTAAAGGAATCATCCCCCATACAATATTGTGTATGATTAAAAAAAAATTCTCCCTACCCATACCATCTGGAATCGCGTCCTCAGATGAGCAGGACTCCAGCCATGTGAATCTACGCCAATCAGGAGGCAATTTCAGCTACTTTCCTACTGAGCCAGATGCCACCTCCTCTTCCTCATTTTAAAGATAAAACTACTTGAATGCATTTTCCAGTTGAAGCACTGTACACAACACATGCACTCAAAGAAAGCAACACTGATATCACACTTGTCAGTAATGATCCCTGCATACAGCACAGTTTCCCAACAATTACCAGACCTCCATATTTCCTAGGTATTCACTGTTCACAGACATTAACATTAAGCTAATATAACCATTGTTATGCTGGCTAATTACTATCATAAGGATTGTTACAATACAAGTCAGTTAAGGCTATAAAAGACATAGGAGCAGAATTAAGCCATTTGGCTCATTAAATCTGCTCTGCCATTCCATCATGGCTGATTTATTATCCCTCTCAACCCTATTCTCCTGCCTTCTCCCTGTAACCTTTAATACCCTTACTAATCAAGAATCTACCAACCTCTGCTTTAAATATACCCAAAGGCAAGTATCAATCCACTTTAAAATAATTGGTCAATCATTTTGGTTATTGTCATTTGTGTTTTTTGAAATCTTCATAAACATATATTTCTGAATTACTATGGATATATTTTCAATGTCTGGCTGATAAATCCAGGATCCAAGTTAGAACATCGGATATATTTGAAGCCACCCTTTTAAAAAATATTCAAAAGAATAAAATTTCTATAAAAATCCCCATCACAACCTTACACACTGATCAAAGCTTCCCTACCATGTCATTGACAGAAAATACCACCAGCTCTTCATAGGTCATAGAGATTCTATAAAGCACAGAAACAGACACTCGACCCATGGAGTCCACGCTAAATATCAGCCACCTTATATACATTATTGTCGCTTTTAATTCTCCAAGCATTTTCAGCAGCTCCCTCCAGATCCAACCACACTTACACACTGGGGCAAGTCATAGTGGCCAATTAGCCTGCCACCCTACGTGACTCTGGGATGTGGGAGGAGACAGGAGCAACAAAGGAACCCCATGGGAAGTACATTCAAACTCCACACAAACAGCACCCAAGGTCAGGATTGAAGCCAAGTGTCTGGTGTCACTGTGTCCTGTATACGGCCATGACAGTTACATAGTCCAAAGACTAAGAATAAGACATAGACATTTCCCTCTCTTTGCAAGATGCTGCAGTATGCTATCAGTGCCAGCAACACTGGGCACAAATGGCTATCAATCAGGACAGCAGAAAGACTAGTTTGGATGCCAGCTCCCCGATGGCCAGGTTAGGACAAGATAGCTGCCAGGAATGATCCACATATCAGGACTTCAATCAACCAGCCTACTGACTGATTGCACTGCAAACCATTTGAGATATACTCCCCAAAGCACTGTAGCGTCTACAGATGCCCTGCAGCAGCTCACCAAGATATTTTAAAGAGCACCTTGCAGATCTGCAACTATTACAAGTTCAAAAGACAAGGGGGAGAAAAGTATGGCCTGGAAGCTGCCCTCCAAGCCACACACCATCCTGCGACGGAAACATATTGCCACTGCTCAGTGCTGTTGGGTCAGAATCCTGGAACTCACCACCCCCACCCCCAACACCATTTTGAGTACATCTACAAATCAAGGACTCTAATAGTACAAGAAGGCAACACACCACACCTTCTTGAGAGCAATTAGGGATGGGCAATTGATTGTTGATTAGCAATCCTTAAAGCGAACAGTTCAGAGCACAAAAAATTAAAAAGGCATATTGAAGTAAGTTTTGTGGGGGCAGAATCAGACAATTTGTTCTTCACCCCAGAAAATCAATTCTATCACTACCCTCCTATTCTGATACCCTATAGGCCATTCAAAGGACTGTAAGGCCCCTTCCCATTTAACCAGGACCCCTTCTTAGTCTGCTCTTCATTTAACTGTTCCAAAAGTGACTCAAGCTCTGCTATGCCCTAGTGGAGCATTCTCACGAAGGTAAAATGTAATGATTTTAATGATTTTCTACCAGGCAAGTGAGTTGATCCATAATGTAACATCCCTCTCTGAGGACTTTCAAGTTTCTTATTCACATCAACAGCTTCTTAAAATGTCAGCACATACCTTTGCTCTGTGTTGAGAAAATTTTACAAACATGATTGGCCACATCCCCTCCCATACTTCTCTTTCCAGACAGTTTAGGACATGATTAGAGTGAAAACAGTCCCGGAAAAATCTGTAAATTCAAAGATGCAATTCAATACAAATTATCCTTATATCCAGATGTTCTTAAATCTCTAATTTCATTTCAAAAGGTTTTTAAAACTGTGCTGCAGATGGCATGAAGTTCATCCACAAAATGAGGGCAGCATGGCTGCTGAGGTTGAGTGCTTCAGCTTCCTAGCCTGTCCTGGTCAGCCATGTTAATGTCACAGCCAAGAAATCTTACCAGTGCCTCTACTTCCTCAGGAGTCTGAAGAGATTTGGCATGACCACTTTGACCCTTTTCAATGTTTATCAATGCACCACACACAGTGTCCTCTCTGGATATGAGACAGCTGGGTAGAGCAGCTGTTCTGCCCATGACAGAGTGGAAAAGCAAATTGTGCTGAAGATATGATGAGTCTGCAGAGATATAGATAGGTTAAGTGAATGGGCAAAGGTCTGGCATATGGAGTAAATGTTGGTAAATGCAAGGTCATCCAGTTTGGAAGGGAAAACGGAAGATCAGATTATTATTTAAATAGCAAAAAAAATTGCAGCATGCTGCTGTGCAGGGGGGCTTGGGAGTGCTTATGCATGAATCGCAAAAGGTTGGCAGCAGGCTGTCGAGAAGGCAAATAGAATGTTGGCCTTCATTGCTAGAGGGATTGAATTTAGGAGCAGGGAGGTTATGCTGCAACTGTACAGGGTACTGGTGAGGCCTCACCTAGAGTGCTGTGTGCAGTTCTGGTCTCCTTACTTGAGGAAGGATGTACTGGCTTTGGAGGCAGTAAAGAGGAGGTTCACCAGGTTGATTCCAGAGATGAGGGGATGAGACTATGAGGAGAGATTGAGTCACCTGGGACTGTACTCCCTGGAATTCAGAAGGATGAGAGGAGATATTATAGAAACATATAAAATTATGAAAGGGATAGATAAGATAGAGGCAGGAAAGTTGGTGTGACTAGAACTAGGGGACATAGCCTCAAGGTTCAGGGGAGTAGATTTGGGATGGAGATGAGGAGGAACTGCTTTTCCCAAAGTGTGGTGAATCTGTGGAATTCTTTGCTCAATGAAGCAGTGGAGGCCACCTCAGTAAATATACTTAAGACAAGGTTGGATAGATTTTTGCATAGTAGGAGAATTAAGGGTTATGGGAAAAGGCAGGGAGGTGGAAATGAGACCATGGCCAGATCAGCCATGATTATATTGAATGGTGAAGCAGGCTTACCAGGCCAGATGGCCTATTTCTGCTCCTATTTCTTATGTTCTTATGACCGGAAGAAAGTTCAGAGGACTGTGGACATAGTCCAGCGCATCACAAAAACCAGACTTCCCACCATGGACTCTCTCTACACTTGTCACTGCCTTGGAAAAGCAGCCAACATAATTAAAGACCTCCCCCACCCCAAACATTCTCTCTTCTCTTTTCTGCCATCAGACTGAGGATATAAAAGCCTGAACGCATGTACCATCAGCTCAAGGACAGCTTCTACTCCACTGCTATAAGAATATTGAATGGCTTCCTCGTACAATAAGAGTGACCCTTGACCCCACAGTCTACCTAATTATAACCTGGCACATCATTGTCTACCTGCGCTGAAATTTCTCTGTAACTGTAACACTTTATTCTGCACTCTCTTATTATTTTATTTTGTACTAGCTTAATGCACTGTTGTAATGAAATGATTTGCAAGAATGGTTTGCGAAACAAGCTTCTCACTGTATCTCGGTGTATGTGGCAATAGTAAACCAATTTACCAACTTAATTTATCAAAATTGTTGCAAACATTTCAGTCTGGAAAAAATCAGGTGCTTAAAAGTTCAAGACTTAGGAAAATCCATTCTTGTCCATGGCTGTAGTAGATGACCATTCCTTTCACTGAACACAAAATCCTACAGAACCTCTCCCTGAGTTTCAGGTAGAAAAACTACTCTCTGGACAGATTATGCACCCAAGAAGACTCCTTCTCCTCTTCTCCTTCCCAATTATCTTCCAGTGTTCAGTACTCTGCTCTTTCTCCCATTAAAACTGGACTCCAAGAGGAATTTGTATTAATGCACTCATGTCTTTGAGCAGCTAATTTGTGCAGAAGTACTGAAATCTAGACAGGGTTCTTCAGCGCCAGCCACACCAGCCAAATACAGTCTGTAACGATTTGATAAAAATTCAAAAAGCGCCTTGTTCTCTTTATCCAAGGACTGGCCAGTTTAACTGCAATTAATCCAAAAATAATTGATAATTCTTCTCAAAAATACTGGTCAGTATTTCAAGCATCTGCAGAATTCCTGTTTGGTCAGTATTTCATGCTCTTTGTCATATGTTCAGCTGTACAAAATTAAGAGAATAGAACTATACGTAATATTCTGTGTTTGTGTGTGTGTGTGTGTGTGTGTGTGTGTGTGTGTGTGAGGGGGGATGGGGGTGCAGTTGTGACTGAACTAAAACTGAGCTGTACTGGGAAATATAAAAGTATTTATTCACACAGTGAGCCTTCAGGAGAGAATCCAAGAGAATCTCACTCCCCTGACATCATGTTCTTTATTTTTTCAACACAAAGAGAGCAATAAACGATTAACTTTAGGTTCAATTGCTATAATTACAGTTAACTTTAACGATTTGAATAAAGTCAGGTAAAATTACAGAATTACATAGCAACAATGATAGCACATCACAGCCAGAAAGAGAAGAGACAAAACAGAAGTGTTCTGCACAGTGCATTAACTAGCAGGGATACACTTTTATAAACATAGGAGATTCTGCAGATGTTTGAAATCCAGAGTAACACACACGAGATGCTGGAGGAACTCAATAGATCAGGCAGCATCTATGAACAAGAATAAACAGTTGACATTCCAGGCTGAGATCCTTTATCAGATCTCAGGAAGGGGAAAGAAGCCAGAATAAAAAGGTGCGGGGAGGGGAATGAGTACAAGCTATAAGGAGATAGGTGAACCCAGGTGAGGGCAAAGGTAGGTGGGGAGCGGATGTGGAATGAAGTGAGAAGCTGGAAGGTGATAGGTGGAAAAGGTAAAGGGCTGAAGAAAAAGGGAGGTGATAGACAGATGAGAGAAGAGAAGGGGTAAAAAGGGAGACAAAATGGGGAATGTAAAAACAGAGAAGGGGATGGAGAGAAATTACCAGAGATTTGTTTTCTTGCGGGCATGCTCAGTAAATCCAAGAACTGTAATAGAATCAAAGACCACACCAAACATGGCAGAGAAACAATCAATGAGCAAAAAACAACAAAATTAATAAATACAAAAGAGAAAAAAAAATAACATTAATAAATAAATAAGCAATAGATATTGAGAACATGAAGAGTCATTAAAGGTGAGTACATAGGTTGTTGCGACAGCTCAGTGATTGGGCAAGCGAAGATGAATGAAGTTATCCCCACTGTTTCAAGAGTCTGATGGCTTAGAGGTAATAACTGTTTCTGAAACTGGTAGTGTGAGTCCTGAGGCTCCTGTACTTTCTTTTAGATGGCAGCGATGAGAAGAGAGCAAGAGCTGGGTGGTAGGGGTCCCTAATGATAGGTGCTGTTTTTCTGTGACAGCATTCCATGTAGATATGCTCACTGGAGGGGAGGGTTTTATTCATGATGGACTGGGCCATATCCACTACTTTGGTGGGATTTTCTATTCAGGGTATTGGTGTTTCCACACCAGGCTGTGATGCAACCAGTCAATATATTCTCCACCACACATCTACAGAAGTTTGTCAAAGTATTAGATGTCATGCCAAATCTTCGCAAACTTCTAAGGAAGTAGAGGCGTTGCTGTACCTTCTTCATTATTGTAGTTATGTACTAGGCCCAAGACAAGTCCTCTGAAATGATAACACCGAGGAACTTAAAGTTGCTGACCCTCTCCACCTTTGATCCATTGATGAGGATTATCTCATGGACATCTGGTTTCCTCCTTCTGAAGTCAATAATCAGCTCCTTGGTCTTGCTGACATTCAGTGAGAAGTTGTTCTTGTGACACCAGTCAGCCAAATTTTCAATTTGCCTCCCATATGCTGATTCATCACCACATTTGATTTGGCCTATGACAGTGGTGTCGTCAGCAAACTTAAATATGGCATTGGAGCTGTGCTTAGCTACACTGTGTAAAGTAAGTGTAGTGGAGGCTAAGCACACAGCTTTGTGGTTCATCTGTGCTGATGGAGATTGAGGAGGAGATGTTATTACCAACTTGAACTGACTGCAGTCTACAGTAAAGGAAATTGAGGACCCAATTGCACAAGGAGGTATTGAAGCTTATTGATTAGTTTTGAAGAGATGATAGTATTGAATGCCAAGGTGTAGTTAATAAAGAGCATCCTGATGTATGCATCTTTGCTGTCCAGATGTTCCAGGATTGAGTGAAGAGCCAAGGAAATGGCATCTGCTGTGGACCTGCTATTCCAAAAGGCAAATCGAGCGAATCCAAGTCACTTCTCACATAGTCATGAGCGTAGAGAGAGTAAAGTGGTGGGATAAGCATGCATCCTCGAGCTGTGCCTGTGTTGATTGCTGTTGAGGAGAAATTGTTACTACTGATCTGTACTGTCTGTGGTCTCCCAATGAGGGAGTCAAGAATCTAATTACAGAAGTACAGAGCCCCAGAATTTGAAGCTTATTGATTAGTCCTGATGGGATGACAATACTGAACACTGATCTGTAGTTGATAACCAGCAGCCTGACATAGGTATTCACGCTGTTCAGATGTTCAAGAGACAGTGAGAGTGCATCTGCTACATACCTGTTGGGGCAATAGGCAATTACAGCAGGTCCAGGTCCTTGCACAGGCTGCATTTAATTCTAGCCATGACCAGCCTCTCAAAGCACAGTAGGTTTGAGTGCTATCAAGCAATAGTCATTGAAGTAGCTCATCTTATTCTTCTTGGGAACCAGTATAATTGACGCCCTTTTGAAGCAGGTAGGAAACTCTGACTACAACAGTGAGAGATTGAACACTCCCACTCCTTGAACACTCCAGCCAGTTGATCAGAACAGGTTTTCCTGCCAGGTGCACCATTGGGACCTGACACCTTCTGTGGGTTCAATTTCTATAAGATGATCAGATGTTGACCTCCACGACAGAGATCATAGATTTGGCAGATGCTCTGAGAATTTGACAGGTGTAATTTTATTCTCCTTTTCAAAGCATGCATAAAATGCGGTGAGCTCATCAGGGAGTGAAGCATTTATGTTGTCAGGTTCTGCCTTATAGGGACATCCAATTCCTGCCACAGCTGTTGTGCATCCAGTTGTATCTCTAACTTAATACAGGATGCCTTTTTGTTTCACAATGACCTTCCCTAGGTCATATCTAGTATTTTTGCAGAGTCCTGGATCACTGGTTTTGAATACAACAGATTTAGCCCTCAGCAGACTATGAATCTCTTGGTTCATCCAAAGCTTCTGGTTTGAGTATGTTCAATATGTTGTTGAGGACACACACACATCCATGCAGGTCTTGATAAAGTTGGTGATGACTGTGACATATTCATACATATCTGATGATTTACCTTCAGGTGCATCTTGGCTGTTGTATCTTGAATGTTATTTAGTATATTATGAAATACCATGGACTTGTTAACAAGTTCAGCTGATAGAAAAACCTTCTTCATATTCTTGGACTCTTTCTAATTTAGCTTTACTATTCAGTTCCAACCTATCAAATGAGATCTTTGCTCTTCAAGAAGTTTGCTTGTTGCTCAAGATCCCAGCTTCTGCTGTATATCATGTCTCCAACAAATTTTGGGCCTTGCTCTTGGAGTCCTGTGTTACTGTAGGCTCAGATCCTTAACATATTAATATTTAATAATATATATAAGTCAAATTGATAATAAAGTTTTCAGAAGATTTCTGTTTTGCAATTGCTGGTTCTCGGATCAGAAGCTGTTGCAGATACGTTCAAGGAGTGTTGCCTTTCTAGTTGAGAAACCTAACTGAAGGGCTATATATGAATGGCATCCATAAAATATAGCATCCAGGGATAGTGGGGGTAAATATTAAATTGACAACATCATCAGTACTGCACGGCACCAGCAGCAAAACAGAAATTTGTGCATCATTACAAACATACCTTCAGCACAGAAACACTTGGCACTACTTGGGATATAGCACAGATTGTGATTTTAAAAGGAACAGGTGGATGATACTAAACACAAATGCATGTATGTAGGAAGCCATTTCAAGGTCTGTGGGAAATATAATGTATAGCAAGCTAAAATAAAAGAAATTAGAAGGAATGAGAAGGCATGATGAAAAAGGTACAATGGGGTCACAAGTGACTGCAGATGCTGGAATCTGGAGCAACAATGAATCTGCTGGAGGAACTTAATGGGTCAAGCAGCATCTGTGGAAAAAAAAAAGAAATTGCCATCATTTTGACCTAAAACATTGACATTCCCAATCCTCCTGCAGGTGCAGCTCGATCCACTGAATTCCTCCAGCAGATTGTTTGTTGCTATAGGTAAGATAATAAAGATTGTAAATGAGAATTGTGAATAATGACATCAGAATTCCCAGTTTTTAACTGAATTAAATTAGCATTTAGACTTCTGGAACCTTCAACAATCTGTCAGCTCCGAGACAACCCAGAGTGGCAGGTATTCAGGGGATTTGATACTGAACTGGTTGGCAGACCTTAACTGCAGGGCTTTAACCTATGCTGAGATATTTCTGATTAAGCCATAGGCATCAGAGACCTTCATTCTTTAATGTAGAAAACCATGACCTGAACTTCACCTTCCCTTTGATAGCTATGCAAGATGTGCTGTGTTCTTTTCTATATACAGTATGTGAAAGAATGCCCTTAGTTTTCCGCACCAATCCCAAGCTCACCCTCAAACCCACAGAGGAAGGGGGTGCTGTTGTTGAGCAGTGAACTGACATCTACTTGCTGAGGCCAGGCACCAACTCTCAGCCACCTACTCTTACTTACCCCTTAAAAAGGGACCCATTTGGGACGATCAAGCCATTGTCTCCCACACCATCACCAACCTCATCAACTCTGAAGATTTCCCATTCACTGCCACCAACTTCATAATTCCCATTACCCTACACTGCACATTTCTACCACCTACCCAAGTCACAGAAACCTGACTGTCCAGATAAGGCAATTGTTTCCGCCTGCTCCTGCCCCACTGAACCCATGTCCACATATCATGACTCCATTTTATCCCCGTTGATTCAGTCTCTTCCCATCTACGTCTATGACACTTCACATGCTCTTGGTCTCCTCTACAACTTTCAATTCCCTGGCCATGATTGCCTCCTCTTCACCCTGGATGTCCACTCCCGATACACTTCCATGCCCCACCAAGAAGACCTTAAAGCTGTCCGCTTCTTTCTCGACAACAGACCTGACCAGTTCCCTCCACCACCATCCTCCTCTATCTGGCGAAATTTGTCCTCACCCTCAACAATTTCTCTATTGGCTCCTCCCACTTTCTCCAAACTCAAGATGTAGCCACGGGCACTCACGCAGACCTTAGCTATGCCTGCCTTTTCGTTGGCTACATGAACAGTCCACGTTCCAAGCCTTCACTGATAATGCTTCCCAACTCTTTCTCCACTACATTGACGACTGCACTTCTGTTGCTTCATGCACAAATGCTGAGGTCATCAGCTTCATCACCTTTGCCTCCAACTGCCACCCAGCCCTTAGATTAACTTTGTCCATTTCTGACAGTTATTTCCCCTTTCTCAATCTGTCTGTCTCCATCTATGGAGACAAACTGTCTTTCAACATCTTTTATAAACTTACCAATTCCCATGGCTGTCTTCACCTCTTCCCACCCTGTCTCCTGTAAAAATGACATTCCCTTTTTTTAGTTCCTTCGTCTCGACAGTATCTGTTCCCAGGATGAGGTTTTCCTGTCAGAGTATCAGAGATGTCCTCCTTCATCAAAGAATGGGTTTCCCTTCCTCCACCATTGATGCTGTCCTCACCCACATCTCCTCTGTTTCCCAGACATCCATCTTCACCCCATCTTCCCACTGCTTTAACAGGGATAGAGTTCTTCTTGTCCTTGCCTACCACCGAATGAGCTTCTTCATCCAACACACCATTCTCCACAATTTCTGCCATCTTCAATGGGACCCTACCACCAACCATACCTTTATCCCACTCTTCACTTTCTGCAGAGATCACTCCTTCTGTACCTCACTTGTCCATTTATCCCACCCCACTAATCTCCCTCTTGGCACTTAAATCTGCAAGAGGCCAACATGCTACACTTGCTCATTCACCTCCTCCCTCAACTCCATTCAGGACCCCCAACAGCAGAGGTATTACTTCACTACAAATTTCCTGGGGTCATCTGGTGTATCCAGTCATCCTGATGTGGCCTCTTCTACACTGGTGAGACCTGAGCTAGATAGGGGACCACTTTGTCGGGCACCTTCACTCCATTCCTCAAGAAGTGAATTTCCCAGTGGTCAACCATTTCAATTCCTATACTTCTTCCTGTTCTGACATGTTGTTCAATGGCCTCCTCTTCTGACGATGAGGCCACTCTCAGATTGGAGGAGCAGCACTTCATAGTCCATCTGGGTAGCCTCCTACCTAATGACATGAACATTGATTTCTCCTGCTTCCGGCAATTTTTCACCTCCCCTTTCCCTCTTCTTCAATTCCTCACTCTGTCCTCTTACCTCTTCTCCTCAGCTGCCTATCACCTACACCTGGTTCCCCTCCCCTTCCCTTTTTCATGCTCCACTCTCCTCTCTTATCTTTGCCTTTTGCACCTATCACCTTCAAGCTTCTTACTTCCTCCCCCCCAACCCCACCCACATGGCTTCACCTATCACCTTCTAGCTTGTCCACCTTCCCCTCCCCACATTTCCATACTCTAGTATCTTTCCCCTTTACTGTCCTGATGAAGGGTCTTGGCCTGAAATCTTAACTGTTTGTTTATTTCCTTAGATGCGGCCTGACCTGCTGAGTGCCTCCTTTTTTTGTATGTATTGCTCTGGATTTTCAGCATCTGCAGAATCTCTTGTGTTTACTGTTGTAACACATAGTTATTTGAGTTACTGTCACCTTCCTGTCAGCTTGAACAGTCTGGGCATTCTTCTCTGACCTCCCTCATTAATAGGCATTTTCACTCACTGGATATATTTTATTTTTTGCACCAACCTCTGTAAACTCTGGAGACCATTGTGTGTAAAAATCCAGTTTGTGAGATACTCAAACCACCCTATCTAGCGCTTACAGTCATTGTCAAAGTCACTTAGATTGCATTCCTTCCCTATTTTGATGTTCGGTCTGAACCTTTTGGCCATGTCTGCATGCTCTTATGCATTGAGTTGCTGCCACATGATTGGTTAGATATTTTCATTAGTGAGAAAGTGTACAGGAGTACCAAATAAGGTAGCCATTGAGTGTGTTAACAGACTGAGAGATCAGACCAGAAGTTCCTGTCGAAACAATGCCAAACTGGTGCTTATTGCTGCTTATCTTCCTCAACTTTCCTTCAGATGCTTTTCTTTTGGTGTTGCCTAACAGTGTAATGACCTATTGTTAGCATTGAAAAATGATACTTCACTCTGATTTTTAGAACTTCAAAGAAGCAAGTTTTCAGAAGTACACTACCCATTGTGCACAATTCTGCATTATTACAACCCTAGTGAATGACTGAATTCTTTCCTGGCCTTCAGAAGGTTTAGGAATGGCTTACCTTTGCTATCACAAAATATATAGCAATCTGAACTCTTTGTATTATTCTCTGAACATCTATCAAATGGTACAAAAGATGGCATAAGCCTCCAAAGTAAAATATATGTGGTATGCTAAATAATGCAAATCCATAACATGGTTCCATTTCTGAAGGTATTTTATTTTACATGCTAATTAATGGTCCATGGTGTTGCATGAAGCAGTTAAACTTATTGCATCACCACGGTGAAGTGGATTTAAAGGAAAATAACTATGCAAATCCATGCATGCAAATAAATTTAGACTTCTATTTTAAAGTCATATAGTCTGCCATTTTTATGATTTTATTTTAAATTGTTGGATTAGAATTCAGCTGTTGCTGATCATTTGTATTCATTATACCCAGTTACAGGCAGGAAAATACATAAAGATATCAGACAACCTTCCAAGATTACATCTAGCATCGATCCTTTTAGCAGATGATGCACCTGGGTCTTGGACAAAAGTTTTATGCTTGTATAACCTGTATCGCATTATCTCATGTTCATTTCTCATATGTCACCAACACTTCCTCAATTCCATGCAGTCCCTATATGCTAATAAATGAATATCAACCCTCTCGGTCTAAAATTCTTCAAGCAGCTATCTTCTCTTCACTTAATAAAGACAAAAATTACTAGACATCAGCAGATCAGGCAGAGTCCATGGAAAAAGAAACAGAGTTTATATTCCAGGTTCTAGATTTTATTAGATTAGATCTGACTTTATCTGAGTTTTGATGACTGCTTTCTCTCTTAATCCTTCATTCCTTAATTGAACCAATGATTTGTCCTAACTGGCGCCTGACTCCAGAATTCTTCCTAGACTATGTAACAATGCTATCTTCTCTTCTACCTTCAAAAGACTCAATAAAAGAAAAGATTTTGCTTTCTTTTTGCAGCAGTAGAATGTGAGTGATATTGAATTAGCCTATTTCCCCATTGTCCTTTCTGTTGAACACAACTGCAATGGCCACTCTTTCTCCACTACCACCTAAACCAGCCTTCTTTTTCAATATGCTTCACTAATTTCTTTTATTCGCTGTTCAATGTCTATCACTACCTCTAAATTAGTCTTTCAGAGAAACAGCATGATATAAATTAAATCTATGTAAAATCATTTATCTCACAGGAGTGCACATCACTGCTGCGGTACTGTTGTAGTTTTAACTTAGATCTGGTTATCCTTTCAATCTAAATTTGAAAGCCAAACATTTTCTCGATATAAGACAGTCTCTTTTAGAATTTTGCTCCATATGTGGATTGCTTTTGTAAGTTTTCTTTTATCAAACCAAAGGAATCAGCTGCCCATATGATTTCCTGGATATGCAGTTAGCTAGCAAAGTTTCAGTAGATGGACTCTCCAGTGTAGTCGTAGGGAAACTGCTGCAAATTTGGGCCCTCCTGCTAAAGTCCATGAGGACTTCTGTACTTACACAAGAAATTATCTTTAGTTGAGCAATGGAACTCCCCCCTCCTTCTTAATAACTTTTTGTGATTGTATCATGATTAATATGAAGTGCATTGGTGAGTACAATATTAATTTGAGTTTGTCTTCTGATATCAAAGGCAAATGCTGATACATCGTTATACAATTAAATGCTGAAGAATCTTGGCTCTATCCAGCATGTGTGTTACATCGCTCAAAGTGGAGAAGTAGTTCAAGTTTTGGGTTCAAGTGTACACATATGAGAATGAACTTTTTACCGAGCAGCACTCTACATTAAAACACAACTGATATAAATTAACATAAATTATGGATAATTTATACAGTGCTGAGAACCTCAAGTACATGCATCAGGAGCATTAACATGCTCTGCTTAAACAACAGAAGAAGCACACTGTCACACAAGCAACCCACCGGCCCATTCATCAAACAGCTCCTGCCACACCTATGGAGGGGTCTGCAGTTCCTCCCCTTCACCCCAATCATCCTCATTAGTCACTTCTGAACTCACAAAAACTGGAACAGAAGCAATTCATGCTTCATCCCAAAGGTCTGCCCAAGAAAAAGGCCACTCAATCCCAGCAGGTGCCTTAGCCTCAAGTTCTGACAAGCAATGACATGGCAACAGTTGTTTTGTTGACAGGAGCAGATCAGCAGATAACCTTTGTTAGAAAATGCACACAATGCAGAAAAGAGAACGTGGCTCTCATAAAATATTTAGGTGAGATGCAATTATAAGGCTTTATCCCAAAATTCATTACACTTTTCCCTGTCCTCATACAAATCCAACAAAGTACTCCAAGCCATGCTCTTCTAGAAAGGCAAACATTAGCTGGCAAACTATTAATTTTGTCTATTTAGGTACATCTCCAAAGAGAATATTCAAAAGTTCTTTCCAATCTCTGAAGAGAATCACTGAGCCTTTTCATATTTCTGTCCCTCTGTTTAACCTGGCTTGACTCTACAATGAGTACTCAAGCGATGTAGAGATCCAGTCCACATCAAGGGTCGTGACCTGAAATGTTAGCTGTCCATTTCCCTCCACAGGTGCTGCCTGACCTGTTGAGTTCCTACAGCAGATTTTTTTTTTTTTTGCAGACAGCCTCCACTGTATATTTAGAAATGTTTAACGAAAGTGTATGATCTACACTTGATCCCAGAATTATCTAAAGCTGCCAGAGTTACACTCATCGAACGATTCAGAAGGAAGTGCAACATAACCAAAAAATCTAGATAACATATCAGCCATGGAGGCTCTTCTCCTGAGGACAAAAGCTGAGCCCTTTGTTACTGGTGATGCCTGTAACTCATTCTGAGTCACTGATTAGTTTTCATTCATAATTAGCCAAAATTGTAAAGATAAGTACTGCTATGTTATGTTCATAAAACAGGGAGCGAGAACAATTTTAATGTCACAAACATTTTTTAAACATGCTTCTCTTTTATGTACAGCAGCACATCAAGGAGACCAGCTGCTGCCACTTAGTAGGCAGCATTGCTCTTCCTGTGAAAACCAGCTTTCCCACCATATTTTCACACGCCACATTCACAGCAACCAAGAAACCAGCGCCCTTGCTTTTATCAAAAACACTGCTGAAATTTGCACTAATTTTATGATTAAACTCCAAGCCTATAACCACCAAGCATTAAAAATGTTGAAAGGTATCAATGCACACACATTGGACATACAAGGTCTTGTGAATTTTACAGAATGTTATGGAAATACTGAGCAGAGTCAAGGGCTTTATTGTTACCTTGAAGGTTACAGAAATGATGCAGTTTGCAGTGTGATTGAGGCCATCAACTTAGAATATTATTGCACACTCAGGATTTACTTCTACAGTAAGCCTATCATTAGTCCTCTAATTATATGCTGAAGCTAGCTGCCAGAATTTCCTTTATTATACTCATGAGCTACATTAAATTGTTTAACTGGAAAATGCTTTTTCTTTCTTTTGGGTGAATTTTAATCTATGCTCTGTGGTTAACAAGCCAGGGGAATATATTCTACTTCCCATCTACATCATGCTCACAAGAACCTGGAATTCAGAGGTCTTTCTTCCCAAGTATTTGTGTGTAAATTCTCCTTAGAATTCCATCAAATTTTCAAGCTTGAAGATGGTCCATAAGTCTCTCCCAACTGCAAGGGACAAACTTAAGTATTATCCATCTGGGCTGCTTTGGAAAATTCACCCCGGCATCCAAGGAAAGAACAACAGAAACATTTGAATTTGTTTTGAAATAAGCTACTCAGCAAAATGGTACCAAAGAAAATGGGAGCACATCTGCAAGTCAGTGTGTCCCTGTTTACATTCAATGGGGACAAGGAACCAGGTGGCAGTCTGTGACAGATAAGTATGATAAAATAATTAGAATGATGCCTGGAAAGCACAGTGGAATGTGTCTAGCTGTTCTGCTTTTGTAGAGAGTTCACACAAAGTCAAACATTTAATAGATTACTTCCATATTGTTTCCATTGTCTTCCTTAGAAAATTGATCATGTAGAGCCACAGTTATGTATGATACACTATCCTATTTCCATTGAAACAAGTGATGTGAGCAAAGGGTGGAGAGTTGTAGCACGCCTTGAATTTTTCCCATGCTCCTCTGAATGTCTATTGTATTGACATATGAAGAAAACCAGATATGAAGAGTGGTGTCCAGCAACACAAAATGGATCTTTGGACATTCGTGATTAAATGGTCCATGCTGCTGATAAGTCCACCCTGCAGAAGGAAGCTTTCAGAGTGGCTGCAAGGCTTGTTTCTGGTCGATTAAAGTGGATCGTTTTGGCCATGCTCCAACATGGAAGCAAAATAATGAGGTCACTATTAAACATTTTACTTGCCATCTCACCTTCTGGTTCTCCAACCCATCACTGTACTGATCACAATACCCGATCTCCACCATGGTTGTCTCACAATGCTCATTTGTCCTGTTTCCCCTTCCACTGATTACCCCAGTCCCATCTTCCACATTGTTGACTTCACCATCCCCACTGGATGGGATGACTTTCTTTAACCTATAAACAAACCAAAATATTCCTGCTCCTTTGTGACCTGACCAAGCAGAAATCATTTACCAGACCCATTCTTCTCTGAAGACAGGCTCCCCCTATGTCTTGCATCAGTCTTCACTGATTAAGACACTAGCAATATGCCTGGTGTTGTAGTGTGTGAAGGAAGAGAAGTGGGTGCAGTTACTATTACAAGAGAGAATGTACTCAAAAAGCTGAAAGACCTAAAGGTACATAAGTTACTCGAACCAGATGAACTGCACCCTAAGGTTCTGAAAGAGGTAGCGTTAGAGGTTGTGGTGGCATTAGAAATGGTCTTTCAAAAATCATTGGATTCCGGCATGGTGCCAGAGGACTGGAAAATTGCAAATGCCACTCCACTCTTTAAGAAAGGAGGAAGGCAGCAGAGAGGAAATTATAGACCAGTTAGTCTGACCTCAATGGTTGGGAAGATGTTGGAGTCAATTATAAAGGCTGAGGTGATGGAGTGCTTGGTGACACAGGAGAAGATAGCATGGTTTCCTTCAGGGAAAATACTACCTGACGAACCTGTCGGAATTCTTTGAGGGGATTACAAGTAGGAAAGATAAAGGAGATGCAGTGGATGCTAACAACAGGAATTCTGCAGATGCTGGAAATTCAAGCAACACACATCAAAGTTGCTGGTGAACGCAGCAGGCCAGGCAGCATCTCTAGGAAGAGGTGCAGTTGACGTTTCAGGCCGAGACCCTTCGTCAGGACTAGTCAGGACTTCCTAGAGATGCTGCCTGGCCTGCTGCGTTCACCAGCAACTTTTATGTGTGTTGCAGTGGATGTTGTATATTTGGACTTTCAGAAAGCCTTTGACAAGGTGCCACACATGAGGCTGCTTACCATGTTAAGATCCCATGGTATTACAGGAAAGTTACTAACATGGTTAAAGCATTGGCTAATTGGTAGGAGGCAGTAAATGGAATAAAAGGATCCTTTTCTGTTTGGCTGCCAGTGACTAGTAGTGTTCCGCAGGGGTCAGTGTTGGGACCACTTCTTTTTATGCTGTGTATAAATGATTTAGATGATAGAATAGTTGGCTTTGTTGCCAAGTTTGCAGATGATATGAAGATTGGTGGAGAGGCAGGTAGTGTTGAGGAAACAGGTAGTTTGTAGAAGGATTTACACAGATTAAGAGAATGGGCAAGAAAGTGACAAATGAAATACAATGTTGGAAAATGCATGGTTATGTACTTTGGCAGTAGAAAAAATGTGTGGACTATTTTCTAAATGGGGAGAAAATCCAAAAATCTGAGATGCAAAGGGATTTGGGAGTCCTTGTGCAGATCGCCATAAAGGTTAACTTGCAGGTTGAGTTGGTGGCGAGGAAGGTAAATGTAATGTTAGCATTCATTTCAAGAGGTCCAGAATACAAGAGCAGGGATGTGAAGCTGAGGCTTTATAAAGCACTGGTGAAGCCTCACCTTGAGTACTGTGAACAGTTTCGGGCCACTCATGTAGAAAAGATGTGTTGGCATTGAAGAGGAATATTTGATGGCTCTAGGTCTGTACTCCCTGGAATTCGGAAGGATGAGGGGGGATCTCATTGAAACCTTTCAAATGTTGAAAGGCCTAGACAGAGTAGATGTGGAAAGGATGTTTCCCATTATGGGAGAGTCTAGGACAAGAGGGCACAGTCTCAGGATAGAGGGGTGCTCTTTCAAAACAGAGATGCCGAGAAATTTCTTTAGCCAAAGGGTGGTGAATTTGTGGAATAAGTTGCCACATGCAGCTGTGGAGGCCAGGTTGTTGGGTGTATTTAAGGCAGAGATTGATAGGTTCTTGATTGGACATGGCATCAAAGGTTACGGGGAGAAGGCCGGGAACTGGGGTTGAGGAGGAGAGAAAAAAGGATCAGCCATGATTGAATGGCGGAGCAAACCTGATGGACCAATGGCCTAACTCTGCTGCTATGTCTTATGGTCTTATGTTGTCGATAAGATTTAGACAATCCTTGCCCTAAACCCCCTTCCAATGTCGACCCTCTCCATTACCCCCAAGCCACTCCAAACTTCAGCACAGAATGGACTGCGGCCAGCTTTACTCCACTTCCTTCACAGGATCTGCAGTGGTCAAAGGCAAGACCATGTATGACTAACTCAATAGTATCTGACACTTTAAGATTTAAGAAGTATTGGAATTCTTTGAGCCCATAGTCAAAACAGACACAGGTGCTCTATGCAACAGGCCTTTGCAAAAGCCAAGGAACTTGCACTCGGATTCAATGATCATTCAACTTATGCAAATGAAGTGATTGATCCTTTTTTCTGCCATAGGTGAATATTTCATGTCAGCACTTTACATGCAGATCAACATTGTATATCAGTATAGATTGCCTGCTGTCTCTTGGAAAGCTTCTGTTGATTATTCCTAAAATATTTCCCTTATTAAGTATCATATTTACCTTGACTCATTACTTTCAAATCTCTTACTAGCTCTTCCTTCAGTTAGTCCTGACGAAGGGTCTCAGCCCGAAACGTCGACTGTACCTCTTCCTAGAGATGCTGCCTGGCCTGCTGCGTTCACCAGCAACTTTGATGTGTGTTGACTCATTACTATTGTTATCCTCCTGCTAAAACCAGTTTTTTAAAATTATAAACATAATGATAATTACTATCTGCCTCCTGCTCCAGGTATCGGTTATCAAGTTCCTTCAGAATAGTTCCTTTAGATTCTTGAGCAACACACACAAAAAGCTGGAGGAACTCTGCAGATCAGGCAGCATCTGTGGAAATGATTGAACAGTCAGTGTTTCAGGCTGAGACCCTTCATCAGGACTGGAAAGGAAGGGGGAAGAAACTGGAATGGGACGGTGTGGGGAGGGGAAGAAGGACAAGCTAGAAGGTGATAGACAAAGCCATTTGGATGGGGGAAGGGTGGATGAAGTAAGAAGTTCAGAAGGTCAGAAAAGGTAAAGGGCTGGAGAAGGAAGAATCTGATTGGAGAGGAGAGGAGTTAAAGGTAGAAAGGAAAGGAGGTAAAACACCAGGGATAGGCAGTGAAGAGAAGAGAAGAGGTAAGAACGGGGATTTGAAGAAGAGAGAAGGTAGAGGGGTAAAAGTTAGTGGAAGGTGGATTAATCAATGTTCATGTTATCAACTTGAGAGTGGCCTCATCGATGGAGTAGAGGAATGGGAATGGGGATTGGCGTCAAAATGCCACCAGGAAATCCTACTCTTTTCAGATGAAGCAAAGGCGCTCGTCAAAGCAGTCCCCCAATCTACGTTGGATCTCAGCAATGTAGAGGAAACTAATCGACCCAGACTGTTGCTCCAGTAGTCAAATTGGAGTGGATCCAAATCACTTTTCAGGCAAGAATTGATATGTTTCATCATCAACCTCTCAAAAGACTTCATCCCTGTGGATCTGTGCTATTTGACAACAGTCACTGAGGGAAGTCTCCATGTTCTTCTTAAGTTGTAAGTGAAGTCTACTTGAAGCAGGTGGGTACCTCAGACTGCCAAAGTGAAAGGTTAAAGATCTCAACCAGTTGATTAGCACAAGTCACTAAGACTTAGCCAGGTACCCCATGTGGATCGGATGCTTTTCATGGGTTCGCCCTCTTGAATGTTGCTTGAAGATTACAGACCTCATGTTTCACCCAGGGCTTCTGGATGATTTTCTGGGGACAAATTCATCTACAACTGTTTTAATAAAACCAGTGACAACTATTTTGTGATCATTCAGATCCACAGACAAGTCTTTGAACTCAGCCCAGTCCACCAATTTGAAGCTCCTCGTCCTCCCATGACCACCTCTTTGTCGTCCTAATCGCTGGAGCTTTGCTCTTTAGCCTTTGCTTATATGCCAAATGATCAGAATAAACAAAAATGATGAGGGGTACAGATAAGGTGATTAGTAATAGTCTTTTCCCAAGGGTAGGGCAGTTCAAAGTGAGGGGTATTAATTCGGGGTGAGAAGGAAAAGGTTTAAAACAGACCTGCGAGTGGTGAATATATGGGAAAAGCTGACAGAGGAAGTGATTGAGACAGCTACAATTGTATCATTGAAGAAACACTTAGGTAAGTGTATGGAGGGGAGAGGCTAGGAGGGATATGCATTATGCATTAAACAAAGGACATTGGTACTATCATGGTTAGCATGGATTCCCTGGACCAAAGAGCCTCTACACATGCTCTGTTGCTCTGTGACTTTTTGACTCTAGAAATTTACTAACAGCTAAAAAGGAACATTAAATTTCCACTGCACAGCAGCCTGCAGCTACTCAAATGGATGCAGCTCAGACACAGTAGTGAGGAAGTAGTTAGTGGGCATTTTAACGATGTTACACTGCTTTTAAATTCTTAATGTACAAATTGTAACTATTAGTGGCTTAATGCCACACACTTGCCAGCCTTCAGTAATTGGTTCAAGTTTCTAACCTGAAAAAGGCACAGTCCATTCTACCAGTTGCTCATACCAGATACACATATTTTTCTCATTCCCTACAACGTTTCTTCCTGTCCTATTATTTTTCTCAGGGGCAAGCTCTTCATGCTTCAAGGAAGAACCGCGTTCTTCAGGCTAGACCTGCTATTGAGACCTCTTTGGAAATTCACATGTAACCTCAGAGATGTAGAGTTGAAGCCATTCTGATGGAGAGGTAGATTACACAGACTATCAAAGCAATCTGATGTGTGGTGCAAGATATTCAATCAGATTATAGAGAATGCAAATCTTGACACTATTCTTCCAGTTCATGCTCAATCACAGAAGAGCACTGTAAATGATTCCTCAGCTGGGTGTAGAAAAGTTTTAATGAAAAGGGCACCCTTCCTCATTAATTACTGTAGATCTTCTGATCTTTTACACATAATAATGCAGACACAGTTTGCACTCAATACCCTAGATCTGGAAAATCTACAGCAAGGATATCTGACGATGTCCTGTTGGTTGAGGATTTTATTATCACCACTCTTTGTAATAGTGCTGACAAATATTTGGCACTGACGTGTCAATGGACTGAATCATGCTGTCACTGGTCGATCTGTCTCTGGACTCCAGGTGTATTGTAGCAACAGAGCCCAGCTGTACTGGGATTTCCCACTATTATGCTAAGGAATCGGCCTCTCCAATCCTAAACCAGATAGATCTGAAGTCAAGTTGGAGTCCCTTCAGTTGAATAGGGATTCCCAGCCTGCAGATAAGAAGAAAAAGGTAACGTCATTTATTTTTAATATATCTTATTTTTAATTTAGCTTTTTCATATCATTTTATGGAGCTTTTATTTTTTAATATTTTAAATACATTTGATTTTATATTAGTATTTTAATAATGTTTAAAAGTTTATGAATGTCAAAAAACTATTGAAAATCTTTGACAGCTTTGTCTTCTGTTAAAGGCTCTTAGGCATGCTGGGATGATGTCTCAGCATTCCATTATCTGAGACCTACTCATGACTAAGGACTGACTCCATATGTGGATTCAACAGCCCCCCACATCAGATCTAAGTTGGGAGGAGACCACAGGCAGCAGGTCAAGCCTACCTGATTCTGGCCAGGTCAAGTCTACTGAATGAAGGAATTTTACCAAAGTCAAGTATTAGCACATTAGCACAAATTTACATACGTCACTGGGCCATTAGAGAGCATTCCCTACTGAGCTAATTACTCATTGCCAATCAATTGCCTTTTAATCAATTGAATTTCCTCCATCTTTTATTGTCTCAGGGTCAACTACCTTCACACAGGCTGCTGAGCCTTCCCAATTTTGAAAACCTCTTTTGGTCCATGGAAACAAAACGGTGATTTAGAGATTTAAAAACTACAGCTGGCTATGTAATCATGCTAGGTCACTCAGATAAGAAGTTTGTGCTTCACCCCAATCGCAAATAAGGCCATTGCGGCAAAGTTGATAACTCTGCTATATTAATCAAGAGACTGCTGCTTTAAAGTTTTCCAGGCATCATCGATGCAAAAACTGGCTATTGTGTGAATAGTATTTCAGTACTAGGTGCGAGACCTGCTCTGTGGAACACTGAGACTTTCATTATCTCAGAGCTATTGGGAGTAACTGGCTGTTTTAGGGAGAGGATCCTTTTTAAGGTGAGAACACCATCGTTGCATCATTGGCACGATCCATCTGTGCCTCAGTGGAAGTTGGACAGCGTTAAACAATGCAGTAGGCATTGTTTACTATCACCTCTGAATATGCAAAATGCTTCTACAGTACGATACTGTTATCAGAATTATAGAAGATTTTTGCAGATTCAGAGGTGATAGTTTACTGAATTGTTTACTGCTGTGAGAGAGTGGGTCAGACTGCAGTATTTTGACGTGGGATGTTAGCTATTTGATATCAGTGAGAATAAACCAGCATCACTGCCTGCATGTGGAATGTATGAGAGTTGGTCCTTAACAACGTCTCTAGGGAACCAGATAGAAGCTGATCTGCCAAGAAGTTCCTGCTCTGACACCTGCTACAAGTGTTCCACCACCTCCACTAATCCTCCTCCCCATCTTTGTCTTCCCACCAGAGAGGCTGAGGCAAAATGTTGTCTCTCTAATGATAGAGAAGTTGGCAGCATGAACCAGATGTCAACAAATTGTCCAGTCCTCTCTGGCAAGTGCTGTAGGGTGTCCCTAGAGAGGTGCAGATGGCACCTGATGGCAATTTGTACCAGTGCCACTGTGCCATTTGAGATAAAGGTAGCGAGCTAGATTACAGACATTAAACAGAAGCGAGGAAAAGATGGAAAAAATCTTATTTCCCCCAAGATACAGCCTTCTGTGTCAAGTGCAACCAGGTGATTTCTTCTCATAGTTGAATGCCAGCTGTATGTTCTTGTTGTTTTGGTTATCCTCTAGGCTCTGTAGAGGGGCATAAGTACAACACAAAGGCAGCCTATCATTGCCTGAGTCTTCAAACCCCACCAGTTCATGTGTCTACTAACTTAATGCTCTCTGCTTAAGAAAGAGGAGACAATATTCCCTTTCTCATGAAAAGAGAGCAAACTCCCTAGTGACGTGATGTACAAGTGAGGGCCTCCATTGGTCAGAGTTGACCGTGGATATTGCATCCTAACTCTCTAGATACGCAAGGCAGAGCAGTACAATATGGAAAGCAAGCTGTTGCCCATATATCAAGCTCCCCCTCTCCACGCATCTGATGAACCCAAAGGAATGGCAGAGACAGATACAGTTTGGTACCAGGAGCATCACAGGAGTTGCCAGTCAGCGTTGAGCTCAATGTAGGACTGTCTCAGGGACCCCTGCTCTGGATTTTCCCTTCAGGGTTTACTCCCGAAGCTTTCCCCATGAGTGGGTATCGCCACAAGTTAGCAGAGGTTTGAGATCAGAGTTTTCCTTCTCCAACATGAGCTGGCAACCTCGACTGACAAGCCCCTATCTGCCCAAAGTAACTGGCTTTAAGGTGACAGTAACCTGCCTTTGCCTCTTCACCTGTCATGAAGGCCAGGAGCCGGACTTGGTTGTTAGCGGTTATTTGAGGTACACGCCATTGGGAGCACTTAATAGGTAGTGGCAGCTTGCACCCATTACCATCCCCTGGCTACAACAGTCTTAAGGAACCTGTGGTGTACAACAAAAAGAGAAAAAGGCTAAGATTACCTAAAGTAGTCCAGATGCCAGGAGGATCAGTTTGGTGCTGGCTTTTATAGGCTAAAGTGTCCAGGTAGTAATGCATAGCTGGAAAGATTACAGATCTGTATCACAACTGCCCTTAGCCTTCAGATGTCCATTGCAACACAAAGAGTCAGAGCTAATGTTTCTCTGATCGTTCTCCTGTGGTGGGTCTGCAGAACTGTAGCATTCTTCTATTGTAGTCCCAGGCCATTTCTGTTCAGCATTCTACATCACTAAGGTCAGAAATGGCAGTACCAGCAGAGTATCTCACCTCACAGCAGTTTTATGCATCTGGATCAATGGCCTGAGAATTCTGTAATAGACTACAAGAGGGTCAAGTGTATGAGATGGCTGCATTGAATATAATGCTATAAAAACATGGTTCTCCATGAAAAGCCAACAAGTATTCTGAAATGTGTGCAATTTCAGCTGTCAGCACTCCAAACAAGCATTCCATGAGAGGTGATGTCAATCAGTGGTTACCCTAAATGCCAAATATTTGGCACATGCTAATGAATATTGCCTAGACCATAAAGACAGAGTTCTGCAATCCAATTCCAAGGCATAATACTTTATTCCAGATTTATTTAATTAAATGAATGTAAACTCCCAGATGCATTTGCAGAATTTGACTTCGTACCACTACATCATTACAATCAGTGTGCCACCCATCTCCATAGTATTTCTTTTGTATGTCGGGTGCATATAAGCAGATTTATTGTTTTCTTACAGTGTCTAAACTTAAATTTATAACGTTCAACTCTATCTTCAATATTATCTTAATAAATATTAATGGTTAATGTCCTTCAACTTAAATCCACTATAGGAAATGAGCCATTAAAATTTATACCAGGTGCTCCTAGTGCGGAATCTAGAATTGCTCAAGCCATTAAAATGTTCCAAATTCTCATACTGCACAATCTGCATAAGTGTTAATGGCACGTCCATTCCCTGGGATACTGGTACTGGTGAAGCTGCAATTTACAAAATTTGCAGAAATGTGTAGGGCAGGGCTTATGAAATAGTAGAAGTAATATAATGAAGTGTTATTAAACAAAGGAGGCAATAAATTGGGGCTGTTACCTCACTCACTTTGGACAAAATATATTGAGAGTGCCAAGAGAACATCTGTGATGCATGCACATGTTTGTAGAACTAATCATGCAGGACACCAGACTGGCAAGGGCAAACCATTTGCAAAGCCAAGAATCAGAAAAAGCAGAGAAGATAGATATTGTCAATGTGCAATGTGCAAAAAAACACCCACAAGCACCATCTCACCAGTAGATATCAAAGGGGATCATCATCAACTTACTGCATATGCCAGTAGTTTGTAGATCTATTTTGTTGATTTCTAATACCTTACAAATATTTGGTGGTTTATAACATTGTTTCAAGTTATAAAAGGTTCCAGGTTGTGTGGACAAATGCTGAATAACTTCTTCCTAGTTTAAAGAGTGTGTGGGCACATGGCCAAGTGGTTAAGGCATTGGACTAGTGACCTGAAGGTCGTGAGTTCGAGCCCCAGCCGAGGGAACGTGTTGTGTCCTTGAGCAAGGCACTTAATCACACATTGCTCTGCGACGACACTGGTGCCAGGCTGTATGAGTCCAAGTGCCCTTCCCTTGGACAACATTGGTGTAGTGGAGAGGGGAGACTTGCGGCATGGGCAACTGCTGGTCTTCCATACAACATTGTCCTGGCCTGCGCACTGGAGAGTGAAGACTTTCCAGGTGCAGATCTACGGTCTCACAAGACTAATGGACGCCTTTATTTTTAGTTCAAAGAGATTTTTGTTAGCTAGTTGCCGTCAGAGAAGGATGCATCAGAACACCGTCTGGCCTGGAAGTAGGAGCCTTATTTCCTCAAACTGCTTAGGAAGCAATGAACAATATGTGAAACATCAGTATTTCAAATTATGCCCTCATTCCATCATTTACTATGCCCATCCCCATTCTACTCTCAATTTTATCTGTTCCTTCTCTACCCTTTTCTTGTTGACTTGTCCATTGCTATTTAAAGGCTTACATTAGAGACCAGCACTTACTTCAAGACAGCTGATCCTCATTAATTCCTTTACACATTTCCTCATACTCTGCTTCCAATAAGGAGTTTATTCCTTTCTCCACTGAATCAACTCTCTTGTTTCTTTTCAGATGATAGTAAATTCAGTACCTTGCATTGATAAGTCTTCATTTCTCCTCAGCTATAGATTTGCCTCAATTATTGACCACAGGTCCATCTCTTCTGGCACAGAATCAAGAGAGCATTCCCCTTGACCCGACTCTCCATTATCCTTCACATTCAGTGACTACCCTTCCAGAATCTTCGGCAGATTTAACATAATGCCACTTAGCTCCTCCTCTCTTCCCCAGTCAACATTCAGAAATACACTTGGGTCGATGTATGATTCATCAACCCTCTTTTCAAAACCTTCCCTTACAACCATAGACAATATAACACCTGACCTTTTGCCACCTCCCTTCCCATCTTCGAAACCCATGCATCCATTGCAGATGGGACATTGATCTACCTATATTTCTGTTAACTTGTTTTTAACAGCTCATGATATCTTCTCCTGGACACTGGGAGACACCCACTCAATCAAACATAAAGCTAAGCTTTGAACTGCTGTCACTTTAATTCTCCATCCTTTTCCCACTCTAAACTTGCTCTGCTCTAATGCCAATATATTTCTAGCAAAGCACAACATAATTTCAAAGAACTATCTGATAGTTTTTTGACCAGACAGTAAAAACCCCACACTCAACACAAGTTAAACCTTATGAACAGTCAGCATTTCAAGTGTTTTCATTTAAGAATTCAAAATTTTTTCTCTGGTAATTCTATAAAAGGTACTCCGCTTTTCCCATTTACATTTCCCAAGGAGCAGTTTTAGAAACAGAAAGAAGAAACAGAAAAAGAGAAAGAGATACAGGCACATGAAATCTTGGCTCACAGCGAAAATATTTGACTTCAACATTGGACCCTCCATTCATCATTCATTCCACACTCTCTTCTCTTGTGTGACTTCCACCACATCCATTTAGCCACAATGTAAGAGAAGAGTGTAAGTGTGTTTAATATTTCAGTAATATTGTAACAATATTGTTGAATTAAGCATTCTTTACGTATTTACATAATTGTTTACAGAAGTACATGAATGGCATACATCATGACTCCACCATATCAAAGAGATTGACTCACTAAAATAAAATGAAGTAGACATGTTTTCCCAGGCTCCCATGATTTCATTCGATTAAATTTTTGAGATACTAAGCATAACAGTGGCAACGAGTAAATTTTAAATTGAACTCAAGATGACTACCCACCTGTTGAAGTGCAGCACATATTTTCTTCGAAAGGGAGACTGATGTTTGAGTATTTTTTAAAAGCACAGCATATGTTTCTTCAGAAGGGGACAGAGTTGAGTTAAAATATAAGGCAGAAAATGGATAATATTCACAGGTTCATAAACAGTGAGTACTGGGTGATAATCATAATAAATAAATAAACAAATTAGCAGAAGTGTTTGGATATATCGGAGAGATAGACACGTTTGATTGTACAACAGATAACTGGGTGATGTATACTGAAATGTGCTGTTCCTCTCTGCACTTTGTGGTGCATTGGGCTGCCGCTTTGCCATTTCTTTAGCATTGTCTGTTTTTTAGCAGCTACAAAGTTGCTAGCTTGATGCTCAACCCAGCACGGATAGAAATGGTGCAAGGGGCCAGCCGGATTTGAACCTGGGACCGCTTGCCTCGAAGTCCAGTGTGGAGGCCACTACGCCACCAGTCGGCTTATATACTGAATTAATTGAGCAGTATTCTGAAACAAATGAAAATCAAGTGCCAATGTTACTGAGTGTAATAGGTGGAAAGGCATGTAGTTTCCTTAAAAGCCGAAAAGAGCTTTGAAGATATTGCGAATGTAATGCAGGAACATTGAGAACCAAAACTATTGCTGATTGCAAAATGCTTCAGGTTTTATACATGGAATCAAAAGGAAGAAAAGTCTATTTCAGTTTACATAGCTGAAGTGAAGAAATTGTCCAAGCATTATGAGTTTAGTGAAGGGCTTAATGCTGTACTGAGAGATTGTTTAGTTTGTGGAATCTACAAGACAGCATTCAAAAATGGATCCTAACTGAAGCACAATTCAAATTTAAAAGGGCTATTGAAATCACTGTATCAATGGAAACAAGCAGAAACGCAACTGAGTTGCTGTCAGGAATGAAAGTGAGCGTGAACAAAATTGCAATGTCTAAGCAGAAACCTGCCTGGCTGAACAAATTGGATTGCCATTGAGGCAGGTTTAAAAGTGAAATTTGCAAAAAATGAAACAAACTTGGACACGTACAAAGAGCACATCGGGCTGACAAAAATAAATTGACTGCACAAGGCAGAGACAAAGATAAAAAAGTCAAGTTGCAGTTTTAAGAAGAGCACTAATCTGCATGCTGTTGATGAAAAATCGAATAATGATGGAAGTGGCACAAGACTGGTTAGCCTTGAAATATGTGAAACTTACAAAAGACAAGCAGAATGGCTTACATCAGAAGTGACCGGCAAATTCATTAAGATGGAATTGGACACTGGTTTGGCTGTTTCAGTCATTACACAAAATAAATTTGAACGGCATTTCAAAGATACTGAACAGAAGCTTGCAGATATGCAACTAAGAACTTACACTGGAGAAAAGATAACTCCTGTGGGAATGACATTTGTAACAGTGAAATACAACAAGCCACATTGGTAAAAATCAAAAGGCCAGGACCATGGGGGCGTGAATGGCTGAGACAACTACAAATTGCTTGAAATTGATTGGACATCCAGCCACAATTTGCAAGCCACAGGCCCTGCAATACTGTCAAGTGAAATTGAATTAACGAAGGTACTGGATGATGCCACTGCAGTATTCAAGGATGGCATTGGAAAACTAAAACATATCAAAGGTAAAATAATGTTAAGTGAAAATGCCACACACAAGCTTTACTAAGCGTGTCCAGTTCCTTAAACCATCCATGATAAAGTAGCCAGTGAACTAGATCGCATGGAGGCTGAAGGAATTCTTTCCAAGGTTAAGTGGAGCCCATAGGCAACACCAATGGTCAGCTGCCAAGGAGAATGATCCTGTCAGAAACTGTGGAGCTTTTAAGGTCACTGACAACTCGGTAATGAATGTAAAGCAAAACCCTCCGCACAGGATAGAAGATACCTTTACAAGCCTTTCTGGAGGGAAACAATTCAGTAAAGTGAGCTTAGTAGAAACTCACCATAAGTACTCACAAAGGGTGCTATTGCTATAATAGGATTATTTCTGGAGTACCATCTGCACCTGCACATTGGCAGGAAGCTATGAACCACACACTACAAGGTACTCAGTTTTACCTGGATGACATCATTATTACTGCTGAGGAGGATAAAAAGCACCTCCAAAATGTCAAGACTGTGTCAAAAAGATTAGAGGATTATGGTCTCGAAGCACAATGCAGCAAGTGTGAATTCTTTATACCATCCATCACTTAATGTGATGTGCAAAATTTACAGTGTTTCGCGAAATTCCAAGTGACGGTTGATGCATAAGACTAAAGGATGTGGCAAAGTTAAAGATTTGTCAATTACTGTTACAGGTTCATGCCAAACCTGGCTATTGTGCTCCACCCTTGAATTCGTTACTGCAGATCAGTAAGAAATGGCAATGAACAAAGCAATGTGAGGTGGCTTTTGAAAAGGTAAAGGAAATGGTGACATCAGATACTATACTCACACATTATAATTCACATCATCCAATGAAACTTGCCTGTAATGGTTTGCCATTGAATAGGTGCAGTCATGCCACATGCTATGAGTGTTGGAAGTGAACATCCCACAGCATTAACATCACGTTCCCTTACTGCAGCAAAGGAAAATTACGCACAGATTGACAGAGAAACATTGAGTCTGGTTTGCGGTATAAAACTTTTCAACGAGTACTCGTATGTGAGAAAGTTCAACGAGTACTTGTATGATGCTGATCATCAACCACTATTGTTCTTTTTCAGTCCACAGAATGTTGCTCCGCTAACAGCAGCAGCACGAATGCAGAGAGGGGCTCTGTTTCTTGACAGACACAATTGTAAGATCGAATTCGAGAGGACAGTTAATCATGGAAATGCTGATATACTGTCCTGTTTACCCTTGAAGAAGGAAATACCTGTAAAATTTCCAAAAGTGGACATTCCTATTACAACAGAGATGAAATAAAGGGAAACTAGAAAAGACAACACACTCTCTCAGTTCTACATGGTCACTCAAAATGGCTACAATGGGCAGCAGAAACTCCACATCCCCCACTTTTACCAGTGCTGGCATGAACTTACCCTTACTGGGGGTCAAAAGGTGTTGTACCGTCCAAGCGGAGAGCTAAAGTATTGGAGGAGCTACATGTCGGTCATCCAGACATCAAAATGAAAGCATTGGCTCGAAATTTTGTCTGATGGTCTGGGATAAAATGACATGTTGCACCTGAACCTAAGGGGGACCAATATTGTTGCGGGCAGGTTTGTTAGAGCTGTTGGAGAGGGTTTAATCTAATTTGGCAGGGTGGTGGGAACCAGTGTGAAGGGACTCAGGATAGGATGGATGGTAAGAGAGCAAAGATAGCATGCAGTCAGACTGTCAGGAAGGGCAAACAGATGATAGGACAAAGTTGCAGCCAGCAGGGTGAATATCAGTGCATTAGGAATGCAGAGTCAAAAAGGGTAGCAAATACAGTACTCAAAGTGTTATATCTCAATGCACAGAGTATAAGAAATAAGGTGGATGATCTTGCTGCACTATTACAGATTGTCAGGTATGATGTTGTGGGCATCACTGAATTGTGGCTGAAGGATGGTTGTAATTGGGAGCTGAAGGTCCAAGGTTACATGTTGTATTTGAGGGATAGGAAGGTCAGCAGAGGGAATGGCATGGCTCTGCTGGTAAAGAATGGCATCAAATCAGTAGAAAGATGTGACATAGGATCAGAAGATGTAGAATCCTGGTAGGTTCAGTTAAGAAGCTGCGAGGGTAAAAGAACACTGATGACAGTTATATACAGGCCTCCCAACAGCAGCTGGGATGTGGACCACAGATTACAATAGGAAATAGAAAAGGCATGTCAAAAGGGCAACCAACAGGAATTCTGCAGATGCTGAAAATTCAAGCAACACACATAAAAGTTGCTGGTGAATGCAGCAGGCCAGGCAGCATCTCTAGGAAGAGGTGCAGTCGGCGTTTCAGGCCGAGAACCTTCGTGAGTCCTGACGAAGGGTCTCGGCCTGAAACGTCGACTGCACCTCTTCCTAGAGATGCTGCCTGGCCTGCTGCGTTCACCAGCAACTTTTATGTGTGTTGCTCAAAAGGGCAATGTTAGGATGGTCATGGGAATTTCAAAATGCAGGTCAATTGGGAAAATTTGGTTGGTAATAGATCTCAAGAAAGTGGGTATGTTGAATGCCTATGAGATGGCTTTCTAGAGCAGCTTGCTGTTGAGCCTACTAGGGGATCAGCTGTACTGGATTGGGTGTTAGGTAATGAACCGGAGGCAGTTAGGGAGCTTAAGGTGAAAGTACCCTTAAGAGCCAGTGATCACAATATGATTGAGTTCAATTTGAAATTTGATAGGGAGAAAGCAAAGTCTGACATAACAGTATTCCAGTGCAGTAAAGGAAATTACGGTGGTACAGGAGAGGAGATGGCCAAAGTAAATTGGAAGGAGAAGGTGGCAGGATGACAGATGACCAGCATTGACATGAGTTTCTGGAAAAATGAGGAATGTACAGTATAGATGTATTCCAAAAACAAAGGAACACTCAAATGACAAAATAGTACAACCATGGCTAACAAGGGAAATCAAAGGTAATGTAAAAGCAAGAGAGAGGGCATACAACAAAGAAGAAATTAGCGGAAAGATAGAGGTTTGGGAAGCTTTTAAAAACCTACAATTGAATTGAATTGACATTATTTCTTGCATCCTTCACATATATGAGAAGTAAAAATCTTTATGTTACGTCTCCGTCTAAATGTGCAATTGCAATCATAGTAATTTATAATAATTTATAATAAATAAACAGTCAATGTAACATAGAAGAACACTCAAATCAGCGTGAGTTAATCAGTCTGATGACATGGTGGAAGAAGCTGTCCAGGAGCCTGTTGGTCCTGGCTTTTATGCTGCGGTACTGTTTCCCAGACGGTAGCAACTGGAATAGATTGTGGTTGGGGTGACTTGGGTCCTCAATGATCCTTCGGGCAATTTTCTCACACCTGTATTTTTGTAAATGTCCTGAATCATGGGAAGCCCACAACTACAGATGCGCTGGGCTGTCCACACCATTCTCTGCAGAATCCTGCAATTAAGTTCCCATACCAGGCAGTGATGGAGCCAGTCAGGATGCTCTCAATTGTGCCCCTGTAGAAAGTTCTTAGGACCTGGGGGCCCACACCAGACTTCTTCAACCATCTGAGGTGAAAGAGGCGCTGTTGTGCCTTTTTCACCACACAGCTGGGGTGTACAGACCACGTGAGGTCTTCGGTGATGTGGATGTTTACCCTCTCAACCCCAGAACCATTGTTATTAGTAGGGGTTAGCCCGTCTCCATTTCTCCTATAATCCACAACCAGCTCCTTTGTTTTTGCGACATTGAGGGAGAGGTTGTTTTCTTGACACCACTGTGTCAGGGCGATGACTTCTTCTCTGTAGACTGCTTCATTATTATTTGAGATAAGGCCAATCAATGTAGTGTCATCAGCAAATTTAATTACTAGATTGGAGCTGTATACAGGGAGTAAAGGTGGGGACTTAGTACACAGCCCTGAAGGGCTCCTGTGTTGAGAGTCAGAGGGGTAGAGATGAGGGATCTCACTCTTACCACCTGCCGGCAATCTGATAGGAAGTCCAGGATCCAGCTGCACAAGGCAGGGTCAAGGCTGAGGTCTCTGAGCTTCCTGTCAAACCTGGATGGAATTATGGTGTTGAATGCCAAACTGTAGTCCAAAAACAGCATTCTCACATAAGCATCCTTCTTCTCCAGATGTGTAAGGACGGTATGTAGAGCAGTGGCTATTGCGTCATCTGTCGATCAGTTGTGTCAGTAGGGCGAATTGTAGGGGGTCCAGTTTGGGTGGTAGCAAGCTGCAGATGTAATCGTTGACCAGCTTCTCAAAGCATTTTGCTTATTATTGAGGTGAGTGCCACAGGACGCCAGTCGTTCGGGCACGTTACCTTGGTCTGTTTTGGTACAGGGACAATGGGGATAATTTGAAGCAGGAGGGTACTGTTGTTGAAACAGAGAGCAGCTAAAAGAATCATTAGGAAGGAAAAGATGTTTCACTCCTGGACAAGCAGTCCTGGTGAGGGACTACAGAAATGATCAAATGAGTGTACCTGGAAAGATTAAGGACAGAACTGGATCACTCTCCTACACAGTGGAGATTGTATCTGATGTCATCTGGAGATGACACATCAATCAGCCGAGGAGAGCAGAGTCAATTGTTAGAGAAGAAAGATGTCCAGAGTTGTTAGAAGCACTTCCTGCAGTCCCACAGTCAACTCCTACAACCGACACAGAGAAGGACCCAGAACCTGAGATTGTTCCACAGTCACAAGTCTCACCTGTCAAGCAGAAAGATCCCCCGCCCCTTGTCAGGAAAGACCTTATCCCACAAGAGTAAGAAATCGTACACAGGAATTAAACCTTCAGGCCTGAATGGGACTATTTAAAATTTATTATGATGTGGATGTCTATATAGTAGTTGTATTATATAGTATAATGTACATATAAGGTGACTAGAGAGCAACACATTACATATTTAAGTGGAGATGCATTCTATATTGAGTTGGAGTTTATAGCTAAGCATGGAGGAGTGTAGTGTACTCAATATTTCAGTAATATTTGAGTTATATTGTAAATATATTTGATTAAGCATTCTTTGTTTGTTTATATAATTCATTATGAGATATATGTAAGAAGTACCAGAGTCATTACGCCACTACGTCATAAGGGCGCACCTCATTAAAGTAAAATGAAGTAGATGTGTTTTGCCAGGCTCCGTGTTTTTTTTAAATTAGTTTTTGGAGTTACAAAATTTAACAAAGAGCATTCCAAAGTCAGTTCAAAATGGAATCATGTCATATTTCACATAAAACAGAATTGTGTTTTCTGCGTACCTCCTCTTATTATTGAGGTCCCAGTGTTCTCGCACCCTATTGCATGCAACATAGCTGGTTGAGGGTTGCCGTCTTTTAGTAGTCAGCACTTGGAAGCCATTTACACAGTTTTGGACTCAAAAGATCCATGTGTAGACCACATAATCTCAATGTGGTGAGCAGAGTACTGGACTGATTACATTAGCAGGAGTCCATACAGTAAAAGGGAAAAGGCAAAGAAGTCTTTCTGAGACAAGACTCAGATATAAACTCCATGGAGTCCCTTCCATGCTCGCTTCACAGACATCTCAGCCATCCTGGTAAGCTGATCCTGAATCCCTGTGAATCCCTGTAGCCCACTTCTGTGCAATGGCAACAATCTGACTTGGTCTAATAGTGACCTGAACTTTTGTGGCAGAATATGCACAGCGATGCTGAGCTGTTGTTGCTTGAAATGAAAAATTCCATTGTGTTTGGGTTCACAGGCGTATGAATGAAGTTGGCCGACTCTTAGACACAGGAAGGGAAGGCTCCGAGCTCTCTGTCAAGTTAGTGCTGGACTCTTCCATGCTTCTTGACATTGAACATAGGCATTTACAGGAGGCTTTCCAGTATTCCAAGAATTTCATTTTGCTTATACATCAGTGTCTTCTGCAGGCTTCTCTGTTAAAGTGATCATCTATGTCCTCTGCAGCATACCTCATGTGAACCTCAGCCTCTAATCGTTTGGCACATGTGCTAAGCTTGCCACCTGCCCTGGCTGCATACTACTCCTGCCTGGTGTTGCACCCTTGCACATCCCGCCTGCAGTTATCTCCAAACATCATGCAGGATCTGGATCTGAGCTTCCTCGTGGTGTTCTTCGACTGCCTAGCTAGATGGTTCTACTCGAGCATCTAAATAGGAAGAACAATGGAAAGGAGCAGAGGAAACATAAGACCTCTAGGATTTGACCAATTGGTGCATTTAAATAAGAGGAGCTTTTAGGATGAGGAGGAAATTAGGCGTGGGATATTAGGAATTGCTCAATTGATGCAATCCTACTACAGACGCTAGGTCCAGCAATTTGACTCTTCATGATATGATGAAGACGTTCTGCGGTGCCCCTCCCCCTCCAGTCAGTTCATATTAACCATACCATAGAACCATAGAAACTACAGCACAGAAACAGGCCCTTTGGCCCTTTTTGGCTGTGCCGAACCATTTTCTGCCTAGTCCCACTGACCTGCACACGGACCATATCCCTCCATACACCTCCCATCCATGTATCTGTCCAATTTATTCTTAAATGTTAAAAAAGAACCCGCATTTACCACCTCGTCTGGCAGCTCATTCCATACTCCCACCACTCTCTGTGTGAAGAAGCACCCCCAATGTTCCCTTTAAACTTGTCCCCCCTCACCCTTAACCCATGTCCTCTGGTTTTTTTTCTCCCCTTGCCTCAGTGGAAAAAGCCTGCTTGCATTCACCCTATGTATACCCATCATAGTTTTATATACCTCTATCAAATCTCCCCTCATTCTTCTACGCTCCAGGGAATAAAGTCCTAACCTATTCAACCTTTCTCTGTAACTGAGTTTCTCAAGTCCCGACAACATCCTTGTAAACCTTCTCTGCACTCTTTCAACCTTATTTATATCCTTCCTGTAATTTGGTGACCAAAACTGAACACAATACTCCAGATTCGGCCTCACCAATGCCTTATACACCAAGAGCCTTATTGGCTCTTTTGCCATTTTTTCAAGAAGAAAGGGGGAATTATGGCCATGAATATTATACAGTTCGCTTAGTTGAGATAGATTATGTAGTTGATGAAGCTCAAGTAAATAGTCAAGGCTTTTGAATGGGCATTCAAATGGTATCTACTACTAAGTGACACAGGTCACTTTGCCACTGCCCCACTATTCATGTACCCATAATCTCCAATAGTCAAGACTCATTCCTAATTTCGAATACTTTATCTTAAGCAAACATATTGAATTCTGTTAGCAGTGCGCAAGATGTTGTACAAGGGTTATGAGACTTGCAGCAGGTTTAAGTGCGTTTGATTAAGATAATGTTGATAGGTTTACATGAGTGATGAGGTTGAGGCAAAGTGATGACTGTCTGAGATTAGTGGTACATTTGGTAGAGTAAGCCATTTGAAAGTGTATTCACTGACCTTGACTATTCCCTAAGGGTACTGAACTTCTTCTAACACTGTATCCAGGTGCTCTGGAACTGAAGCCTACTTTGACTTTCTGCAGCTTTTTACTCCCACCATCTCTTGAGTTTGAGAATGCCCCCTCCCCCACCAAATCTTGAGGTAATGTCTCCAACTTTCCATATCCACTCTCAAATCTCCATTGTAGCACCGAATACCTGTCAGGTTGCATTTATTGTCATAGACACCCTGCTGCCTGATTGCTGTACTCTCTCACAATACACAAAAGCCACAGCCAACTGTCAGCCCAGCAGACACTTTAAATCACTTTTCATAATCTTGGTTACATTGTCAATACAGGCACATCATTTATTTATAGGTATTTATTCCACATCCGTTCTTTAACTTTATTAGCTTTTTATTTATATATAATTCTTTACTCTTTATACAGTAATTGTAGAACATTGTTGTTTTTTGTTGCATGACACACCCTGACCAACACACTACAGCAAATTCCTAATACTTGTAAATGTACAGTATACGGTGAATAAAGTTGATCGTTGATTGTTGTCCATTACAATGAGATGAGATACAATGAAAAGCTTGCTTATATCAATGAAATGGATATGTAAATTCAGACAACAGTCAGGAAGTAATTTAAATATAAATTATACAAGACATTGAAAAAAGACTGCAAAATAAGACATTAGTGAAAAACTAAACATAATTAAAGACAAGTCCAAGGTGGCACCAAATGGCATGACCAGGATGAAGTGGGCTGTATCAGCTATTCTCCGCACGTGGACACCCATCACTCCTGTACTTTGTCAGTCTTCATCACCTCCCAAGTAGATTCCCTAGCTACAGCTATTTCACCTACAGCACAATCCCCTTTAAAAGGTGCTTTAATCAGTAGAGGCTAGCATTTCACTCGCAATATTCCCTCCACCCTGCTCACTGTTAGCTTTAACTGTAGACAGAAATAATTTAAATATGCAGGTGTTATTAAATTGGTACGTTATCTATATCACAATGAACAAGTGTAGGGAAGTCATGATCACCGCACCCATTTTTGTTGGCCATCCAGTTTAGCCTAAGAGTCTTGTTTCTGTGGCTAATTTTCTGCCAGCATTCTGTGCCTTTAAATTTAACATAAGTGGTATAATTACAACAGTTTTTATTCAATCTAGTTCCATTTCTAAATAATCTTTTCATTTCAGCCAGCAATCTTAGATGTCTCCTTCCTTATTTCCCAATTAAAGAATCCCACCATCCATGCCACTATCAGAGTGTGAATTGTTTATCTTCCACATAAAGACATTTGCCCCTAGGTGTCTGTGCTACACCTGCAGTGTAGTTACATGTGTGAATGTAACTCCACTTCTATGAATCGGTTCCAGTGAATTCAATGCAGACACAGCAAGAAGCTAACTCTATCCTCTCAAAAGCCAATTCCAAAAGCTTGCATTTCATTTAATAGTGGCTTATAATATTGGAGCAGAGAAAAGTTAAAGTTGATGATACAGTAGTATCATGTGCAGGCAGGGTTATAGTATTTCTGTCATATGTTCTGATATGTGCCACCTCACATTGAGGCATATGGAAAAAAAATCCTAAGAAATGTGCTGAGTCTATGCATTTTCTTGGACTGTGTAGTACATTGAAGATAAAATGGTAGTTGCAGATAAATGTGTAATGTTTCAAGATGTCAAAACCTGGACTTGGCAGACTCCCTGAGCTCACAGCATGAGAAAGCCGCATTAGGCATAGATAGAACATTTATCCTGGCAAAATGCATTAGGTCAGCCATTGATTCGTTTTCAGATTCCACCAAGATAATTCTTCTAAACCCCAAGATGCAAAACTCAAATATCTTAGAACAAAAGGCTTTTGTTAAACTTAATTAGAATTGCAGTGACTACTTTTTGCACATTGTAAGCATGTAAAAGGTGGATGAATGAGTAACTTCAACCCTGCTTATAAAGTGTTCAAGTGTAAATCTAGTAATCCAGAGCACCGAGATTGCATATTTGGTTTACCTCAATGTGTGGATCAGATCAAAATACAACTAAGCAATAGGCCATTTTCTTTTCATCTGCAATATATAATTCATGGGTCAGCCAGTGGCAATCTTATGCTTTAGTCAGAAATTTGTGGATTCAAGTCTCATTCCAAAACATGAGCACAAATATTTTATTCTACCTTTTTCTAGACACACACACACACACACACACACACACACACACACACACACACACACACACACACACACACACACACACATACAATGCATATATATTTTAGATTGAGCGCATGTCTTATGAGGATAGGTTAAGTGAGCTAGTGCTTTTCTTTCTTGCAATGAAGGAGGATGAGAGACAACTTGATAGAGGTGTATAAGATGATAAAAAGCATAGATGGAGTGGACAGCCAGCGACATTTTCCCAGGTTGGAAATGATTAATACAAGCAGGCATAATTATAAGATGATTGAAGAAAGTATAGGGGGATGTCAGAGGTGGGGTCTTTTTATACAGAGAGTGATAGGTGTGTGGAACACACTGCCAGGGATGGTGGTAGGGACATTTAAGAGACATTTAGATAGGCGCACAGATGAAAAACAAAATGGGAGGCTATATGGGAGGGAAGGATTAGATTGATCTTGGAGAAGGTTAAAGATGTGGCCCAACATTGTGGGCCAAAGAGATTGGACTATGCTGTACTGTTCTATGTTTTAACTTCTTTGTTCACACCAGTACAGTACAGGAGTGTTGCACAGATACCCAGATATATGTTCAAAATTTCTCCTGTGCTTCTTTCACATTGTTGATTCACCAGACAACATGATCATTCAGACCGAGTAGTTTGATCATTATTATGTGGCTATTTATCAGACTTTGATACGTATAAATTGACTGTTTCTATAACTAAATTACAACAGTAACCATTCTTCCAAATTGCTTCAGTAACTGTACAGCAACAAGGGAAATAAGAGCTGCCGTAGTACAGATCCCCCTTAGCTTATGAACGCCTAAGTTGTGTATAGCCACACGTATAAGCAAGTGTTCAGGAGACCAACAGTCTGGCTTTGTCAGATGCTGCAGGGCTACAGGCATCTCCTGCCACCTGGGAACTTGGTTTGTGGCTGCATTTTCCACTTGCACACTGTTCAAGTTATGAACAGCTCACAGGAACGGAACGCTGCTGAACCTGGAACGTGGAATCACTTTCCAAATGATGTCTCAGCAGGAATTAATGACATAGTTGACCTAAATCTTACAAACCTAGATTTTTTAATAAATGGCAAGCAAGCAAACCTCCAGGCCCAGTTGAAACTAAGTGCTAAAAGAAACAAGTGGGAAAATTGTGGAAGCTATGACCTTCATTTTCCCATCTTTCTGAGCTACAGGGATGGTTCTGGAGAAGCGGAGGATTGTTGACACAAACCATTGTTCAAAAGAGGAAGTGATAAAACAAATAATTACAGCCAGACAGTTCAGCATCAGTCATTGGAAAACCAGGAAACTGATTCTGAACAACACTAAATTTTCATCCAGAAGGGCAAAGATTAATGAGAGACAGTCATCGTGGATTTATTGAAGAGAGGTCATACTTTAAGGACTCTTTACTTTATTATCTCATGCTTTCATTATTTATTGCTATTTATTTATATTTGCATTTGCACAGTTTGTTGTCTTCTGCACTCTGGTTGATCTTTCATTGATCCTGTTATAGTAACTATTCTAAAGATTATCTGAGTATGATCACAGGACAATGAATCTCAGGGTTGTATATGGTGACATATATGTACTTTGATAATAAAATTTACTTTGAACTTTGCACTAAACTAATTTGGCTGAATTGTTTGTGGAGGTAAAAAGGAGGGTAGCTGAAAGTAGTGCATCCAGTGCAGTCTACATGGGTTTTAGCAAGTTGTTTGACTAAGTTCTTGCATAGAAAGCTGATTAAAACTGTGAAGATGTATAGATTCAAGTGGATGTGGAAATCTGTAAAAGTGACTCAGCCCTAGGTAGCAGAGGGAAATGATTGACAGGCATATAACTAGAAGCCTGCCTCCATGCAGTTCACAAAATTGCTTCTTTGCTCTCTGTCCTTTTGTAATGTCCTGGTTAAGATTTTACTGCAAAGGCTGTAGGGTATTTCATTTAATAGTTCCCAGTGTGTTTTGATGGTAGTGTTTGGGTTACCGTTAAAGATAAGGGGTTGTGATGTTCAGCTTAGGAATGTCGGGTCAGCTAATCAGGAAGGTGGGATTGGGTTCTAGAGAAAGCTGAGTGTGACACACATTAAAGGGGTTGACATCATTTTCAGGGGGAGACAGAGAGAGAAGAAGATCTAGAGAACCAGCGGTGGGATTCGATACAACCAGAATGCACGATTCAAAAGAGTCCATGATGTAAAATAGAGTCCATGGTGATCAGTGAATAGGAGTTGGCGCCATGAGTACATAGACACCTCCAGCTTTTGGAAGATCTGAGCTCCACCTTTGTGCACATTTGACTGTTTTAATGATAAGGGGCCCTTTTATTTTTTCCTTTTTTTCCTTTCTTCTGTTTGATTAAGTGACATTCATAAATACACCTTTCTTATAGTTGTGTGCCGTGAATGATCTGTTATTTCTTGCCAACAGGTAATAGCAAGTGGGCAGCATTTACACAGTATTCGCTCAGCTTGGGGCGCGGGTGGCTGAAACATCCTGGCTCCCCCGGTCTGCTGGGACACAAGTCATATCAACCCTAGACGTACGGAGTTTGAGAAAGGTGGTTTTCTCACCACTGAGTCCATTAGTTTGTTAGCAAGGGGCTAACCAGTTGTGTTTCTAGAGAAGGCCTGTAAAAAGGGGTTGCATACATATTAATGATTCAGTACCAAGTGTAAACGTCATGATAAAGAAGTTTGTAGATGCCACAAATGTTGGCCATGTGGTGGGCCAGGAAGAGGAAAATGTATAACTTCAGGAGGACGTAAGTGGTCCGTTCAATTAGGATGGAAACTTGTTAATGGAATTTAACCATGAGAAGTGTGAGGTAATGCATTTCGAAAGTGGGTAAGTGACAACAGAATACACATTAATAAGAAGATATTGAGGAGTAACAGAGGGATGAATATGTTTTCAAATCCTTAAAGGTGATGGACAGGTGAATAAGGTGGTAAAAGGAAAGGGAGAACATTTTCCTTTAATCACTGAGGTACAGAGTACAATAACAATCTCTTTTAAAATATAAATGAAAGCTCCTCGAATGACTACCAAGAACCTTAAATACAGGAAATATTCGAGGTCACCAAATAATCTAATCACTTTTCTTTATTTGGAGCTTTACTACATTTTATTTCCATCTTTATCACCTCAAATCTGCCATTTTGTTATTGTAACATATATATAAAATGGTGGAAAATCTATGAGATGCCAGCTGTGCCAGTGATTCCTGAAGTGTGAGGAAAAGATTAAACCACCACACAAGGAATGTACAATTTCCTAAATTTGATAAACTTCTGAGCAGTCAAACCCGAGTCTGACAGATTCTTAGATTAGGCTTTATGAATCTCTACAGAAGTTATCCTTTACAGTGCCTTGGGGAATATGTGAAAAAATTAAGGTTGCGATACCAGAATTATTGTTGAAATAGTTGCTGGAAGAGATCCTGGGAAAAGAAAGTGCACAGACACAGTTAGCAAATTTGAAAGAAAATGGAAATAAACGTCAGGAACACCACACCAATAAAAAGATAACATTTCCCAGAAGAACTGAGTCATTCAACAAATCAGAGGTATTTAATTTACAACAAGAAACTCCAAATCTCCTCAGTGGGTATTTCTCTGCATGGAGCTCTCAGTGACTAGGTAGCCAGCTCATTTTAATCATTTCCAGATTTGTGTGGGAGGTCAGGGCCCTGGGGTGCCACTCCATGTCAATTTTATAAACAGTGCAGTTATTCCAGATGGTCGCTGGCTCCAGTCTGGCTAGCAGGTTGATTGGGCCAGACCAGAATAACAACAGGTGGAGAACAGGCTAAGAATTGCTCCTCGCTCTACACATCCTCCTCCCCCACCCCCTCCCCACCCCCCACTCACCCCCAACTCTCTCACCTCCTCACAACCCACATAAAACAATTAACTTTTGATTAGAGGGGTTAAGCATATCAGAATGGAAACATAAAATCAGCATTTCAAATGTATTTATTTGGAATAGTTTAATGTCAAATGGAGTTCGCTATTGAATAAAGAGGTGATTTAACCTCAGAGTCTGATAACCCGATAGTTTTCAATCAATTTTAAACTGCTCTAAAGTATTTTTGAAAGCTCCAGGTATGCCAGTAGTATCAGTTGTGAAAATGATTACCCTGTGATTTGTGGATCCTACGCAGCAAAATTGACAAAGGTATGATGGTAAAATATAAATCCAGACTGCTCAGAACTGAACACAGTTAGCCTAGTGATTAGTTCAGACGGCAATTCATTGCCCAGAATTTGATGGATAGAATACTGATGTCTCTAAGAAGGAGTGGGTTGAGTAAACATTTAAGTTTTTAGTAAAGAGAGGGAGAGATGTTTCTTTTAAATACAGTGTTACAGTCTAAACCTTACAGCAGCAGCCAGGAGCTGGGAAAGAGTTTTGACATTTAAATATCACAACACTGTAGGAGCTCAGTGGAGCAACAACTGAGTCAGTGTTTATAAGAAACTTGCTCACTTCCTTAGGTTTCCTGCTTTCCTATCAGTCATCCAAGCAGTTGGACTCTGATGTCACTTGTACGTACCATGGTGCGAACCTCCCTTGCCAGCTTTCCTCCCTTGCCCAGCACTACCAGAAACGGTTCCCTAGTGGGACCTTGCAGTGCAGAAAATGGGAACAGTATTCATTCATACAATACTGTCCAAAATGTTGAATTCGCTTCCATAATAATGAATGCAAATGAAATTTTTTCTTTGATGAGTTTTATGCAAATGTAAATTTTTTCTTTTGCAATAATAAACAAACTTCTAGCTGCAACTTCTTATATCCATTGGTAAAAGTATGGAAAGTTACTAGGTCACTAAGATTCCCCTACAGTACTGTTTCTAAGCAGCAAATAACTTGAGTGGTAGCCTTTAGTGAATGGTATTAATAAATATTAGTGCAATAAAAGTAATTTACCACAAAACATGTCACAGATGTTATCATGTTTTACATCTGTATACTGCCTTTAAGTTACTGTACCTGCAACATTAAAGGGATATTGTCATCAACATAAAACATTATTTGGGGAAATACTTTACCTGGTTTATAAACAGAACAGGAAACTATGCTGTGATGGCACTTATTGAAAAATATTATAAACAGCACCTATTACTACCGAGGTGTTCCAAAGCTACAAATCGTAATCTATCACCCTGTGGCACTCACATGTACTGTGCTGAAGTGCCTTGAAAGGTTGGTCATGGCTAGAACCAACTCTTACCTAAGGAAGGACCCGGACCCACTGCAATTTGCTTATCGCCACAATAGGTCAACAGCAGATGCAATTTCAATGGCTCTCCACTCTGCCATGGACCATCTGGACAATAGTAATACTTACATCAGACTGCTGATTATTGACTACAACTCAGCTTTCAACACAATCATACCCTCAGTTCTAATCAACAAGCTCCAAAACCAGGGCCTCTGTACCTCCCTCTGCAGCTGGATCTTTGATTTACTCACCAGAATACCACAGAGTGGAATTAACATCTCCTCCTCACTGACAGTCAACATCAGCCCTCAAGGAATCACACTTAGCCCACTGCTCTACTCTCTCTACACCCTTGTCTGCTCAAACACCACCTATAAATTTGCTGATGACACAACTCCTGCTTGGCAGATTTTAATATGGTAATGAGGAGGCATACAGGAGCAAGATAGATCAGTTGCTTGAGAGGTGCTGCAGCAACAACCTTGCATTCAATGTCAGTAAGACAGAGGAATTGATGGTGGACTTCAGGAAGGGGAAGTCAAGGGAACACACACCAGTCCTTATCGAGGGATCAGCAGCGGAAAACGTGAGCACTTTCAAGTCCTAGGGAGTCAACATCTCTGAAGATCAATCCTAACCCCAGCATACTGATGCAACTCCAAAGGAGGCATGGCAGTGGCTATATTTCATTTGGAGTCTGAGGAGACTTGGCATATAACCAAAGACTCTCACAAATTTCTATAGAAGGACCATTCAAGCTGGTTGCATCACCATCTGTTATAGAGGGGCCACTACACAGGATTGGAAGGAGCTACAGAAGGTTGTAAACAGCCAGCTCCATCATGAGTACTGGCGTCCCCAGCATCCAGGACACCTTCAAAAAGCGATGCCTCAAAAAGGCATCATCCATCATTAAGGACCCGCATCACTCAGTACATGCTGCCTTCTCATGGCCACCATCAAGGAGAAGATACAGGAACCCGAAGACTCAATGATTCAGGAACAACTTCTTCCCCTCTGCCATCACATTTCTGAACGGACAATGAATCCATGAACACTACCTCAGTATTTTTTCCTCTTTTTTTTGTACTACTTATTTAATTTTATTTTTTATAAATACTTCTTATTATAATTTATAGTTTGTTGTTATTATGTATTGCAAGGTGCTGCTGCTACAAAATTTAAAAAATCATAACATATGCAAGTGATATTAAACCTGATTCTGATTCACCATAGAATCTTCTGCAAATCAAAAAATAATAGAATGTGGATCACTTCGTATCTCCATTTTACTTACAACATACAAGGTTGGGGTAGGCTTATCCCTCATTGCTCTTCTCTGTCCAAGGCTGGATACACATGGCAAAGGCTGACACTGATGTGTATGAATATGAGCAATGGGAGTGGGTGGGGGAGGAGTGATGAAGTACGAAGCTGCGAGATGATAGGTGGAAAAGGTGAAGGGCTGAAGAAGAAGGAATCTGACAAGCCAGGAGAGTGAACCACGGGAGAAAGGGAAGGAGGGTGGGCACCAGTGGAGTTGATAGCAGGTGAGAAGAGGTAAGGGAGGGGGGAGCTAGAGTAGGGCACAGAAAAGAGAGAAAGGGGAAGGGGAAAATTACCATTAGTTGGAGAAATAGATGATCATGCCATCACATTTGAGACTACCCAGACTGAATATGAGCTGCTGCTCCTCCAGCCTGATAGTGGCCTCATCACTGCAAAGGAGAAGGCCGTGGACTGACGTATTGTAATGGAAATAGGGAATGAAATTAAAATGGTCGGCCACTGGGAAATTCTGGATTTTGTGAATGAGGTGAAGGTGCTCGACAAAGCAGAAGACCCAATCTACGTTGGGTCTCGCCAGTGTAGAGGAAACTGCATTGGGAGCACCAGATACAGTAGATGACCCCCAACACATTTGCAGGTGAAGTGTTGCCTCACCTGGCAGAACTGTTTGGGGTCCTAATTAGAAGTGAGGGAGGAGGTGAGGCAGATGTTGCACTTCTTCCACTTGCAGGGATAATTGCCAGGAGGGAGACAGGGAGATTAGTGGGGAGAGACAAATGGAAAATGGAATCGTAGAAAGAGCGATTCCAGCAGAAAATGAAGAGTGGGGGCAGGGGAGGGAAAGATGTATTTAGCGGTAAGGTCCCATTGAAGATGGTGGAAATTGTGGAGAATGGTGTTTTGGATGCAGAGGCTCATGGGAGGTATGTGAGGACAAGAGGAACTTTATACCTTGTAAGGTGGTGGGAAGATAGGGTAAGCACAGATGTCTGGGAAATGGAGTAGATGCAGGTGAAGGCAGCATTAATGGTGGAGGAAGGGAAACCCCATTCTTTGAGGAAGGAGGACATCTATGACTCCTTGGAAAGGAAAGCCTCATCCTGGGCACAGGTAAGGTGGAGACAAAACAACTGTGAAAAGGAAATGGATTTTACATGATTCAGAGTGGGAAGAGCGATTAGTCAAGATAGCCACAGGAATCAGTAGGTTTATAAAAGATATCGGTAGGCAGTTTGTCTCCAGAGATGGAGACAGAGAGATTGAGAAGGGGGAGAGAGCTATTAGAAACGGGCCAGGTGAGGTATTTAAAATATCCTTAAACCCGGATGAAGTGGCAGAGGACCGAAAGATATCTAATGCTCTTTCGTTGTTCTAAAAAGACTCAAAAATCAGGAAATAATAGACCAGTAAGCCTAACATTAGCGGTCGGTAAACTTTTGGTAGGTATTCTAAGGGACAGGATATATAAGTACTGTATTTGAATCAAAAGGGTCAGATTAGGAATAGTCAAAATAGCAGATGAAATTTAATGCAGACAAGTCTGAGGTGTTGCACATTTGGAGGACAAATTTACACAATAAATGGTAGGGCACTGAGGAGTGCAGTAGAACAAAGGCACGTGGGAACACACCTCCAAAATTCCATGAAAGTGGCATCACAGGTAGATAGGTTTAGAAAGAAAGCTTTTAGCACATTGGCCTTCATAAATCAGAGTATTGATTACAGCAGTTGGCATGATCTGTTAAAGTTGTATAAAATGTTGGTGAAGCCAGATTTGGAGTATTGTGTGCTTTTCTGGTCACCTAACTACAGGAACAATATCAATCAAATTGAAAGAGTAGACAGGATGTGGGCTACAAGTTACAATGGGAGATAGAAAACGCATGTCAAAAGGATAATCACGGGGGATTTCAATATGCAGGTAGATTGGGAAAATCAGGTTGGTGCTGGATTCCATGAGAGAGAATTTATAGAATGCCTGTGAGATGACTTTTTAGAGCAGTTTGTGAATGAGTCCATGACGGGAAAGGCTGTTCTGGATTAGGTGTTGTGTAGTGAACAGTATTTAATTAGGGAGCTTAAGATAAAGGAACGTTTCGAAGCCAGCAATCATAATATGGTCGACCACCCTGCAGTTTGAGAAGTATGTATCAGTATTACAGTGGAGTAAAGGGAATTATAGAGGAACTGGCCAAAGTTGATTGAAAGAGACACCAGCAGGCTTGACAGCAGAACAGCAATAAATGGAATTTCTGGGAGCAATTCAGAAGGCACAGGATAGATTGAATTTGAATATATTTAAATCTTACATCCATCCCAAAACATGAGGGAGTAAAGATCTTTGCGCTACGACTCCATCACAATGTACAGACATGCGACTTTATAAATCTAATGACCTGTAGAAAGAAGCTGTCCCATAGCCTGTTGGTTCTGGCTTTAATGCCGTAGTACAATTTACCAGATGGAAGCAGCTGAAACAGTTTATGGTTGGGATGACCGGTGTCCCCGATGATCTTCCAGGCCTTCTTTATGCACCTGCTGCTCTAAATGTCCTCAAGGGAGGGAAGGTCACACTCACAGATGTGCTGGGCTGTCCGCACCACACTCTGCAGTGCCTAGCAATCATGGTTAGTGCAGTTTCTGCACCAGATGGTGATACAGCTGGTCGGGATGCTCTCAATGGTGCCACTGTAGAATTCTATTCTGAAGGTAGGATTATGCAACCATGGCTGACAAGGGAAGTCAAAAACAACATAAAAGCAAAAGAGAGGGCATATAATAGAACAAAAATTAGTGTGAAGTTAGACGATTGGGAAGCTTTTAAAAACCAACACAAGGCAACTAAGAAAGAAATAAGGAGGGAAAATATGAAATATGAAGGTAAGCTGGCCAATAATATTGAAGAGGCCGCCAAAAGTATTTTCAGATATATAAAGTATAAAAGAGAAGTGAGAGATGATATCAGACCACTGGAAAATGACATTAGAGAGGTTGTAATGGGGGGAAAAGAAATGGCAGATGAACTAAATAAGTATTTTGCATCCATCTTCACTGTGGAAGACACTAGCAGTCTGCTGCAAAATCTTGCCTGGCAAATCTATTGGAATTCTTTGAGGAAATAACGAGCAGTATAGACAAAGGAGAATCAGTGGATGTTGCGTACGTGGATTTTCAAAAGGCCTTTGACAAGGTGCCACACATGAGGCTGCTTAAGAAGATAAGAGCCCATTACAGGAAAGATACCAGCATGGACAGAGGATTGACTGATTGGCAGGAAGCAAGGAGTGGGAATAATGGGAGCCTTTACTGGTTGGCTGCCGGCGACTGGAAGTTTTCCACAAGGGTCAGTGTTGGAACTGCTTCTTTTTATGTAATGTGTCAATGATTTGGATGACAGAATCGATGGCCTTGTGGCCAGGTTTGTAGACAATACAAATATAGGTGGAGGGAGAGGTAGTGTGGAGGAAGAAGGGAGCCTGCAGACTTAGATAGACTTTAGGAGAATGGGCAGATGGAATACAGTGTTGGAAAGTGTATGGTCATGAACCTTGGTAGAAGGAAGAAAAGCATAGATTATTTTCTAAACTGTGAGAAGATTCAAAAATCTTAGGTGCAAAGGAACTTAGGAATCCTCGTGCAGGATGCTCTAGAGATTAACTTGCAGGTTGAATCAGTGGTGAGGAAGGCAAATCCATTGTTAGCAATCATTTTGAGTGGTCAGAATACAAAAGAAAGGATGGAATTCTGAGGTTGTATAAAGCACTGAAGAGACACAATACTTGGAGTATTGTGAGCTGTTTCGGACCCCTTATCTAAGAAAGGGTGTGCTGACATTGGAGAGGGTTCAGAGGAGGTTCAGGAGAATTATTCCAGGAATAAAAGGGTTATTGTATGAGGAATGTTTGATGATTCTGGGACCGTACTTGTTGGAATTTAGAAAAATGATGGGGGGGGGGTGGTGTGGTTCTCATTGAAACCTATAAAATGTTGAAAGGCCTCAATAGAGTGGATGTGGAGAGGATGTTTCCTGTGGTGGGGTAGCTTAGAACCAAGGGCATAACTTCATAGTAGAGGATCATCCATTTAGAAGGGAGATGGAAAGGAATCTCTTTAGCCAGAAGTTGGTAGATCTGTAGAATTCATTGCCACAGATGGCTATGGAGGCCAGGTTATTGGGTGTATTTAAGGCGAAGGCTGATAGGTTCTAGATTAGTCAGTGTGTGAAAGGTTATAGGGAGAATGTAGTTAGGATGGGGTTGAGAGGGAAAGTGGATCATCCATGATGAAATGGTGGATTTGACTCAATGGGCTGAATGGTCTAACTCTGCTCCTATATTTTATGGTCTTCTGATCTTATGTCTAAACATTCAAATTACTAAAATCTATATCACAGCCATACAAAGTGCAATGACACCATCAATTGTATCATCACCCACCTCCTCATTCCAAAACAGGTTGAAAGTAAAATTAAGGCCCTCATTTTCAACTTCCTCCTAAACCTCGCCAACCCACCTTTCTCCACTTCCAGACAGCTGTTGTGAGCCAATGGAATTAAAAACAATTATTTTTGTTTTTGGAAGAGATATTATATTAGCTGCGCTCAAAGTAAGTTGTTTATGACTGCCTGGTGTCTTGTGGAGTTCACGTTCAAGTTATTAATTTCAATCCTATTTTCCATTTTGTTCTTCTGCATCCAGTTCCATATATAGTGGAATCTCATCACTAGCTTGCATCATTTTTCATATTATAGCTCAGAGACACTAAGCATGAAGTAGGGCTCTTTAAAATACCTTGATGGGTACCATGGTTACCACTCTGTCTGCAATTCCATGCATGATGCACATAGACTCATGATCATAGGGCTCCTCATAAAGCCAGCCAGATTTGGAATGATGGTTGGCTTCTTCACACTCACATCCACCAAAAGAATACAGATCATGATATTAGCCCCCTGTTAATGGTGTGCTACTTCTCAGTTATTAAAAATCCATGCATCAGCCCTATGTAAAGGAATCAGCAATTACTTGCTGCTATATTTGTGATTTTTGAAAGGAGAATTGTCTCTGGAGAAATGGGGCTGTTTGCAGTTTGGAAAAAGTTCTGGACCTGTACTTGCTGGAATTTAGAAAAATGATGGTGGATCTCATTGAAACCTATCAAATGTGGAAAGGCCTTGATAGAGTGGATATGGGAGGATGTCAAATTTAGTCTAGACTGTTGTTGGTGGACATTGTGTGTTTGATAGTTATTTCTTTAGATCATAACATTGTTGGGTGAATGAGCAGAGGGCTGGTAAAGAAAGTCCATATGCTAGAGAAGAAGATGGGGATGTAGATTTACAGCAGATGCCTATCTACTGTATCTTTGGGAGGTAGTTCTCTTACACTGACACAAGGAAGGAACTTCACGTAAGGGAGTGCCTGAGCTAGTGTTGGCCGCTCACAATATTGGACCACGCAGATAAATACCAAGACCGGCAGCAACTCAGCTGGTGACTGTGGGCTATTAGGTCTTGCAAGAATTTTCTGTGCATTGTAGATTTGCATTAGGCGGGTTAATCACACATTGCAATCCCAGCATCTACTTCCAGTCCTATTCAGTTTAACCCTAGTGAGTGTTCTGAGAATATTCAGCTCTTTGCTGACATTCTCTCTTGCATACATCCAACACAAGTCACTCAGGAGCAATCAGGACCTTGGAACCTGACTTGTTTTCCCTTTCCAAATGACTTTCACTGGATGATCATGTCAGCCTGATGTTGCTCTTCTGACTCACAGCAGCCTACCTCTTCAGTACTGGATTTGATTCCAAGTCAGAGTTATAGAATAGACAGTGTGCTTTATTCTCTTGCCATGAAAATAAAGCAGTGGATGCAGGAACAGGGCATTCATCCTCTTATGCCTGGATGACCATTCACCCTGGTATCACAACCCAATAGTCCTTCATTCCCTTATTCAAAAGTATTTTGCTTGCAGCCTTGAATTTACTCTGCAACGGAGACTCCAAAGTCCATTTGGATGGATAACATCAAAGATTCATCAGTGTGCGCGAGAATAGAGTCCTTTACTGGCTCTGTCCTGAGTAGCTGACCCCTTCTTTCAAGACTATGATCCCTCAACGTTGTACCAGGGCAATCATCGTCCTTGCATTGGCCCTGTCAAGCAACTTCAGTATGCTTCACTTCTCATGTTTCTAAAGTCTGCACATGTCATTCCTTTAAAACTCATACAGTATAATCCTGATTAACTTCATTTTCTATATTTTTTGCAAAGTGCTACATTTCTGCACTATACCCTTGCCACATAACGCTGCCTTTTTTTCTACCGAAAAAGAATAATCAAAACCTCTTACTGAAAATGTTCTAATGACTGGCAGCAAGAGAATTGTAATAATGACCAGGCAGAGACAGTCATCCCAGCACTGAATGCTAATTGTGGTTTCGAAATTCTAGTGTGAATCCAATATATCACTTGGTCAGATATATAGCATTTCAAAACAAATATTCAGATGTGTATTTGGTTAACATTCAGTTATAAAATAATTGAATCACTTACCCATACTACACCCCAACTATTTAAAATGTATAATTAGTGTTGCTAATGGATTCCTCTCTTACAAAGGGTTCTTTTATAAAACGGTACTGATAGGTTACAAGAGCTGAAACCACCCCTGCCTGGTTTAACCTTTCCATTTGTCAGTTTTGCTGTCAGAAAAAGAGTGATTCCATTAAATTCAGACCATGACAATGAAGCACTGAACTGCAATTGCTATGCAAATAAATGAAATATATTTTTGAGTATTTCCTAGCTCATTGGTATGAGGTAACATGAATAGATTCCCAAAAGCTAGTTGAGAGCTAGTTGAGAACTAGTTGGGAGCCTCAGATCTATCTCATACAAATTTTCAGGTTGATTGATTGCTTCAGGCAAAGTCAAACACCGAGGCCATTGTGGCAGCCCAATTATAATTGTGAAATAACAATGGGCAGAACTAATGCCACACAGGCTCTCCCCATCTATAGCAAGAAAGTAGACTGGCCAGTGTTATTTGAAGGAACCACAGCAGATAACTTATAACATGCTGGAAGAAATACTTAATTCTTATTTTGCAGCAAACCAAAAAACAAATATACGTCTCATTGCTGATCAATGCTCCCTCTTTGTGGGGTTGCCTCTTCCAGCTTTCCAGTCACAACACGGTGGTCAGTTTATTTCGGGCCTGTCAATTTAATGAGCACTCACAGCACACTGGGCACACTCAAGCTCATATTGTTTGGGAACACGTTACCGGGTTCAAATAAACAGCATGATGACTCAAACAGCTCTACATATTTCAGTTTGGAGTCAAGAATCTTGTTAGTTTTTCCTTTGTCTCTGCAGTGGTTGTATACATCCAGCAGGAAGCCCTAGTGTTGTCAATAAGAATCATGTGCAATATCACTGCCTCAAGATGCATACAACAAAACTTAAATATATAGGAGAGCATAAATTGTACTCTCATTAACTGTCAAGCTCAACCTCATCTGTTCTCTAGGCTTTTCTTATTCTTGACTAGGAAACTGTGTATTCTAGGTTCTCCGTCTCTGGAGACAAGTATTCTGGAAGCAACAAAACTCTTGCAGTTACATGTTTCTTGAACTTGGAAAATGCCCAAGAACTTAAACCAAAGAAAAAAGAATAATAAAAAAAGAATGATGGCTGATGGCTGTGACCAAAAATTGGTTAAATTATTATTTTTAAAAGGATTCAATGTTGGAGAATGCAGGAAATCATGGAGTGCTTGGGGAAGATCCAAACTATTGGACCTGATACCATTAGATAGCATTGTAAACAACGAAGAGTAGAATGGAAATTAAAACATTAGATTCAGGGGATTAAAATATGAAGCAGGTTGGATTGTTGGTCATAAGGCCATGATAGGTGTTGTATTTCAAGTTTCGGCTTTTGGAGGAGATTGGACAGACAAAAAGATTCAAAGATATGCTCAAAGCATCCTGGAAGAAATGCAGTGTTCACAGTGATTCACGGGAGCCTCCAGTCCATGAACACTTGAAGCGGAGAAGTAGCATTTAGGATTAATTTGAGAACCTCAAGGCCATGTACCAAAGCCACATAGAAGTCCTAAATAGTGGTGGAGGAAACATGCCACCTCATAAACTACCCATCAGCCATTACCTATCATTACCACATTGGACTCATCAGTCCACAAAGAGCCACAAGAGTTCCCAATCATCAGGGAATGACTGAAAGATTTAGATTCGTTCATTGTTATACTCACCAGGGTACAATGAAATTCCTTACTCATGTGAAGCTCAGGAAGTGAATAGTATGCATGTAATCATATCATAAATACTGAATTAAAGATGAAGGTAAAGAATTTAAGTTCAATACATTGGGGAACATGGTGTCAGCAGGAACCAGATGATGACTAGATAGGCCCAATAGCAAAACAGAATGCAAACAGCTAAAAATTAGATAAGTAATTGTATATGAAAGATTAAAGTGAGGAAGCCAGGAGAGAGGATGACGGTTCAAAGTTCAAGGTTCATACTACATTTATTATCAAAGTATGTATACACTATACATCCTCGAGATTCGGCTCCTTACAGGCAGCCACAAAACAAAGAAACCCATTAAAAAGAAGATTGTCAAATAAAAAACAAAGCATGCAAACAATAAAAGGAAGCAGCTAGCATTCAGAACTGAAATCCACAAAGAAAGTTCGTCCATAGACCCTTAGTTTAACGCAGAGCCGAGTAAATGCCATGCATCAGCAAGCTGAACTTGCCAGTCCCTCGCCTCAGCCCCTGGCACCCTGACCTTAACAATCTGGCCTTGTGCCCAATTCAGCCTGCAGTTGAAATCATCACCCAAGCATTGGGCTCAACGGCTTTGATACCCTCTGGGGTTTGGACCCTGCCAGCTCGATTCGGCATGTACTCAACTTTTCCAACTCAGCCCAGTGCTTAAATTATTGGATTCTGTCACTTCGATATGCTCTGGGGCCTGGTTCCTGCTGCCTCGATTCGGCCTATACCTATCTTTCGCTATTTGGCCTGGCAGTTAAATTGTCGTCCAAACATCAAGTTCAGTCACTTTGACATGCTCCGGGGCCTGGACTCAGCTGCTTTTTTTCAGCCTGTACCCAACCTTTCCAATTCGGCCTGGTGCTTAAATTGATCGAACCTTGGGTCTTCGGGCCCACTGCCTCACCTCGCCTCAGCTCTGCTGAATCAAATTGCCTCTAAATCCAAAGGAAAGTTAAAGGCTATTGTTTGCAATGATTATTTACCAAAAAAAGAGAGATTAACAAAGTGTTTAGTTGTTTTCTTTGTTTCATTGGCCTCCAGCAAAAAGTCACTGAGATTCACCAGGTGACTGCTTATAAGGCTTTTTGTTGTGGTCCAGTTGGACAAATATTAATTGGGATACTAGTGGAGGATAGGATGTTTAAAGGACAGGATACAAGTATTTTGTAATGCTTGATGCTTGATTCAGCTTCTATAAAGGAGGGTTTATGAAAAGGAGGCTATTTTTATTGCTGCATCCAACAATAAGGACTTCAGTTGAACCAATAGTTAATTTGTTGCATACAAACCAAGCCACTTGAAGGAAATGGAGTGCAGCTGAAAGTGATACCAGCTGACGCACGGATGCTGATCTCTTGCTTGTCACTGACAGGCAGTAGGGAGATGAATTCAATCACACACACTGGGCAAGTTTTTCTTATTCTGTCCTGTATCAGAGAGAAACATCAAGGCATTTTCCCCTGGTGCAGACAGTGAAGGCAACTGGTGCATTGCCTGAGGCTACTATCAGTCATGTTCCTGTGACAAAACAGGCCAAGACTTGGGAGTCAATTGCACCTAGCAGTGGACCATGTCCTCTGTGTGTGATAGGAGAAGACTTGAAGGTGGAGAAAACACACTCTGGAGCTGCTGGGGAGAAACAATCCCAAATGGTTTTTAAAATGTGGCAACAAATGGCTGCTATCTTTACTTAACACATAGTTAATAGAAATTTGAGGTTTTTCATTAGTTCTTCTAAATCTCAGATACAGACATAAGCATACAGGAAGCCAATTTAGCTTTTAGTCTCGGTGCTTTCACACTTTCTACAGAAGGTATGCATCATCATTTAAGCAAAAGCTCTTCTGATGCTACCTTTCCATATTTAGACTTACAACACTAAATTTCTTTCACTACTATCAATACAATTATTAGCGGCAATCTATGAAGGATACATCAAACAAATGCATTTCAATAAAAACCATACAATTACTTAAAACAAAAAGGTCACAAAGTAAACAAGAGTTCTAAAAAGCACAGCAGGAGCATTGCAATGTGCACTGCAGCCTGATAAAAAGGTTCAAACGAGGTTTTATCAGTCTTCAACCCTGCACTTCTTTCAAAGCAAAATATCATTAATCTGAAGTCAACTTTCAGTTTGAATCCACCCCACCATTTGTGATCCATTCTGTTTTAAAACAGTGAAACCAAAATCTCAGTTCATTTGCCTCCAGATGCCAGGTGGAAGAATATTTACTGAGATTTTCTGCAAAATACAGCCACAGGTTTCATAATCCACGAAACAACAGCACCAGAATATTCATGACAAATATTGTAAACTTGATATTCTAGAATTCCAGATTATCACTGTTATGAGGAAAGCAAAATGTGTATCGACTTTGAATTAAAGTGTTACAAATATTTAGAAGGCACCCTTCAACCCACCAAGTCTGTGACATCATCATCTGCATCGGCTCATATTGTTCTTCCCAGATTCCACCACTCACCTACACACAAAGGACACAGTGGGCAATTAACCTAACAACCTGCACATCTTTGGGAATGTGGAAGGAAACTGGAGAACTGAAGCCACCAGCGGAAACTTTTAATTCAAAGTTTGGAAGTATATTTAATATACTTTATATATTTAATATATATTAATGTATAAATCATACAACTTTGAGATTTGTTTGCCTATAGGCACCCACAAAGCAAGAAACCTGAAAGAACCCATTAAAAAAATAGACCAACACCTGTTGCGTAAAGAAAGGGCAAAAACAAAACACATATCATGCAAACAATAGAAGCGAGCAACAACTTTCTAAACCAAAATGAGTTCTTAGGTCTGAACCCCAGAGCAACTCAGAGTAGGCCCAAAGCCTGGATATCAGTCCATCATATTAGCGAGTACGGAGCACAGCAGAGGGACAATCTTCATAGGCTCGGGGCCATGGAGAGAGGAGTAAACATCACAGAAGACCAATCGATGTCCTTCCGGTCTATCCAGGCTGGCTTTTAAATGGTCCAAACAGCGTATCGTACCTCACATTAGGACCAGAGCCCCAGTACTGCAAAACGCATTGGGCCTAGACACGCCACCCAAGGACTCACTCCGGCTCCAGATCTCACCGCCCAACCCAAAGCCTCTCACATTCATGATTTCTCCAAACCAGCTCAGCACCCAGAACGATCCAACCTCACACCCAGGCTGGTTGTACAGGCATTGGAACTCCTTTGCCTCGATTTCCCCTCTCCGAATAGATCACTCCATCTGCATTGATTCTGCAACAACGTTTATCCCTTCGCTCTGACTTTGCTGACCTCTTCATTATTTGGGATGATAATTTACCACAATTTACTTCAGAAAATCTATCAGTAATGTTTTTAGTCAAATTTCATGCCTTTTTAACCACCAGTGAGCTGTCACACACAGTCGGCAGCACCATCTTAAACCTGAGTTCCACTAGTAGATCACCAGGAGAACCATAGTGGATTCATATGGAAGCACTGGAGGTCAGGATTGATTCCAGATTGCTCAAGCTGTGAGACAGCAGCACTATTAGCTGCACCAATGTGCAGCCTTTATCAAGCAAGAAATTGATCATAAATATTTTTTAAAAATAAAGAATCTAGTGCTTCCCCGGCATATACTGTATGACAAATAAATTCTTCTTGGGCTTCCAGCTCGGTACAGGTATCAATTTTAACCAACGTTTCAATGACAAACTCTGCCATCTTCGTCAGGGATGATGCCTAGGCATGTCTAATCCAGTGGTATATATACCCCGTTGTTAGTCCTTCATGATTGGTTAGTCCTCATCCAATCAGTTTTCCGCTGTCCCACCTTGTTTACAATCGAATTCCAGTTCTTACTTAGAGTGAAACTTTTGACTTTGTTAAAAAAACATTCTCTAGTAGTATTTCAATCGCTTCTTTCATCAGATGATCCCAAAAGCCATTGACGCGGCTCTGTAGTTTTGTACCATCAAAGTCAATCTTATGGCCATTGTGAATGCAATGTTCTGCTACTGCTGATTTCTCCAAGTAACCCAAACAGATACACCTCCTGTACTCCTTGATGTGGGTTTCCACCATGCCTGTTCCTGGACCTCTAATACTATGGAAACTGGACAGTAGACTCGGGCGTGGCGTCTATCAGAAACCCACTCACACAGACTTATACCTCAACAATAACAACCACCATCACACCTCCCAATGTAAAGTGGTTCTTTCTACTTTGATTAACCGTGTGAAAACTATTCCTGATCTGAAGAGTCTCGAGAAGGAAATAAGACGATTATGCACGATGATCCTGCAGAACGGCTACAAGGTGAAGGAAATCTTTCAAGGTGAATGGCCGACTGAAAAATCAGAAAACCTAAAAAGAAGGAGGAACCCACCTATATTCCCTATGTTTCCACAGTTTCTGGAAGGATCAGCAGGATCCTGAAGAAATGCCAGATTAATAGCATCAACAAACCCATGAGGAATATCAAATAACACACATCAAAGTTGCTGGTGAATATCAAATCTCAGTTTATGTAGGCGAAAGCTGACCTAGGATTCCGGATGACTAGCATTTACAGGATTTCCTGTGAATGCGGAGCAGAGTATATCAGCCAGACGGGATGCACGGTGCAAACCCACATCAAAAAGCACAGGAGGTGCATCTGTTTGGGTTACCTGGAGAAATTGGCGGTAGCAGAACATTGCATTCGCAATGGCCATAGGATTGACTTTGACATTGACTGTGATGCCCCATTGGTTTTTGGGACCATCTGGTGAAGGAAGCCATTGAAGTAAAACTAGAGAAAATGAATTTTAATGAAGATGAAGGTCTCACTCTAAATAATGAAACAAGATGGGGCAGCAGAAACCTGATTGGATGAGGACTAACCAATCAGGAAGGATAGGCAATGGGGGTATATATAGCCATCAACCAGCCGTGCGCAGGCATCATCCCTATTGAAGATAGCAAAGTTTGAACTTGAAACATTGGTACTGGAGAAGAATTTATTCAAATATCTTGCCAATCCTTGACTGTGCCAAATCCAGCTGGCCTTAATAATAATGGAAAATGCTAGAAAACCTTATCAAGCAGCATCTCAAGAAAGAAAAACAGAGGTAAAGAAGTGCTAGCAACACACATCAAAGTTGCTGGTGAACGCAGCAGGCCAGGCAGCATCTACAGGAAGAGGTGCAGTCGAAGTTTCAGTCCGAGACCCTTTGTCAGGACTAACTGAAGGAAAAGTTAGTAAGAGATTTGAAAGTGGGAGGGGGAGGGGGAGATCCAAAATGATAGGAGAAGACAGGAGGGGGAGGGATGGAGCCAAGAGCTGGACAGGTGATTGGCAAAGGGGATACGAGAGGATCATGGGACAGGAGGCCCAGGGAGAAAGACGAGGGGGGGAAACCCAGAGGATGTGCAAGGGGTATAGTCAGAGGGACAGAGGGAGAAAAAGGAGAGTGAGAGAAAGAATGTGTGTATAAAAATAAATAACGGATGGGGTACGAGGGGGAGGTGGGGCATTGGCGGAAGTTAGAGAAGTCAATGTTCATGCCATCAGGTTGGAGGGTACCCAGACGGAATATAAGGTGTTGTTCCTCCAACCTGAGTGTGGCTTCATCTTTACAGTAGAGGAGGCCGTGGATAGACATGTCAGAATGGGAATGGGATGTGGAATTAAAATATGTGGCCACTGGGAGATCCTGCTTTCTCTAGCGGACAGAGCGTAGGTGTTCAGCAAAGCGGTCTCCCAGTCTGCGTCGGGTCTCGCCAATATATAGAAGGCCACATCGGGAGCACTGGACGCAGTATATCACCCCAGCTGACTCACAGGTGAAGTGTCACCTCACCTGGAAGGACTGTCTGGGGCCCTGAATGGTGGTAAGGGAGGAAGTGTAAGGGCATGTGTAGCACTTGTTCCCCCTTCCTCCTCCCACTTTCAAATCTCTTGCTAACTTTTCCTTCAGTTAGTCCTGACGAAGGGTCTCGGCCTGAAACGTCGACTGTACCTCTTCCTAGAGATGCTGCCTGGCCTGCTGCGTTCATCTGCAACTTTGATGTGTGTTGCTTGAATTTCCAGCATCTGCAGATTTCCTGTTGTTTGCGGTAAAGAAGTGCTATTGTCTTGACCCATTCACTGCTTGTCTTTCCGCAGATGCTGCCTGATAAGTATTTCTGCAATTTACTATTTTTATTTCAAATCTCTAGCATTGCATTTTTGTTTGCTTTTTACTAACTTAAACCTAACATGCTTCTACACATATAACTTCAACAACTTGAGATTTTAATTCAGAATTTGCTAAGTGATAACAATGGCTCAAACTCATCCTTCGAACTCAAAGATGCTTTGATATCCAATCTGGTTTACAACCTAGTGCTATTTTGAGAAGTTCTGCAGTCGCTAGGATCCATGACATCATCAAGGAGGGTAAGTAGCCAATCAGAATCAAGAATTCTCTCAGATGCAAAGTTTTCAAGCACTGATTCGAATTCGCTTTTTATCCACACTGCAGACAGCAAAGTGTGAAGAATAAAAATAGTAATATTTTAAATGAATGAGAAGTAATTTGTTTTATATAGAATATCTGGGATTTTTGTGATTTATGAGAAGATATGACACTTCATAAAATAGCTTATCAGGAGCAGAACAACAACTAAACAGCAATTATGAATACAATGCTAAGAACTCAGTTTAACAAGATGGAACATTTCCAACAGCATTTTAACATGCAAATATTGAACTTCATGTCATATCACTGATTGCCTGTTTATTGCATCAGTACAGACACCAATAGCACAACCTGTGGAGGGCAGTGTACTGACAGCAACATCCAGATTTCTGCATCTTACTCTGGATGTTGCTGTCAGTTTTACACAGCCCTGACCGTGAGTGCTGACAGTTTTGTTGCCATTACAACTGTACATTCAGTGACTATTTTAAAGGTGGGACTGCTATTTGTGTTATAATAATCGTGTGTAGTGAAGGCTAGAAATTATTCTGCTATGCTCATGTAATATGGCAGCCTTATATTTCTGTAAGAAATGCTTTGTGTGGCACACTGGATTGATACATGCTCATCCGTGCAAAATTAAAATGATAGAAATAAAATAAATCGTATCAAGAGTTCACACATCTAGAGATCTGATCTATAGGATAAAACATTTCCGATCTAAACTCTTCCCAATAACTTTCATTTTCATGAAATTTCATAAAACTTTACTCCACTGTTTGAAATAAAGAGGATAAATATTAATGCAAGTTTGTGCTGTAAGAACCCTCACTAGATTAAACAAAGATTTCATCATAGCAATGCAGAAGTTACATTACATATTGTAATTTTTTTTCAGGTGTGGAGGAATACATACAGCACTGGGAACATAGGGGTTAAAACCTATTATTTAAGGAGCTCATTAATTGTCTAGAGTCCCTGAGTTGAAGTATTGCACAGTAATTCAGCCGTAATGAAATGTAAACCAAAAGTGTAAGTCAAATACTACTTTATTTGCAATCATAAAAGATTCCATTCTAAGATACCCATTGACTCAGAGCTGAACAAAAACAGGCAGTTTAGGCGAGAATTTATCCCCCACTGTTTTGTAATTCTAATAAATTGCTTACATTGTTAAAATTTTGCATTTAAAAGTTCATTTTACATTTTGTTGATTTATGTTGATCAGACAACCTTTCCTCCTGCGACCAATAAAAAGCATATAAAGACATGCACAAGTCCTTATAAGGAGTCTAAAACAGTATGGTGGTGTGTCGAACTGCGCACAGTACTACAAGCACTTCCTTCAAGGGTTTGCCAGCTGCACTCTGGAGACAGCCAATTTAGTTGATGGTTTGTGTGAAAAAAATTATTTCCTGGACAGTTATCACAAACATATAATTATAGCTGTGGTGAAAAGCTGAAGCAGAGAGAAAGAAAGGAAAAGAGATAAATGACAGAGAAAAAGAAAAAACTAATTCAATATTTTCTTTTAAAATTGCCTCATAATAGCATTAAAAGTATACAATGTTACTGCTGTGATGCTCTGCACCTTTTGTTTTAATTATCCTGAATCTACAATGAGTGCAATTGTTCTCTTTAAAGAACAGTTTTTGTGTTGTGTGAAAAAGAGGTTTTTTTGGTTGCAGGAATGCTTGAACAATAATGGTGGCATTGTTTCGAGCTGTTCTAACCGTTTCATATAACCCAGTTAGGAAAGGGTGACCATAGATGCCTTTTGGCCACATGTGTTTACATAAGGAAATGCATGTGGGTTTGGGATGGCGCCTCTTGTCAGCGGCCGCTCTCTGTACTGATGACCCTTACAGAGCTGCTTTTTGCTTCTGGGTACGTTTACTGCGCTCCAGATGTGTGCTGGCTCCAGAGTGGCTGCAAAGCGCAGTGAACTGGCATCCCAGGACTCATCAATCCGTGGGGTAGAACGCCACAGTGGTGCTCTTGGCGCAGGATACAGGAAGGAGCACAGATATTCAGTCTCAGAGCTTCCAGAGATGCTGGTAAGCACTGTGAAATTCTCATAGAATAAATGTCACTTTTATTGCCTGGCTTAAACTGAAACGTCTGTAAATCACACAGCACTCTGGTTGTTCACATACTTGAGTACATTTCACATGATTAGTGTTATGCATAACAGCATGAGACATTGAAACAGAGAAATAGTCCAGCCATGTAAAGGAGTTAGTGAATAACTTCGTGGTTTGAGACGAGGATTAGTTCTTTTTTCAAATTTCTAATTCTTCTAGCAAAACCTTTCAGTTGTATGTTGTCTTTTCACTCCTTGTGAAATTTCAAATTCAATTTTCTGTGACAAAAGGCTCAATTAACCCTGTGAGCACCAAATATTTTCTCATAGCTCGCAAAAGACTAGCTATATTACAGAATAGCTATAAATTAGCTTCGGTCCGAGTTATCGATGAGTTTCCCTAAGATACAAAGTTGTTCCTTTGGTGTTTAAGCCCACTGCCAGAGAACACATAGAAACACATAAACATCCCATTATTAGTTTGCATTTATGAATTGCAGTTCAGGTCTAATCTCTATTGCACCGGTTGTCTTTCCTGCACAATGTATTTCTAACAAAGTAGTAGGTATATTTTGAATTGTTTTCTTCTTTTTCTTGGGTAAAATATATAAATGAACTAATTCTTCAATAACAGAGAGTGGTGAATGGCAACTTCATTGGATTTGTCTTTAGAGGCTCTTTTCTAATGACCCAAGAGACTACGCGCTCTACTGCTTCAACTGGAATTGCGATAAAGTACTCTGCTGTAGTCCTCCATCCCCAGTTGCCCTCTAGTGGGACTACCCAAAACCATTGCCAATGAAACAGAATACCTGACATTGAATTCTTCACTCGGACAAGCTGTCTGCCGAGGAATGACCAGCAATTGCAACTCATAGTACACATAAGGACATGATGAATGTCCATCAATCCTCAGCCCTCTTGTTTGGGCACATTCTGGTCACCCAACAGTGACTGGGCCTGGAGGTGCTCCAGACTAAAATCTGCCACCTAATCTGCATTTTCTTCAGAATTACAATCATGGCAAGGAGGTTATAAAATGCTTGGGATTTACACTTGCAGATTTTAATACAGTTGGGATCATCTGCATAAATGTAAATATAAATCACCTCCAAATATTAAACAACGTACATGTTATAAAATGTTGAAAATAGTTTTAGAAATAATCTAGCTGCTATCAATCTTAATTTCTTACATCATTACTAAATTGTGTTTCCTCCTCCTTCATCTTCTTAAGTGCAAAGAAAATTCAGGTTTTTTCCACAATATGTGAATAGAATTCTATATAAACAGACAAACCTATTCTTTGTATCCTGATTATATCTAATGGCTTTCATGGTATATATTATGTATTAATAACATTGGGACTCTTTTCATCCATAACATCTTCTGCAACTATTTTCACAATTGGATTCCAGACAAATCCTAATTGGCAATAATGATATTGCTACTGTCAATGTCTACTTCTTTTTAAGATAACTGTTTATTTTCTTTTTTAAAAGATCGTTTTGCTTAACCAATTACTCAGGCAAGCAGTAGCACGTTCACACACCAATCCTCCCCCTTTATTGATCTGGCTGCTGGAAGTGTGAGACAGCAACCCAGGAGTCTCAAGGTCCAGCCCTCCCTCTCTGTGAGAAGTGACAGTTCTTCGATCAGTGTTTCCCTGGCATGACCCCCCTCTAAATACTCTCCTCCTCTCTCTCCCAATCTGACATACAGCTGAGATGGAACATTCAGGGCTTCTGAAATTACCTGCATTTTACTAATCTACTATAGAGCATGAATATACGACTGTATTCAGCTCTGTAAGCATCTAACTTTACTTTATAGAACGTTACCAGATAGATATATAAAATAACAAAAAACTGGCAGTACTTCCATTGCCACGATTCAATCTTGAAGTTCCACTAACATTGATGAATGATTTTTTTTCACATGTATTCCTCAGCTGAATTGAACTGAGTTTTCAATCCCCCTGCACTAGGTAAAACTGACTAATGGAAAGAACTTCTTGCTGTTTCTAAAATTTAGTACTTATTTTAAGATCTAAGGGAATTAATGCAAAAAAGTGAAAGACAAAGACAGCTTCCTGAACGTTTGTGGCAGCAAATGAAAATATATCTGTCCCTACATCAGTTAACCTTTAGTCCTGGGTGAATTAAAGCTGCTAGTTGCCCAGCTCGATATAAAGAATAGAAAAAGCTGGAAATATTTCAGCAGGTCAGGCAGCATCAGTGGAAACAGAAGCAGTCGATGCTATTAGCTACGTGTCCCTTCTTTACAGCAGTTTGCTGATGAACGGTCACAGTCCTGCAACCTTGACCATTCCTCTTTCCATAGGTGCTGCTAAACCTGCCGAGTTTTCCTATTGTTTTGATTTCCTGCATCTGCATTTTATTTCTAATTTCCAGCTTTGCACATCTCTGGACAATGAAAGAAAAGGGCAGATTTTGAGGAACTCTATGGGCTGGAAGATCTTCAACAGAGTTTTGATTATAACCAGCAAGCAATTCTCCATGCTCCACGGTGACACTATTTCCAGGACTTCAATAGATGTCCCAATAATTAAGTGGGAAAATACCTCATATACACTCTGCATATGCTGACATCCACAGAGGCTGACATACATCTCTCATCATCCAAGTTAACATCAAATTCTCAGAATAAACCAAATAATGAAACCTGGATAAAGCTGCGTAGGACTGCTATAAGGAATCCATGGGAAAAGTGGGTTCTAATTTCACATGATGCCAGAATGTTTCCACTAATTTAATGAATTCCTTATTAACACTGCCGGCATCCCCTGCGTCAGCCCCTGTTAATGAGAGAGCCAGGATCAGTCTCGCAGTACATCCAGTCCAAGTGTTGCAAAGACACTGCTGAGTCTTTATATTCAGCAGAAACCAGAGAGGATGTAGTGCCAAGCCTAGGATGTTATATATATGCTGTACCTGGGTCTCAATGTAACATCTTGGAAGCAACAATGCATTGGAAAATCAGACCTGAAAAGAATAGATCAATTGGTGGAGAGAATTAGAAGTCGACTGTAGAAACATCTGAAAGATCCATTCGGTAATAAATGTGCACTGGATAATGTAAGGAACAACTTGGGTCCACTCCAAATTGCCTACCTTCATAATAGGTCGACAGAAGATGCCATTTCATTGGCTCTTCTCTCACAAACATCAGGACAGTGAAAATGCATACATCAGAATGCTCTTCATTGACCACAGCTTTGTATTCAATACTATCATCCCCTCAAATCTAATCAGTCAGCTCCATGACCTAGGCCTCAGTACCTCCTTGTGCAACGGGATCCTCAATTTCCTCACTTGCAGACCCTGGTCAGTTCAGATTGGTATCGACATCTCCTCCACAATCTCCATCAGCACAGATGTACCATAAGGCTCTGTGCTTAGCCACATGCTCTACTCGTTTTATATTTATAACTATGAGACTAAGCACAGCTCCAATGCCATATTTAAGCTTGTTGATGGCACCACTGTCGTCAGCCAAATCAAAGGTGGTGACGAACCAGCGTATGGGAGGGAGGCTAAAAAATCTGGCTGAGTGGTGCCCCAACTTCTCACTTAATGTCAGCAAAACCAAAGAGCTGATTATTGACTAAGGGAAGAGGAAATTGGAGGTCCATGAGCTCGTCCTCATCAGGGGATTAGAAGTGGAGAGGGGCATCAGCTTTCAGTTCTTCAGTGTTATCATTTCAGAGGATCGGTCTTGGGACGTAAGTGCCATTATAAAGAAAATATGGCAGCACCTCTACTTTCTTAGAAGTTTGTGACAAATCAGCATGTTATCTAAAACTTTGACAAACTTCTATAGTTGTGCAGTGGAGAGTATCCTGACTGGTTGCATTACGGTCTAGTATGGAAACACCAATACCCTTGAATGGAAAAGCCACAAAAAGTAGTAGATACAGCACAGTATGTCATGGGTAAAGCCCTCCCCACCAATGAACAAACCTACAAGGAGTGTTGTCACAGAAAAGCAGCATCCATCATCAAGGACCCCCACCACTGAGCCATGCTCTCTTCTCCTTGTGGCCATTAGGAAGGACCCACATCAAACAGGTTTAGGAATAGTTATTACACCTCAACCGTCAGGGAAAACTTCAATCAAACCAACATTAAACTGTTCCCATAACCTAAGGATTACCTTCCAAGGACTCTTCCATCTCATGGTCTTGATATTTATTGCCTATTTATTTATAATTATTATTGTGTTTTTTTTTGTATTTGCACAGTTTGTTGCCTTTTGGTTGTTTGTCTGTCTTGTGTGTGAGTTTTCATTGATTCTGCTGTATTTCTTTCTATTTACTGCGAATGGCTGTAAGAAAATGATCTCTGGGCAGTATATAATGACATACGTACTTTGATAATAAATTTACTTTGAACTTTCATCTTAATCCATTCACAAGATTTCACCATCATCAACACAGATAGACTAATAGTGGCTCTTTGGATTATTGAGTCCATGGTAACCAATAAGCACCAATATTTTACACTAGACTTGCTCTAGCCTATTTCATTCTTCCCACATCTAACATACATTTGGGACTGCCCTGATGATCTACCTGCCTGGTTCTCTGTTCACAAAGAAAAGCCCAATCTCAGTGGACTGAATTGCCTCGTCTGTTCTGGAAGGATTCTGTTTCTTCAAACAAAGAGCTCATCAATAAGGAGACATGTAGAAGAGAATTTATAAGTCACCTATCTGTAGACTTCCAGTGCCTATAAAAAGTATTTACCTCCCCTTGGAAGTTTTCATGTTTTATTGTTTTACAACATTGAATCACAGTGGATTTAATTTGGCTTTTTTGACACTGATCAACAGAAAAAGACACTTTCATGTCAAAGTGAAAACAGATCTCTACAATGTGATCTAAATCAATAACAAATATAAAACACAAAATAATTGTTTGCATAAGTATTCACCCCCTTCTAGTCAGTATTTATAGATGCACCTTTGGCAGCAATTACAGCCTTGAGTCTGTGTGGATAGGTCTCTGTCAGCTTTGCATTTCTGGACACTGCAATTTTTCCCCATTCTTTACAAAACTGCTCTGTCACATTGCATGGGGATCATGAGTGAACAGCCTTTTCAAGTCCAGCCATAAATTCTCAATTGGATTGAGCTCTGAACCCTGACTTAGCCACACCAGGACATTAACTTTGTTATTTTTAAACCATTTCTGTGTAGCTTTGGCTTTGAGCTTGGGGTCATTGTCTTGCTGGAAAATGAATCTTCTCTCAAGTCTTAGTTCTCTTGCAGACTGCATCAGGATTTCCCGGTATTTTACTGCATTCATTTTATCCTCTACCTTCACAAGCCTTCCAGGGCCTGCTACAGTGAAGCATCCACATAGCATGATGCAGCCATCACCATGCTTCATGATGGGGATGGTGCAGTTTTGCAGATGTGCGGTGTTTAGCTTATGCCAAACATAGCGTTTAGTCTGATGGCCAAAAAGCTCTATTTTGGTTTCATCAGACCATAGAACCTTCTTCCAGCTGACTTCAGAGTCTCCCACGTGCCTTCTGGCAATCTCTAGCCAACATTTCATGAGTTTTTTTCAACAGTGGCTTTCTCTTTGCCTCTCCCCCATAAAACTGTGACTGGTGAAGCACCCGGGCAACAGTTGCATGCGCAGTCTCTCCCATCCCAGTCACTGAAGCTTATAACTCCTCCAGACTTGTCACAGGTCTCTTGGTGGCCTCCCTCACTCATCCTCTTCTCTCACGATCACTCAGTTCCTGCTGTAGACAAATTTACATCTGTGCCATAGAAACCATAGAAACCATAGAAACTACAGCACAGAAACAGGCCCTTTGGCCCTTCTTGGCTGTGCCGAACCATTTTCTGCCTAGTCCCACTGACCTGCACACGGACCATATCCCTCCATACACCTCCCATCCATGTATCTGTCCAATTTATTCTTAAATGTTAAAAAAGAACCCGCATTTACCACCTTGTCTGGCAGCTCATTCCATACTCCCACCACTCTCTATGTGAAGAAGCCCCCCCTAATGTTCCCTTTAAACTTTTCCCCCCTCACCCTTAACCCATGTCCTCTGGTTTTTTTCTCCCCTTGCCTAAGTGGAAAAAGCCTGCTTGCATTCACCCTATCTATACCCATCATAATTTTATATACCTCTATCAAATCTCCCCTCATTCTTCTACGCTCCAGGGAATAAAGTCCTAACCTATTCAACCTTTCTCTGTAACTGAGTTTCTCAAGTCCCGACAACATCCTTGTAAACCTTCTCTGCACTCTTTCAACCTTATTTATATCCTTCCTGTAATTTGGTGACCAAAACTGAACACAATACTCCAGATTCGGCCTCACCAATGCCTTATACAACCTCATCATAACATTCCATATTCTTTCCATTTCTTGATGATTGACTTAACTATACTCCAAGGGATATTCAGTGGCTTGGAAATTTTCTTGTGTCAATCTCCTGACTTGTGCTTTTCAATAACCTTTTCGTGGAGTTGTTTGGAGTGCTCTTTTATCTTCATGGTTTAGTTTTTGCCAGGATACTGACTCGCCAGCAGTTGGACCTTCCAGATACAAGTGTATTTTGACTACAATCAATTGAAACTCCTTGATTGCACACGGTGATCTCCATTTAATTAATTATATGACTTCTGAAACCAATTGGCTGCATCATTAATGATTTGGTGCATCATCGTAAAGGGGGTGAATAGGTTATGCAATCGACTATTTTGCATTTTATATTTGTAATTAATTTTGATTTCTTTGTAGAGATCTGTTTTCACTTTGACACGAAATTAAACCCACTGTGATTCAATGTTGTAAAACAATAAAATACGAAAACTTCCAAGGGTGGGGGAGTGGTGAATACTTTTTATGGGCACTGTACATTATATCTCAGCATGCTATCAGGTCAAATCTTTTCCCCTGAAAAGCTTACAACCCCAAAGGTATATAGAAATATCCACTATCACCTGTGCTGCATATTTAATATATCAGTAATATTTAAGGGGAGGGGAGGGTGGGAGGGCACGTGGCCAAGTGGTTAAGGCGTTCGTCTAGTTATCTCAAGGTTGCTAGTTCGAGCCTCAGCTGTGGCAGCGTGTTTGTGCCCTTCAGCAAGGCATTTAATCACACATTGCTCTAGTCTGTGCGAGGAGCGGCACCCCACATAGACATCCAATCTGCACCTTGTAAGGCATGAAAATGCCCGATGCAGGCCTCTCGTGGTCTGAGTCGACGTTCCCTCCCAATATTTAAATAATATTGTCAATATATTGTTTGGTTAGGCACTCTGTTGTTTACATACTTCAGGACCTGCCAAAGGATTTTGGCCTGAAACATCGAATGTACTCTTTTTCTAGATGCTGTCTAGCCTGCTGAGTTCCTCCAGCGTTGTGTGTGTGTTGCTCTGATTTCCAGTATCTGCAGATTTTCTCTTGTTTATGGAGGATACCACAGCAGTGCTTAAGGTTGGCATTAGTAAACACAAACGTATCAAGGGTAATAGACTGTTAAATGAAAATGCTGTACACAAGTTTTGCAAAGACCATTCAGTTGCTTATATCATCCATGATAAAGTAGCCAGTGAGCTAGATTGCCCGGACGCTAAAAGAATGCTTTCCAAGGGCCCATGGGCAATGTCAGTGGTCTCAGTTGCCAAGAAGGATAGGTCCATCAGAATCTGTGATGATTTTAAGGTTACCAGTACTGAAAGTAGATCAATACCCTCTGCCTAGGATAGAGGATATCTTTGCAAAATTTTCTGAAGGGAAATAAGAGATGGAAGAAGAGTCCAAAGTGTTTCTCACCAAAAAACACTCACAAAGGGCTTTATTGATATGATAGGATTATTTTTGGAGAAGAATCTACACCTGCATTCTGGAAGAAATTTATAAACCATGTGCTACAAGGCTATCCAGGCACTCAGTGTTACTGGATGACAACTGTTACTGGTAAGGATGACAGGAACATCTCCAAAATCTCAAAACAGTGTTTAAAAAATCAGAAGATTATGGGCTCAGGGCACAAGGCAACAAGTGTGAATTCTTTAAACCAAGCATCACTTATTGAGGTCACACCATTGATGCACAAGTTGACACAAGTGCACTGAGAAAATTCAAGCTTTGGTCCAAAGGTCGAAGGATTTGCCACTGTGCGGTCATTTTTAGGATTTGTCAATTACTATAACAGGTTCCCGCCAAACCTTGCTACTGTGCTCCACTCCTTGAACTCATTACTGCAGATTGGGAAGAAATGGCAATGGACAAAGCAATGTGAGCTGGCTTTCCAAAAGTCAAATGAAATGGAGACATCAAACATTGTATTCCCACATTATGATCCACATCGTCCAGTGAAGCTTGCCTGTGACACTTCACCTTATGGTTTGGGTGCACTCATGTCACATGTTACGAGTGATGGAAGAGAAGGCCCCATAGTCTTTGCATCACATTCTCTTACCGCTGCAGAGAAATATTACGCACAATTGAGAAAGAGGCCTTGACTCTAGTTTGCGGTGTAAGATGTTTCAACCAGTACTTGTACAGGTGGAAGTTTACCCTCATAACCTCTAGCGTCCATTTTCAATCCACTGAAGGGTGTTCCACTAACAGCAGAAACACGAAAGCAGAAATGGGCTCTGGTTCCTGGAGGGCACAACTGCAAGATCAAATTCCAGAGGACAACTATTCATGGAAATGCTGATGGATTGTCCTGTTTACCTTTGGAAAAGAATATGCTTGAAAAATTTAAGTAAGAAGCCACTAGTTTTTATATATCACCAGTTTATATACCACCAGTGGACAATTATAAGCAAGCACTCGCAACACTGCACAATGTCATCTGCAGGCAAGAAACAGCCCATCCCGAAACATTTCAAATTATAGTCAACGACTTTAACCAGGCCTGTTTGAAGAAAACCCTGCCTAATTATCACCAGGATGTAGCCTGCTGCACCAGAGGACCCAACACACTAGACTAGACCACTGCTACACTACGATAAGGAATGCCTATCATTCCTTTCCGACACCACATTCTGGCAAATCCAATCATGTGGCTGTACTCCTACTACCTGCATATGGTAGTAAAGGTGGTCACTGGAGGCAGAGGAACAGTTACAAGATTGCTTAGAATTGATGGGTTGGGTCATGTTCAAGAACTCATTTGAGGATCTGAATAACTACACCAGGTTTGTTACAGACTTCATTAAAACAGTTGTGGATGAGGGTGGCCCCACAAAATTATTCAGCGGTTTCTCCAATCAGAAGACCTGGATGAACAATGAAATCCTGAATTTGCTGAGAGCCAGATCAGAGGCATTCAAGTCTGGAGATGAAGCTGATTCAAAGCAAGAAGGCTCCGAGTGGAACGGCTAATGATTTCTGGAGTGAAGGCATTTTACTACTCGAGGTAAAGAGAGGCAAGACTGCGCAGGCACATGACATCAGCCAGTAGAGCGGGAAAAGTTTAAAAAGAAGACCGCCATATCCAGAGGGCAGCGGAGTGAGAGGATAGCAGAGTGATAGGGCTTTGGCTCAATGGACTTAGGCGGTGTCAGATGTGGGAAGTCCTAGAGTCTCCCAGCTTCCCGGACGGCCATATCTGCACCCGGTGCGTCAAGCTGCAGTTCCTAAGGGACCACATTAGGGAACTGGAGATGCAGCTCGATGACCTTCCTCTGGTCAGGGAGAGCGAGGAGATGATAGAAAGGAGTTATAGGCAGGTGGTCACACCGAGGCCATGGGAGACAGACAAGTGGATCACAGACAGGAGAGGGAAGGGGAAGAATCAGGTACTAGGTAGTACTCCTGTGGCTGTACCCCTGGACAATAAGTACTCCTGTTTGAGTACTGTTGGGGGGGGGACAGCCTACATGGGGGAAGCAACACTGGCCGTGCCTTTGGCACAAGAGTCTGGACCTATGGCTCAGAAGGATAGGGAAAGGAAGAGGAAGGCAGTAGCAATAGGTGACTCTATAGTTAGGAGGTCAGACAGCTGATTCTGTGGTGGCAGGAAAGAAACTCGGGTGGTAGTTTGCCTCCCAGGTGCCAAGGTCGGGGATGTTTCAGATCGCGTCCACGATATCCTGCAGTGGGAGGGAGAACAGCCAGAGGTCATGGTACATATTGGCACCAACGACATAGATAGGAAAAGGGAAGAGGTCCTGAAAACAGACTAGAGGGGGTTAGGAAGGAAGTTGAGAAGCAGGACCACAAATTTAGTAATCTCGGGATTACTGCCTGTGCCACGTGACAGTGAGTATAGGAATAGAGTGAGGTGGAGGATAAATGTGTGGCTGAGGGGTTGGAGCAGGGTGCAGGGATTCAGATTTCTGGATCATTGGGACCTCTTTTGGGGCAGGTGTGACCTGTACAAAAAGGACGGGTTGCACTTGAATCCCAGGGGGACCAATATCCTGGCGGGGAGGTTTGCTAAGGCTGCTGGGGAGAGTTGAAACTAGAATTGTTGCGGGGTTGGAACCGAATTGGGGAAGAGGCAGTTGGCTCACAAATAGAGAAAGCTCGAAGACAGTGTGTGAGGGAGGATAGGCAGGTGATAGGGAAGGGACGTGCTCAGACCAATGGTTTGAGGTGTGTCTATTTTAATGCAAGAAGCATCATGGACAAAGCAGATGAGCTTAGAGCGTGGATCAGTACTTGGAGCTAAGGATGGAGGAGAAGATGGCGGTGCGACGCAGCGCGCGCGGCTGTTCCAAATTGATATCGTATCTGTGAAGTAGGATGCCGTGCACAATCCTGATTTGATAGAGACAGACGTGAAGAAGCATGGAGGAACATCTGAAGAAACTTCTGAAATGCCTGCTTCCCTGCCGCTGCTACTGCACGATTGAGAATCTCCGGAAGGAAGGCCCCGGATCCTCGGCCTTGCCTGTTGCCTGTAGCCGGGGCCGGGGTCAAAGCGCTCGGTGGAGATGGTGCTCGGTGCATCAATGTCGGGGAGCTGGTCGGAGGATCGGATTTTTCGGGCAGATTCGGAGTCGGACTGTGGTCGGATGCTTCCGGAATGCTGCATCGGCAAGTTTACGGTGCTGGAGGTTTACCGTCTGCGTGAGATGATGGGACTTTCGAGAGACTTTGAGACTGTACCATGCCCATAATCTGTTGTTATCAAATTACGGTATTGCTTTCCACTGTTGTAACTATATGTTATAATGACGTGGTTTTTGTCAGTTTTTCAGTCTTGGTTTGTCAGGTGTTTCTGTGATATCATTTTGGAAAAACATTGTATCATTTCTTAATGCATGTATTACTAAATGACAATAAAAGGGGACTGCGTGTCCTCATAATCTAATAATCTAATCTAATATGTTGTGGCTATTACAGAGACTTGGATGGCTCTGGGGCAGGAATGGTTACTTAAAGAGTGCCAGGCTTTATATGTTTCTGAAAGGACAGAGAGGGAGGCAAAAGAGGTTGGGGCGTGGCACTGTTGATCAGAAATGCTGTCACAGCTACAGAAAAGGTGGACATCACAGAGGGATTATCTACGGAGTCTCTGTGGGTGGAGGTTAGGAACGGGAAGAGGTCAATAACTCTACTGGGTGTCTTTTATAGGCTGCCCAATAGTAACAGGGATACTGAGGAGCAGATAGGGAAACAGATCCTGGAAAGCTGTAATAATAACAGAGCTGTCATGGTGGGAGATTTTAATTTCCCAAATATCGATTGGCATCTCTCTAGAGCAAAGGGTTTAGATGGGGTGGAGTTTGTGAGGTGTGTTCAGGAAGGTTTCTTGACACAATATGCAGATAAGCCTACAAGAGGAGAGGCTGTACTTGATATGGTATTGGGAAATGAACCTGGTCAGGTGTCAGATCTCTCAGTGGGAGAGCAATTTGGAGATAATGATCATAATTCTATCTCCTTTACCATAGCATTGGCAAAAGATAGGAACAGACAAGTTTGAAAAGCGTTTAATTGGAGTAAGGGGAATTATGAGGCTATCAGGCAGGAGCTTGGAAGCTTAAATTGGGAACAGATGTTCTCAGGGAAAGGTACGGAAGAAATGTGGCAAATGTTCAGGGGATATTTCTGTGGAGTTCTGCATAGGTAGATTCTAATGAGACAGGGAAGTTATGGTAGGGTACAGGAACCATGGTGTACAAAGGCTGTAGTAAATCTAGTCAAGAAGAAAAGAAAAGCTTACGAAAGGTTCAGAGAGCTATGTAATTTTAGAGATCTAGAAGATTATAAGGCTAACAGGAAGGACCTTAAGAAAGAAATTAGGAGAGCCAGAAGGGGCCATGAGATGGCCTTGGCAGGCACGATTAAGGAAAACCCCAAAGGCATTCTACAAATATGTGAAGAGCAAGGGGATAAGACATGAAATAATAGGACCTAAAGTGTGTATGGAACCGGAGGAAATAGCAGAGGTACTTAATGAATACTTTACTTCAGTATTCACTATGTAAAAGGATCTTGGTGATTGTAGTGATGACTTACAGTGGACTGAAAAGCCTGAACATGTAGATATTAAGAAAGAGGATGTGCTGGAGCTTTTGGAAAGCATCAAGTTGGATAAGTCGCCGGGACCAGACGGGATGTACCCCAGGCTACTGTGGGAGGCGAGGGAGGAGATTGCTGAGCTTCTGGTGATGATCTTTGCATTATCAATGGGGACAGGAGAGGTATCGGAGGATTGGAGGGTTGTGGATGTTGTTCCTTTATTCAAGAAAAGGAGTAGAGGTAGCCCAGGAATTATAAACACGTGAGTCTTACTTCAGTGGTTGGTAAGTTGATGGGGAAGATCCTGAGAGGCAGGATTTATGAGCATTTGGAGAGGTATAATATAATTAGGGATAGTCAGCATGGCTTTGTCAAGGGCAGGTCATGCCTTACAAGCCTGATTGAATTTTGTGAGAATGTGACTAAACACATTGATGAAGGAAGGACAGTAGATGTAGTGTATATGGATTTCAGCAAGGCATTTGATAAGGTACCCAACTCATAGAAACATAGAAAATAGGTGCAGGAGTAGGCCATTCAGCCCTTTGAACCTGCACCGCCATTCAGTAGATCTTGGCTGATCATCCAACTCAGAACCCTGTACCTGCCTTCTCTCCAGACCCCCGATCCCTTTAGCCACAAGGGCCATATCTAACTCCCTCTTAAATATAGCCAATGAACTGGCCTCAACTGTTTCCTGTGGCAGAGAATTCCACAGATTCACCACTCTCTGTGTGAAGAAGTTTTTCCTCATCTCGGTCCTAAAAGGCTTCCCCCCTATTCTCAAACTGTGGCCCCTCGTTCTGGACTTCCCCAACATCGGGAACAATCTTCCTGCATCTAGCCTGTCCAATCCCTTTATAATTTTATACGTTTCAATCAGATCCTCCCTCAATCTTCTAAATTTCAGGGAGTACAAGCCTAGTCGATCCAGTCTTTCATCATATGAAAGTCCTGCCATCCCAGGAATCAATCTGGTGAACCTTCTTTGTATTCCCTCTATGGCAAGAATGTCTTTCCTCAGATTAGGGGACCAAAACTGCACACAATACTCCAGGTGTGGTCTCACCAAGGCCCTGTACAAGTGCAGTAATACCTCCCTGCTCCTGTAGTCGAATCCTCTTGCTATAAATGCCAGTATACCATTCGCCTTTTTCACCACCTGCTGTACCTGCATGCCCACTTTCAATGACTGGTGTACAACAACACCCAGGTGTCGTTGCATCTCCCCTTTTCCTAATTGGCCACCATTCAGATAATAATCTGTTTTCCTGTTCTTGCCACCAAAGTGGATAACCTCACATTTATCCACATTAAATTGCATCTGCCATGAATTTGCCCACTCACTTAACCTATCCAAGTCACCCTGCATCCTCTTAACATCCTCCTCACAGCTAACACTGCCACCCAGCTTTGTGTCATCTGCAAATTTGGAGATGCTGCATTTAATTCCCTCGTCTAAGTCATTAATATATATTGTAAACAACTGGGGTCCCAGCACTGAGCCTTGCGGTACCCCACTAGTCACTGCCTGCCATTCTGAAAAGGTCCCGTTTATTCCCACTCTTTGCTTCCTGTCTGCCAACCAATTCTCTATCCACATCAATACCATACCCCCAATACCGTATGCTTTAAGTTTGCACACTAATCTCCTGTGTAGGACCTTGTCAAAAGCCTTTTGAAAATCCAAATATTCCACATCCATTGGTTCTCCCCTATCCACTCTACTAGTTACGTCCTCAAAAAATTCTATGAGATTCGACAGACATGATTTTCCTTTAACAAATCCATGCTGACTGTGTCCGATGATTTCACCGCTTTCCAAATGTACTGTTATCACATCTTTGATAACTGACTCTAGCATTTTCCCCACCGATGTCAGGCTTACCAGTCTATAATTCCCCGGTTTCTCTCTCCCTCTTTTTTTAAAAAGTGGGGTTACATTAGCCACCCTCCAATCCTCAGGAACTAATCCAGAATCTAAAGAGTTTTGAAAAATTATCACTAATGCATCCACTATTTCTTGGGCCACTTCCTTAAGCACTCTGGGATGCAGACCATCTGGCCCTGGGGATTTATCTGCCTTTAATCCAATCAATTTACCTAACACCACTTCCTTACTAACATGTATTTCCCTCAGTTCCTCCATCTCACTAGACCCTCGGTCCCCTACTATTTCCAGAAGATTATTTATGTCCTCCTTAGTGAAGACAGAACCAAAGTAGTTATTCAATTGGTCTGCCATGTCCTTGTTCCCCATGATCAATTCACCTGTTTCTGACTGTACGGGACCTACATTTGTCTTAACCAATCTTTTTCCTTTCACATATCTATAAAAGCTTTTACAGTCAGTTTTTATGTTCCCAGCCAGCTTTCTCTCATAATCTTTTTTCCCTTTCCTAATTAAGCCCTTTGTCCTCCTCTGCTGAACTCTGAATTTCTCCCAGTCCTCAGGTGAGCCGCTTTTTCTGGCTAATTTGTATGTTTCTTCTTTGGAATTGATACTATCCCTCATTTCCCTTGTCAGCCATGGGTGCACTACCTTGCCTGGTCTATTTTTTTGCCAAACTGGGATGAACAATTGTTGTAGTTCATCCATGCGATCTTTAAATGCTTGCCATTGCATTTCCACCGTCAACCCTTTAAGTATCATTTGCCAGTCTATCTTAGCTAATTCACATCTCATACCTTCAAAGCTACTCTTCTTTAAGTTCAGAACCTTTGTTACTGAATTAAGTATATCACTCTCCATCTTAATGAAGAATTCCACCATATTATGGTCACTCTTACCCAAGGGGCCTCGCAGGACAAGATTGCTAACTAACCCTTCCTCATTGCTCAATACCCAGTCTAGAATGGCCTGCTCTCTAGTTGGTTCCCTAACATGTTGGTTCAGAAAACCATCCCGCATACATTCCAAGAAATCTTCTTCCTTAGCACCCTTACCAATTTGGTTCACCCAATCTATATATAGATTGAAGTCACCCATTATAATTGCTGTTCCTTTATTGCACTCATTTCTAATTTCCTGTTTAATGCCTTCCCCAACCTCACTACTACTGTTAGGTGGCCTGTACACAACTCCCACCAGCGTTTTCTGCCCCTTAGTGTTATGCAGCTCTACCCATATCGATTCCACATCCTCCTGGCTAATGTCCTTCCTTTCTATTGCATCAATCTCCTCTCTAACCAGCAATGCCACCTCACCTCCTTTTCTTTCATGTCTATCCCTCCTGAATATTGAATATCCCTGAATGTTGAGCTCCCATCCTTGGTCACCCTGGAGCCATGTCTCTGTGATCCCAACTATATCATATTCATTAATAACTATCTGCACATTCAATTCATCCACCTTGTTATGAATGCTCCTTGCATTGACACACAAAACCTTCAGGCTTTCTTCTATAACACTCTTAGCCCTTATACAATTATGCTGAAAAGTGGCCCTTTTTGATTTTTGCCCTGGATTTGCCAGCCTGCCATTTTTACTTTTCACCTTACTACTTTTTGCTTCTACCCTCTTTTTACACCCCTCTGTCTCTCTGCACTTGTTCCCATCCCCCTGCCACATTAGTTTAAAATCCTCCTAAACAACAGTAGCAAATGCTTCCCCTAGGACATTGGTTCCAGTCCAGCCCAGGTGCAGACCGTCCTGTTTGTACCAGTCCCACCTCCTCCAGAACTGGTTCCAATGCCCCAGAAATTTGAATCCCTCCCCCTTGCACCATTTTTCAAGCCACGTATTCATGACTTATTGAGAAAGTAAGGAGGCATGGGATCCAAGGGGACATTGCTTTGTGGATCCAGAACTGGCTTGCCCACAGAAGGCAAAGAGTGGTTGTAGACGGGTCATATTCTGCATGGAGGTAGGTGATCAGTGGTGTGCCTCAGGGATCTGCTCTGGGACCCTTACTCTTCGTGATTTTTATAATTGACCTGGATGAGATAGTGGAGGGATGGGTTAGTAAGTCTGCTGATGACACAAAGGTTGGGGGTGTTATGGATATTGTAGGAAGCTGTCAGAGGTTCAGAAGTTACAGCAGGACATTGATAGGATGCAAAACTGGTCTGAGAAATGGCAGATGGAGTTCAACCCAGATAAGAATGAGGTGGTTCATTTTGGTAGGTCAAATATGATGGCAGAATATAGTATTAATGGTAAGACTCTTGGCAGTGTGGAGGATCAGAGGGATCTTGGGGTCCAAGTCCATAGGATGCTCAAAGCAGCTGTGCAGGTTGACTCTGTGGTTAAGAAGGCATACAGTTTATTGGCATTCATCAATCGTGGAATTGAATTTAGGAGCCGAGAGGTAATGTTGCAGCTATATAGGACCTTGGTCAGACCCCACTTGGAGTACTGTGCTCAGCTCTGGTCGCCTCACTACAGGAAGGGTGTGGAAACCATAGAAAGGGTGCAGAGGAGATTTACAAGGATGTTGCCTGGATTGGGGAGCATGCCTTATGAAAACAGGTTGAGTGAACTCGGCCTTTTCTCCTTGGAGCGACGGAGGATGTGAGGTGACCTGATAGAGGTGTATAAGATGATGAGAGGCATTGATCTTGTGGATAGTCAGAGGCTCTTTTCCAGGGCTGAAATGGTTCCTGCAAGAGGACACAGGTTTAAGGTGCTGGGGAGCAGGTACAGAGGAGATGTCAGGGGTAGGTTTTCTATGCAGAGAGTGGTGGGTGCATGGAGTGGGCTTCCGGCAACAGTGGTGGAGGCGGATATGATAGGGTCTTTTAAAAGACTTTTGGATAGGTACATGCAGCTTAGAGGGCTATGGGTAACCCTAGTAATTTCTAAGGTAGGGACATGTTCTGCACAACTTGGTGGGCCGAAGGGCCTGTATTGTGCTGTAGGTTTTCTATGTTTTTCTATGTTTTCTAATGCTCCAAGAGTAGCAGGTATGATCTCTGGAAAGCCATTTCAAGGGCAAGGTAGAGATTCCAGACTGGACAGGAATCAAAGAAGATGCTTGACAGCTGTGGGTTGATTTGAATATCATAACTTCCAACAAAGCCAGATCTTACAACATCAGAGACAGCAGAGCTTCACTTCCAAATGAGCTCAAAGTTTCTTATGCTCACTTTGACCACCAGAACAGGGAGGAACCATCATGCACCCCCATGTCCCCTGATGATCCTTTGGACTCAGTACCTGAAAATGTCGGGCGGGCTGCCTTCAAGAGAGTGCATCCAAGGAAAGAATCCAGTCTGGACAGAATACCTGGCTGAGTACTGAAGATCTGTGCTGACCAACTGGCTGATATCTCTAACCTCTCACTCTGGCAGTGGGTGGTACTCATCTGCTTCAAGCAAGCTTCAATCATACCTGTGTCCAAGAAGACCGTGGCAACCTGCCTCAGTGAATATCTCCCAGTGGCATTTACAGCCACAGCGATGAAGCATTTTAAGATAATGTTGTTGAAGCAGATCGGTTCCTGTCTGAATGATGACTTGGATGCATTCCAATTTTCCTAATGAAGCAACAGGATTACAATGGATCCATTTGATTGGTTCTTCACACAACCTTGGAATATCTGGAGAGCAAAGATGCATTATTAGGGTGCTCTTTATCGATTATAGCTCAGTATTTAATACCATCATCCCCTCAAAACTAATCAGTAAACTCCAAGGCCTGTGCCTCAAGATAGCCTTGCGCAATTGGATCCTGGATTTTCTCACTTGCACACACCAGTCAGTTCGGATTGGCAAAAATATCTCACAGCAGCACCACAGGGATGTGTGCTTAGTCCCTGGTCTATTTGCTTCACCCCTACACCTGTGTAGCTAAGTACAGCTCCAACACCATATTCAAGTTTGCTGATGAGACCACTGTTGTGGGCTGTATCAAAGGCGGTGATGAATCAGCATACAGGAGGGAGATGAAGAACTTGGCTGAGTGGTGTAATAACAATAACCCCCCACTCGATGTCAATAAAACCAAGGAACTGATTGTGGAATTCAGGAGAGTAAAGACAGAGGTCCTTGAGCTGCAAGTTCTCACCAGAGGATCAGAGATGGAGAGGGTCAGTAACTTTAAATTCCTGGGTGTCACTATCTCAGAGGACTGTCCTGGACCCATCATATAAATATAATTGCAAAGAAAGCGCAACAGTACCTCTGCTTACTCGGGGTTCTGCGGAGGTTTGGCATGTCATCAAAAACCTTGTCAAACTTTGAAAGATGTGCGATGGAAAGTGTGCTGGATGGCTGTATAACGGCCTGGTATGGGAATACCAAATCTATTCAGCAGAAAATCCTACAAAGGTAGTGGATTCAGCCCAGTACAACACAGGCAATACCCTCCTAACTATTGAGCACATCTATATAAAACGTTGCCATAGAAAAGCAGTATCCTTAGCCCAAAATTCGTATCTTGGATTAAATTGATATATCATATCCCTTTGGCTTCTGTACTTACTAATAATCAGAAATCCCCCTTTATTAGGCTTTTTCGAGGTACTAGACAGGGCTGTCCTTTATGCCCTTTACTATTTGATATTGCCTTGGAACCCTTGGCAATTGCTCTTCGTGATTCACCCAATATATTTGGCGTTATTCGTGGGAATGAGACGCATAAGGTATCATTATATGCAGATGACCCGTTACTATATATCTCTAATCTAGAGAAATCCATTCCTGCAGTAATATTATTACTTGCTCAGTTTAGTAGTTTTTCTGGTTATAAATTGAATCTTAATAAGAGTGAGCTTTTTCCATTAATTATGCAAGTTCCAATCTATAGACAATCACCATTTAGACTGGTTACTGATTATTTTACCTATTTGGGTTTAAAATTACTTAAAAGCATAAGGATTTATTTAAAGTTAACTTTTTACCCTTAATTGTTCATGTTAAACAACTGCTTACTGAATGGTTCCCATTGTCCCTATCATTGATTGGTCGAATTAATGCTATTAAGATGATTATTTTACCTAAATTTTTGTATCTATTTCAGGCGGTACCAATCTTCATCTCCAAATCCTTTTTTGATATTATTGATTCCAAAATTTCTTCATATACATGGCAGAATAAAAATCCTAGATTAAGTAAGAAATTACTTACAGAAATCAAAAAAGGATGGCGGTTTGGCATTGCTGAACTTTAGATTCTATTATTGGGCAATTAATATTCGATACCTAATGTTCTGGACGCAAGATTTGGATGAAATTCAATGTCTACGATGGGTGAACCTCGAGTGTGAGTCTGTACAGGGGTTCTCATTGGCTTCTATTTTAGGGGCTTCGCTTCCCTTTGCACTTATTAAACTGAATAAACAAACCATTAATCTAATAATTAAACATACAATACAAATATGGTTTCAATTTCGTAAATTTTTTGGATTGAATAAATTTATTCTATCAAGCCAATTTTTTCTTCCAACCATCCAGAGCTGATCAAGCTTTTCATTTATGGAAAACAAAGGGAATAATATGTTTTCGTGATTTATTCATGGATAATTGTCTCATGTCCTTTGAAAAGTTGTCTAATAAATAGAATTTGCCTAGATCACATTTTTTCAGATATTTACAGATTAGAAACTTTCTGAAGGTTATTTTACCTACTTTTCCGATATCACATCAAATTGAAATTACAGAAATTTTTTTAGGTTTAAACCCCTATCAGAAGAGTTTAATAGCAATTGTTTATGAAATTGATTAATTAATTAATTACGAAAATACGTTTAGGTATGTCTGATAAAATTAAGAATGAATGGGAAAGAGAACTTCAGGTATTTTTACCCATAGACAAATGGGAGAAAATTCTCCAACTAGTTAACACTTCTTCAATGTGTGCCAGACACGCTTTGATACAATGTAAGGTGGTTCATAGGGCCCGTATGTCCAAGGATATATGTTATGGTCTTGTCCTCTTTTGGAAAAAATATTGGAAAGACATTTTTGATATTATTTCAGTAGTTTTGCGTATTGGTTTACAACCTCATCCTATTACTGCAATGTTTGGATTACCAATGGTAAGACTTTAGTCATTTGTCCCCTTCAGCTTGTCGTTTGATTGCATTTGTTATATTAATAGCCAGAAGATCCATTTTATTTAAATAGAAAGATTCTAATCCCCCTACTAAATTTCAATGATTTTCCCAAACTATAACATGTTTAAATTTGCAAAAAGTTAGGAGTGGTACCACTGATCCTTCGGTTAAATTTGAAGAAACTTGGAGGCCATTTATTCAACATTTTCATATGATGTAATTTGACCTTTTCCGAATCCTTTTTAATAACTTTTTGTTTGTGTATAGAGGAGCGGAGTTAATGATAAACAATGATTCTAACTGATGAAATACGGCAGCCCAGTTTCTGTTTTGTTTTGTTTTGTTTTTTTTTGTGTAGGGGGTAAAAATTTTTTTCGAATCTTTTTCAGGTTCAGTTATTAAGAGATTAATTATGTTACTCAGAGTCTGTGTCTGTATACGTTAGCCATTATGAATATAATCCTGATCTCTTTGTATCATTATCATTGTTATGTTTATCAATTTGAAACTTAATAAAAAAGATTGAAAAAGAAAAGAAAAGCAGTCCATCCTCAGAGATCCTCACCACCCAGGCCATGCTCTTTTCTCATTACTGCCAACAGTTGTAAGGTACAAGTACCTCAGGATCCCGAACCACCAGGTTCAAGAACAGTTACTACCCCTCAGCCATCAGGCTCTTAAACAAATAGTCATAGTCATAGTCATAGTCATACTTTATTGATCCCAGGGGGAAATTGGTTTTCATTACAGTTGCACCATAAATAATAAATAGTAATAGAACCATAAATAGTTAAATAGTAATATGTAAATTATGCCAGTAAATTATGAAATAAGTCCAGGACCAGCCTATTGGCTCAGGGTGTCTGACCCTCCAAGGGAGGAGTTGTAAAGTTTGATGGCCATAGGCAGGAATGACTTCCTATGATGCTCTATGTTGCATCTCGGTGGAATGAGTCTCTGCCTGAATGTACTCCTGTGCCCACCCAGTACATTATGTAGTGGATGGGAGACATTGACCAAGATGGCATGCAACTTAGACAGCATCCTCTTTTCAGACACCACCGTGAGAGAGTCCAGTTCCATCCCCACAACATCACTGGCCTTACGAATGAGTTTGTTGATTCTGTTGGTGTCTGCTACCCTCAGCCTGCTGCCCCAGCACACAACAGCAAACGTGATAGCACTGGCCACCACAGACTCGTAGAACATGCTCAGCATCGTCCGGCAGATGTTAAAGGACCTCAGTCTCCTCAGGAAATAGAGACGGCTCTGACTCTTCTTGTAGACAGCTTCAGTGTAAACAAAAAGTGATAACTACACTTATTCTATTTCTGGTGGTCCCACGTCAATGGTCTCACTTTAAGGACTCTTTATCTTGTTTTTTTCATGCTCTTATTATTTAATTGCTATTTATTTATACTTGCATTTGTCCAGTTGGTTGTTCATTGATCCTGTTTACAGTTACTGTTCTATAGATTTGCTAAGATTGCCTGCAGGAGAAAGAATCTCAGGGTTGTATGTGTTGACATGTATGTACTCTGATGATAAATTTTACTTTGAACTTTGAACTCCTCTTGACATATTCTCCCTAATGCAAATCAAAAGTCTACCTATTACAACAGAGATGATGCAAAGGGATACCAGAAAATACCCTGAACTGTCTCAGGTCTACATGGCACCCAAAATAGCAGAAATGTGCAACAGAAATCCCATTTCCCCCACTTTTACCAGTGCCATGATGAAATTGCCCTTGATGGGGATTGCCTTGTGTGGGGATTAAGAGTTGTTGTACCATCCAAGCTGAGGGCTAAAGTGCTGGAGGAACTACATGCAGGTGATCTAGATGCTGTTAAAATTAAAGCATTGGCTCAAAGGGTTTGTCTGGTGGCCTGGGGTAGTTCAGCAGATTGAGCAGCTACCATGCACTGTTCGGGATGCCAACACATCCAGAAGAAAGGTATTCAGAGCTGTCAGAACCACTTCTTGCCATCCAGAGTTAACGCCTGCAACCACCATGGGGGAGGCCTCAGAGCCTGAGATTGTTTCACAGCCTCAAGTCTCACCTGCCAAGCAGAGTGAACCCCCTGGATGGGAAAGACTTTATCCCACAAGGGTAAGAAATCCTCTACAGCAATTAAATCTTTAGACATGAATGGGACAATTTAAAATTTACTATGCTGTGTATGTCTGTATAATAGTTTTATTATATATATTATTAATATATTATATTATTAACAATACTGTATACAATAATAAATATATTAACATATATATAATATATGTTATTAATATATTATATAGTATATTGTGTATATAATTGAGATGCATTTTAGGTGCATTTTATATTGAGTTGTTTATAGCTAAGAAGGGAGGAGTGTTTTGTATTTAATATTTCAGTAATATTTGAGCAACATTGTAAAGATATTGTTTGATTAAGCATTCTTTGTTATCTACATATTTTATTATGGTATGTATGTAAAAGTACGTGAATGGTATACCTCATTACGCCACTACCTCTGAAGCGCTAAAGTAAAACGAACTAAGGTCGTGTTATCCTTGGCTTTGTATTTCTTTTAAATAGTTTTATGTTTTGGAGTTACAAAACTTAATAACCTTCTTATCAGATTATAGCATTGGTGGTCCTTTGTTTCCTAATTCTACCCCTCCAACCGCTACCAAAACCATCAGAGTCATTTGCCCCAACCTCACTTTTACCTTTCTTTTTCCCTTCCTCTCCTTGTCTGCCTCCATCTATCATTCACCTGACACCGTCTCCATCTCCACACCTCTCCCCTCCTCTACAGGGCGGAACCTGCCTGTCATCTATCAGCCTTCCTCAGTTCATCAATCACCTCAAACTCCTGTTTCACCACTTTCCTCATCCTCTTTTTTTACTGGTTATCTCCTCTCTCCACTCCCATGCTGGGTTTTGACCTGAAAAGCTAACGTTTCCGTTCCACCCACAGATGCTGCCCGACCCACTGAGTTCCTCGGCAAATTGTTTTGCACAAAATGACACCCATTTGAGTGTACAACACCACCATTGTTTTTAGAAAAGAACCAAAATTATTTGCTGCTTTAGTCTTTAGCCAGCCATCATCCCCTGTATAACACAGGACCATTAATAAACAGTGTTAAGTACTATTATTCCTAGGAAACTTGAATTGGATCATCAGCCAAGACTAGGATTTGAGCTTCATTTTTCGGCTGGGGATTCAATGTTAAGAATGGATTCCAAACCTTATTAAATGTTATTGGCAGGAGCAATGCTATAAAATAATGCATAATAGATATTTTCTATAAATAATAATTTCGTAAGGAGTCTTTTAAACCAGTCACAGTACGAAGCTTTATATCTTTTTTAGTAATTAAACCATTAGCAAATTTGGTACAGTAATTCCAAACAAAAGTCATAAAAATTCAGTACATTTTAAAACTACTTCTCAACACTGCATCTGGAACAAGGAGGACCTTAGGGTACAGTAAGTGAAATCACATGTAAAACAATCTGTGTTCTCAAGGCTATTTAAGCTCAAAAAAAAAAGTGGGATCATGCATAACATCCCCCTGATTATTTCTCCAGTCAGCAAAACAAAAGCAGAGAAAACAGGAATAAAAGCACAGAAAAGAAATTAGCACAGATTAGGCTCTCACGCTACCTATCTAAGTTTGCCACTAGCACAATATTTTCCATCATACAACCTTGAGGGTCACCATTTGTGGGAACTATATTATTTTTGTATCGTCACTGGGTATTTGATAAGTTGTCACGTTCCGTAACTGCAGGGTTCCAAGATGTTTTTTCCCATGTTATCCAGAATCCCATATAAAATCCCACTAGCCTGCATGTGCCTCTGAGATGGATTTATGCTGCAGGTCACCGAGCCTGTAGTTTTGTATCCAGTTTCCCAGCTGTATCAGACTACTTTGTTTTCTTGTCAATAAAAATGTTGCCATGGTCACATGTTAAATTGTCCATTTCAGACATGTGGTTTTGTTATAAACTTATTGCATTATTCTAATAGAATATTGCAGAGATGAAGTGGAAAGAAAATTAACGGCATTTGCTTATTAGAAAGCTTCTGCTTTCAAACTTATGGGACATCTAAGTGAAGATCAAGGAAGAGAAGATAAATCATCTCTGCTGCTTTTACATATCTCGCAGGACTTACTAATTTTCTTGTGGCCAACAATACTATCTTCCACCACACTTCTCTACCATTATCCAGTTAGGGACATGGTAGTAGAGTGGTTAATCACCACAATTAACCTGGGAATGTGGCTCTCGATTCCCTTTAGTAGCAGAGGAATTTTAATTGAAGTATCAAAATAAATCTGGAATCTTTGGAAAAAAAAACTTTTCTTGGCAACTATGACACCACTGGATTCTTATAGAATAAAACATCTGGATCGCTAAACATAAGGAAAGAAATCTGCCGTCCCCGAGTCCTTATGAAGGATCTTGACCTGAAACATCAATTGTCCAATTTAGTTGATTACATGAGTATAATTGGGTGGTGCAGGCTTGTTGGGCTAGAGGAGCCTGTTACTGTGCGGCATCTCTAAATTAAAAATAAAAATAATATTTCCCTCCATAGATGCCGCCTGACATGCTGAGTTCCTCCAGCGTGTGTGTGTTGCTCATATTTCCAGCACCTGCAGAATCTCTTGGGTGTCTATCATTCCTTTGACTGCAGTCACACCAAAGTGGTTGACAGACTAGTCAGGTCGTGAAACGTTATGGGGAGAAGGCAGGAGAATGGGTTTGAGAAGAAAATGGATCAGCCATGCTGAAATGGTAGAGCAGACTCGATGGACTGAATGGCCTAATTCTGCTCCTATGTCTTATGGTCTTATGGACATGTCTCTGTGACTGTTCAAGGATGGAGTTGCTAGTGACATTCACATCGCATTAATAAAAACAATAACAAGAACTTTAAACCACAACCCCCGAGACTGCCCATCACCAACAAGAAAAAATAGGTGAGAGCACAAGAAGAGAATAGAACTGGAAGAGTCCAATATGAACTACAGTGCAATCCATAAATCTCAGAATTTCCGTAACATCCCTGAGAGTGCTGCATTTGCCTCGATGCTTCAATCTTCCTTGAGGCTTTAATCAGGCAAGAAGTGCAGTCAAGCGTGGCCCGTCGCCTTGTTTCTGAGCTTTTCCATGTGCTGGCTCATGCTTGCGCTTCTCTCCTGGAGTTTTCTCGGGACAGCAGAGCACTAGCTCACTCGATCAAACTACGTACTGTAAGTCACAGGCTCCAACAGTTTCAAACTCAAAATTAAAATAGAAAAATTCAGTAGAAGATGTGGAAAAACTGAAATGATTGACTACCTGGAAGATGTCACTTGAGGAATTGTTGTTTACTGGTGCCACCTTGACTGGAATTAGAGCAACTGTTTGAACTCAGCGGCCTTTCTGAAGGGAGCAATTCAAACCCAGTGGCTCCTTTGAGGGAACCGACTTAAACCAGCGGCCTTTCCAAAGGGAGCAATTCAAACCCAGTGACTCCTTTGAGGGAACTGACTTAAACCAGCGGCCTTTCTGAAGGGAGCAATTCAAACCCAGTGGCTCCTTTGAGGGAACCGACTTAAACCAGCGGCCTTTCCAAAGGGAGCAATTCAAACCCTGTGGCCTCTTCAAAGGGAGCAACTCAAAGCCAGCGACTCTTCTAAGCAAAAGCGACTCGAAGTCAGTGGCCCCTCCGAGGGAAGCAACTCGAATTCTGCATCCCAACCCAGCAGGAAGATTGAAATATCAAAGCAAATGCAGAGCGACCGTTCGCTCTCCTCTGCACTTGCTTTGATATTTCAATCTTCCTTGATGCTGTAATCGGTGAACAATATTTCAATGTACAATTGATAAATGAAGCTTATCTTAAACAAAAATTGTTCTAGATGAAGTGGTGAAGAACAATAGTGAGAAGAAGCAAGAGTGATCGCTGCCCCTGTTAGCTATCAATTGCATGGTGAACAGGATGATTAAATAAGGAAACAATACACTCAATTTAATGCATGTAGCATGGTTGGTTTTAATTATCTCAGATCCCACCCATTGTTTTAAGACTGTGTACAATTATTTAATTGCATCGGTGAAGGTTTTCTCATAATCAATCATAATTGAAATAACTTGGAAAATATAGTTTATAAACATATGAAATGCTAAGTATTTGCAGGAAGACACATGGGGGCCATTTATATGTTAGGCTGCATCCAATTTGCTGATGTGTATTGGTTTCCCACATTAGCATACAGCTGCATAACCTTTACTTTATGCCTGACTCATATACCATTTCATAATTCAGCACACATTTGGACCTTGAGTACAAACTATATGTAAGGCTCAATATAATTTTACATTGGTAAAAGCTGTTCTAATAATACGATCAGGAAGAAAGTAATCTCACCTAATAGATTAAGCATCCTAATTAGTAGGCACTACTAAAGAGTTTTCATTTCTTCCAGTTTGTCGCTAACTCGCCAAAGTGGGCCACCAACTCAGCCACAGACCAGGCGGTGAGCTCCCTGCAATTGAGAGACGTCATTGGCAACCCATGCCTGGGACAGCAAGGCTTTGGCTCTGCACACTTCCAACAATGGGAGAGTGCAAGTGCAAGGGATAGGCGGGATACGTTCCAAGTAGAGGTATGGAACCGCAAGGATGAAAAGCGGTTATCGAAGGCAGTGAAGTTAGGTGTCCTGACAAAATGGGATCTTCCCAAGCGCAAGATCACTTGGACAGAGTTTTGGAGACTGGAGCGCTCCCGCATTTCTTTCCTTCCGCGGTCCGTGCATGACACTATCCCTACACCATCACAGCTGCACACATGGGGGCTGAGAGAGGACCCAAACTGCAAGCTTTGTGGTCTCTGGGGTTCACTGGCACACATACTGTCAGGATGCAAAACAGCTTTAACACAAGGACGGTATAGGCGGCGACATGACAAGGTCCTGCTAACCCTTGCTGACACACTGGAGCAGGAGAGGTGTAAAAAAAAGACCAGCTGGTAGAAAGGCAAATACGGCAGTCATTTTCATCAAGGAGAGGGCCGCGCCAGTCATATCAAAGATGCCAAAATCCAAACTGCCAAATCATGGAAGATGGGAGTTGATGTGGGGAGGAAGCTACAGTTCCTGGAGGTGGTGCAAACCACACTTTAACCAGACATCGTACTGTGGTCCACTGAAGACAAGAAAGTTATCCTGGTGGGGCTCACAGTACCATGGGAGGAAGGATGCGAGGAGGCTCATGAGAGGAAGACCCTGAAGTACCAGTCCTTGGTCCAGGAGTGCAGGGACAAAGGATGGCAGACATGGCTATTCCCCCTAGGGATCGGTGTAGAGGGTTCCCAGCAAGGACAGCACGGAGGTTGCTATCTGCTCTGGGCCTTGATGAAAAGAGCAAGAACCAAGCAGTTCACAGGATGGGAGAGGAAGCAGAAAGATCCTCTTGCTGGAAATAGAGCAGGCGAGAGTATAGTGGTTAAGGTTGAGATGCCCTTTGAAGGTTGGACACCCCCTGACTACATCTGTCCCTGGCCAAAGGTAGCTGAAGAGATCACCCTGGTGTATAATGCAAGCAAGTGTCTCTTATTATTGTAACTTGATGCTCTTAGCAACATTCTGCTTCCAAGAGATTGAAGTCATGTTGGATAAGGTAATAATTGACACTCTAAAGGCACACTAACTTGTCTTTTGGATTGTTAGTGAAACTCTAATCTTAGGCTTGCTAAGTTTGACCAGGGATTTTCCAATGAACATACCTCCACTTGCATTTTCTGAAAAGGAAGACCGGAAGATAAAATGCTAAGCATTGACATCTTCAAAAAACCAAAACAAAAATTCCAGTCAATCACCATCTTTGGAAACAGAAATTAGTGAATGTTTCAGATCAGGATCCTTGCTCAGAACAGGTGTGGTCACAAATGGTTAGTTTGGAGGATACACTCATAAATATTTAAAAGTCATATTCAGAATGTTTTTTTTCCTAATGTTCATAGATGCCACAGAAACATAGCAGCCAGTGCAACAATACTATAGCTCAGGGCACTGGAGTTTGGAGTTCAATTCCAGCATCTTCTGTAACCAATTTTGTATGTTCCTTCCCTGTGCATGTGAGTTCCTCTGACTGCTCCAAATTCCTTCCACAGTCGAAAGGCGTACAGTTAGTAGGTTAATTAGTCATTGTAAATTGTCCTGTGATTTGCCTGTGATAGACTGGGCTATATTTCCCACCTTTTGTAGATTTTTCCATTCCTGGGGCATTGGTGTTTCCATACAATTCCACGATGCTCCAGGGTACTTGCACTATGCATCTATAGAAGTTTGTCAAAGTTTTAGATGATATGACAAATCTATGCAAACTTCTAAGAAAGCAGAGATACTTTCGTGCCTTCTTTGTGGTGACACTTACGTGCTGGTCCCAGGACCGATCCTCTGATATGGTAATGAGAAAGGATTTTAAGTTACTCACGCTCTCCACCTCCGATCCACTCATGAGGACTGATTCATGGACCTCTGATTTCCTCCTCCTGTAGTTCAATTTAAAGTTCAAGTTGAAATTTATTGTCATTTCAACAACATACATGTATATGCCAAACAGAACACACTTCTCCAGACCAAGGTGCACAACAAAGTACATATGATGCACACACAGCACATAAAGTAATATCACCACAAATAAATGAACAAATAATAAGGTGCATTTATATTGCAAGTTAAATAGTAAATAGTATAACACTCCTGGCGCTTCATACCTGGTGAGACATGGGTGGTGGTGGGATTTCAGTAGTCTCATGGCCTGCGGAAGAAGCTGTATTGCATCATAAAAGACTTTGTCCTAATGCTGCAATACCTTCTGCCTGATGGTAGGGGATCAAAGAGATTGTTGGACGGATGGGAGAAATCATTGACAATGCTGGAGTTGTATTCAGACACTTAAACATTGGCATAAAGCAAGTAGAGCAGGGAACTAACAACCTGGTGATTGAGAAGGAGATTTTGTTGCCAATCCTTACTGATTGGGTTCTACAAGCAAGGAAATTGAAGTTCCTGTTGCATAGGGAGATATTGAGATCAAGGTCTTGGACCTTAGTGATTAGTTTCTAAGAGATGATAGTGTTGAATGCTCATCTGCATTCAGTGAAAAGCATCCTAGCGTATGTACCTTCATTGTCCAGATACTTTAGAGCTGAGTGAAGAGCCAAAGAAATGGCATCTGGTGTTGCCCTCTTGTGACGGTAGGCAAACTGGAGCAAATCCAAGTAACAGCTGAGGATGGAGTTGATATGCTTCATGACTAGCCTCTCAATGTAAATGCTACTGGAGAATAGTTATTGAGGCTGGCTACCATGTTCTTCTTGGGCATCAGAATTGAAGCCCAATTAAAGCAGATATGTATCTCAGACTGTGAGTGGATGAAGAGGCTGAAATCGGCGGGCCATCAAGGGTTGCGGGGATTGATGAATATGCCTCCAGGTTCTGTCAGTCAAATGAAGCACAAAAGGCATTGAGCTCATCTGGGAGCTTAACCTTATTGTCATTTATGATGCTTGGCTTTTCTTTGTAGGAGGTGATGGCACAGTTGTCAAGAATCCTTCTGTGGTTTCAGTTTGATAGGCACTTCGCATGTGAGATGGCTTTCCAAAGGTTGTACCTAGACTTCTTGTACTTTCCTGATTCATCGGGGTTGAACACCGCCGATCTAGCCCTCAGGAGATGATGGATCTCCTGGTTCATCTAAGGCTTCTGGTTGGGGAAGACTCTGAATGATTTTGTGGCTACACACTCGTCCATGAGTGTCTTTATAAAGTCCGTAACAACCGTTGCACATTCATTTGATGAGACCTTGAACGCAGCTGAGTCCATAAACTCAAAGCAATCCCATAGCCACTCCTCTGCCTCCCATGATCAATTCTTTGTTTGGTAGGCTGTTCCTTGTTTCTTAATCATGGCACTCAATACATCAAGTGCGTGCTTGACGTCTGCTTTTGTCAGTATGTAAACTGAAGTCAGGATCATGGCGGTGAACTCTTTTGGTACTGGTGGAATTAGCAGATACTCGACATGATACCTAATTCAACTGGGGGCATGACCAGTTTTATGAGTGGTCCATTTTCTTGTATAATATGAGAAAATAGTGAAAATGTTCACAAAAACTTAACTTGCACTGCGCATAATGGGCACTTCTCGATCTTTTATGCTAATTTGGTCAACTCTGGATGAATTCTACATAAAGTAAAACACAGACTAGTAACAACTATTCATTTTGCTCTCTGTCTAGGAATATTTTACCACCAAGGCTTTATATTGTCATGGCTAATAGAAAAGGAAAAGTTCATAAATGGGGCTATGCACAACATGATGACCTCAATGGCCAAAATAAATGAATGGAGTGATAAAGAAAGATCCACAATATCTTCCCATTCGCAGACAAAGAAAATAAGACTGTAAGATCATAAGATACAGGAGCAGAAGTAGGCCATTCAACCCGTCAAGTCTGCTCCGCCATTCAATCATGGGCTGATCCAATTCTTCCAGTCATTCCCACTCCCCTGCCTTCTCCCCACACCCTTTGATGCCCTGGCTAATCAAGAACCTATCTATCTCTGCCTTAAATGCACCCAATGACTTGGCCTTCACAGCCACTCGTGGCAACAAATTCCACAGATTTACCACCCCCTGATTAAAGTAATTTCTCTGCGTCTCTGTTCTAATATCTGTCATATTGAATCATTTTCATATATGCCATTGCAAGTATTTATCTGATTCTAAGCAATCGAATCCCTTAACTATAACAAAATATAGTTGGTGATTGCTTTTAGGGTTACTGTAAAGGGTTTTTTCCCCAAAGGAACCATTATATCAATGTTTCATAATCATCCGTCCATATTTCAAAATAATGCTGAATATAAAAAAGTAGCATGAATTGTCTTGATAATGTTTCCTTTCCCTCTCAAATTCTTTATTTTCTTGATGTTCTCCGATGGCACCTGCTGATTAATCATGGGCATTCCTTTATTGGAACTTTGTATGTTTAGCAACAATCTAAACCAAGAATATATCTATATTCTAACTTCTATGCAGTGCCTACACCTGCATATTTGATTATAAAACATTTGTCCTCATTTTGAAATTCTTCATAGTCACACTCCTTCCATTATATTGGTCCCCCATTTCTGCCCCACAACTAAGCCACGTTCATCCTCCACAATCATATCTTCCAATGACTAAAAATGTCCTACCTCCCTATGTTGTTGTGCAATCCTCCTGTTCCATTGTCAGAAGTAAAGATTTCTAGCCAGCTCATCTGTAACTTCTGAAATGTTCTTTTGAAACCCTCTTGTTTTGATTGAACAACGAAGTATGACAACTATCCAAGAAGTGTACAAATAGAAAAAAACTGGTTGTTTTCTTTTTGAGGGCTTGCACATATCAAAATTTGATTTGTTTTACAGATATTTTGTTGTGCATCTCTGACTAGTATGCACAGTTAAAAGCATTTCAAATCCAATAAGCAAATTAATTTTTGAAGCAACGAAGGGGTATAACTATATTTTGCCACCAAGAGGAATCAATAGACCTTACATTTTAACAGTTGTGAAGATATTTTGTCCTTTTAAAAAATGGCCATAAGCTATTAGCCAGCACAAAACTTTCTCCACAGTTGAAGAAATATAGGTAACACACACAAAATGCTGGAGGAACTCAGCAGGCCAGGCAGCATCTATGGAAACGAGTACAGTTAATGTTTCAGGCCAAGACCCTTCAGCAGGTCCTGCCTGAAATGTCAGCTGTATTCTTTTCCATAGATGCTGCCTGGCCTGCTGAGTTCCTCCAGCATATTGCGCGGGTTGCTCGAACTTCCAGCATCTGCAGATTTTCTCTTGTTTGTGAAGAAATGTAGGTTTATGTTTCATTAACATTATCCTTCACACAACCTTCAAAAGGTATCATTGTCATCTAATTCTTTGTGGTGCTTTTGACTTACAAGCAGTTTCTTTTTATTTGCCTACTTGGGTCCACTTACCTTCCGACAACGTTCTCTGAGAATTTTTTATCATGTGTAACTGTGCAAGTTATTGCTATTGACATTAAGGCCACATGATGTTTAAATCATTGGTTTGCTCCAATGAAGAACACCCCCGGCTTTTGTATAGTATACCACAAGTGATCACTAAATTCCAGAGTTCCTGTTCAGAAAGATATACTGATTCCCAATACATGCATTCCTTTGGCTGATGGCAGGTTCCAAGGATCAAAATAAAAATTTCGGAAAGAACCATACGTTTTTGCTCAAGAATATAAGAGTCAGCAGAAATATTTCATTAAGTAGAAAAGCTAACCATCAGCAGGATGATCTTTAAACATCTCCTTGGCAAACTCTGTCCTGTGTTTTTACAGTCTTGTTTGGCAGTCATTTTCCTTCCTAAATAGAATGTGCCTCTGATAAAGATGAAACAAGCTATTCTGGCTTTATTTTCTTCTCCATTAAGCTATTCCATCCAATAGTTTGATTATCATGATCAAGGATTAAACTTCCCATCCCTGGAAGTCTGCCAGATTCTGTACTTTCAATATCCCAATATGATATCCAGTCCAATAAAACTGGCCCTTGGATCATATCTTGCATGTTGACATGTCCCATAAATTCTTTCCATTTCTTTTTACCTACCTTTTCCAGGCAACATCCTTCTCCCACCACCATTTATCTTAGTTTAATCTGGGGTCATGCTGTATGAAGATCTCAGATGCATTTATGATGTTCATACATCTCAAATTCAAACTGAGAGCTACTCAAAAGAGAAGGGCACTTACATATGTTAATGTGATTGATTCTATTCCAGTGGATAACTCTTTAGCTTTACTTTGGCTTCAAAAGGATTAATCATACTTAGTGGGGATGTGGAGAGGGATGTTGACATTAATATATAATGTTGAATGTAACAAAGAAATTTAACTGCTCATATTAACGATTAACGTCACCTCTGCCAAACTTTTATGGAGTTGTCATTTAGGCTTTTGGTGAATTATTCACTCATCTGTTCTCTGCTCTTACTGGAATAAAAATTGTCAGAGGGAAAATGATGCTCTGATTTACATGACTTCTGCTACAAATGTTCAACCTTAAAGGTTTCCATGTGCAAAGCAGAGATTTCTACAAAAAGTGACTGAAAGATGAAGTGTTTTTCCACAAGGAATGATTATTGCATGGTTAAACTCACATACACATTATATTAGAGAAATCTGAAGGAAGGGCGAGATGCCAAATGTATAAAAATTACACATATGAATCATTGGGAAAAAAAAAGTCTGAAAGCAGATTTTGTCAGGTATTGTGGTTTTTATGTACAGAAGTATCTGAAGGCAATTCACAGAAAATGAAGTGATGCAAGCAATGGTGGCAGAGCTTTGGAAGTATATGCCATAGGTGCAACTGGTACATATCTTTTCCTACATTCAACGTATCTTGAATTCAATACAATGCATCGACAATACTTATTTCCTCCAGCAAACATTTCTGCAGCATCTGCCAACCCGAGCCGTCTGGTGCTTCCTTCTGCTATCTAAGCGGTCTACTTGATGGCAATACTAATAAATATTAAAATCATGGTACCCCTGTCTGACTCCAATCTACTTTTGCGTGCCAATTCAATGAGAAACATAATCCCTGTTCCCCAATCCAAATATTCCTAGCACTGTTTCTAGTAAACTCCAGTGCAACCATCAGCAATACTATTTCCCAATTGACCTTCAAGGCATCTTATTTCCCATAACATTCCCAGGTGAGTATGTAATAGGATCTTACCCCCTTTTAGCTGGACTTGCATATAACATCAATCAGTATCTTACCTATTGTTAAACAAGTTTGCTGCTATGTCCTCCTGCAAGATATATTTCTGAATATGTAGTTTAATGGCAGTTAGGAATTTGGTACAGACTGCTGTGTCACTGCCATCTGTGATGTAGAGACGAGTCAATAACCATTGTTTGGCATATATCATTGCTAACTTTGATAGTATTTAAAACACTTATTTGGCTGTATTCATAGGCATACGGTATGTCCTTGCATTTGAGCAAATGATGAATTGCAGTTCTTTGTGTAAGTTACATTCTGTTCTCTTCTATAAACATTTTACAAATTTAGTAAAACAACTTTAACTGAATAGAATTGGAGAAGATGCAACTGTCACAGTCATTATTGCCCCCCATTGAACCTCACGAACTTATAACTGGACTGACCTGACTGAAGCTCCATATTTTGATTTTCACCATATCCAGAATTTGCACTGCCTTCTCGAAAGTAAGTTAAAAAACTTGAACCAATGTTACCTCTTAAACCACACATTGATCTGTTCTTCAACACTCGATCTTAGAAACTGCCAAAATTATACTGCCTACTTCCTCAGAATGACATTATAATTCCCATTTGCCTCATCTAGCATCTGATAACAGGTACCAAGCTTGTAGCCATCAAAGTAGAGAGGAGATTCTGAGGAATAAGATGTACATGCATTTGGAAAAACAGGAGCTGATTTGAGATAGTCAGCATGGCTTAGTGCATGGGTGATCATGCCCATGAATTTGGTTCTTTTTTGAAGACATAACCAAGAAGGTCAAACAGGTCAAGGTGGTAGATGTAGTCTGTGTATATGTATATGTATATGCATATGTGTGTGTATAGAGTGAGTGAAGACTTAAGGGCTTCGGCTCAACGGGCTTAGGCGGAAACAGGCGAGGCGAGGGAGGTTTGGCATTCATTTTCTGTTGTTATTTGAGGAGAGGGGCAGTATGAGTGTGAGGGCAGTTTGCTGTTCTCGGTGTCGGATGTGGGAGGCCCTGGAGTCTACAAGCCTCCCGGACGTCTACATCTGCGCCAAGTGCATCGAGATGCAGCTCCTTAGGGACCGCGTTACGGAACTGGAGCTGCAGCTCGATGACCTTCGTCTGGTCAGGGAGAGTGAGGAGGTGATAGAGAGGAGCTGCAGGCAGGTGGTCACGCCGGGGCCACGGGAGGCAGACAAGTGGGTCACGGTTAGGAGGGGGAAGGGGAAAGGTCAGGTAATAGGGAGTACCCCGGTGGCTGTGCCCCTTAACAACAGGTACTCCTGTTTGAGTACTGTTGGGGGGGACAGCTTTCCCGGGAGAAGCGACAGTGGCCGTGCTTCTGGCACAGAGTCCGGCCCTGTAGCTCAGAAGGGTAGGGCAAGGAAGAGGAGGGCAGTTGTGATAGGGGACTCGATAGTAAGGGGGTCAGATAGGCGATTCTCTGGACGCAGTCCAGAGACCCGGATGGTAGTTTGCCTCCCTGGTGCCAGGGTCCGGGATATTTCTGATCGTGTCCAAGATATCCTGAAGTGGGAGGGTGAGGAGCCAGAGGTCATGGTACATATAGGTACCAATGACATAAGTAGGAAAAGGGATGAGGTCCTGAAAGGAGAATATAGGGAGCTAGGAAGGGAGCTGAGAAAAAGGACCGCAAAGGTAGTAATCTCGGGATTACTGCCTGTGCCACGCGACAGTGAGAGTAGGAATGCGATGAGGTGGAGGATAAATGCGTGGCTGAGGGATTGGAGCAGGGGGCAGGGATTCAAGTTTTTGGATCATTGGGACCTCTTTTGGTGCGGGCGCGACCTGTACAAAAAGGACGGGTTGCACTTGAATCCTAGGGGGACCAATATCCTGGCAGGGAGATTAGCGGGGGCTACTGAGGTGACTTTAAACTAGAATGGTTGGGGGGTGGGAATCAAATTAAAGAGGCTAGGCGTGAGGAGGTTAGTTCACTACAGGGGGATGGGAACCAGTGCAGAGAGGCAGAGGGGTGTAAAGTGAGGGTAGAAACAAAAAGTACTATGGAGAAAAGTAAAAGTGGCAGGCCGACAAATCCAGGGCAAGCATTAAAAAGGGCCACTTTTCAGCATAATTGTATAAGGGCTAAGAGAGTTGTAAAAGAGCGCCTGAAGGCTTTGTGTGTCAATGCAAGGAGCATTCGTAATAAGGTGGATGAATTGAAAGTGCAGATTGTTATTAATGATTATGATATAGTTGGGATCACAGAGACATGGCTCCAGGGTGACCAGGGATGGGAGCTCAACGTTCAGGGATATTCAATATTCAGGACGGATAGACATGAAGGAAGGGGAGGTGGGGTGGCGTTGCTGGTAAAAGAAGAGATTAACGCAATAGAAAGGAAGGACATAAGTCGGGAAGATGTGGAATCGATATGGGTAGAGCTGCGTAACACTAAGGGGCAGAAGACGCTGGTGGGAGTTGTGTACAGGCCACCTAACAGTAGTAGTGAGGTCGGAGATGGTATTAAACAGGAAATTAGAAATGTGTGCAATAAAGGAACAGCAGTTATAATGGGTGACTTCAATCTACATGTAGATTGGGTGAACCAAATTGGTAAAGGTGCTGAGGAAGAGGATTTCTTGGAATGTATGCAGGATGGTTTTTTGAACCAACATGTCGAGGAACCGACTAGAGAGCAGGCTATTCTGGACTGGGTTTTGAGCAATGAGGAAGGGTTAATTAGCAATCTTGTTGTGAGAGGCCCCTTGGGTAAGAGTGACCATAATATGGTGGAATTCTTCATTAAGATGGAGAGTGACATAGTTAACTCAGAAACAAAGGTTCTGAACTTAAAGAGGGGTAACTTTGAAGGTAGGAGATGTGAATTAGCTAAGATAGACTGGCAAATGACACTTAAAGGATTGACGGTGGATATGCAATGGCAAGCATTTAAAGGTTGCATGGATGAACTGCAACAAATGTTCATCCCAGTTTGGCAAAAGAATAAATCAAGGAAGGTAGTGCACCCGTGGCTGACAAGAGAAATTAGGGATAGTATCAATTCCAAAGAAGCAGCATACAAATTAGCCAGAGAAAGTGGCTCACCTGAGGACTGGGAGAAATTCAGAGTTCAGCAGAGGAGGACAAAGGGCTTAATTAGGAAGGGGAAAAAAGATTATGAGAGAAAACTGGCAGGCAACATAAAAACGGACTGTAAGAGCTTTTATAGGTATGTAAAAAAGAAAAGACTGGTAAAGACAAATGTAGGTCCCCTGCAGGCAGAAACAGGTGAGTTGATTATGGGGAGCAAGGACATGGCAGACCAATTGAATAATTACTTTGGTTCTGTCTTCACTAAGGAGGACATAAATAATCTTCCAGAAATAGTAGGGGACAGAGAGTCCAGTGAGATGGAGGAACTGAGCGAAATACATGTTAGTAGGGAAGTGGTGTTAGGTAAATTGAAGGGATTGAAGGCAGATAAATCCCCAGGGCCAGATGGTCTGCATCCCAGGGTGCTTAAGGAAGTAGCCCAAGAAATAGTGGATGCATTAGTGATAATTTTTCAAAACTCGTTAGATTCTGGACTAGTTCCTGAGGATTGGAGGGTGGCTAATGTAACTCCACTTTTTAAAAAAGGAGGGAGAGAGAAACCGGGGAATTATAGACCGGTTAGCCTAACGTCAGTGGTGGGGAAACTGCTGGAGTCAGTTATCAAGGATGTGATAACAGCACATTTGGAAAGCGGTGAAATGATCGGACAAAGTCAGCATGGATTTGTGAAAGGAAAATCATGTCTGACAAATCTCATAGAATTTTTTGAGGATGTAACTAGTAGAGTGGATAGGGGAGAACCAGTGGATGTGGTATATTTGGATTTTCAGAAGTCTTTTGACAAGGTCCCACACAGGAGATTAGTGTGCAAACTTAAAGCACACGGTATTGGGGGTAAGGTATTGGTGTGGGTGGAGAGTTGGTTAGCAGACAGGAAGCAAAGAGTGGGAATAAACGGGACCTTTTCAGAATGGCAGGCGGTGACTAGTGGGGTACCACAAGGCTCAGTGCTGGGACCCCAGTTGTTTACAATATATATTAATGACTTGGATGAGGGAATTAAATGCAGCATCTCCAAGTTTGCGGATGACACGAAGCTGGGTGGCAGTGTTAGCTGTGAGGAGGATGCTAAGAGGATGCAGGGTGACTTGGATAGGTTGGGTGAGTGGGCAAATTCATGGCAGATGCAATTTAATGTGGATAAATGTGAAGTTATCCACTTTGGTGGCAAAAATAGGAAAACAGATTATTATCTGAATGGTGGCCGATTAGGAAAAGGGGAGGTGCAACGTGACCTGGGTGTCATTATACACCAGTCATTGAAAGTGGGCATGCAGGTACAGCAGGCGGTGAGGAAGGCGAATGGTATGCTGGCATTTATAGCGAGAGGATTTGAGTACAGGAGCAGGGAGGTACTACTGCAGTTGTACAAGGCCTTGGTGAGACCGCACCTGGAGTATTGTGTGCAGTTTTGGTCCCCTAATCTGAGAAAAGACATCCTTGCCATAGAGGGAGTACAGAGAAGGTTCACCAGATTGATTCCTGGGATGGCAGGACTTTCATATGAAGAAAGAATGGATGAACTGGGCTTGTACTCGTTGGAATTTAGAAGATTGAGGGGGGATCTGATTGAAACGTATAAGATCCTAAAGGGATTGGACAGGCTAGATGTAGGAAGATTGTTCCCAATGTTGGGGAAGTCCAGAACGAGGGGTCACAGTTTGAGGATAGAGGGGAAGCCTTTTAGGACCGAGATGAGGAAAAACTTCTTCACACAGAGAGTGGTGAATCTGTGGAATTCTCTGCCACAGGAAACAGTTGAGGCCAGTTCATTGGCTATATTTAAGAGGGAGTTAGATATGGCCCTTGTGGTTACGGGGGTCAGGGGGTATGGAGGGAAGGCTGGGGCGGTGTTCTGAGTTGGATGATCAGCCATGATCATAATAAATGGCGGTGCAGGCTCGAAGGGCCGAATGGCCTACTCCTGCACCTATTTTCTATGTTTTCTATGTTTCTATATATGTGTATATATATATATAAGGCTTTTGATAAGGTTTAGTATGGTAGGCCATTTTGGAAAGTTGGATGATATGGTATCCAGGAAAAGCTAGTTAATTGGATACATAATTGGCTAGATGGTAGAAAACAGAGCATGATAGGGAATTTGATTTTTGGCCTATGGTTAGTAATCTGCCACAGCCATTGATATGAGGCTCAATTGCTATTTATCATCCAAATCATTGATTTAAACGAGAATGTACAAGGCATGGATGATTAGTTTGTAAATGTCACTAAAATAGGTGGTGTTGTTGACAGTGAAATACAGTTATCAAGATTTAAAAAGGGACCTTGACAAATGGAACTTATCGAATTAAATAGTGCAAAGTGGTGTAATTTGGGAAGACAATTAGGGTAGGAAATTCACTCTGAATGGTTTGGGCCTGGAGTGTGTTCTAAAATAATGAGACTCTGGAGTGCAAGTGCATGGATTCCTGTAAGTGGCATCTCAGGTAGTCAAGGTGTGAAGAAGGCTTTTGACATTCTGTCCTTCATCAGTCAGGGCACTAAGTATAGAAGTTGAGATGTTATGTTTCAGTTGTACAAGATATTAGTGAGGCAGCACCTGGAATTTTCCTGCACTACATTGATGACTGCATTGGTGCTGCTTCCTGCACCCATACCAAGCTCATTGACTTCCTCAACTTTGCCTCCAACTTCCCTCAAATTTACCTAGTCCATTTCTGGCAGCTCCCTCCCCTTTCTCAATCTCACTGTCTCTATTTCTGGAGACAACTTATCTACTGATGTCTATCAGGATGGACTCTTACAGCTACCTAGACTATACCCCTTCCCACCCTGTTACTTGTAAAAATGCCATCCCTTTCTCTCAATTCCTCCATCTCCACCGCACCTGGTCTCAGGATGAGGTTTTTCACTCAAGAATGAAAGGAGATGTCCCCCTTTTTCAAAGAAAGAAGCTTCCTTTCCTCCACCATCAACGCTGTCATCAACCGCATCTCTTCCATTTCACACATGTCTGCTCTTACCCCATCCTCCCGCCACCCTACCAGGGATAGAGTTCCTCTCATCCTCCAACCTGATGGCAGAAACATTGATTTTTTTGAACTTCCCTACCCCCCCACCTTCCCCATTCCCCATCTCCCTTTCCCCTCTCACCCTATCTGCTTACCCACCCTTCGCCTCCTTTTGGTATTCCTCCCCTTTTTCTTTCTTCCATGGCCTTCTGCCCTGTTCTATCAGACTCTCCCTTCTCCAGCCCTGTACCTCTTTCCCCAATCAACTTCCCAGCTCTTTACTTCATTCCTCCCCCTTCAGGTTTCACTTATCACTTTGTGTTTCTTTCTCCCCTCCCCTACCTTTCAAATCTACTCCTCGTCTTTTTTTTTCTAGTCTTGACGAAAGGACTCAGCCCAAATCGTCAACTGTACTTTTTTCCATAGATGCTGCCTGGCCTGCTGAGTTCCTCCAGCATTTTGTGTGTGTTGCCTGGAATATTGTGTTCATTTATAGTCACCCTACTATATGAAAGATGCTATTAAGCTGGAAGGATTGCAGAGGAGATGTATGAAGAACTTGAGGAACTGAATTAGGAGAGAGGTTGAGCAAGGTGGGATTTTATTCACAGAAGTCAAAGCAGAGAAATGTTGTTCTTTGACCATTCCTGACAAGCCTGACTGCACTCTTACATTTATGTTGTTTTTCTTTTTCCATTTGCATGTCTTTACACACATGTGACACTTTTTCAGATACCTTTTCACACAGGTGCTCTAAAAGCTTCTGGGGAGAGAGTTCCCAGAGACCCACAGTTAATGCTGTGAGAGGTGACTGTCTGAGTACATAAATCTTCCAGCTATTAATAGATCATCTATTTTTCGTGCAAAGTGATAGTATCAATCTGGTCTGCAAATTTCCTTGAACTAAATAACTTAGCCAGCATTGTCTGGTTTGATACAAGGCAATTAACGTAATCCCTCTTGTCTTACACCGCAGCTGTTGAGCAGTCAGCCCCATGCGTCTCGACAGCATCCTGCACTCCACAGACAGTATTATTTGTTTGAAAGCTGCCCTTTTAACTTCAGACTGATAAACGCACACAAAATCCTGGAGGAACTTTTCTCCTTGAAGATACGGAGAATGAGAGGTGACTTGACAGAGGTGTACAAGATAATGAGAGGCATTGATCGTGTGGATAGTCAGAGGCTTTTTCCCAGGGCTGAAATGGCTAGCACAAGAGGGCGCAGTTTTAAGGTGCTTGGAAGGAGCTACAGAGGAGATGTCAGGGGTAAGTTTTTTTACGCAGAGAGTGGTGAGTGCGTGGAATGGGCTGCCGGCAGCGGTGGTGGAGGCAGAAATGATAGGGTCTTTTAAGAGACTCCTGGATGGCTATATGGAGCTTAGAAAAATTGAGGGCTATGGGTAAAGCCTAGATAGTTCTAAGGTAGGGATATGTTCGGCACAGCTTTGTGGGCCAAAGGGCCTGTATTGTGCTGTATGTTTTTCTATGTTTCTATGTTTCTTACTCCTGCAGTCCTGCTTGAAGGGTCTCAGCCCAAAACGTCAACTGTACTTTTTTCCATCGATGCTGCTGGCCTGCTGAGTTCCTCCAGCATTTTGTGTGTGTTGCTTGGATTTCCAGGCATCTGCAGATTTTCTTTTGTTTGTAACTTCAGACTGATTATTGCTTGCCATTTGCATTAGGAACTGAATACTGACTCCCATTTATGATAAGAAGCTGAACAAAGAATATTGGTTGGAAGTTTAACTAACTCAAAAACAACTCTTTGATCACTGGAAGCTCACAGCTGTATGTTAGAAAGCTGCGCGAGTAGGTAAGAAGGGCTCCAAGCCCTCGACAGTGAAGATCCATCACACTACAGAAGCAGAGGACCATGAGCATGCAATCAGTGGCCACTTTATTAGGTACAGTTGGTACCTAATAAAGTGGCTATTGAGTGCATGTCACCATATACAAACCTGAGATTCATTTTCTTGCAGGCATTCAGAGTGAAAAACTACACACAAAGCCTGGCAAGCAACCCGTGTGTAAAAGAAGAAAAACTGTGCAAATACAAAGGAAAACAAATAACATAAGTAAATAAAAAGTACTGAGAACATGAGTTATATAGTCCTTGAAAGTGAGTCTGTGGGTTACCTTCAGTGATCAGCTCAGTGTTGTAGTGAGTTATCCACACTGTTCAGGAGCCTGATGTTTGAATTGTCCGATATGACAACACCCAAGAATTTAAAGTTTCTGACCTTTTCCACCTCAAATCCCTTAATGAGGACTGGCTCATGACCCCAAATTTCTTCGTCTGCAGTTAATAATCAGCTCTTTGGCTTTTCTGACTTTGAGTGAGAGTTTGTTGTTACAGCACCATCCAAACAGATTTCAATCTTCCTCCTGTATGCTGATTTCTCACCACCTTTGATTTGGCCATCAACAGTGGTGTCATCAGCAAACTCAAATATGGCATTGGAGCTGTACTTAGCCTCACAGCCATAAGTATAAAGCAAGTAGAGCAGGAGGCTAAGCCTGTGTGTCTGTGCTGATGGTGTGGAGGAGATGCTATTGTCAATCTGAACTGGCTGGAGTCTGCAAGTGAGGAAACTGAGGATCCAATTGCACATCGAGGTATTGAGGCCAATGTCTTGAAACGTATTGATTAGTTTTGAGGGGATAATGGTATTGAATGCTGAGCTGTAATCAATGAAGAACATTCTAATGTATGCACCTTCACTGTCCAGATAATATGCAGCCCACACAAAATACTAGAGGAATAAACAGACAATGTTTTGGGCCAAGACCCTTCTTCAGGAATATATATACATATTTATATAGCACCTTGTCTTCCCTCAGGACAACACAAAGCATCTCTTACCAACTAAACATTTTGAAGTTTACTCACTGGCACAGTGCAGAAACCGCTCAGTTTGGGGAGGGAATGCCACCACATTATATTATTAGTATTATTTTTATTATTATATATTTTTCTCAGCTCACGCTAAATCCTGAGGTAGAGACATAGGCAAGCACACACATTTCTCAATTGCTAGGAGCTTTCAGACTATTGTAGCGGTGTTTAGTGCTGTAGCTTCTGGAGATCTACTTAAATATTGTTGTGTAAGCCAGTTTGTTTTATGTATTATATAGTGCATTTGGGATGATACCAATTGTAGATATTACCAATGGGGCAATGTATACCCTGTTCATGTTCCACAGTCTTTCAATTTCCTTTTTTAATTCAGCATATTTCTGATGTTTTTCACTTACTGATTTCTGTATGTTATGTGTGTTTGGAATGGCTTATGTATTTAGTAAGATGTTCCTGCTTGTTTATCCTGTAATATTATATCTGGAAGGTTATTATGGATTACCCTATTCTATTATCCTAATAACGATTGGTCATAATATAATTTGTGGTATCTGACTCTAAAACTGAATCAGGCTTGTAATTATAGTAAGGTGTGATTTCCTTTATGAGTTTGTATGTTAAACCATGATTTTGGTGAATGATGTTTGCCACTTGATTGTGCCTGTGTAAGTAATTTCTTAAATTGCTACAGGATCCTGTAACATGTAGGACTGTTTCTGGTTTTACTTGGCGTTTTCCACACATATCATCTTGAATTTGTTGGTCTTTTATTATGTATTTTTGATTTTTTTTTGTGTTAACCACCTGTCCTGTTTTGCCTCAAGGAGCCCTTCTCTTCCTGGAAAGTGATCTCCAACTCTGCACCAGATGTTGGACACTTCCTTGTTGACATCCAGTCTGCTTAGATCGTGGTGAAGATGTTTTCCATGGAGGGTCATGCTCTTCTATTGGTTAACTTTGTCTTCAATAGTGATAATGTCTTCATTTTTCTGGGTTGTTCTCTCACTTAAGTTTAGTGGTGTATATTTTTTATCAGAATTGCCTATGCTCACATGGAGTGCTGAATCCTGTTTTCATTAATGAAAATATATCCTTAGAAGCTTTATCTGACTGTTGTGTAGACTTTTAATGTCTGTTATTCCTCTTCCCCCTTCAGTCATAGGTAGTGTTAATCTAAGTTATTCGAATGTACATAATGTTTGCTGAAATTTGTCATTTCAATTCTTATTTGTCTTTGTAAATTTTCGAGGACTGAGATATTATGCAAAAAGACTATGTTAACATAGGTATAGCGAAAGTGTTTATTGCCTTTGTTATATTTTTACTGTTGAGCTCTGTTTGACAGATTTTCTTAAGCCTTGAGGTAAATTCTGTCCAAAGTTTTTCCTTTGCCGCACTATGATCTATTTTCTTTCCTTCTTGACATCCCAGACACTTATATGTTTCATATTAATTCATCAGTTGTATCCTGCTGATCTGTTTTGTATTCTATTAGCTCTATTGCACCTTTTTTCATGTTTAATGTTCTGCATTTATCCAGTCCAAAGTTCATGTTTATACCTTTGAAAATACAGTAGTTCTACTATTTGAATTAATTGTAGCTTTACTGATGAAGGAGCATATAATGTCAAATCATCCATGTACAGAAGGTGTGATAAGGTACAGCTCATTTCATTTTTTCTGATTTGATACCCAATTTTTATTTGATTCAGTAATTAGGAAGCCAGTTTAAAGCTAGACGGAACCATAGTGGACTTAGAGTCACCTTGGAAAATGCCTCGGTGTATTTTAATAATGATGGTTGTTCTTTTTTGGTTGTTAATAGAGGAAATTATAAAATGCCAATGCTTCATTAGATGTTGGAGGAATTTCACAAGTATTGGGTGTAGTTTATATATATTAAGAAAGTCTTTTAACCATGAGTGTGGGACAGAGTTAAATTCCTTTTGGTAGTCAATATAGCAACATGGAAGTTTTCTGTTTTTATTGCTCCATTATTATTGCCATCATAATCCTCCTAATCATTATTATTATGTGCCTATGATGTGTTGCAGCACGTTTGCCATTGTACCCGTATGTTACATACTTATGTACATGACAATAAAGTCAACTTCACTTGACTTGAATATTCTATCCCATATTTATGGAGTTCTTTACTGTTTCATTTATATTCCACAGACATGACTTTAACTTCATAATAAGCAGCAGTGAAATGTTCTCCTTTTCATCTTTCAGGATAGTCAGAAGGTCATTTTTGCTTGAATATCATTTACATTAATATATGTGTTATAAAAACAGGCTCCAATTTTCCATAGTTTATAGTAAAATTCAATCCTCAAGAAAGGCATCTACTGCTGGCAAAACTCAATTAGGCAGATTCCAGTCAATTTGAGATAAGCTTCTCTCAGTGCAGAATGATCACAATCCAAACAGCCATGCAGTTCACAAAAAGACAAGAAATTTGAAAAAGGCCTGTCACATTGTCCTCTTGCAGTGTTTCTGATACCAGAAAAGAAATGCATGCAGAGGCATCAGTGTTACGACCTTTCAAAATGTCTTATCTCAAAGGAGGTCATGCAGATATATCATGCTGGAAGTACTGACCTCTGATTGCCGTCACATCACAGGACTTCATTCATCAGCTGTGTGCTTCCAACATCTTGCTTAAATTTGTCACATATTCCAACAAGTGAAGCAGGATAATTCCACAAGCAAGGCAAGTTCCAATAAAGACTTTTTAATTCAAATGCTTACAATGTAATGGACTAAAAAAAGTGCCAGCTGTGGTTGAAGCAACAGATCCAAAACATGTAACGTGTGCACTGAACTGTCAATGTGGGTCCTGGATCAGAGAGCAGATGTTGGAGTTCATGGCCACTGGATCTCAGGTATAAAACAGGCACAATACAGGAGGACATCAACTACATGCAGGTATTGATTCCACTACTTTTACTCAGTGGAGTGGATGTAACATCTTTGGAACACATCAGCTTTACCCAGCTCACTATTCTACATAATTTTCAAACAAAATTGTGATGCGTTTTTCTTTAGTATCAATGTTTCTATGGCACTAATTGAACAAGCTGTGTAAAAGCACACCCGACTTCCTGATCCCAAACAAGAGAAAATCTGCCGATGCTGGAAAGCCAAGCAACAAGCACAAAATACCGGAGGAACTCAGCAGGCCAGGTAGCATCTGTGGAAGAGGGTACATTTGAAGTTTCAGGCCGAGACCCTTCATCAGGAGTAGAGAAAAAAAATAAGGGGTCAAAGTTAGAAGTTTGGGGGAGGGGAGGAAGAAATACAAGGTGATAGGTGAAACATGCTGGGGGGGGGGGGGTACCTAACACTGACTCCTCATCTTTTTTTCTCCAATCCCGATAAAGGGTCTCGGCTCGAAACATCAATTATACTCACTTCAATACATGCTGCCTGGCCTGCCAAGTTCCTCCAGCATGTTGTGTTTGCTGCTACTTACTGATCCAGCTGTTTTCCAAAACATATTCAAGCAGTGTTGCTCTCATCAGCCTGTGGAAGTGCAACTGGTATCAGCTGTTGTCCCAAGATGGAGACATGGATCAAGGCGGAATTCTGGGGTTCTCCTGGATCATTTTGATTAAGCCCATACTAATTTCTATCGCATTGTCTTGCCTCCTACACTGGTATCTTTTTTCTTAGTGAAGGGTCTTGCTGAGAGCAGTTTTTTCCAAAACTATCCTTGCAAAAATTTATCAATTTTCTTCAATTTTATTATTTTCATCTGTTCTCTCTTAAGAAACTAGGAGGAAAGAGAGATACAATTCTGTGAAACCAGAATCTTGCAGATGCAGCGAAATGTGAGATATTGATTTGAGAATATATCAGAAATGAGAAAAGGGGGAAGATAAGAGTGAGATACAGCTTCACTGAGAAAATGACAAACTTCTGTGGATGAAGAAGACCTATTCAGAGACAGCCGGAGAAAGAATGAAAAAGAGAGATGACTGAGCAAGAGAAAGAGTTGCATTGATGCAAAGGTGAACAAAGAGAAACTGCTGAGAATCGGAAGAAAGAGAAGCACATTACACCCCATTGATTGTGAAGTAAAGTGATGTCATTGTGAGGGGGTAGAGCTTTCTCCCACTACAGGGGGTGGACAAGATGATTGTTCTCTGGCCTTATTGGGCTTATATTATAATTTGGTCTGTCGCCAGCTTCCACATCAGTAATGGTAATACATTAGTAATGTGACATTAGTCACATTTAAATGTTGGGCAGTATCTGTGCTGTTGTGATTTCAGAAGTTAGCTAATTTTTGGAAATTCTTCCAGTTTACAATGCCAAACATGCCACACAAAAAAATATCCCATTACCTTGTCATTTTTAAGGTTTGGGATTGAATCATGACCTGGGATGAATACTTCCCCGTTCTGCCAACTGCAAGGGTTCTAAGTTAAATTAGTTTAGGTAGGTTCACACGTTTCTAGTAGGCATGGACCCGCAAAAATCAATTGTGTACAACTTCTTTCTATATTGGCAAACTTATTTAGAATGAAATATGAAATTCAATCTCATTGGGGCATCAGTGACAAGGAATCAACTATTAATCATTTAACACAAGAATGGCAAAAGAGTTTAGAAATCTAAAGCCAAGGCATGGCGTGTATTTCCACTGAGGGAGAGGGGTGTATTAAATATAAAAATAGATGGCAACAAGAGAATTACAAGCATTACAAAAGCATCATTACTTTAAACTTTGTGACCACAATCAGCAAGTACATCAGAATAGAATTTGGAGTTCTTTCATCAAAATATCTCTCAGACTGAAGAACTTGCTTATTTAATTCTACAATAATGCACTCTTCACACTATTGAAAGTAATAGCCTACAATATTGACCTGATAATAAAACCAGAAATAAAGAGAATGAGGTTGCTTGGCAGTACAGTTTATTTATGACTAAAAATCTTCATTATGTATTGAACAATGCAAATTTGATCTTAATTTCCCATGAAATATGCAGTGAATCTCTATGAGGCTGCTTAACAAATCCTCATGAAGAAAGAGTTATGCATTTTCATTTAGGAAAGGCAATGGCATTGACACTTACATTCATGCTAACAATGCCAAGCATCTGGTTTGAGTACAAGATGGGCCAGGCACAGTGGCTGAGCTAGTAGAGCTACTGCTTTATAGGTCCAATTACAATCCGACTTCCTTTTCTCCCTATGACTGTTCGAGATTCTCCTGAGTGCTACAATTTCCTCCTACATCCCAAGGGTGTGTAGGTTGGTAGATTATGCTGAGTGTGGAGGTGAATGGTAGAACTGGAAACAGTTGCAGCGAATGTGGAAAGAATGAAAAGAAATTGGGATTAAAGCAACATTGATATAGACGGGTGATTAATAGCAGGCAGCTGATGGGCTAAAGGGTTTGTTTCCATGTTGTATGACTAAACAACTCACATATACAAAATAAAATGGCCAGGAGTGGCATCAGCCTGCATATGTGGTGAGTTATGTAAAATGAGATGAGTGGTAAAACAAAGCCTTACATTAGATTTGAATTCTAAATATATCAAGGTTTTTACCTTTCTCTTAATTTTGTTGTTTAATTGTAATACATAAATTATCCTATTTATCACCTATAGAAACAATGCCATCAAAAGTGCAAGGTGCACAGACACTAGCACATTACTGGGGGCATGTTCCGGGAGAAGACATAGTGTGCTATCAGATTTAATCTTATATTTATACTTAAGATAAATATATATATATTATATTTATGCTTCTGAATGAAATAAGATACAGTGTTTATTTTGGATCAAACCCACAGAACTATCACTGGAATTTCAGAAGTCTGTGAAATGTAATCAAATTCAACGTGCACAGTCCTTTTCTTTGCAACAGCATGTGCAACTCCAATCGACTGGAAGGGTTCTAAAGTCATTCTCAACAGCAGTAAAGCATTATTCAGTTACTTCTTTAAAAAGAATCTATTCAAAGGGCTGCCACCAGTTTGAGGGTCTGGATAAAACGTGTTTTGTCCTTTAATTTGTTGTAAGGTCAGCGACCTCAACACCAGCTCAGTAGGGACCCAGGAGACAAGATGCTATCCTGGTAATCATGCCTTGTGGTTTGTACAATCAGTAACACAGTTTGAAGTTAATCCTTTCTCCATTATGTGTTTGTTGCAAACTACAGCAAAATGGCATCCTTAACATTTCAATTGACATCGGCATGTTATAAGCAATAAGAAATCGACAACAAGACTTTCATCCCTAAAGAAGGAAACCACAATCATTTTTCTCACAAAATAATGCCTATCCCACATAAAACAACAGTTGCTTGGGTTGTGTAGTGACCCACCTTAGCAACAAACTGTTGCAAAGGAGGCAAAAGAATTGGTTCAATAATGATGACCAAAATCTAGCAGGTTCCTTTTAAATCACTGAGATGAAATCATTCCGTTCAAATAAACATTGATTTACACAAGCAAAATGCTCAAAAACCTCCATACACTAGTGAAAATTTTTAATTAAAAATATGCAGTTATAAGAACAATTCAACAAATGTTAATAATAGGCATACACAAAAAGTGAATTCAATTTATTTTCTGCGATATCTACAGACAGCTCATACAAATAACTTGTCCAATACTTAAAAGCACATGCTACACTTTAGCAGGAAGAAGGAAAAACTAGTAAAACATGTTCCATTTTTTAGTAGTACAACATGTTTTACTAGTTTTTCCTTCTTTCTGCTAAAGTGTAACAGGAACTCATGTTAAGTATCAGCTTTGATCAAAGGTAAATTAGCAGCCTGTCACTATTTTGGTTCCAAATGCTAATTTTTATTTTTTTTCTGATTTCCTTTGATTCTGGTTTCCTTAGTCTCTGCCATCTTCCATTTTTCTTCCCTATCATTTTGCTTTCCCTTCCTCTCCGATCAGCTGTCACTCAATTTTTCACATTGTGCATCTGGACAAGATAGGGTCAGTGAATGGTGCAAACAAGGGTGACATCCTTCAGATGGTCCACAAAACTACTTAATTCACTTCTTTTCCTTTCAAAGGTGGTGCCGCTACTATTGGAGCCTGTGATCTACATTTTGGTGGTGTGTTTTTGGGTAGATTGAACGGTCTGGCGCTTAGCCATCTCCGAGGGATTTCCGTGTGGTCTCGAGGGAAGCATGTGGCCTAGAGGCCAAGGAAACCGGAGACGAGGCACGAGCCCATAATCAACTCCATTTCTCACCGATCACGCCAATTAAAGAATCAAGGAAGATGGAAATCATCAAGGCAAGAGCAGAAGGCAGGTGGGTGTTCAGCACTGTCTACTAGCCTCTCACTCACTGCTACAGGAGGAAGGTGTCTGTATATGATTCCCTCTCTCTCTCTCTCCCCCTCTCTCTCTCTCCCTCTCCCTCTCTTAGAAAGTGGTGCCAGAGTGCTGGGTCTTGGGCAAGGTTTAATCAACGCGGTTTGTGGATTGAACTTGGGAGTCCATGTTATGACATGTTTCTGGTTTGTAGTCGCTCCTTTTTTGTTGCTATTTTGTGTGTTTTTGATCAGGGCCGGAAGTTGACAAACAATACAGAGCTAGATTGAACTGAATATGCCTGGGCTGGTTTGGTATTTTATATTCCATGGTTTTCGCTTGTTTTTTGCCATTTGGGTGACTTGCTCTTTCTTTTTTGCGGGTTGGGGGTTTTGATGTTTTTCTTTGAATGGGTTCCATGGTTTTCTTTCTTTGCTTCGTGGTTGTCTGTGGGAAGGCAAATCTAAGGGTTGTGTATTGCATACGTACTTGGATAATAAATGTACTTCGAATCATTTACTCACAAATTAGTGTCACTGTACATTTCACTCTTCCTTTATCTTGTTCTCATACAAGTTCCTTAGCTTGATATCTTAGTCAGTCATAGTCATCGAGGTGTACGACACAGTCACAGGTCCTTTGACCTTCAAATCCATACCATCCTTTTTTCATTAATCTACACTATCTCCTTTGCTTGCAAATCTTCTTTTCCAAGGACAACATCTTATGCAAGAGTCAGACCCAACGTGTCTCAGATCTAAGGTGGGACGGTTGAGATATGCTACATCATAGGCTAGGTGCTGTTTAGGATCCTAACACAGAGTCATAGGGTCATAGAGTAACCCAGCACAAAAACATGGTCTTTAGCTCAGCTTGTGCATCATATATAGGAGAGGTAAACGCTATAAGTGGATAAGGATTTGAAAGTATGGCGGGGGCTGGTGGGAAGCTGTCTAAATAATGGGAAACATGCTGGAGCAGAAGGGTATAGGATGTGTCCCTTTGATGTTGACACTCAAGGTGAAATGAGGAGTCACACTGGGGTAACGGGAGGGCATATAGAGGTGATGAAACGTAGCAGAAGACGCCAAAGTCAAGGATGGACAGGCAGTTAAATTGGAGAACGTTGACAGGGGAGGTCATGTAGGTGGATAAAATGCAACACAGGAGAAAATAAGTCATATTGGACAAAGGTACACTGAGAGTGGGCAGGATGAATCATTGGAGGCGAAGAGAAAGCACACTGGGAGGCAAGCAAGCCTGAGGGTCACAGTGCACATCAGAAAGTGAATGGAAGGTATACTGCAGAGATTCGTAATTCATTGACCTTAACTAGAGAACTTGCAACTGGTCGAGGCTCATACTGATTTCTTTAGCCATCTGTCCATTGGAATCAGACAAACTAAACTTTACTTCACCGTCCAACAAAACATGTATCTTTGAAATCTAATGAGAATCCATTTCTACAGATATGCTGATCCAAATATTCTGAAATTCCAAATTCTCACAACTAAAAAGGAAGGTTAAATGACAACACAGCTCCTACAAGGGATTTGGGTGAATGCACATGGTAGCTTTTCCACACTTAGCTCAGGTTACCCAATAATGGGCCACACTACCATATTCTGAAAAGTCTTAGCTCTCCTTATAAACAAAAATTCACATGATACTTGCAAGGCTAAAGTGATCAGTGTACACCATTCAACACAGACAATCTTATATTATCATGCTAATTGTAACATTGAGTGAGGTTTTGTAAGGAGTTCATCCCCTACATTTATTTCTTCATTATGTGCTGTGAAGACATGTCACATGGTGCAAAATGACAACTTAAAGGGTTAAAAACTGAGTATCTTAACAAGTCATATGACAATCAACTGGATTAACAAATTCCGCAGCATCAAGGGGTCAAGTCCTGTTCCCTTTATACTACACCGCAGGCAGTATTTTAGGGCATAGCAGACGCTAATCAGCTCAGCAGGATGTAGGCCAGTGCTGCGACAAGATTCAAAGTGGAAGAATTCCTCCACAGTGCTGGACGACACATGATGTCCCTATCAGTGCTGACTCCAGTACACAAATAAAACAAAATGCTCAGTGTTCACGAAGAATAGTATTTCAATGAACTTCTCATAAAATGCACCAAACCTCTATGCATCAATTTGGGTTGCAAAGATAAATGACATTTCAATGAATTTCTCACAAAATGCCTGTGTATTAATTTGGTCTGCCAACACTTTTGTTTGCTCAGTAAGTCATAAAACCACCAGGTTTCAAAAGCATCTACTGTTTCAATTAAACTTGAAGAGAAGACTAGTCAGCCCCACTCTCTAGAAAGATTTCTAAACCACTTATCATGATCTTCAGAAGATTGGAGTACTCTCACTTATGTTGAGAGCAAGCAACGCTTCTCCCCTCTATCCAACAGCAGCTCCTATTCCCCTCCCAAATCCAGCTGCTCTGCTCAACTTTCCGTTACTATTTCCAGCAATTCAGCATTTATCCAAAGAATAGTTTGTGTTTTCACTAGAAGGCCACTTTAGGAAAATTCACTGATACATGATTATTCTGGACTCCTTTGTATCTGTAACACCAACCTTTATCAATAAAATGTAACCTAAAAGCCAGGTGTCATCTTGAACTTGAGTACCATAACTCATCCCAGGAAAGACAACTAAACAATTTTTATACAATGTAGAACTCTTTCCACCTGCTCATCATTCCATTTTAGTTGGAAATTGACGGATGTAAGGTTAGGATAAGACCTACTACTTACCAACATGATGTTGGAGCACATCACAAGCTACCCAAAACAGGCAAATCAGAAAACTTATACACTCATTATTAAAATCAAGATTTTCTGGCAAGCATCAGCACTTATAGTTGCATCCATAACTGCCCTTGAGAAGGTACTCATGAACTACTGCAGACATTCTAGGAGTTACACCAACAATATTGTTGGAGAGGGAATTCCAAAACCTAAATCCAGATGTTGAAGAAATGACTTCATACCTACAAGTTAGGATGACATGTGAAAGGGATTCCCCAAGAGTAGATCCTCCAGGTTCTTTGTGCCAACTACCTGTGACTGTTTCTTGATGGTGGAAGTCACAGGATTGGAAATTACGGGTAGAATAGCCTAGGCAAGTAGTTGCAGATCATTTTGCATATGGCACACAGTACCATTACAGCATGTCAGAGGTGGAGGGAATGAATGTTTAGGGTGAATTGGTTGCCGATCAAATGAGCCGTTTTGACCTCAGAGGTGTAAGGGTACTTCGGCGTTTGAGCCCAACTGATCTGAGCACAAGGCAAATATTTCACCAATTTCTGGCTTGAGCTTTGAATAGGTGAGTCTCTTTTCACAGGACATTCAGCCTCTGACCTGCTCTTTGTAGCCACAGTACGTACAGGGATGGTCCAGTTGGGATAATAAGCAAGAGTAATCCTATTGAATGTCTGAAGTTAGTACTTAGAATCTTGCAGGAGATGGCCAGTTCCTGGCAAATGAATGTTGTTTGTCATTTATCAACAGATGTCTTAATGTTATACCATCTTGTTGTTTGTATGCATGGACTGCTTCATTTTCTGATCAACTGCGAACTATACATTGTGGAGTCTGTCTTCTGACCTTATTAGGGAAATGAGGTTGCTAACAAAACAACTGATCATGATTAGGCTGAGAACAGATTTTGAGGAACTCCGGTCCTGGAAATAGTACAGGTGGCCTCTAAAACCACAACAGTCCTCCTCTTCACAATGTGATACTCCAGCCATTGGGAAGTTTCCCCCTTGATGGCCACTTACTTCAACTTTTCCATAGCAATTCAACTCAGAATTTAATTCCAGAATTAAATTTATGTTTGGAGTCAGGCTGTGATTGTAATACATCTGGGAAAACCTAATCTGAACATTGGTGTGCAGATTTTTTGTGGGAAACTGTTGTTTGAAAGTATAGTCCGTTTGCTGATGATTGAGAGTAGATCAATTGGGTGGACGTAAGTTGATTAAATTTGACCTGCTCTGTATGATTATGATATACATGGACAATCTTTCGCATTGTAGGCAAGATGCCAGTATGATCCTGACTTGTGGAGCTGAGACAAGTGCAGCCAATTCCAGTACATGGCAGCTGCTACTCCAGGGATTTATTTTAAATACACAATTGGCCTGCATTGGCACAGTAGCACACTGGTTACCACAATGCTTCACAGCACCAGCTATAAGAATGGAGTTCAATTTCTGCTGCTGCCAGTAAGGGGTTTATAAGTTCTCCCCATCACTGTGTGGGTCTCCTCCTGGTGCTCCAGTTGACACCCACGTTCCAAGTACGTATGTGTTAGGACTAGTGAGTTGCAGGCATGCTATGTTGGTGCCAGAAGCATGGCGACACATGTAGGCTGCAGTGCACAATCCTCGCTGATTTGATTTGATGCAAAGTATGTATTTCACTGCATGTTTTGATGTGCCTGTGGTAAGTAAACCTAATCTCTCTAAAATCGCCCTTTAATTTGCATTGCCCACAGGACACTTATGCAGAAGCAAACTTGACAGAATTTACTCCTGTATCTTTACTGTGCAGATCCTGTTCTGCTGCTGGGAACCGGACTCAGATAGCGCACCTCAGAGTAATGTAGTTACTCCATTTCCAACATGGACTCCACTACCCTTTATCTTAGTCTGGCAGCTCCCAGTGCACTCTAAGCTTGTGATCCTTGCCTGAGCTATTACCCAGCATCCAATTGCTGAACATAACCTAACTAAACCCACTCATCACTGGCTTGACATAACTTCCCCACACACATCAGTCTGCTAATCCAAACCGCTATGCACCCCCCCACCACCATCACCACTATCCTTTCCATGCTTTGGCCTCAGACCCCAGTCCAACTACAAAGGGCCCTGTCCTCATGGATACCATTTGCCAGTGGACAATTCCCACACTGGCCACCAATACCAACCACCTAGCCAAATGCCAACGCTGATCCCAAACCTGGTTGTTCAGTTCACTGATTGGCTCCAACTTCTCTTTCTTATTCTCTATCTCTAATTTCTCTCTCCCTTGTGACTTTCTACACCTGGACTCGGCCTCAAACTTAATTTTCTTCTTAGACTCCACACTGATGAACCTTTAATTGTACAAATCCTTGTCAGTAATGAGAACGCCTTGGGCTTTACGTCCTGCTGAATTTCCCAGCAGCCCACTTTCTGCCAAATGGATCACCATCTCGGTATAAACTTACACCCCTAAACCTGAAAATGCTTTTCAATCTCTCAGCAAATGCTGTCATAAGAAAATTAGGGGAAAAATTGGTAAGAAAAAAAGTAAAAATAAAATAGCTGAAGATAATTTGAAAAAAATTGTGAATATCCGAGGAATAAAGCCTTGGAATATTTTTGAATACCAATCAATTAAGGCTTGCAACTACAAAAATAAATGGAGTTGAGTGAGCCCGTGTTACTCTCACAAGTTTTCTTTCCATTCAAAATGTTTTTCCAATTTAACTTTTCACAATGAACTCGTAATGGTTTTAAATGCAACTCTTGTGTATAAAGTTACTGAAATAATACTAAGTGAAAGCTGTAATTTTTTCCCCCTTAGAATTATGTATATTGGCTTCCATTACAAAATACTCCCAGGTCTTTACCTGGTAATATATCTTTCTACGAAGCAATGCAGTAGAATCAACATCAACTTTGCAGCTAATTGTAACCAAATAGGAAGTGCAATCGTTCTGTAAAAAAACGTCAACTCTATTGAGATTATTGAATCAATCTGGTATCCCCTTAAAGACAACATAAACACTACAGTTTCTCATAGCAACAGACAAAAAATAATATCCTTACACAAAATCTGAGCACAATTTGGAAAAAAATATAGAGAAGGGAGCCATAAAAGTAGCTTTTGTTGAAGACCATTATGAGGTACAGGCAGCTTTGGCACATGTGTCTGCTGGGCTAAATTATCTGCTAACACAAATAATCACATTGCAGGGACCACACTGCTCTGGCGCCAGAGAAATGAGGGGGAGGACCAGTCGTACACTGCAATAGCAGGTGGCAATCCAACACTGGCCCACGCAGGATATGGAAATATTCTACAGAAAATATCAATGATCCCCTCTTTTCAAAAGAAAAATATCATAGTTGCCAGTGATTGCATTACAGTTTAAGAGACTGCTGGAAGTTAGAATTGAAAGTTTAATGCTGACAATGTCAATTTTAAAAAAGATCTTTGAATAAACCTTGTTTGCTGTTGATCAAACAACCTGAAAAGCATCTAAGAAACATCTGGCAAACAACCTGAAACAACATAATAAATTTCACTTAATCTGGTGCCCAGAACCTTTTTTTTCTGTTCTCTTCTCAAACAGCCATCATTGTTACTTAAGGTCTTCATTAAGCCTTTTTAAGGGCTGTAAAACTTGAAGAGGATTACATGGATTACTGAGCCTGTCTATCTGTCAAAGCTATAGGTTACTGATGATCTTTACCTATTGTCATAAAACTATCATTACTCTATTGGATAAAGTAAGTAAAAAAAGTAGAATATATTATTGAAGTATTGTTTACTCAGGATACAGTACATCAATTTATAGACTTTTACATTTTACACTAAGCCTAATAATGCAGTTAAAATGAACACTAAATAGCAAGACTTTAGCCATCATGTAAAAGACTTACATACAATTATGCCAGTTATGGTGTTTCTGTTTTCCAAAGTACTCCTGAGAGGCAACAAGGGGCAAAGATAAACATTGCAGACAGAAGTACGCAAGAGGGAACATATATTTCATTTTAAAGTACATTAAATTATATTTTTAAAATGCCTAATCATGGATTAGGCACTGCCTTGAAGAAACATAACCTCAGGATGTATTTACCAAACTTGTCCCTGGCACTTGATAATAATGTGATGTGTTTCTTTCTTTCAAGAAAAAGTAACCACCTTAATATAAGAATTATAGACTTATACAAATTTACTTATTATTCATCAACCTCAAAGCAAAGAACAGAATAATCAATAATATAGAATTCAGAGGTGAACGGAAGGAATCTTGTTCAGAAAGGGATTATGGAATGTACATATATGACTAATTCACAGGTACAAGTAAGGTTAACTTGTTTCAACATTAAATTGAAATAAAAGTGGCAAACTCCATATCAAAAATGTTCCTTTAAGTTCCAGTTTGATCAGAATTTATGTAGTTACTGTGCCAGAGAAAAATATAAGCAGTAGATTGTGACAAACAGGAATTATACACAAACACATTGCTTCAATGGTATATTTAAAACAAACTCAGTTGGTGGATGGAAGCAGAGAACAAAGAATTAAACTTCATTCTTGTGATTACAGCATAATACAGTAGAGAAGAAGGACTTCTGGTCCATTAGATCCATGATGACACCTAGATGAACAATCTCATTAATCCCTGTATTTTGTCAGTTTTTTCATGTATTTCCTATGTAGTTACTTACATGTAAGGAACAGTGAGAATATTTTTTATACAATGCAAAGGTAACATTAACATTGACATTAGAATGTAAGAGAACTATGCACTGAAGTTTTCTTTCTACACTTAATATGCCAAATATAACCAAAATTAATAATTACTAGCAACATGCACAAAGCGCTGAAGGAATGCAGCAGGCTAGGCAGTGTCGATGGAAAAAGTAGTCAATGTTTTAATCTGGAACCCTTGTTGCTCAGATTTCCAGCATCTGCAGATTTTCTCTTGTTTGTGAATCAATTAGATTATTCTCACACAAAATCACTTATTATTTTAACTACCCAATATCCCTTTGAAATTATAATAATGTTATATTTTTATGAATTTATAATTCAAATATATATTTTTTCCTTTAAGTATTATTAAACAGGTTTTGTTTTGCTAGTTATCCAATAGAGTTTCTAATGTCATCAGTTCTATGGTTGTGCATTGGTTTTTACAATATGTAACAGAAGTTCACAAAATTAAATAAACCATGTTATGAAATTGTTAATAATGACCTGTATTGTAACTTTGCATTTACTTAAGCACATTTGAAACCTTATTTTACTCTTATTATTTGTAGGGCAAGGCCTAGTCATTAGCATTAGAAATTAAGCAGAACTTGAATGTTTCTTATGTGGGAAGGAAGCAATCACTGTTCAGATTTCACTGCAAAGGATGGTAAAAGGCAGCAGCTCCCTCTGCTGTCTGCAACCAACATTATCAAAAACTTCTAACTTCATCAAATGGAACAACAGTCACAAATCTTAGCATATATGAAATAGTATGGGTCACACACATATTTGTCCATTTGTTTTGGTGAAGCTGATTAGAATTGCTATGAATACGTTTTCAGAATTTAAGAGAGTTTGTGCTTTAGTTTATTTTTCATTTTAGTTCAGGTTTATTTTGAAGCCTTAAATTGAATCATTTGGAATCAATACTGGATTCACATTATTACTTTTTGGACACTTTTGATAAAGTAGTATATACCTAGACTTTGTTAAATTGCAGGATTATGATAATCCCTTAGTATAAACACAACCATGAAGCAGAACGAATGAAAATTCTTAATACAGATTGCAAATATCTTCTCTCTTTACAATAACAATTTGAATTGAAAAGCTTCCTATTTCAGTACATCAAAGTGACATGCTCTTTAAATTGTATCTTATATTTTTGTCATAGAAGAGAAATGCTAAGGCTAAGATGTTTTATTTTCAAAGCAGGAAATAAAAGATTATATTGTTCCTTAATGAAATACACTCAAATATTTACAAAATCCTGCAAACAAATATGGGTGAATATTCATCGCAGTTCAGTGCCGTGTTACCTAATTTCAGTGCCAGGTGACAGCATAGATTATTCAATTGGCTGCCTGTCCAAATCAGGTAAAAGGGAAATTTACCAATGCACCTTGATCATTATCTAGCTTCGTTGAGCATCTCTGTGCCATCTGCCACAAATGGAACTTTCCAGTGGCCAAACATTTTAATTCCCATTCCAACATGTCGGTCCATGGCCTCCTCTTCTGCCAAGAGGAGGCCACACTCAGGATAAAGGAGAATCACCTTATATTCTATCTGGGTACCCTCTAACCTGTTGGCATGAATATTGATTTCTCCTTCCGGTAAACAATTCCTCCCCCCCCCCCCATTTCCCACTCTGACCTTTTACTTCTTCTCAGCTGCCTATTACTTCCTCCTGAGTCCCCTCCTCCTCCCCTTTCTCCCATGGTCCACTCTCCTTTCCTATCAGATTCCTTCTTCTCCAGCCCTTGACCTTCCCCACCCACCTGGCTTCACCTATCACCCAGCCAACTTCTCCTTCCCCCAACTGTTTATTCTGGCATCTTCCCCCTTCCTTCTCAGTCCTGAAGAAGGGGCTCAACCCAAATCGTTGGCTGTTTATTTCTTTTCCATAGATGTTGCCAGACCGGCTGAGTTCCTCCAGGGTTTTGTGTGTGTTGCATTATCTAGCAATGTCTGTTAAATATTAAACACCGATTCGTAGACACTGTGATGCAGCCAGTGGAGGCACTGCCTCACAGCAGCAGAAAAACAGTTTTGAGCCTAAGCTCAAGCACTTCAAGCACAGTTTGCATGCACTCCCTGTGACCCTATGGGTGTTTCACTTTCCTCACACTTCCCAAAGCTACCAGGTCGGTATAGTTAATTGGTCGCTGTAATTTGGCCATAGAGTGTAGCTTAGCGCAATTGATGAGAACATGGGGAGAATAAAAATGGGATTAATGTAGTAGTATTGTAAATTGGTGATTGGTGGTCTGCATGGACTTGATGGACTGAAGTGCCAGCTTCCATATATCTCTATGATTCTCTATTTCAAATTTGTTTCCTCTCACATCAAGATTTCTACTGATGATGCCCTTGCCAGAAGTAACACTTGAAATGTAAACCATTGTATGGAAGTTTCTTAAATTTGTCAAGATTGATCAAAGTACTGAGAGGGTGAAATGGCAAGGGGATAAATCCTGTCCTTTCTACTTTTTACTATATCCAATATTATTAAATATCTGGGGACTTTCTGATGCATTTTCTTCAGGTTCTACTTCTTAGTATTTTACATCTCTCAAGAAGTTCAGTGTGTTAGAAACGATCCCATTGTTTTACATGGTTTGGGACAAGACCTCTTCTATATCATAGTTACATGAGCTAAAGAGATTACAGTACATGTAAATGTCCCTAAGCACTTACAAGCATATAGTATATCTGATATGAATTTTATGTGCATTTTTCATTTCTTAGATACTTACATGGGAGCCTTGCTGTTTATTATGAGACATTTAATTGATATTTGATAGTCAATCAACTAATTTACACTGTTCTGAAGAATATTTGAAGCACATACTTTACTTACGTTCCACCTGAAACAATATCAGCTATATCGCAAATATATTTAGATCAAATGGATTCATTTTTGACCAATCTTTGGTTTACAAATTTTGTGACCTAGTTAAAGAACTAGAGGTTTTCTGTTGTTTACAACAAATTATCCATTTGCCTTCAATCTTCATATATTAATTGGTGTTTATGTTCTCACCCAGTGTTTATGTCAAAATTGTCTTTGATTAAAAGCTACAATTGTTGAACATACATGATACATTTAATTCCTATTATATTGTCGTAAATTGTATGCTTTTTAAAAATGAAAAGAGGTACTTATTCAGGGATCAGAATTATCAGTTTGTTTAAGGATCTGTCATATTGCCTTTTTCAAACCTTATTGATTTGATACTGTAAGGTTTTTTTATTCCTAAATTAATTGCAACTATGTACTTTGGCAAATAGTTGAAAATATTTCTAGGCCTCATTTAGATTTCTATTTTTAGATGGTGTTTAAACCAATAAAAAAACAATCATGCATAATACTAGTGTAGAAGTATCCCAAACTATGGTCCATGATTTATTTCCAATCCCAATGGCAGCTCTGTTTAATAGGTAATAGTTCAGTCCTGTTTGATCTTATACTCCGTACACACTAGGCTGATTTTAAATCCAGTTAAAATATACTGGTTTACAATTGAAGATGTAAGAAAACTCATTTAACCCTAACATGTGGTCCATAAGACTTTACGATGTGCACATTTCTGGTTTGCATTACATTCTAAAAGGCATAAAATTGTAATTTACAAAGCATTGGATTTTATGTTGAGAAACAAAGCAATGATTATAGCTGCCAAACAATGTATTAGTGATCACTTTAGCAAGGACTGGTTACTTCCCATGCTGGTTCCTGTTAGGTATCTGCTATAAAAGATCCCAGCAATGGTAAAGTCTTCAACGTGCCTGGCAGATAGCAAATCAGGAAGCACTTGCTCAGAATCCATTCAGGCAGAGAAATTATATATCCTGTATTAGAGGTTTATTTACAAAATCACCGCACTATTTACATGACCTTTCTCTAAGCTACTGCTACAAAATTGAACATCTGTGAAACTCTTACATTGTTTGAGACAAGGCATCTACTGCACAATAGGATTGCAACAGATACATGCATATTGATAATTGAACGTCCTTTATTTTACAAAGGCCATAATGAAATACAAAACTCTCAGGTGATGGTGAGGCACACAGGACTGAAGGAGATTGGCTGGTTGAGTGGTGTCGCAACAACAACCATGTACTCAATGTCGGTAAGAGCAAAGAACTGATTGTGGACTTCAGGAAGGGAAAGTTGAAAGAACACACATTAGTCCTCATCATGAGGTCAGCCATGGAAAGGGTGAACAGTTTCAAGTTCCTGGATGTCAACATCTCTGAAGATTTATCCAGGGCCTAACCTATTGATACAATTATGAAGAAGACACACCAGTGGCAATATTTCATTAGTAGTTGAGAAGATTCCGTATGTCACCAAAGATTCCAGCAAATTTCTACAGATGTAACATGGAAAACATTTTAACTGGTTGCATCACTGTCTGGTATGGAGGAACCAGTGCACAGTTTTGGATAAAACAGCAGAAGGTGGTAAACTCAGCCAACCTGCCAGCTCCATCATGGGCACTAGCCTCCCCAGTATTGACGACCCCTTCAATAGTTGATGCCACATGAAGTCATTGTCCATCATTAAGGGTCCCACCATCCAGGATATGTGCTCATCTCATTACGACTATCAGAGAGGAGGTACAGGAGTCTGAGTGCACACACTCAACACTTTAAGAATGGCTTCTTCCTTTCCTTCATCATATTTCTGAACAGTCCATGAACCCATGCACACTACCTCACTATTTTTGCTCTCTTTTTTGCACTAATTTATACATATTTTTATTGTAATGTATGGACTATTTTATGAGCACTGCCACAAAACTAGTTTCACAACGTTTCAATGATTATAAACCTGATTCAGATTCTGACTGTTGTGACCATGACTAAGTCATTGGAAAAACTGGTGAAGTTGTGGATCTGAAAGACTTTATTCATCATGGAAACCATTCTCTTGGAAACCATCTTGGTAGAGTCCCACTAACTCAAAAGCACATCACATTTTTGCACCCTTAAAATCAAAGGTAACAGTAGATGATTCGATCCAATTCATTAGTTACAATGATTATTGATTATTTCAGTACTTTGAGTTGACAATGCTTCCTTTTAATTGCAAATCCACAGTAGGAGACACCTCTGAATGTTCAAATACCTTTTTTTGGGATAAACTAATTTGCAAGCTTCCTTGAACTTGTTTACAATGTGCAAATTACTAAACCCATAGCTGCTTGGATTGAGGCAGGCCAATTAACATAGCCTCATTGTCTTAACATTTGGCTGATGAATATGCAAATCATTACTCTAAGGCTACGTCTACACTACGCCGGATAATTTTGAAAATGCCGGTTTCGAGTAAAAACGACAGGCGTCCACACTAAGCAATTTTCAAAATATCTCCGTCCACATTAGGTGGATAGTTGGGCGAATCTCCTCCTACTGGGCATGCGCAGGACACACAGAAAACAAGCAAAGAGGAAACGGTATACTTGGTGCGCGTTTGTCCAGTTACAGAGTAGAAAAACTTTAAAGGAATTGTTCTTGGCTCTCGCGCAGGAGGACTTAAAACTAAAAAAAAAACAAATACTGGAGCGTATGGAGGCAACCAACAGGGAGTTCACGGACAGTATGACCCGGCTGACGACGAACATTGAAAAACTGACTAACTCTGTTGCATTAATAAAGCACCTTGTTAAATGTACTGTATAAAACATGTCTGCATCAGTGTTATCTTGTATTTCCATACAATGTTACATTAGGCTGTTACACATCTATTGTCAGAGAAGTACTTGTATAAATAGGTAAACCACCTTCATACAAGCAAGGACAGAAAACGGGGCAAAGTGAGTATACTTATTTATTCAGTAAGCTGTGGGTCAAAGTATTTGGTGAGTACATTTCTAACTCTTCTGGCTTCAGTCTCGTTGCCGTCTGTTCTGAAATTGTTAGGTTATGTGGGGGGTTGCGTTCAAGAAAATAACGAAATGCCGCGCTGCGGCCATCTGTTCCAGCACGTCATGGCAGCGTTTTTAAGTAGTCAAAAAAACTCACTTTACAATTCAACTTTCACGCCATTCACACCGACTGCGCATTATAACAACCGTTCGGCAGTGCTTGCGCAGTACCAAGCAGAAAAAGCATTGTTGTTGTGGTGTTGTCATGACAGCGTTTTTAAATCTCTCCATTTACCCCGTACACACTACAACGGATATTAGACGTTTTCAGATTTATTCACTCTGGAGACCGTTTCTGAAAATCTCCGTTTTCGGGGGATGAAAACACCGCTTTAGTGTGGACAGAGGGTCGAAACGAAGAGAAAAAAGCTTCATTTTCAAAATTATCCGGTGTAGTGTGGACGTAGCCTAAGTCTGTCAGCCAGCCTGTGCTCCACAGTCAGATTGTTTATTTGCGAAGATGTGCTTTTAACTTCAATTTATTGCTTGCAATTTTCAATTTACATTAAGATCTGAAGATTGGTTCTTGCTTGAATTAATATCTGCTATATTTACATGACTCTAGAATACCCTGTAACATGGATTTTGAACCTGCGGCATTCAGGAGGCCTCTACAACAGGTAGTTAAAGCTGCCCAACAGATCACCAGCACACCACCATCCAGGACATAATATACAGAAGGGTGCCATAAAAAGCCCAGTAATATCATGAAGGATCCCACCCACCCTTCTCATGGACTGTTTGGCCACTCCCATCAGGGAAAAGGCTACACAGCATCCACATCAGGGCCACCAAACTCAAAAACAGTCACCTTCCCCAAGACATCAGGCTGATCAACAGTTCTACCCATTAACTCACCCCTCTACACTCCCCAAGACCTGTATTTTATCATTTCCTGTCAGAGTCGTGTTATGTTTAGGTACTCCCATACCTAATGCCACATACATACTGTCCATCTATGTACTTAAGCCAATCTTACGTATTTATTGTGTTCTTTAAGCTTACTGTATTTTTATGTTGCATTGGATCTGAATCATTTCAGTCTCCTTTACACCTATATTCTGATGAATGACAATATGGAATCTTGAATGAACAGTTTTTGGAGTTTTTCTGATCTCCCTGCATGTTTATGTGTCAAATCTATTTGTTATGTTACTTGGTTGTGAATTTGAAGGTTATTTCTTCACACTTGCTTATATTTAACATTTTAACCCCTGAAGTCTGTATTAGATCCAACTCTGTAACAACTTCATTTTAGGATTCAACATCCGGACTTGGTTCAATTTTAGATGAGATAATTCAGAGTCATAAAGTCAGAGGGTTCTGGATAATTTTGTCCCTTCAAGCAGGAAGAAAATGATAGGATGAAGGAACCATGGTTGTCAAGAGATTTGGAACATCTAGTCAAGAGATAGGAAGAAGGTTGAGGAAGTAAGGATCAGATAAGATACTAGACAGTTACAAAGTAGCCAGGAAGGAGCTTAAGAATAGACTTAGGAGAAGTAGAAGGGGGATATGAAACAGCCTTGGTAAGAAGGATTAAGAAAAAACCAAAGGTATTCTATATGTACTGAAAACAGGAGGGTGACAAGAGTAAAGGTAGGACCAATCGGGGATAAAAGAGGAAACATGTTCCTTATTGGAGGAGGTAAGGGAGATCCTTAATGAATATTTTACTTCAATATTCACCAGTGAGAGGGACCTTGAAGAATGCGAGGACAGCGTAAAGCAGACTGATACGCTGCAACATGTTGATGGATATGCTTTTTGAAAAATATTAGGGTAGGTAAGTCCTTGGGGCCAGATACAATACACTGCAGATTACTCCTGAAGGCATGGAAAGAGATTGCTGTGCCATTGCATGATCTTTGAATCCTCACTGGCCACAAGAGTAGTAGAAGAAGATTGGAGTGTGGCAAATGTTATTCCTTTGCTCAAGAAGGGTAACAAGGAATACCCTAGGAATTATAGACCAGTAAGTCTTATTCCAGTGGTGGATAAACTGTTGGACAGGATTCCTGAGACAGGATTTATGAGCTTTTGGAGAAGCAGAGTTTGATTTGGGATAGTGAAGATGTGTTTGAGAGAGGCAGGTCACGCCTCACACCCTACAAAATTCTTTGATGAAGTGAGAAAGCAAGTTGATGAAGGTAGAGTGGTAGTTATGGTGTATGTGGATTTTAGTAAGGCATTTGACAAGGTTCTATGTAGTAGGCTTGTCAAAAAGTCTGAAGGCATGGGATACAAGGAAACTTGGACCAACGTCTGGGCATCCTTGAAGAGGATGAATCCATGAAAGCATCTGGCACAGACAGTGTATCTGGCTGAATACTAAAGATCTGTATAGACAAACTAGCTGGAGCACCTATGGACACATTCAATCTCTCACTACAGCGGTATGATGTTCCCACCAACTTCAAAAAGTCATCTGTTGTACTTGCTCCCAAGAAAAGCCCAGTGACTTGCCTCAGTGACTACTGTCTGGTGACACTTGCATCAACCATAATGAAGGTCTTTATGAGGTTGGTTATAGTGAAAACTAACTCCTCAGAGATGACTTTGATCTGCTCTAATTTGCCTTCTGTCACAAAAGTCAAAAGGAGGTGTGAGTTCTCTCGCTCTTCATTGTGCTCTAAACCATATGGCCAATCGGAGCTTGTATGTCAAGTGCTGTTCATCCCTGCAGCTTGGCATTCAACACAATTATCCTATCCAAACTCATCACCTAGCATCAAGACATGGGCCTCCGTACCACCCTCTACAACAGGGTACCCGAATTCCACATCGGCAGATCTCAACCAGTGAGCATTGACAACATCACCGCCTTATTGATTATCACCACAGGTGCACCTCAGGTGTGCTGGGCCCCTGCTCTATTCTCTATACACTCGCTAAGCACAGCTCCAATTCCATCTTCAAATTGCCAATGACATTACTGTTGCTGGATGGCTCACAGGTGGCAATGAGTCAGTTTAATCGAGTGAGATCAGTCACATAGCTTCTCACACGTCGTCAACAATATTAAAGAGCTAATTGTTGAGTTCGGGCGGGTGGGAAGAAGGAGAGTGAGCAGTCTTCATTGGTCAGCAGAATTAAAATTCTTGAATGTCAGCATATCCGATGACTTAATATAAGATTAGCTTTATTTGTCAAAGGTACATCAAAATATCCAGTGAAATGCATTGATTACATCAGCAACCAGCATGCCCACATCTCACTAGCCCTGTATGTCTTTGAATGTGGGAGGAAACCCTCATAGTGACAGGGAAAATGTACAAATTCCTTACACACAGTGGCAGGAATTGAACCGCAATCTCTGGCACTGTAAAGCTTTATGCTAACTGCTGCACTGCTGCGCCACCCTGTTCGGGCCCAGCTCATAGGTGCAATCATAAGAAAAGCATACCTGCATCTTTACTTCCTTAGGAGGTTAAGGAATTCAGCTCATGACAGAACACTCAAGTAAATTTCTACAGAGGTATTGTTGAAACTATCCTGACTGGTTTTATTATGGCCTGGAATCGCAATTTGAATGTGCAGGAAAATAAGAAGTTGCAGATATCAGTGTAGGCTCTTTCCAATATCACGAGCGCATCCCTCCCTACCATTGGTAGCATCTACAGGAAGAATTGCCTCTAGAAGGCAACATCCACCACCTAAGATTCCATTATCTGGGCCATGCCACCCTCTTACAGCCACCATTGGGGAGGAAGCACAAAAGCCTTAAGTCCCACACCACCAGGTTTTAGAACAGGTACTTCCCTTCAACTATATGGTTCTTAAACCAACCAGCAGAACCCTAATTACTGCAGTTCAGCAACACTATCACTAAAATACACTTTTCTTTTATCTAATTGTTTTCTTGGAAAAATTATCCATAATTAATGTCTTTTTTTTCTTGTGAATGCTCACTACATAATGCAATGCCACTGTGATGCTGCAATGTGCATAATTACTTGTGCTTAAGATAATATATTCAACTTTGACTTTAAAATCAATACTGCACCTAGAGATACTAGAATGCTCAGATTGTAAATACTTATGAACGTCACTGTTAGTGGATCCATGACCAATCTGCACAATAAATAGCACTAATGTAGACCATTTAGCCAGTATTTATACTCTACTTGCACCTGCCCCTCATCAGACTCAAATTACATAATATCCCATTCCATTTCACTCATACGTTTATCAGGCCTGCCCTGAGATACTATTTTGTTATTCTTTTCAAAGATATAATATGATTACAAATTCATGCTCTGGGTGAAATATTTTCTTCTGAATTTTGTTTTCAGCTCTCCCCACAAGCGGAGATAAAAGGAGCTTGACAGGTGAGGACCAGCAGCTCCTTATTCTGTTCTGCCATATAATAAAAATGTGAGCAATCTGATCTTTGGTCTCAACTGCAATTTGGAATTGAATTGGAAATGGTTCATTATTGTTAGATGTACCAAGGTACCGTAACAAACCTTGTCTTTCATGCTCTTTATACAAATGAAATCATTAAACAGTGCATTAAGGTAGCCCAAAATAAAGCCATATCAGAATGCAGAATAAAGTGCAACAGCTACAGAGAAAGTATGGTGCAGATAGACAATAAGGTGCAAGATCATAACCAAATAGATTGCAAAAACCAGAATGCATCTTCTCATACTAGTGAAAATTTAATAATCTTCCATAACTTCAATTCCCTTGTAGTCCAATAATTTAACAATCTCAGCGTGATCCTTGGAGGACCAATCTGTTTTAAGACACACCTTTTACCCATAATCTCTGTTTTCTGGTAATGAAGCAGCTCTTCTCCATTCTCCTTCTTTTACTCCAACCATAAGCTTTCACGTACATTAATTTATAATGAAGCTTCACAAAGTCCTGCCTTAATTGCACTGTTCTCCATTACCCCAGTGTTGCCAAACAAAGCTGCCACTTTTTGAAATTCACATTTAATGTTCTTTTCATCTTTATTTTCCTGAAGTTCCCATGTTCCCAAGCCTCAGTGCCCTCAATTGCCCAGTCTAACCCTTCTTCAGTCTCCTAATCAGCAACAGACTCAACCCCCTAATTCCTACTTCCAGGCCTGTACCCACTTCTTTTCCTCCCCCAATTATGTTGTCTGTAGCCTTTATTTTATTCACATTACTCAACGCATAGCAAGTCAACAGGTACAGGCCTTCCTGACTCTGTTCCCTACAATTGGAAGAAATCTCAACCTATCTAAATGTCAAATACATAACCAGAGGGAAGATCCTTCCCACATAAAGTGTTCAATACCTGTTCTTTTCTGAGATAACCTGAGATTCACATCTGATAAAAGTGGCAAAGCAGCTCACCTTATCCAGTACCATCTTAATAATAAATGAATGTTGTAGTTTTTCATATATTTCTTTCCATCTTCTCTTTCAAAATCCCAGGATTGCATCCTTTTCTTTATTTTAAGAGTGGTTATATTGTTTCTAATCTCTACTTCTGATGTTAGATTACCTAATCTGGCAAAAGTCAAAATGCTATTATTTTATGTTTGCACCATTCCTAACCCTATTCTGTTCCAAGCCATCATGGATTATTACCATAGACTTCATTTGCTTACATGCCGGAGCACATTACTATTTTGTGTTTTGCTCCTTAATAATTATTTAGTTTCATAATTTATCTTCAAGTTACTGCTCATTTTTTCGGCATATTCTGTTCTCTTTACCTTTTAGTCATGCTTATCTGCTTTTGCCCATGTTCATTAACTGCTCTCGATGTTTTCCTCTCCATGATGCCCCATTAATGTTAAGCATGTTCTCAACTTTTTAACAAATATATTTCTCCCAGACTGTTGAACACTGCTTTAAATCAACATCTACATCATGATATTCATTTTCATTGTGCACCAGTAATGTTTGTATTACTTATCCAAGTTCTACTTTGGCTGCTAAATATATTATTCCAATGTGTCCATAATTATCAACTCTCATTGTATAATTGGCACAGCTACCTATATCTTCTCAGTTCATCCTATTTGCTGCACACTCACACTTCTGCTTCGAGTTGTTTGCATTCTCCCAAAGGTTAAAACCAATTAGAGATTTACCTGGATAACTTTCTTTGCAGTCTGCATTCATGTGGTGCTCCTAATTGGACTAACCTTCCCTCTATCTGTGTCATCACCTTTAGCACCACTCTTCACTTGTTCACTTGCACTGTTTCTCCTCTGGATCCCTCTCAGCATCCTCATCAAGTCATCTAATTCTGAAAAATCATTCAACACTACAATTAACGTACCTACATTCAGGCAGACCCATTCGTAAATGGTCATAACCATTTAACCATGAACATAGAATATAAAACAGTACAGGCCCTTCAGCCCATGTTATGCCGACCCTTAAACCCTGCCTCCCATATACCCCCCCCCCACCTTGAATTCCTCCATATACCTTTCTAGTAGTCTCTTAAATCTCACTAGCGTATCTGCCTCCACCACTGACTCAGGCAGTGCATTCCACACACCAACCACTGAGTAAAAAACTTGAAGGCAAAAGGATTTTTAAAATTTTTAATTACCATGTTTCTCTCAAATGCAGATAGTTTGGATTTGTCACGTTGTCCAAGCAGGAAGGAAAAATATTTAATTAATTAGGCTGACTGCCAGTTTTGTTTTCCCAGCAATATACTGATTGCATGGAATAAGCCCTTCAAACCACAATGCCCAGCAATCCCTGACTTAATCCTAGCCTAATCATGGGACAACTTACAATAACCAACTAGCCTACCAACTGGCACATCTTTGGGCTGAGAAAGGAAACCCACACGGTCAAGGGAAGAATGTACAAACTCCATACTGGCAGCTGTGGGAATTGAACCCAGGTCACCTGTACTGTAAAATGTTGTGCTAACCAGTATGCTACCCTGCCATCCCAAGATCCCAATTCATAGATGATTAAGTATATTATTTTATTACAACATAAATTTTGCAGGTTTACCTGCACTTATTATGAAAAAACAGGCCATTGAGCATACAAAGCTGGATTTGCAGCTTTATACAAGGCTCTTCGATGTCATCTATTTCTCCCTAGTACACTAACTCAACCTGACCAAGGCAATGCCTTTATAGGACATTGGTCAGACTGCACTTGGGAGTACTGTGAACAGTTTTGGGCCCTTATTTAAGAAAGGACATGCTGGCATTGGAGAAAGTTCAAAGGAGGTTCACCAGAGTAAACCTGAGAATGAAAGGGTTAACAGATGGGAAGCATTTGATGGCTTCGGGCCTGTACTCACTGGAGTTTAGAAGAATGTTTGGGTGGGAGGGGGGTGGTTCTGATTGAAACCTATCACATTGGAAGGCCTAGATAGAGTGGATGTGGAGAGGGTACTTCTGTAGTGGGGGAGTCTAGGACTAGAGGGTTCAGCCTCAGAATACAAAAACGTCTCTTTAGGAATTTCTTTAGACAGAGAGTGAACTGGAATTCATTCCCATCAATGGTTGTGTTCCGCCTTCCTCCCACTACAGATGAATATGAAGTTGTTAGGTATATTTAAAGTGAGGGTTGATAGGTTCTTGATTAGTAAGATTGTCAAAGAGTATGGGGAAAAGGCAGGAAAGTGGGGCTGAGATGGATAATAAATCAGCCATGATAGAATGGTGGAGCAGACCTGATGAGCCGATAGGGATAATTCTGCTACTACATCTTATGGTCTAATTCTACTTTCTGCCTCCAATGAAGTGTAATCACTTCACAAATTGGGAACAACCCAGAGAATGAGACATAATTCTCTTACATAAATTGTGCAGACGAAGTCATGGATTAAAATCTCATCTAAGCACCAACATCACATCTATATCAAGCAACATTTTCCCTGTACTGCAGCATCAACCTAAATGTTTCTTGAAAAGGATCGAGACATGAACTAGAATATATTTCAACTCAGAATAAAGGTTGCACCAGGCAAGTCAACACTAAGATTGTAAAACTATCCATCGTGTTTAGTTTCACAAAACTATTCATCAAAAATTGATGCTCCTATCCCTCTGGATGAATTTTACAAATAACAATTTCTTTCTTCCTGCATTAGCCTTGTGTGTATTCCTCACCTTGTGACATACTTTAAAGCCTTTTGGTTCATCGAGTCAATGCTGGCTCACAGAGCAATACCATCTCCCCACTAATCTTCCTCTAATTATCTGACCCCACTAATCTTCCTCTAATTATCTGACAAATAACAAAATGTCTTTCCTCCAACCCCCAACCCCACCCCCCAGATTTGGTAGCTCAATCTCCTTTATTTGCTCATGCATCAAAACATTTCAGCACATGTGATCTGCCAAAATTTGAGTTAAGGATAATGTTTCATAATACGTCTGATTCTTGCGATCCCACAAATAATGTCGCTGCTGGTATACTGCATGCGAATTGCAATATTCTGCTCCTTCACTCTAATGCCATTTTCAGAGAATAAAACTCTTCAATGATTTGACCTATGGGTTTGGAATTATGCCAATGGCAAGGTGTCAATAAAACTATGCAGGTTTGGTAAAATCTTCCAGTTTTGCCTGCTTCTTTCATTTTTTCACTTCCCTTCAGGAAACTAAGTTTTACTCCATTTTTTTTTAACTTGTTCAGAAGCAAAAATTAAACAGCTCCACCAAATTTTTCTAAAATCTGAGCCAAAAAAATGTTGCAACTTTTGCTGGTACAAACAGAATAAAAGACATAGTGGAACACATCTGCAAATTAGGGATGGAAATTTCTATTAATGTTATGCTCAAACATTCAATCATTTAACTCATTTAGCCCATCTTCGCATAAACATTTACCATTACCATGGATCACCCAGACATGCACAAGTAGCTAACGATTAAAACCCTTGTCCTTTCAATTACTCTGAAGTCCAGGATGCTCTTATATTTGAGAAAGGATACTTTGATCTTTTACTTAACAGGCGACTGTATCGTATAATTTTCAGTTAGTAAGCACTGAATTGGTTCTTTTACCTCCACATGAAATTGCTTAAGATGAAATAATAATGTGGCAGACTCCACTGCACAAAACCGGAAGGCCACATTATCCCCAGTGATTCCCCAGCAGTTTGACAATGGTATTAAAACTCAATCAGGCATTCAATGTGCAATTACAATGCCGTTTAATTCTTGCTCTTGCTTCTACAATACGGCTATTTAAAAGCTGCAAATTGAAGCGGTAGTTACCTCTTTTAAGGACTAAATAAAAAATAGGGTAATTACTGCATGTATGAAAGAAAATGCATATGCCTTATGATGCAAAATTATTTTAAAATAACTTTCAGAACTAAACTAAAATGTCAATCATACCTTCAAATAAAATTTATTTATGGTAATCAGTATAATTGTTGATAGTAATTTGGTGAATGAGTTAATCAGAAGTATCACATGCACACTATAAGATTTGACAGTTTGAAATGTCATATTCTACATTCTACATGCAAGTCATTCGATTATATAGATACCAGTATGCAAAGGAACGTAGCCTTTTGAAAAATTATATGAAAAAGTTGGAATTAGCCACAGCATCATTAATTACCTGGCACAAGTGTTCACAAAGGAAAAGGAATAACTACCATTATCATTTCTTGCCAATGCATTTGACGTGCAATGTGCAAGGCTTTTGATTATATTGATCTTTATGTATGCAAAGGAGCAATTGAAATTCTCATTACAGGAAAATGGAATTATGATTTGAAAAATATTATTTAAACCTGATGTAATAAATATATTTTGACTTCTGCAGCCACTACTTAACAGTAGCCCCAGTGAACTCTTTAATTTCACTTTTGACACCCTTTATAAAACTGCATTTTACCCATTCTACTGCAAGTTGATATTTTAAACAATGCACATTGTGTCCACATTCTATCTGAACACAGCTCATGTTTCACATGGTTAATATTCAGCATCATGCCTATTTTATGCAAATTGTTTTGTCACACTTTGGTTAAGCATATATATGAAACAAGAAACCAAAACGGAAGAAAAATCAATTACACAAGGCTAAGTAGTACTTAGTTTCACATTGTTCTCACCCAATTTATGGAAATGAAAAAGACCATCAAATCCATTATCCCAAACCAATATTTGATATTTACATCCCAAGTAATCTTGATGTACTTCCATCAGAAGAATGCTGGGGTAGACTGGAACAAGGTTATGGGAACCCACCTTGGCTTTTTTCGTGTGAACCTTATGTAACATCCTAGTGATGGAAAATTGCCAAGCTTTATTATTGAATATTTCCATTTTGTGTACATTGGTTTAGTCACTGTATTTTTAAAACTTCCTGTCATTGTGTTCAAATTTTAATTTCTTACCCTGGTACTTCCTCGTGTTAAATAGCTATCAACAAATAAGAATAAATGAGAAATAATTTCATAGTAATCTCTAATGAATGTGCTGTTAAGTAGAAATAAGCCACTGTAACAGCACAAGGATGGTACAGAATGCAAACAATAGACCAGGCAGATGGAGAGAATCATATCACAGAGGGAGGGCAGATTGTCAGAATACAGCACTGAATAGGAAAATAAAAACAATTTAGGAACTATGATTTACTGAATGTGCATTTAGAGAGAAAGCGAATGTTAATGGATTAACAATGATCAAGAATTCCTATTAAGCTATAGACTATGGCCTGTGTTCCAAAAAATTAACAGGAAATTTCAAAATGTATCAATTCTTTTTGTTCTATGCATGTTCAGGTTTAAGACACTGATCAGCCAAAGTCTAACTACTTGGCAAAATCTACACAAGGGCATGATATTTCAAAAGAGGAATAGGTTTCAGAAAAAACAAGACTGGAGTTTATGCTGAACATTGTCTACTCAGTGCTATATAATAGAACATCACCTTGTTTACCAGTCCTGGCATAAAATACACCTAGGCACATAAGGTAACATTTAAAAAAACACCCACTGAAATTTAAACTGCAGTTTGCATTACTAAGTATGTTTCTTGGAAAGGACTCCAAAAAGGTGCTCTTGCTGTAGCCCACACAGTGGTACAATATATTTAATTGGTTAATCAACCCAGGGACAATATCTGCAAATATTGTTTGCCACTTTTAACGCAAATTCTTTTCAGTGATGAATTAGTATTAGAACAAATGTGATAATGTAACTGCTGCTGCATCTTTCATTTACAGGATACTTCAAAGATCAGATTTTATTTATAAGGGAAACCAATTTCACCTGGAATTATTCAATACAATTAATTCCAATCTTATAGTCAAATGAACATGTTCAAAATGATGACATTAAGCAGGAGTTACAGCTGAATATCTTTCCAGCTTACTGACAAGTTCACATTTTCATGTTAATGCTTATGTTTGAACAAGAGTTGCATTGAAAATTGAGACAGGCAAGTCTGTTTTTCACCTGTCACTCTTTATTGCTCATTCATTTACCCTATGCAAATAAAACACTTGCTGGCCCAAAGCTCCAGCCTGCCTTATAGGATTACATAATCTATTCCGCAGATTTTGGAAGAAGCAGTAACATTTCAGTCACTGAAGTATACACTAAAAATTTTATTTGACCTCCAGAATTCTCCACTTAAGATACTGGGCAGAAAATTCACTGAAAGTGAATACAAAGTTCTCTAGAAGAAATTCTCAAAGTGAAAACCCTTAAAAACACACTACTTATTTTCCCCTAACTCAATAGCAGCCAACTTCATGATTTTATAAGGCTTGACAAAGTAAATGCTGAGAAGCTGATTTGCCGCACTGAAAAATCTAAGACTCACAATAATACTCTTAGAATAAGCACTTGCCCATTTTGGACTAAGATGAGCAGAAATGTTTGCATTCAGAAAGTTGTGTATTTTTGGGAATCTCATTCCTCAAGGGCAATTAATCTTTACAAGAATGGGGTCAATAGATTTTTTTTTAAAAGATGCTAAAGGCAATCAATGAGGATAGGACTGGAAAGCAGTACTAATGTAGAATTCTAGCACGTGACGAAAAGTCAGAGCACCACATAGTAAATATTGGCTTCCAATTCTCATCTCAAATTTTAAAAAAGGGAGTTCTCAACATTGTTGCCTTCTTTGCAGGAATATCATTCCAGGGGGACTGTGGAAAGACTGAAAATCTGGGATAGCACTCAAAAATGCACGACAAATCTCTACACAGAAACAGGAAGTTTGGCATATAGTGCAGAACAACCAGAATAACCCTGCTATTCAATTTAGAATGATGAGATCTGCACTAAGGAAAATTGGAGATGGTGATAGGTGGTGGGATAGATGGACCAAAAAGCTTTCACCCAAATAGTATACCTTTAGATGGACTACTGCAACGTTTTCTAGCTATACTATTGACAATTAACACAAAAAAAAAGCAGTCCAGTTTGTGGATTCAAGCTCGGAGAACCAGATTGTGCTTTCATATAAATCAAGCCACATTGTGCAATGGTCAATGAGTTTTGTCTTAATAGCTGAAGCCCCAGAAGCAAAGCAATTGCTCCAACTTATTGAACTTCTGTTCAGCAGCAACACAGAAATCAATTCAAATTCTGCAACTAATGCAGACAAACTTCCAAAAGATACAAATAGCCCAAACGTATCCAAATATATATTTTAAATGCCTTATTTCAATTACAATTGTCTTAAGTGCGGTACAAGACACTAATATTCAGTCCACTAAAAAGTACATGTCAAAGCTTAATGATGAACTTAAGATGTTTTTGTCTTCCATTTTATATGCCCTTGCACTTCTAATTCAATCGAAGTTAATGCATTTACAATTTAGCTTAAATATAATCCATGTATTACCCTTACTTCACAATTTTAATATTTCAAAATTAGGTTGACACAATAAAAGGCTATCAATAGAATACCATTAAGTTATGTTAAATTCTTTAATTTCTGAGACTGTTATATCCATACATCTAATATCTTAAACATTTTTCAACAAAATATGCTTTTAATGGAAACAATGGCTGTTTTAAGTGTTGTGATATCGCTGCTTTAAAATGTGGCTTTGTACAAATATGAATGTCAAAAAATTTCTGGACGCACCAAATAGTTATACACGTAGCTTGCATCCACAATACAGCAAACTAATGTTAGTGGTCCAAAATACATCAGCCGTGTTCAGCATTTACTAGAGACAGCACAAAGGAAAAGTTGGCTCTGAAAGTAAGATAAATCCCATTGACAGATGGAGACCAGAAAACAGCACTGCACTGATCATTCCAACCTTTGTGTTTGGACTCTAATAAATAGCCCTGAGCTTTAATACTATTGCAAAGGGACAATAATTTAAAGGGCAAACCTGCAGCAAGTGTCTGTGTGATGTGCATATTCACAGCTTTAGCTAAATGTGCCACACTGGTCTCAACAGTACTAATTTCATAGATAATTCCTGACAACAAAGATTCTATTGTGTAGACAGTGGTTACGCGCAAGATTATTTGTGTTATCATACAACTTTTGTCCAACAAAAACAATTAGTATTGGCTTACATTTACAGTATTAAGATTAATTGCTTTTTAATGGGAATTATTCTTTTTCCAGTACTTTGAGATCTACAAGATGCGCCTAGAAAAAAAAATTACTACGGTACGGTGGAAAATGAAGTAAGCTTGAATTGAGGGAGGAACGATTCCGGATTAATTGCTGTAACTTTGTCCTTCTGGGGGCTGAGCAAGTTTTCCGTTTTCTTTACACATCATTTGACGCCGAAGCTCCGTCAGAATAACTTTGATACTATATGAATTCTGCCATTTACCTAAAACTGATATGCTTTTTGGATCCACCTGAAAAAAATATAAACACAGGTTACAAAAATGGCACATACTTTCACTTTTTAATTAAGGGAACTATGGGTATCTTACATTTTGTACATTTAAATGCCGGAGCAAAATCACGTCAATAAGCTGCTATGTTAAGCAATGTTTTTGATAAAATCTTTCATGTGCTTTCATGTGATCCTCATTATGAAAAGCTTCAGAGAACCAACATTTTACAATGACTTTCAAAATATGCCTCAAGGATCAATGTCTTTAAAATATTCAGAAAATCACCAAATGAATTCAGTCAGGGTCAAGTGATAAATAATACCATAATATTGGGTAATGTATTAAAAACTGTCTTTAACAAAAGAAAAATTTAAGTGCAATGCTATGAACAGAATGAAATTAAGATATTCTACATGCTCCCTGCAGGCTGGTGCAGGGCATCTTTCTCCAAGTGTTCCATATTAAGAAGTGCTCCATCTTGTGGAATAACCTAAAATAACAATTCATACTGGTCTGGTTAAGACAAATTTCAGGTATAATCAGTGGTAGAAATGAAACACAAAATCATCTTGTATAAGTTACTGCATGTCTGCTACACTGTAAACCCACTCAATTTATGGAAACGACTAAACTGGATACAATTAAAAGAGTTGATATTAAAATGTAACTGTGCAAAAAATTAATTTAATACTATCTATTCCTAGTTTTACTCAATTTTCCAAACCCTCTTTTTGGTGACCAGTTTTCAGTTGTGTTTAATAATGAAATTTTAGCTAAAGCACCAAAGAAAGCAACAGAAAATACTTTGTGGAGGACGAAAATCAGGAACTCTCTCCTCCAATGATCAAATAGGATTATAATAAGGGTTTTTGATGGGCCAAATTCCAAAGGACAAAAAATTGCAACAGAAATAAAATGGAACTCTTGGTACATATAGTTTTACAATTGTCTGATTCAGAAGCCAAACATTTTAAATGGTTTGTTTTTGTTTGATACCCAAACTTCTATAAAGGTTAAATTCCCAATCAAAATAAAGCACCCAAAAGTTACACCTTCAAATCATTCCTGTACAAATATTTACAACCATGGATTTTTTCCCAATACAATGGTATTATGACAATGAGATTGCAGAGACAGTTGTGCAAAAATGCTCAAAAGGCAAACAGACTCACCGTTCCATTGGAACTATTTACTCCATTCATATTTATTTTTGTTACAAATCTAACATGCGGAGCTACCTCTGGATATCTAGGTCCACAGTCTATCTTAAGGCTGTATATTCGGTTTTCATAAATTGTCTGCAAAAAGAAAATGTTTTAACTTGACTTACTCCTATAATAAATCATATACAGGTAATTGTATTGGAAGTGAAAACAAACAAGCTGCTAGAGGAACAGCAGGTCAGGCAGCATTTGTAGAGAGAGACAGTCGAGTTTTGGGTTGAAATGCTGAATTGAGATTCCAGCATTTGGAACCTTGCATCTCCATAAGAAAATTTCTACAACTTTCTAGTTCAAATATTTGCCATTTCAGAAACTGAAGATTCAAATCATTTTTTTTTATTTTATACTTCCGTTTTGACCATTGAGAAGGTTGAAACAGCTAAATAAAAATAACAAGTCATATATTAACTCTCCAATTTGCTGCTGACTTTGGCAGTTTTCCTTCAATGAATCAGATCATTAAAACTTTTATCACTTTAAAAACTTTACTAACCTGAACTACAAACTAACATTAATTTAATATTGATTGGTCATCCAAGGCCAAATTTTAAATAATTGTTGCAATCTGATGGATTTGAGAAAAGCTAAGGAAATAAGTGGAGGAACAGGATTGAACTGAGAGCAATCATGGAGTAGATGGGTTGAATTGTCCCCACCCATGTGGCAAGTATGATATATAAAAAAATTGAGTGTACAAATACTGAAATCCATTTGAAATATCATTAGTCTGTAAAACTGTGAAACACAGATTTCTAGTAACAATTTGCTAAACAGCATCCTGTAAAAGATAATATGCACAAATGATCACTCAAGCCAATAAGAGCTGTTAACAGAACATTTGAATTTATCTCAGGCATTTGTATTCTTAAAAAGATGGGGGGGGTACATATTTTATTCACTTACTTCTCCAAAGTATATAAAAGTTGAATCAATTTAATTTGAGTCTGTAGATGCTAGATAACCAAGAACTTCAGCAAATTTAGAACAATTGCAAATAACATGATTGAATTAGATGAGCCACAATTTAAACGAATCTAGAACAAATAAAAGGAACTTCTGCTCTTTTTTTTTAATACAAGAATAGGACCTGACCTGGTGTTTTGTACATTTCTCCTGAACTCAAAATCTTACATTTCCTTTACACAAAACATTAGACTCAAATCATATGATTCCCAAGAAACTAGATAATTATTACTGCAATCAGTAAGCTTTTTTTAAACCTTACTTACTCTGGCAGGTCCAACAATCATCCCTGTCCACCTCGTAAGTGTCATATCTTCATCATCTTCAAGCCCCCAACTTACTGTCCCATCACTTGCTCCCTTCTGGCCATCTTCTAGTTCTTCCAAAAGGCGAAAATTACGTGGAACTGTTACAGCTGTAGTAGACAGTATAAATTAAACAGTTTTATATAACGAGACAGTCAGGTAGCATCTGTGAAAGGAAAAACCACCTAAAACATTGACCGTTTCTTCTTCCAGCTGTCTGATCAGTTAAACATTTTTAATGTTTTTATTTCAGATCTGTAGTAGTTTTTTGCTTTGATTAGTTTTACATTTAACGTACAGTTAAAGAAACTTCTATGGCCAACTTTCAAACCATGAAACATTTGAAGAACTGTACCACAAAATGAGAAATTTACAGTATATGATCATTCATCCCATCATTCCATGCTGGCCAAAAAAAGAAGACACCATGAAAAGCTAAGGATGGATATTAAGCCAAACCCAAAAGCAGTGGTCCAGTACTAACTTCTTTCGGACATTAACCTTTGCTTTCTATCCAATATGCCACTTCTTTGTGATGCAAGAGATATATCCTATCCTTTTGATGCAAGAGATGTTAATTTTCCCCATTCTGTAAAGCTACAAAAGTTCTCATGTCTACACAAAAATTTATGGCATGCATCTTCTTCCACTAATCTAAGGTAATCTTCAGTGAGGAGGAAAATTGGCCAGCAAGAAACCTAAAATTTAGAGACAATATTCTTAAAATTACTACAGCTTTGCACTTTGGAAAGATATTGCCTGAGAAAATCTGAAATATTTATACAACTCATTGAAAATATTAGTGCAATACAAGACTGATAATGGTCATTCACCAGTTGCCGTGATAAATCAATATAACTACATAGTTGTGGGCATGACCTTAACTGTCAAGCCCAATTTATACTTCTGCGTCAAATGTACGCCGTAGGTACGGCATAGCTGCGTAGCATAGCTGCCCTACACCGTAGCCTAACGTGCACCTCTCCCAAAATGTAACTATGCGTCGCGGCGACGCAGACTGCAACAACTGTGATCGGTCCGCTTGGTAGCATCGCATTTCCTCCTACGCATTTCCGGTTGCTTCTTCTTCTCCGCCATTTCAGAATTGAGAGAGAAGAGAGAAGAAGAACGTGAGTTGAGCATTCTTAGCTCAACATGAGCTCCAACTCCAACACGATGCACTCAGTTTCAATCGCCATTGTTTGAAGTACAGGAAGAAACTCAACACAGTGGCACAGAAACCCCAACGCCAAGTGTATTGCAGAGCGACGCAGACACACCAATACACAAGTATAAATGCTCACAACGGCGCAGGCCACAGCATAAGCTACGGCGTAGCCCGTACACACAAGTATAAATCAGCCTTTACAATGTAACCTTCAACTACATGTCAATTACTGGAAGAGAATTACAAAAAATGTTTAAAATGTAAATACACACCTTTGATGGAGCATCCAAACTCAATTTTAAAAAAACTGCAGAGATTTTATTTTTAATACACAGATAACTTCTGAGGGAGTAAATGAATGTTTAATCTGCATACTGCCTCCAAAATTCACTTTAAAAACTTAAGACAAGAGATTTGTTTGCTCAGTAAAATAGTAAATGTCATATTCTCCATTTTTAGTAGAGCTTAAAAGATACCGGTCTCAGGGGATTTACTAATCAGTCCCTATTAATGCTTCAAAAGGCTTTAATCAAAATTAGAAATGAATACCAACTACTTCAAACATTATAATACAGGTTTCCTCCGCCATCCGAAGGTACAGCGTTCCTATGAAACGGTTCGTAAGCTGAAATGTCGTAAAGCGAAGAAGCAATTACCATTCATTTATATGGGAAAATTTTCTGAGTGCTCACAGACCCAAAAATAACCCACCAAATCATACCAAATAACACATAAAACCTAAAATAACAGTAACATATAGTAAAAACAGGAATATGATAAATACACAGCCTATATAAAGTAGAAATACTTCTCTACAACGATTGTCTGCACAGATCTCCGTAGTGAAAATTTCACGCAAGTGCTCTCGGCAGAAAATCTCACGCAAGCGCTGGTGGCATAAACATGCTCTCCAGTAACCTTTAAACTATGAAGCTGCCAAATCTACCAAATAACACGTAAAAATACACAGCCTATATAAAGTAGAAATAATGTATGTACAGTGTAGTATCACTTACCGGAATTGGGAAAACAGCGCCAAGCACACTGGTGATGGTGTGTAAGACTGAGACATCGCAGGCTGGGTGGTGCAGTGGCCCCCAACCTCCAGGCCACCGACCTGATACATTGCCGCGAAGTACGCAGCGGTAGCCGGGAGGCACAAGGCACATCTTTAAGAAAAAAGCTGAAATAAACATGCTAATTAATCAGGTGCTGCCCGGCACGTAAAATGTCGGCGCAGATCAGAGGCGATTGCATCGCCTCTGATCGGGGCCGACAATTACGTGCTAGGCGGCACCTGATTAATTAGCATGTTTATTTCGGCTTTTTTCTTAAAGATGTGCCGTGTGCCTCCCGGCTACCGCTGCGTTCTTCGCGAATCGGTACAGTATCTGTCCGGGACCCAGGTGTTGGGGTGGTGGGACACGGGGGTGTCATCTCATCGTCGATCAGGGCAGGCAGCTCATCTTCTCCTATGACTGCCCGCCTCGATGTCGAAGGTCGAGGTACGTCGTCTGCTGTGGCTGATGTGGAAGGCTTGCTTGACTGCTGAGCCTCGCGCATTTTTCTATCATACAGTTGTTTGTAAGCACTCAAACCATCCTGCAAATATCCCCTAAACCTACGTACCATTTCAAAATTAAAGTCATACTTTACCATTGCAGCAAAAATCTCACGCAGTTGCTTCACTTTCTGCATTCGGTTTCGATTGTTATCCTTTCCTCTTCCGATTGCATCAGCTCTTCATCAGTTCCTGGTCATGGGATGCCAAAACCTCTTCAACATCATCTTCGTCAACTTCCACAAGCCAAACTCACTTTGTCCTTGCTTCGTTCACCACGATCGAAACGCTTAATTATGTCTACTTTTACGCTAAGTGTAACACCCCTTACGAGCTCCTTCAGGCTTTTCCAATACCTTAGAGCTCATCTTGCTAACAGATGCTCACAGGTATGTGTTTAAGCAATGCCGGTGAGAATGCCGTTCCGAATCCGGGGGACAGCAGCTGCTCGGGGCGCGCGCTGCCTTTCTTCGTAACAGTAAAAACACCTTCTGTTAGGGAAAACAGGTAACTAATGTAGGTCTTTCGTAACAGTGAGGTTTCGTAAAGCGAACGTTCAAAAAGCGGGGGACACCTGTATTTAAATCTATCTAGCCAACAAGTAACAAAGATCCAAAAGATACAAAAATATAATGCTACTTATGGAAATATAGGCAGTGCAGAGTTCATTGATGAAAAGGTACTGCTGGTCTGCAAAAGTACTACGTTTCTATAGTTTACTTCTTGCATTTATCGTTTTGGCACAAACCTGTAGGATACAACACAGACTTATGGCAAAGTTAAATTTTCATAGCATTTCAGAGTAATGGCAGAAATAATTCATAATTATTAGCTAATAGAACTTCTTCCCAGATTGAAGTGTGAGCGAAACATAAAACAAATGCATAGTTCCTTAATACTGCCTTCCAGCTTGAATGAATTAATTTTAGTAGCTATAAATCAATGAATCTTCTTAACCCACATTGCACATTTCGTCCACAAGTCCCTAAGACATAGGAGCAGAATTAGCCATTTGGCCAATCGAGTCTGCTCCACCATTCAATCAATGCTGATCATTTTTTGCCCTTCCTCAACCCCAACTCCCCGGCCTTCTCCCCGTAACCTTTGATGCCATGGCCAATCACGAACCTATCAAGCTCTGGCTTAAATACATCCAGCGACCTGGCCTGCACAGCTGCCTGTGGTAATAAATTCCACAAATTCAACACCCTTTGGTTTAAAAAAAATCTGTGTTTTAAATGGACACAGAGGCTGTGCCCTCTTGTCCTAGACTCCCCCACCATGGGAAACATCCTTTCCCATCTACTCTGTCTAGGCCTTTCAACGTTCGAAAGGTTTCAATGAGATCCTTCCCCCCCCCGCGCCCAATCCTTCTAAATTCCTGCAAGTAAAGACCGAGAGCTATCAAACATTCTTCATGTAATAACCCTTCCATTCCTAGAATCATTCTTGTGAACCTCCTCTGAATCCTCTCCAACGCTAGCATATCTTTTCTTAGATGAGGAGTCCAAAACTGTTCAAAATACTCAAGGTAAGCCCTCACCACAGCCTTATAAAGCCTCAGCATCACACCCTTGCTCTTATATTCTAGACCTCTTGAAATGGATGCTAACATTGCATCTGTCTTCCTCACCAGCAACTAAACCTGCAAGTTAACCTTTAGCAAGGACAGCCAAGTCCCTTTGCAACTCACATTTTTGGATTTCCTCCCCATTTAGAAAATAGTCTACACATTTATTTCGACTACCTAAGTGCATGATCATGCATTTTCCAACATTGTATTTCATTTGCCACTCTCTTGCCCATTCTCCTAATCTGTGTAAATCCTTCTACAACCTACCTGTTTCCTCAACACTACCTGCCTCTCCACTAATCTTCGTATCATCTGCAAACTTGGCAACAAAACCATCTATTCCATCATCTAAATCATCTACAGCATAAAAAGTCATCCCAACACCAAACCCTGCGGAAAACCACGACTCACTGACAACAAACCAGAAAAGGATCCTTTTAGTCCACTCACTGCTTCCTACCAATCAGCCAATGCTCTAACTATACCGGTAACTTTCCTCTAATACCATGGGCTCTTTACTTGGTAAGCAGCTTCATGTGTAGCACCTTGTCAAAGGCCTTCTGAAAGTCCAAATATACAACATTCACTGCATCCCCTTTCTCTATCCTACTTGTAATCGCCTCAAAGAATTCCAACAGATTCTTCAAGATTTTCCCTTAAGGAGACCATGCTTTGTCCTATCTTGCCCCATGTCACCAAGTACTCCATAACCTCATCTTTAACAATTGACTCCAACATCTTCCCAACCACTTGAGGTCGGGCTAACTGGTCTATAATTTCCTTTCTAATACCTTAGCATCATGCCAGAGTCCAATGATTTTTGAAAGGTCATTACTAATGACTCCACAATCTGTACTACTACTTCTTTCAGAACCCTCGGGTGCAGTTCATCTGGCCTGGGTGACTTATGTATTCCTAGGTCTTTCAGTTTTTTTGAGCACCTTCTCCTTTGTAATAGTAACTGCACTCACTTCTCTTCCCTCACACCCTTCAAAATCCGATGCACTGCTAGTGTCTTCCACAGTGAAGACTGATGCAAAATACTCATTTAGTTCATTTAAGTAGTTTGCTTTTTTTAATTTAAAAAAAGTGCTCCATTTTAAAAAGTATTAAATAACTGCCAAGGTAGTTCTTATGTCTTCAATTAATACAGCCATCTATGGTTTTAAAACATTCTATAAAGTTGAAAGCAAGACCTAGTTATGTAATGAGTGGTTAGTGGTTTCATACACTAACCAAGCAGTGACTTATCCAATAGCTCTACAAACTTTTTTGGCATTTAATTAAACACTCTTGCACTTTCACAATGAAAATATCAAGTTCTCCATAGCTGGCTTTTCAACAATTGGACACAAGTTTATAGATGTTAGGAGATGGCATTAATGTAACAGCAAGGAAAGTTACAATGGATGAGAAAAGTAAAATACACAAGGCAGAATTTTGGATAAGTAGGCTGATAGCAAAGGTCAGCTAGAACATCCATCAGATTGCAGATAGAGGAATTCCTTCTTGTCAAGCTACAAAAACCTTCCTGATCTGAAATACTTGACCCAAGTGCTATTCTGATTGAGAGAAGCCATATTTTCACACAAAATAGAAAAGTACAACTTTCCTGGTCCATAATGAAGGCTGAAGAAAATATGGATTGTTCATGAAGGAAAAGGGAGAGCTATTCACAGGGACCATAGCCATTGGTTATGAATAACTGAAGTAAAATTCTAATCAATAGAAATATTAAACAAGCAGCAGGACAAATATGAGACAAGTATGGCAAAAGCTGGGGTGCTTAAATGGACCATGTCATCAGTGCACACCTACAGAATTACAGCTTAGAAACACTACAAGAGTGGTGAAATCAACTGCAGTTTATCAATCACAAACTTATTTAGAAACAATTCAAACTGCTTGCAGCCCTCAAGAGGTCAGACCATACCTGTGGAAACCGCCAATTTTTTGATTATCATTCTTGAGTTTAGTAATAGACCATTTCTTACTGTGAGTAGCTTATGTCCAATTGGAGGGATACGTTCATGAAGTTCTGGAAATACACATGGACTTAACTTGCAATAGCACATCCAGTGATTTTGAGAAAAGCAAGGCTTTGGAAAGACATGAGAAGCAAGCGTTTGATGAGAACCACTTGAAGGTCTTAGCAACCACTGGGGGGACAGTTTGTTAGAAGCTTGGTGATAACAGAATTGTGGCTTTCAGCAAGGTGATATGAGAAGTCTAGTTCAGTGCTTGGATAGAAAGGAATACCAAAAGGTTGCCAGAGTGGTAAAATAGGGGCATGGAAAACCCAGATGTTAATCAGATACTTTCAAGCTGAAGATCAGAAGACCAAGGTCTTCTTTCTTACGGGACAGAGAAAAGACCATAGCTTACAACAAAGAAGAGGGATTATTTTATTTAGAGATACAAGCCCAATGACACCCATGTGACCAATTAACCTACTAACTCCTGCATCTTTGGAATGTGGGAAGAAACCCATGTGGTCATGGGGAGAACATAGAGACTCCATACCGACAACAGCAGAATTGAACCCAGGTCACTGGTGCTCTAACACTGTTACAGCAACTGCAACACTACCATACCACCCTATTATCCTGATGGTCAGGTGAACAATGAGCAACTTTACTAGGAGAGAGCAAGGTTCACCTAAATACAAGTGTAAATGGCAAAACTCATATCAAAAGACAATCTTAAATGACAAGGGAGTATATATATATATTCATTTAGTGCTTTCCAAAATGGGAATAAGAGAACAGAAAATAATGTGAGCATGATAAGTGTAAAATAAAGGAAGCCCATTGCAGCACTAAAATGTCAATCTCAGAATATCAACTGCAGGCAAATGAGTGAAGGTCCGTGCACCAGAACAAGTCATACCACTAATCAAGCTGTTCCAGTAATATTAAAACACTGGCATTTACACAATATGGAACGTTGTCCATATATATTTTCCTCAGGTTTATTCTCAATCACCAGCAAAATGATTGAAAGTGTTGTCAGTATTTGCTAACAAATCATTTTCATTTTACCAAAGCATTTTGTTTCAGACCTCAACGCTGCCTTGGTTCAAATAATGAGCTGAAAAGCTAAATTTCAGGTGGCAGAAGTGTGACTGCCTTTGACATCAAGAAAGTACTCTACAAAATGCCTCACTGAGAAACTTCAACAAAATTGGCATTAGGGAGAAGACATGCTAATGCAGTAAAAGTAATAGGGTTCTTGTAGTTCAACCCTAGAACACTCTACAATAGCTTCTCAGGGCAGTGTCCTAGGCCCAATCGCTTTCAGTATACTAATAACCTTCCTTTCATCACAACACCAGAAATGGGATATTTCCTTATGACTGGAATGTTCAATTAATTCCATCTGGAAATATTCAACAAATGAAGCAGTCTGCAACTACAGGCAACCTGCAGTAATGAGCTCATAAGAGGCCAGAAGCATCACACCGCACATCCCACACAAACAACATCTCCATCAGAAGTTTAATAAGCTACCTCTGCCAACTCAAGGGCATTACAATCACCAAGTACCACTCTATCAACATTCTAAGGCTCGACATTGACTGGAAATTCAACTGGACCAGCCACAAAGACCAGATCAGTAGCTGTCATCATGTGAGACCTTCTGACACCCCAATTGACCATCTACTGAGAAGATCATAGTGGAATACTAATTGCCTAAATGAACAAACATCAAGAAACTCAACACCACACAGGTTAAAACACCACTCTTGCCTGCAACATGAATTCATGAAAGCATTCATCCTTTCTGCCATCAATGTAACATGACGACAATGTGTATACCATCTATAAAATGCACTGCAGTCATCCATCTTGTGTACTTGAATAACTCCCAACTCCATGATATTCACGAAATATAATGTAATAGACACATGACAGCACCATACTTGCAAGGTATCCTCTAAGCCACACACAATTCTAACCAGGAAAAGTATTGTTGTATCCAAGTATGAGAACTGAGAGAATGCAGCAGATCAAAGTGGGCTACCATCACCTACAGGCAACCAGTTCAGTAAATCCACACCAGTACAATTTGCTTAGAAATATCACAGAACCCCAGTATTTTATCACAACAATACCTGTACCCTACATCAAGTCAAACATGGATAGTTTTGAAAGTGGAGGTCTAATTTGAATTTACTGGAGTCCATTCAAAATTTTGTATAAGCAAAACTTCACCAATGACAGTTCATACCACCGAGAAAGAGAACAACCAAATGCACTCTCCTTTCAAATACACCACCTCAACATGGAAATATCATTTCTTCATCACTGGATACCAAGCCTAGAACTTGCCTTAAAGTCTTTGACTGCATATCTTCCTTATGATTCACCACAGGTTCCAACTCTACAACCACTGAGACAGATTGAGCTGTTTGAAGATCATCTATTGAGATACAGCTTGGAATAAGGCCTTTGAGCTGTGCCACCCAGCAATCCCCTGATTTAATCCTAGCCTAATCACTGGACAATTTACAATGACCAATTAACCTACCAACCAGTACATCTTTGGACTGTGGGAGCAAAGTGGAGCACCTGGAGAAAACCCATGAGGTCATGGGAAGAACATACAAACTCCTCACAAACAGCAGCATGAATTGAACTCAGGTCTGTAAAAATTGTGCTAACTACTACACTACCGTAATGCTTAAGTATGAACTAATTATTTTGACATTAGCTGCTGAGATGTTGAAACACACAATCAAGGAAGTGGTAAGAGAGCACAAAAAGCATGATCACAGGGCAGTTAGCATGGCTTTAGGAAAGAGAAACCAAACCCAAGTCTTTTTGATATCATACAGGATAAATAAATGCAAACTAGAAAGCCCAGGGGTATTTATACACTCAGTGGCCACTTTATGAGGTACAGGAGGTACATGGTAAAGTGGCTACTGAGTGCATTTCTGTATGTTCATAGTCTTCTACTACTATAGCCCATCCACTCCAAGGTTCAACATATTGTGCATTCAGAGATGCACTTCTGCATACCACTGATGCAATGCATGGTTATTTGAGAATCTGGCCACAAAACCTTGTGCAGCACCAGAGTTTAGAATAATGGTGACAACAGTCTTCTTACTGCTTATTCTTAGTGATTGTGAACTGTTGGCCAGGAAGTCAAGGATCCAGTTGCACAGGTTTAGTGAAGAGTTTGCGTCGCCAATAATAATCTAACACAGACGTCTTTACTATCCAGATGCACCAGATGTCAGGGTATGACCAGGGAGATATCAGCCACTATACACCCATTTGGACAGTAAGCAAATTGCAGTGGGTCAATGTTATCTGCGAGGCTGGAGTTAATGCACACCATGACCAGTTTGTTAAGTGGCTTCACAATGGTAAATGTTAGAGCCACAGGGCGGTAGTTATTAAGGCACATTACCTCGTTTTTCCATAGATACAGGGATGATAATGGTCCTCAAAGGGGGTGAGAGCATCAGACTGAAACAAGGAGACGTTAAAAATATCTGCAAATACTCTCATCAACACATCTAAAGGACATATTCAGGGTTCACTCTCTGGAAGACTGAGCTTCCATCTGCAACAGTGACTGTGGGTTCAGGTGCAATCCCTTACTGTTCAAAACTTGCATAGAATGCATTAAGCCTATGGGAAGGCATGTGCTGTTGTGTGCAATTTTGCTGGACTTCATTGTGTAACCCATTATAACATGTAAGCCCTGCCACTACCAACATCTGATCTGGGACTCTGTTCTGGACTGCTATTGTTTCCTGGCATGTCTGGTAGCTTTACAGAGGTTCTATCTCAATTTCTTGTAAAGGTCAGGGCTACCTGATTTGAATGCTGTACACCAAGAACCTCCCATTTCAGCCTTTTTTGTATGAAAGGACGCTGATGTGGTTTTGGAGGGGGGGGGCGGTGTTAATGGTTCAAAAAGCATCTCTGATGGTTGTACAGCTGTTAAGGATGTTTGGGCCCCTTGTGAAACAAGAGACACGCCGGTAGCATACAAGGCCAAAAAGAAAAATATTGACAAAATGATCAGAAAATAATGCCAATACAGTTCTGCAAAGCAAATGTCATTTAAGGCTAGGCACTAGACTACTACAGCACAGTACAGGCCCTTCAGCCCTCGATGTTATGCTGACCCATATATACCTAAAAAAAAGTACTAAACCCAAACTACCCCGTAACCCTCTATTCTTCTTTCATGCATATGCCTAAGAGGCTCTGAAGTACCCCTAATGTTTTAGCCTCCACCACCCTCCCTGGCAAGTCATTCCAGTGCAGAGTGGCCAGTGAGTGAGTGGGCCAGAGGAGGAGTGGAGCTTTGAGGCTTTGGCTCGAGAGGCTTCGGCGAGCAGAGGCTGAGGACAAGCTTGCTCCCAGTGAGGTAAGGCCGGGTAAATTTCTTTAATTAATTTAATTAACTTAGGAGTTGGTAATGGAGGCAGTAGATAGGGCAGTCCAGTGCTCCGATTCTAAGACGTGGGAAGTCAGGGACAGCACAACTGTCTCTGATGACTACACCTGCAAAAGGTGCATCCAGCTACAGCTCCTGTTAAACCAAGCTAGGGAACTGGAGCTGGATGAACTTTGGATCATTCGGGAAGCAGAGGCAGAAATAGATCGGAGTTTCAGGAAGACAGTCACCCCTAAAAGTCAGTAGACATGTAACTGGGTGACTGTCAGGAGGGAAGGGGAATAGACAGGAAGAGCAGAGCATCTCTGTGGCCATTCCCATTAACAATAAGTATACTGTTGGATACTGTCGGTGGGGACGATCTGCCAGGGACAAGTTGTAGTGGTCGTGTCTCCGGCACTAAGACTGTACCCTCAGCTCAGAAAGGAAGGAGGGAAAAGAGGAGCGCAGTAGTGATAGGGGATTCGATAGGGGGGCAGATAAGAGGTTCTGTGGGAGAGATCAAGAATTCCAGATGGTCTGTTGCCTCCCTGGTGCTAGGGTCCGCGATATCTCGGATCGAGTTCTCAGTATTCGCAGCCAAATGTGTGGTCCACGTGGGGACCAATGACATAGATAGGAGTAGGGATGAAGTCCTGAAGGAGGAATATAGAGAGTTAGGAAAGTTGTTAAAAAGCAGGACTTCAAGGGTGGTAATCTCAGGATTGCTGCCTGTGCCACGAGACAGAGAGGGTAGGAACAGGAAGTTATGGTAGATGAATCCATGGCTGAAGAGTTGGTGCAGGGGGCAGGGGTTCAGATTTCTGGATCAGTGGGATCTCTTCTGGGGAAGGTCTGACCTGTACAAAAAGGATGGGCTGCACCTGAACTGGAAAGGGACCAATATCCTGGCAGGCAGGTTTGCTAGGGCTATTGGGGAGGATTTAGACTAGTTTGGCAGGGGGGTGGGAATCAGAATGTGAGTGCAGAGATTAGGGTAGAAGGACAAGGGCATGATGCTATGTGTTCTAAGTTGGTGAGGAAGGACAGGCAGGGGACAAAACATAAATGTAGCCAGTTAGAGGGGTTGGAATGTGTCTATTTCAACGCTAGGAGTATTAGGAATAGAGGGGATGAACTTAGAGCATGGATCAGTACGTGGAACTACAATGTTGTGGTCGTTACTGAAACTCGGCTGGAAGAAGGGCAGGATTGGCTGATGCAGGTACCGGTGGGTTCAGGTGTTTTAAAAGGAATAGGATGGGAGATAGAAGTGGGGGGGGGGGGGGGGGGAGAAGAGGAGTAGCATTACTAGTCAGGGATAGTATCACTGCTATAGAAAGGGAGGACGCTGCAGAGGGAGAGTCCACTGAGTCGGTTTGGGTGGAAGTCAAAAATAGGAAGGGATCAATCACTGTGCTTGGAGTAGTCTATAGGCCCCCAAATAGCCCTCGGGATACTGACGAGCAGATAAGCAGGCAGATTTTAGAATGGTGCAGGAAATACTGTGTTGTAGTTATGGGTGATTTCAACTTCCCCCATATTGACTGGCACCTCCTGACTGCAAGGGGGATAGATGGGGCTGAATTTGTCAGGTGTCTTCAAAAAGGATCCCTGACACAGTATGTGGACCAGCCGACGAGAGGAGAGGCCATACTAGGTCTAGTTCTGGGTAATGAACCTGGTCAGGTGGCAGACCTCCTGGTGGGGGAGTATTTTGGTGAGAGTGACCACAGCTCCCTTAGCTTCAGCATAGCTACGGAAAAGGATAAAAAACAGACAAAATGGGAAAGTGCTTAACTGGGGAAAGGCTAACCATGAAGGGATGAGGCAGGAATTAGCAAGAGTAAATTGGAAATAGATGTTCAATCTAGAAGTAATGGGGAGGAAGTTTAGGGACCACTTGTGCTGGGTTCAGGATGGGTTTGTCCCACTGAGACAAGGGAAAAATGGTAGAAAAAGGGAACCGTGGCTAATGAAACACAAGGCAACTTGTCAAGAGGAAGAAGGAAGCATATGTTAGATATAAGCAGGAAAGGCTGATGAGAAATATAGGGTAGCCAGGAAGGAGCTTAAGAAAGGACTTAGGAGAGCTCGAAGGGGGCATGAGAAGGCCTTGGCATGTAGGATTAAGGAGAACCCTAAGGCATTCTATGCGTATGTGAAGAACAGAAGGATGACAAGAATGAAGGTGGGGCCGCTAAAGGATAAAGGCGGCGACATGTACCTGGAGGCAGAGGAGGTTGGGGAGGTCCTAAATGCTTTGCTTCAGTATTCACAAGTGAAAAGGACCTTGCTCAGGGTGAGGTCGAAATAGAACAGGCCTGTGTGCTGAACAATGTGGAGATTAAGGAAGAAGTAGTGTTGGATCTTCTTAAAAACATCAAGATTGATAAGTCCCCAGGGCCGGAAGTGATATAGCCCAGGTCCCTGTGGGAAGTAACAGAAGAGATCACTGGAACAGTAGCTGTGATCTTTGAATCCTCTTTGGCTGCAGGATATGATGTACTGAGACAGAATACTGGGGACGCAGAGTGATGTCAAGTGGCATACATCATATCCCTCGTTTAAAAAAGGTAATAGGGAAAATCCTGGGAACTACAGACTGGTGAGTCTTACATCGGTGGTCTGCAAGCTATTGGAAAGGATTCTTAAGGATAAGATCTACGAGCATTTGGAGAAGTACAGTCTACTCAAGGATAGTCAACATGGCTTTGTGAAAGGAAAGTTGTGCCTCACGAGCCTAACTGAGTTTTTTTGAAGAGGTAACAAAAGAAATTGATGAGGGTAGGGCAGTAGATGTGGTCCACATGGATTTTAGCAAGGCATTTGACAAGGTCCCCCACGACAGACTCATCCAGAAAGTCATGAGGCATGGGATCAGTGGAACCTTGGCTGTTTGAATTTTTTTAAAAATTGGCTTACAGGAAGAAAGCAGAGGGTAGTAGTGGAAGGAAAGTATTCTGCCTGGAGGTCGGTGACTGGTGGAGTACCGCAAGGATCTGTCTGGGACCCCTGCTCTTTGTGATTTTTATAAATGACCTGGATGAAGAGGCGGAAGGATGGGTGAATAAGTTTGCGGATGACACTAAGGGTGGAGGAGTTGTGGATGGAGCTGTAGGTTGTTGAAGGTTACAACAGGATATAGACAGGATGCAGAGTTGGGCAGAAAAGTGGCAGATGGAGTTCAATCCAGATAAGTGTGAGGTGATGCATTTTGGAAGGACAAACCAGAAGGCTGAGTACAGGGTTAATGGTCGGTTACTTAAGAGTGTGGATGAACAGAGGGATCTTGGGGTTCAAATCCATACATCCCTCAAGGTCACTGCACAGGTTAATAGGATAGTTAAGAAGGCCTAAGTGTTAGGCATGTGGCCAAGTGGTTAAGGCATTCATCTAGTGATCGCAAGGTCACTAGTTCGAGCCTTAGCTGTGGCAGCGTGTTTGTGTCCTTGAGCAAGGCACTTAATCACACATATTGCTCTAGAATCTGTGCGAGGAGTGGCGCCCCACAGAGACTTCCAATCTGCGCCTTGTAGGGCATGAAAATGCCCGACGCAGGCCTCCCATGGTCTGAGTCAACGTTCCCCTAAGGCGGCCTATGAGATGCTAGGCTTCATTAATAGGGGGAGTGAGTTCAAGAGTAGAGAAGTCATGTGGCTACAGGCATTCAAATTTCACACTACTCTACCAATCAAAATACGGAGGATGCTGCAAAATCTACAAGTGGTATCAGAGGAAAAGAAGGGCATTGAGAATAATTAACTACAGACCTAGTGGACCACAGCGGGTAAGCAAGATAGAAAGATAAATGATGTAGTTGGAGATCAGACATGACCAATTAGAGAACAAAGATAATCTTAAGTAATATACAGGGAAAATTATTTTTGTTAGGGTTGTAAAACGTTATCATACAGTAACAATGAACAGATTGTTACCAACACCTTAAAAAAATAGACCTTTAGAGCCAGGGTTCCCAACCTGGGGTCCACAGACCCCTTGCTTAATACTATTGGTCCATGTCATAAAAAAGGATGGGAACTTCTGCAAACTCTAAAGACTGTTGTGCATGAAAATTCCAAAGGATGAACAGCTTCTGGTACTCAGCCACCTTGTCTGGCACCAACAATCATTCCACAATCAAAGTCACTTAAGTCACATTTCTTCCCCATTCTGATGTTTGGTTTGAACAACAGCTGAACTTCTTGACTATGCCTGCATGCTTCTACGCATTGAGTTACTGCCACATGATTGGCTCCTTAGATGTCTGCATTAGCGAGGTGTACAATTGCACCTAATAAAAGTGGCCACTGAGTATGTGAATTCCAACACAAAACCCTTGGCATGCAGGCCTCTGCAATCTCATCTTTAAGGAAACCAAAGAGAGAAGTGAGAATATGTTGTGTGGGTAGGGAGTGTAGTTTGATGGGTTGAAAGAAGGGAGTTAGTGTCATTGCTCAGAATTGTCAACATTTATAAAACAAAACAACCAACGGCAGAAAGCCCCTAGACTTTCTAATGTTAGTCAAGATATAACTGATAACTTGAACACCAAAATAAACTTCAAAATTATAATACCAGTTTCCTTGAATGCATAGTATGCCACTTGACATCACTCTGCGTCCCCAATATTCTGTCTCAGTACATCATATCCTCACAAAAGGCGAGAACAACTCTGGCCATTGGTCTTTTGCTCCCACTCAAAAGCACAATGTAATGTTCTTTGGTGTCCTCAGTCCTACTCAGTACAAGAGCTTTCAAGGTCCTATTAGTCAGCCCTTGGCACAATGCTCATTTTGGAGCAGGGGAATGGATCCGGCTCAGTTTGGAAGTTTCTAGTAACAGACACGAAGAGATGTGCAAAAACTCCAACTCCAAAAACACTAATGCTTTGGAGACTACAAAAACGCTTAATGGAATAATCTGCAGCCAATGTAATCAAACTACTACCCCAACTCAATCCCAGCTAGAAGATTTGTACAGCTTGCAAACTGCTGTTTGTTCTGTTCTAAAATACACAGCTTGGAATTGAAGAACCCTGTCAGAATAGAATGAACAACTGAATTCTGCTTAGGATTACACAACATCCCAATACCTCTGAGCACATCACGCATTCAGTTATTGTGAACAAGCACAATAATTTCTGAGGTAGTATATTTTCCTTTATTATAGAAAACCAGCTATCAAAAACTGCCAACCATAACAAGGTGACAATGATGGTTATTAGGGCTGCTGCCTCATTGTCAGCAACCAAGAGTTCAATTCTGATTGCCAGTACTGTGTGAAGTTTGCACATTATTCCAGTGACCACCTGGATTTTTCACCAAGTGCTTCAAGTTTTCTTTTGTATCCCAAAATCTGCAATTTGTAGGTTACCTGACCATTCTAAATTTCCCTAGTGTACTGGCAAGTGGTAGAAATCATAGGGAGGAGGAGAGAAGGGGATATAGGTTAAAGGCAACTTTGGTAGGGAGACATGGGTTGCTAAGCAAACTAACAGATTCAATGCACCAAATGTCATCCCATGCATAAGGAAATATAGGTTATCCTTTGCAATTACAATGAAAATAGTGGAATATGGGCTTAGCTTGCCATTTTTAATATTTTCAAAGGGGTTTCAGGAGCTGGTCAGCATTTTGGAGCATTATATTAATAATATGCAGTATCATTATGATATTGTTGAACCCAAATCAGTAAGTTAGAATTGCTAGTGTTCTTGCAGTGGAGTTGTCCAGAAGAAAGCTGGTACCAGGGAAGTAAAAAACAAGTTAAGAAACCTCATTTTGTTATGAAAAGCACTGATAAAAGACAAAGATTTACATGCAAATAATTCATCAGCATCTGGTTTTCATACATTTGTTCAAAAGTTCTTTGCTTGCACAATGTCTTCATTTGCACATTGGTTGTCAGTCTGTATGCAAAACCATACCTAAATAAATTCTATTGTATTTATTTTCCTGTAAATTTGGATTAAAAAATGAATCTTTAGTATATGGTGACATAAAAGTACTTTGATAAGTTTACTTTGACTTTGGTTTTGTTTAAACCAGTTACCAATATTGTTATAATGTAAAGCCCTTGAAAGCATATTTTGAAGCAAATACATGAAAAATACTGAAATCCAGAGCTGTTTTAGTGGTTTCCACGTTATCCTCCAGAAGCAGTGTGCTGTCGCTTATTCCAACCTGAATCCGCAGAACTTATATTTATAGTTTTGTGGCAGCAGTACTATGCAATACATAAAAAATTAGTTACAATAATATAAAAAAATTAATAATAAAAGAACAAAAGTGAGGTAGTGTTGATGGGTGAATTGTCTGTTCAAAAATCTGATTGCAGAAGGGAAGAAGCAGTTCCTCAAACAGGTTCCTACACCTCTTCTCTGGTAGCAGTAACAAGATGACGACATGTCCTGGATAGTGAAGGTTCCTAACGATGGATGCTGGCTTCTTCAAGTACAGGTTAATTACCACTTATCCAAAATACTTGGCACGAGAAATGGTTCAGATTTTGGAATATATAATGAAATAGCTTGGGATCATCATAATTTCGGTCCCTGAATGTATGTCTACTGGTAAGCAGCTTTTGTCTTACACTTGTTCATCATCCATATGTACTGATGAAGTTGATGAAAATCTAACACACTGACAATGATCTTGGCAAACTCAATGAATTTCTCTGCTGCTTCACAAACAGCAGACACTATCACCACAAATCTTTAAAAAATGTAATGCCGCGCCTTTTCTTAAATTTCTGCAACCAGCCTGCTGAATATTCACATTACCTTCAATTTTCAGTTTGTTGTGATAGATCCTAATTATGAGCCAATACAGGCAAAATTCCAGACCACAACGCACAAAGTTTGCCATGCAACTAATCAGCGATGACACATCACAATTGAGTTTCCGTAATGACAACCAATCAGCTGATTGACAAGTATATAAAGGTCATTCGGAGGATACCACCACAATTAACAGCGTACTGATGAGGTCTCCTCGTATGATAACAAAACATTTGCAAGTATATTGCTAAGATCGGAGACAACTCAGTCCAACCATTTGCTTGAGTCTTTGGCGACATACTAAATCTCCACAAACTCCTAATGAAATATAGCCGATAATATGATGCCACACAAAAGACAATCGTTTAATTAATCCATAACTACTAATTAAAATTTACATGGGGTCATTCTTTCAGTTACATATTTTGGTTGCATACAATGAAACCATGAGCAGGCCAGGCAATTCCCTGCTAACAAAGTTTGTGGCGATGTTACTTGTAATGCCCAAACATGAATAAAACTAAAATACATTAATTTAGAGGGATGCAGACATACCCTTTTCACCCAGAGGGTGGTGAAAGCAGAGTCAAGTGTCTAGGTGAACAATTCAATCACCTAGCATAGACAGCTGCAAGCCAAAGAGCGGATAAAGAATATTTTGTGGCCACAGACCAATGTGGAGTGGGCCAAATAACAACTTACATGTTGAGTGACCATTACTCTTTAAACAGATTATCTGCTGCAAGTGATGTGCAACATCCCACTCTGCCCATCTCATCTCTGACAACACTATCAGCCAATAAATACCAAAATTTCCATACATAACTGAATTAAAAATTTAACGTTCTCAAAATTTGACATTGCCTCAATTGTGCGGCCCAGGGTAGATCACATGAGATGTTAACACCCAAGGAACTTGAAGGTGCTCACCCTTTCCACCATATTTTCCTCAGTGAGGAAGTGTGGGTTCTCCCAATTTCCCCTTCCTTAAGTTCAAAACAGTTCCTTAGTCTTCTAACACTGAATACAACCAGCTGATCTCACTCCCACATGCCCTCTCCTCATTGCCAGAGATTCTGTCAACAGTGGTGTCAGTGATTTTATGTCCAGCCACAGTCAAGAAAGTTGAGAGTAGAACAGTGGGTAAGCATGCATACTTCAGGTGTGTGTGTTGATTGCCAGCAAGAAGGAAATTTTATTATGACCTGCATTGATTGTGGTCTCCCGATAAGGAAGTCGAGGATCCAGTTCAGATGGAGGTAAAGGCCCAGGATTTGAAGCTTAGTGATTAGTGAGGAGATGGTGGTGTTAAAAACCAAGTTGAAATCAAGAATCAGCAGCATGACAGAGCTAGTGAGATTGTGTCTGCTGTAGACCTGTTGCATCAACAGGTGAATTGCAGCAGGTCGAGGTTCTTGGCAGGCAAGGGTTTGTTGTAGCAATGACCTCTCTCTCAATGCATTTCATCACAATATATGTTAGTGCTATAAGGCACTAGCTATTGATGTAGTTCACTCTGCTCTTGGCCACTGATATGATTGATGCACTGTGGGAACCTCTGACTGTAGCACTGAGTGGGTCATTCATTTATCCACATGGGTCTCCTCTCACATTCCAAAGATGTACGAGTTAGAGTTAACAAGTTGTGGGCATGCTATGTTGGTGCCACAAGTGTGGAGATACTTGGGGCTGTCCCAGCACATCTCTGATGCAGCAACATACTTCACAGTATGTTTTGACATAGATGTGACAAATAGAGCTAATCTTCAATTTGTGACAACTCAGCTACTAAGCTTGTCAAACATCTTTAAAATACTGCCATACTAAGTTATTTCTTCTTTTCAATCATATACAGTCCCATACCAAAAGACCAAAACTAACTCAATTGTGCCAAGTAGAAAGTACATTATCAGGACAAAATGTGTTTACTATCACCAAGACCCATTTCAAATCCTCCATAAATTCAATACCAAGAAGGTATAAATTCCACCCTCAAATATGCAAGGTTAAAAATGTACAATAGTGTACCCTCAATGCTGGTTTGATTTTAACCTCTGTGCAAAACAAAGGACAAAAATTGTCAAAATGCAATTGATGTGAGCTTGAAATGTTCACTAGCTTATTTGGAAAACTATTTAAAAGAAATAAACTTGATACTAAATCTACTCAGGAACAACGAGCATTAATCCTTCGTTATATTGAGGTGAGGCTTATGTAAAACTATGTCAACATTGCCACATTCTGGGTAACACTGAACATAGTGATTTAGGGCCCTTGATTAACAGATGTCTTTCCCAATCCATTTATAACACACCACTACCAGTTAATTCATGATTAGGAAAGTGAAACTAAAGCTCAAATAATCAGTGTTATTTAGGTAACTGGCTGAGTGATGTGGAAGCAGAAAGCAGTGCTATATCTGACAACTATACGTCACTCCATATTGAAGTGGCATGGGTCAAGGTCCAGGTTTAGTGTGCTGTATTTACAAACTCTCAGTCACTTAGTTTAAGTTCTACAGCATGGGTGTATGGGGTATCACTCCGGTGGTGGGCTTGTTATCCTCCTCCCAGGGGCAGCTTGTCCACCTTTGGTCCCCACCTGCCACCCAGTTCTAACTGTTTACATGTGACAGTGGCCAAATCCTGGTACACAGCTTCAAAAGGCGGGCTAAACCAGGTGAGGGTAGCCGGGAACCTCCAACCCCAGTGAGATAGGGATATGTCTACCCCAACATGTGAAGCCAGTTCCGGCAGACTGGGTAGATGAGATCAACTACAAGATCCAACGGCTAAAAAGGTGGTGCTGCAATGCTTTGTGGAGAGCAAAGGGTACAACAAGGCCCAGAAGGCCTCATGGCTATCCACTGCAGTTGAGGAAGTCTCGAGTCGCGACAATTTTCATACCACTGAACCAAGATTTTTAAGGCCAAGTGGAACTCCCCCAGTGCAACAGCTTTTTCACTATAAAGTTCTTCCTGCGTAGGTTTTTCCTCTGTGCAGCTCTTCAGATGCACAAATGTCATAGTCAGAAACAACAGACAACCAACATTGCAACACCTACTTTCTTCTTCGGCACTCCTGCAGGATTAAAGATAACTTGCACTTTTTTCTGCACTATGGGTTCTGAAGAGGTCAGAAGCCACAGTGGGACCTGAAGATACTGCCACAAGTGGGACAGAGATGCTTGACAGTGCAAGCACATAGGTAGATTGGGACACAGTGCATACTTCTCATTTACTGTGGGTTTCTGTGCACTCGCACACATAGATATTCTCAATTCCATTAAGGATGCTCTTCTTTTGATCAGCCATGGAATAGAAATCCTGCAAAATGGAAGTGATGTTAATCTCACATTCCCTACCCCCAAAGAAAGCATTTCCAAATCATTTCACCTGTCTTACCTGCAATGATGAAAATCCAAATAGAACGGTTTCAGGAGTCTGGCTTGCTCTGCTCCATTAAAAAGTTTTTTGAAAAAACAGGCAAGTAGGATCAAATCATATCAAATATAAAGACTTACACACACAAAATGCTAGAGCAACTCAGCATATCAGGCAGAGTTTGTGGAAATTAAACAGTCAACATTTCGGGCAGAGAGCATTCTTCATCAGGACTGAAAAGAAAGTGGGATAATGCCAGAATAAGAAATGGGGGTTAGAGGGGAAGAGGGGAAGGAGGACAAGCTGGAAGGTGAAGCCAGGTGGGTGAAGAAAGAAGCTGGGCGGTGATAAGTAAAAATAGCAAAGGGCTGGAGAAGAGGACTCTGCCTTTTCCACTTATCACCTCCCAGCTTCTTACTTCACACCCCGTCCCCCCCCCCACCTACCAGGCTTCACGTATCACCTTGACAAGAACATCCAAACATACAAATCCAAAAGGACATTGCCTAATACACCTAACCAATTCAGCAATTACAAAGTTTAAATAGTCATCTGAATAAATCCAGATAACTTCCCAGGGATAAAGAAATTAATTTCTAGTCCTAGGACCATTTCCTTAAACAATAAAAAAATTGATATATAGACAGAAAGACTAATTTGAATCATAATACTAAAATGCATGGATCAAAATCCAGTTATGAATTTTTGTTCTAAACATTTTTGGGGCTTTGTCCCTGTGACAGTTGTTGCAGAATAAACACTGACCGAAAGGAATTAGCAGAGCAGACAGGCAAGCAGGCATAAATAGTGCAGCCCTCAATATTCCATCAACCTGCATTATGAACTCCAGCCTCCATGAATTCATGGCCTTACTCAGCAATGGTGTACTACTAGTGAGCCAAGTCTGATGTTATAAATAGCAACCAACATTTAAAATGGAAGGAGTGCTGTACAGTACTCTTAACATAATCTATCCATTTCCAGTGCAATCAAAGGGTGATGTGGGAAATTGGATGTAGGAGCATTTTATGATGGGATATTTAATCACCTAGTTATCAAGCACTCTCGTTAAAGCAGTGAAGAACTACATTTGCCACATAAAATTTAGCAGTAATAGAATTTGGATTCAAAAACAAACCACAATGCTATACAGCATATGCTTTTCAAACACTGAGTATTTTCTTCACTTTTAACCCAATACCAATTCAGGACACAAACTGCCCCACCCCACCCCCCAAAAAAAGAGTCAAGACTTTTACACAACTTAGTCTATATTGCCTTCAACAAAAGACTAATTTATGTTCCCTTCATAGAAATACAGGAAGTAGAGACGACCTGTCGAAAGAGATTATTCTGTCATGCAATGACTGATCTGCAAGACAATTCTACCGACCTACTGTTGCTTTACAACACTGCAATTCCTAACAAAAACCTCAATCCTTTGCCCTTTGATTTCTCTCACTGTAGTTTACCTCCAAAAAGCCACCATTATAATTATATTACTAAGAAAGCAAAGGTGAGCATGTTTACAATGTTTCCATTATATCTGTTTCTAATATAGTATCTGAAAATGAACCCCATTTAACATCGAGGCAATATTTAAGAAATGTAAATAATTCAGATTTTTTTTCTAGACTATTCACTTCTTGCACTCCAACATTCCTGGAATTACCTAATAAAACAGTATTTGAGCAGTTTAATTAACATTAACAAATTCAAAAAAACTTAAAGCAAAAATCTAGTCAAATCCAAAATTAGAATAGACAACTCAATCTTTAGATAGCTAAGATTCTACAAAAGAGTCAACAAAATATGTAAACCAATACTATTTTAATAAAGACACAGGCATTCTTACAAATAAGAATACAAAATATTCCACAGGGATTGGATGAGTGGGAGCAGAAATACCAGCGGCTGAAGCTGAAAGCTCTGGAGTTTTGACAGACTCAACATCAACCTGGTAAAACAAATGCTGAAAATTTTTATCAAATAGCAAGAAATAAAATTGGAGCAAGATATAATCTGTTTAACCCACTTCATATCTTCAGTGTGATGCAATAAAAAGTAGAAGATACAAAAATAAATGGCACCAGTAACATCAGCCAAAATAGTTGAAACAATCAACTTTCCATACAGCAAGCAGCAGACCTGGTGGTTATTCTCAGCCTATACTTACAAACTTACAGAAAAGTGGATTCCAGTTAATTGGGACATCAGGACCAATACATTCTGCATCAATTTAGCAGCTGCACATTTAGCTATTTTTTTTTAACATATTTTAACTAGTTCTATGAAAAAAGCAATGTGTTACAAATGTTGTATTTAAATGAAATACAGAACAAATTAGAACAGTACTAGAAAACTGAATTAATTCCTAATAGTTGTCAACTATTAGCAACTATTCAGAGCATGCAATGAACAAAATCAGTGCAGACACCTAGTACAGATACTGGACTGATTTTATACAATGCTGTCAACAATTGCATCCTCTTAATTTTCAATGCAACATTCAAGATGGTTGTTAATACCGTCAAATTCTTCATAGTTCGTAACATGCTGTAATGAAATCACTTCACTTTCATTCCCAGCCATTTCTAGCATCTCCAAGCATGATTGCTTGAAACCGCAGTGAACAAAATGGTTCAGAATTGCCTTTCTGCTTATTTCTCACCAACTATCAGTGACAGAAATCACTGCTTTTTGACCACAAACTGATGCCATTTTAAAAACTGTTTGCTCCAAGCATGGTGTAGTATCTAACAGCCACACAAATACGTGCATCTGATGCTAGTTAGAAACTGTTCGGCAAGTATCCTGCTCCAATTAAGCAGCATAGTGCCCCAAATAAATATAGAAAGTCTCAGCAATTTTCTAGATTAGATTTTTTGTTCCTCAAGAGTAGTCCCAAATAAGTGGCTGCACTGATTAACCAAACTTTTATTATATATATATTTTTTATATACTATTCTTTCCATCCGAGGAGTACCATACCATCAGAAAAAAGGATAAATTCCAAAGGATGATGTAGAAGAAAATACAAAATTAATGTACAAATTAAAAAGGCTGATATATGAAAATAAAAGCTTCATACTCATCTGGTTTTGAAAGGAAGATACAAAGGGAGGAAAATCACCAAAGTACATGCACAGAATTCAACAACACAGGAAGTGGCTACACAGGCTGCATCTCTGGTGGTAATTAAAAACTCCATTGCTCTGGTGTTGCCTTGCACTTATTCATCTTACCAAAATTAAAAACTTAATATTCCAATCAGAGCCTAAACAGGTGTTTGAACAAGTAGTACTACTACTTCAATTATATCCCAGTGTTTTTAACTCGTTTCAACTTCTTTTCTCTTCCATTTTAAAAAAACTGTGCATATACCACATCTCTCTGCTTGATGCTTAGTTACTCACATCCTTTTCAATTACATTCAATTTCAACTATGCATGTGGCTAAATGACTTTCTTATGAAGTTATTTAGTCCTCTTTGAATAACCATATTCTTATGTTCATCCAACATAGGAGATTGTAGTCCCTAATACATAGGGGCAGAGCATTACACACACACACTGTGCTGGAGGAACTCAGCAGGTCAGGCAGCATCTATAGAGAGGAATTATTTGTTCTGATGAAAAGTCTCAATCCAAAGCGTCAAATATGTATTCCTCTCCGTAGATGCTGCCTGACCTCATGAGTTCCTCCTGCATTCTGTGTCTTGTTCTGGATTTCCAGCCTCTACAGAATCAGGCCATTCAGCCCATTGAGTCTGCTTCACTATTCAATCATGACTAATTTATTTTTTTGCCCCATTCTTCTGCCTGCTCACTAACCAAAACTGCTCAACTTCTACTTTAAATATACCCAATGACTTGGCCTCCACACCTATCCATGGCAAAATTCCACAGATTCCCTATACTCTGACTAAAGAAATACCTCATCTGTTCAAAAGGGACATTGTTCTATCCTAAGGCAGTGCCCTCTGGTACTAGTCTTTCACTATTGGCAACATCCTCTCCAAGTCCACTCATCTAGGTCTTTCAATATTCAATAATTTACAATGCCATGCCCCCCCCCTTATTCTTCTTCCTTGGCTGTCCATCGAAATCCGATGACGACGTCCACTCCTTTAATGGTGAGATCTTTGATGACTGTACAGTCCTATCCTGGACCCACAAACTCTATTGCAGGTGGGACATGTATATGTGGTAGTGGTGGCAACCATGGCTGCCATTTCTCCTGGTTCTCTTCTGCTGTCTTCAGGTTGTTCTTTCCATCTCCAGAATATGAACCCCCTCCCTACACAGCTGTCACCAAGTGGTACCCCTTATTCTATTACACATAGTACTGACACAAGACGACACTTATTTGGTTATATTCATCACTTTATATTCTCCAGCTAAATACACCTGCATTTGAGTTACAAGCAATCCAAGTAGTAAATATTAGCACTACACACCTTTATCAGATTTACTCGCATATTAAACACCTTACAACTTTGCCCACCAGTCAGTAGTGGAAAAACTGGCTTGTGACCATTTATTTTGGCCATTTTTAAGAGTCAGACTTCATCAGAAATGTTAAAATAGCAACTCAATTGTCATCCACTATAAGATGCATCACTTAAGATATTTAGAAATTGGAGGAAAAAGTTCTAATTTCTTTAGCATTCCTTGAAATAATAAACTACAATAGCTACACTATCATTTCTATAGATTCTCCTTCCTGTATTCCAAATTAACTAAAATAATCTCCTGTCTCAAACACAAAGACACAAAACTCTCATAATAATAAATATCTTCAAACTAAGTTGTAAGATCCTGAAGTTTTGAATTCTAAAACAAACTGAGTGAAAACTTAACTGAAGCTTGAAAGCAAAAGTCTCAACTTATCAATAATCATAAATTTTTACATTTAATGGAAAAATTTAAAATGCTGTAAAATACAAAACACAAACTAGTGATCATATAAAGCTTCCAAAAACAGTTTAGCAACTATGTTAGATATTGCAGAGTAGGATTTTGCAATATCAAGAGTATTTTTTAAAAAATTACGACAAAGAAATTGCTAATGGACGTCCCAATTACATTTGAAATATTTAAGCAGATGTTTAAAACTAATAAAAAAAAGGTCCCGAGGGGGAGGGGAGCCCAAAATAGGGCCGTGGAGGAAGCAGAACGCTGGCCTGCATGTGCTACGTACTTGCAGACAACCGCGTGAACCCCAGTAAACGGCGAAAAAAAAAGCAGCGCAGCCTCACCCACAGGAAAGTGAGCGCAGGCCGGGGATGGCAACCTCCCTCTGCCGAGATCAGGCTGCCATCAAACACGATAAAATACGATTACATTCACGAAGTAAAGACCCCACCGGACAATGATTTATTGCTGATTAAACGCGCTTCCGCTCTCTCCACCCCTTCTGTGCCGTTGATAAATACGGCAGGCCGCTCAGGCGATTGATGGGTTTCAGTTTCCCCAGTGAAAAGGAAACCAAGCCAAGTTGCCCAGACCAACACAGACGGCGCAGGCTCCAGGGCTAACCTGCGGAACGCGGTTCCCAGGGCCCTTCCCCTGGAACCAGCGGCTCCCAGCAGCGAGGGAAAAGGCCGCATTCTGATCGAGCAACCGGTTCCTCACCCCAGCAGACTCCAAGTAGGAGACTTTATAAAGTGAAGGGAGATTTAACAAAAAAAACCACCCACACCCTATGCCCGACTCACTCTTGCTCCCGGTGGTCGCCATCTTGTGTCGCTACCGGTCGCTGCTGACCTCCGCCGGTCGTGACGTCATTAAACGCGGGAACAGGCGGCGGGAGCGCGCACTAGGAGCTCGCGGACCATCGCGAGCGCACTGCGCTGACCGGCGGGTGCGCCTTCGGAAAGCGGAGCAGTACCTATTCAGCTGGCAACGCACACGGAATGCTCGAGGAGCTCAGCAGGCCAAGCGGCACTTATGGAAAAGAGTAAACAGTCAACATTTCGGGCCGAGACCCTGCTGAGTTCCTCCAGCATTTTGTGTGTGTTGCTTGGGTTTCCTGCATCGGCAGATTTGCTCTTGTTCGTTTTTTTTTGTATTCAGCGAGGCTTCGTAAGCGGAAGGAGCATTGCGGTAATATTTAACAAGAAGCATTTTGCCTGACAGACTAATTTGCATTTTGTTGTTGTCCAGAAGGGCAGTCTTGTGTAGTAGCTCAGAGGATGATTTCCAAAACCATGATCGTTCAATAGGTTGGCCTTGTACTACTCAAGTTCACAGATGAAAGAAAACTTCTGCCAACCTAGCCTTGTTGCATCACACTACCCTCTCACTATAAATGGTAAAACGTGTATGCATCCCATTTCATGGAATATAAAATTCACCATTGCCTAAAATGTGCAGGAGTAGCCTTAAGTTTTTGAAGATCAAGAACCTCACACCCATGACAAATCTCATTGTCCACTGAGCACTAGTGACTGCTGCCTTTCAAGATGCATTTGAGGCACATCAGGCATCTTTAGACGCCTAGAGATACCAATAACACTATACACAACAGATTATTTAGGTCACAAACTCGAGAAAATCTGCAGATGCTGGAAATCCAAAGCAACACGCACATAATGCTGAAGGAACTCAGCAGCCCAGGCAGCATCAATGAAAAAGAGTAAACAGTCCACCTTTCAGCCCAACACCCTTCATCAGAACTCATGAAGGGTGTCAGTTGACTGTTTACTCTTTTCTGTAGATGCTGGAAATCGAGTACTACGCACAAAATGCTGGAGGAACTCAGCAGATCAGACCTGATGAAAGGTCTCCACCCAAAAAAAACACCTCACTGATAAAAGATAAATACTTCACTGGAAGTATTCTGTTTGAAATGAAGTTTGACTCAAATAAATAGGAGGAAAAAATGGAAATTTTCTAATTCATAATTCAGGATGTGAGCATCACAGGCAGGGTCTGCATTGATTGCACACTCTTAATTGTCCTTGAGAAGTTGGCGGTGTGGTACTTTTCATATCACTAGTCTTTCTGGTGAAGGAACTTCCAATAGCGCTATTGGGGAGAATGTTTCAGGATCTAGGTTTAAAGATAATGAAGTAAATTAACTCATGTTAGTACAATGTGCAAGTTGGAGGGAACCTGAAGATAGTAATGTTCCTATGCAATTCTTGTCCTTGGTCAAGTTGTGGCCAAGCAGCTCTTTAGAAGAGACAGATGGGAAAGTTAGGCAAATATAGAGTAGTGGTAAATCCAAACCCATAAAACTAGTTAGGCCAGACATTTATCTGAGCTCATTATCAGTGATAGTATGACAAGGACAGGTGTCAATGACCACAATACAGGTCTAATTGATTAGTGATTAAATATTTAACATATGTATAGGTATGGGCACTGAGAAAGAGAAATGGTAGAGAGGGAAACTGAATGGAGTCACAGTTTTCCTGCTCGGTTGGAGAATTGCATCCAAAGCTTCTCCCAAACCTATCGCCCTTTGAATTAACTTTGAAGTGCATTGAACAAGAATTGATTTGAGGCCTTAAGGTAAAAGAACCCTTTGGGGCAAGTGGTCATTATGATCAAATTCACCCTGAAATTTGAGAAGGAGAAGGTAAAGCTGGATATATCAGTATTATGGTGGAGTGAACAGAGTTACAGAGGCACGAGAGAGGAGTTGGCCAGAATCGATCGGTAAAGATCTCTGGCAGGGATGACAGCAGAACAGCAATGGCTGAGATTTCTGGAGGCAATTCAAAAGGCAGAGGAAATATACATCTCAAAGAGGAAGAAGTATTCTGAAGGAAAGATGACACAACCATTGGCTAACAAGAAAAGTCAAAGCCAAAATGAAAGCCAAAGAGAGGGCATATAATAGAGCAAAGATTGGATGGAAGTTAGAGGACTGGGAAGCCTTTAAAAACTGACAGAAGGCAACTAAAAAAAAAGTAATTAAGGTAAAGATGGAATATGGAAGTAAGCTAGCCAATAGTATTAAAGAGGATACCAAAAGTTTCTTCAGATACATAAAGTGTAAAAATGAGATGAGAGTAGATATTGGAACAGTGGAAAATGATGCTGGGGAGGTAGTAATGGGAGACAATGAAATAATTGACTAACTGAATAATTATTTTGCATGGTGTTCACTGTGGAAGTTCCAGGAGTCAGGGGGCAGGAAGTGTGTGAAGTTACCATAACTAGAGAGAAGATTCTTGGAAACTGAAAGATCTGAAGGTAGATAAGTCACAGGGACCAGATGATGTACCCCCTAGAGTTTTGAAGGAGGTGGTTGAAAAAATCATGCAGGCATTAGTAATGATCTTTCAAGAAACATTAGATTCTGGAATGGCTCCAGAAGACTGGAAAATTTCAAAATGTCACTCCACTCTTCATGAAGGGAAAGAGGCAGAAGAAAGGAAACCATTGGTCACTTAGTCTGACCTCAGTAGTTGGGAAGATGGTGGAGTTGATTATTAAGGCTGAGGTCTCAGGGTACTTGGAGGCACATGATAAAATAGGCAGTAGTCTGCATGGTTTCTCCGAGTGAAAATCTTGCCTGACAAATCTGTTGGAATTCTTTGAAGAAGTAACAAGCAGGATAGACAAAGGAGAATCAGTTGATGTTGTGTACTTGGATTTTCAGAAGGGCTTTGACAGGTGCCACAAGCTTAACAAGCTACGAGCCCATGGTATTTCATGGATAAAGCAGTGGCTGATTGGCAGGAGGCAAAGAGTGAGAATAAAGGGAGCCCTTTCTGACTGGCTGCCGGTGACTAGTGGTGTTCCACAGGGGTCTGTGTTGGTGCCAATTCTTTTTACATTATATGTCAATGATTGGATGATGGAATTGATGATCGTGTTGCAAAGATTGCAGACAATACAAAGATAGCTGGAGGGGCAGATTCTGCTCCTATATCTGATTGTCTTTTAGCAGTTAGAGTAATGTTATTATAATGGCAGTTATAAGAACGGGGTTCAATTCCCGGCACTGCCTGTAACAGACATGCCACCTCTCCCGGAAGTTCCAGGAGTCTCCCGCATATTGATAGCGGCTCCCTGATGCCTGCAAATTATAAACAATAACCCAGAAATTGATTTTTTTGAGAGCGAGCAAGCAAGAGGGAGGGAGGGAGGGAGGGAGAGAGAGAGAGAGAGAGAGAGAGAGAGAGACAGAGACAGAGAGAGCGAGTGACAGACATAGCGTGAGAGTGACAGAGAGAGCATCCTGATTGGTCTCTCTTTGTGCTAAGTAGACCTATCAGTTTTCTCTGTGGGTGGGCTTTACAGTCGACTTCTCTCTCTCTTTCATTGTCCATCAGTTCAGTTCAGTGTCCCGTAGCCCCATGGCAGAGTGTTCCAAAAAAAGAAAATATAAAACGTACTTCACCCCAGACTACACTAAAGTGTACCCCTGTCTAATAGGGGTCAAAAATAATGACAGTGTTGCTCACTGCACTGTTTGCAACAGTGACTTTTCTATTGCCCATGGTGGGTTAAATGACTGTAAAAGACATGTTGAGGTGAGTTTAACAGGTGTCATTCTTTTATTAGCATAGCTAACGTTATTTAAACTAGCTGGCTAGCTGCTAAGGAGCTACTCTATTGATGTCCTACGTGATGAGGCCAAACTCCCTGTAGACTTGCTTAAAGTTGTAATAGAACAAAAAAAAACTCCATGATAATATAATATAATATAATTGTGAATCTTGTGAATCTGATGTCTTGCAAACTTAACAAATTCATTGACACAGACTGCTATGAGGTTGAGACTTCCAGCAAAATGCTTAAATCTGCCAAGCAAGCCACGTCACAGTACAAGGAAAGTTTGCAAAAGAAATAGAAAAGCTATTTGCATTAGCATTTAGCTATTAGCATTGAGATCGGCAACAAAATAATCAACAAGGAATATATATATATATATGTGTGTGTGTGTGTAAATAGTTTCAATATATGATCAAATAAATTGTTATGTTCTTTCATAATCAAATGTCCTGTATACATACACCCTTGGAGGTCGACCGGTGGGGGGGCGGGGGATACAGGGTTGCAGGGGGCGGGGGTGGTGGTGCTACCTCCCTGAAATGAGTTTATGCAGGGATGTCTGCTGTAAGGAACTTGTATGTTCTCCCTGTGATGGTGTGGGTTTTCTGCGAGTGCTTTGGCTTTCTCTCACATTCTAAGGATGTATGGTTAAACATAGTGCATTGTGGACATTGTATTTTGGCACTGGAAGCATAACAACAGTTACCTAGCACAATTATCACTAATTTGATTTGACCCAAATGATGCATTTCACTGTATGGTTCGATATATAAAGTAATCTCTTTAATCTTTGATTAGCCATGACCCTCTCATATTGACCACGTAATTGGCTAAGCCAAGATAAATTTCTGGAAGGGCAGAGCAGGGTTATAACTAAACCCTGTGAACAGGCCAGAGCTCTGATAACTTCACCTGCAACAGCAGTGAGAAAAGCCAGCAAAGATCGCAGCCAGCGAAGGCCAGCTCTGAGGCCTCCACCCAAGGAAGCAAAGACAACACCTAAGGGAGTAGACCAGCCTTCATGCAAAGCACTTGCCCTTTCCTTTACAGTTTGAGAGTAATCTTCACAGTATTTGGCAGGAACATTTAATCATGATTCCCTCAATCAAAAAATATTAATTTAAAAAAGTGTAAATGCTGGAGATAGTAACTAAAACCTGAAGAAGGTTGGAACAGATATTGTCATATTGAGGCTATTGAAAATAAAGAGGAAGCAAAATACATAAAGGCAATTGGAAGGAAAAGTTTAGAAAGCCTAAAATATTTTGAGGAAATACCACTAGGTTTAAAAAAAAGGGAAAATGAAAGCTTGTTTAACAATTGTAATGTTTCTCTCTCCATGCACAACTTTGTAGTTAAGCACAGCTCTAATGTCACCTAAGAGTCGTGGGTTGGCTGGTTGAGTGTTATTGCGCAACAGCCCGGTGTTCAATGTCAGCAGGACCAAGGAACTCACTGTGGACTTTATGAAGGGGAAGTCAAGCGAGCACACACCAGTTCTCATTGAAGAAGCTGTGGTGGAATGGATGAGCAAGTTCAAATTTCTGTGTGTCAATATCTTGGATGACCAATCCTGGCCCCAGCACATACAATAGATGCAATTGTGAAGAAGACATGTCAGTGTTCTCTACTTTATAAGAAGTTGTCGTGTCATTGCAGATTCTGACAAACCTATACAGATGCATAGTGGAAAGCATTCTGACTAGTTACAGTACATCAAGGCCTGGTATGGATTATCAGAATCAGGTTTAATATCTCTGGCATATGTCATGAAATTTGTTAACCTTGCTGCAGCAATACATAATAATAAAGAAAAATACTGTGAACTACAGTAGGAATATATATATTAAATAATTAAAATAATATGTAGTGCAAAAAAAAGAAATTAAAAAGCCATGAAGTAGTGTTCATGGGTTCAATGTCCATTCAGAAATCAGATGGCAGCGGGGAAGAAGCTGTTCCTGAATCATTGAATGTGTGCCTTCAGTCCTCCTTACCCCCTTCCTGAGAGGTAGAATGAGAAGAGAGCACGTCCTGGGTGATGGGGGTCCTTAATGATGGACACTACCTTTCTGAGACACTGCTTCTTGAAGCTGTCCTGGATATTATGAAGGCTAATGCCTATGATAGAGCTGAATAACTTTACAACTCTGTGCAACTACTTCGAACCTATGCCGTAGCGCCCCACCCCATCCCTACCATACAGGTGGTAAAACAGCCCGTTAGAATGATCTCCACGGTGCATCTGTAGAAAGTTGCTAGTGTTTTTGGTGACATACCAAACCTCCTCAAGTTCCTAATGAAATATAGCTGCTGTCTTGCCTTCTTTATAACTGCATTGATATATTGGATCCAGGTTAGTTCCTCAGAGGTACAGTGTCTATAAAAAGTATTCACCTCCCTTGGAAGTTTTCATGTTTTATTGTTTTACAATATTGAACCACAGTGGATTTAATTTGGCTTTTTTGACACTGATCAACAGAAAAAGAGTCTTTCAGGTCAAAGTGAAAACAGATCTCTGCAAAGTGATCTAAATTAATTTCAAATATACAACACAAAATAATTGCTTGCCTAAGTATTCACTCCTTCTAGTCAGTATTCAGTAGATGCACCTTTGGCAGCATTTACAGCCTTGAGTCTGTGTGGATAGGTCTCTATCAGTTTTTGGACATCTGGACACTGCAATTTTCCCCCATTCTTCTTTACAAAACAGCACAAGCTCTGTCAGATTGCATGGGGTTCATGAGTGAACAGCCGCTTTCAAGTCCAGCCACAAATTCTCAATTGGACTGAGGTCTGGACTCTGACTTAGCCACTTCAGGACATTGACTTTCTTGTTTTTGAGCCATTCTTGTGTAGCTTTGGCTTAATGCTTGGGGTCATTATCTTGCTGGAAAACAAATCTTCTTCCAAGTCACAGTTCTCTTTCTGACTGCATCAGGTTGTCCCTGTATTTTGCTGCATTCATTTTACCCTCGACCTTCACAAGCCTTCCAGGGCCTGCTGCAGTGAAGCATCCCCACTGCATGATGCAGCCAACACCATGCTTCACGGTAGGGTGGTGTGTTTTTGATGATGTGCATAGCATTTAGTCTGATGGACAAAAAGCTCAATTTTGGTTTCATCAGACCATAGAACCTTTTTCCAGCTGACTTCAGAGTCTTTCACATACTTCTGGCAAACTCTTGCTGAGACTTCATGTGAGTTTTTTTAATAGTGGCTTTCTCTTTGCCACTCTCCCATAAAGCTGCAACTGGTGAAGCACTCAGGCAACAATTGTTGTATACACAACCTCTCCCATCTTAGCAACTGAGGATTGTAACTCCTCCAAAGTTGTCATAAGTCTCTTGGTGGCATCCCTCACTGTTCCCCTTCTTGCACGGTCACTCAGTTTTTGAGGATGGCCTGCTCTAGGCAGATTTACAGCTGTGCCATATTCTTTCCATTTCTCGATGATTGACTTAACTGTACTCCAAGGGATATTCAGTGACATGGAAATTTTCTTGTATCTATCTCCTGACTTGTGCTTTTCAATAATCTTTTTGCCTTCATGGTGTATTTTTTGCCTGGATACTAACTCACTCGTAGTTGGACCTTCCAGATAAGGTGTATTTTTACTACAATCATCTGCAACACCTTGACTGCACACAGGTCTCCAAAAACAGATCACCATTTAACTAATTATGTGACTTCTAAAACCAATTGGCTGCACCAGTGATGATTTCCTATTAAAGGGGGGGTGAATACTTATGCAATTAATTATTTTTGTTTTATGTTTTTAATTAATTTAGATCACTTTGTAGAAATCTGTTTTCATTTTGACATAAAAGATTTCTTCTGTTAATCAGTGTCAAAAAAGCCAAATTAAATCCACTGTGATTCAATGTAGTAAAGCAATAAATCATGAAAACTGCCAAGGGGGATGAATACCTTTTATAGGCACTGTATTATTACTCAAGAACTTGTAATTGCTCACTCCTTCCACTTCTGATCCTTCTATGAGAACTCATCTTACCATTTCTGAAGTACACAGTCGGTTCTTTGGTCCTACTGACGTTAAGTGTAAGGTTGTTGCTGTGACACCACTCAACTAGCTGGTATATCTTGCTCTTGTATGCCTTCACTTCCAAACTGAGATTTTGCCAGCAATGGGTGTATTGACAGCAAATTTATAGATGGCATTTGAGTTGTGCCTAACCACACAATCATGGGTGCTGAGAGAGTAGAGCAATTGGCTAAGCACACACCCCTGAAGTGTGCAAACGTTGATTGTCAGCAAGGTGGTGATATTATTTCCAATCCACACAGCTTGTGTTCTTCTGGTTAGGAAGTTGAGGATCCAGTTACAGAGAGGTACAGAGGCCCAGGTTCTGGAGCTGTTGGATCAGAGGAATGAGCTGTAGTCAATAAACAGCCTTCTGACATAGATATTGGTATTGTCCAGGTGATCCAAGGTCACATAGAGAGCCAATGAGATTGTGTCCACCATCGACCCATTGTGGCGATGGGTAAATTGCAGTGGGTCCATGTCGTTGCTGAGCCAGGAGTTGATTCTCGAAATAACCAACCTCTCAAAGCACTCATCACCATAGATGTGAGTGATAATGGATGGTAGTCATGAAGGTCGCTCATCCTGCTCTTCTTGAGCACAGGCATAATTCTTTCCCTTATAAAGCAGGTGGCAACCTCCGAATGTAGCAAGAGAGATTGAAAATGTCTTTGAACACCCCCGCCAGTTGGTTCGCACAGGTTTGCAGAGCCGTACCAGGTACACCATTTGGGCCTGTCACCTTGCGAGTGTTCACCCTATTGAAAGACAGCCTGACATTGGCCTCTGAGACAGAGATAACAGGGTCACTGGGTGCTCCAGGGATCCTCATCACTGTAGTTTTGTTCTCCCTTTCAAAGCGAGCATGAAAGGCTTTGAGCTCATCTGAGAGTGAAGCATCATTGCTATTCATGACGTTGGGTATCGCTCTGTAGGAAGTCATGGATTGCAAACCCTGCCAGAGTGGACATGCATCCAATGTCATCTCCAAACTCACTCAGAATTGTTCCTTAGCTCTTGAAATAGCCCTCCACAAGTTGTACCTGGTTTTCTTGTACAAACCTGGGTCACCAGACTTGAATGCCACAGATCTAGCCCTCAGCAGGCTACAAACTTCCTGGTTCATCCACGCAGGTTTTAATGAAGTCAGCGACAGCTGTGGCATACTCATTCAGACTCGCAGGTGAATCCCTGAATCCCTTGTCCATATCGTCTGGTTCCTCACTACTGATGCTGCAGTCTTCAGTCTCTGCCTATACTCAGGGAGTAGAAGTACAGCCAGATGATCAGACTTTCCAAAGTGTGGGCACTGGATAGCATGGTAAGTGCACTTAATGGTGATTTTACAGTGGTCCAGTGTGTTGTTTCCTCTAGTACGACAAGTGATTTTCTTGTAATAATTATACAGAGACTTTTTTCAAGTTGGCTGGTTAAAATCCCCCATAATGATAAGAAATACATCATGCTTCATGCCTGTTGACTACATTGCTCAGTTCGTCTAGAGACTGCTTGACATTGGCCTGAGCTGTGATGTATACTGCTACCGGAATGATTGCTGAAATCTCCCACGGCAGGTAAAATGGACGAACCTTGATTGTGAGGTGATCCAGGTCTGTTGAGCAAGACTGGGACAGCACCACCACACTTGTACACCAAGAGGAGTTGATCTCCTCCTCCCCTGCCTTTGAAAGACTCAGCAGTCCTATCCAGTGCACAGAAACACAACTACAGAGAGTAATTGATTCATCCAGACCCATCATGTGTACAGCTCTCTCCATCATCAAGGATATCTACAAGAGGCAATGTCTCAGTGAAGCAACATTCATCACCAGCATGAGGGACCCACACCATGTGGGCACTGACATCTTCTCATTGCTGCCATCAGGAGCCTGAAGACCCACACATCAAGGATCAACAAAAGCTTTGTTCCAACTGCCATTGAGTTCTTGAGTCCACCTGAAAAATCTTAATGCTACCTTGGACTATATTTCTTTTTCTCACTCTCAATCTTGCATTCATGTCTTTGTTTATGAAGGAGATAAAGAGCCTAGTGGCATGGTGTCAGGTGAACAACCTTTTCCTCAATGTTAGCAAAAACGAAAGAAATGGCCGTTCACTTCAGGAAGCACATGCCCCTGTTGTATGAATGCTGCTAAAGTGGAGATGCTTGAGAGCTTCAGCCCCTCAGTGTAAACAGCATCAATAGTTTATCTGTTTCAACCAAATGAACACTCTATTCAAGAAACCACTCTAACACCTCTATGTCCTCAGAAGATTAAGGAAATTTGGAATGTTACCATTGATCCTCACCAATTTTTATAGATCCTCACTGTATATTGTATATATACAATAATATGTGCAATGCCCTGGTTCACATCTTTACTGTTGTGCTGAGGTAAGAGCTGCTGTTCTGCTTTCAGCCTGTTTGGGTTATTGTTGAAGATAAGAGATTTTGTGGAATGTGTAGCAGCCAATTAGCGGGAGGTTTTCTTGGTGAGGGACAAGGTAGGGCTTGAAGTTTTTTTTGTTCGAGAGGAGATGAAGAGAGAAGACGCTACGGTTGATGGAAACCCAATTGTTCGAGATGGGTTGCGAGTGATATTTGAAAGGTGGTGTGTGCTTTCACGTGGACTGAGGGCCCAACGCATGAGTGACAGAGAAGTTCAAGATGAGCTACAAATTGTGCACATTTGACTGTTTAATTAGAATGGGCCATTTTCTTTTTGTTATTCTTTACTAACCCTTCGGTTAAGATTCATAAATATAATTCCTTTAATCGTATGCAGTGAACTGTCTGTTATCTTGTGGCACTAATTTGTAACAGGGTAGCGAATGACACGGCATCCACACAAACCGGGGTGTGGGGTGGGATCAAGCACGCCTCAATCTCGGAGGTTGTCTCCCGAGGCTTACTCAGCCAAGGAAACTGGGGCATTTCATTCCATAATAAATGTACTTCGAACTTTGATTGGGAACATCCTTCCAGGTGCATCTCAGTTTGGTATGGCAAGTTGTAAAGAGTGTGGACACATCTCAGTCCATCACAAAAACCAACCGCTCCTTCATGGACTCTGTCTGCATTTCCCACTCCCTCAAGAAAATAACCAACATAACCAAAGATGCAAGGACGTTCTCTCTTCTCCCTTCGTTTGGACAGAACATAAAATCCTTAAAAACATACACCACCAGGCTCAAAGACAGCTTCTATCTGGCTATAATAGGAGTCTTGAACAGACCTCTTGTGAAATAAAGATGAATCTTGATCTCACGATCGACCTCATATAGCCTTAAGCAACAGAAATTCTGCAGATGCTGGAAATTCAAGCAACACCCATCAAAGTTGCTGGTGAACGCAGCAGGCCAGGCAGCATCTCTAGGAAGAGGTACAGTCGACGCTTCAGGCTGAGACCCTTCGTCAGGACTAACTGAAGGAAGAGTTAGTAAGAGATTTGAAAGTGGGAGGGGGAGGGGGAGATCCAAAATGATAGGAGAAGACAGGAGGGGGAGGGATGGAGCCAAGAGCTGGACAGGTAATTGGCAAAGGGGATATGAGAGGATCATGGGACAGGAGGCCCAGGGAGAAAGACAAGGGGGGGGGACCCAGAGGATGGGCAAGGGGTATAGTCAGAGGGACAGAGGGAGAAAAAGGAGAGTGAGAGAAAGAATGTGTGTATAAAAATAAATAACAGATGGGGTTCGAGGGGGAGGTGGGGCATCATCGGAAGCCAAGAGCTGCACAGGTGATTGGCAAAGGGGATACGAGAGGATCCTTCACATCTTATTGCCTTACCTTCACCTCACTTTCTATATAACTGCAACTGTGGCACTATATTGTGCAAACTGTACATTGGTCACGGCCATCATCATCTCCTGCCTAAGCAAGGACCTGGACCCGCTACAATTTGCCTGTCACCACAATAGTTCTACACTGGATGCGATCTCCCTGTCTCTCTACTGGGCCTCAGATCAACTGGATAATGGTAGTACCTACCTCAGGTTGCTGTTTATTGATTACAGCTCAGCATTCAACACCATCATACCCTCATACTAATCAACAAGCTCCAAAACCTGGGCCTCTGTACCTCCCTCTGCCACTGGATTCTTGACTTCCTCATGGGAACACCACCGTCAGTGCGGATTGGAAATAACATCTCCTCCTTGCTGACAATCAACATTGGCACATCGCAAGGATGCCTATTTATCCTACTGCTCTAGTCTCTCTACACCCACAACTGTGTGACTAGGTACAGCTGAAATGTCATCTATAAATTTTCCAATAATTCAACTTTTGTTTGAAGAATTTCCCATGTTGAAAAGGAGATAAAAAGGAGCAAGATAAATCAGCTAGTTTAGTAGTGTCACAGCAACAACCTTGCACCCAACAACAGTAAGACCAAGGAATTGATTGTGGACTTCAGGAAGACAAAGTCGGGGGAATTGCCACCAGTCCTCATTGAGGGATCACCAGTGCAAAGAGTGAACAGTTTCAAGTTCCTGGGTGTCACCACCTCTGAAGATCTAACCTGGGCCCAACATATTGATGTAAATATAAAGAAGTCACGGCAGTAGCTATATTTCTTATGAAGAGTTAGGGGAGACTTGGTATGTCATCACAGACTCACAAGTTTCTACAGATATACCATAGAGAGCATTCTAACTGCTTGCATCACCATCTGGTATGGAGGGACCACTGCACAGGATCAGAAAAATCTGCAGAAGTTTGTAAACTCAGCCAGCTCTATCATGGGCAGCATCCAGGGCACTTTCAAAAGTCGATGTCTCAGAAAGGCACCATCCATCATTATGGACCCGCACATACCAGGACATGCCCTCTTCTCATTGCTACCATCAAGGAAGAAGTACAGGAGCTTGAAGACAAACTCAACATTTCAGGAACAGCTTCTTACATTCTGCCATCAGATTTCTGAATGGACAATGAACCCATTAACACTACTTCACTATTATATTTTGCTCTCATTTTGCATAACTTTATATATATATTGTATTATATATTATAACTTTATATATATATTGTTCTTATTGTAATTTGTAGTTTTTAAAATTATTATATATTGCAAAGTACTGGTGCTGCAAATCAAATTTCACCTTCATAATTTATCGTGTGTTATGTGTACTAATGTGCTTTACACCCTGGTTCGGAGAACCATTGTCTTGTTTCTATATACATTATATACACTGTTATAGTTCAATGACAATAAACTTGACTTGACTTAACTTGACATATGCCAGTGATATTAAACCTGATTCTGATATAACAATGTAACTAAATTTCAAAATGATCTTCATAGATAGCATGAAAAAGTTTGAAGTAAAATTATCAAAGTACATATATTTCCATGATATATAACACTGAGATGTATTTACTTGTGGGCATACTCAATAATTCTATAGAATAATAACCATAACACAATCAATGAAAGACCGCCCAACTTGGGTGTTTAACCAGAGTGCAGAAGGCAATAAACTGAACAAACATAAAAAGAAATAATAATTGCAAATAAATATGCAATAAATATTGAGAACATTAGATGAAAGGACATGGCTTGTGGGAATATTCAATGATAAAGTATAGTTAAGTGAAATTATCCCTTTGATTCAAGAGCCTGATGATTGAGGGGTAGTAACAGTTCTTGAAACTGGTGGTGTGAGTCCCAAGGCTCCTGTACCTTCTTCCTAATGGCAGCAGCGAGAAGAGAGCATGTCCTGGGTGGTGGCCATCCAAAATGATAAATGCTGCTTTCCTGTAACAGTATTTCATGTAGGTGTGCTTAATGGTGGGGAAGGTTTTACCCGTGATAGACTGGGCTGTACCCACTACCTTTTGTAGGATTTTCCTTGCAAGGGCATTGGTGTTTCACACCAGCAATATACGCTCCACTACACATCTGTGGAAAGCCATCAAAGTTTTAGATGTTGTGCTGAAAGAACTCCTGCCATGTTTTTTTTCATAATTGCACTTACATGCTGGGCCCAGGACAGCTCTCTGAAATAATAACACCCAGGAATTTAAAGTTGCTGACCCTCTCCATCTCTGATCCTCTGATGAGGACTGGCTCATGGACCTCTGGTTTCCTTCTCCTGAAGTGAATAATCAGCTTTGTTCTGGACTTTAATCAGCTCCCTAGTCTTGCTGATGGTACCTCTCAGCCAGATTTTCAATCTCCTTCCTATATGCTGATTCATCACTACCTCTGATTCGGCCAACAGCAGTGGAGTTATCAGCAGACTTGAATATGGCATTGGAGCAAAGCTTAGCCACAAAACAAAAAGTTTTTGCTGTATTTTGGAATATGTAACAATAATAAACCAATTACCAATGTTTATTTTATTGCTTATTTTATCTATGTGTAAGTTACGTATGATTAGTTAATCATGTTAACTTTTATTTGTCACATTTGTAATGTACTGTGGTGCTATTTTTCATAGCATTTATTTCCTCTGTGTTTGCCTATGACAACACAGAACTTGCGCTACTGAGGTAATGAGTGACATGAATATGCCTTAACAAAGGGAAAAGGTAATTCTTTAATAACAAGGTACAAATTTATAATTTGTCTAGAAGTGTTTTGCTCAGAATGTTGAAATATCATCCGTATCTAAAGCTATGGGGCATATACCTCCTTATCAATATAAATACGTTTGTTGATGCGAAACCTAATTCAAAGGAATGAATAAATGTTCTAGATTCAACACAATCAGGGTACATCCAAGATTCAACCAGCATGGAATAACAGAAAGAGAGTAAAATGATTCTGAAAATTTGTATTTTCAAGAACTCTGAGAAACTGAAGCAGGAACCTTAATTAAGTTACATCTTTTTCTGTCAAGGATGGTCAGACATTCAGCTACTGTAATCCCTTCACAGCCAAAGCCAGCTGGACGCTCTCTCTGCTGCTTGGCCCATGGTGTTAACGGCTCTCGTCCTGGTTCTCTCTTGTATCCCTAAAGCTGCCATCATCTTCCAGCATGACATGGCGGGAAATTGTCTTGCCCCCACTTCGACAGGGGAGTTCTACGTCCGCCACCAGGTCTTCGTACCTTACAAGCTTCCTCCCATGAGCCTCTTGGCATCGGGTCTCCCATGGTACTGTTAGCTCTATCACCACGAGCTTCTTTTCACTCTCTGACAATAGTAGAATGTCTGATCGAAGTGTGTTCTCTACTAATAGTGGGAACACCAGCTTCTTTTCAAGATCAACCTTCATCTCCAGGCCTTTGCCATGCTCAGGATACCGTCTCTATGCTTACTTAAAATGAAACACTGCTAGGATCTTGTTATGTAAACGAACATTTCTCCAATTCTCCTGTTATAAATCTTTCAAGCATTGAATGTGAAGAATGACCAGCTACCTTAGTGGTACTTGAAACAAAAAACAGGAAATGATGGAAGCACTTATCAGATCAGTGGGTTAGCTTCTTCATCAGAACTGGTAGAGTGAGACACTGCCATGGTTTAAATTGCAGAAAAGAGTTGGGGAAGAAAACAGATAGAATAGTAAAGTGCAGAACAAAGCTACAAAACTCACAATTACTTTAACAAGCAGCAGCTGGAGACAGAAAAAAAATAAATTAAAATAGATAATACCACATCCAAAAAAAAGCTGTCCCACAGCTTTAGATACTGGTAATAATTCAACATTCTGAGCAAAAAATTTCTAGACAAAATATAAATGTTTACCTTGTTTTGAAATCATTGAATTTGATACATGCTGATAATAGATGATGGAGAGTTTCTCAATCGTACTTTTGAGTATTGTTGGATCAAGTAGGGGGAGGGAGGCAGAGAGGCAAGAGTCTCAATGACTCAAGGAATTAAAATACCAAGAGACTAGAAACTCTGGGTCACCCCTGTGAACTGAATGGCAGTGTTTTGTGAAGCAGTCTCTCAATCTACGTTTGATTTTTCCAATATAGGCAGGTTCAAATTGGAAAATTGGTCCTTTGCTGTTTAATCTGTAAGAACAATTTGGGTCTCTGAATATAAAGTAAGAAGTAAAAGATCAAATGACAAAAAAATCCTGATGCAGGGTGTTGAGCCAACATGTCAACCACCTATCAGCCCCCATAGATATTTCTGACCCACTATATTCCCAGCAATCGCGAGGAATTCTGCAGATGCTGGAAATTCAAGCAACACACATCAAAGTTGCTGGTGAACGCAGCAGGCCAGGCAGCATCTATGGGAAGAGGTACAGTCGACATTGGATTTTGGACCATTTTGGATCTCCTCCTCCCCCTCCCACTTTCAAATCTCTTACTAGCTCTTCCTTCAGTTAGTCCTGACAAAGGGTCACGGCCTGAAACGTCGACTGTACCTCTTCCTAGAGATGCTGCCTGGCCTACTGCGTTCACCAGCAACTTTGATGTGTGTTGCTTGAATTTCCAGCAATGTTTTTTTTCCTCCAGATCTCAGTATCTGCAGTCTCTCAGGTCTCCTTTAAAAAGAGCAGATGTTGCATCTCCTGCAGTTGCATGGAAAAGTTCTGTAGAAAAGGGGAGCAATTCATTAAGACCTGATCAGGGAGACGTTGAGGGAACAGTCCCTTTGGATTGCTGAAAGGGTAGCGGAGAACATGTGTTTGCTCTTGGAATTCAGCTGGAGGTGGCAGAATTATATAGAAGCTGCTTGAATAGAAACTGAGGACAAAATAAACTGAATTTTTGTTCTGGCTAGAGGAGAAAGGGTGTGAGAACATAAGTGTAAAAAATTGGAGGAGACACTATTGAAATCCACAGTAAAGAAGAAGGGAAAACATTTTAAAGACACTGTTGTAGATGTTCTGATCATTAGAGCGGATATGAAGGAGAGAGAGAAAAACTGAAGGAATAGTCCTTGATGCCAGATGGAAGGAGATAAAATCAAGGGAATTGTGAGGCTAATCATGAATGTTAAAAGATTTTGGTGGATATCCATGAATTTGAAGGGAAGTTAATTCAAAGCAAAGAATATTTTCTTTTCAGGTAGTGTTATGGCATCTTTACTGTACACTTTGAGGTCAGAAAAGACTAATTGGTTTGGCAGCACAGTTGGCAGATTATTCCTACAACACAACACCCCTTCATTAAACACACAAAATGCTGGGGGAATCTCAGCAGGCCAGGCAGCATCTATGGGAAAGAGTAAACAGTCAATATTTCAGGCCGAGTCCCTTCACCAGGACTGGAAAAAAAGTTGAGAAGTAAGAAATAAGGTGAGAGAGGGAAAAGGGAATGGAGGATTAGTGAGGGGGGGGGCAATTACTGTAAGTTTGAGAAATCAATGTTTGTGCCATCAGGTTGGAGGCTACCCAGACAGAATATAAGGTGTTGTTCCTCCAACCTCAGTGTGGCTTCATCATGGCAGTGGAGACCATGGACTGATATCTCAAAATGAGAACGGGAAGTAGGATTGAAATGGGTAGCCACTGGGAGATCCTGCCTTTTCTGGCAGATGGACTGAGGTGCTCTCCCAATCTTCGCCAGCTCTCACCGATATAAAGGAAGCCACACCAGCAGCTCCGGATACAGTAGATGACCCCAACAGACTCACAGCTTAAGTGTCACTTCACTTTGAAGGGCTGTTTGGGGTCCTGAATAGTAGTGAGGGAGGAGATCCAAGCAACAGAACAGTTGATAGGTGCAGTATTAATCAACTGGTACATCACTGGACCATGGGAGGAAACGCACACGGTCACTGGGAGAGCGTACAAACTCCTTACAGGCAGTGGAGGGTACTTAACCTGGGTTGCCAGTACTATACAGGGTTGTACTAACCACTACACTATCATGCAGCCCCTATGGTGAAGGCTTTATCTAGATGCATATTAAAATATATATAGATACACATACACATAATGAACAATCATATTCCAATAAGCAAAATCACTAGACACATTGCCATTTGAGTTATGGCTTTATTCTTCAATTAAGTGTGAGAAAATTATAAGATTACAATACTTGTTTTTTGTATCTTTATTCAGGTGCACATGGCACAGTCAAGATACTTTACAGTTAATAAGCAAAATGCATTATTTATGAGGATCAAATTCAGTAGATGTGTTGTAACATTTCTTTTGAGAACTGTAACAGCCTGCTCCATTCTATTTTTAGTGCTGCTTTCATGCTTCAAGCCCTCAATTCATTTAATATTCAAAAATCTTTAATTTCAGTTTTGAATGTGAACAATAACCAGGTCTTAGCAGACTTCCAACCTTTGAATAGAAATTTCTCTTTTCAGTTCTAATGTGTCTGGTTATTACAAGACTGTTGCCTCTAATTCCAGAACATTCTGTGCAGGCTTCTAGGAATATTTTGTGGATGGGTAAAGGAATTGCTTATTAACCAACTGAAATCACACAGTGATAGACTTGATATCACATGAAATAAACAATAGGGAGGATTTGGGATTTGACCAGTCAAGGTTGGGAACTTGATCATGTTTACTTTAACTTTGAACAAATGACAAAGATTACAAATAGAAGAGTCACAGTGACAAAGCTTAAAACCAAACACAAGAACAAAGCTTTTCCCTTGAACATAGCTTGCACAAAACAAAGCTATGTTGCAGTTCTATTCTTTACAATAAAAAAAAATTGAAGTTTATACTCCAATCATTGAACTGATTTGTGTAAAAGAGTGCCTCATCATTTGCACCAACTTAAATAACTGATCACATGTGGGCGGGGGGGGAGGGTAAGGATTCAGTTGGAACTTTACCACATTTAGTTAATCACACATTCAACTTCATGCTTTGCAATAAGCATACAGATCAGCCAAAACAAGTGTTACGTAATTTTAATGTTAATTCATACATTAAGTTTACAAACTTATAAAGCAAATACATAAGTTACATTTAATTTTTCTTTTAAACTCATTACTGGTTACCATTGAGCTCACCAGGAAGATAGATTTATTAATACAAAAACATGATGATTGAGCAGATGATTTGAAAAAAATTTACGAATAGTGATAAATTTAGCCAAGAACAATCTTCTACATTTAGCAGATTGATAAATTGGCAAAAAAATCTCTTGACAGCATTAAATACTGATCCTCAATGTACAAAATTAACATTGCTTTGCAAAAATGAAAGCATTCAATTTTATCTTATTAAGTAGAGATAAAACAATACACAACATAGCAGCCTGTGATCTCTCTTGTAATGTTGCTGCTGTAAAGAAAGAATCCCCCACTGGGGATCAATAAAGTACTTATTATTATTAATACATCACTAATGCAAAAAACAGAGAAAGGAAGAGACTTGCAAGAAAACCAAAAGGTTTAAGATATGTACAAGGACCTGGTGTTCAGAGTGGCAGCTGAAAATGAGATTTGCTCCACCAACACCTTCCCCTGGAGGGGTTGGAATGAGAAGGAAGTCTCTCAATATGTTGCTAAAACAAGTAAATACAGTAATTGGACCAGAAAATGACAAAAACTTCAGTGGAAATATTTTATTAATTCAGATAATGGCAACATTTCTAATGATGCAGACTCAAAGTTCTCAATGTTTCATTTCTGACTATTTAAATTGGCTGCAATAATATTTGGAGTATCAAACTAGAGAACTTGCATGTGACTTGCATGTCCAGTACTACTTAAATAATTTAATTTAAGCAATTACATTCACAAATGAGGTATAACAAATGGTACATTTGTTATTTGGTGAGTACATCAAGCATTTTAACTGGTCCTTACATGTCAAACTAAACAAATTCAAATTCCTAATGTAGAAAGTGCAGTGTATTTCTTGGTACATGAGGGCTCCTGAAAGCTATGGTACAGAGCCTTTTGAATTTCATTTTAAGTGCCTAGAATAGTCCATTATAGAAAATACTACATGGCTGACCGGAGACAAGAGAAATGTTAATACTGAACCATTCTCTGAAGCAGGAGATAAAATTCTTCTTGCATTTTTAACAGCCACAATTGAAATAATTCTTGCAATTGTTCATTATCCCAAAGCAATTGTAAATACAGCTTTACTTTTAATATGTAGTTCTTATACATATATATTCAAAATAATTAAATTTCTCTGGCAAACAAAAATTTAAGGCTTTGTCAGTGTAGTATACAAAACAAGCAAGCACCAAATGGACCCTGCAATTCCGATCATTTGAATCCTTGATATGTACCCTTTACGCTTCTTTTCCTTCATTTTTGATTGTGTCCCAATAGTATTTCTATTAACTTAGTTTAGTTCACATTGAGATGTACTGAACATTCTGCATTCATATGAATGTTAATTTGAACCACAAAATGTTTACAAAGGATTACTATCCAAATACATTGAAATTCCCTCAAATATTTTTTATGAGCATCTTTTTTGGCATGCTATCTGTTTCCAGAGCGTATCTTCAGAATGCAGTAACAGATTTGGCTGGTGCAATTAGTTGGCAAAAGGTTTAAAGAGTCAAAATATTGTTGTAGTTTACTTTGTTTTCTGAGCCCACTTGAAATCATCATCTCTTGGTCTACTTCCAGTTAATCGCTGAATAATATCCTCCAGAGTTTTCCAGAATCTTATTTTTTCCAAGGGTTGATTTAGCCAACCTTGAAAAGAAACATGAAAAGGTATTCAATTTTTTTTTAAAATGGCAGCCATGATATTTCAGTTACAAATTTAATTAGAAAATAACTTTTTAAATTACATTTGCATCACTGGAAGCTGCCCATATACAAAATTAACACCATCATTTCACACTTGCTTCCTCCTGAGAACCCAACATCAAAAGCCAGTCTTCAGTCAACTCTATCTCAAAAAATGAGTGAACACTAGACTGAGTAAAGGCAACAGAATCATTTATATTTTGGCTACAACTGAATACTCTTAACAGCATGGTAGTATTGAATCAAGTGCAGCTTCAAGGAGTCTTAAGTTTCTGATGGAAAACAAGGGTAAAGTTTACAGAACTCTAACAATCAAAGGTGATAGCCTAGCCTATTTTCTCAAAAGGCCAGAAGTATCGGCCTAGTTAGCAACGTCTGTAACTGATGATTTGGAGCAGCAACATCAAAGAACAAACATGTTTTCCCCATATTTTCTGCATCAGAATAAGTTTTAGACTAGATTTTTTTGTTGCCACATTTCAACACAACTGGTTGAGAATGGTAATATTGTAGATAATTTAACCCATCTCCTCCACAGCAGTGAACTCTTGGCCACATTTTTCCAACGAAATACCAATGATTCTGTGTGAAACAGTCATTCTCCTCCATGGAATGCAAAGTGATACTCCAATTGCTGCAGAACACTCATTGTGTCACTGATGGCAATCTAACATTGAACAGTGTACACTGTGGAGCCAGAGATGGAATGTCAGCCTAATATTATTCACCAGCAGACAGACGGGGAAATTTATCTGGATGATCTTGCAGTGGTATTAATTTACACTTGTTCCAGTGACTCCTGGAGAAAAATGGCTGTAAGAGATCCCCCCCCCCCCCACTTAACATTCATATACAACTGGAAAGCCTGGAAGGTGTTGCTAAGTCACTTACCATTGCATTTCTCTGGGCAGAGATTTACAGCAAGATCCAGCACTCAAGCTTAGATTAAATGAGAGGAATGAGTAATGCTCCCTGCAAGTTGCCCAGATTTCTTCCTTTTCCACACTTCAAGTTAGATAGTTAGACTATAGCATCAACAAGGTTTAACAACATTTAAACTACCAAATGCAGGTTTGCATGTTTATACACAACTCTTTAATTCCAAGAACTAACCTGTGGTAATACAGAAGTAGGTTTCATGTGGAGATACATGATGAATGCGATGATGTTTTCGTGGTAGAATGATATGCCAGTCCTGCAAAAAGCAGACCCATGAAGGCAATCCAAAATATGTATGAGACCACTTGTGAATTTGGTTTGTCAGTGTCACGAACAATCCAAGAGAAAAGATATAGCATTCCCAAGGATAAATAGCATAGATGGCCTCTGTAAAAGGTAATTATTTCAGTTAGAATTCAGCAAAAAAAAACCCCAGCTATACAAAGCCTTTAAGCATGCATATCACAAAGCTAATACTCTCTCCTTCCACCCCCCTCCTCAATCCCTGTCAATCTTAGACAACTGGTTTACATTCCAACTGAACGACAATTTGTTTGTCCTCGACTTGTGTAGCCAATTTCTGAATTAACTGAATTAGTGCTCAAGGGATGCATACATTATTTTATCTTGTTCAGAGTTTAATGCATTCAGAAATAAAGGATAAAAAATAATCAAAACATTCAATTTGGCAGAAAGTTCAGCTTCTAGATTAAAAGAATGCTGGCTACTCTACCTTGCTGGGTAATATAATGCTTTTCATCCCTAAGTTTCACTTCTATTTGCATCAGTGGCACAATATCTTTGATAGACAGTAACTGGTATCACTAAGTTTTTTTTTATTCTTGACTTCTATACAGTCCCCTTTAAAAGGCACTATTATTTCACCATTCATTTCCCCTTCATTCTACCTGGTATGTTGCACAACGGCATCTTCCACACAAATACTGCATACCTTTATCCACTGAACTCATTCACTTTTAGGCTCTATTCAATGAAACGGATAGGTAACTCAGACCTACTTCACTCTGTATTCCTGCTACATTTCAATTCTAAAGCCACTATTTCTTATAGATTCTTTTACTTCAATGCTGGAGTCATCACATTCTCTAAAGGATTAATTATATCAAGCTCTTGCTGACCAACCTCCTTAAATGCCTTCTTCAAAAATCTTCATTCTAGGAAATCACTGCTCTAATTTTCTCTCCTTACATGGTCCCTAGAATCATTAACATTTTAACATACTGCAGCAGATCAATATTACCTTCCCATCCAAATTCTTTCACAGCCCTACTCTGCCACCCACATTCTAGTTTCCAACTCTCGAACGAGAGTAATTCTTCCAACAGTCAGGCCTGGTTTAGAAAAAAGCACATTCTCAATGGAACCCTATAATTATCAATTAAAGATATCCATGACATTTAATTACCTAAATGATTAGAATTGTTTTCATACTATTTAACTATTAGTTCAGAGTAGCACTGGATTTCTGCATCTCCTTACTCCCATTAATTTTATAATAAAATCTGCACATCACCCATGTTTTTCTTAAAAATCTCACTTCTGAACAAAGACATCAACTTCTTTAGCAATGGACCACAATAATGGATTGCTTCATTAAACTCTCTGGCGACTTGTTGGAAAATGAAACAAGGGTGGTTTACAATCAAGCATAATTTACAGGTATCACCTTAGCTCAGATAAGCAATTTTTTTGCACAATAAGGGACAGTGGTTGCAGACATTTAACTCTGAACTTTCTTCAACATTTAACAAGACCTAATTTCTTCCACAATCCAATTTCTTACAACCGACTTTCTTACTCACCACCCAAATCAAATATTAATTAACTAATCTAACATTTGTGAAAGAATGGTCCTAATGTCCACCACCCATTTGGGTGGTTCTGTTTTCATTCCAATATTATTAACATACATAATGCCAGCGCTACTCAATTACACTGTAATTATAGGAAAGGTAACAGATCAACATACCTGGAGACAGAGTAAGAAACTTGTATGCCATATGAGCCAGAGGAATCACAGTAAGCATGCAGTTATCACCATTTGTTTCTACAAAATCGTGTCTTGTTATAGCAGTGGGGTCAATATGATGTTCTCTGAATGGTCTTATGAAAGCCTAGAACAGGCAAAGCAATATATTAACTTCACACCACAGACAAGAGAAAATCTGCAGATGCAGGAAATCCAAACAACACACACAAAATGCTGGAGGAACTCAGCAGGCCAGGCAGCATTGGTCCAAAACATTGACTGTACTTTCTTTTTCTCCATAGATGCTGCCTGGCCTGCTGAGTTTTTCCTGCATTTTGTGTATTACTAACTTCACACAATCCTTTGTGGCACCCAAGTCATACCTACATTTCTTTTAAAAAAGTGCTCAACATGTCAAAAGTTAAAAGGTGGATACAAAAACACATATGCTTGTATTTTAAGGAAGTAATAATACCAAGTTCATCAGTATTCTCTTAAAGGAGTAAACAGAACAACAATTTCAGAGACCACAGTATTCCAGAAATTCAAAAAATTGCTCTCCAAGAAACCTGCATTGGCAAAATGCCCTACGCCAGTTCCTTGCGGATACATCCAGCAGTAGAAAATGTAAAATTACAAGATTTGCTCAGAAGTATCCCAGATAAAGCTATGATTACCTCCTGGCTGCCAGGGTGGATCACCAAATGGAGGACGATGGACAAGTGGGGCTCATTGCAAATTAGGGTGAAAAGGTTGAATGACACATCCACAGAGAACATTAAAGAAGGCAGCTAGGAATGGATGAAATGGCCTATTCCCGATATAACAAATGCACACTCCAGGTTTTCAGCAGATTAGCAGATCATTACTTTAGTCAGAAATGTTATAAAGATAGAAGTAGTCATTTGTAGATATAATACAGGAGAGGCAACAGAATCCACAGAGAGGCAGAGTTTGTAACAGATTAAAAACTGCATGTTAATTCTTCCCAATATTTAGTTTGTACTCATCAAGGACAGGGATGTTGGGAGAGAATCATTTATTAGCTGTTGGAGGACTCAAAAGTGGCAAAGCTGAGTGTGATCAATACAATATCAAAACTGATTTTAGGCAAAGTCACAGTGCAGCAGCATAGAGAGAGGAACAACAAAACATGTAGAAACCCAAGTAGTAATTGTTGGGAAATGAGGTCAGTAGCAGTGAAATAAACCATTGCAGGTAAATCCTTAGTTATGACTGAATACACTCCCTTGCAAAAGTATTCAGCCCCAACCCTTTGTTCACATGAGTATGATAACCAGGGATTTTGATCAATTTAAATTTAATTGAGTATTTTTAAAAATTTGTGAATCACATGTCCCCCCCCCCCACAGTACAGCCCCAAAAAACAGGGAAAATAGTAAAACATGAAAAACTAAAAATACAAAACTGAAATGTCAGCAGTTCAAAAGTATCCATCCCCTTTGCTCAGTACTTAGTTGAGCCACCTCTTGCAGCTATTACAGTCAGTAGTATTTTGCTACAAGGCTCTATTGGCTTTGCACAACATGATAGAGCAAGATTTGCCCGTTCCTCCTTACAAAATTGCTCAAGCTGTGCCAGGTTAGTTGGGGAACAGCAGTGGACAGCAATCTTGAGGTCTTGCTGCAGATGTTTGGTCGAGTTAAGGTCAGGACTCTGATTGGACCACTTGAGGACATCAAGTATCTTCATTTGAAGCCAAACTTTTAAATATTTAATGAATATTTAGAGAGGGGAGAAGATGGCGGCGCGACCTCTCCAGTGATGAATATCTGTTATCTGTCAAGTAGGGGACTGTGCACAATCCTGATTTGATGGAGACAGATGTGAGTGCACAGTGGAACATCTGGAAAACTTCTGAAATGTCTGCTTTGCTACCGCTGCTACTGTGTGATAACTGGAATCTCTGGAGCTGAAGGCCTCGAAATCCTCAGCTTTGCGTGTTTCAGCGGCCGGGGAGAAGTCGAAGGTGCTTGGCAGAGGATGGCGCTCGGGAGGCTGTATCGGAGAGGCTGCTCGGAAGCTCGGAGTTTTTGGACGGATAGACTCAGGGTCAGCTGTGGTTGGCTGCTTCCAAGGTATCGGCAGGTTGACGGTGCCTGGAGATTTATGGCAGAGTGTTTCTCCCTTTTGCCACCGCTATCAGGGACTTGGGAGTCGATTGACTCGGGACTTTGAGACTTTTTTTTTACTGTGCCTATGGACTGCTCTTCATCAAATTATGGTATTGCTTTGCACCGCTGTAACTATATGTTATAATTATGTGGTTTTGTCAATGTTAATCTTTGGTCTGTCTTGTTTTCTGTGATATCACTCCGGAGAAACATTGTATCATTTCTTAATGCATGTATGCATTTCTAAATGCCAATAAAAGAGGACTGAGAGTTCTCATAATCTCAAAAAAAAATTAGCACTCAGAGCTTCTTGGGATACAGAATGTCCAACAGTTCACAATCCCTACAGAACGTGCTTCTCCAGATGTTTTTTTTAAATGATCAACTCTCCAACCCAAGAGGTTTGGATTCTCCTACCCACCCCCCACCCTGAACTAACAAAGACAATCACAGTATTTACCCTGTTGAGTCTCCACAGAGCAGGGGTTCCCAACATTTTTTATACTATGGACCAATACCATTAAGCATAGGGTCCATAGACCCCAGGGTGGGAACCACTGCCATATGGTCTTAAAATGATTCAATGCAATCACAATCTTCTAATCCTTGGGAGCACTGTTTCATCCTCCTGAAGTGCTTCATACAAGTCCTTCAAGTCCACTTCGTCTTGCTTCCTCAATCATCTTGGAGGGATGGCTTTGGCGACTTTACTCTGCATATAAATCATAACAAGGCTGCTACAGCATCAATGTTTTTTGCCTAGGTCCCCAGTTCAAATCTGCTAGAGTCAGATCCTTCCTTAGTTTATGGTAAATCTACCTTCACCAATAGGACCTTCTGTGTTGTGCCAATTAATGCATGCTTGGGTGACAGCAATGAACGCCACCATCCCCCTTCACTGCGGGCAGAAAATCTAAAAAACGATTTAATTCTTGTAGTAAAGAATGTTTAGTCCTTCAGGAGGTTTGATCCAATAACCCACAAAATCATATACTCTTTTCTTGCTTCTCCATCCAGAGAACTGCTTAGTTTTAGGAAATATAGCAACTGTTGCAGATTAATGGTATACTTCATGCACTAGAAACAAAAACCAAAAACTCACTTTTAACTTTCACTATAATATATACTATATATATATATATATATATATATATATATATACACACACACATATATACACACACACACACCCACACCCACCAACTGATAGGCAGGATTTGAACAGCTGTAGAAGGCATGTGTTGGATGTTTGCAATAATTAGTTAATTTTGTTCCAAAAGATTAAATTGACAAGTAATAGGATTCAACGGCCAACAGAACATAGCTTTTCAAAACCTATTAATGTACAAAAAGATTCTAGTTAACTACATAATTTGAAACATTAGGAACAGAGTTTCAAGTCGCCAAACAGCACATTGAATACTGTTGGAATTGAAAAAATCTAGAGTTACCATTTCCAGCGAATTAATAAGGATGACTGGGAGAGTAAAAGTTGTGGGACATTTGTTCAACCAGCTGCTCTTTGGGCAGCTGGAAGAAACCAGGATTTCATAAAATGGGTCTAAAGTTAAGTCTGCAAGCTATTTCTAGCAATTACTATAAACAAATGGTGGATATGCCATTTTGCAGTCTGCATCTTTGTAACTAGCTACTAATGATCACACCAAGTTGAAAAAGTACTCATCCAAGCCACCCTAAATTACAAAAATTATGACATTAAACATTCAGTAATGCTTCAAGCTCAACAGGTCCTTTAACATACTTTCCCCAATGGTTCTTCAGTGCTGCTGATAACTTCAGCCTGAAGATGTGTCCCTAGCAAGAGAGTCAGTCTTTTGCACGTGTTTTTATGCCTCGGAGGTACCTAGAACTGGAAGCCAGTGCCACGGCACGTAATGGCAAAGGGCTGCTGCATTCTTCAAAGGAGCCCATCCAAGACTGACACTGTGGAAGCAACCTTCAACACCACATTCCTCGAAAGATGCAGCATCATAACAATTTTCCCCTCAGCTAGTATAACCCTTCATACGCCCCAGTAAACTAAATGTAAAACCACAAAATGAAAATACTCAGTACTACAAGTCCAATAGTGGGCACCCAGTATACTACAGTACTCCACCCACCTCCTAGTGCCCCAGAATCCACCAACTCCCCCTCCACTCCAGAGTGTAATAGCTATGGAACTGGTCCTCCACTTTCTTAATCTTATGCACCGACTGTCAAATGTGATCAGCTAGGTGAGAGATGTTCCCTGGCTTTTAGGGAATGTAGGTGCAGCATTCTTGACCGATAACAGCACAATTACTTCCTTTCTCTGCAAGCAGGTAATCTTGGGCCATCCAATTCTGCAAGGCAACCATTCAAATAGCCATCATTTCAGCTGGTACTTGAGTCAGCACATACTCTGTGTGCTTGAAAGCTGTAGCTTTCTCATTAGCCAATGTCTCCATCACATAGGCCATGCATATCAGTTCCCAAGACAGCCTGGCCATATTACACGTGGGAAAGGCCGTTATCCAGAACCTCTCTACGTCTGTGAAAGCCTTCTTACTATGCCCACTGAATCAGGCAGGGTGCTCATCCAGGGCATTGAGGTGGTGCATGTGTAGCACTAGATATTCCAGATACCATCAGCTGCACCACCCAGTGGATAGTTGCGGTAGGACCTGTGCCGATCATACCACCCACACCAACATTCCTTTCCATTCCCTGTCAGCTGGGGAGTCACTTTCACAGTCAGGACCTTTGGGTTAAACAAATCATATGCAGCCCTTAAAGCACTTACTCCACCAGGGATTATGAAGGCTAAAGTTCGTTAAGGCTGTTACCATGTCATGGGGCGTGATTGGCTGGAATGAACTACTCCCTCCTGCTTTCCCCAAAATAGAACACCAAAAACCCAAAAATCTGGACAAGTTTGTCCAACGGTCTTTTTCCTCATCTTCGAAAGAGATTGGTATTATTGGCATCCATAATGAAGCGTGTTTAGGAATCCTCATACAAATCCAGCAATCCAACATATTGGTCTTGTTTGCATATTCATACACCATCCACAGGAACACGTTATAGGACCTCACAGCATAGGTCAGTGTCATTACTACTGCTGTCAGCACCCACTACTTTGCCTTTCTGTAATGTATGGAGACAAATTCACTCACTCTTGATTAGTCACTGGGTTAGACGTAAAGCAGCCTCGTAACAAAAACAACTGTTAGGATTGCTCTCCAAATCTTCCAAAATATGAATTCCAAATTTCCAATCTATCTGTTCACCTATGAGCAACTTCGCCAAATGCTGATTTCCTGCTGCAGATCTATCAGGAACAGAGATACCTGGATTCCACGTGGCCAGTGTGAATCTGGGCCTCTAAAACCAATTCCATGGAAAACAAATAAAGAAACTAAAAACAGACAAGATAAATGTAACACCCTGGGAAAGGTTTCACAGCTAATGTAATGGTCTTTCTGTGCGGGTTGACCCAGAGCTCGCCCTGGAGCCTAGAACTAGTAAGAGAATTCTGCGGTGACACGGGGTGACTGAAGGACCAACAGTAGGAGAGATTAGATTAGAATAGCCCCCGTCCTGAAGGGGATACTGCTCTGATGAGGAAAAGATTCCCAACCTTTCTCACGCTGAGTCAGGTTAAATTGGGGTGGGGGCTATCTGTGTACAGACTTGGTTTCAGCAGGGCTCAGTAAAGGGACAGAGGGATCCAAGTTGCAGGACAGCACAAGTGATAGACCGGAGGAGGCATTGCCACATAGATCAGAAGTATCCCAAGGTGTGGGGGTCGGAGCCTGAAGCAGAAGATGATTCTCTGTCACAGGAAACAGTTGAGGCCAGTTCATTGGCTATATTTAAGAGGGAGTTAGCTATGGCCCTTGTGGCAAAAGGGATCACGGGGTATGGAGAGAAGGCCGGTACAGGATTCTGAGTTGGATGATCAGCCATGATCATACTGAATGGCTGTGCAGGCTCGAAGGGCCGAATGGCCTACTCCTGCACCTATTTTCTATGTTTCTATGATGGTAAGGAAGTCTCAAAGAATTAGGAGACCACCAGATAGGCTGGCCTATGTAGCACCCGGTGAACAGAATGTGGCACCTATTGCCTTGGGGAGCTATGTCACTACCTTTTACACCTGGTTTGGACTTTGTGTTTTGTTTGAAAGGTTGGCAAATTATTTCAATGTCACGAGAACATGACTAATTTTGGTTTAGGGTGGGGAAGAGTGTAACATCCTGGGAGAGGTTTCATTGCTAATGTAATGGTTTCTCTGTAGAAGCAGTGTTTGGGTTGTGGTTAGTGATAACGGGTGCTCTGAAATGTGAGCTGTTCAATGAAGGGAGTGTGTTTTCATGTGGTGTGTCTGACACAGAGGTAATCTGCGTCTTTTGTTTGGCGGGAGATGAGGAGAGAAGACACCAGAGAGGAGAGGTCGTAGGAGTGGGGCTGGGAGTCGACGACGCCGGGGGTAATCTATGGATGATCGGAGAAAGGGAAACTGTGAGCTCCAACATGTGCACATTAGACTGCTTCATTAAAATGGGCCCTTTTCTGTTTGCCTTTTCTTTACTAACCCTTCAGTCAAATTAAGAATTATAAGTGAAATCGTTTAACTGTATATGGTGTATGAAGTTATTTTGTGGTACCGATTTGTATCAGGGTAACAAATCACGCAGCATCCACACAAGCAGGGGATTTCGGGTGAGCTCACACCTCAGTCTCACACATTTGGTGGGACAACAGATGGTCTTCCCTAGACTTGCGCAGCCGACAGCACCTGAGTATTACACAAATAAAATATCCATGCTTGTACTTCTCTTCTTTCAGAACCATCTGCAACACTTAGAATAAATAGTTCATTCCCACAGTGAAAAATCACATTTTCCAAAGAATGAAGGAAAAGACAGCTAGGTGTATCAACACACTCACAAAGCTGCTTAAAGGGACAACTTTCTTAAAGGACAAAAGCTCCTGCAAAATCACTTCACCAAGTAGTGAAATATTTCAATTGGTTACCTTTTCCACCAAAGCACATGATTAAGTCAAACATCCTTCCGATGTTGATTTAATAAACACACAACAAACTTTGCACTCCAACTTTCACTTAAGTGAATTCACATGTGGTCACACCTCAAATGACCCCCTGACTATGGGGGTGGGGCAGGAAGGCACCACCACCGTCTGAAGTTCCGGCAATGCCTTTTGCAGAACCTCCAGAGGGATATAGGGAATCCTGGATGGAATGGGAGAAATTCTGGAGAGGACAGGAAGAATTCTTATCGTGAGAAGGCTTTGAGAATAACCCTTCATCCTTAATGGCTTCCTGACCTTTTCCCTGGCAGTGCTCCCTCCACTTGACAGTCAGAGTGGAAACCCCATTTACCCCTACACCCCAAGGTCACTTACCTAATGTGCACACCCAGCTACTGGGACTCTAACCCTTCCAGCAACCAAATGGCTGCATTTACAGTACCCCTGACTGCCATTAAAGGCAGCATCACCCCTTTCAAGTGAGGAGCTGCTGTTTTAAATAAATGCCCTACCATAGCGAGGGTCAAGTCAGAGTCCTCTGGTCAGCCATCACTTTTGACTTATAAACCTGTAATGAGAGCCCACATGAGAAGGGCTCTGGTCTCTTTGTCTACAGTGCTCCACTCCACCTGCAAGACCTTAAATCCCACTCAAGGAGGGATTTTAACCATCGCTGCTACCCAATCCCATAATGATGCATTACCCTCAGAGGAAGCAAGCAGGATCCTCAGGGTGCTATTGATCCATGTTTGAACACCCCCCCCCACCCCCATTCCATACCCTCAACCATGTGGGCAGAGGCTGCCCCAGCTTCTTTGTACCTATCTCCCAATCCCACTAATTTCTTGGCGGAGAGGTCTCTGATCTCTATCCTCTCAGATCACGATCACTCGGATCTCACACACACACAGAGCCAAAGACACCCAAACCTGGTCAGGGACCATGTGGTTACCAGTCTGGCCTGTACTATCTTAGGTGCATAAAGGGGAGTCTTTACAAGGGGAATTCATAGGACTCTGCTCTGTTCTCTTCCCCATCCTCACCATGTCTATGGGGCTCATCTCCCCACAGCATCAAGGCTCTGTCCTTAACAAGATCCATTCGCCAAATAGCCTATCAGCTAATGAAAATTCAGTAATTAGAGTATGCCCAATGGGCTATCTCCACACCCTTCTCTTGTAGCTCTCTGGTCAGTTTGTGCTGACCCAGCAGTTTCCCCCATGGTGGTATGGTGCTGGTGCAGCACTTCCACCTCCTTCTTGAGACTTAGTATCTCTTGCTGAGTGCAACCATCTCATGCCGGTGCTTTACAATGGCTGCCAGCAGCCAGAAAGCTTCCCTCTGGCTCCCCTTCCTCTTGGGAAACCCTGCCTGATTTAAGTACAGAGATGATGAGGTGTCCTACTTGCACGCCCTGGGAGTCCAACTTGTCTGACCAGTCTACAGGGGCCCAGAAGACCGCCAGTAGGTTGGCTAGACTCCCAAATCCTGCATTACCCTCAGTCCAACTCTAGTCTTGGCACTGCTCACACAGAGGTTCTTTCTTACTTTTCCTTCTAAAGGTATTCACCTTCCATTCAAACACCGAACCTTGCTCACAGCACCAGGTGTTATGGGAAAGTAGGTTTGCAGATTCAGTAAGTGGGACAGAAGGCTTTGATTACAAGTAATCATATTATACATTTATTTACAGAAACAGTAAACGCTTCACCAAACATCTCAGTCAACAAGTACTCTATCTAAGCCACCCTAAATTACAAAGATTATTACACTACATATTCAGTAGAACTTCAAACTCAACAGGTACTTTACAAGATTTATGTAACTACAAAACTGAACGTTCAACAAACAGGTACTTAGCTTAATGTGCATGTGGGCCCAGCTGAAATGTTAACTCTCAATAACTCAACATATCCACATAAACCATAAACATTTCAAAGATAATTTTGAAGTCTATACTTTACTCCCTATATTACATTTGACTGGTTTGCAGTTTGCAAGTCCACAAATTACAGAAAAACACAACTTGTGATGCACATGCATTAACAAATCAAGCCTAAGGGATGCAATCTAGAAAGACAAAGATTCATAAATTGATTCCTATTAGATACCTTGCCAAGTATAGGAAGATCAACAGAACCCCAGGTGTCTGCTCCCCAGTGGACCAATCCTGAAGCAAAGTCAGCAGTAACCATCCCTGCAACTAGTTTAAAAAAAAAATTGCAGTTAGAACAAATCTCATTAACTTACACATGACATATTTACACCACCTGGCAAATAAATTTAAGTATATCCTTTAAATAACATCCCCATAGCAATTCACAAACAAGAGATTCCGCAGATACTGGAACACACAAAATGCTGGAGGAGCTCAACAGGTCAGGCTGATGTCATGATGAAAGCCCGAAACATTAGCTGTTTATTCTCCTCCCTTGATACAGTCTGACCTGTGGAGTTCCTCCAACATTTTGTGTGTTCCCACACCTATTCATTGATTTTAAGTTATTTTGCATTCAACATCAGTAAGAAGAAAGAGCTGATTGTGGAATTCAGGAAGGGCAAAACGAAGGAACACATACCAATCCTCATAGGGGAAATCAGAAGTGGAGAGAGTGAGCAGTTTCAGGTCCTTGGGCGTCAAGATCTGAGGATCTAACCTGGTCCCAACATATCGTTGCAGCTACAAAGGCCGCAAGACGGCGTCTATACTCATTAGGAGTTTGAACAAATTTGGTATGTCAACAAAAACATTCAAATACTGATGCATTCTGACAGGCTGCATCACTGTCTGGTATGGGGAGGGGGGTGGAGGGAGGCACTGCACAAGACTGAAGCTGCAGAGGGTCGTAAATTTATTCGGCTCCATCTTGGGTACTAGCCTACAAAGTCCCCTGGACATCTTCAAGGAGCAGTGTCTCTAAATAATGGGCACTGTCTTTAAGGGCTCTCAGCACCCAGGGCATGCCCTTTCCTCACTGTTACTATCAGGTAGGAGGTACAGAAGCAAGGCGGCACACACTCAGCAATTCAGGAACAGCTTCTTCCCCTCTGCCATCCAATTCCTAAATGGTGTTCCTGTGAACACTACCGCACTTTTAAAAATATATATTATTTCAGTTTTTGCATGATTAATCTACTCATTACACATATACTGTAATTGATTTACTTATTATTTGATTTACTTAGTATTTTTATTTTTTTCTTCTATATTATGTATAGCATTGAAATGCTGCTGTTAACAAATTTCACAACACATGCCAGTGATAAAAAACCTGATTCTGATTCCTGCAACTCCTATTTTATTCAACATTTGAAAGAAGCGCATGAAGTAAAGCCAGATCTAACATATAGAGAAACTTTGAGGAAAGAGTAGCAGAATAAACAGTGTAAAGACAGTAAGGTAGAAGGGCTGAAATGTGTGTACCTCAATGCAAGGAGCATCAGGAACAAAGGTGAAGAACTGAGAGCTTGGATACATACATGGAATTATGATGTAGTGGCCATTACAGAGACTTGGCTGGCACCAGGGCAGGAATGGATTCTCAATATTCCTGGATTTCAGTGCTTTAAAAGAGATAGAGAGGGCAGAAAAAGGGGAGGAGGGGTGGCATTACTGGTCAGGGATACTATTACAGCTACAGAAAGGGTGGGTAATGTAGCAGGATCCTCTTTTGAGTCAGTATGGGTGGAAGTCAGGAACAGGAAGGGAGCAGTTACTCTATTGGGGGTATTCTATAGGCCCCCCCTGGTAGCAGCAGAGATACAGAGGAGCAGATTGGGAGGCAGATTTTGGAAAGGTGCAAAAATAAGAGGGTTGTTGTTAAGGGTGACTTCAACTTCCCTAATATTGATTGGCACCTGATTAGTTCCAAGGGTTTAGATGGGGCAGAGTTTGTTAAGTGTGTCCATATGTGGATAGGCCGACAAGGGCGTATGCCATTCTAGATCTAGTACTAGGTAATGAACTGGGTCAGGTCACAGACCTCTCAGTGGGTGAGCATCTGGGGGACAGTGACCACCACTCCCTGGCCTTTAGCATTATCATGGAAAAGGACAGAATCAGAGAGGACAGGAAAATTTTTAATTGGGGAAGGGCAAATTATGAGGCTATAAGGCTAGAACTTGCGGGTGTGAATTGGGATGATGTTTTTGCAGGGAAATGTACTATGGACATGTGGACGATGTTTAGAGATCTCTTGCAGGATGTAAGGGATAAATTTATTCCGGTGAGGAAGATAAAGAATGGTAGGGTGAAGGAACCATGGGTGACAAGTGAGGTGGAAAATCTAGTCAGGTGGAAGAGGGCAGCATACATGAGGTTTAGGAAGCAAGGATCAGATGGGTCTATTGAGGAATATAGAGAAGCAAGAAAGGAGCTTAAGAAGGGGCTGAGAAGAGCAAGAAGGGGGCATGAGAAGGCCTTGGCGAGTAGGGTAAAGGAAAACCCCAAGGCATTCTTCAATTATGTGAAGAAAAAAAAGGATGACAGAAGTGAAGATAGGACTGGTTAGAGATAAAGGTGGGAAGATGTATCTGGAGGCTGTGGAAGTGAGCGAGGTCCTCAATGAATACTTCTCTTCGGTATTCACCAATGAGAGAGAACTTGATGATGGTGAGGACAATATCAGTGAGGTTGATGCTCTGGAGCATGTTGATATTAAGGGAGAGGAGGTGTTGGAGTTGTTAAAATAATTAGGATGGATAAGTCCCTGGGGCCTGACGGAATATTCCCCAGGCTGCTCCACGAAGCGAGGGAAGAGATTGCTGAGCCTCTGGCTAGGATCTTTATGTCCTCGTTGTCCACGGGAATGGTACCGGAGGATTGGAGGGAGGCGAATGTTGTCCCCTTGTTCAAAAAAGGTAGTAGGGATAGTCCGGGTAATTATAGACCAGTGAGCCTTATGTCTGTGGTGGGAAAGCTGTTGGAAAAGATTCTTAGAGATAGGATCTATGGGCATTTAGAGAATCATGGTCTGATCAGGGACAGTCAGCATGGCTTTGTGAAGGGCAGATCGTGTCTAACAAGCCTGATAGAGTTCTTTGAGGAGGTGACCAGGCATATAGATGAGGGTAGTGCAGTGGATGTGATCTATATGGATTTTAGTAAGGCATTTGACAAGGTTCCACATAGTAGGCTCATTCAGAAAGTCAGAAGGCATGGGATCCAGGGAAGTTTGGGCAGGTGGATTCAGAATTGGCTTGCCTGCAGAAGGCAGAGGGTGGTGGTGGAGGGAGTACATTCAGATTGGAGGATTGTGACTAGTGGTGTCCCACAAGGACCTGTTCTGGGACCTCTACTTTTCGTGATTTTTATTAACGACCTGGATGTGGGGGTAGAAGGGTGGGTTGGCAAGTTTGCAGATGACACAAAGGTTGGTGGTGTTGTAGATAGTGTAGAGGATTGTCAAAGATTGTAGAGAGACATTGATAGTATGCAGAAGTGGGCTGAGAAGTGGCAGATAGAGTTCAACCCAGAGAAGTGTGAGGTGGTACACTTTGGAAGGACAAACTCCAAGGCAGAGTACAAAGTAAATGGCAGGATACTTGGTAGTGTGGAGGAGCAGAGGGATCTCGGGGTACATGTCCACAGATCCCTGAAAGTTGCCTCACAGGTGGATAGGGTAGTTAAGAAAGCTTATGGGGTGTTAGCTTTCATAAGTCGAGGGATAGAGTTTTAGAGTCGCGATGTAATGATGCAGCTCTATAAAACTGGTTAGGCCACACCTGGAGTACTGTGTCCAGTTCTGGTCACCTCACTATAGGAAGGATGTGGAAGCATTGGAAAGGGTACAGAGGAGATTTACCAGGATGCTGCCTGGTTTAGAGAGTATGCATTATAATCAGAGATTAAGGGAGCTTGGGCTTTACTCTTTGGAGAGGAGGATGAGAGGAGACATGATAGAGGTGTACAAGATATTAAGAGGAATAGATAAAGTGGACAGCCAGCGCCTCTTCCCCAGGGCACCACTGCTCAATACAAGAGGACGTGGTTTTAAAGTAAGGGGTGGGAAGTTCAAGGGGGATATTAGAGGAAGGTTTTTTACTCAGAGAGTGGTTGGTGCGTGGAATGCACTGCCTGAGTCAGTGGTGGAGGCAGATACACTAGTGAAGTTTAAGAAACTACTAGACAGGTATCTGGAGGAATCTAAGGTGGGGGCTTATATGGGAGGCAGGGTTTGAGGGTCGGCACAACATTGTGGACCGAAGGGCCTGTACTGTGCTGTACTATTCTATGTAACTCATACTTACAAAGCACTTAATTTACAAATATATTCTGAATTCTAACCTGAATATCTCTATTTTTCCCTTTCAGGGTTCTTCTGAAGACCCTGACCTGGAGTTACATGCTGACTTCGGTTCTTTGCGGGAATGGGACTCACTCTTGGGGTCCCATGACTGCCATTATTTGATGTACCAAGAACATGGCCAAGAAGATTAGCTCGCCTTCAGAGTTTTGGGATTTCACAGCTCTGGAGGTGGGCAGACTTGAAGTCGGTGCCTCTGCAGGAAATCGGTGCGTGTCGTGGGAGATGGAAGATCTCTGGCTGTGTGCCTACAGACCCAAGTTCTTTGGGCACAGAGCTCGGAAAAAGTGATGCAATGGACTTTTAACATTGTAAATCAGCAAGTTGTTTGTTACATCTCCCCTCACTGTGAAACAGAGACACCTATTTTTTTTGGGGGGGGGGGAGGGGGGCGAGGGTGCATGACTGTGGTATGTTGAATTACCGGGTGAACGAGTTGTCTTTCAGGTACTGCAAGTCTGCCTTTATTGATGCTTTGCTGCATGCTTGAGTGCTCGGTGGGTGGGGGGGGGCACCGATCCTTTTTTTTTGCTAGTGGGAGGGGGGATCTGAGGGGGCTTTGGGGTTCTAATATTTCACTGTCATTCATTCTTTGGGGCACTCCTCTGTTATCATGGATGGTTGCGAAGAAAAAGGATTTCAGGATGTATATTATGTACATTTCTCAGACATTAAATGTACCTTTGAAACCTTTGAAGTTCTTAACCCTTTAAAGAGGCATAGTTCAAGGATGATTGAGGATAAAAAAAAGTGGTGAAATATTCATGTGCGCTGTAATCCCCGGTTAATGGACTCAAGTTCCTAAAAAGCCTTACATTGGGCCAAAAAAGTAAAATGAAAAGGTTCAGTAAACCTTCACCACAAAGGAGATACAGCTACTGCGAATGGTTTGAAAAGTCAGAATCACCTCTCAACAAGGATGCAGTGAATCAAAAGCTTAACTACACTTGTCTTGACAAGCTGAAGTTTACAAGTCATTCAAATAGCTATCACTGCCAGATGCTCAAGAGTTTTATTTTCCACAATACATACAAAATGCTGGAGGAACTCAGCAGGCCAGGCAGCATTCTGAGTTCCTCCATCATTTTGTGTGTGTTGTTCGGATTTCCAGCATCTGCACCTTTTCTCTTGTTTGTTATTTTCCTCAATTTTAGTCTTATTTAGCAGACTCCTTTCCATTGATCCACTCAGGACTGTGAAATGTTTAAAAAGATGAATCTGCACTTGAAGATTATGAAATGTCTTCCCATCTCTTTGCTGCACTGAAACCAAACCTTCATCAGTAACAAATTAAACAAACACCTTTGTAGTAAAGATCCATGTTTAATAACCAGGTGAGGGAAAAAGAGCTGTAGCTGTTACTTTGAGAGAACAGGTAATCTCTGATGAGATTCACTGGGTCAGCAAACATTATTAATGACTGATTGATAGGTGAGGATGTCATGGTCATCCTTGGTACCATAATCAGCTTATCTGGTGAGTAAGCTTGTTATGTTGAGGAAGATTTCCCACCTATTGTTTTGGAAGATAAAACATAAGCTGCAAAATTTATAGTTTTGGGCATTGCTGTGATTATCTGAATCAACTTCACTGATATGTAGTGGTACCTTTTGTAAAATTTTAAATAATTTAGTAGATTAGTCTTTATGAAAGGTCTTGTATTAATTTGCATCCATGCAAGTCCAAATTGTAATTAATATTTCTAATCTATAGGTCTTCAATTACACTAGTCACCTTGGCTAGAGGCTGTTAAGGGCAGCACTGAACTGCAATTTCACCGAGCAAAATTTATGCCACCCCAAACAACTTTATTTCCAGCCCATCACAGATCCAGTATCAGAGATTAATAAGGGAACATTTCTAAATGTCAGTTTTGACAGCCAGCTCAGCCATACCCATGTTCACTTCAGCACTTCTGAAGAAAAGGTTTGTTCTATAATGCTGCCCTGCCTTTCTTTATTCCAAACTGACACGACCTTAGTGAGGCTTTGAAAGGATGCACTCAGTGGGAGAATCCACATAGTATGAGTAGCATATAGATTAGTAGTAAACAAAGGTGACAGTGCTGATGAAAAGATCTGGTTCAAAATTATTTTTTTGTTAGTATAAACATTATTCATAAATAATTTGCAATTTACAGCCCAATTTAGACTCTAATCTCCAATTTAAAGCACTCATCCATGCTATCATTACTTCCAGACACAAAGTCTAGTCCACCCTTTCATCCTGCAGCATCTATATCAGGGTTAACAACCTTTATGCTATGGACTCCTGCCATTAACTGAGGGGTCTGTGGACCCCAGGTTGGGAACCCCTGTCATTCTTCTTGCCTACATCCTTGTGCCCACAGCCTCAATACTGTCTTTAGTAAAATCCTATCCCATCTTCACCAATTTACCAAGTCTCCAGCATTGCTCAGTTTAAAATCCTCACTTAATCCTTCACCTAGCCCAAAACAAGCAGCACTGCACTGAAATCTCAGATTAGGTTTCTACATTCACTTCTCAGGAGTGGGTCCAAATGCAGTAAAACTTAATTTGCCTCTCTTAACCTGTATCATTACTTAATTTTGTCATTTCTAAAAGTTAAAGTATTTACCTACGCCAGTTCCCTTTTTTTAAAAAAGGAAACTAGCTCCTGAAATAGATTTATAAACCAAACCACACAGGCCATGGATTCCAGCTTGTATATCGTATTTCACTCAAACAGCACTTTTAAGCAACACTTTCCAACCCAACTAGTTTAAAAAAAAGCACATTTGTCAACATTGTATTGTTGAAATTTGTAGCCATTTACCTTTATAGAATACAATAGCAAGCTCATACTAGTTCACTCACATCTAATGTGATGAAGTGTTTTGAGAGGTTGGCCATGTCTAAAACCAATTCCAGCCTAAGCAAGAATCCGGACCCACTGCAATTTACCTATTGCCACAATAGGTCTACAATGGATGCAATTTCACTGGCTCTTCATTTGGCCTTGAATCACCTGGACAATAGCAATACCTGTGTCAGGCTGCTGTTTATTGATTACAGATCAGCATTCAACACAATCATACCCTCAGTTCTAATCAACAAGCTCCAAAACCCGGGCCTCCTTCTGCAACCTGATCCCTGACTTCATCAACAGGAGATCCCAGTCTGTGCAAGTCAGGAAAAAACATCTTTTCTTTGCTGACAATCAACACTGGCACACCTCATGTGTGCTTAACCCAATGCTCTACTCTCTCTACACCCACAATTCTGTTGCTAGGCACAGCTCAAATGCCATCTGTAAATATGCTGAAGACAACTATTGTTCGCAGAAGTTCAGGTGAGGTGGTGTACAGGAACAAGGCAGATCAGCTGGTTGAGTGGTGACACTGCAGCAACTTTGCACTCAACATCAGTAACCAATTGATTGCAGACTTTGGAAAGGGGAAGTTGAGGGAACTCATACCAGTCCTTATCGAGGGATCAGAAGTGCAAAGGGTGAGCAGTTTCAAGTTCCTGGGTGTCAAAAGCTATGAAGATCTAACCTGGGCCCAACATATTGATGTGATTACAAAGAAGGCACAATAGTCACTATATTTCATTAGGAGGTTGAGGAGAATTGGTATGTCATCAAAAACACTCGCAAGTTTCTACAGGTGTACCGCAGAGAGCATTCTAACAGCTTGCATCACTGTCATTGCATGTTGGGGCCACTGCACAGGATCGGAAAAAGCTGCAGGAAGTTGTAAACTCTCCCAGCTCCATCATGGCACTAGCCTCCCCAGCATCCAGACACCTTCAAAGGGTGATGCCTCTAGAAGGCAGCATCCATCATTAAGCACCCCCATGGCCCAGGAACACAGCCTCTTCTCACTGCTACCATCAAGGTGGTGGTACAGGAATCCAAAGACACACACTCAACATTTCAGGAACAGATTCTTCCCTTCTGTCAGATTGCTGAATGGACAATGAACCTATGAACACTATCTCAGTATTTTCCCTTTTTTTGCAGTACTTATTTAATTTACTTTCTTAATAGATACTTACTGTAATTTATAGTTTTTATGTATTGCAATGTACTGCTACGCAGAACAAATTTCACAACATGCCAGTGATATTAAACCTGATTCCGAGTTCAACAAGATATATACCACACGTTTATATTTTCTACAGAGTGGTAGGTACTTAGTGGTAGAATGTGCTTGAGGGATGGTAGTGGAGGCAAATACAACAGAGGCATTTAAGAGGCACATATATGCAGAGAATGACGGGAAATGGACTTTGTGTAGGCAGAAGGGATTAGTTTCCTGAGGGATTTAACTATTAGTTTAATTGCTTGAACAATCGTCACGTGCCTAAGAGCCTGTTCTATGTTCATTGTTGACAGACAAACAAATCCAAAGGACAGGCAAATTAATCCAATTCCTCAGATATCAACTTCATTTCACAAAATTACTACTCACTGAAGTAGCCAATAATGAAAGTGCAGGTTCGAATTGTATACACAATTGAGTAAGAGATGTCCAAGACTCGTATTATTGGTTTTTCACAGAACTAAGGCAAGTCAGTTAGGCAAGTATCAATGTGCAATGATAACAGTAACAAGAATGATTGTTTGAGGTGGAAGGTAGCCAATATAATGGGAACAAATACAGTGGATTCCAGTTAATTGGAGCAGCTGCTTTTTTTAAAATATATTTAACAATTTCCATTAAACCTCAGCTAATTAGCACAGTCACTTAATTGGGCCAAGATGTATTGGTCCAATGTGTTCCAATTAACCAGAATCCACTGTAGCTGTCTTGGTGATAACCTTGATAGGAAACATATAGGGAATAATTAGATGCATTTTCATGAACCATAATTCAATAGTTACAAAGTCACAAAATAAATATGTCTAATAAAAATTTACTTACCAATTCCAATAAGAATCAGATGAATATGATCCCAAGTGAAGTTTATGATCAGATGATACAAGTTGCAGTTCATGAGAACAATGTTCAAAATAACACACAACCATTCCTGAAACCGTTTCACTGTGGGAGAGAAAATTAGTGAAGTATTAGCTACTAGAAATCTTTCATCAACAGTCACATCTTAAGAACATGCTTCTCCGTAACACAAAAACCAGAACTGCACCCACCTTTTTAAATTTAACATTCACCACCTACCATTAACTCCCCCAAATTGCAGTTTGAATACTTGTCTACTGCCTCAGAAAGAAAGTAGGCAATAAAGAACAACAGTGCAAAATAAAAGGAATAATAATAAAGTAGTGTCATGGACCATTCAGAAATCTGATGGAGGGGAAGAAGCCGTTTCTGAACTGTAGAGTGCTGGCCTTCAGGCTTTTGTATCTGTTATTACCAATCATCCAACTGGTCTCCCAATAATGAGGTTGGGGGTCCATTTGTATTGGGTGGTACAGAGACCCAGATTTAGAACCTTGGTGATAAATATGCAGGGGATGCTTGTATTGAACACCAAGCTATAAATCGATAAACAGCAGCCTGATGTCTAGGCGCTCCAAAGCAAAATGGAGAGACAGTGAGATTGCACCTGTGTGGACCTGTTGTGGCAATAGATCAAATGCAGGAGGCTTGGATCCTTGTTCAGGAGTTAATTCTATCCATATCCAATCTCTCAAAGCACCTGATTATGGTAGATGTGAGAACTACCAGCCAACAATCGTTAAGGCAGCTCACCCTGCTCTTCTTGTGGACCCATATGATTGCTGCGCTTTTAAAGCGGGTGGGAACCTCAAACCCCAGCAGTACGAGATTGAAGATGTCCTTGAAAACTCCAGCCAACTGGTTGGCAAAGGTTTCACTACCTGGACAAGTATACCATTGGAAAGTACACCTTTGCAAAGAGTAAGGGCAAGTACTTAACTTTCACACACATGACCTGAGATTAAGTAATTCCAAAACTAACATTTCATTTGGTTTATGCTTTAATCATTGAAAGGATCATTTATCTCAAACAGAATCAGACTACACAGTCTAATTTAAGGTCCAACAATGTCTCATTAGGCTCCAGCAAATTAACAGGTAAGCCACCGAGAAACCCAAGATCACAGTCACACGTTAGTGGCCCTGACAGATTTGCACCTTCTTAATGCACCCCAAATGTTGACAGATTAATACATAGAGAAATATTCACAACATTTTGACTAGCAAATAATCTCTGCAGTCTTTATTTGGACAAAACATAAGAAAAGCCACAAATGCAAATAGAAATCCTTGGACATCACTGCATACATATTCAACTCTACTTCCAACAAAATGCTACAAACAAATAACTTGAATTTTACAATGAAACATTAAAATTTTCAGGCACTAAAATTTGAAGGCATTATTGGAGCTGGAACATTAGTTCCTCATTTAGTTTGAAGATATTTTATCTGTTATTTAGTAAAAATTTGATATTTATATGAAAATTACAATCTTACGTAATTAATTTCTAAAATGAATTACAACTAAACCTATAATGACATTGCAGTTTATATTTAAGCGTGTTCACTACCACCTGCGTTTTTTCTATACAAGGCTTCTCTTTCATCAAGTCAATCTAGGCATGCCACTGAAATAGTATTATGTTTCTACATACAAACAAGACTGTCAGTATTGAAAGCCACAAAATGGTAGTTGAAAATAAAATCTTGATATATTTTGTAGCACTGAAAAAAATTACTTCTAAAGAAAAACTTGAATCGTCATCAGGGTGCTTAATCATAATCAGTAAAAATCAAAAAATGTAAGCACCAGCTACAGCTAACACTGAAAAAGACATACAAGGAAGTGTTAGGTATTTAAACAGCATATCAATTTCAACACAAATTGAGAAGTGATACACATAGGTAGGAGGAATAAGGAAGCCACGTTAGATAATATGTGCCTGATTGCAATATCGAATCTCAATGAGAATTAGTAATCCCATTAACCTATCTTGATTCATGCCAGTGTAACAGGTGCAAAATTTGTACTGAACATTGTACAAGTCTTATGGAAAAAATGTTTAGCTGTGATCTCTACATCAAGGGCAAGGAAACAGTTGATGTAATAAAATATGAAAAACTAGCCCGACAGCTAGTTCTTAAAAATATCTGCCAATACGCAAGTGATGATTAAAAGATCTTTGCTTTTTGGCAGAGATACAGCAGAAGCAAACCCTCTGGCCCACTGAGATAACAACATTCATCAAACACCCACGTACAGTAGTGCTAGAAAGTTTGTCAACTCTGTAGAATTGTCTCTATTTCCACATACATATGGCCTAAAATGTGATCAGATCTTCACGCAAGTGCTAAAACTAGATAAAGAACCCAATTAGATAAATAACGCCAAAAAAACATCATACTTGTTCACTTATTTATTGAGAAAAATGATTCAATATTACATGTGCTGGAAAAAGTATATGAACCTTTGCTTTCAGTAACTGGTGTGATCCCCTTGTATAGAATAACTTCAACCAAATGCTTCTGGTAACTATTGATCTATCCTGCACATCGGCTTGGAGGAATTTTAGGCTATTCATCCTTACAAAACTGCTTCAACTCTGGGATGTGGGGGGGGGGGGGTGCTTCCTTGCATGAACTGCTTGCTTCAGGCCTTTCCACAACTTTTCTATAGGATTAAGGTCAGGATTTTGACTCAGCCATTCCAAAACACAAACATTCTTCTTTTTAAACCATTCTGTTGTTGATGTGTCTTTCAGATCATTGTCTTGTTGCGTTATCCAACTTCTATTAAGATTCAGGTGATGGACTGCTACCCTACATTCTCCTGTAAAATGTCTTGACACAATTTTGAATTCATAGTTCCCTCAACAATTGCAAGCCATCCAGGCCCCGAGGCAGCAAAACAGCCCCAAACCATGATGCTCCTTCCATCCTGCTTCACAGCTGGGCTGAGGTTTTGGTGTTGGTGAGCAGTGCCCTTTCCCCTCCAAACATAGTAGTGTGCAATTCTGTCAAAAAGTTCAATTTTTGTCTCATCTCTCCACAGAACATTGTCCCAGAAGTGTTGAAGAACATCCAGGTGGTCTTCTGCAAACTTGAGACATGCAGCAATGTTTTTTTTTGGAGAGCAGTAGCTTCCTCCATGGCGCCCTTCTATGAACACCAGTCTTGCTGTGTTTTTCTTGTGGTGGATGTGTGAACAGAGATTTTAACAAGTTCTAGAGATACATGCAGGCCTTTTGCTGTTACCTTTGGGTTCTTTTTCACCTCCTTCAGCATTGCACATTGTGGTCTCAGATGCTCACTCCTAGGGAGAGTAGCAACAGTACTGAGTTTCCTCCAAGAATTTCTCTTTCTGTGGAATGATGAACACTCAGGTCTTTAGAGGTGCTTTTTTTGCCTTTCCAGTTTCATGCATTTCTATAATTCTTCTAAAGTCTTCTGAAATTTGTTTGAATGAGGCAAGGTACACCTAAGCAGACTTTTCCTGAGAAGAGCAGGCTCTGTCAGTAACCTATGTCTTTATTATAGGGCAGGGCACCTCTACAACCCACCTCCAATCTCATCTCATTAATTAGAACACCAGACTCCAAATAGCTTTTGTAGAAGACATTACCCCAAAGGTTCACATACTCTTCCCCCAACAAATATATGTAAAAAATGGACAATTTTTGTCAATAAACAAACAAGATTTTTTTTTGTTATTTAATTGGGTTCTCTATCTAGTTTTAGGATATGTGAAGACCTGCTCACATTTTAGGTCATTTGTACTAAATTTGTTCTTTATGCAGAAATAAAGAAAATTCTACAGGGTTCACAAACTTTCTAGCACCACTGTACAGTAATCTTATATTGATCTTGACTAATTTTTTGCACTCCCCACATTCTTAAATCATTCCTCCCAACTCAAGAATCCACTACACACCAACAGTTCAGAAGCAATTTACAGTAGCTAATTAACCTACTTTAGGAAGGGAAGGGAAACTGAAGCATCGGGAGGAAATCCATAGTCACAGGGAGGATGTGCAAATTCCGCATAGACAACAGATCACTCACAAAGTTGAGTCATGTAGCATGTTCTTTTCTGATTTGAACATCCACGCCCATGCTGATCACTCCTCCCCCTCCACTTAAAGTAATCTTACCTGTCAGTGTTAGCACCATATCCATCTATGCCTTGCCAATTAAGTGTTCAAATACCTCTTAAACATAGTAATCATAACCAATTCCAGATATCAGTGTGCAAAAACATTTACCTTTCAGATCTCCTTTGTAACTCTTTCCTCTCACCTTTAGTTTTTGACACCTCTACTTTGGGGAAAAAAGATTCTATCCGCAAGTGGGCTTAGTTTAGGTGGGCATCTTGGTCAGATTGAAAAAGTTTGACGAAGGCATGTTACCTTGTGATATGACTATGTTCCTGAAAGTGTGAATGGCAAGAATAACAATATTAGGGAGCTCTGGATAACAAGGATATTGAGGGTTTGAAGGAGGCAAGGAGTCATATGGTAGGATAGGCAAATGAAAACAAGAGTCCCCAATGAAGGGAGAGAGCGAGTGCTGGCGAGCACTTAAAAAATTTAAGAGGGCAAAAGTAGCCGTGAAATAACATGGGGTTCTTCTTAATCGAGTTTGCCAATGCACTTTCAAAGCATATTGGAAGCAAAAGAGTAACCAGGAAAAGAGTGGGCTTCAAGGGACCAGAGGGGTGGTCTGTGAATGGATCAGAGGTATTAAGTGTCAAGAGACTAGATAGCTCAGGACTGTTTTCCCTGGAGCAAAAGAAGCAATGGACGTTTACAAAATCTGAGAGGCACAGATAAGGAGAATGGTCATAGCAACACTTACAACATGCTAGAGGAACTCAGCAGGCCGGGCAGCATCTATGGAAACGATCAGACGACGTTTCAGGCTGGAACCCTTCGTCAGGACGGAACAGGGAAGGGGCAGGGGCCCTATAAAGAAGGTAGGGGGAGGGTGGGAAGGCGGCTGGTAGGTGCCAGGTGAAAAACCAGTAAGGGGAAAGATCAAGGGGTGGGGGAGGGGAAGCAGGGAGGGGATAGGCAGGAAAGGTGAAGAAGGAATAAGGGAAAGCACAATCAGTAGTGGAAGGAGGCGGAACCATGTGGCAGCTAGGGGACGGGGCAGAGTGAAACAGGGATTGGGAGGGAATTACCGGAAGTTGGAGAATTCAATGTTCATACCAAGGGGCTGAAGACTACCCAAACAGTATATGTGGTGTTGCTCCTCCAACCTGAGTCATAGCCTTTTGCCCTGGTAGAAGAGAGTCTTGAGCTAGAGGACATAGTTTTAAGGTAAGAAGGTAAGAAGGTAAAGATGTAAAGGGACCGGCAGGTAAGCCACCTTGGTCAGTAGTGCTGTACACTCTTCCGTCTCAATTTGAAATTTCTATGTTGTCCCTCGGCCTCCTTTAATCCAGGAAAATAAGGCCATTCTATCCAATTTCTATACGACTAGAGGCAGCAAGACAGTACAACGATTAGTGTAATGCTGTTATAGTACTAGCAACTCCGGTTCAATTCCTCCACTGTGTACAAGGAGGTTTTATGTCCTACATGATGTTGTGGGTTTCTACCTGGTGCTCCAGTTTCCTCCCACATTTCAAAGTCACACAGGTCAGTCGGGTAATTGGTCACATGGGTGCAACTGCGAGGTGCTGGTTCATTGGGCCAGAAGGGCCCGTTAACGTGCTGTATCTCTAAATAAAAAAAGGTCCTTCAGTCTGGGCAACATTTTGGCAAATGTGCTCTGCACTCTTCACTTCCTTCCTATAGTTCTGGTTGCCATACTACACCAAGTAGGACCTAGCCGGAGCTTTGCAAAATTACATCCAAATGCTTATATTCTAGGCCTTAGTGTTTAAGTATAACCCAAATTTTTGGCACTGCACGGCAGGAGCTTCATCCCCAATTGGAGAGATTTATGAATTGTTCTACACTATACCAGTTGTAGGCCTGTTAAAATTCTAGTGCTTCCGGAGGCACAAAATGGAAAGTTTCTGGATCCCACTTTACATAGGAAATTCAGTTCAATTCTAAAATAATGTTCTACAATGAGTAGTAATCTGAATGTGACAAGCACAATGTGCAGAATTCTCCAGATATTGAAAAATTCAAGTCAGCATTTTGTAGCATTAATTTTCTTATCTTGAAAGAAAGGCCATTCAATTTTTACTTTTTAACCATTTCTGGAGATCTACTACTTTGTATCCCATTGTCTAAACACACAATTTGAATCAATCACTCAGTGATGCTGTTTGCCTTGCAAAACAAGCAACTTAACTTGTTATTGCCACATTACACAAATTGAACCAAAGCCAAAGAAAATATTTGATTGGCTATTGAAAGTCTATTCTTTAAAATATTTGAACAAGATTAAAGCAGGAGAGGAAGCAAAATGGAGATGTTTATGGGAGAGAAAGATTCAGAGGACTCTAGCATGGTGCCAGAGGACTGGAAAATTGCAAACATTACTCCATAATAACATAACATAATGGCTCCGTCTGTCTAAGTAGAAAATGGATGCGCCTGGTTTTCCCGGGGCGCAGACCTGGGCGATGAATATGGAGATCCTGGGCTGCCCAGACAACAAGATCCCCCTCTCGGCCTCGCGGATGTGGTCCAAAGGAATGTGAAGCAGTACATTTGGCAACAGCTTGGCTGCAGGAGCCGCTGGGAGGTGATGTGATACGTCGTTATACATCATCCAACAACCTTAGGGGCTCCACTCCGGATTTGTGTACAGTTTACTCCTTAGCGTTCTCTTCCCCCGAAGATATCCACAAGGCAGTGGGATCCATAACCCTGGATAGGGGCCCATACCGGGTACAGTCAGCCGGAGCCAGCTGAGCCCGGGACTCCACTCTTTAAGAAAAGAGGAAGGCAGCAGAAAGGAAATTATAGACCAGTTAGCCTGACCTCAGTCGTTGGGAAGATGTTGAAGTCAATTGTTAAGGATGAGGTGATGGAGTACTTGATGACACAGGACAAGATAGGACAAACTCAGCATGGTTTCCTTCAGGGAAAATCCTGCCTGAAGAACTTGGAATTCTTTGAGGAGATTACAAGTAGGATAGATAAAGGGGTTGCAGTTGATGTTGTACATTTGGACTATCAGAAGGCCTTTCACAAGGTGCCACACATGAGGATGCTTACTAAATTAAGAGCCCATTGTATTACAGGAAAGTTATTAACATGGTTCCAGCATTGGCTGATTGGTAAGAGACAGCAAGTGGGAATAAAAGGATCCTTTTCTGGTTGGCTGCTAGTGACTAGAGGTGTTCTGCAGGGGTCGGTGTTGAGACAGCTTCTTTTTATGTTGTATATAAATGATTTAGATGATGGAATAGATGGCTTTGTTGCCAAGTTGCAGATGACACGCAGACCGCTAGAGGGTCAGGTAGTGTTGAGAAAACAGGTAGAATGCAGAAGGACTTAGACAGATTAGGAGAAAGGACACGGAAGTGGCAAATAAAATACAATGTTGGAAAATGCATGGTCATGCACTTTGGTATTAGAAGTAAATGTGCAGACTATTTTCTAAACGGGGAGAAAAACCAGGAATCTGAGATGCAAAGGGACTTGGGAGTCCTTGTGCAGAACACCCTGAAAGTTAACTTGCAGGTTGAGCCGGTGGTGAGGAAGGCAAATGCCATGCTAGCATTCATTTCAGAGGTCTAGAATTCAAGAGCAAGGATGTGATGCTGAGGGTTTATAAGGCACTGGTGAGGCCTCACCTTGAGTACTGTGAACAGTTTTGGGCTCTTCATCTAAGAAAAGATGTGCTGGCATTGGAGAAGGTTCAGAGGAGGTTCACAAGGATGATTCCAGGAATGAAAGGGTTATCATACGAGGAACGTTTGATGGCTCTGGGTCTGTATTCGCTGGAACACAGAAGGAAGTTGGGGGGGGGGATTTCATTGAAATACGTTTGTATTTTGAATGTTGAAAGGTTTAGACAGAGTAGATGTGGAAAGGATGTTTGTCATGGTGGAAAAGTCTAGGACAAGAGGGCACAGCCTCAGAATAGAGTCGCACCCTTTCAAAACAGAGATACAGAGAAATTTATTTAGCCAAAGGGTGGTGAATTTGTGGAATTTGTTGCCACATGCGGCTGTGGAGGCCAGGTCGTTGGGTGTACTTAAGGCAGAGATTGACAAATTCTTGATTGGACATGGCATCAACAGTTACAGGGAGAAGGCTAGGAACTGGGGTGGAACAGGAGATAGGAAAAAGGATCAGCCATGATCGAATGGCAGAGCAGACTCAATGGGCCAAATGGCCCAACTCTGCTCCTATGTCTTATGTCAAAGTGAGAGGACTGTTAAACGTTTAAAATTTAAAAATATCCTAGATAAAATAGCTTACATCTCAGATACCAATGGAATGAAGGAAAGAAAGTATCAGTAACCTGGCCCAGAAATTCCAATCATTTAGCAGGTTATGTAATTTGCATTGCTGTGCAAGTTGACTGAATCATTCTCTTATTTAAAACAGGATGCTTCAAAGTGTTCTGAAGTCACTTCAGGTGTTAAATCCAAACTCTTGTTTTGTGCAAGCTGCTCAAAGGTTTTGTTTGCCAAATTCATAATCATTCAGCTTAAAGCCTTGTCACATTTCCTTGAACAATGAAACAGCCACAATTCATGTAGAAAAACAGTTGCACATTAACAAGAAATCCACTCCTCTGAAGTTTAGACTGTAGCACTGAAATCAGAGTCTGCGACTCCGACCTTTACAAGAAATCAAGATAATCCTCCCATTAAGCTAAGATGGGTGCTAAGAGACAGCGCCCATCCAAAGATCAAGTTCAGCCATCAGCTGTGGCAAGGCTTATATATTATAACTGGTTACAAAACAGTCAGGCAGTACATCTTTCCTAATGAGCCTGTTTGAACAGAAAGGGATTGGTATGTCACCAACCACCCCAACAGCTTCTAATGCACCTGAAACTATAGTCACAATTGCAGACGTAAGTTGAGTCTTCCGAAGGGTGAACCCACAGCAAGCATTGGGCCTGAATGATACCTCCGGCTCTGTCCTTAAATTCTGTGTGGATCGGATCGCAGGGTATTTGCAGACATTTTTAACCTCTCCTTGATTCAAGCTGTGGTTACTTCTGCTATAAGCCCACTATCATACCAGTACACAAGAAAAACAAGATAATGTGCCCTACTGATTACTGCCCAGAGGCTCTGACATCCATCTTCATGAAGTTCTTCAAGAGGCTGGTCACGCCACACATCAACTCCAGGTTTCTAGAAAACTTCCACTTACTGCAATTCGTGTACTGTTGAAAACAGGTCTACAGCAGGCGCCATCTCCCTGGCCCTACACTCAAACCTGGTGCATCTGGCCTGTAAAGACACCTAAATCAGACTACTGTGGCTTTTTTTTAAAAAAAAAAACGATAGCTCTGCCTTCAATAATACAATTCCAAACAAACTCATTAGCAAACTCTGGACCTGGGAGTCAATGTCTCTCTACACAACTGGACCCTTCGACTTCCTCATATGACTGCAATCAGCAAGGACAGGAAACAGAGGTGCCCAAGGTTACATCCCCAGTTCTCTACACTACTACCTATGCATTGACTATGTGACCAGATTTCACTCCAACTCCACCTACAAGTTTGGAGATACGACCATAGGGGACCGTATTACAAATAATAAACAGTAAGGAGATAGACAGCTTAGTGATATGGTGTCATGACAGTAACCATTTCTTGGATGCCAAGAAAACAGCTGGTCATTGACTTCAGTAAGGGGGGAAACTGTGCACATGCTCCTGAATAAAATCAACAGTGTTGATGTTTTGACAGGGTCAAGAGCTTCAAGTTCCTAGGAATGAACATCAACAGCTTTTCCTGGTCCAACCATATTGATGTCACAGGCAAAGAACCCTCACCACAAAATAGTGGGTGCCTTTATTTACCAAGTATAAAGAAATTTGGCAACCCCTTGTTGTTACGCATCCAGATACTTGGTATGACAACTGCTCTGCAAGTGACAGGAAACTACAATAACAACAGGAATTCTGCAGATGCTGGAAATTCAAGTAACATACATCAAAGTTGCTGGTGAACATGCAGAAACGAGTTCGGTGGGGCAGGAGCAAGCTGAGACAATAGGTCTGCCAGGACAGGCAGGTTTGTGGATCTTGGGTAGGAGGTAGAAACGGGAAGTGCGAGGTGTGGGAACTATAAGGTTGGTAGCAGTGGATGGGAGATCCCCTGAGCAGATAAAGTCGGTGATGGTGTGGGAGACAATGGCCTGGTGCTCCTCAGTGGGGTCACGATCGAGAGGTAAATAAAAGGAGGTATCCATGAGTTGTCGCTGTGCCTCGGCAAGGTAGAGGTCAGTACGCCAGACTACAACAGCACCCCACTTATCGGCGGGTTTAATAATAAGGTTAGGATTAGTGCGGAGGGAGTGGAGAGCAGAGCGTTCTGAAGGAGTGAGGTTGGAATGGGAACAAGGTGCGGTGAAGTCGAGACGGTTGATGTCTCTTGCAAAAATGCCATCCCCTTCTCGCAATTCCTCCATCTCCGCCGCATCTGCTCTCAGGATGAGGCTTTTTATTCCAGGATGAGGGAGATGTCCTCCTTTTTTAAAGAAAGGGGCTTCCCTTCCTCCACTATCAACTCTGCTCTCAAACGCATCTCCTCCATTTCACGCACATCTGCTCTCACTCCATCCTCCCACCACCCCACTAGGAATAGGGTTCCCCTGGTCCTCACCTACCACCCCACCAGCCTCCAGGTCCAACCTATTATTCTCCATAACTTCCGTCACCTCCAACAGGATCCCACCACTAAGCACATCTTTCCCTCCCCCCCCCCGCTTTCCGCAGGGATCACTCGCTACGCGACTCCCTTGTCCATTCGTTCCCCCCATCCCTCCCCACTGATCTCCCTCCTGGCACTTATCCTTGTAAGCGGAACAAGTGCTACACATGCCCTTACACTTCCTCCCTTACCACCATTCAGGGCCCCAGACAGTCCTTCCAGGTGAGGCGACACTTCACCTGCGAGTCAGCTGGGGTGATATACTGCGTCCGGTGCTCCCGATGTGGCCTTCTATATATTGGCGAGACCCGACGCAGACTGGGAGACCACTTTGCTGAACACCTACGCTCTGTCCGCCAGAGAAAGCAGGATCTCCCAGTGGCCACACATTTTAATTCCACATCCCATTCCCATTCTGACATGTCTATCCACGGCCTCCTCTACTGTAAAGATGAAGCCACACTCAGGTTGGAGGCACAACACCTTATATTCCGTCTGGGTAGCCTCCAACCTGATGGCATAAACATTGATTTCTCTAACTTCCGCTAATGTCCCACCTCCCCCTCGTACCCCATCCGTTATTTATTTTTATACACACATTATTTCTCTCACTCTCCTTTTTCTCCCTCTGACTATACAACTTGCCCATCCTCTGTGTTCCCCCCCCTCACTTGTCTTTCTCCTTGGGCCTCCTGTCCCATGATCCTCTCATATCCCCTTTGCCAATCACCTGTCCAGCTCTTGGCTCCATCCCTCCCCCTCCTGTCTTCTCCTATCATTTTGGATCTCCCCCTCCCACTTTCAAATCTCTTACTAACTCTTCCTTCAGTTAGTCCTAACGAAGGGTCTCGGCCAGAAACGTCGACTGTACCTCTTCCTAGAGATGCTGCCTGGCCTGCTGCGTTCACCAGCAACTTTGATGTATGAAACTGCAATATCTCAGACACAACTCAGTGCATCACAGAAACCACCCTCCCTTCTATGGGCTCTATACTTTTCACATCTTCAGAAAAACAGCCAGCATAAAGAAAGACATTACCTATGGTGGATAGTCTCTTCTCAATAGTTCCATTTAATATCACAGTGACGTACACCCTGAGATTCTTGTTCTTTGCAGACATCCATGAAAACAGAAGTGCCCCAAAGAATGAGTGACAGTAAAAATGTTAGAACCCCAAAGCCCCCCAACTCCCTCCCTCAAGCAGCAAAGCAATGGCTGTCCCCCTCCCCACTTACTTCAGCTAAAAGCATAAGCACCCTCCACCCACCAAGCAAAAGCAAAGCCCCCAATAAAGACCATGATCCACAGCACAACAAAAATTAATCGTTCACCAGACAAATTCAATATACCATAGGCTCACTTTCCCCCTAATAAAGGAGCAGAGAGGTGTCACTCAGTGAGAGGGGAGACCTCTCCCATCAGGTAGAAGGCACAAAAGCCAGAAAGTGTGTACCATCAAGATCAAGGGCAACTTCTATGCCGTCATTATCAGATCCTTTTGCCTTACAATCTACCTTGCACCTTATTTATCTGCACTGTACTCTCTCTCTAGCTTTTGCACTTTATAATACATTATTGTTTTACCTGATTCTACATCTTTGCACCGTGTAATGATTTGATCTGTATGCAAAGCAAGCTTTCACCGTATTTTAGTAAGTGACAATAATAAAATTCACCAGAATTAATTTTATAGGTCATTAGAAAAGTTTAAAATCAAAATTCAGCAATAGCAACACTTCATCATTTATTGGTTTGGACATTTAATACTGATCCATTTCACGTACAACTACAGTTCTACTTTCGAAAACAAACTCCTATTTCTTTTCTGGACCTCGGCAGCGAGCGCCTACCTACCTAGAGGTCATGTTGATTTAAAGGCTGAAAACAAATTTCAAAAACTGCTTCCAACTAAAACAGCAGGAATTCAGATGCTTTAAAATTGTAATTTTTAGGCAAAAATGTTAAAATTAGATTATGTTGAAGTTAAATAATGGCACAAACAGCAGATCATGAAAGGCCTGACTATTGGGTTTTTCCTCACCTGCCCCCACAATCGTGAAAATTAATTTAATCATAACAAATGAAGCTTACCTCTCTTCATTAGCTTTGCAACTGATATTATTTCATTGTGTACAAGCAAAATAAAACCAGAAAATGGCACACAATTCCAAAATCAGAAGCAAAATCTCATAATTTGCTTTAATAACCCTAAATTTATTGAACTCAAGGGAGAAGACATAAAACATTTTAAAAAGATCTGGCTTATCTGCAAAACACAATTTGATAGATTTTGCCACCATAGCTAAAGTTCCTACCCCTGAATAAGAAATGTTCCCAAATCTACCCTTCTCGTCTTCCCTTGTAAGGACTAATTCCTTGCCTACTTGGCAAGAGGCCTCAAGAAATCTCCAAAGTAATAACACAGGTGCTCTGCAGACATTAATTAGTTATAGCATCCAGTGCAAACACACCCATCTGCTGAAAAAGAGACATTATCTTTAGTTGCTCAATACTGTGCCAGAAACTCCACATGAATCCCTGCACTCTGCTAGTACTCCCCCACAATGAACCACCCCATGGACTGGTGCAGAGAGGCTGCTTCCAAAGGATACGGCAAACGGTTTGATGCTCTGGTCTGTACTATTGCTGGGGAATGCATGACGACTGTATATGCTGCAGTCTCTTTTACCTCTTGTTGAAGATTATGAAAACTGCTTTTTCACCTCTTTGCCTGCACAGCACCTTCAGTCCAGGGATTTCATTACAGCAAGTTCAGCAATAGTGATTCCCAGCAGTCTGTCAACACAGTAGAAACGGCTAGTCTCTAGTAACAACGCCACACCAACCAAGGTGCAACTCGAAACCACACATTTCAGTACCAAGTGGCCGCACATCTTGCCAAACACCTGCCCTCATGGCAGGCCTTTCCCCGGTGGGCTGAATGATTTGTTACTGGATTCATACCAGATCCTCTACACTGCAACAATCCCAGTAACTATGCTGTACAAAACATTAACAGCTCATAGTGCAGCTTCCTCTAAAATAAAATTAAGTGTGCATAAGAAAGACTTTTTTAAGAATTCATCAACACAGCCTGGACTGCCAAGTTATTTGACAATCCAATCCTTCACCGCACAGTATCATTACTGATCCAATACAACCATGATTTCTCCATTTATACAGCTTTTCACATTCAATGTTTAACAATCTGTTTCAATGTTCAACTTATCCAAAATCAATAGTTGTTTTGTTACTATCCCTTGCAGATTTACCCTGCCCTCCATCCTAGTCTCGTTCGTTTTTCTGCATCATTGATGTATTTAACTAATTGTTTTATTCGTTCTTACAAGATCAAATTTAACTCCCCTTACTATTAAAATTGTTGAATATACATAGTATAATCTTACTTTTCCATTGTACTCTTGCTTCTAACGATAACATTCTTCCCTATCATAGGACAATCTCAATCTTCCATTCCTCTTCACTTAACCACCCCACATTCCTTATTCCGCTCCACTGAAGGAGTCCTTCCTCCCTTCCTCCCCAACAATACCGCTACCTCTCTTTTTCTGGGGGGAGGGCGGACGTAAACTTACTGGCTACCCTCCAGAGATGAACGAATGTTTTCCCCGACCACTCCACCCTTTCCAACTACTTAACGGCCCCAATCGCCTCCTTGGTCATAAGGGCCGCCCCCACACTTTCCAGCGGCTCTCCACCCTGGCGGGGATCTCCTCGCATCAGAGGGCCTCCACCCCCAACACAATCCCCAGTTATTTCCAGGTCAGTACGGGCCCAGTGGCAATCAGAGCCCGAGAGGCCGCTCGGCCTGGACTGAGTTTCCAAACCGGGGAGTAGCCGCCGCCGCCCCGTCTTCTGTCGCTCACTCACTGGGAGAATACAATTGTGCCAGCTCTTTGGCTCCGGGATGCTGAGGGCCCCAGCGGGGCACGGCGAACCCTTCATCCTCCTGCCGACTGTCTTCAATTGAAGCGGAAACAGGGTCCTCGGTCGCTACGGATGCCCTGGCATTCCAGGAGCAGCTGAGCCCCACACTCGCCATCTTCAGCCTCCGCCACTGGCTGACAACGCCAGACTAGCCAATCAACTACTCTGCCTCAGCCCACAACCCCATTGTCAAATGAAAGGGCTGCGCTGGATATTGTGACCAATCAGAAAGTTCTTCGCGAGGCAGCGTCAGTGCAATCAATCGGCACTTCCCTAGTCCAGGAATCTTAATAGCCAATCAGAGTAGCCTGTTAAATAAAATGACGGGCAGTGCTATAAGCGGTCTAAACCATTGAGAGTTTAGTACCATCTGACTATGGTGAGTAATCGCGAGCGGTTAGATTTATAAAATAATTCACACAGAGCATCGAAATAGTCTTTCGACTCAACCAATCCAAGCTGAAGTGTATGCTGCACTGAATCTTCTTTCCAGTCTCCACCATCAAATCTCAGCCTTCTTGGAAATCTATCGGCACAGGTTCCAAATCAGGCGCTCTCTTTGACACCGAGTCCCACAATAACAGAGGAGTTGGTTCTAATTTCCCAAATGAATTTCATGGTGACTATCTTCCAATGATGACGCTCTTTCCAATAAATGTAAATATTTTATCCGTGTCTACCATTGTAACAGAATATAAGTTTAAAGACCTTGATTAAGTTACTCCAAGGCCCCCCCTTTTTTTACAGAATTACGGAGTGTTGGAGTGGTTGCATTATGTAAGAGTACAATTTCTCAGACTTCATCTCAGGACCTAATAAATTCTTTCCCTACAAATTTACTATTATAATACAGTGCCATTACAAAGCTTGTATGGTTTTACCATACAACCAGGGCGAACCAAAAAGGTCAGACCAGTTACGCTCACAGATCTCGATTTTGCAGATGACATAGTCCTGCTCTCTGACCAGATGGAGGAAGCACAGCAACTACTGACAAAAGTGGAGATAGAATGCAATAAAGTTGGACTTCACCTAAACGCTAAAAAGACAGAGTACATGGCGTTTAACTGCGATGAAGGTACTCCCAAGACCGTAGAGAATGATACCATTAAGAAAGTCTTTGACTACAAGTACCTCGGGTCAAGAATGATGAGTTCGGAGAAGGACATAAAGATACGGAAGGCGCTGGCGTGGAGGGCTATGAACGACATGAAGGAAATTTGGCAGTCGATCCTGACCAGAGGGCTTAAAAAGAGGATTTTCATGGCAGTAATAGAGTCCATTCTCACGTACGGATGCGAGACGTGGACACTCACCAAGACGATGCAAAAATCTCTAGATGGTTGCTATACACAAATGCTCCGAATGGCTCTTGATGTGAGTTGGCAACAGCACATGACGAACGTTGAACTCTATAACAACCTACCGATGCTCTCCACTAAAATTGAGGCGAGAAGACTGCAACTAGCGGGGCACTGTCTATGCCACCCCGAGCTACCTGCCAGCCTAGTCATCATATGGAAGCCCAAGCACGGGAGGATGAACCCTGGGCACCTTCCCAAGACTATGGTCAACACGCTACTAGAAGACAGTGGCACGGCTAATGTAGATGAACTGAACACACTGATGAGGGAGAGGGAGAAGTGGAGAGTCCGTCACCGGGCCCGACGCCGGCCCCCTAGGCCTGAGTCGACGGAGTAGTGGTAGCCATTACAAAGAAGGCACGGCAGAGCCTCGACTTAGAGTTTGGGCAGATTCAGCAAATTATCTAAAACTCTGACAAACTTCTACAGATGTGTGGTGGAGAGTACCATGACGACCTAGTATGGGAACACCAATACCCTTGAGTGGAAAAAAAAACAACAAAAAGAAGTGGATACAGCCAACTCCATCACAGGTAAAGCCCATTTGAGCACATTTACAAGCAGCCTTGTCACAGGAAAGTAGCATCCATCAACAAGGACCCCCACCATCCATGCCATGCTCTCTCAGAGCCATAAAAACCTACAGCACAGATACAGGCCCTTTGGCCCATCTATTGCAAGACAAACCATTTAAAATGCTTAGTCAGAATCAGGTTTATTATCACTGGCATATGACATGAAATTTGTTAACTTAGCAGCAGCAGTTCAATGCAATACATAATCTAGAAGAGAGAGAAAAAATCATAATAAATAAAATAAAACATAATAATAAATAAGCAAGTAAACCAAACAAGTAGTCCCATCGACCTGCATCCACACCATAGCCCAACATACCTTTCCCATCTATGTACCTATCCAAACTTCTCTTAAACATTGAAATCAAAATCGCATCCAGCATTTGCACTGGCAGCTCATTCCACACTCTCACCACCCTCTGAGTGAAGAAGTTTTCCCTCATGTTCCCCTTAAGCATTTCACCTTTCGCTTTTAACCCATGACTTCTAGTTGTAATCTCACTCAACCTCAGTGGAAGAAGGCCTGCTTGCATTTACCCTGCCCAACCCCTCATAATTTTGTATACCTCCATCAAATTTCCCCTCAACCTTCTACGTTCTAGGGAATGAAGTTCTAACCTATCAAATCTTTCATTATAACTCAGGTCCTCCAGTCCTGGCAACATCATTGTAAATTTTCTCTGCAACTCTTTCAATCTTATTTACATCTGTTCTGCAGGTTAGTGACAAAAACTGCACACGATACTCCAACTTAGGCCTCACCACTGTCTTATACGACTTAAACATAACATCCCAATTCTTGTATTCAGTATCTTGATCTAGGAAGCCCAAAATGCCAAAAGATTTCTTTATAATCTTATCTACCCGTGACAACACTTCCAATGAATTGTGGACCTGTATTCCCAGATCCCCATGTTCTATCACACGCCTCAGTGCCTGACCGCTCACCTGTTCTGATTGTTCCTCCCGAAATGCAGCACCTCACACTGGTCTGCATCAAGTTTTATCTGCCATTTCTCCAGCTGGTCCATATCCTACTGCAAGCTTTGATAGTCTTCCTCATTGTCCACTACATCCCCAGTCTTGGTGTCACCTTCAAATTTGCTGATCCCAATTAACTACATTATCATTCAGATCATTGACAAAGATGATAAATAACAACGGAGCCAGCACTGATCCCTGTGGTCCTCCACTAGTCACAGGCTTCCAGTCAGATGCAATTATCTACTATTTGAATGCCAAGTGATTGAACGTTTTTTGTCCAACCTCCCATGTGGGACCTTGTCAGATGCCTTGATGAAGTCCATGTAGGCGACATACACTGCCTTGCCTTCATCAACTTTCCTAGTAACATCCTCAAAAGACTCATATTAGATATGATGTACCAGGCACAAAGCCATGCTGACCTCCCTTATCAATTCCTATCTATCCAAGTACTGATATATCTGGTCCCTTAGAATACCTTTCAATAACTTTCCCCTACTGATGTCAGCCTCACTGGCCTATAATTCCCTGGTTTATTTCTAGAGCCTTTCTTAAACAGTGGAACAACATTAGCTAACCACCAATCCTTGAATACCTCACCCGTCGCAAAGGATAATTTAAATATCTCTACTTGGGCCCCTGCAGTTTCTGCACTTGCCTCCCGCAGGGTCTGAGGAAATACCTTGTCAGGCCCTGGGGATTTGACCACCCTTATTTGCCTCAAGATAGCAAACACTTCCTCCTCTATAATCGGTATAGGGTCCATGACTCCGCTGCTGCTTTGCCTCACTTCTGTAGACTGTGCCTATCCCCCGAGTAAACAGAGATGTAAAGAATCCATTAAAGATCTCTCCCGTCTCTTTTGGCTCCACCTATAGATTACCATTTCTGACCACCAATTTTGTCTGTTGCAGTCCTTTTGCTCTTAGCATTTCTGTAGAAGCCTTAAGATTCTCCTTCACCTTGTCTACTAGGGCAACCCAATGCCTTCTTTTAGCCCTCCTGATTTCTTTCTTAATTGTTCTCTTGCATTCCTTATACTCATCAGGTATCTCATTTGTTCATACCTGATTAAGATTTTTTTCTTAATCAGGGCCTCAATATCTCTCAAAAACCAAGGTTCCCTAAATCTGTTATCTTTGCCTTTTTTTTCTGACAGGCACATACAAACTTTGTACCTTCAAAATTTCACTTTTGAAGGTCTCCTACTTACCAAGTACACCTTTGCCAGAAAACAGCCTGTCCTAATCCACACCTGCTAGATCCTTTCTGTTACCATCAAAATTGGTCTTTCTCCAATTTTGAATCTCAACCCAAGGATCAGACCTATCCTTTTCCATAACTACTTCGAAGATATGATCATTAGATGCAGTGTTCCCATACACAAACTTCTGTTACCTGCCCTATCTCATTCCCTAATAGGAGATGAAGTATTGCACACACTCTTGTTGGGACTTCTGTGTACTGATTAAGGACACTTTCCTGACCACATTTGACAAACTCTGTCCCATCTCATCCTTTTGCAGTATGGGAGTCCCAGTCAATATGTGGAAAGTTAAAATCACCTACTAAAACAACCATATGTTTCTTGCAACAGTCTGCAATCTCTCTACAAATTTGTTCTCTAAATCCTGTGGTCTATTAGGTAGTCTACAATATAGCCCTATTAACATTTTCATACCTTTCTTATTCCCCAATTCCCCCCATAAAGCCTCACTAAATGAGTTTTCCAGTGTGTCCGGACTGAGCACTGCCATGGTATTTTCCCTGACTAGTAATGCCACCCCCTTTAACCGATCCCTCTCTTTCACATCTAAAACAATGGAACAATGGAACCTTGGAGTACTGAGCTGCCATTCCTGCCCCTCCTGTAATCAAGTCTCACTAAAGCTACAATCTCATAATTCCATGTGTTGATCCATTCCCTGAACTCATTTGGCTTTCCTACAATACATCTTGCTTTGAAATATACACAACTCAGAACAATAGTCCCACCATGTTCAAACTTGTGCTTCCTGATTTTGCCTGAGGTCTTAACAACATCTGTCTCCACAACCACTCTATCTATTCTGCCAATCTTATTCCCATACCCTTGCAATTCTAGTTTACCCCCCACCCCCACCTATGCAGTACTAGCAAATCTTCCTGCCAGGTAAGTGCAAACTGTCTCTTCTCTACAGTTCCCACATTCCCTGGAAGATGTCTCAATGATCCTAAAGTCTAAAGCCCTCCCTCCTACACCAACACCTTAGCCACATGTTAAACTGTATGATCTTCCAATTTCTGGCCTCACTAGCATGTGGCACGGATAGTGATCCTGAGATCACAACCTTGGAGGTCCTATCCTTTAACTTAGCACCTAACTCCCTGTATTCACTTTACAGAATCTCTTTCCTCTTCCTACCTGTGTCATTGGTACCTATATGGATCACAACCTTTGGCTGCTTACCCTCCCACTTAAGAATGCTGAGGATTCGATCTGAGATGTCCTGGATCCTGACACCTGGGAGGCAACATACCATCCAGGAATCTCATTCTTATCCACAGATCCTCCTTTCTATTCCCCTAACTAATGAATTCCCTATCACTATCACAACTCACCTCATCTATCTCCTTCTCTTCTGAACCACAATGCCAGAGACCTGACCGCTGTGACCTTTCCTCTGCTAAGTCATCCCTCCCAACAGTGTTCAAAGTGGTTTACCTGTTGAATTACATATGGGCCATTCATTTTCTTATACTTCTCTGCCATTCAAAAAGATCATATATAATCTTTTACGCAAACAACAGGAATTCTGCAGATGCTGGAAATTCAAGCAACACGCATCAAAGTTGCTGGTGAACGCAGCAGGCCAGGCAGCATCTGTAGGAAGAGGTGCAGTCGACGTTTCAGGCCGAGACCCTTCGTCAGGACTAACTGAAGGAAGAGTGAGTAAGGGATTTGAAAGTTGGAGGGGGAGGGGGAGATCCAAAATGATAGGAGAAGACAGGAGGGGGAGGGATGGAGCCAAGATCTGGACAGGTGATAGGCAAAAGAGATACGAGAGGATCATGGGACAGGAGGTCCGGGAAGAAAGACAAGGGGGGGGGGACCCAGAGGATGGGCAAGAGGTATATTCAGAGGGACAGAGGGAGAAAATGGAGAGTGAGAGAAAGAATGTGTGCATAAAAATAAGTAACAGATGGGGTACGAGGGGGAGGTGGGGCCTTAGTGGAAGTTAGAGAAGTCGATGTTCATGCCATCAGGTTGGAGGCTACCCAGACGGAATATAAGGTGTTGTTCCTCCAACCTGAGTGTGGCTTCATCTTTACAGTAGAGGAGACCGTGGATAGACATGTCAGAATGGGAATGGGATGTGGAATTAAAATGTGTGGCCACTGGGAGATCCTGCTTTCTCTGGCGGACAGAGCGTAGATGCTCAGCAAAGCGGTCTCCCAGTCTGCGTCGGGTCTGGCCAATATATAAAAGGCCACATTGGGAGCACCGGACGCAGTATATCACCCCAGTCGACTCACAGGTGAAGTGTTGCCTCACCTGGAAGGACTGTTTGGGGCCCTGAATGGTGGTGAGGGAGGAAGTGTAAGGGCATGTGTAGCACTTGTTCCGCTTACACGGATAAGTGCCAGGAGGGAGATCAGTGGGGAGGGATGGGGGGGACGAATTGACAAGGGAGTTGCGTAGGGAATGATCCCTGCGGAATGCAGAGAGAGGGGGGGAGGGAAAGATGTGCTTAGTGGTGGGATCCCGTTGGAGGTGGCGGAAGTTACGGAGAATAATATGTTGGACCCGGAGGCTGGTGGGGTGGTTGGTGAGGACCAGGGGAACCCTATTCCTAGTGGGGTGCCGGGAGGATGGAGTGAGAGCTCCAACTTTCAAATCCCTTACTCACTCTTCCTTCAGTTAGTCCTGACGAAGCGTCTCGGCCTGAAACGTCGACTGCACCTCTTCCTACAGATGCTGCCTGGCCTGCTCCATTCACCAGCAACTTTGATGTGTGTTGCTTATATAATCTTTTAAATCAGTACCACTTTCTTATTCCTTCATCCTTTGTTCCAAAATATTACAAACCCAATAATAACAACTTCTAAATTAAATTTCTCTTAATACTTTTCTGCACACTATTTCTCATCACAACTTTCCGATAAGCATTTTAGGACACTGGAATGCATCTTTTCTCTGCTAGACCTATTAAAGTGAAGAAGTCATATCTCTGACCTTTCCTCTCAGTCTCCCTTGCTGTATTTAACTACAGTGTATTGAGTCAACAGCTATACATTCAGACCTGAGGAAGCATCATGTATGGGATCTTTAGACTCCAAATTTCTTCCAGATACAATCCAATTCTACCCAAGGCAGAATTCAGTTCATTTGGCTGGGCTGTTGTGATGGTATTGGGTTTTTCTGAATGCAAAGTTCTAAACTGAAATGAAGACCTTAAACCCTAATTGATATAAATGGTGGTTAGTACATTCAGTAGAGGGAGGTTACACAATCTTCAAAGACTGGTTCACTTGGGTGGTGGGTCCCCTCTCCCTACCAGGAAGAAGATAATTCTAGCTAAGAAAGTAGTTTAACGCAGTAATAAGGTGAGAAATATGTATTCCCACACACACCAATAGTGATCAGAATTCAGAAAAGGAGAGGACCAAGGATAACATGATTAGGGTGGTCCCTGCTCTTCACTCTTATGGGGTCAAGGATGAACCAGAGGAATAAGTAAGGAGGCAATTAGGAGGTAGTGTATAGTAAAGCTGACATATGAGAAATAATCAATAGTAGTGCAGATAAGGTATGAGAGTTAACGGAATCTTAGGAGTCGAGCTGTTATACAAAAAGTAGAAGTAACCAACTTCCATCCTCTCAGACTTCAACATCTCAACTGACATTTGCAGCTTGATTGGAGATCCATTCTCCATTTGCATGCCAAATCCCCAGCAATAGAGTCAACTGAAAGAAACTTAACAGATCATACCACAGCAGCCTCCATGCTAAACACCATAAACTTTTGTCCAACAGAGGCCAAGTAGGTGTTGGTGCAAACTTGTGTGCGCCTTGTGAAAGCATTTTGGACCAAGGAAGGATCATGCTACTTAGAAGAAGCATGAAATTGACAAAAGCAGTAGTCTGACTACAACAGATTTTGTAGGCAACGTATCTGAGAAAGCTTCTGATTTATGAATCAGGCAGTTACTTGTGAAATATGGCTTTGTTTTAAGCTGGAAGAGAGTTCAAGGAGCTTCAGGAAAGTTGTAAGCAATCAGTTTCCGTGAGTATAAAGAACCAGAATCTGCTTTGTGTGCATTAAGGTTATTGAATGAACCTCATGTGGGAGACAAAAAAGCTGCTTGTAAAAGTAGATGCAAAGACCGAAGCACAGCTGGATGAATGGAAGGCCAAAAAGAAAGAAGTCAGTGGAGATACGAAAACAGAGGATCCATCAGATGATGTTGTGAATGAGGAAAACGAGAGGAGAGATCAGATCGTAAAAGGAACAATAGAATGATTAAAAGAGAATACTAAAGTTAACTAAAAACACCGTCCCAAGATCAGGATGAATGATGAAGAAAAAGGAAGAAGAAGAAAGGTGGCTACAACTGTCAGAACCACTTCCTGCAGTTTGAGTAAACTCCTGTAACCACCACAAAGGAAGCTCCAGGACCTGAGATTGTTTTCATGGCCACAAGTCTCACCTGTCAAGCAGAGCGATTCCCCCTTGTCAGGAAAGATATCCCACAAGTAAGAAACCCTCCACAGTGATTAAATCTTTAAGTCTGAATGAGACAATTAAAATTTACTATGCTGTGGATGTGTGTATAGTAGTTGTATTATAGAGTAAAGTGTGTTTATAGTTGAGGTGCATTCTCTTTTGAGTTTAAGATTATAGCTAAGCAGGGAGTAGAGTTATGTATTTAATATTTCAGTAATATTTGACAAATCTAGTACATATATTGGTTGATTAATCATTCTTGTTTATATACTCAATTACGTTTTATATGTAAAAATATGTTAATTCCATACATCATCCCGCTACCACATGATACATTAATACAGATGCTGCTTGAATCCACTCAACATTTGATAACATTGAAAAGTAACTTAAAGTTTTGACAAGAATACCTCACTCTTTAACACAACCATCAATCAATGTTTGATGTTTCTACATGCACGAGAACTATTGAACTTCCTGAATTGCAATTAGCAATCTTGAGTGGACATTTGTGATGTAAATGTGAATGCAGTTGACATTTCTATGTCCTCTCTAGCCATACAGTATATGGCAAATTAACTACAGTGAGATGCAAAGCAAGATAATGTATTAGATATTAAGAAAAAATGCTCTTAAATTGGAGCAACAAACAATCTGCTGGAGGAGCTCTGTGAGTTGAGAAACATCTGTGGGAGGAAAGAAATTGAAAGCATTTTGGCATCAGTGGAGAGGTGAGATGGTCAGCATAGAGCGAGGGGGAGTGGTAAGTAAGGATATTAGGGTAATTGATGGACAGAGGAACGGAGTGAAATGACGACAGGAAGTGTAGGGTAGGGGAAGTAATTGTTTATAATGATCTCAACTATATGACAACTTGACGTAAGCTTATAATCAAGGAAGTTCAGTAGTTCTCGTGCATATAGAAACATCAAACATTGATTGATGTACATTGTAATCAATTGCATTGTATACATTTTTTAGGTGTTATGAACTCCAGTCTTGATTTCATCCAGAATAGATTAAGTTGAAAATGATTTTCTGGTGAAGTATTGCTGGACAATATCATTTGCTATTCAGAAGTGCTTGAGGTTTACTTGGTGTCATATACGCAGAATAAGTAACACCATTGTTCACGTAATGCAGAGCTTTTTATTTTCAAAATGAAACTTTGTTCTTTATAAAGTATACATACAAAAAGAAAAACATTGTACAAAAACTTTTTTATATTTGAGAGTCATTTGGTCAATACAATCAGTAGTGTCAACACTTTAAAAAAAAACCCTTACCACTCATGTTGCCTCCTGGCATGATATACCCTTTCAATGTCTGAGGGGTCTCTCCATCTGACTCAGCCCATCCATGTCCAATAGCGAAGTCCCCCAGATTCTGATCCTTTCCCACGGTGTCTTTGGATTGGCTGCACCAAGCTTCAGTGCATATGCAGATTTCCACTTACACTATTACAATTTGGAGCAAAATACTCTACAGTACAATCATCGTTGAAAAATTTCAGTGGCTGAATAAACTCTGCTCGGGGTTCCAGCTGGGTACAGGTATCGATTATAACCGACGTTTCGATGACAAACTCTGCCATCTTCTTCAGGGCTGATGCCTGGGCATGTTTAGTCCGGTGGTATTTATACCCTCAAAGTCCATCCCTCCTGATTGGTTAGTCCTCATCTAATCAGGTATATCTGCCAGACAGGATACACACTGGAAACCCACACGAAGGAGCACAGGAGGTGTATCTGTTTGGGTTATCTGGAGAAATCGGCAGTAGCATTACGTTTCATTCACAATGGCCATAGGGTTGACTTCAACGGCACAAAACTATTATGCCGCACCAATGGATTTTGGGACTGCCTGGTAAAGGAATCCATTGAAATAAAACTAGAGGAAAAGAATTTTAACAAAGGCAAAGTTCTCACTCTCAGTAAGAACTGGAATTTGATTGTAAATAAAGTGAGAGAGCGGTAATATGATTGGATGAGGACTAACTAATCAGGAGGGATGGACTACGGGGGTATATATACCCTCAGTCTAGACATCCTCAGGTATCATTTCTGAAGAAGATGACAGAGTTTGTCATCGAAACATTGGTTATAATTGATACCCGTACCCAGCTGGAAGCCCGAGGAGGGTTTATTCATCATATATGCTGGGAAAGCACTAGATCCTTTTTCAGTCTCAGTAGAATCATCTGACTTGTTACTGACACTTTACTGTTACACTTGCACTTACACCATTGCTTTCAGAGTTGCAGGCTTTCTTTAAACACTTTTTGCATGGCAGGTGATCTGACTGTTTATAGTCATCTCCAGGTAACGTGAATTGTTATTGTTCAATTCAATCGCCTGTGACCACTAATAATCTTCTGACCAAAAGGTCAGAAGAGGTACATAAGTCATGAACTTACAGAAATTTATTGAAGGAGATTATCATCTCATCATGTCCATGCCAGCCAAAAATGAACCATTCACGTTAATCCCATTTCCCAGCACTCCTTCTACAGTGTTGCAGGTTACAGCACTTTCAGTTCCTCATCCAGGCACCTGTTAAATTTGAGAAGGGTTTCTGCCTCTACCCATCCTCCCCATCAGCCTGTGAACTCCAGATCTCCCCCCACTGATTGCAAAATATTTCCTCAACATCCCTGTAATTCTTCTAACATACAGCTGTTAATATTGACCTCTCAGTCAAGGGAAATAAGGCCCGTATATCCAGTCTGCTGGTGGCCATTGCTTATGCCTCATTGAACAGTAAAGAATTTGGAAAGGAACTGGGACCTGCCTCACTCTGTGATCGTCAGATTTGCAAAGGGAATCTAAAACAGAAACACGGCCTCTTCTTCATCCCCCCATTCCCCCCCCCACGCACCTGGCTTCACCTTTTACCATCTAACTTGTCCTCTTTCCAGACATCCCACCTCTCCTGGAAGTTCTGGGAGTCTCCCGCATATCGATAGTGGTTCCCTGACGCCCGGAAATTATATACAATATCCCGGAGATAGATTTTTTTGAGAGAGAGTGGGAGAGGGAGAGTGAGCATCCTGATTGGTCTCTCTTCGTGCTAAGAGTGGTCCCCAACCACCGGGCCGTGAGGAAACGATATGATTTGGCGATATGAAACGTTATGAGTCAGCTGCACCTTTCCTCATTCCCTGTCACGCACTGTTGAATTTTAACGCACACGGGGTCATCAGTGACCCAAGACGTGCAAAGGAATGGGTCCGTGGCCCAATTGTGAATGTCCCCGGTGAATCATCCATGTCAGCGTGAGAAGAAGATTAACTCGAGCTTGCAAATGACGGTGGGCTGAGAAGTATATTTGACATAACATCTCTGCCGGTGTTCTGGATCAAAGTCAAGGCTGAATATCCTTAGATAACCATGAAAGCACTGAAAACGTTGCTTCTATTTTCAACATTTTTCTGCGAAGCAGAGTTTTCTGCAATGGATGCAATGAAAACTAAATTGCAGAATAGACTGGACATAAGGAACTCCCTTCGAGTATCGCTGTCTCCCATCACCCCTTGATAAGACCGTGTTGTTGCAGGAAAACAAGCCCAGGGCTCCCACTGATTCAGCGATATTGGTGTGTTGCAATGATTTTATATGTTCATACGAGGAAAATATGTGCTGTGTGTTTAATATCCAAACGTTACTTAAAATGTTATGATGCTATTGACTTATAAGTGACTTATAATTCAGTGGTCCCCAACCTCTGGGCCGCGAAGAATACAGTGGTGGCCAGAACGCACCCAGCACGTCTTTAAGAAAAAAGCCGAAATAAACAAGCTAATCTATTAGGTGCTCTCCGGCACGTAAATGTTGGCCCAGATCAGAGGCAATTGCCGATTGCGTCGTTTCTGATCTGGGCTGACATTAACGTGCCGGGGGCACCTAATCAGTTAGCTTGTTTATTTCGGCTTTTTTCTTAAAGATGTGCTGGGTGCGTTCTGGCTACTGCTCTACCGCTGCATGCTTTGTGGCTCAGAGGTTTGGGGCCACTGTTATAATTGATCACTACATTCATGCGAGGAAAATATGCGCTGTGTGTTTAATATTAAATTCGTAAGATAAACCCCTTTAGAAACGAAATTGAGTGTATTAGCCACTTACAAGTGACTTATAGTTGACTTTTCACCTATATCCTGGTGCCGCTTAACACCCCGCACCCCCCCCCCCCCGCCCGTCGGCCGGTTCGCAGGAATATTGCCAATATTAAACCGGTCCACGGTGCAAAAAAGGTTGGGGACCCCTGATTTAAACTAGCTGGCTAGCTGCCAAGGAGCTACACTATTGATGTCCTACATGATGAGGCCAAACTCCCTGTAGACTTGCTTGAAGTTGTAAGAGAATAAACACGATAATATAAGTGCATATTTTAATGTCACATTTGCTGCATATACCCAACTTGGTTTGCAGATTAGACAAAATCACGAAACAAAATATTACATGCACCCTTGGAGGTCGACTGGGGATGGGGAGGTGGAATATGGGGTTGCAAGGAGCGGGGGTGCTACCTCCCTGAAATGAGTTTTCGCAGGGTGGGATGTCTGTCTTTCCCATCCCCCCACCTTCTTATTCTGGCATCTTCCCCCTTCCTTTCCTGTTTCGAAGAAGGGTCTCGGCCTGAATTGTTTATTCATTTCCTGATAGATACTACCTGAGCTGCTGAGTTCCTCCGTCATTTTGTGTGGGCTGTTTAGGAACAAGGCCTTTACATTTATAACTGGGGAGAACATGGTCTGATACACTGTTAGACTGGACAGAAATTGTCCCATGTACTGAAGTACTGTAAGGAAAAATTTTGTTTTGTACACCATCCATACAAACCATTTCAAGACTTGAGTGTATTGAGATAGTAGTACAAAGAGAAAGGCAATAAAAGAACGCAGAATATAATGTTACCATTACAGTGAAAAAGAAAGTGCAATGAAGACAATAAGGTGCAAAGGCCAAAATAAAGTGGATTGTGATATTAAGACTTCATCTTTATCATTACAAGAAACCCATTCAAGAGTCTTACAACAGTGATATAGAAGCTCCATTGAATAAAGAATGTTGACTTCACCCACTCAAATTTAGATTTGTATAGTGTGTGCTTTTCCCATCTGTTTTGAATGCTGAAGCATAACTCAACCTTTCTCCACCTGACCTTTCCCCATACGCCGCAATCCTAAGGAGTTGTAGATATACAGCTGTCGCCATCCTTGGATCTTCCTAGTCTCTTACCACCTGATACAAAAAGGGGCCACTTCTGGATAACTTGAACAGTTTAGCACCTGCAGGCTGACTGGAGCCTGATCTCACTGTGAACCCCCAATGGCAGGAGCAGGAGCATCTCGTTCTTTTTATCATGGACCGATTCTAAAGCACCGATAGTGCAATCATTCTTTTCCTGACCACTTTCCGATATTTCCTGCTCTTTGTTCCTTCAGTGATGATTATCATGATGTGAAGTTTGGAATGTTGGAAATTCAGGATCACTTACCCATGAATCAGGTAACTTTCAACTAGACTTTTATGATGCCTATTGCTCCAAATCAAGCTTGCTCCATGAGTACTTATAAGTTTGTGACCAAAACGTGGAACATGTAGAACTTTCTAAATGTTCTTACAGGAACAATAAAGCAGCTATTGAAAAGATTCTAGCCAATAGTAAATTAGGTTAATTTTACTGTTTTCAAAATTAAAGCATTTTGTAATTAAATTGACATGCAAAGAAGGGGAGATCATGATACAGCAGAACAAATACATATACAACTAATGGTTATTGGAATTGGAATTGTTTATTATCGTCACATTTACTGAAATACAGTGAAAAGCTTGTCTTGCATACTGTTCATACTGATCAAATCTTTTACACAGTGCATTGAGGCAGAACAAGATAAAACAATAACAAAATACAGAATGAAGTTTAACAGCTACAGAGAAAATGCAGTGCAGGTAAACAATAAGGCATAAAGTCATAACAGAGTATATTGTGAGTCAAGAATCCATCTTATTGTAGTAGAGACCATTCAAAAGTCTTATAATGGTGAGGTAGAGGCTGTCCTTGGGCTTGGTGGTACGTGCTTACAGGCTTTTATTTCTTGCCCAGTGGGAGAGGAGAGGAAACAATGTCCAGGGTGAGTGAGGTTTTGGATGTGAGAGAAGTTGGCTGTTTAACTGAGGCAATGAGAAAAATAGACACAGTCCGTGAAGGTGAGATTGGTTTCCATAATGTGCAGAACTATGTAACAAGTATTTGAATCTCTCGGTCCTGGACCTAGAAATCTGAAAAACATAAGGAAGGATAGCAGGAATAAGCCAAGGTTTTTTTTCAATCTGCATGGCCATTCGTCAAAATCATGGTTGGTTTTCAATCAAGGTACTATTTTCACAACCTATCTACACATCCTGTAATTTCCTTAATGCCAATAAGTCTATTGATTTTGCTTTTTAATTAATAAAAAGACTGAACTTCCACAGCCCTCTGCAATAAAAAATTTCAAAACGTCACTATCCTCTGAATGAAGAAATTTCCCCTTGCCCTAATCCTAAATAGTCCTGCATGAGACTTCCTCCTATTCTTTCAAACATTCAAGAATACTGATATTTGTAAATAAAAATAATAAAGACGACTAGAATTGAGTCAATGTTTATTTGATGTCATTTGTTCCAAACTGTAGTTATTACAATGAGTCAAGCTAGATCCCATGACAATTAAGACCATTAATCTCAAAGTTCTTGCAATTACTCTTCTGTTAGACATTCTCAAGAGAGGGTGCCTCAGAGGCAGCCATTAATCAGTACACTTGGGTGTTGCATCAAACTATCTGTTGTTTACAGACCATTTATTATGGTGCCACAGTCATTATATGCAAGATATTGTTTGTCAGTGATTTGTTCTCTGAGGGAATCAGTTGGAGGCATGAAGAGGGGTTCAAATAAATGATGACTGGTGGTCATGATTGTTGGAGATGATACAGAAAATAATTGGGATACGTGACACTTGAGTACCAAGAGCAGTGGTGATAAGAGTGGTGAAAATGTTGGTGGGACGGTGGTGGGAGGACCAAAGTATTTGTGTGCAACGTAATGACTTTATGACAAGTTACATCAAAGTGCACATAGTTCATAATGTTTGTGAACAATGTATGTTTGTGGCTGTAATTGTACACTACCAACACACCAATCAATAACGTTTTATTGGATTCTTAATAAAATTCTTTAAAATAACATATTAGAACATTGCCCTACACAGTAACATTTCGAGGCTACTGAACTTAAAATTAAGTGGCCCACACTTAACACTTAAATATCAAAAAACAATCATGTTTATGAATTGAATTGATTTAAATCTTAAATCCATCCCATAACATGGGGGAGTGAAAACCTTTGCATTAAGACTTCATTGCAATGCACAGACATGTGAATTTATTAGTCTAATGGCTTGTGGAAAGAAGCTGTCCCATAGCCTGTTGGTCCCTATAGTGGGGGTACCTATAGATACCTATATTGGATAGGACTTAAACTCTCCTTTTGAGTTTGGAGCTTTGAACCCAATACCATCATAACTGAAAAGCACGCTTTTCACTGCTTTCTCTCATCTCCTGTTTGCTAAAGTTGTTGATATGTTGCTAAATTACATTCCCTAGACAATGATGCAATCAAGTACCAAACTTAAACAGCATTCATTACACATGAGGTAAGACTGGACAGTAAGTTCTCCCTGATTGTAAGGTAAAGCAGAATTATTAGTTTATCTTGAACTAAGGCCCTGACTGTATTAGAGGAAACTTTAAGGAGGACAATCAAGAAATCATTATAAGGCTTTAGCACTATGTGAGTGAGAATGGTATAACCAGATAGTGATATGGGCAACTGTCTGCTTGTTCACATAGTGCTGTAATCATCTCTGTATTGAACATAATATTTGCTCCAGGATATCTGAGGACTTTCAGTGTGTCAAACTATGCCTGTCATATAAGAAGAAAGCACAAAAATGTTAACGGAGTGAATTTAAAAATATTTGCCCCTCTTACTTTGTTACCTTGACTCACATTCTTGGTATTTATTACTCCAAGATGTATTAAGAACTATACATACAGATGTAAGCATTCAGTCTGAGATTTTGTAGGTTTTCTAAAAGAGAAAATGAATGTTTTTGAAATTCTATTTTGATTCTTTGATTATTTTTGATTCTTTTGTGAAATGTAGGTAGATTGTAGGGAGAGATTTTCCAGCTGACCACTAACATTTCACCTGGGGTCAAATATTATAAAGTTTTTCTTGTCTATTCAGCCAGCCTGCAGTTCACATCAGAGCAGGGTAGGCAAATGGCGTTCCACAGATGCTCTTGTGCCCTAAAACCATACCAGTGTTGCCACTGGAGAATGATTCGTGCCCACAAATGGCTGATGAAATCTCTTAGGAACAGTGCATTAAGGCTGGCTGCATTTTAATTGGTCCAGACCTAATTTTATGTTGTGAAGCTTCAAGACATCATGTAGGGCATGGGCCTAATTTAACATCTCTATTTCTGTTTATTTTCTCTAATGCTTTGGAAATGTCAGTGAAGTGGACAGATGCAAATGTCCATATCCCTCTAGGTAGCATACTGAAATATCTATTATGTAAATTATAAACACAAGAAATTCTGCAAATGCTGGAAAAAAATATTCCTTTCCATAGATGCTACCTGGCCTGCTGAGTTCCTGTAGAATTTTTTATGTGTTACTTTGTTTAAGATATTATCTGATTAGTGCTGCACCTTTGGCCTGGCTGGGTTTAACTAACATGCACACGCTGGAGGAACTCAGCAGGTCGGGCAGCATCCGTGGAAACGAACAGTCAACGTTTCGGGATGAGACCCTTCGTCAGGACTGAAGAGGGAGGGGGCAGGGCCCTATAAAGAAGGTGGGGGGAGGGTGGGAAGGCGAAGGCTGGTAGGTTCCAGGTGAAAAACCAGTAAGGGGAAAGATAAAGGGGTGGGGTAGGGGAAGCAGGGAAGGGATAGCAGGAAAGGTGAAGAAGGAATAGGGGGAAGCACAAAGGGAGTAGAAGGAGACGGAACCATGAGGGAGGTGATAGGCAGCTGGAGGAGGGGGCAGAGTGAACTAGTACCCGTCTGAGTAGTCTCCAGCCCCTTGACATGAACATTGAATTCTCCAACTTCCAGTAATTCCCTCCCCCTCCCTTCTCCCATCCCAGTTTCACTCTGCCCCCTCCAAATATTCATAATGATTTGAGAAATTTCTCCTGATGTTAATTCTGAATGGCAAATCCCTTAACCTAAGAATTGAATCCTTTATTTCCTAATTCCCCACACATTATGAACTATCTATTCTTCCAAGGTCATATAGAATCATATAAACTTCAATGATGTTACTTCTTTTTCTTTGATTTTTCTTCAACATGGTTCTATCCTTCAACCTTTTCAATAGCTAACTTTTCACTCTTCCTTTCCATATCATATTTGTTGACCCTCTTCTGCATCTGTTCTTTTCTTTTTCTTGCTTTCCAAAGGCCAAAAAGAATTATTTTTAATCTTTAATTGGATTATGACTCTGTATGTTCTTCCAAATTAATTCTCTGCTGGCTGTCATAAATGGCTGCCATCAAGTTGACACTTATGTCGAACATCTGCTTGCTGTTTTTGAAGTGGTTTGCAAGAGTCCCCACTTAGTTTAATACAATTTCTGTTTTAGAGTCTATTCAAAGGACCTACAATTGAATTCCTTTCAATAAGCAACATTCTTCATTTGAAACACAACATTTTGTACCAAATCAGATGATTTAATCAATCCAGGCTGCAATGATGCACTGAAAGGACAACTCATTTACCTCTATTTCTTTTTTTCACCCTCAAATTTAAAATTATAATTTACATAATTCCTCACAGAACTATATTATCAGGTAGTTGTGTTTTTGCTGATATATTTATTAATTGTAACATTTTTCTAAGAAATGCCTGTGTTGAGCTTTTAAAATAGTACATTTCGGTAGCTCTTTGGCAGCCTTTTTTATTGTTTGACTTTGATATATCTAACCTGTTCTATTGTTTGTATCTTTTGATAGATTAATGATTATGCAATTCCTATAATTATGTCTGCTTATATGGGATCAAACTAAACCAAAGGTGCCTATCAGTATAGCATTCTAAGAGCATATGCATAGAGCAACAGTTCCTTAGAACATTAATTGAAGGTGTCCAATAGGCCAATTGAAATTAAATACAAAGCAATGATTATCTCCACAATTAAAAAAAAATCCTTCTCCACTCAACCTGTCTATGGGACTCTCTGCAGAGCACAATAAGGAATCTAAATGGATTACAGCTTTGACTTACCATTCATGTATAAGGAACGCTAGTCAAGGAATAGATAGTTTAAGTGAGTGGGCAAGGGTCTGGCTGATTGAATACAATGCTGGTAAATGCGAGGTCATCCAATTTTGAAGGAAAAATGGAAGAGTAGATTATTATTTAAATGGTAAAAAAAATGCAGCATGCTCCTGTACAGAAGGACTTGGGGGTGCTTGTGTATGAATCACAAAAGTGATCACAAAGGTCAGGCAGGCTATCAAGAAAGCAAATGGTATGTTGGCCTTCATTGCTAGAGGGATTGAATTTAAGAGTAAGGAGGTTATTACTGCAACTATATAGAGTATTGTGTGCAGTTCTGTTCTCCTTACCTGAGGAAGGATATACTGGCTTTGGCTTTGGAGGTGGTGCAGAACAGGTTCACCAGGTTGATTCCAGAGATGAGGGGGTTAGACTATGAGGAGAGATTGAGTTGCCTGGGACTATACTCTCTGGAATACAGAAGAATGAGAGAAGATCTTATAGAAACATATAAAATTATGAACGGGATAGATAAGATAGAGGCAGGAAAGTTGTGTCCACTGATAGGTGAGACTAGAACTAGGGGACATAGACTGAAGATTTGGGGGAGTAGATTTAAGATGAAGATGAGGAGGAACTGCTTTTCATAGAGGGTGGCAAATCTATGGAATTTTCTGCCCAATGAAGCAGTGCAGGCTACCTCAGTAAATATATTTAAGACAAGGTTGGATAGGTTCTTGCGTTGTAGAGGAATTAAGGGTTATGGGGAAACGGCAGGTAGGTGGAGATGAGTCCATGGCCAGATCATCAATGATCTTATTGAATGGTGGAGCAGGCTCATTGGGCCTGATGGCCTACTCCTGCTCCTATTTCTTATGTTATACTCTTATGTAAGGAATCAGGGGAATGCTGGGGTGTGGTGTCAAGTCATGATTGGGTTGTGATGTTGTATTAAGATGAAATACTGAATAATTGGGAAAATTGCAAAGCACTAGCCAAATAACATAACTTTATCTTGATTATTTTGTTGGTGACCCATAAATATATATATATATTTCATTTTTCTCTTTCCTTAAAATGTTAACCTTTTCCACAGATACTGCCTCTGTACTGAGTGTTTCTAGCAAATTCTATGTTTATTTCAGATTCACAGCAAGTATATATTTTTTCATGCAATATAATTCATTATTTAATTGCATATCTATGAATATCTTTGGAAAACTACACAAATATATTTGTGACAGCTTACAATGTCTCCTTGGGCTTAATTGACTTAACAAACATGCGCTAATTTAGAAGCTATTCCCTATAGGGTTTAGGGTTAGAAATAATTGTTATATTGTTGGTGCAATTGTCAGCGCTTGTTGCTGCTATCCGCAAATTTGGCTGCAGTTTCCGATAAGTGCACATGTGCAGCTAAACACAGATATTATAAATTGCTCTTTGCCATATCCTTCTTCAAAGAATACGATTTGGTAGTTTTCCTAAAAGCAATCAACAACAGATCAGTGACTTTATATGAATTTGAACTTTTGCTTTTGCAGTAATATTTAATATGCTAAGTTTTTAAAAATGCAATTGAAATTTTAACTGTGCACCAAGTTGAAAATAATACTGAACGATCAGTATGACCTTTGACATAATTCCATGAACTTCAAAACATTTTATGTTTATTTATGACCTTTCACTTTCCAACCTAATTGGAGTTTTTTTGCTGTGTGTCTCATTTTGCCATGAATCTTAATCCATTCTTTTAACTACCTGGTTTTTAGGTAGTGAAATTTATTAATCTTACAGATTCCTCGAGTTGCATCCTAGAAGTCCCAGATTGAAAGTCATAATTTTAATAGGATAAATTGATAAAAATCTCTAAATATTTGTGAACTAATTTTCTTTTGGCCAAATGTATGTGCAGTCACCTCAGAATTAACCATAGAAGCCAATGATTGTAATACAATAAGCAAAGTAATCTAGTTGTACCTAATTTAGAATAACAAGTAATGGCCAGATAGTTACAAACTCACTGAGAGAAAAAATATTAACAATACATTTATTAAATCAGTTTGAATTTTAATGTGAACTACAAAATATAGAAATCATTAGTTCAAAAGAAACATACAGTTTGAAAAGAAAATATCTTTGTCTTTCTCATCCCTTACTTTAGACAAAAGGTTGTTATCATGTTATTTTGTTCTAATATCTTTGGTGTTGTTATATTCATAATACAAACTGATTCTTGATACTAATTACGATGTATTTGAATTCTGGTTTATGTCAAATAAAAATTGAATAGCTGAATGAGCAGAACAGCAACATGGGATTGCAATGTCTGAAAAAGTAGTCACCAACGGCAGGCTGCTCATTGCCCCGTTGTAATTTCTGCACAATTCCATCTAAGTTAGCAATTCCCATGGTACTGTTGATTGCACGCCTACTTTTGTGTTATGTTAGCATCTGTGAGATGTGCAGGTAATTCTGAGAGTTTTGATAAAATTAATCTGAAGAAAGTTTTTTTGTTTAATTATCAAAGAAATAAACTTGTGGAAAGTTACCAAAGAACAGAAACATGTTAGGCTGTTGTTTAGACAGAACACAAAATACATGTAGAATCAGAATAACTTTTTAAAGTGCAGGAGATCAAAGTTCTAATACCAAACAAGGAAGAAACAAGAGACTGCAGAAGCTGAAATCTGGAGCAACAAATTATCTGCTGGAAGAACTTAGCTGGTTGAACAACATCTGTGAGAGGGAAGAAGTTGGATCAAAACCCTGCACCAGAACCCGCTGAGTTCCTCCAGTAGTTTGTTTGTTGATCTATAAGAAAATACCTGGAAGGAAAAGAAGAAAAGTCAAAGGATTCAATGAACACTATCTGACACGTTAACCCTTGACCATAGTACAAAAGATAGAAAAGGCAATTTAGCCCATTATGCCTGGTCTGCGATTCAATAATATTATTGCTGATCTTTTACCTCAAGGCCACTTCCCCTTGTTTTAAAATGACAGATAAAAAATAAAAAAAGATGACAGGTTAATTGAAGTAGATGAGGAACATATTTTTAAAGTACCAATATCAGTCCCCATATGAAAAGTACACAGTAAACATTTTGAAAAGGCTAAATAATCCTAAAGGTTGGCACATGTTCTGTCTCTAGAGGCACTGTTTGTTTTGTACAAACATCACTTCCTGTTCATAAGCTTTTTCTTAACATCATTTCCTGTGTGGGTTAGAACAAACATGGCAGAAAAACATTCATCTCCATCCACTCTTTGTTTGCCCTTGAAGCAGCAATATCTGTGAGTCTTAAGTTTTATTAATATTAGACCATAAAATATAGGAGCAGAATTAGGGCATTTGGCTATCAAGTCTAATTCGCCGTTTCATCATGGGTGATCCAGTTCCCTCTCAGCCCCAATCTCCTGCAGTCTCCCCATATCAGAATCAGGTTTATTATCACCGGCATGTGACGTGAAATTTGTTAACTTAGCAGCAGCAGTTCAATGCAATACCTAATCTAGCAGAGAGAGGGAAAAAAACATAATAAATAAAAAAGTAAATCAATTACATACATTGAATCGATTATTAATAAATGTGCAAAAACAGAAATACGTACTGTATATTAAAAAAGTGAGGTAGTGTCCAAAGCTTCAAAGTTCATTTAGGAATCAGATGGCAGAGGGGAAGAAGCTGTTCCTGAATGGCTGAGTGTGAGCCTTCAGGCTTCTGTATCTCCTATCTGATAGTGAGAAATGCCTTGGGTGCTGGAGGTCTTTAATAATGGATGCTGTCTTTCTGAGACAGCACTTCCTAAAGATGTCCTGGGTACTTTGTAGGCTAGTGCCCAAGATGAAGCTGACTAGATTTATAACCTTCTGCAGCTTTCGGTCCTGTGCAGTAGCCCCTCCATACCAGACAGTGATGCAGCCTGTCAGAATGCTCTGACTAATCAAGAATCTATCAAACTCTGCCTTAAATATACCCAATGACTTGGCCACCATAGCCATCTGTGGCAATGAATTCCACAAGTTCACCACTCTCTGGCTAAAGAAATTCCTCCTCATATCTGTTCTAAATGGAAGTTCCTCTATTCTGAGGCTGTGTCCTGTGGTCTTAGGCTCCCCCACCATAGGAAACAACCTCGCCATGTCCACTCTATTGAGGCCTTTCAGCACTCGATAGGATTCAATTAGATCCCCCGTCGTTCTTCTAAATTCCACTGAGTACAGGTCCAAAGCCATCAAACGTTCCTCATCTGACAAGCCTTTCAATCCCAGAATCTTTTTCATGAATCTCCTTTGAACCCTCTCCAACGTCAGCATATCCATTCTTAGATAAGCTGCCCAAAACTGCTTACAATCCTCCAAGTGAGGTCTCACCAGTTCCTTATTATGCCTTAACATTATATCCTTGTTTTTATATTAGAGCCCTGTTGAAATGAATGCTAACATTGCATTTACCTTCCTCACCACCGACTCAACCTACAAGTTAACCTTTATGGAATCCTGCACAAGCAATCTCAAGTCCCTTTGTACCTCAGATTTTCAAATTTTCTCTCCATTTAGAAAATAGTCTATGTTTTTATTTCTTCTACCAAAGTGCATGACCATATACTTCCCGACATTGTATTCCATCTGCCGCCTCTTTGACCATTCTTTTAATCTGTGTAAATCCTTCTGTAGCCCTCTGCTTCCTCAACACTACCTGCCCCTCTACCTATTGTTGTATCATCTGCAAACTTGGCTACAAACTTATCAACTCCGTCATCCCAATCATTGACATATAACATAAAAAGAAGTGGTCCTAACAGAGACCCCTGTGGAACACTAGTCACCAGCAGCCAACCAGAAAAGGTTCCCTTTATTTCCACTCTTTGCCTCCTGCCAATCTGCCACTGCTTTGTCCATGGCTAGTATCTTTGCTCTAGTTCCATGGGCTCTGAACTTGTTAGGCAGCTTCATGTGTAGCACCTTGTCAAATTCGGAAATTCCAAGTACTCAACATCAACTGATTCTGCTTTGTCTATCCTGCTTGTTATTTCTTCAAATAATTCCAACAGATTTTTCAGGCAAGATTTTCCCTTGAGGAAACCATGCTGACTATGGCCTATTTTATCATGTGCCTCCAAGAACCCTGAAACAACATATTTAATAATTGACACCAACATCTTTCCAACCACTGAAGTCAGGCTTACTGGCCTATAATTTCCTTTCTTCTGCCTCTCTCCCTTCTTGAAGATTGGAGTGACATTTACAATTTTCCTGTCTTCCAGAACCATACTGGAATCTATTGATTCTTGTAAGATCATTACCTGGATTGGGGAGCATGCCCTATGAGAATTGTTGCCTGGATTGGGGAGTATGCCCTATGAGAATAGGTTGAGTGGAGCGCCGGAGGATGAGAGGTGACCTGATAGAGGTGTATAAGATGATGAGAGGCATTGATTGTGTGAATAGTCAGAGGCTTTCTCCCAGGGCTGAAATGGCTAACATGAGAGGGCACAGTTTTAAGATGCTGTGGAGCTTAGAAAAATAGAGGGCCATGGGTAACACTAGGTAATTTCTAAAATAAGTACATGTTCGGCACAGCATCATAGGCCGAAAGCCCTGAATTGTGCTGTAGATTTTTTATATTTCTATGTTTCTATCATTTATAATGCCTCCAGAATCTCTTTGGCCACATCTTTCAGAACCCTGGGGTGTCTACCATCTGATCTAGGTGACATATCAACCTTCAGACTTTTTGGTTTTCCAAGCACCTTCTCCCTTGTGATGGCAACTTCACTCACTTCTTCCCCCTGACACTATTGAGCATCTGGCATACTGCTAGTGTCCTCCACAGTGAAGAATGATGCAACATACTTATTCAATTCACCCATCATTTCCTTGTCCCTCATTACCACCTCTCCAACGTCATTTTCCAATGGTTTCACCCACTTTATGCTTTATATATCTGAAGAAACTTTTGGTATCCTCAAGTTATTGGCTAGCTTGCCTTTGTATTCCATTTTTTCCTTCTTTATGATTTTTTGATTGCCTTTTGTTGGTTTTTAAAAGCTTCCCAATCATCTAATTTCCTACTAATTCTTGCCCTCTTATATGCCCTCTCTTTGGCTTTTATGTTGGTTTTTACTTCTCTTGTGAGCCACCATTGTATCATCCTGCCTTTAGAAGAACACTTCTTTGGGATGTATCTATCCTGTGCCTTCTGCATTACTCTCAGAACTTTCAGCCATTGCTGCTCTGCTGTCATCCCTCCTATTGTTCCCATCCAATCAATTTTGGCCAGCTGCTCTCTCATGCCTCTGTAACTCCCTTTACTCCACTGTAATACTAATACATCTGAGTTTAGCTTCTCCTTCTCAAATTGCAGGATAAATTCTATCATATAATGATTACTGTCTCCTAACTTCTCTAATCAATTCTAGTTCATCGCACAACACCCAATCCAGAATAGCTGATCCCCTTTTGGGCTCAATCAGAAGCTGCTCTAAAAAGCCATCTAATTGGCATTCTGCAAATTCTCCTCTTGGGATCCAGCACCAGCCTGATTTTCCCAATCCTTCTGCATATTAAAATCCCCATGGCAATCATAACATTGCCCTTTTGATATTAATTTACTATCTCCCATTATAATTTGTAGACTACATCTTTGCTACTGTTTGAAGGTCTGTATATAACTCCCATCAGGGACTATTTATCCTTACAGTTTCTTAGCTCTACCCACAACGATTCTACACCTTCTGATCCTGTGTCACCTCTTTCTAATGATTTCATTTAATTTTTTACCAACACAGCCACCACACCCTCTCAGCCTACTTGCCTGTCCTTTCAATACAATGTGTATCCTTGGACATTAAGCTCCCAGCTAGAAGTCATGATTCAGTGATGCCTACACATCATACATGTCAATCTGTAAATGCGCTACAAGTTCATCTACCCTACCCCATTTACTGCGTGCAGTATAAAGGACTGTAAGGCTATCATACACTGCACTGACCGCAACAGTGACCAACACATATCAGCACTCATTCAGGGCCATCACCTTGGGCTACCATCGGTTCCAGCTCATGTGTGGTGGAGTACGGCGGCGAGCCTGCTGAGCATCGACCAGATGTAGCTACTTCCTCATGTGCAGAGCTAAGCGTAAAAGGGTACGAAGGCAAATCCTGCTCTAAAATATGTCTAGTCAGCATCTACCCAAAAGGACATCCTGAGCAAAAAATAAAGGCATATGTGATATTGGATGATCAGTGCAATATGTCATTGGCAAAGTCAACATTTTTTCCTGCATTCAGTATCTAAGGTTCGGTCTCCTCATATACCCTAAAGCCATGAACTGGGTTTAGAAGTTGTGGGATAAAGAGCCAGTGGATTTGTTATGGAGTCAGTAGGAGGGGAGGACTGCATATCCTCATCGAGTGCAACAATACTCCCTACAGCAAGGAAGACATCCCAACTCCTGAAGCTGCATGTAGTCACTCACACCTTAAACTGACAAGATTTCCTCACTTGAATATTCTGCTGAGATTCTCCTGTTGCTTGGCAGAGACACAATCCAGTAAGGTACGTACGTGAACAGTGCGATGGTCAGATGGATGCACAGTATGCCCAACAACTGGACCTGGGTTGGGTCATCGTGGGTGAAACCTGCCTTAATGGAACTTGTCAATCCACTGTCAGCATGTTCAAGCCTAAAATCCAGGGAAAGGGATGCCCAAGTCATTTCAGGCCCTGTAAGAGTTGAATCTGTATGAAAGGGAAGACTGCAGGTAAGCAAGCCAAGTATTCTGACATAACTACCTCTCCTCAACCAGATTCAGGTAAGCTGGTCTTCTGTCATTCGGAAGATGATTACAAGCTGGTACCTTCCATCAGAGATGAGTTCTTCCTTCAAATCATGAACAAAGAGTAGTCAAAGACAGTCTTTGCAGTGTTTGCACAAATGTAAACAACTTCTCAGTGCTGATCAACTGAATTAGGCAAAGGTTAGAATCCTTCTTGTTGTTTAAAGACAGGTTTATGCAGATGAAGGGCAGTGCATCACAAAGCAGGAACCTCTTTCAATCCAAAATTACCCTAATGAACTCTGTCCCTTTCTTGACAACGATGGGATACAATGAGTTGGAGAACATATTAAGAGGGCACAACTCACTTCAGAGGTACCTCACCCAGTCATCATTCTGTGTGGGCTTTGTGTCACCAGTCTGCTCATCAGACCTTACCACAAGCAAGTATGTCATCAAGGACGGCATTATTGAAGTAAGAAAGTTAAACACTGTGCAGTAAGTTTGCTTCAAGATTAGTCCCTGACACTGTCCATTCTTTTGCCAAAGACTTAATGAAATGATCACTTGACTTTTAGTTTCAGTAGTTTGACATCGTGAATGTCAAGTGGGGAGTGTTCTGCCTCGAGAAGTGCAGTTTATTTTGTACAAACATCACTTCCTGTTACTAAGCTGTGCTTTACATCATTTCCTCTGTGGGTTAATTTGGATTTTGACTTGGAGCAAACAAACTGGAAAGACAACCATCTCCATCCACTCTCTATTTGCTCTTGAAACAGTAATATCTGAGAGTCATAAGCTTCCTTAATTTTGGTAAACATTTAGCAGATGTACTTTGAAGGAAGTATTATGTTTATCGTTCATTACTATTAAGCTATACCTACTGTTCACTCTAGTCCACGGTATAGCTATAGAATGTTGCATGTGTGTATTCCCTTGTTAAACACTGATCATGAGAATAATCAATAATATTAGTATATTCAGGAGCACGGCAATTCTGTATTGAATCTAATACATGTTTTGTTTCACTTTTTGTAGTTTCACAAAGGTTTCTCATTAAAAACCCAAAGAAAGCATCCAGCTCTGGTGATTCGTAAGGAGGTGTTTAACTCCCTGCTTAGCTTTGTACACAACACACTGCAAGGGCAGTAGAGTACACTTGCAGATAAACATTATATATGGTACTTTTATGTCTACATTTACAATGTGAATAATAAATTTGAGGATAGTTCTGCCTTCCTTAGATTTAATTTACCAATGATATACATCTGGAGTGTTTTGTAGGTAAGAGCTAGATTAATTAATTTTTTGACAGAGACCTGAACTGACAAGACTTTGTAACTCACTCACTAACTAGAAGCAGGTCAGCAGCTTGGCCAAAAACAGGGAATGATTTTTTGGTAAATACAGAACTTTCCTCTATTAGCACGGAAGTGCATTATTGTTTACAAGCTCACATTGGAAATCACAGACTCTTCACTTTCAGTCAAATCAAGCCTCATTTGGCTCAGGCTTCAAGCCTACACAGAATAATAAATTTAGTAGCAGTTCTCTTGGCTTGAAACTTACCTTATGAATATTGAATTTCCTTCCATGGCTATATCCTTAAGATAAATCAGAATTGTCTTTATGGTTTTAACAGGATCAAAAAGACTGGTAAGCATAAAACAAGGATATTGAATATTAAAAGGAGAAATCTGAATTCAGGTCTGTCAGAATGTTCAGAATCTGAATTCAGATCCCGCTGAAGGGTTTCGGCCTGAAACGTCGACTTTACTCTTTTCCATAGATGCTGCCTGGCCTGCAGAGTTCGTCCAGCATTTTGTGTGTGTTGCTTGGATTTCCAGCGTCTGCAGATTTTCTCTTGTTTCTGACAGAATGTATACTTATTTGCCTATGGAAGATGAGGAGAAGCATACACAGCAAAAAGTTAGCACATATTGGCAAGAGTTCTGGACAAGTAAATTGTGAAGAAACGTGTTGTACCACAATGTCATTGGTCTGTGCTAGGTTAGTGATTAAGTCCGATAATTTCATATTCCTTTTTCTTTACACCAAATCTCAACAATGTTTACTATTTGTGAACAGGAATTGACATATGTTGGTAGAAGTGAGATTGTGATTGTTTAAGTGAATTCATGTTGATGGACATTCTGACATGGCACACGTTTAAACAGTACTCCAAATGTGACAATGATTACGTTGGGAGGTGTTCCAGCATAATCCAAGTATTTCAATATTAGCATAGTGGTTAGCACAACGGTTTTCAGTACCAGTAACCTGGGTTCAATTCCCACCGCTGCCTGTAAGGAGTTTGTCTGTTCTCCCTGTGACCTCCAGGTGCTCAGGTTTCCTTCCACAGTCCAAAGACATGCCAGTTGGTAGGTTAGTTGGTCATTGTAAATTGTCTCATGATTAGGCTAGGGTTGAATTGAGGGATTACTGGACAGCGCGGCTCACAGGGCTGTAGCTCAATAAATAAATAAATAAAATCTGGATGAGACAGACAGGGAAACTATATTTTAATAGTAGAGATGGAACAAACCAGTTATCAACACTTGTTATGGTACTAGATATGTGGCCAGATTGGGCTCTCACAGCTTTACAGCTGAATCTCCCTGAACAAGAAAACACGTGGCTTAATCATCTTACCTGGCAGTGACCAAAGCCATGGTAACTATTTAGTAATAGCACACGTTTCATCATGGAATGGGCTGAGGAGATTTGGTTGGAAATGAAGAGTAAATGTGTCATGTGAATGTAATGAAAAACAGAGTCCTATGTTTGACATGCTGTACTTTACAAAATTGCAATCTCAGTAGACATGGCAGTGCAAAATGCAATGGAAATTTGTCCATCATCAGCTATAACATCTTGAAACAGCCATCAACATATGAGTACAAGAAGCTTGAATTCAATGGCAGCAAACCCCTTGCAGATCGGTTTCGTTATGGAGGCTAAATGATGGCATGTGAATCCAAACCCAGAGCAACTAATCCAATTTGTGTTAACAGTGCAAGTTTTTCACTGGGGAGATTAGTGCAACTGTAATCTCTTAAAGACAGACTCTGAAAACATTAAAGTCAATCCAGATACAGTAATGCTTGACTTTTATAGCAGCAGTGCCACAAGTAAAAATAACAGGAGTACAGTATTTCAAACCAGCAATTAATACAGATACAGCAGTTTAAGGGTGGATAGAAATAGCCACAGTGATAAGTAAATTCAGTCATCTACCTTTGAAAGAAAATGCAGTAAGTGGTTCCAGGTTGTGGCTGTGTGTATCCCATTCCTGTGCTAATGCTGGGGAAGCACTGTGTGAGCTCTCCAGTGCCATCAGCAGCCATCAAACCACACACCCTGATGGATTTTTTTATTGTAGCGAGTGATTTCAACCACACAAAGCTTAAAAGCAATCCTGCCTAAATGTTATCAACATGTTAACTTTGCTACCAGAGGAGAGAACACAATGGATTTAGTTTACACCAACATCCTCCGGGCATACATGGCTGCCCCCCTCCCCCTCACTGAATACTCTTAACGTGTTATGTTAATCCCTGCATGCAGACCACTGCTAGCACGTGACAAACCAGTTCTCAAGGAAATTAGAGACTGGCCAGAAGGAGCCACCTCAGCAATAAAGGACTGTTTTGAACACACTGACTGGAACATGTTTAGGAAGATGGCTACCTATGATCATGATGAATATACAGGCTCTGTGACCAGCTACATAGTGAAATGCATCAAGGAGGTCACCGCCATTAAATCCTTCGCCATTCGGACCAATCAGAAACCATGGCTGCCGTAGAAGTCTGGGCACTACTAGAAGAGTGAGATGCCGCCATCATTTTGGGAGATAAGGTAGCTTTTAGGTCAGTGAGCACTGTGCTTTCCTGCACCATCAGGAAGGCAAAAGGGATGACATACGGAAGATCTAGAGCTACTTCTGTGACATCAGGGACACATGGCACTTGTGGCAGGGCTTTCAGGACTTAACAGACTACAATCACACACAGAAGACTGAGGCAAGTAAGGCTCCCACCCCCTGAGAACATCCTGACAAATTTCATCTCCATCTGGAATGGGAGCAGTCAAGCATAGGGCCTGAATTCCCTACAAAGGACTGTGAGAACAGCTGGAGGATCAAAGGGGTCTCTCTACTATCCACTGGGGACATTTCTCAGAAGCGCTGCATAGGCAGGGCCCTTAGTGTTACTCTTTGACTTTCTACCGTCAGACAGGAGACTGTAATGCATAAAAACAAGAATAGACAGGATGAGAAACAGTTTCTTCCCCCAGGCCATTAACCTCTGAACTACTGGCTCCATTGTATTCGAAGAGTCACTGGTTAATCTGTTCCGTACCTTACAATATTTAACATTAAAGCACTTTAGTTTGTTATTTATGCGTGATTCATCTGTAGATTTTATCCTTACCATCGTAAGTTATCATGTGTTATGTGTGTTATGTGCATCATTGTGCTTTACACCCTGGTTCTTGTTTCTATATATTATATGGTTATATGCACTATATACATGTATATAGTTACATGACAATAAACTTGACTTGACAGCATTGTTTCTCTTCCTGACAGGCTGAACATCCATGCACCTCTTGAAGCACTAACTGATGTACTGCTGAGAAAGGTCACCTCTCTCCCACTAAGACGAAGACTTTCCATCTGGCCACAGCTGATTGAGGGATACCCTAGCAAAGGTCAACCCAATCACACCTGCAGAGTCTGGCTGTGTGCTCAGAGACAGTGCAGCCCAGCGAGCAGATATTCTCACTGATGTGTTCATCACTCCCAGAATCAGACCACCACCCCCGCAGGCTCCAAGACCTCCAACATCATCCTGGTGCCCAAGGAGCCTCAATGTCCATTGTCCCGTGGAACTGACTTCAGTAATAATGAAGTGCTTCAATGACTGGGCACGAATTGTCTTAAATCCAGTGTTCCCATCTCATTGGACTCCTATCAGTTTGCATATCGCCCAGATTGATCCACCAAAGATGCCACAGCCTCCGACCTTTACACAGTCCTTTTCCACCTGGACGATGTTGTCTCCTACGTCAGAATGCTATTCATTGTTCAATACAATCGTTCCCCAGTGAGAAAACTGTGCATGTTGGGTCTTAACACTTCCCTCTGTAATTGGATCTAGGACTTCCTGACGAACAGACTACACACAGTCCACATTTGCAGCAACATCTCTGGTTCCATCAGGCCGAGAATTGGCTCCCCCCAGGGCTGCATGCTGAGCCCACTGCTGTTCATACTGCTAATGCATGATCCAGTTCTAACCACATCATTAAGTTTGTTGACCACACAACAGTGGCAGGCCTCATCAGCATCAATGAAGAAACAACATACAGGAAGGAAGTTGTGCGGCTTGTGGACTGGTGTAAGCACAATCACCTGAGTCTCAATGTGGACAAGACTAAAGAGATGATTGTGGACACCAGGAAGGTGCCGGCTGACCATCGCCGACTGCATGTCACGGCTTCTCCATGGAGAGTGTCAGGAGCACCAAGTTTCTTGGCATGGTCCTTCAACGCCACCTTTTTAGCCAAGAGAGCACAGCAGTACCTCCACTTCCTGAGAAGACTGAGGCAGGCGAGGGTCCCCTAACCCAACTTTCTACCAGAGCATTATTGAGATGTGCTGACCAGCGGCATCACCGTCTGGTATGGCAGTTGCAATGCTTCAGACCACAAGACCCTGCAACGGATAGTGAGGACTACTGAAAATATCATCAGGGTCTAAACCGCACCCCCCCATCCAGAACAGATATCAGAAGCACTCTATACACAGAGCCTCCAGCATTGTCAAAAACCCCTCCCATCCTTCCCACAATCTCTTTGACCTCCTGCTATCAGACAGAAGGTACCGCTGCATAAGAACCAGAATAGTCAGGCTGGATAAAAGCTTCTTCCCCCAGGTTGTTAGACTTCTTAACAACCTACCGCCACCCAACACACATGTACACCCTGTCTGCTGCCTCTCCCCAACTCACAGACAGTCCTCTCATTCTCATCTTTTATTGCTGTTGCTTCACATATTTACAGAAATTATTGTTTGCTTTATTATAATAGCGCCAGTAACATTATACTGTCTTATATAAACATGCACCTCACACTTTATGTCAACCTGTTAGTCTCCAGGCCATGCCACTCAGAGACTTGTGCTAATATTAATTGGTGACTGTTTGTGATGGTAACTATGTGCTATGTGTGACTACGTGTACTGCATTTTGCACCTTCGCCCCTGAGGAACAGTGCTTCATTTGGCTGAATGAGAATAATCTTGAACTTGAACTTGGAAGATCATATTTCAGATGGGGGAAAGGGAGAATGTGATACAATACAATCACTTTAAGAAGTGTTGCTATTTTGACTCTTGGGAACATCTGAAATTGAGCACATTAAGACTGATGAAGTATGACATGTGGAAGTGCTAAACAATATTTTGCTTGAATTGGAGTAAAAGCCTGAAGTCATTGCAACAAAAGACACGCTAGATTATACTGAAGACATAACGAAGACCAATGTATTCCAGAAGTGAAAATAGAACCACTATTGGAGAGAAGACATAATACTGCATTTTGAGATAGGATGTCACATATTCTAGAGGATATGAAAGAACAAGAATGCCAGAGACCCAAGCAGAATTAGGAAGGTCTAGAAAAAAAGCTTGTGTTTCCCCCAGACATTGCGGCTACAACACACCGGCCAGACATGGTCCTGTGGTCCACAACAGCCAAGCTGGCATATGTTGTGGAATTGACAGTACCATGGGAAGATGGTGCCGAAGAAGCTTATGAGAGGAAAAAGACCAAGTACTCTGAACTGGCAACTGAAGCTGCCCAGAATGGCTGGAAGACCAAGATTTTCCCTGTAGAAGTGGGATGCAGGGGACTCGTTGCTACATCTATGACCAGTCTACTGAAGAAGATAGGGGTGAGGGGTCACTTCCTCCAACCAGCAATCAAGTCCTTGTCAAACGCAGCAGAAGAAAGCAGCAATTGGATTTGGATTAAAAGGAAAGACAACAACTGGGCTGCAAGAGGGTATGGAACTGAGGGGGGTGTATCTGGGACACCAGGTAGAACCGTTGAGCCCTCTGGAGACGTTGTGGGCTTATCAACGAAACATCAAAGAAGGAGGGTGCCCACCTGATGACCCCGATGACGTACCTACCCTCCCTCCTTGTCACCACTCCAAACCCACTGCCAACATCCAGGGTGCCGACTTACCATAGGGATTGAAACATCAAGTCCTGGTAGCTCTACCGAGAACACCAGTTAGTAAACTGAATCTGAAATTGCTATACATATTGTATACTCAGTGACCAATTTATTAAGTACATAAAATGTCATGTAGCTATGGATCAGGGAGATCCTCTTCCCAATTATGATGCCTGCTGTGTCTTATTTTGTCGAATAAAGAGATTGCTTCATACTTACCAATACTTCTCTCTGCAGATTTTGTTCACGCAACAAGATTTAGTTTCAGAAGTGGGATACCTTCTTGCAACCCATTGTGTGGCCAGTGATCTCAGCATTCTAAGTGGGTGAGTATTTTTTAAATTAGCACTCACACTTGGATCTGTTTGGGTCCGTGGCTATGGGATTGCTCGGTTTCATGAACATGACGGAGAGCTGAACTAATAGATATAGAAGTAGTGTTTTTTTGTGTGTGTGTGTGTGTGTGTTTATGTGTGTGTGTGTGTGTGTGTGTTCATGTAAGAGACAAAACCTTGTGTGTTAATTCGGTGAGTTGGGGCCACCAGGTGCAAAGGGTAGGGTATTGAAGGGTTGGGATGCCAGTGGGGTGGGTTTACTTGTTCCAGGAACTGTATTTTAGCTTACACATTTGCTAGTGTGTGTGTGTGTGTTTTACCAATACATCTGTAACCTTGTTGTAACAGTTAAATACAAGGGAGTACAGCAGGCATCATAATTTCAAATGCACAGAAGTCTGCAGTTTTAAGTATGTACTGTTTAACTGGTATCTGTCTTTTATATTTTGCATAGTGTGGGAATTAGTATTGGAAATATTTCAGGGACTAGTTTTACCCAGCTGTATCTGTGAGGATGGCACCTATTGAAGCCAGGCAACATCAGGTCGAGAACCCCAAAGACCCAAGCCAGCCCTTGACCCCCTGGGAGAATCAGAGCATTTTGTAGGAGTTGCCCTCACTTAAAGTTGCATGTGGGAATTCATAATTCTGGCACAAGCTCGAGGAAATTCTCTAGGTGCACCCTAAATATATACACGTGTTAGTAAAAGCCAAGTGCCGGAAGAATATCTGGGGCAGTAAGGCCGGGGGGTGCAGGATGGTACATGGGCAGATACAATGCCAGCAATGAAGAGAGATATCAATTCTTTAAAGGGGAAGTGAGGCAGTGATTAGGGGGAGGTGATCAATAATGGCAGTGATACAAAGAGCTGATGAGACAGCCTTTGTAATACAGAATGTAAATATCGAGTGTGTGTGGAGTATTCCTGGTTGGATAATCCAGGGAGGGACGATCCAGTCTTCCTGAAAATGTTGAAGAAAGGCTTGAGCTCAGCCCACCAGGAAGTCTTAGATTTGGGGATAGTGGTGGGATTGACCTATTCCACAATAGTTTCATGAGCCAGTGAGATAGATCAGAGGAAGGGCAAGAGAAGTCATAAAGTGGCTGTAGTGAACGCAGCTGCCATGATGTTACAGAGAACTTGCTTTGTTTGCCAGCAGCTGGGGCATGTCTTTCTGAGTTGACTGTTGAACAGATTATAGGGCTGGTGAGATCAGATGGCTGACGGCAGCCTCTATTGCCAGTCGTGATCATCCACGCATGTACACGAGGTTTAATAGGGAGCTGGCAATGTAAAATGTTAGAGGACATGGGGTCAGCAGTATCAATAACTGATCTACCCTTGCCCATGACTGGAGAGGCAACTTACATTTCCTTGGCAGGAGGTGAAACAATGAGGGCGGAGAGAAGTCAGCCCCAGGTATTTGAGACTGCAGGAGTGCAAATTCCTGTAGATTTTTGGGTGTGCCCAAACAATGAAGGTACTATCCTGGGGGATGACATACTGAGTACGGCAGGTGTGGTCATAGACTGAGGGAAAGGAGAAATAACATGGACAAGACAAGAACAGTGAACATGTGTGGCACACAGAAAGGCTGCAACCCCCCAAGCGGGTAGAGGAGACAGGGCAATGTGTGGGAATCATGTCAGGAGGTCCCAAGGGGAGGGACTAAGCACAGAAGTACTGTTAGAAGTACTGCAACTGCCCGAGGAGGTAGCAGTGAATAAAGTAAAGGCTCACCAGAAAGGGGATAGTAAAGAGCAGAAAGGGAACAAGGGGGCAGACATCAGTGCAAGGCGCACAGCGGAAAAACAAGAAGCAACAGAAATTGGAAGTGTACAGGAAGAAGCTACAGTTGTCAATTTAGTAAGATTATGTGGAAGTGTGTAGTACCACTGTAACCATGGTAATACTCTGAGGGATTGAGCAAAGCAGCAGCGACATATTATGGAGCAGAAAGAGAGAAGATAGGCTTCCCACAGCCAGGTGACCAAGTTGTGGTATGGGAGCTGGTTGAAAGGACGGGTTTTGCTCCCAGGTGGATAGAACCATGGGTGGTGCTCCAGCCAAATGGTGCCTGTGTTGCTGAACAATCCCGGCAAGGCGGCCAGTGGGAACACTGGACTCAGGTTAAACCGTATGACTCACCTTCTTGTCACCCAACCCCCACAGACAGAACAAGAGATCAAGTGTACCCAGTAACAGTGTCATTGCAGAAAACCTACGCGACGAACGCCAGCCGGCTGCATCAGTTCTGACCGTGCCTGATGGAAGCATACCCACAGCAAACACAAAGACAGAGGACACCGAGAGGGCGTGGCAGCAAGCTGTGAATCGTATGTTAAAGTGTAACAGTAACTGTACTCTGTAATGAAGGCTGGTTGCTGAAGGTGGATGATTTGTTGTGTAGCTCAGAATAGGAAAAAAATACTGGGGAAAATAGATGGGAAGGTATCCAAGTTACAGCTGAAAATCAGGTTCCACAATTTTGATGGTGTGGCAGACCGAGAAAGAAAAGAAATTACACACAGCGTCTGAAGCCAGTCACCCCAGACTAAATGGGGAGTGAAACAAATGAACTGGGCCAGCGATCGAATGGACAGTCCAGAAGGAGGTGCCTCCGGGGTGAGGCCCTTGCCTGTGATGGAGAGACTGAGTCAACAATCCTGTGAAGTCTTTTGCAATCCAGTGCATTGGAACTTCCATACTGGGCTACGATGCAATCATTCGGAATGCTCTGCACCGTACTTCTATAGAAATTTGTAGTGGTCTTGGGTGATGTACCAAATCTCCTCAAACACCTAACGGAGTGGAGCCACTGTCATGGCTTCTTTGTGTTTGCATCAATGTGTTGCAATTGATCCAGACGGATACTCTGAAATGTTGATGGCCATTAACTTGAAGCTGCTTACCCTTTTCACAGCTGATCCCTCGATGACGACTAAAGTGTTGGAAGTACTTTGGAAAATGTGTAGCTCGGGTGGTTGGTGGTCGGGCTGAGTTCTTCTTTGATCTTGGCAATATACTAATGTGTGCTCTCCTGACTTCCCTTTCCTGAAGCCCACAATCAATTCCTTGCCTTGCAAAGTTGAGTGCAAAGTTGTGGTTGCGACACACTCAGCCAGCTGATCTATCTCACTCCTGTACGTGTCCTCATCGCTATCAAGAGATTTTACTGACTGTGATGTCATCTGTGAATTTACAGATGGTGTTTGAGCTGTGCAGAGCCGCACAGTTAATTGCGTGGGATGAAATGTGATGCTACCAAGTGGACCAATCACAGCTGTTGCGTTCTGCGTTGCCGCGACGCGCGGTTACATTTTGGGAGAGGTGTGCGTCGCAGCAACGCAGGCTCTCGCATAGGGTTCCACGTCGGCTTTGTGTAGGGTTTGCGGCGACGCAGTGCTTATGGCAACGTGTTGACGCAGAAGTATAAATCAGGCTTAAGAGTAGTACAGTGGGCTAAGTGCGATACCGTGAGGTGCGCCTGAGTAGATTGTCAGCCTGGAAGAGATGCTATTAATAATTCGTACTCACTGTGGTCTCCCGACGAGGAGGTCGATGATCTAATTGCAGAGGGAGGTAGTGAGGCTCAGGTATATAAGCATGGCAACTAATACTGAGGGGATGATGGTATTCAACACCATGCTATAATCAATGAACAGCAGCCCCTTGTATGTTTTGTTGCTGTCTAGACACTCCAAAGTAGAGTGGAGAGCCAGTGAAATTGTGTCCACAATAGACCTATACCAGCAGAAGGTGAGTTGTAGTGGGTCGAGGGCTTTGTTCTGGCAGGAATTTATTCTAGCCATAAGCAACCTCTCAAAGTACTTCTTTGTGGTAGATGTGAATGCTGCCAGGTGATAAACATTGAGGCAGCTCAGTCCCAATGAAGGGTCTTAGCCCAAAACATAGACCGTTTATTCATTTCCATAGATGCTGCCAGACCTGCTGAGTTCCTCCAGCATTTTGTGTATGTATTCCAGCATCTGCAGAATTTCTTGTAGTCAGTCTTCTCTTTTTGATTGATACCCTTTTGAAATTGGTGACTTGGTATGGAATTTACTCCTTGTCTGACAGTGAAGTGAAAAATCAATGACACAGAGATACACATGTGTATCAATTTCAGTTGTTAACTGAGGAAGTGAGCATTGTGCTGGGTGATAACATCATCATATGCAGGAACAGTTGGCAAAATGATTACAGGTCTGCTGTAATTTCCAACTAGCTTCCAATGAGTGAGAATTTCAAAGATAAATGTGTGCTATTGTGTTAAAATTCGTGAAAAGCAAGTCCAGGCAATAGCAATCACTCTTAGTGTTGTAGGTAACAGCAGCTGAGCTCAGCATTAACATCAATCAATTTTACAATGAAACTAAAGCAAAAGATGCATTATTCATCTATATGCAAGTGTGATGCATACCAGAAGACAAAACACATAATGTAGAATGCAGATCTAAACAAGGGTTACAGATAGGAGCACTGTTTCTAATGCATTACCAGCACAGAGAGTGAAATTCTCTCCAGAGAAGTTAAAAGAAAAAAATCAGCACAATATTAAAACAAATGCAGACTATATAGAATACAATCATTCAGACTATATAGAATGCAAGTTGTATAGCATCTATGGTATAGGTAATCATAGTATGGGATAACAGGATTTTGTGATGATGGGGTAAAAGCCTTTAACATTTGCTTCACAAACAATTAACATGAGAAAACGATGCACTTATTCAGCGAAAGCAATTGTTGGTGGTGTGAAGAAATGTTAGCTGTTCCGGATGCTATGACCTTCAGTTTCAATTATGGATCACAGACCAACGGTCTGACTTACAGGGGAGAGTGGCAATGGGGTGATTAAAGCTGAGCAGTGACAAGAGCCAAGGAAATGTGATTTCAATTAAGTGCCATTTGAAGAACAAACAAATATAAGACTACACAAAGGGAACTTGGTGGAATAGCCCAAATTTGTGACAGAAATGTTATTTTGTAATGTTATTAATTCAGAAGTGATCAGGATGATCACAATAACAGACATATCTAAAGATTTGTGAGGAAAAATGCCTTCCTGATAGGGATGTAGAATCAATGATTGTTGAAGAACTTTAGGAACAACAGTGAGGTAAGGATGCTACCTGTTCTCCATTTCAAGGATCAAATGACAAATCAGAAACCAGTATATAACTGAGGAAGTTTTAAGGACCGAGGAAGCTTGTTGACATATAGAATATGTAATTATTTTGTACGCACGTGAAGGGTGTTCATATAAACATATTTTCAATAAGCAAAGGTATTGTAGCATATTTACGTATGACATATGAACTGTTCATGTAGGAATGGAACAATATGCGTTATCATGTGTATATTTGATGTAAGCAACGTTTGTTCTCCCTGTGTTGCTGTGAAGTACACGCACTAGTTAGAAGCTCCAAATGTCTCAATGTTTTATAGAATATTTAAAAGCTTTGAACATTGTTAAAAAAGAGAATTCAAATAATAACAGTAATTAAGAAATCAGCCGGTGGTTTTTATTCTAACCACATTTTACTTACTTTTATTTGTTTTAAATATCCTACAAATGTGACCTTTTATGACCCATTACGGTATTGCTGATTGATTAAAATACCAAATGTTACATATTTTCACCATTAGATGGGGCTATTTATTAAACACATCAGTTGCATGTGTTACTCTGCGGTGAGGATGAATCTGTTGCCATTGGTTAGTGAAGGATTCCCTGGGAAACAACAAGCTGTCTTTATCACATTGTAAACTGCACGCTTCCTGTATTAATCATTACTGGCTGCAGCTTTTGGAGTTGGTCTGGATTGTGCTCAACTGCAGGGATGGTACCGCCACAGAGACCAGGGAGGATGCCCACATGGAAGCTGGCAAACAACAGCTACTTCACGTTAAAAGACATCATATCCAGACATAACCCACTCCCTAATATGAAACTCAAGTTTTGGAATGTCTAGATCTTTCTCCAACAGAGACAGACCTGAATCTTGTTCTATTATAATAACCTCGGGATACCACTGATTCGATGTTGTCACCACCTGATTGAGATTCTGCAGACAGAAGAAGGCCAGAGGGTGGCACCCACTGCTGGAAGGTAAAACCAGAAGAGTAACCCACAATTTTAGAGTAGTATTGTTTTCCAGAATATATTGGTGTGGCATGACAACAACTGCTTGTGTAGAATAAAGGAAAGTCTCTTGACCCTTCTGGTTCATCTAACACAGGAGCATTATATTCTGATGTCAGTGCCAATGCCCCAACCCTGGAATGTATGGGTGAGACCAGGGAGGAATTTGACTTCAATCTTCCACAAGCTATGGCCTTAGCCCCAGGTGGAGACAAACTGATCCTCTTTGGTGGTTTTGTTGCCAAAGTTGGAAAAGATCCAGATCTCTGAAGAGGTGAGTTTGCCGAAAGAGTAGATAAAGCTGACTCGAATGGAGTTCTCCTCCTGACCAAATGCTTGCAATTTTGTGATAACCAATATCCTGCTTTGAGACAAGAACAAGACTTCACAGCAACATCCTATACCCATGAGCCTATTAGACTATTTCTTTAGACTATGCAAGAGTTTAGAAAGATGTCAACATCAGTGGTCCATGAGCAAATGTATTGTAAATGCAAGCTAGTCTCTGGATGGAAGTTCCATCATGACTCCAGATACAAAAGCTATGAAAGCTAAGGTCAGAAATAAGCATATCATGAGTCTATTTGATGACAGCACATGGAAAGCAAGCAAACGTGATGGAAGCTATGCAGAATCTCCAAAACAACTCACCTACCTGTTCTATCATGCTCCTTATGAATCATATGGGAGATCTATGTGTATTACACAATGCATTCAGCCAGATCAGAATCCACATAAAAGAAAGCAGGCTATCTTCGTCCGAGTGAAAATGTAAAATAATATAGACTTAAGCCACCAGGTGGTGCCAGTAGTACAGGAAGGTTTCACATACAGACAAGCTCTGACATGTTAGCAATTCCTTAGTTTGGTGTCATGTAATATCTTAATGTAGGCAATTAATTTCTGGGTGGATGAGATCCCATGACCAGGAAGGTAGCTCTGCATGACAAGGCACAAAAGACATTATGGTCATCCACTGCAACCAAGGAAGACCGCAGTTTGTGACATTTGTTTGTACCATTACGCCTGGGCTTCTGAGATTTCAATGGCTTTTCCTCTTTAAAAACTCTCCTGCACAGGCTTTCTGTCATTGTTGGACATGACGGAAAACCAGCACAATAACTGAGCAGTCAAAGAAAACACAAAAGCCATCTTTTTCTCTGCTACAACTGAGAATTATTGTGTTGTATGTTGTCAATCCCTTTCATCTGTGTTAAATGTTAATCATTGCAATAAATTGAATATTTCAATTGAGGAGAGGTGAGGGCCTCCATCAGTCAGAGTTGACCACGGATATTGTGTCCTAGCTGTCTAGATACACAAGCCTGGGCAGTATGATATGGAGACCAAGCTCTTGCTCATATAACAAGCTCCCCCTCTCCATGCATCTGATGAACCCAAAGGAACAGCAGAGACTTACACTGTTTGGCACCAGCAGCATTGCAGGAGTTGCCAGTCAGCATTGAACTCAACGTAAGACTGCCTTAGTGACTCCAGCTCCTGTTTTTCCCTCAGGGTTTACTCCTGAAGCCTTCCCCGTGATTGAGTATAGTTGCAAGGCAGCGGAGGTTTGAGATCAGAGTTTTCCTTCTCCTAGATGAGCTGTCAAACACAGCTGATGAATCCCATCTGCCCAAAGTGAGTGGTTTTAAGGTGCCAGTAACCCACCTCTGCCCCTTCTTCTGTCAGTAGAAATGGCTCTGCCGGGCCTAGTAGCTAAGCCACACATGAAGGCCAGGAGCTGGACTTGGTTGTCAGAGGCTATCTGAGGTGTACGCCATTAGAAACATTTAATAGGTAGTGGGAGTTTGTCCCATTACTACTCCCGGCTATAACAATCTTAAAAATATAATTTAAGTTATATCTCTGATAAACTCTGCCTTAAAGTTGATTCCTTAAAATGTATTCCTGTGATGCTCAACCTTATTTCAAATGGATATGAAGCTCAGAAGCAGGAAGTAAGTCAGGCTTCTGGCCAACTGCCACCACTTTTGGGATTTGTGTTAGAAACAATGACAGGCATTGATTGTCTCAAAACTAAATACAGGCCTGCAAAATCAAAATACACATGTTCTGCTATCACTGTTGAAACAAGGCTGGACACAAGGTTTTTAGCGTTTCACATTGCTGTGACATGTAGAAGGTGATTACAAAATTTAGTAACTGCTTGTCTCAGGTCTCTTACATGTAGTTCTCCATTTTCTGCATCTCTCCATCAGCACAAAGGGGATTCCAGGGCTCAGGACTCCTTTCAAAAGTTGATGGAAATTAGATTAATTAGACTGATTGATAGTTCCTGTTCAACTTTTAAATGACATGTTGTTTATCTTTTTATAATATAATGTAAACATTAGTCATTAATATTGCAGCTATTCAGAAATCTCCCAAGCAACACTTGGAAATCATCACATGGGTCTATAGATATATTTACCTTTCAGCTTTTCATGGGATAGGGAAATTTCTGGGAATCCGCAATCTGACTTCTACCAAGTTTATTGTTTCATGAGATTAGGGTGGGGATTGTTGAAATGTCAGCAATTAAATACAATCAATGAGCCTACAATTGAACCAAACATGAAGTGAGTAAGATTCTACAGATAGAGAGTTTTGGAAATGATTGAAGAAGAAACTTGTTTGTGGGTGCTAAACACACACGTAAATATTGGCTGCAGGTCATGTTCACCTTTGCGCTTTTGGATCCATTGAAATCAATAGGACATAATGTACCGAGATGAGGATGGTTGGGTTATGGATTGGTGTTTAACTTCCAGCTTGATATTCTGTGATTTGTTGTATAATGTAATCATATAGCTCCCAACAAAAGGTACATGGTAATAAACGTAGAATCTCAGTTGACGTGACACTCACTGTATCATCACAGAAAATGCAGTAACATTATCAATAACCTAGAAAACTATTACAACAATTAGTGTCACTTTTTCTTTAGTTCCCTACAGAGGTAATGTCATAAACCAGCCTTCTACAATCATTGCTGTTTATTAATCTTTATTACTTACTTAAATTTAGGTACATGTAGAACCTGAAATAATAAATGATGTTCAAGACCACACTGTTTATGCTGATAATTTACATTATATTACCATTTACGAATTTAATTAATGGAACCAATTCATTTTTCAGCTACTGAAAAATTGTATAGTGAATTCCAATGTGGCAGTAGCACCCTGAAACACCCCTGGAATTGTCTACCCAAATTCATTCATCATTTGAATAATAAAACCTATTTTTCATAAAAATATTGTTGATAATCAACATCACAACTGAACATTTCTCATGACGTTACAAGTGGTTGCATTCTGCTTCTATGCATCAAGAAGATGAGAATGATTCAATTCTGCCTTTTCAGATGTATTTCTATCATATAGGAGCCACAGATCTGGATACTTACAGAACTCTCACCAGTTGATGAAAGTTGCTCCAACAACATTTTAAGAAACTTGACTTCATGCATCAAAAAAGTCAATTGATCAGTAACCTGTTCAGCATTCTGAATCTTCCCTCCCTCCACCACCAACACATTGTGGATGCAGCATATACCACCTACCAAATGGAGTTCTTTGGTAATACCTGCAAAAGCTCTGAACTTTATTCTCAAGAAGAACACAGGCAACAGTCACATGGGAATAGTAATACTTATTTACAAGAGACAGAACCATCCTGGTTTGGAAATATATCTACAGTATGCTTCTCCATTGCTGTTGAATGAAGATCTTGTGTCTCTACCTGTAAGCATCAAAAGTGTAACTTTTCAACATAGAGTACAGATGTTCAAGAAAATGTTACAATTTTGCATTCCTTGTGAGGGCTGGTCATTAAATGCTGGCATGCATCTCAAATTTGTATAATATTCAAAATATTTTAATAATAAATCAAAGGGCACGAAGACTAATATTAACAAATAATGCTTTAAAGTTTAAAGTACATTTATTATCAAAGTATGTATACATTAGAGTCCTTGAAATTGAATGCAAATTATTAATCCATTTAGGAAATTAGCTGCCCAAGAGGCCAGAGTGTACTTCTGACTGGGAAAATGTGACTGTGGCTCCCTACAAGTATTAGTATTGTGGTTGTAACTATTTACAAGTGCGGCATGAGTATATATAAAACATACTTGTTAAGACTAGTCCTTAATATAATAAAAAGGGCTGGAATCATAAATAGTGTAGATTGCAGCACTGAATTACTGAAAGAGAAAGCAGTGGAAAATCAAATTCCATGTAAATAAAAATGAGATAATTTGCCCTGGGGCTAAAAGGGATTTGGGAGAAGGCTTGCCAAATGGTGAATAGCTTGATGCAACAGTCCCCAAAATTGGGTCCTTGAAATATAATACAGGAAATAATCAAAATAAAATCTTAATTGATTGCTGGCCTTTATTGCTGAGGTCTGCAGTTCTAGAGGGTAGAGGTTGTGCAGCAGGTATAGTGTTCAATTCTGTGCGCCCATACTCAGGATGGGTATATTACCCTTTGACTGAATGCAGCATCCAATTTCACCTCCTAGGTAGTTGATCGCATTTTTGACTACATTGAAATCTATTTACTAGATTCTGCTATTTTGCCCAATTGATTAATAGTTCTTTCTGATTTAATGCTTCTACTTACATGACTTAAAGTGCTGCCACTCTTTGTACTAATGTAAACCTCGATATGTGACTTTTCCATGTGGGTATGTCTCACATATAAATTGTTGCTGAGGATTGAAATAGATTTCACAAAATCTATTTTTGTATTCCTGAAATTTAGAATGGTAATGGAAGATTTGATCAGACATACTTAGAACAGTAGAGGAAGAGAGGGTGATACTCAGAAGTTTAGAGGAACAGAAGGAGCACTGATAAGTGTTGAGGGACTGAGGGATGAACTCTTAAAATAAAAATAACAGAAAATATTGGAAATACCAAACAAGTCAGGCAATGTTTGTAGAAAAACCAAAAAATTAACATAATCAGAAGTGGGAAAATGAACAAATAAGTTAGACTTAAGTCACTGCAGATTAGGAAAAGGATGGATAAAACAAACAGAATATTGCTGTAGAGTGAGGCTGGATTGCTCAGGTGATCCCAATGTTTACACAGCTATTTGGTTAATAGATTAATGGCAGTAGTTAGGGAGAAACTCTCCTTTGAGGACTGCAAGCTCTTTTCTAAAATCTAGAGCCAGGCATTACAGCAGTAAAGTTGTGAACACGTGTTTATGTTCTGGGGTACTGTAGTGCAAATACAATTGATGGTGAATAAGTTGTTAATACATTGATAAAGTGGTTATAACTGGGGTTGGTAATGGGGACAAGCTCCAACTATCTAGTAAATACTCCTAGTGGTGTGCACCTCAAATAACCTCTGACAACCAAGTCCAGCTCCTGGCCTTTATGTGTGGCTTACTTACTAAGCCCAGCAGAACCGTTTCTACTGACAGGAAAAGGGGCAAAGGTGGGCTACTGGTGCCTTAAAACCAGTCGCTTCAGGCAGATGGGGCTTGTCAGTCATGTTGGCAGCTTATCTAGGAGATGGAAAACTTGCGACTATGCCCACTCATGGGGAAGGCTTCAGGAATAAACCCCAAGAGAAAAATCCAGAGCTGGAGTCCCTAAGGCAGTTCTTCATTGAGTTCAATGCTGATTGGCAACTCCTGCGACGCTGCTGGTACCAAACTGTATCAGTCTCTGCTGTTCCTTTGGGTTCATCAGCTGCATGGAGAGGGGGAGCTTGTTACATGGGCAACAGCTTGTTCTCCATGTTGTACTGGCCAGGCTTGCATGTCTAGACAGCTAGGACGCAATACCCATAGTCAAGTCTGACCGACGGAGGCCTCACCTCACCTCATATTGATAGATTTCAGTGACCTAAAGATATTGGATCTGAATTTATCCCAGGAGACCATTGCTTCTATTGGACCTTCTGCATTTTTCATGTAATTCCAAAGTCCACTGGTGGTTTGGTTTTAAGTTAACACTGCCATCTTCCTCAATGCTGACTGTGCTGTCATTTGTCGATGAGTACACTGTAGATTTGGCTGCCAACATCAGGGCACCTTGAACTTCCACAAACTTCCCATCTATCATGCTAGGAAATCTGCCCAATGAACCTCTGCCAGGTTAAACTTGGCACTAATAAGTAAAAGTAGCTGGAAGAATTGTGCTAGATCTTTATATTAGGTTTAACTCTGTTACTTTGAGTACATTTAATTATTCTAAATGTTTTCATCATGTTAAAGATATTTTAAGTGTTTTAAATTTTTTTTATACTTCCCATACTTTACAGAAATAAACATTCGATTTCAGCCTTCCCATCTGTCAAAGGCATGCTGTGAATGCAGTTAGCCACTTAACACTGGGAGAAGATCCCGCACTGTTCTTCACTTCCCAGTGGAAGACTATACCCAGAGACATGGCAGATTCAATAAAATATGGGGAAAATGTGAGGGGAAGCTGTCCACTTAAATAGAAAAAAACTAGAAAGACAGATATTTTTTACAGTGGAAAGAAATTAATGGGAATTTGATGCAGCGGAATTGTGTGTCCTTGTTCATGAATCACTAAAAGTTAATACCAACTATTTGAGAAGACAAATTGTATTTTACCTTTGGTTCCAGAAGGATTTGTATACAAGAGTAGAGACATTTTGCTCCATTATTAAGGGCGCTAGTGAGATCAGACCTGGAAGATTATGTACAGGTCCCTTTACTTAAGAAAGGGTATACTTGTGATTGATAGGGTGAGGACGCTCAAGTCTGATTCCTGAAATGAAGGATTTGTTGTATGTAGAGAGATTAAACAGATTGGACCTACACTGTTTAGAAGAATGATTGGTGATCTTATTGACAGATACAAAAATAAAATTCTTACAGCTCTTGACAAAACAAGCATGTGGATGATTGGGGGTTTAGAAACAAGGGTCACAGCTTGAAAATAAGGGGACACTGTTCAGATAAGTGAATTTGTATTACCTTGAGTAGGGTGAGTATTTGGAATTTTCTTCCCACCGGGGCATAGATGCTGAATGTATTCAAAACGAAGGTAATATTTTTAGACGCTAAGAAAATCCATAAGTTTAGTGCAGGAAAGGGATAGATCACTAGAAAGTTATTAAATAATGGAACAGGTGATGACAGGCTAAATGGCCTATTCAATTTCTTCTTCTCCTCAGTCCATTACTTAACATTCTGAAGTGGTGTACAGCCTTATGTAAAAAATACAGTGATATATTGTAATTTCTAGAAGTTATTTTTAACAAAATTACATCAGTTTTCTACCAGACTGTAAGCTTTGCAAAGAGAACACTGCAATATTTCTAAAGCCAAACTCAACTCAGTCACCCTTGGCAGTGTTTGTTGTTTCAAATCACACCAGGATTTGAGTAATCTGCTAATATTTGACTGTGATAATGAGAGTGATACTTTGCCAGAATGCTTACTTTGCTTCTGAGATATTGAATGTGAAGTTCTCAAATCAAAATTGACTGCTTCTGCCTGGCTAAAGCCTATGCTTTTCTGTCCTTCCATTTTAATGTGTGGTAGGATAGTAATAATTAAGAGGAGGATTCTCTGGAGATCCTACGTAACATCAGTTTCTGGATCAAAACCAAATAAAAAATGGTTTATGTTTAAAATGGTCAGTTAGTTTCCCAATAAAGCTGTTGAAATACTTCAAATTCATTGTTGTGTGAGATCTTTTTGGGGTTAATGAAATCGTTTTCTTTTTCAGCGTTCCCTGAACTTCCTTGAAGTAACGAGGGAACAGCGTTAGGTGTCAGTGTGGCCGTGTGAGTGTGCGCGTGTGCACTTTCTGCCTGCGTAGTAGACGCTCGATCCATGATCCAGTAATCAATGTTAAGGCATTGATTTGCGAGTTGTGTCCATTTTTAGTTGTAGAAAATTTTAATCCACATTCTATTTGGGTGAATATGTTGATTCTAATACAGCCATTTGAGACAGATTAAATAAGACACGCACGGTTTCTCCACTGCATGATCTCAAGCCCTAACACAAGTGCAGACATGTTACACAAAATTGTGCACTCGCAGATGCAAAGATACATACATACATACACACACCCACTCACGAATCGCACAAGGTGCTGTCCTCTTAAGTTTTATTTGTAAAATAATTGTGCCTCGGTAATTACTGGCTGAGCGTCCAGTTGGTGCGATCTTTCATTGATTCTATTATGGTTATTATTCTATTATGGATTTATTGAGTATACCCACAAGAAAGTGAATCTCAGGGTTGTATATGGTGACATACATCTACTTTGATAATAAATTCACTTTGAACTTTGAAATGCATATTAATTTATTAGGTATAATTTAGAGGATATTAACCACTATGCGTTCAGGTTGATTGTGAAAATAAAAGTCATAAAACAAAGAAGTATTTTAATTCACACACTTCCTCTTAATTTATTCTTAAATAAATACAATGCTCTTGGTTATTCTCCAGGGGTTATTACTTGCCATCAGTGTTTACTCGTTATATTACCAAATATTTATTAGATTGAGCCTCTGCAAACGATTGAAAGCAAATGGAATGATTATTTCTAAAAGGGATAGATGAGAAAACTCATTAACAGCTTGCAATTTACATCACAAATGGTACTAACATTAACCCTAAACCAAATATTAAAAAAGCCGTTTCTGTTTCGGAAAGAGTTCGTAAAGGACAATCAATGGAACGTAAATCAAGCACTTTAATAAGAACATCCTTTCTCGTAGCTTTCCTCTTGAGGTTTTAATTAAGAGCTGCAAATCTTCGTAAGCGAAAGTGCTCCCATCTACACTAGGACCACCAGACTCAAAAACAGTTAATTACCCAACAGTAAGATTGATCAACACCTCCACTGACCAAACCACCACCCACCACTTTATCATTCCTGTGAGAGTCAACTTATGTACAAACACTAGCATCACTTTATGGACATACACTCAATCTATATATATATGGTATGTCTTGTGTTTATATTTATTGTGTTTTATTATTGTACTCTTTATCTTATTGTGTTTTTGTGCTGCATCACATCCAGAGTAACAATTATTTTGTTCTCCTTTACACATGTGTCCTGGAAATGACACTAAACAATCTTGAATCTTGAAGAAAGCAGAAAAGAAAAGCAATGGTCTTTGAAGTAATTCAACTGATGTTTTATTTCAATAATAATTCCTTAAAACCCATCCATTTGATAAGTTTCTTTGGCTAGTTGTCAATTACTCTTTGAAACATTTTATTATGTTAAAATTATCTCAAAAATACGCTATGTCCTTGTATGGTAAAAGAGAGTTTGAGCTTTGTGTGAAATATCCCACCGTTTTCCTCATAAACAAGTGAGTAACCACATTAAACCAATAGTTCTCAGACCGCAATATGGTGCAGTTCCATGTTAACAGCCAACAAGGCTTCAGGTAGGAGCAGCAACATTTCGTACACCTTTTCCTTCCATATCCATGCGTAAAGCTCTAGCTTAAAACTGAAAACATCCTTCAGTTTCCCGAGGGTCTAATCCATGCTGGACCATTGGCCTAATCCAGATCCTGCATTATTCTCTGGCTTCACTTCCAGTTTTCCCAATGCTCTTCTTTAACTTGGCCTGTTATACACACCTCCTACTTCTGTTAAAAAGCCAACTTACATAGTACAGCAACCCTGATCCTTCTGCCTCAGAATAATATACATTGCCTCCTAGGTGTAGGTGTCTGCTGCCCCATCTATGGCTCCCCTTTCCTGACTCCTCCACTGCTAGTCTGATGTTCAGAGCTAAATAAACTGAACCTTCTTTTGTTTTAACAGAGGGAAGATTAAATCCACCCTTGCTCTAAACTGCCCAAATCAGCAATTCTAATCTCTTCCCTGACCACTGCATTAAATTGGACAACCCGTCTGTAAGATTCATTCCCCATGTCCTTGTGTGCAGTTTCTAAGATATTTTTTCCACAACCACTTGTTGAAGGTAATACACAATCTCTTTACATATCCTGTCTCTCCCCCTGCCTCAGCTCATTTGTTGTTCAAAAGGAGCTCTGCAACGTGGAACTTACCTGTTCCTACATAAATTTCCTTACAGTGTTCTTCAAGCCTTCATCTCATATTACAAGTCCCATCAGCCTGAACTCATCTCTACGCTGCTGCCTATAGTGTAGGTCACATCATCCTATTCATCCACCACTTTTCTCACTGACATCAATCGATCCAAAATTCTCATGCGTGCAAACTTTGTTCCTCCTTATCCCCCTAACTTCTTGGCGTCCAACAGCTCCATCCACCCGACCCTGCGGGTTTTTGTGACACCAGTGCGGCTTCCTTCATCATTTTGCACCTCCAGCTAGCCTGGTCTTCAGCTGGAAAACCATCTCAGGTTGTCGTCCCTGTTCCTTTACGATGTTCCTTAAAACCCATCCGTTTGATCAAACAAACTGTTTGGCTGCTTGCCAGTTTTCCTTTGAAACATTTTATTATGTCAAAGCTGTCAGATAAATACTCGTCCTTGCACGGCAGAAGAGAGTCTGAGCCTTGCGTGAATTCTCCCACTGTTAACCCGCAGGGTTACTTACCCAATCTACACGATGTTCCGCCTCAGAAAAGGGCACTTTACTGAAGCAACAGATCTCAGCAGTGTACAGTGACTAGGAGTCAAGCTGTTAGTAAGTGAATCTAACCTGCGATAATTAAAAGCTGTTTTATTTATGGGCCAATCCACAACTAACAGCAGGCGACTGAGTACAATCAAAGAGTTTATAAAGTGGGCCCAATCTTCTCTCATCTTAACGAGATTTGTAAAAAAAAACTCAACCGATATCAGGAATAATGATGCATTTTAAACGTCGGCGTCACGTCTCCTTGACTCTGGCAGATGAGTGAGTACGAAAAAAAAGGCTGGAGGTGAAGGGCGCCAGTTGACGTCAATGGGAGATATAAATACCAGAAGTGGCGAGCATTTCAACAGTTCAAAACCTCAGAACGAGTAGCTTGCAACCGGCCGGACTGCATAGTATCTTCGCTGCCCTAGAGGCACAGAGAGACTCGAGTTTAGCCGGTGCTTTGAAAGTGTAACTTGTTGCTCAGCTTTAAATATTATTATTTTTTTGCGAAGGGTTGGCAACCCCTTCTTTCAGTATTCGCAACCACGGCTTTCATGCAAAGTCTGGCCGGTTGGGACTCGCGTTGCGACTCGCCATGTTTCCAAACAGGTCAGACTTACACTAATTTGATGGAAGTGGCCAATTTCTACGAGTCGGACTGTTCCCTGAACAAGTTGCACCGCGACCGGTCAATGACAGATCTGGGCATCGGAGACAACGAGAGTGCCATCGACTTCAGCCCTTACATCGACCCGGCCACAGCCTCAGCAGCAGGGGGCAACTTTGAGCTCCACGGGGACCTTTTGACGGATATTATGCTGTCAGACGACTACAAGAAGAAATCGCTGCCCGACTACAACGCCTACTTGTCCCTGATGCGCAACTCGTCAGGCGGCGCCCGGCACCAGGGCAGTATCCTGAGTTGTACGCCTCAGTTCCTGGAGACGCGGCTGGAACCGGTGTTCGAGCAGAGTTTGGAATCAAAAGGCGGCGTGAAGCAAGAGTCCAGAGACGAAGAAGGGGCCATGTCAGCTACGGCTGCCTCCTCGTCCTACGCGCGGTCGCTGCTGCAGTACCAGTGCGTGGCCAGCGGCAGCAACAGCAACTTGTCCACCTCGTCTCTGTCCTCCACGCCGCCGGCCACCCCCAACTCCGCAGAATCCAACCGGGGCACGGCGGCAGCGGCGTCGGGAGCCAGCGGCGGCAAGAGCAAGAGCAAGAAGACAGTGGACAAGCACAGCGACGAGTACCGGCTGCGGAGGGAGAGGAACAACATCGCGGTGAGGAAAAGCAGGGACAAGGCCAAGATGAGGAACGTGGAGACGCAGCATAAAGTGCTGGAGCTCAGCGCCGAGAACGAGCGGCTGCAGAAGAGAGTGGAACAGCTGAGCCGAGAGCTGACCACCCTGAGGAACTTGTTTAAACAGCTCCCGGAGCACACTCTGCTCAGTGCATCGGGCAACTGCTGACAGCCGGTCAATATTTATAGTGGCTGTTTATTAAAGGACACCAAGTGGCCTTTGTGACTTTTGCAAAGGAGTTAATTAAGGACTCTTTGTATATAAAGGACTTTATTAGTGTTTACAGCTCATTTCCGTAACCCGAGGTAGTAGATCGTTTAAATGACCTCGACTCTGCGTTTGGAACTGCAGGGGGAGGGATAAATGACCTTAATTAAAAGAAGCAGTTGGCTTACATCTATATATGTATATACATCTTAATGTATGTAAAGTAATGCCAGGCTTAACTGTGCCTGCTCATTCGAAACACATGATGCAACGCCGTATAACTTGCCAAGTATGAGATTCATTTGTAATGGTCAGATGTCAGGTTTGTTATTACAGATGTCTGGGGTTTTCTCCCCAACACTAGGAAACAGTTTTATTTCTTTATCAGATTACATTTGTATGCAGAGATTGAATTTTCTGCTCCCGTTAAGACGCGTGAACGCATTACTGTTGATCTTTGAGATTAGCTTTTTTTAAAAAAAAGTATTATTTTGACAAGATATGCCTGAACTGCCGTTTTGTAACCTTGTCGGTGGCTCCTCCCGTTCTTCTCAGTGACGGGTGAGATCGTTGCTGCTGGCTGGACTTTATCTCTTTTGCATTTTATACTAGCTCCTCTTCCCTTTTTATTAAAAAAGAAGCTATATATTTCAGACGTGATTTGTTGTGGAGAGGAAATGTTTTCAACAGTTTAAAAAAATTGTCCAGCGCCGAACTGTTTCCATTTGAATTGCGTCACTCCAGCAGTGACTCAGCATGTAAGTGTTTTGGAGAACATTTTATTCTGTTCAACACTTGAATTGGGTACAATGTTGGGAAAAATAATGGTACAGAGTTATTTACACTTTAGAATCATGTGGTGATTGTAGACTAAAAGCTGCAGTATCTTCTTTCCAACCAGTTTTAATAAGTTCCAAACCAGTCCATGCAGGTGACCCTGGTGGTTGTAAAGTAGGGATGTGCGGATTGTTGCAGGTATTACAAGCTGCAAAATAATATTCCAAGTAACAGAAGTTCATTTAAGGGACCAGCTGTACGGTTAAAAGTTAATTTTATTGTACTTCAAAATAACCTGGAAACGGGATGCTTCAGCACGAGTCAATGTTGATTGTGGGTCAGAGAAATAACAGATTATTTTTAAAAAAATAAAAAATATTGTATTTATTTTTCTTTTTGAAATTTTAATAAACATGGAATTAAATCATTTTTAGTGCAAATCAAGTATCTGCCTCACTGCTTTTATTTGATAGTTTTGCATGATTTCTGGATGATTTAAAATATTTAATGGCAATTTTAATGCATTTGAAGGGTTGAACACAATTCTGTCATGCTGATATTTTTATGATAAATTAATGAAGCGATCGGTGCAACTTAAATTGTCAGGGAAAATAGTCCTGATCCTATTGATGCAAAACAAAGGAATTAAAAGAGCTAAATTTTATCAGTGCCATTGCAGTACTGTGAGTTACCTCAATTGTTCTCTGTGCAGTGGCCTACCTTTTGGCAATCTGCTATTGCCAATACAGTTACTTACTTTAACACCATTTTGTATTGCATTTGTATAGTTCTGTTTTACTTCACAGGATGTCTGCAACATACAAAATTTGTAGGTTCACCAGCTTGATCCAAACCATAAACACAAAATACTCTGCAGATGTTGATGTGAGTGATGATCCAAATCATGACAGTACCTCAGAAAGTAGCCTTTCAGTCTGTGATTTAATGTTTTATTTTTGTTTGTTTATTTGTTGAGCTATAGCCTGGAATAGGCCCTGCCGGCCCTTCGAACTGTGCCGCCTAGCAATCCCCCGATTTTAACCCTAGCCTAATCACGGGACAATTTACAATGACCACTTAACCTACCAACACCTTTGGAATGTGGGAGGAAACCGGAGCACCAGGAAGAAACCCAAGCGGTCACGGGGAGAACGTACAAACTCCTTACAGGCAGCGGTGGGAATTGAACCCGGGTCACAGGCACTGTAAGATGTTGTGCTAACCACTACGCTACCGTGCCACCCCTTGGATTCAATTTCCACTTTAGAAACTTCAGCAGAGACTTCAAGGTTGATATGCCAGCGCAGCACTTGAAGAATTTAAATTGGAAGCAATGTCTTTGCCCTTCCAGATGAATGCAAAAGAAAATCATTGCATTATTTTGAAAAATAGGGAGTTATTCCTAGTGATTAATCAACTAAAACAAGGATCTGGTTGTTATTTCACCATTTCAAGCTGGTGTAAATTAGTTAAGCACTTGCTACCAAACAGCCATTACACTTCTTACATACCCCACTGGCTGGAAAAATTGTGATGACAGACTATGATTGTTGCTATACAAATGCCAGCCTTTAATGCCATTCTATCCCGCAATAAAGCACAGTAAAGTGGTGACATACTTCACTGCACCAATCCATGTCTTCACTAGTATTGCAGAGTACTGACTACAGTCACAATTGTGGTGTGCACATGTTACTGCTCAGTGCATCATGGCATTTGCTTTGTTTGAACTGCACTGCCCATGTGACAACGTGCTAATCTGTAGTCCAAGATGTTGTTGTTGTAACCCCATATCCTAATGTTCAGTATGTTACCATATTAAGCAAAGTCCTTCAAAAGAATAGTGCACTTTCCCAGTTGGGGAAGCAAAACATATGTACACAGACCCAAAGGTGAAGTACGCAGCAGCTCAGTACAGCTAAAGTAGGACAATTAATGTAGAGCAATGTAGGATAATACTATCTTGCAGGTTTGCAATATGGTATCATATTAACCAATCCATCCACTGTATCACACTGCCAAGCTTAGGCCCTCTGTATAGCTCACAACACGCCAATATGGCTGGTATGTTAGACACTTACAAGGTGCTCCACCTTGAAAATAAGCAAGTCACCTGTATAGTTTTAAAAAAATCAAAAATATATTAAAACATACATACTCCACAAGTTTAGGCACTGCTCCTCCTCTTCTCATAAATGTAAGATAAATGACTGAATGTGAAGAAAACAGAAGATATTCAAGCCATTTTCTGATTCCCAATAGTTGTTTAATCTCTAACTGCCAGCCATTCAATAGTGTTTAAATTAGAACCTTAAATTAAATATTGCATGGTTGACCTTCTTAAATGGTGTTGAGGATGTTCCTTTATTTATAGGACATGGAAGACATTATTTTCATTAGACAAGGTAAATGTCAAATGACAAGAGTTTCATAATCTGGGGTTGTTTGTATTTAAAATACATCCAGGCAAATATTCTTTCCACCTAAAATGGGCATTTTAAAGTTCAGAATTGGATAACAATATTGTTTCCAATTTTTGAATGCTACTTAAATCAAACACAGCAGACATAGACCCTTAATTTCTTACTTATTCTTTTGCATAGCTCGTGTTCTTAAAAATTGTTCCAATCTATTGATATAGTTAGACATATTTTTTGGAAGCTACATCTACTTTTGCATAACACAGTAACCTTACCACTAGTTTGTGTCAAAATGAAAAGCTGGAGGTATCTAAGTTATTGAGACGTGTTATGACGCGCACCCGACCATGCCAGCCTCCAGGGTTTAGATGCTCTAACTCTTTGGAATATGAATAGCTGGCCCACCCAAGTAATTGGCGGCCATATTTTGGTGCTAGGATTTTAATATTTAAAGAGCTCTTGAACTCAGTGCTCATTCGTCAGCTCAACTTTGGATTTGCCCCTAGCGTCTAGTTTAGAACCCTGTCTTTGTTTTAATCCCATATCATGTCTTGATTCTAGTTTCAGATATTCCAGCACTTGGGTCCTAACCATCCTCACTGTGGTCTCTCGTTACAAGATGTTATTGAAGTAGCAATTGTTGGTTTGCTATTAGATCCATATACACAGAAACTGGCAGCAGCATTGAAACGAGGAGTAAACTTGATCAATTCCTCATAGGTGTCTATGAGAAAGAAGCATGCAATGTGTGAAACTGGTATACTTAAGTAAACAGCAAAATCATATAATCAGATAAAGAATAATTATACAGAAGGAAATGTCGCGTATCTGTCGAACACAAGGACACATCTGGAGCTGGAGTAGGCCACCGGGCATCACAAGCCGGCCTGCCAATCAGGATGATCATGGCTGTTCTATCTCAGACCCTGAATCCTCCTTTGTACATACATGCACGTCAATACGTTACACATAGACTGTTATCAAAGTGGCAGTTGAAGAGGATAATTTTAATCTGCCCCATATTGCAGTAAACAGATTTAAAAACCTATCCATTTTTACACTCCATTGAAATTAGTAGAAAATTAATTTGGTTAGGAATTAAAATCAGTATTTGATACAATCCCAACAGAGTTCCTCGCAGTGGGTTAGGTTAGTAAGTCTTCCTTTGCTGTTAACTTCCCTTTTCTTAGATACTAATATTTTAATAGATTTTTTTTCTTAAGCATAAGAACAATGTATTTTGTCTCCCCTTTTCCATATTTATTTACTGACTCATTGAGGTACAGCATGGAATAGGCCCTTCCAGCCCTGCTGCCCGGTGTGTTTGATGTAGGACCCCTGATCTCATCCCAGCCCAATCACAGGACAATTTACAATGACAGATTAACCTACCAACTGGTACGTTGTTGAACTGTGGGAGGAAACTGGAGCACCTGGAGGAAGCCCACGCAGCCGTGGGGAGAACGGACCAGTTGCTTTACAGGCAGGACATCCATTTATGTAAATATGTAAAACCTCTTTCTGGATAATATGCCATGACTAAAGATTCCTCTTAACATTGCGGCAGTCATTTGCGGTCAAGAACAACTTGCTTTCACTCCATCTCTGAGAGATAGAAGAAAAAGTCTCTCTGAATTCTTTTAACATGGTGTGTCTGGGCACACCAGCCATCACACAGGTAGGACAAAGTGAGATTTTGGTTGAATATCAAGAGGTTTAAAGGACAACTAGAATCCATTCTCTGTTACAGAAACGTACCCCACACACACACACACACATACATTGACACAATTATGCTGAGACACATGGCAAGCACACACAGATGTGCTGTGACCATGCACACTATTCGTGAGCACACATGCACGTATTAGGGATGGAGTCTGTCTACATGTGCATATGTAAACATGACAACAAGCATGTAAACGTAGGTGTACATGTAGACACACACACAGATATAGATGCGCGCAAATGCAAAATTGACAACACTCAGATATAGGCTCACAAAACGGAAATGCACGTGCAATATGTACTGTCCGTAAATATACAGATATACACACACAGAGACATAGAAACATAGTTGCAAATACAGATATACACACACAGACGCACACATAGAAATTCACTGAATAGTTTCAAACATACCTTCAGGCTGAACCTGCTAAACTGATGGCCAGCTCAGCTAATGCACTTCATAATGGCAATCTCTTATTTATTATACGTATTACATTCTGCATTCTGCATTATCAAGATTAACTTGCAAAGTCCATTGTTTCCTTATGTGAATTACTCTATATGGTAGAGTGTATATTTTCTGTACAACTGAGCTTCTTCACTTAATTCCATTCTTGACCCACTGAAACTTTAATTGTGGATTGATAAATCTAATTTTAACTATTTTTGACATTTATTCCAATCATTTTTGTATGCATTTGTATGAGTATGTAAAGAGGAAGTTCTTAAAAGTAACTGTAAGTTTCTTAAGCACTCAGGGCATGCCCTTTTCTCACTGTTACCATCAGGTAGGAGATACAGAAGCCTGGAGGCACACACTCAGCGATTCAGGAACAGCTTCTTCCCCTCCGCCATCCTATTCCTAAATGGACATTGAAGCTTTAGACACTACCTCACTTTTTAAAATATATAGTATTTCTGTTTTTGCACATCTTAAGAAATCTATTCAATATACGTAATTGATTTACTTGTTTATTTATTATTATATGTTATTTTATTTATTATTATTATTTTTTTCTCTCTCTGCTAGATTATGTATTGCACTGAACTGCTGCTGCTAAGTTAACAAATTTCACATCACATGCCGGTGATAATAAACCTGATTCTGATTCTGATTCTGTGATGGACCTGCCTCTAATCCCTGGCAGATCTTGCTCTGACTAACCTCAATCCAATTCCACCCTTTTACACTTTCCGGGAGACACTGGCAAAACATCTTCAATTGGCAATAGTGCTTAAGCAGTTGCTTCAGTGCATAGGGAGGCTGGCAGGGAGCATGAGAAAGACATTGAAATATGATCATGTAAGGTCATTTCATTTCATTCAGGTACATTTTATTCCTATGAGACAACCGCCCATTACTGAAAATTAGTTAAACTACAGAAATGGGTAGAAGACAAATTTTTAATGCCGTTTCCCAGCCATCTTCAATATGTGAGTGAATTGGCCAACATGGAAGCCACAGTTATAAAACATTCTCTCTCCAGTGTGGTTGAGTCTGCTGCATATTTCTAATGTTTCTGGTTTTACTCCAGTTATAATCAACTTGGTTCATTTTGAAGCACTTAAATGAAAGTTCAATGTCAGATTGTTTACATTTACAAACTGAATTATGTAATAGAATTATGTTAGATGAGAGCAGTGGTGCTTTGAGATGGCAAAATCTCTGCAATTGCATCAAACTGTGTTTTACATCCAGATGCCTACTGGTTAAGTTTGTGTGTGTGTGTGTGTCTGTGTGTGTGTGTGTGGTGGTCTACATTAAATCTGGGGTTACAGGGTTCACTTAAACTGTTCACCTCTGTGGATTGGTTGGGGAAAAAAGTGTTCAATGCAGAAAAGAGCTTTTGAAAAGCATGATTATTCATTTGATTCTCTTTTATGTTTTTGGATGGGAGTTGTTGGAGGTTGGCTTCAGAACATATGTACAAAATTAACATCTAATGGTATTTGCAAATCACAAGGAGAACTATAATCAATAAATGCAAAAGTTCAGTAGAATAGAAAAGTGACGAAGTAAGCTGAACAAAAAATTGTATTAAACTATCACATGGAATACAATGCAACTTCGTGCAAACTATAGTTAGTGGATCAACTTGAAGTTTTTGAGATTCATTTACTTATTTCTTTAGAGACATAACACAGTAACAGGCCCTTTCGGCCCAAAAGACCGCATCACCCAATGACACCCATGTGACCAGTTCACCCACTCATCTGTACGTCTTTGGAATAAAGGGGAAAATCAGAGCATCGGATGAAACCCACACCATCATGGTTAGAATGTCACACTCTGTACAGACAGTGGTGGAACTGAACCTGGATCAATGGTACTGTAATAAGGTTATGCTATCTACCACGCTACAGTGCCAACCCATGTGTGTAAGTGTTACTGAATTGCTGCACGATGAAAGAAATTATGTCAGAGAGCACACTGGCATGAGAAGTCATCTGGGCATAACCATTGTCACGCTGTTGATTAATGCAGGTTGTGGTATACTTACATAGTGGTACAACTGCCTCTGCGATCCCTGGGCCGGAGGGGAGAGAGGCAGTTATTGTTAAATGGCTCATTAAATTTCTTTAAGTCCTGCTAATGTGCCAAATTCCCTTTGGCAAGCTCTCATCAGTATGTTCATCTGAGGCAGAAAGTTAATGAGCATGCTGAAAGAAAACTGATCCAAAACAAGGCTAGGCATTCCTAATTTATGCAAATTCATATTGATCCATGACAGGAGCATCAAGATCAACAAAAATAAGGAGGTCTGAAATGCCCATTCGCTGCTGTTGTTACTGTGTGGTCGGGAATTTTTTGGAGGGTAGGCCTCAAAATCCCCGGCCTTGCCTGCTTTTGGCGACCGAAAAGGAGGTTGAATCGTTCGGACAGAGATGGCGCTCAGTGTACTCGGTGTTGGAGAGCTGATCAGAGCTTGAAGTTGTCGGATGACTCAGAGTTGGATTGTGGTCGGCATGGCAGGGAGAGTTTTTCTTCCTTCTCCCGTCTGCGTGAGATGTGGGACATTTGAGAAACTTTGAACTTTACTGTGCTCAGGGACTTCTTCATCAAGTTATGGTATTGTTGCACTGTTGTAACTATATGTTATAATTATGTGGTTTTGTCAGTTTTTTCAGTCTTGGTCTGTCCTGTGTTTTGTGATATCACACCGGAGGAAATAATGTATCATTTCTTAATGCATGCATTACTAAGTGACAATAAAAGAGGACTGCGTGTCTTCATAATCTAATCTAATCTAAATAAAGAGGTCAAACTGGGCATGATGGGATATTCCCCATCGATACAGGGCATATTTAGATGAGAAGAAGGCCAACACTGGCACTTTAGAATTTGCACATAGAAGCTTATGAATGAAAAATCTGACCTAAGGCTAAAACCCATGGTTTTGGAGACCATTTGGGCTGAATAATGTAGACAATAAGCCAATATAAGCCAAGAAATTTGAAATTGGTTGATGGAAAACTTCTGTTATAAAAACAATAAACTGAAGGGAATAGTTTTAAGGTGCTTGGAGGTAGGTACAAAGATGTTAGTTTTTTATGCCGAGAATGGAGAGTGCGTGGAATAGGCTCTCAGCGACAGTGGTGGAGGCGGATAGGATAGGGTATTTTGAGAGACTCCTGGATAGGTACGTAGAGCTTAGAAAAATAGAGGGCTATGAGTAACCCTGGGAAATTTCTAAAGTAAGTACATGTTCAGCACAGCATTGTGGGCCGTAGGTTTTCTGTTTCTATGTTTCGAAACACTGCATAGGTAGGCACTAGTTACTCGTGGTGATTTTGATCTCCTGTATCACATTTTAACATCAACTGGCATTGGAACTGCACTTTTTAGATGCGTTTTTGTTACTAGAATCAGCCATCATTATCTTGACCCTCAACATTTTGAAACAATACTCTTCATCAGGACTCGAGAGCCCTAATTTAGGATTTCAGCTCGAAATGTCGACTTTTTATTTCTCTCCATAGATATTATCTGACCTGTTGAGTTCCGTTAGCATCTTGTGTGTGTTACTCTGGATTTCCAGCATCTGCAGAATCTCTTATGTTGATGGTATTGATGGTCCTTTTCATTGTGTTTCTCATGTGGAAAAAGTTGAAAGGATTGACTGGAAGTGGGAGACTTACTGTTGGATTAAAATGGAAGGACAGTATGTGCTGATATTTCCCCACATTCTGAATGTGGAAATTACTGAAACTGGTCTGCAATTAGATGGAATTCGGCATCCCTCCCAAGTGTGAGTAACAGAACTGAAATCCCCTGAAGCCCCCACTGGCCTCATTATTCTTTTTATTCCTCCTTAAGCTCCTCTTCCATTGTTTTCCTGATTTTCTTCCATCCATATGCTTCACCTAATTGCTGTTGCTACACTGGATTATAAATGGCAATACTCCATCAATATTTGTAGTTATTGCAGGAATGTAAATGAATATACAAATTCCTTTGGGACATTTTTACTTGCAACTTTTCAGTGTTCAACACTATGCTTTCTACTTTTTGCATCCAATGTGGATGATCTCACATTTTACTACATTGGAATCCATTTGCTCCACTTGTTCACTCAACCTATTATTATTTCTTTGTAATTTAATGTAACGATTGAACCTGCTTACAATGAAATCATCTTGTGCCATTGGCAAATTGTAGCTGTTGCTCTTTATCCATGCATTGATGTCATGTAAATATTGTGAATAACTACTGACCTAGCATAAATCTTTATGAGACACCACTAGTCACATCCTGCCATTTTCAATACCTATGCATTAACAGAAAAATGTCTCTTGTTGCACAGCCAATTTTCTAGCTGATAAAATAATTTCTCTTTAGTTCCGTAAGATTTAACTTTAGCCAATTGTTTCTTGTGAAGGACTTTATTCACTTAAATAAACCATACTCAAAAGAAAGGACAAAGATGGTGCAGGGTACGAAACTTAGTAATTCTGTTCAGAGTCTGCCGGGAAAGCCAATACAGTACATACAAAAATGAGAGGGCATCTTCAATTAGATTTAGGGCAGAGTATGATGGATATTCATCTTCCCAGGCCTGAGAAGCTTATTGCTAAACTCAGCTTTCTAGCACAGCAGCATGACATTTCCAAAAGGTCAGAATTTTTGTGACAAAGTTAAACTTTGAACCAATGTTTTTTGCTCAGTGTCTTGACGTAAACAAGAATAAGTTCAGTTCCTAATGTAAATTGCAAGCAATAATCAGTCTGAAGTTAAAATGACAGTTTTACAAACAAATAGCACTAGCTGGGTTGTTTGCACAATTGTGACTGAGTTCAATTGCACAATTGCAGACCAGATTTATTTTGTCACTTAGCACATCAAACACTGTCACAGCTAAGATAAATCAACAGCTGGGATATTTGTGTACTGAGAGAGTCAGTCCTCACTGCATTAATGTTGGTGTCTAGGATCTCTGAGCAGCCTTTAGACTTTTAAGCTTTTAGGGAATGAAGACAGTGCCAATAATAATAATATAATTGAAACACAGAGGTCTTAGACACCCCGACTCACCACTATCCTGCGGGCAAATGTACAGTCTTTAGAAAATAATATTGGAGTCCTTAGAGCAAGGTTGCAGTACCAAAGGGATATCAGCGTCTGCTGCGTACACTGCTTTACAGAAACATGGCTCACACCCGCCATTTTGGATGCAGTGCTGCAGCCCAATGACTCCACCATTTTCTACAAAGATAGGTCAGTTGAGTCTTTTAAAGGTGGAAGAGGAGGAGTATGCTTCATTAGTAACTCATCATGCTGCACAGACATGACAGTTCTGTCTCAGTCCTGCTTAATTGACCTGAAACATCTAGCAGTCAAATGTTGTCCATTTTATTTGTCAAGGGAGTTTTTTGCCAACACCCTGGTAGTTGTACTTTGCACCTCAGGCTAACATAAGGCAGGCAGTGGAGGAGCTGAGCACAGTGATCAGCAATCACAAAACAGCGCATCCTGATGCCTTCCCTATCATAATAGGGCATTTCAACCAGGCCAGCTTGAAAAAGTCTCTGAACGGCTACCACCAATATATCACTTGTGGAACCAGAGGAGCCAAAACTGACCACTTGACCACTGTTATACCACCATCAAGAATGCTTACTATACCATCCCATGTCTGCAGTTTGGAAAGTCCAATTATCTGTCTGTACTCCTACTCACAGTATATAGGCAGAAAAGAAAGACTGCAGCACCAGTGGTGAGGACCAAGAAGGGATGGTCAAGGGAGGTGGCAGAATGCTTGTAGCGCTGCTTTGAGTCAGTGGACTGAACAATATTCTTGGATCCATCTTCGAGTCTGAATGAAGTCAGCTACAAAGTCACTGACTTCATCAAGGCCTGAGTGGATGATTATGTGCCTTCGAGAACATACCAGAACAAAGCTGTGGATGAACCAGGGGATTTGTACTGTGCTGAGGGCAAGATCTATGGCATTCAAGACTAGTGATCTAGAAATGTACAAGAAGTCCAGGTACAACATACAGGAGGCTATTTTATGAGGGATAAAAATCAATTCTGATTGAAGGTAGAGACAAAATTGCGCACATATCAACAATGGCAGGGTTTGCAGGCCACTACTTCCTACAGACACAACCTAACATCATGAATGGCTGTGATGCTTCACTGCCAGATGTGCTCAATGCCTTTTATGCACACCTTGAAAGGGAGAATAAAACTACACCTGTGCGAATCCCTGTAGCATCTGCTGATCCTGTAATCTCTTGCTTCAGAGATCAACATCAGGACATCTTTCAAGGGGGTAACCCCTTGCCAGGTGTTAGACCTGGTAGGACTCTGAAAATCTGTGCCAACCAACTGGCGCGAGTGTTTGAGTACATCATCAATCCTCTCAATGCTGCAGATGGAGGTTCCCCACATTCCAAAGGGGCAACAATCATGCTGGTGCTCAAAAAGACCAGGGTGAGCTGCCTCAACGACTATGCCACACATGCATTCTCATCTACTGTGATGAAGTGCTTTGTGAGGTTGCTCATAGCTAGAACCAACTCCTGCCTAGGCAAGGACCTGTACTCACTGAAATTTACCTATCACTAGAATAGATCTACAGTGGATGCAATATCATTGGATCACCTGGAAGATAACAACACTTACTTCAGGTTGCTGTTTATTGATTACAACTCAGCGTTCAACAAAATCATACCCTCAGTTCTAATCAACAAACTCCAAAACCTGGGTCTCTCTACCTCCCTCTGCAAATGTATCATTGACATCCTCATCAGGAGACCACAACCAGTGCCGGTCGTAAATAATTAACTGACCTTCAACTGCAGCTGAAGAAGAGAGTGGAAGAATTCGGGTAGAAAAAGTCGTTCTTTTTTAAACACTGCTCGGGGAGAAGGGTCTGCACTGCGCAGGCGCGTGACGTAGCGCGCCAAGGTTTAAAAGCAGACCTCCATATACAGCGGCCAAAGTTGTAGCGACCATCGTCGGAGTGGACTGAGTCAAAGTGGGACGGCTTTGGCTCAAACAGGCTTCGGCGAGAATAGGCAGAGGCCAGGGTAGGTTCTGGTAAGTTTTTTATTCAGATTGTCTAGTGTAGAGAGAATGCCAGGCAGGATGTTGGAATGCTCCTCTTGCAGGATGTGGGAAGTCGGGGAGCCCTCCGGTGTCCCTGACAACGACACCTGCAAGAAGTGCATCCAGCTGCAGCTCCTGACAAACCGTGTTAGGGAACTGGAGCAGGAGCTGGATGACCTGCGGATCATTCGGGAGAATGAGGAGATTATAGATCGTAGCTACAGGGAGGTAGTTACGCCAAAGGAACAGAGGACCGGAAATTGGGTCACTGTCAGGCAAGGGAAGAGGAAAGGGCAGGCAGAGCAGGGTTCCCCTGTGGCCATTCACCTCAACAACAAGTATACCGCATTGGATACTGTTGGGGGGGATGACTTACCTGGGACAAGCTGCAGTAGCCGGATCTCTGGCACCGAGTCTGGCTCTGCAGTGCAGAAGGAAGGGGGGAAAAGAGAAGAGCGGTAGTGATAGGGGACTCGATAGTTAGAGGTGCAGATAGGAGGTTCTGTGGTCGTGACAGAGAATCCAGGATGGTTTGTTGCCTCCCGGGTACCAGGGTCAAGGATGTCTCTGATCGATTGCATGACATTCTGAAGTGGGAGGGTGATCAGCCAGATGTTGTGGTGCACATCGGTACCAATGACATAGCAAGGAAGAGTGAGGAGGTCCTGGAGAGTGAGTATAGAGAGCTTGGTAGGAAGTTGAAAAGCAGGACCTCGAGGGTGGTAATCTCAGGATTGCTACCTGTGCTACATTCCAGTGAGGGTAGGAATAGGATGCTCTGGAGGATGAACAAGGCTGAGGAACTGGTGTAGGGAGCAGGGTTTCAGATTTCAGGATAATTGAGACCTCTTCTGGGGCAGGTGGGACCTGTACAAGAGAGACGGGTTACACTTGAACTACAGAGGGACCAATATCCTTTAATGCTATTGGGGAGGCTTTAAACTAGATTTGCACGGGGATGGGAACCAGAGTGCCAGAGCTGACAGTGTGGCTGGGGTGAAAATAAATGATGTTAAAACTTCAAGCAAATCCGCTAATAGAAAGGTTGTGAATGGTGGTAAAAATCTTCTGAGGTGTATATATTTCAATGCTAGGAGTATTGCGGGGAAGGCGGATGAGTTGAGGGCATGGATTGACACGTGGAATTATGACGTTATAGCAATTAGTGAAACTTGGCTACAGGAGGGCCAGGACTGGCAGCTTAATATTCCAGGGTTCCGATGTTTCAGATGTGATCGAGGCAGAGGAATGAAAGGTGGGGGAGTAGCATTGCTTGTTAGAGAAAATATTACAGCAGTGCTCAGGCAGGACAGATTAGAGAGCTTGTCTACTGAGTCCTTATGGGTGGAGCTGAGAAACAGGAAAGGTATGGACACATTAGTGGGATTGTATTACAGACCACCCAATAGTCAAAGACAATTGGAAGAGCAAATCTGCAGAGAGATAGCAGGCAACTGCAGGAAACATAAAGTTGTGGTGGTAGGAGATTTTAATTTTCCATATATTGATTGGGTCTCCCATACTGTTAGGGGTCTAGATGGTTTAGAGTTTGTAAAATGTGTTCAGGAAAGTTTTCTAAATCAATATATAGAAGGACCAACTAGAGGGGATGCAATATTGGATCTCCTGTTATGAAACGAGTTAGGACAAGTGACAGAAGTCTGTGTAGGGGAGCACTTTGGTTCCAGTGATCATAACACCATTAGTTTCAACTTGATCATGGACAAGGATAGATCTGGTCCTCGGGTTGAGGTTCTTAGCTGGAAGAAGGTCAAATTTGAAGGAATGAGAACGGATCTAAAAAGCGTGGATTGGGACAGGTTGTTCTCTGGCAAGGATGTGTTCGGTAGGTGGGAAGCCTTCAAAGGAGAAATTTTGAGAGTGCAGAATTTGTATTTTCCTGTCAGGATTAAATGCAAAGTGAATAGGAATAAGGAACCTTGGTTCTCAAGGGATATTGCAACTCTGATAAAGAAGAAGAAGGAGTTGTATGACATGTATAAGAAGCAGGGAGTAAATAAGGTGCTTGAGGAGTATAAGAAGTGCAAGAAAATACTTAAGAAAGAAATCAGGAGGGCTAAAAGAAGACATGAGGTTGCCCTGGCAGTCAAAGTGAAGGATAATCCAAAGAGCTTTTACAGGTATATTAAGAGCAAAAGGATTGTAAGGGATAAGATTGGTCCTCTTGAAGATCAGCGTGGTCGGCTATGTGCGGAACCAAAGGAAAAGGGGGAGATCTGTATTTACTAAGGAAACTGGCATGAAATCTATGGAATTACGGGAAACAAGTAGTGAGATCATGGAAAATGTACAGATCGAAAAGGAGGAGGTCCTTGCTGTCTTGAGGAAAATTAAAGTGGATAAATCCCCGGGACCTGACAGGGTGTTCCCTCGGACTTTGAAGGAGACTAGTGTTGAAATTGCAGGGGCCCTGGCAGAAATATTTAAAATGTTGCTGTCTACAGGTGAGGTGCTGGAGGATTGGAGAGTGGCTCATGTTGTTCCGTTGTTTAAAAAAGTATCAAAAAGTAATCTGGGAAATTATAGGCCAGTAAGTTTAACGTCGGTAGAAGGTAAGTTATTGAAGGGAGTACTAAGAGACAGAATCTACAAGCATTTGGATAGACAGGGACTTATTAGGGAGAGTTAACATGGCTTTGTGCGTGGTAGGTCATGTTTGACCAATCTATTGGAGTTTTTCAAGGAGGTTACCAGGAAAGTGGATGAAGGGAAGGCAGTGGATATTGTCTACATGGACTTCAGTAAGGCCTTTGACAAGGTCCCGCATGGGAGGTTAGTTAGGAAAATTCAGTCACTAGGTATACATGGAGAGGTGGTAAATTGGATTAGACATTGGCTCGATGGAAGAAGCCAAAGAGTGGTAGTAGAGAATTGCTTCTCCGAGTGGAGGCCTGTGACTAGTGGTGTGCCACAGGAATCAGTGCTGGGTCCATTGTTATTTGTCATCTATATCAATGATCTGGATGATAATGTGGTAAATTGGATCAGCAAATTTGCTGATGATACAAAGATTGGAGGTGTAGTAGACAGTGAAGAAGGTTTTCAGAGCCTGCAGAGGGACTTGGACCAGCTGGAAAAATGGGCTGAAAAATGGCAGATGGAGATTAATACAGACAAGTGTGAGGTGTTGCATGTTGGAAGGACAAACCAAGGTAGAACATACAGGGTTAATGGTAAGGCACTGAGGAGTGGAACAGAGGGATCTGGGAATACAGATACAAAATTCCCTAAAAGTGGCGTCACAGGTAGATAGGGTCGTAAAGAAAGCTTTTGGTACATTGGCCTTCATTAATCAAAGTATTGAGTATAAGAGCTGGAATGTTATGATGAGGTTGTATAAGGCATTGGTGAGGCCGAATCTGGAGTATTGTGTTCAGTTTTGGTCACCAAATTACAGGAAGGATATAAATAAGGTTGAAAGAGTGCAGAGAAGGTTTACAAGGATGTTGCCGGGACTCGAGAAACTCAGTTACAGAGAAAGGTTGAATAGGTTAGGACTTTTTTCCCTGGAGCGTAGAAGAATGAGGGGAGATTTGATAGAGGTATATAAAATTATGATGGGTATAGATAGAGTGAATGAAAGCAGGCTTTTTCCACTGAGGCAAGGGGAGAAAAAAACCAGAGGACATGGGTTAAGAGTGAGGGGGGAAATGTTTAAAGGGAACATTAGGGGTGGCTTCTTCACACAGAGAGTGATGGGAGTATGGAATGAGCTGCCAGATGAGGTGGTAAATGCGGGTTCTTTTTTAACATTTAAGAATAAGTTGGACAGATACATGGATGGGAGGTGTATGGAGGGATATGGTCCGTGTGCAGGTCAGTGGGACTAGGCAGGAAATGGTTCGGCACATCCAAGAAGGACCAAAAGGCCTGTTTCTGTGCTGTAGTTTCTATGGTTTCTATGGTTTCAACACTGTTGCACTTCAAGGATGTGTGCTTAGCTCACTGGTCTACTTCTCTATACCCACAACTCTGTGGCTAGGTGAAGTTCAGATGCCATCTATAAATTTGCTATGACACAAATATTGTTGACAGAACTTCAGATGGTGACAAGGAGGTGTACAGGAGTGAGATAGGTCAGCTGATGAGTGACGTTGCAACAACAATTTTGCACTCAGCAATATTAAGGAATTGATTGTGGGCTTCAGGAAGGGGAAATTGAGGAAATACACACCAGTCCTGATCTAGGGATCAGCAGTGGAAAGGGTGAACAGTCTTAAGTTCCTGGGTAGCAACACCTCTGAAGACCTATCCTGGGTCCAACACATTTATACAATTGTCAAGAAGACATGACAGTGGCTATATTTCATTAGGTGTTTCAGGAGACCTAGTATGTCACCAAAGATTCTTGTAAAATTCTACAGATGTACTGTGGAGAGCAGTCTAACTGGTTGGTATGCAGGGGCCACTGCATGGAATTAGAAAAAGCTGCAGGAAATTGCAAGCACAGTCAGCTCCATCATAGGTACTAGGCTCCCCAGCATTGAGGAATTCTTCGAAGATTGATGCCTCAGTTCTGCAGTATCCATCATTAAGGACCCTCATCACCCAGGACATGCTCTCTTCTCATTGCTATCATCAGTGAGGAGCTCCAGGAGACTGAAGACACACACTCAACATTTTAGGAACAGGCTCTTCCCCACTGCCATCAGCTTTCATAATGTACAAGAAACCCATGTACACAACATCACCATTTTGTTTAAATTTTTGCTCTTTTTACACTATTTCATTTCATTGATATATATTATTGTATTTTATAGTTTTTTTATTATACATTCCAATACACTGTGCTGCAAAACAACATATTTTCCAACATTTGCAGGAGATATTAAACTTGATTCTGATTCTGACCATCTGTGTGAATTACTTTGTCCCAACAAAGGTATCTGAAAAACATCACATGCAGAACTGTCAACTAGTAGCAAAATAGTATGAATATCCCAAAGATGAAGAAGTATTCTAAAGGCAGGATGCACAACTGTGGCTGACAAGAGAAGTCAAAGCCAAAGAGAGGACATAAGTAGAGCAAAAATTAGTGGGGAGTTAGAGGATTGGGAACATTTGAAAAACCAACAGAAGGCAACTAAAAAGTCTTAAGAAGGAAAAGATGGAATACAAAGTTACGCTAGCCAATAATATTAAAGAGGATACAAAAAATTTCTCCAGATATATAAAGTGTAAAAGAGAGGCGAGAGTAGATATAGCGCTGCTGGAAAATGGTGCTGAAGAGGTAGTAATGGGGGACAAGGAAATAGCGGACAAACTGAATAAGTATTTTGCATCAATCTTCACTGTGGAAGACACCAGTAGTATGCTGGAAGTTTGAGAGTGTCAGGGGGCAAAAGTATGTGAGGTTGCCATTACTAGGGAGAAGGTTCTTGCTAAACTGAAAAGTATGAAGGCAGAGAAATCACCTGGACCAAATTCTATACACCTCAGGGTTCTGAAAGAGGTGGCTGAAGAGATTGCGGAGGCATTGGTAATGATCTTTCAAGAATTAATAGATTCTCCCATGGATCTGGAGGACTGGAAAATTACAAATGTCACTCCACTCTTCAAGAAAGAAAGAGGAAAGAGAGAGGAAAGGAAATTATAGGCCAGTTGCTGGGGCCCATGTCTTAGAGTAAGGCATTATTCGGTGCTTGAACAATTTAACGCTGACCCAGATAGACTGAAACCCCAAGAGCGGAGACGAGAGTTGAACTGGTTTTGCTCGCTCTCCCATGATGTTCATTCCTCTCAGCAGTAGCTGTCGTACCTGTGGGTTTTGTGGCATTTTTGCCCCACTAATATGATGAACTTGAGAATGAAGCTTTGGCCAGCCACTCCGGCTGCTCCAGAGGGCGGATCTCAGGGCTCAGTCTGGTTTGGAATGCTATCATTTGCATCTGTTGTTTACATGATGTGTGTTCTTTTCCCCCTCTTTCTCTGCGCAGTGGTAATGGTATTCCTTTTTTTAAATTCATTCTTCAGATTTCTTGATCTGTGGCTGCTTGTAAGCAAACAAATATCAAGGTGTATAATTTCTACATTCTTTGATAATAAATGTATTTTCATTGATTGAGTTAGTCTGACCTCAGTGGTTGAGAAGATGTTGGAGTCGATTGCTAAGGATGTAGTTTTAGTGTACTTGGTAGCACTTGATAAAATAGGCCATAGTCAGTCTGGTTTCCTTAAGGGAAAATATTGCCTGCCAAAGCTGTTGGCATTCTTGAAGAAATAACAAGCAAGATAGACAAAGGAGAATTTGTGGTTATTGTGTACTTAGATTATCAGAAAACCTTTGACAATGTGCCACACATGAGGCTGCTTAACAAGTTATGAGCCCATAGTATTACAAGAAATATTCCAGCATGGATAGAGGATTGGCTGATTGGCAGGAGGATAAAGGGAGCCTTTTCTGGTTGGCTCCCGGTGACTAGTGGTGTTCCACAGGGGTCAGTGTTGGAACCGCTTCTTTTTATGTTATATGCCAGTGATTTGGATGACTGAGTTGACAGCTTTGTAGTCAAGTTTGCGGACAACACGTAGATAGATGGAGAAGCAGGTAGCTTTGAGGAAGCAGAGAGGCTACAGAAGGATGAGACAGATTACGAGAATAGGCAAAGAAGTGGCAGATGGAGTACAGTGTTGGAATGTGTATGGGCACGCATTTTTGAAGACAAAATACAAGTGTAGACTATTTTCTAAATGGGGTGAAAATTCAAAAATCAGAGGTGCAATGGAACTTTGGAGTCCTCATGTAGGTTTCCCTGAAGTTTAATTTCAGGTTGTGTCAGTTGTGAGGAAGGCAAATACGATGCTAGCATTCATTTTGAGAGGACTAGAATATAAAGCAAGGATGTAATGTTGCGACTTTATAAAGCACTGATGAGGCAATACTTTGAGTTTTGTGAGCAGTTTTGGTCCCCTTATGTAAGAAAGGATGTGTGGACATTGAGAGTGCCCGAAGGAGGTTAATGAAAATGATTCCAGGATTGAAAATCTCATCATATGAGGAGTGTTTGATGGATCTGGGCCTGTGCTCACTGGAATTTAGAGAATGAGGGGTGACCTTATTGAAACCTATCGAATGTTTAGAGGCCTGAATAGAGTGAATGTGGAGAGGATGTTTCCCAAGGTGAAGGAGTCTAAGACCAGAGGACATAACTCCAGAATAGAGCATTGCCCATTCAGAGTGGAGATGAGGAGGGATTTCTTTAGCCAGAGAGTGGTGGGTCTGTGGAATTTGTTGCCACAGGTGGCTGGCAGAGGTTGATAAATTCTTGATTAATCAGAACATGAAGTGATATGGGGAGAAGGCAGGAGATTGGGACTGAGAGGGAAAATGGATCAGTCATGATGAAATGGTAGAGCAGACCTGATGGCCTAATTCTGCTCTGATATCTTATGGTCATTGGCGATTGTTAGGAAAGACAAGAAGAGTGACAGAAATAAGTTCATTGCAGTTTATAAGTCTTTTATAATTCAGAAATCTTTCATAAATTAGAAATGCTCTGCGAGTTTTAAATGTGTATTAAGAACTAATGGTCTAAATTTTAACATGTATCATTAAAAATGAAATAAACTGTGTTTAAACTAATTTATTAACTGGAAGTATTTCCTCCTTGGTAGGGAGGGCAGCCTCACCACTCAAGCAGTGGGTAGATCTTGCTGCAGAGACCAAACAGTGAAGGAAGCAAGAATTTGAAGAGTAGGTTGAAACAGTATAACCTTCCTATAGTGAGGGTGCCTGAGAATACCTTTATCAGACAGGGCTTAAAATCTCCTTTTGTGTTCACAGTTTTGTGAACAGTGAACTCAATACCATCACAAGAGCAAACTGGTCTGAAGGCTAAATTGAATGTTGTTTATTTGAATGCATTATTCACAAGATAAGTGAATTAGACAGATGTTAAATTACTGTAATCTAATTGCTATTACAGAGAGATGGGTATAAAGTTACCAAGGTTGGGAATTAAATACTCCAGGATACTTAACAAACCAGATTGAATAGGAAGTGGTAGAGCTGTGGTATCAGAAGACCAGAAGGATCCTTGCTCAGAAAGCCAAAAAAAATAGTATCCAGTTGGGAGAAGCTGTGGGACATAAATTTTTGTGGGACTTGTATAAAGTATTAGTGATAATACAGAGCACAGTACAAATCAGGTAATTAGGTAATTATAAGTGATGTACTAAGAGTAGCAAAATAATAATGGGGCCTTCAATCTACAAATAGGCTGGGAAGAGTGTGGGACCTGCCTCAATCACTATCACCCAGTAGCACTTACATCCACTGTGATGAAGTGTTTTGAGAAGTTGGTAATGAAACACTTCAACTCCTGCCTGAGAAGTGATTTGGACCAGTTGTCAATGGCCGGATCAAAGGTGATGGTGAATCAGTATATAGGAGGGAGAATGAAAATCTGTTTGAGTGGTGCCACAACAGCCACCTCTCACTCAATATCAGCAAGCCCAAGGAGCCGATTATTGACTTCAGGAGGAAGAAACCAGATGTCCATGAGCCAGTCCTCATTGGGTTGTTCATAATTTGATGAGGGGATTATATACAAGTTTGCTCATGATACTAAGCAAAGTGGGACTGTGAGCTGTAAGGCAGATACAGAAGGGCTTCAGGATAATGTAGATAAGTTGAGTGAATTTGGAAAAAAAAGGTAATTCATTTTGTAGAAAAATACAAAAGCAGGTCTTTTAGATTATAGAAGATTGAAAGCTGTTGGTGTTCAGAGGAACCTAGGTGTCCTTGTACACAACTCCCTGAAAATTATTGTGCAGGTAACTTTATACAATTTGGAAAGTATGTTGGCTTTTATTACAGTGGATTTGATTAAAAGAGCAGAGCCACCTTGCTCCAATGACATAGATCTGTGGAGATACACCAGCTGGAATATTGTGTACAGGTCTGGTCCTCCTACCATGTAAGACTATATTAGTGAAAGATTCAACAGGCTAGTTCCTGGAATGGGGGTTTCAGATGTGGGGAGAGATCCATCAGATTTGCCCTATTCTTTCATGAGTTTAGAAAAAAAAAGAGACAATCTCTTTGAAATAGATGAAGATTCATGGACTATTCAGTCAGGGTGAGTCTTATTCTTAAAGGATTGAATCTATTTGAGCATTATTTGTAATCTGATTTCAGTGCGCCATTTTCCTCATGTTACAAACAAGTTATATCGAACCATATAACTGCTGTCTGCTGTTTGAACCAGTTTTTAATCCATCTGCTTTGGTACTGTTACATAAGTCATTAAAATTCTTATTGTTTTGAGGGCTTACTAGTAGAGTTTTGACTCTTCGCATGCCGTTAATTGACCTTTGAAATTTTTACTCCTCTTCTCCTAGATCGAGCTTCTCTCCTTTCAAAGATCATATCCACGCCTGGACAAAAACCAGATTGTGAACCAAGCTTTCCTTCTACGTGACTAAATCTGGAAGTGCAGCTTTTGCAGCTGTTTTAATGTCAGTATGTGATGTATGTTCTAGTTATGATCCCATTACATCACATACTGACATTAGTATGAAATACTGACTACAGTATGAAATAGGTTAGATCAGATCATTCAGGATTGGCCAAAATTCTAAATGTTACTCCTTATGTATGAAGAATTGTTCAAAGTAAATTTGAATATTATTGTTCATAAATTTTAAAAATGAGATAATTAGCTAATGTATAAACAAAATCAGAGGAAAATTCCACGGCATGTCATAAATATCAAGAACAATTCCTGTCGGATACAGAAAAGCAGGGTCATGTTAACCTGAAAATCATGGCAGGAACAGTCCAGACTTTGTTGAAATTCAGCCTGTTTCATCTTCATTATTCTCTTAATATGAAATATGATAGCCCAGGTGATTGATTCATCAAACAATATGAACACATAATTTCTAAAAGACAAAATTTCATTCTTGGCTGAACATTCATAAGGGGATGTCTAGATAGTTGCAGACAAGGAAAGGAAATACATGTTCATGTGACTTATAATTAATGACGGGAACTTTATTACACCCAGGAAGAAGGTGTAATAACCAGTATTGTGGCTGCCAGTCTGTGATGAATAATGTTTTTATGTTATGCTAATCTCACAGCAGTTGTTCATTATAATCATCGCTGGAGCCACTCACAGGATATTATAATTGTTTCCAGTAAGGTAATAAGGAAATTATTGCACTTTTAAAGAAGAATCTTAAATATAACAGCTTTGTAATAAAGATATTTACTGGTGACTCAACGATTTTTTATTGCATTATAACATCAGGAAAGAATAATGGCTCATTTTAACATGCAAGGACAGATTTCCAACTCTATACATTGAACATACAAACAGGAACTGATTTCCTGCCAATTTATGCCGACAGAAAGTCATTGCATTCCAAGAGCCATAGTTATTACTACGCCAATAGTGAATTACATGCCATGAGAGAGTGTCCCTTTAAACTTACCAGCTCTTGGCCAGCATGGTGTGGGATAGCTTACATAGCAGACCCATTGTCAGGCTGGCAATTCAGGGATGGGGTAAATGTAGGAGTAAAGAACACAGAAAGGAAGCAGCCGGCAGTATTCGATTGGAGCATGAAGGAATAGCCTTGCTCCACCTGAATCTGGATTATGTTTTCCTCTTCTGTACTTGGTACACCAGGCAGAACCTGCTATTATCATTTCTTTATGAAAATGTCCACCATTAATTTTACAGAAGTGGTCAGCAACTGTCAGCAGGCTGGATGGAGAGCGAGGTGTCTCCCAGTGGAGGTTGGTTGTAGGGGATTCACAGCTGTTCCTTAGCTAGAGCCTTTAGCATTTTGGGCATCGAGGGAGAGAGGAAGAGGAGAGCCATCCGCAGTACCACCGATGTGGCAGAGAGGGCCTCAAGATGGCTGTGGCTCAAAAGAGGGGAGCCATGGACTCATAAGTAGCTAGCCACCTGGACACAAGCTGGGGTCTGATCGGCCCCGGCTGGGTCACCTGGAGGAGGTTGTATGATGTTGAAAGACCCGATACACCCGATGATTCCAGGAACATCACTGAGGATGTGTCCAGAAGTGTCGGTAGATGTATGTACACAGTGAAAAGTTAATTTCTGTTTTGGGCATTTTTGTATTTTTACCAGATCAATGAACCATCGGTATTAGGCAGCTTAAAGCCAACTGAGTTAGCTTCGACTCACTGAGCTAACAGCTGCAAACATTTGTTATCAATGAAACAATAGCTCATGCCTTGTTCTGGACTCTCTGTGATCCCTACAGAAGTGTGTCAAACAGGTTTCAGAACCCTTCCTTCTTTCACCTGGAACTGTAAAAAAACATTACATGTTTTGATTAGAATGCATGTTACATATGTAATGCCAATAAAGTTTGTTTGCACAGCTAGCTACTGAATCTGTAAAAATGCAAACAAGAGGAAATCTTCAGATGCTGGAAATTCAAGCAGCACACATAAAAAACGCTGGTGAACGCAGCAGGCCAGGCAGCATCTATAAGAAGAGGTACAGTCGACGTTTCGGGCCGACACCCTTCGTCAGGACTAACTGAAAGAAGAGATAGTAAGAGATTTGAAAGTCGGAGGGGGAGGGGGAGATCTGAAATGATAGGAGAAGACAGGAGGGGGAGGGATGGAGCTAACAGCTGGAAAGTTGATAGGCAAAATGGATACGAGGCTGGAGAAGGGAGAGGATCATGGGACAGGAGGCCTAGGGTGAAAGAAAGGGTGGGGGGGGGAAGCCCAGAGGATGGGCAAGGAGTTATAGTGAGAGGGACAGAGGGAGAAAAAAGAGAGAAACAAAAGGGGAAAAGAAAAAAAAATAAGGGATTGGGTATGAAGGGGAGGTGGGGCATTCATGGACGTTAGAGAAGACAATGTTCATGCCATCAGGTTGGAGGCTACCCAGACGGAATATAAGGTGCTGTTCCTCCAACCTGAGTGTGGCTTCATCTTGACAGTAAAGGAGGCTGTGGATAGACATATCAGAATGGGAATGGGACGTGGAATTAAAATGTATGGCCACTGAGAGATCCTGCTCTCTCTGGCGGACAGTGTGTAGGTGTTCAGTGAAACGGTCTCCCAGCTTGCGTCAGGTCTCGCCAATATATAGAAGGCCAGATCCGGAGCACTGGAAGCAGTGTATCACCCCAGCCGACTCACAGGTGAAGTGTCACCTCACCTGTGGTGAGGGAGGAAGTGTAAGGGCATATGTAGCACTTGTTCCACTTACAAGGATAAGTGCCGGGAGGGAGACCAGTGGGAAGGGGTGGGGGGACGAATGGACAAGGGAGTCACGTAGGGAGCGATCCCTGCAGAAATCAGGGGGGGGAGGGAAAGATGTGCTTAGCGGTGGGATCCCATTGGAGGTGGCAGAAGTTACGGAGAATTATATGTTGGAACCAGAGGCTGGTGGGGTGGTAGGTGAGGACAAGGGGAACTCTATTCCTAGTGGGGTGGTGGGAGGATGGGGTGAGAGCAGATGTGTGTGAAATGGGAGAGATGTGTTTGAGAGTAGGGTTGATGGTGGAGGAAGGGAAGCCCCCTTCTTTAAAAAAGGAGGACATCTCTTTCTGCTTTCCACAGGGATCGCTCCCTACACGACTCCCTTGTCCATTCGTTACCCCCCCATCCCTTCCCACTGATCTCCCTCCTGGCACTTATCCTTGTAAGCGGAACAAGTGCTACACATGCCCTTACACTTCCTCCCTCACCACCATTCAGGGCCCCAGACAGTCCTTCCAGGTGAGGCGACACTTCACCTGTGAGTCGGCTGGGGTGATATACTGCATCTGGTGCTCCCAATGTGACCTTCTATATATTGGCGAGACCCGACGCAGGCTGGGAGACAGTTTCGCTGAACACCTACGCTCTGTCCGCCAGAGAAAGCAGGATCTCCCAGTGGCCACACACTTTAATTCCACATCCCATTCCCATTCTGATATGTCTGTCCATGGCCTCCTCTACTGTCAAGATGAAGTCTCACTCAGGTTGGAGGAACAACACCTTATATTCCATCTGGGTAGCCTCCAACCTGATGACATGAACATCGACTTCTTTAACTTCCATTAATGCCCCACCTCCCCTTTGTACCCCATCCCTTAATTATTTATTATTATTATTTTTTTTCTTTCCCCTTTTTTTCCTCTCTTTTTTCTCCCTCTGTCCCTGTCAGTATACTGCTTGCCCATCCTCTGGGCTCCCCCCACCACCCTTTCTTTCTCCCTAGGCCTCCCGTCCCATGATCTCTCCCTTCTCCAGCCTTGTATTCCTTTTGCCCATCAATTTTTCAGCTCTTAGCTCCATCCCTCCCCCTCCTGTCTTCTCCTATCATTTCAGATCTCCCCCTCCCCCTCCCCCTCCCACTTTCAAATCTCTTACTATCTCTTCTTTCAGTTAGTCCTGACGAAGGGTCTCGGCCCGAAACGTCGACTATAGCTCTTCCTATAGATGCTGCCTGGCCTGCTGCATTCACCAGCATTTTTTATGTGTGTTACTGAATCTGTCAGAGGTCCTCTAGAGAAGTTAGGATTCATGTCCTGAGTAGCCAGAAGGAAGAATTCACAAATCTCCATTCTTTCACTTGATGTTTCATGACTGCCCTTGAGAAGCAAATGATAAGAACAAATAAATAGCATCACCAAGTCATGGAAACAAAGACTAGAGAGCCTTCAGAAAGTTCAATGCATCTTTCTTTAAAATATTTAGGTCTTTTGTAAGTTCTCCTTGTCTGGCCTACTCCCCCTGACTTCTCCCAGTCTCTACCCAGCTAATAGGATCCCCCTGTTGCTCATTCCAGACTCATCACCTGCAATCTGTTTATACCCCATTCTCATCCACTATCCTTGTTCACTCTTTAAGCCAGCCAGCCTCAATCCAGTGCTCCCAGCTTTCACTCTCCTTGCCTAAACTTCGTCTTGTTGCCTGGTGTGTTCAGTTTCTGTTCTCATTTTGTGGCCATCCATGACTTGTTATTTTGTGATCTATTATTAAAGTTATTGTTTACTGCTAAATCATCTCCACTGCTCAACTTTCAGGCAAGTATCTTCTACGTATACTGACATTCCTGCCAGCAAATTTCTCTTTCAGGCTTCACTAGCATGTCCGAGATTTCAATCTGGAATTCAATAGGGTCAGTCATGTTTTGTATAAGATATGTGACAAAATGAGCCTCAAAAATATGTTTAAAATTCCATAAACATTTTCAAGAAAGCACAGCACAAATTGTGAAAATAAACTGCTGGCTTTTATGGTAATGAACACTGTGATACGTCTGTGCCCAGAGAACTCCACATGTTGTACCCATGTCAATATCATGTAACAAGAAAAAATCTGCAGATGCTGGAAATCCAAGCAACATACACAAAATGCTGGAGAAACCCCATAGTCCTGCTGCAGTGTCTTGGCTTGAAATGTTGACTCTACTTTTTCCCATAGATGCTGTCTGGCCTGTTGAGTTTCTCCAGCATTTTGTGTATGTTGCTTCAATATCATGCAACGTACACTTGAAATCACTGTCACTGTAGGCCTTAGTTAGAGAAGGAACAGGAAGGCACTGACCCAATTGAGTGTGACCTAAACATACAATCTTCACTTGAGTCACAGAGTCATGAAATATTTTCTGTTGAACCAGATGCCTTGTATATTCTAAATGGCAACTCTGATACTCCTCTTGGACCACTGCCATGTTGTCCAATTAGAAACAGGGGAAATAAGGTGCCCTGTCCCTTGTCTTTCCTCATCAGGTCAGCAGATTAAGCTGACCCATTTTGAAGGCACAGCTATCATTCAGAGCTGTCATAACAAAGCCTCCTGCCATGGTGGGAAATCACATAGGTAGTATGCAGATACTGTTCAAAACAAAATTATACATGGCTGCAAAGTGTAACTGTGCTGAAGGCCCTAGACTGCCCAATCAGAATGAAATGCTCTGCAATGTGAGAAATGTCTTCCTTCCCAACCTCTAGAAGAAACTGGCATGTATTCCTTGTGCAGCTTGTACAGTTTCTATTGATTAGTGTTCCCCAGGATCCAGTGACTGAAACTAACACCTGTTTCTACACATAATATTTGTAATATCCTTGCAATGCTTCTACCTTATTTCAGAACAAACTAAATATAAAGTCGGATTAAAACTGAGCTGATTTCTGATGGAGATTTTCACGTGATTTTTCTTACACTTTACGCCTCCTGCTCAATATTCAGTACTTCCATCTAGGCCTTAGCTCAAGGGAAAATGCTCCAATGGTTGGTGTCATACTTCACACAAAGGGAGATGGTGGAAGTAGTTGGAGGTCAACCATTGCAGTTCCAAGGTATTGCAGCAGCAGTTCTCATGATAGGTGTCCTATTGTCAGCTGCTTCATTAATGATCTTCCTTACCTCATGAAGTAGGATCAGTTCCATACTCTTCTCCTCAGCAAATGAAACAGTCCATTCTTCCATGTAGTATTTGACAATTAAGCAACAGCTAACAAGTGGCAAGTAATATTCATGCCACAAATATACCAGATAATGGTAATATTCAACAAGTTTATCCTTGACATTCAGTCCTATGACTGAATGAGTCCTCTACCAACACACAACCTTTTGCTATGGAATTATTGGAGTTCAAAGGCTAAGTATCCTTTAATGACTCTCTTCCTGACATGGCAATGTCTTTCCACATGTCTGGAGAGTGAACAAATACCTTCCATTTGTCAAGATGACTGTAGCGCTACTAACCTCAGAAAGTGTGATACTGACCAAGACAAAGCAGTATGCACTGAACAAGCAGCCTAAGTACTTACTCTGTTCGCCACAGTGTGCCTGTGATACAATTAAATTATTCTTTCAAGTAACTAAGACAAAAATAAAAAAATAAATGAAATTAAATATATAAAAATTAAATAACTCAAATGAATGGTGACCACGACTGCAGACCAGGCCTACTTAGCAAAGTATCGAAAGGTGGGTTCCCCATGTAATGCTGAGGAACTTGAGCAAAAACATAACTTTGCTTATATGGTCTGGTAATGGAAAAGAGTGTCCGATATCCCAGACTTACAGCATGGCTTCACAAGTCCAAGATGTAATTGTCTGGGGGCAGCCAAGCACCAGCTATTCTGAAGCCAGCACAATTTAGTCTATGGTTAGGAATCTGCTCACAGGATTATATGAAGACAGAAGCAAAGGTTTGACTGTGTCTTAAAAACAGGTTTCATCTCAAGATAAGGAAGAAACCAGTGTTTAGTGCTCCAATTAGTCAGATTCAAAGGCTTGCAGCAGGGGCAAGCCCTCTGTGATGTTTTAATTAGAAGTCTCATTTATTTGAATTCCCACCTGATTTTTCCATGTCCCACATCAAAGCTCTCGTTATCATTGAAATGCGAAATTCAGCAACAAATGCTGTGATAACTCAGTAACACTTTTGGACTACTTGTTTAACTATTTTATATATATATATATAAATGTGAATTACAGTAAGTATATATATGCTTACTGTAATTCACATTTTGTTCTATTATTACTGCTGCAAAGACAGCAAATTTCATGGCATATGCTGGTGATATTAAACCTGATTCTGGAAATAAAAAAAAATAGAACTGCTGTTTTAGGCCAATGACCTTTTACCAGTTCAAACCACCAACCTTTCACCAGTGCAAATGAAAAATCATTGACCTATGTTAACTTTAGGCCCCCCTACCTGCAATGTGTCTCGAATACAGGTCAAATATGATGGCAGAATATAGTATTAATAGTAAGACTCTTGGCAGTGTAGAGGATCAGAGGGATCTTGGAGTCCGAGTCCATAGGACGCTCAAAGCAGCTGCGCAGATTGACGCTATGGTTAAGAAGGCATACGGTGTATTGGCCTTCTTTAATCGTGGAATTGAATTTAGGAGCCGAGAGATAATGTTGCAGCTATATAGGACCCTAGTCAGACCCCACTTCAAGTACTGTGCTCAGTTCTGGTCGCCTCACTACAGGAAGGATGTGGAAGCCATAGAAAGGGTGCAGAGGAGATTTTCAAGGATGTTGCCTGGATTGGGGAGCATGCCTTATGAGAACAGGTTGAGTGAACTCGGCCTTTTCTCCTTGGAGTGACAGAGGATGAGAGGTGACCTGATAGAGGTGTATAAGATGATGAGGGGCATTGATCATGTGGATGGTTAGAGGCTTTTTCCCAGGGCTGAAATGGTTGCCACAAGAGGATTTAAGGTGTTGGGGCGTAGGTACAGAGGAGATGTCAGGGGTATGTCTTTTACTCAGAGAGTGGTGAGTGCGTGGAATGGGCTGCCGGCAATGGTGGTGGAGGTGGATACGATAGGGTCTTTTAAGAGACTTTTGGACAGGTACATGGAGCTTAGAAAAATAGAGAGCTGTGGGGAAGTCTAGTAGTTTCTAAGGTTCAGCACAGCATTGTGGGCCGAAGGGCCTGTATTGTGCTGTAGGTTTTCAATGTTTTTCTATGTTTACAGAAAGAGTGAGGCACATGAAGAAAGATATGAAGTAGATGGCTCCTGTAATTTTGAGGAGTAAAGTGTCCCTGGAGGGCAAGTTTCAAAAGGGTGTTTCTTTTTGAAACCGGAGTACTTTCCAACTTTCAGAGCTTAGACTTTGTAGCAGAAGGCAAGCTAAGCTGATCTGGTGAAGGTATATATGCATATAGGCATATACTTTGCCTAGATGTATGTATATGCCATTTTGTATATACCTTTTAAGGTGGACTTATCAAGGCCTTCTTAACAAACATTCACTGGATTTAATTCTTGAATTATAAAAAACTATTGCCTCTGACTGCCCTTCTTTAAACATAGTAGACAGTTGTGATCTCAGATGCTTGGAGACAGTGAAAGAAAAACAGGAAAGACTGCTTTCTCTCAGGTAGTATTGCCCAATTCTCATTAACATGAAAAACTTTGCCTTGTAATTTACTCAATCAGCAGGCGTTCATAACAATGCATAATGATTTCATTGTTTGTGGAAATGTATAATGTGGCATGTCTTTCCACTCTTCTGTATCATGTATGTTTACATTGTAGGATTTTCATCTTGTGAAAGATTTTATTTAATAGACTAACTGAAACCTTCTCAGCCAATGATGTAATTTTTGAGCAGGTCTCAAAATAGTCAACCAGCAAATTTATCTAAAAGAGATAAGATGCTAGATGCTCACCAAAGCATTTGATTTTTGGGGATCAGTGCCTTATTTTGGTCTCTCACAGCTATTGACAGCTGAGTGATAGGCCATGTGTGATGGAGTTGAGAAATAGTCCTTAAAAGGACCAAATACTTCCCAAGCAAATTTAAAACCAATAATTGTCACCCTGGTTCCACAAATATCATCTGACTGCTGGCTCCTCCAAGCTCAACACCCCACCCTATCACAGAATATATCCAATTAATACCCCACCTCTGCCTCAACCCTGCAGAAGACCTGCTCCATTTTGCAACACCTTCCCACAAGGCCTGCAGACTGCCTGTCAGTGCTTGTGCTAGGAGCTTGTTAACATTTTATGAGGCCCAACCACTAAAAATAGTTTAAGCTCTCAGAAACAATATTAGGTGGGCGTGTTTTGTTCGCAGGGCTCACTGTCATCAGCTGAAAACAAAAATTAGCCATTATGTCTGTCTGAGAGCTTTTTGAGAAGCTGAAAGAACCATGGACTAGTTTCAAATCAGCAAGCCAGACATGAAGGCATCCTCATCAATCAATCATCAAACGCTTGTTATGCTGTTGGCGTTTAGGGCAGCAATTTAGTTTTGCTGTTTCCGTAACAATTTTTTGTTAACCAGTCAGGTTTGTTAGCTCTGAGCTGAACCCCTGAACCTGGAGGACCGGTGAACCACTCTTAGTCTGGTCTCGACTCCTTGACCTGCTTGGCATGGGTGACCCTACCAAGAGTCAAAGCACAAGGCCCTGACTCCAGCCAACGTAGTTCTCCCAGTTATTGAAGACTGCAAGCCTCCGAACCCCACAGCAAGGTTGTGGTCTTCTTGGAGGTCAGGAATGCATTAGCATTTGTTTAAAGCTAACACTTCTGCCTCAGTTACAACGATAGAGGTTCCAATGCCACTTGAGAAGCAGGAACATACAATGCAGGTTGACAACTCATTACAATATTGAAGGGGAAATTTGAGCAATGATGAGTTATTGTGTAGATTCCTATTTTTCTCTCCTGAGCTGGATGAAAACAAATCACTGTACTATCTCACAGAAGAGAAGGAGAGAGAGCCCTGTTGTCCTGGCCTTTATTTTCCCTCAGTTAAGATTGCCAGAACACATTATCTGGTTATTACTCTTTTTGATAGATGCTGCCTGACTTGCTGAGTTCCTCCAGCATTTTGTGTGTGTTGCTTTCCGGCATTTCCAGCATCTTCTCTTGTTTGTATCTGGTTATTATCATCTTTCTCTATATTGGGGGCTTACTATATACCAGTAAGTTGCTGCCACTGTTGCATAAAAAAGATACATGCAGTCCATTGTCTGTAAAATACCTCGGGATAAGATGGGCTATGAAAGGACCTATATAAATACTCAACTTTCTTTTATGTCCACACTACACAGACATTTGGATGTCCTTACAGGAAGACACTATTTCAGGAAGAAGTCAACACAAGTCCTTTGTGTTGTGACTAATATTTATTTCTCAAATAACATTATGAAATGCTATTATTTGGTCAGCATCAAATTGTCACCTGTAGGATCTTGCTGCATTCAAAATGAAAAATGTGTTTTGGCCTAACAGTGAGCATACTTCAAGAAGTTCAACATTCATAAAGTAGTTTGGCTCATCCTGAGGTCGTGTGAAGTAACAGATAAATACAAGTCTTCTTTTCTTTCAAACTATTTTTTATAGAGTAAATTTTATAATTACAGCGTGTATATTAGTATTGTTCATTTGTTGCTCTACCTGTTTATAGATATTTAATTGTAGATAAGTAACAAGTAAATTGCTCAAGTGAAGTTTTATTTCCTGTAGGCTGAAGTGACTGAATAACTTAATTATGAGTGTACTTATAGTCTGGTAAGCAATTAACCATGATCAGATTGTTAGTAAGTCAAGTACAAAAGACATGATAGTAAAACATGCCGAACATATCTGAAACTGTAATTAGAAGTGTTTTGGAAGGATTTAAACTACAATATATCCAATTTTTAAAATAACTATCTGTATCTTGGGAATTTGTGTATTATTAAGAATAGACATTTGTCTTGTGCAAACTAACATGCAATTGTCATATTAATATAAGGAATTTACTTCTCCTGTCCCAATACAACATTAAAATATTGTCTTATTATGATAGTTATATGTTCAAATATAAAATTACATTACTGCGATGGGCTGGTGAGGGGAAGTAAGAGGGGAGCCAGTATAGGGAATGGAAAAAGAGGGCAGGGAGGGTGAGGAAAATTACGAGGTGTCACAGAGACAGACATTCATGTCATCAGTTTGGTGGCTACCATACATAATACGAGATGTTTCTCCTCCAACCTGAGAGTGGCCTCATCGTGGCACTAAAGCAGGTCATGGACTGACATGTCAGAATGGGAATGTGAAGCAGCATTAAAATGGGTAGCCACTGTGAAAATCTGCCTTTTGGTGTAGCATTACAGAGAGCAAATCTAATAGTTGCATATTCAAACTACTCAAAATATTATCTTTTGTTATTCGTATTTTGTTTTACAACTCCAGCACATCATGTTTTCCTTGCTTTTGCTTGTGTTCATCTATTTAACAACAGAAGCATGTTGGGAATTTTATTTGGCTAGGTGTCACTTAGGATTGCTAATGCTGTTTCAGAATATGAAATCTAGAGTCTAAGGTTAATAATTAAGTGTGATAAGTATTTTAATTTCTACCAAAGACAGACGTCCATTTATAAATCACCTTTTATATTCCTCTCAAGATGCCCCAGAGGGCATCCTAACAAACAAAGAAACTTGGAACTGTAATCATATTGCAATGGCAGAAATGCGGCAGCCAAATTATGTGGAGCAAGAAACAAGGTAAGAAGAATCAGCTGTTCTGGTCCAGTAATGTTTTAGTGGAAAGTTCAATGTAAATTTATTATCCGAGTATATATATGTCACCATATACAACCCTGAGATTCATTTTATTGTGAACTTACTCAATAAATCCATGATAGAATCAATGAAAGACTGCACCAATTTGGCCGTTCAACCAGTGTGCAAAAGACAATAAACAGCAAATATAAAAACAATCTAATGTTGATAGTGTAATAGATGTAAAACTGAGACAGCTACATTGACACATATGTTTTGGTCGTGTTCTGTACTGAAACAGTTTTGGAAATCTATTTTTTCTACAATTTCTAAAGTTTTAAAAATTAATTTACAACCTAATAAATTGACAGTTTTGTTTGGTATAATCCTTCAATATATTCACGGTATTTCTTTATCAGACCAACATGTAATTGCATGTGTCACATTATTGGCCAGAAGGGCTATTTTATTGAAATGGAAAGATGCCTCTGCTCCCACTTTGATACAATGGTTCTCTCAGGTGATGTTATGTCTTAGTTTGGAGAAAATCAGAAGTCGAACTTTTGATCCTCAATTTGACTTTGAGAAAAGGGGGGGTTCTTTTGCCTGCTACTATCATTTGATTTGAGTTAATTAAGATGGTTCCCTTCTGATTCTTGAGTAAATGGATTTGGTTGGCGGATTGATGTTTTTCTTTTATGGAAGCTTGTATGGCCTATAGCTCTGGGGTCGTGCTCCCAATGGTTTTTTTTTTCATTTTTTTTTTGTCAGTAGGGTTTTTTTTGTTTTAGTTGGTGGGGGTTCCTTTTTCCTTCTTTCTTTTTTCCAAAAAAATAGTTTTAATATTTGGTTTTTTCTTCTTATTATTGATATATTGTAAAAAAAAGAAAAAAAAATGAAATAACAATAAAGAAATAAGCAAGAAACATAAGCAAGATGAATAGCCCTTGAAAGTGAGTCCATTGGTTGTGGGAACACTTCAATGATGGGGCAAGTGAAGATGAGTGAGATTATCCCCTGGTTCAAGAGCCTGATGGTTAAGTGGTAATAACTGTTCCTGAACCTGGTGGTGTGAGTCCCAAGGCTCTTGTACCTTCTTCCTGATGGCAGCAGTGAGACGAGAGTAAGGTCTGGGGAGTGGGGATTCTTGATGCTGCTTTTCTGGGACAGTGCTCCATGAAAATGTGCTCAGTAGTGATGAGGGCTTTACCTGTGATGGACTGGGCTGTATCCTCTACCTTTTGTCGGATTTTACGTTCAAAGGTATTGGTGTTTCCATACCAGGCTCTCCACCAAACATATACAGATGTTTGTCAAAGTTTTGATGACATGCTGAATCTTTGCAAACTCCTAATGAGGTGGAGGTACTGTTGTGCTTTCTTCATAATTGCATTTATGTGCTGGGCTCAGGACAGGTCCTCTGAAATGATACTACTGAGGAATTTAAAGTTGCTGACCTGCTTCACCTCTGATGCTCTGACAAGGACCTGTGGTTTCCTTCTCCTGAAGTCAATAAGCAGCTCCTTGGACTTGCTGACACTGAGAAGGAGGTTGTATTGTGGTACCACGCAGCCAGATTTTCAATTTCCCTCCTATGTTCTGGTTTGTCACCACCTTTGACTTTGACCAGTGACAGTAGTGTTGTCAGCAAACTTAAAAATGGAATTGGAGCTGTGCCTAGCCACACAGTCACAAGTGTAAAGCAAGTAGAGCAGGGGTCTAAGCACACAGTGTTGTGGTGCACTTGTGTTGATGGAGATTGTGGAGGAGCTATTGTTGCCAATCCAAACTGACTGGGATCTGCAAGCGAGGAAATTGAGGACCCAATTGCACAAGGAGGCATTGAGGCCTCGTCTCGCAGCTTATTGATAGTCTTGAGGGGATGATGGTTTTGAATGCCAAGCTGTCGTCGATAAAGGGCATCCTGATGTATGAATCTTTGCTCTCCAGATGTTTCATAGCCGAGTGAAGAGCCATTGAGATGGCATCTGCTGTGGACCTGTCGTGCCGGTAGGCAAATTGGAGCTGATCCAAGTTGCTTCTCAGGCAGGAGTTGATGTATTTCATCATCAACCTCTCTAAACAGTTCATCACTGTGAATGCAAGTGCTAATGAATGATAGTCATTAAGGTTATCACATTCTTCTTAGCCAATGGTATAATTGAAGCCTGCTTGAACCAGGTAGGTACCTCAGACTGCCAAAGCAAGAAGTTTCAAGATCTCTGTGAACACTCCAGTCAGTTGATTGGCACAGGTCTTTAGTACTTGGCCAGTTATCCTATCTGGGCCGGAGGCTTTCTGTGGGTTCAGGGAAGGATGCTTGCACATCAGCTCAGAGACTGAGATCACAGGATCATTGGGAGCTATGAGAGTTTGTGATCATTCTTCCATGTTTTGATATTCAAAGCAAGCATAGAAGGCATTGATCTCATCTGGAAGCAAAGCCCTGTTGTCGCCCATGTCGCTTGATTTCGTGATATTAGGAAAGGGACAAATACAGAGAATTTACATAATTTTGTTTTAAATCTGAAAATAAAACAATAATACTGCCAAAAGTAATCATAAAGCTGTCAGAAATGCTATAAAACTCCATATAATATTTATGAATGCTGTAGTGAAGAAGAACAGTTCTCTGGAACTGTTGAATTGGAAATCCAGGTGTCTAGGTTGCTAGTCCAGTAACTTACGTGTGGCGATATTGTGTCCTACAAGATGGTCATTCCTCCATCAATGTGACAGTAGCCTATAGCAAATTAACTTATGCACTTAAATGCAAATAGCAGGAAGTGCAATGGTTATCTGCTCCTGCACAGGGTGTCCTGTAATCATTTTTTTTCCCAGATTCACTTGACAAGGAATTAAAAATTTGACGTGCAATTCAGATATATTTTACTCATTATAATTATAAAACAAAATAAGAATGATAAGTCTTAATGAAATTTGTCACCAAATTTATAATAGTGTACAAGGTAATAATTACTGCTGAACAAGTTCTTTAGATCAAAAAAGGTTTTAGTATGTGCAAAGTGGTATTCCACCTAAATGACAATTGAAAATTCCATAGTCTTTTTTTAGAAAAATGTTTATGATTTCATTTTCTACCTTCATTCTAAGCATAAATCCAAATGTTTATTTCAATATTTGTCAGATTATTTAAGGACTTTTTGCCTCCCTTTCTAGTTTAAGTTTGACATTGTGATAAGCATACATACACAGGATATAAATGCCATAACAATAAGTTTTTTCTAGCAGCACCACAGTACGGTACATGACAAATGTACTTCCATTGCATTTCCTTTGTTATGTTTCAATATAGTGTACTCAGCCTGCTTAGTTATATCACTGTAGCTGAAAACTAGAAATCCTCTGAATATGGTGGCTGATTGTAAGTCACATCAGGAAAGGAGGAATATTTGCCAGGCAGCCCATTTCATTTTAGTGGCAAATTTCCTTTGAGCTGATCGGTAAGTTCTGTACCATCACCTCTGACTGAAAAATCTTCTTAATATTCTGGTTGCAAGAAAAGACGATCTAATTAATAAAAACTCACCTAGTAGCAGCAAAACCTTTTATGGATCAGTTATATGGCTGGACCTTAAAGAAGTCCATGAGGAAAGTTTAAGCAATTTCAGACTCAGTATGTGAAGTTTGAGAGAAATTTTGTTATCAACACAGAGAATATAGTCGAGAATATTTTGTTATCAACTCAGAGACTCTTGTAAGCTGTACTGAAAATGTGCCAAATTTAATCTGTCTTGCGGGTAGAAGTACAGGTCATAAAAAAGTTTGTCACATGCACAGTGAACCCTTTCCAGTTAACTGATAAAACTCTGTCATTTGAAACCCAAATTATGTCTTAATGCAAAAAAATTCATAACTGATCAGACATAATTTGAAATCAACTACCCCTTTTGCACTCGTTTAGGACACTACTAGGTTATAAGATGTAAGAGATTCAATTAAAATCTTAAACAATTGAAAAAGAAGTACGTTTTTTCTGTCAGTTATAATCATAATAGATGGACCAGTAGATACCTTCCCAATGCTTTTAGTCATGTGAACAAATTTTTGTGGAAAACAAATAAATTCCATTTTTACACCCACAAGATGCTGGAGGAACTCAGCAGATCAGGCATCATCCAGGGAAATTAAAAAAAGACAGTCTATGTTTTAGGCAGAGACCCTTCTTCAGGACTGGAAAGTAAGGAGGAAGTTGCCTGAATAAAAAGGTGGTGGAAGGGGAAGGAGGACCAACTAGATAGGTGAAGCCAGGTAAAGGTAAAAGGCTGGGGAAAAAGGAGTTTGATAGTGTTGTGTCTGTGCAACTACATACTGTATCAATTAAATAAAAGCACACATACGGGCAATGGCTTTCAATGGTGTATTAACATTGCAGTGTGAGACAGAGAGACAATGCATACATGTAAACACTAGGACAATACGCAGACGACAAATCATATGTGCGCTAAGCGGAATCATTGCGCTAAAAGAAATTGATCCATACATTACACTTCCTCCCCCTTTAGATTAATGTCATATAAAACTGTATGTACACAAAACATTCAACTTCCTTTTTGCAAACCATATTCAAATACAATAACATGCTTTCCCATTACGGTCCATAACTAACATCATTATACTAAAAATCCAGTCTTTTGGGTGGCACTTTGCTTCTTTCTGGATAGCACTTCTGGAACTGTGGAGTGGCATCAGGTTTGGTGGGCGTCTTGTCTAAGACAAAGTTCTCAGTTGCTGGTGTCACATTGCAGTCAGTGACATGATCATCCGAATCAGAATTAGGTTTATTATCACCGGCATGGGATGTGAAATTTGTTAACTTAGTGGCAGCAGTGCAATACAAAATATAATATAGAAGAAAAATAAATAAATAAATCTTATTCGGTATACTTTATACAGTATATGTATATTGAATAGACTAAAAATCATGCAAAAAGCAGAAATACTATATATTAAAAAAAAGTGAGGTCGTGCCCAAGGGTTCAATATCCATTTAGGAATTGGATGGCAGAGGGGAAGAAGCTGTTCCTGAATCACTGAGTGTGTGCCTTCAGGTTTCTGTACCTCCTACCTGATGGTAACAGTGAGAAAAGGGCATGCCCTGGGTGCTGGAGGTCTTTAATAATTGACGCTGCCTTTCTGAGACACTGCTCTCTGAAGATATCCTGGCTACTTTGTAGGCTAGTACCCAAGATAGAGCTGACTAAGTTTACAACCCTCTGCAGCTTCTTTCAGTCCTGTGTAGTAGGCGGCACATACCAGACGGTGAGGCAGCCTGTCAGAGTGCTCTCCACGGCACATCTATAGAAGTTTTTGAGTGTATTTGTTGACATAGCAAATTTTTCCAAATTCCTTATAAAGTATAGCTGCTGTCTTGCCTTTTTATGACTGCATCAATATGTTCGGACCACCTTAAATCCTCAGAGATCTTGACACCCAGAAACCTGAAACTGCTCACTCTCTCCACTCCTGATCCCTCTGTGAGGATTGGTATGTGTTCCTTTCTCTTACCCTTCCTGAAGTCCATAATCAGCTCTTTTGTCTTACTGATGTTGAGTGCCAGGTTGTTGCTGCGGCACCATTCCATTATTTGGCATATCTCACTCCTGTACAACACCCCCTTGTCACCATCTGAGATTCTACCAACAATGATTGTATCGTCAGCAAATTTATAGATGTGTATACAGAGAGTAGAGCAGTGGGCTAAGCACACACCCCTGAAGTGCGCCAGTGTTGACCGTCAGCAAGGAGGATATGTTATTACCAATCCACACAGATTGTGGTTTTCAGGTTAAGAAGTCGAGGATCCAATTGCAGAAGGAGGTACTGAGGCCCAGGTTCTGCAACTTCTCAATCAGGATTGTGGGAATGATGGTATTAAATGCTGAGCTATAGTCGATGAACAGCATCCTGACGTAGGTGTTTGTGTTGTCTAGGTGGTCTAAAGCCATGTGGAGTCATTGAGATTGCTCCTGCTGTTGACCTATTGTGGCGATAAGCAAATTGCAATGGGTCTAGGACATTGCTGAGGCAGGAGTTCAGTCTAGTTATGACCAACCTCTCAAAGCATTTCATCACTGTCGATGTGAATGCTACTGGGTGATAGTCATTAAGGCAGCTCATGTTATTCTTCTTAGGCACTGGTATAATTGTTGCCTTTTTGAAGCAAGTGCGAACTTCTGCCCATAGTAGTGAGAGGTTGAAAGTGTCCTTGAATACTCCCGCTAGTTGGTTGGCACTGGTTTTCATAGCCTTACCAGGTACTCCACTGGGACCTTCTCCATTGGGACCTTCTCTTTAAAGACAGCCTAACGTCGGCCTCTGAGACAGACATCACAGTGTCATCAGGTGCAGCAGGGATCTTCACAGCTGTAGTTGTGTTCTCCCTTTCAAAGTAGGCATAGAAGGCATTGAGGTCATCTGGTAGTGAAGCATCGCTGTCATTCATGCTATTGGGTTTTGCTTTGTAGAAAGTAATGTCTTGCAACCCCTCTGCCAGAGTTGTTGTGCATTCGATGTCACTTCCAACCTCATTCAAAATTGTCTCTTCACCCTTGAAATAGGCCTCCGCAGATCATACCTAGTTTTCTGTTAAGAATCTGGATCATCAGTCTTGAATGCTACAGATCTAGCCTTCAGCAGACGATGTACCTCCTGGTTCATCCACAGCTTTTGGTTTGGGAATGTGCAGTAGGTCTTTGTAGGCACACACTCATCCACACAGGTTTTAATGAAGTCGGTATCATTACTGAGAGTTAAGCCCAGTGACTGGAATGTGTCTGTCTTGTTGGATGTAATCGACCCAGGTGTGTTCTTCGGTTGAGCATCCAGTATCTAGTCCATGTGATGTCTCCATGTATCATCGCCAACATCCACTGTGTACGTCAGTGGTGCAGTTCTTGTAGCTATCCTACTGGGTGTCCACTTGTCTTCTTGGTAGTCACGCGCTAGGACTTCCTGTCCAACTTCCAAGATCCTTGCTGATTTATTTGTTGGCTGAAATGTTTATTCTGCACTTCCCTCTGTAGATCTGGTTTCAGGAAGTCTTTGCGAGATCTCAGATTTCTGTTCATGAACAGCATTGCAGGTGTTTGATTTGTCATCACATGAGCAAAGTTCTGATACATAAAAAGCAAGTTTTCTTTCTTGTGCTGTGGAGAAAAGTCCTCCTTGTCCATTGCTTTAATGGACTTCTTGAATGTTTGGATAAACCTTTCAGCTAACCCATTCATTACGGGTGCTGAGGAGCTGATCTGAAATGTCTGATGTCATTTGCCTTCATGAACAGTTGGAATTCTTCTGAAGTGGTCCATTGTCACTCACAACTTGTTGTGGTAAGTCATTTCTGGTGTAGATAGTCCTCTGAGCAGAGACAGTCTTTGCTAAGGTGGTTGACTTCATTGGTACATCCTCCGGGCAGTTTGAATGAGCATCCACAGCAATTAGAAACATGGAGTCCATGAAAGGCCCAGCAGAGTCAATATGTACTCTTTGCCATAGTGAAGATGGCCACTCCCATGATGTAATGGAGCCTGCAGGGGTGCATTTTGAACTTTTTTGCATCCTGAACAGCTTTTGGCCAAGTCTTCAATCGGTTTATCTATTCATGGCCACCACACATAGCTCCATGTGAGACACTTTATCTTGACTGTACCCAGGTGTCCTTCATGCAGATTCTCTAACACTCTGGTGCACAGTTTAGAGGGAACCACAACACGAGATCCACATATCACCATTCTTCGACATACCGACAGTTGGTGTCATCTCTCTGAGAGCTCTGGGAGCATAGGATTACCACAAGCTGGCCATCATTGCAAGGTGATGTCCTAGACTTTTGACAATGTCGGGTCTTTCCTTGTTTCTCTTTGTATTTATAAATTTGTTACCACCAATGCTGCGTGGAACACTTTATCAAGGTCACAGCATGAAGTCTTTTCTTCTTCAATAGCCAGTAGTGGAAGATGTGGCAAACCATCAGCGATGCTGTGTTGTTTGGTTCCCTTGAACTCTGTGTCATAAGAGTGGGCTCCTAGGAAAAGTGCCCAACTTTGTAAATGGGTAGCAGACATCATTGGTATTCCCTTCCTGGGATTGAAAATGGACACAAAGGGCTGGTGACCATCACTAGCATAAACTTTTGTCCGTAGATGTAGTGGTGGAACTTTCTTATTCCCCATACTAGACTAAGGGCCTCTTGGTTGAGCTGTGTGTAGTTGTGTTCTGTGCCTGCCAGTAAATGCAATCAGACGTTCAGATCCAACTTTCATAGTGTTTGACAAAATGGCTCCAATGATATAAAGGGACGCATTGCACGCTAGTTCGTTGGGCAGAAATGGGTCATAATGAGCAGTTCCTCTAATGTTATTAGACTCTTTCTTTCCTTGAATGCTCTATCACATCTTTCTGACCATTTCCACCTTGCTTCTGTCTGTAACAATGCATTCAATGGATGCAACACTGTAGCAATGTTTGGGAGAAACCGGTAGTAGTCATTCACGAGGTCCAATTATGACCTGAGGTGTGACGCATTTTCCAGTTTAGGTGCCTGTAGCACTGCTTCAGTCTTCTCTTGTGAATTATGTAAGCCATGCTTATCAATGGGATGTCCACAATATGAGATTTCATTGTTGAAAAACTCACATTTCTCTCTCTTTGCATGCAGACCATACTCACTCAGCCTGGTAAGCACTTTACCAAGGTCCTGGAGGTGCTCTTCATCATTCTTACCAGTCACAATGATGTCATCAAGGTAAAATTACGTTCCTGGGATATCTTGGAGCACTTGGTCCATTGCTCTTGACCAAACTGCTGGAACTGATGCAACGTCAAAGACGAGACAATTATACTGGAGCAGTCCCTTGTGAGTGTTGATTGTGAGGAACTTCTTGCTTGACTCCTCAATCTCCATTTGCAGATAGGTTTGTAACAAGTCCATCTTTGAAAACATCTTCCCGCCTTCCAAGGATGCAAAAATGTCTTCTCTTCGTGGCAGGGTACTGCGTACTCTGTACAGTGCAGTACAGTACGCAGCACAGGGTTGATGTTCACTTTGAAATACCCACATATACGAATGGCTCTGGCCTTCCCTTTCTTGATCACCGGGACAAGGGGAATGGCTCAATCGCTCCACTCAACCATGGAGAAAATTCCAGATGCCTCGAAGCTCTGAAGTTCAACATCCACTTTATGAGGTAGTGTGTAAGGCACTGGATGCGCTTTATGGAATCTTAGTGTTGCTGCTTCATGCAGTTCAATGTTGGCCTTCATGCCTTTGAGTTTGCCAATGCCTTTCTCAAACACCTTCTCATTAGCATTAAGCATCTGTGACAGTCTCTGATTAGTGCTGCTGTTTGGGCTGCAGTTGTCAGTTGATGACACTTTGAGAGCTTTGATTTTGTCCAGTCTAGTTGGAGTTTTCTCAACCACTCACATCCGAAAGGTGCTGGCCCTCCACTTTTCAATACATAAAGCTCTAACTGCTGTGCTTGGCCTCCATACATCACACTCACTTCAGTTTGCCTTTGGGAGACATTTTTTCACCTGTGTAGGTCTTTAGCATCACTGAGGTCTTCCCTAATGGTTTCTTAGAGACAGTCTGTTGTAGTCAGCCTCTGAAATTATAGACAGAGCCGACCCTGTGTCCAGTTCTATTTTCAGTCTTACACCAGACATATCTACTGTGATCCATTTGCTTCTGTGATCTGCTTCAGTATTTCGGTAATACTATGCATGACACCTCACCTTTGTCAGATGCTGTGTTGTTTGATTCTGTTTCACATTCAGTCACTTTATGAATCTGATTAGTTTTCTGTTTGAAACTTTTCACCCAGTGTGGTTTCTTTCTTTGATTGTGTTTTTGTCTGCCTTGCAAACTCTCTGTATGTGACCTTGTCTGTGACACTTTCTGCAAACTTTTTCTTTGAACCAACAGCCATTCGCATCATGGGAGGATTTGCCACATCGATAACATTTTTGGCTTTTTGCTCCATTCAGGGACTTCTTGTACATTTCACATTCTAACCTCTTTTTCTGTAGTTCTGCCGCATCCTTTGCTGCAGTCTCTAATGATATTGCAATGGTCAATGCCCATTCTAAGGTTAGGTCTCTTTCTGATGGTAGCCTTTTTTGAGTGCTTTGACAATGCATGCCACTTACAAGTCTGTCCCCTAATGCATCAGAAAGGCCATCTCTAAAGTTACAGTATTAGGGAAGTTTTGCGCAGTTCTGCAATGTATTCAGAAACGCTTTCATCCTTTGACTGGTTTCTTTTGTAAAATCTAAATTTCACAGCTATTACCAGTGGTTTAGGGCTCAAGTAATTTTCTAAAATTGTGACAATTTCATCAAGTGTCTTGCTTGCTGGCTTTTCAGGGGTTACTAGGTTGTGTAAGAGACGGAATACCCTAGCATTAATTAAGCTAAGAAGCATGCATACTTTCTTTTGCTTATCCACGCTGTTTGCCTTACAATACAGTTCAACCCTCTCGATATACAACTCCCAGCCTTCATTGGTACTATTGAATTTGTCAACTTCCCTGACTGAAGCCATTGCCACATTATTTTCATTTTAACTTTGCTAGTTTTGCATCTTTCACTGTGTACTATGCAGTGTACTCACATGACCCTTTGTTAGCATCCATGACGGCCTTCCATACTGTTTAGCTCTTTCTTCTCACTGTTTCGTCCCATAACTGTCAGGGCAGTTCGTGATATTTTCTGATATTCAGGGTCATACTCATGGCCAATTTGTTGTGTCTGTGCAACTACATATCAATTAATTAAAAGTATGCAAGCGGGAGATGGCTTTAAATGGTGTATTCACAGACTCACAGTGCAGCGAGAGAGAGAGAGAAAGAGAGAGAGAATGTGCATACGTAGACACAGATCATACATGGTGCTAAGGGGAGTCATTGCTCTAAAAGAAATAGATCCATACATTACAGATAGGAGAGAGAAGTGGACCATGGGAGAAATGGAAGAAGGAGGGGCACCAGGGGGAAGTGATTGGCAGGTGAGGAGAGGAGTTAAGAGGCCAGTGTGGGGAATAGATGACAGAGAAGGGGGAGGGTATTTTTTTAATGGAAAGATAAATTGATGTTCATCTTATCACGTTGGAGGCTACCCAGACCGCATATGAGGTGTTGCTCCTCCACTCCGAGTGGCCTCATTGTGGAAAAGGGGAGGCAAGCTGCACCAGTGTAGGAAAAATCCCATTGTTGCAGCTTTTATTTTGTACTGCATTGTGTGATTTTATGAGGTTATGAGATTTTGCATCCTGCATCTATATAGATCTATTATAGTTCTATGATCTTGAAAAAATTACCTTATGAATCTGAACATGTACTAAGAGTTTGGATTTAGTAGATGTATGGTCTAAATTGTTTTTAGTTTCTCAGTTCTTAGAAAGATTGTCACACTTACTGAGACACAGTGAAAAGCTTTTGTTAGTTTGCCATCCAGACAGAACATTCCACATGCAAGTACATCAAAGTAACAGAAATAGAAACAGAATGTAGAAAATAGTGTTTAGTTACACAGAAAGTGCAGTGCAGATAGACAAAGAGTGAAGTCACAACAAGGTAGATTGGTAGACAAAGAGGTCTAACATACAAGAGGTCTTTTCAAAAGTCTGATAACATCAGGGTAGAAGGCGCCTTTGAGTCTGGTGACATATTCTGCCCTGTGAGAGGGAGGAGAAGAGAGAATGACTAGTGTGAAGGGCTTCTTAATTATGTTGGTTGCTTTCCTGAGGCAGCAGGAATTGTAGGACCAGTTTTGGAATGGGGGTTGGTTTGCATGATGGGCTGTGCTATGTTCTTGCAATCTTGCACAGAGGAGTTCTCCAGATAGGATGCTCCCTATGCTGCATCTGTAAAAAATAGTAAGAGTCATTGGGAACATGCTTGTTCCCCTACATCTAGTGCACGTGGCAAATTCAAAGGTTTCCTGTGCATGAGGAAGACAGTCTGAACTACTATTCCAATGCCAAGGCAGTATGAAAAATAAACAATGTAGAAACCAAGGAATTAGGGGGAAACTTTTCAACAAGTATGTGAAAAAGAAACATCTGGAAGACAAATGACAACATCTACCATAACATTTATTCCCCATGAAAGTGTATATTTTGTGGTCTGCAGAAAGGGAACAAAGTATATCATCCAGTAAACACTGGAACTTCAAAGCCATGATTTGATTATCCCCTCCACATATTTGCGGAAAGTTATTGCATTTTTAGAGAGAACAGAATATTTATTCTCAATGACAAAGGGTGGGAATAAAGGGAGCATTTCTGAATGGCTGCAAGCATCTTGTATTCCGCAGGGATCAGTATTGGGACCGCTTCTGTTTACATTGTATGACAATGATGTAGATGACAGAATTGTAGGCTCTGTGGCAAAGTTTGCAGACAATATGAAGAAAGGTTGAGGAAGCAGGGAGGCTGCAGAAAGACTGAGACATATTAGGAGAATGGGAAACAAAGTGGTAGATGGAATAAGGTGTCAGGAAGTGTACCTGTATGGTCATGAACTTTGGTAGAAGGAGTAAAAGTGTAGAATATTTCCTAAATGGGAGAAAATTCAAAAATCTGAGAGGCAAAGGGGTTTGGGAGTCCTCGTGCAGGATTCCCTAAAGGTTAACATACGGGTTGAGTTAGAGGTGAGGAAGACAAATGCAGTGATAGTATTCATCTTGAGAGGATTAGAATATAAAAGCAAGGTTGTACAGCTGAGCCTTTGTAAGGCGGAGGTTGATAAGGTGGAGAAGGCGGGGAAATGGGGTTGAGAGGGAAATGGATCAGCCATGATCAAATGGTGGAGCAGACTAGATGGGCCGAATGGCTTAATTCTGCTCAAATGTCTTATGGCCTTGTGACCAGTAATAAACTGCCTAAATGATATGATTTAAGTAAAATGAAAAATCCAAGGCATCTATGAAAACAATTTACACCTGTGATTTAGTTACTTTGTACAAATCAGTCAGCAGAAAGGCTTTATCATGTCTCTGAGATGAAGTTCTGCAGTCCATCACTTAAAACAAAATAACGCAAAACACAGCTGCTCAGGTTAAAGTAGCAAATGCAGTAACTAACTAGTACACAACAAGATCACATTTGGAGTACATAAATCTGGTTCTGCTGGAGAGAAGAATATTGAATGAACGGTGGATAATGGTATAAATTCATGAGCATACACTTAATTCACAAGAGTAGATTGATGAGACAAGTGTTAAAAGTCTCATCTAGGGGATGGTACCATTAGCAATAATTTTAGTGGAACTGCGATACTCTAACCCATGCAACTTACCCAGCCTTGCAGTCCTCCAAGAGCACCACAGCCCTGTTAAGGTTTGGAAGCTTGCACTCTTCAGTGACCTGGGGAGCTGTGCTGGCTGGAGTCAGGGCTTTATGCTTTGGCTCTTGGTAGGGACACTCATGCCAAACAGGTCAAAGGCTGGAGGCCAGACTGACTAGTCCACCGGTCCTCTAGTCTCAGGGGTTCAGCTCAGGGCTAACAACCCTGACTGGTCAAACAAAACTGTTATAGAAACTGCATTGAAGAATCTTTCTACATCTGTGTGAAATGGTATTCTGAGTCTCCACCTGGGTGGGACTTGCATGGTTGACAGTAGTGAAAACTTAGAGGAAGCTAATGGCACAATGAAGGAAGCACCGAACACTGCCAAGAACCCTGAACCACACCTGGGGCACATAGAGAAGGTGTAATATCAGTCTTCGGGATAGTGACCCATGGAAAGCATTGGGCTTGGTTGGTATCCCATGCCATATCCTTAGATTCTGTGTAGAGCAGCTGGCCGTGTTAGTTACAGACAATTTTAACCTCTCTGTGCTTCAATTTGTGGTTCCTATCTGCTTGAAGAAGACCACCATCATCCTGGTACCAAAGAAAAACAAGATAACAACTATCAGCCCATAGCTCTGACATCTATCAATATGAAGTCCTTCAAGAGGCTGATCATGGCATGTGTCTACTCCAGCTTTCCAGACAATCTCAAACACTGCAATTCGCCTATTGCTGAAATAGGTCTACGGTGGACACAATCTCCCTGGATCTGCATTCATCTCTGGAGCATCTGGATGGTAAAGGCACCTATATCAGACTATAGTTTATTGACTAGGTTCTGCCTTCAATACTATTATTCCAAGCAAACTTATCACCAAACTCTGGGACCATGGGAGTCAAAGCCTCCTTCTGCAACTGGATCCTCCTGACCAAAAGACCTCAATCAGTAAGCATAGGCAGCAACATCTCCACCACAGTTATTCTGAACAGTGGTGCTCCACAAGGTTGCATTCTCAGCCCCCTACTCTATTCTTTGTACATTCACGACTGCGTGGCTAGATTCTGCTCTAACTCAATCTATCTGTTTACTGATGATATGACCACAGCGTGTCATATTTCCAATTACGATGAGTCAGATTAGACAAAGGAAATAGACAGCTAGGTATGATGTCAAGATAACAATAGTTCCCTCAATGTCAGCAAAACAAAAGAGCTGGTGGTTGACTTCTGGAAGAGTTGTAGGGCACATTCTCCAGTTTACATCAATGGTGCTTAGGTTTAGAAAGTGGAGAGCTTCTTGGAGCAAACAGCACTAATAATCTGTCCTGGTCCAACGACATAGATGCCAAGACCAAGACAACTAACCAATACCTCTACATCCTCAGGAGGCTAACGAAATTTGGCATGACCCCATTGACCCTTACAAATCTTTATTGATGCACCAGAGAAAACATCCCATCTGAATGCATAATGGCTAGTATGGCAACTTCTCTGCATGCGACAACAAGTTATATACACAGCTCAGCTCATCACGGAAATCAGTCTCTCCTCAGCAGACTCTGTCTATACTTCTCGCTGCCTCAGTAAAGCAGCCTGCATCACGAAAGTCCACACCATTACCACAAGGCTCAAGGAGAGTTTCTGCTCTGCTGTTGTAAGACTATTAAGTAGTTCTCTAGAATGATAAGTTGGACTCTTGACTTCATAATCTACCTTGTTATGATTTTGCACATTATCGTTTACCAGCACGGCATTTTCTCTGCAGTTTTTACACTTTATTCTGCATTGTTATTGTTTTACCTTGTTCTGCCTTAATGCACTGTGTAATGGTCTGTTTGAAATGAACAGTGTGCAAGAAAAGCTTCTCACTGTATGTTGTTACACGTGACAGTAAGGAACCAACTGAAATTCCAACTCCTCTTTCCTGATGGCAGGAGCAAGAAGAGAGCATGGCCCGGGTGGTAGGGGTGTGGGGGCGGCTCCTTGATGATGGATGCTGCTTTTCTGCAACAGTGCTCTATGGTGGGGAAGATGATGGACTGGGCCGTATCCAGTAGTTTTTGTATGATTTTCTTTGTCTTTTGTAATTTATTTTTTATTGAATTTCATCATCAAACAAACATTTCCGTAAGATGTATTTCAGATACTGTACACATATACAATATAATCATATTTGTCACAAATCTCCACATAATATTTATCTGAGGTATACACTTATAGAAAATGATTTTCTATTCAAGGGCATCTGTGTTTCCATACCAGGCTGTGGTACAACCAGACAATGTACTCTCTACCACTCACTTACAGAAGTTTGTCAAAGGTTTAGATATCATGCTGAATCTTGTAAGGAAGTAGAGGTGGTGCTATGCTTTCTTCATGAATTGATTGCAGGGAAAAATAGTTCTTCACTTCCTCCCTGCAGTTTCACAATTTCTTTAGATTTAATGCAGTATTGAGCTTTTACATCATTCAACTTATAACCTTTTTAATATCCAGTGGAAGATAAATTTGGTCAGGTTTGTAAGTCAAACCCTTTTTTTCCTACTTGGGACATAACTTCCTCTAAATCCTCACAGTATCTTGTTGGTACTTTGTAATGAAGGCTAGTTCTGGGAGGTAGTTATATAGATCAGGTTAGAAAGATACTGAGAAAATTGATGGGAAAAGTTCCACAGCCTTGATGGCAAAGCAGACCAAGAAAAAGAAGGAACTGCACATAGCATAAGAAGGTAGCCACCCCACCCCAGGGAGTGAACACAAATAAGCTGGGCCCTTTCAGTGGTTGGGACAGTGGTCAAAAGGACAGTCCAGGAGTGGGTGCCACTGGGGTGAAGTCTTTGCAGTCATTCAAATGGAGACCACCCAAGCCCTTCTGTAGATTGATCAAAGGGACTGAGAGGTTTCTTGTCAGATTATTCTGATAATCCACTGCTATGGCGTGGAATGTGAACTGTTGCCTATGAACCTGAAGCAGTTACCTTGCTGGTGCCCAGCATAAAGGGTAACTACTGATAGCCACTGCTGATTTTTACCTATCAGATATGGAAGGGGCATCTTGTAGATAGCCAGTTAGGGATGATATTATAGGTGTAGATGTACATTGAGACATGATAGATTAGTAATTGGGGAAGGGATCCTTAGTGAAGGACATTTTTGGCATTGTAACTTTTGAAATTGTATTGAATCACCTGCTTTTACCTTTAATATTTAGAGTATCAAAATGTGATGTACTTTAGGGTTATGAGCCTCTAGCAAGAGTGTCTCCAAAAGATGCCTGCTTATTGTGATGAATAAAGACTTCTATGGTTCGGTATCTCTCTGGTGACTTTGATCACAGTCATAATAGCAGTGCCTTTACTTTGTTAGACATTTGCATAGAGTCGGCATGTCATCCAAAACTTTGACAAACTTCTATAGGTATGTGGTGGAGAGTATATTGACTGGATCCATCATGGTCTGGTATGGAAGGACCAATACCCTAGAACAGAAAAGCCCGGTCCCCTTTCTGAAGTCATTATGGTCAATGTGCATGAAACTTCCAAATACACAGGTATGTTGCTACATTAGAAACAGTTTTATCACATCACCACGATGACAATAAATTGCCCCTACAGCTTAAATTGAATTGACTTTATTATTTACACCCTTCATAACTTACATTCTTTACGTCTCCATCTAAATGTGCAATGTGCAATTAATAGTCATTTATAATAAATAGTATGTACAACAGGATAGTCAATGTAACATAGAGATACAGTTGTGTCAGCATGAGTTAATCAGTCTGATGGTCTGATGGAAGAACCTGCCTGTTGGTCCTGGCTTTTATGCTGTGGTACCATTTCCCGGATGGTAGCAGCTGGAAAAGTTTGTGGTTGGGGTGGCTCAGGTCTCCAATGATCCTTCGGGCCCTTTTTACATACCTGTCCTTGTAACTGTCCTGAATAGTGGGAAGAACACCTGTCTTTGTAATTACATTAAAAGGCAAAGATCACAGGACATTTCCATATTTCTTGCTCACAAACTCACATAGGATGGCTTTAGTAATGTAAAATTTGTTCCTGTTACAATTGTTTGCAGGACAAAACAATTTTTTAACAAATCCCAACAAATCCCGACCATGATACATTTACCTAATCCCTGACTAACAACTCCTCATGAGGAAATAACTCTGGGAATTCCAGGGCTTTAAGTAATCTGAGGGTGGGTGAGCAATGTTCCCTCTAATTTTTAGTAGTGTGCGCAAAAATCTTATTTTGTGCAAATTTTTCTCCCATGCCAAAAGTATGTGCACACTGAATGCACCCATGGCTCAGTTTATGTGGGTTTACAAAATATTTGGCATAAAACTGCACAGAATAACAACAAAATAACATATATATTTAAGTCACTCAGTTATTTTTTCTCTGTTCTGTCTTTGGCATTTACCTATTCTTTGTAAACTCTATCTAGACTAATAGAACTTCCATCCAATTGATAGCTTTTGATTCTCATTAACATATCCAAATGATATTCACCTAAACGGTTTCTCAGCTTGTTTTTGAGTTGATTCATTAGGCTAAAACCTCGCTCACAGTCCACACTAGATGAAAGGAAGGTTCCCCCAACATCCATCAACTGTGCAAGATCACAAAACTGTTCATTTTGAAGTACAAATGCCACCATTTCAGCAAAGTTTGAAATCAGTTTGGATTTAATTTTTCCTTGCACGGAAGATTTGAAATCATTAAACTGTCTAACTATTACAATATTTTCAGCAAGAAAATCATGATATTTTAGACATAAGGCATTAACCTGTTCATTGCCAAATGTGAAGTCACAATCTGCAATTGCGGAAAAATCAAAAGCTGACCATTCTTGTACCTCATCTTCAGGAAACTTTTCTTCTAAATGAACATAAGGACTATTTATAAAAGTCTACAGTGAACCTGTATCTTCTGTGACATTTTCTTCACATCGTTGGCTTAGCAAAACTTTAACTTTGTCACTCCACGAAACATTGTCTCCCAGATACTGCTTTCTTATCTTGTTAATTTTGCCTCACGCAAAATGAAGTGAATCAATCGGTGTCAGGCCACTCTTTTGCAGAATCTTGCACAGTGCAGCCAGTTCATCAAAGACATCACTTAAAACCTGTAAAGCTACTTTGTATGTGATGTTTATCGATTTCTTGTGACAGCATTTAGCCACAGGGTCATTTGACTGATCTTTTTCAAGAAAAACTTCGTAATCTATCTACAGGATTTGAAACAGATCTTTGTAAACTTTACAATATGAACACTGTCCGCCAAAGATAGCTGCCGCCATGATGCAGCTATACAAACCGGAACAGGAAAGGTGAAGTGACGTAAATTAGTGATGTGCATTGTGGTATTTGAAAAATTGACTAACTAGTTAACAGAACCATTTAGCTAAAAGATTATTTTCAATAAGTGTAATTATTAGTTACTACATTATTTTAGGTAACTAACTTTTTGTGGGCACATTCATTTCCTTTGTGCGCTGGTTGAAAAACGTGTGTGTGCGCGCACACACACACAGCTTAGGGGAACACAGTGGGTGAGTCATTTAAATTAAATGAGAATATGACACTAAATTAAACGTGACATCTCATTGTTTAAGATTGAAAATTCTGTGTTAATTGAGCCAACTAATAAGGCAGTAATGAGCTTTAAGGCATGAAAAAATCAGAAACTTTTTCTATAAAATTATCTAAACTAAACTCCGATGTTCCAGCTCTTGTCTCTGTCCTCTCTTCCGCCATAAAATTAGTTTTATGATTTATTTTAGCTTTCAGAACATGCCCCATGATTGGCATTTAACATATATATATACACATATACTCTAAAATTACTTATTAATTTCATGAAAAGTTGAAGTTTGTGTTTGAAATAATAATCTTGGTAGAAGCATTCAACACAACACTGAGGAAATGAAGACTTGAATGTTATCTATTGAAGCAGAGTGTCCAGAGATTTCAAGAAACTTATATTGTTTCAACAGCAACATAACTGAAAACTAAGCTACTCATACATGTTTCGATATGCATTCAACCATACTAGCTTCCGGGGTTACTCCAACACTTGGGCTCCAAACATCCTTGCCTAGGTTTCACGTCACAATACAGGAAAAATAACTTCTGTCTGTATTTTTTAAAAACTTTTATATTTAAGATTGTGGGCCTACAGTTTCACAGTTGGCAGAGATCATATGAGAGTTATGCCCTTGGGTTGGATTGAAGTGAGTTCCCACATTACCCAGGGAATCTCTCCCATTACAGCAAGAAAGGGTTTCATAGAACTTATACCAGTTTAGGCAAGGCATGATGTCCTTTGAGGCCCTTGAAGAGTCAGAATCATCACTGAAATATGATAATTAATCCCAGAAGGACACTGTTGTGGCCCCATGGGGAATGGCTCATATGTGTCTCAAAGGGACTTTGGGCAGAATGGTGAAGAACTGTTCCATTTAAAAAAAATAATGTGCATGCTGTCGATGTACATTGAAAAAGCAATTGGCCTTCCCTAGATAAGCAAATGACACCCTCACCTGGATTTATTGTAGTGAAGCGTTGCCCCAGTAACTTCAGCCCTCTGCTATTTTTGGGTTTTGACCCATAGGGAAGGTACTACAATAAAGTTTTTCCAGGTGTTCCAGAAGAAGTAAAGTTTATGATTGAGTTTCATAAAACAAGTAAGGAATTTGAACCTGCACATCTTTTTGCCTCAAGGGCTGAGTGCACACATTTAGGTTGCTTATATTTAAATTTGACCCTGGAAGTTTTGGAGCTGCTCCCGCTGTGACTTCAGCATGTGCGTAAAGAGAGACTCTGTTGATTAACTCCGCAGAACATGCAGCCACAGATTTTTGGCTTTGTCCACTTAATTCTTAACACAGAATTTGATGGGATCATAGAAAATATAAAGGATGCCGGTTTATTTTGGGATGCAACAGCACTGAGGGCAGTTAATAGTTCTTTTGAACTGCAGGTGTAAATATCCACATGGGAATTTGATGTTTTGAAGATTAAGGAAGCTGCAAAAAAAAAGGACTGGATGCTTAATAATCCTGCCTACAGATACTCAGAAAGGAAAGGAAGAGAAATATGGGAGAAAAGGCAGCTATTTTTAAATTTCATGTTATTTTATTTAGCGATACAGTATTGAACAGGCCTTTCTGGTCCTTCGAGCCATGCTGCCCCAGCAATCCCACAACCCTGATAAACCTTAACCTAATTACTGGACATTTTACAATGACCAATTAACCTACCAGGTACATCTTTGGACTGTGGAAAGAAACCGGAACAGCCAAGGAAATCCCATGCATTCCACAGGGAGGACGTGAAGAGATTCCTTACAGAAAGGTGCCAGAATTGAACTCTGAACTTCAGAATGCGCTGAGCTGTAATAGTATCGCACTAACCACTATGCTACCATGGCACCCCTATTTTGAAGGAAAATATTACAGGGGTCGAAAGAGAAAATGTCTTTGAAGTTAGATACCCGCCACTTATGCCCGTGAATTATTTTCTTTCTTTTATTTCCCAGTAGACCAGACTATGCACATCAATAGCACATTACAGACAAAAGCACTTAATTGCTCCTTATGGGCCACTATTTCAAACTATCAGAAAATATCCCTTTGTTCAGTCTATTGTTCTCCTTCTCCAGACTACCTAAACTAACTTCCACCTTCTTTTCTACCTGGAATAACTTGTTTCTCCCTTTCTCAACACTGATTACAGATCGTACATCTGAAACACACATTTCTTCCCACAGATACTGCATGACCTGTTGGATTTTCCAGTTTTTTTTGGTTTTCCTTTCCAACTTTCTAGTATCTGCAGTTTTTTTTTCAGATTTTCATTTAGGTACAGAATCTGCATGGTTGAAACTTTGAAATTATGGAAGATCTATTCTTATATTTGGGATACTTTAGAGGCCATTAAATAGTTAGACAAGGCAAAGGAGAATATGGAAGATTTCATGAAAGTTTATCCTCAGTTGCATACAATCGCCACAGAGTACTATAGAGCATGTTGATCTATGTTTTTGAACCTTTGTTATGTTCAGGCATTGGAATCAAATTACAGACACAATGAATTAAGGGCAACGGACACAAAATGCTGGAGGAACTCAGCAGGCCAGGCAGCATCTGTGGAAAAGACTGCAGTTGATATTTCAGGTTGGAAGTTAAGGGCACATGTTAGAGAATCAAAATCAGAATTTGGTTTAATATCACCAGAATATGTCATGGAATTTGTTAACTTTGCAGCAGCAGTACAACACAATGCATAATAATATAAAACAGTGAATTACAGTATATGTATATTATACACGCACACAGTAAATACATATATATTAAATAAGTAGTGCAAAAAATAAAAATAAATAAGTTGTGAGGTGGTGTTCATGGGTTTAATGCCCATTCAGAAATCAGATAGCAGAGGGGAAGAAGCTGTTTCTGAATCACTGAGTGTGTGACTTCAGGCTTCTGTATCTCCTTCATGATGGTAACAATCAGAAGAGGCCATGTCCTGGGTGATGGGGGTCCTTAATGATGGAAACTGCCATTTTGAGTCATCACTCCTTGAAGATGTCCTGGATACTACCCATGTAGTGCTCGTAATGGAGCGGATTAAGTTTAAACCCGCAGTAGCCCCCCCCCGCCCCCATACACTCCCTCCTCATGCAGCCAGTTAGAATGCTCTCCACAGTACATCTGTGGAAACTTGTGGGTCTTTTAGGTGACAAACCAAATCTCCTCAAACACCTCATGAAATACAGCCTCTATTGTGCCTTCTTTGTAGCTGCATCAATACCTTGGGTCTGGATTAGATCTTCAGGGATATTGACAACCAGGATCTCGAAATTCCCACTCTTTCCACTTCTGAAATCTCTGTGAGGACCGGTGTGTGTTCCCTCCTCTTACCCTTTCTTTGATCCTATTGATGTTGAGTGCAAGGTTGTTGCTGCGACCAGCTGGTATATCTCACTCCTGTACGCCCTCTCATCACCATCTGAGATTCTGCCAACAATGGCTGTACCATCAGCAAATTTATAGATGGCATTTGAGCCTTAGCTAGCCATACAGTCATGAGTATAGGGAGAGGAGAGCAGTGGGCTCAGCATGCATCCCTGGGGAGTGCCAGTGTTGATTGTCAGCGAGGTGGAGATGTTATTTCCAATTTGCACAGATTGTGGTCTTCCATTTAGGGGATGTAGGGGAGGTACAGAGGCCCAGGATCTGCAACTTCTTGATCAAAACTGTAGGAATAATGGTGTTAAATGCTGAGCTGTAATCTGTAAACAGCATCCTGACATAGGTATTTGATCAGCGTTTGAAAACAAGGGCAACAATGGGGAGCTTAAAATGACCCCAGTACTGATTGGAGCAATGATTAGATTCATAGGATTATAGGGCAAGGAAACAGCCCTTTCACCCTAACTCGCCCATGCTGACCAAGTTTCCTATTTGAGCTGGTCTCATTTGCCTGTGATTGCTAAATATCTCTCTAAACCATTCCAGTCTATGAATTTGTCCAAATGTCTTTAAAGAATGAAATTATACCTGCCTTTACTACTTTCCATGTACCCACGGCCTTCTGTGTGAAAAAGTTTCCCTTCAGGTCCACTTGGAATCTTCCTGAACCTCCGCTCCTTATGCTACAGGGCAAACAAGCCCAGCCTATGCAGTTTCTTCATATAATCCAAGCAGTTCAGTACCAGCAACATCCTTGTGAATCTTTTCAGTACACTTCCTGTCACTGGGTAACCAGAACAGCAGACAACGCTCCAAGCATGGTCTAAACCAACATCTTGTACAGCTGAAGCATGATGATCCAATCTTATATACAATGTCTTGACCACTTGTGCTTATGGCAGAGTGTAGCTCCAGTAGTTGGCATGTTCAAGATTTGTGATCAGTATTATTCCTAACTAAGTATGAAGAAGGCATTTTTGGAGCGGGTCTTGGAAAATAAACTGAAGAACATCACAGGTTGAGGCATCTTAAAAACAGCAATGACAGCATCTTAAAGTTAAGATTAATTACAGAGAAAGCTAAAGTGCAAACTAGGGTAAAGGCATTGAAAAAGACTAATTCTGGCAAATTGTGATGGGATTTGGACCTTGAGCCAATGACTAAAAAGCAAAAATGCAGTGGAATGATGCTCTTCTTTTAAATATGTTCTAATTGCATTCCTAGGAGAGGAAAAGGGAATGCCTTAGATAATGATGGAGATAAAAACTAGAATGATACAGAAAAAGACACGCATCAGTGCATTTGTACAAGGCAGAATTTTAAATAGACAATAAAGCAATCCTAAGAAAATGTACACGAATACATTGATGGAAGATGTAAAACGGTAACTATGGTAATGCTGAAGGGCTTCTATAGGCACATTAACAGTAAGAGAAGCTGCCAAGGGAATGATACGGGCAAATAGGACCTGTTGATGGAGGCAAGAGGATGGTGGAAAGAAGTAGCATCAAATGGGTATTTTATTCTAGGCTTTGCTTTCAGAAATTATTTTGCCAAACTTGTATTAAATTAGGGTTTTCTTCAGGTTGTCATAGTTGGGGGAGGTAGTGGGAATAACCTCCCACCACCTATTAAATGCTCCCAATGGCATGAGTCTCAAATAGCCTCTGACAACCTCTGAAGCTTCTGGCCTTCATGTGTGGTTTAGCTACTAAGTCCAGCAGAACCTTTTCTAATGACAGGAGCGGGGGGGCGGGGGGGGTGGGAGGCGGGTTACTGACACCTTAAAACCAGTCACTTCGGGCAGCTGGGGGTCATCAGTCATGGTTGGCAGCTCATCTAGGAGAAGGAAAACTGTGATCGCAAACCTCCACTGCCTTTCATCTACACCCACTCATGGAGAAGAATTCATGAGTAAACCCTGAGTAAAGTCTGGAGCTGGCGTCCTAAAGGCAGTCCTATGTTGAGCTCAATGCTGACTGGTGACTCCTGTGACGCTGCTGGTTTGCATATCACATAGACAGCTAGGGCGCAGTATCCATGGTCGACCCCAACCAGCAGAGGGCCTTAATAAAATGGGATGGGGCGCGGTCAAGATATTGGTTAAGCTAAAAACTAAGGAAGTGTTGAAAACGATGTTGGCACTTAGTGTGGATATTTCATCCAGCCTGAATAGGCTACTGTGGCTCTGACATCAATTGCTATGAAGTGCTTCGAGTGATTGGTTATGGTACACATCAACCATAGCCTACCAGTCAACCTCGATGCTTTGCAATTTGCCCACTGGCACAACAGGTCAACGGCAGATGCCATCTCTCTGGCCCTACATTCCTCCTTAGAACACCTGGAGAATAAAGATGCATATGTAAGGCTCCTTTTCATTGACTACAGCTCTGTCTTTAATACCATCATTCCAAATAAACTGATTCCTAAGCTCCGGAACCTGGGCCTTACCACTCAGATCTGCAGCTGGATCTTCAACTTCCTCACAGACGGGACCCAGGCTGTAAAAATAGGGGACAAGCTCTCCTCTACAATCACTCTGAGCACCGGTGCCCCACAAGGCTGTGTACTCAGCCCCCTGCTGTACTCACTGTACACCCATGATTGTGTAACCAAGTTTCCATTGAACTCATTATATAAGTTTGATGATGACACAACAATTGTAGGCCGTATCTCGGGTAATGATGAGAGTTTGAGTACAGAGGGGAAATTAAGAACCTGGTGGCATGGTGCGAAGACAATAACCTATCCCTCAACGTCAGCAAGACAAAGGAATTGGTTGTTGACTTCAGAAGGAGTAGCGGACCACATGACCCCATCTACATCGGTGGTGCGCAAGTGGAACAGGTCAAAAGCTTTAAGTTCCTCGGGGTCAATATCACAAATGACCTGACTTCATCCAACCAAGCAGAGTTCACTGCCAAGAAGGCCCACCAGCGCCTTTACTTCCTGAGAAAACTAAGGAAATTTGGCCTGTCCCCTAAAACCCTCACTAGTTTTCATAGATGCACAGTAGAAAGCATTCTTCTAGGGTGTCCTGTCCAAGACCGGAAGAAGCTGCAGAAGATCGCAAACACAGCCCAGCACATCACACAAACCAATCTTCCATTCTTGGACTCACTTTACACCGCACGCTGTCGGAGCAGTGCTGCCAGGATAATCAAGGACACGACCCACCCAGCCAACACACTTTTCGTCCGTCGTCCCTCCGGGAGAAGACGCAGGAGCTTGAAGACTCGTACGGCCAGATTTGGGAACAGCCTTTTTCCAACTGTGATAAGACTGTTGAACGGATTCTGACCTGGATCTGGGCCGTACCCTCCAAATATCCGGACCTGCCTCTCAGTTTTTTTGCAGTACCTTACTTTTCCTTTTCTATTTTCTATTTATGATTTATAATTTAAATTTTTAATATTTACTATCGATTTGTACTCCAGGGAGCGCAAAGCGCAGAATCAAATATCGCTGTGATGATTGTACGCTCTAGTATCAATTGTTTGGCGACAATAAAGTATAAAGTATAAAGTACTGGTGCAGACTACAAACATCTAATCATTAGGCACGTGATAGGTGAACAAAGGAAGAGGGATCCCAGGTAGACTAGTTGTAGTGGAGAAAGAACAGAGGGGTGTGGGTTACCTGAAATTGAAAGATTCAGTGTTTATATTGGGCTGCAGGCTCTCCAAGTGGAATATGAGGTGTTGTTCTTCTAGTTTATCTGTGGACTCATCTTGAGAGTGGAGAAGGCTGAAGACAAGCAGGTTGTTACAGGACTGGAAAGGCGAGTTGGAATGCTGAGTCATCACCCCAAAACTTCCACCATCCCTTTGCTTTCACAGATGCTGCTTGAACTGCAGAGTTCTTCCAGCATTTTATTTTTTTGACAAGGGACATATATAGGCTTGACTGTACACTTCTTGAAGAGGAGACAGGAACAGAATATTTAGGGATGGTGACTCTTTGTGCATAAATGTTTTGTGGTTGGACAGTTTAATATGAACCTAGAACTTTGATCATGTAATGCGACCTTTATGTGTAAATGTTTATAGTTTTATCACAAAACTGAGCTTTTGATATGAACTTAATGACAGGAAATTGTTCTGGATTCTCTGTGAGGATGGCTCAATGACATATTTATGCACAAAGTACTCATTCATAAGGTACCAGGCATGTATCGTGCAGCTACAAACAATCAAAGTTCAAGGTTCAAAGTAAATTTATTATCAAAATGTATATATGTCACCATATTCAAACCTGAGATTTATTTTCTTGAGGGCATTCACAGTAAGTACAAAGAAACACAAGAGAAGCACACAAGATGGACAACCAGTGTGCAAAAGACAACAAACTGTGCTAATACAAAAAAATTAAAAAGAATAATGATAATAAATCTGTAAATAACCAATTGATATCGAGAATATGAGATGAAGAGTCCTCGAAAGTGATTCCATAGGTTGTGGGAACAGATCAGTGTTAGGGTGAGTGAAGTTGAATGAAGTTATCCCTTCTGGTTCAAGAGCTTGATGGCTGTGGGATAATAACTGTTGCTGAACCTGGTGGTGTGATTCCTGAGGCTCCTGTACCTCCTTGCTAATGGCAACAGAGAGAAGAGAGCATGAATGGTAGGGGTCCCTGATGATGGATGCTGCTTTTCTGCAACAGTGCTCCATGTAGATGTGCTCTGTGGTGGGGAGGCCTTTGCCTGTGATGGACTGGGCTGTACGTGTTACTTTCTGCAGGCTTTCCATTCAAAGGCATTGGTGTTTCCATGCCATGGCGTGATGCAACCAGTCAGTATACTCTCTACCACACGTTTACAGAAGTCTGTCAAAGAATTAGGTGACTTGCCGAATCTTTGCAGAATTCTAAAAAGTAGAGGTGCTGCCGTGCTTTCTTTGTAATGGCACTTACGTGTTGAACCCAGGACAGATCCTTTAAAATGATCCTTCATCTTGCTGAGTTTGAGTGAGAAGTTGTTGCTGTGGCACCACTATATCCCTACTATATGCTGATATGTCACCAACTTTGATATGGCTAACGACAGTGGTGTCATCAGCAAATGTAAATATGGCATTGGAGCTGTGCTTGGCCTCACAGTCATAAGTAGGGAGCACAGAGCCCTGAGGTGCACCTGTGCGGATGATGATTGAGGAGGCGAAGTTGTTGCCAATCCAAACTGACAGGTCTGTAAATGAGGAAATCAAGGATCCAGTTGCACAATGAGGTATTGAGGTCTATGTCCTTGAGCTTACTGATGAGTTTTGAGGGGATGATACTATTGAATGCTGAGCTGTAGCAAATGAAGAGCATCTGATGTAAGTCCAGATTGATGGAAGAGCCGGTGAAATAGCATCTGCTGTTGGTCTGTTGTGTCGGTAGGCAAATTGGGGTGGAATTCAAGTTGCTCCTCAGGCAGGACTTGATGTGTTCCATCACCAACCTCTGAAAGCACTTCATCACAGTGGATATAAGTGCTCCTAGATGATAGTCACTGAGGCAAGTTAACACGCTCTTCTTAGGCACCGGTATAATTGAAGTTTGCTTAAAGCAAATAAGTACCTTAGACTGCTAAAGTGAGAGGTTAAAGATATCAGTGTACACTCCAGGCAGTTGATCAGCACAGGTCTTCAGTTCAATGAACATTTGGATGCCAGTTCTTGGATTGCTTTTGTTACAAACCTATCCTTAGTTGTTGATCTTCCTCGGACTCCCTAACACTGTACTTGGCCTGATTGTGGATCTGTCCCCCTCAGCCCATCACTGCCTGATCTTAACCACTATCAAAACTGTTTGCGACCCCAACCACCTCACTCCACACACTGAATAACTGATGGAAACTAACCTATCCTCCTCTGCCCCAAACTGAACTTCAAAGTCTTAACCAGTCTCATGATACCCCAGCCTTCTTCTTGTTCCAGCCTCTCCCCGTTTCAAGGACTTGCATCTCACACCTGTTCTCCCAATAATAAAGCAAGTGAAGGAATTGCCACTGTGCTTATTAAATATGCAAAGCCTGTTGTATTGTGCACAATGCAGTCCAGTATAGCATGAATATGCAGAGATAAGTTGGATGCTGCATCTTTCCTGGCCTGGAAGAGTTGCTTGGCTATAGAATCTTGAACTTTGTAACTTGATCCCTAATGTTAAAAATCCAGCAGGTTACATTATACATGTATGAAATGACTCCTTTGGAGTATTATGTTCACTTCTGGCATTGTACTTCAAGATAGCCACAATGTGAAGATAGAGCTTTCACAAAGTGTATTTAGAGCCAAATTTTAAATAGTATCATACTATAATTGAAATATTGAATTAGCTTATAACCTATGTCCCTCTCATTTCCGATACTCCAACATAATGATAGCAATTAGCTACAGCAAGGTTGTCAAGTTCTGGTAAAGGAGATAGCAGCAGGTTTTAAATGATGATTAAAGTAGTGTTTGCCTGGAAAGCCCAGCTTTGATCTAAACTACGAATGGGTGCTGTCTGGACATATTAAATGGCAGGCACCAGGACCATCACTGATACACGTGAGTGGTGAGATCATGAGTGTGACATCAGGAACAACAATAGACTGCTGGCTGTAGTGGCAGATAAAGGGATTCAGCCCAAAACACTGGCTATCCTTTTTCTACAAATTGCTGCCTGACCTACTGTGTTCCTCCAGCTTCTTGTTTATCGCTCCAGATCCTAGCATCTGCAGTCTTGTGTGCCTCCTTAATATGTAAAGTAAGGGGTTCAATATTTTTGGCTATAAATGTATAGCAGTTACTGGTGCCTTCATTCTAACAATTCAGAATTCATCAAATTGAATACATTTCCAATTAACTGACCTATTACCAAATTTTCAAAAAATGTCAATTCACTGCAGAAAAAGTGAAAAGCTTGGCCAAGGACATGTCTTAAGAGGTCTGTTATTGGAAAAGAGATAGATAGAGAGTTTTCAGGAAAGAATTGAAGCCAGTTGTGCTAAAACAGCAAACAGCATGGTATCATTGGTAAGGGAATTAAAATCAGAAGAGTGCAAAAGACCAAAACTGGAGGATGAAATACATTTAAAAATTTAGTAGAACAGAAAGAGTCACCATGGACAGGAAGAAATGGGCGCTGGAGTGTAGCTGTTTTTTGGGGTCTTGAAAACATGGCTGAAGATTTAAACAAACTATCAAAGTAGAACCACTGAAGGTTAGTGAACGCAGGCCTAATAGCTGGAATTAGAATTAGAATTTTATTTCTTACACCCAACTCACAAAGTGAGGGAGTAAAAATCTTTATGTTGAATCTCTGTCACTATCTACAAGCAATAAGGAAGGGAAATGTGGGAGGATATTGTCCAAGATTGTATACATAATTGTTTTATATACATGTATGTACAGTCAGATATGCAATCAGGTCAATGTGTATTGATCAGTCTGATGGCCTGGTGAAAGAAGCTGTCCCGGAGCCTGTTGGTCCTGGCCTTAATGCTATGGTACAGTTTGCCAGATGGAAGCAGCTGAAACAGTTTGTGGTTGGTGTGGCTGGAGCCCCTGATGATCCTCTGGTCTGTTTTTACACACCTGCTGCTGTAAATGTCCTGACTAGAGGAAAGTTCACGTCCACAGATGCGCTGGGCTGTTGGTACCACTCTCTGTAGTGACCTATGATTGAAGGTAGTGTAGTTCCCATAACAGGCAATGACACAGCCAGTCAGGATGCTCTTGATGGTGCCCCTGTAGAAAGTCCTGAAGATTTGGGGACTCATGCCAAACTTCTTCAGCTATCTCAGGTGAAAGTGGCACTGTTGTGCTTTTTTCACAACACAGATTGTATGTACAGTCCAGGTGAGATCCTCAGTGATGTGTACACTGAGGAACTTGAAGCTACTCACCCTCTCAACCACAGTCCCACTGATGTTATTGCGGGCTAGCCTGTCTCCATTCTTCCTGTAATCCATGATCAACTACTTTGTTTTTTTAACAATGAGGGAGAGGTTATTTTCTTGGCACCACTGTGTCGGGCCGTAGACTTCTCCTCTGTAGGCTGTCTCATCATTGTTGGAAATAAGGCTTACCAATGTTATATCATCTGTGTCAGATTTAGGTAGCAGAGCTCTGAATGAGCACACTATTATAAAATGTAGAAGATAAGTTGTCCTCTTTATTAAAGACAATTCTTCATATTGCATTTAACTCAATGACTTAATGCCAATCTGTTCAAAGAAATGACGAGAACAATTGGATTATTTGGAATCCGTGTGGAGACTGTGGTCATTGAGGTTTTCAGCTGGAGTCACACTGGTATTCATCATACTTGTTATTGTCAGTAGGAGGATACTTGGAATTCCTTAATTGTTACTTTGATTTTGCTTGTTGCTGACAAATATTATTATACCTAGTTTATTGTGCCTGTAAAGTTACTCATGGGATTTCAAATCTTTAATAAATAGAGCAAGAAGCCATCTCCATGTTCTCCATCAAAATCAAGAAAGCTTGCAAACAATAAAGAGAGAACATTTGAGAATTGCTGCTTAAGGCTAGCTAATACTCTCGCGTTTCTTACTCACCACGTATTGAGGGTGAGAGGTGAGGCCTTGGGGTTCTGCGTAAAGGAATATGGCAGATACAGGCATCCTCTTTCTTCATCATCATGCCTGCCTGGCTTTATTTATGTCGACCTGGCACTTGTCTAGGACTTTGGTCATGCAGCTCTGCGGTGCCACGGGTCACTGTTGACACATTAATACCGTTATTTACTCCAGCTTTCCCCAACCCCATCTCTGACTTAAGAGCTGCATGAATTGTTTTACTATGTCATCACCATTCTTTCAGTCTGGCTTTGCAAGCTGTGTTTCAGTGGGAGTTCATTCATGTTCTCACTGGGTATTGGGAAAGACGCTTCTGCAAGGAAAAAATATGATTAGTTCTTACACATTGCTGTAATACTTTGACTGTGATACTTAATAAATTTGTTCAGGGTACATCAAGAGTAATTCTGGCCTGGAGGAAACCCACACAGTCATGGGGAGGATGTACAGACAGTGTTAGAATGGAACCTGGGTTGCTGGTGATTTAATAGTGTTATGCTAACCATTGCACTACCATGATTTGGAGAATTAAATACGTAATAACTTTAAAAGAGCAAAGTCTGTGTTAGTACTGAGGATACAAAAGAGAGTGCCCTGCGAGTTAGCTTGCCTGACTCTAGTGAGGTTAATTAACTGCCCTGATGCTGGGGTATTGGCAAATATGGAGTACCTGGAAGTATTGCTGAAAAGAGTACCCAGAGCCTGCGTCATTGCAGTTTCATTTCCCTGAATGGATTTAGAGATACATCTACAAAGTCAATGTTCTGTTTCTGGGTGTCGTCTTCCACAATGCTAGTGGCTGGTAGAAGTTGTTCCTAGCATAGATGCCCATTAAAAAGAGGAATAAGAGTGAAACATGTAGATAGGTCTTTTGATACTCAGGTAAGGAAGACAAACACTACTTCTTGTCCTTATTGAATCACTCAGGCAGAACTCTCCTACAAAAGTCCACTGTCATTTTATTAGCCTCCAGTTTATTGCACTTATTTCAGATAAGAATTAGGCCTCTTAGTAGGCCAGCGGATCTGTCAAAGAGGTAAGTAGGAAACCCTGTGTAAAGGTCCTGCCTAAATTCTATCAGCATGTTGACTTTGCTACCGGAGGTGAGAGTACATTAGTTTATAGCAGTATTCCTGGAGCTTATAAAGCAGCTCCTTGCACCCCCCCCCCCCCATACCACCACCTTGGATACTCTGACCACTTATCTGTTATGCCGATCCCTGCATACAGGCTACTGATCAAACAAGTCAAACCAGTTCAAAGGGAGATAAGGACTTGACCAGAAGGAGCAACCTCAGCACTGAGGAACTGTTTTGAAAACACGGACTTGACTTGATGGTATGTACTACTACCATCACATTAACAACATGACTGGCTATATAGAGAGGTGCATTGAGGGCATCGCCATTATTAAAGACATCTCTATGAGGTCACATCAGAAACCATGGTAAACAGCAGAGGATCAAGCACTGCTGAGTCATCGGGATGCTGCCTTCAGGTCGGGGGATAAGACAGATCTCACGTCAGCAAGAGCTGCACTTTCCTGTGCCACCAGAAAGGCAAAACAAGATTAATCAATGTAATTTCAGCCATTTCTGTGACACCAGAGACACATGCACGTGTGGCAGGACATTCAGACCATAATTGGCTACAAGTCAACGATAGTGACACCTCTCTTGCTGATAGGCCGAATGTCTTTGAGGCATGGTTTAATGCACAGACTGATGTGCCGGTGAGGAAGACACCCACTTCCCCTAGAGGAGCAGGCATTTTGCCTGGCCATAGCTGATGTGGGGAAGATCCTAGCCAGGGCCAACCCACAGAAAGCTGTGGGCCTGATAACACACCTGAATTGGGGGCTGGGGGCCGGTGCGGTCCAGTTAACGGAGGTCATTGCAGACATCTTTAACATCTCTCTGGAGTAGTCCACTGGCCCCGCAGGTTTCAAGGCAGCCAGAATTATCTTGGTGCCCAAGAGGGCAGAAGTAACCTGCTGAAACAACTACTGTCCAGTGTCACTGACCTCAACAAAAATGAAATACTTTGAACAGCTGGTTAGGGATTGCATTAAACCCCACCTTTATATTGGACACTTTTCGTTTGCTTAACCCTCAAGTTGGTCCACTGAAAATGCCATAGATTCTGCCCTCCAATTCGTCCTGTCCCATATGGAAAAATATGCCTCACTTGCCAAAATGCTGTTATTGATGAGGGCACCGTTTATTGGCCAGCTCTAATTTCCCTTCAGAAGGTGGTGATAAGCTGCCTTCTCAAACTGCTGCTGTATTGTGGGGAGTTCCAGGATTTAGATCCAGCGGTGTTGAAGAGCTGGCAATACATTGTACTTCTGAGACAGAATGGTGTGGATTTCCATGTCTCTGCCACCCTTGCCTTTCTTGCTGCTAGAGGTTGCAGGTTTTAAAGACACTGTTGGAGCAGCCAGGGCATGTGAATGCAGTATATTTTGTAGAAGGTGGGGTGACTAGGGTGTCCAGGGAGGGGTAGCACCTCTGGTGAAGGAGCTTGATATGTCCAATCTGGGGCTGCTCACTCCTTTGGCCCACCTCACCTGTGACTCTAAGTAGTTGTTTGCATGTGACAGCGGCCACATCCCGGTACACCTCTTTGACAGGTGAGCTAAACCAGGTGAGTATAACCGGTGGGCCTCATATCTCGGTGAGAGAGGGACATGCCTATCCTAGCTCTATAGCCAGTAGGATCTATGAACATCAGCCGGCTGTAAAGTGGCATGACTAACTCTCCCTAGTCTCCGTTCATGAAGATTGAGAGGGGCACAAATTCAACTGGGCCTCAGTGGAAGTCCATAAGACCATAAGACCATTTCATCATGGCAGATCTCAGATCCTATTCAACCCCATACATCTGCCCTCTCTCCATGTCCCTTGATGCCCCAGCCATTCAGGAAACTATCAACTTCTGCTTTGAATATACCCATGGACTTGGCCTCTACTGCAGTCTGTGGCAGAGCATTCCACAGAGTCACCATTCTTCAATTAAAAAAATTCCTCCTTACTTCTGTTTTAAAAGGTTGCCCCTCTAGTTCTGGTCAACATTTGGTAGGTTTCAATGAGATCCCCACGCATTCTTCTAAATTCCAGTCAGTATAGGCTCAAAGCTGCCAAATGCTCCTCATATGTTAACCCCTTCATTCCTGGGATCATCCTCATGAAACTCCTATGGACTCTCTCCAGTGACGATACAGTATGTCCTTTCTGAGATATGGGGCCCGAAACTGTTGACAATACTCCAAATGTGGCCTGACTAGTGTCTTATAAAGCTTCAGCAATATCTTCTTGTTTTTGTATTCTATTCCCCTTGAAATAAATGCCAACATTGCATTTACCTTCTTTATTACAGATCTAAGCTATGAATTAACCTTCTGGGAGTCTTGTGCGAGGACTCCAAAGTCCCTTTGCACCTCTGATGTTTGAATTTTCTCCCCATTTAGATAATAATTTGCATTATTGTTCCTTTTATCAAAATGCATTATCATACATTTCCCAACACTGTATTCTATTCGACGGGTCCTACTGAAGGGTCGTGGCCTGAAACATTGATGGTACTTTTTTCCATAGATGCTGCCTGGCCTCTTGAGTTCCTCCAGCATTTTGTGTGTGTTGCTTAGATTTCAGGCATCTGTAGATTTTCTTGACCGTATTCCATCAGCCAATTTTTTGCCCATTCTTCCAGTTTGTCTAAGTCCTGCTGCAATCGCATTGCTTCCTCAGCACTACCTACCCCTCCACCCATATTCATATCATCAGCAAACTTTGCCACAAAGCCATCAATTCCATTATCTAAATCATTGACAAACAATGTGAAAAATAGCAGTCCCAATACTGACCCTCTGAGGAACACCACTAGTCACTGACAGCCAGCCAGAAAAGGCCCCTTTTATTCCCACTTGCTGCCTCCTGCCTGTCAGCCATTCCTCTATCCATGCCAGTATTTTTCCTGTAACACCACAGGATTTTCCCTTGTTAAACAACATGTGAGGTACTTTATCAAATGCCTTCTGAAAATTTAAGTAAATGATATCCACTACCTCTCCTTTGTCCACCCTGCTTGTTACTTCCATGAAGAATTCTAACAGGTTTGTCAGGCAAGATTTCCCTTCGAAGAAACAATGTTGACTTTGACTTATTTTATCATTACTCTCCAAGTATCTCAAAACCTCATCCTTAACAAGATACTTCAACACTTTCTCAGCCACTAAGGTTAGCCTACTGGCCTATAAATTTCTCTCTTTTGTCTTCCTCCCTTCCTAAAGAGTGGTGTGACATTTACAATTTTCCAGTCCTCAGGGACTATGCCAGAATCAAGGGATTCTTGAAAGATCACAATCGATGCATCTGTTATCCCTTCAGCAAGCTCTTTCAAGACTCTGGGATGTAGTCCATCTGGTCCAGTTGACTCATCCACCTTAAGACCTTTCAGTTTGCCTGGCACTATTTCCTTTGTTTAGCAATGGCACTCACTCCTGCTTCCTGACACTCACGGACCTCTGGCACACTGCTAGTGTCTTCCGCGGTGAAGAATGATACAAAGTACCCATTAAGGTCATCTGCCATTTCTTTGTGCCTTATGACTATCTCATCAGCATCATTTTCCAATGGTCTAATATCATTCCTCACCTCCATTTTATTCTTTATGTCAGGGGTCCCTAACCTTTCTAATGCCATGGACCCCTACCATTAACTGAGGGGTCTGTGAACCCTAGGTTGGGAACCCCTGCTTTATATAACTGAAAGATCTTTTAGTATCTTGCTTTATATTATCAGCTAGTTTGCCCTAATATTCCGTCTTTTCCCTTCTTAAATCTTTTTTCGTTGCCTTTTGTTGGATTTTAAAAGCTTCCCAATCATCCAACTTCCCACTCACTTTTGCTACATTATATACCCTTTCCTTGGCTTTTATGCAGACCTTAACTTCCCTTGTCAGCCACTGTTGCCTAGCCCTATCATTTGAGAACCTCGTCTTATCTGAGACATACCTACCCTGCGCCTTGTGAACTATTCCCTGAAACTTCAACCACCTTAGCTCTGCCGTCATCTCCACCAGCATCCCCCTCTAATCCACCTGGGCTAGCTCCTCTGTCATGCCTCTATAATTCCCTTTATTCCATTGCAATACTGATACATGTGACTTATGCTTCTCCCTCTCAAATTGCAGTATGAATTCAATCATTTTATGATCAGTGCCTCATAAGGTTTCCTTTACGTTAAGTTGACTAATAAAATCTGGGTAATTGCACAACACCCAATCAAAAATAGCCTTTCCCCTAGTAGGCTCGAATACAAGGTGCCAAAAAAGCCAAATCATAGGCATTTCTCAAATTCCCTCTCTCGCAATCTGACACCAGCCTGATTTTTCCAATCCCCGTGCATATTGAAACCCCCCCAATACAATTGTGACATTTCCCTTATTACATGCCTTTTTCATTGGCTTTGCAATATCTACCCCACATCTTGGCTACTATTTGGAGGCCTCTATATAATTCACATAATGGTTTTTTTACCTTTGCAGTTTCTGAAATCCACCCACAAAGATTCAACATTCTCTGACCCTATGTCACCTCTTTCGAAAGATGTAATTCCATCTCTTACCAATAAAGCTACACTTCCACCTGTGCCTTCCTGCCTGTCCTTTCATGCAAAGTATATCCTTTGATTTTAAGCTCCCACCTATGACTTTCTTTCAGCCCGAACTCAGTGACGCCCTCAACGTCATACCGACAAATTTCTAATTGTACCATGAGTTTGCCCATCTTATTCTGAATGCTACATGCATTTAAATACAGCACCTTCAGTCCTGCATTCTATGCCCTTATGAATTTTGCCTCTGTGGTACAATTTAACTCTTTGCTCTCTCTGCATTTGTCCCCAGTCATTGGCTTGTCCTTTCTTACATTCATATTACATATTACATCATTTACTTGAAATCCTGCTGGCACAGCTCAGCTCTATCATACTGGGTCCCATCCCCCTGTTATATTAGTTTAAACCACTCCCAACTGGTCTGGTAAACCTGCCCACAAGGATATTGGTCCCCCTTGGAATCAAATGCAACCTGTCCCTTTTGTACAGGTCACACCTGCCCCAGAAGAGGTCTCAATGATCCAGAAATCTGAATCCCTGCCCCCTGCTCCAATTCTTCAACCACACATTTATCAACCTCCTCATTTTATTCCTGTCCTCACTGTCACGTGGCACAGGCAGCAATCCAGAGATTACTCCCCTTGAGGTCCTACTTCTCAGCTTGCTTCCTAAGCCGCTTCATTCTGTTTTCAGGACGTCCTACCTTTTTATACCTATGCTGTTGGTACCAGTATGTTCCATGACTTCTGGCTGCTCACCCTCCCTTTTCGTTCTGAAACATCACAGACCCTGACACCTGGGAGGCAAACTACCATCCATGTTTCCTTTTCACGTCTACATAATCACCTATCTGTCTTCCTAACTATAGAGTTCCCTATTACTGCTACCATCCTCTTCTGTTTCCTGCCCTTCTGAGCCACAGGGCCAGAGCGCAGCCACTGTTGCTTCCCCCAGGTAGGCCCCCCACCAACAGTACTCAAATTGGAGTACTTATTGTTGAAGGGGACGACCACAGGGATGCTCTTCACTGTCTGTTGTTCTCTCTTCCCTCTCTTGATAATCACCCATTTATCTGTCTCCTATTGGCCTGGGGTGACTACCTCCCTTTTGCTCCTGTCTATCACCACTTCACTTTCCCCACCACCTCTCGATGCACCTGGTGCAGGTGTGGCCGTCGTGGAGGCTGCTAGTCTCCTGGAAATCCCACATCTGACACCAAGAACAGAACACCAGCTCTGCAGACATAAATTCTGTTCTCTCAACTGTTAATTCAGAAAATGAAATAAGAAATAAGGAATGAACTTACCTACTTACCTAACCTCAACCTGTTCTCGCGGAAGCCACTTTGTTAGTCGGTACCTCTCCTTTATAAAAACTGGTTTTTTAAAGCTCTTCATCAGACCTGCGCGGGAATGCTTCTATTGCAGCTGAGCGGTACTGCAGTCGAAGATCATGGCACAAGAAGACGTGACTCCAATTAAAATCATGATGCATGAAAACATGCAGCATGCATGGGAATCCCTGTGGGCATGGTTTTCCATGAACAATCCTATAAACAAACACGTAGACCTCGATCCTATATATGAGCCAAAGAGGGTAAAATTCCAGACCACAACACACGAAGTTCACCACATACCAATCAGCAACAAGATTTCCATCAGACCATGAGACATAGGAGCAGGATTAGGCCATTTGGCCCACAGTGTGTCTGTTCCACCGTTCAATCAAAGGTTCAAAGGTTTCAAATGTTTCAAAGGTACATTTAATATCAGAGAAATGTATGCAATATACATCCTGAAATGCTTTTTCTTCGCAACCATCCATGAAAACAGAGTGCCCCCAAAGAATGGATGACAGTTAAATGTTAGAACCCCAAAGTCTCCCCATCTCCCTTCTCTCCCGTGTGAAAGTGGCAGCAAGCAACAATCCCTCCTCCCCCCACCAGCAAAAAAAAGCATCGACACCCGCCACCAAGCACTCAAGTGTGACCAAGGCAGCAGCAAAGACACAGACTTGCATACTCCAAAGACCACATTTGTTCACCTGACATTCGACATACTAGACTCTCTCTCTCTCTCTCCCTAATAAAGGAGAAAGTGATGTTTCCATTTCGGAACGAGAGGGTAGACATAACAAACAACTCACTGGTTTACGACGGTAAAAGTCTGTTGCATCACTTTTTCTGAGCTCTGTGCCCAAAGATCTCTGGGCTTAGATCTTCCATCTCCCACGACACCCTGGTCTTCTGCTCGGACATCGACCTCTAATCTCCCATCTCCAGAACCACGAAAACTTGGTCCTCCGAAGGTGAGCAGAGCTCTTAGGCCGAACCCTTGGCATGCCGAATAATGGCCAGTGTGAAACCCCGAGAGCAGGTCCCATTCTCGCAAAGAACCATAGTCAGCATGTAACTCCAGGTCGTGGTCTTCAAAAGTACCCTGAAAGTGAAAAATAGAGATACTGTAATAAAGATGGAAATAGAGCTGTTTTCAAAGATGCAAGTAAAGGAGTCATCGTTATGGAGTCATGGCTAATCCTTTTTTTCCTCCTCCTCAACCTCATTTCCTGGTCTTCTCCCTGTAACCTTTGGTACCATGTCCAATCGAGAACTTATCAATCTCTGCCTTAAATACACCCAACAACCTAGCCTCCACAGCTGCACATGGCAGCAAATTCCACAAAATCACCACCCTCTGGCTAAAGAAATTTCTTTGTTTCTCCGGTTTGAATGACACCCCTCTATCCTGAGGCTTTGCCCTCTTGTCCTAGATTCTCCCGCCATGGGAAACATTCTTCCCACATCTACTCTGTTTAGGCCTTTAAACTTTTGAAAGGTTTCAATGAGATCCACCCCCCCATCCTTCTGAATTCCCTCCCCACATCAAATTGCATTTTTGAAATGGTGACCAATTAGCCGATTGATAAGTCTATAAAATTTAAGCATTCAGAGGACCCCACAATCAACAGCACACTGATGTTGTCTCCTCATATGGCCATTAAATACTTGCAAGTAAATTGCCAAGAATGGAGACCAACTTAGCCGAAGTGCAATAAATCTAACTTTAACCAGAACAAAGTCCCTGGGAGGGAGGAGAAGATGACAGCACGACAGCAGCACGCGTGGACACTTCGGTGATGAAAATCTGTTATTTGTCAAGTTAGGGGACCGTGCACAATCCTGATTTGATGGAGACAGACGTGAGAGCACAGCGGAACATCTGGAAAACTTCTTAAATGACTGCTTCGCTGCCGCTGCTACTGTGTGGTAATCGGAATCTCCGGAGCTGAAGGCCCTGAAATCCTCAGCTTTGCGTGTTTCAGTGGCTGGGGAGAGGTTGAAGGCGCTCGGCAGAGGATGGCACTCGGGAGGCTGTATTGGAGAGGCTGCTTGGAAGCTCAGAGTTTTCGGACGGATGGACTCAGGGTCGGCTGTGGTCGGCTGCTTCCAAGGTATCGGCAAGTTGACAGTGCCTAGAGGTTTATGGCAGGGGTTTCTCCCTTTTGCCGCCTGCTATCGGGGACTCAGGAATCGATCAACTCGGGACTGCAGAACTTTTTTTTACTGTGCCTATGGTCTGTTCTTTATCAAATTATGGTATTGCTTTGCACTGCTGTAACTATATGTTATAATGATTTGGTTTTGTCAGTGTTAGTCTTTGGTCTGTCTCGTTTTCTGTGATATCACACCAGAGAAACATTGTATCATTTCTTAATGCATGTATGCATTTCTAAATGACAATAAAAGAGGACTGAGTGTTCTCATAATCTAAAAAAAAGTCCAGCTTTGGGGATCTCAGAGTGGCTTAGGAGGAATTTACTGAGTGGGAATCACAACATGTGAACATGATCAGATTTTAATGGAACATGAGGCGCAGTATGCTGATAAGTGGAGGATCAAGAAATGTCACCACTTCCGATGAAGTGGCAGTAGAGGAGGCCAAGGACCAACATGTCAGAATGGGAATGGGGATTGGAATAAAAGTGGTTGGCCACCAGGATCTGCCTGCAGGGGTAAGTGCCAGGAGAGAGATTAGTGAGGAGGTAAATATGGACAAGGGAAGGACGGACCTATTCCCATTCCCATTCCGACATGTCAGTTCATAGCCTCCTCTACTGCCATGATGAAGGAACAACAGGGACCTTCAATAAGACAGAAGTGCTGCTAAATAACTCTGTACAGAAATGAAGCTTGAGAAGATTGTGCACATATTAAATCATAGGTTTGGATTCACTTGAGCAGATCTATTGTATACACTGCTATAGACACAATCATTGACTATCAATATCCCAGCTAGAATGTTGAGAACATGTTTTTAGCACCAACTGCACCAAGGCTATACTGCCATTGTGATGGTATAATAATAATAATAATAATAAAATACTACTACTACTAATAATAAAAATAAATACTTCAGTTTGAACAGAGCACAACTGCGCAAACACGTGGAAATCAGCCACTGAGAACAGCGAGAAGAGTTTAAAGAAGACAGATTTCAACAGCGAGCGTCAGAGAAGTGGGCAACAGAGTAGAGGGAGACAGAGTAGGAAGGTTTTGGCTCAACGGAGCTTCGGCGATACTGGGTCGAAGTGAGGTAGGTTATCTGCGTACAATACAGGCAGAAAGTATGTGTGTGAGGCCAGTTTTCTGTGGTCAGTGTCCGATTTGGGAGGTCCAAGAGACTCCCAGCCTCCCGGACGGCCACATCTGCACCAGGTGCGTTGAGCTGCAGCTCCTTAGGGACCGGGTTAGGGAACTGGAGATGCAGCTCGATGATCTTCGTCTGGTCGGGGAAGTGAGGAGGTGATAGAGAGGAGCTATAGGCAAGTAGTCACACCGGGGCCTGGGGAGACGGAAAAGCGAGTAACAGTCACGAAGGGAAGAGCAGGAATCAGAGGCTAGAGAGCATCCCTGTGGCTGTACCCCTTGACAGTAAGTATTCCTGTTTGAGCACTGTTGGGGGAGACAGCCTACCTGGGGGCAGCAACAGTGGCTGTGCCTCTAGCGCAGAGTCTGGCCCTGTGGCTCAGAAGGGTAGGGAAAGGAAGAGGATGGCAGCAGTGATAGGAGACTCTATAGTTAGGGGATAAGGCAAGCTATTCTGTGGACACAGGAAAGAAATGCAGATGGTAGTTTGCCTCCCGGGTGCCAGGGTCTAGGATGTTTCTGATCGCATCCATGATATTTTGAAGTGGGAAGGAGAACAGCCAGAGGTCGTGGTACATATTGGTACCAACGACATAGGCAGGAAAAGGGAGGAGGTCCTGAAAGCAGACTACAGGGAGTTAGGAAGGAAGTTGAGAAGCGGGACCACAAAGGTAGTTATCTCGGGATTACTGCCTGTGCCACATGACAGTGAGTATAGGAATAGAATGAGGTGGAGGATAAATGTGTGGCTGAGGGATTGGAGCAGGGGACAGGGATTCAGATTTCTGGATCACTGGGACCTCTTTTGGGGCAGGTGTGACCTGTACAAAAAGGATGGGTTGCACTTGAATCCCAGGGGGACCAATATCCTGGTGGGGAGATTTGCTAAGGCTATTGGGGAGAGTTTAAACTGGAACTTCTGGGGAATGGGAACCGAACTGATGTGACGGAGGAAAGGGAGGTTGGCTCACAAATAGAGAAAGCTTGGAGACGTGCAAACGGAAGGATAAGCAAGTGATAGAGAAGGGACACGCTCAGACTGAAGGTTCGAGATGTGTCTATTTTAATGCGAGGAGGAGTATTATGAAAAAAGTGGATGAGCTTAAAGCATGGATCAGCACTTGGAGCTATGATGTTGTGGCCATTACAGAGACTCGGATGGTGCAGGGGCAGGAATGGCTACTTCAAGTACTGGGCTTTAGATGTTTCAGAAAGGACAGGGAGGGAGGCAGGAGAGGTGGGGGTGTGGCACTGTTGATCAGGGATAGTGTCATGGCTGCAGAAAAGGAGGAAGTCTCTGTGGGTGGAAGTTAGGAATAGGAAGGGGTCAATAACTCTACTAGGTGTTTTTATAGACCACCCAATAGTAACAGGGACATCGAGGAGCAGATAGGGAGACAGATTGTGCAAAGGTGTAATAATAACAGGGTTGCTGTGGTGGAAAATTTTAATTTCCCAAATACTGATTGGCATCTCCCTAGAGTGAGGGGTTTAGATGGGGTGGAGTTTGTTAGGTGTGTTCAGGAAGGTTTCTTGACACAATATGTAGATAAGCCTACAAGAGGAGAGGCTGTACTTGATCTGGTATTGGGAAATGAACCTGGTCAGGTGTCAGGTCTCTCAATGGGAGAGCATCCTGGAGATAGTGATCACAATTCTGTCTCCTTTGCCATAACATTGGAGAGAGATAGGAACAGACAAGTTAGGGAAACGTTTAATTGGAGTAAGGGGAAATATGAGGTTATCAGGCAGAAAATTGGAAGCACAAATTGGAAACAGATGTTCTCAGGGAAACGTATGGAAGAAATGTGGCAAATGTTCAGGGGATATTTGCGTGGTGTTCTGCATAGGTACGTTCCAATGAGACAGGGAAAGGATGGTAGAGTACAGGAACTGTGGTGTACAAAGGCTGTTGTAAATCTAGTCAAGAAGAAAAGAAGAGCTTACGAAAAGTTCAAAAGCTAGGTAATGATGGAGATCTAGAAGATTATAAGGCTAGCAGGAAGGAGCTTAAGAATGAAATTAGGAGAGCCAGAAGGGGCCATGAGAAGGCCTTGATAGACAGGATTAAGGAAAACCCCAAGGCATTCTGCAGGTATGTGAAGAGCAAGAGGATAAGATGTGAGAGAATAGGACCAATCAAGTGTGACAGTGGAAAAGTGTGTATGGAACCAGAGCAGATAGCAGAGGTACTTAATGAATACTCTGCTTCAGTATTCACTACAGAAAAGGATCTTGGCGATTGTAAGGATGACTTGCAGTGGACTGAAGAGCTTGAGCATGTAGCTATTAAGGAAGAGGATGTGCTGATGTGCTGGAGCTTTTGGAAAGCATCAAGTTGGATAAGTCACTGGAACTGGACGGGATGTACCCCAGGTTACTGTGGGAAGCGAGGGAGGAGATTACTGAATCTCTGGTGATGATCTTTGCATCATCAATGAGGACAGGAGAGGTTCCAGAGGATTAGAGGGCTGTGGATGTTTTTCCCTCATTCAAAAAAGGGAGTAGAGATAGCCCAGGAAATTATAGGCCAATGAGTCTTACTTCAGTTCTTGGTAAGTTGATGGAGAAGATCCTAAGAGGCAGGATTTATGAACATTTGGAGAGGCATAGTATGCTTAGGAATAGTCAGCATGGCTTTGTCAAAGGCCATATGAGCCTGATTGAATTTTTTGTGGATGTGACTAAATACATTGATGAAGGTAGAGTGCTAGATATGGTGTATATGGATTTCAGCAAGGCATTTGATAAGGTACACCATGAAAGACTTATTGACAAAGTAAGGAGGCATGGGATCTAAGGGGACATTGCTTTGTGGATCCAGAACGGGTTTGCCCACAGAAGGCAAAGAGTGGTTGTAGATGGGTCATATTCTGCATGGAGGTCGGTGACCAGTGGTGTGCCTCAGGGATCTGTTCTGGGACCCTTACTCTTCCTGATGTTTATAAATGACCTGGATGAGGAAGTGGAGGGATGGGTTAGTAAATTTGCTGATGACTCAAAGGCTGGGGGTGTTGTGGATAGTGTGGAAGGCTGTCAGAGGTTACAGTGGGTCATTGATAGGATGCAAAACTGGGCTGAGAAGTGGTAGATGGAATTCAAACCAGATAAGTGTGAGGTGGTTCATTTTGGTAGGTCAACTATGACGGCAGAATATAGCATTAATTGTAAGACTCTTGGCAGTGTGGAAGATCAGAGTGATCTCGGGGACTGAGTCCATAGGACACTCAAAGCTGCTATGCAGGTTGACTCTATGCTTAAGAAGGCATACAGTGCATTGGCCTTCATCAACTGTTGGATTGAGTTTACGTGCCGAGAAGTAATGTTGCAGCTATATAGGACCCTGGAAGGACCCCACTTGGAGTACTGTGCTCAATTCTGGTCGCCTCACTACAGGAAGAACATGGAAAGCATAGAAAGGGTGCACAGGAGATTTACAAGGATGTTGCCTGGATTGGGGAGCATGCCTTATGAGAATAGATTGAGTAAGCTCGGCCTTTTCTCCTTGGAGTGACAGAGGATGAGAGGTGACTTGATAGATGTGTACAAGATAATGAGAGGCATTGATCGTGTGGATTTTGTTAAGTTTATCAAGGATCAGATTGATTTCTTCTTTTCAACTAATATTATGGAAGAAATTTCCAGTGGGACAATATGGGACACTTTTAAAGCATATATCCGTGGACAGATTATTTCTTATTCTGTTGGTTTGAAAAATATGAAACACTTCTGTTGGTTGATAAGATTGAGGAAATTGATAAGAAATATTCCATTGCTCCTAGTAAGGAGCTTTATAAACAGAGAGTCGAACTTCAAATGGAACATAGCTTATTACTAACATCCCCGATTGAAAATCAACTAATGAAAACCAGAAGTGAGTTTTATATACTTAGTGATAAATCAGGTAAATTATTAACTAATCAATTGAAAACTGCTTCGGTTAAAGGTCAAATTATCAAGATTCGTAAACATGATGATACCTTGACATTTGATCATGATGAGATAAACAAATCTTTTCAAGAATTTTATACTTCTTTATACCACTCTGAATTTCCTCATGATCCCAATACTATGCATGACTTTTTAAGGAAATTGAACTTTCCGAAATTATCACCCGAAGACCATTTAACATTAGAAACTCCAATTACGGATGAAGAAATTAAAGGTGTTATTTCCTCAATGAACTCTGGCAAAGCACCTGGTCCAGATGGCTATACAGTAGAATTCTTTAAGTTTTTTTCTTTTACTCTTTCTCCTTGATTGTGTAGAGTTTTTAAAGAAGCAATTAGATTCGGTAAATTACCACAATCATTTTACGGAGCTTCTATTTCTTTAATTCTAAAAAAAAAGATCCTGCTGATTATGCATCATATAGACGGATATCCCTGCTGAATGTAGATTCTACGATTTTTTTCTAAAATATTAACAACTAGGTTAGAGAAGGTATTGCCCCAAATTATCTCTGTGGACCAAACTGGATTTATTAAAAATCGTTATTCATCTTTTAATATTAGGAGATTAGTGAATATTGTTTATACTCCTTCACTTAGTACTCCAGAATGTGTCATTTCATTCGATGCTGAGAAAGCTTTTGACAGAGTTGAATGGCCATATTAATTTAGTGTGCTTGAGAAATTTAATTTTAGTCCGATATTTATATCTTGGATTAAATTGATATATCATACCTCTGCAGCTTTGGTTTTTACTAAAAATCAAAGATCTCCCCCTTTTCACTTATTTTGGGGTACTAGGCAGGGATGTCCTCATAGTCCATTACTATTTGATATTGCTCTAGAACCTTTAGCAATTGCTTTTCAAGATTCACCTAATATCCTTGGTATTACCTGTGGGAATGAGATACATAAGCTATCATCATATGCAGGCGATTTGTTATTATATATTTCTAATCCTGAGAAATCCATTCCCGCAGTTTTATCCCTGTTGGCTCAGTTTAGTAACTTTTCTGGTTATAAATTGAACCTTAATAAGAGTGAACTTTTTCCGCTAAATATGCAGGTTCCAATTTATGGATGTTCACCATTTAGATTAGTTACCGACTATTTTACTTACTTAGGGGTTAAAATTACAAAAAAAACACAAGAATCTATTTAAGGCTAATTTTTTGACTTTTAATTGATCAGATTGAACATCTGTTTACTAAATGGTCACCAATGTCGCTGTCATTGATGGGTCAGATCAATGCTATCAAGATGATTATTTTACCTAAATTCTTATATTTATTTCAAGCGGTGCCGATTTTTACTCCGAAATCCTTTTTTGATAATGTTGATTCTAAAATTTCTTCATATATATGGCAGAATAATAATTCTAGGTTAGGTAAAAGATATTTACAGAAATCAAAAAAGGAGGGTGGTCTGGAATTGCCGAATTTTAGATTTTACAATTGGGCAATTAATATTTGATATTTAAAAATTTGGACATGGGACTTGGACATAGTTTCAAGTACACATTGGGTGAATCTTGAATGTAAATCTGTACAAGGGTTTTCACTGGGTTCTATGTGCTGGGCACGTGGCCAAGTAGTTAAGGCGTTCGTCTACTGATCTGAAGGTCGCTAGTTCGAGCCTCAGCTGTGGCAGCATGTTTGTGTCCTTGAGCAAGGCACTTAACCACACATTGCTCTAGTGTCTGTGCGAGGAGTGGCTCCCCACACAGACTTCCAATCTGTGCCTTGTAAGGCATGAAAATGCCCGACGCAGGCCTCTCATGGTCTGAGTCGACGTTTCCTCCCTCCCTATCTTAGGGACTTCGCTTCCCTTTGCTCTTTCTAAATTGCATAAACAAACTATTATCCAATAGTTAAATATACTTTACGAATATGGTTTCAATTTCAAAAATTTTTAGGGTTGAATCAATTTATTCTATATCTAATATTTTTTTCAACCCTCTATTTTGGATCAAGCCTATCTGGCTTGGAAATCCAAAGGTATATTACAATTTTGTGATCTATTTTTGGATAATTGTTTCGTGTCCTTTGAACAATTATCTAATAAATATGATTTGCCTAGATTAACATATTGGAATGAGAATGTGATGTGGAATTAAAATGTCTGGCCATATCGGAATAGCAATGGGAATCCATGGCCTCCTCTACTGTCGAGATGAAGCCGCACTCAGGTTGGAGGAACAACACCTTATGTTCCGTCTGGGTAGCCTCCGACCTGATGGCATGAACATTGTTCTCTCTAACTTCTGTTAATGCCCCTCCTCCCCTTCTTAACCCATCCCTAATTTATTATTTTTTCTCTCTCTTTCCCTCTCACAATATCGCCTTGCCTGTTCTCCATCTTCCTCTGGTGCTCCCCTTCCCCTTTCTTTCTTCCAAGGCCTTCCGTCCCATGATACTCTCCCTTCTCCAGCCTTGTATCCCTTTTGCCAATTAACTTCCCAGCTCTTGGCTTCATCCATCCCGCTCCTGTCATCTCCTATCGTTTTGGGTCTCCCCCCTCCTCCTCCCACTTTCAAATCTCTTACTATCTCTTTTTTTCCATTAGTCCTGAGGAAGGGTCTCGACCCGAAACGTCGACTGCACGTCTTTCTATGGATGCTGCTTGGCCTGTTGCGTTCCATTAGCATTTTGTGTGTGTTCCCTGAATTTCCAGCATCTGCAGATTTTCTCATGTTGTAAAGCTAATTTCTTTGAGTACATAAACCTTTCAAACTATAAACAGATCAGTTATTGATATGCTAAATCAGCCTTTCTCAATTTTTTTGCCCTGGAGGAACTCTTGAAATAATTTTCAGGTCTCAGGAACCCCTGCGTAAAAATTATTATATGTACAGCTCATGGTACGTTAGTGTGATCAGTAAGTTGTGGATATAATAATCCAAAAATAATAGTCAATGCTTTTTTTGAGTAGAGAATGAATTTTTAGCTAACTTTTCTTGGAAAATAATAGTTAAGCTTAGCTTACCTTTCTTGAAATTAATCTCTTTCTTTCCTTTTCATTAATTTTAAAAACTCATAAGACAATATATAAATTTCTCTTAAATAACTGGCATTATTAGGTTCTCACCAATTGTGTGACTTTTCCTTTTCTGGGTAATAAGTTCTGCTACTAAATAATTTGCTTCCTGAAGCTTTTTACTGACTGTGACTTTATCAACAATAGCTTTACTCTGCTTGTTTTGAGATTCTAATAGCCACTTAAAATAATCAGCATTTTATGTGTTACATAGCTGTGATTTGTAGTTAAGTGTCTTTTCAATTTTGCTGGAGCTATTGCTGCAGTTGAGGGTTGTTTGCCACAGACTAGGCACAATGGAATAGGGCAACTTGGATCACCAGTCCGTGTAAATCCTATTGATAAATAGCTTTCATTGTAAAGACGGACTTTTTTTTGTGTCTGTTGTTGCACTAGTGCAGTGACCATCAGACATGTTTGTAAAACACAAGCTGTAATAAAATATAAAAAAAGAACTGTATCATAAATAACTAAAAGAGAAAACCACAAAAATATGAAAATTTCACAGTGCAATTCACTTCAAACCCATACAATCCACCGTTTGCAACGTTTACAACAACAGCAAAGTGGCAGGTCAGCAGTTGAGTCACAGTACATAAAAATTCTTTCTTTAGAATGAAAATCTCCCTCCAATTTTCTTCTACATCAGTAGAGTTTGCTTGCTGCCATAAGTCTGTCTGTGGCATGTAAGGGGAAGTTGAGGGAGGTAATTTGGGAAGGAGAGGCTGACATTACAGCCAAGTTAGGTGAGTAGATTCAGTGCTTGGAAAATGCACTTCATGGTCCTCATCAGCCTACCATCTTCTCCTCTGTGCAATGCAGCACTCACCAATTATCAACGACCTCCCCTATCTTGCGTAAAAAACTGAGATTGGACTCAACCAAATAAACACAGTCCTGCTCCACACTGCCACACTGGTCTGAGAGACCTCTAATGAAATTGCTAACTGGCTGCTCAGTCAATGCCCACCACTGTGAGCACTGACACAGCGCATCACGCAAAATTAAAAAGCAATATTTATTTTTTTAAATCATGATCTCTGGCCGAATCCCTAGTGACCTCTCACAGAACCCTAGGGTTCCACAGAACCCCAGTTGAGAAACCCTGTGCTAAATGACATCATTCATCTGTTCTACGAGCTTCCTTAAGAGTCTTCCTACAAGCAACTTAAGAGTCAGCTTGTCTGTTTGAAATAACCCAAATTAAAAACCCATTGTCTTATACTCTACTCTTGAGCAATAATAAGTCAGTTGCTGTGACTATATACAGACAATCTTCAAAATTCAGAGCCTATTTGCAAAGCTGTTCTACAAAGAGTGCTTTACATTCATGCTTTAAGAACTGAGGACCAGACAGGCACAACACCTTTAAGAACGCTCATTACCATGGCTGAGAGCGAGGCAGGAAGAGGGAACTCTAAGCCAGGCTGAAACACAGAAGGACGAGGCCTCCTCTACCAGCATCTTGTTGGCAAATGTGCAGTCACTGGAGAACAAAATTTGAGGACCTGAGGCCAGGACTGCAGGTATTGGAAACAACTGGGAGACTGCTCAATTCAATACTTTATTGAAACGTGGCTTTCTCTGGGCACACCAGAAACAGTGATCAGACCAGAAGGATTCTCGATCTGCAGAATGGACCCAGTTGCTCATTTGGGAAAGACAAAAGGAGGCGATGTGTGCTTTATGATAAACTCTCGTCAGTGCTCCGTCTTGTCGAATTCATGTCCCTCAATTTGGAACATCAAACGGTCAAATACCATCTGTTCTACTTACCTAGGGAGCTCTCCTCTGTAATCCTGACTGCAGTTTACATACCACCAATGGCTGGCTGTAATCAAGCGACACTGCATGATGCCATCTCCAAACAAGAAACAGCCCATCCCGATGCATTTCAAATAATAGTCAGAGGCTTCAACCAGGATTGTTTCATGAAAACCCTGCCTAGTTACCATCAGTATATAACCTGTAGCATAGAGGTCCCAACATACTAGACCACTGTTATACTAAGATAAGGAACACCTACCGCTCCTTCCCCAGTCCATATTTTGGTAAATCAGATCACTTGGCTGTCCTTCTACCTGTATACCCAGAGGCTAAAGAGGAAAACTCCAGAGATTAGAACAATGAAGAGGTGGTCGCGGGAGTCAAGGAGTGGTTAAGGGATTGCTTTAAGTCAGTTCACTGGGCCGTATTCAAGCACTCTTCTGGGGATCTGAATGAATACATCATGTTTGTAATGAACCTTATTGAAACAGCCGTAGGCGAGTGTGTCCCCACGAAATCATTCAGAGACTTCCCCCATCAGAAGCACTGGATGAGCCATGAGGACTGAGGTCTGCTGAGGCCAGAGCAGAGGAATTCAAGTCTGGAAACCAATAAAGCTACAAGAGGTCCAGGTACAATCTCTGGAAAGCCATCTCCCGGACAAAGGCAGATTGAAAATCTGGCTGAGTAGTGTCATAACAACAACCTCTCACTCAATGTCAGCAAGACCAAAGATTATAGACTTCAGGAGAGGGAAACCAGAGTTCCATGAACCAGTCTTTATTGGAGGATCAGAGGTGGAGTGGGTTAGCAACTTTAAATTCCTAGCTGCTGCTATTTCGAAGGACCTGTCCTGGACCCAGGCCTTAATTGCAATTATGAAGAAAGCACATCAGAGCCTCTACTTCATTAGGATTTTGCAGGGATTTCACATGACATCTAAGACTTTGATAAACATCTATAGATATGCAATGGAGAGTATATTGACTGGCTGCATTATGGCCTGGTAAGGAAACACCAATGCCCTTGAATGGAAAATCCTACAAAGAGTAATAAATTCAGCCCAGACCATCATTGGTTAAGCCCTCCCAACCATTGAGCACATCTACTTGAAACACTGTCAAAGGAAAGCAATATCCATCATCAGGGACCCCCACCACTCAGGACATGCTCTCATCTAGCTGTGGCCAAAAAGAAGAAGGTACAAGAGTCTCAGGACTCGCAATACCAGGTTCAAGAACAGTTACTGCCACTCAACTCTCAGGCTCTTGAACGAAAGGGGATAACGTCCCTCAGCTTCACTTGCCCCATATTTGAAATGTTCCCATAACTAATGGACTCACTTTCAAGGAATCTTTACGTCGTATACTCATTATTTATTGCAATTTATTTATATTTACATTTGCACAGTTTGTTGCCTTTGGCAATTCTATTTGAATGCCCTAGCTGGGTGGTCTTTCACTGATTCTGATATAGTTACTATCTGTAGATTTGTTGAATATGCCCACAAGAAAATGAATCTCAGGTTTGTATATGGTGACATATGTACTTTGATAATAACGTCTACTTTGAACTCTGAACTTTGAACTTCCACTTACAACCAGAAGTTAAACAAACTGTTTGTTGGAAGTTTACTTACAACTGTTTGATCTTACAGAATGCAATGATTAGAAAGCAAGATTAACAAACAACCAGGAAAGTGAAAGAGGTCTACCGGGCAAGAAGTGAAAATCCATCACAATACCAAATGCTGTAACTTCCATTTATATAGTATATATAGTATATAGAATGTATTCATCCAGAATTATCATGCAACCAGTAACAATTTCTAAAAATGATAGGCAATTTCATATTTATAATCAAAATGCGAGCTTAGTGTGAATAGACATTTTAGCTTTATTGATGTTTGTACATAGGACCAGCGCAGTTATAGACATCAGCAGCAACAGTCTCTTTGAAGATTTGGTATCAAGATGGTGCATACACTCATTTATTTGATTTATTTTTACTGTACTTTAATGCTCTTTATCTATAAAATATAGAAGTAAAAAATAAAATATTGACATATAGTTTGGCAATTCTTTTGTAAAGTTGATGCATTGAATAGTAGTGTGTGATGTACAGTATTTTTTTCTGAAAAATTCTCATGTAACTGCTTTCCTTATTCCTCAAGGAAGTAGATGGCTGACTGTACAAAGTAATGGGGCAATCCATTTTAGATTACTAGTATAGTGTTGGATCACTTAATAACGCTGCAATCCACATTGGACTATGTTATATCCAGAGTCATTTAGTGTATATCAGTGACTAAGTCAAAAGGCAGTTTGTGATTTTTTTCATAGATGTACAATCTTCTCCTGTAGAAATCCTGGTTTATATCACAGAAAGTGTAACTGCCTAGCTTCAAGAGGAAAAAAGATAAGTTGTTGAATTAGAGGTTTCCAGAGGTATGTTTTACTCCAGAGCAGTGGCTATGCAAAGGCATTCCCCATTAATAATACGGTGACCAGATGCTTCAAAGTCTCAGGATGAGACCACATTAAAGATAGCCATCAACTTCCTCTTTCATATTTTCCAATGAAACTGAAGGAGGCCATTTGACCCATTAATTTTTAGCTGCCTCTCCAAGCAATCCTACCAAACTCATTCCCCTCAAAATTTTCTGTAACCTCTTCTCCCCCACATGTCCATCAATTCTACCCTCTCTCACTTCTCTGATCAGTGTACCCTCTTACTTAGTCGAGGTAATTTAAAGTAGTCAACTAATTTACCATCTTTCTATTCTCTGGAATTCCCGCATTTCTCCAGCTGTTTTTCCTCTTGCGATAATAGTTTACAGGAAAAGAGTGAGTTCATTAGATTATGAGGCCTGCTCCCATGAAGGGTAAACACTGGCACGATGTTCAAGTAAACACTGATACAGTGCAAGCTGAGAGAGGGTGTTGGGAGAGCTATCAGCTGATCAGTGAGGAAAAGATGTAAGTATATGGAAATAAATGAGAGAGAGAAGAGAAAATAGAACAATGTTTATCCAAACATACAAGGTGACTTGGCTTGGATGTTCTTATAACATAAGAACTAAAATCTGCAATAGATTCATCTCGAGTGTCCACAGAATTAGGATGATGAGTCCTATTAAGTTGCAAGCAGCTGTAAAATGCCGCATCTAGCAGAGACATGCAGTACAAAGGGCACAAACAGTGGAGAGAAATTTATCTTTGCTGGCTAGTGCCAAGTGTTTGCATGAGAATTGACTGCTGGCTCACCCTCCTCTCACACATTAGATTCCACTGAGTCCATGGAACCAGAGAGGCAAAGGTTAAATCAGTGACTGAGAGTTTTATTGCCCATGGCTTAAGACAAGTTCATTTCCTAGTATGTTTTTTTTAAATTTAAATTCTGCCACCAGCAAGGGTGTTGTGGATTCAGACAATTTTGGCAAGATTTGAAATTTATGTCATCAGCTTACATGGAACTGTAAGCTGATGTGTGTGGAAAGGTTTTTGAGATGGTAAAGTATTTGTAGCAGATCAGAGAAACACAAGACTATTCATATTGTGGCCAGCTATAGCCATCAAGAGAAGATATGATGATGAGAGTCTATCTTTTAGGTGTTAATAGGTTGCCCCTACATCACTTTCCAATCCTGCTTTTGTCTATGTCTACCAAGATGGACAGTACTGTGTGTACCTCGGACCAAAGCAGAGATCTGAACTGATCTGCAACATTTTGTAGGATGCTAGTATTACAGACTCTTTAAACTACAACAAATGTGTTACTGCAATATGGAATGACTCCACAAGTAGCAAACTGCTTGATTTTATGTATACAGTACAACCAAACTTGGCAGGTGGTGGGGGATGGGGGCGAATAAAGGTGAGCTGGGTGATTCAGCCACATCAACACTAAACTCATTTATGATCTTTCTAATTTCCTGTTGCTGCATGCTGTTTAGCAATGCAAAATCAGCAGAAAATCTACACTGTCTTCCTTACGTCTGATTTGATTACCAAGCAAAATATGAGGTAATTGTTTATAAGCTCAGGCGATTTATTACAGGTTGCAATGGTCTAATTGAAAGTGTCCTACTTCAATTGGGAAATGAGCAGGAGTCTAGGTGAATAAAACTGTTGTTGATCTTTGAATTGTCACTCAGTCCTTCATATGTAATCTGGTAAAGTCAGTAACGTCTCTATTTTTCCGAAGAGTGTGGGAATATAATTCTGTTCTGCTGATCACCATTGCATTATTTGGATTGGCTAGGTAGGGATGTAGGGGCATCTTATGACAACAGACTGATCCACTCCCATCATACTTCAGTTACTCACCATTATTTGGTATTAACGGTGTTACGTAACCGGCAACAATGAATATCAATTGAGACAGGTGATATAAAAACAACCAAACATTTATTAAACACGGATAAACGATAAGGAAAAAAAAAACAAACAAAAACTTTAACCGGAAGTTAACCGTTATGCAGCTGTTCACCAAATCGTCACTCGGCACTGGTTCTTAAAGCGTTAAATGCAAAAACAGTTCTTAAAGCGATAAAGTCAGATATAGTTCTTAAAATGGTAAATTTGAAAGTCCAACAGATTTATACGTTCAATTGGGAGAGACTTCTCTGGAGAAGGATTTCTTCATAGATGCAACTTTCCTGCTGGTTCTGTCCAAAGGATTCACGATGCTGAAAATAAACAGTTTAAAACAACTGACCTTAAATTTTTTTGGAGAGAGAACAAACCTTTGCATGAACTCTTTGCTCTTTTTGGCAAGAGTTATCCTCGATGCAGGTCGCTACTCCTCCAACAAAGACTGAATAAGGTCGACCCTTTATTAAACTGCCAAACGATGCCGACTCCTCTCAATCCTTCGGTCCTGTACTTCGATAAATTCTTCACTCTCCCTTCTACTGTTGGAATTGAGTAAATCAGCACATCTAGCCACAAATTTCCAGTCCAATAATATTGTTTTTTGCAATAGAACACAATACTCGGTTTTAAAAATGAAACTGCGTTACAAAAACAAACACGCAACAGAAACGGAGACACAGCACGTTCCACCTGGAAATCTACAAACTAAAAACTAACTGCGTCACCTGGAATCTTCCCTTTATATACCCATGGTGCACATGTCATCACGTGACCTCACATTGGCAGGAAAATCACATCAGGTGACCTCCAAAAGACCATTACATCATTCTCACAAAAAAAAAACAGATCTCCTTGAGCATGTAACAATGGTAAGACTCTTGGCAGTGTGGGGGATCAAAGGGATCTTGGCGTCTGAGTCCATAGGACACTCAAAGCTGCTGCGCAGGTTGATTCTGTGTTTAGGAAGGCATATGGATCATTGGCCTTCATCAACCGTGGAACTGAGTTCAAGAGCCGAGAGGTAATGTTACAGCTACCTCACTTGGAGTACTGTGCTCAGTTCTGGTCACCTCACTACAGGATGGATATGGAAACTATAGAAAGGGTGCAGAGGAGATTTACAAGGATGTTGCCTGGATTGGGAAGCATACTTTATGAGAATAGGTTGAATGAACTCGGCCTTTTCTCCTTCGAGCGTTGGAGGATGAAAGGTGACCTGGTAGAGGTGTATAAGATGATGAGAGGCATTAATCACGTGGATAGTTAGAGGCTTTTCCCCAGGGCTGAAATGGCTAGCATGAGAGGGCACAGTTTTAAGCTGCTTGGAAGTAGGTACAGAGGTGATGTCAGGGGTATGTTTTTTACACAGAGAGTGGTGAGTGTGTGGATCGGGCTGCCAGCAACAGTGGTGGAGGTGGATACGACAGCATTGTGGGCCAAAGGGCCTGTATTGTGTTGTAGGTTTCCTATGTTTCTATGTTTCTAGATGTTGTCTGACTTGCTGAGTTCCTCCAGCACTTTGTGTGTGGACTCTCACGTCTATTGTATCAATTTGCTTAAGGTTAAGGCAGTTGATGGTTATGTCATCTATCAGAAAAAAAGAATGAACCAGAGTCATTGGATTCTATAATATAAACTGTGAGCAACTGCTACTTTTTAAAATTTATATTCCATGTGGATTTCCATGGAATAATGTAGGTAATACACTCCTGCCAGAAGAATTGATATTCTGAAAATATTGGTAGAACTCATAACTGATTGACTTGCATACACTTAATCCAGTGTGGAGTGAAATAACTATTAATGCTCCAACCTCATTATCATTTCATTGTCCAATCAGTGATAATAGCACTGTCTGTTATCTATAACCACCTTGGCACATGTATGCAAGGGTCAACTCCGTGAATATTTAGTATTGAAAGAGATTTGCTTTATTTTGATAGTAATTTGTAGTAGTAGGATTCCACATGTTTTGGGAACTTGCTTGGTGTAAGACATGACTGTAAGAGGTGGCAAACACGTTCATTTTAAGATGCTGCTTGGAAGCATTGATTGACAAAGTGGAGAGGAGTTAGCTCTTCTTTCAAAATGAGAGATCAGCAATAGCGGTCTCAAATTCAAAAGAAGGAAATGACAAAGATCTCACACATGTTATGAAGGTCATTGAAGACATTTTCAAATACCATTCAAAAATTGCATGACTTGCCTTACACACAGCCCCATGCAATTCACATCATTCCTCCTGATCTTTTATTTTGAAACTCTTTCCCCTAGTTCTAAATTCTCCCATATGGAGGAAGCACTCAATATCACCTGAGGATTTTATATGTTTCACTGAGATCAGCTCTTATTCTTCTTAATTTTATTTGTGCCTGTATAATAAGTTTGTATTTTATTTATGAGGAGATCCAGCATTTTGTGGTCTCTCTTTACTTAAACAATTTTCTGTTTTACCATTTTTTTCCTACAGATGTTGGTAATTTCATATTTCTGGATATCACAGAAGTGAATAGGCGCGCAACTCTGGGAGCACCAGTGTTAAGGGCCAGAGTGAATGAAATGTTATGATCAATTCTAACCAAATGAGGTCTGCTAGTTGGGAAGTCTAGAAGCTAGGTGAAAATGGGCTGAGGTCCAAGAGTTTAGAGATGAACTTATTTAGTGTTATAGTGTTGAAGGCCAAGCTGTTATCAACGAAGAGTGCCCTGACAGATGTCTTCTTATTGTTGATGTGATCCAGAGCTAAATATAGTGCAAGAGAGATGGTGTCCTCCATAGACCTATTTTTTTTTCTGCATGCAAATTGCTGGAGATCTAGATTGCCTGGGAGGCTGGCACTGATGAAGGCCATTACAAACATTTTAAAAAATTAGTTATAGTTGATGTTAGAGCTTCTGGTCAGTAAACAGTGAGACAGGACAGTTTACTGTTCTTGGAGACTGGAATAATGGAAGATTTCATGAAAAAACGGGGTGGGGGGGCATAGTAAATTGTTGAAATGAAAGCTGACTCTGGCTTAGCAGTGAGTGGCTGGTGGATTTGAGTATGATTTCAGAACCTGTCCAGGGACTCCATCTGGTCTGGCTGCTTGCTGACCCTTTACCCTTGTGAAAGCAGATCTGACTTCTGCCACTGAGATGTAAGGGACAGAGTCAGTGCAGGATTGGGGTTCACACTTTGGTAAAACTTTGCTCAAAATGGGCATGGAGAGCATTGAACTCATCCAGTAGAGATACGTCACGGCCAGAGATCAATCCAAATTTTGACTTATAGCCATGACCAGCCACAGTAGCCTCCTGTTTGAATTTCGTTTGGTCCAGCATTCTCTCTTGGCATTCCTGATACCTTTATAGAAATCATCCTTGGCTTTCTTGTACAGTGCAAGATCATCCTTCATGAAAGCCTTGGATCTGAATGTCAAAAGAATGTGGATGTCCCTGTTCATCCAAGGCTGTTAGTTAGGATAGACCCTAACTGCCTTCATTGGAATGCAGTTGTCAACACATTTCTTGACAAAATTACTGACAACAGAGGCATATTCATTCAGGCTAGGTGAAGTTTTGTGAACAGGCTCAGTCCATCAACTCAAGGCAGTACTGAAGTATACCCTCAGCCTCCTCAAACCGCTGCTGCATTACACTTTTCATTGGTGCTTTGAACTTCAATATCTGTAAGCAGATCGTCTGACTGGTGGAAATGAGGGTGAGGGTTGGTGTAATAGGTGTGTTTTATGTTGGTACAGTAGTGTTTTAATCCTTAATATGGAGAAGGAGACATGCTGGTGACACTTGGGGAGCATGCTCCTGAAATTTTCTTGAATGCGTTGATGGCCTTGCGTTGATGGCCTTGTCATTAGGATTTACTGTCTCATGACGACTGATAGGTGTGGGTATTCTTCCAGTGCCACCTTGATCTTGGCTTGAGGCGGTGTGTAGAGCACTGACAAGATCGTAGTGGTGAACTCCCTGGATAGCCAAAAGGGATGGCGTTAGGTTGTTCCTCCAACCTGAGTGTGGCTTCATCTTTACAGTAGAGGAGGCCGTGGATAGAATCATTACTACATTTAAAAGTTGTTTGACACAGGCTAGGCACAGTGGAATAGGACAACTTGGATCACCAGTCCATGTAAATCCCATTGATATGTTGCTTTCATTGTACAGACGGACATATTTTGTGTCCATTGTTGAGTAGTTCAGTGAAGTGACTCAGAAGATTGTAATTCTTCATCATTAACCTTATCGGAATTGTCTGTAGGCCTAGACCTAGAATCGTCCTCTTCCATCTTTCACATCAGTTCAAAAATTGCCACACTGGACTGTCTTTAGAATGAAGATTTCCCTCCAGTTTTCTACTACACTGGTAGTTTGTTTGCTCTCATAAGTCAGTCGAAGTTGGGGGAGGTAATTTGGGAAGGAGAGGCTGATGTCGCAGCCCAAATTGGGTGAGCCCATTCAGTGCTTGGAAAACACACTTCATGCTTCTCAACGGCCTACAGTCCTCCCCTCTGTGCAATGCAGCACTCACTAACAATAGCCTCCCCTATCTCGCTTCAAAAACTGAGAATGGACTCAACGAAATAAACATGGTCGTACTGCGCACTTCCTTACTGGCTGAGATTGCCAACAGGGCTGCCTGGTCACTGCCCCACACCACAAGTACTAGCATTGTGCATTGTGTGAAGTTCGAAGAGTGATTTTTCTTTTTAATCATGATCTCTCACGGAACCCCTAGTGACCGCTCATGGAGCTCCGGTTGTAATCAAAAACAATTATTTTCTTGGAAAGCAACTTTTATTGTGGGTCACTTGTTTCAGCTGTATTCAATTACCTGGCCATAAATAGGAAAAGACAATGTACCAATTAATGGATGCAAGGATCCCCATTGTTTTGAATTGTAATTGAACCTGGTGTACTATAGTAACACAGCAGTACATAGAAACATATAAATTTTTTTTCCAGTGATTTTGAATTAGAAGCAAAGAATAATTTTCCAAATTTAAGTAATGAAGGAAAGATAAATAAGTTTGGCTGGTCTTCTTGAAAAAACAAAATCAAATTTACTCTTTACTAAATTTGAACAGAAGTTTAATGTTCATAACATTGAATTATGAGGAGAGACAAGAAAACTTTTATTACACAGGACTAATTTATCAAAAATGCTTTGCAAGTCAATTAAATAATTCAGAGAGATAAAAGAATGTAGTACACGATAAGGAATATTGAGAAAAAGGGGAGGGACTATTTGGTTGAATGAAGTGAGTCTCTCTATTAGTATTGTCACAGGAAGTATGGGGATTTCATTCTCAAATTGATTGCAGGATCAGATTCAGAACCAGAAGTTATGAAGCCTGGATGGATGGTAGCTTATTTCTCTCAGCATAATCCTAAGAAATTTACGGCGGAAGGAGAGAGAGCAGCGCACCGCGCGTGCGCAGCCCTCCAGAGAAAAATTATATCGTATCTGTTAAGTAGGGGCCGTGGACAATTCTGATTTGATGGAAAGGGATGTGAAAGTACAGAGGAACATCTGGAGAAATTTCTGAAACGCTTGTTTGCTGCTGTCGTCACTGTGTGGCCGGGAATCTTTCGGAGGGTAGGCCTCAAAATCCCCGGCTTTGCCTGCGGTTGGCGACCGAGATTGAGGTCGAACCGTTTGGACAGAGATAGCTCTCAGTACTCGGTGTCGGAGAGCTGATCAGAGCTCGAAATTTTCGGATGACTCAGAGTCGGACAGTGGTCGGCATGGCAGGGAGAGTTCTTCCTTCTCCTGTCTGCGTGAGATGTGGGATATTTGAGAGACTTTGAACTTTTACTGTGCTCATGGACTTCTTCATCAAGTTATGGTATTGTTGCACTGTTGTAACTATATGTTATAATTATGTGGTTTTGTCAGTTTTTTCAGTCTTGGTCTGTCCTGTGTTTTGTGATATCACACCGGAGGAAATATTGTATCATTTCTTCATGCATGCATTACTAAATGACAATAAAAGAGGACTGCGTGTCTTCATAATCTAAAAAAAATTTAGCCTGCTGGGTGGGACATGGGGCAATCCAAAGAATGGGGTTGCTTTTGTACAAAGAAAAATGATAAAACCGTCTTTGGTTCTCATTTCTATATTCCTGTGGAAGCCTGCTCAAAGATACCAGAAGTCTGATGATCTGATAAAAACAAGAAAGATAAGGTTAATCACTGCAACCTCACAAAAATGTAGTGAATAACCATATATTTCAGTTCCAAAAACTTATTTTCACAGCACTCAAGAATTTGTAATAAAGTCTAAGAGCATGCCTCAGAGTGAATAGGTACACTAAAAATGTGATTTTTCATCTAGGGATGATCTTTCCCTCCCAGTTAACCATTTAATGCCCCCTCAAAAGCTTCACATGGAATATTATAGTTTTTTCCTGCATTTGTCATAGTCATTCAGACTGCTGCTTCCTCACAACTGAGGCTAACAAGTAAGAATTAGAACATCACACAGTAGTGCCACAGAAAACTAAATATTTCATATTGATGTCAGAATGTGTACTTTTGCTTTAAAATTGAGAAGGGTAACAGAGAGCTGCACTAATTAGCTGTACACAGAAGAGACAGCATAAAGTAATATAGATTGAAGATATGTATAAAATTTTTCATCTACTGAGAACAGATTACACTAAAGGAACAACCTTCATAAATGATTGCCAATCATGTTTCATTGTAGTTATTTGTTTTTGGGCGTACTGTATTTGGCTAATGCCTCTGCGACCTTTGGTCGCTTGCCGCTCCTACTTATAAATTAAAATGATGCAGTGCATAGCAGATTACATCCAGCAGGAAGGACAGTCAAAACAGATGGTAGATTCCTGTCAGACTGATCCTGCCATTTGATGTGATCCTTCAGAACTTTTATCTTGCACTTAATGATGATCAAAAACAGAATGGACTTTGTTATACCAATTCTTTCTTGGCTTCCGTAAAGGCAGGCGACAGATATCAGAAGCTACGATGATAGAACATAGACTTTGTCCCTAATTCTGAAATTACTGATTAGTGATTTCTAATTACTGATTTATTTAAGCTAATCTATGGTAATGGAGAAGATTTCTACTGTACCTTTTGTATTGAATTTTTACCCTTTGTTAGATTGGTATCAATTTCAGTTAGAGCAGACATTTTGGAACAGTGGGGGAGGGGGATGTTGATTGTTCCTTGAAATTCTTTTTAGTAGAAGATATATATGACACATTTTTCTCACTTGAATGACATATGAATCCTACCAGCCATAGTCACAGAATTGGAGGAGAAAGCAAAAATTAATTCTGAACAAATGTTTATCCTAGTTCATTGGAACTATTGCACCTGCATGAATGTTCTTGGAAACTCTGCAGAGGTCTTGCTTGCATTAAAGTGGCGGGCTATGGACGACAACTCTGAAACTCCCCATCCTGCAGAATGGTTGGGGTACTTTCACCAGAAGGACACCAGCAGCTCCAGAATAGTAAGGGACAGCCAATATACACCAACTGCTCCAGAGGTAGCCACATCTCTTATATAGATAACATTTGGGCTACCAGTAAAGAGTATTTCATTCCAGCCCTGGATTCTGAGAGAGCAAGTCAAAACAGAGGCAATGAGCTGGATCTTGCGGCTGCCTTTTATATTTTAGTCCAGCCAAGAGAAGTATCCCTCAGCCTTTCTAGCTCCAGAGGAACAGTACACATTTTAATTCCATATCCCATTCCCATTCTGATATGTTTATCCACAGCCTCCTCTACTGTAAAGATGAAGTCACATTCAGGTTGGAGGAACAACACCTTATATTCCGCCTGGGTAACCTCCAGCCTGAAGGCATGAACATTGACTTCTGAAACTTCCGCTAATGCCCCACCTCCCCCTCGTACCCCATCCGTTATTTATTTATATACACACATTCTTTCTCTCTCTCTCCTTTTTCTCCCTCTGTCCCTCTCACTATACCCCTTGCCCATCCTCTGTTTTTTCCCCCCTCCCCCTTTTCCTTCTCCCTGGGCCTTCTGTCCCATGATCCTCTCATATCCCTTTTGCCTATCACCTGTCCAGCTCTTGGCTCCATCCCTTCCCCTCCTGTCTTCTCCTATCATTTTGGATCTCCCCCTTCCCCTCCCATTTTCAAATCTCTTACTAGCTCTTCCTTCAGTTAGTCCTGACGAAGGGTCTCGGCCCGAAACATCGACTGTACCTCTTCCTAGAGATGCTGCCTGACCTGCTGCATTCACGAGCAACTTTGATGTGTGTTGCTTGAATTTCCAGCATCTGCAGAATTCCTCGTGTTTGTGTTATTGCCCTTACCCTTTTGTTTGCCTTTCACGTCCATGAGTTACACCGACGCAAGAGGAACATGCAGACTCCACCAGAGCCATGAAACAACTGCATTAGCAGTTGAAGCAATATGCTTTCCTCGTATATCTATGTTCTAGCCAAAAGCTGAGCACAGCAAAAATAAAATTCTCCAAAATTTGTGCTTCAAACTAAATTTTCAAATGGCTACCTTCAAAAAAATCTTACTGTGAAGTTGTGTGACTATCAAATCAGTTTCAGATGACCATGGAGATTGAATCGTTGTCAGGCATAATTTTTCTCAAAGGTTTATTAACAGAATTTGGCTGAGCATTTAGATTTTTTAATTCTTTGCTTACAACTAAGTCAGGATAGAAGAGAGAATAAAATGCAGCTGCGTAGAGATTAGTTTTCTTGGTTAACACGACTGATTTATCATTTTCGATCTCCAACTCCTCTTTCCATATATAGCTGCCATGCGTGATCTTTACTGAGTTCAGTCCAACTGTTACCGAAAGGTACGAAATTGCAATCTGATGATCTTGAAAGACGCACACTCATGATGATGAAGTAAAAAAAAGTGCTGAGGCTCTCAATACTATATTTAAAAAAACAATACACAGGGGATAAATATGGTCACTGTCCTGTCAATATCACTGACCTGTCAGATACAGATTCAGATTTATTTATCATATGTCAGTATGTAGAAACATAAGTCAAAATGTGGCATTTGAGTTAAGAACCGATGCACCAAAGGATGTTCTGGGGGCAGCCCACCAGGGCCTCCACACATTCCAGTGTCAACATAGCATGCCCACAATTTTCAGCGGAACAACACAGAACACAAATGACAAAACAACTACAGCAAAATATGCCCCTTTCCTCCCTTCCACCTTCCCATCCAACTACCCCACTCCCCCCAACGTGCAAACCATCTTCCAACCCCAGGGCAGGCTTCCAGTCTCCAGCCATCGGGTTTCGACCTCCAAACTTCCAGTCAACCCTTGGATTTCGACCTTCAGTATCAATCTAAATCTGGGGCTCAAACTCCAAACTTGCAAACTAACTGCCCCTCGTGCCTCTTGCTAAAGTGGACATCCAATCCCAGGACCAACCGATGTTGAGCAGCCCGACATTCATTACACGTCCACGTCTCTGGGCTTCAAACAGAGACAGAAGTCCTCCTTTTAATGATGGTCTCTTTAAAACAGCACTGTGCAGAGGAACAAAGACAAATTTATTGTGAAGTTACAGAGAACAATATAAAGATGTGTTACGATGTGTATTACATACAGTACATTTTACGTAGAATGATGAATTTAGAATTTTCTGTGTAGTTATGTACAGAAAAGAACTGTGATTACAAAATTGTGTGAACTCTGCCATATGATCTTCCACCTTTATGGTTCTCTTGAAGCAATCGTTCCAACTTCAAATATTGGGGGCTTTCCTGAGAAGCAATAGATAATTCAAGATGGTATGATGATCTTTGACATCTGTACAAGGACTTATTATCATCTGAGGTGCTTTAAGACCTTTCTTCACTTCACAGGATCATGAGTTTGGCTCCTACATTCACAAGACTCTATACTTGCATGGAGTTGTGCTGACAGGTTTTCAGATAAGAATTTTACCCTATGATTGTGGACTTACCAGATGAACCATGAATTCTCCAATCTCCTTCATTGCCATCAGAAGCACCTAGTTACACATTCTTGGGTATTTAATATTTCAGTAATATTTGAGTGATCTAGTGAATATGTTGTTGATTAATCATTCTTTGTATGTTTAAATAATTAATTACAGGTTATATGTAAAAATAAGTGAGTTGCATACATCATGATGCTACCACATGATACGTGCCTGCCTTGCTTAAAGTAAAGACAAAGTTAGAATCACATTTTGGATTCCTGTGTTTAATAGTTTGGTGTTACAAAACATAACAGTGGTGATGAGGTATCTTTAAGTGAACCCAAGACAACTACCTACCTGTGGAAGCGCAGTGAAATGTGTCCTTTCGAAGGTAAGACACAATCAAGATAAAAAGAAGTCAGAAAATGGAAGAAATCACTAGTTCATAAACTACGAGCACTGGGTGATAATAATCATAAAAAAGAGAAGAAACGGTTGGAGATATGGAGTTGTAGTCAGGAATAAAAGTGAGCTTGAACAAAATTTCAGCATCTAAATTGCTGAAATTTAATGTCCTGCAGTCTCAGTGTCAACTCCTACAACCACCTCGGAGGAAGGCCAAGAACCTGAGATTGTTTTCATAACCATAAATCTCACTTGCCAAGCAGAGTGACCTCCCTTGTCAGAAAAGACGTTATCCCACAAGAGTAAGAAATCCTCTGGTGTTTAAACCTTTAAGCCTGAATGGGACAATTTAAAAATTTACCATACTGTGGATATATGTATATTGTGTATGTAGTTGAGATGCATTTCATATTGAGTTGGAGTTTATAGCTAAGCAGGGAGGAGTGTTGTGCATTTAATGTTTCAGTAATATTTGCATAATCTTGTAACTATGCTGTTTGAGCATAAAAACACGAGAAATAGGAGCAGGAGTGGGCCATCTGGCCCGTCAAGTCTGCTCTGACATTCAATAAGATCATGGCTGATCTGACCATGGACTCATCTCCATCTACCTGTCTTTTCCCCGTAACCTTAATTCTCCTGCTATACAAAAATCTATCCAACCTTGTCTTAAATATATCTGCTGAGGTAGCCTCCACTGCTTCATTAAGCATTTGATTAAGCATTTTTTGTTTGTTTAAGTAATTCACTATGGGTTATAGAAACATAGAAAACATACAGCACAATACAGGCCCTTCGGCCCACAAAGCTGTGCCGAACATGTCCCTACCTTAGAACTACCTAGGCTTTACCCATAGACCTCTATTTTTTTTTGGCGTGTGCTTGTGTGCGTGTGAGTCTGTGCATCTGCGTCTGCGTGTGTGTGCGTGTGCGTCTGTGCATGTGCGTGCGTGCATCCGTGATGATGTCTTTTTCATAGTTTTTTACAAGGCACGGAACGAGAGAGAGAGAAACTGTGTGGCGCACCACACTTTCGCAGTATTTTCCCTTTATTTTACGAGGTCGAGTTGCAATCTCAGCACTCAACCCGGCATGGATAGAAAGTGTACTCGGGAGCGGACCTGACTGGTTTCGAACCCGGGAACCTTCTGCTCCCAGGTCCAGCCCCGATGTCATTGCGTCACCAGCCGGCCCAGCCCTTTATTTTCCTAAGCTCCATGTAGCCATCCAGGAGTCTCTTAAAAGATCCTATAGTTTCCGCATCCACTGCCGCTACCAGCAGCCCATTCCACACACTCACCACTCTCTGCATAAAAAACTTACCTCCTCTGCACCTACTCCCAAGCACCTTAAAACTATGCCCTCTCATGCTAGCCAGTTCAGCCCTGGGGAAAAGCCTCTGACTATCCACGCGATCAATGCCCCTCATTATCTTGTACACCTCTATCAAGTCACCTTTCATTCTCCATCGCCTCAAGGAGAAAAGGCCGAATTCACTCAACCGATTCTCATAAGGCATGCTCCCCAATCTAGGCAACATCCTTGTAAATCTCCTCTGCATCCTTTCAGTCGTTTCCACATCCTTCCTATGGTGAGGCAACCAGAATTGAGCACAGTACTCCAAGTATATGTAAAAGTAAGTGAATTGCATATGTCATGATACTACCACGTGATATGTATGCACCTTGCTTAAAGTAAACACAAAGTTAGTCTCACATTTTGGTCTTTCATTTAATTAGTGTAATGTTTTGGAGTTACAAAACATAACACACAGTAACTCCTAATGGCTTACAACACACCTGAATGCTGCTTTTGTGATTTCCTTCTCGTGCAGACCTCCTTCCAGCACCTGAAAACCTATCCATTTATGACAGCCAAATTCCCTTGCCTGGTCATAACTCAAAGACCCAACTCCAAAAGCTGATAGTGAACTTCCTCTTCTAACTTCATTCTTGATTCTAGCCTCCTGTTGGGTGCCTACTTGACTCTCCTTGTTTCCTAGGGTTTCTCTTTATCCATGTCCTGACACATTTAGCCCAGTCACACAATTCATCAATTTTCTACTATTTGCTCCATAATTGTAGAGTGAGTAGAAGTAATGTTACTTGGTGTCTCTGTCTCTGGCACATCATGGGCCTCTACTGAAGCTATCCTGGGAGTTTCAGCAGGAACCATTGTGTCAGCTCTTTGACATTCATTAACCTTATTTTTTTTTGTCAGACATGACAGATGGCAGACATTGCTCAACAATGTGTGAGCTTATAGGATGATTGAAATTTAAGAAAACATTAATGTGTACATTTTGCATGGTACTAAAATAAATCACTAACTCAAATTGCTCTCCAGAACATTTACATTGAAGATGCTGGCAAAGAAATTCAGGTAGCAGGCAAAATGCTAGAGATCATGTCATTGATAGCTTTGTACAGATGATTGCAGAATGATTACATTGCATTTAGTTCTGTCAGGTAAGGTCATTAGAATAACTAATTCAAATTTCTAGCCAAACTTTACCTGTTAGTGACATCTTGACATTTAGAGTCGTGGAAAATCCAGATTTAAAGCACTATACACAGCTTTAAGCATTCCTCTTGGCTTTATTTGTTGTAAAAAACCATTATTCCAGCTCTCAAAGTGGATTTTATACATTTGTCATCCTTTGCTGAGACTAGGGATTGGGAGGGAGTGGTACTAAAGAAAATGCTGTGAAAAGACAAACTATACAGAGAATGAAGAGAGCGGCCAAGGTCAAAAGCTGGAATTGAAAAACAATATCGATGTTTTGTAAAATGGATGTGGTAAATAGGTATTGTTTATGAAATTCTGTTCCTGGAGATACAATCACCTGGAATTTTAACATATCCTGCTACTATGATGCCTCGTTTCAACAAGCAAAGTTTCCTTTACAAGCCAGGCTTCTATCAGTAGCTTGATACAGTCATGAGCAGTCAAATGACAGATTTGATTTCTCTCAATACTGAAGTCCAGATAGGATCAGATGGTCTAAATATTTCTGTTCACAGGAAACACATTCTTTGTGGTACTATTCATCTGCAAGTCAGCTACCAGAGAAGGCACAACATTTTTGTAACTATTATTCAGATGAAGGGTCATTAACACAAAATGTTAACTCTTTTTTTTCTCTCTCTTGCAATAGGCTCCTGATATAGATATTCAACAACAGCAGTATTTTGTTTTTGGTTTTGTACCTGAAGCATCCTGCTTTGTGAAGTAACATGCATTAAATAGAGATCCTGGTAAAAGTATATTAATTTCAATAATTCAAGGTTTGTCCGATCACAAATCCCAATTGTTTGGCATCTGTTTCACGAGGTACCATTTGTTGTACTTCCCAGGATTCCAGTTCCTGCCAACTCTTCCAACTTTCCAAGGCCCTGCTTTCTGTGCTTCCTCTAATTTTCCAAGGTCCCAGTTCCCATGCTGCCTGGAAAATTCATTATGATACTGTATAATCTTAAAAAAATAATTAAAACATGTTAAAATGTTAAAAATTGCAAGGTTCCAATCATCTAGAAAACATGTTAATCATAAAAGTCCAAAGCATGTCAGATTATCAGAATTTTACTGTAAATCATACATGAGATATAGTCATCTTTGTGTTTTATCACCTAAAGATACTGTATGTGCTTGCTCTTCCTAATAAAAGTCTCTTGTTGTAGCTCCCAGGTATATTGTCATTTGTCTATTTTGAAATCTGCATGTTAAGTAACACCCAGAAACAATGTGTTGAAAAATAATATTTTGTGTTGCAAAATATAAGATCTAGACAAAATTTTACCCTTGCAAAAGTACTAAGCAGGTTGAGGATGGAAAATAAGTTTCATTTTAATAATGGAGGATGATGCTCGTCTTTAAGTGATCCAGAGGTCTATATATTTCTGACTTCTATTTTTGACTGTCAAGTACTTTAAGCAATCATAGAGCTGGAATGTTTGAAAACTGATCTTAAAATTAATTTTAATAATTAATATCATCATCAGTCTCCAAAACAGTAGTCTTTTTTTTGTTAGTTGGAGCTGAAAATCGGGTAAGTTATTCTGAATTCCATTTTCAGAATCAACATCCCGATGCAACTGTTTTTGACATTGAAACACAGTGAGGGTACATGACACCTAGAAAATTTAGTAAATTTTAGGCTAATGAGTGAATAGGAATAAAGGACACAGGCATGGCGAATGTAATATTGATCTCCATGCTCATATCACCAATAATACTGACTTAACCCATTAATACTGCCTATGTCTAGCACTTTTTTATTGGTTCACTCTAATGTAACCATACCGGTTTACATTCACCTCTAGAGACAAATCTCTGTGCACAGGCACGAGATCATGTTGATTTGTTTTATATTTACATATTATACTTGAGTTGTAATCACAACTCCTCTTCCGGTTACTTAGAAACTGATTGTGGTGCCACTTTTTTGGATATTCCTATGTTCTTAAATGTCAGAGGTTTTTAATAGAGCTTCAATAGATGTCGGAAATCTTGATCAAAACACGCAAAATGCTGGAGGGACGCAACAAGTCAGGTAGCATCTACGGAGGGGAATAAACAGTCGACTTTTCGAGCTGAGATCCATCATCAGGAAGGCTATTCCCGTCTATGTTTTCTACTAGCTGCAAAATTTGATGGCAATGATATTCCACAAGAGATCTAATTTATTATTTACAACATTATTCAATGGACACATACTTCAACTAGACAATTCTGGAAATTTTACAACTAATCTAAAAAATAAACTGCTAATTATCAGGCCACGCCTTAACTTAAAGGGTGCATAAAATTCTTGTTGAAGTGAGTCATTGTTGATCTACTCTGTAACATGAACCCATCCTTGTTTCGCTGCCAAATGGATAATACGTTGCCATGGAGCTCTTGACATCAGCAATGTACCTGTACTTGGGAATGCACATAGAAATGAACAAACATCTCTCAGAAATGCTTTGACAAGCACGTACACTTAGTGGATGAGCTAGAACCACACCTGTTAAGCACTTGCCTTTTTACCTACATATCAAAGATGAGCCTTAAAAACTCATCGACAAGTTCTGTTCCTTTATTTGTCATGTTAATATTTGAAAGTACTTAATTGTATTTTCATTCCTGTTATTTGCATATGCAATAATTATTCCTCTAATGATATAATCTCATCGAAATCTTTTTAATTATTCCAACAATAAATTCAAGGAGCACCATTCAGTTTTAAAGCATCAGTCAAACCATTCACTATATGTCGTTATATATCCCAAAGGTTTAAAATCAATTAGCAATATTTATTCTGAGCACTTTTCTGAAGAAAATTCCTGAAACATTTTTTGGAGTGCTGCAGCTGCAAGGTATTCCATTCCTGAAGATAGGTTAAAATCCTGGAATTTCCTACTTAACAGTAGTGTGAGGTAAATGCAGCAAATGGACTGTGGTGACTTTAATAGATGGTTTACCACAACCTTAGGAAGAGGACAAAATTATAAAAAGATATTGTGATGGCCTATATTTAACGTATCATTAGGAAGGGAGCACCTCAGATTTATATTTCACATTCCTGAATTGTTCTGAAAATTTCCATTTTTAATCTCAGGTCATTTGATTTTGCCCTTATCTGTGAGCACCATCTTCTACATACTAAATTGAATTGAATGACTTTGTTACTTACATCCTCATATACATGAGCAGTAAAAATCTTTATGTTACATCTCTGTCTAAATGTGCAATGTGCAATTTATAGTAATTTATAATAAATACGTACAACAGGGCAGTCAATATAACATAGAAATACAGTTGCATCAGCATGAATTAATCAATCTGATGGCCTGGTGGAAGAAGCTGTCCCGGAGCCTGTTGGTCTTGGCTTTTATGCTGTGGTACCATTTCCAGGATGGTAGCAGCTGGAACATTTTGTGGTTGGGGTAACTTGGAACTCCAATGATCAGGCCCTTTTTACACACCTGTCTTTGTAAATGTCCTGAATAGTGGAAAGTTCACATCTACAGATGTACTGGGCTGTCCACACCATTCTCTGCTGAGCCCTGCGATTGAGGGAAGTACAGTTCCCATACCAGGCAGTGATGCAGCCAGTCAGGATGCTCTTAATCGTGCCCCTAATGTAAACCATAGTAGTCAAACTGATTTGAGTATTTCATGGTGACTTCTTCAAGATAGACCATTTTCCTCAGAATCAGAATCTGGTTTAATATCACTGACGTATGTCATGAAACTTGTTGTTTTGTGAGAGCAGGACAGTGCAATACATAACAACAAACTATAAATTACAATAAGAAAGATACAGTATATATACAAAAAATTTAAATTATATCAGATTAATCTTTCATTTTTATGAGGCCAGAAAAACAATAACGGGGAACAAGGAGAAGGCAGTTAAACTAAATGAGTATTTTGCATCAGTCTTCACTGTGGAAGTTATGAAAATAGAGTGCAAAAATAGTGAAGTTGTGTTTATGGGCTGATTCATTGTCCGTTCAGAAATCTGCTGGCAGAGGGGAAGAAACTGTTCTTAACACTCTGTGTGTCTTCATGCTCCTCCCTGATGGCAGCAATGGAAAGAGGGCAAGTCCTAGCTGATGGTGGTTCTTAGTGATGGGTGCTGCCATTTTGAGACATCGCCTTTTGAAGATGTTTCCAATGCTGAGGAGGCTTGTGTCCACATTGGAGCAAATTGAGTTTGCAACCCTTTGCAGCTTTTTCAGAACATGTGCAGTAGCCCCCTCTTACCAGGTGGTGATGTTACCAGTTATAATTCTCACAATGATACATCTGTAGAAATTTGCTAGAGTCTTTGATGAGAGATCAAATCTCCTCAAACTCCTAATGAAATATAGTTGTTGACATGCTTGCTTTGTAACTGCATCAATATGTTGAGCCCAGGATATATCTTCTTTGATGTTGACAGTGATGAACTTGATATTTTTCACCATTTCCATTGCTGATCCCTCAATGAGGACTGATGTGCGTTCCCTCGACTTCCCTTCCTGAAATCCACAATCAGTTCCTTGCTCTCATGAATCTAATTTCCGCATCTGTATCTTCCCTAGAATTATATCAGATTAATCTTTCATATTTATGAGGCCAGAAAAATAATAATGGGGGACAAGGAGAAGGCAGATAAACTAAATGAGTATTTTGCATCAGTCTTCACTGTGGAGAACACTAGCAGTGTGCTAGATGTTGAAGGGTGTGAGGGAAGAGAAGTGAGTGCAGTTACTATTACAAGGGAGAAGGTGCTCAAAAAGCTGAAAGACATAAGGGTACATAAGTCACCCAGATCAGATGAACTGCACCCTAGGGTTCCGAAAGAGGTAGCAGTAGATATTGTGGAGGCATTAGTGATGATTCTTCAAAAATCATTGGACTCTAGCATGGTGCCAGAGGACTGTAAAATTGCAAATGTCACTCCATTCCTTAAGAAAGGAGGAAGGCAGCAGAAAGGAAATTATAGACCGGTTAGCCTGACTTCAGTGGTTGCGAAGATGTTGGAGTCAATTGTTGGATGAGATTATGGAGTACTTGGTGACACAGGACAAGATAGGACAAAGTCAGCATGGTATCCTTAAGGGAAAATCTTGCCTGACAAAACTGTTGGGATTCTCTGAGCAGATTACAGGTAGAATAGATAAAGGGGATGCTGTGGATATTGTATATTTGGACTTTCAGAAGGCCTTTGACAAGGTGCCACACATGAGGCTGCTTACCAAGTTAAGAGCCTATGGTACTACAGGAAATTTACTGGCATGGTTAGGGCATTGGTTGATTGGTAGGAGGCAGTGAGTGGGAATAAGAGGATGCTTTTCTGGCTGGCTGCCAGTGACTAGTGGTATTCGGCAAGGGTCAGTGTTGGGACCACTTCTTTTTATGCTGTATATCAATGATTTTGATGATGGAATAGATGGCTTTGTTGCCAAGTTTTCAGATGATATGAGAATTGGTGGAGGGGCAGGGAGTGTTGAGGAAACAGGAAGACTGCAGAAGGACTTAGACAGATTAGGAGAATGGGCAAGACAGTGGCAAATGAAATACAATGTTGGAAAATGCATGGTCATGCACTTTGGTAGTAGAAATACATGTGCAGAATATTTTCTGAACAGGGAAAAAATCCAAAAATCTGAGATACAGAGCTTGGGAGTTCTTGTGCAGAACACCCTAAAGATTAACTTGCAGGTAGAGTCAGTGGTGAGGAAGGCAAATACAATCTTAGCATTCATTTCAAGAGGTCTAGAATACAAGAGCAGGGATGTGATACTGAGGCTTTATGAGGCACTGATGAGGCATCACCTTGAGTATTGTTAACAGTTTTGGGCTCCTCATCTAAGAAAAGATGTGCTGGCATTGGACAGCGTTCAAAGGAGGTTCACAAGGATGGTTTCGGGAATGAAAGGGTTATCATAGAGGAACGTTTGATAACTCTGGGTCTGTACTTGTTGGAATTTGGAAGGATGAGGGGGATCTTATTGAAACTTTTTGAATGTTGGTAGGCCTAGACAGAGTAAATGTGGAAAGTATGTTTCCTATGGTGGGGAACAAGAGAGCACACCCTCAGCATAATGAGGCGTCCACTTAAAACAGAGATGTGGAGAAATTTCTTCAGCCAGAGGGTGGTGAATTTGTGGAATTTATTACCACAGGCAGCTGTGAAGGCCAGGCTGTTGGGTGTATTTAAGGCAGAACTAGATAGGCTCTTGACTGGCCACGGCATCAAATGTTACAGGGAGAAGGCTGGGGAGTGAGGCTGAGGAGGGGAAAAAAGGATCAGTCATGAGTGAATGACAGCGCAGACTCGATGGGCAAAATGCCTAATTCTGCTCCTATGTCTTACAGTCTGATGGTCTAAAAGGTGGGTAAAATCAAAAGGGGTGAATACAGGACTGAAGATGTTGTATTTGAATGTGTGCAGTATATGGAATAAGGAAGATGATTGGCAGGTAATACGTTGTAGGCATTACTAAATCATGGCTGAATGTAGATTATAGCTGGGGGCTTAATGTCCGAGGATATGTATTGTACCAAAAGGACTAGCAGGAGGGTGAGAGGGAGGGCTTGTTCTGTTGGTAAAAAGTGAAATCAAATCAGTATAAAGAGGTGACATACAGCTGGAAGGTGTTGAATTATTATGGATAGAGCTAAGGAATTGCAAATGTAAAAAGACCCTTGTGGGAGTTGTATACAGACTCCCAAACAGTAGTAAGGATGTGGTCTACAAATGGGAGATGGAAAATGCATGGAAAAGGACAATGTTACAATAGTCATAGGGGACTTCAGTGTGGAGGTAGATTGGGAAAATTAGGTTGGTGCTGGATTCTAAGAGGGGCAATTTCTAGAATGCCTACGAGATAGCTTTTTAGAGCAGCTGGTTGTTGAGCCCACTAGAGGATCAGCTATTCTGGATTGGGTGTTGTGCAATTGACCAGAATTTATTAGAGAGCTTAAGGTAAAAGAATCCTTAGGGGAAAGTGATCATAATATGATCTAATTCCCCCTGAAATTTGAGAAAGAGAAGCTAAAGTCAGATGTATCAGTATTACATGGAGTAAATGGAATTACAGAGACATAATAGAGGAGTTGGGCAGAATTGATTGGAAAGGAACACTGGCAGGGATGATGGCAGAGCAACAATTGCTGGAATTTCTAGAAACAATTCAGAAGGCACCAGATATATGCATTTCAAAGAGGAAGAAGTATTCTAAAAGAAAGATGACTAACAATAAGGTGGCTAACAAGTGAAGTCAAAGCCAACATAAAAGCCAAAGAGAGTTCATATAATAGAAGAAAAATTAATGGCAAGTTAGAAAATTGGGAAACTTTTAAAAACTAACAGAAGGCAACTAAAAAGTCATTAAGAAGGTAAAGATGGAAATCAAAAGTAAGCTAGCCAATAATATTAAAGAGGATACCAAAAGTTATTTCAGATACATGAAGTGCAAAAGAGAGGCAGGAGAGGATTTCGGACCACTGGAAAATGATCCTGCAGAGGTAGTAATGGTGGACAATGAAATGGCGAACAAACTGAATGAATATTTTGCATTATTATTCACTGTGGAAGGCACTAGCAGTATGGTGGAAATTCCAGGTATCAGGGTTCATGAAGTGTGTGAAGTTTCCATGACCAAAGGGAAATTTCATGGGAAACTGAAAGATCTGAAGGTAGAAAAGTCACCTGGACCAGATGTTGTAAAAGCCAGTGTTCTGAAAGAGATGGCTGATGAGATTGTGGAAGCATTAGTAATGATCTTTCAGGAATCACTAGACTCTGAAATGCTTCTGGAAGACTGAACAATTGCAAATGTCACTCCACACTTTAAGAAGAAAGGAAAATATAGGCCAGTTAGTCTGACCTCAGTGGTTGGGAAGATGTTGGAGTCGATTATTAAGGATGAGGACTCAGGGTACTTGGAGATGTATGATAAAATAGGCCATAGCCAGCATGGTTTCCTCAAGGGAAAACCTTGTCTGACAAATCTGTTGGAATTCTTTGAGAAATAAAAAGCAGTATAGACAAAGGAGAATTGGATGAAGTTGTGTACTTGGATTTTCAGAAGGTGTCACATCTGAGGCTGCTAAATAAGTTACAAGCCCACGGTATCACAGGAAATAATCAGAATAATCTAAAAAAAAAAAAGATTCTAGCATGGATAAAGCAGTGGCTGATAGGCAGGAGGCAAAGAATGGGAATAAAGTGAGCCTTTCCTGGCTGGCTGCCAGTGACTATTGGTGTTCCACAGGGCTCTGTGTTGGGACCGATTCTTTTTATGTTATATATCAACATTTGGATGATGTAATTGATGGCATTGTTGAAAAGTTTGCAGATGATATGAAGATAGGTGGAGGGGAAGGTAGTTTTGAAAAAGTAGAGAAGCTACAGAAGGACTTAGACAGATTAGGAGACTGGCAAAGAAAAGGCAGATAGAATACACTGTCGGGAAGTTTATGGTCATGCACTTTGGTAGAAGAAATGAAAGGGTTAACTATTTTCTAAATGGAGAGAAAATACAAAAAACTGAGGTGCAAAGGGACTTGTGAGTAAATTTGCAGGTTGAGTCTGTGGTGAGGAAGGCAAATGCAATATTAGCATTCATTTCATGAGGACTAGAATATAAAAACAAGGTTGTAATGTTGAGACTTTATAAAGCATTGGTGAGGCTTCGCTTGGAGTACCGTGAGAAGTTTCAGGCCCCTTATCTTAGAAAAGATGTGCTGAAACTGGAGCGGGTTCAAAGGATTTTTACAAGAATTATTCCAGGAATGAATGGCTTGTCATATGAAGTGTGTTTGGTGGCTCTGGGCCTGTACTTGCTGGAATTCAGAAGAATGAGGGGTGACCTCATTGAAACCTACCGAATGGTGAAGGGACTTGATAAAGTGCATGTGGAGGGGATGTTTCCTAAGGTGGGGGAGTCTAAGACCAGAAAACACAGCCTCAGAATAAGAGGGGTGTCCTTTTAGAGTGGAGATAAGGAGGAATTTCTTTAGCCAGAAAGTTGTGAATCTGTGGAATTCTTTGCCAAAGGCAGCTGTGGAGGCCATTCTTTATGTCTATTTAAGGCAGAGGTTGATAGATTTTTGATTGGTCACGGCATGATGGGATACGGGGAGAAGGCAGGAGATTGGGGCTGAGAAGAAAATTGGATCCACCACGATGAAATGGAAGAGCAGACTCGATGGGACAAATGGCCTAATTCTGCTCCTATATCTTATGATCTCATGGTCTAATTGTTGGCAGAAAAGAACCCAGATGGCACTTTGGAAGCATCCGATTATTGTAATGGAACACTTACAGATCAGATTGTAAACTATCACAGTAAACACCCTAATGCAGACAAAAAGTTCCATATCAAAATTTTGTTTCAAAGAGCAGAGATACACTGCAGCGTGGCGGAACTAAAGGATAAAGAGGAAAAATGTCACTTTAAAGTATTTGCATGAAACGGATAACCACGTAACTTCATACGAGATGCCTATGAGGTCGACAATGCATCCACCAAGAAAGGATCAAATAGGTTGTCCTTCCCTGCATTCAAAATATCTTGGATCTGACGGCCCGACTGCTCGAAGAACGTAGAACTTACGTTGTGCGTAAGCCAACAGCAACATTGAGGAGATTACTCTGCAGATCAAAAGAATGAACCAGCCTATTGGACAAGAACAATGTGGTCTACAAATGCGAGGACTGGAGCAAGTATTACATCGGCCAAATTGGAAGAAAACTATCCACAAGGATCCATGAACATCAACTGGCTGTGACGTGGCATGAGCAATTCTCCCTAGTCTTTACCCATGAAGATTGAGAGGGACAGAAATTCGACTGGGCATCAGTGAAAGTCATGGTGCAAACAACCATGCAGCATTCAAGAGAATTGCTAGGAGCATGGTTTTCCACAAACAATTCTGTAAACAGATATGTGGACCTTGATCCTATTTGAACCAATATGGGCAAAATTCCAGATCACAACACACAAAGTTTGCCACGCGACCAATCAGCAACCAGACCCCTTCCCTACATCACAATGGTGTTTTTGTAAAGATGACCAATCAGCTGCTTGATAATTATGTAAAGGCCAAGCATTTGGAGAACACACCACAATTGAACAGCGCACTGATGACGTCTCTTTGTATGGTGATGAAACATTTGCTAATGAATTGCCAACATTGGAGACCAACTCAATTGGATAATCATACGTTATATAAAACTGAATATGGCAGCAAATAAAATTGTTGCTATGATGGTTCAAGGCTTTTACACCATGCAAATGATATTTTCTACCATTACTGATATCACATTATTCAATTCCAAAAAACTCCAGAGACTAATTTATTTACCACAGTACTATTTCATACTTTAAACAACCTTTGTTGGCTTTCTTTGTTTATCTCTTATACCTTACTAACTTAATCTTGACTTAAGGATTCTAGGAATCTAGAATTTTCCTGGCAGCATTTTATAAGATGGCATTTGTACTCAACAAAACATTTTCCATATTTTATGTAAAACATAAACATTAAAACATTTGACCATTTCTAATAGCATTCATAAGAAATTATAAAAATGTTAAAGCTTGGGAATAAAAGGATTCCCTTTATAAGTTTGATTGGGTGCAGTCGCCTGTCATGTAGAGTTTGGGTGAATGGGAGTTTAATGATATGCAATTTTAGATATAAAATAAAGATATGGTAGTAATTGAACAAATGTATGTCAAAGAACTTAAATGTAGTCACTCCAGCAATGTGGCATTTAATAATGAGTACGAATGAGAATGTTATAGAGGAAAATTTCCTCCATTCACCATTCAAGGCAAAACGAAAACATGCATATATGTGGAGAAAGAAGTATTGAGTTCTGTCAATGAAGCACAAAGCAGATGCAGGGGTGTGAGCAATGATCAGAATGAGATCCATTATCAAGCAAGGGCTAGGCACAGTAATACGTTGTTTGTACAGACCTGCATAGTTTCGCATTTGGAACAATTCATCAGGCTGCGCCTAGCCTCAGACGAAAGGCAAGATGCAAAGTACACTATGTTTAGAGTGGCTGGTGCTAAATGTACTGCTTTATCTTTGTTTACACTTTGGCATAGTCTATAATGACAGTGACAAAAAGCAAATCTGCTTTAGAGTGAAACTTATAATATAAAGAAAACTCAAGGAGCAGCAGTAACGTGAAGTAGATTACCTCCAGCAAAAAATGCATATTTATTTGCAAGGCAGAATGCTTAAACGATTCACATGTTAAAGCTGTTAACTGTTAGTGCGGATTGAATGCCTATGACAATGTTAGTACACCACATGACTCTCCTTCCCAATACAGTCATGGTCTGAACACATAAAAATGGTACACAGGGAACAGAATGTCCTGATTAAAGACACGCGGCATAGTCAAATTGATTGCTTTGTGGTTATACAAATGTAGATAATATCATGAATTTCAGAAGGAGTTGGAGAGCAGGGCCTGGCAGAAATTCTTGTCGCATTGCTACCATCATTGGAATGGCTCTCTATTCTTTGAAATCCTCTAATTACAGATAAGGAAAGCCTGTTTGAGGAGGACAAACTGCTCTTTTCGAGATTTTGGATTCAGGCTAACCATCAGATTTGCAGAGTAACTGCTGTGCCCAGTATCAGGTAATTGCTACCTTCAAAAAGAGCCCAAAACACAGGGAAATCCTATTTTTTTTGTGTGGCGATAGGCATAGGGAGCTTGTTTCTCCATGGAATAAAATGAAAACTCAGTCAGCATAACTACTGTTTTGGCTCTGTCCTTCCTTCAGGAGATTGAATCTCATATCAGATTTATGTTCAACTTCAATTTCTCCCACCTTGAGCAAACCTTACCAAGGAAAGAACTTTTGTGCTGAATGCTTGCATGGCTACTCAAGAATCTTAATGTTGACCAGCCATCAAAGTGGCCTCCTGTCATGTCAGTCAGGTGATTTGATAGCTCAGTTCATCATCAACTCCCAGAAAACTATTCAGAGGAATAGTTGGGATGGGGAATGTAACTCCAACTTTCTTACATGAAAGAAGCAAACTCTCTGATTGGAAGGTAATGGGAATTATGAGATTCATGAAATGAAAGTAAATCAGTATGAAAATATAAGCAGCTAGAAATAGGACAAATTTGAGCTTGCATGAAGTCCCTACAGCAATTTTTTAACAATTAGCTTCCAAGGGATTTTGATTAATAAAGCAAAATGAAGACAAGATTAAACTTGCCAATTTAGTTCCCCAAGGGGAGAAGATTGAGCAAGTTTTTAAAAAATATTATAAAAAAACTAACTTAATGTGCATAATGTGTGTTAGTACTGTTAGTGAAACAAGATGACTAGTATTCTAAGAGAGGAGGCTGTTGAGGAATTAGAATTCTCTAGCAGAGTAGAAAAGGGGAACTGATGGAAATAATATATCTGAATTATCCAAAGCAATTGATAAAAGATAAATGTGATTACATAAAACAGAGCTAATTGCATTCAGAAGAACATAGATGGATGATTTTTTAAAAAGATAATGATTAGCTTCATTTGTCACATGTACTTTAAAACATTGAAACACACAATTGTTTGCATTGTTTGCAGTAACGCAAGACCAATGCAATGCAAGCATGTGCTTGGGACAGCCCATAAGTGTTGCAATTCATCCAGTACCAATGAAGCACGCCCATAACTTACTAACCTTAACCTGTACATCCTTGGAACGTGGGAGGAAACAGAACAACCTGGAAGAAACCCACATGCTATCACACATTAATGGGAAATCTTGCCTGACAAATCTTTTAGAGTTCTTCGAGGAAGTAACAAGCAGGGTGGACAAAGGAGAGGCAGTGGATATCATTTACTTGGATTTTCAGAAGGCATTTGTTAAAGTGCCACACATAAGGCTGCTTAACAAGATCAGATCCTATGGCGTTACAGGAAAGATACTGGCATGGATAGTGGAATGGCTGACAGCAAGAGGGTAGCAAGTGGGAATAAAGATGGCTTTTTCTGGTTGGCTGCCAGTGACTAGTGGTGTTCCTCAGGGGTCAGTATTAGGACCAGTGTTTTTCACATTGTTTGTCAATGGATAATGGAATTGATGGCTTTGTGGCAAAGTTTGTGGATGATACAAAGATAGGTGGATGGGGTAGGGTAATGCTGAGGAAGCAATGCAATTGCAGCAGGGCTTAGATAAATTGGAAGAATGGACAAAAAAGTGGCAGATAGAATACAATGTTGGTAAATGTATGATAATACAATTTTGTAAAAGGAACAATAGTGTGGACTACTATCTAAATGGCGAAAAGGTTCAAACATCAGAGGTACAGAGGGACTTTGGAATCTTGGTGCAAGACTCCCAGAAGGTTAATTTACAGGCTGAGTCTGTGATAAAGAAGGCAAATGCAATGTTGCCATTTATTTCAAGGGGAATAGAATATAAAAGCAAGGAGATAATGCTGAGCCTTTATAAGACGCTAGTCAGGCCGCACGGTGCATTGTCAACAGTTTTGGGCCCCATATCTCGGAAAGAGTGTGTTGTCATTGGAAAGAGTCCAGAGAAGGTTCACAAGAATGATTCCAGGAATGAAGGGGTTAACATATGAGGAGCATTTGGCAGCTTTGGGTCTGTACTCACTGGAATTTAGAAGAATGTGGGAGGATCTCATTGAAACTTACAGAATTTTGAAAGGACTGGATAGTGCAGATATGGAGAGGATGTTTCTTAAGGTGGGGGTATCCAGAACTAGAGGGCACAGCCTCAAAATTGAGGGGCAACCTTTTAGAACAGAGATAAAGAAGATTTTTTTTTATCCAGAGAGTAGTAAATCTGTAGAATGTTCTGCTACAGACTGTGGTGGACGCCAAGTCCGTGGGTATATTTAAGGTGGAAGTTGGTCGTTTCTTGATCAGTCAGGACATCAAAGGATATGGTGAGAAGGTAGATGTATGGGGTTGAGCGGAATCCGGGATCAGCCATGATGGAATGGAAGAGCAGACTCGATGGGCTGAATGGCCTAATTCTGCTCCTACGTCTTATGGTCTTATGGTTTTATGCTCATGGGGAGAATGCATTCAAACTCCTTAGACAGCAGTGAGAATTGAACCCTAATCCCTGGCTCTGTAAAGTATGTGCTAATTGCTTTTAAAATCATAGAAAAACAGAGTGTCAATCAACAAATCACTTACAAATTTGATGAATGTGGGCAGGAGAGTTTGTTCCAAGGGTAAATATAAGCCCCTCATATTCATGTTTTGATGATACAAGTGTCCCCCGCTTTCCAAACGTTCGCTTTATGAAACCTCACTGTTATGAAAGACCTACATTAGTACCCTGTTTTTGCTAACAGAAAGTGTTTTCACTGTTACGAAAAAATCAGCGCGCGATAAAAGGCTGCACGCGCCCCGAGCAGCCTCTCTCCCCCGTATTCGGAACGGCATTACTTTAACACCTGCCTGTGAGCAGCCGTTTGCAAGATGAGTTCTGAGGTATTGGAAAAGCCTGAAAGAACTCGTAGGGGTGTTACACTTAGCATAAAACTGGACATAATTAAGCGTTTTGATCATGGTGAACGAAGTAAGGACAACGAAGATGATGTTGAAGAGGTTTTGGCATCCCATGACCAAGAACTGATCGATCAAGAGCTGATGCAATTGGAAGAGGAAAAGATAACAATCAAAACCGGATGCAGTAGTGAAATGAACGTGAAGCAACTGCGTGAGATTTTCGCTGCAATGATAAAGTACGACTTTAATTTTATAAGGCGACGTAGGTTTAGGGGATATTTGCAGGATGGTTTGAGTGCTTACAAAGAACTGTATGATAGCAAAATGCGCGAGGCTCAGTAGTCAAGCAAGCCTTCCGCATCATCCACAGCAGACAACGAACCTCGACCTTTGACATTGAGGCAGGCAGACATAGGAGAAGATGAGCTGCCTGCTCTAATGGAAACAGGCGACGATGAGATGACACCCCAGTGTCCCACCACCCCAACCCCCAGGTCGCGGACAGATACCGATGCGTGGAGAACGCAGTGGTAGCCGGGAGGCACCCAGCACATCTTTAAGAAAAAGGCCGAAATAAACATGCTAATTAATTAGATGCCGCCGGACACGTAAATATTGGCCCAGATCAGAGGCGATGCAATCAGCACTGATCTGGGCCGAAAATTACGTATTGGGTGGCAGGTAATTAATTAGCATGTTTATTTCGGCTTTTTTCTTAAAGATGTGCTGTGTGCCTCCCGGCTACCGCTGGACCCCTGCGTGCCTCGCGCCAATGTATCAGTCGGTGGCCTGGAGGATGGGGGCCACTGCACCACCCCAACCTGTGACAGCTCAGTCTAACACACCATCATCAGTGTGCTCAGCGCTGTCCCAATTCCAGTAAGTGATACTACACTGTACATACATTATTTCTACTTTATATAGGCTGTGTATTTTTACGTGTTATTTGGTATGATTTGGCAGCTTCATAGCTTAAAGGTTACTGGAGAGAGTGTTTTTGCCAGCAGCGCTTGCGTGAGATTTTCTGCCGAGAGCGCTTGCGTGAGATTTTCGCTTCGGAGAACAGGGCCGGCAATGATTGTGGAAAAGTATTTCTACTTTATATAGGCTGTGTATTTATCATATCATTCCTGCTTTTACTATCTGTTACTGTTATTTTAGGTTTTATGTGTCATTTGGCATGATTTGGTAGGTTACTTTTGGGTCTGCGAACGCTCACAAAACTTTCCCATATAAATAAATGGTAATTGCTTCTTCACTTTATGACATTTCGGCTTACGAACAGTTTCAAAGGAACACTTTACCTTTGGATGGCAGGGGGAACCTGTAATTAAAATTAAATCATATTTTCAGATAATGGGAAGGTGGACAGTGAGTAGGATAAATGTGTATGGTCAGCTTATGTAAATAGATAAGAAGTTAACAATGGAGTATAACATGGAGAAATGTGAAGTTAGATTGTCTGGTAGAAAGAATATAAAAATACTTCTAATTGGGAGAAAAGTGGTTAAGCTGGTTAACAAAGAGATCATATTGTGCAGTCATATGTGGCAATGAAAATAAGCATGCAGTTATAGAAAGCAGCTACAAAAACAGTTGGCTTTTATTATAAGATACAATGGATTTCAGTTGTGAGGAAGTTTTACTTTGTGTGTCTTCATTCAGTTTTAGTCTTTGTACCTAATAGAGGATATACTTGTTTTGGAGTCAGTGTAGTGTGATTGATAGAAACATACAGTACGTTATGCACTACAGAAACAGGCCACTAAGCAGATCTGTGTTAACCACCAAACCCCCATCTACATTAATCCCATTTACTGGAACTTAATCTATGGCTATCTGCCTCTTGGTGATTGAATTCTCGTTAAGTGTGTGAATTTCTGCCTCCACTATCGCATCAATCAGTACATTCCCGAACACAGGCAGCCCTTCCAAAAAAAATCCTTCCTCAGATACTCTCCTGACCTCTTATCCTTTACCTTAAATTTGATATTTAAAGTTTTTATTATCTACTTTTCTACCCTTCTTCATAACTTTGTATACAAAAGAAATGCCCATGAAAAGATACTAAGTAATAAAGGTACGGAGTCATTCAGGTTTGGGAAAAAAAGAGAGATGATCTATTGAGGAATATTGAGAAATAATAATACGGAGAGAAATCAATGGAATAAATGCTGATTGTCTGTTCCAATTAGCCAGAGAGATTGGAGTGAGGGAACTCTTCCTTCGGACAAGGGCTAGCTTTTAGGAATAAGCTGACAGGAAAGTTCCTTGCATGGAGAGCTGTTAATCTTCAGAATTCTCCATCTCTAGGGTGATGGATAATCAGATACTCAATCCAAGATTGATAGATTTGTGGAATCAATTGGAATCACCAGCATTGGCTAGGTCTGTGGAGAAGGCACAGGATCAAAAATGGTCTTATTTAGTACAGAGCAGGCCTAAGGGTTGGATATCCTATTTCTGTTTCTATTTCATTTATTCTTGTTCCAAAGTACAGCTTGATATTCACCAAGAGAAAATATAACATCTGTTATCAAATTATTTGTGAAGAATTCACAGACAGAGCTCCACAGCACATGGAAAAATGCAGGAATAACCTTCTTACTTCAGCAGTGGGCTCTGTTTTGTCAAATAGTTGTTGACCTGAAATATGAACATTATTTCCCTTCCACAGGTGCAACCTGATCTGATAAGTGGTTCCAGACATTTTATTTAACACCGCACACAAGTTCTTTTTCAGAACATTTAATTGAGGAACTCAGTGGGAAAGACCTAATAATGGTAGAGATAGAAATTCATTCTTGGATTAGAGGAGCAAAGGATACCATGTGGTAGCATTTGTTTCAAAAATTTGGTCCATTGAGTATACTCTGTAATAGGTGTTTGGATACTAAGGGTCAAAGCAGAAATATGGATGAAGTAGAAAATCCTAAACATTAGAGTTTCTGCAGATGGTGGAGATTCAAAGCAACACACACAGAATTCTGGAGGAGCTCAGCAGGTCAGGCAACATCTATGGAAAGGAATAAACAGTTAGTGTTTCAGTAATGGTTTTATTGGAAAAGTGTTCTGGCATTCTGTTCCCCCCCCGCCCCACCCCCATTCTGCACCTGCAACTCTAGTTTAAACTCCCATATGCAGCATGAACAAACCTTCCCACCAGGATATTAGTCCCTCTCCAGTTCAGGTGCAAGCTATCCCTTCTGTACCTGGAAAAGAGCTCAATGATCCCAAAATATGAAGCCCTCCCTTCTGAGCCATCTCCTTAGCCACATATTAAACTGTATGATCTTCCTATTTTTGGCCTCACTAGCATATGGCATGAGTAGCAATCTTGAGATCGTAACCTTGCAGGCCTTGTCTTTTAAGTTAGCACCTAACCCCCTGAACTCACTTTGCTGGACTTCATCACCCTTCCTATCCATGTCATTAGTTCCATGACCTGCGGCTGCTTACCCTCCCACTTAAGAATGATGTGGACATGATGCAGGATGCCCCTGACCTGGCACCGGGGAAGCAACATACCATCTGGGAATCTGGAAAATGCTGGGAGATGAATACACGGAGCAAAGAGTTGAAAACAGCTACTTCTAAAGTTTTTGCTCAAGTCATAGTGAGAAAAACCAATTGTGACTTTTCCCCATTTTTCTGAATTCATGGGCTAGAATAGGTTGGGAAATGGAACATTTAAACAAATTAGATGTCAAAGACTGGGATTTGCTGGGAACTGAAAAAATGGAATGAAATCCATTGACTCATCTCCAATTCAGCAGTCTGGTATAGATAGCATGAAATTAATGATGGGTGTGGACGGTAACCACAAATCTTTTTGCTTATTCTTTCTTTACTACATATTTTGTGTTACTATCACATCTCCATTGAGGCTCTACTATTTGACAAATGTTGATTACTTAGGGAAAATTAGTACATGTCCAGTCGAGGTTCAATATCAGCTTAAGGTAGTCAAGTAAGAATGGTTAACGTTCTCATTATGGAAGATACTTAGATGTTTCTTTCTTTCACACATGGTAGTGCAGTGGTTTGCGTAACACTGTTACAGTACCAGTGACCAGAGTTCATTCCCACTGCTGTCTGTAAGGAGTTTGTATGTTCTCCCTGAGACCGTGTGGGTTTTCTCTCAGTGCTCCCTTTTCCAAACGCATTCTAAGGTGTGGGTGAGTAAATGAATTAGTCACATGGGTGTATTGGAATGGCAAAAGGTCATTGGGTTGGAAGGGTGTGTTACTGAATTAAAAGAAATATATGTATGTATGTCCAACCCTGGGGACTGAAAGAAATACAGCCCTCATTCTGTTGGATTTCTGTCTCTGAAAATGCTTATTATGAAATGGGTCTAATGAAAATACGTGAATCAATGAAAAAAAGCCATTATTTTCTATTTAGTAACAGATCAATTTTGTGACTGTCAGGAAGAGAATAATAAGACAACTAATACATTTAAAGGGGGAGAGTGAGGGCTCCACTCAAAATGTTCCTAATAAAAAAGTATTTCCAGACCTTGGCCTACAAATGTAGTGTACGAATTAGCAATAGTAGGAAACTTATAATACATATAAGGAGATCAATATTGCAGAAAGCCCCAGAAGGTGTTGCTCTGAACAAAAATGGAAATAAGATAGATAAAAAAGTTAGCAGAAGTGAGCCGAACAACTGAAGCAGGCCTTAATAGACCGTAACAATCATCTAATATATTAATACTGGTGCATGACGATTTCTAGACCAATAACATTTATTACAACATTTAGCCACCTGTCCCCTTAAGGCAAGGAAGCATGTGTCTCATTTTTTAGCTGTATGGAAATTAACAGTAAGAGCATACAACAATTTCTATAGTCATAATATATTTGTTGGAATAGTGCAAGACAAAGGGATTTACACCTTGCATGTGTTTAGGACATGGTATATGTGGATATGATGTTGGTGCAGTGTTTAATTAGCAGGCTAGTGAGTGAGAGACCGAGACCAAAAATCCAGATATTCAAGTTTAATTTCTCTCTATGTTTCATTATAGGAGCCCCATTCAACCTATCAAATTTATGCTGGCTCTCAGAATATTCCCACCATAGAAACAGAAAAAATCTACAGAGCAATGCAGGCCCTTCGGCCCACAATGCTGTGCCGACATGTACTTACTTTAAAAATTACTTAGGGTTACCCATAGCCCTCTATTTTCCTAAGCACCACGCACCTATCCAGGAGTCTCTTAAAAGACCCTATCAGATCTGCCTCCACCACTGTCGCCGGCAGCCCATTCCAGGTACTCACCACTCTCTGTGTAAAAAAACTTACCCTGACATCTCCTCTATACCTACTTCCAAGCACCTTGAAACTGTGCCCTCTGATGTTAGCCATTTCAGCCCTGGGAAAAAGCCTCTGACTATCCACACATTCAATGCCTCTCATCATCTTACACAACTCTATCAGGTCACCTCTCATCCTCCGCTGCTCCAAGGAGAAAAGGCCAAGTTCACTCAACCTATTCTCATAAGGCATGCTCCCCAATCCAGGCAACATCCTTGTAAGTCTCCTCTGCACCCTTTCTATAGTTTCCACATCCTTCCTGTAGTGAGGTGACCAGAACTAAGCACAGTACTCGAGAGTTACTTTCGGGGAGATATTGCAGGTAGCTTGACAGTCTGTAGGAGTGTTAGGGGCTGAATTTGCCAGGTGCTACAGGGCTGCAGTGTTGGTCTGGCAGATGCCTAGGTTGGATTTTGCCGATACCTCAGCACCTGTTCCATATCTACTGCCACCTGCACTAGAGGTTAGTTACAGTAACCATTAGTCCAAAGCTAGCATAATTTGGCATGTGGAAACAAACTGGAGCCCTTCAGAACATGAAAAATGCAAGCAAACATGAGAACCGAACCCAGGTCACTGGCTGTGAGGCTGTGACACTACTTGTGATGCTCAGCTACACATGACAGTCATGGAACTTAGGTTCGGACACTATATATATTCTTTTTATTTTTTGTATTACAAACAAACATACAAAAAAATACAGCAAGAACCATGATCTTAAAATCAAATTAAATATTGAGCAGCAAAATGGAGAAAAATATAAAGGCAAAAGTAAACATACACAGTGGAGGTGTACTGCACCAAAAAACCTCAGTCCTCACCCCGTAAGAAAGTCCAATACAAGGCCCCATATCCTTTCAAAGATGTCCCCTCTGTCCTCATTACATAGTCTCAGTCTCTCCAAATGTAAAGTATTTGCTAGTTCTCTCAGTCACAGATCGTACGTAGGCACAGAGTCCATTTCCCACATTTGCAGAATTAACTTCTTAGCAATCACCATTCCAAACAATACAGTCATTTTTTCATACATATTGGCTGAAGATAGGGAGCTTGTTGCTCCAAGGATGGCTATGAGTGGGTCTGGTTCCTAACGCTTCCCAAAAGCCTCAGAGAAACAGTGAAAAATACTTTTCCAGTATGCATAAAGCTTACAACATGACCAGAATGAATGTGACAAGTTACTGTTCACAGATTTACATCTATTACAAACTGGTGAAACATCAGGGTAGAAACTGTGCAACTTTTCTTTGGAATTATGGAGTCTATGTATTGTTTTAAACTGTATAAGTCTGTGTCTGACGTTGTCTGAACAGTCATGTATACTCTTTAACCACTTATCCCAGACCTCCTCTGTCAGTTCTATACCCAATTCATCCACCCATGCCTTTTTAAGACCTGCAGTATTCACCCAAGCTCCATTATGATAAAAATAGGATACCGCTCTACGAGCAACAGATCAAATTTATTTATTGCCTCCAGGGACTCATGTTTGTCTAAAACTTCGAAGTTAGGTATATATTTCCTAACATAATCTCGAATTTGTAAAAATATTAAAAAACTAGATGCAGGGATATTGTAAACTGCTTGTAACTGTGCAAATGAGGCAAAGTTTCCATTAATATACAGGTCACCTACACTACAGATGCCTCTCTGTTTCCAGGTGGAAAAAACAGTATCATTCAGGCCAGGCAAAAAGGAATGATTGTCACAAATCGGAGTGTCAATATAAGATTTTGGGGCCTTAATGTGTAGTTGAATCTGCTTCGAAATTCTTATAGTGTTGCCAACCACAAAGCTGTTACTAAAATGTGACTTATTTACTGCAGTGGGGCTATTAAGGAGAGCTGGTAAGGAAGCCTTCTTACAAAGCACTCACTCTATGAGTAACCATGCTGGGCGTGAGTCTGAGGTAGAGGGTGGGTCTTTTTTCCACCATGCAAAAATGGATAGGTGGGCAGAGCAGTAATACATTTTAACGTTCAGTAGGGCAAAACCACCTGCTTCCTTGGGCTTTGACAAGTGTTTTTTAGTAATTCTAATGGCTTTATAATTCCAAATGAAGGGTATAATAATTGAATCCAATTGCTTAAAATATGACAGAGGAATAAAACATGGAATTGACTGGAAAAGATGAAGAAATTGTGGCAGTACAATCATCTTGATTGCGTTAACCCTCCCCACCAAAGAAACTGGAAGGATTTTCCAAAAGTCAATATTGCGTTTAACCTGCTCAACTTTCTTTCGCCAATTCACTTGCAAAAGGTCATCTGGGTTTTTTGTAATAGTCACACCTAGATAGGAAAAATTATCATGTTATTTTAAAGGGAATGGACTGTAAATACGCTGTATTAACCACTGCAGTGACTGGCATTAGTTCACTCTTATCCCAATTAATAGAGAAACCTGAGAAACTACCAAAATTATTAATTAGAGTCAGAAGGGCGGGTATTGACGCTTGTGGACTGGAGATATATAAAAAGATTTTGTCAGCATGTAACGAAAGGTGATGTTTATGCCCATGCATGTCAATGGGAGATTCAGACACTGAAATGGAATTTGGAAGAACAGCACGCAGTAGTTTTAGTAATGATGAACAGAGAACGTAAATGAAAATGTCTGGTCCACAGTTCCTACACGGCAGGAAATCTACCATCCTCGTTTGGTCTGCCCTACATATGGCCGCAAACCCCCTCCAAATGATTGACTTTTCAAAGGGCTCCCAAGGACGATTTGGCTCTGCATGAGTGTACTGTGAGTGATACAAGCCTCATATGGATGAGTAAAAATGATGAACATAAACTCCTGGCATGTGTTGGACACCACAGGATGCCACAATGCAGGAACAGGCTGCTCTGCAGATAGCACATCAGACTCATGCTCAGATAACAAAATGTTTCCTACAGAGACACTACATTCTATGCCAATTAAACCAATAACTGGGTTACTCCGAGCATCAGCATCTGGGTCAGACCAGATATTTTATACATTTCCTTCAATCAGCCTATCTAATGTGGAGGCTTTTACTTGTTGTCTTCCCACCCAGAATATCATTGATATCTTTCTTTCCAGAGACACCCAGCTGCATCATCTCCATTGATGAAAATGATTGTATAGTAGTTACCTCATAAGTCAGGCATGCCTTTAACTTCCATGTGTGGACTTCCTTGCTTCATGTCTCATTAGCCCCAGCTCTCACAATTCATTTTCCTGTAGAATATTTTTAGATTCCCTTTTATATTTGCTGTCAATCTTTTTCCAATGCCCTATCTTGGTCTTTCTTACTTCTCTTATTTCCTTTTTTGTTTTGCTCTGAACTTCCATAATCAGCCTTGCTTTCACTTGCGGCAATAACCTGACATTGGTCAATTAGTCTTACCTGCTCAATTTCACTTTTTTTTTGGTCATTCAGGAATATCACCTTTAATTTCCCTATCCTTCTACTTCATACCCTTTCTAGATTTATTCTCAACATCATATTTCAGATTTTGTCACTGAAACTTGTTCTATTTGACCTTGGTTCATTACCCAGAACCTGATCTAGCAATGCTCATTCCCCTTGTACAGTACTGTGGTTACTGTCTATGTGTAGGTAGTCTGTAACTTTTGCATGTCTCTGGAATTTGGTCTTCAACGTCCTTCCCTTAAGTTGGCAGCTTAAAAAGTGATTGCAGCTGTGTAATCTTACTTCTAAATGGGTAGTTTCTGGTCTTGGTCATTACAGGTCAATGTTGCTCTTCAGTAGTGCAGTATTCATGTGAATCAGTACTGCTGCTTTCCAGAATACCATGTATACAGGAATATTAGATCCCATCCCTGACCTTCTTCTAACCAGGTCTCATTTACTGCCACAACATTGTGATTCCACACGGTTAATTACAAGTACAGTGTCCCACTCTTGTTTAAGACACTTGTGGTATTCACAGGCAATGTAAGTCAATCTTAAGTATCCTTGTTTGCTCCTTTAGGCATGTTCTGCCTAAAACATTTTCTTTATTTGTTCTAGTTCTATTTACCTCTGCCACTCTTATTTGCATCTTATTCCTTCTTCTTTATGCAATGTTCCTGTGCTTAACACCCTACTGAATTAGTTTAAACTTCCCACAGTGCATGAGTGAACCTTCCCACAAGGATGTTGTCCCCAGTTCTGTTGAGGTAAAATTGATCAAGCCTACTGTGTACATACATCTATTGATGCTTCTGGACACATCTTCAGTGATGTTTCTGGAGTCATCGGGTGTTTCGGGTCTTTCAACATCATATGACCTCCTCCAAGTGACCCAGCCAGGGCTGATCAGACCCCAGCTTGTGTCCAGATGGCTAGCTGCTTATGACTCCATGGCTCCCCTCTTTTGAGCCACAGCCATCTTGAGGCCCTCTCTGCCGCATCGGTGGTACTGCAGATTGCTCTCCTCTTCCTCTCTCCCTCGATGCCCAAAATGCTGAAGGCTCTATCTAAAGAATGGGCTATGAATCCCCTACAACCAACCTCCACTGGGAGACATCTTGCTCTCCACACAATAATTGTTGTCATGGCTTGCAGCTTCTCATCAACCCCTCCCTTTACCATTGCCTCCAGAATTTGGTTAACATCTTCATCAAACTGCTTCCACAGTGAAGTCATGTTAGCTGCAGGCGATTTGATCCGCCTCCTGTTAGACTTCATGCTAGAGGGATTAGTTTGCAACACTTGGAGGTTCCAGGCACTATGGGGTGACTTCGGGCCTGGCCCCTCCTTCGTCTCACCAGGTTGGACACCTGCGCGTTGTGCTGCTCCTGCTCCCGCCAAACACTTCATCCTCGCTTGGTGGATCTTCAAGCCACAATCGTTCTTGCTGAGAACACTTTATTAATGTTAAAGCTAAGATTTATTTTGTACTGAATGCATCAATTTTTTTTTGTTTTTATTTTTCTCATTGCATTCCTCCTTTGCAGGTTTGCGTTGTGAAATGGCAATGATGATCATTGGCTGAGAAATCGCTGCTTTATGTGATTGTTCCAATATTTTTCATGAACTGCAGACAACTATCTTTTTGACTATTTTATAATGTAGTTCATGATCATGACTTCATTGTCTGTTATATTACAGACTTCATTATATTCTGCCAGATGCATCTTTCTCAGTGATTATCTTAGTATTTGTGTTCTTTATAAAGGCTGATTCCCAGGCTTAACATAAAATGTAAGGAAGATAGATTATTGTACATTTCTATACCACCTTATTTAGACAACCCTTAGAATGCTGGAGACAGCAGATACTGCATCTCACCTCGATCCTTCAGCCCAGATGAATGGTCTCAACCTGAAATAAAATCTGTCCTCTTCCCTCCAAAGACGCTGTCTGACAGATTGAGTTCCTCCAGCTTTTTGCGTGTTGCTGCAGATTGCAGTGTATTTGGTACTCAGTCCTGGTCTCTACATTACACCCAAAGTTGCAAAAGAAAATTGCAAGCATGAAATTAATAACAAATCAGGAAAGATTGAATGAATTAGGCTCCTTACATGAGGAATAAGTGGCAGAGTGAACAAACAGAGGTTTAATAGGATGGATGTAGAAAAGACATTTCCAGGTGTGGTTATTCCAGATCTAGAGACTATAAATGAAAAATGTTCTCAAATAAATTCAATAAAGAATTCTGGAGAAACCTTTTAACCCAGAATGATTAGCAAGTGGAACTTGCTGCTGCATGGAATAAATGAGAAGAATGTTTAAGAACAAAATAGACCAGTAGATGAAACAAAAAGGAATGAAAGTCTGTACAGTATTTAAAAACACAAACATGAGGAAATCTGCAGATGCTGGAAATTCAAGCACCTTACACGGAAAATGCTGGTGAACGCAGCAGGCCAGGCAACATCTATAGGAAGAGGTACAGTCGACGTTTCGGGCCAAGACCCTTCGTCAGGTCTAATGGAGAGAAGAGGTAGTGAGAGATTTGAAAGTGGGAGGGGGAGGGGAGATCTGAAATGATAGGAGAAGACTGGAGGGGGAGGGATGGAGCTAAGAGCTGGAATGTTGATTGGACGAGGCTGGAGAAGGGAGAGAATCATGGGACGGGAGGCCTAGGGAGAAAGAAAGGGGGAGGGAGTGCTGCTTGGCCTGCTGCGTTCACCAGCATTTTTTGTGCGTGTTGCTTGAAAGTCTGTATTACTAGGATTAGATAAATTGGGCTCAGATGAGGCTGAGTTAGAGTGTAAATACCAGGACCTTTCAGAAATCATTGGATCCTGGCATGGTGCCAGAGGTCTGGAAAGTTGCAAATGTCTCTCCACTCTTTAAGAAAGGAGGAAGGCAGCAGAAAGGAAATTATAGACTAGTTAGCCTGACCTCAGTGGTTGGGAAGATGTTGGAGTTAATTGTTAAGGATGAGCATTATGGAGTACTTGGGTGACACAGAACGAGATAAGGCAAAATCAGTTTAGCTTCCTTAAGGGAAAATCTTGCCTGAGGAACCTGTTGGAATTCTTTGAGGAGATTACACATAGGATAGATAAAGGGAATGTAGTGGATGTTGTGTATTTGGACTTTCAGAAGGACTTTGACAAGGTGCTACACATGAGGCTACTTAACAAGTTAAGGGCCCATGGTATTACAGGAAAGTTACTGGCATGATTAGAACATTGGCTGATTGGTAGGAGGCAGCAAGTGGGAATAAAAGGATCCTTTTCTGGTTGGCTGCCAGGGATTAGTGGTGTTCCACAGGGGCCGGTATTGGGACAGTTTCTTTTTATGCTGTGTATCAATAATTTAGATAATGGAATACAGTAGATGGTTTTGTTGCCAAGTTTGCAGATGATACAAAGATTGGTAGAGGGGCAGGTAGTGTTGAGGAAACAGGTAGGCAGAAGGATTTAGACAGATTAGGAGAATGGGCAAGAAACTGGCAAATGAAATACAATGTTGGAAAATACATGGTCATACACTTGGGTACTAGAAATAAATGTGCAGACTATTCTCTAAACGGGGAGAAAATCCAAAAATCTGAGATGCAAAGGGACAGAGGAGTCCTTGTGCAGAACACCCTAAAGGTTAACTTGCAGGTCAAGTCGGTGGTGAGGAAGGCAAATGCAATGCTAGCATCCTTTTCAAGAGGCTTAGAATAGAAGAGTAGGGATGTGATATTGAGGCTTTATAAGGAACTGGTGAGGACTCACCTTGAGTACTGTGAACAGTTTTGGGCTTTTTATCTAAGAAAAGATGTGCTGACATTGCAGTGGGTTCAGAGGAGATTCACCAGGATGATTCCAGGAATGAAAGGGTTATCATTCAAGGAATGTTTGATAGCTCTGAGTCTGTACTAGCTGGAATTTAGAAGGATGAGGGGGGATCTCATTGAAACCTTTCGAATGTTGAAAGGCCTAGACAGAGTAGATATGGAAAGGATGTTTCCCACGGTGGGGGAGTCTAGGACAAGAAAGCACAGCCTCAGGATAGAGGGCTGACCATTTAAAATAGAGATACAGAGTAATTTCTTTAGCCAGAGGATGGTGAATTTATGGAATTTGTTACCACAGATAGTTGTGGAGGCCAGGTCATTGTGTGTATTTAAGGCAGAGCTTGATCGGTTCTAGATTGGACATGGTATCAATGGTTATGGGGAGAGGGCTGGGGAGTGGGGCTGAGGAGAGGTAAAAAGGATCAGCTATGATTGAATGGCGGAGCAGACTTAATGGGCCAAATGACCCAATTTTGCTCTTTTGTCTTATGGTCAGTCAATTGATTTGAGCAGCCTTTTTCTATCATGTAAATTCTACAAAACATAAAATGTGTAGGTCATTCTTTAGAAGGCTATGCATTTTGTGACTGAATGGAAAGGGAAAATCACGTTTTTACTATGGTACATTTGCTAGTATTAGTAAACTAAGCCAAAGGTTAGGTCACCCTGATACTTGTTCTTCAAGTTGTCTGTTCGTTTTCAAATCCACCCTGATGACAAAATTGACATCAGAGGATTCACTCTGGAAAATAATAGGCGTTAGCTTTCACTCTACAATTCCATGGCACAGCATGTTGGTACATTGCTACATCTCTTAAACCTTTTTTATGTATCAGTGACTCACTGACCATTCATCAGCAAAAGACAGTAAAATGCCTAAAACACACCATCCATATGTTCTTTTACCCAAGAGTGAGATGATTACTATTTGTAGGAAAACTCGCCCCCACACTCTCGCTACATTATTCCAGTTGTTTAAAGTACCATCATAAAGCAATTAGTCTGATGTCAATCATTCTACCATAAGCCAAACACAGCCTGTAGAATATAGTGAAAAAGCAAAAAAAACTCAGGACAGTTAGAGCTTTGCTTGATCTCAGAGACAAGTTTGAATATTTCCAATACCTGACATAATGAATTATAATCTCTTCAAGGCAAATTATTATAATAAGGCTGTTATGCTATTAAGTAACTTGATTTTTAAGAAGGTAAGAATAAACATACAGCTTGAAGTAATAGGCATATGGGAGGGGATCTTGAAACAAAGCCATAATTACATTAATCTCAACAGGAAAATTATCCGAATCCATGAATGTGTTTTAAGTTCTTCCTACCAATCCTGTTTAGATACTTAGGGGGCTAAATTGGAAGACCAAGTAAATGGGTAGAAAGGTAGTGATAAATTGATTAGAACATAGCCAAAACAAGATCAATTGCACAGAGTACATGAAAGGTATGTTCCTGTTAGAAGGAAGGATAGGGATGGAAAGATAAGAGAACCTTGGATGTTCAGAGAGGTGATGAAATTAGTCAAGAAATAAAAGGAAAAGTATGTAAAGTTTCAGAAGTTAGGATCAAACAGAGCCCATGGGGAGTGTAAAGAAGCCAAAAAAAAACTAAAGAAATTAGGAAAGCCAAGAGGGGTGCAATGAAAAGTCCTTGGCAAGTTGGATCAAGGTGAATCCCAATGCATTCTATACATACATCAAGAGCAAGAGGATAGCTAGGGAGAGTGTAGGACCATTCAAAGATATGGGAGAAACATTCCTTTTGATGCGGAGAATGCGAGTGAGGTACTTAAGAAGTAACTTGCTTCAGTATTTATCAAGGAAAAGGATATGGAGGCCCAGGTAATCAGTGTTGAGTGTATAAATATGTTAGTACATTTATAGGTCACAGGGGTGGAAATGTTGGACATCCTAATGAGTATTAAGGTGGATAAGTCCCCAAGGTCTAAAAGGATCTAACTGGTGAGTCTCAGGTCAGTTGTAGAGAAGTCGGTGGAGAAGATTCTTAGGGATAGGATATACGAGGGTTTGAAAACCCGTGGCCTAATCAGGGAGAGCCAGCACAGTTTTTTGCATGGCACGTCATGCCTTACCAACTTGATTAAGTTTTTTGCCAAGGTGACGTAAGAGATTGTTGAGAGTAGGGCAATGCATGTTGTCTGCATGGATTTTAGGAAGGTGTTTGACAAGATCCCTAATGGGAGGCTAATCCAAAAGATTAAGATGAATGGGCGTCCCCGATAAATTGACTGGATGAATTGTTTGGATTCAGAACTGGCCTGTGCAAAGAAGACCGAGGGTAGTGGTTGAAGGGACTTATTTGAGCTGGAGGTGTGTAAATAGTGGTGTTCTGCAGGGATCTATGCTGGAATCTCTGCTGTTTTTGATGCATATAAATGACATGGATGAAAATGTAGTTGGACTGGTCAGTAAGTTTATGATGATACCAAGATTTGTGGAGTTGTGGATAGTGTAGAGACTGGCAAACAATACAGCGTGAATAGATCAGTTGCAGATATCGACAGAGAAGTGGCAGATGGAGTTTAACCCAGATAAATGTGAGGTGTTGCACCTCAGTAGGGCAAATGTAAGGAGATATTTTACTGTTAAGGGCAAATCCTTAACAGCATTGCCGAGCAGACAGTTCTTGGGATCCAAGTTCATAGCTCCTTGGAAGTGGCTACACAGGTCAGTAGGGTGGTTAAGAAGGGTTATGGAATGCTTGCTTTATTAGTTGAGGCATTGAGTTCTAAAGTCAAGGGGTTATGTTGCAAGTTTATAAAACTTTGGTTAGGCCACATCCGAAGTATTACATACAGTTCTGGTCGCCCCACTATAGGAAAGGTTCTGAGGCTTTCAACAGAGTGCAGAAGAGGTTTACCAGGATGCTGCCTGGTTTAGAGGGCATGTGCTATCATGAGAGGCTGGATAAACTCGAGTTGTTTTCTCTGGAGCGGTGGAGGCTGAGGTGGGATCTGATAGAGGCTTATAGGATTGTGAGAAGCAGAGATAGAGTGCACAGAGTTTTACAGGGTTGAAATGTCTAATACCAGATGGCCTGCATTAAAGGTGAGAAAGGGGATATGAGGTGTAAGTTTTTTACTCAGATGCCTAGAATGCGCTGCCTGGTATAGTGGTAGATGAAAATTCATTAGAAATGTTGAGATAGGCACATGAATGTGAGGACGATGAAGGGATATGGACATTGTGTAGGTAGGAGGGATTAGTGTTTGGGTGACTTTAATTTGCGTTTTAGCTGGTTTGGCACAGCATTGTGGGCCGAATGGCCTGATCCTGTGCTGTACTCATCGACGCTCTATGTAGCTTGCAAATTGTCACAATTTATGCATGTGTCCAGATATCCAGTAGGAATATCACTTTCTAGCATTCTGAATACATGGTTACTTACGTCAGCCAGGAGGCTGATAAAATAAATATTCCACACCAGAAAAGATATCTTGTATTTCTAAGAGGGAAGGCATACTGCATTGCTGACTATTCAAATAATTGGGAATGTTCTGTTGTGAAATTAGCAACCATGATTGACGTGTTGCTGAGTGGGCGTCATGCTTATTTGATTCTGGAAATATTATTTAAGAGAGTGGAACAGGGAACAGCTGTCTAGTATCTTTACAGGAGTAAGAGGAGTTTGGACATGCTCAGCGGCAGGAGCTGCTGTAGCTGCAAAGGTAATGACTTCAATAAGGTTAGACCACGAAACCATGAGACATAGGAACAGAATTAGGTCATTCGGCCCACTGAGTCTGCTCTGCCATGCCATCGTGGCTGACTTATTATCCCTCTCAACCCCATTCTTTTGCCTTCTCCCCGTAACCGCTGATGCCCTTACTAATCAAGAACTTATCAACCTTTGATTTAAATATACCCAATGACTTGGGCTCTACAGCCGTCTGTGATAATAAATTCCACAGATTCGCCACCTTCTGGCTGAAGTAGTTCCTCCTTATCTCTGTTCTGAAAGGACGCCCCTCTATTCTGAGGCTGTGCCCTCTGGTCCTAGGCGCCCCCACTATAGGAAACATCCTCTCTGCATTCAAGAGCTGTCTGAAGTAAAGGAAGTTCAGTGATCTTGGTCAATGAATGTAGCTTCAAATGCTATATCATATCACTTTAATTTTTGGACTAGGCCACTGCTTTGCCTATTACATCCCCTTACTCACCTACCAATGACTATTATTATTCTGGATTCTGAGCTTTCTACTCACACAAACAGTACTGACAAAGCTGCAGAGTGCATCAGGGTTTACACATGCCAGGTGTGTATCTGCGATAACCAGCTTCCTCAAATGTTTAATATGACACTCACTGGCTTGACACCCTTCTCTCTTGAAGGAAGTGCTGCATAACCGGGAGCATCAGGAATGAACTGATCAAGAAGAAGTGAGTTGCCAACTTTTAAACAGACTGCAGCTGCCTTTCTGGGAAGGAACGTTGCTGAGTCCATGGTTACGGGGAGAACTGAAACAATTAAAGATGAAGGCATCTACACATTAACAAAGGTTCATTTTGTGTAGACCTACTCAGCTGCAGGGATCATTCTGTCCATGGTTCCCTTGCCCATTTGTCCCTCTGCACTAACTTCTCTTCTGGCACTTATCCCTGCAAGTGGAAAAAATGTTACACCTGCCCCTTCAACTCTTCCCCCACTTTGATTCAGGGTCCCACAGAGTCCTTGCAGACAAGGCAACACTTCACTTGCAAATCTGTTAAGGTCAATGCTCCCGATGCAGCCTGCTCTACATTGGTGAAACCTGATGTAGATTGGGGAACCGCTTTGTCAAACACCTTTACTCTCTCTGCAAAAACAGGATTTCCCAGTAGCCATTCATTTTAATTTCAGCTCCCATTCCCATTCTGACATATCAGTCTATGGTCTCCTCCTCTGCCACTACGAGGCCACTCTCAGACTGGAGGAGCAACACCTCATATTACATGTAGGTAGCCTCCAACCTGATGGCATGAACAGTGATTTCTCCAACTTCTGGTAGTTTATTCACCCTCCTCCTTTCTTCTTCAATTCCCACTCTGCACAGCCCCCACCTTACCTCTTCTCCTCGCATGCCTATCACCTTCCCCTCCTGCCTCTCCTCTTTCCATTTATCCCATGGTCCACTCTCCTCTCCTATCAGATTCCTTCTTTTCTAGCCCTTTACCTTTTCGACCTATCATCTCCCAGCTTTTTATTTCAACCTACATCCCCCATCCACCTGGCCTCACCTATCACCTTCTAGTTTATACTCCTTCCTCTCCTTCACCTTCTTATTCTGGCTTCTTACCCCTTCCTTTCCAGTCCTGATGAAGGGTCTCAGCCCAAAACTTCACCTGTTTATTCACTTTCATTGAATTCTGCCTGACCTGTTGAGCTCATCCAGCATTTTGTATGTGTTACACAATGATACTTCTTCTCTTATACCTCTCCTCCCTCGTATTCCACTTCTGGGCTCCGTCTAATGTCAGCCCATCCTTTCTTAGATATGAGGCTCAATGCCTGTTAATTTGGCTGCTGCTGGCTCACACTTAAAAGGTCCAGATATGGAGAGACATCCGCCACATCCTGGTGTCTACAGTGACTTCTCAGTAGTGATAAGCTCTAAAGTGGGATGCATCTCCAAATACTCCTGACATGGTCTGACTGGAAAAGACCGAGTTTTCTGTCAAAGCTGTTGTGCTTTTTAAATGGACATTCAATTAAGAATGAATAAAGTTGATGTAAATAATAAGATAATTCTTTAGAGATGAAATTTTTTCATTAAAAATTCATTAATCACCTCAAAATCATTACAAATGTTAACCAAAAATAAAATAATTATCCGAAATTACCATTTTCTACAGGTCAAGAATTCCGACTGAAATGACGAGTACTATGATCATGAGCATAATGTGGGGATACAGATGACCACCACCCCCCCAACATTACAACCATTTGGGTTAAGGGAACAGGCTCAACAGAATTCACTAATCACCATCTAAAATCTGAGGTAATGAATTAACTTCACTCTCATGGAAGTTATTTGAGAGCAAGATAAAATTATCTACACAAAACTTACCATTCTGAACTTGCTTTCCTTTGTTGTAGAAAAATCAAGATGCTGTCTAGTTTCTACGAACTCAACCGCTCCGTAAAATGGTTATTGTCTATAAAAGAATTTCAGGGTGTACATTGTATACATTTCTTTGGCATTAAATACACCTATTGAACCTATTGAGCCAATATGGAATAATTTGACAGAGGAAGTAGTAGGAATGGGTACAATTATATTGTCAAAAATATTTGTATACATACATGGAGAGGAAAGGTTTAAAGCTCAAAAGTCAGGGAGATAATACTATCTCGGGTAGGCAACTAGATTGGCATCGACAAGTTGGGCTGAAGGGCCTATTTTGGGACTGTATGGTTCCATGAATCTCTGAGCCAGGTTGAACAGGTATGTCCAGCAAGACCATGCACCCGTACTTATGTCTATGTGGAAAAAGATGGAGTAGCAACTAGAACATAAAACAGAGAAGAGTACAGCACAGCACAGGAAAAGGCCTTTCGGCCCACAATGTTGTGCCAAACCAGCTAAAAAGCACATCAAAAACACCTAAATACTAATCTCTCCTACCTACACCATGTCCATATCCCTCCATTTTCCTTACATCCATATATCTATCCAAACATCTCTTAAAAGCCACTAATGTATTTACCTCAACCTCCATAACAGGCAGTCACCACTCTGAGTAAAAAAACTTACCCTTTCACCTTTAATGCATGCCATCTGGTATTTGACATTTTAACCCTGGGAAACAGACACTCTCTGTGCACCCTTTCTATGCCCCTTATAATCTTGTAAACCTCTATCAGATCTTGCCTCAGCCTCCGCCGCTCCACAGAAAACAACCCAAGTTTATCCAGCCTCTCGTGATAGCACATACCCTCTAAACCAGGCAGCATCGATGTAAACCTCTTCTGCACCCTCTTGAAAGCCTCAACATCTTTCCTATAGTGGGGTGACCAGAACTGTATGCAATACACTAGATGTGGCCTAACCAGATGTGTTGGAACATGGCCAAGTGGTTAAGGTGTTCGTCTAGTGACTTGAAGGTCACTAGTTCGAGCCTTGGCCGAAGCAGTGCGTGTGTCCTTGAGCAAGACACTTAACCACACATTGCTTTGCGATGACACCGGTGCCAAGCTGTATGGGTCCTAATGCCCTTTCCTTGGACAACATCGGTGGTGTGGAGAGGGGAGAATTGCAACATGGGCAACTGCTGGTCTTCCATACAACCTTGCCCAGGCCTGCGCACTGGAAACCTTCCAAGGCACAAATCCATGGTCTCATGAGACTAACGGATGCCTATAGGCCTAAAGAGACTTTTATAAAGTTGCAACATAACCTCCTTTGAACTCAATGCCCTGTCTAATAAAAGCAAACGTTCCATAAGCCTTCTTAACCACCTTATCAACCTGTGTAGCCACTTTCAAGGGGCTATGAACTTGGATCTTAACACCTCTCTGCTCAGCAAAACTGTTGGGATCTTGCCCCTAACAGTGTACTGTCTCCTTGCATTTGTCCTACCAAGGTGCAACACCTCACGTTTATCTGGCTTAAAACTCCATCTGCCATTTCCCAACCTATATCTGCAACTGATCTATATTGCGCTGTATTCTTTGCCAGTCTGCTAGACTATCCACAACTCCACTAATCTTGGTATCATCTGCAAATTTTCTAATCACCCATCTACATTTTCATCCAAGTCATTTATATATGCCCCAAACTGCAGAGGTCCCAGCACAGGTCCCTGTGTAACTCCACTAATTACAGACCTCTAGCTTGAATAGGACACTTCAATCACTACCCTCTGTCCCCTATGCGCAATCCAGCTCAGAATCCAAACAGCCAATTCACTGCCTACCCATGCATCTTAATCTTCTGGATTGGCCTCCCATTAGGAACTTCGTCAAATGCCTTACTAAAATCCACGCAGACAACGTCCACTGCCCTACCCTCATCAATCTCTCTCATCACCTTGTCAAAAAACTCAATCAAGTTGGTAAGGCATGACTTGCCACACATAAAACCATCTAGCTCTCCATTATTAGACCATGGGTTTCCAAATGCTCATATATCCTATCCCCAAGAATCTTCTCCACCAACCTCCCTACAACTGACATGAGACTTACTGGTCTATAGTTCCCAGGGTTTTCCCTTGTTTCTTTCCTAAACAGAGGTACAATATTAGCCACTCATCAATTCTCCACAACCTCGCTTGTGCCTAGATTGGACATGAAGACACTGGCCAAGGCTACAGCAATCTAGTTTATTGCTTTCAATAACCTGGGTTAAATCCCATCTGGCCTTGTGGACTTGTCAACCTTAATTTTCATTAGGAGGCCCAACACCTCCTCCTCCTTGACCTATAATTGCCTTAATGCATTTATACACTCACCACTGATCTCCTGGTCCTCCATATCCCTTTCCTTGGTAAATACTGAGGCAAAGTACTCATTAAGTACCTCACTCACATTCTCTGCATCCAAGCAAATGTTCCCTCCTTTATCATTGAGTAGTGCTACCCTCTCCTAGCTATTCTCTTGCTCTTGAGGTATGTTTAGAATGTCTTAGGATTCTCCTTAATCCTACTTGCCAATGAATTTTCATGGCCCCTCCTGACTTTCCTAATTCCCTTCTTTAGTTCTTGTCTGGTTTCTTGATATGCATCATGTGCTTCATTTGATCCTACCTTCTGAGGCTTTATATACTTTTCTTCTTGACTAAATTCATCACTGCTCTGGACATCCGAGATTCTCTTATCTTTTCATCCCCATCCTACCTTCTAACAGGAACATACCTTTCCTGTACTCTATGCAATTGATCTTTAAATACCTTCCATATGTCTGATGTGGACTTGCTAGAGAAAAGGTGTTCCCAATTAACACTTCTTAGTTCTTGCCTAATGGCCTCATCATTTGCCCCAGTCCAATTTAAAACTCTCCCACAAGAACTATACCTATCCTTATCAGTAGCAATCCTAAAGTTAAGGAGCTGTGGTCACTGTTTCCTAACTGTTCACCCAATAAAAGGTCAATTATCTGGCCAGTCTCATTCCCCTGGCACAGTAATTCCTAGATTTACTGAGGGTCCAATTAAACCTGCATTTTATTTCCATCCAAATGTATAAGTCCTGTCAGTTTTCCCTTTGGAGTTGGCAAGAATAGCTAACAAGAATCAGAAAAGTATAAGGTTTAGAACAGGAAGCAGCAGCTATGCAGTCATTGATAGAATCAGCACAGTGATTAAGGAGAGAATGTGAGAGGTTTGGAACAAAGAGAAAGTAACATATTTTTAACATAAGCATGCTGTGGACCTATGCAGGTTCCTATAACAACTTTTTTTTTCCATTGGGGGCGGTGAATGGAAGTCAGCAGAACATTAAGCAATGTAAAAATAATCAGGCAGGTACTGATGATGGATGGGAACTTCCTGATGAAGGAAGAAGCAAGGAATGGGTAGTACAATCTGTTCTGGTGCACAGGTGTAGAAACCTTAAATGGAAACCAGGGGTCAATAAAGTGGCAGAAGGTGTCATCAGTGATCAATGGCGATTACATTTCAGTACAATTGTACTGGAGGTAGATATCCTGAGATTGGAAGGTGCCCTTAATTTATTTCTTACAGGTGCAGTCCCCAACCTCTTTTTTGCAAGGAACATGAAACAGATATATACCTGTTAGAGATTGTTACTTAATTGACATTTCCTCAGCACTTAATCAGAAAAAAGAAGCTGAAATGTAAAAAAAATCTAGCTATGTTTCAGGAAGTAAACGGTTCTAGAGCAGAAGCTGAAATGGACAGGATAACTGGTCAGAGAATTGTACATCATGTCAGATCTATCTCTCCCTCTCCCTCTCTTTCTCCCTCTCTCTCTCTCCCTTTCACTCCCCCCTCCCCACCCCTGTCTCTCCTCTCTCTTCCCCCTTCTCTCTGCCTCTCTCTCTCTCTCTCTCTCTCCCCCTCCCCAACCCCGCTTTGCCTCTCCTCTCTTCCCCCTTCTCTCTGCCTCTCTCTCTCTTTCTCTCATTCTCTCTCTTCAACTGAATTTATAAATTAGCTTCTGCTCTGTATGAGGCAATATACCTGGATTTGCCACTTCTCTGCTAATTTTAGTCAACCACTTCCTGGAAAATCTCTAGGATGTTCAGCACTAAATTAAACATGTTCTCAAAGGAGCACAATGAGGCCAAGCATTTAGTATTGGTCATAGAATATAAAGTTTGTAAGCAATTTGATACAGAAGGACAATAAACCTTACTGTACTTAAAAAATAAAAAAAAGGAGAATCAGTTTCCACTATATAAACATCTCTATCACTGGTGACTTGTCCAGTCTCTGAATAACAATGCATCTTTTCAAGCAATAGCAATTTTCTTCTCTCTTTTTACAGAATTTGAGAGACATCCTCATTCATGAGTAATACCTTCCTTCATTACATAGAGATCATTGATCAGGGTGTGGCAGTTGATGGCAGCAGGCACTCTGCTAGAAAAGTTGTTAATCAAACACCCGTGATAAGTGTCATCCATTGAACAAATACACTGTGTGAAATTTGGAAAGTGTCTGAACAGTTTAGAGTACAAACTGAAGCTGCGCAGTCAATTGTCTCAACAACTGTAGTATCCAACGAGAACGCTGAGATACAACAAATTAAAGCAAATTATTTTTTGTGAGTGTCTTGTGATGTCATTAGGAAGGTAGAATTGTTAGCTGCACTGAGGTGAATTACATTAATAGAAGTGTCTGTATCATGTTGTTGAAGGGCAAATTTCAAATGGAAGTGAAATCACTTATGTGTATGATTTGTACATGAAAAGTACATATGGATGAATCAGATTTCAAGGCACTAACATCTTGAAGCTTTTTAAGTAACATTTCACTGAAAGGGAAATGGACTTAAGTGGAGGAAAAGAAAGGTTGTTCAAGTGACTCTCTGAAAGGGTGATGGAAGCTGAAACCTTCATCATATTTAAAGCTAGGAGGATAACATTGGATATTACATTATCTTCTCAGCTTTAGATTGGGAACTGAGAAATAAGATTAGGCAGGCACATTTCCAATAGGCTGAAGGGCTCCCAGAGTGTTCTAAGATTCTGTGATATCCTTGGATTTCAAAGTTCAAAAGTTCAAGGTAAATGTATTATCAAAGTACATATGCAAGTATGTTACTATATACAATCAATTTTTTTTTCTTGCCAGCATTTGTTAGAGAATCTATATTACCGTAGATGGTTAGGATCTGAAATGCACTGATCAGATCCCAATGGGGGCCGATTCAAAGTTTCAAAAGTTTCAAGGTACATTTATTATCAAAGAACGCATAAATTGTGCAACCTTGAGATTTGTTTGCTTACGGGCAGCCACAAAACAAGAAATCTGAAAGACCCCAATTAAAAAAAAGACCAGCACCTGATATGCATAGAAAGGGGGAAAAAAAAAACACAAATCATACAAACAACAGAAGCAAGCGACAACATCCCGAACCAAAAAGAGTCTTTAGATTCGAATCCCGGAGCAGTCCGGAGTAAGCCCAAGGCCTCGGTATCAGTGCATCATATTAGCCTGGAGCACAGCAGCTGGGGCAGTCTTCATAGCCTCAGCACCATGGAGAGAGGAGTGAACATTGTAGGAGAGGGAGTGAAATTGGCTCTCTCCTCTGATTCCCACATCCTTTCTTTCCTGTCTATCTGGGCTGGCATTTAAATTGTCCAAAGTGCATATCGTACCTCGCACTAGGACCCAATCACCGCTGCAGAGAAAGGCTCTGGGCCTAGACTACATCGCTCAGCGAGTCATTCCATGCCAAGATTTCACCACTCAGCTCAAAGCCATTCTCAGTTTCTCCGAACTGGCTTGGTGCGCAGAGAGATCCAACCTTGCACCCAGGCCATTTGTACGGGCATTGGAATACCTCAGCCTCGACTTCTCCTCTCCGTATGACTCCCTCCATCTGCGTCGATCCTACAACATAGCAGCATGGTTCATCCCTTGAATTTGTTCACCTCTTCACTGTTTGTGGTGATAATTTACCACAAATTACTTCAGAAAAGGTGTTTTTAGTAATGTTTGTAGTTGAATTTCTTGCATTTTGAACTCCCAGTGAGCTGTCACACGTGCTGAGTAGTGCCGTCTTAAACTAGAAGTTTAATCATGGTATTCAAAAATTAGCTCGGTAAGTAGTTGAATGGAAAAGAAATGTAGATAATTAGAGGGAGCAGTGGGCTGGCTATATTCTTACAGCTGGCATAGACTCCACAGGCTACAGAACTTCTATCTTGCGAACTATCTGTGATTATATGATTCAGCGGCCCTACAAAGAAAGGCTTTTCTTTCTAGAACAGAGAAGTTCTAAGGACTATTAAATACACACTAGTTGCTATAATGGAAGATTGTTCATTTGTTCTGTCTTAAGTGCTGAACTTTAAAACAGAATACCTCTTCAATGAATAATGAAATGGATCTTAAGGGGGCTGTGGATTCATGTAAGCCATACTAGTCAGTTTGTCAATTGTCTGAGCTGAAAGAATAATTTTACGAGATAGAAGTGATAAAGACAGGAGGACCTAATTTTCATCTAATAATCAGATGAATAGCTGTTTCAATTGCACAGGAAATAAAGAAATAATGAGGCATTAAATGATATTTTGCATCTGACTATACTGCAAAAGGCATAATAAATAAACAGAAATAGCAGAGAGTTTCATGAAAGTAAGAAATGCATTTAGCTAGATCTTCCATTGCTCAAAAGTCACTGGTCACCTGTTGTTGCTTTCAGAATGGCAGCTGGCCCAGTCTTTCATTGAAAGCCAATAACTTAGGGTTAAGAAGAAACCACTTAGTAAAGTGGTTGAACAATCCTGTCCATGAGCCCAAGAGATCATGCAGAACCACTGAAAGAAAATGGAGGATAAACGGGCTGGAAGTCCACCATAATATTTTCAAGGAAAATCCAGCCTCCTTTAACACTGCTATACACTCTGCAAGAAGAGCTAATATTTCCAAGATTATTACAGAGAATAGTTGCAATTCACCAATATTGTTCTCGACTATAAACCAACTGTTGAACCTGTTCCAAGCTATAATGTCCTCAGTCAAGGATCTGTCACAAAATGTGAGGAATTCATAATATTTTTTAACAACAAAATTACTTCCATTAGGGACAGTATGGCTACAGACACTGGTAACCTCCTTGGTCAACCTCATAAAAAGACGGCAACCATGTCAAAATTTACAAGCATTTCCAATTCAGAACTCTGTAAGGTTGTAACAAAGAGTAAACTGTCTACTTACTGTCTACCCTGCCACTGTCACATAGAAACATAGAAAACCTACAGCACAATGCAGGCCCTTCAGCCCACAATGCTGTGCCAAACATGTACTTAGACTCAGACCCCAAGATCCCTCTGATCCTCCACACTGCCAAGAGTCTTACCATTAATAATATATTCTACCATCATATTTGACCGACCAAAATGAACCACCTCATATTTATTTGGGTTGAACTCCATCTCCCACTTCTCAGCACAGTTTTGCATCCTATTGATGTCCCACTGTAACCTCTGACAGCCCTCCACACTATCCACAACACCCCCAACCTTTGTGTCACACAACCTTGTGTACCACAGTAGCCTGGGGTATATCTCATCCAGTCCCAGGGACTTATCCAACTTGATGCTTTCCAAAAGCTCCAGCACATCCTTTTTCTTAATATCTAAATGCTCAAGCTTTTTAATCTGCTGTAAGTCATCCTTACAATCACCAAGATCCTTTTTTGTAGTGAATACTGAAGCAAAGTATTCACTGAGATTATCTGCTATCTCTTCTGGTTCCATACACACTTTTCCACTGTCACACTTGATAGGTCTTATTCTCTGACATCTTATCCTCTTGCTCTTCACATACTCGTAGAATGCCTTGGGGTTTTCCTTAATCCTGCTTGCTTTCATTCTTAAGCACCTTCCTGCTAGCCTTTTATTCTTCTAGATCTCTACCATTACCTAGCTTTTTGAATCTTTCGTAAGCTTTTCTTTTCTTCTTGACTAGATTTTCAACAGCCTTTGTACACCATGGTTCCTGTACTCTACCATCCTTTCCCTGTCTTATTGGAACATACTAATGCAGGACGCCACGCAAATATCTCCTGAACATTTGCCACATTTCTTCTGGATGTTTCCCTGAGAACATCTGTTTCCAATTTATGCTTCCAAGTTCCTGCGTGATAGCCTCATATTTCCCCCTACTCCAATTAAACGTTTCCCTAACTTGTCTGTTCCTATCCCTCTCCAATACTATGGTAAAGGAGATAGAATTATAATCACTATCTCCAAAATGCTCTCCCACTGAGAGACCTGACACCTGACCAAGTTCATTTCCCAATACCAGACCAGGTACAGCCTCTCCTCTTGTAGTCTTATCCACATATTGTGTCAGGAAACCTTCCTGAACACACCAAACAAACTCCACCCCATCTAAACCCATTGCTCTAGGGAGATGCCAGTCAATATATGGGAAATTAAAATCTCCCACCACGACAACCCTGTTATTATTACAGGTACACCTTTCCAGAATCTGTCTCCCTATCTGCTTCTTGATGTCTCTGTAACTATTGGGTAGCCTATAAAAACCACCCATTAGTGTTATTGATCCCTTCCTGTTTCTAACTTCCACCCACAGAGATGCAATAGACAATCCCTCCATGACTTCCTCCCTTTCTGCAGCCGTGACACTATCTCTGATCAGCAGTGCCATGTCCCCTCCTCTTTTGCCTCTCTCCCTGTCCTTTCTGAAACATCTAAAGCCTGGCACTCTAAGTAACCATTCCTGTCCCTGAGCCATCCAAGTCTCTGTAATGGCCATAACATCATAACTCCAAGTACTGATCCATGCTCTAAGCTCATCTGCTTTGTTCATGATGCTTCTTGCATTAAAGTAGACACATTGCAAACCATCGGTCTGAGCGCATCCCTTCTCTATTACCTGCCAATTCTCCCTCTCACACTGTCTCCAAGTGATCTCTATTTGTGAGCCAACATCCCCTTCCTCCACCTCTTCAGTTCGGTTCCCACCCCCCCAGCAATTCTTGTTTAAACTCTCCCCAATAGCCTTAGCAAACCTCCCTGCCAGGATATTGATCCCCCTCGGATTTAAGTGCAACCTGTCCTTTTTGTACAGATCACACTTGCCCCTAAAGAGGTACCGATGATGCAGAAAGCTGAATCCTTTCCCCCTGCTCCAATCCCTCAGCCACACATTTATCCTCCATCTCACTCTATTCCTATACTCACCGTTGTGTGGCACAGGCAGTAATCCCAAGATTACTACCCTTGAGGTCCAGGTTCTCAGCTTCCTTCCTAACTCCCTGTAGTCTGCTTTCGGGACCTCCTCCCTTTTCCTACCTATGTCATTGGTACCAATATGTACCACGACCTCTGTCTGTTCACCTTCCCAATTCAAGATATCGTGGACTCGATCAGAAACATCCCGGACCCTGGCACCTCGTAGGCAAACTACCGTCCATGTTTCTTTCCTGCATCCACAGAATTGTTTGTCCAACCCCCTAACTATAGAGTCCCCTATTACTACTGCCTTCTTCCTTTCCCTACCCTTCAGAGCCACAGGGCCAGACTCTGTGCCAGAGGCGCGGCCACTGTTGCTTCCCCCAGGTAGGCTGTCCTCCCCCCCCCCACCAACAGTACTCAAATAGGAGTACTTATTGTTAAGGGGGACTGCAACAGGGGTACTCTCTGGTATCTGACTCTTGCCCTTCCTTCTCCCAACTGTTACCCACTTACCTGTCTCTCGAGGTCCCAGTGTAACCTCTTGCCTATAGCTCTATCACCTCCGCACTTTCCCTGACCAGACGAAGGTCATCAAGCTGCATCTCCTGTTCCCTAATGTGGTCCTAAGGAGCTGCAGCTCGACACACCTGGCGCAGATGTGGCCTTCCGGCAGCCTGGGAGTTTCCCAGACTTCCCACATCTGATATCCAGTACAGAACACTGGCCTCACAGACATACTTCCTGTTTCTATTCTTCACAGGTAACCTACCTTTTTAAAGGACTCTTTTAATAGTATTTTCAATGTTTTTACAAACATTATTAACACAGTGCTTGAAACTGGATTTTTTCCAGATGCCTTCAAAATTATGACTGTTTAACCTCAATTTGAAAAGCCAAACCTTGATAGGAAGGTACTAGCTAACTGCAGGCCCATATCAAATCTTTCCTTCTAGGGCAAGATTATTGAGAAAGTAATTTTCAACCAATTCAACAACTTTCTGAAAGAGAGCAATATTCTAGAAAAGTTTCAGTCAGGTTTTAGAACAAACCACTACATGGGGATAGCATTGACCAAATTCGTCAGCGACTTTAGGCTTAGCACTAAGGCCAACAGGGACTCAGTTCTAATTCTCCCAGATCTAAGAGCTGCCTTTGATATTTTGTATCTGACTACTTTGCAAAAGGCATAATAACTGAACAGAAATAGCTGAGAGTTACAGTGAGAAACTTATAGCTAGATCTTCCATTGCCCAAAAGTCACTGGTCACAATTGATCACAATTGGCCACAACTTTCTCCTAGATCACCTTGAGAACTGGATTGGCCTGTCAAGTTTCTGTAATGTGCTCTTTGGGCTTAGTGGGGAGCTGGAGTGCATTGGCCTCTGAGGTTTTTAAGAGCACCTGAGTTGGTTAATAGTCACTTAATGAGAGTCGTTACTTGTTTAGAGTTCCTTGTGTATTTTCTCGAGCGACTCACTCTGTAATATGGTCTTTTAGTGCTTTTTAATTAAATTTGTTGAGTTTATTTTCATAGGCTCAGGGTCCCTGTTATTTAAGCGGATGCCCAATTAGCACTAATCACAAGGTCCTAGTTTTGAGGATGTTATGTTTCACAGTGTTGCTTGGCCAAGCCACCGATGCTCTGTTGGAATTCTTATGAATAAATTTTGGGTGCCATCTCTTCATTGGAGTCTGACTTTCTCCACACTTGGGTTCCAACATTGCCAGCGCACGTTGTGATAGATTTCACTTATATATCCCAGGGAGAAAATTTATTGCCTTTCTTGGAGACTATTTTTCTAAGAGATACTGTGTACCTTTTGGTGTTGCTCAGGGAAGCTGTCTTGGTCCTTCACTCTTCTTAGACACACTCCCCTTCGGAGACATCATTAGAGAACATAAACATGATTTCCATAGTTATGCAGATGACACACAATTGTGTATCTCATTTGAGCCTGATGATGATACCACTCTACCTTCTCTGACTTCTGGTATGGCTGCAATAAACAAAAGGGTGAGCAATAATTTCCTAAAACTAAGTGATGATGAAACCAAAATACTTCCAGCTGATCCCAAAGCTAGAAGAGATAAACTTCTTGATAAACTTGGGAAAATGACTCCCAAGGTAAAATCAGAAGTTACAAGACTGTGTGTTATCCTTGATTCAGATTTGAATTTAAAATCCTACAGCAGAGCAGCAATTCTTCATTTTGTGCAAAGGTACATCTGTCATGTAATGATGCTGATAACCCAATTCACATCTTTATAACGAATAGACTAGATTACTGCAATGCACTTACTACTGGCCTTCCAAAGCAATCTATTGAGAAACTTCAACTCATTCAAAACCCTGACTGCTAGACTTTTAACTAAAACCAGGGTGAGGGAGTATATCACTCCCATCCTAGCTAATCTGTATTGGCCTCCTATATCTTCAAAAGATCTCTTTCTGGTTTTCAAAGATATCAGTAGTCTGAGTACATCGCAGAATCACTTTTGTTTTATAATCCTGCTCGATCTCTTATGTCTCCTTCAGTAGGTTTTTCAAATTTAAATGATCTCTCTCAAAAGATAGTTGGCAGGTCAGCCTTTTTGAACTACACTCCTAAACTGTGGAACGCAATAACAAAAACTATAAGGGATGCAGACTCAGATGACACTTTTAAATGCCAGCTCAAGACCTATTATTTAACCTTGCTTTTAACTAACATTTTTTTCTTTTATTTTCAAGTTTGCACTTTATCCCATTGTAAAGCACAAAGAACAACATTGTTTGTATGGAAAGTGCTCTATAAATAATAATAACTAATAATAATAACAGCATACAGACTGTCTCATTCACAGCTGCATTTAGAGAACCTTTTTGACATCTGTTCAGGCCCTGTCCTCAAACTCACAGTCTGTGATAGTGTCATTAAACATGTGGGAACACAGTTAACATACAAATATTCAGTGATGCTTGGGACACATAAAAATTAAAAATATTGCTAGGAAGTTAAATATATTATTTTCTCTTAACATTGAAAAGCTCAAATTATTAAAATATATTTTAATTAGTAATAAAGGCATAACTACTTACTGTCTCTCAGTGCAGATTTTCTCATTCATTTAAATGGGGACCATTGTGCTAGCATTTGACATATCCCAGATCTACTTAGGTGCTGATTTCCCAGCCTGGGAGCCGGGAAGCATGTGGCAAGGTTGACTGATCCTGTTAGACTCCATTTGGAATTCACCCAGAACCACACAAGAACAGCCAGTAGGGCAGAAGATATCACTGCCAATTTAGACTGAAGCTAGCACTGGGAAACAGGGCAAGTCTTTGGTGTCTGGTTTTAGAGAAGATCTTCCTCCCAGACAAGTTCTCTGATCCTGATAGCCCAGGTTTCTAAAAGGAATAGGTGTAGAGATATAGTACAATTGCATCGGTGATAATTTAGCAGTCTTACCAGTGGTTGGCAATAACGCCAGCACAGTGAAAGTCAAATTGAAATATTGTTTCCCAAAAAATGAAAATAATATGGCACTATAAAATAATCACTCCATCATCTGTCATGAGAATTAAATGGAAATCTATCATTAAGGATATTGTTACAGGGCACTTAGCAAACTATAATTATGATTAAGCAGAGTAAACAGAGGGTGAAAAGGGAAAGTTACACTCAAGGCCACTTTACTAGGTATGTCCTTTACCTAATTAAGTAGCCACCAAGTGTATGTGTGGTCTTCTGCTGCTGTATCCCACTTCACGGTTCAGATGCTGTGTGTTCAGAGATGTCCTTCTGCACACCTCTGCTGTAACGTGTGGTTATTTCAGATACTATCGCCTTCCCATCAGCTCAAACCAGTCTCGCCATTCTCCCCTGACTTCTCTCATTCACAAGGTGTTTTTTTCCACAGAACTGCCACTCACAGTAGGTTTTTTTCTCTTTTTTGCACCACTTTCTTTAAACTCCAGAGGCTATTGTGTGTGGAAATCTCAAGATATCAGCAATTCCTAGGATACTCGAAGCACCTTGTCTGGCACCAACATTCAATCCATGGTCAAAGTCACTTAGATCACATTTCTTCCCCATTGTGTCTGAACAACAGCTGGACCCCTTGACGATGTCTGTATGGTTTTATGCATTGAGTTGCTGCCACATGATTGGCTGATTTTTTATTTACATTAACTATCTGGCGTACAGGTGTACCTAATAAAGTGACCGTTGAGTGTATGTTTGTCATATTTAACAGATTTTCTAGAGAATATGATTAACAGGACAGAAAAGGAGGAAGATGAGATGTATATACTTGGACTGAAAGGTGTTATTAAGAAAGGTTGTGATACAAGGTTTCATGGAGGCAGGCTGATATTATAAAGAACAGTGTACTATTTATTATAGAAACAGTGAACATAGTCAAGAATAAACTATAAATCTGGCATCCTCTGGCATCCTCTTCATATTGGACCAGCATTGTTTCCTCATCTATTTAAAATTTGGATAAGAGATAAGTGAATTATGAGAGGAACACAAGGGTCCACGAGTTGCCAGGATATCACTGCCAATTTGGGCTGAAACTAGCATTGGAAAATGGTAAGTCTTGGACGTCTGTGTGGAATATCTGCCCCCAAACCAGAGAAATTTTCTGGTCCTGATGGCCCAGGGTTCTAAAAGGAATAGCTGTAGAGGTGCAGTGGTGCATAGCGCAACAGTTTTGTATTCTACTTCATTAATTTCCAAAAACAAAATAAAATATTGAATATTTTTTTTGGTCTCTCTCTCTGTCTTCTTGTTCATGAGCCTGTTTCATTGGAACTTAAGCTGTTTCAAGTCCCAAGCTGTGCGACATGGAGAACTTGTCATTGGTATTCTTTACATAGTTCACTTAACCAACAGGCTGCCCATAAATTCAGCACAATGTCCACCTGTTTGCATTTACCACTCTTCCTTACAGATTGCTGGCTTGGACCTCCCTCCTAATCATCTGCAAGAACAAATGCCTCTACTCAAACTCACTTCGGCAGGCTAGGGGAATGGGTAAGAAAATGGGAGATGGTGTAAAATTGGGATTTTATGAAGGTATCAAGTTTGGAAGAGGAAGTTGAAGAACAGCACACTCTAAAAATGCTGAGACATGCTGGTGTACAGCATGATCATGGTATGTATTATAAGAAGCTAGAATAAAATATGGAGAAACAACAACTTACCCGGAGGTCAAAGGATATGATAGTCTTTATTTCAGGGAACTACAAAGGTAATCAAATCACAAACAAGAAAGAATCTACAGATGCTGGAAATCCAAGCAACACACACAAAATGCTGGAGGAACTCAGCAGGCCAGGCAGCATCAATGGAAAAAAAAAAGTACATTTGACATCTCGGGCCGAGACCCTTTGGCAGTACCTTTTTCCATAGATACTGCCTGGCCTGCTAAGTTCCTCCAGCATTTTGAATGTGTAGCTACAAAAGTAAAGAAGTTTTAGTGAGAATGTAAACATTTTGATAAGACAATAATGTTAGAAATTCTTCAGCATGCTAGATGATCATAGAAGCAACACATCAATGACATTTTGGCTGCCAGTCTATCATAGCACTTGACTTCAGCTTGGACCACAGCCAGGTTTGGAAGCCAGAGAGGAAAGGTAACAATCACTGGTCTGACCAGGGCCTGGGATTCCATTGGCCGTCTGAGGACAAGGAGACATTAGACCCTCAGGGGATCAGGGAGTTGGAAATAGATCACTGGATGGGGTGGTGGGTTAGGGTCAGGGGAAGGAGAAGGTGGGGGAAGCGGTAATATTTGTTTTTCAGGCAAGAATATTGATGGTCAAAGTTCATTAGGCAGACATGTGGACAGTTTAATGTTTTGTTAAACAGAAAGCATCTTCGACCATTCACTCTGTCCTCACACACTGCATCAAAGTGTCTTCTCAGATTAGGCACTCAAATCCTAATTGGGGTCCTGATTGCACAACTTTCAACTCAGAAGTAAAATTGCTATTAAATGAGCCAAGCTGACATGATAAATACAATTTTCGTTCGTGTTGCTTTTTTCAAACTGTATTGTGCTTGTATTAATACCGCCAACATAAACAATATTTATCCTGTATAAAGCATGAAACAGTCAATGGAATAAAACTTCACTTGGGCTAACTTTTAACATACGGAGGGCCCCACAGCTGAACTTGCTGGAATGCACTTTTGCTCAGCCACAAATTTTAGAAAATAAAGTTTACATTTTCTTGGAATGACATTATAATTATGCATAAATTTAATATGTAATTTTAAGCAAACATTTAGTCGGACGCATGTTTAGCTATTATCAGTTATGGAGCTCTAGAAGTCGCCCTGAACTATGATAGAAACTAAAGGAAATGTATCTGCAGTATTACTCAGACAATGCTTGCAACCCTCCCTTTGGGTTCAGTGACTTTTGCACTTAAAAATCAAATACGTCTGAAAAGTAATTTATGTACATCTGCACAAATAAAGCACCAATTTCTGGCAAATTAGAAGAAAACACATTTTAATAGCTCGTCTGAGAATAGTTCAAAATATTCATGATGAACCATTTATAATATTCCTGCAGTCCTGAATTAAATGGAACTAAAACATTATTCTTACTGAGAACATCAATCAAAAGTTGAAGCTGAAAATATTTCAGTACTATAACCATGATGTGAAACCTCTTTAGTGTATTAGTGAGGTTTAGACAATTGGGATAGTAGACAGGTTGACAACATTGAGTGTTCTAATGGCTGGTCATTTGGTGAGGAGATGTTATCTTAGAGTGTTATGACTTCTCAAAAAGAAATGAAAGGGGAAAATAGAGGCTAAATGGAAACAATCTTCATACACTGAACTGGATTACAAAGGAGAGGCATTTCCTGTAATCACAAATATTCTTTTTACCTTCTGGAGTGGCCTGGCTATGTCTCATTCACGACTTCGTGATACAGGGCACATATACTCAGCTTCATGTTTGGGAAAAGCAGAATGCATTCAGCAGAATGAAAAATCGAAGTTTAGGGAACAAGCACCATTCATCTTCACATGGTTCCTATCAAAGTATTGCTGAGAAGTAGACAATCTCACAGGTGGAATGTGCAATTGTTAATCCAAGATCACCTAACGAAAAGAATGAGCTCCAACGTTTCATCGCATTGTTTATCCCGTTTTTCTTTGCAGTAGCTAAGTCATTGTTCCACATTAAATTGAATTTTCTTTCGTATATTTTAGAATCACAGAATCATAGAACACAGAAACTAGCCCTCTCAGTCCTCCTTGACCAGGCTAACAACCACACTAATTCTATACGTCTGCATGAAGCCTGTCTCCTTCTCTGGCTTTCCTAATGGCTTTTAACTATTGTACTCTTAAGGTGATGACAAAAAAAAGCACTTTGATAGCTGCAGATGCACAGAAACTCAACAGCTGCCTCAACTCTGTGTTGTACATTGTGTTGCATTCAAAGAGATGCAATTTGAGTTATACCTTCCCTCATCTGAGGAAATAGAAATAGCCGGCTACAGTTTAAAGCTTGAGGGAAAAAAGGACATTAGTTCCAGGAACCTGTGCTCTTTCTGGCCACAAAATAATATGTTAGGTTCTCTTTATCTGAGGCTCCTTATTTTTTCTAAGCCAAACTTCTCCCTGGACCACTTACCTCATGCAATGAGCAAGACAGCACACACCTTTGGTCATTGTGCAGCCAGCTGATCTGTTATTCCCACACGTTGGATGTTTCTGAGACATTGTAAAATTCAGCTGCCTTCCTGCTAGCGCTCCCAGGTACACATTCAAATCCTGCTCAAAGCTGTTGCGAAACTGATCTTGTTAAATGCAAGTGCAGAAACAATCCCTTCATTACCTTCATTTGCAAGTTAACTCGGTGGTTCCACACTTTGCCATTCTTTTGCAATATGTGGTGGGTAAGGTAATTTACAAATTCCAAGAAATCTTTCTTTTTTTAAAATTATGAGGAAGACACACTGGTTTCATCGTTAGACACACAATAGATCAATGAGTATTTACTGCCAACTTCAGTCTAACTGTTAAATTTATTTCCAGTAGATAAAGTTCATGCTTGTTTTGCTTTAAATTAGCCCTCTAAATTAGTCCCTTGGAACTGAGAATGAGTTACACCTGGTGGAATAGGTCGGTAGGTAGTTTGGGAGGCTGTCAATCTCTTTCTGCTATTTACAATGGGCTTCTGTATAAATCTGACAATTAAAATTCCAGGTTTTCATGCCATCCAACTTCTCATTTAAGGAGAAAACAATAAGAAATTTTTCAATAATTTTAAAGAGAAAGCATAAAACTGTTGATTTTTATTGATTGTTTAGATGAAATTCTCAGCAGACTTGAACCCATCTAAAATCTACTGTTCATATCATAAGCCTCACTGATAACATTTACATAGACCTCAATTCCTAGTCAGTAAGTGTTGCAATTATAATATTCTTACTTTCAAATCCCTCCATGTCTTGCTGAAGTTATTAATAGCATTCCAACATATCTCGCAGTAAAACTAATTCTGGACTTTCACAAAATTTTTACGCCACATATTTAATTAAGTGACTTTTCCCCTGTGATTGTAATCAAGTCAAGTCAAGTCACTTTTTATTGTCATTTCGACCATAAACTGCTGGTACAGTACACAGTAAAAACAAAACAATGTTCCTCCAGGACCATGGTGCTACATGAAACAACACAAAACTACACTAGACCAAGTGAGACAACACAAGGCTACACTAGACTACATAAGACAACATAAAAACTACATTAGACTACAGACCTACACAGGACTACATAAGGTGCACAAAACAGTGCAGGGCAGTACAATAAATAATAAACAAGGCAATAGGCACAGTAGAGGACAAATTACAATATAATAATAAATGATCTAATATAGTTTCAATATAGTTTTTCATCTTTCTGACTGTAGGGAATTAAGCAATTATTCTCTTTGCATAATGTAGTATTAACTCTTAATCAAGAAAACTGGTCAAATAAGTTATATACTGAATAGAAAAAAATTAAAATCTGAAATAACAGAAAATTAAATAAAAATACATGACTAGTTTAAATACAGAGTCCCAGTACAGTGAAAAGACAAGTTAATTTTCCAGATGGACAATCTTCAACAGAACTGAGCTGAAGAAGATTACTAAACTACAATTTTTCATTTTAAATATATAGAGACTTTTATGTTGTTTGCATTGGAAGCAAAGGTACATACTGTTTTTCTTGAGGAAGCAAAAATAATTGTAAAGTCTGCATGAGTTAAGGGCAATATTGTATTTGGTATCATTGTAGCTTTAACAATCATTAATGCTGAAATCCCTATCATATAAAACATTGCTGGCTTTACTTATTTCCAAATAGAGAACAGATTTTAATATTGTGGCACAAACGAGGAGAGCTGGCACCAGGTGGCCATTCATTGCACCTAAGCTCAAGAAATAAATGGAAAAAAATATTAACTCCAAATATATTGTTCCTTTGTTGATTAAACCTTAGAGATAAGAACTTGTTCATTTCACATATGGATACTGATCACTAATAAAAGGCTCTTTATCCCAGTTCGGAGAATTTCAAGTTTTGGATGAAACTCCACTCCTCAGGAAAAAAAAATAAACCATCATTCAAAGATGAACCACCAAAAAGCATGAAAATGCCTGCAGCCTGATTACTTATTTCTCTCTCTGGGCCAAGATTCAATTTTATATCATATGTCAGAACAAAGGTGTTGAGAGATGTTGAAGCTTGAGTTATCTCTTTATGAAGTAACTGAGAAGTATCAGTTCTGTAGTTCCACGAAAAGAGAAGTATATCAAAGGCAAAGTGCTTCTTGCCCTGCCCCATTTAAATTTTTAATTTAATTTCATTTCATTTAGAGATGCAGCATGAAAACAGGCCCTTCTGGCTTAACAAACTTGCGCCACTCAATTTCATCCATGAGACCAGCTAACATCTTTGAATGTGGGAGGAAACTGGAGCACCTGGATGAAGCCCACTCAGTCACAGGGAGAACATACAAACTCCTGACAGATGGTGGCAGGAACTGATCCTAGGTCATTGGCGCTGTAAAACATTGTGCTAACCATTATGCTACCGTGCCGCACAAAATCATATCATTAATCAAATGAGTCCAATAAACTTCGAGATGTAACGTACTAGGAAGTTAATACTCTATTATTAGAGCATTAATTTCCTATTATGGGGTATACTCTTTAACAGGGCACAATTTCTACAGGATTTCTGCCCAGCTGCTGCTGTAACATTGGTGAAATATCAATTCAAGTCCTGAGAAAAGTTATACACATGGCACTTTTGGCTAAGTTTCTGTTGAAATTATCACAGAAAATGGAGGATGCTTCTGTGGAAATTACATTGTGTTTTAGCTGCTGTTGTAACTTCTACTTGGCGATGGACAAATCACATTTTGTGGTTAGTGTGCCCTGGAATGTAATTTTGCTACATCATTGAATTGGATTGGCTTTATTACTTACATCCTTTATATACACAAGGTAAAAATCTTAAGGTTACATCTCTAAATGTGTAATGTGCAATTTATAGTAATTTATAATAAATAGTTTGTACAACAGGATAGTCAATATAACATAGAAATACAGTTGTGTCAGCATGAATTAAGCAGTCTGATGGCCTGGTGGAAGAAGCTGTCCCAGGGCCTGTTGGTTCTGGCTTTTATGCTGTTGTACCATTTCTCGAATGGTAGCAGCCTGGAACAATTTGTGGTTGGGGTGACTTGAGTCCCCAATGATCCTTCAGGCACTTTTTATACACCTGTTTTTGTAAATGTCTGGAATAGTGGGAAGTTCACATCTACAGATGCGCAGGGCTACCCACGCCACTCTCTGAAGAGTTCTGCGATTGAGGGAAGTACAGTTCCATACCAGGCAGTGATGCAGCCAGTCAAGATGCTCTCAATTGTGCTCCTAAAGAAATTGCTTAGGATTTGGGGTCCATACCAAACTTCTTCAACCATCTGAGGTGAAAGAGGTGCTCTTGTGCCTTTTTTTTTAACCGCACAGCTGGTATGTACAGACCACGGTAGATCCTCTGTACCTCGGTAGGAAGGTAGGTTGGAATTTTGACTTATTTAATCTTTAGATCAAGCTGTAATCTTAAACCAGTTTTCTTGTTTTCCTGGTTTCATTACCTAGATAGGTCAACATGTAATTAAGTACCCTAATATTTACAGATGCACAGTTGAAAATAATCCCGACTGGTTCATCATGGCTGGATAGAGCAGTTCCAACGCACAGGAACCCAAGAGGCCACAGAGAGTAGTGGACACAGCCCTCATGCCTCAATAAAGGGCAACTATCATGAAGGATGCCCACAATCTGGGTCATACCCTCTTCTCCTTGCTGCCATTGGGTAGGAGAAGCAGAACCCTGAAGTCCCACAGCACCAGGTTTTCTACCACAACCATTAAGTTCTATGCAACTGCAACATTTTATCAGCAGTAGAAAACTAAGGACAACTTCCTGCACCACCTTGCCCTTGTCCTCAATCGTATTTTGTTTTGCAGTCTCTTTCTTCCCTGTCTTTAACTGTTGTATAATTTATGTATAATTTGTGTATGTTTCATATTCTGTGTGTTATCTGAATCCGAGTGTTTGTTATGCTGCGGACAGCAGATTTTTCATCATACCTGTACCTCATCATTTTGTGCATATGACAATAAACTTGGCTTGCCTTAGTTTGACTTGGCTTTCTGGCAAAATGCCCCTTCGTAAACTTGTAACAGATGGCTTGGCCCTGATGCAGCCATTTCTGATGATGCTGTGAGAGCATCACTGCTGAAGTGATGCATGTCAGTCCTGCCTTGTAGCTTCTAGACATACCTATTCACTTGTCAAGGCAATTCTCGCCACTGTTATTTACAAACAACAGGCAGGGAGGAAAAGGTAGGCAAGGTAGCTGAACGGTATCTTTTCCATTATGCAATGACAGACAGATGAGGAAGTAAGATTAATAGGAGCAAACATCTATATATAAAATTATAAAATTCCACTTACAATGTTTGTCACCAAACGAAAAATGGTGTCGTGGTGAGTTTATACTGTACATAAATATACCTTGTTTGACTGGTGGGGAATTTCTCTGAAGTCTCCCCATTGCTCACTGTAACTTATCAGCTGATGAGTAAAGTTTGTACATCTATTATGAGTTTTTGCCAAAATTCAGTGACTTATCAAAAGAAGCTTTCTAGAAATTCTGGAGAAAATATTTAGGCCTTTGGCGTGTTCAATAGCCAAGTAGTAATGCAGACCTTAAGAAGTATTTTTTTTCATTCAGGTTAGTGTGTGCAGCATGACATGGGGCAGCTGGTCAAGTTGCTACCTCAAAGCTCCAAACACCCGGTTTCATTCTGAACCTCCAGCGCTGTCTGCGTGGAGTTTGCACGTTATCCCTGTGACTGGATGAGCTTTCTCCAGTGGGATGGAAGACTACTTAGCCACATGTGTGCAGGGGAGCAGTAGAATCTGGGGGAAGATGATAGTAATGTGAAGGAAATAAAATGTGATTGGTATGGGCTATGTGTAAATGGGTGCTTAGTGGTGGTGTAGGGCAGAAGGGACACTTCTGGTGCTATATGTCTCTGTGCTACTGTGAGGTTGGAAGGAATAACAGTGCATTGTATAACTGGTGTCAACGTTGGGGTGGCGTTCTCAGGTGGACATAAAAGCATAGATGAGAGGGGGCCTGGGCTTCAAAACTACTCTGATTGAGAGAGTGCATTTTAGTGCAATATATTGGAAATCTGTGACATAGCATTTAATGAAGCAATATATTTCAGCTTTCTGATTGGAAACTGGATTGGTGCAGTGTATTTGCATGTTATGGGTAAAAATTATAAACTCAGATAACCATTTCTAACTATACCAGTATTAACATACCAATTCTTAAGATAAAATATTCACAGTGCAATTTTTGATTTAATGCCAATTATTTGTAAATTTTGTGAAGTTTTACATCTATGCAACATAGTTGTGACCAAAATTATTTCACACAGGAACCTTCTGGAAGGGAAAGAAGAAACTGGAAACACATTATGCAATCTGCAACCACTTGATTGACATTCAGTATTCCTTAACCTACAAACCCCACATTTTTTTTAATCATATGTAGAGCTGCTCTTTACAAGAAGAAATATTTTAACTAGAGTTGACATTATATATAATTGCATCCAGTGCCAATTATACTTACATGTAGCAGAACACCAGAGCCCAGGATTTGACAGGAACTGTAAGAGAGAGTCAGACGGGAACCTATACTCCTTTCAAAATACAGTAATGGTGCTGGCACCTAGAAGGGCAACAAGAGGTTAAAACTTCACACAATTTTCTATTTAATGTAATATCAATTAAACATGTCATTCTGCACAATTATTATTTTACTGCTGCTCGACTTGATTGCAGGAATTGTAAGTGGAACAAGTGCTACATCATGCCCTTACACTTCCCCCTTCACCACCATTCAGGGCCCCAGGCAGTCCTTCCAGGTGAGGCGACACTTCACCTGTGCGTCGGCTGGGGTGATATACAGTGTCCAGTGCTCCTGGTGCGGCCTTCTATATTTTGGCAAGACCCGATGCGGGCTGGGAGACCATTTTGCTGAACACCTACGCTCTGTCTGCCAGAGAAAGCAAGATCTCCCAGTGGCTACACATTTTAATTCCACCTTCCATTCCCATTCTGATATGTCTATCCACGGTCTCCTCTACTGTCAAGATGAAACGATACTCAGGTTGGAGGAACAACACCTTATATTCCGTCTGGGTTGCCTCTAACCTGATGGCATGAATATTGACTTCTCTAACTTCTGTTAGTGCCTCTCCTCCCCTTCATACCCCATCCCATATTTATTTTATATTTTTTATTTTTTCCCATTTTTTTCTCTCTCTTTTTTTCTCCCTCTGTTCCTCTCACTGTAACTCCTTGCCTGCTCTCCACCCTCTGGGCTCCCCTACCCCCCTTCTCTTTCTCCCTAGGCTTCCCATCCCATGATCCTCTCCCTTCTCCAGTTCTTAGATTCACACCTCCCCTCCTGTCTTCTCCTATCATTTCAGATCGCCTCCTCCCCCTCCCCCTCCCACTTTCAAATCTCTTAATATCTCTTCTTTTAGTTAGTCCTGACGAAGGGTCCCGGCCCGAATCATCGACTGTACCAGCATCTGGGGATTTCTTCGTGTCTACCCTTATTACCTTTTGACCCACTCTACACAAGAAAACCTATACCTTGTTTATTCTTTGCTAACTGAATAAGAAGTCAGAACCATAAGGTAAGAAGAATAGTGATGCTACTTAAAAAGCAAATTGGACAGCGACTATAGCACAAATGCATTCAAATGTAGAAATTAGGATGTTGCTGAATGCTTTGCCCTGTTCATTTTAAAATTTCGTTCTGTACAGTTCTTCATCGAGACTTGGAATTACAACAGATTAAAAGACAATGATAGATTTATAGAACCTAGGTGACCTGACAAGAAGCTTGTCATCTACATTCCCCTTGATCGTAACATGTTTTCTGATATCTTCAGAATTTAAACATAATATCTCATTTACACTGTCTTTTTCCATTTAAATTATAAAGCCATATAATTATTTCCTTTGAAAACTCTAAAATTTGTGTACAGTTTTTGCAATTTAAAGTGCATTTTCTTTTGGATTTGCTTACATATATGCACTAGTGAAATGATTTACAGCATAAAGGTGCGCATGTACATATAAAAGATGGTTGATAGAACACCACATAATAAATACAGAGAATAATAGAAAAGATTATTCTTCAAATTGAAGGATGGTATGTAGTACTACGATCACATTTCTCTACAATGCATATAAATGATTGAACAGCTTTAGAGTACCATAAAGCAATACAGGTCCTTTGGTCCAGTGAGTCCACGTCGACCACAATGCTCACCCAGCTGGTCCCAACTTCTTGCTTTCGGTCCATATCTCTCTAAGTCTGACGCCTCTATGTACCTATCCAAGTGTTTCTTAAGTAATACTATTGTACCTGCCTCTACCACTTGTTCCGGCAACTTGTTCTATAAACTCACCACCCTCTGCTTGAAGATATTGCTCCTAAGGTCCTTCTTACACCATTACTCTCTCACCATAAGTCTACGCTCCCTAGTTTTGTTGTCCCCTCTCCTTGCAGCAAAGAAACTGTTACCATCTACCTTTTCTATGCCTGTCATAATTTTAAACATTTCTATCAGGTCACCCCTCATTCTCCTCTGTTCCAAGGAATAAAGGCCTAGCCTGACTAACCTCTCCCTATAACTTAGATCCTCTGGTCCTGGAATCATAAATCATTTTTGCATTCTTTCTAGTTTAACTTCCTCTTTCCTATCATAAAGCGACCAAAACTATGCATAGTACTCCAAGTGCAGCCTCACAAATGAGTCAGCAGCTGCAACTTTAATATCCCAACTTCTATACTGATTTTCCTGACTGATGAAGGCCAGTGTGCTAAACACCTTTTTCAACACCCTTTCTAGCTTTGATGCCGTTCTTGACTATGTACTCATGCTCCTACGTAAGTCCTTGTGGTCTGTTACACTCTTCAGCACCCTACCATTCATAGTATAAGTCCTATGTTGGTTTGACATTCTATTTACTTTTCCTTGCTCCACTTACTAACTGATCAAGATCCTCTTGTAATCTATGATAACCTCCACTATCCACAATACCTCCTAATTTTATGTCTGATCAAACACTGTGCATTTGAACCTAAGTATATAAACAACACTGACCCCAGTGGCACTCCATTAGTCACTAGCCTCCAATTTGAGAATCAGCCTTCTACCACCATTGTCTGCGCCAAGTTTACCTTGGAACCAATTTTGAATTCACCCAACTAGCCCTCCCTGTAGGCTGGTATGGACCTAATCTTCCAGACCAGCCTACCATAGGGGATGTAATTGAAGATCTTACTAAATTCTAAATTGACAACATCACTGCCCTTCCTTCTCTATCTTTTAAGGTAGTTCTTTAAAAAACTCTTCAAGTTTCAGCAAACACAACTTCCCATGCACAAAGCCATACTGACTCCTCTTAATCAGAATCTGTCTATCCAAATGCTATCCAAATGTAAATCCTGTCCCTCAGAATTCTTTCCAATAACTTCTCCACTACTGACATCAGGCTAACCAGACTGTTGCTCCCCAGCTTGTCCTTGCTACCCTTTTTATACAATAGAACAACATTAGCCACATTCCAGTCCTTGAGAATGTCATGAGTGGCTAGTGATGAATCATTTATCTCTGCAAGGGCCTCACAATTTCATCTCCAACCTCCCACAAGGTTCAAGGAGAAACTTGGTAATGGAGATATTTGGAGATTTATCTATGTTAATGCACCATAAGGCTGTAAATATCTCCTCCCTGATGGTATGAATGTCTTCTAAAATATCTCCACTTGTTTCCCTAATCACTTGAGCAGCTATGACTTCTTTTTCGTAAATGAGAAGTGAAATATTCATTTAAAACTCCCACCAATCTCATGTGGCTCTAAACATAGGCAGCCCTGCTGATCTTAAAGGAACTTACTCCCCCCCACTTCGATTGTACACTTGGAATTTTCCTTATCATTGCCCACCAGATCTAATGCATATCCCCCCTTTGTCCTCCTGATTTTCCTTTTTATTCTTAATCTTTTTATAGTAATCAAGGGATTTGTTTGATCCCAGACTCCCAAACTCAACGTATGCTTCCTTCTTTTTTTTTTACTGGAGCCTCAATATCACTTATCAATCAAGTTTTCCTAAACATACAAGGTTTACCTTTCAACCTAACAGGAACAACTGGTCGTCAGCATACTCTCACTCTTAAAAGTCTTCCACTTGCCACCCAATCTTTTTCTTTCAAGCAGTGTCATCCAACCAACCTCTGCTAGATTGAGTACCAGTTAGTTATCACTAACAAGTACAATTTACGGAGCACAATGTCAAAATTTGTGGAGAACATAAAACTTAGGTATGCAGTAAGGAGGATGGTGTAGTCATTTAAGCAGTCAGAGACAGACTGATAGAATGAGCTTCTAAAGGAAGATTGAATTTAACATAAGTGTGAGGTAGTGTACTGCCGAACAGCAGTTCAGGGAACAAAAAAAATGGTCCCAATAGAATTCACAAATTATTACCAAAAAATCTAAGTTATGAAATAAAAATTCACACTCCGAATTTATAAGTCCATTTTTATTGTATTTTCAGTGTATATTTCTTGATATACATGTATTACGGAAGATCGCGATACAGAGAGATCTATGGTAACTAGTAATGCACTGGTTGCCTGTACCTGATGGTAATAACAGTGAAAGGGTTCTAAGATAAATGGTACAGTTTTAAAGATGACCAGAGACAGAGCACTAGGCATGTGTGCACATAAACCTTTGAAGACAGCAGGAAAATGGAAGACGATGTTATGAAAGGACTTCAGATTCTTTAGCTTTATAAGCAGATAAGGACATTTTGATAAATACTCTTATACCACAGGTCAGGTTTCAGACACTATATGACATCTGAATGAGGGCAAAACATATTTGGAGCAATATCATACTATAAAAGAAGATGCAGCAAAGATTTACCAATCATTCCAAAGATAACGGAGCAATTTTATGGGTAGATTGGTGAAACTAGTGGTGATTTCCCTAGAGAAAGGGTAAATTTAACAAGGAGGTTTTAATAGAGGAAGTAAAGTGAAATAAGCTAGAAATTTACTTGTGCGGTGCATGCTTATATGTGCTGTACAGCTGAAATGAAGAGCAAATTCAACTGTAGAAAGTAATCATGCAACAAATCACATAGAAACTTTGGAGTTGTGAAAGACACAGGGCATGGTGGGGTCTGCACAGATGCAATAATAGAACATATTTCTAGTTAGAATCAGATGAAACCTTCAGCTTTACAAGCAGAATCAGCGGAATTTGTAATGGGGAATAGGAAAAGTGCTGAGTAATTAAACAAGTATTTTTGTGTCTGCCTTCATAGAAGAAAAGATAAACAAATCAACCAGAAATACCAAAGAACCAAAGGTTTATCAAGAATGAGGAAGCAAAGGAAATAAGCATAGGCATAAAAATAGTCCTGAAGAAGCAGATGAGACTGGGCACCACAATATGCCCTAATTCAAGGAGCTGTTAATCTATACAATATCCCAGATATTTGAAAGAGGTGGCTCCAGAGACAGTTGAAGCTGTAGTTGTGATCTTCTAAAACTGATCCTGCAGACTAGAGAGTAGTAAAGGTGACACTACTATTTGAGAAAGGAAATAGAGATCAGGAAACCATAAACTGCTGGTTTAACATCAGAAACAGGGAAAATGTTGGAGTCTATAATAACAGAAAGCCTAGAAAAAAAACAGAATAAAGAGTTAGCATGGATTTACAGAAGGCAAATCACATTTGACTGATCTATTGGAGTTCTTTGTGGATGTTAGTGGTAGAATAGATAAGGAAGTATCAGTGGATGTGGTGAGTGTCAATTTTCAGCAGGCTTTTGATAAAGTCCCACCGAGGAAATTGGCCAACGAGATTAGAGTCATGGATTGAGAAGAGTTTATTGGACAAAGTTAAAGAGTGGGAGTAAATTAATCTTTTTCTGGTTGGCACACTGTGACTTGTAGGCTAATGTAGGGATCAGTATTTGGTCTTTATCCATATCAATAATTTGCCTGCACAATCAAATATCGTATTTCTACATTTACTGATGGTGCAAAACTAGCTGGGATTGTGAATAGGGAGGAAGATGTAAACAGGATTCAAGTGGATGCAGACTAGTGGGTCAGTGGGAACATGGCAGATAGAATATAACGTGTAAAAATGAAAGATCACAAAACTGAAATCAGAGTATAGTAAATGATGATAGATATCAAAATATTGATGTTCACAACCCACTGAATGATAGATAAACTGCAGGTAGAATAAAGCATTTAGGAAGGCAAATAATATGTTGGCCTTTACAACAAGAGGATGTGAGTAGAGACAATATCTTACCTACAGCATTGATGAGACTACATCTGAGGTACTGGGTATAATTCTTTAACTACGAAAGAATGTACTTGTCATTGCGGGAGAGCAGTATTAGTTCACTAGATTTTTTGTGAGTATGCATAAGATTAGGGAAGTTACCAAATATTCAAAAGGTGAAAGCTGCAAGGCAACGCAATAAGGGGTGCAAATTCAATTGAATTATCCTTTTAAAGAGTCAACATAGGTACAAGTGACTTAATCCTGTGAATCCATGTGATGCTTTTATATCATCCTGGGAATAATTCAAGAATTAAACTGTTATAAGCAGTTTTCAACATGAAATACCACTGACTTGAATTGGAATTGTTTTATTATTGTCACATGTACTGAGATTCAGTGAAATGCTTGTGTTGCCTGCTGTTCATACTGATCAGATCAATACACTGTCCATTGAGTTAGTCCAACGTAAAACAATAACAGGTCAGAATAAGATCTGCCAGCTGCAGAGAACAGGTGAAAACTGGTGTGAGGCTCTCCTTCCTGATTACACACCCTGGAGTGATATTTATTGGATCCTTCTACCAAATCTAATGAATTTTATATGTTTACTGGCTTGGTTTGTCCGCTCCCTGGTTAGTACTTTGGACTGTGGTATGCTCTGACTAGTGCGTAAAAGGCCTAATGAAATTGTGAGAGAGAATAATGCATGTATAACAACTGCAAGGCTGAAATAATTAATTGTAAAATGATCTTGTTTCGTTCACTTTATTCAATAGACAATATAAAAGCTGAGCTTCCATGTGTTATATTAGCTCATCCATGTGTAGGAGTGAGCCATGTTACTGCACATCCTGAGAAAAACAACTCATTCGCTAAATAAAGCCTGAAGCAATTGCGTCGAATTGGAAAGGAAGTTTGCAAAGATGGGGCGGTTTCCTGGTCATATTTTGCAAAGTCTACTATACAATGGCAATAATTATGTTTAAATCCACAACATAACTCAAGCCCATTCCTACTTTGCACATATAGCACTAAAAGGAAAGTCTCGACCACTATCACCTCCAGGCTGAGACTCTTCTCGCTGTCGCTGGGCCCCCAGGTTCCCACTCCCCCACCACCACTCTCCAATCCCGTGTCACCTCTTGGGTCCTTGGAGCCTCCATCTCCCTCCCACCCAACCTTCCCCGAACACCCCAACCCTTCTCTCTCCTCTGATGCCACCAACCTTCTTCCCCCAAACCCAACCCAGCTCTAAGCTTTGCTGTGGCTTCACTATTCCCTCCGATCTTCCTCTGTCTAAGGCAGAATGTTCTGACCTCAGCAAGGGCCTTACCTATGTCCCTGTTCACCGCACCCCAGTGAGTTCCGTGTACGCCATGACGCTGAGCTCTTCTCCTGTCACCTCCATCACCAAGCCCACTTCTTTGGCAAGAATGCTCCACCCCGCACTGATGACCCTTTCTCCTGTCTCCAACCATCCTCCCCTTCTTGTACACCCTGCTCTGGTTCTCTGCCTGCTCTGGATCTTTTCATCTCAGGTTGCCAATGAGACATGAAACATCTCGACTTCAACACTCCTCCCTCCTCCTCGAACCTTACTTCCTCTGAATGCACTGCCCTCCACTCTCTCTGCACCATTTCCAGCCTTACCATCAAATGCACAGACAAAGGGGGTGCTGTTGTAGAGTAAGGACTGACCTCGAATTTGCTGAGGCCGGGCAGCAACTTTCAGACACATCCTACCTACCCTTTGAAGAGAACCCCACTCCAAATCATGAGAAAACTGTCTTCAACATCATCTCTAACCTCATCCACTCTGGAGAGCTCTCATCCACCTCCATTAGTCTCATAGCAACACATACAAATTGCTGGAAAAACTCAGCAGGCCAGGCAGCACCTGTGGAAAAGAATAACTAGTTGATGTTTCAGGCCGAGACCCTTCGTTAGGACTGGGAAAAAATGGGAAGTCAGAGTAAGAAGGTGGGGGATAGGAGGAAGAAGTACAAGGTAGTAGGTGATAGGTGAAACCAGGAGAAGGGGAGCAGGTGAAGTACAGAGCTGGGAAGTTGATTGGTGAAAGAAGTAAAGGGTTAGAGGAGGGGGAATCTGATAGGAAATACAATCTGATAAGGGAACTTTGACCAACTGTCTTTAAAGTGGTTTGTCATTCATATGCCTGCTGCTTCCTACCCTGCTGGCTGATTGCAGTTTAATCACATTTTTATCCTCACCCTCTCATTTTCTGATAGCTAAAACTCTGCAGTGGCTTTCAGTGTGACTGTCTGGTCAGGAGCACCAGCGTGGTAAGTGCATCAGGCACACAGGCCCTCTCATTGATATACAGGAGGTTCTGGGGTACTCTCTATTTGAAAGACTGCAAGGACCTCACCGCAGTGACACCCCCTTCCGGACCGTCCAGTCGATCGCTAGTCCCAGCTTTAGGAACCTATTGTCTAGGGCTGCATTTTAAACTTAACCTACAATCCACATTCAGGTCTAAAGGTTGCTTGTTGAAGTTAATATTTTGCGATATACCTTAAATCCAGACTATGCCCTAACAGAGGACGGTACGTTCAGGAGGGGTCAGGATAGAGGAGGAGAGAAGATTGTTGAAATAGAGATGGTTAATGCCTCATTGGCAATTGGAGGTGAAAAGATCCAGAGCAGGCAGAGAACCAGAACAGGGTGTCCAAGAAAAAGAGATGGATTGGAGACATCAGCGCAGGGTGGCTCTGCTTCTTTCTCAATAAAATAACCAACCAGTTCCCCTCCACCACCACCCTCCTCCCTCTGGCAGAACCGTTCCTCACCCTGAACAGTATTTCATTCAGCTCCTTTCACTTTCTCCAGACCTCAGAGGTATCCATGGGTACCCGCTAGGGCCCCAGCTATGCCTGCCTTTTCATAGGCTCCATAGCGCAGTCCAGTTCCAAGTCTTCCTCGGCAATGCTCCCCAACTCTTCCTCTGCTACACTGCTGACTGTGTTGGCGTGCTCCATGCACCCACGTTGAGATTGTCAATTTCATCAACTTTGCCTCTAACATCCACCCTCAATTCACGGTCCATTTCTGACATCCCCCTCTCCTTTCTCGATCTCTCTGCCTCCATCTCTGGAGACAAACTATTGACTGACATCTTTTATAAACCTACTGATTCCCATGGTTATCTTGACTATACCTTTCCCACCCTGGCTCCTGTAAAAATACTACTCCCTTTTCCCAGTTCCTTCGTCTCCACTGCAGCTGTTCCCAGAATGCAGCTTTCTTTTTCCAGGCCCTCGGCGATGTCCTCCTTCTTCAAAGAACTGGGTTTTCTTTCCTCTAACATAGATGCTGCCCTCCATTTCCCAAACTTCTGCACTCACCCCACGTTCCTGCCACCTAAACAGAGATATATTTTCTCTTGTCCTTACCTACCACCTCACGAACTTCTACATCCAACACATCATCCTCTACAATTTCCGTCATCTCCAAAGGGATCCTACCACTAAACATATTTTTACCTCCCTCCCCACTTCTTCCATTTTCTGCAGGGATCACTCCCTCCTTATCCATTTGTTCCTCCCCACTAATATCCCTCCTGGCACTTATCCTTGCAAGTGCCCAAAATGCTACACGGGCACATCCACCTCCTCCCTCACCTCTAATCAGGGCCCCCAACTGTCCTTCCAGGGGAGGCAACACTTCACCTGTGAATCTGATGGGGTTAGCTATTGTGTCTGGAAATCCCAATGTGGCCTCCCCTACACTGGTGAGCCCCATTGGCAATTGGGGGACTGCTTGTCGTGCATCTCCGCTCCATCTGCCAAAAGTGGAACTTCACAATGACTAAACATTTTAATTCCCATTCCCATTCCCATTCCGTCATGTTGGTCCATGGCCTCCTCTTGTACCAACATGAGGCCGCTCTCAGGGTGGAGGACTAACACCCTACATTCTGTCTGGGTAGCCTCCAACCTGGTGACATGAATATCGATTTTTTTCCTCCCTACAGGAAAATTTCTCATCTCTCCCCTCTTCTTCTGTTCCCTACTTTGGCTTTTTAAATCTTCTCACCTGCCTATCACCTCCCCCTGCATTTCCTCCTCTTTCCCTTTTTCTTAACCTCCCCTCTCCACTCCTATCAGATTCCTTCCTATCCAGCTCTTTATCCTTCCTACCCACCTGGTTTCAGCTATCCTCCTTCCCCTCCCCCCACCCTTTTATTCTGGTATCTTCCCCTTTCCATTCCAGTCCTGCTGAAGGGTCTTGGCCCGAAACTTTAGCTGTACTCTTTTCCATAGATGTTGCCTGACCTGCAGAGTTCCCCCTGAATTTTTTGTGTGTTGCTTTAGTTTTCCAGCGGCTACAGCATTTCTCATGTTTATGAATTTTAGCACTTATCGATCATTATAAGTACCACCTAGCATCAACAATACTTGGTGGTAACACTGGCAGCCTGGAAGTAACATTACATGCCAGACACTGAATAGAAAAGCCAAGTGCTGCAGAACTGGAACTCTAAACGAAAAGCAGAAAATATGGGGACAATTAAACTGGTTAGACAGCAAATAGGAAGCGAGAAAAAGAGAGTTAATATTTTACGTTCTTGACTTTTCAACAAATTTGGGGAAAGTTGGAGACTAAACAGTTTTCTAGATGCAGAAAAGTGAGAATAGAGCATAGAATAAAAGAGGAGATCTACAGCAGGATAAAGGCAGGATAGGGTAGGCTACAGTGAAAAATGGATGGTGACGGGATAAATGAGCAAACAAAAGATCATGAAGAAGGTTAGATACAAATGGGAGAAGAGGCAACTTGAAACAAACCAGTTATCTAAAACTGGTGAACTCAGCTTTAAATCTTGACATCAGTCTCTCGATTTGTAATCACATCTCCACTCCTAGAAGAATAATGAATCGCTGGAGGCAGGAACCATAAAGGAATCAGGGTGTGACAAAAAAAAAGCTTCATTATTATGAGTCAGCTTTTCCACAGGATTAATTTGTTAAAACAGATTTTCCATTGCAGTACAATAAAATATAAAAAGAGGTAGAGACCAATTATGCCCTCATCATGTCCGGTTTCTGTTCCACTGTCCCACTTTCCAGAGTTCCTGAGAGTTTTTCAGAACATTCTTCATGAATGGGCCTGTTTCAAGCTCTGGCTGATACTTCATTTGCAATGGGATCAGAAGGAGTTCCCACAGTCTACGCTCTGGATATACTTATTGAACATCACAGTATTATATCAGCTAAACAAAGCCATCATTTGTTTTGTCATCCAGATACCCAGAACCAGAGGATCTGTGTTACTTGGATCACTTATTGTGAAAATTTCACAAAAATATAACCTCAGTTTGATCTATGTGAACATAGAACATAGAACATAGAAATCTACAGCACATACAGGCCCTTTGGCCCACAATGTTGTGATGACCACGTAACCTACTCTAGAAACTGCCTAGAATTTCCCTACTGCATAGCCTCTATTTTTCTAAGCTCCATGTACCTATCTAAGAGTCTCTCAAAAGACCCTATTGTATCCACCTCTATCACCAAACCTAGCAGTCATGCACCCACTGCTCTCTGTGTGAAAAACTTATCTCTGACATCCCCCTTGCACCTACTTCCAAGCATCTTAAAACTATGCCCCCTCATGTTAGCCACTTCAGCCCTGGGAAAAAGCCTCTGGTGATCTCAAGACTTTTTGCTTCTCTTCAAAAGTCCTCAATGGTGAAAGCCAGTGAGTAGTTGTGGTCTGCGTTCCAATCTTCTTGTACGTGTGCGGTCATGGGAGGGATGAAGGGATGGAGGGACTCTGAGTATAATGAAGCTTTACAACAGTCCTTTGGCAGGAAAAACAAATTAGCCCTGTTCACAGTAAACCAAGGTGCATTGTGTCAATCATTAAGCTCTTCATTAACTCTATAATCATTCTCCAATTCTTCATTTTTGGTATCGTAAATTGATAGAACACAAACCACTATAGCACAAGTCTGACTCATTGAGCCTATGTGACCTAATTCAAAGTACAATTATTATTAAAAAAAGGAAGACCATAACCACTGCGCTGAGAAAGAGGAGGAAAAAAATCACATACACGTCAGGCAAACACCAGGAGCAAACGACAGCACGCGGAACCAGATTGAGTTCTTAGATCTGCTCCATGGAGCAGCCAGAGTAAGCCTAAGCTTCGATTTCAGTTCATCATACCAGCAGGGCAAAAAATTTCACAAAATTCACAGAGACGACAGCTGCTGGAGCAGTTCATAGAATTATCTAATTATTTCCTATATTCCTGGAAAAGTTTCCTGGAAGTTCATCCAAAATCCCTTTTGAAGAATGATATGAATCTTCTTCCATCACTAAGTACGGTAATACATCCCAAGGTCTAAGCTCTCAGTTTGCAACAAAAGTTCCTTATCTTACCTCATTCGCCTCTTCCCTAATTCTAAATCCTTGGGTATCGATCATATAGTTATTGGAATAGCTTTTCTTAATTTGCTCCATCCTGACCCTTTCTACATGTTTACCAAATCACCTAGAAGCCTTTCTGCTCTCAGGAAAACAATACCAGTTGCTCACATGAAAACTTACAACTTTCTTGCTATCTATAATTTTGGAAATTTTGCTCTTTAGTCCTAGGGATTAAAGTAAATCAAATAGCAGTATATGAACCAAAGAGAACGCTATTATATACCGTATGTGAAACTTACACGAATAACCATTGACTAAAACTGTCACTCCATCCATTTCTTATTCTGACATTTGTTACCACATTGCTTGCGATTGTACTGGAGTGGGTGCAAAGGACATTTACTAGAATATTGATAAAACTGGAAACTTTTAGTTGTGAGCTGAGATTGGATAAGCTGGGCTATTGAAACTATTTTATTTGTAACACAGTAGGCAGAGTGTAAAATCAATTTGTCAGGCATAAAATTATGAGAGGCCCTTATAGAGTAAATTGAAAGGGTATTTTTCTCAGGTGAGAGGTTAAAAGCCAAGGGTCATACTGTATAATTAAAATAATTGCTAGAGAGGAGGATTTGTTTTACCCAAAGACTGTTCGGAGTTTGAAGCACACTTACTAAAATGGTAATTTTGATAGAAACGCTCACCACATTTAAAAAGTTCTTGGACTTGTAGGGCTAAGATTAACTTTAACTGGGTAGGTCTTTGTAATTCAGAGTATCTCCTTCTGTATCAATGATTTTCAGTGATCCTTTAGCCTCCTGAAGCTCAACATGACCTCAACATGATCTCATCTTCTGACCAGGTCCATTACACTTCCTGAAATTCCTGCTCAGAAGTTTCAGTAAATCTGGCATTCAAGTCTGTATCCCAGAGTACATGCAATTTGGTAGTAACAGATCAGATGATACGAAACAAAAGTACTGAAACCAATGAGTACTCTCTTCACATAGGCTTTTGTCTTGCACCTCACACCTCCCCCAAAGACTGCACTGAAAAGCTCCTCCACTCATCTCTTCTGTAGAAGGGAACCTGACCTGAAATATTAACTGGTTTCTCTTTCCACAAATGCTGCAGCTGGTTGAGATCTTCCAAGATTTCTGCTTAGATTTTAGATTCCATCATCTGCAACTTTATTTTCTTTCCAAATCTCTGTTTTCTATGTTCAAACAGTTCTTTATGGATGTTTCTTTGCTCATATCACACTAAGGGCCTCAAAATTGTTTACGAGCCCTGAGTACAATATGTTATAATGCATTCTATTTCTTTCAAGTTCAAATCTGGCAGAAGAATATATTTAGCAGGAATGGGTAAGCAATTTTTATCAATTTTATCCTGAAAATGGAAAACTGAAGGGTGAGATCTTTACAATAATGAAGGGTTTTGCTAGAATGTTTTGCCACTTCTGGGAAAGAATATATTTAGAGACATCAATACATGAAAAGTTATCGAGAAGTCAAATAGGCATCTCAGAGAAAATCATTACTGCAAGGACAAATTAGACAAGTAGTACAGATTTAGGGAGAAATGGAATTAATAGCATGCTGTCAGAAGTAGAAAGGAAAGCGTGGAATGATATAACTGGGTTGAATAGTTTCTATCTGGCAAAGGTTCTATGTAATTAGGGGCCGGATGCAATGAAGTGGCTGGACAACATTAGATTTTAGGAAGAAATAAACTACTTCATTTGCTAAACCTTTGACTGGAATTAATGACATCAGGTTGAAATACTGTAGCAAATATTGTATTTTTAAAATCATACAATTTTCCACTCCCCCCAATTCGTCAAAGATTATTTTGTGAAGTCTCAGAATATAAATGAAAGTTTATTTGTTTGGGAATTTTTTTTCATTCAATAACTTTCATAAACTTCCCTTGCATTTCACCCGAAGAGAATTATAATATCCACATTAATTACTACTGACAACAAATGAGCAAAACACCAAATAAGGAATCAAAAATATTGTTAAGTAATTCAAGACCTTTTTGAAAACAAAGATCATGTTCCCATTACTTAGATACTTTTACAGAATTTTGCATAATTTGACTTTACTTCCTTCCAATCTCAGGAAAGAAATGGAACAGTTTAAATTACATCTGCATTTTCCATGAGTCCATTAGGGAGTCAATATTTCTTGGTAAATTCAACTGAGTTTAATTCTGAGACACTTGTCATTAATCAGTATTTTATGATGGGGGAGTGGATCAATGAGCACTCTGACAACTTTTTTGAAGTTATTGGCTGATGTTTCCTTGAATGTTTGCTTACAAGAAAAATAAGCAGCTTAGAATATTTCATCAAATCAGAACTTAATTTTACTTTAAATTTACAGAAACTTGCATTTAATTTGAGCTGGAGTACTTTATTCTAAGGAATAAATTTACTACTCCCAATTCACCTTTGCCCCGTTCCCTCACACAAGGGACCCAGCCCTCCTCAATCTCTCCTGCTGGACATAATGAATGGAATTTCCCCTCGAGCGGGCTGCCGTCTGTGTGCATATAAGCAATGAATTCTTATCTCACGACCTGAGTCAGAATCCTAATATCGGAAAAGCACAAATGTCTTCCTGAGCCAAGCTTTAGTATTTTTAAATGACAGCTGATTATTACTATTTTGAAATTATCTATATTTTGTCTTTACCAAACCACATTTGCTTTGCATCTGTGAAAATGTGGTCATACAATGCTTCTTCAATCTGTTTTCCTTAAAGAGAGGGGGCAGGGAAGCAAACTCAAATCTCCAGTAAATTGTAGTGCTGGCTCCAGTCAGCTGTGTCATTCATGGCAGTTCTTGTAAATCAGAACTTTAAGTCCAACCCGGCTTTCAGTTTTGTTCTTGCACTCTCACAAATGCCTTCCAGACACATTATAGAATTCTTGTAAAGAAGTATGATACCTCGCCCTACCCTACTTAACACTGTTAAAGATTTACTTCCATGTTTCTTGTTGACTTTCATTGTGCTCTATTTGTTAGGGTTTGTAATTGTTGATTTTATCTTAGTTGGTGGTTACTAAAATTGGAGTGAGGTCACCTTAATCTCACCAGCATAAGAACATAAAAACACAAAAATATGGGAATACGCGTGGGCCACCTGGCCCTTCAAGCCTGTCTCACCCTTCAAGATGAATGTGGCTGGTCTCCCCTAGGACTCAACTCTTCTGTGCTAGATACACAAAACCCTCAATTTCTTTCAAAACTCCAGAGATCTTGCTTCCACCACTTTCAAGGGAAAATCTTCACTGAAAAATCCATTGGAATTCTTTGAAGAAATAACCAACAGGATAGACGAAGGAGAATCAGTGGATATTGTGAACTTGGATTTTCAGAAGGCCTTTGACAAGTTGCCACACATGAGGCTGCTTAATAAGTTAAGAGCACATGGTATTCCAGGAAAGGCACTGGCATGTTTAAAGCAGTAGCTAGTTGGCAGGAGGCAAAGAATGGGAATAAAGAGAGCCTTTTCTGCTTGGCTGTTGGTGACTAGTTGTGCTCCACAGGGGTCTGTGTTGGGACTGCTTCTATTTACGTTACATGTTAATGACTTGGATGATGGAATTGATGGCTTTGCTGCAAAGTTTGCAGATGATACAATGATATTTGGAGGGGTAGGAAGAGTTGAGGAAGTAGTGAGGCTATAGAAGGACTTAGATAGTTTAGGAGAATGGTTAAAGAAATGGCAGATGAAATACAGTGTCAGGAAGTGTATGGTCATGCGCTTCGACAGAAAAAATAAAGGAGTAGACTCTTTTCTCAATGAAGAGAAAATTCAGAAATCAGAGGTGCAAAGAGACTTTGGAGTCCGTGTGCATGACTTCCTGAAGGTTAATTTACAGGTTGAGTTGGTGGCGAGAAAAGTAAATTCAATGTTAGCATTCATTTCAATAGGACTAGAATTGGATGGATATAATGTTGAGGCTTTATAAAGCACTGGTGAGGTCTCACTTGGAGTATTGTGAGCAGTTTAGGACCCCTTATCTAAGAAAGGGTGTGCTGACATTGGAAAGGGTTCAAAAGAGATTCATGAAAATGATTCTGGAATTGAAAGACTTGTCATATGAAGAGTATTTGATGGCTCTGGGCCTGTACCAACTGGAATTCGGAAGAATGAGGGGTGACCTCATTGTAACCTATCAAATATTGAAAGAACTCAATAGAGTGGATGTGGAGAAGATGTTTCTGATGGTGGTGGAGTCTAAGACCAGAGGACACAGCCTCAGAATAGACATGCATCCTTTCAGAATGGAGATAAGGAGGAATTTCTTTAGCCAGAGAGGGGTGAGTCTATGGAATTCGTTGCCTCAGGTGGCTGTGGAGACCAAGTCATTGGATATATTTAAGGCAGAGGTTTATAGATTCTTGATTATTCAGGGCATGTAAGGATATGGGAGAAGTCAGGAGATTGGGGCTGAGATGCAAAATGGATCAGCCATGATGAAATAGTGGAGCAGACTTGATGGGCCAAATGGCCCAGTTCTGCTCCTATATCTTATGATCTTATGGTCTTTCTAGGGTAGAGAATTCCAGAGAAACAAACACAAAATGTGGGAGGAACTCAGCATCTATGAAAATCAATAAACAGTCAATGTTTCGGGGCAAGACCCTTCATCAGGACTGGATAGGAAGGGGAAGGACACCAGAATAAAAAGGTGGGGGGAGGAGAAGGAGGACAAGTTAGAAGGCGATAGGTGAAACCTGGTGGGTGGGAAAGGTAAAAGGCTGGAGAAGGTGGAATTGATTGAAGGGGAGAGTGGACTATGGGAGAAAGGGAAGTAGGAGGCACACCTGGGGGAATTCCAGAGACTTATCACTGTATGCAAGCAGAAACTGCTATGCACTTCACTTTTAAATGTCCACCTCCTTATCTTGTAAGTTTGTGCCCTTATCTAAGACACTACCATTTGAGGAAACATCTCAAAATCTAGCATTCCTCTTAGAGTATTTTATGTTCCAATAAACTCACCTTTTATTCTTCTAAACTCTAAAGAATGCAGATTTAACTTCTTCAGCCCTTTGTCATGAGACAACACTCTAATCTCAGGAAATAGCTTTGTGAACGTTTTTTGGACTGCTCCAAATGTTTGGTCCTTTTTTAAAAATAAACAGACCAAATCTGTGCACAGTGCAGCTGTTGTGGTCTCATCAATACCCTGTCCATTTTTTAAAATTTTGCTTCTCTTTTCATAAACTCTAACCTCCTCATAACAAAGCTAATGAGCCCTTTGCCTTCTGAACTACTTGCTGTGTCTACAAGCTAATGTTTTGAGTTTCATGCTCAAGAACACCTAGATTTCCGTATCCTCTACATCCTTTCAGTCCCTTTCCCTTTAGCCAGTAGCTTGGCTGTTGATTCCTCTTACATTAGTGGATGACCTCATAGTTTCTTACATTAAACTCTATTTGTCAAGTGTTCACCTGCTCAATCAACCTATGTGTATCCTCTTGCAGAGTCCAAATATTTCATTGCAACATTCCCTCCCACTTATTTTCATGACTTTAGCTCAGGCCTTATCCACACAGCTCTGACGAATTTCTCACATTTACCTATTGGCCAGGTGCTGACTGCTGAAGGTCAAGTGAGGGATGGGAGCATGAGCCACCCGAGGGCCAAATCATTGGTCCCTGATATTGAGGTAAGTTGCAGAGAATGGTGCTTGAGTGATCCTTAGAAGCAGACAAAAAATTCTAGTAGGAAATAAATGTTTAAGATATTATCTTCTCGGCCAATATTTCTTTCCCATCAAAAAATCACACAGCTTGATCTGACATTTAGGCCCCAGTGTAGCCATTGGAGCAAAGCAGAGTGTTGAGGTCATCACTACATCTAACTGTGATAGTCAGCAATCTGTCCCAACACATAGCGTCAATGGCATTATTAAATTTAATAAGTTCATAGACTCTGTCCTTTTGTGTGCACTTTGCATCTCTGTATGTCTACCAAACCACTCCTGGAAGTCCCGAAACAAGTTCGACGAGTTCCCAAGTGAGAACCCACCATCCTTGAATAACGTGTTTTGAGTGCAGCTGTAGATCATGGGCTCCGAAAGGACACCAGCCACCTTGAAAAGAAGAAAAAAAGTCATGACAACAGAGGATTAAACTGTCTTGCGGATGAACTCAAAGAAGTTGCCCAGGTCCGTGAAAACCTTTAGCTCCATTTTTAACTGAGTGTTAAAATCATCACTACATTTCACTGTGATAGAACAGCAATCTGTCCTGACGCACAGTATCAAAGGCATTATTAATACAAAATAGTTCATAGGCTCTATCTTTTTGTGTGCACTTCGCATTTCTGTAGAATTAGAAGTAGTATGCTATAGCACATAATTCGGATTTCAGTGTCACTGAGCATAATTTATCCCTAGCATAATTGGTCTCAACATTCCTTCCAACAAATTATCATGCACTCAATTGCAGATTGTGTTTCCAGATTATTCTAAGAAAAACATATTGATACAGAAAAACATTTCCAACTAAGAACTCTTCCAGTTTGACCATGTTAGAAATAGGGGGGAAATGGTAGAGTCACTATTACCACCAGACAGCAAATTGTTGACTGAAAGGTAGAAATTACCTCACCTAGCAGTGCCACATAAAAGAAAGAAGTTGTGAGAGATAAAAGATTGTTAGGATACAGGATATTCAATAACTCAAAGAATGAGAAGTGATAGATATTTGAGAAATAAACTTCAAACAGGACACGAGGACGGAACTAAACAAAGAGCTATTTTAGAAAGCTAATAACAAAGTAATGGGCTGCACAATTTTGTTATAGATTCCATCATTTTATGGTCCATTGCTTTTAGCATGGCAGCACGCCAGAAAAGGGGGGCCAGGCTGAGCAATATCTACTATACCAGCAGGACCTGGAAACAAAGTAAAGAATAAGAAAGGATTTCCAAAGTGTTTTACAATACTCAAGTGTAATTATGTTTTAAGAAATGTGGCAGCTATATTGTGTTCAACAAATTCCCCTAAACAGCAAAGTGAAAATGATTAAGAAATCTGTTCCATGTAATATTGATTAAACGATGAGTATTGATCAGCATTCGATGTTCTCCTTTAAAATAATGCCTTTACGTTTTCCACGATAGGTGAGAAAGTGGAGAGGTACTGATTTAGCATTTCACCTGAAAGTTGGCAGATTGAATAGTGCAGTATGCTCCAGTTCTACAGTGGAATATCACTGCAGGATTTTGTGCTCAAGTTTCTAGATACCGGAAGCAACAGACTTCCGGGCATCTGCCAAGAAATAAGCAGTCAAGAATTGATGGCTTTGTGACGAAGCTCGCGGATGATTCGAAGATAGGTGGAGGGGTAGGCAGTGCTCAGGAAGCAAGTGATTGCAGCAGGACTTAGACAATTTGAAAGAATGGGCAAAAACGTGGCAGATGGAATACAGTGTTGGGAAAAGTATGATAATGCATTTTGGTAAAAGGAACAATAGTGCAGACTATTATCTAAATGGGGACAAGGTTCAAACACCACAGGTGCAGAGTCCTCATGCAAGATTTGCAGAAGGTTAACTTACAGGTTGAGTCTGTGGTACAGTGCTGCCAGGATAATCAAGGACACGACCCACCCAGCCAATGCACTTTTTGTCCCTCTTCCCTCTGGGAGAAGGCTCAGGAGCTTGAAGACTCGTATGGCCAGATTTGGGAACAGCTTCTTTCCAACTGTGATAAGACTGCTGAACGGATCCTGACCCGGATCTGGGCCGTACCCTCCAAATATCCGGACCTGCCTCTCGGTTTTTTTGCACTACCTTACTTTCCCTTTTCTATTTTCTATTTATGATTTATAATTTAAATTTTTTACATTTACTATCGATTTGTACTCCAGGGAACACAAAGAGAAGAATCAAGTGTCACTGTGATGATTGTATGCTCTAGTATCAATTGTTTGGCGACAATAAAGTATAAAGTAAAGTAAAGAAGGCAAATACAATATTGGCATTTATTTCAAGGGGAAAAGAATATAAAAGCAAGGATATAACACCGTGCCTTTATACGGCACTCATCAGACCGCACTTGGAATACTGTCAGCAGTTTTGGGCCCCCTGTCTCAGAAAGGATGTGTTGTCATTGGAGAGAGTTCAGAGGAGGGTCACAAGGATGTTTCTGGGAATGAAGGGGTTAACATATGAGGAGGGTTTGGCAGCTTTGTGCCTGTTCTCACTGGAATTTAGAAATGTGGGGGATCTCATTGAAACCTACCAGATATTGAAAGGACCAGACAGGATGGATGTGGAGAGGATGTTTCCTATGCTGGGAGGTATCCAGAACTAAAGGGCACAGCTTCAAAATTGAGGGGTGACCTTTTAGAACAGAGGTAAGGAAGAAATTTTTTAGCCAGAGGGTAGTGAATCTGTGGAATGCTCTGCCACAAACTTTGGTGGAGGCCAAGTCCGAGGGTATATTTAAGGCAGAAGTTGATCATGTCTTGATCAGTCAGGACATCAAAGGATATGGTGAGAAGGCAGGTATTTGGGGTTGAGTGGGATTCAGGATCAGCCATGATGGAATGGCAGAGCAGAGTCAGTGTGCTGAATGGCCAATTCTGCTCCTATGTTATATGGTCCAAGAATTTGATGTACCAGGTGAACAGTATACATAAGCTATTGCCTTTCTGCATACTACATATTGTCTTCAGTCTGACAGTTAATTAATGGTCCTATGACTTATTTCTTAGCAGTTCATATCGTAAATATGTAACATCTGATGGAAGTCATACAAATCATCATATTCTACCACTCACTGAATAATAGGATGCTGCTGCTTGATGAACTGACCTCAGCTTCACAGTTGTTGGTGAAAGCTCTCTGAATTTTCTTTATTCCTCTCCTGGATGATGTCTCTACTGTCATACATCTAGATTTTGTCTCCGAGGCAGATACTGGACTCTTTTTATCTGAGGATGTTCAGACACATAAATCTGTGGCCCATCTCCCCTAACCGCTGATTATTAAAGAACTCCCATCACCCAGGACATGCCCTCTTCTCATTGTTACCATCAGGAAGGTGGTACAGAAGCCTGAAGACACACAGTCAGAATTCAGGAACAGCTTTTTCCCCTCTACCATCCAATTACTAAATGGACATTGAATCTATGAATGTGACTTCACTTCTTTTTTTTTCATTATTTCTGCTTTTGCACTATTTTTAATTTAACTATTTAATATATATATATATACTTCCTGCAATTAATTTACTTATTTTTTTCTATGCTATCGTGGATTGCATTGAAGTGCTGCTGCTACATTAACAAATTTCACGCCAATGATAATAAACCTGATTCTGATTCTGATTCTATGATTCAATGTTTGTAACGTCGCACTATGCTGCTTTTAAGAAATGTGCAGATAAAAGTTTCACAACTGATTACACCTGTGAAAATAAACCAGGTTATTTCTTACCTGGATTTTTTTTCCCTTTACCAATTTCCATATTTCTGCGGGTGTAACACACAGCACTCTCCTTAGTTTCTCGGCACTGAGCTCCAGTTTCTAGGCATTAATCTGTAGCAGGAGCTTGGAGTCTCAATATGAATATACAGTAGATAAGTGCTCTTTGCAAACAAACTAGTAGCTCTTAATATAAATTGCATTTTAATGTATTTTGATGACATTGCCCGAAGCATTTTTAAAATTCTGTCAGTGTTTTAAAGTTATTTCTAAGATTTTTTTAATGTGCTTTAATTTAACAATACATTAACTGTCAGACCTGCCCAATTGTGCACAGGTAGTAGAACAGTCTCACTCATTTCTAATATTCTGTGAAGTTTGCATCTTCTTCCTGTGACTGCATGGAATTCCCCCAGTGCTCCAGTTTGCTCCCACTTCACAAAGATATACCGTTTGTTAGGTTAATTGGTTATTATAAACTATCCATAGTGTAGACGGGTAGTAGGAGAATCAGGAAGGCATTATTGGGATGTGAAAGAGAAGAGATTACAGGGAAATAAATGGAATGGCAAAAATGAGTTTCTATACAATTGGTGGTCAGAATGTCCTTCTTCAATGGCAAAAGAAAATAGCTTGTACTTGAATCTGAATGTAGTGGTACCTAGTAAGTTTACCTTGAGGGAATGCAAAGGCCTGTCACACCTCTGCTTTATGTCAAATTCTGCAGCAATTTGTGTCAGGTCAGCAAATAATGCAGACTAGATGCTGATGAGACCTTGCTGGTCAGTTTGAGGGCATAGAAAGCCAGTGAGATTAGTGCTCTGCATGTGAAGAGTTTGTGTGGATAGGTTTAACTGCAATAGTGAATCCAGGCTGTGGGTTCCAGTCTCAAAAAGACAGAAGCATTATTTCCAGCCTTTTCTTCATAACGACATGAGGATTAAAAGTAACTAAGAGAAAAACTGGATTGAATTGGCTAGAAACACAACAGAGTAAACAAAGTTTAAGAGGGAATTTATTGGCAATGTTCTGTGCCAATACACTCAATTTGTCCTGGAAAATTCCAGTTATTAATCATCACTCACTCACAGAACAAGCACAACTAAGGTCAAGCAAAAGTACATCGATGCTTACACAGCAATTTTTTTTGGTTTACTTATGTTCTAATGAAGAGTGCTATACCATCTGCAGAGCAAGCCGTTAATATGGATACAACATGGAAATCCAGTCTCTGGTCACACAACAAAACATGAAATAAAAATTATCTAATGTGCACTGATGCAACAGATCATTAACAAGATGGTAGGAAATAATTTATCTGGCCAAATTTATCTTTCTATACAACCAATAGTTTTCTAGATAAGTGGAAGCAACTGAGCACTAAGTATGAAGTATGATACTAATAGAGGCCATTCAGTCTTTGGTTCCACACCGAACTTACAAGAATACAATCTCATGAGTTCTATTCCCTCTTCTTACTTCCCCTCTTATTGCCCTGAAACTTATTCTCTCTTTTGGATCTTTGCGTAAAATCTCAAGCAGCATAATAACCTACTGGCATAACTTTGGGATACAGCAGTGGAAAGACAAATAGTCACAGGAGAAAATTGGGTCAGATAGCACCCAAAGTCAAGATCAAAACAAGGTCACTGAGCTATGAGTGAGCTGCACTAACTGCTGAACCACCGTTCCCCCGCCCCCCCCCCCCCCCCAAGTTCTATAGAATAGGATAGAGGGTGTCAAAACCATTGGAAAATGAATGAGGATAAATTTATGAAGAGTAAGATTGTTTGCCACTTAAGGGGATTTTAGTGAGCAAAACGCAATTCTCAGGAAGTAAGTGGGATTAAACTTGACCTGAAAGAATATTTTGGGTGATATTAAGAGCAACAATAACACTGTATAAGTAGGAGGCAATAACTATTTGTAGACAACAACTTCAATTCTTAATTTCTTTAAGGGTTAGTTTTAATAATATTATCTCCACCAGGTGAGAGGAATTTGAACAGATTGCTCCTGAATTTAATACTGTCCTTTCATTTACCGATGCTAGAGCACTCAGCCCTGTAAATATTCCTCAATTTCTCCTGCTGAAGAGAAAGAAAAGGAAGCAAGCATTCCACAACCATAGAAATTATGAATCGGGGCCCAAAGCTGCAAATTCATCAAAGGATCACATATGATAAGTAATCCAGACCATTGCAAGTAGTACTTTTAAAAAACATAAACCAGCATTGCTTGAATGGTTGCCAAGTGTTTTTAAAACAGATAACTGGTCAGTTATGAGTCAAGGGAATAATTACGTACCAAATGCTAGATGTTTCTTTAAATACACAGCTTGCAATTCAAAATTAGCCTAACAACTAATCTAAAAAAGCAAATATCTAAGTGAAGGTTTTGCACTGTATATTGCACATACCCTTTCTGAAACTAGCTGTAATAATTATAGACATTCAGTCACCTGTTGAACACCAATGAACTCCAGGAATTCCTCAAATATATCACAGATGACTAGGTAAGGGTCACCCAAAGAACTTCCACCCTGCTCTCAAATTTACTTGGTCAATTTCCAACACCTCCCTTCCCTTTCTCAATCGCTCTGTCTCCATCTTTGGAGACAGTCTATCCACCAATACCTTTTATAAAGCCATTCATTTCCGCAGTTACCCGGACTATACCTCTTCCCACCCTGTCACTTGTAAAAATGCCACCCCCTTCACCTTCACTCAGTTCCTCTGTCTCTGCTGCATCTGCTCTCAAGGTGAGGTTTTTCATTCCAGAACTCATGAGACATCCTTCTTCTTCAAAGAAATAGGCTTTCCTTCCTCCACCATCAACGCTTCCCTCACCCACATCTCTTCCATTTTGTGCATGTCTGCCCCCACCCCAGCTTCCTACCGCAATCTCAGGGTGAGGGATCACCTACCACCACATTAGCCTCTGTGTCCAGCACATAATTTTCTGTAACTTCCGCCATCTCCCACAGCATTGCACCACAAAACACATCTTTCCATCCCCCCAATTTTCAGCTTTCTTCAGGGATCAATCCCTACGCGACTCCATTGTCTACTCATTCCTCCCCCACTCCACTAATGTCCCTCACAAGTGCCACACCTCCCCCTACACCTCCTCCCTCACTACCACTCAGGGCCCCAAGCAGTCCTTTCAGGTGAGGCGAAACTTCACTTGTGTGTCTGTTGAGGTCATCTACTGTATCCGGTGCTTCCGGTGTGGTCTCCTGTGTATTGTTGAGACCTGGCGTAGACTGGGAGACTGCCTCACCAAGTACCTATGCTCTGTACTCCAGAAAAAGTGGGTTATCCTGGTAGCCACCCATTTTAATTCGACTCCCCATTCCCATTCCAACATGTAAGTCCATGACCTCCTCTACTGCCACAATGAGCGCACACCGAAACTGGAGGAGCAACACCTTGTATTCCATCTGGGTAGGCTACAACCTGGTGGCATGGACACCAATTTCTTGAACTTCTGGTAATTGCAACACCCCTCTCTCCCCTTCACCATTCCCTATTCCTATTACTCTCGCTTACCTTTTTCCTTATTGCCCATCACCTCCCTCTGGTGCTGCTCCTCCTTCCCTTTCTTTCATGGTCTTCTGCCCCCTCCTATCAGATTTCCCTCTCCCCCACCCTTATCTCTTCCACCAGTCAACTTCCCAGCTCTTTACTTCATCCCACCTCCCCTTCCCCTGGCTTCACCTATCACCTCCCACCTTGTACTTCTTCCTCCCTTCCCCCCACCCTCTTACTCTGACTTTTCATCTTTTTTTTCCAGTCCTGACGGAGGGTCTTGGCCTGAAACATCGACTGTTTATTCCTTTCCAGAGATGCTGCCTGACCTGCTGAGTTCCTCCAGCATTTTGTGCGTGTTGCCTGCAGATCTACAGATTTTCTTGTGTTTGTCACTCAAAGAATAATTAATTTTGTATTAAATATTGAACAATTCAAGTACTTTCAACTTCAACCTCCCAGCACAATGCTGATGATATAAATTGTAAGTTCAGCTGTATACCAGAGGAAGGGTCCATCCATTTACTTCAGTAGAATTCTACGTCCATTTGCCCTCAAGTCAAAAAGCATTTCCAGAGATCCAGGGGTCTGACTTTCATAATCCCTGAAACTGGATACAGGGATCACAATCAGAAGGGAGTGGATTATCAGCAGTGACACTTGGGGCTTGAGCTGACTGTGGGAGCCAAGTGTGATTAAGGGGCAGGGGTACGAGCTGGTCCTTAGGTGAAGGGTGTCTGTTTCATTTAACTAGAAATACAGCAGGGAACAGACCCTTGCTGCCCTACAAGCCACACTGCTCAGGAATCCACCTATTTAACACGAGCCTAATCACAGGATATTTTACAATGATGTGGTAGTGTAGTGGCTAGCACCACATTATTGCGGCTCAGGGTGTCAGAGATTGGAATTTAATTCTGACAGCATCTGTAGGCAGTCCTGGTGGGGTTTCTCCGGGTGCTCTGGTTTCCTCCCATGCTCTAAGAACGTACAAGTTCGTGGGTTGATTAGTCATTGTAAATTGTCCTCTGATTAGGCTAGGGTTACATTGGGGGTTGCTGGACAGCCTGGTTTGAAGGGCCAGAAGGGCCTATTCCACACTGTATCTCAATAAATAATAAGTAACATAAACCGGAGTACCTGGAGAACGTGCAAACTCCTTACAGACAACATCGGAATTAAACTCTGAACTCTGGAATGCCCCCAGCTGTAATGGCCTCGCACTGACCATTACGCTACCTTATGTAGAAGGAAGGGAGAGTGCGGAGACTTACTTTCACAGGGGTTCCCAATCTTTTTTATGCCATGGACCAATGCCAATAAGCACTGGGTACATGAAACCTAGGTTGGGAAACCCTGCTTTAGAAGGACTCCAGTCTAGGGATATGGTATGAAGGGGTAATTCTCCCTACAACACCACAAAAAAAGCACTACATAAGGAATAATGTAACTTAATGCATTTTTCTCTTGCCCAGTTGGGGTCCAGAGTGATCAACAACCTAGAAATTGTTTTTCCCAGAAAATGCACTTTCAATCATGGAAATAGAAATCACTACCTACCAATATGATTTAGTTTTTAAATACTTCGATTGCACCTTTTATGGGGAGATAGTTATGACTATCATGTGTTTACAAATGAAGCTGTCATGGGAAATTGGGGAATTGAGATATTAGCTCTGAAAGGGCTAAGTGGCCCCTGTATTGCTTTGATTTTGAGGTGTTGGAAGATGGATGGAAGGAGAGGAAGGATAGGATCTTTTTTCAGGGAACTGGGGCAGCTTGGCTGTTGCAGCTAAGGGTCAGAAATCAGGCCTGAGGTTGTGCATGCAATATGATTAAAACCTCATTGACCTCTCTTGTACTGGCGAGGTAAGTGTAATCATGGTCAATGTCACATGCCATCATGGACTCTATAAGCCCTTTTCACTGCTTACTTCTCCATCTACCTGAGATATTTTTCGGTCAGAGCTCATTCTTCCCATCCATCAGTTCAACTCACCATCACAGACTTAGCCTCAGAAGCCTCTTGCCCAAATGCATATTCAGTCAGTCATTCACAAGAACATAACCTAAACACAGACTCACACACTTCCCTGTCTCTTGCAACTTAAGATAGTGCATATTTGAATAAGCTGCTTCTAAAATGCATGACCACAACCATGTGGAGCAGAGGTTGCTCACAATCATTGGATTAGCATCTGATGAGGCCACAGGCAGCAGCGAGGCTGAAGTGATGGAACATCATGGGATCCTCATTCTTTACACTTCCCCTTCCATCCCATTTCCCTTTTATTTTACAACTCCACCAATTTACAAGCTGCAGTTGGTGTAAGCATTTTCCCTCCTTATCTCATTACAATTCTACTCATATGCTTTCCCCTTCAATAGAACTAGAATGACAACCCAGTCCAGACAGTGGTGGGGAACAGGAAGACGATGAAGGAACATTGTTGCTCAACATCATTCATGTAGTTCCACCTCAGATATTGAAAATGATTACAAGTCAGAGGCTGAACCTACACATAGTGAGATGGGGTCCCAGTGGCCCGTAAATCCCTTGGCATAATGGGTAATAACGAGGAGTACGGATTTTAGTTAACTCTCAGAGAGCCATTGAGAGAGACAGCTCAGAATCAGTCTTTGTGCCCTTCAAATCCATACTGACTATTGTACTCCTTTGTATTAATCCTAATTTAATCCAGTTTATTACCCCCATATTCTCATCAGCTCCTCCAGATTGTGCAGTGACCTACACACCATGGATAATTCAGACTGGCCCACCAACCCCTCAGCTCTTTGGGATGTTGAAGGAAACCAGAGCACCTGGAAGAAGCCCACCCAGTCACAAGTAGATTCTCCACTCAGACAGTACCAGAGATCAGGTTTGAATTCTGGTGCTAGAACAGATTGGCAGTTGCTCTGCTAGCGGCATCATTGTGACATCCATTTGGTAGAAGGAATTAGAAACCAGGAAGGGTACTTTTACCCAAAGGGTCAAGAGAATCTGAATATCACTGCCTCAATGGTGGTTAAAGGAGAGACTCTCATTACAGTGAAAAGAGCCACAACCATCAGGGGTACTGCCCATGGGCTAGGAAGTCACCTGAACAGAACCACTTTGGCCTAGAGTGGATATTGAATGGAAGGAGGAGAAGATAGCGGCGCGACGCAGTGCACGCAGCCTCTCCGGTGAAATGATATTGTGTTTGTTAAATAGGGGCCATGCACAATCCTGATTTGATGGAAACAGAGGAACATCTGGAGAAACTTCTGAAATGCCCGGTTTGCTGTTGCTGCTACTGTGCGATCGAGAATCTCCAGAGGGAAGGCCCCAAAATCCTCGGCATTGCCTGTTGCTGGGGGCTGGGGTTGGGGTCGAAGCGCTCGGCACAGATGGTGCTCGGTGTTGGAGGCTTGAAGTTTTTGGACGGACTAAGAGTCGGATTGTGGTCAGGTGCTTCCAGTATGCTGCATCGGCAAGTTTGCAGCGCTGGAAGCTCATGGCAGGGAGAGTTTTCTTCCTTCTACCATCTGCGTGAGATGTTGGGACTTTTGAGAGACTTTGAAACTTTTTTTACCATGCCCATGGTCTGTTCTTCTATCAAATTACAGTATTGCTTGCACTGTTGTAACTATATGTTATAATTATGTGGTTTTTGTCAGTTTTTCAGTCTTGGTCTGTCTTGTGTTTCTGTGATATCACACTGGAGGAACATTGTATCATTTCTTAATGCATGCATTACTAAATGACAATAAAAGAGGACTGCATGTCCTCATAACCTAAAAAAAAATAGTAGTCAGAAGAGCCTTTTCCAAGTCAGAAATGTTTGATTTTTAACCATAAAGGCTGATTTATACTTGTGCGTCAACTAGACGCCATAACCTACACAAGTGGCCTATGTGTGTTGTGAACATTTATGCTTGTGCGTTGGTGTGTCTGCGTCACTCTGCAATTTGGGCACGTCGCGCATGCGCACACACACCTGCCCGCACAAGGCATCATGGTCATTGTAGTCATTCCAGGGGTAAACAAGTTTAAAGCGAGCATCTTTTTTCGTAAAAGCGAAATGTGTCCTCCATAATTTCGGAGGTCTGTAAAGCTTTACGGAAAGCATTGCAGCCAGAGTTCCTTCCCTGCCCTTCAGTCGCCCAATGGGAAGCTATTGCAGCGTCGGAGGAAATGCGATGCTATCAAGTGGACCAATCACAGTTGTTCGGTCTGCGTTGCCGCGACGTGTAGTTACATTTTGGGGAGGGGTGCGTCAGACTATGGTGTAGGGATCTGCGTAGGCTCTGTGTAGGGTTCGCAGCGACACAGTACTTACAACGTCGAGTTGATGCAGAAGTATAAATCAGCCTTAAGGTGTTAGTACTATCACCAACTCTAGCACAGAAGAATCTAATGCATCAAAATCTATCACCAAGATTGATTCAACAAATTGCAATGGAATTCCTCTCCTGCTCTGAAAATGCAATTGTTGTTAAACCAAGTAGCAGGTATGAGTAACAAAGTGGACGACAGATGCCTCATGCACTCTTCTCAATGGGAGATATGTTCTTGAACTCCATGACCAGATATAGTTTCCTACCGAGGGTAATGTGGTTACATTACTGGAAACATAGCAGCTGGGAAGGTTACATATTGTTAATTAATTAAATATATCTGGAACAAAATGTCAGTGTTTGTAATGGTGACCATGAAACCATAATATTGCCACAAAATATATTTCCTTTAATAATTTTACTTAAGGGATTGTATGGGCTAATTCTTTTTCACTCTTTTTATTAATTTTAGAATATATAAACACAACTTAGCAATGATACAGATAATAGGAGATAAATTGTTACACTTACAAACAGTAAACGTAAAGTCCAATATTGAAGTTTGACAAAGCTCCCAATCATATAAAACTAACAACGGATAATACAAATCAAAAAAAAACATGAAAAAAAAACAAAACCAAAAAAAAAATCCCAACCCAAAAGAAAGACAAAATTAATCAACTAAACTAAAAGACTTGGGCAAATCTAAAAACTTAAAAATGAAAAAGAAGAAAACCTTAGTGCCGACGACTCCATTCCCCTCCAACAACAATACAGAGAAATAAAATAAGTTTGGAAATAAAGATATCACATTAAGTGAAAATGCTGAATGAATGGCCTCCAAGTTTTTTCAAACTTGATGGAAGGGTCATAAACTGCACTTCTAATTTTCTCTAAATTCAAATACAGCATAGTTTGTGAAAACCAATGAAATACCTTAGGAGGGTTAATCTCTTTCCAATTCAACAAAATAGACCTTCTAGCCACTAAAGTAAGAAATGCAATCATTCTTCGTGATGAAGAGGTCAAATTATTTAAATCTATCATTGGTAGTCCAAAACTAGCAGTAATTGGATGCGGTTGTAAGTCTATATTTAAAACCGTTGAAATAATATCAAAAATATCTTTCCAATATTTCTGCAACAGGGGACATGACCAAAACATGTGGGTTAGAGAAGCTATCTCGAAATGACATCTGTCACATATTGGATTAATATAAGAGTAATAGCGAGATAGTTTATCTTTGGACATATGAGTCCTGTGTACTACTTTGAACTGTATTAACCTATGCTTAACACACACAGAGGATGAATTCACTAACTGAAGAATTTTTTCCCATTTTTCAGTCGGTATATTAATCTCAAGTTCTCTTTCCCAGTCAGCTTTAATTTTATTAGAAGCATCAGGACATAAATTCAAAATTATATCATATATGATTGCTACAACACTTTTCTGAGAGAGATTTAAATCTAAAATTTTTTCCAAAATATCCGTTGGATATGGATGTGGGAAATTAGGGGAAACAGTAATTAAAAAGTTCCTAATCTGTAAATATCTAAAAAAGTGAGATCTGGGTAAGTTATATTTATTAGAAAGTTGATCAAAAGACATAAAACAATTATCCATAAATAAATCGCGAAAAGATATTATACCTTTAATTTTCCAATCAGAGTAAGCTTGATCCATCGTGGAAGGTTGAAAAAGAAAGTTTGACAAGATAGGGCTTGAAACCATATACGTAAAGTATGCTTAACTATTGGGTTATTCATTTGTTTATATAATTTAAAAGAAGTAAAAGGAAGTGAAGTTCCTAAAACCGAACCCAAGGAAAGCCCTTGTAATGAATTAGATTCAAGATTTACCCAATGAGGATTTAAAGATACGTCCAGATCTCGTAACCAAAATTTTAAATATCGAATATTAATTGCCCAATAATAGAATCTAAAATTCGGGAGGGCAAGCCTCCCCTCCTTTTTAGACTTCTGTAAATACCTTTTACCTAACCTAGGATTTTTATTCTGCCAAATATATGAGGAAATTTTTGAATCTACATTATCAAAAAAAGATTTTGGGATGAAAATTGGAACTGATTGGAATATATACAAAAATTTAGGCAAAATGATCATCTTAATAGCATTAATCCGACCAATCAAAGACAAAGAGATTGGCGACCATTTGGTAAATAACAGTTTAATCTGATCAATTAAAGGTAAAAAATTAGCTTTAAATAAATCTGGGCTGATTCTTAGCCAAAAATCTTTGCCTGCCTTCTGAAATGGACTGGCATGCCACTCAGGTTAAGGATGATTAAAATGGGCAATAGGTGCATGCTTTGCTGCATGCCCTACCCACCCTCCATCCAATTCCATACCTTACCCAGCCATCTGTCCATGATACTACAGGTCAGGAGGAAAGCTGATATTAATTCACCCTTTGCATTGTATGAAATTTAATATTAAGCACTACTCATATAAATTGCTTTAAGCATTGGCAACATCAACGAACAGCTTCAGGACTGTAGCTCCCTCCTGCTTTAAGAAGACCACTGTCATACCAGTACCCAATAAAAACAGGATAACATGCTTTAATGACTGCAACCTATGGCTCTAACATCTACCATCGTGAAATGCTTTGAGAGCCTGCTCATGGCTTGCATCAACTCCATCCTTCCAGACAACTTTAACTCATTGCAATTTGCTTACCACTGAAACAAGTCTGCTGTGGATGCCATCTCCCTGGCCCTAAACTTACCTCTGGAGCATCTGGACAGTAAAGACACCTATGCCAGACTATTGTTTATGGACTATGTTCTCTCTTCAATGCTATTATTTCAAGCAAACTCATCACTTAGCTCTGGACCCTGGGAGTTCATGCCTCCCTCTGTAACTGTATTCTTGACTTTCTGACCAACTGACCACAATTGTTAAGAATATGCAACAACACCTCCGCCACAGTTATTCTAAACACTGTTGCTCCACATAGATGTGTACTCAATTCTCTACTCTGCTACCTGTATGCTTATGTCTGTGTGGCTAAGTTCTGCTCTAACTCAATCTATAGTTTTCAGATGGCATATCTGTAGCAGGCCACATCTCAGATAACAATGAGTCAGAGAACAGGAAGGAGAAAGAGAGCTTAGAATATGACAACAACCTTTCCCTCAACGTCAACAAAACAAAAGAGCTGGTTATTGACTTCAAGAAGGGGGTGATGCACATGGTCCTGTCTATATTAATGCTGTTGAGATTGACAGCATTGACAGTTTCAAGTTCCTAGGTCACCAATAGCCTGTCCTGGTCCAAACACATTAATGTCATGGCTAAGAAATCTCCCCTTCCACTCTTAACAATTTTTATCAGTGCACCATGGAAAGCATCCTGTCTGGATGCATAGCATCTTCGTATGGCAACTGCTCTGCATGTGATCGCAATAAAACTGCAGAGAGAAGATGGCGGCGCAACGCAGTGTGCGCAGCTCTCCGGTGAAATGATATTGTATTTGTAAGTAGGATGCTGTGCACATTCTGATTTGATGGAGACAGACGTGAGAAGGCACAGAGGAACATTTGGAGATATTTCTGAAATGCCCGGTTTCCTGCCGCTGCTACTGTGCGATCGAGAATCTCCAGAGGGAAGGCCCCAAAATCCCCTGCTTTGCCTGCTGCTGACGACCAAGGCTGGGGTTGAAGCGTTTGGCAGAGATGGTGCTCGGTACTCGGTGTCAGGGGGCTGATCGGAGCTCGAAGTTTTCAGACGATTCAGAGTCGGACTGTGGTCGGGCATGGCAGGGAGAGTTTTTTTCCTTCTCCTGTCTGCGTGAGATGTGGGGCTTTCGAGAGACTTTGAACTTTTTTACTGTGACCATGGCCTGTTCTTCAAGTTATGGTATTGTTGCACTGTTGTAACTATATGTTATAATTTTGTGGTTTTCGTTAGTTTTTCAGTCTTGGTCTGTCCTGTGTTTCTGTGATATCACACCGGAGGAATATTGTATCATTTCTTAATACATGCATTACTAAATGACAATAAAAGAGGACTGCGTGTCCTCATAATCTAATCTAAAAAAAAATCTAAAACCACCTCAGCACATCGCAGGGATCAGCTTACCCTTTGCATGGGTAACACATACAAAGTGCTGGAGGAACTCAGCAGGTCTGGCAGCATCTATGGAGGGGAATAAGCAGATGACATTGCAGGCAGAGACCCTTCATAAAGACACAAGGAGTCTTCCATGGAATCTGTCTATACTTCTTTTCGCCTCAGTAAAGCAGCCAACATAATCAAAGACCCCACCCACCCCAGACATTATCTTTTCTCACCATTCCCATTGGGCTTACTACCCGGCTCAAGGACAGCTTCCATCCCATTGTTATCAGATGCTTGAACTGACCTCTTGTGCAATAAGGTGGACTCTTGGCCTCACAATTTACCTCGGTATAATCTTGCACTTTATCATTTACCTGCATTGCACTGTTTTGGTAGCTTGTACACCTCATTTTGCTACTGTTATTGTTTACCTTACTCAAGCTCAATGCGCTATTTACTGATTTGATCTGAAAAACAATATGCAGAATAAGGTTTTCACAGTATCTTGGCATGGGTGACAATGTTTCAGGTCTGAGTGATCCTGTCTTCCAATTCCTCCTCCCTCTCTGACCCTGGTCTACTGATCTGAGGTTCCTGTATTGCCACAGTGAAGTATAACACAAGCACCTCATTTTCTCTCTGTGCCTGGGCTTAATAACATCAGGTAACTTGACCCCTCTTTTATAACAGTCCTCCATCAATTATATTTGATCAGTTCTTCTCCCCCCTTCTTTTTTTCTCTCTCTGGAAGTGAAGGTCACGCCCAGCCCAACTTGTTGGGTTTATCTTCCTGTACTGCATTTCACAGCTTCCTCTTTCCTTTGTCTAGTTTCTTTTCTCCATATCTCACCCTCTAACTGCTCGTGTTTACTCATTGACCAGATGGCCTTGTTTAGCATTTATCTCCATGGTCACCCCAAATTTGCTCTATTAGAGACACCCGCCTCTTCCACTCTCCCTACTGCTTTACAAGATTCTTTTGTCTTCCCAACATTAACTGTGTTTCTCTTCCCACAGTCGTGACCTGAGCTGCTGAGTATTTCTAGCAGTTTCTGTTTTAGTTTTGGCTTCAGCCACGTAGATGGGAGGAATGGATGTGGTGGCAGCCATATCAGCCTGAGGGAGCCAGCTGTCAGCCAGACAGGGTGTCACCCTAAGCAGCAGAAACTGTTCAACGAAGCAAGCTTCATTGCCTTTCTGATAGGAGGGTGATCGTGAGAGGTAAAGAGGACAACCAATTCATCTCATAAATTAGCATGTCAACTTTGCTAACCAGAGACTCAAGAGCACACCAAAGATTCTATTTTGTACCTCCACAATTTTTTAAAGTAACTTTTCCTCTCAAAATGGCAGCTGAATAATTATAATCATATTGGTTCTTCCATAAAGATTCAAAAATAGAAAATCAGTCTGTCTACTTACACTTTTCTCCTGATCTCTTTAAATGGGAACTTCAGCTCATAAAAGGCCACGTGTCAGCCAACTGCAATAGACCTCCATAGCTTCCGTTGCGAATTTCAAATACTGAAAGGAAATTATACGCAATATTGTGCTAAATAGATTGTGCTATAATGTGTATATGTGTAACACTATGCTAAATATATTCCGTTCACTTTGGCAAATGCGTAAGGTATATGCAACAATTCAATTCACACTTTGCCTGGGACTGCTGGATTTTAAGAAAGCTTACTACCCAATAAAGATGCTGAATCCTTTGTGATTCTATGTTGTTTATATAGCGACATACTCAAAATAGCTTCCAAGCATGGCTTCTTGCTAAGGTTATCAAAATCCAGAAATAAAGTCCAGGTTCTGAATAGGACCACAAGAAGCACCACTGTATAATTGAAAACTTGAAAGCAGAATGGCTTCAGTGATACAATATGTCTCCAACAACTGAAAACTTTGTGTGATATAATATTACATAAGTCAAAGGCAAAAAATATAATTCAAGTTTGCCAGTTTAACTATTTCAGAAATTTGACCATTAAAGTGTAAAGCCAATGCTCCAAGCCATTTAGAAAAAAAATATTAAAACATTCCTTCAAAAAGCCACATTCACATTTTAACTGCCAATCCAAAAATCAGAGAGCTAGCTGCATTTCCTCCCTCAACACCATCATAAGCTGAACCCCAAATACCTCAGTGGCTATGTCGAGGCTGGTCCTTGGTGTTCAAGGCTAGACTGGTCCCTTGTGCCCAAGGTAGTTACTGCTGCAAAATCTAGAGTAAGGCCTGGTGTAAAGCACAGGCCTTACTCTGGGTTTGACGTCAGATGGAATCCTAAGAACTTGACTTAATACGGCCAAGGCTGTAGGAACCTCTGCCTAGCACTGGCTTGGGCTCTGAGCACTTGGATCTGGCACTGCAGAGTCCTGAAGATCTAAGCCCAACCCCAAATGGGCCCTGAAATTTCAGAAGGGAAAGGTGAGCTCTTATCTTGTGTCTTCAGACACAGCTGTTCACCTTCACTTGATGAAGGACTTCTGGGTAATCTGGGAATGATATCCCTAGGTCCTTGTTTTAAGGAATGGAAAATATACTGTGACGTGGAGCACGGCTCTGTAGGCCTTTTCTTCCCTCCTGGTTTTTCAGTCCCTTCTTGCCCTTTCCAGCTATGCTCTAATACCCTGTTTCTGAACCCATGCACACCCTGACCCCCTGTCCCCAGATCTCCTTGCACAAATATCCATGCCAGTTCCCAATTCTCAGTGCACACATAACAATGCCACATGAGTGCCCAACCTCAACCACACAACTAACCATGCGAATCCTAAACACACCAGCCACTGGTTTCAATGCATATCCACATCTGTCTCCAGCTCCAGCTATGCACCTAACCAGTAATCCCTCAACAGGAAAGGATCAACAAATGTAGTTGTTAAGGACATGGAAAGAAAATGGTCTGATCAGGAGGAGAAATGTCATACATGTGTACAAGAGAGATTTCAAGCTATCACTAATCATTATTCTGGACTCTGTGTGCTTTTGAATCTCTTGAGTTTGTGTCTCACCACATGAAACTGGAGGATCGTTTCCCTTGAGAGCAAGTCATGGAGTTGGATTGATGTGTGCTTGAATGAGTATCTCGGTATCTAAAAGGGGAAAAAAAACACCTTTTTTCTTTTAGTACAATGTGGACTTTGGAATGAGTTTGGACATCTATAGTCACTCATGAGGTCGCCCAGACAGGTCTCCTGATGTCAGCAGAGTGTTCCTTTAAATAGAGAAGGGGAAAAAAAAACAATTATCATGTGCTCGTAGTTGGACTGAAACTGTTTTGTGACAGATGACAGATCTTTCCACTTCAATGTATGGGTGGAAACATGAAAAATAATATCATTTAGTGAATGCCTTATGGTGGAAATATGCAAGTTCTTTTAACACTACTGGTGCCAGGAATTGCTCTATTCAATTTTCATCTGGTACAATTTTACCTGGAAATGACCTCCAGTATCACCTTCTCAGATTGCAAGACAGGTGTGCCTTGATCTCAGTACTTAGATTCATAAACCCAGTTTCACAATGACTACTGCTGTTAAGTGATGAATTGCTTCTACTGTAAAGTGTGGTAAAGGTTATCCAATAATCTAGGCTCCTTCTTTAATCCAGTCCTACTGAATTTATGGAAATGTATTTCATCAGATACAGTGTTAAATCGAGGCCTGCTCGGTCGCAATATTAGGGCATGTATTTGGTGGAAATTAGAGATGACTCCCACGTAAACATCCTGAACTTTGTCAGGGGAAAATATTATCAGGCAGACAAAGGAAATTATTCAATGATACCTGGAACCACCTTGAAGAAATGCAGCATCCCCAGAATCATGATAATATCTAGCCCATGACCATTCAAAGAAGTGAAGCAGCATTTTAGATAGCATTGAGAAAATCAAGGTCTTGAATTACGACCACACCAAGATACACTGTATAAGCAGCAGAAGGAATGGACAACTTCACGAGCTACCTCGTTAGCTACACTTACCAAACTGTGTATGGTAAAAGAGAATGGTTCTTACATTAGTTTCAGTAGTCACTTCAGAGCCACAAAACCAGAGTGGAAGTAAGTTATCCTTGATTCTAAGGGAAAGCTTTAAAAAAGCGAAGGCAGTTTTTCTACTGTTTGAGGCCATCTTCCATGTGCTTTGCTGCAGAGATATTCAAATACTTGGTGTTTTATCTGATGCTTCTCCAATTTCCATCATGGTGATCTACATCATTAAAGATCCTCACCACCCAGTCCATGCTGTTTTCTCACTGCTTCCATCAGGTACAAGTGCCTCAGGACTCGCACCACCAGGTTCAGGAACAGTTACTACCCCTCAACCATCAGGCTCTTGAACAAAACTACACTCATTTTACTTCTGCTGTGTCCACAACTGACGGTCTACTCCTCCAGTTCTGCTGAAAGGTCTCAGCCTGTACACTGTTCCATAGATTCTGCCTTGCCTATTGAGTTCCTCTAACATCTTGTGCGTTTTGCTTGGTCTCACTTTAAGGACTCCTTATCTTGTTATTTCATACTCATTAGTTATTGCTATTTATTTATACTTGCATTTGCACAGTTTGTTGTTCATTGATCCTGTTTACAGTTACTGTTCTATAGATTTGCTGAGTATGCCTGCAAAAAAAGAACCTCAGGGTTGTATGTAGTGAATGTATGTACTCTGGTAATAAATTTTAGTTTGAACTTTGAACTTGAACAATTGCAGGCCATGGATTCCTATGTTAGAGAGGATATTACACATTTTTAGGCAAATTTGAAGAACATCCTTAATTTTTATTCCATCCTCCTGGAGTTCAGAGGATAATGCTTGTTTTGGGAGTCTGCTGTTAGGGATGGAAAAAGGTCAGATCACTCGTCTGAGTGCTACTGGTACCATGTAACCCGGTACTACCTGTCGCATGGTTGGGTGGTCGGTGACGAAACTGGCTCCCTCACCAGGCTTGCCTGGTGAGGGGGGTGGCTAGACAACCTGCAGGACAAAAAACAAGACCTGTCAAAGGGTGGATGAACCCTCTCGTAGGGTTAACGGCCATCTAGCAAACATGTGCCGTGAAGCGCGGAAAGGGCATCCCTTGCATCGAAGCTTGGTCTGGCCATTCACTGCAACAGAACCTCCCCCAGCTGTCTTGGACCCCACCATGCCACTGGATCCCGGGAGGGGATGTCGAGAGGGTGGGTCTGGACCTGTACAACCCCCTACTCACCTAAAATCCATTCACACACATGTTCCTTTCTGAGGGGTGGGGTATCCTCAACACACCCAAGTCCTGTAGTGACGGACAAATGGCGAAGCGGTAGGCCTGACCAGCTGGGAGCCATAGTCACAAGTCTGCCTGCAGGCGGCAGGGGGAGAGTGGTCGCACATGGATTACAGAGCGGAGATCCGGTGGGGCAGCACCCTCTGCATCTGAGCAGCCCTGTTTAGGGAGGCACTGCTCACCCTATCATTAGGGAAGAGCCTAGAAAAGGTGGCTCAGACAAAGCCCGCTCACACCAACCTGGCCAGTGTGCCGCAGCTGGTGGGTTGTCCAACTCTAGCAGTAAGAATCACAAGCAGAATCTGATCGTTGCTTCATGGAACATACGAACTCTGTTGGACAATGCTAATTCAGATCGCCCAGAGAGACGCACTGCACTTGTTGCTCGTGTGCTCAAGGACTACAGAGTGGGCACTGCGGCTCTCCAGGAGTCCCGACTCACTGGAGAGGGCGCGCTTTGTGAAGAGAAAGGAGGGTACACATTCTTCTGGTCTGGCAGGCCCGAAGAAGAACGAAGAGAATCTGGTGTGTGCTTGGCTATCAAGAACTGCCTCGCAGCAAAGCTACCAACCCTGCCTGTTGCTGTAAATGACCAAATCCAGACCTTGCGTACACCGTTGCAAGGAAAATGCCACCTCACCATAGTCAACGTTTACGCCCCAACTCTGACTAATCCCAGTGAAGTCAAGGAGGCATTCTACAGTGAGCTGAAATCCACCATCAGTAGCGTGGTAACTTCCAATAAGCTGCTGTTGCTTGGAGACTTCAATGCTCGGGTTGGCAAGGAGTCCACTGTGTGGCCTGGTGTGATTGGACGCCAAGGGGTTGGCAACAGTAACGGTAACGGTCTACTGCTCCTCTCGATGTGCACAGCATTCAAACTGTGTATTACTAACACACTGCTCAGATTGCCAGCCAAGCTCAAATGCACATGGATGCATCCACGATCTAAAAGCTGGCATCTCATTGACTATGCCGTCATCTGACAATGAGACATCTCTGACGTTCGTATCACCAGAGTTCAGCGTGGAGCTGAGTGCTCAACTGATCATCAAATGGTGTGGTCAGATCTATGTCTATCGATCAAACCTCCACGCAGAATGAATGCTGCCAAACCACCCAAAAAGCTGAACACCACCAAATTGAAACATCGCGAGTGTGCTGATGCCATGAAATCCTCTATGGAAACTGCTGTAAGCAGACTGGTTGAGAATCCACCAGACGATATTACTGAGCACTGGAATGCCTTCAAAGAATCGGTCTACAGTGCTGCCCAGGACACCTTGGAGAAAGTCAAGGGCAAGCATCAGGACTGGTTTGATGAGAGCAACCAATCTGCGCAAGAGCTTCTAATAGCTGAGGCAGCTGCACACCAGGCTCTTCTTCGACACCCAAACTCAAGTTCCAAAAAACATGCCTTTTTGAGTGCAAACTCAACTTTGCAGAGGCAGCTCAGAGCTATGAAAGACCAGTGGTGGGCGAACAAGGCCAAGGAGTTACAAGCCTTCGCTGACTGTAATTACTCAAGAAGCTTCTATGAGACAATCAAGGTTGTGTATGGTCCATCAAAACAAGGCACCTCACAACTCCTGAGCAAGGACAGTACATCTATCTTCACTGAGAAGTCAGAGCTCACGAAAAGATGGCAAGAATACTTCCACGAGCTGCTGAACAGATCAGGAACCATCACCGATGAAGCACTGGGTAGAGTACACCCTCAACCCATACTGTTCGAGCTAGATGCTCCCCCTACTCTTCACGAGGTCATCAAAGCTATCAAACAGCTAAAACCCAACAAAGCACCAGGGCCTGACGGTATCACAGCCAAGATCTACCAGTATGGTGGTCACACACTGACATCATGCCTGCACCAGCTGTTCACAAAGTTGTGGGGAGCTGCAAAACTACCACAAGACCTCAAAGACGCATCAATCATGACCATCTACAAGAGCAAGGGAGCCAAGAGAGACTGCAACAATTATCGTGGCATCTCTCTTCTGTCAGTTGCGGGAAAATGCCTCGCGAAGATCATCCTTAGACGCTTGGTGTCCAACATCAGGGGCAACATCCTTCCAGAAAGCCAGTGTGCTTTTTGAGCAGGCCGTAGCACAGTGGACATGATTTTTTCACTGAGGCAGCTCCAAGAGAAATGTGTTGAGCAGCAGAGAGGTCTCTATGTCACATTTGTTGATCTAACCAAAGCGTTTGACACTGTTGGTAGAGCTGGCCTGTGGAAGCTCCTACCAAAATTCAGTTGCCCCCCCCATGCTTAACCAACATTATCCGTCAGTTCCACGAAGGCATAGAAGGCCGCATCAACATGTGTGGTGAGTTGTCAGACCCATTTTCCATCAGCAACGGCATAAAACAGGGTTGTGTTCTGGCTCCTACTCTGTTTGGACTATTTTTCGCTGCTGTTCTTCAGGATGCCACATTAGACCTGAAGCTAGGGGTCTTCCTACAAATGAGGGCTGATGGTGGGCTCCTCAACCTCGCAAGACTGAGAGCAAATACCAAAGTCAGGGACATTGTGGCGCATGAGCTACAGTCTGCTGATGACCATGCACTGGTTACCCACTCTCTTGAAGACTTAAAGGAGATCATCAGTCGCTTTACCAGTGCAGCCAAAAACTTCGGACTGACAATCAGCCTGAAAAAGACAGAAGTTTTGTACCAACCGGCTCCTGGCTCAAGCTATGAAGAACCAACTGTCCTCATTGATGACACTGGTCTCAATGCTGTCAACAAGTTTTGCTACCTGGGCAGCATGATAACATCCTCAGCTTCTCTGGATACAGAGATTGAGTCAAGAACCAGAAAAGCCTGCTTTGCCTTTGCTCAGCTGAAAGATCGAGTTTGGTCACAGAACATCAGGTTGATCACCAAGTGCAAGGTATACAGGGCCGTTGTCAAATCAACCTTGTTATACGGATGTGAGACATGGTGCCATATCAGAGACACTTACGCCAGCTTGACCAACTGCAGCAGCATCACCTACATTCTCAGATGAAGATCACCTGGCAAGACAAGGTCTCCAATACCGAGGTCCTCTCTCGAGCTGGAATGCCAGCAGTTACAACCTTGGTGATGTCAGCCCAACTGCACTGGGCAGGACATGTTGTCAGGATACCTGATGGAAGACTGCCCAAGGACATCTTGTACGGCCAACTGTCCAGTGGTACCTGTAAACGAGGAGGCCAGTGACTACGGTACAAGGTGAATCTCTAAGCACACCACAGTTTTGTCTAGCCTTAAGCCTGCTCTCTAATTTACTGAATTAGACAAAAATAGGATATTAGATCAGAGTCAACCAAACAAATTATACCTTGACACATCTTCTATACATGGACAATTAAAAATTATAGATTCCTTCATCAGTAAAGGTAAAATAATCAATTAAAATAGTAGAACTATTTTCTAAAGATAATAGCATGAACTTTGGACTAGATAAGTGGAGAACATTAAACATAAAGGAAGATGTAATAGAGCTAGTAGAATACAAAACGGAGCAGAAGGATGCAATACAACTGATGGGTGGAAAGTCTCTGGGATATCAACAGGCGAAGATAATAGTTCATAGTGCAATAAATGGAAAACTTTTGACAGATTTTACTTCAAGGCTTAAGAAAATCTGCCAAACAAAGTTCAATGGTAAAACTATAACAAAGGCAATAAACACTTCCATATTAACATATTCTTTTGGCATCTGAAAACGATCTGGAAAATTTACAAAGAAAGATAAGAAGTGAAATGACAAGCTTTAGAAAACACGATGTACACTCATATACTACCTAGGACAGTAGGAGGAAGAGGAATAACAGATATAACAAATTTACACAACAGGCAGATGAAACTTCTAGGGATATACTCTCATGAATGAAAACAGGGTTCACCCCAACATATGCAATTCTGATAAGAAGTGCACACCACTAAACATAAGGAAAAACACAACACAGAAAATTAAATTTATCACTACAGAAGAAAAAGTTAACCAATGGAAGTGCTTGACCCCTCCCCCCCTTTGGAAGATGTCCCCATGATAGTCCCCAGTGTAGATGTCAACAAGGAAGCACCAAATGCCTGGTTCAATGTTGGAGACCTATTCCCAGAAATATGTGTTCCTTGTGACAATACAGGACCAGATGGTTAACAGAAAAGAAATTATCAAAAATAGATAATAAAAGATCACTCATGATGATAAATGCATAAACTGCCAAGAGAAACAAGGAGCAATCCAATACATTACAGGATCCTGTAGTAGCTTAACTCAATCTGATTACTTACACCAGCACAATCGAGTGGCAAACATCATTCACCACAATCTTGCCTTAAAGTACAAACTCATAAAAGATACTATATCTTACTATAAATACAAGCCTGATTCAGTTTTAGAGTCAGTGTCCTACAAACTGTATTGTGAGAGATCCATCATTTATAATAACTGTCAGGATATAATGTTACGGTATAAATAAACAAGAAAAACTTACTTAATGGGTGTTACATCCCGAACACACATACATAACAAAGAGGAGTTCGGTGGGTAATACCGTTCCGGCTGACCGGAAGTGCACTGAGAGCGGTAAGCGTAAAGGAGTTGGGCGCTTACTGATCTGGTTAACAACAGATGGTGCAATCCGGGGCATATTACGATCGAGGAACGTGTTTGCAGACTGGATATTGAACTTTTGACTGTTGGACTTCAGCCACATTCCACCGTGATATGACACTTGGCGGCACAGGAGGTCGTTCCTGCCTGTGGCCATCGAACGTGCAGCTCCTCCCGTGGAGGGTCAGTCACCCTGAGCCAATAGACTGGTCCTGGACTTATTTTCCATCTGACATGGTTTGTTGTTTGATTGTTGGTGGTTTTTGTATTGCTATATTTACGCTCTATTCTTGGTTGGTGCGGCTGTAACAACACCAAATTTCCCTCCGGATTAATAAAGTATGTCTATCCATCTATCTATCTATATACAGAAATTAATAAGTGAAAAGCATCAGAAATATGCTGAATTAAAAGAGTTAATTGAAAGACTGATCAGGGTATACATTAGTAATAAATACAACTGGTGTCATCCCAAAGGTACTACACGTTAGCATTAAACAATTAGGCCTACACAGCAACATTTATGGAAGTCTCCAGAAAGCCACAATACTAACCACCACTAGAATAATCCGAAAGTTCCCAGCAATTGACAAGTGAGCAAGCTTGCCTATGCCCGTACCTTAGATTTTGAGCTGAGAAAAATTTTTAAAATGATAATCTTATTTATAGAGCACTTCTCATACAACCGATATAGATCAAAGTGCTTCACAATGGAATAAAGTGCAAACATGAAATAAAAGACAAAAAATGTTAGTTAAAAGTAAGGTTAAATAAATAGATTTTGAGCTGGCATTTAGAAATGTCAGCTGAGTCTGCAGCCCTTATAGTTTTAGATATTGAATTCCACCATTTAGCACTGTAGTCCAAAAAGGTTGACCTGCCAATTATCTTTTGAGGGAGATTATTTAAATTTAAGAGACTAGGTGAAGAAGACCTGAGAGTTCGAGCAGGATTATAAAACAGAAGTGATTCTGTGATGTACTCTCGTCCCAGACCACTGAGAGCTTCAAAAACAAGTAAGACAACTTTAAAATCAGTTCTAAAAGATACAGGAAGCAAATGCAGAGTAGTTAGGATGGGATTGATATGCTCCTTCAACCTGGTTTTATTTAAAAGCTTAGCAGCGGCATTCTGAATGAGTTGAAGTTTGTCAATAGACTGTTTAGGTAGGCCAGAAAAAAGCGTCCTTCCAAAGCAATCAATTACTAATTAAAAGCAGGGAATGTTACTCTTTTCGAAGGTTCACCATGCATCTTGATTGCAGGAGAAATTCATTGGTGCGAGCTGATTGGTAGATGACCTTCGTTTTCTGGGTGTTTATTGTGCATTTCGGTTTAGAATTCATTGATACAGCCTTCAAAAGTGAAAGTACACCTGGCCAATAGAGATTAGGATAATGGTGGTGGAACGGAAACACAAAACGTTCACACAGACTTATGAATTAGGAGCAGGATTGGGACACTCATGACCTTCAGTCTGATCTGTCATTTAATAAGATCATGACTGATCTGAATGTAACCTCAGCTCCACATTCCTGTGACAATCTTTCATCCCTTCCCTATTTGAATAGATTAGATTACCTGCATTTGTCACATGTACATTGAAACAATGCTATTAAGTATACACCTATGTCTGTCTTAAACACATTCAAAAACTCAGATTCAACTGCCCACCGAGGAAGAGATCACCAAAGGCACACAGCCCTTCGAGAAAAAGTATCTATTTTAAATGTGCAAGCCTTTAATTCTTAAACAGTAAACCCTGGTTCCACATTCTCCGATTGGAGAGACAACAACTTATTGATATTTACACTGTGAATACACTATAGGATCATATATATTTCAATCAAGTCTCCTCTTTCTTCTAAACCCCAGTAGATTCAAATCACAAACAAGAGAAGATGTGCTGATAACAACACACATCAAAGTTGCTGGTGAACGCAGCAGGCCAGGCAGCATCTCTAGGAAGAGGTACAGTCGACGTTTCGGGCCGAGACCCTTCGTCAGGACTAACTGAAGGAAGAGCTAGTAAGAGATTTGAAAGTGGGAGGGGGAGGGGGAGATCCAAAATGATAGGAGAAGACAGGAGGGGGAGGGATAGAGCCAAGAGCTGGCCAGGTGATTGGCAAAAGGGGATACAAGAGGATCATGGGACAGGAGGCCTAAGGAGAAAGAAAAGGGGGAGGGGGGAAAACCCAGAGGATGGGCAAGGGGTATAGTGAGAGGGACAGAGGGAGAAAAAGGAGAGTGAGAGAAAGAATGTGTGTATATAAATAAATAACGGATGGGGTACGAGGGGGAGGTGGGGCATTAGCGGAAGTTTGAGAAGTCAATGTTCATGCCATCAGGTTGGAGGCTACCCAGACGGAATATAAATGCCCCACCTTCCCCTCGTACCCCATCCATTATTTATTTATATACACACATTCTCTCTCTCTCTCCCTCTCTCTCTCTCTCTCTCTCCTTTTTCTCCCTCTGTCCCTCTCACTATACCCCTTGCCCATCCTCTGGTTTTTCCCCCCCTTCCCCTTTTCTTTCTCCCTAGGCCTCCTGTCCCATGATCCTCTCATATCCCTTTTGCCAATCAACTGTCCAGCTCTTGCCTCCATCCCTCCCCCTCCTGTCTTCTCCTATCATTTTGGATCTCCCCCTCCCCTCCCACTTTCAAATCTCTTACTAGCTCTTCTTTCAGTTAGTCCTGACGAGGGGTCTCGGCCCGAAGCGTCAACTGTACCTCTTCCTAGAGATGCTGCCTGGCCTGCTGCATTCACTAGCAACTTTGATGTGTGTTGCTTGAATTTCCAGCATCTGCAGAATTCCTCGTGTTTGCGGTTTTAAAATCTGCAGATGCTGGAAACCTCAGCAACACACACAAAAGTCCTGCCAAAGGGTTTTGACCTGAAATGTCGACTGTACTTTTTCCCATCGATGCTGCCTGGCCTGATGAGTTCCTCCAGCATTTTGTGTGTATTGTCCGGTAGATTCAAGCCTGTTTAGCCTTCCCTCATGTTATTGGTCAGCTGTCGCGTAGCAGTTAGTGCAATGCTATTACAGCTCGGAGAGTTGGAGTTCAATTTCAATGTCACCTGTAAGGAGGCTGTATGTCTTCCCCATGGAATGCACAGGTTTTCTCTGGGTGCTTCAGTTTCCTCCCATAGCCCCAAAATGTACTGGTTAGTAGATTAATTGGTAATCGTAAATTGTCCCGTGATTAGGCTGGGGTAAATTGATGGTTGCTAGGCAGCCCACCTCAAAGGGTTGGAAGGGCCTATTCCACGCTGTATCTCTTTCTTTTTCAATCTTTTTATTAAGTTTCAAGATTAATAAATGTAACAATAATAGTAATGATACATAGAGATTGGGATTACAATAATAACAGTTAACATGTACAAGCATGATTCCAAGTAATAAATATAGTTTCACCTCCCAATCTCATAGTAACTGACCGTGAAAAAGGTATTTTATAAAGAAAGAAAAAAGAAACCCCCTAAAACTAAAAAGAAAAAAGTAAACTAAAAAAAAGAGAAACAAAGCTTGGGCTGTCATATTACATCGGCTAAAATTATTATGTGTTGTTAACTCCGCTCCTCTATACTTGAACAAAAAATTACTACAAAGGATTTAGAAAGGGTCAACTTACATCATCTGAAAATATTGCATAAATGGCCTCCAAGTTTCTTCAAATTTAACCGAAGGATCCATAGCACCACTCCTAATTTTTTCCAAGTTTAGGCATGCTAACATTTGGGAAAACCATTGAAATGTAGTGGGGGGATTAGAATCTTTCCATTTATATAAAATGGATCTTCGAGCTATTAATGTAACAAATGCAATTTTAGACGACAAGCTGACAAGAATAAATGACTAGAGTCTTTCACTGGCAGTCCAAAAATTGCAGTAATAGGATGAGGTTGAAGATCAATATGCAGAACTGCTGAAATAATATCAAAAATATCTTTCCAATATTTTTCTAGAAGAGGACAAGTCCAGAACATACGTGTCAAGGAAGCTACCTCAGAATTTCATCTACCACAAACAGGATTTATATGGTAATAAAAGAGAGCGAACTTATCCTTGGACATATGAGCCCTGTGAACCACCTTAAATTGTATCAAGGCGTGTCTGGCACACATTGAGGAAGTATTGACTAATTGAAGAATTTTTTCCCATTTCTCTGTAGATAAAAATATTTGAAGTTCTCTTTCCCATTCTTACTTAATTTTATCAGATGTACCTAGAAGTATTTCTGTAATCAGATCATAAATAATTGCTATTAAGCTCTTCTGATAGGGATTTAAACCTAAAATTTTTTCTGTAACTTCAATTTGATGCGATATCGGAAAGGTAGATAAAGTAGCATTCAAAAAGTTTCTAATCTGTAAATATCAAAGGGTTGGAAGGGCCTATTCCATGCTGTATCTCAATAAGTAAATAAATACATTTGCTCTGACTTGTTCCTATCCTTTGTTAAATAAGGAAACCAATATTGTGCTTAGTAATCCAGATTTAGCTTAATCAATGTCCTATTTGAATGCAGCATAACCTCCCTGGGTTTTAGAATTTCCCTAGCAATGAACTATAACACTCCTTTAACTCTCCTAATTGCATATTGTATTTACATGTTATATTTTTGCATATTTTTGGATATTGGTTAAATACGGGCAGCAGGGACTAGCGTAGATGGGCATGTTGATTAGCATTGTTTGAGTTGGGCCAAAGGTCCTGGTTCTGAGCTGTGTGAATCTATGGCTCTAAAAACACTTAAAATTCCCGAAGAAGGGTCTCAGCCCGAAACATCGACTGTTTATACATTTCCATAGAAGTTCCTTCAGCATTTTGTATGAGTTGCTTTGGATTTCCAGCATCTACAGAATTTTCCTTTCTGTCTGACAGAGATTTGTATCCTTTATTTTGGTGAGTACAGGCACCAATTATTATTTTGTGCCGTCATCTAAATAAGTTTCAATAGAAATTGAACATAGTTGTGACTTATTTGCATGTCTGCTCATTCCCTCCATTATTCATGGTCAAATCTGTACCATGCCTCATTTGACTCCTTTGTCAATTCCACCCCACCTCCTGCAATACCATAACCACATTAATCTTTTGTTACCTTGTGTGGCACACAAGTTCAAAGGCTTAATGCTGTAACAGTCACAAGAAACCGAGAAGCCCTCAAATAATGTCTAGGCCTCAGATAATAGACAGTACAAACTCTGTAAAGCCCTGACCAGAATTCCCTGAGGGCCTTTAGAGAGCTTGTCCTGTCAAAGGAAAAAGAAGTTGCTGGAGGAACTCCACAGCATGTGGGGAGGAAATGCTGACATTTCAGGTCAAGACCCTACGACAGGACTGAGAGTGAAGAGAAAACAGTGGAGAGGAGAGGGATGAGACAGAGGACCAAGGAGAGGTGAAGGATGATGGACAGATGGAGCTGTCAAATTTCTTCTTAGATCTTTGAATATATTTCAAATAACCGAAGGCTTGTTAAAAATGATGAAATTGATATAAATTAAAATGATCAACTTTTAAAAATTAACACTTAATTAATTAACCTCTTAATTAATTAAAATCATTAGAATTAAGTAAAAGAAGGACTTATTGTAGGAGCCATCCAATTGCACTTATCTTTTCAATCCAGGTTAGTGACCCTGCATAAATGAATGAGGTCATTCTTCAGGGACCAGCCACGGATGGAAGTCAAGGAGCAGAATACACTCAGCATGTCTGAGCTCTGCCTCGAATGTAGTGTTGAGACCAGAGAAAGAGCGGAAAGTTGGAGGTGTTGGCGTCTGACCTGTAGCCCATTCTTAACTTCAACGCAACTATGTAAGAATGTGCTGACTTATGCAGGGGCATTAGCCAGTAGTTTTGTCAGACTTTAAAATTTTACACTGTCGCCATACAGTTCATGAAAATTTCAGCCTTTTCTGTTCAGTTCCTCATTCTGGATACTGTCCCACAGCAAGACCCGTATCATTATCTTCTCACTCTGAACAATAATGAAAGAAAAGCTTCAACAGTTATAATCACATTAAAAGCAGCAAGATGTCAGTAATATGAACTGAAACTCCTTTGTCTTGCTCTATTATGATCTACTTAAAAAAAACATACTGAGCAATTCTATCCAAAGCTTTTCAGGAACATTATGTGGAACAAACTAATTAAATACAAAGATTTTGGTGTAATCTGTTCACTAATAATAGATTCAAATGAAAAATAGTTAGTTAAAATAGCTAGGAGCTTAGAACGTGGTTCTTTAACCATTTCATAAACTTGTGAAAGTGAAATCTCTTGGGCCACAGCATAGTTGTGCAGAATCAGAATAAGTCTTCAATTCAACATGAAACTGTGCCTTCTAATTGTGATTCTGGTTGATAAATTGTCAGGAAGGAAGTACTGAAAATCTTAAACCCCAGCTCTGTCTGCTGTGTGCACAAACACCAAGTTGGACTTTTCAGGGGATTTCCCCTCATCTGAGGCGGTCTATTCATATTCTTATGAGATTAGCTCATGAATTTGTGTTTTAAGAACACTTACTGTTAATGCTGTCAGGGAGTGCTAAATTGCATAATCCTCTCTAGAGTTTGAATAGCTTTCCAACTAGCTGTCAAGATTTACAAATTACACTGTGTCACCTAAAACTGAATTTTTAAAAAACTTTTCTCCAAACACTATTTTCTTTGTTTTGAAGCATAGGGCTGGGAATTTCCATGAAGCTGCTCCTGCTCCACCAGTGCAACTTGCCCACTGCAATTGTAACTGACCCTGGAATTGCATCTCACCTAAAAATCCTGTGAAAAGCATGTTCCAGACTAACGGAGTGCTCTGTGCATCCCAGTCATCCGTACGTCTGATTCACTGACACGTTATGGATCCTGGGCAATCACAAAAAACGTTCAAGTGCATGCAAGGTTGCCTGTTCAGTGATTTCTCATAGCACATGTAACCCACAGCTGGTGTAGACAACTCGTAGAAAAACAGGCCTGTAATGGGCATAGGAGAGTTCTCAAGCTATTCAGCCATGCACTCAAAACCTACATTAGGGTGGACATTTTAAATTAAAAACTTACTCATTGCAACCGTCTGCCTTAATGCCACTGAACTGCCCACCTTGTGCTACTCCACTAAAACTGAACATTATCCTTACTTTCCCATTCCACCCTGCAGCTTATTGCCCGACACCAACTGTTGAGATCCTAACTATCCTCACCCGACAGAGAGAACGATCCCAGAAATGAGAGGGTTAGCACAAGATGCCTCTGCGCCAGTACTCACTGGAGTTTAGAAGAATTGGGGGGGGGGGGATGACATTGAAAGCTATCAAATATTGAAAGGCCTAGATAGAGTGTATGTGGAGAAGGTATTTCCTTAGTGGGGGACTCTAGGACCAGAGGGCACTGTCTCAGACTACAAGGACATTGCTTTAGAACAGAGATAAGGAGGAATTTCTTTAGCCGGAGTTGGGGGGGGGGTTGAATCTGTGGAATTCATTGCCACCAACAGCTGTGAAAGCCAAGTCATTGGATATACTTAAAGTGGAGGTTGATAGATTCTTGATTAGTAAGTGCATCAAACGTTATGGGGAGAAAGCAGGAGAATGGAGTTGAGAGGGACAAGATCGCAGCCATGATGGAATGGCAGAGCTGACGCGATGGGCTGAATTCTGCTCCAAGGCTTATTGTATTATGGACAGGTGCCCAGACGTCTCTACTCCTAACTTCATTCCCAGGTAATCCAACTTCCCATGACCCAGAACATGATCTAACCGTTTCCTCGGTGCATTATGTAATGACAATGTTGAGTTCATTGTCATATACAAAAGTACATGAATGCAGAGGTGCAATGAAAGCTTACTTGCAGCTACAAAGGTAATGTGTCTACAAGAAGGCCTTATTGTAAGAGACTGATATTATGGTGCATGATTCCTGGCACTTCAATAAAAACTTGCAGCTGAAGGCCCTCTCCAGGCATCTTCTACTTAATGTACCTCTCCAGTCCCCAAAGAATTTCTCAGTCACAGATCCTCCAGCAATGTAGTGCTATAGACATGGCCCAAAAACAGAGCATTAGTTGAATATGTTTGATAATTTCTTTAAAATATCTAGACGAATGAATTCACTAGAATAACACCCACCAAATTGGATGTAAGCTCATTAAGCAGTACACCATGTGAGAAAATGAAACTCAATGTGGATGCTTTTCCCAAATTCAAAACACAATAGTCATAGTCATAGTCATAGTCATACTTTTTTAATCCCGAGGGAAATTGGGTTTCGTTACAGTTGCACCAACCAAGAATAGAGTATAAATATAGCAATATAAAACTATAAATAATTAAATAATAATTTGTAAATTATGCCAGATGGAAGTAAGTCCAGGACCAGCCTATTGGCTCAGGGTGTCTGACCCTCCAAGGGAGGAGTTGTAAAGTTTGATGGCCACAGGCAGGAATGACCTCCTATGACGCTCTGTGTTGCATCTCGGTGGAATGAGTCTCTGGCTGAATGTACTCCTGTGCTTAACCAGACCATTATGTAGTGGATGGGAGACATTGTCCAAGATGGCAGGCAACTTGGACAGCATTCTCTTTTTAGACACCACCGTCAGAGAGTCCAGTTCCATCCCCACAACATCACTGGCCTTACGAATGAGTTTGTTGATTCTGTTGGTGTTGATTCTGTTGGTGTGCCCCAGCACACTACAGCAAACATGATAGCACTGTCCACCACAGACTCAATGCTCAAAATCTTCAATCTAAATAGAAATCTCTGCAATGATTCAGAAGATCAGGCAGCGCGGGAAGATATCTTTGCTTCTGTGCTATCATCCCATCTCAGTATATGATTATCAGTCTAATTTCAAAATAAAGACAGGATAACACTATTCAACTTTGGTTGAGTTCACACAGTAAAAGAGCTGCTATATAAGACTGAATATCTTGTGTCATTTCCATTCAAGCACTTATCTCACCAATCAAGTTGGTTTTTCAAAAGTGAACAAGAAAATCCTTCACTATACTTCCTAAAGGACCCAATAGAGTCAAAATGCTAATGCTATGTATTTGGGATTATTTTCTTAAAATAGGTCTAATAATAATAAACTTTGTAAATAATTTTACTTCACTCTTTTCCCCTAACATTTTGAAATGCATGTTTCTTCTTCTCAGGACATTTCTCTGGTCCAGTTCTGAATATAATAACTTATGATTTGACAGCAGGAATGGGACATCTGGGCGTTCAAGCTTGCTCTGCCATTTATCAAGTTAGAAATATAGAAACATAGAAAAACTACAGCACAATACAGGCCCTTCGGCCCACAAATTTGTGCCGAACATGTCCCTACCTTAGACCTACCTAGCCTTTATCCATAGCCCTCTATTTTCCTAAGCTCCATGTACCTATCGAAAAGTCTCTTAAAAGACCCTATCGTATCCACCTCCACCACCGTTGCTGGCAGCCCATTCCACGAACTCACCACTCTCTGAGTAAAAAACTTACCCCTGGCATCTCCTCTGTACCTACTCCCCAGCACCTTAAACCTGTGTCCTCTTGTGGCAACCATTTCAGCCCTGGGAAAAAGCCTCTGAGTATCCACATGATCAATGCCTCTCATCATCTTATACACGTCTATCAGGTCAGCTCTCACCCTCCGTCGCTCCAAGGAGAAGAGGCCGAGTTCACTCAACCTATTCTCATAAGGCATGCTCCCCAATCCGGGAAACTTCGTAGTAAATCTCCTCTGCACCCTTTCTATGGCTTCCACATCCTTCCTGTAGTGAGGTGACCAGATCTGAGCACGGTACTCCAAGTGGGGTCTGACCAGGGTCCTATATAGCTGTAACATTACCTCTCAGCTCCTAATGCAATTCCATGATTGATGAAGGCCAATACACCGTACACCTTTTTAACCACAGAGTCAACCTGCGCAGCTGCTTTGAGCGTCCTATGGACTTGGACCCCCAGATCCCTCTGATCTTCCACTCTACCAAGAGTCTTACCATTAATACTATATTCTGCCATCATACTTGATCTACCAAAATGAACCACTTCACGCTTATCTGGGTTGAACTCCATCTGCCGCTTCTCAGCCCAGTTTTGCATCCTATCAATGTCCCGCTGTAACCTCTGACACTATCCACAACACCTCCATTCTTTGTGTCATCATCAAACTTACTAATCCATCCCTCCACTTCCTCATCCAGGTCATTTATAAAAATCACCAAGAGTAAGGGTCCCAGAACAGATCCCTGAGGCACACCACTGGTGACCGACCTCAATGCAGAATATGACCTGTCTACAACCACTCTTTGCCTTCTGTGGGCAAGCCAGTTCTGGATCCACAAAGCAATGTCCCCTTTGATCCCATGCCTCCTTACTTTCTCAATAAGCCTTGCATGGTGTACCTTATCAATGCCTTGCTGAAATCCATGTACACTACATCTACTGCTCTTCCTTCAAAAATACCTCTCCAAATGTTCATAAATCCTGCCTCTCAGGATCTTTTCCATCAACTTACCAACCACTGAGGTAAGATCCACTGGTCTATAATTTCCTGGGCTATCTCTACTCCCTTTCTTGAATAAAGGAACAACATCCACAACCCTCCAATCCTCCGGAACATCTCCTGTCCCCATTGATGATGCAAAGATCATCGCTAGAGGCTCAGCAATCTCCTCCCTTGCCTCTCACAGTAGCCTGGGGTACATCTTATCCGGTCCCGGCGACTTATCCAACTTGATGCTTTGCAAAAGCTCCAGCACATGCTCTTTCTTAATACCTACATGCTCAAGCTTTTCAGTCTGCTGCAAGTCATCACTACAATCACCAAGATCCTTTTCCATAGTGAATACTGAAGTAAAGTATTCATAAAGTACCCCTGCTATTTCCTCCGGTTCCATACACACTTCCCCACTGTCACAATTGATAGGCCCTATTCTCTCACGGCATATCCTCTTGCTCTTCACATACTTGTAGAATGCCTTCGGGTTTTCCTTAATCCTGCCCACCAAGGCCTTCTCATGGCCCCTTCTGGCCCTCCTAATTTCCTTCTTAAGCTCCTTCCTATTAGCCTTATAATCTTCTAGATCTCTAACATTACCAAGCTCTCTGAACCTTTTGTAAGCTTTTCTTTTCTTCTTGACTACATTTATCACAATCTTTGTACACCACAGTTCCTGTACCCTACCATAACTTCCCTGTCTCATTGGAACATACCTATGCAGAACTCCACACAAACATTCCCTGAACATTTGCCACATTTCTTCTGTACTTTTCCCTGAGAACATCTGTTTCCAATTTAAGCTTCCAATTTCCTGCCTGATAGCCTCATAATTCCCCTTACTCCAATTAAATGCTCTTCTAACTTGTCTGTTCCTATCTCTCTCCAATGCTATTGTAAAGGAGATAGAATTATGATCACTATCTCCAAAATGCTCTCCCACTGAGAGATCTGACACCTGACCAGGTTCATTTCCCAATTCCGAACCAAGTACAGCCTCTCCTCTTGTAGGTTTATCTACATATTGTGTCAAAAAACCTTACTGAACACACCTAACAAACTCCACCCCATCTAAACCCCTTGCTCTAGGGAGATTCCAATCGATATTTGGGAAATTAAAATCTCCCATCACGACAACTCTGTTATTATTACACCTTTCCAGGATCTGCTTTCCTATCTGCTCCTCGATATCCCTGTTACTATTGGGTGGCCTATAAAAAACACCCAGTAAAGTTATTGACCCCCTCCTGTTCCTAACCTCCACCCATAGAGACTCTGTAGACAATCTCTCCATGGTGTCCATTTTTTCTGCAGCCATGACTCTATCTCTGATCAACAGTGCCACGCCCCCACCTCTTTTGCCTTCTTCCCTGTCCTTTCTGAAACATCCAAAACCCGACACTTGAAGTAACCATTCCTGCCCCTGAGCCATCCAAGTCTCTGTAATGGCCACCTCATCATATCTCCAAGTACTGATCCACGCTCTAAGATCATCCACTTTGTTCACAACACTCCTTGCGTTAAAATAGACGCCTCAGACCTTTGGTCTGAGCGTGTCTCTTCTCTATCACTTGCCTATCCTCCCTCTCGCACTGTCCACAAGCTTTCTTTATTTGGGAGCCAACCTCCTCTTCCCCAGTCTCTTCAGTTCAGTTCCCACCCCCCAACTATTCTAGTTTAAACTCTCTCCAGTAGCCTTCGTAAACCTCCCCACCAGGATGTCGATCCCCCTGGGATTCAACTGCAACCCGTCCTTTTTGTACAGGTCACACCTGCCCCAAAAGAGGTCCCAATGATCCAGAAATCCGAATCCCTGCCCCCTGCTCCAATCCCTCAGCCATACATTTATCCTCCACCTCATCCTATTCCTATTCTCACTATCGTGTGGCACAGGCAGTAATCTTGAGATTACTACCTTTGCGGTCCTGCTTCTCAACTTCCTTCCTAACTCCCTGTACTCTTTTTTCAGGACCTCTTCCCTTTTCCTACCTGTCATTGGTACCAATATGTACCACGACCTCTGGCTGTTCTCCCTCCCACTGCAGGATATCTTGGACACGATCTGAAACATCCCGGACCCTGGCACCTGGGAGGCAAACTACCATCCGAGTTTCTTTCCTGCGTCCCCAGAATCGCCTGTCTGACCCCTAACTATAGAGTCCCCAATCACTACTGCCTTCCTCTTCCTTTCCCTACCTTTCAGAGTCACAGGGCCAGACTCTGTGCCAGAGGCACAGCACCTTTCACAGCAATAGACACTTGCTCAGTCTAAGCAGCCACTTCTATTAGTCCTATGGTGACAATGGATGGGTTATCGATAGTAGTAGGATCAATACTGACCTAGATCCAGTCCTGGCATAACACTGATGTACTTCCACTTCCCAACAGGGATTCTTTGACAGAAATCTTACTATGTCTTTTTATCCCACTCAAGCCAAAAAAAGTACTTTCTCTCTACCCTAACTACAGTTAACCAGTTTAACAGGGATTTGGAGTGAAACTTTGGCTCTTCTCTACCTCTTTTCCACATTGACAAAAATCTGTAAAAGTCCATCAATGAAAATTTAAATAATCACAATATTTTACCACTTTTCTTTCGAAGAATTTGTTATGCTTTCGTAAAGTTGCATCATTGTGAAGAAAATTTCTGTCTGCAGCTCACGTGTCAAAGTTGCTTTCAATCATGAGGGAAACCTCAACTAGTAATTTAATCAATGTGAAACAGCATTCTAATTCAAGTGATAAGGAAACAAATTTGTTAACGTTCTGATCTGAACATTGCACCCACAACATTTGACATAAGATTCAATAACAAGGGCATCAAGAAGAGACCTCTCACTATAGTCATTGTGTGAACAGCCTTCAATAACAGCCAGTATCTTATTCTGAAAAGTGGAATGCTTTAAATGGGAAATATTCAGGCAATGACGTGTGAACAAAAACAATTCTGTACTGTATTGATCACTGGTGCACCAGCACAAACTGAAAATCAATTCAAGTTACGTTTATTGCTGATTGATGGGAAGATCAGTCCCCTTGCAATAGACCGTGAAGTAATGTATTTTTGCTGGTCCTTATTTAAAGAGGTGGGGGAAGGAGGGACACTCAACAATCAGGTTCTGCACTCATAACTTTTAGCTATTTTTCCCTCAAACTTCAGTATCATACCTCTTATCACTAGATATCACTGTGGTAGAGATATTATACCTCTCAACCCTGACCTAGCTCTACTCGTAGGGATGCCACTTGTACTGAAGGAATGCAGGTTGGGCATTCATCTTCCATAAAAAACAGATCCAAAGAGATCAGGCTTCCCAAATCAAACTAACACCAGAGATTAAGTCAATATTGAATAAACTATCCAAATGTCAAAACTATCTTGGGATCCACCTACAGTTGGAACTTACAACTGAAAGTTGTCTGCTTAGACATTTTAAACCAGCAGAATTCAAGTTTGCAGTGTCATGGTGAGGTGATACAAATACCTTCGATGCCTTAAAGCTGGGATGAAGATCAGCAGGTGTTTGTGTTCTTCATTGCTATGCTCTACGTGGCAGATGACTTTAACTTTTGTCAATGGTATAAAATTAGGGATTTTTGGGTGGATTATATATTGAAATGAAATGAATGTTATATATGGGTTTATAATGGAAATATTTTTGATTTTTTATTGGAATTAGACTATAAAGTATTCCATAATCAAAAAGTCATTGGCTGGGCTAGTTGAGTAAGGCACCAGAAGTTCGCTGATCTCCTGTATCATAACCCAGTTTAAAATGTAAGTTCAGGACAAATAAAGGCATGGCATTTATCTGGGGTTGGGGAATGTTTAGGCAGGGGTAGAAAAAAAATGTTAGGAAAAGTTTTAAACTATGCAAAGGAAGATCAATTATTTGTTTGTGTCCTTGACCACATTCCTTTTGGCCTTATAAATATTGATTTTACCTCTGGATCCTAGGTCACCATCACTAGCAAAGCATATTGTAAAACCCATATCTGGGAATCACCCTTGTACATTCAAAGATTCAAAGCACATTTATTATCAAAGAATGTATAAATTATACCCCTTGAAATTTGTCTGCCTATAGGCAGTCACAAAGCAAGAAACTCGAATAATCCAATTAAAATTTCCAGAGAATACTCAGTCTTGTGAATGAATCAATTTAACTATATTTGTTGCTGTCTCCTCCCAAACAAGGGATAGATGTTTATTACTATTAGCAATAAAATCCATTTATTAGCCTCTGATAAAACCTTCACTGCACCAGAATGAGAAGTGGAACTACAACAACAAGCACAAAACACAGGAGCAATTCAGCAGGTCAGGCAGCATCTATGGAGGGAGACAGATAGTTGACGTTTCTGGCCAAGATCCTTCATCAGGACTGGAAAGGAAGAGAGCAGAATTCTTTTTATTTTGTGTTGTTCATCCTAGGCTGACTCACACTCATTACGCTGTAAACAGCACTCAGCTATTGACATCGCTGGCAACTACTTGGCTCGGGTTCAAGCTTTTGGATTAGGGGAAACTCAGATAAATTTATTCTGAGATGAAAGGATTAAAATTACCACTTTCCAAAATTTATAGTGAATCTTTTAAGAGATTTTAATGCACAGCTAAAGCTTTGTAAGAACATACTAATAGAAGGATTTCATTCCATTGGTAGAGTAAAAGTCAATATAAGAAAGTTTGCATGTAAATTTGTTCGATTGAGTGTGCTGACAAGTTGAATTCCAATTTGCTCAACTTGCCTTAGAGTCAGAGTTGTACATCTAGGCCATCATGTCAATGCCCATGATTACGCCTGTCTCTACTAATCCCACTTCTCTGCATTAACTCCATATCATTTTACACCATACTCATTTGAGTACTGGTCCAGAAGCCTCTTAAATGCTGTAAAAATTCCTGCCTCTACCACCTCCTCTAGCAGCACATTCCAGATATCAATTATTCTTTGTGCTGAAAAATTTACTTCTCGGACCCCATTTAGTTTTCCTTCCTCTCAATATAAATGTATGACCTTCAATTTTAGTCATGCTTACCTTGTGTAACAGATTTGGCTTTTCCATCCATGCCTCTCACAAATTCTCTATCGTGCCCTCTCTTAGTCAACTTTGATTCAGAAAAAAAACAGACACAGCCAATCCAAACTCTCCTTATAGTTCAAGCCCACTACCCAGGCAACATCCTTATGGATCATTTCTGCACCCTCTCTAGCATATCATATCTTTCCTGTAGAGATCTGACCAGAACTGCTCCAAGTGTAGCCTAACTAACATTTTGTACGACTGCAACATGATGGCCTAACTCTTGTGCTCAATTCCTCAGTGGTGCATTCACCACCCTATCTGTGTCACCACATTTAGGGAACAATGTCTACACCCTTGGTCTCTTTTCAACAATACTCCCCAATATCTTGCTATTCATTGTGAATGTCCATTTTATCACTAACTTTGCAAAATGCACCACATTGCACTTATCTGGGTTAAATTTAATCTACCACTCCATTGCGCACTTTCCCATTTGATCAATAGCCTACATAACCACAGACAACCTTCTTCACTACCCACTGTTCCAGCAATTTTGGCATCATCTCAGACTTTCTACTTATGCTACATTCTCCTCCACAAGTGTATAAAGGATCCAGTATATGTCCCTGTGGCACACCACTGGTCACAGTCTTTCACTCTAAAAAAAAGGTTCTCCAGACAATCCTCTGCCTCCTAACATTATGCAAAATTTGTATATAATTAGCTAGCCCACCCTGGATCCCATGTGATCTAACATTTTGGTCTAGCCTACCATGTGGAACCTTACTAAAGTCCACGTAGGCAATGTTTACCTTCCTGCTTTCATTAGTCCTCTTGGCTGCCTTATAATAAAAAAATCAATCAAGTTCATGAGACATGATTTCCCATGTGTAAAGCTGAACTGACTATCTCTAATCAGTGTTCCATAGGTCACAACTTTGTGGTAAGATGTGTTTGAATCATCACGTATTACAGGACATATATAACATGGCACAGCTCCATTAAAACCAGCTTGAATTATAATATTTGTCCTGCCCTTTTGACATTTCCTGCTGCCAATTTTAGTTAATAATTGCTCTTCTGTCATTATACCTATGCTTGATACATCCTTTGTTTCTTTATTTGTTTAACTCCACCTTGTACCTTACCCTATCACCCATGTCCTGAGGAATGATTACATTTCCTTTCACCAGAGGAAGGCAGGGATTAGTATGGTGAGTGTCTGTGTCTTTGCAATTCCTACAGGAGTTGCAGAGAGGTAAATCCTCACCACTCTCAGGCAGTGCTTGGATGTACACTTGCTGAAAGGTGGAATTAGACTGCAGTACCAAAGACACAATGGGCTGAACGGCCTACATCTGCATCGCAGATTTTAGGACTCTATGATTGTCACTTGAGGGGCAAAGATGGGGTCAATAATTCTCAAGGGAGTTGAGAAAAAGGACCGCAAAGGTAGTAATCTCGGGATTACTGCCTGTGCCACGCGACAGTGAGAGTAGGAATGCGATGAGGTGGAGGATAAATGCGTGGCTGAGGGATTGGAGCAGGGGGCAGGGATTCAAGTTTTTGGATCATTGGGACCTCTTTTGGCGCAGGCGTGACCTGTACAAAAAGGACAGGTTGCACTTGAATCCTAGGGGGACCAATATCCTGGCAGGGAGATTAGCGGGGGCTACTGAGGTGACTTTAAACTAGAATGGTTGGGGGGTGGGAATCAAATTAAAGAGGCTAGGCGTGAGGAGGTTAGTTCACAACAGGGGGATGGGAACCAGTGCAGAGAGACAGAGGGGTGTAAAGTGAGGGTAGAAGCAAAAAGCACTATGGAGAAAAGTAAAAGTGGCAGGCTGACAAATCCAGGGCAAGCATTAAAAAGGGCCACTTTTCAGCATAATTGTATAAGGGCTAAGAGAGTTGTAAAAGAGCGCCTGAAGGCTTTGTGTGTCAATGCAAGGAGCATTCGTAATAAGGTGGATGAATTGAAAGTGCAGATTGTTATTAGTGATTATGATATAGTTGGGATCACAGAGACATGGCTCCAGGGTGACCAGGGATGGGAGCTCAACGTTCAGGGATATTCAATATTCAGGAGGGATAGACATGAAGGAAGGGGAGGTGGGGTGGCATTGCTGGTTAAAGAAGAGATTAACGCAATAGAAAGGAAGGACATAAGCCGGGAAGATGTGGAATCGATATGGGTAGAGCTGCGTAACACTAAGGGGCAGAAGACGCTGGTGGGAGTTGTGTACAGGCCACCTAACAGTAGTAGTGAGGTCGGAGATGGTATTAAACAGGAAATTAGAAATGTGTGCAATAAAGGAACAGCAGTTATAATGGGTGACTTCAATCTACATGTAGATTGGGTGAACCAAATTGGTAAAGGTGCTGAGGAAGAGGATTTCTTGGAATGTATGCGGGATGGTGTTTTGAACCAACATGTCGAGGAACCAACTAGAGAGCAGGCTATTCTGGACTGGGTTTTGAGCAATGAGTAAGGGTTAATTAGCAATCTTGTCGTGAGAGGCCCCTTGGGTAAGAGTGACCATAATATGGTGGAATTCTTCATTAAGATGGAGAGTGACATAGTTAATTCAGAAACAAAGGTTCTGAACTTAAAGAGGGGTAACTTTGAAGGTATGAGACGTGAATTAGCTAAGATAGACTGGCAAATGACACTTGAAGAATTGACGGTGGATATGCAATGGCAAGCATTTAAAGGTTGCATGGATGAACTACAACAATTGTTCATCCCAGTTTGGCAAAAGAATAAATCAAGGAAGGTAGTGCACCCGTGGCTGACAAGAGAAATTAGGGATAGTATCAATTCCAAAGAAGAAGCATACAAATTAGCCAGAGAAAGTGGCTCACCTGAGGACTGGGAGAAATTCAGAGTTCAGCAGAGGAGGACAAAGGGCTTAATTAGGAAGGGGAAAAAAGATTATGAGAGAAAACTGGCAGGGAACATAAAAACTGACTGTAAAAGCTTTTATAGATATGTAAAAAGGAAAAGACTGGTAAAGACAAATGTAGGTCCCCTGCAGACAGAAACAGGTGAATTGATTATGGGGAGCAAGGACATGGCAGACCAATTGAATAATTACTTTGGTTCTGTCTTCACTAAGGAGGACATAAATAATCTTCCAGAAATAGTAGGGGACAGAGGGTCCAGTGAGATGGAGGAACTGAGCGAAATACATGTTAGTAGGGAAGTGGTGTTAGGTAAATTGAAGGGATTGAAGGCAGATAAATCCCCAGGGCCAGATGGTCTGCATCCCAGAGTGCTTAAGGAAGTAGCCTAAGAAATAGTGGATGCATTAGTGATAATTTTTCAAAACTCGTTAGATTCTGGACTAGTTCCTGAGGATTGGAGGGTGGCTAATGTAACTCCACTTTTTAAAAAAGGGGGGAGAGAGAAACCGGGGAATTATAGACCGGTTAGCCTAACGTCGGTGGTGGGGAAACTGCTGGAGTCAGTTGTCAAGGATGTGATAACAGCACATTTGGAAAGCGATGAAATGATCGGACAAAGGCAGCATGGATTTGTGAAAGGAAAATCATGTCTGACGAATCTCATAGAATTTTTTGAGGATGTAACTAGTAGAGTGGATAGGGGAGAACCAGTGGATGTGGTATATTTGGATTTTCAGAAGGCTTTTGACAAGGTCCCACACAGGAGATTAGTGTGCAAACTTAAAGCACACGGTATTGGGGGTAAGGTATTGGTGTGGGTGGAGAGTTGGTTAGCAGACAGGAAGCAAAGAGTGGGAATAAACGGGACCTTTTCAGAATGGCAGGCGGTGACTAGTGGGGTACCGCAAGGCTCAGTGCTGGGACCCCAGTTGTTTACAATATATATTAATGACTTGGATGAGGGAATTAAATGCAGCATCTCCAAGTTTGCGGATGACACGAAGCTGGGTGGCGGTGTTAGCTGTGAGGAGGATGCTAAGAGGATGCAGGGTGACTTGGATAGGTTGGGTGAGTGGGCAAATTCATGGCAGATGCAATTTAATGTGGATAAATGTGAAGTTATCCACTTTGGTGGCAAAAATAGGAAAACAGATTATTATCTGAATGGTGGCCGATTAGGAAAAGGGGAGGTGCAACGAGACCTGGGTGTCATTATACACCAGTCATTGAAAGTGGGCATGCAGGTACAGCAGGCGGTGAAAAAGGCGAATGGTATGCTGGCATTTATAGCGAGAGGATTCGAGTACAGGAGCAGGGAGGTACTACTGCAGTTGTACAAGGCCTTGGTGAGACCACACCTGGAGTATTGTGTGCAGTTTTGGTCCCCTAATCTGAGGAAAGACATTCTTGCCATAGAGGGAGTACAAAGAAGGTTCACCAGATTGAGTCCTGGGATGGCAGGACTTTCATATGAAGAAAGACTGGATGAACTGGGCTTGTACTCGTTGGAATTTAGAAGATTGAGGGGGGATCTGATTGAAACGTATAAGATCCTAAAGGGATTGGACAGGCTAGATGCAGGAAGATTGTTCCCGATGTTGGGGAAGTCCAGAACGAGGGGCCACAGTTTGAGGATAGAGGGGAAGCCTTTTAGGACCGAGATTAGGAAAAACTTCTTCACACAGAGAGTGGTGAATCTGTGGAATTCTCTGCCACAGGAAACAGTTGCGGCCAGTTCATTGGCTATATTTAAGAGGGAGTTAGATATGACCCTTGTGGCTACGGGGGTCAGGGGGTATGGAGGGAAGGCTGGGGCGGGGTTCTGAGTTGGATGATCAGCCATGATCATAATAAATGGCGGTGCAGGCTCGAAGGGCCGAATGGCCTACTCCTGCACCTATTTTCTATGTTTCTATGTAATAAGCTTAGTCTTTTTCCCCACGGTTGGGGAATCAAGAATTAGAGGTCATAAATTTAATGTAACAGAAAAAAGGTAAAAAAGGTAAAGTCCTTCCACCCACCTTGTTTAGCAACAACCTGGCCGTTCCTTTAGCATTTGCCTGTTTTAAGTGATGAAGTTGCCAGCTTGACATTCAACCGGGCACAGATGGACTATGTGCAAGGAGCCAGCCAAGTTCAAACTGGTGACCTCTTGTTCCAAAGTCCAGGTACAGGTACCACTACACCACCAGTAAAGACAGTGTAAGAGGAGAGAGATTTAATTGAATCCTGAGAGCATATGTTCAGTATATTGAATAAGCTGTCAGAGGAAATGGATGGGGAAGCTTCACCAATGACACTTAAAAGGTACTCGGATAGGTTCATGTATAAGGGAAGTTTAGAGGGAAGCCAATCAAATGAAGGTAAATGGGAATCTTGATCAACTTGGTGCAGTTGGGCTGATAAGCCTGTTACTGTGTTGTATCACTGTATAAACTCTCTTAACTAACTTCCATCAACAATCTTTCCTGTGGGTCTCTCCTCTTCCCCACATTCCCTGTTTAATCTTTAACTTTTCCCAGTCCTGCTGAAAGGTCTGCATTGTGCAACATACACTCAGTGGCCACTTCATTAGGTACCTCCTGTATCTAATAAGATGGCCACTGAATGTACGTTCGTGGTCTTGTGTCCATCCACTTCAAAGCTTGATGTGTTGCGCATTCAGAGATGCTCTCCTGCACACCACTGTTGTAACATATTACCGTTAACTTGAATTACCGTTACCTTCCTGTCTGCTTGAACTAGTCCAGCCATTCTCCTCTGACCTCTCTCAATAACAGGGCTTTTTTTGTCCATGAAATTGCCACTCACTGGGTGGTTTTTGTTTTGCATACCATTCTCTGTAAACTCTAGAGATTGGTAATTATAAATATCCCAGGAGAACAGCAGTTTCTGAGATACTCAGACTCCCCCATCTGGAACCAACGATCATTCCATGAACAAAGTATCCTAGATCACATCTTTTCCCCTATTTTTCCTGGCCATGACTGGATGATTTAATGCATTGAGTTGCTGCGACATGATTGGTCGATAAGATATTTGAATTAACAAGCAGGTGTACAGGTGTACCTAATGTAGTGGCCACTGAATATATAACATTAACTCTGTCTTTCCCTGTCTCTGCAATGGTTGTCAGATCTTCTTGAATATTTGAAAACTGTTCTTCCTATTCAGGTATTCAGCAGATTAAATAAGATAAACAGCAATTTTGTGCTGTTGAAGTCCACAATCAAATGAGAAAAGTTCAATTGAAGAAAGAAGGGATTTGGTTCAGTTGCCAACAGGAAATTTACAAAGAGTTAATAATATGGTGGGAGAGAGAATGATTGATATAAAGCAAAGTCATAATATAGAGGGAGAGGGAGAGAAATTGAGTGAGGGAGAGGGAGAAAAAGTGTGTGAGGGAAAGAAGCAAAAACTATTTAGACAGTGAGATGACAAAGTGAAATTAAACATGCATTTTGTGGCTACATAGAAACAGGAACCTTATGCAAATAAACCAACATGAAGTAAAAGCATAACGGATCTGGGGTCATCACTAGATGCTAGACTCAGATCCTGCAAACTTAAGTAAACTGACTGCTTACTCTGCATCTTGCAGCTCTAACTTTTTCCAGATGAAAGGTGGCAATGATTGCATCAGCAGGCCATAAGCCCATGCCTTGCTTTGCAAGTCGCACTTGACCCAGAAGTATGTTAAAAATAATTGACAAAATCTGAATCACAATGGAGCCCTTTCAGAAAGGGATTGGGATAGCTGCCTCAGTGATTGAGCCAGTAGATCCAACTTTTCAACTTACAAGCTAATGGGAACCATTTGTCTGTCTTTTTGGAGTTAAAGCATGGAGTGTTTTAGCTTATTGGTCAACCATATTTAAAATGAATTTAGAATAACCTCACTTTTATTCGTGTTCATGTTCCTTTCTTGTGTTCGTTTACACCGTGGTCTCAGCCTTCCCTTTTCTTATAAGTTCATCCAGCGCATTTAGAGGATCTTGCGTTTCTGGCCCACCCCAATCCCCCTTTAACCTATTTGTGGCCTTACCTTTAGTTCAAACAGGGGTTTCCCTGCTCTACACCTCTCCTTTCTTATACCCATGTAAATATAAAACCAAGCTTTCAGTCGCCTCTCCCAATGCCTGCTTATCTGTCTTCATGTCCAATTGATACTACCATAAGAAATATGTAATGGAAGTTATTTTTATTAATATTTTATTGATGCTTTCCCTGTTAAATATTTCTCAGAAATTCTCTCTTGCTTACAGAATTTGATTTCTAAAGTTATGTTTTCTGCTTAATGTAATGTTGAAATTAAATACTTAATATGAAATATCTTTGAATTACATTTTCACGTATCTGTGTTATATTTTCCTCAGTGTAACATTAGTTAAATTGTTTCTCTAATGCCTTTTGCCTCTGCACAGTTGTTGTGAGTAGATGTATCATGAGCTGCAACAAGTGTCCATCATAACAAATATTTTGAGGATGCCAATTGACAGTAGTGGAGTGGAGAAGGGAGAGTAATTTATGAGGGGAAACAAAGAAAAGCTTATGTATCTCAGCCATGATCTTCCAGGGACAGAGATCTAAGACCCAGTGATCCACATGTGTTGTCTGAAGAGGCTCCTTTTTTTCCTGTTGTTTAAAGCACAAAGCAGTGAAGCATCAGCTTAGCTCCCACCTGTGGAGTTAACCCAACCAACAAGTCTTTAGTGGAGCCGGAATTGTAGGCTTTGGTGCTCCTTAAATTAAGAGGGTAAACCTGGGACAAAGTTCGTGCTAGCCCGCAAGTTCATTCTTCAAGTTAAATTATTTCAACAAGAGTTGACTGTAAGGATAATAGCTGGAAACATCACGCAGCTAAGTAGGACCTAGCTACTATTGATATGGTGGTCTAGATATTTATTCATGCGCAACATATTTATGTGCTGCATGATTCATTTTAAGTTGAAAACCGTGAAATGCAGGTTGTACTTCTGAGAACCAAATTGTGATTTAAATAGCATCTGACAAACTTGTTAACCAAATGGTGAGAAGCAAATGTCTGCACTTTCCCTGCACCTTCCAGTGTTGGTAGTCTGACTGATGCCTGCCATTTAATGCTGGTTCAAAGTCAAAGTAAATTTATTATCAAAATAAAAACATGTCATCATATACGTACTACCTTGAGATTAATTTTCTTGCAGACAATAATTAAGAAATATAATAGAATTTATGAAAAACTTTACATAAACGAAGACTGACAACAACCAAATGTGCAAGAGAAGAGCAATTGTCTGAAAAAAATACTCAGAATGTGAATTGTAGAGTTACATAGAAACATAGAAAGCCTACAGCACAATACAGGCCCTTCGACCCACAAAGCCATGGCAAACATGTCGTTAACTGAGAAATTACCTAGGCTTACCCATAGCCCTCTATTTTTCTAAGCTCCATGTACCTGTCCAGGAGTCTCTTAAAAGTCCCTATTGTATCTGCCTCCACCACCGTCGCCGGCAGCCCATTCCACACACTCACCACTCTCTGTGTGAAAAATTTAACCCTGACATCTCCTCTGTACTTACTTCCAAGCACCTTAAAACTGTGTCCTCTTGTGGTAGCCATTGCAGCCCCTGGGAAAAGCCTCTGACTATCCACACGATCAATGCCTCTCATCATCTTATACACCTTGTTCTTGAAAGTCAGTCTCTGTATGTAGTGGAATCAGCTCAGAGTTAGGTGAGTGAAGTTATCCATGCTGGTTTAGGACCCTGATGGTTTTAGGGTAACAACTGTTCCTGAACTTGTTAATGTGGGATTGAAAAGGCTACTGTACCACTTGCCTGATGGTAGAAAGGAGAAGACCGCATGGCCTAAGTGGTGGGGGTCCTTGATTGTGGATGCTGCTTTCTTGTAAAAATGATCAATGATGGGGAGGGCTTAGTTGGTGATGGACTGGACTGTATCCACCACTTCCTGTAGCTTTTTCCATTCCTTTACAAGATCTACAAGGATGTTGCCTGGATTGGGGAACATGCCTTAAGAGAATAGATTGAGTGAACTTGGCCTTTTCTCCTTGGAGTGACAGAGGATGAGAGGTGACTTGACAGAGGTGTACAAGATAATGAGAGGCATTGATCGTGTGGATAGTCAGAGGCTTTTCCCCAGGACTGAAGTGGCTAGCACGAGAGGGCATAGTTTTAAGGTGCTTGGAAGTATGTACAGAGGAGATGTCAGGAAGAGTGAAGAGGTCCTGGACAGTGAGTATAGGGAGCTTGGTAGGAAATTGAAAAGCAGGACCTCAAGGGTGGTAATCTCAGGATTGCTACCTGTGCTAGGTGCAAGTGAGGGTAGGAATAGGATGCTCTGTAGGAGGAACAAGTGGCTGAGGAACTGGTGTAGGGGGCAGGGTTTCAGATTTCAGGATCATTGGGACCTCTTCTGGGGCAGGTGGGACCTGTACAAGAGAAACGGGTTACACTTGAACCACAGGGGGACCAATATCCTTTCAGGGAGGTTTGTTAGTGCTATTGGGGAGGCATTAAACTAGATTTGCAGAGGGTTGGAACCAGAGTGCCAGAGCTGACAGTGTGGCTGGGGTGAAAATAAATGATATTGAAAGTTTAACCAAATCCGCTGATAGAAAGGTTGTGAGTGGTGGTAAAAATCTTCTGAGCTGTATATATTTCACTGCTAGGAGTATTGCGGGGAAGGCGGATGAGTTGAGGCCGTGGATTGACACGTGGAATTATGATGTTGTAGCAATTAGTGAAACTTGGCTACACGAGGGGCAGGACTGGCAGCTTAATATTCCAGGGTTCCGATGTTTCAGATGTGATTGAGGCAGAGGAATGAAAGGTGGGGGAGTAGCATTGCTTGTTAGGGAAAATATTACAGCAATGCTCAGGCAGGACAGATTAGAGGGCTTGTCTACTGAGTCCGTATGGGTGGAGCTGAGAAACAGGAAAGGTATGGCCACGTTAGTAGGATTGTATTACAGACCACCCAATAGTCAACGAGACTTGGAAGAGCAAATCTGCAGAGAGATAGCAGGCAACTGCAGGAAACATAAAGTTGTGGTGGTAGGGGATTTTAATTTTCCATACATTGATTGGGACTCCCATACTGTTAGGGGTCTAGATGGTTTAGAGTTTGTAAAATGTGTTCAGGAAAGTTTTCTAAATCAGTATATAGAGGGACCAATTAGAGGGGATGCAATATTGGATCTCCTGTTAGGAAACGAATTAGGGCAAGTGACAGAAGTCTGTGTAGGGGAGCACTTTGGTTCTAGTGATCATAACACCATTAGTTTCAATTTGATCATGGACAAGGATAGATCTGGTCCTAGGGTTGAGGTTCTGAACTGGATGAAGGCCAAATTTGAAGAAATGAGAAAGGATCTAAAAAGCGTGGATTGGGACAGGTTGTTCTCTGGCAAAGATGTGATTGGTAGGTGGGAAGCCTTCAAAGGGGAAATTTTGAGAGTGCAGAGTTTGTATGTTCCTGTCAGGATTAAAGGCAAATTGAATAGGAATAAGGAACCTTGGATCTCAAGGGATATTGCAACTCTGATAAAGAAGAAGAGGGAGTTGTATGAAATGTATAGGAAACAGGGGGTAAATCAGGTGCTTGAGGAGTACAAGAAGTGCAAGAAAATACTTAAGAAAAAAATCAGGAGGGCAAAAAGAAGACATGAGGTTGCCTTGGCAGTCAAAGTGAAGGATAATCCAAAGAGCTTTTAAAAGCATAATAAGAGCAAAAGGAGTGTAAGGGATAAAATTGGTCCTCTTGAAGATCAGAGTGGTCGGCTTTGTGCAGAACCAAAGGAAATGGGGGAGATCTTAAATAGGTTTTTGGTGTCTGTATTTACTAAGGAAGCTGGCATGAAATCTATGGAATTGAGGGAATCAAGTAGTGAGACCATGGAAACTGTACAGATTGAAAAGGAGGAGGTGCTTGCTGTCTTGAGGAAAATTAAAGTGGATAAATCCCCGGGACCTGACAGGGTGTTCCCTCGGACCTTGAAGGAGACTAGTGTTGAAATTGCGGGGGCCCTGGCAGAAATATTTAAAATGTCGCTGTCTACGGGTGAAGTGCCGGAGGATTGGAGAGTGACTCATGTGGTTCCGTTGTTTAAAAAAGGATCGAAAAGTAATCTGGGAAATTATAGGCCGGTGAGTTTAACGTCAGTAGTAGGTAAATTATTGGAGGGAGTACTAAGAGACAGAATCTACAAGCATTTGGATAGACAGGGGCTTATTAGGGAGAGTCAACATGGCTTTGTGCGTGGTAGGTCATGTTTGACCAATCTGTTGGAGTTTTTCAAGGAGGTTACCAGGAAAGTGGATGAAGGGAAGGCAGTGGATATTGTCTACATGGACTTCAGTAAGGCCTTTGACAAGGTCCTGCATGGGAGGTTAGTTAGGAAAATTCAGTCGCTAGGTATACATGGAGAGGTGGTAAATTGGATTAGACATTGGCTCGTTGGAAGAAGCCAGAGAGTGGTGGTAGAGAATTGCTTCTCTGAGTGGAGGCCTGTGACTAGTGGTGTGCCACAGGGATCAGTGCTGGGTCCATTGTTATTTGTCATCTATATCAATGATCTGGATGATAATGTGGTAAATTGGATCAGCAAGTTTTCTGATGATACAAAGATTGGAGGTGTAGTAGACAGTGAGGAAGGTTTTCAGAGCCTGCAGAGGGACTTGGACCAGCTGGAAAAATGGGCTGAAAAATGGCAGATGGAGTTTAATACTGACAAGTGTGAGGTATTGCACGTTGGAAGGACAAACCAACGTAGATGGGTATAGATAGAGTGAATGCAAGCAGGCTTTTTCCACTGAGGCAAGGGGTTAATGGTAAGGCACTGAGGAGTGGAACAGAGGGATCTGGGAATACAGATACAAAATTCCCTAAAAGTGTCGTCACAGGTAGATAGGGTCGTAAAGAGAGCTTTTGGTACATTGGCCTTTATTAATCGAAGTATTGAGTATAAGAGCTGGAATGTTATGATGAGGTTGTATAAGGCATTGGTGAGGCCGAATCTGGAGTATTGTGTTCAGTTTCGGTCACCAAATTACAGGAAGGATATAAATAAGGTTGAAAGAGTGCAGAGAAGGTTTACAAGGCTGTTGCCAGGACTTGAGAAACTCAGTTACAGAGAAAGGTTGAATAGGTTGGGACTTTATTCCCTGGAGCGTAGAAGAATGAGGGGAGATTTGATAGGGGTATATAAAATTATGATGGGTATAGATAAAGTGAATGCAAGTAGCCTTGTTCCACTCAGGCAAGGGGAGAAAAAAACCAGAGGACATGGGTTAAGGGTGAGGGGGGAAAAGTTTAAAGGGAACATTAGGGGGGGCTTCTTCACACAGAGAGTGGTGGGAGTATGGAATGAGCTGCCAGTTGAGGTGGTAAATGCAGGTTCTTTTTTAACATTTAAGAATGAATTGGACAGATACATGGATGGGAGGTGTATGGAGGGATATGGTCCGTGTGCAGGTCAGTGGGACTAGGCAGAAAATGGTTCAGCACAGCCAAGAAGGGCCAAAGGGCCTGTTTCTGTGCTGTAGTTTCTATGGTTCTATGGTAAGTTTTTTTACACAGAGAATGGTGCGCGCGTGGAATGGGCTGCCGGTGGCGGCGGAAATGATGGGGTCTTTTAAGAGAGACTCCTGGATGGGTACATGGAGCTTAGAAAAATAGAGGGCTATGGATAAGGCCTAGGTAGTTCTAAGGTAGGGACATGTTCGGCACAGCTTTGTGGGCTGAAGGGCCTGTATTGTGCTGTATGTTTTCTATGTTTCGATGTTTCTATGTCTCCTGGGCATTTGTATGCTCTGTGCAGGGTATAGGTGTGTCAACAGTGCTGTTGTTTTAAATTATTGTGTTGCAAATCAGCAGGATTGTGTGTGATCAAGGTTCCCATCACCACATTAGTAGTCTTAGCTGGTCTTATGAAGAAAATCTTATAAAGAAAGCTTAATTATTTTCTCTAAAGCGGCAATGGAAATGTAAAAGAGAATCACGGCCTCTCTCATGCTTTTGCGTGCAGATACAGAGGACTAGCGCCTATGTTGCTTACGCAAAATGCTGGAGGAACTCAACAGGTCAGGCAGCATCTATGAAAATGAATAATCATTTTGACGTTTCTCGGGCCAAGATCCTTCATCAGGACTTGCTTACTCAGGTTGGAACAGGACTGAATTAACATTTGGCCTTTTGACTTCTTTGGCAAGGATTTGTAATCAATTTCTATTAAATCATTGACAGACAACACAGGCTATTTACTTAGTGAGCTGTTTTAAAGTGCAATGTTCAAACTTTGTACTCTGGTGGTCAGTAATTCATGTGACACAGTGCACTTTTATAACGATAGATTTACACTGTTGGAAAGTGGTTCTATGTTTATGAACTGTGCTGGTAGTTGGCAAGGCAACTCACTGGGAGTGTAAAGTTAAGGAGTGATCCAGCTTGATGGGAGAATTCAGAATATATGCAATTAATCTTCAGATAAGTGTCTGACCTAATACTTAAAGGAATTTTACCCAACCATTATAAAAGAAAGAAAATTACATTTGTACCAATATCCAGTTACTGCATGACAATTTACTTTAATCATTTACCAATTCTGAATGGGAAGGCTGAAGAAAGTATGATGTGGCAGCAAGGATCAGTGAAATAGGAAGAAAATATGAAGGACAATAGTACTTAAAACTACCTCTGCCAATATAGACGGATTTACAGCTTTCATTTACACAAGAGATCCTGCAATCCTGAAGCAGTATCTTAGCCTGAAACTTCAACTGTTTATTCATTTCCATAGATGCTGCCTGATCTGTCGAGTTGAACCAGCATTTTGTGGGTATTTTCATTTGCTAGGCTTGTAAATGATGCTTTTAAAACAAGACTAGCAGCTGATGTTTTATAATGAACAGAGTTCATAGATTAGGTAACTTTCTAAATGTGGCTGATGACACTACTTCATTGATTGGTTAGCCAGTGATTTCCTGTAGCGTTTACACTTTTAATATGAGATCCACAAAATCCCTCAGAACGCCATTGTGATGGGCTCATCTGTAAGGTCTATCATAATACAGCTGTGGTTCTTCCAAGATGTATTAAACTTACAGTAAACCACAATTGGTCTTCCTCCTCTTTGATGTTCAAGACTACCTGGATACAATATATTTCTAGGTAAACCCCAATGATTATGGTAGTCTGTTATTTGTGATCTGCAGTGGTCAATGAAAACATTTGTCTGAAAGGACTGAAGCTTGCTGGGATGGTGGACATTTCAACATAAACTGCTGAAAATTCTCCTCATAAACCGCACTCTGGCTGCTTTGTGGAGGCTCTGCCCTCTTCTTTTAATTTTATGTACAGGGAGACATACCTGTATGCACAGGGAGACATCACCTGCATGTTTTTCTTTTAATGCATGCACAGGTCTGAGCTGAAGAATTTTGCTCTACTGCACTGTTATTTCAGGGTGCTGATCCTGCCAGGGCTGGTACTGAGGAAACTGGTAGCGGGGAATCTTTCAGGATGAATCATTCTTCCTTAAAGTTGGTTCCCGTTTTCTTTTACGAACCTCAACAATAGACCACACACCTCTAACTCCACAATTTGGCTCCGTTTCATAGCTTCTCTTTTCACTCCCTGTGCTGCTTGCCTCCACCACATCCATCATCTCAGTCTCCTCTTGCTGCTGTCTTTCCCTGCTACCCAAAGTATTCTCTCTGACCCATGGGTCCTCTGACTCATTGAATACAACGTTGGTAAATGCGAGATCATCCACTTCGGAAGGAATAATAGAAGAGCAGGTTATTGTTTAGATAGTGAAAGATTGCAGCATGCTGTTGTGCAGAGGGACTTGGGAGTGCTTATGCATGAAAGCAAAAAGTTAGCTTGCAGTTACAACGGGTTATTAGGAAGGCAAATGGAATGTCGCTTTCATTGCAAGAGGGATTGAATTCAAGAGCAGGGAGGTCATTCTGCAACTATACAGGGTACTGTGTGTACTGTACGCACCTGGAGTACTGTGTGCAGGTCTGGTCTCCATACCTGAGGAAGGATATATTGGCTTTAGAGACAGTGCAGAGGAGGTTCACCAGGTTGATTCCAGAGACGAAGGGGTTAAGCTATGAGGAGGCATTGAGTCGCCTGGGACCATACTCTCCGGAATTCAGAAGAATGCGAGGGGATCTTATAGAAACATACAAAATTTTGAAAAGGATAGATAAGATAGAAGTAGGAAAGTTGCTTCCATTAGTAGGTGAGACTAGAACAAATCTTCTCCCCTGCCTCAAGATTCAGGGGAGAAGATTTAGGACGGAGATGAGGAGAAACTGTTTTTCCCAGAGAGTGGTGAATCTGTGGAATTTTCTGCCCAGGGAAGCTGTTGAGGCTTCTTCACTAAATATATTTAAGATACAGTTCAATAGATTTTTACATAATAGGGGAATTAAGGGTTATGAGGAAAAGTCAGGTAGATGTAGCTGAGTTTATAGACAGATCAGCCATGATCTTATTGAATAGCAGGGCAAGCTTGATGGGCCGGATGGCCTACTCCTGCTCCTATGTTCTTATTTTCTTATGTTCCCCATCCCAGAAGTTTCTTCATCCCCTCCCATCTTCTCTCTTAAACTATCTCTGAACCCCCCTCCAATTCTCTCCCCTCTGCTTCCACTAGTCTTCCCGTCATCCTCAACCAATTATTTCTCTGAATCCCCATTCCATTCCTAATTATCTCTTCATTGCTTTCCCCAATCTCTCCTTTTAGCAAGTCTACAGATTACAGGGGAAGCTCCACATGAATGCAATGCCAGTTCCACAATGTCATGCACATAGAATATTAGACTCTGCAGCCACTTGTAAGATTGGCTCATGAAATCAGATTTGACAGATTTATAGTTTTTTTTAATTTAAAAAGTTGCTTTGGTTTTTATTCTGATGTCCATCTAAGTGCAACATGTTAAAGCACAAGGAGCTGGATTTGTGCAGTGATGTCAATCAATAGGCAACACCCATATTATGCAATGATTTAAGAATAGTCTGTAAGCTTCTCATGGAGAGTTTGGTTTCCACTACAACTATGAAGTCTGCTTCTCTGTGACCTAGTGGGAGCCCCACTGGAATAATCTGCAGGTTACCTCTATTAAACAGGACATGCTATAATATGGAGCAAAAAATCAAACTGCTGAAGGAACTCAGCCAGGCAGTATCTGTGGATAGAAAGGGCCATCGATATTATGGATCAAGATCTTCAACTGGTGCGAAAGATAGAGGGGAGATAGCAATATAAAGAGAGGAGGAGAAGAGGTCGAACAAGAGCAGGCAAGTGATAGGTCGATCTAGGTGAGGAGAGGTGATAGACAGTTGGATAGGGTAAAGCAGAAATAGTGATTGAGTCTGGGAGGAGATAGGTAGAGGCAACAATGGGCTGCAGATGAGCTGCTGACTTTCCCTAGCAATTTGTCTCTTGCTCCCACCTCAGTTATTTGCTTATGTGAATTTCTGCACACTCTCCTTGCCAATGCACTACTTTCCTAACATTCTGCAATGTCTGAATACTCATCCAGCTACAGATATCCCAGTAATATTTCACTCCTGATTACTGAACTGCTACCTCAGCACCCAAACTTCAGCTCCTGATTTGAATACCCTCACCTCCAATGCTGATCATACACAGCCCTCACCACTCCCATTCCAATATTTGATTGCATCCCACAGTTTGAATGCATCCACCTTTAACTGACTGGCCCACTATTCTCAAACCGACCCAGGCAGTCAACCCATACTCAAGACCCTCAAATCTTGCCTAGAATTCCTCTTCCAAGCTTGATCTCTGCTTCCTTCCTCATCTCCAGGGCATTGTGTATCCTTGTCCTCCAACCACCCTTTTCCACTGTGACTCAGACCTGAAGTCACCCCATTTCTTTTATGCCCTTTTGCATTTAGTCACTACAATCTACTCAGTTACACAGTGTTGCATTTTCTAGCAGGCTGATGAAGAAAAACCTTGTTGGCCTCCTGATTAGCAACCGATCCTTCAATAGACTCTAGTGTCTACAAATACAATGAGTTAAATGTTTCACGTAGTTCTGTAATATAATTTTTCGTGATAATCTTATATCTGGTTATTCACCAGTGAATAAGGTGCTCTTATTAAGCATTTGTGTCTTTGGCAATGCATTAATTTCTGGATGCATTAAGAAAACCTATACTAAATTACATTTACAATTTTAGATGCCAAGAAAAGCTAAAATGTGTTTCAATTATACCTCCTCATTGCTAGAAAAATTATGTTGTCTACTTTATAGGAAATGTGTCCGTTAACTTCACCACAGCAATTTCATATCAAGTTCACAGTTCATTCATTATCAAAGTATGTGTATGTCACCACATACTGCACAGAGATTCATTTTCTTACAGGCAGTATAACAAAGAAATGCAACAGAATCAATGAAAAACTGCATGCAAACACTGACAATCAATGAAGATAGAGACAAAAACTGGCCAAATACAAAACAAAAGAAAAATATTTTAAAAAGTAAGTAAATAAATAAATAACACAGAACGTGTTGTAGAGTCCTCGCAAGTGCATCCATAGGTTGTGGAATCAGTTCAGTATTGAGTGAAGTTATCCACGTAGGCGAACTTAAAGATTCTTTTTTAGAATTTTGCTGTTGCATCCACAACATGTTATACCTGAAGAAAAAATGATTGGGAATTTAGTAAACTTAGAAGGTAAAGCTTCAGAAATGAATGTAAAATGCACAGATTCACAATATTTTATAATATTATATTTGACAATATGCAAAAAGCAAAACTAAATCAATTTTCTATTCCATTATTTATCTTGCAGTTCCAAATGTTTTCAGTTTGCAGGAGCCAAATGCAGAGTAAAAGTCGATCCACTGGCTAATATCAAAACAGTTTCATGACAGAAGGGAATGGGGGCAGCTCACAGCATTGGAAGCAGTTTGAGACTCAGGCAGACTAATTGCATGGTGTAATGTGGATGATTGATCAGTTTACAAAGTCCACCCATTGTTTTCCAGAGATACCAGTTTATGAAATCGGTTCTTTATAGCTGCCCAGTGTCACTCAACCACAATAGAAATAAAGGACACGTGTATGACTCATAATGAAAAATTATATGTTAGTAGAAAGGAAGACATACTGGAGTGGAACACGGGCAAAGTAAGGTTTGTGCTTTGTCCTTGGCTGATTTAAAATTGGTTTAAGATAAATGATACTCCCTCCGCAACTTGTGAAATTCAGGTTATTTCCTCTTTTGCGGAGAGGTTTGCTACAGTACACAAGACAGGAAGCACAGTGCTAACTAAGGCAGCTTTATTCAACATGAAACAAGCTGATAAACAAATTCCACAAGAATTTACTCCAAAGTTGTCAGTTAGCAGAAGAAGGAAAAAAGACAAGTAGCACCGACTTTCAAAAAAAAGAATTCACCATCAGAAGCCATACTCATTTGCAATTCCAAAAGTCAAACGGAGTGATGGGGCAGCTAATTGGTTGGAGCAGGGCTATCCAAAAGCCTTATTCCTACAGACTCCAAATAATTCAAATTTAAAAAACAAACTTGCAATCCACACCTTGTAAAATAGTCGCAAAACTTTAAAAAAACAAACCCAATTGCAGTTATAATGAGTGTAACTGGCAACATTGATTCTGCCTTGTACAAGATAATGTGTTCTGCTATTGATATATATCAGGGGTTCCCAACCGTTTTTATGCCCTGGACCAATGCCATTAAACAAGGGGTCCATGGACCCAGGTTGGGAAACCCCGATCTATATGGTCTTGGTAGTTTCATCTGGAAAATTAGAACACATGAGATCCAAGTGAGCTAGCCAACTGGATACAAAATTGGTTTGGTGGTAGGAGGTAGAGGGTGGTATAGGAGGAATATGGGCCAAATGTAGGGAAATGAGACTAATTCAAGAACACAGCTAGGTCAGCATGGACAAATAGGCCCAAATGGCCTATTTCAGTTTTGCTTAACTCTATGTTGTATGATTCCATTAGAGAAGCATTGTGGGTTTATCTTTGCAAAACTGTAGTTAATGGAATAATGCATAGTAACTAATAAAGAAGTATTCATGACATAAATTAACGTGTTTTTTTTGACATGGGATCTCATTAAGTACCAAGGGACACACATGAATTACAAACCCTGAACGTCAATGGCAAGCCTTTTTATGAGCAATGAGATTCAAGTTACTTCTGACTAAATTTATTAATGTAATATCCTCACTACTATATTTTGTTTTAATTTCCATCTGAGTTCTCTTTGTGAAGCAACCAATAACAGGGTGACAGTGAATTTATTCCAATAACCAGTGCATCTCTAAATATGCTCCAAAGGATGAAGTGTCTTTCTGTCTGGCTGTTGGTTGAACATACCTCTTAATTGAAACTATGAATAAAATATAGTTTAGGACCTTGATAAAAGAAAAGATCTCCATGTGAGTTTAAAATGAGCAAGTACAAGGTGTTGCACTTTGAGAGGTCAAATTTAAGGGGAAAGTACAGAGTTAATGGCAGGATTCTTAACAGCATGGATGTCCAGATAGATCTTGGGGTCCAAGTCCATAGTTACCTGAAAGTGTTCATGGCAGTAGATGAAGAAGGCATCTAGCATGCTTGCCTTTGGCTGGAGCACTGAGTATAGGAATAGGAAGTTAGGAAGTCATGTTGCAGCTACTTAAGACTTTGGTTAGGCTGCATATGGAGTGTTTTGTGCAATTCTGGTCACCCCATTACAGGAAGGATGTAGAGGATTTGGAAAAGATGCATAAGAGGTTTTTCAGGATTCGAGGCTATGAGCTATAAGGGAACCTGAGCTGCTTTATAGTCATAGTCATACTTTATTGATCCCGGGGGAAATTGGTTTTCATTACAGTTGCACCATAAATAATAAATAGTAATAAAACCATAAATAGTTAAATAGTAATATGTAAATTATGCCAGTAAATTATGAAATAAGTCCAGGACCAGCCTATTGGCTCAGGGTGTCTGACCCTCCAAGGGAGGAGTTGTAAAGTTTGATGGCCACAGGCAGGAATGACTTCCTATGACGCTCTGTGTTGCATCTCGGTGGAATGAGTCTCTGGCTGAATGTATTCCTGTACATTATGTAGTGGATGGGAGACATTGACCAAGATGGCATGCAACTTAGACAGCATCCTCTTTTCAGACACCACTGTGAGAGAGTCCAGTTCCATCCCCACAATATCACTGGCCTTACGAATGAGTTTGTTGATTCTGTTGGTGTCTGCTACCCTCAGCCTGCTGCCCCAGCATACAACAGCAAACATGATAGCACTGGGCACCACAGACTCGTAGAACATCCTCAGCATCGTCCGGCAGATGTTAAAGGACCTCAGTCTCCTCAGGAAATAGAGATGGCTCTGACCTTTCTTGTAGACAGCCTCAGTGTTTTTTGACCAGTCCAGTTTATTGTCAGTTCGTATCCCCAGGTATTTGTAATCCTCCACCATGTCCACACTGACCCCCTGGATGGAAACAGGGGTCACCGGTACCTTAGCTCTCCTCAGGTCTACCACCAGCTCCTTGGTCTTTTTCACATTAAACTGCAGCTAATTCTGCTCACACCATGTGACAAAGTTTCCTACCGTAGCCCTGTACTCAGCCTCATCTCCCTTGCTGATGCATCCAACAATGGCAGAGTCATCTGAAAACTTCTGAAGATGACAAGACTCTGTGCAGTAGTTGAAGTCCGAGGTGTAAGTGGTGAAGAGAAAGGGAGACAAGACAGTCCCCTGTGGAGCCCCAGTGCTGCTGATCACTCTGTTGGACACACAGTGTTGCAAGCACACGTACTGTGGTCTGCCAGTCAGGTAATCGAGAATCCATGACACCAGGGAAGCATCCACCTGCATCGCTGTCAGCTTCTCCCCCAGCAGAGCAGGGCGGATGGTGTTGAATGCACTGGAGGAGTCAAAAAACATGACCCTCACAGTGCTCGTTGGCTTGTCCAGGTGGGCGTAGACACGGTTCAGCAGGTAGACGATGGCATCCTCAACTCCTAGTCAGGGCTGGTAGGCGAACTGGAGGGGATCTAAGTGTGGAGTGTTTCTCTGGAGTGTTGTTGCTGAGGGTAGACATGATAGAATTTTATGAATAAATAAATAGGCAAACAGAATCATTTCCCAGGGTGAAAATGTCAAGTACTAGAGAACATGTATTTAAAGCAAAAGGGGAAAACTTTAAAGGAGATGTGCGGAAACAGATACAATACTATCATAAGGAGGTGGCTGGGAATGGACCCAAGTGCAAGCACAGACACTGAAGTACTAGGGACAGGACTAGGATACAGGGCGAGGGCAAGGACATGGACAGGAAAACCGGGAACCTGGAACAGGACTGGACAAGAGAGCTAGGAGCCCGGGCTTGAACCCAGTACCTGGGTCTTGCCTCTGGCTCAGACCCCAGAACTAGACAAGGATGAGGCTTGGCTGGCAGGCAGGACGTGGCTGGAGTCTTCAGGCTTGAGGCTAGAGACTAGAGGCAAGGCTTGGCAGGAGGCAGGAGGGTGAAGTCTTCAGGCTTGAGGCTAGAGGCTAGAGACTTGAGGCGAGGCTTGGCTGGAAACAAGAGGCTGGAGTCTTCAGGCTTGAGGCTAGAGATTTGAGGCGAGGCTTGGCAGGAGGCAGGAGGCTGGAGTCTTCAGGCTAGAGGCTCCTCCTGGGCAGTGTGCGGTACTCCTGGGCAGGGCGCGGTTCACCACCTGACAGAGGCAAGGGACAGGAAGGGACTGAACCAACCGCAGGTAACGGCAAGACGGCCTGGCTTACCCGATGGAGGCAAGGGTTAGGAGGGACAGAAGGGACAGAATCAACAGTAGGTAACGTCAATACGGCCTGGCTTACCCGACGGAGGCAAGGGTTAGGAAGGGACAGAACCAACCGTAGCTAACGGCAATACGGCCTGGCTTACCCGACGGAGGCAAGGGTTAGGAAGGGATAGAACCAACCGTAGGTAATGGCAATACGGCCTGTCTTATCTGGGCGGAGGCAAGGGACAGGAAGGGAGCTAGGTACAGGGTGGCTCCAGGACAAGACTGCAGGCGAGACGAGGTGAGAATTACCAGCAAGACAAGGCAAGGCTTCAGGCAATGCAAGGCAAGACGAGAACTTCAGGTGAGGCGAGAGTTACCGGCAAGACAAGGCAAGGATTCTGGCAAAGCAAGGCGAGACGAGAATTTCAGGCGAGGCAAGAGTTACTGGCAAGGCTTCAGGCGAGGAAACAGAAGGTAGAGGAAGGGATACAAGGAGTACGGACAAGAACAATCCAGCAGCCACGCACCGGTCTCTAAAGGTATTTATGCAGCCAGCCCCAACGAGCATCAGCTGCCTCAATTAGAGCTCAACAAGAACAGAAACAGGGTAGACAAGAAAACCTGGAGCAAGGGTCGATGGACCGGACCAGGAACCGGAATACGGACTTTACGGACCGGACCATGACAAACAGTGGCACTTAAGAGGATTTTAGGCAGACAAAGATGCAGGAAATAGAGGGATATGTGTACTGTACATGCAGAAGAAATAAAGTTCATTGTGTTCAGTGCAGACATTGTTGGTCGAGTGGTCATTTCCTGTATTGTTTCATGTTCTATTTAATGAAAATGCTTAAAAATTGGAATAATCTCTTCCAATTTTTGGAGGTCTTGGGGATTGATTATATTAACAAGGTTTTGAGGTAACTGCTTCAACCTCAAAACCTGACTAAAATAGTCAATCCCCACAGCTTCAAAAATTGTGCAAATGAATTGATTAATATTTACAGCAATTAGGTACAGTATTCTATAGAATATGCCCAATAAAGAAATGTAATGCATTTAATTAAGGTATTTGAGTTTGTTAGATGAGTTGAGGATTAGAGTTATAAAGAGATACCACATGGTTCTTTGAATCTGCACTGATCATCAGTCACCCATTTTATGCTAATCCTGCAATCATCACAATTATAGAATCTGTTTTCCAGCTTCCACTACTCACTTATGCACTAGGAGCAATTAAGCTGCTCTTTTTAAAGACTGTTGGAGTCATCTTTCTTCCTTCTAAAGCCTTCTTCCCTAGTCAACATCCAGGTTGTTTGTTGTTCATTTATTTGTCCTCTACAGGATAGATATTACACATATATTGGACCCTGATTAATGCTGTGCATTAAGCGGTCTCACACTCAAGCGTGTTGCATCCACGGATTTATCAATTCATATGTGTGGTAAAAAAATCTGAAAAGAAATAAATTTTACATTTCTATTAAAGCACGCAGCAAGAATTAAATTTCTATAATGTGAAGTCTCAGAAGTTCACTTGCATCATAGCAATATATAATAATAATAATGTATAATAACACTCAGCACCAACAACTTAGATGCATATGATATGTTTAGTACCGTGAAAATTCCCAAAGCATTTCCAATGAGAGGTAGATCCTAAGTAATATTATAAAGGTGGAAAGGGAGATAAAGAGCCAGATGTACAGTACAGGTAAGGAAACCCAGAACTCAAAGCCCCAAAATCCTTGCAAGATATGAAAGGATTGAGGGGATTTTCAATGGATTGTTATTAAAGAAAACTTAACATTAAGTTACTGAAGGTTAGCCAGGATCAAATAGCTAGATATTACAGAGTTTCTTTGAAGAGGAAATACTGGGTATCAAGACAGAAAAATTTACAGAAGTACGCAGAAAATCCTTGTTTTTAATAGTTAATAATTGTCACCAACTGTTTGAGCAATTCTCCAAAACCTCCTTTCAATCATTGACTTTCTGCTAAATAAGTCTACACCTTAATTTAAATTAACAGCAGTTTCCAGGGGTTACTGGTCTGCTCAAATTTCACAACAGAATTAGTCATCATAAACCAGATTCTACTGAATGCATTAACTTATTGATTTATTTATTATTTTATTTAGAGATATAACAAGGAATAGGATCTTCTAATCCTTCAAGCTGCATCACCCAGCAACCCACTGATTTAAAACTAGCCTAATCTCAGGAAAATTTACGATGACAAATTAACCCTATTAACTGGTATGTCTTTCAACTATGGGAGGAAACCAAAGCACCTGGTGGAAGCCTACGTGCATATGGGAAGGAATGTACAAACTTGCTTACAGAAGATGCTGGAATTGAACTCTGAAGTCTGACACCCTGAGCTGTACTAACTGCTACACTGCTCTGGTTCCCCAGTGATGGAATAGGAGAATATGTATTTACATGGTTATCAACTGCCTATCACCTATTTTTGGTGTGATAAATTATACTGTGTTTGCCCTAATGCCGAAATGAATATAATCAAAACATTATGAAACAGACCATCCTTGCTTTACAAACAATTCTGTTATTACACCTACCGCTTTCAGGAGTGTTGGAGCTGACCTGCGCCATTAGTCGGCAGCTGGCATGCCATTCACACATGCACTCTTGGGAGATGAGCTACAGGAAGCCCTTTGTGGAGACTGTTGCAGCAAGTGTCAATCTTACCTGTTCATTGAAAGCTGCTCCCTTGTGCTAGCAAGGGGTTGGCTTGTTTAAGGGGCATTGCAGCCCCACTAGCTGCCGTTTATCTGATGATGTCATGGCGCCGGAAGAGTTTAAATCTAACGTGCTGAAACCATGCGTTCTCTCTGGATAGCTATGGGCTGAGGATGAAGGCCAGTGCAGTAGAAACAGTAAACAGGAGCGATGTGCAGCAGTAAAGAGGGCCTGGGTGCACACTTTAGATAAGTATTTGCTACTGTGTGAATGCTTAATGTCTGTTTTGTCCTGCCACTTCAGACATTCAGTTTTGATGAATATTTACAATTGAGAGTAACTTGAAGGATTTACTGAATGTTTAATGTCTGTTTTGTTTGGTAAATAAACTGTTAACCTCCTTGCTGGTAGTGAGTGGTTTCTGAGCCCACTAACCAAACACATGAACTTTGTTGTGTATTTAATATTTCAGTAAATTTGAGTGATCTTGTATATATTGTTTGATTAATCATTCTTGTTTCTTTAATTAATTAAGGGTGATATGTAAAGATAAATGAATTGTATATGTAATTTAATACGTAATTGTTCGATGTAAAAATAATTATGGATTATATGTAAAAATAAGTGAATTGCATCCGTCATCACATTACCACATCATATGTGCATGCATCATTTAAAGGCAAACTCAAAGTTAGACCCGCATTCTCAGACTCCTGTTTCTTCTTTTGAATTAGTTTAATGTTTTGAAGTTTCAAAATGTAACAAACCTGATTTCACATAACAATTGGCACTGTGAGTAGAGTTCGGTGCTTGTACAGAAGGTGAATATCTTTATAAGGGAACATAAGAGGCAGACCCCCCCCCCCCCCCCACACTCCCCCACTATGTGAAGAGTGCAGAGCCCTAGGGTAGATCAACAACAATGCAGGATTTCGTAGTCTCACCAACCTACTGGTGAACTATGGGATGCCCATAAACTGGTCAGACAAGTTTGACTCCTGCTGGGTGAAAATGGGGCACCACATCATGTCTGTGCTTAGTGAGAAAGGGTTCCCCCAGAGGAATGGGTTCTTCTGCCTGCTGGCAGCCATAGAAAAGCAGCAGTATGAGACAATCTTACTGAAGGAGAAAGAGATACAGGGCCCTCCACTTGTCAGGATTGACCATGGATATTGAATCCTATCTGTCTATGTCACTGGTGCAGCGCCGTCAGTCGATCCGCAAGCCAATAGACAAGTCAAGGTAGTACAATATGGAGAGCAAGCTGCTGTCCATGCAGCAGCCCTCCCCCCCACAAAACTGATAAATACAAGGAAATGGCAGAGACCAAGACATTTTGGCACCAGTGCTGCCACAGGAATTGCCAGTCAGCATTAGACTCACCGTGCAACTGCCTGGGGTTTACTCCCAAAGCCTTCCCCATGAGTGGGTATTGCCACAAGGCAGCGGAGGTTTGAGATCAGAGTTTTCCCTCTCCTAGATGAGCTGCCAACCACAAACGATGAGCTCCACCTGCCAGGAATCATCGTTTTAAGACACCAGTAACCCACCTTTGTCCCTTCTTCTGTCAGTGGAAAGAGCTCCATCGGACTTAGTAGTTAAGTCACACGTGAAGGTCAGGAACTGGACTTGGTTGTCAGAGGTTAATTGAGATGCATGCCATTGGGAGCATTTAATAGTAGTGAGAGCTTATGCCCAGTACCTTCCCCCACCCCTGGTTAAGGAACCTTAAGGAAAGAAAGAGGTAACTCGCATGCAAAACGATGTGGAAGTGCTAACCAGCGATGCATTACCATGGAGGAAGTTGTCTGGACAGCTCAGACACACGGGCTAAAGATTTAGAGGATAGGAGCACAGAGGTGGCGTGTCAGCTGGTAAAAGTGCATCAGTTAGAAGCTTCCCACAGGGCGAATTGGTGACTGGACCCCATTAAGGTTTCAGACCTGAAGCTGTGGAGAGGTGACCACAACATGCGGATGTGGGATGGGGACTTTTGGTTAGATGGTGATGATAGGGAAGAGAGATTAGCAGGGAGCCTTGGAGTTCCCCCTCCAAGTGAGTGGTGTTTCCCTTAAGTAGTTATACAAGTACAGGCCAGACCGGTGGCCATACGGTCCCAAACCCTGCAGGAGGGCCATATGTCTATAGTCCCTCCAACCTCCATGGAACAGGGAGAGGGACCTGGAGATGATAACACAACCTGTCTCGTGGAGATGACTACCATCAGAGAGTTCTCCACAAAGGAATAGGAGATTTGGGAGACAGCTATAGACGAAGCCAGGACACCCTCTGCCTACATGGTTGCTGAGGATCTGGGGTGCAGTGGGTACTGGAGTGAGGTTATCAAATGGAAGATGAGTGTTCTGGGGGGAGGTGTCGTCCCACCATGTGATTAGCAATGCTCTGAGAGTGCCACCTGCCCCCACAGGGGTGATGGATTGCTGTGGGACAGAGTGATAGTGGTGGATAAGGTCAGGTATCCCTCACTCTTCAGGTGCGATTTGACCGTGGGGTATTTAGTTAAAGCAGCAGCTCCCTGTTTACAGGGAGTGATGCTGCTCTTTTTGGGATCAGCATCAGGGAGTACCACAGACGTCATCATCAGATTATTGGAGAGATTAGAGTACTTGAGGGAAAGTCCCAGTAGTCAGGTGCACAACTTAGACAAGTAGCCTTGGTGTGGTGGGTCTCATAAGGAAATGTTTTTGGGTTTGCAGGGAGCTGGGGTCCTGAGAGAACAGGTAAATGGATTCCCACTCCCACCCCTATGCCATGTGGAGGGAGTACTACTGCCGGGGAAATGAGGCAAGGAGGCCATTAAGAGAGAAAGGTCATTGTTCTGTCCTCTCAAGGCGCAACTTGTTTTGTATGAACATCACCTCCTGTATGTCATTTCCTGCATGGATTAATTTGGATTCAACTTGAAGCACATAGTGGAAAGACATACATCTCCATCCTCTCTTTATTTGCCCTTGAAACAGCAATACTTTTTCACAAGTAAGATCTCATTAAAAATCCTGAAGGAAGCTTCCAGCTTGGGTAATTTTTGGAAGGTGTTGAGCTCACAGCATAGTGTAGTACATACACATTGCAAGGGCAGTAGATTGATACAGTAACTTGTATTCAAAGGTATCGCCCATGGACTGAGACATATCTGAACACTGTACATGACAAGGTCAGCTACCAACCCAGACAACGTAGATTGCCGAGACCTGGAAGTCAGGTCAGAACATGGTGAATCGATTGCGTCTTCGTGGCGCTCAAACAAAACCACGATTAGCATTGCTGCAGTACGAGCCCATGCCAGAGCCAGAATGGCAAGAACGCGAGCAGCTTATGCTAAACACAAAGTTGAGTTGCAAAAGGAGAAAGCTTGTATAGACATGGAGAGAGCATGTGTAGAGGCCATGTTAAGTACTCTCAGGGAAGAGCATGAAGCTGAGGCTGCCTCGGCAGAGACAAACGTGTGTGAAGCAGCTGCTGACTTCGACAGTGGTGAGTCTACAACGACAGTCAGTTATGCTGTGCTGCCGGAACAGCTTACTAAAGAATATCTCCAAATGCTTTTTTGCTATAGAAAAGACAATGCGCCAACTCTACAAGTAGAAGCTGTCTACACCATGCAGCCAAAATGCATTTAACATAGTGCAGGTGTTGACAGTCAGTCCCAGTCTGCCAGTTATCTGTCATGGAAGTCAAGCTTTCGCAATGCTGTGGAAAGATTAAGTCTCAAACCTAGCGAACAGCTAGACCTTCACTGTACGTGACTTGGATGCTCTGCAAGAGGCACTGGCAGACTTTCAGCAGCAGTCGGAGTCAGGCAGTGGGTGGTGCCATCATGCCCCACCCCCATAAAGAGGGTTTCATTCATCCTCCAACTTTTTCCGTAATACAGTGAGAATGGTTTGTCTGAAGCATGTTGTGTGAGATGGATGTGAGTCCACGAGAGAGAGAGAGAGAATGAGAATAAGAGAATGAGAATAAGAGAATGAGTGCAAAGCCTGTCATGTATTTGTTAAATCTAATGCGGGCACGTGGCCAAGTGGTTAAGGCATTCGACTAGCGATATGAAGGTCATGAGTTCGAGCCTCAGTCGAGGCAACGTGTTGTGCCCTTGAGCAAGGCACTTAATCATACATTGCTCTGCGACGAAACTGGTGCCAAGCTGTATGGATCCTAATGCCCTTCCCTTGGACAACATCGGTGTCATGGAGAGGGGAGACTTGCAACATGGGCAACTGCTGGTCTTCCATACAACCTTGCCCAGGCCTGCGCCCTGGAGAGTGAAGACCTTCCAGGCGCAGATCCATGGTCTCGCAAGACTAACGGATGCCTTAAAATTTGTTAAATCTGTATTGGAACGGTGTTTGAATTAATCCAAGAAGATTTTGTTACTTGAAGGTAAATAAATGTACAGGTTGACTTACCTTAAGAAGAAACCTCTAAGCAATTGTGGGGGGAGGGTGGGAGGTGGGGGAATTCTCATCCATCCATCTTTACATGTTTGAAGTCCAGCATGTGTCGGCTAAAATGTGAACGAAAGTTCACCATTGCTGACCACAGAGAACCAGTGGGAGAAGACAGACCAAGAGAGTCAGCCCATTAACGATTTCATTTACAGGAAACTTAAATAACAACCGTCAGCCTTCTAACTGAAGAAGACCTGTGAATGAAAAGGAACCAGGAATGCAAGATGCAGAAGACACAAAGCAAGAGCAACAGCAACAGCAAGCAGTGAATCATGCGTTAAGTATAACAGGAATGATACTCTGTAATGAAGGCAGGCTCTTGAAGGCCAGTGCCATGGAATCAGTAAACAGTGGAGGTGTACTGCAGTAAAGAGAATCTGGAAGCACACTTTAGATAAATATTTGCCACTGTATATATGTTTAGTGCATATTTTGTTCTGCCACTTTGGATGCTCAGATTAGATGAGTACTTGTAACTGAGCATAACTTCAAGGGTTTACTGAATATTTAGTGTTTGTCTTGTCCTGTAAGTGAACTATTAACCTATTTTCCGGTAGGGAGTGTCTTCTATCCCCACTCATCGAACCCCCAAACCTGGTTTCACACAGCAGAAATAAAGAAATATTCTACAGGGAGGTGGTGGGTAAAAATTGCAGAAAATGGAAGGAGGGAGTCGTGAAAATTGAGCGAAGGGGGCAAATGTGAAAGGAGGTTCATGGTGCATGGATGTCCTTCTCATACTTGGGTCAAAGCCACTGCAGATAGTGAGAGCATCAGGACTGAGGCGGCCATGACTCTCTGAGACCAATGCACCCGAGTTAAGTCTGTGCTCAGGATTGTCAGCAATGAACATTTTGAGATACTTCTAAGTTTGGGTTTATCAAAATGAGTACAATGCCACAACATGGATAATTCACTACTTTCAGCATGATGTTTCATTGAGGGGTAAAATGGTGGTGGAGATCATGTTGGTTTGATTCATTTTCTATCACGGCATAATTAGCAAGTGCTCCCGGTTACGATAGCACATCATGCTCATGTGTAAAGTGACCACCACTTTAGGATATATCCCACCAAAAATGCAAGTTAAATGTGCAGAGTTTCAACAGGAAGTTGTGCAAATAATTCAAAACATGTGCAGCGAACTTTCTGTTTCATGATTAATCCATAAAACAATTACAAATGGAAATAGCTTCATCTTCCAGGTAATAATCCACAAAGCCATCATTGTAACCAGTGTGCAAGTTCACTCATTGTAACCAGTGTGCAAGTTCACTCATTGTGAGATCTTGCCTGTTACTGTTAACATTTACTGATTTGTAGTCTAGACCAGATATTCATTCATAGCTGTTATGTTGGTCAGGTGACAGACTGTCCCAAACAGTGGGTAGTCCTATCATCTACCTAGCTTCGCAGAGCAAATGCAGCTGAGTGGAGAGAAGAAGAGATTTCTGCATGCTTAATATACAGTAAATATCTAGATCAACAAAATTCAACACTTACAGGTTAAAAATATCCAGGTTTGGCTATCTATAGGCTGCTTGGCTCAAAAAATGTTTATCTTAAAGGAAAGAGTACAATTAATTTCAAATTATTGTTGAAATGAATAGAACTTCACTGTATATTACCCATATAGTTAAATGAAGTACAAGAGAAAAAGGGTTTTCAAAATTCACAGTTAAGTCTTTTTATATGACAGTGATAGGCACCTTCATAATCCTTTGTCCTTTCCTAAGATAATTGATTATTTTGCAAGTGGATTAAAAGAGAAACTTATTCCAAAAGCCAAGAAACCTGTAAGCATGATAGTCCAGTGGTTAGCACGGTACCAAAGGCCCGGTTCATTTCCCACCACTGTCTGTAAGGAGTTTGCACATATGCCCCACGAGCACATGGGTTTTCTATGGGTGCTCCGGTTTCTCCCCACACTCCAAAGACACACCAGTTGGTTACTGTAAATTGTCCTATAATTAGGCTAGGATTAAATTGGGTGATTGCTGGATGGCACAACGCAAAGGGTCGGAAATGCCTATTCTACACTGTATCTTGGTATCTCTCTATATATATCTGTATTTTAGGACCTGTTGCAGTCAATTAAATTAACAATTGATTTTAAACAGTTGCAGAAATTAGGTCAAAGCTGATACTTCCTCCTGTTCTTTCCTGAAACTCTGAATTCAGATTTATTACATTTCTGTGATATTATATTTTAAGACCATTTTAGAAAATGTGAGGTGAAATAAAATCAAAATCTGAAGGTGAAAACAATATTACATCTCCACCAAAAATAAAATTGCAACTTAAGCTTGTTTTAAATGCAAGCTTGCATGAGTACAACTACAGCATTTTTAAATTGTGCAGCCCACTCATTTCTTTGTCAGCCAAAGATCAGTGGTCTGAACAACCATTACTTACGGTCACAAGGCAGCACAGAAAGCAGGTGTACTTTTATTCAGCTTCATCATCAATATTGGTCACCACATAAGACACTGCTAGTTAACCCTTTTGTTCCCACTGATTTGTATATATTATTTACAGTTTAATTATATTGTATCCTAAATTTAGATTAGTATATCTTTAAAAATGCAACAAATTATAAAGCAGTTTTATCCAAGTTCTGGGAAATTGATATATACAGTGCCTATAAAAAGTAGTCACCCCCAACAGAAAAGACTCCTTCGTGTCAAAGTGAAAAAAATTCTACAAATTGGGCTAAATTTATTACAATTATTAAACACAATATAATTGATAGCATAAATTCTCACCTCCTTCAAGTCAGTATTTAATAGATACACCTTTGGCAGCAATTACAGCCTTGAGTCTGTGTGGATAGGTCTCTGTCAGCTTTGCACTTCTGTACACTGCAATTTTTTCCCATTCTTCTTCGCAAAACTGCTCAGGCTCTTTCAGATTGCATGGGGATTGTGAGGGAACAGACCTTTTCAAGTCCAGCCACAAATTCTCAATTAAATTGAGGTCTAGACTCTGACTTGACCACTCCAGGACATTGACTTTGTTGTTTTTAAGCCATTCCTTTGTAGCTTTGGCTTTATGCTTGGGGTCATTGTTTTGCTGGAAAACAAATCTTCTCCCAAGTTGCAGTTCTTTTGCAGACTGCATCAGGTTTTCCTCCAGGATTTCCCCATATTTTGCTGCATTCATTTTACTCTTTACCATCACAAACCTTCCAGGGCCTGCTGCACTGCTTCATGGTAGGGATGGTGTTGTTTTGATGATGTGCAGTGTTTGGCTTACTCCAAACATAGTGTTTAGTCTGATGACCAAAAAGCTCAATTTTGGCTTCATCAGGCCATAGAACCTTCTTCCAGCTGACTTCAGAGTCTCCCACATTTCTCCTGGCTAACTTCAGCCACGATTTCCTGTGAGTGTTTCTTCAACAGTATCTCTCTCTTTGCCACTCTTCCATAAAGCTGCAACTGGTGAAGCACCTGGGCAACAGTTGTTGTTAGCACAAACTCTCCCATCTCAACCATTGAAGCTTTAACTACTCCAGAGTTGTCATAGGTCTCTTGGTGGCCTCCCTAACTAGTCCACTTCTTGCACGGTCTCTCAGTTTTTGAGGATGTCCTGATCTAGGCAGATTTACAGCTGTGCTATATTCTTTCCATTTCTTGATGATTGACTGAGCTGTACGCCAAGGGATATTTAGTGACTCGGAAATTTTCTTGTATCCATCTCCTCACTTGTGCTTTTCAATAACCTTCTTCACAGAGTAGATTGGAGTGTTCTTTTGTCTTCATGTTGTAGTTTTTGCTGGGATACTGACTCACCAGCAGTTGGACCTGCCAGATACAGGTGTATTTTTACTACAATCAATTGAAACATCTTGACTGCACACAGGTATCCAAAATTAGATCGCCATTTAACTAATCATGTGACTTCTAAATCCAATTGGCTGTACCAATGATGATTTGGTGTGTCATATTAAGGGGGGGGTGAATATTTATGCAATCAATTATTTTGTGCTTTATATTTGTAATTAATTTAGATCACTCTGTAGATTTCTGTTTTCACTTTGTTGCAAAAGTCCTTTTCTGTTGATCAGTGTAAAAAAAAGCCAAATTAAACCTATTGTGATTCAATATTGTAAAACAATAAAACATGAAAACTTCCAAAGGGGCTGAATTCTTTTTATAGATATTGTGGCAAGAAAAAAAGAAATATCTGCATTTATAAAGCTCCTTTCACATTCTTTCTTGATGTCCCAAAGCACTCTATTGTCATTGAAGGTCACTGTTGTAATACAGAAAATTAAACGGTTAATTTTTGTAAGAAAAGATCACAAGATGATAACTAGAGGCCATAGCACCAAAGAATTATTTCTCCAAAATGGGATTGATTATACCTATTTTAAGAGACAAATCAGGGCATTCAGCAAAGCAGTCCAGCTGTCAAGTTTCAGCCTAAAATCATGGTCAACTCAGAGAAGTACAACTTGAAGCCACAGCATTCCAACTCAGAGTAATTCATCTTGCTGAGAAGTCAAGACCATCACAACCACAGATTCGGCAGCACAGCAGATACGGCAATTGTGCTCGTGAACATGCACGTGTCAGCTAATCATCATTTAATTGTGATGGTATTTAACTCCATTCTTTTCATCGTAATGCTTGGCAAGACTTTAGCAAAGCACTGCAACGTTTTGTTGCCTGCTTGCCTTCGGACTTGCCTGAGAAATTAGACTTTTGAGTCAACTGACTCTGAAGACTAGCAGTATTCGTTTTATATTTAATTATTCCTTTCAGTCGCAGGTTTGGCTTTATTCTCCATTTGAGAGTTTTGGTGAATGGCTCTGTTTGGCCCTGTTTTCTTTTCCCTCATTCACCTTAAAGTCTGTGAACTATCGACCCATTTCAGGGTCTCTGGCTCCGCACTTGGGCCATATCTGAATGTAGTGGCAAAAACACAGCAGGCAAAAGCCAACCATAGAAACAGAAATAATACTTGTAGAACACATATATTTATCATCATTCTCATGTGAGGTTTTAATGAAATGAATCCAATTCAATGAAAGATGAAAACAGTATTTATTTTTAATTATTTTCGTTTGGTTTATGGCGTAGCTAGCACTTAATGCCCACCCTAATTTCCCTCAAAAAGGTGGTGGTGAGACACTTCCTTCAACTGGTGTGCACCCAACACAAACTTTTTCCCTCTTCAGTAGTTTTCTTAGCACAGACATTCTAATTTCACTACCTTCATCTCGTTCACATGAGAAAAGGGAAGTGAGATAATCTTCTAGCAATACATAATCGATTATCTGTAACATAAAGATCTGGATTAATGATAGATTGTGAATGGGACACAAGTGCATTATAGCTCTGCAGGTTACATTGAACTAACCCACACAAAAGTTGACTTGTTTTTGATTTGTTTTGTTTAGCTCTGTGCTTTGCTTATCGAGGAGGAGTACATGTCTTGTGTACTTCAGCAGGCCAGCAAACCGTGGGAGGACATACAATGTCATATGCCTGAACTTACAGCATGTTTACTTCCTGCGTAGTTTCGTTATCGGCCAACCATGATTCTGGCTTGTTTATCATCCAAGTGCATTGTTGGAGGAAGGGAAGGAACAGCAGGGTGGGGGAGTGGAATTAACTCTTTGGTGGACTGTTTAAAATGATCTGGTTAATTTAGCCAACCTGATATTCCAACTATCTATCATAATGAAATGTGTTGAAAGTTTGGTTGTGGCTAGAATTAACTCCTGCCTGAGCAGGGGCATGGATCTCATGTAGTTTGTCTACTGCTGCAATAAATCTACTGTGGATGCAATCAAACTGGCTCTCCAATGGGCTCTGGAGCACCGACAGATATCAGATTACAACTCAGCTTTCAACACCATCATTCCCTGAGAGATGATAAACTTGATCTACTGCACTGCCCTATGTAACTGGATCCTCAATTTTCCCATTGGAAGCCCACAGCCAGTGTGAACCAATGATACCTTCTCCATCCTGACAATCAACACAAGGATGCATGATTGGCCCACTACTCTACTCCCTCTACACTCGTGACCGTCTGGCCAAGCACAGCTCAATTGCCATCTATAAATTCACAAATTACACCGCTGTTATTGCTAACATCTCAGATGGCAATGAGACGTCGAACAGGAGTGAGATGGATCAGATGGTTGAGTGGTGTCACAACAACAACCTCACACTCAACGTCAGCAAGACCGAGAAATTCATTGTGGTTCCAAGAAGTGGGAGTTGGGAGAAGACACATCAGTCCTCATTGAAGGGTCAGCAATGGGAAGGGTGAGCAGCTTTAAGTCCGTGGGTGTTAACATTTCAGAAGACCTGTCCTAGGCCCAACACATTGATTCAATAACAAAGGAGGCACATCAGTTTGAGAAGATTTGGTATGTCGCTAAAGATTCGTACATATGTCTAAGCTCTGTAGGACAGAGAGCATTCTGATTGGTTGCATCATAGAGTGGTATGGAGACAGCAATACATAGGGTCACAAGAGACTGCAAAGCGTTGCAGACATAGCCAACTCCATCACAGACACAACACCCGCCACCATTGAGGACGTCTTCAAGACCTGGTACCTCAAGAAGATAGCATCCATCATTGGTAATCTTATATCTTTGGCCTGTACTTCTGCCTCAAAACATCAAACTTCACATCATATAAGACCTGATTTTGATGCTAATTAAAGAATGATGATTTTGGCCTGTGAAGGGACAGCAGGTCCTGTGTAATATGGGGAAAATAGAGAAACTGAAAGGTCCCTCTCATGAAGCTCTTTCCCATCTTTCCCCTGAGGAAATGTGAATATTCCCCTAAACTACCCTATTTCCTTCCAACGTGATCCCCGAACTCCATAATGAGTAGCCAAGACCTTTCAGATTTTATAAAGGTAGGCAGCTACTTTGCATGCACATTCAGAATGTCAGATCAGTGACAATTAAAATCACTAGTGCCTCGTAATATTGCAGGTGGGCACCTAGCTGACAGAAACTGCAATTTCCCACAGTAAGCACATTAGCATTAAAAAGGTCTAGATTATTTTGAGATAGCAGGTTCAATGCATAGAGACCAGGAGCATAAATATAGTTTACTGATCTTTTTCCTTGTCTCCATCTTATAAGATATGTGATCCATTGTTGAGTACACACTACAAGCCAAGTTTAGATGGATTTTCTCAACACACAACAAGAAATGAACACAAGATCTACTTGGTTTTATGACTCACCACCACACATCACCATACCTTCACTCAAGGAAACTTTTGAAAGTACTTTTAATTTCTCATCAGGGTAGTGACAACTTACCAATGTCTGAGACAGTCATTTCTGAATACTTAACCAAAGCCAAGATTAAGAGGCTCCAAAGCTGAAATTACAATCTACAACTTGTGCCTTTACTATCAATTTTGGTTTTGTTTTCTTCTCTTGTTTAATTAGCACTCTGCCTTAATAGTTCAAAGTTCAAAGTATATTAGCTATCAAAGTACACATATGTCACCATTCACCATATACTGATTCATTTTCTTGCAAGCAATTATAATAAATACAAGAAACACAATAGAATGAATGAAAGACTGCACAGAAAAGGACGAACAAACAACCAATGTGCAAAAGACAACAAACTGTGCAAATACAAAAAGAAAGAATAAATTATAACAATGGTAACAAATAAACAAGCAATAAATATTGAGTACCTGATACAAAGAGTCCTTGAAGCTGAGTCCATAGGATGTGAGAACATTTTAATGGTGGGCAAGTGAAGTTGATATCCCCTCTGGTTCAAGATCCTGATGGTTGAAGGGTAATAACAGTTCCTGAACCTGGTGTTGTGAGGCTCCTGTGCCTTCTTCCCGCCCCCAGCAGTGAGAACAGAGCATGACCTGGGTGGAGGGGGTCCCTGATGATGGATGCTGCTTTCCTGCAGCAGTGCTCTGTATAGATGTACTCACTGGTGGGGGAGGGTCTTCATCCATGATGGACTAGGCAAAATGATTACAGTAAAAAAATTGATTACCATTTGTGCTGTATTTTAGTATATTTTAAGCAGGTTTATACCCTTGATATGGATTTGTATGTAGGAATCATCTTTACATGTCCTTTAGAGCAAACTGAAGTTCTCCCTTTAAACAATCAATTTTAAGTGTATCCTCAAGGGCAGTGGAGATTCCTGTTGATGGTGTCAAGTCTTGAAATCAGCCTTCTAAATGCGACCATTCATAACAGAACCATTTTATATTGCTTTGCCCAAATTAATTCTATCTTCTTTAGCCCAGCATTAATGAGGTGATAAAAATGGTGGTCAGTATCATTGATAGTGAGGTGGCCATGGCATCTACATATTATGAGGGTCCTTTAAGAATGTACTTAGAATCCTAGGATCTCAGATCAGCATGGGTCACAAGTTGCCCTTGGTGTGCAGCAGCAAAGGTGCTGTTTCCTCACCATGCTGATCAATTAAAAAAAAGGCAAAAAATCACCCTAAGCTTCACCCAATATGCTTGACCTTTGAGAAAACTTAGCACAGCATATGCAAAATGTTATCAGACGTGAGTGTGAATACTGAAAAATGCACAGGATTCGCTCAAAATAAACATGACTAAATTAAAACCACCATTTCTTTTACGAATGCTGAAAACATCTGCATGTTTCCCTTTGAGATTTGACAGTAAAGCCTTAGTTTCTCTCGGCTGACCTCCCAACATTACTCACCACTGCTGCCCATTTCCCCAGCCTGTCCCCAAAACTTTAAATTTGAAGGGAATGAAATGTTGTGCTTATTCAGTGACTCTGAACTGCTGTCAATGATTCCCTTTCTATTTGCAGTGAAGATTCAGGTGCTTTTCTATAATGAGTATACTGTTTACTGAACTTTAATGACCTTTCCTGGAATAAGCCCTGCTTCCCAGAAGTTCCAGTAATACTGCTCCAATTGTACATAGCGTAGCATGATACAGCACTCTCTGTGACAGTCTTCCTCTTACGCAGGGCCACAGAGCTGCCAGCCAGCAAGCAAAATGGACACAATGAAGCAACCGGCCTAATGTGGAAGAACAGGAAGTCAGCAACTGAGTGAAACGTGTTGCAATCATCAGAAGCAAAACTGCTGTAATCTGAGTGGAAGAATTAAGCAGAAGTTGACTTCAGTTTCATCATTTTCTACAAAAATATTTTAAATTAGGCTTCTGAACTCCCTGCCTACATCGTATTCGAAGTGTCACTGGTTAATCTGTTCCATACCTTACAATATTTAATATTAATGCACCTTAGTTTATTTATGAGTGATTCATCTGTAGATTTTATCCTTGCCTTCATCGTGTGTTATGTCTACTATTAAGCTTTGCACCCTGGTTCGGAGAAACATTGTCTCATTTCTATATACATTATATGGTTATATATGTTATATACATATATATAGTTAAATGACAATAAACTTGACTTGGCTGACTTAAAGTTGGCATACTTTTCAAAGGAAACTATATATGAAGGCTTACTGGGTTAGCTCTGTGTCATTGAGAAAGCCTATAATTTAGCATTCTCTATGTGTTTTTTGAAAATAAAGGGTGCAAAGATTATTAGCTGTTTGCTATTTTAAGTGAAGAGACTGGACCCTATATAACATCCCTCCTTTTCAACACATCAGCGATCTCCATCAAGCAAACATATACTTACTCTCTTAATCGAGTGAGGCAGCTAGGATGTCAGTACTATTTTTATCCAAGCTGATTTTGATTGTTCTTTGTGAATTGTGACATTTTGGTTGCACTGCTAAGTATTTTTAGCAACTTTGTGAATAAAGTACATATTTTGAAATAATATCCCTGCGTGGAAATCAGATTTCTTCTATTTTCAGAGTTTAGAGACATTCTTGCATTTAGCATTCATGCAAAATTGAGCCCAATTATGAAAAAAATTGAAAACTAAATCCAAAAGATATTTGAAATGTGATTGCTTTGCAGGAAATTGAAATAAGACAATGAATTAATCCATTGTTGCAACCCAAGTGAATCATGCTGCTTTTTCCATTAATGTCACATTGTGCACCTTTACGGTGCCTTGGCTTAAAATGAGTGTCAGTTGGTGTTTTATGAGGGGTTTATCATTGCTGAACCATTGCGGGCTTCATTAGTTTGAAATGCTATGTTATCACTGCAGCCAACATAATCAATGATCCCATTCACCACAGATATTCTTTTTTCTCCTCTCTCCCATTGGGGAGGTTCCTAAGGTTGCCATAGCTGGGGTGGTAGTGGGGATAAGCTCCCGCTACCTGTAAAGTGCACCAAATGGCGTGAGTCTCTAACAGCCTCTGACAACCAAGTCCAACCTTTGGCATTCACATGTGGCTTAGCTACTAGGCCTGGTGGAACTGTTTCTACCGACAAGAGAAGAGGCAAAGGTGTACCTTTGTTGTGTATTTAATATTTCAGTTATCATCATCATGGCTTGGCTTCACAAACAAAGACTTAGGAAGGGGGTTGCACACGTCTTCTGCAGGCTTGCTGGTGGCTGACGAGGCCAATACGGGACAGGCAGGCCCGGCTACAGCAGCTGCAAGGAAAATTCTGTTCTGGGTTTAGTGCTGCTGTGTCTTCTTCCTTCTCCTTTTGTCCTCAATGCCAGCCCTGTGTGCATTCTTGGAGGAGGAGACAGACCTCGCGATCAGAGGCTAGACTGGACGACTGGCGATGGTCAATGTGACAGGCACCAAGGGATTTCTTCAGAGAGTCCTTGTACCTCTTCTTCAGTGCCCCTCTGTCACAGTGGCCAGTGGAGAGTTTGCCATACAGCACAACCTTGGGCAGGCGAAGATCCTCCATCCTGGAGACGTGCCCTGCCCAGCACAGCCGATGGTGCAGAGGCAGCGCTTGTGGAAACGCTCAAGGAGTCGTAGGTGGTGACGGTAGGTGATCCACGACTCAGAGCCGTACAGGAGCGTGGTCTGTATAATGGCTCTGTACACGCCGATCTTTGTGCCTTTCTTCAAATGCTTGTTGTTCCAGACTCTTTTGTACAGCCTGCCGAATGCGCTGTTTGCCTTTGCCAGTCTGTTGTCAATCTCTTTGTCGATCTTGGCATCTGACGAGATGGTGCACCCCAGGTAGCTGAACTGGTGGACCATCTTCAGCTCTACCTCACCGATGTGCAGATTCCTGAGGTGTGGGCTGATGGGGAGCTTCTGTCTTCTTCAAGCTGACTTCTGGTCCGAAGAGCTCGGCAGCCTCTGCGAAGCAGGATGTTATACTCTGCAATGCTGTCTCTGTGTGGGCAATGAGGGCAGCATCGTCGGCGAAGAGTAGCTCTCGGATGAGTTGCTCCAATGTCTTGGTGTGGGACTGTAATCACCTCAGGATGAACAGGCTGCCATCAGTGAGGTATCGGATGTAGACACCGTCCTCGTCATCAAGGTCTTCTGTGGCCCTTTCATGCTGAAGAAGATAGTGAATAGAGTCGGTGGGAGGACGCATCCTTGCTTTAATCCATTGCCTGTTGGGAAGGGTTCTGGAAGGTCGTTGTTGTGTGTGACTTGGCCACCCTGATCTTCATGTAGCTGGACGACTGCATCCCAGCCGTTCCATGATTTGCCGCAGACCTACCCTGCTCATAGTGTCGAACGCTTTGGTAAGATCGACAAACGTCACGTACAATCCTTTGTTCTGTTCCCTACATTTCTCTTGGAGCTGCCTGAGAACAAATACCATGTCGGTGGTGCTCCTGTTGGCTCTGAAGACACACTGGGTCTCTGGGAGGTGCTCTTCTGCATATGATGGGCTCCAATCTGATCAGGAGTACTCTTGCGAGGATTCTTCCTGCAATAAAGAGCAGAGTTATCCCCCGATAGTTGGAGCAGTTGGACTTTTCTCCCTTGTTCTTATACAGGATAAAGATGACTGCATCACAGAACTCATGGAGTTTGATGTGTAACGCTGTGCCCCCATGCTTCCAAATCTCAGGTGGGATTCCATCAACTCCCGCTGCCTTGCCACTTTTCAGCTGCTCTATGGCCTTGACTGTCTCCCCTAGGGTTGGAATCTTGTCCAGTTCTGTTTTCTCTGGCTGTTGTGGGATGCAATGAATTGCTGAGACTTGGACCATGTGGTTGGCGCTGAAGAGAGTCTGGAAATGTTCTGACCACCGGTTCAGGATGGACGCCTTGTCTGTGAAGAGTGCCTGACCATCTGCACTGCGCAAGGGATTCTGGACTTGGTGTGAAGGGCCGTACACTGCTCTCAATGCTTCATAAAACCCTCTGTAGTCACCAGTGTCTGCGCAAAGCTGAGTTCCCTTTCTGAGGTTGGTCCACCACACGTTCTGAATCTCTCGAAACTTGAGCTAGAGGTTACTGCATACAAGGCGGAAGGCTACTTTCTTATCAGGACGAGACGGCTGAGCAAGGTGCTCCTGGTGGGCGGATCTCTTCTTTGCCAGCAGTTCTTGGATATCCTGGTTGTTTTCATCGAACCAGTCCTTGTTCTTCTTTGTGGAAAATCCTAGGACTTCTTCAGAGGTTTGCAGGATGGTGGTTTTTAGCTGTTCCCAAAGCACTTCTGGAGAGGAGTCTGTAGGGAAACTGGGATCCTGAAGCCCCGACTGAAGGTTCGTCTGAAAGTCAGCTTTCACTTCAGCTGGCTGGAGGTTGCCAGCCTGAAACTTCTCCCTTGGAGCACCTCCTCTCTTTGGCTTGGAGACTGAGTTTGCAGCAGACAAGATGATAGTCCATACGACACTCTGCGCTGGGCATCACTCGGGTGAGTAAGACGTCCCAAGGGTCCCTCTGGCACACCAAGTCGTAGTCTATGAGGTGCCAATGCTTGGACCGAGGATGCATCCAGGTTGTCTTCAGACTGTCTTTCTGCCAGAAAATGGTGTTAATGATGGTGAGTTGCTGCACCATGCAAAACTCTAACAGAAGGCGCCCCAAGGATGAAGACCTTGTCATCTGCAGGGGCGTTCCATATGAGGTTGCGCAGATCAGTGTAAAACTTGTCCTTTTCTGCAGGATCCGCTTGAAGAGTGGGGGCGTACATACTGAAGAGTGTGGAATGCTGCTTGGTTCGAAGTGGGAGGCCCATGGAGATGATGCGGTCGGAGTGACCTGTTGGCAATTTTTCAAGTTTGGGGGCAATGGAGTTCCTGACCATAAAGCCAACGCCAGAAAGGTGTCTCTCAGTCTCTGGCTTGCCCGACCAGTAGAGGGTGTAGCCAGCGCCATGTTCTTGAATGTTGCCTTCCTCTGGGAAGTGGACTTCATCGAGAGCAGCCATGTGGACAATCAGTCTTGAAAGTTCATGCGCAACTAGAACGGAGTGTCGTTCTGGGCGACCACTGTCTACTGTATCGAGCATGGTTCTGATGTTCCAGCATGCGAGCTTTAGTCCTTGCACTCCTTGCGAGGCAGGTGTGCAACTTTTCTTTTTTGTTGTTGTTCGACCGCATTTGAGGATGCCCGTTGACCACGGCTAGCCAACTGAGGGAAATGGAAACAAGCTTTGGTTAGGCCACCTTTTCTAGGCCCCTCTCCATGTGGAGCAAGCAGTGCTGTCCCTAGAGAAGGCTGCTTGGTCGCTCAGGGTGCTGCTGAATGATATCTTCGTCTCCGGGGTCAACATCAGACAACCCACACACCTGAACCACCTGCATGCAGGATCGGAACTGCGGCTTCTAGTGTCATCTTCCACCTGCCATTTTCGCCCCTTTCCCATCACTGCAGGGCTTGATGAATGGTCAGGGAGGATGGTCGTAGATGTGGGCATGTCCTTCGGCCTGCGCAATGGTACTTTAGGTGGAGTGCAGTGTGCGCGGTATTGGGCCACCCGTTACACCCAGGGTTCATCTGCCATAGCCTAGCAAGCTGGGACAGTGACAGCGAGGTCCTCGGGTCGTAGGATTTATGTCAGAGTGTCCTTCTCCTAGGTGGATGGCCTGACAAGGCTAACGAGCCCCACTTGCCTGGGTTTGGATTCAGAGTTGTTCTTCTCTTAGGCTGGCTGCCAACCAAGGCTAACGAGCCCAGCCAACCCAATATTTCAGTAACATATGAGTAATTTGGTAAATATATTGCTTGAGTAAGCATTCTTAATTTATTTAAATAATTCATTACGGGTTACATGTAAAAATACGTGAATTCCATACATCGTGACTTTGTAAAACACCAGTGGGACCTCACTTGGAGTATTGTGAGCAGTTTTGCGCCCCTTATCTTAGAAAGGATGTGCTGAAATTGGAATGGGTTCAAAGGAAGTTCATGAGAATGATTCCAGGATTGAATGGCTTGTCATATGTAGAGCGTTTGGAATTCAGAAGAATAAGAGTGACCTCATTGAAACCTATCGAAAAGTGAAAGGCCTTGATAGAGTGGATGTGGGGAGGGTGTTTCCTACCATGGGAGAATCTAAGACCAGGGGATATTGCCTCAGGATAGTGGGATGTCATTTTAGAATGGAGATGAGGAAGAATTTCTTTAGCCAGAGAGTGGTGAATCTATGGAATTCTTTGCCACAGGCAGCTGTGGAGCTCAAGTCTTTATGCTTATTTAAGACAAAGGTTGATAGATTCTTGATTGGTCAGGGCATGAAGGGTTAAGGGGAGAAGGCAGGAGTTTGGGGCTGAGAGGAAAATTGGATCAGCCATGATGAAATGGTGGAGCAGGCTTGATGGGCCAAATGGCCTAATTCTGCTCCTATATCTTATGGTCTTATGACACTACAAAGTGATAACTGCACATCTTACTAAAATAAAAATGAAACCAAAACACATTCTCCACGTATTTTTAAAATGAACCAGAGATGACTACCTATCAGACAGTGAAATGTTTGAGTTTAAAAAAAATCAGCACAGCATGTGTCTCTTTGCAAGGAAACGAGAGAAGTGGTCGAGTTAATAAAATAGTTGGGAAATGGACAAATTCATGTGTTCATAAACAGTGATATACATGTAATATTGGATCATTTTTCTCAATAAACTAATCAACAAGAATAATGTTTTTGTGTTATTTATTTAATTGGGTTCTCTTTATCTAGTTTTGGAACTTACATGACAATCTGATTAAATTTGAGGTCATATTTATGCAGAAATAGAGAAAATTCCACAGGGTTCACAAACTTTCTAGCACCAATGTATATTCTAGTCCTATTTAACTTCCCAAAATGTATTACTTCACAATTATCAGCGTTAAATTTCACTTGCCAGTGCTTTGCTAAACTTTGTAACTGCTGCATATACTGCTGTAGATTAAAACAAACTTCCCTGCTACTCACAACAACACCAATTATTATGGCAACTTAAGAATCAACTTGCCTATGTTCAGGGTTGTTGCCTCCATGGAGTTCAAGATTTCATTGGCTCTTCTGAGCAGATGCATCAAACCTTTATTCCTCCATTAGGGAGGAAGAGTGATTGTCATAAACTGTTAGAGGTAGTATTTACTAACTCCAACAAGAACAAATCTTCAAATTGATTTAATTGGTCGACATCAGGCCCCAGAAAAGGATCAAGGGAAGTTTTAGTTGGGCTATTTTGCCACTTAGATCACTAAGCATGATTATAGCCAGATTTTGTACTCAGTAGTTGCCCACAAAATCTCTTGGTAAATGGGTTATTGTTGTCACATGTACTGAGGATTTTCATGCCATTCAGACAAATGATTTCAAAAAATTGTACAATGAGGTAGCACAAAAGAAAGTTCAGAATGCAGAATATAGTGTTTATAGTTACAGAGAAAATGTAGTGTAGGCAGATCATAGGGTACAAGCACATAATAAGATTTCCATGGTAGTTCACACAGAGTCTGTAGAGAAGATGCTGGTTCTTATGATGTGCTGAGTTGTATACATGACTCTCTGCAATTTCTTGCAGTCTGGGACAAAACGCTTCTACACTACAGCTCCTGGCACCAACATAATTCAAATCAAGTCAAGTCAAGTCACATTTTATTGTCATTTCGACCATAACTGCTGGTACAGTACACAGTAAAAACGAGACGTTTTTCAGGACTATGGTGCTACATGAAACAATACAAAAACTACACTGAACTACGTAAAACAACACAAAAACTACACTAGACTACAGACCTATCCAGGACTGCATAAAGTGCACAAAACAGTGCAGGCATTGCAATAAATAATAAACAAGACAATAGGCACAGGAGAGGGCAGTAGGTTGGTGTCAGTCCAGGCTTTGGGTATTGAGGAGTCTGATAGCTTGGGGGAAGAAACTGTTACATAGTCTGGTCGTGAAAGCCCGAACGCTTCAGTGCCTTTTGCCAGATGGCAGGAGGGAGAAGAGTTTGTATGAGGGGTGCGTGGGGTCCTTCATAATGCTGTTCACTTTATGGATGCAGCGTGTGGTGTAAATGTCTGTAATGGCGGGAAGAGAAACCCCGATGATCTTCTCAGCTGACCTCACTATCCGCTGCAGGGTCTTGCGATCTGAGATGGTGAAATTTCCGAACCAGGCAGTGATGCAGCTGCTCAGGATGCTCTCAATACAACCTCTGTAGAATGTGGTGAGGATGGGGGAGTGGGAAATGGACTTTTCTCAGCCTTCGCAGAAAGTAGAGATGCTGCTGAGCTTTCTTTGCTATGGAGCTGACAAACAATCAGTTGGCATGGGGGTGATAAATTGGAAATATAGGTACATTAGTTTATTACTGTCGCTTGTACAAGGGTACAGATAAAATCTTTGTTTTGCACGCCACCCACAGAATTCATTTCATTACAACAGTGCAATATGGTGGTACAAGATAAAACAACACCAGAATGCAGAATAAAGTATTACAGATTACAGAAGAAGTGCAGTGCAGGCAGATAATAAGGTGCAAGGCCATAACGAGGTAGCTTGTGAGGTCAAGAAGCTGTCCTTCAGCCTGGTGTTACAATATATGCTTTCAGGTTTTTATCCCTGCTATGTTTTGTAACCCCAAAACATAACACTACTTGCAAGAAAAAGACACGAGCCCAGGAGAAAGGGTCATAGTTTCATTTTTACTTTAGTGAGACAGGCACCTTTCACACGGTCACATCATAACATATGCAGTTCACATATTTTTACATATAACTCATAATAAATTAATTAAACAAATAAAGAATGCTAAGTAGTATTTTGAATAACAGAGTCCAAATATATAGTTCCCCGAAAGTGACACAATCATTGAGATGGGATGGTGAAGGAGGAATATTGCATGCTTTTCGTGTTGCAAATTTACAAAACATTGATAAAGCCATAGCTCGGTACATAGCTGAAATATTGTGTGCAGTTCTGGTGACACGTTATAGGAAGGATGTGATTGTCCTGGAGAAAGTTACAAGGATGTTTACTGAATTGGAGAACTTTATAGTTAGAGTGGGGTTGTTTACCCGAAGCATAGGAGACAGATGGATAAGCAGATAGAAATATTTAAGATTATGTAGGGGTAGATAGTCAAAATTATTTTCCATTGTGGTGGTATAAAAACAAGAAGGCATAAAATTAAGGTGGAGAGAGACCTGATGTGAATCAGAGACTGTTTTATTTTTGGAGTGCATTGCTAGATCAGATGCTGAAATCAGCTACAGTGGCTTTGATTAAATGGTATTTAGAGAGATACTTAAATAAGTAAGACATGGACAGATAATGTCCGAATGCAGGTAAATGAGATTAGTGTGTGTGGGGGTGGGTGGGGGGGGGGGCGGATGGACAAAATCACAGTGAGCCAAAGGGCCAGTTTTTGTATGACTACTTGAAATGTCAAATATATCAGTGATACAGCCTTAGAGAGCCTGAAACTGAAAAATAACATAAGCCTCATCAGTCTGAAACTGTCTAATGTAAACAGTGCTGCAAACAGTTAAAGTTATGTTTATGGGAGATAGATTAACAGACAGGATGCCTTTTTGGCTTTTAAGATCTGGATTTGAATTATGTCCAGACAGATGGTTGTCAAGTTTGTCATATGATAAATGTTTGGTCAGTAACTGAACCCAACTAAACCTTATTGGATACATGCTCTCAGCAAAAAAATCTATCTAGAAAATCAGAACTAATTCATAATTTCAATCAGATGAACCACGAGCATGGTTGGTGTGAGAGATGGAAACATCAAATTATAAACGATCAAAGAAAACTAAAGCTGCACAGCTTCTGAAAAGATTTCTAGTCTGAACTAACTAGAGAACTGATTCGATACTCATGCATGCAATCATAACTCTTCCAGGCATTCTCAACAAACAGCATCAATCAAACAGAATTGGGTTGTCAAGATGCATAACACAACACAGAATGAAGTTGTTGTGTAGATTTACTTGATAAATTTCCAAAATAGGGTTTGGCTCTTGAAAGTGTATTATAAATTAAAATCTATTAGCATTGTTTTCTCTCTGTACATGCTCCCTGCTCTTGCTGTTACACATATCTTGAAAAAAAAATTAAAAAACTGCCAGAGCAGAAAATCCAAAATTTAAAACAGAAAAACTGGACAAACTTGGCAGATCAGGCTGTATCGGTGGAAAGAGAACAATTAATAGTTCAGCTCAAAGATCTTCATCAGAACTGAGCAAAATAGGCAGCAATAATATAGCCATTAAGTACCTCATCTCCTCTGTTACCCTAGCTAACCTGGTCTCATGAGTCATTGAGTTTTAGAGCATAAAGATAGGATATTCATCCCACTGTGTCTGTGCTAAACAGTGCGAATCTGACTAGGTTCATCCCATTTTCCAGCACTTGGCCTGTAGTCTTCAATGCTTAGGTGATTGTAATTCTCATCTTGGTGCCTCTTAAGTGTCACTAGTGACTGTTTTCATCACTGTCCCATCAGTGCATTCCAGATACTCACCACTCTTTGGATTTTAAAAGAGTTCCTATCAGATCCTCTCCATATCTCTTACACCTTACCTTAAATCTGTCTTCTAGTTTTATCCACTTCCCATAATGAAAACATTTACTGTTCTTTATTCTATCTATATCCCTCATAACTTTATTTATCTCCATCATAGCCTCTCTTAACATCTTCACAACAGGGAAAACAGGAACATTCTCACCTTATAACTAAAATGTGTCATTCCATACAACATCCTGGTGAATATCCTCTTCACTTCTCCAGTAATATCACATCCTTCCAGTAGTGTGGTGACCAATACTTCAGCTGAGGGCCAACTAATGTTTTATAACATTGGCACGCAGACTCCCTGCCCTTATACTCAATACCCTTGAATAATGAAGGTCAGTCGTCAAACTTTTTTAGCATGATGAAAGGTCTTCAACCTGAAACATCAACCATTTCTCTTTCCACATAATGCTGCTAGACATGCTGAGTTTTTCCAACACTTTTCTTGAAAAACAGGATTTGCTATTGATTATAGAACACAGTCAAGTGATCTGCCTGGATTAGTCCAGGATTCAGGTGGTCAATTCAAAATTGCAAAGAGATAACAAACTTCAAATCCGCTATTTATATTTCTCTTTCCTTAGGTCTCAGAGTGAGTGACTGCCGTCTGTTACTGTAGAAGGTTTCACATTCTACACTACCATTAAATAATAAACTTCACTGAACTTTAACCACATCCTGAATGCTCAGACTTTGTTCAGACCTCCAGAACATAGTGATATAATTATGCCCGAAATCAATATGATGGTTCACTGGTGCAAATGTGCACACAAGCTGGTGAACAAAATACCTACAGGTTTACCATTGCCTGCAAATGAAATGAACCACATCATGTGAACATGGCTCTGATGAACACACACTGGATCATCTTAAACAAATCAACAGCTGCAACTTCCATTCACATAGCACTTTCAACTTCCCAAAGCACAGCACAGAAACGTAATTAAACAAAGATCACCACACTATCCTCCATAAACCCCTGACAAACAAATCCTCAGCAAAATAACCAAGTGAAGAATTTCTAGTCTTTTTCACAACTTTTGAAACAGTGGGCTACAATTCCATATTTATAATCTAAGGTTATACGAATGCACTAAATAGAAATGTAATATATCGTAAATATGTGTCTAGAAATTGGACAGTGGTTTTAGAGGCAACAATGCTACTGGGAAATCAACAAGCTCAGGAGGCCTCAGGCTCCAGTGAAGAGACAGCAGAGGAAATCAGATAAATTAGTTCTATGTTCTAAGTTCTAAATAGTATGTATCAATAAGAGCTCAGCATTTAATTCCTACCCCCTCAAAATTAATCAGTAAACTCCAAGACCTGGGCCTCAATACCCCCTTGTGCAATTGGATCCTGGATTTCCTCACTTGTAGACCCCAGTGAGTTTGGATTGGCAAAAGCATCTCCTCACAATCTCCATTAGCACAGGAGCACCACAAGGATGTGTACTTTGGCCCTTGCTCTACTTGTTTTACACCTATTACTGTGTGGCTAGGTACAGGTCCAATACCATATTCAAGTTTGCTGATGACACCACTGTTGTGGGCTGTATCAAAGGTGGTGATGAATCAGCATACAGGAGAGAAATTGCAAATTTGGCTGAGTGGTGTAATAACAACAACCTCTCACTCAATGTCAATAAGACCAAGGAACTGATTGTAGAGTTCAGGAGAGGGAAACCAGAGCCAGTAATCATCTGAGGATCAGAGGTGGAGAGGGTCAGTAACTTTAAAGTTACTGACGCTCTCCACCTAGAATGTCACTATCTCAGAGGGCTGTCCTGGACCCATCATATAAACATAATTGCAAAGAAAGCATGACAGCACCTGTTCTTCCTTAGGATTCCGTGGAGATTTGGCAAGTCATCAAAAACCTTGGCAAACTTCTACAGATGTGCGGTGGAAAGTGTGCTGAATGGCTACGTAACAGCCTGCTATGGGAATACTAAATCTAATCAGCAGAAAATCCTACAAAGGTAGTGGATTCAGACCAGTACAACACGGCAATACTATCTCAGCAATTGAGCACATCTACATGAAACGTTGCCATGGAAAAGCAGTATCCATTATCAAAGATCCTCACCACTCAGGCTATGCTCTTTCCTCATTACCGCCATCAGTCATCAGTTAGAAGGTACAAGAGCCTCAGGATTTGCACCACCAGATTCAAGAACAGTTACTACCCCTCAGCCATCAGGCTCTTGAACAAAGTGGATAACTACACTTATTCTGTTTCTGTTGTTCCCACATCAATGGTCTCACTCTAAGGACCTTTTATCTTGTTATTTCATGCTGGCTATTTATTGCTATTTATTTATATTTGCATTTTCACAGTTTGTTGTTTATTGATCCTGTTTACAGTTATTGTTATATAGATTTGTTAAGTATACCTGCAGGAAAAAGAATTTTATTGTTCTACGTGGTGACATGTACGTAATCTGATAATAAATTGTATTTTGAACTTTGAGGATTTAGGTCCGGGATAAGTCTCGAGCATCAGGATAATCAATGGACAAAGGGGCTGGGGTGAGGGCTAGCTGCACAGGAACCTGGAGGCGGGGAGTGGAGATGGTTGCTGGGATCAGTAGTCCACGTGAATCAGTTGTCAGGAGGAGTCATCGATGTGACAGGAGGCCATCAGGAAATGTGAAATTTATAGGCTGGGTTATCATTTGACACAATCAACAGTCACAGGGTGTGACAGGTAGTGAGAAGCCAGGTTCAGCTGATGAATTGGTTGAATTGGTGAAGGGGGTAAGTATGGCAAGATGAGGATCATCATGTGAAGTAGTTGATTAAAAAGGCCGCCACATATCTGCGTAATATATTAAGTCCATAGGGACAGACAGACAAGAACCAAATCCCTTTAAGTCACCCCAGGAGCAGGCCAGGATTCAGGTGTGGCTCACAGACAGCTTTTTCACTAAAATTAGATCAAAGAGCACACAGATTTTATAACGGGAACATTTTATTTCTTTCTTATTTTACGTTTGTACAATAGTTCCAAAGAACATATCATAAGTTTCAAAATTTCTGAGCAACCCAAGATTTGAAAATTATATCTGTGCCAAAAAGCATGCCAATGTTTGAACACAGACCAAGTTTCAAGCACAGAGCGGAACAGCAGCAAGGTGGCTAGTGCAGGGCTCTTACAGCTCGCAGCGTCGGAGTCCGGGGTTCAATTCCCACACCGCCTGTAAGGGGTTTGTTCATTCTGCTCAAGAGAACCTGGGTTTCCTCCAGGTGCTCCAGTTTCCTCCCACATTCCAAAGGTGTACCAGTTAGTAGGTGAACTGGTCATTGTAAATTGTCCTGTGATTAAGCTAGGGTGCGTTGTTGGCCAGTGTGAGTCGCTGGATCGGAAAGGCCTGTTCCACGCTGTATCAGTAAATAAAATAAATCAATAAATCCCCAACCTGTTTCATAACAAAACTACAACAGTGGGATAGAATGGGCTGGGATCTCACAGTACCATTCTCTATTAACTACGTCAATTCTAAGTTAAAAAATTAAATTGTATAGGGGATATAAATATAATAATTTAGGGTCGAACAATATAATTAAAATGATAACTTATACTGTTAATGAATGTTCTAGTAAATGTAAATTCTTAATAACCCAATATAAAGTATGCCTGTCAATAAAAAGTAAAATTCCTTATCTAAACTGAAGATTAAATTTAATTCAATGTTGTCCAAGTGATAGTGGGTCTGTACCACAGGAATAGTCTTGTACCTTCTTTTTCATCTCTGTTCACTTTTGAGTTGCTTTCTTAAGAGCTATGCTCTGTGATTCAATCAGTCAGTTAATGAATACATGATATTTGCTTTATAATCATTACCTTTCCACTTTGCAGTCTCTTTCATAGAACCCAGTCAAAAGCTTATAGCATCCAGGCAAACTCCATTACCGATTTTCTTGAAACCAAGTTATATGCTCAAATTATATAACTTGGTTTCAAGAAAGGTATATTTGTCAAGCAAGATCATCCATATTTTAGGCTAATGTTGCATTGCTATTCTTTCTTTTTGGCTATATTTATCGCTATATGTACAGGTATCTGATGCTCAGAAATGGTGCATGAATACAAAATTCCTCCAACTCATAAGCTTCTCCTCACCAGCAGCCCCTTGACTAGGCTCTGACATTGGACTCCACATAAAGTACAAAATTGCTGCAGTTTTCCATTGTTTACACTTGTTGAATTGGATTGCTGTACTTCTCCTAAATTTAACCCGGTATTAGAACATATCTGCTCATTTGAATGGCGAAGATCGAGGTAAGTATGGGCTAACTCTAGGAAATGAACTGCTTTCACTTTTATAAATGCCTATAAGTTGATTTTCAAAATCAGATTCAGATTTAATATCAACAGGATATGTTGCGAAACTTGTTGTTTTACGGCAGCAGTACATTACAATACATAATAATAAATACTATAAATTACAATAAGAAATATATATTATAAAGAAAATTAAATTAAATTTGTAGTGCAAAAGCCGGCTGTGGCGTAGTGGCATCAGCGTCGTACTTCAGATCGAAGGTTCCCGAGTTCGAATCCAGCTGGCTCCCTTGCACGCTTTCCATCCATGCTGGGTTGAGCATCGAGCTAGCATCTCGACCTCATAAAAATAAGAAAGCCTGCTAAAAATATGCTATCATATTGGCATCTCGATGACTCCACTTGGAGTTAAAGGCTTTCTTCTTCTTCATGTAGTGCAAAAACAGAGGAAAAATTACTGAGTAAGTGTTCATGGGTTCATTGTTCTTTCAGAAATCTAATGGCAGAGGGGGAGAAACTGTCGCTGAACATTGAGTGTGTGTCTTCAGGCTCTGTAACTCCTGCCTGATAGTAGCAATGAGAAGAGGGTATGTCCTGAATGATGAGGGTTTTTAATGATGGATGTCACCTTTTTGAGGCATCTCCTTTTGAAGATGTCCTGGATGCTGGGGAGGCTAGTGCCCATGATGGAGCTGGCTGAGTTTACAACTTTCTGCAGATTTTCCTGATCCTGTCCAGTGCCTCACCCTCCCATGCCAGATGGTGATGCGACCAATTAGAATGCTGTCTACAGTACATCTGTATAAATTTGTGCGTGTCTAGTGACATACTAATTCTCTTCAAGCTCCTAATGAAATATAGCTGCTGTCATACCTTCTTTGTAATTGCATCAATATGCTGGGCCCTGGATAGACCTTCAGAGATGTTGACACCCAGGAACTTAAAACTGCTCGCACTTTTCGCTAACCCATGATGAGGACTGATGTGTGTTCCCTCAACTTCCCCTTCCTGAAGTCTACAATCAATCCTCAAGGATGCATGCTTCCTTGAGGTGCGCCAGTATATATTGAGAGCGAGGAGGAGATGTTACTTCCAATCCGTACAGAACCAGTGAGGAAGGATCCAGTTGCAGAGGGAGGTACAGAGGCTCAGGTTTTTGAGTGGGGCGATGATGGTGTTGTTCAGAAGTTAGAAAACTTGCAATGGTAACCATACCTCCATAGTATCATAATGAATGGCATCAAAAGTACACAAGACTGAAAAGAAAAAAATACTAAAAGTTGAAGGAGATGGGAGAATCCAATTCTGATGATCATATGTCAGAATATAGAAATTAGTAATATTATGCAAGCTCATTCAAATGCAGAGATGTCTATCACTTGGGTATTCTTAGCTCAGAGACAGCCTATATTTATGTTAACTTCTTATGTGGGCATTGCTGGCAACCTCAGTGTTTATTGACCCAAATGAAGAACATAGTTAAGTTCTGGTGTGTCACGTGTTAAATATACTCCGTATATGATGGTAATTTTCCTTCCCTAGATGGCATTGTGAATCACATGGCTTTTTACAGCTGGTACACACATCATTAGTTACACAGATCTAATTATTTGAATTTAAATTCAACTCTTGTATTTGTGAGGTTCAAACTTGAGTTTAATTTGATACTAATTTGTATGTGATGGTCCCTTTAAAGAGCACAGTGGTGAAGGGAGGAGACTGGACGACTGCCTGGTGGGAATATGAGTAGAGGTAGAGGATGAGAGGAGGATGTAAGAAGTCCTGGCAGTTGGTTATTGCATGTTCAAGCATGTAAGCTTAAGAGCTGCTTTGCTAGGGGCTTTAAAAAAGTGTGGATGACAACTTAATATTGCATATACATTAACGTCATAGTCTGCTGTTCTGGATACTTTCAGTGACTCTTAATTATATCTCGTCTAACGTCTTAACTAAAGTAACAAACAGAATATACATATGACTCTTAATTGATAGCATCCTATGCATCAGAAGTTTTCATACAATGGTAAACCTTAAGAAATCCTAGAGCAATTGTAACTCAAAAAATCTGAGCCTAATTTTTCATTGCAATTTCATGTTCTTACATAAAGGAATTCTGACCTTGTATTTATACAGAAGGTTCCATGGAATTACAGAGAACTGCAGAAATGATGATTTGTATTTAGTCTTCGTTTCCTTTGTGCCAAAATCTGTCATTTGCACCTGCGACTTCTATGAGGTATGGAGGATTCCCTCAGTTGTCAGAAGCCACCTACACATAACTGACATTTGATTGAGTCTGGTTTTGTGTAATTTGGGTCATATTTGTCTCAAAACGACATCTGACAGCTGAAATCAGATATCTTGATTTTCTCTGTAAAAGGAAGAAAACCATTTACAAGAAGCCACTGCCTTGAAGTCAACATTTAGGGGCAAAAATAAAATAGATTTGCTATTATACCATATGTCTACCCTTTATATCTTCACAAATACATTGTTGAAGATGCACATTAAAATCCAAGCATCATAGCTACAGAAATTAAGTTCAATTAAATAAATCTAGATTTATTTTCAAATAAAGCACTTACGCTAAGAATACAGTAGCTATGAAATCCCTACCCAATGTTGGCAGAGCCCAGCAATGTAGTTTTCTCTTAGCTGTCAGGCAAATTCTGGGATAATTAGTCATAGTGTATCAGGATGCGCACTGATTGATGGCCTAGCAAGCAACATCCACATCCTGTAACCAAATCAATTTTAAAAATTGAAGTCGATATGCATATACCTCGGTTTAACTACAATCTACAAAAGCCCACGTTATATACATTAACTCCACACTTATGCCGACTGATTTTTGTTTTGCTGTGATGTCAATTGCCATCTAATGATAATGTTTCCTACTTTCTGGTAAAGGTTGTGAGAAGGATGATGTACCGTTGAGCGCTAGCATTCACAATTTACATATATTTGAACTAGCTGTTTAAATTCACCAATGAAGACAGAGTTAGATTAGAGTGGAAAATCTAAGTCTGATTTGGACTCACGACGATACAGCAATGATATCTGGGGATTCCACTTTTTTAAAGCCACCCTTGGGAAATATTTCTGCTGAGGGTTCTTTCTGGACTTTGGAGTTTTTCTAAGTCTCAGTATTACATAGGGTTAGCCATTAGCGCACCACATTACAGTGCCACTGATCACAGATTGGGGTTCAATCCTCACCGTTGTACTTAAGGAGTTTGTGTGTTCTCCCTGAGACTGTGTGGGTTTCCGCTGGGTGCTTGAATTTCCTCCCACATTGCAAGGGTGTAGGGTTAGGGCCAGTGAGCTGTGGACATACTATGTTGGTGACAGTAGCAGAGTGACACGCCTGGGCTGCTCCTATCACAATCATTGGACTGTGTTGTTCATTGACGCAAACAACGCATTTAGACCATAAGACTGTATGACATAGGAGCAGAATTTGGCCATTCAGCCCATTGAGTTTGCTCTGCCATTCCATCATGGCCGATCCCAGATCCCACTCAACCCCATACAACTGCCTTCTCACCGTATCCTATGATACCCTGACCAGTCAGGAAACTATCAACTTTTGCCTTAAATATACCCACAGACTTGGCCTCCACTGCAGTCTGTGGCAGAGCATTCCACAGATTCACTACTCTCTGGCTAAAAGAATTTCCTTCTTACCTCTGTTTTAAAAAGTTTCCCCTCATTTCTGAGGCTGTGCCCTCTAGCTCAGGATACCCCACCATAGGAAACATCCTCTCCACATCCAGCTTACCTGGTCCTTTCAACATTTGGTAGGTTTCAATGAGATCCCCCACCCCCTAATATTCTTCTGAATTCCAGTGAGTACTGGCCCAAAGCTGCCAAACACTCCTCATATGTCAACCTCTTCATTCCCAAAATCATCTTCGTGAGCCTCCTGTAGACTCTCCCCAATGACAACTCATCCTTTCTGAGATATGGGGCACAAAACTCTTCACAATACTCCAAGTGTGGCCAGGCTAGCTCCTTATAAAGGCTCAGCTTTATGTCCTTGCTTTTATATTTGATACCCCTTGAAATAAATGCCAACATTGCCTTCTTTACTACAGACACATCCTGTAAGCTAACCTTTTGGGAGTCTTGCATGAGGGCTCCTAAATTCCTCTGAACCTCTGATGTTTGAACCTTCTCCCCATTTAGATAATAGTCCACACTATTTTTCCTTTTACCAAAATGCATTATCTATACATTTCCAAACACTGCATTCCATCTGCCATTTTTTTTACCCATTCTTCCAACTTGTCTAAGTCCGGCTTCCTCAGCACTACCTACCCCTCCACCTATCTTCATATCATCTGCAAACTTTGCCACAAAGCCATCAATTCCATTATCCAAACCAATGACAAACAGTGTGAAAAGTAGCAGTCCCAATACTGACCCTTGAAGACCATTAGTCACTGGCAGACAACCAGAAAAGGCACCCTTTATTCCTACTCGCTGTCTCCTGCCTTTCAGCTATTCCTCTATCCATGCCAGTATCTTTCCTGTAATGGCATAGGATTTTATCTTGTTTAGCAGCTTCATGTGTGGCACCTTATCAAATATCTTCTGAAAATCCACGTAAATGACATCCACTGCCTCTCCTTTGACCACCCTGCTTGTTACTTCCTCGATGAACTCTTAAACAGATTTGTCAGGCAAGATTTCCCTTTACAGAAACCATGCTGACTTTGACTTATTTTATCATTAGTCTCCAAGTACCCTGAAACCTCATCCTTAATAATAGATTCCAACACTTCCCTAACCACTGAGGTAAGGCTAACTGTCTATAATTTCCTTTCTTTTCCTTTCCTGCCTTCTTAAAGAGTGGATTGACATTTGCAATCTTACAGTTCTCGGGGACCATGCCAGAATCAAGTGATCTTGAAAGATCATGATCAATGCATCTGTTATCTCTTCAGCAACATCTCTCAGGACTCTGGGATGTAGTCCATTTGGTCCAGGTGACTTATCCACTTTAAGATGTTTGAGTTTTCCTGGCACATTTTCCTTTGTAATAGGAATGGCACTCACTCCTGCTCCCTGACACTCACGGACCTCTGGCACACTGCTGGTGTTTTCCACAGTGAAGACTGATGCAGAGCATCCATTAAGTTCATTTGCCATTTCTTTGTCCCCCACTACTACCTCACCAGCATAATTTTCCAGTGGTCCGCTATCAACTCTCACCTCCCTTTCACTCTTTATAAAACTGAAAAAAACTTTTAGTATCCTGCTTTGTATTATTGGCTACTTTGCCCTCATATTTCATCTTTTCCCTTCTTATACATTTTATAATTGCATTTTGTTGGATTTTAAAACTTCCCAATCATCCACTTCCCACTCATTTTTGTTACCTTATATGCCCTTTCCTTGGCTGCTCTGCAGTCCTTAATTTCCTTGTCAGCTACCGTTGTCTAGCCCTGCCAATTGACAACTTGTTCTTCTGTGGGACTTATCTATGCTGTGCCTTATGAACTTTTCCCAGAAACTTCACCCATCCCTGCTCTGTCATCATCCCCACCAGTATGCTCCTGCAATCCACCTGGGCAAGCTCCTCTCTCATGCCTTTGTATTCCATTCTGATACTGATACATCTGACTTATGCTCCTCCCTCTCAAATTGCAGTATGAATTCAATCATATTATGATCACTGCCTCCAAAGGACTCCTTTACATTAAGCTCCTTATTAAGATCTGTTACTGCACGACACCCTATACACCCTGAGTAGGCTCAAGCACAAGCTGCTGTAAAAAGCCATCTCGTAGGCATTCCCTCTCTCATGATCTGACACCACCATGATTTTCCCTATCATGTGTATATTGAAGGGTATGACATTACCCTTATTACATGCCTTTTCAAGTTATCTTTTTTGCAATCGCAGCCCCACATCTTGGCTACTATTTGGAGGCCTATAAATGGTTTCCATAATTTCTTTTTTTACCTTTGCAGTTTCTTAACTCCATCCTCAAAGATTCAACATTCCCTGACCCCCATGTCACCTCTTTTTAAAGATGTAATTCCGTCTCTCACTAACAGAGCTACACCACCACATTTGCCTGCCTGCTGTCCTTTCAATACAAAGCATATCCTTTGATGTTAAGCTTCCAAATATGGCCTTCCTTCATCCATGACTCAGTGATTCCCACAATGTCATACTGACCAGTCTGTAATTGCACCAAGAGTTCATCCACCTTATTCCAAATGCTACACACATTTAAGTACAGCATCTTCAGTCCTGCATTCTTTGCCCTTTTGAATTTTGCCTCTGTGGTACAATTTAACTCTTTGCTCTCTCTGCATTTGTACCCAGTTATTGGCTTGTCCTTCCTTACATTCATGTTATATTCATCATCTACTTGTCAACCTGCTGGCTCATGCTCAGCTCTATCATCCTGGTTCCCATCCCCCTCCATAGTAAACCTGCTCGCAAGAATATTGATCTCCCTCTCATTCAAGTGTAACCCATCTCTTTTGTACAGATCACAACTGCCCCAGAAGGGGTCCCAGTTGTCCAGAAATCTGAATCCCTGCCCCCTGCTCCAATTCTTCAGCTACGCATTTATCCGCTACCTCGTTCTATTCCTATCGCGTGGCACAGGCAGTAATCCTGAGATCACCACCCTTGAGGTCCTGCTTCTCAGCTTCCTTCCACACACCCTGTGTTCTTTTTTCAGGACCTGCTCCCTTTTCCCACCTATGTCATTGGTACTAATGTGTTCCATGACTTCTGTCTGCTCACTCTCCCTTTCAGGATATTATGAATGCATTCAGAAACATCACGGACCCTGGCAACTGGGAGGCAAACAACAATCTGAGTTTGTTTTTTGCGTCCACAGAGTTGCCTATCTGTTCCACTGAGTCCACTGTTACTGCTGTCATCCCCTTCAGTTCCCTATCCTTTTGAGCCTCAGGGCTAGACTCAGTGCCAGAAACACAGCAGCTGGCACTTCCCCCAGGTAGGTTGTCCCCCCAACAGTACTCAAAATGGAGTGCTTATTGTTGAGGGGGACGGCCACAGGGATGCTCTCCACTATCTAATGTTCTCCCTTCCCTCTCCTCTCCTGACCATCAACCATTTATTTGTCTCCTGTAGCCTTGGGGTGACTACTTACCTGTAGCTCCTGTCTATCACTGCTTCACTTTCCCTAACAAACTGAAGGTCATCGAGCTGCAGCTCCATATCCGTAACATGGTCTCTAAGGAGCTGCATCTCAATGCACCTGTGCAGATGTGGCCAGTGAGGAGGCTGGGAGTCTCCTGGAAATCCCACATCTGACACCCAGAACACAACACTGGCTCTGTAGACCCACCCCCCTATTCTCAGTTAATTCAGGAAAAAAAGAAATAAGAAATAAGGAATGAACTCACCTGCTTACCTTGCCTCCACCTGTTCTCACCAAAGCCTTACTATTTTGACTCAGGCTACTCCAACGATGACTGCCCCCATGATGACTGCTCCACTAGACAGTACCCCTCCTTTATTGAGACTGGGCTCTTAAAGTCCTTCGTCAGAGCTGCGTGGGAATGCTTCTGTTGCGTCCATGCCGTACTCCAATCACTGTATGTTTTGATGTACATGTGACAAATAAAGCTCATGTCTCTAACATCTTTAATGATGACATTTCAGCTGGATCTCGGGAGCAGTAATTTGTGTGGTGCAGGATCCTGCAGCCGGATGGCTGAGAGGGAAGCAAATGAGGGGGAATTTGGAGAGGGATGCAGATTGTAAGATGCTTCACTCACTGCACAGACTGTAAGGCAAAGGTTTGGTTTGGTTGTTATTTCCAAAAATCTATGTTTTACTAGTGACATCAGGCTGTTGCAGGTATTGGCAGTACTCTGAAGACTGCAGGACCTATGTCCATATGTTCTGGAGGTATGTGCAGTGCCTCAGTCTTGGCGGCCAGCAAGAATATGAGACAAGCTATAGATAAATTATTTGTAATTATTTGAACGTTATTGTAATAACACTAACTAAGAGGAGCATGGAAGTTCTAGCAGTTCTGGGGGACTCACCATGTGGTATTCTTGGTGTTATCAGAACAACCATGCACATTGGTCAAAGGCAAAGATTTTTATCAAGGTGCTGCAACGGTAAGCTATTTTTGCAAGCTTCCTCAACTTTTGTGGGAACCTGCTGTAATGTTTGCATCCAACCTCTTTGGGTTCCTTGGATCTTCAAACAGAATGATGAGGTGATGACCAGAAGATAAGTGAAATCATCTTCAAACTTTCCTGTGCCTGCTGTCAGAACCTCAGCTGTACTTTGTGGCCACTTTATTAGGTACACCTTTACAGCTGCTCATTATCATAAGTTTCTAATCAGCCAATCATGTGGCAGCACCTCAATGCATGTAGTCAAAGTCAAAAGGTTCAGTTATTGTTCAGGGCAAACATCAGAATGAGGAAGGAATGTGATGTAAGTGATCATGACCATGCAATGATTGTTGGAGCTGGTCTCCTAGGGTTTTCACACATAAGTCATTAGAGTGTTTATTATTATTTTATTTTTTCTTAGCTCGAGCTGATAAAACCTGAGTTATGGACATAGACAAACATAGAAACATAGAAATCTACAGCACATTACAGGCCCTTTGGCCCACAATGTTGTGCCGACCATGTAACCTACTCTAGAAACTGCCTAGAATTTCCCTACCGCATAGCTCTTTATTTTTCTAAGCTCCATGTACCAATCTAAGAGTCTTTTAAAAGATCCTATTTTTAGCCACCTTCATCACCGCCGCTGGCAGTGCATTCAATGCACCCACCACTCTGTGTGTGATAATCTTACCTCGACCACCTCCTTTGTACCTACTTCCAAGCACCTTAAAACTATGACCCCTTGTGTTAGCTGTTTCAGCCCTGGGAAAAAGCCTCTGGCTATCCACACAATCAATGCCTCTCATCATCTTATACACTTCTATCAGGTCACCTCTCTTCCACTGTTGCTCCAAGGAGAAAAGGCCAAGTTCACTCAACCTATTCTCCTGAGATATGCTCTTCAGTCCAGGCAATATCTTTGTAAATCTCTTCTGCACTCTCTCTATAGTATCCACATCCTTCCTGTAGTGAGGTGACCAGAACTGAACACAGTACTCCAATCGGATCCAACTAAGGTCTTATATATCTGTAACATTACCGCATGTCTCTTGAACTCAATTCCACAGTTCTTAACAACACTGTCAACCTGCGCAACAGATTTGAGTGTCCTATGGGCATGAACCACAAGATATCACTGATCCTTCACACTGCCAAGACTCTTACCATTAATACTATATTCTGTCTTCAAATTTTACCTACAAAAATGAACCACTTATGAGTTGAACTCTGCATCCTATTGATATCATGCTGTAACCTCTGACAACCCTCCCAGACTATCCAAAAAAAAAACCCAACTTTTGTGTCATCAACAAACTTATTAACCCACCCTTCTACTTCCTCATTCAGGTCACTTATAAAAATCGCAAAGAGGAGGAGTCCCATAAAAGATCCCAGTGGAACTCCACTGGTCACTGACCTCCATGCAGAATGCAAACCATCTGCAACTACCCTTTGCCTTCTGTGGGCAAGCCAATTCTGGATCCACAAAGCAAAATCTCCTTGGATCCAATGCCTTAGTACTTTTTGAATAAGTCTCACATGGAGAACTTTAACAAATGCCTTACTGAAATTCATATAGAGTCCATCCACTGCTCGACCTTCATCAATGTGTTTTGTTACATTCTCAATCATGTTCGTAAGGCATGACCTGCCCTTGACAAAGCCATGCTGACTATCCCTAATCAGATGCTGTCTCTCCAAATGCTCATAAATCCTGCCTCTCAGGATTTTCTCCAACAGCTTGCCCACTACTGAAGTAAGACTCACTGGTCTATAATTTCCTAGGTTATCTCTACTTCCTTTCTTGAACAAGGGGACAATTTTTGCAACTTTCTTTCCTCTGGTTCTTCTCCCGTCCCTATTGATGATGCAAAGATCATTGTCAGAGGCTCAGCAATCTCTTCCCTCACTTCCCACAGTAGTCTGGGGTTCCCGAGTTCCTGCCTAATAGCATCATATTTCTCCCTAGCCCAATTAAAAGTTTTCCCAAACTGTCAGCTCCTATCCCTCTCTAGTGCTATGGTAAAGAGATAGAGTTGTAATCATTACCTCCAAAATGCTCTCCCACTGAGTCTTCAGCCTCCTTCCTAACTCCCTAAACTTACTGTGCAGGACCTCTACCCCTCTCCTGCCTATATCATTGGTACCAACATGTACCACAACCTCTGGCAGCTCACCCTCCTCTTCAAGAATTTTCTGCAGACATCCTGGACCCTCACACCTGGGAGGCAACACACTATCCTGGCATCTCTTTTGCTGACACAGAATCTCCTGTCTGTCTCCTAAACTATCGAGTCCCCTATGAGTATTGCTCCGCCTGACTTCACCCTAGCCTTCTGAGGCTCAGAATCAACCACAGTGCTATTGGTCTGGCTTCTGCTGCCTTTTGCAGGTAGATCATCCCCCTCAGCAGTATCCTGTTGCTGAGGGGAATGGCCACAGAGGGACCCTGCGCTGATTCCTTTCTCCCTTTACCTCTCTCGGTCTTCACATATCTACTCCCCGAATTCTGTACTCTTGGTGTAACCACCAGCTCAAAAGTCATATCTATCAATTGGTGTGCCTCCTGGATGATCCTTAATTCATCCAACTCCTTAATGAAGTCTTTCATGAGCTGGAGTTGGCTGCACTTCCCACAGGTGTAGTCATCAGGGAGACTATCAGGTTCCATAAATTCCCACATCCTACAGGAGGAGCATTCCACTGCCATATCTGCCATCCTGCCTGCACTGAACGATGGACAACCAAAACCAAATCTTCCAAGCTGTTTCTTTGGTCTCAGCCTCTTGAGTCAAAGCCAAACAAACTCATTTCTCAATTGCTAGGAACTTTCTTACTATTTTAGTGGTGTTTATTATTGTGGCTTTCTGGAGATTCATATAAATATTTTTGTGCAGGCCGAAGTGTTTAATGCTTTTGTGTAGTGAATTTGGGATGATACCAGGTGTAGATATTACTACCGGGACAATGTACAACCTGTTCATGTTCCATGGTCTTTTAATTTCCTCTTTTAATTTAGCATATAATTCAGTGTTTTATACCCGGACAGTTATTATGCATTGTCCTATCTGTAATAATAGATCAGTTGTAATATAATTTTGATTGTAAGACCATAATATACAAGAGTAGAATTAGGTCAATTGCTCCATCAAGTCTGCTGCAGGATCTTGTAACGTTTTGGATTGTGTCAGGTTTCTCTTGGCATTTTCTGCATTTATTGTTTTGAATTTGTTGGCCAATTATTATGTATTTTTGATAATTTTTTGTGAACCACCTGGGCCTGTATTGCCACAGGGAACCCTTCTGTTTCTGGGAAGTGGTCTCCAACTCTGAACCAGGCATTATTCCACTTCCTCCTTCTGTCCTAGATAGGCCTAAATCAAGTGGTGATATAGAAAACTGTTCACTGTTCTCTCACTGATCCCAAGCCACGTTTGAGTGTCCATTTTTTTCTAACTCTCTGGATGTCTATACAGTAGTAAACTGCGTGTCTCTATGTATATAAGTTGAGATGTGTTCTATATTGAGTTGGAGTTTATAGCTAAGCTGGGAGGAGTGTAGTGTATTTAATATTGCTATAATATTTCAGTAATATTGTAAAAATGTTGTATTTTTTGTTTACATAATTCATTTGTGGGTTATATGTAAAGGTACATGAATAGCATATGTCATTATGCCACCATATCATATGCATGCATCTCGCTTAAGTTAAAATGTAAACTAATGTACATGTGAGATTGTGGCTCCATGTTTTCTCTCAATTAGTTTTATGTTTTGGTGTTATAAAATATAACACTGTCTAGTTCCAATAACGTACTGCTTTGAATATAGAAAAGATGCTTCTTAAATTTGTAATAAAAAATCTTTGCAAGATTGGACGTTAAGATGCCTGGTCAAAAATTTGCAGAGCAGGTTTAAGGAAGATTTTAAAATAAGAGGAATGGAGGTAAAGGCAATATTTTGTTCAATAATTTATAAGGTAGTATTAAAGGGCCCAGTCTATCACAGAAAAATTCCTCCCCACTGTTGAGCACATCCGCAATGAGCGCTGCCACAAGAAAGCACCATCCAAGTCATGCTCTGCCATAGGGAAGAAGGTACAGGAGCTCATCACCAGGTTCGGGGACAGTTATTACCATTCAACTATCAGGCTCCTGAATCAGCGTGGATAACTTCATTCACCTCAATACTGAACGAATCACTAAACACAAGCTTTGGCTCACTTTCAAGGACTCTGCAACTCATGTTCTCAGTATCTATCTAACTGTCTATTAATTATTTGTTTTCTGTGTATCTGTGCAGTTTACACTTTGAAATCTAATTGTCCTGGAATTTTAAAATATGGTGACATATATGTACTTTGCTAATAAATTTAAATTGACTTGGACTTTGGATGGGGCTTTGGGTATCTCAAGTAAAAAAAAGTGTCGTCATTAAATTTGCAGGAGTCAAGGACAGCAGCATCCGCTGCAGGGTTTTCCAGTTCTTTCAGCAAAGTTCTAAATGAAAAAAAACTCTGCTTTACACCACCAAGCAAAGATAACAAAGAACTGAGAACATATTATGCAGCTCATTGGTTTTTCATCGCTTGACCTAGGTTATTTGATAAATCTGGATTAAGATTTATGCATACAATGTCATGCCACAAAGTAAAAGAAGAATGTTGTTAAACTAGGAAATTGTTTCAATAAACAACTCTTATATTATTATTATTTCTGTGGAGAGATTCATCATGCAAGACCCTAGAGAGTTTAATGTCTTCCTAAAAAACTTAAAAATGCATTTTTCCTTCTTTAGCGTAAATATTATTCATGCCATTATAAAATTTATTATCCACATTCCATTATAAAATATTTTAACTAGGTTCAGGGAAACTGACCAAGAATTTCCATTGAAAATTAGCTGGGATTATGAGAATGCAACTCCCAAGTCAATAATAAAGTTCCTAGAATTACTAGTAACAAAACCTTATTTAATTACTGTCAGTTGTTACATGATGTGATACCGATTAGCCAACACCATTATTATAGCTAACACATGTTACTGTAGTAACATATTGTGCCACAGAACTAAGAGATCAAAATGTTTTTCAAGAAAATGAAACAGCAAGAAGTAAAAGGGGACTCTTTGAGGCTTGGTATCAATTTTGGGCAAGGGTCTAGCCTCTGATTTTCAACTGCTGAGTTCCCTGGTCCATACAACAAGCTTATACAGTATACAGTGGCATGTAAAAGTTTCGGCACCCCTGGTCAAAATTTTTGCTACTGTGAATAGCTGAGTGAGTAAAAGATGACCTGATTTCCAAAAGACATGAAATTAAAGATGACACATTTCTTTAATATTTTAAGCAAGATTACTTTTTTATTTCCATCTTCTACAGCTTCAAAATAACAAAAAAGGAAAAGGGCCCGAAGCAAAAGTTTGGGCATCCTGCATGGTCAGTACTTAGTAACACCCCCTTTGGCAAGTATCACAGCTTGTAAACGTTTTCTGTAGCCAGCTAAGAGTCTTTCAATTCTTGTTTGGGGGATTTTTGTCCATTCTTCTTTGCAAAAGGCTTCTAGTTCTGTGAGATTCTTGGGCCGTCTTGTATGCACTGCTCTTTTGAGGTCTATCCACAGATTTTCGATGATGTTTAGGTCGGGGGAACTGTGAGGGCCATGGCAAAACCTTCAGCTTGCGCCTCTTGAGGTAGTCCATTGTGGATTTTGAGGTGTGTTTAGGATCATTATCCTGTTGTAGAAGCCATCCTCTTTTCACCTTCGGCTTTTTTACAGACGGTGTGACGTTTGCTTCCAGAATTTGCTGGTATTTAATTGAATTCATTCTTTCCTCTACCAGTGCAATGTTCCCTGTGCCACTGGCTGCAACACAAGCCCAAAGCATGATTGATCCACCCCCGTGCTTAACAGTTGGAGAGGTGTTCTTTTCATGAAATTCTGCACCCTTTTTTTCTCCAAACATACCTTTGCTCATTGCGGCTAAAAAGTTCTATTTTAACTTCATCAGTCCACAGGACTTGTTTCCAAAATGCATCAGGTTTGTTTAGATGTTCGTTTGCAAACTTCTGATGCTGAATTTTTGTGGTGAGGATGCAGGTAAGATTTTCTTCTGATGACTCTTCCATGAAGGTCATATTTGTGCAGGTGTCGCTGCACAGTAGAACAGTGCACCACCACTCCAGAGTGTGCTAAATCTTCCTGAAGGTCTTTTGCAGTCAAACGGGGGCTTTGATTTACCTTTCTTGCAATCCTACGAGCAGTTCTTTTGGAAAGTTTTCTTGGTCTTCCAGACCTCAACTTGACCTCCACCGTTCCTGTTAACTGCCATTTCTTAATTAATTTATGGACTGAGGAAACAGCTACCTGAAAATGCTTTGCTATCTTCTTATAGAAACATAGAAAATAGGTGTAGGAGTAGGCCATTCGGCCCTTCGAGCCTGCACCGCCATTCATGGCTGATCACCCAACTCAGAACCCTGTACCTGCCTTCTCTCCATACCCCCGATCCCTTTAGCAACAAGGGCAATAAAACTCCCTCTTAAATATAGCCAATGAACTGGGCTTAACTGTTTCCTGTGGCAGAGAATTCCACAGATTCACCACTCTCTGTGTGAAGAAGTTTTTCCTCATCTTGGTCCTAAAAGACTTCCCCTTTATCCTTCAACTGTGACCCCTCATTCTGGACTTCCCCAACATCAGGAACAATCTTCCTGCATCTAGCCTGTCCAATCCCTTTAGGATTTTATATGTTTCAATAAGATCCCCCCTCAATCTTCTAAATTCCTTCTAAATCAATCTTCTAAATTAACTTTTGCCTGCTTTGTGGGCATCATTTATTTAAATTTTCAGAGCGCTAGGCAGCTGCTTAGAGGAGCCCATGGCTGCTGATTGTTGGGACAGGGTTTGAGGAGTCAGGGTATTTATAAAGCTTTGAAATTTGCATCACCTGGCCTTTCCTGATGATGACTGTGAACAAACCATAGCCCTAACAAGCTAATTAAGGTCCGAGACCTTGGTAAAAGTTATCTGAGAGCTCAAATCTCTTGGGGTGCCCAAACTTTTGCATGGTGCTCCTTTCCTTTTTTTCGCTCTAAAATTGTACAAAACAAAAATAATACACTAATCTTGCTTAAAATATTGAAAAGAATGTTTCATCTTTAACTTTATGACTTTTGGAGATCAGTTCATCTTCTACTCACTTAACTATTCACAGTAACAGAAATTTTGACCAGGGGTGCCCAAATTTTTGCATACCACTGTATATACATATATATATATTAATCGATATAAAATTCCCATAATTACAAACATAGGGCAGAGAGGGGTGTGACTAACTAATGGAGCCCAAAAGGTTAAAATGGACAAAGAAAAAAGATCAGGGAATATTGGGAAGACGGGATGGAGCAAGGAGAGAGGATAAAAATGAAAGGGAGTACTGGGGGAATGCATAATAGTGCAGCTCCTGAGGATCAGAGGAGAGAGTTAGGAGAAGATCCAAAGGACCACAAGGATATCAGTGGGATGAAATGTAAACTAAGTCTATTTTCAGAACACTTTTGTCTCCAAGGCTGCAGTTCTAAGTCAGACCTTCCACCCTCACCACCGAAGAGGCCCCAGCCTTCCACTTAAGACCTGCTTCAGTAACAGTATGAGCTTTCACAACATGATAAAACTTTTGCACAGTCCCCATCACTCAAACATTCTACACTGATTAGTGTCATTGCATATGCTTTGACATTCATACATACATGCATCTTTTATGCAAAAGGCTCAGATTCAGTATCCATTGTGCAACCTTGCACAGGGAATATCAAATAGCATTTAACAATTAGATACTTCATAAAATTCTTAGGCCTAATACATTGAAATATATTATTCTGCAATAGAATTTAAAGTCCCATTTTTTTTCTGCTTGGCCAAGGCAGGGAATATAAGAAGTTGCATTCTCATACACAGAATAAATTATGGATGTTAATACCTGCATAATAAGTTGTGTTCCATCAACCACATATTCATTCACGTCTTCAGTTCATACTTGAAGTTGGAGAACACAGCGTACTTTATAAACCAGGAATCTAGCTGTACCAGGTACATTCACCCAGCCCCTGCCAGTTTTTTATCATCTGTCATTTTCAGCTGAACTTCACTTTAAAGTTGTCAAAGAATTTTTACATACATAGAAACATAGAAAACCTACAGAACAATACAGGCCCTTCGGCCCCCAAAGTTGAGCTGAACATGTCCCTACCTTAAAAATTACTAGGGTTACTCATAGCCCTCTATTTTTCTAAGCTCCATGTATCTATCCAAAAGTCTCTTAAAAGACCCTATTGTACCTGCCTCCACCACCATTGCCGGCAGCCCATTCCACGCACTCACCACTCTCTGTGTAAAAAAACTTACCCCAGACATCTTCTCTGTACCTACTCCCAGGCAGCTTAAACCTGTGTCCTCTTATGGCAGCCATTTCAGCCCTGGGAGAAAGCCTCTGACTAGCCACACGATCAATGCCTCTCATCATCTTATACACCTCTTTGAGGTCATGTCTCATCCTCCGTCGCTCCAAGGAGAAAAGGCCAAGTTCACTCAACCTATTCTCATAAGGCATGCTCCATAATCCAGGCAACATCCTTGTAAATCTCCTCTGCACCCTTTCTATGGTTTCCACATCCTTCCTGTAGTGAGGCAACCAGAACTGAGCACAGTACTCCAAGTGGGGTCTGACCAGGGTCCTCATTAATTTAGTTTCTAGAGGTACCTGACTGAACACTTGTTTTAAAGCAAACACTATGAGGGAAGATTTTATTTTTTTATTTCTGCAAATAAGTTATTCAACATGATTTCTTAAAAGTGGGATCTCTGTTAGCCAAGTTGGGAAAAATTAATGAGGAAGGAACAAAATGCTGGTGGAATGCAGCAGGCCAGGAAGCATCAGAGGTACAGTCGACATTCCGGGCCGAAGGATCAGGACAAAGGGTCTCAGCCCGAAACATCGACTGTACCCCTTCCTATACATGCTGCCTGGCCTGCAACGTTCCACCGGCATTTTGTGTGTGTTGCTCGAATTTCCAGCATCTGCAGATTTCCTCGTGTCTGAGGAAGGAACAAGATGCTGGAGGAACTCAGTGAGTCAGATGACACCTGATAGGGGAAATGGACCGTCAACTTTTCTGGTCAAGATACTGCAGCTTGGCAATACCAATGCTGTCATCAATATAGTGGAAGTAAGTGGGGAAACAGTGCCGGAATAGGTTTGGAACATAAACTGCTTCACTTAGTCATGGAAAAGGCAGGGGTAGCTACAACCCATATGAATTCCCATGGTTACTCCCTTGATTTGGAAAAAGTGGGATGAGTCAAAAGTTTAAACATGAGGATGTCTGCTGATGCTCAGAGTCCAAAGCAAAACACACGAAATGCTGGGGGAACTCAGCAGCAAAGGCAGCATCGATGGAAATGAATAAAAAGTTGACGTTTTGTGCCAAGGCCCTTCTTCAGGATGAAATGGAAGGGGGGAAATGCCAGAGTAAAAGGTGCAGGGAGGGGAAGGAGGCTAGCCGGAAGATGATAAGGGAAGCCAGATGGGAGGGAAAGCGCTGGAGAAGAAGGAATCCAATAGAAGAGCAGAACAGACCATTGGAGAAAGGGAAGGACGAGGGGACCCAGGAGGAAGTGATCGGCAGGTGAGAAGAGGCAAAAAGCCAGAGTGTGGAATAGAAGAAGAGGGGATATGAAGGGAAAAAAATACCAGAAAGAGAAATTGATATTCATGCCATCAGATTGGAGTCAAATGTTTGCTCTGGATAAACATAAGTTGGGCAGAATTAAAGATAGACCTTTAATTATTGACAAGATTTGTTCTGAAGTGATAAATTCTCAATTTACTTTTATGTACAGGTGGTGTTGAATATTTTACCTTTTGCATCCATTGAAAATCATAAATTGCAACAACCAAGGAACTCTTGCAAATTTAAATCCTGAGCGATACATACCTGAATCAAGCACAAGATCAATTAATTTGAAAACATTGTGGATATAGGGAAGATAAATTACCTGAAAATTGACAAAAAGGATCTTCATGTGGAAACGTCAATAAAATATTGATGTTTGTTAATTGGCCTTAAAGTTCAATCTGTTTTTCAAGCTCAAATGTTGGAACAAGAAGGACTTAGACAGATTAGGGGCATGGGCAAGAGAGTGGCAAATGAAATACAATGTTGGAAAATGAATTGTCATGCACTTTGCTAGTAGAAATAAATGTGCGGACTATTTTCTAAACGAGGGGAAAATCCAAATATCTGAGATGCAAAGGGACTTGAGAATCCACAAAACCATAAGACCATAAGACATAGGGGGAGAATTAGGTCATTCAGCCCATAGAATCTGCTCCACCATTCCATCATGGCTGATCCCACTCAACCCCATACACCTGTCTTCTCGCCATATCCTTTGGTGCTCTTTGAGTCATTGTACGGTACACCCTAAATGTTAACTGGCATGTTGAGTTAGTGGTGAGGAAGGCAGATGCAATGTTCACATTCATTTCAAGAGGTCTAGAATACAATAGCAGGGATGTGCTGTTGAGGCTTTATAAGGCACTGGAGAGGCCTCACCTTGAGTATCGTGAACAGTTTTGGGCTCCTCATCTAAGAAAAGATGTACTGGCATTGGAGAGGATTCAGCAGAGGTTCACAAGGATGATTCCGGGAATGAAAGGGTTATCATCTGAGGAACATTTGATAGCGCTGGGGTTGTACACACTGGAATTTAAAAGGATGAGGTGGATCTCAGTAAAATCTTTCAAATGTTGGAAGGCCTGGACAGAGTAGATGTGGAAAGGATGTTTCCCATGGTGGGAGAATCTAGGACAAGAGGGCACAGCCTCAGGATAGAGGGTCATCCATTTAAAACAGAGAAGCAGAGAAATTTCTTTAGCCAGAGGGTGGTGAATTTGTGGAATTTATTACCACAGGCAGCTGTGACCAGGTTGTTGGGTGCATTTAAGACAGAGCTGGATCGATTCTTTATTGGACATGGCATCAAAGTTTGTAAGGAGACGTCTGGGGAGTGGAGCTGAGGAGGGGAGAAAAGGATTATCCATGATTGAATGGCAGAGCAGACTCGATGGGCCAAATGGCCAAACTTTGCTCCTATGTCTTATGGTCTTCATGGTCTAATTTCATTATAAATTCTCAGTTGTTATGGACATTAGTTAGTAAATTCGCCATAATTTAGTTGTCTGTGCCTCTTAGCAATAGCACTTTTCTTTCAAAGGTCTGTGTCCTCCAGATCTTCAACTAAAATATTTTACACTTCATCAAAGTCTGGCATTCCAATTTTTTTTGTAAAGGTTACCATATAATAGAAAATAAAGTTAAAATAACATATTACACAAATAAAGAGAACATATAAAATGGTAGGGGATATCTGAATGGCTAACTCATTTCTGACTGACTTTATTTCATCTCAAAACTGTTTTCTCTCTTACTAGTATGGGATATCAACAACATAATTTAAGCATCGTCAATTTTACTTCATATCATCAGCATTTAAATCTTAAAGGAATCGTGGAAGTATTTATGAATTGAGTGGAAGTACAATGTAAATATAGCATTGAAAAAGATAAGGCCAGTATCAGAAATGTCTGTCCAAAATTATTTTTGCATTAATCAGTATGAATTTTGATAAATCTTATATTACAATGAATGAATCATCGATTTGTCTCCCAAGATCAGATTGAACTTAATTTCCTGTTTGGCAGCAGTCTCCAAGTGTCTTAGACCACTCCCTTTCAGGGTGTGTAAGTGTCTGTGTTTGCTGAACTTTAGGCGCCATTCCATACAATGCCCAAAGGCAAACATGTTGCTACACATTCACAGCTTCAGTATGTAGCTGATGTTATAGTACGTTGTGTTTTCTAACTAGACAGAGGAAAACGCAGTGATTAAAAATAAATGACAGAGTCAAATGTATAGTTTCCAATAGAAATATTTATGGTATCATTTGCTGGTACAATTAATTGAATGGAATGGATTGTGATAGGATTAAATGCTATTTAGACATGTACATTTACAGAGTATTCATTCTGTGCTCTAGTAGCTAAATTATGAAGTAAGCTTTCCTTCCCAAGTATGCTTTGCTTAACATCCCTTAGTCTTGCTATTGTCCCTACAATTACACATGCCTCCAGTGACATAATCTCACTCACAACTCCCTTCACCCATCTTCGCAATGAGCTGGAGAGCATCAGGGTTTAAAAAAATGATATTCACACAAAACAGCCCAACACCCACACATGAGTAAATGTTCAAGTTGTAAATATATAGTGGCAACTATTGCATTGGAGAGGGAGATTCTTTAAATTCACCTACTCCCTGGATTCCTGTGGGTCAGGAAACTCAGCAGTGACAGTAAGAAGGGAGCTGATTGCTTCTCAGAATAATTGGCCCACTGTACTGGATACAGAGTTTTTTTTCAGCTGCGATCTTCATAACGTTCTCTGGCCTAAGTTACCAGAATTAAATTGTTTCATATGGAGTGTCAATGAGAACAAGAACATCAAGTTCCTCTCCAGAACACGTCACCCAGCTGAGACATATTTCCTCATTCTTCCCTTACCTCTGCATCATAATTGTGCAACTTTCTGACAAGTATCATCATGATAGAGCATCTTCACTCTTAGTCCTGTTCTTTCTGACTAAATAATAGAGCATAAATTCATCTTCATTAATTTCAGAAAAAATGTACACATAAATAACAAAATATATATTAATATTAATCTCAATAGAGCATAAATTCATCTTCATTAATTTCAGAAAAATGTAAACATACATAACATATATTAATATTAATCTCAAAATATCTGGTTTTCAGTAATTGTGTTACACTTGTCAGCCTGAGTTGAAGCCAGGCTCAATTATAGAGCACATCAGACTTCAAACTTCTTTGCTAAAGTTCAGGACAGACATATCAAGTTCATTCCCTCCACACCTCCCTATCCCATTAGCAAAAGTTTCTGGTTTCCTTCTGCCTTATTAATGAATCCAATTGCACCCAGCTTTCCTTTTATTCGCACAATGCTTTCTTTATCATTTAAAATTGGTTAACAAAAATGGCTATTTGCTCAGAATACAATCTTCTTGATAAGTATGATATTTCTTTTTTAGTCCTTACATTCCTTCTAACAATGGGAATAGATTTATCAAGTGGATCCCACTACTATCAGATAAATCAAATAGAGTAAATTTTATCAGAGTAAACTTATCTTCTGTCTCCTAATCGAAATAAGACCAGTGTATGTAATGCAGGTATAACATCTTAGGTAATAATGCTGTGTCCTAATCTCTCTTTCAGTGGTGTTTATAGTGCTAACCAGCCAAAACGAAACTATAGGCTCCTCTCCTTAGCTCTGACTCCCCTTCAATTCAAACTTGCTTTTATCATTCCTTTAATCAAACAAACCTTTGTCTTTGCAAGCTCCTACATCATGCCCATCCTTTTTCTCTGCCCCAATGTTCTTGAACATGTTGTCACTACCCATATCCATTATCATGTCTCTTTTGGTCTTTCTTGATACTTCCCACAGCATTGAAATGCCCTTGACTAAATTCATGAGCAATGTGCTGTAAGATTCCAATACATGACCCTGGTTCTTCTAGTTGGATTCTCCACCGTCTTTGATATGTACTTTTAAATAGATAGATGGATAGATAGATAATTTATTGATCCCAAAGGAAATTACAGTGTTACAGTAGCATTACAAGTGCACAGATATACAAAATACATAAAAATACAAATACTAGAGGACAAGTAAGAAAGAATAAAAAACTAAGTTACCTCAAATAGTCTAACAGGAGGGAGGCCATCATTTCCCCAGCTATAGAGCGTAATGACCAGAAGTAAGAATGACCTCATATATCACTCTTTGGAGCAGCCCAGTTGTATTAGTCTATTAAAAGTGCTCCTCTGTTTAGCCAAGGTGGCATGCAGAGGGTGAGAAACATTGGCCAGAATTGCCAGGCTTTCTGTAGGATCTTTTGTTCTACCAGCCTCCAGTGTGTCCATTCTGACTTCTATAACAGTGCCAGCCTTTCTAATCATTTGATTGAGCCTGTTGGCATCACCCATGTTGATTCCATTACCCTAGCACACATGCATTGAAGATATAGTGGTGACAACAGATTGGTAGAATATGTGGAGGAGAGGCCTGCATATTCCAAAGGACCTCAGTCTCTTCAGGAGGTAACAAACATAAGAAACAAAATGAGAGTCATCCAATCAGCCCCTCATACCTTACCTGCCATATACTAGGTTCAGGAATAAGTCAAATCTTGAACTCAACATCACTGTTAATCTCCATAATCCTTGAATTTCTTTTCAATATGATGCCAAGGTGTGGTCTCTATTGGAGTCACAGCTCTGACATTTTTTGTTTAGTTTTTATTAGGTCATAGAGAAGGGTTTTGGTATGGGAAGTTAGGGGTAAGGTTAGAGTTTAGGGACAAGGCTATGGGGGGAATTAAATGACAGCAGTGTGGGTGTGATTGGATGTTGGGCCCACAGACCAGCAAGGCATTTGGATTCCTGTCATTGGTGAGGCCTGAGTTTCAGGTGTAGTTTTCAGTGTCCCGTAATCCAAGGATCCGGCATTCAAGGCATAGTTTTTGGAGTCCCATCATTAATGAGTCTGGTGGTCAAGGCCTGGAGTTTTGGCCCTCATCCAGGGTCCTCATCTATTGTCATTGGGGAGTTCTAGGTTGATACTGAAGATCGGTCCAAAAGCCGCTCAGAAGTCTGGATGAAGTTCAAAAGTCAATTGGAGGTTGGAATCAAAGCTCAAAGGTTGATTGGAAGTCCATACTGTAGTCTGAAGGTCATTTGGAAGTCCAGAGATCAAGGCCCAATGACTTCCAGACTTGCATGGATCACCAGCCTCTGGATCTACCAAACTAATGGGTCACCAGTCCTTTGTCCTCAGTGTCCACCATTCAAGGTCGTGACCACGGGGATCACTGGTCTTCATCCTCAGTGCCTGACGTTCTAGAATCCAGTTCTGGAATCTAATCAGTCATTGTCAAACCAATCATAAAGCAAAGGATCCAAAAAAACCAACAGATTAGAAGTACAATTCTGAAGACGCCAGTCTGGCTGTGGTAAAGTCATGTCAAACCCTTTACTAAAAAAATGAAAATTACACCATTTCAGTTCTTTCCCACTTCCCCTTTGAGGTTTCTCATACTTTGCAATGTGATTGTTTAGTCATCTGCAGCAGATCTGCCTGTACCTTGAAGGCAAATGGAGGTGTTTTTGTTAAATAATTTGATTAGCAGTTATTTTATCAGTACCTGAGCAATGAATACCATAATGGTAAGCTTCCTGTAATGAAGTTTATACTGTGTTAAACACATTTATAATTCACTTCTCTCAAAATTGAACGTAATTTAAAACATTTAAGATGGGAGTAAATGCCCTTTATAGCTTGTTGATATCATAACACTAAAATGATATTCTTGAGTAAAGCAGGCCATTTAGCTTTAACCTGGATGGAACTGCTTCCAGTTCGGTTCTGAACCAAACATTTCAGTTTCTGAACTGGGTGTCATTTAGTGCAAATAGTGTATATATTTTTTGGTGTAAATATAGTCATGATCTTCCATTTCTTTCTATGTGTCACAATATTAAGGCCTCTTTTATTTAAATTCATTTTTAATCATCAGTGAATTAATTTATGATGCCAGCCTTGTAACTCTTTTATTCTTTGGCAGTCCCTTAAGGTTCTGTAGTTCCAAAGTAGGTGATGAGACTGATATGGGATCTGGAGACTCTATCGTGAATGTGCAAAAGGAGCTCAGTATGGTGGCTCTTAGGAGATAGTGCACAATTTCCAACATTTTGCTGGGCTTCTGCTCTTTTTGAAGGGAATGAAGGATGTCAATGTGATTTTGATTGGCCTTCCTCCATTTAGAGCTGTAATTGTCCAAGGATTTCCACAAATTGCATGCTTTCAAGGAATGTTTGAGAACATTCTTGATAGGTTTTCTCTGTTCTTCTAGTATCCTTGCCATAATATAATTCAGAATACTGTCTGCTTCTGACATGGTCTGCACACCAGAGTTAGTGTAATATAGTTAGAGCTTCAGTGCTGGGAATGCTAAGCGAGGTGGCTGACATTGGTTGACTTGCTTTGCCTGTGGAGATGGAGGACTTTGCAGAAATACTGTTGATGGAACCTATGTAATATATGTTTTAGAAGCAGAGGTTATTACTACCCAATTGAACATACACTTTGTGGCAGGTTTGAGATGTTTGCACACTATTTTCCTTAGACATCCGAAGGATTTGCTGACACTGAAAGTGATGGTGAATTTCATTATCAATGACTACCTTCACCGAAAGGTGACTATTGACAGTGGAGAGGGCTCTACATTTCTCAGTATCTCTTCCTGGATCTTTACTGTCAGGAGGCATTGGAGTGTAATGGGTGAAATGGGGAAGAGAGTGGTGGACAATTGGTAAAAGAACCTTTATGTTGTGGATATTTAGTGTATGGCCATGTCCCACACCTTTAGCAGATCAGTCAACAATGACTTGTTCATCCTCTGGAATAATTATATGCAAGCATCACTGACAACTGAAGTTGTAGTTGCCTTGGTCCTAGAATGGAGTTTCCCACTTTTTCTGTAGCTTGGGAAGCTTGTTGGAATTGAAATGTTACATTGTGGCAAGGAAGATTAAGGAAAGTGTTGGGAGTGGTGAAATAGTCTTGCTTGACACTGGTTTGCACTGAAACTGAGTCTGTTGTAAACACGTTGGCTAGGAATCACAAATTGCATACTATCATGTGACCATGTGTCTATATTTTGTCACCAAAGCCACATGTTCTGAATTTCAACCAACTTAGACACCATTCAGCTACTAAATGAAAAAAATCCACAATATAGTCAGCAAAGGAGTGATATTATAAACTTGTCTAGGTTTGGAGCTGAGGCCAGTTTGTCCAATGTTTTCACTGTTAAATGCAGTCTTACTATTCAGGATCTTCACCATCTTTCTCAAACCTGATATATTTTTCAAACATAATGAGCTTCTCTAAAGCATCAAAGCCTACATTTCCTCAGCTGCTTCATGAAAAGGCTTGATTATGGATATATTCATTTTCCAGTTTCATTATGATGATTCTTTAAGTCATTTAATATAACATGTCATGAAACTCGTTGTTGTGTGGCAGCAATACAGTGCAAAACATAAACATTGCAATAAACTACAAATTAATAAATAGTACAAAAAGTGAACGGCAAGGCAGTGTTAATAGCTTCACGCACCATTCAGAAATCTGATGGTGGAGGGGAAGAAGCTGTTCCTAAAACATTGAGTGAGGGTCTTCAGGCTCCTGTGCCTCCGTTCTGATGGTACTAATGAGAAGAGGGCATGTTTTGGATGGTGAGGGTCCTTAATGATTGATGTTGCTTTCCTGAGGTACCACATCTTGAATATGTTTTTAACGATGGGGAGGGTTGTGCTCATGGTGGCACTGGCTGAGTCTACACTGTTTTCATACTGTGCATTGGAGTTTCCATACCAGGCAGTGATACAATCAGTCAGAATGCTCTCCCTAGTGCATCAGTAGAAATTTGCCAGGGATTTTTGGTGACCTACTAAACCTCCTCAAATGCCTAATGAAATATAGCACTGTTGCACTTGCTTCATGATTGCGTTGGACCCAGAATAGATCCTCTGAGATGTTGACACATAGGAACTTGAAGCTGCTCACCCTTTCAACTGCTGATTACCCAGTGAAAACTGGTGTTTATTCTCATGAGTTCCCCTTCCTGAAGTCCGCAATCAATTTCTTGATCTTGCAGATGTTGAGTGCAAGGTTGTTGATGAGACACCACTCAACCACCCTATCCGTCTTACCCCTGTACACCTTCTTGAAGCCATCTGAGATTCTGCCAACAATAGTGGCGTTATTGGCAAATTTATAGATGGCATTTGAATTGTGCCTAGTCACACATACATGGGTGTAGAAAGAGTAGAGGAGTGAGCTAAGTACACATCCTTGAGGTGTGCCAGTGTTGACCTGTTGACCAGAGACAACCAGCTTCCCTACCATCAAGGACATATATACAGATAGGTGCCGGAAGGGGGCCAGTAACATCATGAAAGATCCCACCCACCCTGCTCATAGGCTGTTTGTATCACTCCCATCAGGAAGGAGGCTGTATAGAATCCACACCAGGACCATCATACTCAAAAAGCAGTGAGCTTCCACAAGCAGTAAGGCTGTTTTACACTTGTGTGGAAATGATATTAAGCAGTCTTGTATCTTGAACCTTGTATCTTTATCAGTGAGAAGGAGCTGTCATTACCAGTCCACACTGACTTTGGCCTCCTGATGAGGAAGTCAAGGATTCAGTTGCAGGGGGAGGTACAGAGGCCTGGGTTTTAAATCTTATTGTTTAGTGTTGAGGAGATGATGGCATTGAATGCTGAGCTGCAATCAATTAACAGCAGACCGACATATATATTGCTGTTGTCCAGGAGCTCCAAAGCTGAGCGGACAGTCAATGAGACTGTGTTGTAGACCTGTTGTGGTGGGTGGGCAAATTGCAACCAGTCAGCATCCTTACTCTCACAGAAGTTCATTCTAGCCAGGAGCGCAACCTCTCGAAGTATATCATTGTTGTAGATGTGAGTGCTATTGGGAGATAATTGTTGAGGCAGTTCACTCTGCTCTCCTTGGACACCGGTATAATTGATGACCTTGTGAAGCAGGTGGGATCTTCCAACTTGGCAGTGAAAATCTGAAGATCGCCTTGAATACTCCAAACAGCAATCAGCACAGGTTTTCAGTATCCTGCCAGATACAACATTGGGGCCTGATGCCTTGCGAGGATTTGTCCTCTTGAAGAATGGTCTGTCATCAGTCTCAGAGATGTGTTGCAGAAGATCTCCAGCAACTACAGAATCTCTTGTGTTTGAGTTCTAACTTATTTCTGCTTTATACATAGAATAATGTGACAAACATGAATTAAGGAGTTAATTCTATTTAGACTATAAAATCCAAAATCTCTGCTTAATTTAGTCCAAATATTAATTTTTGCAAAGGTATCAATTTGTTTAGTGGTTTTAACTAATAAAAGCAACATGTTTCTAATGCTGAAATTAAACCAGAAAATACTGGAAAACGGAATAGGGAAGGGATATACGACAGTGGCATTGGATTGCAACCGTTCTTGGTACATTAAATTAATGCTGTGTTTAACTCGAACACCCATTGTTGGTAATAGACTCATACAGCATGAAACAGGCACTTTGACCCAATGTGTCCATGCTGAGCAAGTTTTCAACCTGAACTAATTCTATTTGCCAGCATTCTGCCCATATCCCTTAAATCTTTCCTATCCCTTAAATTTTTTCTATCCATCCACTTAAACATCTTTTAAGCATTTTAATTGTTTGTGCTTCTACTACTTCCTCTAGTAGTTTGTTCCACATACTCATCACCCTCTTTGTGTTTCAGGTCTCCATTTAATCTTTCTCCTCTCACCTTGAAACTATGTCCTCTAGTTTTAGATGCTGAGGAAAAGACAGTCACATTTCACCTTATCTCTGTCCCTTATGATTTTATATACCTCTGTGAAGTCATTTCTCACCCTTTTACATTCCAGGTTCAACCCAGATAAGTGTGAGGTGGTTCATTTTGGTAGGTCAAAATGATGGCAGAACATAGTATTAATGGTAAGACTCTTGACAGTGTGGAGGATCAGAGGGATCTTGTGGTCCAAGTCAAAGTAGTCCAAGGACACTCAAAGCTGCTGCACAGGTTGACTCTATGGTTAAGAAGGCCTACAGTGCATTGGCCTTCATCAGCCGTGGGTTTGAGTTCAAGAGCCGAGAGGTAATGTTGCAGCTATATAGGACCCTGGTCAGACCCTATTTGGAGTACTGTGCTCAATTCTGGTTGCCTCACTACAGAAAGGACATAGAAACCAGAGGAGATTTACAAGGATGTTGCCTGGATGGGGAAGCATGCCTTATGACTGGATTGGGAAGCATGCCTTATGAGTATTGATTGAGTGAACTCAGCTTTTTCTCCTTGGAGCATTGGAGGATGAGAGGTGACCTCATAGAGGTGTACAAGATGATGAGAGGCATTGATCGTGTGGATAGACAGAGGCTTTTTCCCAGGGCTGAAATGGTTAGCACGAGAGGGCATAATTTTAAGGTGCTTGGAAATAGGTACAGAGGAGCTGTCAGGGGTAAGTTTTTTACGCAGAGAGTGGTGAGTGTGTGGAATAGGCTGCTGGCAATGGTGGTGGAGGCAGATACAATAGGGTCTTTTAAGAGACTCCTGGACTTGTACATGGAGCTTAGAAAAATAGGGGTCTATGGGTAACCCTAGGTAATTTCTAAGGTAACAACATGTTCGGCATAGCTTTGTGGGCTGAAAAGCCTGTATTGTGCTGTAGGTTTTCTATGTTTCTGTTTCAATGTTAGGGAAAAGAGCTCCAACCTATTGAGCTTTTTCTTATAGCTCAAGCCACCCAGTCTTGACAACATTTTTGTGAATATTTTCAGAACCCTTTCCAGCCTAATGGCATCCTTCCTATGGCTAAACTAGCATAAATGTACTCAATACTGCATGCGAGTCACCAATGTCTCATACAGTTGTAACGTAGTGGCCCAATTCTTGTACTCAACACACTGACCGATGATTTACGTGTGTCAAATGCCTTATTTGCCGACCTGTTTACCTGTGTCACCAATTTCAGGAAAATATATACTTCTATTCCTCAGTCTCTCTGCTAAACAACACGCCAGGGCCCTGCCTTTTACTGTGTAAATTCTGCCCAAGTTTAACTTACCAAGGTACTTGACTTGGCCCTTATCTGAGTCAAGCTCTGTCTACCATTCCTTGGCCCACTTTTCCTGTTGTCCTAAATCTTGTTGTTATCTTACATTCGAACTTGTTCACTCTCCACTATACCACTGTTTTTGTGCTATTCACAAACCTAATAACAATGCCAGTTACATTGTCATCCATGTAGATGGCCAATAAGAGTGGAGCAAACACCTAATCCCTGTGGCACTCCTAGTGTTGTGGGCCTCCAGTCTGAGAAACAACTCCCCACTACTATCTTTGTGATCTCTTTCAACCCTTCAACCTTCAACTTCTTCAATTCTGATTTGATTATCTTTGAATTTAATCGTGCCACTAAATGGCAGGTGCATCTTTAGTTTCTCTCACGAGGCAAGAGAAGAGATTGCTGAGCCTCTGGCTAGGATCTTTATGTCCTTGTTGTCCACGGGAATGGTACCAGAGGATTGGAGGGAGGCGAATGTTGTCCCCTTGTTCAAAAAAGGTAGTAGGGATAGTCCGGGTAATTATAGACCAGTGAGCCTTACGTCTGTGGTGGGAAAGCTGTTGGAAAAGATTCTTAGAGATAGGATCTATAGGCATTTAGAGAATCATGGTCTTATCAGGGACAGTCAGCATGGCTTTGTGAAGGGCAGATCGTGTCTAACAAGCCTGATAGAGTTCTTTGAGGAGGTGACCAGGCATATAGATAAGGGTAGTGCAGTAGATGTTATCTATATGGATTTTAGTAAGGCATTTGACAAGGTTCCACACTGTAGGTTTATTCAGAAAGTTAGAAGTCATGGGATCCAGGGAAGTTTGGCCAGGTGGATTCAGAATTGGCTTGCCTGCAGGAGGCAGAGGGTCATGGTGGAGGGAATACATTCAGATTGGAGGTTTGTGACTAGTGGTGTCCCACAAGGATCTGTGCTGGGACCTCTAGTTTTCGTGATTTTTATTAACGACCCAGATGTGGGGGTAGAAGGGTGAGTTGGCAAGTTTGCAGACGACACAAAGGTTGGTGGTGTTGTAGATAGTGTAGAGGATTGTCAAAGATTGCAGAGAGACATTGATAGGATGCAGGAGTGGGCTGAGAAGTGGCAGATGGATTTCAAACCAGAGAAGTGTGAGGTGGTACACTTTGGAAGGACAAACTCCAAGGCAGAGTACAAAGTAAATGGCAGGATACTTGGTAGTGTGGAGGAGCAGAGGGATCTCGGGGTACATGTCCACAGATCCCTGAAAGTTGCCTCAAAGGTGGATAGGGTAGTTAAGAAAGCTTATGGGGTGTTAGCTTTCATAAGTCCAGGGATAGGGTTTAAGAGTCGCGATGTAATGATGCAGCTCTATAAAACTCTGGTTAGGCCACACTTGGAGTACTGTGTCCAGTTCTGGTCGCCTCACTATAGGAAGGATGTGGAAGCACTGGAAAGGGTACAGAGGAGATTTACCAGGATGCTGCCTGGCTTAGAAAGTATGCATTATGATCAGAGATTGAGGGAGCTAGGGCTTTACTCTTTGGAGAGAAGGAGGATGAGAGGAGACATGATAGAGGTGTACAAGTTAATAAGAGGAATAGATAGAGTGGATAGCCAGTGCCTCTTCCCCAGGGCACCACTGCTCAATACAAGAGGACATGGCTTTAACGTAAGGGGTGGGAAGTTCAAGGGGGATATTAGAGGAAGGTTTTTTTTACTCAGAGAGTGGTTGGTGTGTGGAATGCACTGCCTGAATCAGTGGTGGAGGCAGATACACTAGTGAAGTTTAAGAGACTACTAGACAGGTATATGGAGGAATTTAAGGTGGGGGCTTATATGGGAGGTAGGGTTTGAGGGTCGGCACAACACTGTGGGCTGAAGGGCCTGTACTGTGCTGTACTATTCTATGTTCTATGTTTGAGATATGGGGTTTCCATCCTGAAGCTTAACATCTGTATATATTTCCTTAAGGAAAAAGATTCTTTCTATCCTTAAAGCCTTCTTCTTTAAACGAGCTTATGTCACTCATTGCTAAATGTTTTGTGATTATGCTCCTGAGAGGTGGAACATTTTGCTGCGTTGAAGAATCTATGAAAAATGTTCTTCTGTTTGTTCTTGATATGCCGAAAAATGCCCTGCTGAGTCTAATCCACACAAGATCAGTAGTTTTGACCCTTCATTTACTAATTGCTGACTTCTTACCCAGTTCTAAACCTGAATCTTTATCTGGAATATAAATGTTCCTCAGGAGCCAAGGTGTTTCCATCTCATTTCTCAATGTCTTCAAAAGAAATGCGGAACTTGGAACACAATTCCCTCTTATTTTACAGGTGCCCTTTTAAGTTCACCCAGAAGCAATGAAAATCAAATTGTACTTCCAAAAATACATAATATAGTTTTTGTTGTGTTCCAATCATAATGGCTTTTTTTTGACATCTTTCAAGTGTAATGGAAAATAATGGTGGCAGATTTTTGAATTTACATGTTAAAATAATATCAGTATATGTTAATACATTACATGCATTGATTTGAATTGATCGTATTTATCCCTTTAAAAGTCCCCCTGATTCTGTACTGAGAGTATATACAAAGGTCAATGTATTATGTTACACATCAGCACAGAGCTGATCAGATTAGTTAAAACAACTTAGGTAGGGGTGTGTTTTGACAAACTACATAAAAGTGTGAGAGAGACATGTTTAGTCAAGTCATGTGCTATAATTTCGTGTGAGCCCCTTTTCAATGTACCTCCTGTTCGGGTGAGTCATTTTTGCCTACAGCCGTATCACTTGAGATAGAGGACGAATTATATGTTAACCTGCAGGTATTCTTCAGTTTTGTTCCATTTGACTCAAATACCCCAATTACAACAACGATTGAAAGAAATAATATGAAGACAAGGCAGCTCTCTGCAAACGCTAAAATTTATCAGCTTAATCTGGAGTAGATAATTGCTAATGTAACAGAGATGTTATCCACTACTAGGTACGTTAATGTCATGTGAAGTGATTCATAAAGCATGAAACTACTAGTCAGGTTCACAAATGAATTCTTTATATTGTTTCTGACCACTCCTCCCTCCTTCTGCCTAGATGCAAATCAGGTTAAGTACACACAGAGTGCATTCTACTTGACCAGAGTTGAAACTCTGCATTTCCGTTTCGAGAGATTACAAGGCTAAAGACACACCCAATTTAAGAAGTGTGGGAGAGAAGGACCTTTGATCGCTACATCTGATTTCAAATTTAGTGATGGTAGAGGGTGTGAAAATTCGTAAGGGATATTTGGTAAATAACTTAATTGAGGTCAATTACCATGCTGTTTAATATTAAATAATACATCAAGTGTCCTAAAACAAAAACAGATAATGCTGGAAATACCCAGCAGGTAAGGCCACTTAGAGGAAAGAGAAAAGGGTCATTGTTTCAAGTGGAAAATCCTTCATCAGAACAGAAAAGGAATGAATAAAGAATATAAGATACAGATAGATGATTGTTACAGATGAGAAATCAAGTTGCCTGATGTTGTAAAATTGAGCATTGATCCAGAAGGCTGCATTATGCTCAGATGGAAAATGAGATGCTTGCAGTGAGCTTACAGGAGGCTGCAGACTGAAAGATCAGAATGGGAGTAGAGTGTGATGAGGAATTCAAGTGGCGTCAATGGGAAGTTCAGGGTTGCCTCTGGTCTAATAATTCTTCAGCTAATCATTCTCCAGTCAGTCACATGGGAGAAAGGTTAAGGCTGACCTTAAGTAACTTTATATTGAAGAAGTTTTGAAGTAACAAGTTGTAATGTACAAGATTAAAAATAAGCCAATGAATTAAAATTTGTTTCTAAGGGAGTGAGACTGAGGTCATTGATCAAATGTAATGAGTGGGTGAGGGTATCACAAACAAGAGAAAATCTGCAGATGCTGGAAATCCAGAGCAACACACACACAATGCTGGAGGTACTCAGCAGGTCAGGCAGCATCTATGGAAAAGAGTAAACAGCCGACATTCCTGATGAAGGGTCTCGGCCCAAAACATCGACTGTTTACCCTTTTCCATAGATGCAGCCTGGCCTGCTGAGTTTCTCCAGCATTTTGTGTGTGAGTGGATAAGGGGTTACTCTCTTGATCGTAAAGATACAGTATAGTTTTTGAATAAATTATGCCAATATTGTACAAATTCAAACTATGTCTGACCATCTCTATTAATCCCCACAGACTATTATGAAGATTTCCTTTCCAATTTTTTATTATTAATTTTACATATAAGAATACAGAGTACAAGAAAAAAAATCAATACAATATACTAAATCGCATATAAAGACTCCTTACCCTATATTCATACAGATTAATTAATTCGTAACACTGAAATATAGTAATTTTATTATATTAAAAAATCTAACCCACTACCAAGACTGAAGCTGATTAGTAAAGAACAAAAGGGAAAAATATTATTAGTCATCATCTGTGCTTTAACAGCAAATCAAAGGTTTTGAAAATAATTCAAAAAAGGTCCCCACAATGTTTGAAAGTCTTGGCTAGATTCAGAGATTTAAAAACAATCTTCTCTATATTTAAACATGTCATCATATCATGTAACCATTGAGTGTGAATAGGAGGGGCCACATCTTTCCATTTAAGCAAGAGTGTCCTTCTGGCCATAAGAGAAATAAAAGCCAAAATGTTGCAAGTCAGATGACTCCAAAATAATATCCTTTCTTCCAACAATAGCAAATAAAGCCATCAAAGGATTAGGCTTAAAGTTTACTTTGAAAAGTATCGAGAAAGTTTGAAATACTTCTTTCCAATATTTTCGAAGGTTCGGACATGTCCAAAACATATGAATGGGTGAAGCTTCTCCATTATTACATTTATCACAATACAGAGATATATCTAAATAAAAATAAGCCAACTTATGGGCCCTATGGACCACTTTAAATTATAGGAGAGAGTGGCAGGCACATAACGATGAAGTGTTAACCAATTTAAAAATTTGATTCCAAGTTTCCTCAGAAATTGAAGTCTGTAAATCTTGTTCCCAAATATTTTTAATTTTATCTAAAGGAATATTTCTCATTCCCAACAGCATATTATAAATATTAGATATTGATCCATTATAAAAAGGTTTCAAATTAAAAATTACATCTAGTAGATTATTATCAGGACTTTTAGGAAATGTACTTACTTGAGACCATAAAAAATCTCTTATTTGTAGGTATCGAAAAAATTGAGTTTTGGGTAAACTATATTTAGTTGACAGTTGTTCAAACGAAAAGAGACATCCCTCTACAAACAAGTCCTGAATCTATCCCATTCTTTAAAAGCCACATCAATCATAGAGGGTTTAAAAAAAAATTAGAAAAAATGGGACTCGGAACAGAAAATCTCAATAAGCCAGAAGTATTTTCACAATTGTATCCAAATTCTCATAGTGTGTTTAACTACCAGATTATCAGTTAACTTACTCAGAGACAAAAGAATTGAGGATCCAAGAAAAGAAATAATAGAAAATTTATTAACAGAGTTAGCTTAAAAAAAAACCCACATCGGGCAACCCTCACGATTAATGTAATATAACCAAAATGTAAGATTTCTTATATTAACTGCCCAATAATAAAATCTAAAGTTTGGTAAGGCTGATCCTCCATTCTTTTTATCTTTCTGAAGATGAATTTTATTTAATCTAGAATGCTTATTCTTCCACATATAAGAGGATATGATAGAGTCAAGAGAATCAAAGGAAGATTTAGGAATGAAAACAGGCAATGCCTGAAAAAGATATATAAATTTAGGTAATATATTCATTTTAATAGAGTTAATTCGGCCAATCGGCGATAACAAAAGAGGCGACCAATATGATAGCATCCTTTTTACGTGAATCAGTAGGCTAAGAAAATTTTCTTTAAATAGACGCTTATAGATTTTAGTAATTGTTACAACTAAGTAGATAAATTGGTTTCTTAGAATTTTAAAAGGAAGTTTAGAATTTGTTGGTATCAAATTATTCAAAGAGAAAAGTTCACTTTTATGTAGGTTTAATTTATAACCTGAGAACTGGCTATAACAGGAGAGTAAAGAAAGCGCATGGGGTAACAAAGTCTCAACATTATATAACCATATAACAGTTACAGCATGGAAACAGGCCATCTTGGCTCTTCTAGTCTGTGCCGAACGCTTACTCTCACCTAGTCCCACCGACCCGCACTTAGCCCATAACCCTCAATTCCTTTCCTGTCCATATAGCTATCCACTTTAACTTTAAATGACAACATCGAACCTGCTTCAACCTCTTCTGCTGGAAGCTCATTCCACCCGGATACCACTCTCTGAGTAAAGAAGTTCCCCCTCATGTTATCCTTAAACTTTTGCCCTTTAACTCTCAACTCATGTCCTCTTGTTTGAATCTTCTCTACTCTCAATGGAAAAAGCCTTTCCACGTCAACTCTATATATCCGCCTCATAATTTTAAATAACTCTATTAAGTCCCCCCTCAACCTTCTACACTCCAAAGAACAAAAGCCAAACTTGTTCAACCTTTCTCTGTAACTTAGGTGATGAAACCCAGGTAACACTCTAGTAAATTTTCTCTGTACTCTCTCTATTATGTTGACATCTTTCCTATAATTCGGTGACCAGAACTGTACACAATACTCCAAATTTGGCCTTACCAATGCCTTGTACAATTTCAACATTACATCCCAACTCCTATACTCAATATATATATTTATAAAGGCCAGCATACCAAAAGCTTTCTTCACCACTCTATCCACATGAGATTCCACCTTCGGGGAACTATGCACTATTATTCCTAGATCCCTCTGTTCTACTGCATTCTTCAATGCCCTACCATTTACCATGTATGTCCTATTTTGATTAGTCCTACCAAAATGTAGCACCTCACATTTATCAGCATTAAACTCCATCTGCCATCTTTCAGCCCACTCTTCTAACTGGCCTAAATCTCTCTGCAAATTTTGAAAACCTGCTTCATTATCCACAACTCCGCCTATCTTAGTATCTTTTTTTTACCGTGCCCATGGTCTGTTCTTTATCAAATTATGGTATTGTTTTGCACTGCTGTAACTATATGTTATAATTATGTGGTTTTGTCAGTGCTAGTCTTTGGTTTGTCCTGTTTTTGTGTGATATCACTCTGGAGGAACATTGTATCATTACCTAATGCATGCATGCATTTCTAAATGACAGTAAATGAGTACTGAGTGTCCTCATAATCTAATCTAATCTAATCACCTGCATATTTACTAATCCATTTTACCAGCCCATCATCCAGATCATTAATGTATATGACAAACAACAGTGGACCCAGTACAGATCCCTGAGGCACACCACTAGTCACCAGCCTCCAATCTGACAAACAGTTATCCACCACTACTCTCTGGTGTCTCACATCCAGCCACTGCTGAATCCATTTTATTACTTCAATATTAATACCTAACGATTGAACCTTCCTAACTAACCTTCCGTGTGGAACCTTGTCAAAGGCCTTACTGAAGTCCATAAAGACAACATCCACCGCTTTACCCTCGTCAACTTTCCTAGTAACCTCTTCAAAAAATTCAATAAGATCTGTCAAACATGATTTTCCACGCACAAATCCATGTTGACTGTTCCTAATCAGACCCTGTCTGTCCAGATAATTATATATACCACCTCTAAGAATAGTTTCCATCAATTTACCCACCACTGATGTTAAACTCACAGACTGATAATTGCTAGGTTTACTCTTAGAACCCTTTTTAAACAATGGAACAACATGAGCAATACGCCAATCCTCCGGCACCATCACCATTTCTAATGACATTTGAAATATTTCTGTCAGAGCCCCTGCTATTTCCACACTAACTTCCCTCAAGGTCCTAGGGAATATCATGTCAGGACCTGGTGACTTATCCACTTTTATATTCCTTAAAAGCGCCAGTACTTCCTCTTCTTTAATCATCATAGTTTCCATAACTTCCCTACCTGTTTCCCTTCCCTTACACAATTCAATATCCTTCTCCTTAGTGAATACCAAAGAAAATAAATTGTTCAGAATCTGCCCCATCTCTTTTGGCTCCACACATAGCTGTCCACTCTGATTCTCTAAGGGACCAATTTTATCCCTCACTATCCTTTTGCTATTAATATAACTGTAGAAACCCTTTGGATTTATTTTTACCTTACTTGCCAAAGCAAACTCATATCTTCTTTTAGCTTTTCTTATTTATTTATTAGAAATAAGTAGCAGTAGATCATCAGCATACAGCAAGACTTTGTGAATAGCGTCTCTCCTTAAAATATTGGTGATATCATTAGATTCTCGAAAGGCAGTGGCTAAAGGTTCTAAGGCCAGATCAAAAAGCAAAGGGCTCAACGGACAGCCTTGTCTAGTGCCACATTATTATGAGAATTAGTGATAACCCTAGAGGAAGGAGCTAAATAAAGTAATTTAATCTATTGAATGAAAACAGGTCCAAAACTGAATTTTTCTAAAGTTTTTAATAAATAATTCCATTCAACTCTGTCGAAAGTTTTCTCAGCATCTAGGGATTCCACACATTCTGATATCATGTTAGAAGGAGAATAAATAACATTTAATAACCGACGGATATTAAAGTGAGAATATCGATTTTTAATAAATCCAGTTTGGTTGTCGGAAATGACAGATGGTAAAATATTTTCAATCCTATGGGCCATGAAAATTCAACTGTGATTACTCATAGATTATCTGAGGAAATACTTTTGAGCTTAAAAGTTAACTGGCATCCCCATAGTGAAGGGTCTCGGCCTGAAATGTTGACTGTTTATTCCTTTCCTTAGATGCTGCCTGACTTGCTGAGTAACTCCAGCATTTTGTGTGTGTTGCATAATTTAGAACTTAATTGTCAGAAAAAAATGTAGATCAATAATAATCAATAGACTAGGCATAGAGATTAACTATTATCTATCAGTAAAATAGAACATAATCTCTATCCTTTAACCTTTTGTTGCACTGCTAAATAAGAAAGTTATGTTGTGAAACATTTTAAATTGCATAATTGATACCTTGTATTTAATGTAAGGATTGTAAGGGATAAAATTGGTCCTCTTGAAGATCAGAGTGGTCGGCTTTGTGCGGAACCAAAGGAAATGGGAGAGATCTTAAATAGGTTTTTTGCGTCTGTATTTACTAAGGAAGCTGGCATGAAATCTATGGAATTGAGGGAATCAAGTAGTGAGACCATGGAAACTGTACAGATTGAAAAGGAGGAGGTGCTTGCTGTCTTGAGGAAAATTAAAGTGGATAAATCCCCGGGACCTGACAGAGTGTTCCCTCGGACCTTGAAGGAGACTAGTGTTGAAATTGCGGGGGCCCTGGCAGAAATATTTAAAATGTCGCTGTCTACGGGTGAAGTGCCGGAGGATTGGAGAGTGGCTCATGTTGTTCCGTTGTTTAAAAAAGGATCGAAAAGGAATCCAGGAGATTATAGGCCGGTGAGTTTAACGTCAGTAGTAGGTAAGTTATTGGAGGGAGTACTAAGAGACAGTATCTACAAGCATTTGGATAGACAGGGGCTTATTAGGGAGTCAACATGGCTTTGTGCGTGGCAGGTCATGTTTGACCAATCTGTTGGAGTTTTTCAAGGAGGTTACCAGGAAAGTGGATGAAGGGAAGGCAGTGGATATTGTCTACATGGACTTCAGTAAGGCCTTTGACAGGGTCCCGCATGGGAGGTTAGTTAGGAAAATTCAGTCGCTAGGTATACATGGAGAGGTGGTAAATTGGATTAGACATTGGCTCAATGGAAGAAGCCAGAGAGTGGTGGTAGAGAATTGCTTCTCTGAGTGGAGGCCTGTGACTAGTGGTGTGCCACAGGGATCAGTGCTGGGTCCATTGTTATTTGTCATCTATATCAATGATCTGGATGATAATGTGGTAAATTGGATCAGCAAGTTTGCTGATGATACAAAGATTGGAGGTGTAGTAGACAGTGAGGAAGGTTTTCAGAGCCTGCAGGGGGACTTGGACCAGCTGGAAAAATGGGCTGAAAAATGGCAGATGGAGTTTAATATTGACAAGTGTGAGGTATTGCATGTTGGAAGGACAAACCAATGTAGAATATACAGGGTTAATGGTAAGGCACTGAGGAGTGCAGCGGAACAGAGGGATCTGGGAATACAGATACAAAATTCCCTAAAAATGTCGTCACAGGTAGATAGGGTCGTAAAGAGAGCTTTTGGTACATTGGCCTTTATTAATCAAAGTATTGAGTATAAGAGCTGGAATGTTATGATGAGGTTGTATAAGGCATTGGTGAGGCCGAATCTGGAGTATTGTGTTCAGTTTTGGTCACCAAATTACAGGAAGGATATAAGTAAGGTTGAAAGAGTGCAGGGAAGGTTTACAAGGATGTTGCCGGGACTTGAGAAACTCAGTTACAGAGAAAGGTTGAATAGGTTAGGACTTTATTCCCTGGAGCCTAGAAGAATGAGGGGAGATTTGATAGAGGTATATAAAATTATGATGGATATAGATAGCGTGAATGCAAGCAGGCTTTTTCCACTGAGGCAAGGGGAGAAAAAAACCAGAGGACATGGGTTAAGGGTGAGGGGGGAAAAGTTTAAAGGGAACATTAGGGGGGGGCTTCTTCACACAGAGAGTGGTGGGAGTATGGAATGAGCTGCCAGATGAGGTGGTAAATGCGGGTTCTTTTTTAACATTTAAGAATAAATTGGACAGATACATGGATGGGAGGTGTATGGAGGGATATGGTCCGTGTGCAGGTCAGTGGGACTAGGCAGAAAATGGTTCAGCACAGCCAAGAAGGGCCAAAGGGCCTGTTTCTGTGCTGTAGTTTCTATGGTTTCTATGTATGCTTAATGTATCTCTCAAAAGCTTACAGCCCGGAGCAATCAATCTATGACTTGACAGGAACTGCCAACGCATCCGTTCATGAAAGGCCTATGGATGCTCCATGAATGCAATGTTTTGTACACAGTTTAAAGTATTTGCTCGTACGCAAATTGCCAGAACCTTACATAGATAGATCTTGATTCCTATAAAACATGTCTAAATTTTGTTTTCTCTAACTGATTTGAAAACCAATTTAATTTTAGTATCTCATCATAGACATTATTTCAAACTATTGTTTACTTTAAAGAACCAGCTTCCTATATCGTACAGAAAGAGAACACGAGGACAAAGAGAAAAGAGATATTGCATCATCTCTGTTTCTTTTTGATATCCTTCCTAACCTAATCCAAAAATGGCTATTCAACAGACCACATTCCTTTGCCTCAGATTAATGTTAAAAAGCTGTCTTACTTCTTCTTTTAAATTAAGACTGCAGTCTCTTTGTATTCTGGATAATTTAAAAATAACCTAGAAGATGTATAAAGGGAACAATGTCCATAGAGTATTACTCAATGTATCAATTGACCTTAAAAAGAAAAAAATATATAGATAGAACTGTTCCCATTAATTATATTTGAACTTCAATGAAATTTTTGTATGAACATTTTGAACAGTATAGATTTCCTAGTCATTCAAAATGCATTTTTAAAGCTACATTTATAGGAATGTGAGCATCACTGATAAGGCAGCATTTCTCTAAAGATTGACGAGCTTCCTTCTTGAACCGTTGCAGTCCTTCAGAAACCACTATAGGAACGGTGATATACAGTGGATTCTGGTTAATTGGGAAACATTGAAACTAGTACGTTTAAGCAACAGTCCCAATTAGCCAAAGTTTCATGGAAATACTTAAAAAGGTATATAGAAGAAAACAAACTACAGCTTAACTAAGTAACAAATTAGGTACTTAAATGAAATACAGAAAAAGTTAGAACAGCGGTCCCCACCCACCGGGCCGCAAAGGATGCGCTTCCGGGCCGCGAGGAAGCAATATGATTTGGCGATAGGAGTCAGCTGCACCTTTCCTCATTCCCTGTCACGCCCACCGTGGAGCTTGAACGCACGCGAGGTCATTACGCATGCGTCATCCGTGTCAGCGCGGGAAGGAGATCAACTCTTTGAGCTTACAAATGACGGCCGGCTGAAAAGCATGTTTGATATAACATCTCTGACGGCATTCTGGATCAAAGTCAAGGTTAAATATCCTGAGATAGCCACGAAAGCACTGAAAACGTTGCTTTCATTTCCAACATTTTTCTGCGAAGCGGAATTTTCTGCAATGAATGCAACGAAAACTAAATTGTGGAATAGACTGGACATAAGGAACCCCCTTCAAGTATCACTGTCTCCCTCCACCCCTTGATAGGACCATCTCGTTGCAGGAAAACATGCCCAGGGCTCCCAGTGATTCAGCGATATTGGTGTGTTGCAATGATTTTATATGTTCATACGGGGAAAATATGCGCTGTGTGTTTAATATCCAAACTTTACTTAAAATGTTATGATGCTATTGACTTACTTATATAACCATATAACAATTACAGCATGGAAACAGGCCATCTCGCCCCTTCTAGTCCGTGCCAAACGCTACTCTCACCTAGTCCCACCGACTTGCACTCAGCCCATAACCCTCCATTCCTTTCCTGTCCATACACCTATCCAATTTTTCTTCAAATAATATCGATTCTGCCTCTACCACTTCTACTGGAAGTTCGTTCAATACTTACTTCACGCTCCCCTGTCCTCCCCGATAATTGACTTATCGCTATATTCATGCGAGGAAAATATGCACTGTGTGTTTAATATTAAATTCGTTAGATAAATCCTTTTAGAAACGAAATTGAGTGTATTATCCACTTATCACCTATATTCTGGTCGTGATTAACACCCCGGCCCCCCCCCCCAACAGAATCGCCAAAAACGATTTACAGGAAAAAAAATCGGCAGGTACACGCATACACACTGGTGCCCGCGCAAGGCTTCATGGTCATTGTAGTCTTTCTCTGAGTAAACACAATGTGTTTGACTGCTGCTCTTGTCCGTTGGCAACCTTCCCCTCCCCCCCCCCCGGAGGTCGGCCGGTCCACAAGAATATTGTCAATATTAAACCGGTCCGCAGTGCAAAAAAGGTTGGGGACCCCTGAGTTAGTACACTACCAATGCTACTACAGTACTATGAAACTGTGTATAACTTCCCAAGTTCCTAATAGTTATCAAGGGAGGAATTATCCAGTGTACGCTGACATGTATGGAGACTCCAGGGAAGGATAGCACCTCTGGTGAAGGGGCTTGTTGTGTCCATTCTGGGGCAGCTCACTCATCGTTGGCCCCCACCAACACCCAGCTCTCACCTGTAGCTCCAAGTAATTGTTTGCATGCGACTGTGGCCACATCCCAGTACGTTGCTTCAACAGGTGGGCTAAATCTGGTGAGAGTTGTTGGCAGGCCTCATACCCCGGTGAAATCGGGACATGCTTGTCCTAACACATGAAGGCAGTTCCAGTGGACTGGGCAGATGATATCAGCAGTGAGATCCAATGGCCAAGACAGCAGTTCTGCAACAATTTGTGAAGAGTGACAGGTATGTTAAGGCATAGAAAAAGTCATGGTTATCAACTGCAACCAAGGAAGACCTCAGTTGTGACAACTGTTCGTACCACTGGACCTTGACTGAAAATTGAGAGAGTGGAACTGTCCCAGTGCAATGGCTTTTGCACTTTAAAAACTCTCTGTACAGGTTCCACTGTCATTGTCAGATATGATGGACAACCAACATGCTGCAACATGTTCTTTTGATTGACTGTAAATGAACAAAATCAGAGTAGACACCTAGTGCAGATAATGGACCGCCTTCATACAATGCTTTAAATGATTGTATACTCCAAATTTTCTTGTAACGTTCAAGGCAATAGATGATATCTTCAAATTATTCATAGTTCTTAACTTGTTGAAGTATTGAAAATATTTCATTTTCACTCCAAGCTGTTTCTGGCATCTCCATGCCTGAATGCCTGAAACCGCAGTGAGCAAAGCAATTCTAAACAGTCTCATTGCGTATTTTTTGCCAACTATCAGTGACAAAAATCACTGTTTTTTTGAACACAAACAGTGACAACTGACACTATTTAAAAATTGTTTGCTCTAAGCACAGTGTAGTTTCTAATGGCCTCAGAAGTTCACCATCTAAGAGGACTACAATGTTGTCATGGCTTGGAGGCTTGTGTGCCTCAATGACCTGGAGAGCTATGTTGGCTGGAGTCAGGACTTTATTGTTTGGCTCTTGGTAGGATCATCCAGGCCAAACAGGTCAAAGGGTAGAGGCCAGACTAAGAGTGGTCCACCGGTCCTCTTGGTTCGGGCATTCAGCTGACTGTTAAAACAAACCTGTTACGGAAACAGCATGAAGAATCCTTCAATGTCTGAGTGCAGTGGTATTCCTGAGTCTCCACCTGGGACTTGCGTAGCTGACAGTAGTGAAAACTGAGAGGCAGCTACTGATGTGAAGGAGGAAGCCCTGGGCACCACCAGAGGTGGAATTCCTTCATGCTGTCCTAAATGCCAATGGCGTAACAGGCAGTAAGTAAGCCACAAGTTCACTCGACTGATGCTGTTTAGAAACTGTTTGGCAACAGTCTCCTGTCCCAATTAAGTGGCATAGTGCCCAAGTAAATGAAGGGAATCCCACCTATTTTCTCGATTAGTTTTTATTCTTTAAGAGTTGCCCCAAATAAGCAGCTTCCCCAATTAACTGATGGACCAATTAACCAGAATCCACTGTATTGTCAATTAGATGCTGGAGACCTGCAGGTATTGTGCTCATCCAGCTATTGTTCATGTTCTTTTTAGTGACAGAGATGACAGATTTGGGATGTGCTAGGAAAAACCTGAGCAATTGACATCAGTTCACTTTGTAGATACAGCCACTGTCAAGTGCATGGTGTTCCTGCTGTTTAGTATGCAAGTGTGGCTTTTCCTTTTTAGATATGCCTATGTACTTCCTAGCATGCCCTTACTGAGGAAAAAATTGCAATGCAACAGAGAAAGGACCAAAAGTGTGGAAATTAAGGCTTGTCTGATAGAGAACTGGTACAGATATAATGAGTCAAAAGGTTGCCCCTCCCAACTAATCTCTCTCCAGACACTTATCCCTGCAAGCAGCCAAAATACTGCACCTGACCATTCACCTCCTCCCTCACCCTCCATTCAGGGCTCCAAACAGTCCTTCCAGGTGAGGCAACACTTCAGCTGCAAATCTGCTGGGGTCACCTATTGTATCTGGTGCTTCCGCTGCAGCCTCCCCTACACTGGTGAGTCTCAACATGAATTGGGAGACTCTTCGTCAAGCACCTCCACTTCAACTGCCAAAAGTGGAACTTTCTAGTGGTCAAAGATTTTCATTCCGATTCCCATTCTTGTTCTGATGTCAGTCCACAGCCTCCTCTTGTGCCATGATGAGACCACCCTCAGGAGGAAGAAGCAACATTTTATATTTCAACTGGATATCACAAATACTGATTTTACCTTCTGGTAAAACAAATTATTTTCCTTCCCCTCTTCTTCTATTCCCCATTCTGGCCTTTTACCACTTCTCATCTGCCTATCACCTCCCCTTTCTCCTATGGTCCACTCTCCTCTCCTATCAGATTCCTTCCTCTCCAGCCCTTTACCTTTCCCACCCACCTGGCTTCACCTATCACCTTCCAGCTGTCCTCCTTCCCCTCTCCCCTCTTTCTTTATTCTGGTATCTTCCCCCTCCCTCTGCAGTCCTGAAGAAGGGTCTCGGCCTGAAAGTCTACTGTTTGGATGCTGCCTGACCTGCTGAGTTCCTACAGCATTTTGTGTGTGCTCTAATTGAGCAGATCTTGACTGACTACAGGACTTCATCTGCCAAAGGACTGTGCAGACACCTCTTCCATGTTCTATCTTTTGGGGACAGAAGTTAGTTCACCAAGTATGAGGCCAAATAGGTTTATCCCTGAAACCCTGCTGGTTTCCTTGGCTGCATAAACCTAGGGAATACACAATCCAATCTCGCCAGCTCTCCCACCCCAAATCCTAGTTTGTGTGGATGCTGGGTAATTTGCTTCCCTGATACAAATCAGTGCCAAGAAACAACAGACAGCACACTGCATACAATTAAAGGAATTATATTTATGAATCTAACTTAACTAAAGGGTTACCAAAGAAAAGAAAGTAAAAAACCAAAAAAAGGCCCATTATAATTAAACAGTTAAGTATGCCCAAGTTGGAGCTCAACACTTCCAAAAGTCACACATATTCACTGGTCCTCAGAGACCCCGGCACCTTGCTCCATCAAGTCACGGTCCCCTACAACCAGTTCTCTCCAGTGTCTTCTCTCTTCATCTCCTGCTAAACAAAAAAAAAACAAAGACCAACCTTAGTGTTCCTCACAAAACCTCCCAGTTCCACCATCCTAATTAGATGACACACATTCCTCCATATCCCTTATCTTCGACAATAACCCAAACAGGCTGCTCTTACAGAACTCCTAAAATGAAATACCTGCAGCATAGCAATAAAAATGTGAACCAGGGTGTTACATCCCTGTATTGGTTAATTCAGTAGCTTCAGTGGTGTCTCAGAAAGGCAGCGTCCATTATTAAGGACCTCCAGCACCCAGGACATGCCCTTTTCTCACTGCTACCATCAGGTAGGAGATACAGAAGCCTGAAGGCACACACTCAGCGATTCAGGAACAGCTTCTTCCCCTCTGCCATCCGATTCTCAAATGGACATTGAAGCTTTGGACACTACCTCACTTTTTTTTAATATGCAGTATTTCTGTTTTTGCACATTTTTAAAAACCTATTCAATATATGTAATTAATTTACTTGTTTATTTATTGTTTTATTTTATTTATTATTGTTATTATTATTTTTCTCTCTCTGCTAGATTATGTAACGCATTGAACTGCTGCTACTAAGTTAACAAATTTCACGTCTCATGCCAGTGACAATAAACCTGATTCAGATTCTGGTGCAGTCACAGCCAGCTCAGTAAGTGGTGGAGCCACTCCTGCTGTTGATACGTGTCCTTTCAGCGTTACTTCCAAGTGTTGCTCAACATGTAAGCACACTGATACGTCAGCTGACAGTATCCAGTAGATGATAATAATGAGGATTTATTCTTCTTCATATTTGAGCAGATGCAGTGAGACTCCATGAGGTTTGGACTTACCGACACGATTTGCGATAAAAAGCGTGGAAGTATCAACATTTATTACATTTTTAAATCAAAGAATTCTGAAACATTGAACTGTCAAGTAAACCATAGATTTACTGCTTTTTTTGTTTGCCTTCTGTTATTGCTGCTGGCATCAGGACTGCTGATTTATAAGATTAACATGTCTTTCAGTCAGTTTATTACTTTTCATTACCTGGTGGGAGCACTAATGCAGTGCATGAAGCAAACACTATGGAATAATTCTCACAAAGAAGGATGTGGATTAGGGGCCAAGGTTTCAACAAGTACTGTTTCAAATTGATTTCCCACCCATTCCCTACCAGCACAGTCACGAATTCCTCCTAAACCCATCCAATACACCAGTAGCTCGTTAAAAATTCAATAAGAACTTCGTTGTCACAATGCACAGTTTCTTCATATTTGTTGAATGCACATTCACCTCCTCTGCATTGATTGCTCCCGTGAGGTAGAGGATTTCCTTCTTCCCAGTCTCAGAACCACAATTAGGTATGGAATGGTGAAAGCATACGAAAAGACTGAGAGATATTATTGACAATGGATAAAGAAGCTGTTAAGATGCATACAGTGTCTGAGGGGAGCTTAAGTGCAAGAGTCAACAGAATACAGAAAACATTAAAGTTATCAGCCACTATTTACAACAGACTTCTTTTTAAACATCCAGACAGTACTCGATTGTAGTAATAAAATGGACTTCAAAAAAGCTGGAGGAAGAAAATTATTTCTTGGTTCCCTCTTTGAGAATGTAGCTACTATTTATATTATTTGTACACTGAAGTATATTGAACAAATGTCCATTATAGTTGCAAAGAGTAGCCAGTACAGCTCTGGCAACCAAAGACAAAAATCTCCTGCTGTTGGTTCAACAGACTTGTTACTACATCACATCTTTTGTGTATTCATCAGGAGAGAAGTTTCTACCCAGTGACTTTTTAATATTAATATTACCCCAAATCAAAATAATTAGATCTAAAACCTTAGTACCACCTGAGCAAGAATCTCACCTATTATGAAGTGTACAGAATAAATAACCTGTGGAAAGTTCATGATGTATTTTCCATATCTCCTACTCAATGAATTTGATAGAATCTGATTTTGCTTTCTCAGTTTTCTCACCTTTCTTACAAAGGCAAGCAATTTATTTCACCCTGTAAATGGTTATGACGTGAAAACCTTTTTGTCCAATTTTCTGCATTTTGAGCAACTAAGACTGAAAAGGATGCTATTATCATAAGCAAATTACACAAAATATTTCATTAATATTTTTCTTTTTATGCTTGTTTTTTTCTTCCTGTGCCCTGTGTGGCCAGAAGATCTTAGATGTGGCCCCATATTAGCATCTGGAATAAGCAGGGAAGCCCAGCTTGACAGCGGTGGGAGCATGTGGAGTGCAGGTTAACGATATGCATTATGGAAGAGGAATAGGAAGCCAAAGGAAAAGGCAGAAAATAATCAGTTCATCATAATCACAATAAGTTAAATACATATGAAATTATCTGATTGTTTGTTTATAATCGCATAATTGGTAATAGAAATAAATACAACTTTTCCATTAAACCCTCTCCCCCTGCAGCTTTCTTACCAGATGCTGCCTGGCCTGCTGAGTTCCTCAAGCATTTTGTATATTACTAAATTGATGTTTTGTTAGATATTTGTGCGTGGTATTCATAGGTTGCAAGAATAGGTCATTATCCCCATTCAAATTTGTCAAAGATTGTTGGAAAGATGGTACTCTAAGTAGCTAGAGATACTTCCAGATTACACTGAAATAATGCATTTGACAAGTTCTCTAATATTTATTGCAATGTGCACTCTTGTATCCTCCTAGCCTTATCTCGTCCCAATTTAGGTTTTGTGCAATAGCACATGAATCATGCAAACTTTGGACATTGATTCTAAATAAAGAATTGTTTATGTCAGCTCTGAACTACTCACAAGTGCTTCATCTTACTTCCCAAATTATGAAAGTGTGGCTTTCACACACGTATTTAGTTCATCACAGCATAACTATCATGTATACCATAATAGTCATCTGCTAATCCCTCCCCTCCCAAAACCTTCTGTTTTTCTCATCTCAATTCTTACACATAAATTAAAGTTTCATATCCCTAGACCATAAGACATAGGAACAGAATGAGGCCATTCAGCCCATCAAGTCTGCTCTGCATGGCTGATCCCAGTCTCATTCATCCCCATACACCTTCTCATCATAACCTTTGATGCCCTGACCGATCAGGAAACTATCAACTTCCGCCTTAAATATACCTACAGGCTCCATCTCCACCACAGTCTGTGGCAGAGCATTCCACAGATTCACTATACTCTGGCTAAACAAAATTCCTCCTTACCTCTATTCTAAATGGTTATCCCTCAATTTTGAGGCTGTGTCCTCTGGTTCTGGACACCCCCACTATAGGAAACATCCTCTCCACATACACACTATCTAGTCCTTTCAACATTCTGTAGGTTTCAATGAGATCCTGCCTGCATTTTTCTAAATTCCAGTGAGTACAGGCCCAAAGCTGCCAAATGCTCCTCATATGTTAACCCCGTCATTCCCAGAATCATCTTCATGAACCTCCCCTGGACTCTCTCCAATGACAACATATCCTTTCTGAGATATGGGGCCCAAAACTGTTGACAATATTCCAAGTGCAGCCTGACTAGTTTCTTATAAAGCCTCAGTATTATCTCCTTGTTTTTATATTCTATTCCCCTTGAAATAAATGCCTACATTGCATTTCCCTTCTTTACTACAGACTCAACCTGTAAATTAATGTTCTGGGAGTTTTGCGCAAGGACCCCTAAGTCCTTCTGCACCTCTGATGTTTGAACCTTCTCCCCATTTAGATAATAGTCTGCACTATTGTTCCTTTTACCAATATGCATTATCATACATTTCCCAACACTGTATTTCACCTGCCTGTTACTTCCCATTCTTCCAATTTGTCCAAGTCCTGCTGCAATTTCATTGCTTTCTCAGCACTACCTACCCCTCCACCTACCTCTCTATAATCTTCAAATTTTGCCACAAAGTCATCAATTCCATTGTCCAAATTGTTGACAAACAATACAAAAAGTAACCGTCCCAATACTGACCCTGAGGAACACCACTAGTCACTGGCAGCCAACCAGAAAATGTCCCCTTTATTTCCACTCGCTGTTTCCTACCTGTCAGGCATTCCTCTGTCCATGCAAACAACAGGAATTCTGTAGATGCTGGAAATTCAAGCAACACACATCAAAGTTGCTGGTGAACGCAGCAGGCCAGGCAGCATCTGTAGGAAGAGGTGCAGTCGACGTTTCAGGCCGAGACCCTTCGTCAGGACTAACTGAAGGAAGAGTGATAAGGGATTTGAAAGTTGGAGGGGGAGGGGGAGATCCAAAATGATAGGAGAAGACAGGAGGGGGAGGGATAGAGCCAAGAGCTGGACAGGTGATAGGTAAAAGGGGATACAGGAGGATCATGGGACAGGAGGTCCAGGAAGAAAGACAAGGGGGGGACAAGGGAAGACAAGCTTCATATGTGGCACCTTATCAAATGCCTTCTGAAAATCCACGTAAACGACATCCACTGCCTCTCCTTTGACCACCCTGCTTGTTACTTCCTTGAAGAACTCTTAACAGATTTGTCAGGCAAGATTTCCCTTTACAGAAACCATGCTGACTTTGACTTATTTTATCATTAGTCTCCAAGTACCCTGAAACCTCATCCTTAATAATAGAATCCAACACTTTCCTAACCACTGAGGTAAGGCTAACTGGCCTATAATTTCCTTTCTTTTCCTTTCCTGCCTTCTTAATGAGTGGAGTGACATTTGCAATCTTACAGTCCTCAGGGACCATGCCAGAATCAAGTGATCTTGAAAGATCATGATCAATGCATGTTATCTCTTCAGCAACCTCTCTCAGGACTCTGGGATGTAGTCCATCTGGTCCAGGTGACTTATCCACTTTAAGACCTTTGAGTTTGCCTAGCACATTTTACTTTGTAATAGCAATGGCACTCACTCCTGCTCCCTGACTCTCACAGACCCGTGGCACACTGGTAGTGTATTCCACAGTGAAGACTGATGCAAAGTATGTATCCACCATTTCTTTGTCCCCCATTATCACCTCACCACCATCATTTTCCAGTGGCCCAACATCAACTCTCACCTCCCTTTTACTCTTTATATATAACTGAAAAAAAAACTTTTAGTATCCTGCTTTATATTATTGGCTAGTTTGCCCTCATATTTTATCTTTTCCATTCTTATGGCTTTTTTAGTTGCCTTTTGTTGGATTTTAAGAACTTTCCATTCATCCAACTTCCCACTTACTTTTGCTACATTGTATGCCCTTTACGCAGTCCTATATTTCCCTTGTCAGCCACAGTTGTCTAGACCTGCCATTTGAGAACTTGTTCTTCTCTGGGACATATCTATCCTGCGCCTTGTGAACTATTCCCAGAAGCTTCAGTCCTCTCTGTTCTGCCATCATCCCCGCCAGTTTCCTTCTCCAATCCACCTGAGCAAGCTCCCCTCTCATGCCTCTGTAATTCCCTTTATGCCATTGTGATACTGTTACATCTGACTTATACCTCTCCCTCTCAAATTGCAGAATGAAGTCAATCACTGCTTTTTAAATCTTATGTTCATTTATTTTTTTCCTTTCCATATTAGTGTGAAATGATTTGAATAGTGCATTCTACTGCCTTAATGCTCACAGTAAAATTTAATGCCTTTATTTTCTAGGTTAAATAATGTAAAAAATCACCGCATTTCAAAATCATCTGTAACATTTAAAGTTTAATGAAATAACAATGATACAAAAACACTGGACACTTTATTCTGTTTATGGAAGTTGGTAGCAAATGTTCAACAGTACTGCCAAAATGAAGATAGAAATAAAAGACTGAATACTGGGGTCATCACAGAACTCTGGAAGTACTGTGAAAGTTCAGCAGTAAGAAAAGACTTGTAGTCCAGACTCTCTAGTCAAGATGGCACCTCTGTACAAGGCTCCTTCAGTCGACATCTTCTGGATAGATCATGAAACCATATATTTCATTTCTTTTATGTCTTTTACATTTGCTTTTCGTCTTGAATGTGACTCTGAAACCGTTGGAGCCTGAGATTTGCAGTTTGGATATCGTTTGCGTGTTCCAGCACTCCACAGTCTCCGAGAGGATTTCAGGAGGCAGAGGTGGTGAGTGCGGGCAGGATGCAGGATGGGGCATGAGCCAATGTTCAGTTGCAGTAAATGTTCCATTAAAGCAAAGAAGGAGATTGAAACATCGAAGCGAATGCAGAACTTCGGAGATTGTTTGGGTGTTTCACTGCTCTACAGTCTCCGAGAAGATTCCAGGAGACAGAGGCAGCATGTGCAAACTTCATGACAAGCAGGCTGTGGGATGGGGCATGAGCCATTGTTCGACTCCACTTTGCCAATTAAAGCTTCTATTGTCGGCTCATCAAAGTGACGAGGGAGATCGAAACATCAAGGCGAGTGCAGAAGGTGAGTGCTGGCTGTCTGGCATTTGATCACTGGGGATCACTCTGCAATCTGAGAGAGGGGAGCCTGTTGCTGTGCCTGGAGAGTGTTACCCAGGTTTTCTGTGTTTTAGATGTGGACTTTTTTTCCAGTCTTACAGTTTTTGTTATTCTATATTTTTCGTGTGTGCTCTTTCTCATTTTTTTGAGAGTGCTGGTGGGAGATTTGGGGGCCAATGTTCTTGTTCCATCTTTGTTCATTTTTTGGTGCGGGGGTGGGATTTGAAGGTTGCTGATTGTGTCGCTGTTCTTTTTCTTTCTTGGTTTCATGGCTACCTGGGGAGGAAGAATTTCAGAGTTGTATACTTTGATAACAAATTAACCTTTGAATGATAGCATTCTGAGGGAGGCTTCAATGTTAATGAGCAGCTCGAGGATGGGTCTGAAGGTTCATGGAAAGCTAAATATGCATGTAGAATCTTGCAAAATTCATGCTGATTTTAGAATCTGGTGTCACAGATAAAAGAATGTCTGAGAGTCTGGCAGCAATGGGTGGGCCTAAGATGCACTCTGAGCAATGATATGTGAATCTGGGTAGTTTCTTTTTCAAGGTGGCTGAAGTCCTGTAGAAGCCTGTGATCGACAACGGCATTCAAATTGCAGTTCTGCACAGTGGCACGTTTCCATTCTTGGAGTAAGAATTTCAGCTTGTACATTGTATACATTCTCTGATATTCAATGGAACCATTGAACCACTCTTTCAGTGGGGAATATCCAGAAGCACAAAGATAATAACTTTAACTTTGGATGCAGGTGAAAGTGTGCAGATGTAATACCTCATCTGATTTGACTTCAATAAAATAAAATTCATGGAGGTAATATAACAAAAAAAATCCAAATCCAACAGTAAAGCTGAAAGTTATTCCCATATTTGATTAAATGCTGGTCCTAATTATTCTGAGATTTATCTCCACAGATTTATTCATGAACAACTATGTCTTAAAGGTCCTCACCCTGTTATGAACTAATTGATTGCAGCCAGAAGACCAAAAGACCAGGATGGGCCATTTGGCCTATCAAGTCTGCTTCAACATTCAATCATGGTTGATTTATTGTTCCTCTCAACTCCGTTCTCCGCCTTCTCTCCATAACCTTTGACTCCCTTACAAATCAAGAACCTATCAACCTCCACTTTAAATATACCAAATAGTTTGGCCTCCACAGCTGTCTGCTGCAATGAATTCCACAGATTCACCACTCTCTGGCCAAAGAAATTCATCCTCATCACTGTTTTAAAGGGACATCCTTCTATTCTGAGACGGTTCACTCTGGTCCTAGATTCCTCTACTACAGGAAACATCTCCACCTGCATAGTATCTAGTCCTTTCAATATTTGCGAGGTTTCATTCAGATTCCCCCCCCCCCCCTTCTAAATTCCAGCAAGTATGGTCCCAGAGCCAACAAACACTCATGTTTTAACTCTTTCATTCCTAGGATCATTCTTGTGAACCTCCTCTGGATCATATCCAATGCCAGCATATCCTTACTTAAATAAGAGACACAAAATTGCTCCCAATACTTCAAGTGCAGCCTGCCCAATGCCTTATAAATCCTTAGCATTACATCCTTGCTTTTATATTCTAGTCATCTTGAAACGAATACCGACATTGCATTTGCCTTCTTTATCACCAACTCAATCTACAAAATAATCTGCATGGAATACTGCACAAGGACTCCCGAGTTGCTTTGCATCTCTGAATTTTCTCCTCATTTAGGTAATAATCTATACCTTTATTCTTTCTACCAAAATGCATGACCATAAGCTTACCCACACAATATTCCATCTGCCACTACTTTGCCCATTCTCCTAATCTGTCCAAGTCCTTCTACAGCCCCCCTGCTTGCTCAACACTACCTGCCCTCCACCTATCTTCATATTGTCTAAAAAAGTGGAAAAAGCCATCAATTCCATCATCCAAATCATTGACGTATAATGTGAAAAGAAGTGGTCCCACCAGCGACCCCTGCAGAACATCCTATTCACCGGCAGCTAACCAAAAAAAGGCCCTTTTATTCCCACTTTTTTCCTCCTGCCAGTTAATCAACCTTGTATCAATGCTAGTATCTTTTCTGTAATACAATGAGCTCTTACCTTGTTAAGCAGTCTCATGTGTGGCATCCTGTTGAAGGCCATCTGAAAATCCAAGTAAACAATACCCACTGACTTTCCATTGTCTATCCTGCCTATTATTTCCTCAAAGAACTCCAATAGATTTGTCAGTCAAGAATTCCCCTTAAGGAAACCATGCTTACTTTGGCCTACTTTATCAATGTGCCTCCAAGTACCCCAAAACCTCATCCTTAATAATGGGCTACAACATGTTGCTAAACACTGAAGTCAAAATAACTGGCCTATGATTTCTGGTGATGCTTGAAAGATCACTGCTATTGCCTCCATAATCTCTTCAGCTACCTCTTTCAGAACCCTTGGGTGTAGTATATCTGGTCCAGATGACTTACCTACCTTCAGTTCTTGCAATTTTACAAGGACCTTCTCCTTAGTAATAGCAACTACATTAATTTCTGCCCCACAACATTCTCGAATTTCTGGGTTACTGCTGTTGTCTTCCGCAGTGAAGACTGATGCAAAATTCTTATTGAGTTTGTTCGACATTTCTTTGCCCCCCATTACTACCTTTGCAGTGTCATTTTCCAGTAGTCCAATATCTACTCTCAGCTCCCTTTTACACTTTATAAATCTGAAAAATTCCTTTGTTATCCTTTTTTATATTATTGACAAGCTTACCTTCATATTAAGGGACTGCTGTGTACTTTGCTTCGTGGAAATATGGCTCAGCCCCACTATTTTGGATGCAGAGCTGTAGCCTGAGGGCTTCAACATCTACCAAAAAGACAGGACAACTGAGAGGAAGTGGAGTATGTTTTATGATGAACATCACGGTGCACAGACATAACAGTTCTGCCTCAATTCTACTCACCAGGTCTGGAACATATAGCAGTCAAGTGTAATTTAATTTATCTGCCAAGGTGGTTCTCTGCCATAATCTTGGTGGCGGTGTAATTCCTGCTCTGAGCAACGTCAGGCAGGCACTACGGAGCTGAGCACGGTGATCGACAGTCATGAAACAGTGCTTCAACAAGGCCAACTTGAAGAAGTCTCCAAATACCTACCACCACCATATCACCTGTGGAACCGGAGCAGCCAACACGCTTGGCCACTGTTATACCACTATCAGGAATACTGGCCGTGACATCCCACACCCACACTTTGGAAAGTCCAATCGCTGTACTTCTACTCCCAGCGTAGGGACAGAGACTAAAGACCACAGCACCAATTGTGAGGACTGAGAAGTTATGATCAAAGGAGGTGGAGGAGTGCTTACAGGATGGCTTTGAGTCGAAGGATTGGACAATATTCAGGGTTTCATCTTCAAAATTGACTGAATACACCACAGGGGTCACAGACTTCATCAAATCCTGTGTGGATATGTGTGTGCCTTCGAGAACATTCTGGACATACCCGAAGCAAACACATGGATGAACCAGGAGATTCATAGTCTGCTGAGGACTAGATCTGTGGAATGGAAGAGCAGTGATCCAGAACCAAACAAAAAACCCAGGTACGATCTACAGAAGGCTATTTTAGGTGTGATAAAACAATTCCAATTGAAGTTATAGACAAAATCTGATGCACACCAGCTTTGGCAGGTTTTACAAATGATTATTTCCTACAGGTGAAACGTAACATGATGAATGGCTGTAATGCTTCACTCCCAGATGAGCTCAAAGCATCTTATGCACACTTTGAAAGGGAGAATGAAATTGTGCCTGTGCAAATCCCTTCAGCAGATGGTGACCCTGTGATCACTATCTTGGAACCAATGTCAGAACATCTTTCAAGATGGTGAACCCTCACAAGGCATCAGCCCCTGATAGTGCTCCTGGTAGGGCACTGAAAATCTGTGCCAAACAACTGGACGGAATGTTCAAGAACATCTTCAATCTTTCACTGCTGTAGTTGGAGGCTCCTACATGCTTCAAAAGTGTCACTATCATACCAGTGCCCCAAAAAAGAAGGATGAGCTTCCTCAATGACTATCACCCAGTTGCTCTCATGTCTACAGTGATGAAGTGCTTTGAGTGGTTGGTCATGGCCAGAATCAACACCTACCTAAGCAAGGATCTGGACCCACTGCAATTTGCCTTTCGCCACAAAATCCCCTGCACAGCTCAAATGCTATCCATCAATTTGCCAATGACACCACGATTTTCGGCAGACTTTCAGATGGTGATTTCTACGGATATACCGTGGAAGGCATTCTAACTGGTTGCATCACCATCTGGTATGGAGAGGCCAATGCATTGGATCAGAAAAAGCTGCAGGAAGTTGTAAACTCAGCCACCTCCATCATGGGCACTAGCCTCCCCAGCATTGAGGACACTTTCAAAAGACAATGCTTTGAAAAGGCGTCATCCATCATTAAGGACTGCCGTTACCCAGGACATATACTCTTTTCATTGCTATCATAAGGAGGAGGTACAGGTGACTGAAGACACATAGTCAATGTTTCAGGAACAGTTTCTTCTTCCCCATCATCAAATTTCTGAATCGATAATAAACCCACTAACTCCACATCTTTTTCTCTGTTTTTGCTCTCAATTTACACTACTTAATTTATTTAATTTTTATATATATTTCTTACTTTAATTTATAGCTGATATCCCTCCACTCCCTGCCTATTCATCTGTCTGTCTAAATCCTCAGAGATGTTGAATGATACTTGCTTCTATCACCAACTCTAGCAACGCATTCCCAGTACCTTAAACTTAGAAGCTTTGTCTCAGCATTCCCCACCTCACCTTAAATCTTTTCATTCTGTATTTTACATCTCCAACCGAGGGAAAAAAAGATTCTTTCTCACCTATTTAATGTAATATACTTTTTAAAATCTAACACTTCAGAGAAAACTATCCAAGTTTGCCCAACTTCTCTAGATAACTAACACTCTCTAATCCAGTCAACATCCTTGTGAACTTCTTTTGCACCCTTTCCAAAGACCCCACATCCTTCCTGTGGTGAGTCAACTAGAACTACGCACAAACTCCAAATATGATCTGGGAAAGTTTTATGTAACCCTAACATGACTTCTCAACTTTTATACTCAGCACTTCAGTTGGTGAAAGGCAAGCATGCTCTGTGCTTTCTCTACCAGTCCTTCTACTTGTGTTGCCATGGGAGCCATAGACTTACACTCCAAATATCTCCATACATTGATGTTCCTAAGCCTCCTGCCATTTGTTGTATACTTCCCTTTTACATTTGACTTCCCAAAGTGTACCACCTCACACTTATTTGGATTAAACTCTGTTTGCAATTTCTCCAGTACTGTGCAAAAGTCTGAGGCACTTAGAGATAGCTAGGGTGCCTAAGATGTTTGCACAGTTCTGTATTTGTCAACGTGGAGCGGAGAGTGTGTATTCAAATCCGGCAGGAGTGAAGAATGTTGTGAATAGTGAGGGTGGGGCAATGCGGGAGGGGTGAGGGACAGGTGACAGAAAATGCGTGCCAGGGGTGTGGTGTGGCACGGGCGCACACACTGGGCAAGATCATTTGATTGCAAACAATTGGTTCATTGATCATTACAGAATGCCTCTCTGGTGCTTCATGCTCCATCTCCTCTCCCTCTTCCTTTTCCAACCATGATTCCCCTCTCCCTGTCCCCTTTCCACTCTCAGTCCACAATAGAAACCCATATCAGAATCAGGTTTATCATTCCTCACATATGTCATGAAATTTGTTTTTTGAGGCAGCAGTACAATGCAATACATAACATTACTACAGTACTGTGCAAAAGGCATCCCAACTCTATAAATAAGTAAATAAATAAATAGATATGTGCATCTGGTTATTGCACAGTACTATATTACTATACTGTATTTCCAACTGATCTAAATCCCTCTGTACCCTTTGACAACCTTCTTCACTATCTACAACCTTGCCTGTTATTGTACTATCTACACACTAACCTATCAGTCCATCATATTTTCATCTAAGTCATTTATATATACAGTGCATCTCACAAACAACAGAGGTCCAGGCGCAGGCCCCTCCAGAACAAAACCGGTCACAAACCCTACATTAAAAACTAACGTAACACCACTCCACCACTGTCAAATCCATTTTGAATTCAATGTACCAAGCTTCTGTGAGTCCCACTTGTCTTAATTTTTTGGATCAGTCTGCTATGAAGGGCCTAGTTAGATGCTTTAGTCAAGTCCATGCACACAACATCCACTGCCACAGCAGTCAACTTTCTCACCTCCTCCAAAAACTCAGTCTCCTCTACAAAACGTCATGCTGACCATCCCTGACAAGTCCAACTTTTTCCAGATGCAAGCAAACCCATTTCTAAGAATCTTTTCCAATAGTTTCCCTATCATTGATGTAAGGATTTTTAAGCGATAGAGGGAGATTTAAAAGACACTTAGGCACATGGATGAAGAAAAAATGGAGGGGTATGTGGGAGGGAAATATTGGATTAACCTTAAAAAGTTAAAAGTTAAAAAGTCAGCACAACATCATGGACCGAAGGATCTGTAGTGTGCTACACAGTTCTATGTTCTAAGTTCCACTACCCTATAATTTCCTGGTTTGGTTCTATTGACCTTCTTAAACATTCTCCAGTCCCCTGAGTCATTACCTGTGGCTAAAGAAGATATAACATTCCCTGTCAAGGCCCCAGCAATCTCCTCTCTTACCTCTTTCAATGACATGGGATAGATCCCATTATGCCATGGCGACATACTGATTTTGCAGAAGATCAACATGCTCAAGAATATTGGCATGCTTTGTGCTGATCTTACTAGCCCGCATGTTTTTCTCTCTGGTGAATCCCAATGCAAAGTGTTCATTTACTATTTCACCTATTATTACCTCTGTGGAAAGAGGAACAGAGTTAACATTTCAAGTCAAATATCCTCGTCAGAACAACTTGTAATTTTGTTTTGATTTTCAGTGACATAATGAATTATTTTTCATGTGTGCTTCTGTCTCCTTTATTTAAAGTTAAAGTCAAAATCAAAATAAAAGTCTAATTATTATATACACTAGTACACTTATGTACAGGTGCAATGAAAAGCTTAGTTGCAGCTGAATCGCTGCATATAGCAGCATATAAGCAGCACTCACAAGAAAAATGGATTAAATTTAAATTATACTCAATGTGTACAGGAAACAAAAAAATTATTGCAATTATTAAAAACGAAGTCCATTGCATGCAAAGTGTTGTTGAACTGTAGTGAGTAGGGTCATGGTTTTGGCTCCAGAACGACACATCTGAAGGGAAGTTGCTGTTCTCGAACAAGGTGAAGTGGGACTTCAGATGGTAGCTGTGAGAAGAGGCAGGGCCCAAAGGGGGGGGTGGATCTTTGGTGATGGAAATTGCCTTCTCGAGGCTGCGCTTCCTGCAGATAGTACCAATGGTAGGGTGAGATGTGTCCTTGATGTATTGGGTTCAGCCCATTTTTCTCTGCAGCTTCTTACTGTCCTGCCATACAGGAGCATGATACAACCAGTTATGACACTTCCACAGTCCATCTGCAGAAGTTTATTAGAGTATACACTGACAAGCCAAACCTCCTTAAACTCCTAAGAAAGTGAAGATGCTAGTGGGCCTTCCCTGCAATTGTATATATGTGCTAGAAGCAGGACAGGTCAACCGATAAGTTAACACCCAGAAATCCAGAGCTGTTGACTCTCTCTACTGCTGATCCTTCAATGTAGCATGTTCACCCTCTTATCCCTCCTCAAGTCAAAAATCAGCTCTTTAGTCTTATTGACAATGAGCAAGTTGTTGTTGTGTGACATAACTCAAGAAAGTGTTCTATCTTACTCTAGTAAGCTGATTCATGTCCACGTCGCCCAACAACAGTGGTGTTGGCGGTGAGCTTGAAGATGAAATTGGAGCTGTGCTTAGCCACAGAGTCATATGTACGTAAGAAAGTAGAGCAGGGGGCTAAGCCTTCAGTCTTGAGTTGCACCCGTGTCAGTGGTGCATCTATGTCGAACTTTTTCATCTATTAGGAAACATTCAGCAGTTGCAATGTTATTTTACAATTAAATATATTGTGGGATCATAGGCTGTCTAGGAAAAACTTTGATTCTGCTTGAACGTTGATGTCAATGGATATGAAATGCAGTCCAAATTGACGGATAACTGGTTGTAGAGCAGAGAACAATAGTGTTGCAATGTAGGACAACAAGAGATCTCAGAATCAGAATCAGGTTTAATAAAAGACCATGGGACCATAAGCTATAGGAGAAGAGGTATGCCATTTGGCCTGTCGAGTCTGTTTCGTCATTTCATCATGGGGGATCCAATTTTCCTCTCAACCCCAATTTCCAGCTGTTTTCCAGTATTCTTTCATGCCCTGACCAATCAAGAATCTATCAGCTTCTGCCTTAAATAGACATAAAGACTTTGCCTCCACAGCTGCCTGTGGCAAAGAATTCCACAGATTCACCAGTTAGACAAAAGAAATACCTCCTCATCTTTGTTCTAAAAGGACACTCCTCTATTCTGAGGCTGTGTCCTCTGGTCTTAGGAACTATCCTCTCCACATTCACTCAAGTAAGGCCTTTCACCATTCAATAGATTTCAATTAGGTCACCCATCATTCTTCTGAATTTTAGTAAAGGCCCAAAGCCATCAAACCCTCTTCATATGACAAGCCATCCAACACTGGAATCATTTTCGTGAACCTCCTTTGAACCCTGTCCGGCTTCAGCACATCCTTTCTAAGATAAAGGGCTCACAATACTCCAAGTGAGGACTCACCTGTGCTTTATAAAGTCTCAACATCACATCACAAACAAGAGAAAATCTGCAAATGCTGGAAATCCAAGCAACACACACAAAACGCTGGAGAAACTCAGCAGATCAGGCAGCATCCATGGAAAAAAGAAGAGTCAATGTTTCAGGCCAAGACTTTATGTATCTTTTGGTATCCTCTTTAATACTATTGGCTAGCTTACTTTTGTATTCCATCTTTATCTTCTTAATGACTATATTAGTTGCTTTCTGTTGGTTTTTAAAAGCTTCCCAGTATTTTGACTTCCCACTAATTTTTGCCCTCTCTTTGGCTTTTTTGTTGACTTTGACTTCTCTTGCGATCCATGGTTGAGTCACCTTTTCTTCAGAAAATTTCTTCCACTTTGGGATGTATGTATCATGTTCCTTTGAATTGCTTCCAGAAATTCCAACCATTGCTGCTCTGTCTTCACCCCGGCCAGTGCTCTTTTCCAATCAATTCTGGCCAACTCATCTCTCATGGCTCTGTAATTCCCTTTACTTCACTGTAATACTGATACATCTGACTTTAGCTCCTCCTTCTCAAATTTCTGGCTGAATTGAATTATATTATGATCACTTTCCCATAAGGATTCTTTTACCTTAAGTTCTCTAATCAATTCTGGTTCATTGCAGAACACCCAATCCAGATTAGCTGATCTCCTAGTGGGCTCAGTCACAAGCAGCTCTAAAAAGCCAAATCATAGGCATTCTAGAAATTCTCCCTGCTGGAATCCAGAGCATCAAACCAATTTTCCCAATCTACCTGCATATTGAAATCCCTATGACTATTGTAAAATTGCCCTTTTGCCATGCATTTCCTATCTCCAGTTATCCTTACAACTGTTTTGGGGTCTGTATACAACTCCCATTGATGTACTTTTACCTTTGCAGTTCCTTAGCTCTATCCATAACGATTCAACACCTTCCGACCCTGTGTCAGCCCCATCTAATGATTTGATTTCATTTTTTACCAACAGAGCAACGCTCCCCCTTTGCCTTCCTGCCTGTCCTTTCGATACAATGTGTATCTTTGGACATTAAGATCCCAGATATAATCTTCTTTCAGCCATGATTCAGTGATGCCTACAAATTCATACATGCCAACCTGCAACTGTGCTACAAGTTCATTGACTTTGTTCCATATACTGTATGCATTCAAATATAACACCTTCACCCTTTTTGAATTTGTCCCCTTTTACATTGCAACTCATCCTGTTGACTGCAATTTTGCCTATCAACAGCCTCTCCTCTCTTCATATTGCATCTGTTTGTCAGCCCGCTACCTCATCTTCAGCACTACCATCCAGCTTTCCGATGATACTTCTTACATTGAAATATACACAGCTCAGGACACTAGTTGCACCATGCTCAACCTTTTGATTCCTGACCTTGTCTGAGGTCTTACCAACATCTGCAACTGTTCTGGGACTCAGGTTCCCATCCCCCTGCAACTCTAGTTTAAATGCCACCATGCAACATTAACAAACCTTCCTGCTAGGATTTTAGACCCCTCCAGTTCAGGTGCACACCATACCTTCTGTACAGGTCCCACATTCCCTGGAAGAGAGCCTAATGATCCAAAAATCTTTATGCCTTTTCTCCTACACCAACTTCTTAGCCACACATTAAACTGTATAATCTTCCTAGTTCTGACCTCATTAGCACGTGGCAATGGGTAGCACTCCTGAGATCACAACCCTGGAGGTGCTGCCCTTTAACTTAGCGCCTAACTCCCTGAATTCCCTATGGAGAACCTCATCACTCATCCTACCCATGTCATTGGTACCTACATGGACCACAACTGCTGGCTGCTCACCCTCCCACGTAAGAATGCTGAGGACTCAATCCAAGATATCTTGGACCCTGGCAGCCGTGAGGCAACATACCATCCAGGAATCTCGCTTCTTGTTCTTGCCCACAAAACCTCCTGTCCATTCTTTTAACTAGCGTATCCCCTAGCACCACAATGTGCCTTTTTCTATCCCCTTCCCTCTATCCCCCTCCCTTCTGAGTCACAGAGCCTGACTCAGTGCCGGAGACCTGACCGCTGTGACTTTCCTCTATTCGGTGAACACCGTCACCCGTCCCGCTAACAGTATCTAAAGTGATATACCTGTTGTTGAGGGGTATGGCCACAGGGGTACTCTGCACTGCCTCATTAACCCCTTTCCCCTTCCTGTCTGTCCCCAGTTTCCTGTGTCCTGCACCTTGGATGTAACTACATCTCTATATTTCCTGTCTATCACCCCTTCAGCCCCCCAGTAATTCGAAGTTCACCCAGTTCCAACTCCATCTCTTTAACATGGATTGTTATAAGCTGCAGATAGATGCATTTCTTACAACTGTAGTCGTCAGGGACTCTGGAGTTCTCCCCGCCTTCCCACATCCTGCAAGATCCGCTATCCTGCCTGGCATCTCTGCTATCCTAGCTTCAGCAGATATAAAGACGGAAAGAAGAAAAAACAATAACCTTCAGCTTTCAGCTCTTGCAAGAACGCCATCCCCTTCTCGCAATTCCTCCGTCTCCGCCACATCTGCTCTCAGGATGAGGCTTTTCATTCTAGGATGAGGGAGATGTCTTCCTTTTTTAAAGAAAGGGGCTTCCCTTCCTCCACTATCAACTCTGCTCTTAAATGCATCTCCCCCATTTCACGTACATCTGCTCTCACTCCATCCTCCCGCCACCCCACTAGGAATAGGGTTCCCCTGGTCCTCACCTACCACCCTACCAGCCTCCGGGTCCAACATATTATTCTCCGTAACTTCCGCCACCTCCAACGGGATCCCACCACTAAGCACATCTTTCCCTCCCCCCCTCCCCTGCATTCGGCAGGGATCGCTCCCTACTCGACTCCCTTGTCCATTCGTCCCCCCCATCCCTCCCCACTGATCTCCCTCCTGGCACTTATCCGTGTAAGCGGAACAAGTGCTACACATGCCCTTACACTTCCTCCCTTACCACCATTCAGGGCCCCAAACAGTCCTTCCAGGTGAGGCAACACTTCACCTGTGAGTCGGCTGGGGTGATATACTGCGTCCGGTGCTCCCGATGTGGCCTTTTATATATTGGCGAGACCCGACGCAGACTGGGAGACCGCTTTGCTGAACATCTACGCTCTGTCCGCCAGAGAAAGCAGGATCTCCCAGTGGCCACACATTTTAATTCCACATCCCATTCTGACATGTCTATCCACGGCTTCCTCTACTGTAAAGATGAAGCCACACTCAGGTTGGAGGAACAACACCTTATATTCCATCTGGGTAGACTCCAACCTGATGGCATGAACATCGACTCCTCTAACTTCCACTAATGCCCCAGCACCCCCTCGTACGCCATCTGTTACTTATTTTTATACACACATTCTTTCTCTCACTCTCCTTTTTCTCCCTCTGTCCCTCTGAATATACCCCTTGCCCATCCTCTGGGTCCCCCCCACCTCCTTGTCTTTCTTCCCGGACCTCCTGTCCCATGATCCTCTCATATCCCTTTTGCCAATCACCTGTCCAGCTCTTGGCTCCATCCCTCCCCCTCCTGTCTTCTCCTATCATTTTGGATCTCCCCCTCCCCCTCCAACTTTCAAATCCCTTACTCACTCTTCCTTCAGTTAGTCCTGACGAAGGGTCTCGGCCTGAAACGTCGACTGTACCTCTTCCTAGAGATGCTGCCTGGCCTGCTGCGTTCACCAACAACTTTTATGTGTGTTGCTTCAGCTTTTCTGTTGCTTTTGCTTTCTCAGACAGAAGCCTCAAGATCACCACTCTGACCCTATTCACCGCTGTGCTTGCTCCTATCTTCCTTTAATTGGTTACTGGTCAAAGCTCTACTGCTCCCCTTTCTACTCGAGCCATTGACCCTCCTCTCAAAACTTCTGATGTCTGGATTGGTCACTGGTCAAAGGTCTATTCACTGGCATATGTCATGCATTTCTTTGTCTTTGTGGAAGCAGTACAATGTCATACATAATAATGGGGAAAAAACAGTGAATTACAAAATATTTATGATTTAGATAAATTAAATCGGTAGTGCAAAAAAGTAGTGAGGTAATATTTCTGTGTTCAATGTCCATTCAGAAATCGGATGGCAGAGGGGAAGAAACTGTTTTTGAACCATTCAGTGTGTCTTTAGGGTTCTCTATCTCCTTCCTGATGGTAGCAATGCGAACAAGACATGTCCTGGGTGGTGGGGATTCTTATCAATGGACGCCAACTTTTAAGGCATTGCTCCTTGAAGATGCCATGGAGGCTAGTGCCCACGATGGGCCGACTAAGTTTACAACCCTCTGCAGCTTATTCCAGTCCTGTGCAGTAGCAGCCCCTCCCCACACCAGATGGTGATGCAGCCGGTTATTAAGACACTGGTATTTCAGGAAGTTACACAAAAGATGAAGGATCATTTTAAATGTCATTCTTTATTCTAATTATGAGACCAAGGTGAAGAATAATAGAGTGAATGATAAGGGTGGTTATAGCCAAAGTACACTGCTTTGAAATGTAATAGTATTCAGCAAAATACAGCTTTAGAAATGACAGATGTGCTCATTTCACACTGTTTGTGAAAGCATGAAAATATGAGACTTGTATTGCTCAAAAATTGTGAGAATGATTTAAGCCAGTTTTTGTTCTAAAATGCACAAACAGGAATTACACTTTGACAAGAGTAATAATTTAAATATGTCATGGTATTCACATTTGTTCATTAAAGATAGATCACAACAATTTATTATTTACAGCAAGCTGTTATCTATCAGTATAATTAACATTTTGAATGAAGGGTCAGTTCTACATATCTTTTTATTTCCTAATTTAAATCAGTGATGATTACGTCCCCTCTTTTTTTTCCCTTTCTTGCTTAGTTTAACCATCAGGCTTTGGCCAAGTATCCTGTGTGGCTGTAATAGGTCCACAGGTGAATAGGTGGCGTGCATCTTTTATAAAGTAGCTAAGCTAAGATGGAATATACCCAAGTCTGGGAGAACAACATAGTTCTCAGGTGTTTGAAGTAGAAGCATCCTGCATTTGGGAATAAGAACGGTTATCATTCAGACAGAAGCCAGGCAAGGAATACTTAACATGGTTCTATTCCTTCACTCATTGTGCCTATTATCTTCCACACTAACTCTCACAGGGATTCCACAGTCTCATTACCAAAAACGCCATTGTCACCCATTTTTATTACTCCAAGATCCCCACAAAGTTGTAGCAGTCAGAGTTGATCTAATTATTAAGATGGTGAGATTAATGTCTAGCCCAGTAATGTTTACCACCCCTCCCATCACCACCAGTTTAATCTCCACTCTTCAAGTGACACTGAATCACACAAGCAGAAAAAGGAATTCAGCTTAGATACATTTTAGGAGTTGAAGCCAGAATTCAATAAGTACTGTAAATAAATAAGAAAAATTGAATTTTATGCAGAGGAGGTCAAATTCTCCAGGCATTTGTAAAGAAATATTCATTTAGCTCCATTCCTCCGCCCTTTGTTGTAGCCCTGTCTGGTTTTCCTCTTAGAGTCCATGACACTCAGTTCAATGTCACTGCTGTTTCAGCTAAAATCAGCAGAGACCAACACACTAAACTGTTAAATAATTGAGTGCAACCTTGCATCTGATATTAATTCAGTTAGTCTCATCTTAAAACATTACAAATTAATTATAGTCTATTTCTTTGCTAAATTCAACTTTAAACTAGTTAAATCTGAAATAGGGAAGTACATCACAGTGTTGACCCTAAATTGGCAGACTCAGTTAAAAAGCTTTTCCTCTCAAGTTCATAGAGCAGTTACTGTTAATCTTGCTTAACCGAACACAAACCGTTGCTTAAATAAAAGGAACAAAGAAAATGCCAATCATTTCCGCCCCAACTTTGTGGCCTGATGTGTTTTTTTTCTTGAACTTTGAGGGGGAGGGGGATGGGAGCAAGTTTCATTGTGACCCCAGCAAATTCATTATGCAAACTCCAGACCAAGGAACATTTTACAGGATGTACTGCTGAGAAGTCAGCTGATTAGTTGATGGGAAACCCAATCTTTTTTATAACTATGGGAGTGGAGTCAGCAAATTGTAATAAAAATGAAGTTTGAACCACTGGATATGACCAATTGGACAATTGCTACATTGTTTCCTTCCCATACCCCAACAATCACATTTACTGGAACCAGAAGTATTTCTGAAATGTACACCAAACTTGAACTACATTAGAATCGAGTGCTTATTTTGCCATATCTTGATATGCTGTAGAGACCAAAGTGAAGTTAAATTTTAATTAATCTGAAACAAGACTGCCATTTCCCTCATTGTATTCATATTTTCGTGGTGGTCAGCTAATCTTTAAATGTCTAATTAAAATGCACCAAAACATGACACTCTTTGTGGGTGACATGTATGGTCATGCATTGATTATGATTGGGGAAACACAATAGGTTATAATGATCTAAATGCCATTGAATCACTTAAAATTCAAATTCCAAAACAATTCTGCCAGAAATAGCCATAATATTTGTAGATTAATTAATATATACTGGGGACCCAGTAATCAAAAAATAAAGCCCCAAGTGCACAGGCATCAGTCCAACCTTCAGACAGATGACACAACCAGAGAATTATTAATGCATTTACTCTTGTGAAATGTCTTTGTTGAGGAAAATCAAAGGTTGTAACCCATTATATGCTCTAATATCATACAAGGCCTTCATTTTGTTGCACATATAATCAGAGGATTTAAGATCGAGGAATTGGCTGGAACATTTTTTTAAATCTTTGGCATCTGGTGTCAAATCCAACCCAGTCATGCATGATGAACATCAGCTGTTTATTGAGTGTAATGGGTTCAATATGAAAGTGCATATACAGTAGGCTGTCTTCATCCAATTCTGAGTGAAGTTCAGCCACCTGCATAAAGCTGGTAAGGATGGGATGGTAGAGTGGCACAATAGATGACGAGGGGTCTCATTTCTATCCTCTAGAGATACAATTGATCAAAAATCCAAAAGCATGACTGTTGTATAAATCTACCACTGTATAAAGAATTCTGTTGAACTAATTGCTTTTTTTTTCCAAGCTGCACTTAAGTTATTGGGATTTTTCATGCTATTAATAAGTTTCTGTTGTTTTTTTTTGGTTGATAGGAATGGAAATATCACAGCACCTCAGCTGAATTTTTTTAAAAAGTCACTGGATCTACTATTACAGTTTCTAAATTAATCTATTTGCATCTCTAGCAGCTACAAAATCATCCTGATTGAATTCCATACCTGTTTAATTCCCATCCTCAGCCTTCTCTCCTCTGTCTTGCAGACATACTTCTGGGGATACAATGCATTGTATGCGGTGATATAATCAGGGGAAAAACAATGGAAATGAATATCCAAATGATAAAAAAAGTACAAAATGTGAGCTCTCTGGATGTTTTCGAACCTGTAACATATTGTTAAATATTGCAACAATCATTTTTCAGAATTTTACTTAGGGTAAGATATTAGTTTCTCTAATATGTAATCTATTTTTCATACTTCACATATACTTCACTTTTTTTTTCAAATGGGTTTGTAATCTGTATCATTCCTGGTAACCATAACTCTCAAAATCAATAGCATAATCTTTGTTTTAATACATGTGCTTGCAGTGCATAAACAATTTTGGATTGTGTTTGACATGAAATTGTGGCATGTCTGACTTGGCATTGAAGGGCAAAGTTACCTGAGGTCCAAAGCTCAGAGTTTCTGCTGATTACTCTGAAAGTAAAGAGCAGGAGAAATGTCTACAATAAATTTATGGCAAAGCATACCCCAGAATGAAACAACATTTGAGTTTTTCCAAGCAACTGTACCACAATCAGCAGGTCAAACACTCCTGGGATGGAAGTCTCAGTACCCTGAAATGTGAGGCGCAGGCATCTGCTAAGCTACTACATCACTGAGTTCAATAGTGCATTGCAGTCCCATCATCCCCAACAGTGACCTGCTGCGGAGAGAGCTCAGCACATTATCTGTGATTTATTGGAAAATAACAAGGACAACACATTGGCACAGATGGTAAAGATGCTGCCTCAGAGCTCCAGTGAACATGGTTTAATCCTGACTTCCAGTGGTGTCTGTGTGCAGTTTTCATATTTCTTGTGGCCTTTTGGATTTCCTCCAAGTGGTCTAATTTCTTTCCGTAACCCAGAGATATGGGCATTGGTGATCTAATTAACCACTAATATTTGTGCATAGGTAAATGACAGAATCAAGAGAATAAATGGGATTGGTGTAGGATTAGTGTGAATGTGTGCATGACGGTCAGCATGTACTTGCTAGGCTAAAGGGCATGATCGATGATGCATAACTCGATTAAGTCTATGACTCACAAATGGAACTTTCTAAAATGAAAATTAAGATATGATGATACATGTATTAAAACATTGGAATATTGACAGAGTGTCCAACAATTGGAAAGTTTCAGTTTACCAAATCTTCCTTTCTTAGCCCTCTTTGAAAAGTTTCTGACAGACTAATGGAGTAGAACCATCAAGACACATAAAAAATGGGCAAGATTTTCAAATGTGATTAGTTGCACCGGTCATTCTGGGAAAAACCTTCACTCGTAAACACTTCAGTTATCTTCCACCAGCAAAAAAGTGGATTATATTTTACTTAGCAAGTTGAATGGTATAACTATTGTATAATCCAACATATAGAACCATAGAACACTACAGCACAGAAAACAGGCCATTCGGTCCTTCTAGTCTGTGCCGAAACATTATTCCGCTAGTCTCATTGACCTGCATCCAGTCCATAAACCTCCAGACCTCTCCCATCCATGTACCCATCCTTTTTATTCCTAAAACTTAAGAGTGAGCCCACATTTACCATGTCAGATGGCAACTCGTTCCACACTCCCACTCACTCTCTGAGTGAAGAAATTCCTCCTAATGTTCTCCCTAAACCTTTCGCCTTTCACCCTAAAGCCATGTCCTATCGTGTTTATCTCTCCTAATCTAAGTGGAAAGAGCCTATTCACATTTACTCTGTCTATACCCCTTATAATTTTGTAAACCTCTATCAAATCTCCCCTCATTCTTCTACACTCCAAGGAATAAAGTCCTAACCTGTTCAATCTTTCCCTGTAACTCAACCCCGAAGACCCGGCAACATCCTAGTAAACCTTCTCTGCACGCTTTCAATCTTACAGATATCCTTCCTATAGTTAGGTGACATAAAAATTCATAGTTATAGGATGGAAACAGGCCATTTGGTCTACCACTTTCACACTGACCAAATCAGTTATTAATCCTATCTTCCAGCATTTGGTCCATAATCTTCCATGCCTAGGTGGTTCAAGTACTCATGTAAACACTGTCATGTTTATTAAAATGCTGTCAACAACTCTGCTTCCAATCCTCCCTCAGGTAGTACCCTCTAGATACTTGTCATTCTCCATGGAAAAAGGCACCCCTCAGATCCATTCTAAGTTTCTTCCCCCTTATCCTAAATCTATATCCTCTTGTTTTATCGACTCAGTCGCTCCGTCCTTGTCAATCTCTCAAGGCTGATGCAATTATAACCATGTTTTAGAATCATTGAACTGACGTGGGCCTTTTCAACCCACATGATCCATGTGCCGTCTATCTAATCACATTCCTATTTAAGTATCTGTTCAAATGTTTTTAACTGTTGTAGTTGCATCTGTCTCTACCACTTCCTCTGGTAGCTTATTGCAAATAACCATTGTATTCTGTTTGAAAAATTTATCCCCCAGAGCTCCTTTAAATTTCCTCCCTCTCGCCTGAAACCTAAGCCTTGTGATTTTAGACTCCCTATCCATGGAAAAGACCATGACTACCTATCCCACCTGTGCCCCTCATAATTTTATAAGCCTCTATAAATTAACGCCTCAGCTTACTACATTCCAGCCAGAATAAACCCAGTTAATCTAATCTTTCCTTATAACTATAGCGTTCCATTGCAGTCAACATTCAAGTTAATATGTTCTGCGATCTGTCAATTGTGACCAGATCTTTCCTGTAGTGTGTAGACCAGAACTGTACACAATACACCAAACATATTCTAACTATTTGGATCTAGTTTGTACAGCTATAGTATGATGTCCCAATCTTTTCCTTTATATCCAGCCTATGATGGGAGATATTTTGAATAAGGAAACATTACCTATTCTCCCGACTTCTGGTACCTCGTCCAAAGATGGAAACATCTCTATCAAAGCCCCAGCATTCTCCTCCCTTGTTTGTTTGCTCTCCTGGGATAGATCCCATCAAGCCTTATGGACTTGTCCACTTAATATGCTCCAATATTTCTAAAGCTTCCTTTCTCCAGATAGAGACATGCTCCAAAATATAAGCATATCCTCACTTACCTCTCCAATGTCTATATCCTTCTCCCTAGCGAAGGATGAGATTACTGAGGAGAAATATTCATCAGACTCACTGGCTCCATACATATATTACTATTCTGGTCCCTAAAGAAGTGACCCACTCTTTCCTTAGCTTCCCTCTTGCTTCCAATAAACTTATAAAATGTTTTAGGATTCTCCTCCAATAGACTGGTCCTGGACTTATTTTCCATCTGGCATAGTTTGCATTTTGTTGTTTGATTGTTTGTGGTTTTTGTATTGCTATATTTATGCTCTATTCTTGGTTGGTGCGGCTGTAACGAAACCCAATTTCCCTCAGGATCAATAAAGTATATCTATCTATCTATTTCTATTTGCAAAGGTCATTTCATGGCCCATTTTTGACCTCCTAATTTCTTTATTAAGTTAACTCCTACATCCCCCCATAACCATCACTCAATACAAATTAACTACACTTGGCATACACTTCCTCCTTTTCCCTGACCAAACCTTCAATATCCTTGGTTAATGGAGGTTCCTCACTGGTAAATGGGTAAATTGGTTTATTATTATCGCATGTTCCGAGATAGAGTGAAAAACTTGTTTGCATACTGTTCATAGAATTAATTCACACAATGGTGCACTGAGGTAGTACAAGGTAAAACATTAACTCAATGTAAAAAAGTGTTACAGGTATAGAGAAAGTGCAGTATAAGCAGGCAATGAGATTCAATAACATAATGAGCTAGATGTGAAACCAAGAGTCCATTTTATTGTGCTATAGAACTAGTAAATAGTCTTATAATAGTGAGATAGGAAATGTCCTTGAGGCTCGTGTTGACTCCTTTCAGACTTATATATCTTCTGCCAGATGAGTGGATGGGAGCTTCGATTGTCCTGGCTGCTTTACTGAGGCAGAAGGAGGTGTAGACAGAGTCTGTGGTGGGAAGGTGGTTTTTGCGATGTACACAACTCCACAACTCTCGGCAGTTTTTTGCAGTCACTGGCAGAACTGTAATGCATCCAGATAGGATGCTTTCTGTGGCACGTTGTTAAAAAATTTTTCAGAGTCAAAAGAAACATGCTAAAATTCTTTAGCTTCCTGAGGAAGTAAGGGTGCTGTTGTGGTGTCTATGTGGTTGGACCTGGACAGTCTGTTGTTGGTGTTCGCTCGAGGAAACTGAAGCTCTCCACTCTCTTGATCTCAGTACAGTTGATGTAAACAGGAACATGTCCTTCAACCTCCCTTTACTGCTGCCGCACCCCACCCTGACTAACAGTAGCCAAAGCGGTATACCTGCCAGGGAGGGGAATAGCACGGCCTGCCTATCCTTCCTTTTAGTCACCTACCTATCATCCTGCTGAATGTTCAGAGATGTCACCTCGCTGAAGCTTCTATCTTTGACACAGTCTGCCTTCTGCATGCTCCTCAGTGAATCCATCTACCCATCTATGAAAACTAAACAGAACTGCAATTGGTCACACTTCCTGCGAGCCTGACCTCTTTGAACTCTGAACGAGCATATCAATGTCATTTTCTCCTGTGATCTCCATCTTAAGACAAGCCAATCACATCAGCTATTATCAAGCAATGGTTAAGAACACAAGGGAGCGCATAAATACAGCTAAGTCTAAGGAGCCAGTTCTAGTATTCATGCCCTGAACTCAACCAAGCAGCACCAGTATATTTACAACACTGGCACCTGTCCAAGTGTGGAAAGTAGCTCAGGTATATCCCATTTACGTGGCGCAAAATTCAGTCCAACTAATTACCACCCAGTCTACTCTTAATCAATGAAAGATAATTGAAGTTTTCATCAAAGTGTTAATAAGTAGCACCTACTCACCAATAATCTGCTTACCCATGGCTCTTTTTAGAATTTGCCAGCATTTTATTTCCAGGTTCATGTCAGACTTTAGGTTAAATACGGACCCAAGGACAGAATTCCTCTTGACATCCAGATCACACTGATCAAGCAAGGTATCGAGGAGCCTTGGTATAACTGAAGTCAACAGACACTAATTAGAAACCATTCCAAAAGATAAAACCATAACCACAAAAGGACGCAAACACGAGGAAATCTGCAGATGCCAGAATTTCAAGCAACACACATAAAAGTTGCTGGTGAATGCAGCAGGCCAGGCAGCATCTCTAGGAAGAGGTACAGTTGATGTTTCAGACCAAGACCCTTCGTCAGGATTAACTGAAAGAAGAGCTAGTAAGAGATTTGAAAGTGGGAGGGGGAGGGGGAGATCCAAAATGATAGGAGAAGACAGGAGAGGGAGGGATGGAGCCAAGAGCTGAACAGGTGATTGGCAAAGGGGATATGAGAGGATCATGGGATGGGTGGGAGGCCTAGGAAGAAAGAAAGGGGGAGGGGGGAAGCCCAGAGGATTGGCAAGTGGTATATTGAAAGGGACAGAGGGAGAAAAAGGAGAGAGAGAGAGAAAAAGAATGTGTGTGTGTGTGTGTGTGTATGTATGTATGTATGTGTGTGTGTATATATATATAAAACGGATGGGGTACAAGGGGGAGGTGGGGCATTAGCAGAAGTTTGAGAAGTCACTGTTCATGCCATCAGGTTGGAGGCTACCCAGACGGAATACAAGGTGTTGTTCCTCCAACCTGAGTGTGGCTTCATCTTTACTGTAGAGGAGGCCGTGGATAGACATATCAGAATGGGAATAGGATGTGGAATTAAAACGTGTGGCCACTGGGAGATCCTGCTTTCTCTGGCAGACGGAGCGTAGGTGGTCAGCGAAATGACTCTTCATCTGTGAGTTGGCTGGGATGATATACTGCGTCCGGTGCTCCCGGTGCGGCCTTTTATATATTGGCGAGACCCAACACAGACTGGGAGACAATTTCGCTGAACACCTACGCTTTGTCTGCCAGAGAAAGCAGGATCTCCCAGTGGCCACACATTTTAATTCCACATCCCATTCCCATTCTGATATGTCTATCCATGGCCTCCTCTACTCTAAAGATGAAGCCACACTCAGGTTGGAGGAACAACACCTTACATTCTGTTTGGGTAGGCTCCAACCTGATGGCATGAACATTGATTTCTCAAACTTCTGCTAATGCCTCACCTCTCCCTCATACCCCATCTGTTATTTAATTATATACACACATTCTTTCTCTCTCTCTCCTTTTTCTCACTCTGTCCCTCTCACTATACCCCTTGCCCATCCTCTGGGCTTCCCCCCTCCCCCTTTCTTTCTCCCTGGGCCTCCTGTCCCATGATCCTCTCATACCCCTTTTGCCAATCACCTGTCCAGCTCTTAGCTCCATCCCTCCCCCTCCTGTCTTCTCCTATCATTTTGGATCTCCCCCTCCCACTTTCAAATCTCTTACTAGCTCTTCTTTCAGTTAGTCCTGACGAAGGGTCTCGGCCTGAAACCTTTTCCTAGAGATGCTGCCTGGCCTGCTGCGTTCACCAGCAACTTTTATGTGAGCCACAAAAGGAAATGGATTTTGGTTGAGAGTGGCCCTTGGACATCAAAGGATTCAAAGGTACATTTAATGTCAGAGAAATGTATACAATAGATATCCTGAATTGCTTTTTTCTTCACAACTATCCACAAAATCAGAGGAGTGCCCCAAAGAATGAATAACAGTTAAATGTTAGAACTCCAAAGTCCTCCCGCCGAGCTCCCCTCCTTCCCGCATATAAGTGGCAGCAAGCAACAATCCCCCCCTCCCCCCACTGGCAAAAAAAGCATCAGCACCTGCCACCGAGCACTCAAGCATAAGCAAAGTGACAGTAAAGACACAGATTTGCAGTTACCCCAAAGACTACATTATTGACCTGGTATTCAACATACTACAGGCTTGCTCTCTCCCTAATAAGGGAGAAAGAGGTGTCTCCATTTCACAGCAAGTGGGGAGACATAACAAACAACTTGCTGGTTTACGATGTTAAAAATTTGTTATGTCTCTTTTTTCGAGCATCGTGCCCAAAGATCTCGAATCTCTGGGCACAAAGTTATAGATCTGCTGACTCCCCTGACGACACACAGTTCTCCTGCCGTGACACCGACCTTTGATCTGCCTGTCTCCAGAGCCCCAAGATCCTAGGCCTCCAAAGGCGAGCCGAACTCTTAGGCCGAGCCCTTGGCATGCCGAACAATGGCCAGATATGAAACCCCGAGGGTGGGTCCCATTTCCACAAAGAACCGTAGACAGCGCGTAACTCCAGGTCAGGGTCTTCAAAAGAACCCTGAAAGGGAAAAATGGTGATATTAAAGATGGAAATAGAGCTGCTTCCAAAGATGCAAGCAAATGAGACACCGTTTAGCGCCATCATCACTTCGCTGCACCACTGGTGAAATTCCTCAGGGAGCACCTCAGCTCTTTGCCCTCCAGTGTTTCATTCCGTCATAAGGTCAAGTGAGTTTGCTTACTTACTGCATCATGTTCAATTCCACTCGCAACTCCTCAGCAAATGAATTTATGCCTGCCTGTGTGCAGAAGGACCTTGAAACAATATGGCGTGAGCTGGTAATGGCAAATAATAGTTGTGGCCAAAAGGGACAGGAAATGATCTCCTCCAATAGATGAGCGCCTAACCAGACCATCACGATAAACAACCTGATCTTTGCCATCTGGTTTGCTCCTGTGATTCGATGCCATAAGAAAAGTCAGTCTAGGTTTGCAGTCAACCACATACCACCCAGGTCTGCATCTCTTGCAGCAAGGGATCCACCCCAACACCCTAAAACATATCCAGGAGTGTGTTGTAATGCTTTTCTCTTGGCTGGATGTGTGTACTTCTCAGGTGGTGGAAAAAAGGCATATAGGAGTGAGATAGATCAGTTGGTTGAGTGGTGTCACAACAACCTTGCACACAACATCAGTAAGACCATTCAGAAAGAGCAGTCAACGGAATGCACACTAGTCCTCATTGAAGGGTCAGCTGTGGATAGGGCCAGCAGTTTCAAGTTCTTGGGTGTCAACATCTCTGAAGATATATTCTAGCCCCAACATATTGATGCAATTATGAAGGCGGCATGCCAGTATCTATATTTCATTTAGAGTTTGAGGAGATTTGGCATGTCACTAATTACTCTAGAAAATTTCTACGGATTTACAGTGGAGAGCATTCTAACTGGTTGAATTACCACCTGGTTTGGAAGGGTCACTGCACAGGATTGGAAAAAAGGCTGCAGAAGATTGTAAACTCATCCAGTTCCAACATGGGCACTAGCCTTTCCACCGCCGAGGATATCTTCAAAAGGCAAAGCCTCATAAAGGCAGTATCCATCACTGAGGACCACCCCCCCCACCACCACCACCTAGGACATGCCCACTTCTCATTACTACCACCAGAGAGGTTGCACAGGAGCCTGAAGACACAAACTCACTGTCTGAGGAACAGCTTCTTCCCCGCTGCTATCAGATCTCTGACTGGGCAATGAATCCATGAACACTACCTCACTATTTTTGCTCTCTTTGAACTAATTTAATATTTCATATATAATTTCTTATTATAATTTATAACAGTGCACTGTACTACATCTGCAAAACAACACATTTCACAATATATGTCAGTAATAACAAACCTGATTCTGATGTCTTAATCCTCAAAAAGCTTGACAACATAGGACGCAGTCTAATTAATTGATAGCACATTTATCTCCTAAAGGTCGATTGTTTCCACCACCAGAGCACAGAGTATAGCATCTACAAAATGCACCATTGTTGTCAACTAGGTTACCCCAACAGTACCCCCCAAACTTGCAATTTCTATCACCAAGAAACAGGTGGACTTGAGACCATGGGAGCACAATTGCATGCAAGTTCATCACAAGAAGTCAGAATTACATTACTTGTCTTTCATCAGCTTTGGCTCCAAATCTTGGAGCCTCTGACCCAACAGCACCTCTCTTAGAGGACAGCAGCATTTCAACAAGACACCTCATCGCTAGCATTGACAGGAATAACGCTGGCCTTGCCAGTTCCACTCATCTGCCAAAAAGGTGAATAAATAAATTATACAAGGCCAGCATTTACTACCCAGCTTTAACTGCCCTTGAAATGAGACCTGGTTAGCAGGATCTAAATATATTATTAAAATGTCATGGGTCTGTCTGGAGTCACATATGGTAATGGCAGGAAGGATAGCTTAAGTGAGGTCTCTGAAAGATACATCAGAATCAATTCGATATTTGTTACAATCATAGAACATAGAATAGTACAGCACAGTACAGGCCCTTCAGCCCACAGTGTTGTGCCGACCCTTTAAACCCTGCCTCCCATATAACTCCCCACCTTAAATTCCTCCATATACCTGTCTAGTAGTCTCTTAAATTTCACTAGTGTATCTGTCTTCACCACTGACTCAGGCAGTGCAACCACTCTCTGAGTAAAAAACCTTCCTCTAATATCCCCCTTGAACTTCCCACCCCTTACCTTAAAGCCATGTCCTCTTGTACTGAGCAGTGGTGCCCTGGGGAAGAGGCGCTGGCTGTCCATTCTATCTATTCCTCTTAATATCTTGTATACCTCTATCATGTCTCCTTTCATCCTCCTTCTCTCCAAAGAGTAAAGCCCTAGCTCCCTTCATCTCTGATCATAAACCATACTCTCTAAACCAGGCAGCATCCTGGTAAATCTCCTCTGTACCCTTTCCAATGCTTCCACATCCTTCCTATAATGAGGCAACCAGAACTGGACACAGTACTCCAAGTGTGTTTTACCAGAGTTTTACAGAGCTGCATCATTACCTCGCGACTCTTAAACTCTATCCCTCGACTTATGACAGCTAACACCCCATAAGCTTTCTTAACTACCCTATCTACCTGTGAGGCAACTTTCAAGGATCTGTAGACATGTACCCCCAGATCCCTCTGCTCCCCCACACTACCAAGTATCCTGCCGTTTACTTTGTACTCTGCCTTGGAGTTTGTCCTTCCAAAGTGTACCACCTCACACTTCTCCGGGTCAAACTCCATCTGCCACTTCTCAGCCCACTTCTGCAACCTATCAATGTCTCTCTGCAATCTTTGACAATCCTCTACACTATCTACAACACCACCAACCTTTGTGTCGTCTGCAAACTTGCCAAACCATCCTTCTATCCCCACATCCAGGTCGTTAATAAAAATCATGAAACGTAGAGGTCCCAGAACCGATCCTTGTGGGACACAGCTAATCACAACCCTCCAATCTGAATGTACTCCCTCCACCACGACACTCTGCTTTCTGCAGGCAAGCCAATTCTGAATCCACCTGGCCAAACTTCCCTGGATCCCATGCTTTCTGACTTTCTGAATAAGCCTACCGTGTGGAACCTTGTCAAATGCCTTACTAAAATCCATATAGATCACATCCACTGCACTACCCTCATCTATATACCTGGTCACCTCCTCAAGGAACTCTATCAGTCTTGTTAGACATGATCTGCCCTTCACAAAGCCATGCTGACTGTTCCTGATCAGACCATGATTCTCTAAATGCCCATAGATACTGTCTCTAAGAATCTTTTTCAACAGCTTTCCCACCACAGACATAAGGCTCACTGGTCTATACTACCTTTTTTGAACAAAGGGACAGCAGTTCCCCCTCCAATCCTCCGGTACAATTCCCATGGACAACCAGGACATAAAGATCCTAGCCAGAGGCTCAGCAATCTCTTCCCTCACTTCGTGGAGCAGCCTGGGGAATATTCCGTCAGGCCCTGGGGACTTATCTGTCCTAATGTATTTTAACAACTCCAACACCTCCTCTCCCTTAATATCAACATGCTCCAGAACATCAACCTCACTCATATTGTCCTCGCCATCATCAAGTTCCCTCTCATTGGTGAATACCGAAGAGAAGTATTCATTGAGGACCTCGCTCACTTCCACAGCCTCCAGGCACATCTTCCCACTTTTACCTCTAATCGGTCCTACCTTCACTCCTGTCATCCTTTTGTTCTTCATATAATTGAAGAATGCCTTGGTGTTTTCCTTTACCCTACTTGCCAAGGTCTTCTCATGCCCCCTTCTTGCTCTCCTCAGCCCCTTCTTAAGCTCCTTTCTTGCTACCCTATATTCCTCAATAGACCCATCTGATCCTTGCTTCCTAAACTCCATGTATGCTGCCTTCTTCCACCTGACTTGATTTTCCACCTCACTTGTTTCATGGTTCCTTCACCCTACCATTCTTTATCTTCCTCACCGGGACAAATTTATCCCTAACATCCTGCAAGAGATCCCTAAACATCGACCACATGCCTATAGTAAATTTCCCTGCAAAAACATCATCCCAATTCACACCCGCAAGTTCTAGTCTTATAGCATCATAATTTGCCCTTCCCCAATTAAAAATTTTCCTGTCCTCTCTGATTCTATCCTTTTCCATGATAATGCTAAAGGCCAGGGAGCAGTGGTCACTGTCCCCCAGATGCTCACCCACTGAGAGATCTGTGACCTGACCTCGTTCGTTACCTAATACTAGATCTAGTATGGCATTCCCGCTAGTCGGCCTGTCAGCATACTGTGACAGGAATCCGTCCTGGACACACTTAACAAACTCTGCCCCATCTAAACCCTTGGAACTAATCAGGTGCCAATCAATATTAGGGAAGTTAAAGTCACCCATGATAACAACCCTGTTATTTTTGCACCTTTCCAAAATCTGCCTCCCAATCTGCTCCTCGGTATCTCTGCTGCTACTGGGGGCCTATAGAATACTTCCAATAGAGTAACTGCTCCCTTCCTGTTCCTGACTTCCACCCATACTGACTCAAAAGAGGATCCTGCTACATTACCCACCCTTTCTGTAGCTGTAATAGTATCCCTGACCAGTAATGCCACCCCCTCCTCCCCTCCCTCCCGCCAATCCCTTTTAAAGCACTGAAATCCAGGAATATTGAGAATCCATTCAAAGATACAGTCTTTTAAAAAAATCTTTGCTGACACTAGCTCCTAAATTTAAAATTCATTTAATTAACTGCATTAAGGTTCCTCAACATGATGAGGTAAGAGATCATGTCATTAGATCATTAAATATGATTTCTGGATTATTTAATCAATCTGTTACCACATATTATTTAAATTTGGTTTTATCATAAATAAGATATCAATAAAGGAACATACAGGGACAAATAAGCATTATTTGCTTGGAAATGCAAAGATTTCTGCCCTTACAGTGTTTTACATGGAGGGCTTCTGTGGTAGCTTTTTATTTATCTGAAGGAATGATTAACCTCATTTGTCCAAAGAGTCTGGAAGCAAGTCTTTGATGATAAAGACAAATTTGAAAATTTTCCAGTCTCTGCTTCAGAGAGACATATGTTTATTACAATTACTCTGGCCTTGTTGATAAAGGCAAGCTGTCAAGGACGGTGAAGATCTCTTGTCAGGAGCAGCCATCTAGCCTAAATCAACAGGGCAAATTCCAGAATTTCATCACCAACCAAACTTCAGCTATCATGCTCTCACGTAACTCTCTCAGCTGGAATATTTCACAAATGGGGATAAATCATGTAGTTTAACAAAATAGTTATTCTGTTTTGATTTTGTTGGCAGTGTCATATCAGCCACAAATCAACTAGAGACAAAATACTTACACTTGGATCAGGCACGATGATCTACAGCGAACACTGTCTTTTTTCTGATTAATTAATTATTGCAAGCAACATTAAACAGATGACAAGTAATGTGGAGAATCTTCTTTGTTAATGCAGTTACCACCAGTTCAGAAAGTGTTATTACTACTTTTTAAAGTCGATGGTTATCACAACATTATTACTAATACTATTGTTTTCCACTTCTTTGCCTGTCAGACTAATACATCCAAGCAGATTCTTTTTATACTCAGAAATATATCTCGAATAGTCAGCATATATAGATTTTATTCTCTCCACCCAAGTGGGCAGTAGAAATAAGGCAGTCCTTGGAAAGAATTTACTCCTACCCATTCTAAAAAGTCAGCTGTATGTTCATGGAAATGACTTTTGTAATTCAGTAAGGCAGAGTTGTTATATACAGCATCAATAAAATATTCAACAACAGAGGAAACACTGTGGTTGTTTACTGTGAATTTGATAATGCTTATGAATCTTCTTTCAAGGGATAGAGAAACTTAAACATGGAGAGCAGCATCCTGGTCAATTCCTGATTTAGATTGATATATCCTTGTTAAAAAAAAATGGTCCATTCAAGCAAAAGCAAGCTCTCAAAACACATGAGGATGACTTCATTAATATTTAACACAATGCTTATGGTGAGGGACTTGGTGATGATAATGCTATTGAGTATCAAGGAAAGGCGTTTAGGTGTTTAGCATCTCTTGTAGGCTGAAGTCATTGCCTGGCTCTATAGTAGAACATTCAGTGACATTTATCAGCTCATGGTTGAATGCTGTTGTTTTGTTTTGTAGAGTATGAATGATCCAGAGCTTCCAAATGCCCACCATTCAAATTCAACATCCCACTTCCACTCCTATGCCTCCTGTTCAGCTGTAATGATACCTAACACAACCATAAGGAACAACTCCGTTTCTTCTATTCGGCTATGTTGCAGCCTTCTGGGATTAACATTGATTTTATCTAAGTTTAGTTATCATAGTCTGTCTTCCTGTCCATGTTAGAACCATTTCTACCAGCCATCTTTTATTTTCTTTTCCTATCTGTGCATAGTTTGGCCTGCTGAACATGTCCTGGTACACCAGGCCCATATTGCACTTTATTCCATCTACCAAATGTATTCAATATATTTTAGATATTCTCTTGGATTCACCTCATTTTTCTGCCATTCAGTGTGATGGAATCAGAAACAGAAAATCTGCAGATGCTGGAAATCCAAAGCAGCCCACACAAAATGCTGGAGGAACTCTGCAGGTCAGGCAGCATCTGTGGAAACAAATGAACAGTCGGCATTGCAGGCTGAGACCCTTCTTCAGGACTGAAGCTCCTAAAACTAGAGCTAGAGCTCCTAGAGCTCTTAAAGATAGCAGACTCAAGGGATATGAGGAGAAGGCAGGAAAAGGGTACTGATTGTGGATGATCAGCCATGATCACAGTGAACGGTGGTGCTGGCTCGAATGGCTGAACGGCCTACTCCTACACCTATTGTCTATTGACTGGGGAAAAAAAAGAAGTCTATGATGGTTGGGATCTTAGGAGGGAGCTAAGATCGATGATTGATCTGGTACTTCTGTTGATTTTGATTTCAAATGCTTCGGTTCACTTGCTATCACTTGGGTTTGGGATATTCCCCCAGCCTCAGCCAACAACTACCTGTTTGATTGTCCTCCACCATTCATGGCTAAATGTGCTTTAAAAATATTTAGGCTTCAAAGCACAAATATCAACAAAATGCATTTAAAGAATAAAAGAGCAAGGAAGAATGTGGCACCAATATCAAAATAAAGGATTTTCTGTGGCAGCAAGTAGGGAAATCTAAAAAATAAACTGAATCATAGGAAATATAGGCATTTGACATAGACACTGTAGAGGGGTTAAGGATGGAAATGTTAGATAACTTCCACAGATTAAGGGCAATGCACATTTTTGAATGTAAACACATCAAGACATTGAATTGCCTCAGTTTTTACTGACCAGTTTTGCTTGGATACCACAGCCACTCTAAATGTTACCAACTACTGCCTTTACTCAAATACGTTGTAGGCATAAGCCCTCTATTTCCTTAATCATGCAATTGATAAGTATATTCCCATGCAATTACATCTAGCAATATTTGCAAAGTACTCATTACCTAATCAGTCTCACACTGATTGAGAATAGATATACTGTCTACAGAGTGAGGTATACTTAGATTGTTTGACATGGGGTCTGTAGAGATAGAATACAGAAGCATCACTCTCATGGGTTAAAGGCTGGTACAATTGTTATTGGGATCTTTATTCATTAATATCGATTCACCACTTTACTTGTACCACCTACCACTTAAAAATAAGAAAATAAGACAATATTTAATGAAGTGAATATTTAAAAAATGCAGATCCTGGAAATCTGACATAAATACAGACAATGCAGGAAACACTCAGCAGGTGAGATTAGATTAGATTAGATTCAACTTTATTGTCATTGTGCCGAGTACAGATACACAGCCAATCAAATGCAGTTAGCATCTGATCAGAAATGCGAAGAATAGTGTTATTTACAAAATAACTGTGAATAAAAAGTAAGTGCTGCAGCACACAAATATGAAAGTATTGAGACAGTACAATATAGGTGCAATACTGCGTAGCGCTGTGATGTGAGGTTCAGCAGGGTCACAGCCTCAGGGAAGAAGCTCTTCCTGTGCCTGCTGGTGCGGGAGCGGAGGCTCCTGTAGTGCCTACCGGATGGGAGGAGAATAAAAAATGGTTAGGGTGAGATGCATCCTTGATAATGTTTTTAGCCCTGCCCAGACAGCGTTTATGGTAGGTGTTCTCAATGGTGGACAACTGGGTGCCGATAAGCTGTTGGGCCGTTTTCACCACACGCTGGAGTGCTTTGCGGACTGATATGGGACAATTGCCATACCACACTGAGATGCAGTTGGTAAGTATGCTCTCAATGGTACAGCGGTAAAAGTCCGTCAGTCTCCTGGGACAGAGGTGAGCTTTCTTGATGCTCCGCAGGAAATAAAGGCGCTGTTGTACCTTTTTGATCAGGATGGAGGAGTTCAGGGACCATGTGAGATCCTTGGAAATGTGGACACCAAGGAATTTGAAGCCTGATACACGCTCCACTACAGATCCGTTGATGTAGATGAGGACGTGAGTGTGGCTCTTAGCATGCCTGAAGTCCACAATGATCTCTTTGGTCTTCTGGGTGTTCAGGGCCAGGTTGTTGTCGGCACACCACACGGCCAGGTGCTGGACCTTGTCCTTGTAGGCCGTCTCGTCATCCCCTCTGATCAGACCAACCACTGTGGTGTCGTCTGCGAACTTGATTATGGAGTTAGAACCATGTACAGCAACACAGTCATAGGTGAAAAGGGAGTACAGAAGAGGGCTCAGCACACAGCCTTGAGGCACGCTGGTGTTCAGGGTGAGAATGGAGGAGGAGAGGTTGTCTAACTTAACTGATTGGGGTCTGTTAGTTAGAAAGTCCAAGGTCCAATTGCAGAGGGATGAGCTGATACCAAGCTGGTGAAGTTTGGCGATCAGCTTGGAGGGGATCACAGTATTGAATGTCAAACTAAAGTCAATGAATAGCATTCTGACGTAAGAGTTGGGGCTGTCCAGGTGGGTCGGCAACATCCATGGAAAAGGAAACAGTTGAGCTTAACTTGTTTCCTTTGCACAGCCGCTGCCTGATCTACTGATCATTTACAGTACTTTCTGCTTGTATAACTTTTCACAAAAACTATTTTATGCAAGGCTCAATCAATGTTTCTGGGGTTTTTTTTTCATTTCATGGATAACATGGGTGCAAATTCATCAGCATTCTGCCTCAGCCCTTCTTAGCACTTCCCTGCAGCTCATGTCATTTATTGAGGGGTGGACTCCCTTTAATACCAGAAAAGGCGGTGCTCAGACAAGACACAAAATACATTTAAGAGGAAACAATAGTTGAAACAGAGGAGCAGAATTGTCATGGCTACCCTTGAAGCTGTCAGAGGTCATGAAACTCTTCAAATTCCTGTGATGATCAGAAAGTTCTAAAAGCTTTTCAAATGGCTTTCAATAATTAAAAAAAACAGACAAAATAAAAACACCTTTAAGTGCTAGAAATGAAGTAAAGTAGTTATGATTAAGAAGATTATAAAAATGAAATTGCATTGATCGTGTGGATAGTCACAAGCTTTTTCCCAGGACTGAAATGGCTAGCACGAGAAGGCACAGTTTTAAGGTGCTTGGAAGTAGGTACAGAGGAGATATCAGGGGTAAGTTTTTTACGTAGAGAGTGGTGAGGGCACGGAATGGGCTGCCGGCGACGGTGGTGGAGGCGGAAATGATACTGTCTTTTAAGAGACTCCTGGACAGGTATATGGAGCTCAGAAAAATAGAGGACTATGGGTAACCCTAGGTAATTTCTCAGGTAAAGACATGCTTGGCACAGCTTTGTGGGCTGAAGGGCCTGTACTGTGCTGTAGGGTTTCTATGTTTCTATGTAATTACATTTCATTCCTGGATGATGACCCATTCAAGTGAATGAGGCCATATTACAGTGTATGACTACAAGATGTGTGCCACAGTAGTGTAATGCTTTGCGCAATGCTTTTACAGCTTTGGGCATCAGAGTTTGGAGTTCAATTTGGATGTCATGATAGAATGGCGGAGCAGAATCGATGGGCCAAATGGCCTGATTCTTCTCCTATGTCTTATGGTCTATGGTCACATATAAGGAGTCCCATGGGATGTGTGGGTTTTTCCGGGTGCTCTAGTTTCCTCCCACAGTCCAAAGGTGCACTGGTCAGTAGGTTAAAATTGTCGTGTGATTAGACTAGGGTGAAATTGGCCATTGTTGGGAGGTGTGGCTCAAACCAGGAGGGCCTGTTCCAAGCTGTATCTCATTAAATAAATAAATACTTACATACATTTGCCAGCCATGCTGACATGAGTGTGAGGAGATGGATAGGCAGATCAGATGCTGCAGCTAGCCAGTCGTTCTCCACATAACCACTCTCTAAGCACCGATAGAATCTAACATGCTAAACACATATGGTATTTCATATTTCATTATAACAAAAAAACTGGCTATTCATCCCTTCTAGTCTATGCCAGTTCTCAGAATGTATAATATTTTCATTATACCATCAACTAAGTATTCACCTTAGTGTAATAGGGTCCTATGCTTTATAATAGCTATTACAGACAAAGTGGTGCTTAATACACTGTAAAACAAATTGTTTCACCGATCAGTGGGCTCCAGTCAATTTTTTAACCTCAGAAGCATACAAAAAAGTTATTTGCATGTTTGGTGGAATGAAAATGGTCTTAAATGTTGCCCAGATAATAAAACAAACTTTAATACATATGTTTTAGCAGTGGAATATCTTGATGTGTGGATTTTATAATAGATGTAGTCTTGTATTTAATTATTAAATGGCAAAGACTTCCTTTTCTCCTCTCACGATACCATTCAAACTGAACTTGCAATCTCTGCCTTGGATTTACACTTAGTTTGCAGTGTCATTTCCTTCTTTCAAATATTTTGCTTGGCTTAAATTAGTTATTGGGAAAAAAACTGAGGCAGGCCTCGATGTCCAATATCAGTGGGAGTCAAAGTATTAAAGCATCGTTTTCATGAGGGGGAAATACGCACTGTAATCTTTACTGTAAGTGAAACCATAATATTACTTTAATTGAAACCAAAATCCCATGAGAACATCTGACATGTGAAAATAATAATTTCTATTTGTAGGCACTTTGAACTATTTGCCATCTGTTTTTCATTTTATCTGCTGAGTACCTTCAGTGTGTAGAGTGCAGAATGGAGGGGGTCTTGATTTTACTGAATTTACAGTACATGCTGCCTTTTTGCTTCCGGGACCAATATTTGAATCAATTCCTAACCGATGCAAGTCTCCACTATCTGCCAACAGAAAGTGCTGAAAGTAAAGACTCTCCATAAAATGAACTCAGGCTCCACTCACTGTGTGAACCCACAGAGCAAAACGTCCCAGAAATTTCAACTTCATTTCAGAAAACGTTAGAGAATTCTCCCTCAAGCTGCAGAGGTGATGATCTAAGAATATAGACAGCGATGCAGTCCATCAATCTTGGGTCACAACTCACAGATCAAATTCCATCTTCGATCTCCTGTGATGCAGCCTATAACACTGGGCACAGAGCCAGCTAGAGTTACTGTAAATTTCTAGGCATGGTGAAGTGTAAAGTTCTGTGCCTTCATTTGTGTTTTTCGACTAATCAAGAAGCAGGTTTTACCAGTCTCCAGATGCAGAATATTTAAAGGCCTTGTGCTTTCAATCTTTCAGGGTTTAGAAGGAGGGGAAGGGGAAAGGATCAGAGACTTCAATAGATACAACAATGGTAATTCTAATTGAACCATTAGAAGCATAGAAAACCTACAACACAATACAGGCCCTTCAGCCCACAATGCTGAATCGAACATGTACTTACTTTAGCAATTAACTAGGGTTAATTACTAAAGTACATAACCCTCTATTTTTCTAAGCTCTATGTACCTATCCAGGAGTCTCTTAAAAGACCCTATCGTATCTGCCTCCACCACTGTCGCCGGCAGCCCACTCTATGCACTCACCACTGTCTGCATAAAAAACTTACCCCTGACATCTCCTCCGTGCTTACCTCCAAGCACCTTAAAACTGAGCCCTCTCGTGTTAGCCATATCAGCCCTGGGAAAAAGCCTCTGACTACCCACACAAGCAATGCCTTTCGTCATCTTATACACCTCTATCAGGTCACCTCTCATCCTCCACCGCTCCAAGAAGAAAAGGCCGAGTTCACTCAACCTATTATCATAAGGCATGCTCCCCAATCCAGGCAACATCCTTGTAAATCTCCTCTGCACTCTTTCTATAGTTTCTACATCCTTCCTGTAGTGAGGTGACCAGAACTGAGGACAGTACTCTAAGTGGGGTCTGACCAGGGTCCTATATAGCTGTAACATTACCTCTTGGCTCTTAAACTCAGCCCCACAATTGATGAAGGCCAATGCACCGTATGCCCTCTTAACCACAGAGTCAACCTGCGCAGCAGCTTTGAGTGTCCTATGGACTCAGACCCCAAGATCCCTCTGATCCTCCACACTGCCAAGAGTCTTACCATTAATACTATATTCTGCCATCATATTTTACCTACCAAAATGAACCACCTCACACTTATCTGGGTTGAAATGCATCTGCACTTCTCAGCCCAGTTTTGTGTCCTATCGATGTCCTGCTGTAACCTCTGATAGCCCTCCACACAATCCACAACACCCCCAACCTTTGTGTCATCAGCAAATTTACTAACCCATCCTTCCATTTCCTCATCCAGGTCATTTATAAAAATCACAAAGAGAAGGGGTTCCAGAACAGATCCCTGAGGCACACCACTGGTCATCAACCTCCATGCAGAATATGACCCGCCTACAACAACTCTTTGCCGTCTGTGGGCACCAGTTCTGGATCCACAAAGCAAGGTCCCCTTGGATCCCATGCCTCCTTACTTTCTCAATAAGCCTTGCATGGGGTACCTTATCAAATCCCTTGTTGAAATCCATATACACTACATCTACTGTCATCAATGTGCTTAGTGACATCCTCAAAAAATTCAAACAGGCTCGTAAGGCACGACCTGCCTTTGATAAAGCCATGCTGACTATTCCTAATCATATTATGCCTCTCCGAATGTTCATTGTGTGGATCTGCTGTAGAACTACAATTTAATTTGGCGTACTTGCTGTGTATCTAGGACTAGCTCCAATAAGATTTAAGAGTTATCTTATTCTGCCCATGGTACTTCTGAACCATGAGTCTCAAAGCAAACAAATAATGATAAATTAAGAGGCCCATTGCAATAAACTATAGAATGTAAATAAATATAAATGGGTAATAACTAGGAGACATTTCCATCCCATTGGTAGTCTGCTACACCACTAGTCAGGGTAAGCCATATAATATTAATGTCTTTAGAATAAACTGGCAATTAATGTTACTGAATGGAGTTCCCATAGTGCGAAAACTGCCTTTCTCTGCCGCAGAGATATGGGCATCAAAAGTGTAAATTAAAATGGACTCTATATGATGAACCAGGATTTGTAAAACTGGCAGCACACATCAAAGTTGCTGATGAACGCAGCAAGCCAGGCAGCATCTCTAGGAAGAAGTACAGTCGACGTTTCAGACCGAGACCCTTCGTCAGGACTAACTGAAGGAAGAGCTAGTAAGAGATTTGAAAGTGGGAGGGGGAGGGGGAGATCCAAAATGATAGGAGAAGACAGGAGGGGGAGGGATGGAGCCAAGAGCTGGACAGGTGATTGGCAAAAGGGATATCAGAGGATCATGGGACATGAGGCCCAGGGAGAAAGACAAGGGGGGGGGGGAACCCAAAGGATGGGCAAGGGGTATAGTCAGAGGGACAGAGGGAGAAAAAGGAGAGTGAGAGAAAGAATGTGTGTATATAAATAAATAATGGATGGGGTATGAGGGGGAGGTGGGGCATTAGCTGAAGTTAGAGAAGTCAATGTTCATCCCATCAGGTTGGAGGCTACGCAGACAGAATATAAGGTGTTGTTCCTCCAACCTGAGTGTGGCTTCATCTTTACAGTAGAGGAGGCCGTGGATAGACATGTCAGAATGGGAATGGGATGTGGAATTAAAATGTGTGGCCACTGGGAGATCCTGCTTTCTCTGGTGGACAGAGCGTAGATGTTCAGCAAAGCGGCCTCCCAGTCTGCGTCGGGACTCGCCAATATATAGAAGGCCACATCGGGAGCACCGGACGCAGTATATCACCCTAGCCGACTCACAGGTGAAGTGTTGCCTCACCTGGAAGGACTGTCTGGGGCCCTGAATGGTGGTGAGGGAGGAAGTGTAAGGGCATGTGTAGCACTTGTTCCACTTACAAGGATAAGTGCCAGGAGGGAGATAACTGGGGAGGTATGGGGGGGACGAATGGACAAGGGAGTCGCATAGGGAGCGATCCCTGCGGAAAGCGGGGGGGAGGGAAAGATGTGCTTAGTGGTTGGATCCCGCTGGAGGTGGCGGAAGTTACGGAGAATAATATGTTGGACCCGGAGGCTGGTGGGGTGGTAGGTGAGGACCAGGGGAACCCTATTCCTAGCGGGGTGGCGGGAGGATGGAGTGAGAGCAGATGTACGTGAAATGGGGGAGATGTGTTTGAGAGCAGAGTTGATGGTGGAGGAAGGGAAGCCCCTTTCTTTAAAAAAGGAGGACATCTCCCTCGTCCTGGAATGAAAAGCCTCATCCTGAGAGCAGATGCGGCGGAGATGGAGGAATTGCGAGAAGGGGATGGCACTTTTGCGAGAGACAGGGTGAGAAGAGGAATAGTCCAGATAGCTGTGAGAGTCAGTAGGCTCCAACCTGATGGCATGAACATTGATTTCTCTAACTTCCGCTAATGCCCCACCTCCCCCTTGTACCCCATCCGTTATTTATTTTTATACACACATTCTTTCTCTCACTCTCCTTTTTCTCCCTCTTTCCCTCTGACTATATTCCTTGCCCATCCTCTGGGTTTCCCCCACCCCTTGTCTTTCTCCCTGGGCCTCCTGTCTCATGATGCTCTCGTATCCCCTTTGCCAATCACCTGTCCAGCTTTTGGCTCCATCCCTCCCCCTCCTGTCTTCTCCTATCATTTTGGATCTCCCCCTCCCCCTCCCACTTTCAAATCCCTTACTCACTCTTCCTTCAGTTAGTCCTGACGAAGGGTCTCGGCCTGAAACGTTGACTGTACTTCTTCCTAGAGACGCTGCCTGGCCTGCTGCGTTCACCAGCAACTTTGATGTGTGTTGCTTGAATTTCCAGCATCTGCAGAATTCCTGTTATTTGTAAAACTGGTTTGTTTTTCCATAAGCTTAGATGCTCCCTTTCCAAGAAATGCCAATGAATATTGATAAGTTCACTGCATGGAAGCTCAAGCTCAGTAATGAAGATCAGCAATAGTTTAATACAGCAGTCACCCTCTCATTCTCTATTTCCCCAAAGGCTGAAACTTGCTCTTAGAGCAACAAGGAGCTTTCACCTATTCGCAAAAGCATGAATGTCATAATCAAGTAACCCTGGTGCTCATGTCTGTACTAATTGCAATAGACAGGCTTGAACTAAACATAGGTAATCATTGGTGTCTGACAGGACCTGAACCAAACACCCACAGAAGAACAAACACACTGATTAATATAAAATCAAAAAGACAGCCATAGCACAATTTTCCAACCTGTCCATCTCTCATAATTTTTCCTGTCATAAAAAATATGAAGAAGGACTTGTGACCACAAATGCATTACCTATTTTTTTTGCTGCAATCAGTTTTTATGACACAAATTAAAACGCATAAAACATTTTACCAAGGAAGGGAACTGGCTCCCAGTCACTGCTTATGTATAAATGTTGCAATGATCACAAAGAGGAATTCCAGAAATCCAATACAAGCAATTAAAACAAAGTTTTGGTGGTGGCAAATGTTAAATCAGATTTGTATTCAACTAGTTGCCAAGAATTTGCCATTTTATTTCAGAGTTGTGCAATTTAACTTTCTTTCCAAAATTAAGCACAGCAGTTCCCCGATCCTTGTTATCATTAAAACAACCTTTGCCTTCCCAGCACAGCACTGACTGGTTTTCCTATCAAGTATAATCCTTGTTTATCTTTCATCCTTTGGATCTTACCCAGCTACTGCACTGTCATCCCAGTCTCTCTGGTCTCGATCCAGACTTTCACTAGTCCTGCTTCTAGGTACCGCTCCCCAAAGCTGTGAGCCTTCTGAGATCAATGTAACACACCTGTCACAGGTATAACTGGTTGGAACAATCATATTTGTTCTAAGCCTAAACACCTGGAAAATTGTATCATGTGACCAGCTGTTCTCTTTTACAGCCGTGCTGAGCATGGAAGGTCTCTGTTGTTGTGGAGGAATCTAAACTACAGATGGTGTCTTGACCCTCTCAGCTTTTGTTTGAATTTATGACTGCCTTCCTGTTTCTTACAGAAAGAGTGAGAAATACTGAGAGAGAATGTCAGAAGTGCCAGCTGGTGAGACTGTGAATTCAGACACCATGTCTGAATTAGAATAGTCAACCCTTCCTGTACGAAGAGACAGTGAGCAATGGGATTCAATTAGAAATAGCACAATGAACATAAAAGGTTGGCTAAGCCGTTGGGTTTGCAGGCAAGTAGCTTGTCTAAAGAATGAAAAACAATGGCAAAAGAGTTTAAACTGCACAGTGGTTTAGCCTTATAACTGTTTATGGTTATTCACACTAAAGGCTGTGGTAGGTAAACCAGAACAAAGAAAAGATAATATTAGACACTAGACACTAGAATCCTACTGCACAGTACAGGCCCTTCAGTCCTCGATGTTGTGCCGACCCATATATTCCTGAAAAAGGTACTAAACCCACACTACCCCGTAACCCTCTATTTTTCTTTCATCCATGTGCCTGTCCAAGAGGCTCTTAAATACCCCTAATGCTTTAGCCTCCACCACCACCCCTGGCAAGTCATTCCAGGCACCCACAACCCTCTGTGTAAAAAACTTACCCCTGAAGTCTCCCCTAAACTTCTCTCCCTTAACTTTGTACATATGCCCTCTGGTGTTTGCTATTCATGCCCTGGGAAACAGGTACTGGCTATCCACCCTATCTATGCCTCTCATAATCTTGTAGACCTCTATCAAGTCCCCTCTCATCCTTCTACGCTCCAAAGAGAAAAGTCCCAGCTCTGCTACCCTTGCCTCATAAGACTTGTTTTCCAACCCAGGCAACATCCTGGTAAGTCTCCTCTGCACCCTCTCCATAGCTTCCACATCCTTCCTATAATGAGGTGACCGGAACTGAACACAATACTCTAAATGTGGTCTCACCAGAGATTTGTAGAGTTGCAACATGACCTCTCTACTCTTGAACTCAATCCCATTGATCACAGATGGAAAGGACAATAACATACCATCAGTCCTTTATGTGAGATGTGAGGGAATGCCCCGGATGCTGAGCTACCCACCCAGAAATGAAACAGCTGACCATCACAGAAAACCAGTAAAATAAAAAAAATTGATACTTTCTTAGCAATTTAATGCTGTTAGGAAACATTCACAATTCTGCTATTTTGAAAGATGCCCTCAAGGAATTTGGGAGTCCAGTTGGAGGGAACAGGTACAATGAACTCTTGAGATAAGTGAAAATAGACATTTAATCTATAGAGCCATTCAAAGTCAAGCTGGAGCTGCAGGATGGCCAACAGCAGGAAGTACATGTGATGAAGAATCTGATAAGCAACTGAAATGAGGAAGTACTACCAAGCTGGTTTAGATGTTGCAAGTATTGTGGATGGCAACAGGAGCAGCTGAAAGAGAAACACCCTGTAGATGGGAAAAAGTGTTTGCAATGTCATCTCAGAAATCATCTCTACAAACAGGGAACAATGCAAAAGATATTTAAAGTCCATGCAATGCCTAAGATCAGCCTTGAAGAGACCAAGGAAAGATCAGATGCAGAATATAATGTATCTGGTGTCAGAAAAGTCAATTCTATGGAAGACGTATGCATTAGACCTCTACACCAAGATGTTGACAAAAAGACAATCAGAATCAGTGATATCTCCAATCGAGTCCAAAGCATTCTCAAAGGTGAGCAGCCAGAGGTCAGGGTCCAAGTCAGTACCAATGACACAGGCAGGAAGGGTGATGAGGTCCTCCAAAGCAAATTCAGGGAGTTAGATACTAAGTTAAAGAACAGAACCTCTGGGGTGGTAACCTTAGGACAACTACCCATGCCACAAGCTAGTGAAGCAAGAAATAGGAAAATGATACAGCTTAACATATGACTGAGGTGACCGTGCTGGTTGGAGGGCTTCAGATTTTTGGATCATTAGGCTCTATTCCAGGGAAGATGGGACCTATACAAATGGGATGGTTTGCACCTGACCTGGAGGAGAAGCAACATCCTTGCAATTAGGTTTGCTAGTGCTGCTCCAGGTGGTTTAAACTAGAGGGATGGAAATCAGAGTGCCAGGGTCGCTAGTGGAGTGGTTGTAAAGAAGGTAAGTATTAAGCCTACGTACAAAGACAGGAACCAAAAGGTTGATCATGGTGGGTCTAATGTTCTGAGTTGCTTCTATTTCAATGCAAAGGGTGTTGTAGATAAGGAAGATGAGCATAGAGCATGAATCAACATGTGGAATTATGATATTGTAGCCATTAGTGAGATGTGATTGGAGGAGAGGCAGGACTGGCAGCTCAATATTCCAGGCTTCTGTTATTTTACACATGACAGAAGGGGAGTTATTAAAGGGGGAGGGATGGCATTACTCATCAGGGAAAATGTCACAGCAGTGCTTAGAGAAGACAGACTGGGGGGTGCAGTATGGGTGGAACTGAGGAATTGGAAAGGGATAACCACATTAATGGGATTATTTTATGAACCTCCCAATAGTTAGCAGGATTTGAAAGAGCAAGTTTGTTGACAGTGAAAGAAGATTAAGGTTGCAATAGTAGGTGATCTTAACTTTCCACATATTGACTGGGTCTTCTATATGGTAAAAAGACTGGATGAATAGAGTATGTCAAATGTGCTCAGGAAAGTTTCCTTAATCAATATATAAAGGTCCCAACTGGATAGAGAACAATGCTGGATCCCCTATGGAGGAAGAGATAGCGCAGATGACAGAAGTGTGTGTAAGGGAACACATTAAATCTTGTGATCACAATTCCATTAGTTTCAAGATGATTATGAAGAAGGGTAGGACCGGTCCTCAGGTTGAGATTTTAAAATGGAAGAAGTCCAATTCTGATGGCATTTGGAAAGGATCTGGCAAGTGTGGATTGAGACAAGTTGTTTTCTGGCAAAGGAATGCTTGTAAGTGGTAGGCCTTTCAAAAGTGAAATATTGAGAGTATGGTAAATGTATGCTCCTTTTAGAATAAAAAGCATGACTAACAGGTCTAGAGAACATAGGTTTTTGAGAGATATGGAGGCTTTTGTAAAGAAGAAGGAGGTGCATAGCAGATGTAGGCAACAAGGAACAAATGAGACACTTGGGGAGTATAAAATGCAAGAGAGCACTTAAGGGGGAAATCAAGAGGGATAAAAGAAGTCAAGAAGTTTCAGTAGCAGACAAATGGGATTAAATTAGATAGAAATCTTAGTCAGCATGGACCAATTTGGAGCATATACTGGCACTTTCACATACTATGTCAACCAGGAGGAGCTTAGGAGAATGATGGTGGCTAATGGTGACTCCTTTGCCTGCATCTTCGGAAAAATCTCTATTTCTATCTTTAATATCTCTATTTTTCTCTTTCAGGGTTCTAGTGAAGACACTGACCTGGAGTTACACACTGACTTTGGTTCTTTGCAGGAATGGGACCCGCTTTCAGGGTCTCACAACTGGCCGTTATTCGGTATGCCAAGGACGTGGCCTAGAAGACTAGTGCACCTTCAGGGTTCCAGGGTCCCGTGGCTCTGGAGGTGGTGGACAAACTCGAGCTCAGTGCTGCTGCAGGAAACTGATGTGTCATTGGAGGTGGAAGATCGAAAGCAACAAGCTGGCTGCTGGCTGGGTGCCCAGAGACCCAAGTTCTTTGGGCACAGAACTCAGAAGGAGAGACACAATAGACTTTTAACATTGTAAGTCAGTGAGTTGTTTGTTATGTCTCCCCTCTCACTGTGAAATGGGGACATCTATTTTTCCCTTATTAGCGAGAGAGAGAACCTGTGGTATGTCGAATTACCAGGTGAATGAGTAGTATTTGGGGAACTGCAAGTCTGTGTCTTTATTGATGCTTTGCTGTATGCTTGAGTGCTTGGTGGGGGGAGCCAATGCTTTTTTTGCTGGTGTGGGAGGTGGGGTCATTGCTTTGCTGCTGCTTATGCTTGGGTGGGGGGAGCTGGGGGGGTGTTGAGATTCTAACATTTAAGTATCATTCATTCTTTGGGGCACTCCTCTGTTTTTGTGGATGTTTGCAAAGAAAAATAATTTCAGGATGTATACTGTATACATTTCTCTGACATTAAATGTACCGTTGAAACCTTTGAGGTTAGACCATTACATTATCCCAAGATAAACAATCTAGATTGCTTCTATATAAGGAAACACTTCTGCAACAAACCTCAGAGATGAATATGCAGATGTCTATCATAGAGCAGGAAAATTATTAAGCTGTCATAACGGGGGCATTGGGAGCAGACCCAAATGAAAGACACAGACACTGAAGTACTAGGAACAGGACTTGACTAGAGAGCTGGGACAAGAACACAGACTTGGGCTAGGACATTGGCTAGGCACGTGGGACCAGGACAAGGAACTGGGAACTAGGAGCCTGGGCTTGGACTCTGAGCCGGAGCCTGGACAAGGACCCAGAACCTGGGTCTTGACTCGGGCTCAGACCCCGGAACTAGGCAAGGACATGATGTGGCTACAGGACTGGACATGGCTTGGGTTCTTCATGACTTGGGCACTTCAAGGCAAGGACACTACGGGGCTTGAGTTCAGACTCCGAGCCAGAGACTGGACAAGGACCCAGAACCTTGGTCTTGACTCGGTCTCGGACTCCGGATCTAGGTGAAGACATGACGTGGTCTTGGGAGACAGGACTAAGCGAGGCCACAGGACAAAACAAAAGACTCCTGTGCAAGATGAGCGAACTCCAGCACAGGTCAAGGCACATGGACAGGACGAGAACACGAAGCCTTGACTTGGTACTCAGGAACAGCCGAGCCTTGGACTTAGGATGACAGGAACCTCGGAACCTTGGACTTGGGACAACAGGAATGCAGAACACAGAGCCTTGGTCCTGAGGAGGACAGGAACACAGAGCCTTGGTCTAGAGAGACAGGAACACAGAGCCGGGACCCCTCCTTGGGAACAGGCCTTAGGGCCAGGACTCATACACAGAACACAGAGACAGGCACCCTCCTTGAGAACAGGACTTGGGGCCAGGGCTCTACACAGAATGCTGAACACGAGATAGTTCCCAACACTAGGCAGTGGCAAACAGTTAGACCTACCTAGCGCAGGCGTGGACACAGAGACGGTTCCCAACACTAGGCAGCAACAAATGGCCAGACCTACCTAGCGAAGGTGTGGAAACAGAGACAGTTCCAACTCAACGATAGACAGTACCTTATCAAGGCTCTGGTCTCGCTCCAGTGGTAGAGCTTGACAAGGTTGCAGGGCAAGTCTCCAGACACAGGTTTCAGGGCAAGGTTCCAGAAGGAAGGGGAAGGGAAGGGAAGGGAACAGAACAGTCCAGCCTCAGGGTAACGGCAATGACAGCCTGGCTTACCCAACAGAGGCAAGGACAGGAAGGGACAGATCCAACTGCAGGGTAATGGCAAAGAAAGCCTGACTTACCCCACAGAGGCAAGGATGGGATACTGACAAGATGAACCAGCAACCACACTCAAACCCAGGGCCACTTATATTCCCAGCCTCAAGACGAGCATCAGGTGCCTATGATTAAGCCCAAATGAAACAAGGGACAGCTGGAAGACCCGGAGTCCGGAGTCCACGGACCGGACCGTGAATCAGAACGCAGACTTCACAGACTGGACCATGACATAAGCAAGTACTATTCAGAACTAGAGCTGCTAATGCTATGGTAATACAGGACGTAGTGAACAGGGCATTTTCTGAAGACTCTCAAAACTAGCAAATGAGGCAGAATTGTTCCACAACTAGGAGATGCAAAGATGCAGAAAGACTCAATTGACCTTGTATGGGGAGGGAGGGACCGTTGACTCAGACCATGAGAGGCCTGCGTCGGGCATTTTCATGCCTTACAAGGCGCATATTTGAAGTCTATGTGGGGCACTACTCCTCGCACAGACTAGAGCAATGTGTGATTAAGTGCCTTGCTCAAGGGCACAAACACACTGCCACAGCTGAGGCTCGAACTAGTGACCTTGAGGTTACTAGATCAATGCCTTAACCACTTGGCCACGTGACCTTGTATGAATCAAAGTTCAAAATGATTACCACCTGATTACTGGTGATGATCTGAAACTTGATCCAAATAAAGTCAAGCAATGAAGGAGATGATGATTTCAAAGGAGGTTTCAGACTACTATCTTTTCTGGGACTTGTCAACTATTTGATCAGGCTTAGCTTCACTGAAGTGAGAGGAATGTGTCACGACCTGATGGCTGAACATCGATATAGAATATGAGTGAGCAATCAAATGATTCAAAAAGACGGTCACAGTAGAGTCTGTTTTGAATGATAAGAAGGAGCTCATATTACATGAGAAATCCTGGAGCTATGGTCTTTCAGAGGAATGAGACTTGAGGGACTGAGTATGAAAGATTTTGAACAGACATCACTCTGCCTGAAGTAAAAAGTATCTACTTGGTTTGATTTTTGAAATGGGAAGATTCAACTAACACTGATAGAATCATAGAGTCATATAGGATGGAAACAAGCCCCTTTCCCAACTGGTCCATGCCAGTCAAGACTCCTACCTAACTTGATCCCATTTGCCAGCATTTGCCCACATACCTCTAAACTTTTCCTATCCACATTCCTGTCCAAATACCTTTTAAATGCGTTAATGTACTTTCTTCAACTACTTCCTCTGTCAGCTCATTCTATGTACTGTCCATTCCCTGTGTGAGGACATTGGCCCTCACATTTACTATTATTTAAATATCTCCCCTTTCACCTTAAACGAATGTGCTCCGGTTCTTCATTCCCCAACCCCAGGAAAAAGTCTGTGCACATTCTCCCTATCTATGCACCTCATAATTTCATACAGTGCTAACAGATCACCAGTCCTATGGTTGAATTAAAAAGGTACCTGCTCAAAATCTTCCTATACTCAGCCTTTCAATTTCTGGCAACATCCTTGCAAATCTACTCTACACTCTTTCCAGCTTAATGGCTCTCTTCCTACAGGATGGTGACCAGAAATTAACACAATATTCCAAATCTGGCCTTGCACAATGCAACACCCCAGCTTCTATACTCATGAAATCCCGCATGCCAGAAGCCTTCTTCACCATCCTGTCCACCTGTGACACCACTTGTACTCTTAGGTCCTTCTGTTCTACAATACTCCCTGTTCATTGTGAATGTGTTACCCTGACTTGACATCTCAAAATGCAACACCCCATTCTCAGTTTGTCATTCCTTGGTCCATTTCCCAAGCTGATCAAGCCCCCTGTAAGTGGTGACAATTATCTTCACTGTCAATGACATCGCCTATTTTAGTATCATCTATGACTTAGTGACTGTGCGTTGTACAGTGTCATCAAAATTATTGATACATGTGACAAATAGCAATGGTAGCCTAGTACTAAACCTGAGCTATTCCATTAGTACCAGGCTTCCAGTCCAAAAACCAACCTTCTGGTATCACCCTCTGGTTCCTACCACTAAGCTAATTCAGTACCCAGTTAGCTTGCTCTTTCTGGATATCATGTGATCTAACTTTCCAAAACAGGCTGCCTTGTGGAACGTATCAAAGGTTTTACTTTAGACTATGTCTAGTGCTCTGCTCTCTTCAACCTTCTTGGCTACTTTTTTAAAAACTATGAGTCAAATTCATGAGAAATGATCTCCTAAGCATAAATTCATGTTGACTAATCAAATTACCTCCGTCTTTCCAAATGCTTGTATACCTTATCCCTCAGAATCCCTCTTAGTAACTTAACTACCTCAGGTCTTACTGATCTAGAGTTCCCGGGTTCAGATTCAGATTTATTTGTCATATGTACATCAAAACATACAGTGAACTAAGTTGTATGTATTCACAACCAGCCTAAGCATGGCCACAAAATTCCGCAGAACTATGCAAGCTGTAGCAACAACAATAAAATAAAGCAACAACAGCAAAATAAGCCCTTTGCCCCATCCTTCCTACCCAACCACTCACACAATAGTGCTCAAACCCCAGAACAGACCACCTCTGGATTCTCAGACTCGCAGACTTCAGGCCTCCAACTTTGCACTCCATCCCAGGCCTCTCAAATGACGGGTTTGTTTTAATGTTGTTGTTCCAGCTTGGATTGTTCTGCAGAACATTGGGGCCATCCTCAGGTTCATTGCTAATCATACAACCTATTTCACTGTATGTTTTGCCAATCACAAGTCTGACATTCAGTCCTCAACTATACAGTCCTCCGATACTGGTGACCCGAGCAATCATGACTCCTTTGGTCTTTGACGTTAAGGCTTCTACCTTTGGAGTCGCCATGCTCCAGACTTCAACTTTCAGCTTTGCCCTCTAGTCTTTGCTAGGTTTTACATTCAGGCATCAACTTCCAGACTTGCACTGATCTCCAACCCTAATGACCTGGGGTGTCACCGGTCCTCGTGATTCTTGCCCATACCCAGGACTTGCCACCCATACAGACCACAAACTTTGGACCAGTCTATGACCTGGGGACTATAGGTCTACTCAGCACCTGCCAACATAACCTCTAGGATCACTAACATGTAAATACAGAGCACTTTGACCTGAACTTGAACTCCTCCAGGCTCTTCATTCACTACCCCTGACCTCCAAACCCCCTTCATCCATGTCCCTAAACCTTAACCTGACCTCTTACTCCTTGCGCTAAACCATTCCATTGAACCTAAAAGAATTAAGTCGAGGCCACGTCATGAACAGTCGTTGCAGCTCATGCCATTCTTTGCAGCCCTTCTTAAATAAAAGCACACCATTAGCTACCTTGTAGTCATTTTGCTCTTTACAAATTGCTTAAGATGCTGCATATATCTCAGCCAAGGCTCCCACGATTTCTTCTTTAGCTTTTCAGAATGTTCTTGGATATAACTGATCAGGCCGTGGCAAATGACTTCTGTTAGCTGGGTTGAGACTGGGAGGGGACTGCTTGTGTAGGCCTGACAGGATCCTTCCCTTGCTATGTCTGGCACCTGACATCCCACGGCGATCTGGATAGGTTTGGTGGAACTATCTGATGAGTGATGGAACCAAGATGAAGCGGGATGGCATCCATACACTTCCAGTTGACCAGTTACTGAATGATGATGTGAATCCATCAACCAGTGAACCAGGTACACTGGGCCACCTTCCATTTCACTGGGTCCGGAGGTGCAGGGCTCAGATGGGTTGAGTGGTTCATGGACAATGGGCTTGAGATGGGCTACGTGGAAGGTAGGTGTGATCCTGAGGGATGATGGCAGCTGGAGATAGTAAGTAACTGAGTGGATGTGATTAGTAACCTTAAAGGGATCAAGGAACTAGGGTGAGAGCTGCAGGAGACAAGGGCAGATCTCAGGTGGACAACCAGACACAGTCCCCAGGCCAGAGCAGTATGGCTGGGTCCAACGATAGTTAGCCTGGTGGCAGGGGGCAGGTTTGGCAGCTAGTATGGCTCTCTGTGCCTTCTTTCAAGATTTCTGACATCAGCGAACCAGAGCCCTGGTGGACGGGACCTCCTCCATTGTCTCATCCGTGGGGTACAACGTGGTTGGCAGCCATGAAACACTTCAAAGGTGACATACCTGTGGCAGAGGAGGTGTGTAGATTGTGGGTCAGTTCGGCCGAGAGCAGATTCTTCTTCCATGTGGAAGGGTTAGAAGTGGTGAAGCTTTTCAGTAACTACTCCGTCAGCTGTTTGGTTCTTTCTGACTGTCCATTTGTCTGCGGATAATAGCATGAGGACAAACTCACCGAGTTGCAGAGGAGGGAGCAGACGGCTCGCCAGATGAGGGAGATGAATTGTGGACCCCGCTCCAACACAATGTCCTATGAGAAACTGTGGAGACAAACTACATATTGGTGAACTGGGTCCACTATCTTAGCAGCGTATGGAAGTTTGGGGAGATTAATGAAGTCGGCCACCTTGGCAAACTGGTCCACCACGGATCACCGTTGCCCCATCGGAAGGTGGCAAATCCATGATGATGTGGGATTATGGTTGTCAGGAGACTGACAGGGGCCACAGAAACCCCCCAGGGACACTGGTTAGAGGTTGTCAGGAGACTGAAAGGGGTCACAGAAACCCCCTCCAGACACTGGTTAGAGGTCGTCAGGAGACTGAAAGGGGCCACAGGAACCCCCAGAGCCACTGGTTAGAGGTTCGAGCCGTAGGTTAGAGGAATTGTACTGGGCACATTGAGGGCAGGCAGCAATGAACTGATGCACATCTGCAGCTATCAGAACCAACATTGCAGGAAATCCAGGGTCTGTCCTGCACCTGCATGGCCAGAGAGGGGTGAGGATCGAGCCCACTGGAGTGCTTCAGCATCCACAGCTGCCAGCAAGTACATAGGGCCGTCAGAAGTGTCGGCTAGAGCAGGCTTATGCTGTACGGATTGGCGGATCTGCTTCCCAAGGTCCTAGATGATCTGAGAGAGGATCTGTGAGGATGGAATGAAAAGCTGAGGGTCAATCTCCATTCCAGTTGGATAAAACTGTCATGACAGGATGTCTGCCTTAGTGTTCTTGGAGACTGGGGGTAGGACATGGTGAAATTGAATTGCTTGAAGAAGAGGGCCCAGTGAGTCTGACATGGGTTGAGTTGGTGGGCCTTCTGTATGGATGAGTTTCTGGTGCTCAGTCCAGATCAGGAAGGGCACAGTGTTTCCCATTAGCCAATATCTCCATTGCTCCAAGGCACATTTAATGACCAGTAGCTCCCTATCTACTTCTCCATAATGGTGTTGTGTAGGGTTGAACCTGAATGAGAAGGCGACACAGGGGTGTGTCTTCCCATCTGCTCCTCATTGGGCAGTTGGCCCTGGCACCCATGTTAGATGTGTCCACCTCAACAAGAAAATGTGCAGAGGGCTAAAATAGCAAAGAAAGGGGAAAGTAGTGAAGCATCTCGAGCTCCTCAAAAGCATGGCCCATGGCAGCAGACCAGGTTATCCATGAGGTAAGTGATTTGGTGATGGAGGTGAGAGGAGCAGTGATTTGGCTGTAGTCCTGATGAAACAGCGCTAAAAGTTAGAGAAGCCCAAGCAGTGCTGTAGCTGTTTGGGCCATTAAATGACAACATGCTCTTTCTGTTGGTCCATGGATCCTCTTTGCGGTGAAAGGTCATAACTCAGAAAGGAAAAGACTGGGTGTGGAACTGCAATTTCTCTAACTTACAGTACATGCAAGTTTGAGGACATGCTGAAGGACTGAATGGATGTGACAGACCTGGTCTTGAGGGTCCTTGGAGACGATGAGGATGTCGTTGAAGTAGACAAACACATACCTGAGTAGCATGTCTCGAAAGATTTTGTTGATAAAGCCTTTTGAAAATGGGGGGAGGGCATTGGAAAGTCTGAAAGGCATCACCAGGTATTCATAGTGGCCAGCAGGTGTTATGAACGCCGTCTTCTACTCAGCTCCTTTGTGGATGCTGACCAAATTGCATACAGTCTGTGGCGAAGATTTGGGCCTTGCAAAGTGCTCTGAATGTTCTGTCCATCAAGGGAAGAGGGTAATAGTTATTAATGGTGATCTTGCTGAGTCCACGGTAGTCAATGCAGGGGCGAAGACCCCCATCTTTCTTCTTGATGAAGAAGAATTCTGCACCAGCTTGAGGACCGGAACAGTCAATTGAAGCTGTGCTGTAGCACTTCGGCAATGCAGTCATTCAGGAGGGGAGAGAGAGAGAGAGAGAAAATATACTACCTTGGGGAGGGGAGGTGCCCAGGAGGAGGTTAATCGCACCGTTGTGTGCTCCGTGAGGCAGCAGGGTGCTGGCTCCCCTTTTACTGAAGGCAATTCCTGTGGGCGTCTGGTGAGGTCAAGTTCTTCTTCAGTCTACTCGAATTTACTGGTTGAAGTCAACTGAGTTGCGGCAGATGGTCAGGCAAGTAGGCCCCCAGCTCAACAGTGAACCGATCACAGGCTGAAGAGAGGTTCTTGAGTGGAGAGCCAGAGCTAACTCAAGATGAGAGGAGCGTGGGGTGAGTCACGGTGCCCTCCAATGCCCACAGGCACGGTATGTGTGCAGGCTCCGATCTATCCCCGATCCTAAAGGATGTCTGTCAACTGCAGCGATGCAGATGGGATGAGAAATAGGCTTAGTAGGGAGTCCAAGCTGCACACAGAGTCTGAATTCAGAATCTACCAGAGCCTCCTATATGCATAGAACCATTGCATAAACAGAGTGAGTCAAGCTATGGTGTTGGAATGAGAGTCCAGTAACAGCTGACCGGCTAGAAAGCTCCTTGTCTCTACCTGGTGGTTCCACTTTCTCAGACACAGTGGGCATTTGATGCATGGGTGATTTGGTGCATGGGTGATTTGACTGCAGTAAGTAGACAAGATGTTTCTCCACCGACACTCTTGAATGCCTCAGGGAGATCTCCCTCACTGCATGGTTCTGGAGGCATTAATGATGAGGGCCCATCAGCCTGAAATGGTTTTCGGAATGAAACTGGGTTTCTGGCTGATGAGATGAGGGCTCATTCTATAAGACACTTGCCAAATTGGAGGGCCAGGATGATGAGGTTTTAGAGGTCAGTGGATAGACAGCTCATCATTCAAGCACTCTAAGAGGCCACGTTGGTAATGGGCCAGCAACGCCTCTGCATTCTAGCCACACTACGCTGCAAGGGTCCTGAATTCCACGGTGTAATCTAGTATCGACCGTGAACCTTGATGCAGGCAAAGTATCCAATCCACTGACTCCCATCCAGTTCCTGGATGGTTGAAAACCCAGCATACCTCAGCAGGAAAAGCTTCATATTTATTGCAAATGGTGTTTTGTTTAGGTCCCAATTAGTGGTGGCCCAGATTAGAGCTTGCCCGATCAAGGGAGAGATGAAGAAGGGAATGGGATATTGTGAACTGTTGTGGGTCCCTTATCTTAGAAAGGATGTGCTGAATCTGGCAAGGGTTCAAAGGAAGTTCATGAAAATACTTCCAGGATTGAATGGCTTGTGATATGAAGAGCATTTGAAGGCTCTGGCCGGTATTCACTAGAATTCAGTGAACTCATTGAAACCTATCAAATGGTGAAAGACCTTGATTGAGTGAATGTGGTGAGAACATTTCCTATGGTGGCAGAGTCTAGGATCAGAAGACACAGCTTCAGAATGGAAGGGCGTCCTTTTAGAATAGAGATGAGGAGGAATTCCTTTAGCCAGAGAGTGGTGAATTTGAGGAATTCTTTGCCAAAGGCAGCTGTGGAAGCCAAGTCTTGATGTATATTTAAGGTAGAAGTTGATAGACTCTTGATTGGTCAGGGCATGAAGGGATACAGGGAAAAAGCAGGAGATTGGGGCTGAGAGGAAAATTGGATCAGCAATGTTGAAATGCTGGAGCAGACTTGATGGCCTAATTCTGCTCATATATCTTATAGTCTGTTAGTCTTACGAAATCTTGGCTCAATCCATAGAATACAGAGATGGCTACAGCTGGAAAGTGCAGGATGCCAGATGTTGGAAGCTGCAGCATTGGGTTTGGGATCCGTTGAGGCATTCAGGCACTAGAATCGGAGGCTCCAAGGGAGAGGGTTGACTTGTACAGGGTTGCTGTAATGAGACACAGTTGACTGAGAGTGGCAAGAGGATGATCAATGGTTTCCTGCTGCTCTGGATCACATACTTGTGTTGGCAGACAACTTCTTGTAAGTGAGCGATCTCTGCAGGATCAATTGCTGGTTCACTCATCTTGTCAGGAAATGTAGAGGAGATTTGACTCGGATGCACTGCGATGAAGACAGTTTAGTTCTGAGAAATTACTCTAATAACAAATTGAAAAATAATTCAAGTTCTATTTCAAGCTTAATTGCCGTTCACCATATACAGTGTGAACACCCACAAATACAGCCAAACGAAACAGTGTTGCTCTGGGGCCTAGATGCAAAACACAGCACCAACAGTCATACGCAGCACAAGACACATACAGCACGTGTACGATAGTAGTCAAATACAGTCACACAAAAAAGTATAGTCCAAGTCCCCGAGTCCATGAACGTTGTAGCAGTCTGTAGTCGAACGCAATAGAGGTTGTCTTCTGCCCAAAGAACACTGGAAGGCAGCACTGGCTCCACTGTGGACATCGCAGCACACCGTCTCCAGCGCACCAGTGGAGCGCTTGTCTCCAATGGCTCCCCCTGGGTGGCTGCATACAGGCTTGACGTCTGGTCCTCACCATGACCAAGGACACGCAGCTCCCCTGCAGTTCACCAATAAACCAATGAATTGGACTTGAAGCATTCCACACTACCAATGTCCAACTGAGTCTGGTGATCTTAAGAAAAGTGATTAAGGTGATCACTCGTTGTTAGACTTCACACCTCCTTTGCCCACCAACACCTTTCTGTAGCAGGCAGAATCAAAATCTACACCAAGCCCTGATTCTTCAGTTTCTTCAACAATGAGCAACTCACTGATGGGGTAGCCGTGCCATACTTTAAGTCTAGCAGAGTCTTGCGATTGTAAACATGTGTTTAAAAAGACAATAACACCTTTGGTTGACCCCATAGAAGCTGCTGCATCCAACTATGCCATCCTTACTTTAAGATGAGAAGCCATGAGGGGACATAAAACAAGAGAGAATAGATACTTAACATGAGATGGCAACAAGGTAGCTGAAGGCTAGAGGCAACTGGTTGAGATTGGCAACTCCATATGTGTGAACAAGGATTGTGGATGAGAGCTAGGTTTAAATAGGCTGCAGGTGATGAATTGGAAACATGTGGTAGGTGAATCCTGTTAGCAGGGTGGAGACTGGGTCGTGCCTCTCTGTGCTGGCCAGACACATAGTAAGCAGGTCACTGGTGTCAACAGTGGCTTGACAGCTCAGATGATGATCATTCAGTTACTTTGTTCTCTCAGAACAGCTAAATTAATGTTCCATATCTGAGTGATTTTGCTCTTTGTCAAGTAAATGTCAGTGATGTAACTACACTAAAAAAAATTTAAATGCAGTTCAAATTTTCAGCATTTGAGTTATTTGTGCAGGAGCTGTTCACTTGCTTCACAACGTGACACGGAGTTAGTCAAATAAACGATGATTGACTTTTGGAATCATGGAGACCTCAGGAGTCACATCTCCTGCACCAGATTTTTGATGCTAACTTGATACTTTTAATTTGAAGTACCAAACCAGGTTCCAAATAAAGTATCTATTTTTGAAGCAGAACTACATAATAATTCATCATAAATTATAATGTGAAGAAATTAATTGGAGAAAAGAAGATCCAGCTAGAAATGTCAACTGCTAAAATTCTCCTCTGAACTGACAATTTAGTGAAGCATTTTCTTACATATAGTAGTTAATGCTTGGTCACTAATGCAAATGGGAAACCAAGAAGTATAGAGGGTTTTGTTGTCATTACTTTTACTGAGAAATTCTGAAACAAGGAAGCGACCCAACTAGCCATAATATACTGGAAAGCATCTATACATGAAGCAAAACCAGCATTTTTTGTCTGGTTACTGGCAGTGAGCTATAATTATACAGAAATTTTCAGGATGTCACTTCCTATTATTGCTTTTATTCTCAATAATTAACTCATTGTTTCAGTTTTAATGTGCAAAATATACAATTTTCTTCGAAACACATTAGATTGCTAATGCATCAAGTGTATATTAAACTTCAAGAAATATAAATATCCTCAAATCTATGTGAACAACTTCCAATTTCATCAGTTGCATTTCACCACAGCCAAGAGATCTCGAACAAAGTGTTCTTTTTTTTGCTAAGTACAAAAATATTTAAGCAGAAAACATTTTATGAAGAAATAAATTAGGAAAAGAATGATTTTGTTTCTTTTGGTGTATATTTGTTATGATTATATTATCAGATGACAATTTAAGCAGAAGGTTAATTCATTTTAATAAGCAGGATATTGTTTATAAAATGTAATATAGTTGATACGAAACACAATTGTATATTCTGTCTTACCATGCTCATTTTAATTCACTAAGTAAGGATCAGATCCTGGCAGGAAATGTGGAAGTGTTTCAGAAAATGATCCTGCTGCTGATAATTTGGACTTTAAAGATACAGTATTGGGTGTGTTAAATGTACACTGCATATGCAAGCACCAACTTGGATCTCACGAATAAAATTATTTTTAAAAATTACGATACCTTTGTATTAAGAAATTGTTTCTTCCTCTCTGCACCTTGTGGCACATCGAGTGGCAAACTTAACATTTCTTTAGCAATTGTCTGATTTTTTTTACAAGACCGAGCTGCTAGCTTGATGCTCAACCCAGAATGGATGGAAAGCGTGCAAGGGGCCGGCGGGATTTAAGCCCGGTCTGGGCCACTCGACTCGAAGTCCAGTGCAGATGCAGCTACACCACTGGCCAGCATATTAAGAAATAGTTAATTATTAACTATGTAAAGGTTTCCTCCTCTTTAAGAGCATTAAAATCCACTAATTACACAGTTGCAACACCAAAGAGCAAACATTGGAATCAAGAGTACATATGTTAATGACTGTAATATAATTATGAAAAAATATCCAATTTCCTGCGTCAGACCTGCAATTTAGCATCTCAACTGTCCTCCAGTCAAAGACTGAATGTAACCTACAATTGAATTCAAATTAGAAAGCACGATATACTATAATTTTATTGTAGCTGCTGCCTTAAACAGGTTAAATTTGTGGATTCCTGAAAATGAAGTAAAAACTTTCAGCTTGATCTATATACCATTGCAAGTTGATCTATACTTGGTTTTGAAATTATTGTTTCCTCTTCCCTCAATCATGAGAGAATTCTTGACTGTTGCTTATGAAAAAAGGAAAGGGCATACAACATTCAAAGGGGATGAACAAAAAAAACTTTAGATTCAGATTCATTTTCTTATAACATGTACATCAAAATTTGCATCATTTGTGTTTACAACCAACACAACTTGGGACAGCCCACAAGTGTTACCACACATTCCCGTACCAACAAAACATGCCTTCAGTATATGCAAAACAATGCAAGCAGCAGCAACACCGCCAACAACAGAGCAATAAAATAAAAACAACAACAGCAAAACAAGTCCTTTTCCTCCCTCCTACTCACCCACCCATGCACACACACAGATGGTCTGTGTGCTGGTGTACACAGGCCTCCAGCATACTCGCAGACTTGCAGACATTGGTCCTTTGAATTCCCCAGAGGACCCACAGACCCAGGGCTTTGGCCATCGGGCCTCAACCTCCAGGCTTCTGATCGACCTACAGGCACTCATGCCTCCTTCCTGCATGGAACTCTGTTTCTAGAACCTGCCGACCCAAGGGCACTCACTGACCCTCATTCTCATCCATAGCCCTCACTCGCCCGACATCCATACATGTCCTTCATCACATGACCACATCACTGGCCTTTAAGCAAGGAGTGTTGAGCACAGGCCTGAGACCTAGATTCTGTCCTGACCTCTAACTCCGCAACATCCTTGTCACTTTACACTAACCTGAACCCTAACTCTCCTCTCCATCCCCCAAACCACCTCTACGACCCTAAAAGAAAACTAAGTCTGAGTTACGATCTTGACCACAGCTTAATGCTATTTTGATCAGGTTACTTAAACAGCACCAGTTCATATTGTTCCCTTTTTTTTTTGTAAATTGGTATCTATCTGTATAATGTAAGGCTCTCTGTATTGGAATGAACATGGTTGGAACGTTAATCGTTTCCAATGCAACATTTCTGATGAATTATTATAGAACTGAAACCTTAATTCTATTCTCTTCTCCTCTTTCTACAGATACCATACTGCCAGAAGTTAATGCATTAATACAAAAGTTGAGAAATTCCAATTCGATGTCAGATCAGACCTAAAAATTGTTTCAGCATAATGTTAGGATAACTCCACCGAGGAAGGTCCCAAGCCTGACTGCAAAAAGAGAAGGGTTGAGCATGGGACTAGCAACTCCATCCCGTAAAAACCCAGTGTTACAGAAAGGACAACAGGAGCTCCAAAGTCCTCATCTCTGTGAGAGGAAGGATCTTCGGAGATGGACTGTACCTGGGGACAATTTGAAAGACAGGCCTAGGACAGAGGATTCTGATGATATGCCGTCAGCGACCTTTGCCCCAGTAGAGGTGACAGGCTAAGAAGAAGAAGACAACATTAGTATACTCATAATTTACATTAATTTTTTTTGGCGGCAGTCTATGTAGTACCAATCTACACTTAACAAATACAGAGTAAGGTAAAGCTCACAGACCAAAAGTAACTTACAAGATTACTAGATGATCTGGTAGCTCAAAATACCCTTTTGTTTTTAGACGATTCCACCTACCTCTGTGAAAGCTCTGCAAATAAATCAATTCAAAATAGGTCTGCTTCTTTGGTCTATTGGCAAATGAATCTAAATTGATTGTGATTGGTGACTAACATGTTATTGATTTTGCTATTGTATAGACATCTCCTGTGAAAAAACATATTCATAGTTTATACTTCTACAAGTGAATGGTTTAGCAGTATTGATTCATCTACTTAGGTGTCATGGTTGGGTGCTGGAAATTTTATATGAGGGGTGATTGATAAGTTCGTGGCCTAGGGTAGAAGGAGTCAATTTTAGAAAACCTAGCACAGTTATTTTTCCTACATTTACACACACAGTCCAGCGGTCATGGAGCATACGGATCCCTTCCTTGTAGAAGTCAGCATCTTGGACCTCCAGAAGTGGTCCACAGCAGGGATGATTGATAAGTTCATGGCCTAAGGTAGAAGGGGACGAGTTATTAACTCCAAACTTTCCGCATTTTCACTCAAAGAGTTGAACTGCGTGTGCATGTAACGGGAGCTGTATAACTCATCTCCTTCTACCTTAGGCCATGAACTTATCAATCACCCCTGCTGTGGACCACCTGGAGGTCCAAGATGCTCTCGTTACATGCACATGCAGTTCAATGCTTTGAGTGATTATACAGAAAGCTTGAAGTTAATAACTCATCTCCTTCTACCTTAGTCCACAAACTTATCAATCACCCCTGCTGTGGACCATGTCTACAAAGAAGGGATCTGTATGCTCCACGACCGCTGGACTAAGTGTGTAAATGTAGGAGAGGACTATGTTGAAAAATAAATGTGCTAGGTTTTCTAAAATTGACTCCTTTTACCTTAGGCCATAAACTTATCAATCACCTTTCGTATAATGTCTACAGGCAATAAATCGGTTTACTGTTTGCTCAAGTAAGCTGCAACATAGTATTTCAAAATTCATTCTCACACTAGTTTGAATGAATTCAAAAACTAACCTTAACACTTGAAACAAATGGAGTATCTGGAGGAACTGGTATGGTCCAATCAACTGGTTTATCTCACAGTACCTTTCACAGTACACAAACTAGAATGAACTGGATAGGGAGGGATTTAGTCAACAAGGCAGAAAGGTAGCAAAGACAAGGAGATATTTATTGCTCAATCCTAATTATCTCAATTTAAAGCTAACTGGCTTGCAACTTGGCAGGATTTGAACTCTCAAACATTTGAGTTGCAGCTTGTTGTGTTAACCACTATAACATTTCAAAACACCATAATTATTCAGCTAAGTAACATTGTGTAATGATTTACAGTGAGATGATTTAGACAACTACGTTACAGCCTGCTTTTCAAATTTGCACGTGGGGCATTTACCAGAACATCTCCTGAATCTGGCAGATAACCCCTACATACTTTAGATGAGGGATTTAAATTCTAAGACAATTGCACATTTTTATCAAAACACCTCTTGCATCATTTTCCTGTGCTTCTGCCTGATGGACACACAGAGGATAAAAAAAATGTCACCGTAGGAAGTGAGCGTTAGAACTTGTGGCTAGCCCCATTAGATTACAGAATCTGTAAATAGGCTGCTTTCAACCGCTTCAAGATTGCAGCAAGGTAAGCTTGAAATTCATTTAAGCCAACGAAGTCCAAATAAAATGGTTACTGTTTCTGATGTGCCCCACTGGAATGTTCTTATTGACTAAATCACATTCGGCCATTCATTTCTAGAATGGTTTCCACCACAGTGGTAGACTGGGCATGAGAGATAAATAGATACTTTATTGATCCCAAAGGAAATTATAGTGTCACAATAGCATTACAAGTGTACAGATATATAAATATACAAACAAATGAAGAGAAGTAAGAAAAATTTAAAAAATAAGTTACCTCAAACAGTCTAACAGGAGGCGGGGGGGGGGGTCATCACTTTCCTGGCTATAGGCTGACTCATCATAGAGACTAACGGCGGGGGGTAAAAATGACCTCACGTACTGCTCTTTGGAGCAGCACCGTTATCTTTGTCTATTACTAAAAGTGCTCCTCTGTTCAGCCAAGGTGAAATGCAGAGGGTGAGAAACATTTTCAGATTTGCCTGGATCTCCAGGGGGTCCTTCATTCTACCAAAGCCTTCAGTGTGTCCAGTTTGACTCCTATAACAGAGCCAGCCTTTCAAATCAGTTTATTGAGCCTGCTGGCATCACCCGAGTTCATGCCATTGCCCCAGCACACCGCCGCATAGAAGATTGTACTGGCGACAATAGACTGGTAGAACATGTGAAAGAGAGGCCTGCATACTCCAAAAGACCCTAGTCTCCTTAGGAGGTAAGGGGCGACTCTGGCCCTTCTTGTACACAGCCTCCATGTTGGTGCTCCATTCAAGTCTGTAATCGAGGTGCACCCCCAGGTACTTACAGGTCCTCACCACATCCACATCCTCACCATCAATAGTAATAGGGAGCAGTGCAGGCTTAGTCTTCCTAAAGTCCATCACATCTCCATTGTCTTACTGATGTTGAGCTGCAGATGATTCAGCTTGCACCTTTGACAAAGTCCTCCACCAGGGCCCTGCATTCATCCACCCATCTTCCCTTTATACGCCTAACTATTGCTGAGTCATCAGAGAATTTCTGCAGATGACATTACTCAGTATTGTACCTAAAGTCTGAGGTATCCAGTGTAAACAGGAAGGGAGCCAATAAAGTCCATTGTGGGACCCAGTGCTGCTTATAGCCATGTCTGACACACATCTCTGAAGCCACACAAACTGTGGTCTGCCAGCCAGGTAGTCCATTATCCAGGATATAATGGAAATGCCAACCTGCATTGAATGGAGCTTCTCCCTCAGCAGTGAGGGCTGTATGGTATTGAAGGCACTTGAGAAATCAAAAAACATGATCCTCACAGTGCTGCCCTGCTTATCCAAATGGGCATAGGCTCTGTTCAGCAGGTAGATAACACCATCGTTGACTCCAATGTGCTCCTGGTAGGCAAACTGCAGGGGATCGAGGGCTGTTCTGACCAGGGGTTGAAGGTGAGCCAAGATCAGCTTCTCTTGGGTCTTCATGATGTGTGAGGTCAGGGCCACTGGACAGTAGTCATTCAAGACTTTTGTTTGGCCCTTCTTGGGTACTGGGACCACACACTATGTTTTCTGCACTGTCAGGACCCTGTAGGCTGAGACCCAGATTAAAAAATGCTGGAGAACTCCACACAGCTGCTCAGCACACTCCTTCAGGGTTCACACCATCCGATCCCAATGCTTTGCCATCTCTGAGTTTCCCCAGAGCCCTTCTCACCTGCTCAGTAGCGAACCAAGTAAAGCCAGTATGAAAATTCATGTAGGTTTCACGCTATAGAAACTCCAGCCTATGCGTCCTTGACAAAAAGAAGCCACATACCAGAAAACAAATCTGCCTGGTTGATAGACAGAGGCATATTCAGCAAGTAAAGGGATTTCTGAAATGTCCATGAAAAGGGTTTCCCAATGTTTCCTGAAGCACATCTCCAAATGTAAAAAGATAGAACATAGAACGTAGGTTCAAAGGTTTATTTATTATCAAAGTATACAAATCTGAAAATTCTCCTTCTCTGGGTAGCCATAAAACCAGAAAGAAAACAAAGCAGCACAATCATCAACCCCTAAATCCCCCCTCCCCACACAAAATAATGACCAAAAACAGAACAGGCAGATCGACCCCCAAATCCCTCCTCCTGCACAAACAAAGTGAACTAAAACAGAACAGGCACATCAACTCCCAAATCACTCTTCCCGCACAAAAAAAATGAACAAAATGGAACAAGTACATTGACTCCCAAATCCCCTTCCCATGCAAAATAACAAGAAATCTGGGGAGAGAAACACATAATATAAAAAACTCTAAGACGGAAAAGAAAGTCTATAGTCCAAGTCCACACCCAAAACACAGAAAACCTGGGCAACACTCTCTGGGCACAACAGCAGGATCTCCCCTCTCCGGTACAAAGCAATCAAAAGATAGGCAGCTGGCACTCGCCTCAATGCTTCAATCTCCCTCGTCACTTTAATCAGCAACAATTATAGTTTTAATGGGCGAAATGGAGAGAAACTTTGGCTTGCAACTGTCCCACAGCCTTCCCACCATGAGGTTCACATACGCTGCATTTGCATCCCAGAATCCTCTTGAAGACTGCTGCATGCTGGAGCACCTAAACGATCTCCAAACCCAGAATCAGGTTTTCTGCATTCACTGTGATGTTTCAATCGCCCTTGTTGCTTTAATCAGCAAAATGGAGTCGAACATCAGCTCACGCCCTGTCCCACCACCCGCACACCATGAGGCTCATGCATGCTGCCTCTGCCTCCCGGAATATCTCGGAGGCTGCAGAGTGCTGGAACACCCAAACGATCTCCAAACAGCAAATCACAGACTCCAACAGTTCCAGAGTCACATCCAAGATGAAAAACAAATGTAAGAGACATAAAAGAAGTGAAATATATGGTTTCATGATCTATCCAGAAGATGCTAACCGAAGGAGCATTATACGCAGGTGCCATCTTGAATGGAAGGGCCCATTTTGACTGGAAAGGCCAACCCTATATTTATATGTACTCCCATGTTTGTACTTACTGAGCTTAGGAAGGAATGTTGTGATTAGTATGAATAAAGTTTGCTAGTTTTTTAAGACAATGCCTCCTACACTCACTGAGCAAGATTATAGATTTGATGTGGAGCAAGTGTTGTGGGAACCAAATCTAGATCCAGATCTAAAAAACAATGAAAATGTAGTTTCATTATCAGAAGTGTATGCCAGAGATTTAAATAACTGAAATTAAAGTTTGCAGCTGCAGTGGTGAGATTTCAATTCATATCTTTAGATCATTTATCAGGTAACATAACTGGTGTTGTAATACCACTCATTCATGAACATTTATGAATGATGATAACACATAAATGTCACTGAGGAGGTACAGCTCAAGCAGATTTTATTCTTAAATATTGGTTGAAAAGCGTTGGAGTGACTTTTAACAGAATCATCTATTTAACCTTGTAGTTTGTTAGGACTACAAAAAACCTTACAGATTATTGTGCAAGAAAATTCAAGTGTTCATTAAAGGGTTTTTATCTTTTATTAAATTTGAAGCACCTCTGATTTAAAAAAAAAGATAACTGGCTTATTATTTCAAGTTCCAATGGCTTTAATGAAATGGAAATCAAAAGGGAATATAATAGTTGTCTCAGGTTATATTACCTATCCATCCTTACAGTCAAAAGATACATTTCTCCCCTACCAAATGAAAGCCTATAAAATAAGCAATAAATTGCATAAGTTTAGCTTTACTGACATTTTTTTCCTGTAGATTATAACTGACTGGCAGTTATACATTTTGCTTGATAGGGCAGAGTACTGCATGCCTTCTTTGCTATGATGGCTATACTCTATAAATTTGAATTGTTTACTCTGATTAAACATAGCACTATTTTTGAAATAGCAGTTTTCTTATAATTAGCATTAACATTCTAATGTTGTCCTTAAATAAGCCTGAAAGAATGACCTATCGGTTGCATAACTGTATTTTATAGTGAGCAACCAAATATGGCACATTTTTAAAACAATAGCCACAGTAATTTTAAGGAATAATTCAAGATACATAAATTAGTAAGGCCACGATTAGCCAACACGTTATTATTTTGAAACCATGATTTCAAAGGTAATATTTGCACAACCTTGTTACTAGTTGTGCTTAGTTAATGATTTGTCCTTGTAATCTTATGTAACTGAGAATATTCAGAGACATCAGTTTTTTCTAGTTTTCTTTAATATTTTGTAATTATATGTGTACATTTTTGTTTTATTGCATAATCTGTATGTGTCCCCATCCTCCCTCTCTCATGACTGAAGTCAGACAGCTGCCTCTTCAATAGTAAAGATGTGACCTGGAATCACTTACATGGCAAGATTTCATTCATTGTTTTACGTATATCATGGTCATTGCCTCATCAAATAAGGAATATAACACGTGGCATACTTTCCTCACACAATTCCTCATACTAGGGTTTGAATCAGACTTGTGTGTCGTGTAGTCCTTTAGTCATTACCCACTACCATGAATGATTGTACAAATCATGCTATCTTTTCCATGTAATCAGTCACTGGAATATCATTACAGCAGTCTCAGAATTTGTGGCTACCCTCGGTATCACCATCGCATCAAAGCCACTTATCCATAGACCAATGTTTTTTGGTTTCAAAACCATGTTTTTCACTTTTAAAACAATATCCCCAGCATCAATATTTTGTTTCCTCCAAGGGCTCAGCAGATGAACATGATGTGTCACCCAGCCTCCTATTCATGTGATGCCTTCACAAGACCACAAAAGAATCATTCATCGAACTGTTTGTACTTCAGATCTAACCACCGTATCCCTCAATCATCTAGAACCAATTCTAGATCCCATACAATTAATTAACTTGTAAACAGCTACTTTATTTCCATCTAACTATTTTTAAAAATATTCCTTTCTATCTCACTTCTATGTAAAATTCATTTGCATCCTTGCATAATCTGTTGCTGTCCTCTGCTGGCAATTAGTCTTCAGCAGTAGGATTAGACTGCTTTAGAATCTCATACAATGCATTAAATTCTCAGAGAAAAAGGCTGTGAGATAACTTCTGCACCCCTAAATTTCTACATGCAAGGCCCAATGTTCATCCCAATGTGTTTTGACAATCAGAGGAGGGTTTTATTTAACCTTTTGCTGCTAATTTACACATGGATTGGACTTCTATTAATAGATCAAAATCAGGCCCTTATTTAAAACTTTAGTTTCATTTTCATGCAAAATAACACCACAAATGTTAAAAGTGGCACTACCCAATGCCATCAAACTGTCTTAGCTCCGTAACAGACAGCATTAACAGCTGCAACCCACCTGCAAATAATCAGATCTCCTGAAAATTCTAGGAAATCTTGCAAGGATATTTTGTGGTTCAAACTGTAGTTTGGTCCTATGGTATTGTATCCATTATTCTGTTAGCACAAGGATATGAATTATCAATACAAAAGTCCATAAGACATAGGAGGAGAATTAGGCTATTTGGCCCACTGAGTTTGCTCCACCATTCCGTTATGGCTGATTTATTATCCCTCTCAACCCCATTCTCCTGCCTTCTGCCCGTAACCATTGACACCCCTACTAATCAAGAACCTATCAGCCTCCACTTTAAATATACTCAATTACTTGGCTTCAACAGCCATCTGTGTGAATGATTTCCACAGATCCATCACCCACTGGCTAAAGAAATTCCTCCTCATCGCTGTTCTATTGGGACATCCTTAGCATTGGCCGACAGACAGACCTTTCTGGCTGTAGGAAGAAATGGACCAACAGGAGCAACAAAATCATATAAGAGAGCTTCAAGTGTTACCATGAGGCTCTGCTGAAGAGATCAGAAAGACAGGGAAGTTATTCTGGTCAATGGTTCTGCTGGCCTACTTGAACATTAAGCGAAGAATAAAGCAAGAGCTGTTTGTTCCTCTCATGAGTGTTACAGCTGGAGCTGCAACACACTAGCAGAACAAGAATAGTTTTGCTGTGGCAGCTGGGGACACCGTTGGCTTCAATTTCTGTGTAACAATGAAACTTCAGGCCGATTATGAAACATCAAGTTGCAGTACCCTTCCCAAACACAGGTGGCAGAGCACCACTTTATCAAGCTGAAGTCAATGCCTGGAATTGGATTACCAGTAGTAGCAGTAGAATCAGCTGTTTGGTAGAGTTCAAGCAGCTTTTAGATAGCCACATGAATATAAAGGGAATGGAGCGATATGGATCTTAAAGAGAGGAGCATCAAGATTAACAAAACATCGTGTCAGTGTTGTTACTGTTCTCTGTTCTATGACCTTCTTATTACTCCTACGAGTCATCAAAGAGGAGTTATGAAACTTAGTCATCGTGTACATATGGCCATCAGCTTTCAGCAAGGCTGGCTTCTCCAGGAACTACATTAGGTTTCAGTTCCTTAATGTCCAGCTGGTCTTTAGCCACTGGCAACTGCGACATTTCAAGCAGATGATTTTTCTCAGCAGGCCTCATGATGTCTGCAAGCTGTGGCAGTCCAGCAGTTATTCCTTCTTTGTCAAGAATCCATTGATCCCAGACTCGCTGCAAAGAAATTGAATAACCTTACAGACGTGGCTGACTGCTAAAGTTCAAAATGCAAACCCGTCTGGTCCAGAGCAAAACGACAGCTCATTGCTTGAGGCAGAAGTGTGTTGCAGTGGAGATGTTCTGTCTTCTCCACACTATTGTCCACCAAAGAGGACAACTACTGCAGGATTCAGGCGGTGATGTGGAGGAAATTGTTAATCCAGTATGTGTAGCAGTATCCAAAAGGGATAGAACATCTATCTGCAACTGGACAGAGAGCAAGAACACTTTGTCCTTTCAGTTACTGCATTTCTCCTGCCCTCATTGCCATCTCAAGCCTAATATCAGTGCACGTTATCCATGTTAATCCAACCCTTCTTCAACAAAAAACATGAGCATCTACTGGACAATAATTCATTTACATTTCACAGTTTTAACAGAATCATAATTTTAAAAATCATCAAATATAATGGAGTTGCCGTCTAATTGTTTTAAAATGGTTAAATAAATATTATGAATTCAGATGATATTCCATAGTTTTGATTTATTAGTAGTGGAGAATGAGCGTTTACTACAACCACTACAACTATCTCCCCAAACACATTTTGCTTCAAATCAGTGAGGGTGTGGAAAAAGAAGCAAGTGTCGCTGTCAAGGTCAAGGTCAAGTTATGGCCTGAGTAGCTGCATAATAGAACATTCTGAAATTGTCAGGTTGTTTCCAGGAATGGTAACTGAAATATTAACTGCTGCTGGAAGATGAATTCATTGAAAGGTGCACTTTGGTCTGCCCAATACTTGTTGGTCTGCAGTGTAAGGAGATGTCCACAAATAAATACTGTTAACTGACACTTTCTAGGGTACAGGGGTGCATACTGAGAAGTGCACTTAAGTTAGGTGCATGATTGTAAAAGTTTTGTGGGGGAGGACCAGAGTCTAGGTTGAATCATTTCATAAACTTCTATCAGTTCTCTTCTCAGCTTATGATGACCCAGAGAAAATAAATCAGGCTTGTCCAACCTATCCTTATTGTTCATATCCTCTCATCCAGGAAGCATCTTGGTAAACTTTTACTGCACCCTTTCCAAAGCCTCTATGTACTTCCTGTAATGCGGTGACCAGATATGCACAAAAAAACTCCAAGCACAGCCTAACCAAAATTTTATGCAACAACATCATGATTTAGAGTCATAGTACAGTACAGAAACAGGCCCTTTGGCCCATCTAGTCCATGCCAAACTATTACTCTGCCGAGTCCCAAAGATTTCGGCCATCGCCCTCCGTAACTTTCCTGTCCATGTACTTATCCAAGCTTCTCTTAATTGATGAAATCCAACCAGTATCCACCACACTCACCACCCTCTGAGTGAAGAAGTTCCTCCTCATGTTCCCCTTAAATATTTTACCTTTCGTCCTTAACCCATGACTTCTAGTTCTAGTTTCACCGACTTCAGTGGGAAAAGCCTGCTTGCTCTTACCCTGTCTACTGTATAGCCCTCATAGGTATAGCCCTCATAGTTTTGTATACTTTTATCAAAACTCCCCGTATTCTCTTACATTCCCTCCAGGGAGTAAAGTCCTAACCGATTCAACCTCTCCCTATAATTCAGGTCCTCAAGTCCGGGCAACATCATTGTAAGCTTTCTCTGCACTCTTTCGTTCTTTTTGATATCTTTCCTGTACATAGGTGACCAGAACTGCACACAATACTCCAAATTAGGCTTCACCAAGAGGTAGGTATACAACTTCAACACAGCATCCCAACTTCTGTACTCAATACTTTGATTTACAAAGGTCAATTTCTCAAAAACTCTCTTACAAATTATCTACCTGTGATGCCATTGTCTGTGATTTCCTGACTCTTATAATTTGTGCCCCTAGTGTTGAAGCATGTCATATGCCTTTTTTACCACTCTCTCTACTTTCAGGCTGGAAAGGACTTCAACTCCCTCTGTACTTCAATGCTGTTAGTCTTTCTGCAATGGACTGTATACTTTCCCCTTAAATTTGATATCTCAAAGTGCAACATCTCATACTTGCCAGAATGAACAGATGACCTTGCAAAAGGAGGGCTAGGTCAAGATCAGCAAGTAATGGGCAATGTGGCATGATAGCAGCAGGACAGAAATATATGAGGTTTTACGCGTTGCTTCTTTGTGTAGAAAAAAATTAGGTTAAAATGAACCCCTGCCCCAATCACCTGCAAAATCGAATCAAATGATCCAAATGGCTCAATTTAATATCAGAGAATGAACATAGCATACAACCTGAAATTCTTACTTTTCACAGACATCCTCCCCCAACGCACAAGCAGCAGCAGAAGCTTCGAACTCCCTCCCCCAAGTTGCACCAGCAAAAGCATCAACCAACACCCCCCCCCCCGATCGACCATACAAGCAACAGCAGAAGCCCCCAAAGAGACCTTGATCCAGAGTCCACCAAAAACTACAATCCATAACTCAGCAGTCTGATACCTCAGACAGGCTCATTCTTACCAGTGAGGGAGAGAGAGATCACTCCGTGCAACTATGAGAGTGGGAGACTGGCAGCTCGCTGTTCCAATGTTACAACCTTCTGCATCGCTCTCCGAGCCCCACAGTTCAACAACCGATAGGCTCTCACTCACCATCAAAAGAGAGAGAGAGAGAGAGAGGGAGAGAGGGAGAGATCGCTCGGGTACAGGAGCTTTCTTCTGACAGCAGCACGCGCTGCTTGCTGTCCCAATGTTTCACTCTCCCACGACACTTCAGTCAGCAGTGCCGGTGAGGAACCAGGTCGTCTACAGCAGCGGTCCCCAACCACCAGGCCGCAAAGCATGTGCTACCGGGCCGCAAGGAAACGATATGATTTGGCTATGTGAAACGATATGAGTCAGCTGCATCTTTCCTCATTCCCTGTCACGCACTGTTGAACTTGAACACCCCCCCGCCACCCCGTTGGCCGGTGTGCAAGAGTATTGTCAATATTAAGCTGGTCCATGGTGCAAAAAAGGTTGGGGACCGCTGGTCTATGGGGCCACACCCCAAAGGTGCAAGTCTTCCAGCTGCTTCTGGCGATATTGAAATACCAGGCCACACGGCCGGTGCAAATACCTACTGCTTGCAGAGAACTGTATTTTATACTGCAGCTGTAGATCACGAACTCCAACAGAACCCCGGCCACCTTGAAAAGAAAGACATGAGAAAGGAAGAATAAGCTGTTGTGTGGATAAATGGGAAGAAGTCACCTGGGTCTATAAAAACCTCTGGTGCCACTTTTTCTAACTCATCCCACAAAAGAATGTTTCATATGTTGCTTCCCCTTGATGATTTTCATCTCTTTCCCAACACAGCCATCCAAGGCTTGCATGGGGCCTGACCCATTCTCTGTTTCTGGGAGTTGCCCTTGTCTGAAAATCAGCTTGCCTTTCTATACTAAAACAGTATATCACTGCTCCACAGAATAATCAGTTACATGCTAATTGATTAATGTAAAATCAATGTATTAAAATCACTACAGCACAATTTACAAATTCTAAGATTAGAGCCATTTCATTACCTGCTAAATTAACAAATAATATCATAATTGGAGTATTGGCATTGCCAACTTTGCCCAGGACAATACAGGCAGAATTGTACCTTACACAAACAGGAGAAAATCTGCCGATGCTGGAAATCCAAGCTACACAGACACAATGCTGGAGGAACCCAGCAGGCCAAGCAGTATCTATGGAAAAGAGTACAGTAGACAATATGGGCCAAGACACTTCAGCAGGACCGGAGAAAAAAAGATGAGAGATAGAGTTAAAAAGGTGGGAGGAAGAGAGGAGAGGGAGAAAGACAAGGTAATAGGTGAAAGTGGGAGGGAGAAGGGTGAAATAAAGAGCTGGGAAGTTGATTGGTGAAAGAGGGATTACTGGGAAACGTGGAGTCTGATAAAAGAGGGCTGAAGGCCATAGAACAAATAAAAGGAGGGAGGAGCACCAGAGGGAGGCAATGGGCAGGAAAGGAGATAAGGTGAGAGAGGGGAAAAGGATAAGGGAATGGTGAAGGGGAGGGGATTCATTTACCAGAAGTTCTAGAAATTGATGTTCATGTGGTCAGGTTGGAGGCTACCCAAATGGAATATAAAGTGTTGTTATAAAGTCCAGCCTGAGTATGGCCTCATCACAACAGTGGAGGAGGCCATGGATAGACATATCAGAATGGGAATGAGAAGTGGAATTGAAGTGGAATTAAAGTGGGTGGCCATTGGGAGATCCCACTTGGTCTGGTAGACGGAGCTTAGCAAAGCAGTCTCCCAATCTACGTCGGGTCTCACCAATATACAGGAGGCCACACCAGGAGCACCAGACACAGTATATAACCCCAAAAGACACTAAGGTGATGTGTCACCTCACCTGGAAGGACTGTTTGGGGCCATGAATGGTAGTGAGGGAGGAGGTGTAGGGGCAGGTGAAGTACTCGTTGCGCTTGCAAGGATAAGTGCCAGGAGGGAGATTAGTGGCGAGGGACGAATGAACAATTATGGCATGTAGAGAGCGATCCCTGCATAAAGCAGAAAGTGGGGGGGAGGGAATGATGTGCTTTGTGGTGGGATCCCGATGGAGATGGAGGAAGTTCCAGAGAATTATGTGCTGGACATTATGAAGCTGGTTGGGTGTTAGGTGGTGAAAAGAGGAACCTTATCCCTGATAGAGAGGGTGGGGTTCAGTTGTACCTTAGTTATTTTGAACTTTGGTTTCAGGTACAGATCTCATAAATGTGACTACATTCAAAGTATAGGCAAATTATGCCTGCAGGCATGATTCCATGCCTCCAATGTAACAGTTGTAATTTAATGAACAACTCTTCTACTACCTATAGAACAAAACAACATGTCGTATTTATATACCATCTTCAACATGAAAAGATATTTCAATATATCTCAGACCAAGGATGGAAATAAAAACCAAAAATACTGCAAATGCTGAAAATCTGAAACAAAAATAGCTGAGAACTCCTAGCAGGACAGGCAGCATCTGTGGAAAGAGGAAAAGCGTTGACAAGAAAAACCTCTTTGTCAGAAAGAGAAATAATTAATTAGCTTTCAGTTGCAGAGAAGTTGTGGGAGAGTTTGGTAGAACAAAATGGAATATCTCTTATGACAAGGCCAAATGGATTACTTTGGCAGTTAGATGGAGATTATGCTACTTTGTCATTTTCCTGTGTTGCTAGGAATGTGGTTGTGGAACCTGAGAAACTCCATTTTTAATGTGGTCACACTGCAGTCTTCCAGGCTTAACATAAGATTCTCTAACTACCAGTAACCTGTTCTTTCTTTCTGTCCATAGAAATACCTATCTGTCCATTTCCTGTTTTGATTTTGGCTCGGATTTTCCTCTCATGTTTTACAGTCCTGCCATTGGAAACACAACACAAACATAAAAGGAACAAATGCAATCAAATAGATGGATTTTAAACTCAAGGTGTTGTGAGATTGAAAACTAATTTAGGCCAATGAGCATGTGGGGTATAAATTACTTGAGACATTCTAAAGGAAGAGATAAAATTAGAAGAGCTTTGAAAATCCTGAGTCAGAACTATAGGTGAGAAACTAGCAGATTAGGATTTTGTAAACAGATAGGGTGGAGCAAGGGTGATATTGCTGAGTTTTAAAATTGAGAATGAAGAATAAATTCTGAAGGACTCTGACATCAGTTGAGGGGAGGAAGGAGGAGAGTTGTTATTTCTGGAGTTTCTCTGGACACAATTGAAGAGGCAAGATCCGAATTGACATATAGGGTATGCTGCTAGTGTTGGATATTGTGCAATGAAGTTGAGAACAATGAGGTAGGGTAGTGCATGATGGTCAAAGTTCCAGAGGATTCATGGATTTAGTTAGAGATGTTTCGATATTATGCTTGAGGCAAAATCCTAATTTGAGGGGTTAAACAAAAATCTACGGGAAAAGTTTGACCTTGGAAAAAAGTTTGAAGATGACCTTACAGGAGATAGTAACACACAAAAAATGCCGGAGGAACTCAGCAGGTTAAGCAGTATGTATGGAAGGGCATAAATAGTCAACATTTCAAGATGACACCCTTCATCAGGAGATGAGTATGTTTTTTCAGATGATATACGATGGCAACAATTCTTACAGAATGGGAAGAAAAGAGTTGAAGGTATTCATCTGCATTCCCAAATATTACAATCAGGAAGGAAGTTATATAACCAGCTATTACAATCAGAAACAATTGTAACATGCTCTTGATCCCGAGTTAAACTGCTTCAAAGTGCTTGCCATTGGCTAGAAGGGTTTTCCATAGAAAAAGTCAATCCGGATGTTCCCTAACCAAAAACTATGGATGAACTGAGAAATCCAATCGTTACTGACCTAGGACTGAAATGTTTAAATCATGTGATCCTGATTTTTACAAGAAATCGAGATATGACCTGTGTAAAGTTATTAGAGGTGCCAAGAGACAATACCAGCCCAAAATCAAGCACCAGATCAGCTGTCGGTAGTGGCAGAGCTTACATGCAGTAATGGGTGAGGAACAAAGTAGGGTAGCATCCTCAACCGCAGCACATCCAGCCCCAATAAGTTTAATGCATTCTGTGCATGTTTTGAACAGAAGGGATTGGTATGTCACCACCTACACCAACAACCTCCAGTGCACACGAACCCAAGGTCACCGTTGGAGGCATATGATCAATATTTTGGACCGTGTACCTGTGAAAAACATCTGACCCAGACAGTATCCCTCGCTGTGTGTTTAGACCCTGTGCAGATCAGCTGGTGGGGACGGTTGCACACGTTAACCTCTCCCCTTCCCAGTACCTAAGAAAAAAGGTAACATGACTACCACCCAGTGGCCGCGATATCTACCATCACGAAGTACTTTGAGAGATCAGTCATGGTGGCATTAACTTGAGCCTCCCAGACAAACTTACCCACTGCACTTTGCTTGTGGCCAAAACAGGTCTACAGTGGATGCCTTCACCCTGGCCCTACACTCACCTCTGGTGCATCTGGAGTGTAACCTAAGTCCAGCTATAAGTTTGCAGATGATACCACTGTTCTAGGCCGTATCTCAAATAATGATGAGTCAGAGTACAGGAAAGAGATAGAGAGCTCATAAACAACAGTCTATCCCTCAATGTCATCAAAACAAAAGAACTAGTCATTGACTTCCGGAAGAGTGGCAGTACACATGCTCCTGCCTACATCAATGGCGTTGAGGTTGAGAGGGTTGAGAGCTTCAAGTTCTTAGGAATGAAAAGAAATATAGATTATAAAAGTAAAGTTGCAGAAAATATAAATACAGATAGTAAAAGTTTTTATAATTAGATAAAATGGAAACGGGTAGGTAAAATGAACATAGGTCCTTTAGAAGTTGAGAAGGAGGAATTAATATTGGGTAATGTGGATGTGGATATGGCCAAGGCCATGAATGACAATGTTCACTGTGGAGAACACATCTAACATGCCAAGGAGAGATATAATGAATGCAATGGGCAGGGAGGACTCCAATACAATTGTTGTCACTAAAAAGGTAGTGATTAGCAAACTAGTGCAGCTAAAGATAGACAAGTCCCCTGGTTGTGTTGGGATGCATCACAGGGTACTGAAAGAAATGACAGAAGCTATAACAGACATGCTTGTGATAAGTTACCAAAATTATCTGAGCTCTGGGCAGGTTCTGGCAGATTGGAGTCAGTGAATGCCATGCTAGTGCTTAAAAAAAATGAAGGCAAAAGGGAGTAACAATAAGCCAATTAGCTTAATGTCTGTAGTTAGGAAAATGCTTGAAGCTATCGTTAAGGAAGAAATAGCAGTACAATGTTGGTAAATGTAAGGTCATCTACTTTGGAAGAAATAATAGATAAGATTATTATTTCATTGTGAAATGTAGCAGCATGCTGTTGAGCAGAGAACAGGAGTGTTTGTGAATGAATTACAAAAGGTTGGTTTGTTGGACATGTTATCAAGAAGGCAAATGGAGTATTGGCCTTCATTGCTAAAGGGATTGAATTTACGAGGGAGGTTATGCAACAACTGTACAAGGTACCGAGGAGGCTGCACCTAGAGTACTGTGTGCAGTACAAGGTACCGAGGAGGCTGCACCTAGAGTACTGTGTGCAGTACAAGGTACCGAGGAGGCTGTACCGGGAGCATTGCATGTAGTTCAGGTCTCCTTACTGGAATAAAGATATACTGGCTTTCGAGATGATGTATAGGAGATTAACCAGGCTGATGAGAGGGATAGCCAATATGCCTGGGACTATACTCACTGGAACTCAGAAGAGTAAGAGGGGATATTACAGAAACAAATAAAATTATGAAAGGGAAGATATGATAGACACAGGAAAATTATTTTCATTGGTAAGTGGGACTAGCACAAATGGACATAGCCTCAAGATTTAAAGGAGTACATTTAGGAGAGAGATGACAAGCAACTGCTTTTCCTAGAGCATAATGTATCTGTGGAATTCTCTGCCCAGGGAAGCAGTGAAGGCTGCCTCACTAAATATAATTAAGACACAGTTAAATAGATTTTGCTTAGCAGGTGTGTTAAGGATTGTGGTGAAAAAGCAGGTCAGAGGAGCCGAGTCCCTGGCCAGATCAGCCATGATCTGATTGAATGGCGGACCAGGTTCGGTGCCCTAGATGGCCTGTGCCTGCTCCTATGTGTTCTTATGTTCTTACAGCATCAAAAATAGTCTGTCCCAGTCCAACCACATAGATACAATGGCCAAAAATACTCATCGGGTCTCAACTTCTTCCAGAGACTAAAGGAATTTAGCACGTCCCCATCAACCTTTATACTTTATACTTTATTGTCGCCAAACAATTGGTACTAGAACATACAATCATCACAGCGATATTTGATTCTGTGCTTCCCACTCCCTGGATTACAAATATTAAATAGTAAAAATATGAAAAAGAGGAAAATTAGAAATATTAAAAATTTAAATTATAAATCATAAATAGAAAATAGAAAAATGGGAAGTAAGGTAGTGTAAACAAAACCGAGAGGCAGGTCCGGATATTTGGAGGGTACAGCCCAGATCCGGGTCAGGATCCGTTCAGTAGTCTTATCACAGTTGGAAAGAAGCTGTTCCCAAATCTGGCCGTACGAGTCTTCAAGCTCCTGAACCTTCTCCCGGAGGGAAGAGGGACGAAAAGTGTGTTGGCTGGGTGGGTCATGTCCTTGATTATCCTGGCAGGACTGCTCCGACAGTGTGCTGTGTAAAGTGAGTCCAAGGATGGAAGATTGGTTTGTGTGATGTGCTGCGTCGTGTTCACGATCTTCTGCAGCTTCTTTCGGTCTTGGACAGGACAACTTTCATACCAGGTTGTGATGCACCCTAGAAGGATGCTTTCTATGGTGCATCTATAAAAATTAATGAGGGTTTTAGGGGACAGGCCAAATTTGTTTAGTTTTCTCAGGAAGTAAAGGCGCTGTTGGGCCTTCTTGGCAGTGAACTCTGTTTGGTTGGACCAAGTCAGGTCATTTGTGATATTGACCCCGAGGAACTTAAAGCTTTTGACCTGTTCCACTTGCGCACCACCGATGTAAATTGGGTCCTGCGGTCCGTTACTCCTTCTGAAGTCAGCAACCAATTCCTTCGTCTTGCTGACGTTGAGGGATAGGTTATTGTCTTCGCACCATGCCACCAGGTTCTTAATTTCCTCTCTGTACTCAAACTCATCATTACCCGAGATACGGTCTACAATTGTGGTGTCATCAGCAAACTTATATATTGAGTTTAATGGAAACTTGGCTACACAATCATGGGTGTACAGTGAGTACAGCAGGGGGCTGAGTACACAGCCTTGTGGGGCACTGGTGCTCAGAGTGATTGTAGAGGAGAGCTTGTCTCCTATTTTTACAGCCTGGGTCCTGTCTGTGAGGAAGTTGAAGATCCAGTTGCAGATCTGAGTGCTAAGGCCCAGGTTCTGGAGCTTAGGAATCAGTTTATTTGGAGTGATGGTATTAAAGGCAGAGCTGTAGTCAATGAAAAGGAGACTTACGTATGCGTCTTTATTCTCCAGGTGTTCTAAGGAGGAACGTAGGGCCAGAGAGATGGCATCTGCTGTTGACCTGTTGCTTCAGCAGGTGAATTGCAAAGCGTCGAGGTTACCAGTAGGCTGTGGTTGATGTCTGCCAAAACCAATCTCTCGAAGCACTTCATAGCAATTGATGTCAGAGCCACAGGGCAATGGTCATTCAGGCATGCCAGCTTGCTCTTCTTTGGCACCGGGATTATCGTTGCCTCCTTAAAACACGGGGGGATCTTAGACTGAAGCAAGGAGCAATTGAAGATATCAACAAACACTCCAGCTAGCTCGCTTGCACAGGCCTGGAGAACCCGTCCTGGGACGCCATCTGGGCACTTCGCTTTCCTTGGATTTATCTTCAGGAAGGCCCTTCTAATGTCCTCCTTGGTGACGATGAATCTCGATGCCACCAGGTCCGGTTCATCCAGAGGGAGTGGGACACTCCTCTTCTGTTCGAATCTTGCATAGAATACGTTAAGTTCATCAGGAAAAGAAGCACCACAGTTATTGATATTCCCAGCCTTTTCTTTGCGCCCAGTGATCTCATTTAGACCCTGCCATAGTCTACTGGCATCCCTCTGATTAGCCTAGGCTTCCAACTTGGCTCGATATTGCCTCTTGGCGCCCTTAATTGCTTTCCTTAAGTTCACGCCTGGATTCCGTGTAGCGACTGGTGTCCCCAGACCTAAAAGCCGCAGCTCTAGCCTTTAAAAGGGACTTGACCTCATAATTCATCCAAGGTTTCCGGTTAGAGAATACCCGGATCGTCTTGCGAGACACTCAGTCCTCCGTGCATTTCCAAATAAAGTCCATGACAGATGAGGCATACTCATCGAGGTTAGCTGCCAAGTCCTTGAATACTAACCAGTCCACCGATTCAAAGCAGTCACAGAGGACCTCATCCATTTCCTCCATCCAACGCGACACTACTTTTGACACTGTGACCTCCCGCTTCAGTTTCTGTTTGTAAGCCGGGAGGAAGAATACGGCCTGATGGTCCGATTTTCCGAAGTGAGGTCGTGGGACAGAACGGTAGGCATCCTTGACTGCTGTGTAGCAATGGTCAAGTATATTTGGGCCTCTAGTGGGGCAGGAGACATGTTGGTCTAACTTTGGCAGCACCTTTCTGAGGTTGGCCTGGATAAAGTCCCCGGCTGTAAAGAGCAAAGCCTCCGGATACCTGGTCTCAAGTTCACTGATGTTGAAGATGGCGCGGGTAACTGATTTTTTATTGATGCACCATAGAAAGCATCCTATCCTAGCAATTGCTCTGTCCATGACTGCAAGAAGCTGCATAGAATTGTGGAACAGCTCAACACATCATGGAAAGTAGCCTCCCCTCCACAGACCTTGTCTACATTTCTCATAGCCATGGTAAAGCAACCAACATAATCAATGATCCCACCCTCCCCAGACATTTTCTCTTCTCTCCTCTCCCATCAGGCAGAAAATACAAAGGCCTGAAAACACAGTCCATTAGGCTAAAGGACAGTTTCTACTGTTACGTACCCCGTAACTGGGTTGCCAAACCAGCAGAAATGGACCACTTAGTTGGAGTCTGGTTTAACAGAAGCTAATAAAGTTTTGTTAAAGAAATAAGTAACACAGTACTCTAATCATAAGGATATAAATGCAACAGGTTAGCAATGATAAAACACACATGTACACAGAACTAGGGTAATAGGAATCAACCAAGCTCTATCGCAGTCTAGGGGTAAAATGATCAGTCTCAAGTGACGCAGAGTTCAGTTCAGTTTAGTACAGTTTGCAGTAATCGCTGTTGTGCCGTTGAAGAGAGAGAGAGGGAGAGATAAAGATATGCAAATCTGATTCAGCAGACCTTTGATGTTCTTCGCAGTTAGCTCTCGGGCGGACCCTTTGTTATGTCTTCTGTGGTCACTGACTGTGACCCCTCCGTTCCGGATATGACCATTCTTCCGCGGTGAACCCGGCACCCAGGCAAGGGCGGACACACACACCAGGTTCCCGCCGATCGTACCCTTTCACCCTGTGCGTCTATGGTCAGTTCCCGCGACCAGACTTCCAAACCCCCACCAACTTGTGGGGGCAAACCACTCTTCCAGGGTCTCGTTATCTCGTGATCTCGTGGTGTGTGTCGTGCCTTAGCGAACCTGTTTTTTTTATCCCCCTGCTGGGGTATCGCCTGTCCATCAAACTTCAAATCGTTCAGGTTCAAAGCAGTCGGTCTGTCAATATCTGAAATGTGTTTCTTTCTCGTTAATCTCTCTTCTCTCTTATTAGCGTTTTGAATGTTTCTCCATTGTCTCCCTTATCTCTCTCATCAGCATCAATCTTCTGATAACTTGGTTTTTCATCACACTACCCACCTGTCATGAGACTACTGAATGTTTCCCTAGAACCTGAGATGGACTCTTGACTCACAATCCACCTCATTATGATCTTGCACTTTATAATCTACCTGCACTGCACTTTCTCTGAAGCTGTTGCACTTTATTCCACATTCTGCTTTTGTTTTACCTTGCACTACCCCAATGCACTGTGTAATGAATGATTTGATCTGCGTGAAAGCTTAGATAAGTTTCTCACTGTCCTTGGTGTATGTTAAACCAATTTCAATTCCAATAGCAGATTGCTGAAGCAATCTCTCTTTTTAAATCAGATGAATTATACCCAGTGTTTAAGAAATTCAGTAACCTTTTATAACTTTGTGCTTAAAAGAAGACTGAGAACAGAATATCAAGAACATACCAGCTAAGAAAGAACGTCCTGCATTTTTATCCACATATATTGTTACAGATATTGTGATAACCTCAGCACTGCAGAAGTGGGCTCCGCTTGTCTTTAGTGCAGTATTTTGTCTGTAAGTAGATTATTAAAACATACTTTATTTGTAATTTTACTTTATTTAGAGATACAGCACAGAATAGCCCTTTCCGGCCCTTTGAGCTGCACTGCCCACCATCCCCCAGTCAACCCAATTTAACCCTAACCTAATCACAGGACAATTTACAATGACAATTTAACCTACCTGCCACGTCTTTGGACCGTGGAAGGAAACAGTAAGACCCAGAGAAAACCCATGCATTCCACGGGGAGGACAGACAGAAGCTCCTCACAGAGGATGCTGGGAGTGAACTCCAAACTCTGACGCCCCAAGCTGTAATAGTGTTACAGCTCACTGCTACACTACCGTGGCGCCCATATTGTGGTCATATGTATACCATATTGTGCTTATATGTATACCATATTGTGGTCATATGTATACCATATTGTGCTATTGTACTGGTGATGACCTAGAGCAGAGCTAAAACTTAATCTCAGACTCAGGCTCAGCAGCGATGATTATTATGCTTCATCAGAAGTGTCATTACCACCCGTATGGTATCAAATGGAAATGAATTTCACAGATGAACTTATATCAATGTCTGCTATTCTCCAAAAGCAATTATGATACTTGGTCACAAGGTACAACAGTCATGGAAGACTTCATCAAAACATGTTTTTGTTAGCCTGTGGCATTACTTGTTTGGTGCCTACAAAAGCAAGATCTGATACCCATAGAAAATTTTATTTCACAAGTGAATCATTGTGTTGCATCCTAACCAGAGGGTTCGGATTACCTCGATTGTGAAAGCACTGAAGTTGATGGCATACTCTAAAAAAAGTAACACCTGATTGTTTCCTTATAAGAAACAATTCGTTCTAAATTTGGAGAAGAGCAGTAGTCAACACATTTTTTATAGTATATTGGATCCGTTTGGCAAATAGAACAGGTTAATCTTTTGTTTTTGAAACTGATTAGATAAGAAACAATTGCCAAGGGGATCATATATCCAATAATGACTAGCAGATTTTCTTTCCAAGTTCAAAGAAAGTAAACCAAGCCTATCACAGTGAAATGAGTCAAGGTTGCATTTCCTTTACTAGAACTTATGACTTGATTTAATTTTGTTTCTGTTAGCACTATGGGTTGGACAACATTGGAGACCAATGCGGACATACTTAAAGCAAGAAGGACAGTAGCCATTTTGTGCCCAGCGATCTCCAACAAACGTGATTGAAGTAGGAATAATTAAGGTGGAGGTAGATAAACCTCTGAAATATCAGGGAGCTTAGGACTCCAGGGAAATGACACAGAGCAAGAGTTGAAGCCAATGTAGATCAGCCATGATCACATTGCATTGAGGGGCATGCCTGAAGGTCTAGGTGGTCTACTCCTGTTCTTATTTTCCTGTTTTCTTATGTGTGAAATGATCAGGCAAATCTTCCAACTGAGTGAGGGATAATGACTGTCAGGACTGAAGTTCTTTGCAATTCCTTTTACACCTTCTGGTAGAGTTGCATGAGAGAAAAAAAACAATGTGTGTATTTGAATTTTTGAAAAGCTTTTTGAAAAGTCCTATTTAGCAGGTTGGCGAACATGCTGATGCACACAGAAAAATGGGTTAAGTACTTTCTAGATCAAGAGGTGATAAACAGACATAAGATAGAGTAGGAATAAATATGATTTTCTCAGGATAGCTATTAGAGTATTGAACAATAAAATTTTAAAAATTTCTTAGAGAATTTGGTAGGGTGGATGGAGAGAGAATGCATCCCTTAGCCAAGAAATTTAAATCCAGATGCCACGATTTCTCCTCCTTTCAGTTCTAATTGCTCTGAACCTCAAAATAAGGGATTGAACACTTAGAACTGAAATGAAGAAAAATTTCTTTACTCAGTTGAGGAAAATCTTTGGAATTCTCTATCTTAGAATATTCCCATGAGAACAGGCCCAGAGACATCAAATGTTCCTCACATGTTAACCCTTTCATTCCTAGGATCACTCTCACAAACCTCCTCTGTACCTTCGCCAATGCCAGCACATCCTTTCTTAGATAAAGGCCCCAAAACTTCTTAGATAAAGGTCACAATACTCCATGTGCAGCCTGGCTTACACCTTATAAAGCTTCAACATTACATCCTTGCTTTTATATTCTAGACCTCTTGAAATGAATACTAACATTGCATTTGCATTCCTTATTACTGACAAAGGTTCATGCGTACCTCCTCCAACCTGGTCTGTTACATTCAGTGTTCATGATGTGGCCTCCTTTACATCGGTGAGGTAAAGCGTAGACTGGGCAAACATTTTGCAAAGCACCCGTTCTCTGTTCATAGTAGCCATCTTGAGCTTCCGCTTGCAAAGCATGTTATGTCCCCTTCCCATATCTACACTGGCCTGTTTGCCCTCTGCATTCTCGACTGTCAAAGTGTGGCCAAAGGCAAAGTAGAAGAACAGCACAAACACGAGGAAATCTGCAGTTGCTGGAATTTCAAGCAACACACATAAAAATCGCTGGTGAACGCAGCAGGCCAAGCAGCATCTATTGGAAGAGGTACAGTTGACGTTTCGGGCTGAGACCCTTCGTCAGGACTAACAGCATCTCATATTCCACCTAGGTAGCCTATAACTCAATGGTATAAACACTGAACTTTCCAATAAAGCAAACTTCACTCCTAACTGTATTTCTTTCCAATTTCCACCCATCCACCAGGGTCTCTCGCCCTTTGTTCACCTTTTCCATCCCTCCCGCCCTTGTTAACTAGACTCATTACCTTCCCCAACCTGGTTCAATAATCACTCACATATCTATCTATCTACCTGGATTTCTTCTCCCTTGGCTCACCTTTCCTATCCCCTCCAGCCCTTTGTTCCTACAGCCTATCATTCTGCCCTTTGTTGGTTCTACCAGTCACATACCAGCCTCTCCCTCTACCCTCCTCCATATCCTCCATCCCTAATTTTTGTCGTATGTTCCCACCTATTACCTACCAGCCTCTGTCTCAACACAAATGAAATGCAATTCCTCAGGCCAACATGTATTTAACAGAAACTTTGCTGAGAGTGAAATGTCAATGTGACTTCTCCCAATTAGTAAACAGAGCCTGAATATGTCCTTGTACGAAGTATTATAACAGTGATTTTAAAAAATCATCATTAGTTTCAAACCATCTTACTGACTTCTTTGTTTATGTAAATATTAATTATCTATATTCGGAAAAAAAACATTGAGTGTTATCTTACAGGATGAAACCTGGAACCTGAAAGACAAAATAAATGGATTTGGAGGACTGATTAGACTAGATTAGATTAGATTCAACTTTATTGTCATTGTGCCAAGTACAGATACAAAGCCAATTAAATGCAGTTAGCATCTGACCAGAAATGCAAAGAATAGTGTTATTTACAAAATAACTACGAATAAAAAGTGCTACAGCACACATATTTAAAAGTACTGAGACAGTACAATATGGGTGCAATACTGCTTAGCACTGTGATGTGAGGTTCAGCGGGGTCACAGCCTCAGGGAAGAAGCTCTTCCTGTGCCTGCTGGTGCAGGAGTGGTGGCTCCTGTAACACCTGCTGGATGGGAGGAGAGTAAAAAAGTCCATGGTTAGGGTGAGATGCATCCCTGATAATGCTTTTCATCCTGCCCAGGCAGCGTTTATGGTAGATGTTCTCAATGGTGGGCAATTGGGTGCCAATAATCTGTTGGGCAATTTTCACCACCCGCTGGAGTGCTTTGCGGTCCAATACGGGACAATTGCCATACCACACTGAAACGCAGTTGGTGAGTATGCTCTCAATGGTACAGCGGTAAAAGTCCGTCAGTATCCTGGGACAGAGGTGAGCTTTTTTGATGTTCTGCAGGAAATAAAGGCGCTGTTGCACCTTTTTGATCAGGATGGAGGAGTTCAGGGATCAGGTGAGATCCTCGGAATGTGGACACCAAGGAATTGGAAGCTTGATACACACTCCACTATAGCTCCATTGATGTAGATAGGGACGTGAGTGTGGCTCCTAGCATGCCTGAGGGCCAGGATGTTGTCAGCACACCACGCGGCCACGTGCTGGACCTCGTCCCTGTAGGCCGTCTCTTCATCCCCTCTGATGAGGCCAACCACCGTGGTGTTGTCTGTGAACTTGATTATGGAGTTATAACCATGTACAGGAACGCAGTCATAGGTGAAAAGGGAGTACAGAAGAGGGCTCAGCACACAGCCTCGAGGCACGCCGGTGTTCAGGGTGAGAGTGGAGGAGGAGAGGTTGTCTAATTTAACGGAATTGGGTCTGTTAGTCAGAAAGTCCAAGGTCCAATTGCAGAGGGATGAGCTGATACCAAGCTGGCAAAGTTTGGAGATCAGATTGGAGGGGATCACAGTATTGAATGTCAAACTAAAGTCAATGAAAAGCATTCTGACGTAAGAGTTGGGGCTGTCCAGGTGGGTCAGGGCAGAGTGAAGTGCCGTGGAGATGGCATCCTCTGTTGACCTGTTGGTGCGATAGGCAAATTGATGGGGGTGCAGGGTAGTGGACAGACAGGATTTCAAATGTGATAGAACCATCGCTCAAAGCACTTTGCAATGATGGGGGTGAGTGCAACTGGAAGGAAATCATTCAGGCCCGTGGCAGTGGAATGCTTCGGCACTGGCACTGATGGAGAGACTTTGGGCCTGCAATACTCCTCGGGCTCCACTCTTTAATCACTTCATATAGGATTAAGCACTACAGGTAAGTAAGGCATTGAAGTAAAATGAACTGCCTTGTTTGAACTTCCTGAATCCCACAATTGTAATTATACATGAGAAAATGGCATTCCAGCAGTTTCCAAAGTCTACCTTTGGGTATATTGCAAGGTCTTAGCTTGTCATTTTACAACACAGATGGAGAAGTATTGGTAACAGTGCAGATTTATAAGGATATAAACATGTTTCAACGGAAACTGTCATTAAAAAAACTTGAGCTGTAAAAGCATTTCCTCTGGGAAAAAATGACAAAAAATTAATATGTTCTTAAACTTAATTGTTTCGAGGCCAAGGCCCCACTATCTCCAGTTTCCATCGCAGCCACAGCAACCTGCAGGCCATAACCTCTCACACGACTGCTGAGTCCTTCTAACCTTCTTTCTTTCATCATTGCTCCCCACTCACCCCTCTCTCGCATGCCTTCCCCTATCCCTCATCTCCCTTCCCTCCTCTGAGGCCTTCTTTTGTTCCTACCCCACTTTGCCTGACCCCCTCTAACACGTAACCCTCATCTGACCGCAGCTTCAACTCCTCCTGTGTCTTTACTAATCTCTGACTTCCCCTCTCTAAGGCAAAATTTTCTATCCTCAGCTGAGACCTTACCTCCACGCCAACCTGCCCACAATTCAATTAATTCCATGCCCGCCATGATGCCAAGCTCTTCTTCCATGTCTTCTTTGGGCAAAGATTCCTCACCTTCTCCCTCCCACTCACCAATGAGCCCACCTTCTCCCTAAGCCTTCCTCCTCCTCTTGGACACCCCATTCTGCCTGCTCTGGATATTTTCACCTCTAACTACTGAGGGAACATTAACCATATTGACTTCATCACTCTTCTCACCCATCTGGACGCACTGGCCTCCACTCTGTCTACACCAATCTTAAGTTCATCATCAAACATTCGGACAAGGGCGGTGCTGTTGTAATCTAGTGGACTGACCTTGATCTTGCAGAGGCCTGAGGACAGCTGTCAGACACATTCTTTTACTGACCTGAACCAAGGGGTCACTGAGAAGCATCAGGTCACTGTCTCCTGCAACATCACCTCAACAACTTCCAGTTCCCTGACCCCTTCTGCCTCATTTTCACCATCCAGCCCCTGTACATAACTATTCCCCATCAGGGAAGCCTCAGGGCTCTTTGTTGTTTTTTTGGACAACGGATTCAGCCAGTTCCCCTTCACCATGTCCTCTGTCTGGCTGAACTGTTCCTCACCTTCAACAACTTCTCTTTCAGCTCCTCAAGATCAAAAGTGCAACCACAGGCATTTGAATGGGCCCTCTTACACCTACCCATACACCTTCTCTCTCTCATCACCATTCATGGCACTAAACACTCCTTCCAAAGGAGGCAATCCTTCTCACATGAATCCATCAATGTCACTTTGTGCTCATGGTGCAGCCTCCTCGACTGATGCAGATTGGAAATCACTTCATTTAGCATCTTTCCTCCATCCACCTAACAGCTGAAATTTTCCAGTGGCCAGCCATTGTACTTCCACTTCTCATTCCACACTGACATGTCTGCCCACGGCTTCCTCTACTGCAAGTTGAGGATAGCTACAGATTAAAGGATTAGCATCTCATATTCTGTCCTGATAGTCTGACAGCAGGAACATTGATAACCTGACAGCATAAACACTGATTTCTCTAACTCCTGATAATCACCTGCCTCTGCCCCCTTTTTGTTTTCTCTTATTTCTCTGGACCCATCACCCTCTTGCTTTCCCCTCCCATGCCCTCTTGATCTCCCATCACTGATACATTCATCCCTTTGGTTTTCCTCATCACCTCCTTTCCTTTATTCCATAGACCACTGACCTCATCCATCAGATTCTATCTTCTTCAGCCCTCTGCCACTTTTTTCCTCTCACTTCCCACTCTCTCTCTCCCCCACTTGCCTGCCTTCCACTCTCACTGGATTGACCAATTACTTGCTAGCTCTTGCTACACTGCTTTCCTTCTTCTTCTTCTTAAGCCCATCACCCATACTGGGACATAGGCTGCTGAGAGCAGATCACCAGAGTCTTCTGTCCTGAGCTGACAGAAGATCGAATAGCTCTGTGGCTTCCACTTTGACAACGTGAGTTCTGTTGCTATTTCTGTATCAACATGTTTCACAGGGTGGGACTGTGAGCCGATTCCCTCCTACTTTCACAGCTGATCTTGGCACCATCCACAGTGGAGTACGGTCTTCTCCCCCACCCTTTTATACAGGCTCCTCCCCTCTTTCTTTCCAGTTTTGAAGCAGAGTCTCAACCTAAAATGTCAATTGTCCATTTCCTCCATTGGTGCTGCCCTGGTTTCCTGTAGTATTTTGTGTGTCAACTCTTTAAACTTATGAAAGAGTGAATATAAAAGTTGTTAAATATTGGTCAGACAATGAAATTAAATCTTACAAAACCACATTACCCACAACCTAAACAGGCTGTGGATAGTTAGCTAATCCTATTCAATTTACCATAAGGAAAATGAAATTATGCTGCATATCCTTTTAATTTACAAAGTTCACATGAGGATTGCAGCAAATGGAAGGAAAGGTCAAGGGGTTACATAGCAAGTAGTTTAACGTATGAAGTAAGACTGCCATGCAAACAGCCTCAGTAAAGTTTTAGTGCAAAATATTACCATAACTAACAAAGTTGTTTTTGTTTTATTGAGTGGTGTTTTAAAACATTAGAGGATTTTACCTTAAAGCCATCACTTATAATGTTTTTGGTATGTCAGCGACAGAATTTTCAATATAGTAGTAATTCATTTTCTAGCTCAGGTTCCCTGGAACTGTGAGCATTTTATGGCCGTCCTCTTCCTTGTTACCATAGCAGTGGTATTTTGGCACCTCATCCTGCAAGAGAGAGAGGAGGATGTCCATGAGTGCATTGGGATGTGTCTGTATGCAATTGCTGTAAGGCTGTGTGCAGAGGTGCATAATATTTAAGATATACACATGAGTATGTGTGTGTGCTGAGATATTTGAATGTTAGGTGTGTTCATTTCTAGGTTGCTGTTAGGTGATTGCGAGTGATTAAATATAAAGAACAGCAAGCAGCTGTAGTTTTTCTTTATTTAAACAGACCTCAATTTTACATAAAACTAATAAAGATACCGGCACTGTTTTGTGTGTTTATCTGCTTAGCCACTCTCTCCTTCACCTTTTCAGTTTTGTGCTGGATTGGAATCTGGGATCAAAGGTGCAAATGACCTCTCCTTCTGGTGTCCAATTCCGAATCAGAATCAGGTTTATTATCACCGGCATGTGGTGTGAAATTTGTTAACTTTGCAGCAGCAGTTCAATGCAATACATAATCTAGCAGACAGAGAGCAAAAATAGTAATAATAATAATAAATAAAATAAAATATAATAATAAATAAACAAGTAAATCAGTTATGTGTATTGAATAGATTTTTTAAAATGTGCAAAAAACAGAAATACTGTATATTTAAAAAAAAGTGAGGTAGTGTCCAAAGCTTCAATGTCCATTTAGGACTTGGATGGCAGAGGGGAAGAAGCTGTTCCTGAATTGCTGAATGTGTGTCTTCAGGCTTCTGTACCTCCTACCTGATTGTAACAGTGAGAAAAGGGCATGCCCTGGGTGCTGGACATTCTTAATAATGGGCACTGCCTTTCTGAGACACCGCTCCTTAAAGATGTCCTGGGTACTTTGTAGGCTAGTGCCCAAGATGGAGCTGTCTAGATTTACAACCTTCTACAGCTTCTTTCGGTCCTGTGCAGTAGCCCCTCCATACCAGACAGTGATGCAGCCCGTCAGAATGCTGTCCACAGTACAACTATAGAAGTTTTTGAGTGTATTTGTTGACATGCCAAATCTCCTCAAACTCCTAATAAAGCATAGCTGCTGTCAAGCCTTCTTTATGACTACATCGATATGTTGGGACTAGGTTAGATCCTCAGAGATCTTGACAGCGAGGAGCTTGAAGCTGCTCACTCTCTCCACTTCTGATCCCTCTATGAGGATTGGTATGTGTTCCTTTGTCCTACCCTTCCTGAAGTCCACAATCAATTCTTTCATCATACTGATATTGAGTGCCAGGTTGTTGCTGTGGCACCATTCCACTAGTTGGCATATCTCACTCCTGTACACCCTCTCATCACCACCTGAAATTCTACAAACAATGGTTGTATCATCAACAAATTTGTAGATGGTATTTGAGCTATGCCTAGCCACACAGTCATGTGTAAACAGAGAGTAGAGCAGTGGGCTAAGCACCCACCCCTATGGTGCGCCAGTGTTGATCGTTAGCGAAGAGGATATGTTATCACCAATTCACACAGACTGTGTTCTTCCAGTTAGGAAATTGACAATCCAATTGCAGAGGGAGGTACAGAGGCCCAGGTTCTGCGACTTCTCAATCAGGATTGTGGGAAGGATGGTATTAAATGCTGAGCTATAGTCGATGAACAGTATCCTGACGTAGGTGTTTGTGTTGTCTAGGTGGTCTAAAGCCGTGTGGAGAGCCATTGAGATTCCGTCTGCCGTTGACCTATTGTGGCAATAGGCAAATTGCAATGGGTCCAGGTCCTTGCTGAGGCAGGAGTTCAGTCTAGTCATGACCAACCTCTCAAAGCATTTCATCACTGTCGATGTGAGTGCTACCAGGTGATAGTCATTAAGGCAGCCCACATTGTTCTACTTAGGCACTGGTATAACTGTTGCCTTTTTGAAGCAAGTGGAAACTTCTGCCCGTAGCAGTGAGAGATTGAAAACGTCCTTGAATACTCTCGCTAGTTGATTGGCACAGGTTTTCAGAGCCTTACCAGCTACTCCATCGGGACCTTCTGCCTTACGAGGGTTCACACCTATGTTAGAGAAACAAGTTATTTCAGTGTTGACATTATATTGCAATAATGAAACCAGATTTATATTGTTTTCAGTGCTGGTATAGTAAACGTAAAGATTGTACCACATCACTCACCATAGTCCATGTAGAACACACATATTGCATCTGCTATTAGCACATGGCCTGTCATCTGCAAAAGAAATTCTGTAAGCCATAGATACGTGTCTTCAACTGTTATTCAGAGCCAGAACAGTCAGGACAACATGACAGAACATTAAGGTCTGGTGAGTAAGATTTCATCTCACATGAACAATGTTAAAATGAATTTGTCTTTTAAAACCAATAATCAGAAAAGTTTGAAATAAACTGATACTTAACAGTTTTCTTTAAGGCATTGAGTAAGGAAGAGAATGTCAGTGGAGAAAGTATTGGATCTTTTCAACAGTTGGGAAATAAGTGAAACAAATGATCCTGACAAGACATTGGAAAAATCCTGCACAAACCTCAAACAAAAATCATTGCACACCCAGACATGAGTAGGGAAGTCTGAAGCTAGAAACAGGGAATTTGCAGGGATGTTTCCTTCATTTTGTGGTTTACTGAGATCATTAGTAGTTTTCCTCACTTCTCTGAACCAGGATAACAGGTCCTTCCATACCTGTGGCATTGAACATGAAGTTAACTTCATTTTCTTTCGGTGCCCCTCTAAATTTGGTCAAACCAAGTTGTTGATTTTTTTTTACTACACTGTATGACTTCAGCATGACCCTACTTTTTTGAGGTCATTTTCCTTTGGATTCCCATTTTCTTTCAGTCTTTCACGGAAGGCCCCTTGATAGAATGTGGATGATATTATATTATTTTTCTCACCTACATTCAATTTAAGCTTGAGATTGATGGCTATGTTTCTTTTTCTACTTAGGTGGTGGAATGGATTTCATTTCTCCAGGAACTGCTACATCCAATCACTCAGTGCGGATTTCTAATAAGTAGCATGTTCTCAAACTAGCAATTTCTATGTTTAGGCTCAGAAGAGTACCATCAAATGGCTGGTAAATCGGATTAGGATGGATTGATGCTCCATAGCTGATGTGAGTATTGTGCATCATCTGGCCCATTTCTGTGCTGCAAGACTCCATTTTAGTTTGGAAAAAATAGCTAAAAATCAGTCAGTTTCACCCTAAGTCATGTACAAGAACTTAAATTGTGCACTTCTTGGTACAGATGCCTTCAGAGCTCATAGCTGCCAGTGCATTGCCACACTGGCAAATAGGAACAAAGTCAGGCCAAGAGCATGCTTTCTGCTGTGGACACACCACAGCAGTGTACAAAGCTACCTTGGACAAGAGAGAAATTGAAAGGGTCAATGTGGGTTGAGCTAAGTGAGGATTTGGTTCACTCCAGTTTATCTGACATGCTACCATGTGAGTAGATGGGATAGGAATGCTGGATCCGGAGGTGATAAGAGAGCTTAAGGTTAAGGAACCTTTAGGGAACAGTGATCACAATATGATCGAGTTCACTTTGAAATGTGAGAGGGAAAAAAATAAAATCTAACGTGTCGGAATTTCAGTGGAATAAAGGAAATTACAGCGGCATGAGAGGGGAATTGGCTAAAGTTGATGCGAAAAATGAGGAAAGTGCAAGACAGCTATATTCCAAGTAAGAGGAAGTTTTCAAAGGGAAGAAGGACCATGGCTGACAAGTGAAGTCAGAGTCAAAGTAATAGCGAAAGAGAGGGCATACAAGGAAGCCAGAGCCAGTGGGAAGATAGAGGATTGGAAAGCTTTTAAAAACTTGCAGAAAGAAACTAAGAAGGTCATTTGGAAGGAAAAGATGAATTATAAGAGGGAGCTAGCGACTAATAGCAAAGAAGGTACTAAAAGCTTTTATAAGTATATAAAGGGTAAAAGAGAGTCGATGGTAGATATAGGACCAAAACTAAATGACGCTGGAGGTATTATAATGAAAGATGCAGAGATGGCAGAGGAACTGACTGCATATTTTGCATCAGTCTTCACAGTGGAAGGCATCTGCAGTATACCAAACATTCAAGAGTGTCAGGGAAGTGAGGTTTGTGCATTGAAAATTACGACTGAGAAGGCGCTCAGGAAGCTTAATGGTTTGAGGTTGAATAAATCTCCTGGACCTGATGGAATGCACCCTCAGGTTATGAGGGAAGTAGCTGGAGAGATTGCGGAGGCATTAACGATGATCTTTCATGAATTGATAGATTCTGGCATTGTACCGGATGACTGGAAAATTGCAAATGTTACTCTGCTATTTAAGAAGGGTGGGAGGCAGCAGAAAGGAAACTATAGACCTGTTAGCCTGACATCAGTGGTTGGGAAGTTGGTGGAATTGATTGTTAAGGATGAGATTATGGAATACCTGGAGGCACATGACAAGATAGGCCAAAGCCAGCATGGTTTCCTGAAAGGAATATCCTGCCTGTCAAACCTACTGCAATTCTTTGAGGAAGTTACAAGCAGAGAAAAAAAAGGAGATGTAGTGGACATGGTGTACTTGGATTTTCAGAAGGCCTTTGACAAGGTGCTGCACATGAGGCTGCTTAGCAAGTTAAGAGTCCATGGAATTACAGGGAAGTTACTAGCATGAGTGGAGCATTGGCTAGTCGGCAGAAAACAGAGAGTGAGAATAAAGGGATCCTATTCTGTCTGGCTGCCAGTTACCAGTGGAGTTCCATAGGGGTCGGTGTTGGGACCGTTACTTTTTACGATGTATGTCAATGATTTGGCCTATGGTATTAAGGAATTTGTGGCTAAATTTGCTGATGGTACATAGATAGATGGAGGAGCGGATAGTGTTGAGGAAACGGAGAGCCTGGAGACGGACTTAGATAGTTTAGGGGAATGGGCAAAGAAGTGGCAAATGAAATACAATGTTGGAAAGTGCAGGGTCATGCACTTTGTTGGAAGAAATAAACAGGCAGACTATTATTTAGGTAGGGAGAGAATTCAAAATGCAGAGATGCAAAGAGACTTGGGAGTCCTTGTGCAAGACACCCTAAAGGTTAATCTGCAGGTTGAGTCAGTTTTGAAGAAGGTGAATGCAATATTGGCATTCATTTCTAGATGTATAGAATACAAGAGCAGGGATGTGATGTTGAGGCTCTATAAGGCACTTGAGAGACCACACTTGAAATACTGTGTGCAGTTTTGGGCTCCTTATTTTAGAAAGGATATACTGACATTGGAGAGGGTTCAGAGAAGATTCACGAGAATGATTCCAGGAATCAGAGGGTTATCGTATGAGGAACGTCTGGCACCTCTTAGGCTGTATTCCCTGGAGTTCAGGAGAATGAAGGGGGATCTTATAGAAACATTGCAAATGTTAAAAGGCCTGAACAGATTAGATATGGCAAAGTTATTTCCAATGGTAGGGGAGTCTAGGATGAGAGGGCACAACTTTAGGATTAAAGGACGTCCATTTAGAATAGAGATGCGGAGAAATTACTTTAGTCAGAGGAGGTAAATCTGTGGAACTTGTTGCCATGAGTGGCTGTGGAGGCCAAGTCATTGGGTGTATTTAAGGCAGAGAGAGATAGGTTCTTGATTAGCCAGGCATCAAATGGTATGGGGAGAAGGCAGGGGAGTGGGGATGTCTAGCAGAATAGATCAGCCCATGATTGAATGGCAGAGCAGACTCGATGGGCTGAATGGCCTACTTCTGCTCCTATATCTTATGGTCTTATGGTCTGAGATCAGAAGACAACTTTTTGAGGGGAGGAGTAAGATGCTTAGAGGGGCTCTAAGAAAGAATTCTGCCATACAGACTGGAGACAATGAAACTGGAATACACTGCCTGAGAAGATAATGGAGACAGATACACTTCCAACAATGAAAAAGTATATGGATGAGAACGTAAGTTACAAGGCGTAGTGAGGCTGTGTCTAAGTGCTGGTAAATGGCATTAGCACAGAGTAGTTTTTGGTAGTCATTATAGACGTGGTAGGATAAGGGGCTTAGTTACATGCTGTGTGACTTAAATAACTACATCTGGCACCAACAATCACTGCACAGTCAAAGTCACGTAGATCATATTTCTTTCCCAGTCTGATGTTTGGTGTGAATAATGACTGAACCTCTTGACCATGTCTGCATGCTTTTATGCATTGAGTTGCTGCCACATGATTGGCCGATTAGACATTTGCGTTAAAGTGCAGGTGTACCTAATAAAGTGGCCACTGAGTGCATATTTCCCACTTTTTGCTCCCTGCCAGTCAGCCAATCTTCTATCCATGCTAGTATTTTTCCTGTAATAACATGGGCTCTTATCCCATTTAGCATGTGTGGCACCTTTCAACAGCCTTCTGAAACTCCAAGCAAACAACATCCTTGGTTTATCCTGCCAGGATATTTCCTCAAAGAATTACAACTGATTTGTCAGGCAAGATTTCCCCTCAAGGAAACTATGATTGGTTTATTCATGTAAGTCCAAGCACCATGAAACCTCATCCTTAATAATGGACTCCAACATTTTCCCAACCACTGAAGTCAGGCCAAAAGGCATAAACTTTCCAATCCTCTGTAACAATGCCAGAATCTAGTTACTCTTGAAAGATCACTACTAATGTTTCCACAATCTCTTCTGCCACCTCTTTCCAAGCCCTGTGGAGGAGTCCATCTGGTCCAGCTGACCTATCTACCTTCAGAGCCTTCAGCTTCCCAAGCACCTTCTTAGTAAAAGTGACTACACTCACTTCGCCCCCTGACACTCCCGCATTTCTGGCATACTGCTAGTGTATTCCATGGTGAAGAACCACACAAAATACCTACTGAGTGTGTCCACCATTCCTTTGTCTCTTATTACTACCTCTCCAGAGTAAATTTTCCACCAGTCTGATAACCACACTTGCCTCTCTTGTGAGGGCCCTATATTGGTCAAGGGTGGCCATGGATGTTGTGCCCATACATCTATGTGATGTGCAAGCCAGGGTAGTACAATATGAAGAGCAAGCTGTTGCCAATATGGCAGGCTCCCCTCTCCACGCAGATAATGAGTCCAAAGGGACGGCAAAGACTGATACAGTTTGGCATCAGCGGCACTGCAAGTGTTGCCAGTCAGTGTTGCCCTCAATTTGGGAATGCCTTCGAAACTCCAGCTCCAGATTTTTCCTCAGGATTTACTCCTGAAGTCTTCCCCGTGAGCGGGTATAGATGCAAGGCAGCAGAGTTTGAGCAGAGCTTTCGTTCTCCTAGATGAGCTGCCAACTATGGCTGATGAGCCCCATCTGCTGAAGCAACTGAATTGAAGATGCCAGTAACCTGCCTTTGCCCTTTCTCCTGTCAGTAGAAACAGTTCCACCCAGCTTAGTAGCTAAGCCACACGTGAAGACTGGGAGCTGGACTTGCGTGTCAGAGGCTATTTGAGAGACATACCATTGGGAGCATTTAATAGGTGGTGGGAGCTTATCCACACTACCAATCCAGCTATAACCACCTTTAGGAACCCAAGGACTCTCCTTTATTCTTTATATATCTGAAAAAACATGTCGCATCTGCTTTAATATTTCTGGCTAACCTACCTTCATATTTTTTCTATGCTCTCCTGTTTTCAAGGGTGTCTGCAAAAAGCAAGAATTTCAGGTTGTATACTGTATACATTCTCTGATATTAAATGGAACCGTTGAACTGTTATTGGTTAATTAGCTGCCTTCTGATGGTTTTTAAAAGCTTCCCAATCTTCCAGCTTTCCACAATATTTTGCTTTATTATATGCCCTCTCTTTTGCTTTTAAGCTATCTTTGACTTCCCTCGTCAGTCAAGGTTGCCTCAACCTCCTTTAGAATATTTCTTCTTTGGGATGAATCTATCCTGCGCCGTTTGAATTCATTCCAGAAACTCTGGCATTAGTGCTCTGCCATCAGTTCAGCTAGTGTCCCCTTTCAATCAACTTTGGCCAGCTCCTCATGCGTTATATGCTCACAGTGGCCTAAATGAGATCTTCCTTCTCTTATACCCCATGCCTTCACTCATGAAGGCAATAATCCCATATGACTTCTTCACAACATTATCTGTCTCTGGTGTCACCTTCAGGAAACCTTGGACTTGTCGGCCATGTTCCACAATATGCCCCACAGCACTGCCATTCATGTTTTATGTTGACCAATTTTAGTCCTCCCTCTCAAAATCAATTGCGTCACACTAAACCGGATTAAATTCTATCTGTCATTATTCTGCTCAATTTACCAGAGAGTCAATGTCAATCTGTAGCATACCACTATTGACATTTTTGTGCAATCTGCAAATTTATTCTTCATACCATCTGCAATCATATCAAAGGTATTACTGTCTGTTAAGAATAGTATGGGCCCAAGCACTAATCCTTATCATACACCACTAGTCACAGTCTTCCAATCACAAAAGCAACCCTCTACCAGCACAAACAAGAGAAAATCTGCAGACGCTGGAAACCAAGCAACACACACAACATGCTGGAGGAACTCAGCAGGCCAAGCAGCATCTATAGAAAAAAGTACAGTCAACGTTTTGGGCGGAGACCCTTTGGCAGGACTGGAGAAAAAAAGATGAGTGGTAGATTTAAAAGGTGGGGGAGAGGAGAGAGTAATGCAAGGTGATAGTGAAACCAGGAGGGGGAGGGTTGAAGTAAAGAGCTAGGAGGTTGCTTACTGAAAGAGATACAGGGCTGGAGAAGGAGGAGTCTGAAAGGTAAGGAGAGAAGGCCATGGAAGAAAGAAAAGGGGAGAGGAACACCAGAGGGAGGTGATGGGAAGGAAAGGAGATAAAGTGAGAGAGGGAAAAGGGGATAGGAAATGGTGAAGGAGAGGGCAGGGGGATGGGGGTGGCCATTACCAGATGTTCATTCCATCAAGTTTATGACTACTGAAATGGAATATAAGGAGTTGTCCTCCAACCTAAGTGTGGCCTTATCCCAACAGTGGAGGAAGCCATGTATGGACATAACAGAATGGGAATGGGAAGTAGAATTAAAGTGGGTGGCCCACTTCTTCTGTAGGTGCTCAGCGAAATGTTCTCCCTATCTACGTCGGGTCTCACTGATACACACCGGGAGCACCGAACGCAGTATATGACCCCAAAAGGCTCACAGGTGAAGTGTTGCCTCACCTAGAAAGACTATTTGGGGCCCTGAATGGCCGTGAGGCAAGAGGTGTAGGGGTAGCTGTAGCACTTGTTCCACTTGCAAGGTTAAGTACCAGGAGGGAGATCAGTGGGGAGGGACGAATGGACAAGAGAGTCGGTTAGGGAGCGATCTCTGTGGAAAGCAAAAAAGTGGTGGTGGTGGGGGGGAATCCATTGGAGGTGGTGAAAGTTCCAGAGAATTGTGGACGCAGAGGCTGGTGGGGTGGTAGGTGAGGACAAGGGGAACCATAACCCTGGTTGGGTGCAGGAGGATGGGGGTGAAAGTAGACGTACGTGAGATGGAAGAGATGCGATTGAGGGAGCATTGATGTTGGAGGAAGGGAAGCCCCTTTCTTTGAAAAAGGAGGACATCTCTTCATTCCAGAATGAAAATCCTCATCCTGAGAGCAAATGGGGTGGAGACGGAGGAATTGAGAGAAAGGGATTGCGTTTTACAAGTAACAGGGCGGGAAGAGGTATAGTCCAGGTAGCTGTGAGAGTCTGTGGGTTTATAGTAGACATCAGTAGATAAGTTTGTCTCCAGAGATAGAGACAGTGAGATCAAGAAAGGGGAGAGAGGTGATGGAAGTGGACCAGATAAATTGAGGGCAGGTGGAAGTTAGAGGCAAAGTTGATGAAGTCCACAAGCTCGGCATGGGTGCAGGAAGCAGCAATGCAGTCATCGATGTAGCGTAGAAGAAGTGGGGCCATGGGCACTCACATGACTCCCAACTATATCAGCCTCATATGTTTTTCTCTCCCCTCTCCCATCTTTTAAATCTACTTCACATCTTTTTTCTCCAGTCCTGCCGCAAGTTCTCGGCTCAAAACGTCGACTGTACCTTTTTTCTGTAGATGCTGCCTGGCCTGCTGAGTTTCTCCATCACTTTGTGGATGTTGCTTCTACCATCATTCTATCTTTTGTTACAGGTTCTAACTTTTTGAACCAACTTTCCATGTGACATCTTGTCAAAAGTCTCATCTGAAGTCCGAGTAAATTACATCAACTTCACTGCCCTCATCAATCCATCTACCTCTTCGAAAAGCTCAGTTAAAATAGTCAGACAGTAGTTCCCAGCAACAAATCTGTTCTGACTCCTTCTGATTAATCCCTACCTTTCCAACTGTAAATTAATCCTGTCTCTCAGAATTTTTCTCGTAATTTCCCATTGATGCTACTAATTGGCCTTTAATTCCATGGTTTATCCCTGTTGCTGTCGTTGAATAAAGGTATTATATTTTCTGCTTCCAGTCACATGGCATCTCACTTGTGGCTAGCAAAGATTTAGTTACCTCCCTTAGGGCCCTGCAGTCTCATCCTGTGACTCACCTAGCAGCATGGAATACTGGATCTATCCACCTTCGTGCCTGCTAAGACAATTAATTCCTCCTAATTCCTAACTAATACATGAATTTCTGAGGCAAAGGAGGCTACATACTAGGTACTCATGTGTTTAAGGTGAGAAGATTAAATTATATAAATTAAAATTGGTTAACTTGGTCTTGTGGTGACCCACTTTCTAGCACACACGAACCGGCTCACGAAACAGCGCGCGCAGGCAGAGGGCCGGCCCCAAAAAGGGCGCCAGGCCATCTTCACCAGCAGGGGGAGAATCCCGCGTGCGGAAAGGGTCTGGGAATATGCATTCCCCACAGCAGTCCCGCCCAGGGGGGGCGGGAACGGGAAGGCTTTAAAGTAGGCTGCAAAGTTTGAATAAATCTCTTTCATCGCGACTCCAACTCACCGACTACGTGTGGTTATTTCAGCGCCGTGTGTAGCACACCGCTACAATTGGTGACCCCGACGGCCCAAACTATATTCGGACCAGAGATGACCGACGCCGCATCGGTTCATGCAGTTTCGTTCAGACTGCCAAGCTTTTGGCTGCTGAGACCTCATCTGTGGTTCGAACAAGCAGAAGCGCAATTCCACATTCGGCAGATAACCTCGGAGTCCACTCGTTACTATTACGTGCTGAGCTCCCTCGACCAGGAGACAGCTGCACAAGTTGAGGAGTTTATGCAGTCACCCCGGGAGGACGGCAAATACACAGCATTCAAAGCCCTGCTCATAAGGACTTTCGGACTCTCACGGCGCGAACGAGCACACCGCTTAATGCACCTGGATGGTTTGGGAGACAGGCCGCCGTCAGCATTAATGAATGAGATGCTGGCCCTGGCTGAAGGACACAAACCTTGCCTCATGTTTGAGCAGGCGTTCCTAGAGCAACTGCCCGAGGACATATGCCTGCTGCTGTCCGACGCAGATTTCAGCAACCCGGGCAGATGTGCTGTGGAATGTTGTGGAATGTGGCAGCCCAGGCAGATGTGCTGTGGAATGCCAGGAAAGAGAGAGGGGCGTCCGTCGCACAGATCACCAAGCCACGTGCCCAGCGGCAAACCAGACCAGGCCCGACAGCAGAGCCCACAAAACCCGGCGACGAGAGTGAGGAGCCCAACAAATAATGGTGCTTCTATCACCAGCGGTGGGGCACAGAGGCCCGCCGCTGCAAACCACCCTGCAAATTCCCGGGAAACGCCAGGGCCAGCCACCGCTGATGGCTACGGCGGCTGGCCATCAGGACAGCCTCCTGTATGTCTGGGACAAGCAGTCGGGATGCCGCTTTTTGGTCGACACCAGAGCGGAGATCAGCGTCTTACCTCCAACGAGTTACGACACCCGCAACAGAGAACCGGGGCCCACCCTGAGTGCCGCAAATGGCAGCACAATACGAACCTACGGCACCCGCACGGTGCGGCTACAGTTCAGCTCCAGCCGGTTCATGTGGGACTTCACACTGGCCGCTGTGGCCCAACCACTCCTGGGGGCAGATTTTCTACGAGCCCACAGCCTGCTGGTCGACCTGCAAGGGAAGCGATTAGTCCACGCCAAGACTTTTCAAACGTTCTCCCTGGGTGAAGCATAGTTGCCAGCACCACACTTGGACTCCATCACACTGTCCGACAACGAATTCACCAGGGTCCTGGTGGATTTCCCATCAGTACTGACACCGCAGTTCACGGCAGCCATGCTCAGACACAGACTACAGCACCACATCCCGACCCAGGGACCACCCCTCCATGCCCGTGCTCGAAGGCTTCCCCCAGACAAGCTCCGACTAGCGAAGGAGGAGTTCAAGAAGATGAAGGAATTGGGGATCATATGACGGTCCGACAGCCCATGGGCCTCCCCACTGCACATGGTGCCCAAGGCAACAGGGGGCTGGAGACCATGCGGTGACTACCGCAGGCTGAACGAGGCTACAACGCCATACCGCTACCCTGTGCCGCACATTCAAGACTTCGCAGCAAACCTACACTGTGCAAGGATCTTTTCCAAGGTAGACCTCATCCGGGGATACCATCAAATCCCGGTACATCCGGACGACATCCCCAAAACAGCACTCATCACCCCGTTCGGACTTTTCAAATTCCTCCGAATGCCGTTTGGTCTAAAGAATGCTGCACAGACGTTCCAGCAGCTAATGGACACGGTGGGACGCGACCTGGACCTTGCATTCATCTAGTTGGACGACATCCTCATAGCCAGCAGTAGTCATTAGGAGCATCTGTCCCACCTCCGCCAGCTCTACTCTCGCCTGAGCAAATTCGGTCTTACCATCAGCCCGGCCAAATGCCAGTTCGAACTCGATACCATTGACTTCCTGGGCCACAGGATTACTAAAGGTGGGGCAACCCCGCTGCCCGCCAAGGTAGACGCAGTCCGCCACTTTCCCCGACCCAACACAATCAAAGGCCTGCAGGAATTCGTGGGTATGGTGAATTTCTGCCACCGTTTCCTCCCCTCAGCAGCCCGAGTCATGCGCCCCCCTGTTCACTCTAATGTCGGGTCAGGGCAAGGACATTACCTGGGACGAAGAGGTCGCAGCCGCTTTCGTTAAAACCAAAGAGGCCTTGGCAAACGCCGCGATGCTAGTGCATCCCAGAACGGACGTTCCTACTGCCCTCACAGTGGACGTATCCAACACAGCAGTCAGTGGAGTGCTGGAACAACTCATCGAGGGTCGCTGGCAACCCCTGGCGTTCTTCAGCAAACACCTACGACCACCTGAACTCAAATACAGTGCTTTCGACCGGGAGTTATTGGCACTATACCTGGCAATCCGGCATTTCAGATACTTCTTAGAAGGTAGGCCCTTCACCGCGTTTACAGACCACAAACCGCTTACCTTTGCGTTCATGAAGGTGTCCGACCCCTGGTCGTCCCACCAGCAGCGACATCTGTCCTACATCTCCGAGTACACGACGGACATCCGGCATGTCTCGGGAAAGGACAACGTCATGGCAGACGCACTATCCAGACCTACCATACAGGCCCTGTCCCAGGGGGTGGACTATGCAGCGCTGGCAGAGACACAGCAGGCAGACGATGAGATCCCTAGTTACAGAGCTGTGGTCTCCGGTTTGCAGCTCCAAGACCTCCCCGTAGGCCCAGGTGAGAGGACCCTACTGTGTGATGTAGCTACCGGCCAACCCCGCCCCCTCGTCCCAGCAGCCTGGCGCCAGCAGGTTTTCGAATCCATTCACAACTTAGCACACCCCTCCATCAGGACAACCGTCCGGCTGGTCTCCAACAGGTTCGTGTGGCATGGGCTTCATAAACAGGTCAGTGAATGGGCCAAAACGTGCACGCAGTGCCAAACAGCCAAGGTGCAGCGGCACACCAAAGCTCCGCCGCAGCAGTTCGAACCCACCCGCCGGAGGTTCGACCACATTCATGTGGATATCGTGGGGCCCCTGTCAGTGTCGCGAGGAGCGCGGTACCTCCTAACTATAATAGACCGCTTCACCAGATGGCCAGAGGCAGTCCCTCTCACTGACACCACCTCTGAATCCTGCGCCCGAGCACTGATCACAACCTGGGTAGCCCGCTTCGGGGTACCGGCCCACATTACCTCCGACAGGGGCGCCCAGTTCACCTCCAGCCTGTGGTCAGCTATGGCCAGCCTTTTAGGATCGCAGCTACACCACACAACTGCCTACCACCCACAGTCGAACAGACGAGTGGAGCGTTTCCACTGTCACTTGAAGTCGGCTCTCATGGCCCGCCTGGAAGGGCCTAATTGGGTGGACGAACTTCCCTGGATCCTGCTCGGAATCCGCACGGCGCCCAAAGAGGATCTGCACACCTCGTCGGCCGAGTTGGTGTACAGTGCATCCCTGGTCGTCCCAGGAGAGTTCATATCAGCCCCAAGGGGGCAAGAGGAAGAACCCACAGCAGTCCTGGGCAGACTACGTGAGAGGCTCGGTAACCTGGCCCCCATCCACACTTCACAACACGGACAGAGCCCGACCTGCGTACCCAAAGACCTGCAGAACTGTAAGTTTCTTTTTGTACGATGGGGCGGACACCGGGCACCGCTACAGCGGCCCTGCAAGGGGCCGTTTAAGGTGATCAGGAACAACGGGTCCACGTTCGTGCTGGACATTGGGGGGCGGGAGGAGGTTTTCATGGTGGACCGACTGAAACCGGCCCATGTGGACTTGGCGCAGCCAGTCCAGGCTCAGGCACCACGGCGCAGGGGCAGACCTCCGAAACAGAGGCTGATCCAGACTGTGGACATTGGGGGAGGTATCGCCGGTTCTGTGGGGTGGGATTATGTGGCGACCTATTTTCTAGCACACATGAACCAGCTCACAACAACGTGCGCAGGCAGAGGGCCGGCCCCAAAAAGGGCGCCAGGCCATCTTCACCAGCAGGAGGAAAATCCTGCGCGCGGAACGGTTCTGGGAATATGCATTCCTCACAGCAATCCCGCCCAGGGAGGGCGGGAACGGGAAGGCTTTAAAGCAGGCCGCGAAGTCTGAATAAATCTCTTTCATCGCAACTCCAACTCACCGACTACGTGTGGTTATTTTAGCGCTGTGTGTAGCACACCGCTACAATCTATTATTACCACAGGTACAGAAACAGAATCAGAATCAGAATCAGGTTTGTTATCACCAGCACATTTTGTATGCTGTTCAAACAGAGCAATTCAAGACAATGCATTGAGGTTAGTACAGAGGAAAACAATAAGAGTGCAAATAAGCTGTTACGGTTACAGAGAAATTGCCATGCATGTAGACAATAAGGTACAAGGACATAATGAGGTCAGGAGTCCATTTTAACATACTAGGGAACAATCCAATAGTTTTATAGCAGTGGAGTGGAAGCTGCCCTTGTGTCTGATAGTATGCGATTTCAGGCTTTTGTACCTTCTGTCCTATGGGAGTGGAGAGAAGAGAGAATGACTAAGGTGGGTGGGCTCTTTGCTTGTTCTGGCTGCAACCCAGGGCAGCAAGGAGCGTAGACAGAGTTCATGAAGGAGAGGTTGGTTTCTGTGATGTGCTGAGCTGTATTCACAACTCTCTGCAGTTTTTTACGGTCACGGGCAGAACAGTTGCCGTACCAAGCTGTGATGCATCCAGATAGGATGCATTCTGTGGTGCTTTAGTGAAAATTGGTGAGCATTGATGGAGTAAAAGCAAATTTCTTCAGACTACTGAGGAAGTTGAGGTGATGGTGAACTTTCACGGCCCTGGCGGCAATATGGTTGGACCAGGACAGGCTCTTGGTAATATCCACTTCTGGAAACTTGAAGTTCCCAATCCTCTCAATGTCAGCACTGTTGATGTAAACAGGAGCTTGTGTGCTGTCTCCTTTGTGAAGTCAATTGTTATGTTTTATAACTTCAAAATATTAAATTAATTCAAAGGAAGATGCAGGGAGTCTGATAAAGCAGGTGTAACTTAGTTTTTACTTTAGCCAAGGCACACATATATCACATGGTAGCATGATGACGTATGCAATGAATGCATTTTAAATATAACACATAATTAATTACTTAAACAAGCAAAAATGCTTAATCAAACAATATATATACAAGATTACTCAAATATTATTGAAATATTAAATACATAACAGTCCTCCCTGATTAACTCCAACTCAATATAGAATGTATCTCAGCTATATACACAGTATACAATATAATTCAACTGCATCCACAGCATAGTAAAATTTAAGCTGTACAATTCAGGCTGAAAGATTTAATTACTGTGGAGGCTTTCTTACTCTTGAGGGATAATGCCTTTCCTGACAAGGGAGAGTCAATCTTCTTGGCAAGTGAGACTGGAGGCTGTGAAACAATTTCAGTTCCTGATGCCTCCTCCATATTGGTTGCTGGAGTTGACTGTGAAACTGTAGGAAGTGGTTCTAACAGCTCTGGGCACTTTTCTTCTCCTTTCTCTCTCTGGATCTACTTTGATCCTTTTTTTTATTTCTTTCTCACATTCCTTCTCTCCATCTCCTCCTTCCTTTTTCTTCTAGCTTGTGCATCTTTACCTTTGGAAGCTGTATTTAGTTCACTGAAGTATTTTCTTATTAATTCTTTGATTGCTCTCCTTACAATCTAATCTCTCCTCCCCACAACACCATCTGACAAATCTTCTGTTTTTGTATCTCGATCGACTCCCTTCTTTTTGGCCTTCCATTCATCCAGCTTGGCTTTGGCCTTTGCATCTACTTATAAAAGCAGATTTTTGTCTCTCACTTGAAGTTCATACAATAACCATAATGTACGCAGAGTAGATTCTGGTTCTTTATACTCAAAAGCCGAATGCTTGCAACTTTCCTGAAAGTGAGTTTATGGGTTGTGGAACCAACCACTCTGATTTTTTTAAACTCTTCTGTTTACTGCCTTAAAAAAATCTTGATTGTGTCTTCCCTTCTGAAGAACATGTGTTGGCTGCTTTTGACTCCAAGGCAGAGTACAAAGTAAATGGCAGGATACTTAGTAGTGTGGAGGAGCAGAGGGATCTCGGGGTACATGTCCACAGATCCCTGAAAGTTGCCTCACAGGTGGATAGGGTAGTTAAGAAAGCTTATGGGGTGTTAGCTTTCATAAGTCGAGGGATAGAGTTTAAGAGTCACGATGTAATGATGCAGCTCTATAAAACTCTGGTTAGGCCACACTTGGAGTACTGTGTCCAGTTCTGGTCACCTCACTATAGGAAGGATGTGGAAGCATTGGAAAGGGTGCAGAGGAGATTCACCAGGATGCTGCCTGGTTTAGAAAGTATGCATTATGATCAGAGATCAAGGGAGCTAGGGCTTTACTCTTTGGAGAGAAGGAGGATGAGAGGAGACATGATAGAGGTGTACAAGATAATAAGAGGAATGGATAGAGTGGATAGCCAGCGCCTCTTCCCCAGGGCACCACTGCTCAATACAAGAGGACATGGCTTTAAGGTAAGGGGTGGGAAGTTCAAGGGGGATATTAGAGGAAGGTTTTTTACTCAGAGAGTAGTTGGTGCGTGGAATGCACTGCCTGAGTCAGTGGTGGAGGCAGATACACTAGTGAAGTTTAAGAGACTACTAGACAGGTATATGGAGGAATTTAAGGTGGGGGCTTATATGGGAGGCAGGGTTTGAGGGTCGGCACAACATTGTGGGCCGAAGGGCCTGTACTGTGCTGTACCATTCTATGTTCTATGTTCTATGTTCTATGTTTAAAACTCGACTGTCTCTCCACATGCTAGGATGCCATTTCATTCGCCAATGCTCCCGCTGTGTTTTATTTATTTCCAACATCCTTGAAAGGGATGTGAAACCAGTTCAAAGACGGGGCAAGTGAAGTTATCTCCTCTGGTTCAAGAGCCTGATGTTTGAGGGGAAATACCGTTCCTAAACCTTGTGATGCGGGACCTGAGGCTCCTGTCTCTCCTTCCTGATGGCAGCAGTGAGAAGAGAGCAAGAATGGTGGGGTCCTTGATGATAGATGTTGCTTTCTTGTGACACCACACCTTGTAGAGTGCTCAGTGTTGGGGAGGGCTTTACTCATGATGGACTGGGCTGTATTCACTACTTTTTGTAGACATTTTCATTCAAGGGCCTTGGTGTTTCCATTCCAGGCTGCGATGCAACCGATCAATATACTCTCCACCGCACATCTATAGAAGTTTGTCAAAGTTTTAGATGACATGCCAAATCTTCACAAACCTAAGGAAGTAGAGGTGCTGCAGTGCCTCCTTTGAAATGGCAGTTATGTGGTGGACCCAATACAAATCCCCTCAAATGATAACGACGAGGAATTTAAAGTTATGACCCTCTCCACATTGCTCCCCTGATGAGGACTGTCTTGTGGACCTCCAGTTTCCTCCCCCTGTAGTCAATAATCAGCTCTTTGGTTTTGCTGACATTGGGTGAGAGGTTGTTGTTGTGACACCATTCAGACAGATTTTCAATCTCCTTCCTATACGCTGATTCATCAGCACCTTTGATTCGGCCAACAACGGTGGTGTCATCAGTAATTTATTCCCACATGCTGATCAATTCTCTGTTCATCTACCTTAGAAGTCCTTGTATTAAAATAGATGCAATTTGGTCTTCCAGTCCTCCATAAGCCTTGTCACATCCATGTCTGCTCAGCCTACTGGACGTATCGTTAATCTGTCTCCCAAATCATGTTAGAGAGATTCACCCCTTTGTTTACCCATATCATTGATAGAGATTTATACCATAGCCACTGGTCAGTTGCCTTCTCCCTTCAGAACATCCTGCAGCAACTCTAAGATATTTAAGAGTCACGTTCACAGGTTTAGAAACATGTCTGCTCCCTTTGCAATAGTGTTTCCTGTCACTATAGGTCTCCTAGACTTTTTGCTTTGTAGCAGGCCCAACCACGGTACCACAAAACTGACTCTTGATGCTTTCCCCTGAGAGACCAAACCACCCACCCCACCGTCAAAAAAAAACTGTACTTCTGTTTGAAATCGGGTCAGCCACAGGATGTCCTGCACAATTAGCCTATGCCTCCTATTTATCATGGCGATTAAATGTCATTAAACGAGATGTGACATTACTTTTATATCTTTCAGCAATCACCTTTAAATCTGCATCTTCTGGTTCTCTACCCTCCCATCACTGGGAGTCAACCTTACCCCTAAGATTAACTGAATAATTGACTTTTGATTTATCCAGGACAGACTCTCTGTACATATTTACAAGCTAACACAAACATTGGGCCAGATTTTCTGGTTGGCACTAAAATGACTGAATTTCATAGAAACACACCCACGTGAAGATTAAGCAGGCTTTAAAGCCTGGATTTCCCCTTTTTATAACATGCAATTAGTTGATTTTTGCTTTAAAGAATTTGAGACAAAGTAATATCATTCTGAACTTTCTGTGTTTAACTCTTGTGTAGACAATGTTTCAATCAGTTCTGCTAATGATTCTTTCCCTATCTCTACAACAACAGCTTGTGGACTTTTGTCTTTTGAAGCCAATGAAACAAAATGATCATGATTGTCCATCAGCAGCTATGACTGATGTATCCAGTTCATAAGGTATCTAGCTTGCAATGCAACCCAGCTGGAGAAAAGTAAATTAGCAACAGCTCGGTGCTGGAACTATGTCACTGAGGCATCGAAAACACGGCACAGCAGACAAGTTGGTCATGATATACTGAGCAGGAATTAAGGGAGTTGACAAGGGCGACAAGTTTAGTTTTGTTTCCTCCAATATTTCACATGTCAGCATTTATACTCCAACCTCAACCCAAAGCCTTTAGCCCCAGTTTCAGTTCAGCCAGGAACTCTAGAGTGGGCTGAGCAGGATTGGTTGCAAACTCTACAACAGCTCCAAATACAGCAACCCACAATTACAAAGCAATTGTAAGCTGGTGGGCTAGCAGTGCTTGTAATAATGTTACAGAGAGACAGTTCCAGAGTAGAGGAGGAATTTCAGTTCCACAAATGCTATTTTTGAATCTAAGAGAAATCTTGTAAACCACAGAAGAATTATCAAATTGAAACTTCTCCCATGAGTTCAGAGCACATCAATAAATTGATGTTGACTCCCTAAGTAGATGCTAACCACTGCAGACCTATTTAGTACCAAATATGAATTTTATCATTACAGAAACCCACTGAAATAAAATTTATGAAATCGAGAACAAAGGATCATCAATGTGATTGCCAATAACTACAAATTAAACAATTCACTGAGTTATTTGGCATTCTTACTTACTAGTACAGCTCATTTATTTTAAAGAACTTTGTACATTACCAAATGGTTCACTTAATGAAAAAGAACAACATTCACTCATTATTTTCTACACACAATATATCATCAAATAAAATTGACAGCTGCAGTAATTTCAAATTGTCTTGAGTCTGTGGGGAATCAATGAGAGTTCTACTGAAACAGCACTTGTTCATTTGATGTGATAATTGACGTATAAAGAACAGAAAAGCAGTTGATCTATCAAATCTAATTCTTTCACAAAGTCAGTACAATATTCTCTATAATAGATTTCTGTTAGTTACTTTGTCTGAAATTTTCTACATAAATATTCTCTGAGGTTAAATTCACAATTAACTGACTTAAATAAAATATTCAATCTTTATTCTATATTACCTAGCTGTTTGTGCAGACGATAGTCTTAAACACAAATAACAATTATAAATGATTTTTGGCTGCATTAATTCTGTAATTTGAATCGATTTTTCGTAATTTTGGCATTTGTTCCACATACGTACGTCTGTATGAGAACAATGTATGAGAAAAGAGGGCGATTTTTGTCAGGTCAGCACATGCAGGTACCTCCCAATCTCCCCGCCCCCCCCCCCCCCACCGCTAACAGGAGTCACCTGCCACTCATTTCCAGCTCATCGCCTGCAACCTATTTAAACCCAGCTCTTACACACTCCTGCTGCTCTGCTTTTGGACATTCTACACTTCCTGAAATACTTCAATACTTCTTTGGGGAAAATTGTCATGTTTCTGAAATTCAGGATTTTGGGGCACTGTAAATTCATCAGTGCACAACCCTTTCATCTTTACGACTGTAAAGTATGACATTTCATTTAAGCTAGAAAACCTAGAGATAGTATTATGATTAAAATGATACAGCAAGATGGTGCAAAGTAGTGGTACTATGTAGAGGTGGTATGACAGGAAGATATCACAAGTGCCCTGCTAATGCCCCAGATTTGTGCAAAATTTGTACTCCATGTATCAGGCACAAGGTGAAAGCTGTAAAGCAGCCTTGGATGAGAAAACTTGGAGTAGGTGGAGGAGAAGGTGGCAGCGCGACGCAGCACGTGCGGCCACTCCGGTGAATGATATCTGTTATGTGTCAAGTAGGGTACCGTGCACAATTCTGATTTGATGGAGACAGACATGAGAGTACGGAGGAACATCTGGTGAAACTTCTGAAATGCCTGCTTCGCTGCCGCTGCTACTGTGTGGTCTGGAATCTCCGGAGGAGAAGGTCCCGAATCCTCGGCTTTGCTTGTTTCAGCGGCCGGGGCGAGATCGGAGGCGCTCGGCAGAGGATGGCGCTCAGGAGGCTGTATCGGAGGGGCTGGTCAGAGGCTCGAAGTTTTTGGATGGATGGACTCAGTGTCGGCTGTGGTTCGGTGCTTCCAATGCATCGGTGGTTGTCGGTGCCTGGAGGTTTATGGCAGGGAGTTTCTTCCTTTTGCCGCCTGCTATCGGGGACTATCAGGAATCGATCGGGACTTTGAGACTTTTTTTTACCGTGCCCATGGTCTGCTCTTTATCAAATTATGGTATTGCTTTGCACTGCTGTAACTATATGTTATAATTATGTGGTTCTGTCAGTGTTAGTTTTTGGCTTATCCTGTTTTTCTGTGATATTATTCTGGAGGAACGTTGTATCATTTCTTAATGCATACATTTCTAAATGACAATAAACGAGGACTGAGTGTCCTCATAATCTAAAAACAAGCCTCATGCCTGCATACTCTCTGCTTTATAAATAATGGATCTCACAAAGTTAATTTTAGTTGCAGTTTGCCACGTAGGAATTGGGAGAAGGCCTCAGAGGTGTTGTGGAGGAGGGAAGGGAAAGAGGGAGAGACAGAGAGACATGATTACAGGGGGAGAGTGTGGGTTTAGAGACAAATGACAGTTGAAATCAAAGATACATTTGCATGATTTTGAAAGAGGAGAGCCAAATGAATTCGCCATCTACAGTCCAGAAAATGTCAGGCCTCCTTTACAAAATGCTGAATTGGCCCCAACTCTCCAGCTAAGGTCAACTTCACTGTACATTGCCTAAGCTGTTTGCCGACCTAATCCCAGCAGTAAAATTTACACTATTGATGGCAATGTGATGCACTGAACACTTTTTAATGTCATTGTATTTGACTCATGTTTTTATGTGTCTATCAGAATAATGTCCTTCCAAGTACCTGCAGCAAGAGCATGAAATGCACCAAGTATTTTGTACAATGGAAGCTGCGCAACATGGTAGAATTTCTAGCTCAACTTGCCTGAAAACTCTGTTAATATTCTGAGATTTTTTAAATCTTTAATTGTCTGTGTTTGGAAATGTTTGAAAATGCTTAAAGTGTTATAATTGTTTAAAAGTCTTGAGCTTTGTGTGTGTTCTTTTGCTTTGAAAAGCTTTTTATCACATATATAAACATCTCAGTAACCTGCTGCATTTTTGAGTTTAACCATTCCAATCACCTTTACTTCTTGCTTCACCCATTCCTTTGTGATGGTAATGGGTTCCCTGTCCTCAAAGCCCAAACTCAAGATTTGAAGTCCTATCCAATATAGATTTCTAAGGGCAGCCTCACTATGAGAAGGTTGTACTGTATCAACTGACTCTTCAAGGACTAGTTCACTTCCCTGTCTAATCACCGTGGTGAGGTCTAGCTGCCCATACTCACTGCTTGAGTGGTGGTCCCCTCCCCCTACTAAGTAGGAAGTATCCATGTAGTTTAAACACAGTTTATTTTATATTTAACGGTACATGTAGATACAACTAGATCTTAATGCACAGTTAATACTCAGAAGATTTCTGATTTATAAAAGGTTTATGAATTATAAAAGACTTACACACTACAAAGATTTCCAAGCACAAGTGCAATTCTTATGAACTAAAAGAACTTCTCATGAGATGCAGATGAAAAATTTGTGCATCACAGAAACCAGAGGCTGAGGAATGAATTCTAGTTCTTCTTGTCACACCATCTTTCTGTCATTCTCCTTTTCATTCCTAAAAATCCTCAATGAGTTCTACTTTTTATTTTCTACTACATTACATCATCTGCATGTGATGTTTTTTAGATACCTTTGCTGTGACAAAGTGATTCACACAGATGGTCTCAAAGCTTCTGGGGACCCAGATCCCCAAAACCCACTACTAATGTTGTGAATGTCACCTCTCTGAGTACATGAATAAGTCAAGATGTAATCATGTTTGACATGCTATGTGGCATGACTCCATTGTCTTGTGTTTGGCTAAAGCAGACACAAAGTCTCTTGGTCACATCACTTCGCAAACCACATCTCTTAGCAGCCAGCTCCCTGGTGAGGATTAGCTGTGCTTTTAACTCCAAATTGCGAGATGAAGTCTGGTTTTTGTTTACAACAAAAAAAAGAAAGAATATTTGTTAGGAGTTTAACTTTGTCACCAACAACTCTGATCCTTTGGTAAGGTCATGCTGGTATGCCAGAAAGTTGAGGTTAGCAATATGTCTCTTGGGCCCTAGAAAGTAAACATCCATCACAACACTATACCAAAGATGTATAGTGAGTTTTGTCACAGTGACTCAATACAGAGCCTCACATCAGCAAACTTCACAATGCTTTACTAAGTTCCACAATGAGCCAGCAGTGCTGTCATTGCCACATAATTGTTCACTACCTTTCCTGGGAAAATCCTATATATTACTAGGAAAATTCAGTATAAATATATGAAGAGTGGTATGTTTAGTTTTTTTTAACTGTGTTGACCAAAGAGGAGAGGAAAGAATGGAAAGGCTATTGTGAAATAGAAGTGGCAGTTGGTTAATGAGGTGGGGGTGTAAGAGGGTGTGGGTTTTGAGTGCAAAATAAAAAGGATAAGAAGCTCCCAATGTGGCCTGCTTTACACTGATCAGACCCGATGTAGATGGTGGGGGAGGGGGTTGCTTTCTGTGCACCTTCACTCCATCCGCAAAAAGCAGAATTTCCCGGTGGCCAAACATTTTAATTTCCAATCCCCATTCCCATTCTAACATGTCAGTCTTTGGACACCTCTGCTGCCATGATGAGTCCACTCTCATTCTGGAGAGCAGCACCTTATATTCTGCCTGGGTAGCCTCCAACCTGATGGCGTGAATATTGATTTCTCCAATTTGCAGTAATTCTCCTCATTCCCCTTCCTTTTGTCTACTCTCCTCTCCTATCAGATTCCTTCTTCTCCAACCCTTTACCTTTTCCACCTATCATCTCCTAGCTTCTTATTTCACCACCTCCCCCACCCGTATGGCTTCACAGATCACCTTCTTGCTTATATTCCTCCTCTTTCTCTCATCTTCTTGTTCTGGCTGCTTTTGGCTTCATTTCCAGTCCTGATGAATGGTCTCAGCCCAAAACATCAACAGTTCATTTGTTTCCATAGATACTACCTGACCTGCTGAGTTCCTCTAGCACCTTATGTGTGTTGCTCTGGATTTCCAGCATCTACGGGATCTTTTGTGCTAAGGATGAGTAGCTGTATGTAAAATTTCAGGCAAGGACAATTTTTCTCTGTATTTTGATTGTGATCCCACGTCAATATAGTCCACTTTATATTTGCAATGTCATTGCCAAAGAAGAAGTTTTAAAGAAGCGTTCAGGTAGACACACGCCAGTTTTGTGCAGGCAGACTTGCCATCTATATTTTATCATGCGCAAAGTCCAAATCAGCATTCTTGATAGAACAAGTCGTCGTGGCTATCCCTCGAGGTCAAGGATGATGGTCTTCGTTCCATTGATCTATTTATGGGCTCTCAAATGGCTTATGAGTCCAATCTTGGTGTTGAAGGTTCTTCCACATTCAGGACAGGTAGTTCCAGAAATCAAATCGACTACATAACAATCAATAACAGATTCAAAAACTCAATAACTCAATCTAAAAGCTACCCTGGAGCAGACTGTGGAAGCGACCACATACCAGTCATTTGCAAAATGAAAATAAAGGTGAGAAAATTAAAGAAACCAAAAAGATCAGAACCACTGGATTATCAACAAGTACAAAACCCTCATCTGAAAACAGAATACACAATCAAGGTGAAAAACTGTTTTCAATTGCTGCAGGATGAAGGAAGCAAATCTTCCTGGGACATACTGAAGGAATCGATGTTTGTAGCTGCAAAAGAAACCATCCCATGAAAAGAACAGAAAAGTAAGAAGAAATGGATAACTGAAGATATAATACAATTGATGCAACAAAAACAGACCATCAAACCAAGAGACAGCAAAGAATACAAACAACTTGATAAGACAATAAAAAGAAAATGTAGAGAAGCTAAAGACAGATGGCTAAAAGAGAAATGCTCAGAGATAGAAATGCTACAAACCCATAACCCTGGAAATAAGTTGATCCACAGTAAGATTAAAGAACTAACGGGGAAATTACCCTGCTCAGCAAGTGGATGCATCAAGGCAAAAGATGGCAGCTTAATTATGAACAAAGAGGAAATCCTAAACAGGTGGACAGAATATATAAAAGAACTTTTTGAAGACCAAAGAGGAGAAAAACTGAACAAAAAGAAGAATCTTGAAGGACCTAGCATTCTAAAATCAGAAATTAGAGCAGCCATAAATAAAACAAAACATAACAGAGCAACTAGTCCAGACAACATCGCTGTTGAAATGATACTGGCCTTAGAAGATTTTGGAACAGAGAAAATAACAGAAATAGCAAATGAAATCTATGATCATGGAGAGATACTTGATGATTTAAGTAAATCAGTATCATCACACTTCCAAAGAAAGAGGGAGTAACAGAATGTGAGTTACATCATACAATAAGCCTGATGAGCCACGTGGCAAAAATTATTCTCAGAGTAATCATGATGAGAGCAAGACGCTGTATAAAACCAGAAATCAGTAAAGAACAATGCAGCTTTGTGGAAAACACTGGAACCAGAAATGCAATTTTCATGCTACGGATGATTTGTGAATGAGCCATCCAGGTACAGTGTTTTTTTGCCAGACTTAACCTGTATAGTGAAAATATCTTGAGAAGTATCAAAGACATCAAATGATTCACAATTGGAGGCCATAATATAAATAACATCAGATATACTGATGACGTTGTACCAATAGCTGACTCAGAAACAAAACTTCAAGAACTACTCACTATAGTGGCAGCAGAAAGTAATCGCAGAGGCCTCTCAATCAACACCAAGAAGACAGAAAGCATGGTCATCTCCAGAAAGACAAACATCCCACAATGTGTGATCAAGATCGGAAATACAAACATCAAACAAGTCAACAAATTCAGATATCTTGGCAGCCTAATAATAAGTAATGGCAGGTGCGACACAAATATCAAATACAAAATAGCCATGGTGAAAGAAGCTTTCCAAAAAATGAAGACCATATTAACAGACAGAAAGATGAGCATGTACACTAAAAACAGAATACTGCAGTGGTACATTTATTCTATCCTGACTTATGGAAGTGAATGCTGGACCATTTCCCCAGCAATGGAAAAGAGACGAGAAGCAGCTGAATTATGGTTCTACAGGAGAATGTTAAAAATATCATGGACCACACACACATCAAATGAAGAAGTTCTCAGAAGAGCCCAAGCAGTTTGATCACTCATACCAACAATAAAAGAAAGACAACTCAGATTCCTAGGACACATCATGCGGAAAGATGAACTACAAAGTAGAAAATCTCATACTCTCTGGAAAGATTGAGGGGAGCAAACCTAGAGGAAGACCTCAGCTTATGTACATCAAAAGCATAGCCAGGTGGCTATACATCGAGGAACTGGAAGTCATCCAAAAAACGAAGGATAGATCTATATGGAAAACCATGGTCACCAAAGTCCTCATCCGATATGGTACCTAGTCAGACAGACAGTTCCAGATGGCAGATTAGGCTTTGGTTGTTGCTGCCTCTCCTCCCATTTTCTTCTCTCTTCTTCTAATTCTGCACATCTGTTGGCTTCAAAAGTTGCTGTTCCTTCTCGGATGATGGCTTGCCAGAGTTTCCTGTCCTTGGCATTGGTTTCCCAATTGTTGATGTCAATGTTACATTTCTTCATGTTGGCTTTTAAGATGTCTCTGTAGTCTGCCTCTTTTATATTTGCCTTCTTTAAGCTGGGAGTAGAAGATTTTTTTTGGCAGATGTTTGTCTTTCATCCGAACAACATGACTGCTCCATCTTAGTTGGTTCTTGATGATGCAGGCTTCAATGCTTGTTGTTTTTGCTTCATTTAGCACACTGACATTTGTTCTTCTATCTTCCCAGCTGATATTTAAGATGTTTCAAAGACAGCATTGATGGAACTTTTCAAGTGCCTTCAGATGTCATCGGTATGTTGTCCAGGTTTCTGATGCATACAGGACCGTTGGGATTACCACTGCTTTGTACACTAACATTTTGGTGTCTGTTTGGATGTCACGATCATGAAAGACTCTTGTTTGGAGACATCCAAAAGCTGTTCCAGCGCATTTAAGACGATGTTGAATCTCGTCATTAAGGTTGACATTGGAGGAGAGGTGACTTCCAAGATACGGAAAGTGGTCCATGTTTTCCAGCATTGTTTCGCCAAATTGAATTGATGGTTCTATCCGATTTGTCTCAGTTGGTGACAGTTGGTAGATGATCTGCATTCCTGATACCATTTCCTTTTGGTAGCTGATTTTTGGTCATTTTGTAAGGTGATGAAACCTTTTCTCTTTTTGTCGATGAGTTGTTGGAGTACTTTGTCATTATCATCGAACCAATCCTGATGTTTTTTTGTCTTGAACCCAGCTATTTCTTTGCAGGAGGTGATGATAGCGTTCTTCAGTTGATTCCAGTGTTCTTCTACAGATGGTGGGATTTGTTGAGGCAGTTGTTCTTGAAGATTTTGTTGGAACTTCTTTACATGGTTGATGTCTTGAAGGATGTCGACATTGAATTTCTTAATAGTGTTCTGATTTTGGTGCTTCCTTTTGGGCCAAATCTTCATTCTCATGGTGGACGAGATGAGTCGATGGTCTGTCCAGCGCTCGTCGGCACCAGTAACAGCCCTTGTTATCAGTACATCTTGTTGGTCCCGAGATCATATGATGATGTAGTCGATGAGGTGCCAGTGTTTGGAGTGTGGTTGCTGCCAGGAGACTTTGTGCCTGTTTTTCTGGCAAAGTAGGGTGTTTGTAATCACCAGGTTGTGTTCAGCACATTTGGTGAGGAGGAGTGTTCCATTGGCATTGACCTTGCCAACTCCTTCCTTGCTTATTATTCCAGTCCACAGCCTATGATCTTTTCTGACTCTGGCACTGAAGTCTCCCAAGAGAATGATCCTGTCGTTATTGGGAACAGAAGAAAGGACGTTGTCAAGTTGGGTGTAGAAGTTCATCTTTACTTCATCTTCAGCATCCAGAGTTGGAGCATAGGCGCTGATGATGGTGGCGTGTTGGTTCTTGGCAAGCTGGATTTGCAGAGTCATGAGATGTTCGTTGATTCTCAGTGGTTACTCTGTCAGTTTCTGAAGTAAGCTGTTTCGGATGGCAAAACCTATTCCATGGATCCTCGGTTTTTCAGGATCAAGTCGTTTCCAGAAAGAAGCGTATTGACCTTGCTCTTCCTTTAGTTGCCCTTCTCCAGCTCTGCGGGTCTCACTCAGAGAAACAATGTCAAAGTTGAATTTTTGAAGTTCCCGGGCAACAAAGGCAGTTCTCCTCTCTGGTCGGTCTGAGTTTGGGTTATCCATCAGAGTTCGTATATTCCAGGTTCCAAATTTCATAGTTTCACTTCTCGATGTTTTTCGACCACATGATGGTGATCCCTCTGGACGCAACTTTCCAGACAGGATGGGGTGAAGCAGACTATTTTTAGGGGACCTTTTCTAGCCCCTTCCCAGTTCAGGGTGAGCAGAGTGGATCTTAAATGGGACTGCTCAGACGTGAATACTGCTACTGGACAACTTTCCTGCTTCTGTCCAAAAGTTGAGTGACTGAATCGAGTATTCACCACTTTCGTGCTGGTTCTTGACTAGGAGCTTCCAGCCATCACATTGCCTGCTTCCGTCGCCCTCCCCCGATCGCTGAAAGACTTGAAGAAGTGGCCCACAGAGCGAAGACGCCTTTGCGTGTATTTGTTTAATGCGTACTTGATGTAGCACTCCAATACTTAACAAATCAACCAAATGATTCCAATGGCATGGAAACCACAACGATTGGAGCTGATGGATTTCTTCTCCGTGGATTGTCACCTTGTCGTGGTGGAGAAGCTTGTGTGGTCCTGAGATCCCGAGAGTGATGCCGTCTGGAGCTATGCTCCTGGGAGGGTCACCTAAGGCGGTAAGGTCGAGGGTGAGGTCCCTGACAAAGAACAATCCAACCAAGACCTCAACGGTACAGGTGGACGAAGTTACTTCGAACTCAATGGCTATGAAGGTGGATGAAGATAGAACAAGTACTACTTGTGCAAATGAACTTGGTCGTTTTCTCCAAAAGTGCCAACCTAGTGGAGGAAGTCTGGCAATCCTTGCATCAACCCTGAAGAGGAGTTGAGATTGTTGAGAAAGGACTAGGCTGCAGGGTGAGGTGGAAAACATCAAGAATTAGGAATGTCAGGGATTTGAGCAGAAGGAGAGTCATAGACAAAGACTAATATCAAGAAAAAGAGGCAGAAGTGAGAAGGAAAAAACTGAATAGGGACGGAGGAAGCATCAAGAGAAAGACGGGAAAGGGGAAGGAGGCAGGATTTGGAAAACGGCCAGCAATGAAGAAGAGGGTAATGTGAAGTAAAGGCACATTAAGGGGTTGGGAAAGTGAGATTAGATATTACGCAAGATATCATCAGAACTTATGATTAGACCAGGAGTTAGGGAGGGTCAACCATGCAGTTTTAAACACTACACAATACTAATATCTAGTTAAGAGTTAAAACTTTGGAGGTAACAGCAGTAAAAGTGCCTAAACTGGAGAGAACCTACCTGCCAGATGTATGGCATCTTAATACCCTGGCAACAGACCAGGCAAGCCTATGTTTCTAACTCCAAAGCAGTCATAATTTGGAGAAGAAAGTGATGGTAGTTAAAGGCCAATCAGTGTCTCCAGCTATTCATGGGCCTTAAACATGCAATTTTTTTATATATAGGTGGTAGCAAGGCATGGCATACTTGTCATTCCATGACACTGCACATGGTGCAGTGGCCTCCTAGAGTATGCATATCAAATGCCTGGAGAATTCCGCACAGTTTTGCAGAAGTGTGTAATGTGCACCAATCAATGAGTACTTGGAAATACGATTAAATTTCTGCACATGGCACAATGCATGAAGGAATTTCTGGTCTTTCCCTTGCACCTCTCTTTGAAGAACTTAGATCATGCTTTCCAAATCTTTTCTACCTGAACTACGCAATATTGTTCCCCGGTGAAAGGGTGCAGTAAATTGGTGATGTATGGGAGGATAGTGAATGTTTTGTGCATTATTTGCTACAAAGACTTGTGCACAACAGATCGGACCTCACACAACAGAACACCCACAAAGTCTTTTCCTTTGCTGGCTTCTCCACTCCAGAGCTAATGGAGAAATTCATGGAAATGATGGCAAGGGCAACAATGAAGAGAGGCTGGGAAAGGATTGCTTGAACTTGAAGGAATTCTTCAGCATCCTGCATTCCCTCTGCCTTCCCTGCCCTACATTGCAGACATATACTGAGGGCATATACAGTATATTCCCACTATCCTTCAAGACCTTGCCAATTTCTTGCAGGAAATAAAACAGAATTGTTAAGATGCTGCACCTGGCTTATTTGCTAACTTTCAGATGTGCCACTTGCTCTGTACTTCACTCATACTGGTGCAAATATGTGCTACATAATCGGGAAGATAGTTATCAAAGAGTCTTAGAAATTAAAATACGTCAGTAATTCACAAATAAGCAGTTTCCTTTTAGTCTGTATTTGTTTTTAATTTGAAATATTCACTTTCCAAGCTATGCAGGCTGCATTATTTTGAGGTAAAAAATTCAGATGTGTCCAATCAAGAACTTCAGACTTGTGCCAAAACCTCTGTTTCTTTTCCATAGATACTCCTTGGGAAAACATGCAATAGCGTCATTGGCAGCTGTCTGCTTCTAAGTATTTGTTAAATATTATTGCTTGTGGTTTGGTGAGTAATATATTACAGTAACTATTGTTCGAACTGTTTCTGTATTTACTGGTATTCATGCACTGTTAATATCATGGGTGTAGCTTTTTCATCACTGGGTCCTTGTTACTTAATCTCCAGAGTCATTAACTAATTATTTCTCTGCTGGGATGTTATTATGCTAACATGAGCTGAGTGGAGTTGGCACTCCATCAAAAACAATGACAAAATAAACAGATTATCTGCATTTATTGTTGCTGAGGGATAGACATTTGCCAGAATGATCAGAGGCACCATTTTGCTCTATCGCATTGTAGGCTTTTACAGTTTCCTTGAGAGTGCAGGGTTAATGTCTTAACTTAAAGAATTACAAAGCCACTCTTATAGAGAGTCATGGAGCACTACAGTACAGAAGCAGGCTCCTTGGCCCATCTAGTCACTGCCACACTATTAGTCTACCTAGTCCCATCGACCTGCACCTGCACCATAGTCCTCCACACTCCTCCCATTCATGTACTTAACCAAACTTCTCTTAAGTGTTGAAATCAAACCTGCATCCCCCACTTCTACTGGCAGCTCGTTCCACAGTGGCACCACCTTCTGAATGTAGAAGGTCCCACTCAGGTTCCCCTTAAATATTTCACTTTTCACAGTGAGAGCATCCTGACTGGCTGCATCACTGCCTGGTATGGGAACTCCCTTAATCACAGTACTCTGCAGAGAGTGGTGCAGACAGCCAGTGCATCTGTAGTTGTGAACTTCCCATGATTCAGGACATTTACAAGGACAGGTGTGTACAAGGGGCCTGTAGGATCACTGGGGACGCAAACCATCCCAACCACAATCTATTCCAGTTGCTACCATCCGGGAAGAGGTACCACAGCATAAAACCCAGGACCAACAGGCTCTAGGACAGTTTCTTCCACCAGGCCATCAGACTGATGAACTCATGCTGATTTGAGTGTACTCTATATTACATTGACTGTTCTATTTATTATAAATTACTATGACTGTACATTGCACATTTAGAAGGAGATGTAACGTAAAGATTTTTACCCTTCATCTATGTGAAGGATGTGAAACAATAAAGTCAATTCAATTCAACATCATTCTAGTCTTCCCTCAACATCTGCGGAAAAAGCCTGCTTCAATTAACCCTATATATACCCCACATAATTTTGTATACCTCTATCAAATCTCCCCTTATTCCCTTACATTTCAGGGAATAAAGTCCAAACTAATTCAACATTTCCCTATAACTGAGGCCTTCAAGTCCCAGCAACATCCTTGCAAGGTTTCTCAGCACCCTTCCAATCTGATTGATATAATTCCTGTAGGCAGGTGACTCCAAATTAGGCCTCACCAAGGTCTTACATAACTTCAACATAACATTCTGACTCCTGCGCTCAATATTTTGATTTATGAAGGCCAATGTGCCAAAAGATCTCTTTATGACTGTAACACCACTATCAAACAACTATGGCTCTGCGTTCCCAGATCCCTCTGTTCTACTGTATTCCTCAGTGCCCTTCTGTTCACTGTGTAAGTCCTGCTCAGTTTCATCCTCCCCTGTTTTGTCCTTCCAAAGTGCAACATCTTGCACATGCCTGCATTAAATTCCATCTGCCATTTTACAGCCCATTTTTCTAGCTGGTCCAGATCCTGCTGCAAGCTCTGATAGTCTTCCTTGCTGTCCACTACACCCCCAATCCTGGCGTCATTCACAAGTTTGCTGATTCAGTTTATCACATGAACATCCAGATAACTGATATAGATGACAAACAGTAGTTGTCCCAACAGTGTTCCCTGTGTTACAACACTAGACATAGGCTTCCAGTCAGAGAGACAACCATCCAACACCACTCTCTGGCTTCTCCCACAAAGCCAATGTCAAACTCAATGTACTGCCTCATCCTGAATGCCAAGTGACCAAATCTTCTGGACCAACCGCTATTTGGAACCTTGTCAAAGACCTTGTTAAAGCTTGTGCAGACAATGTCTACTGCCATTTTTACAAGCAACACACATAAAAGTTCTGACGAAGGGTCTCGGCCTGAAACATCAACTGCACCTCTTCCTAGAGATGCTGCCTGGCCTGCTGCGTTCACCAGCAACTTTTCTGTGTGTTGCTTGAATTTCCAGCATCTGCAGAATTCCTGTTGTTTGCCATTTTTACATCAACTTTCCTGGTAACCTCATCAAAATACTCTATAAAATTGCTTAAAGATAATCTACCATGCACAAAGCCATGTTAACCATCCGTAATCAGGCCTTATCTATCAAAATACTGATACATCTGATCCCTTCGAATGCCTTTCGATAACTTACCCACCACTGATGACAGACTCAACAGGCTATAATTTTGTTTCTTACTTCTGGAGCCTTTTTTAAACAATGGAACAACTCTAACTATTTTCCAGTCCTCTGGCACCTCACCAATGACATAGGATGTTTTAAATACCTCTGCTTGGGAAGTTTCTGTACTAGCCTACTGCAAGGTCTGAGGGGACACCATTTCAGGTCTTGGGAATCATTCACTCTAATTTGCACCAAGACTGCAAATAGCACTTCCTCTGTAATCCATATAGGTTCATGATCTCACAATTGTTTTACCTTAGTTCTATAGACTTGTCATCCATCTCCTGAGTAAAAACACATGCAAAAAAATCCATTTAAGATCTCCCCCATCTCCTTTGGCTCCATACCGTAGGTGACCATGCTGATCTCCAAGAGCGCAAACATGAGGAAATCTGTAGATGCTGGAATTTCAAGCAACACACATGAAAGTTGCTGGTGAACGCAGCAGGCCAGGCAGCATCTCTAGGAAGAGGTACAGTCGACGTTTCAGGCTGAGACCCTTCATCAGGACTAACTGAAAGAAGAGCTAGTAAGAGATTTGAAAGTGGGAGGGGGAGGGGGAGATCAGAAATGATAGGAGAAGACAGGAGGGGGAGGGATGGAGCCAAGAGCTGGACAGTTGATTGGCAAAAGGGATATGAGAGGATCATGGGACAGGAGGCCCTGGGAGCAAGAAAAGGGGGAGGGGGAAAGCCCAGAGGATGGGCAAGGGGTGGGCTTTACCCCCTCCCCCTTTTCTTTCTTGCTGGGCCTCCTGTCCAATGATCCTCTCATATCCCTTTTACCAATCAACTGTCCAGCTCTTGGCTCCATCCATCCCCCTCCTGTCTTCTCCTATCATAGAAACATAGAAACATAGAAAATAGGTGCAGGAGTAGGCCATTCGGCCCTTCGAGCCTGCACCGCCATTCAGTTTGATCATGGCTGATCATCCAACTCAGAACCCTGTACCTGCATTCTCTCCATACCCCCGATCCCTTTAGCCACAAGGGCCATACCTAACTCCCTCTTAAATATAATTCCACAGATTCACCACTCTCTGTGTGAAGTTTTTCCTCATCTCGGTCCTAAAAGGTTTCCCCTTTATCCTTAAACTGTGGCTCCTCGTTCTGGACTTCCCCAATATCGGGAATAATCTTCCTGCATCTAGCCTGTCTAATCCCTTTAGAATTTTATACGTTTCAATAAGAATCCCCGCTCAATCTTCTAAATTCCAGCGAGTATAAACCTAGTCGATCCAGTCTTCCATCATATGAAAGTAATGCCCTCCCAGGAATCAATCAGATCATTTCAGATCTCCCACTCCCCCTCCCACTTTCAAATCTCTTACTAGCTCTTCTTTCAGTTAGTCCTGACGAAGGGTCTCGGCCAGAAACGTCGACTGTACCTCGTCCTAGAGATGCTGCCTGGCCTGCTGCGTACACCAGCAACTTTTATGTGTGTTGCTTGATCTTCAAGAGGATCAATTTTGTCCCTTGCTATCCTTTTGCTCTTAACATATCAGTAGAAGCCCTTGAGATTCTCCTTCACCTTGTCTGCTAGATTAATCTCATGCCTTCTTTTAGCCTTCTGATTTCTGTCAAGTGTTCTCTTGCAATTCTGATACTCCCTATGTAGCTCATTTGTTCCTTGCTGCCTGTACCTGCTACACACCTCCTTTTTCTTAATCCAGGTTCAATTATCTCTTGAAAACCAAGAGTCCCTAAATATGTTAGCCTTGCCTTTTATTCTGACAGGAATATACAAACTCTGCACTCTCAAAATTTTATTTTTGAAGGCTTCCCATTTACTAAACCCACCTTTGCCAAGAAAACAACCCATCCCAATCCAGATCCTTTCTGAGGCCAGCAAAGTTGGCTTTTCTCCAATTTAGAATCTCAACCTGAGGACATGACCTATTCTTCTCCATAATTATCTTGAAATTATGATCGTGAGATCAAAAGTGTTCCCCTACACACACATCTGTCACCTGCCTTGTATCATTCCCTAATAGGAGATCCAGTATTGCCAGCTCTCTAGTTGGGATCTCTATATATTGATTAAGGAAATTTTCCCAAAAAACATTTAACAAGCTCTCTCCCATTAAGCCTTTCTACAGTATGGGAATCCCTGTCAATATGTGGAAAGTTAAAATCATCTGTATCACTCCCTTATTTTACATATACAAGAGAAATTCTGCAGATGCTGGGAATCTAAAGCAACACAAACAAAATTCTGGAGCAAATCAGCAGGTCAGGCAGCATCTATGGAAATGAATAAACAGTTGACATTTTGGGCTGAATTTCTTCCGCAGGACTGGAAAGGAAGGGGAAAGATGCCAGAATAGAAAGGTGGTGGGAATGGAAGGAGGACTAGCTAGAAGGTGAAAGGTGAAGCCAGGTGGGTAGGAAAGATAAAGGGCTGGAGAGGAAGGAATCTGATAGAAGAGGAGAGTGGATCATAGGGGAAAGGGAAGGAGGAGGGGACCCAGGAGAAATGATATGCAGGTGAGAAGAGGTAAGAAGCCACAGTGGGGAATACAAGAAGAGGGGAGGGGAAAGGGGAGGGAAAAATATTTTACTGGAAGGAGAAATCAATATTCGTGCCATCAGGGTGGAGACTAACCAGATAAGGCATTGCTCTTCCACCCTGAGGATGGCCTCATCGTGGCACACGATGAGGCCATGGACTGATATATTGGAACGGATATGAGAATTGGAATTAAGATGTTTGGCCACCAGGAAATTCCACTTTTGGCAGATGGAGCGGAGATGCTCAAGAAACCTGTCCCCCAATTTACTACGGGTCTCATCAATGTAGAGGAGGCTGCATCGAGTGAACTGGACACAATAGACAACCCCATCAGATTTGCAGGTGAAGTTTTGCCTCACCTGGAAGGACTGTTTGTGGCCCCAAATGAAGGTGCTAGAAGTGTAACACATTGGCCACTTGTGGGAGGGAGCTTAGTGGAGAAGGACAAATGGACAAGGAATCACAGAGGGAGCAATCCCTGTGGAAAGCAAAGAGAGGAGGGGAGGTAAAGATATATTTGGTGATAGGAGCCCTTTGGAGATGGCGGAAGCTGTGGAGAATGATGTGTTGGATGCAGAGGTTTGTGGAGAAAGATGTGCTGTCTGCTATCTCTCTACAAATTTACTCCTGTAAATCCCATTAACTATTTGGTGGTCTATAAGGTAATCTCATTAATGTGGTCATCCTTTCTTATTCCTCGATTCCACTCATATAGCCTGAGTAGATGAGCCCTCCAGTTTGCCCTGTCTGAGCACTGCCATAACATTTCCTCAGACTAGTAATGCCACCCCTCCCCATTTAATCGCTCCTGGTTGATCAACAAAGCCCCAGATCATTGGGCAGTCACTCCTGCCCCTCCTGCAACCGAGTCTCACTAATGGGTACAATGTTATAATTTCACATGCTGATCAATGCTCTCGAGTCATTTGCCTTTACCACAATGCTCCCTCCTTTGAAATAGACACAGCTCAGAACAGTATTCCCACCATTCTTAACCTTTCCATTCTTGTCTTTGTATGTAGGTTTAACAATATTTTCCCCACACCACCCCACTATCTGCCCTGGCACTCTGTTTCCCATCCCCCTGCAATTCTAGTTTAAACCCTGCTGCCCACTGCCCCCCAGAGCAGCACAAACAAGCCTTCCCTTAAGGATATTAGTGCCCCTTCAGGTCAGATGCACAATGTTAAATCTGCACAAGTCCCTCTTTCCATGAATTATCTTCTACTTACATTAGAGATTGGAGCACAAGGATACCAAACATGTGCTCTTTCACAGATGAATATGTGGAAGTCACAATCTAGCTCTAAAAATTTTTCTTTGGCCCATGCTCTAAATGACTGAGTGAGAATAAAATTTAGACTGAGTGCTAATTTTTATTAGATGCTCCCCTCATTTGGACTTTATATAAATGGATGGTTATAAGATTAGCAAGTAAGTTTAAGCTTTTTAGGCATATTTGAGAAATGAAGAACAATGTAAGTGGCTGGCATATCGTTTACAGATTCCAATTGACATGAAACCTAGTTCTGCTATGAGTTCAGGGAAAGTTTAGTCCAATTCACCTCCCTGTTTATCTATCACGGTTCTTTTTATTGAAACCTTCTGAAATTATTACTGAACATTTTCCATCACCACAGCGGGGATCTGCTTGTTAACAAGGCTTTCAGGCTGTAAAACCAGCTGAACAAAACACTTTCCTGGCCTAGCCATATGTCTAAAGTGTCAAAAACATATAATATTCTTGAACAATCTTACATTAAAACTGCCAGAACAGTTAAGGACTATCAAAAGCTAATCATTGTTAATGATACTAAAATAATAAAATCAAACATTTCTGAAACATACAGTATAAAGACATTTATGTACAGTTAAAATTATTTAAACATACTCAAACAATTTGAAAGTCTGAATGAACTATCACTTACCTCAGTTGCCTCTTGCTTCTGTTTCTCTCTACTGAAAGCAACAGAGACATTTCCAAGGCAAGTTTCAGCATGGTAAGACATGTTTCTGCAGAGTTTCCCACTGCAAGATGTGTTTCTTGCTGCACCTTTGCGCTCTCTTGTTGGACTGTGATTCCAGCTATGAAGCACAGCCTGGAAAACTCCTCTGAACAGTAAGGGCTGCTTGGAACTTCAGATGGAAGCGCAAAGGCTGTTTTTGGATACATGGGGTCATGTTGGCAAATGCTAGGAGATTTGTCAAGAATTTTCCCGCAAAATCCAGGCCACAGTCCCTACATCTCAGCTGGTACAGATTCACCTTGGCGTTTATCATCAGTGGAACCCAGTTTCTGACAAAATGCCTGCTGCAACTGCAGTAGGTTGCAAGGCTTTGCTGAAGACATGGCAGAGAACAAGGGAAAAGCTGATGAGATCTGTCACTGCAGTTGGGCAATGTAAATATCTGTTCAAGAATCCTCCAGGAATCTTTGTGAAAAAGGAAACAAAAATGAAAATTATATTGCTAACAAATGAATTCAGTCTGAGAGTTGTTATGATGATACAAACATTATGAACTTGTCCTTGTGGGATTTTAGAAGCACAAATATGATAAAAATAAAAATTGTGCATGGGTGGAACATTATTTCCCTCTTGCGACAGTTATAGCCTGATTGCTTCAGTCCTAAAAATAACACACCATAGTCCAGGCAATCTAGACTTTAATAGGTGCACTCAGCTATGGACTCTCTAACACAAATTTCAATAAAGGGCATTGCACTTCACCTCTGACTAACGTGAAGCACCCAGGAGAGTGGCCAAAGAGAAGGAGGGTAGTGGGGAGAACATTTGAGGTTGTAGGCGAAGACAGGCCCAAGTGCTCAGAGTTCTGAGTAAGACTGGTAAACTAGATGAGAATCTGTAGGGAGGGTGTGGAGTTAGGTAAGTGCCTTTGGGGGTGGTAAATAAGTGGCTGGGGACTGAGACAGGAGAGAAGTCAGGAATATTGCCGGGGGGATCATTTTGAGGAGACTTACCCTGTAAAAATTAAACCTCTGTCCTGGGACTCTGGTTGCCTGAATTCAGGCATGCAGGGTTCTAGGTGAGGGAAAGTTTAGATATTTATTGGTCAGTTGATGGAAAGGTGTGTTGGAGGGAGATTGGTTGGTTGGGAAAATTTGCTTATGCCACTTGGACTTGAGGGTAGGTGCTTGAGGAATTCCTGGGCGACGAGAGATTGATATTATGAAGATGAGGACAAAAATATACAGGCCTATATTAATGAGTCCCAGTTCCTTACTAGTTGCCTAAGGAGTGTCTGACGACTAATCATTGTTCAGACAATTTGGATTAGTCCCTCTTGCAATGCTCTGAAAGGAATTTTGCACAGTTAACAAATTAATTTGATATGTTTGACCCAGAAATCAGGTGTGTAAACAGAAAGTGATCAGCTAAATTTTCAGAGCACCTCAAAATAACCCAGGAATGGCCATTATCATGGCACTCCTGTTTAAACATGTTTGTGGTCACAGGGCGTTGAAGTAAACAACACTAGCAATCTCATTTGTTGATCAACTGACTAAATATGACTAAGATCCACTTAGAGGATTCTATCTAGATAATTGCTGCAAAGAAACATATATAAACATGAGAAACTCTGCAGACACTGGAAATCCAAAGCAACAGACACACACAAAGTGCTGGAAAAACTCAGCAGGCCAGGCAACATCTATGGAAATGAATAAACAGTTGACATTTTAGGCTGAGATGCTTCTTTAGGATGGAGGACCTACTGTGTTCCTCCAGAATTTTGTGTGTGTTGCAATTAAACATATTGTTACAATATCTTATTACCATGACCTTTGGTTGTCGGCTAATTCAATATGTCAGAGAAGCTATAAGAGGCGGTTCCATGGATTTTTTTATAATGCTTTCCTGCTGAGGTTTAACAGGATTGAATGGAGAGATGTTGGCATGGAGCTATTTGTTTTGAACTTGAATCCTCCTTGATGGAACCATTGTCTATAATTTAATTAGTAAACCAGTAACTCTCACAAAACAAATGCTCAAGGCTCGAGAGACTCCAGTCAGGACTAGGAGCTTTTGCTTTGTAAAAGCTCAAGAAGTTGGTGCTTATTATACACCAGGGGAACATAGGATCTGATTATAGATGTTAGCTGATGCATATGGCATTTATTTGCTCTCTACTTGCACACAGGAATATTTTCCATAGAATTAATAATTTGCTTTATAAAATATTGGTACTCAGCATGAATGTGCATATTTTCATTCTTCATATTGTTCTCAATTTTTATGGTATTTGCAATAGAATCAGGAACCAAGATCGACAGTAGTGCTTTGACAATCTAAATCAGACACCCAGGGCAGACTTACTCATTCCAGGATTCTTCTATGTGCTCGTGTACTCCTCCCACAGGAGCCAAGTAGTCAAATGTATGTATTAGCTTGATAAAATATGTATTTGACCATATATAATAGTTGTGTCAAATATATGTGAATGTATACCTAAATATGTAGTGGCTGCAGGAAATATATATGTCAATATATTTTTTCTGAGAAGTCAATAAAAATACCACAGAATTTTTTTTTATTCAACTTGAACTGTTGCCAAAGCACTTCTGTGTGGGTAGAAGTTGCACTTTGCACTATCAGATATAATCATGATGAAATCTGGATTGATATTCATCTAAACTAGCAAGTTCCTGTTTAAGAGAATTCTAATAGTCTTTTCATACGTCAAGAATGAAGCCTGAAACATTTATACTAGTCTTTGCATAAGGATGCGGACAAAATGGTGGTCAACTAGTCAAGCGAATGATGTCTTCAGATGATAAACAGAGCTACTTACTGCTAAATGATGTGAGAACTGAAAGAACCCTGTGAAAGAAGACAACTTCCACCTTTAAAATAGTGAAAAATAGATGATGCTTTTTCACATTGCTTCTCATTTCAGTTTTTAAAGTCACAGTTGAAGTCATCAAATATAGAATCTATACCTTCATAAGATGATATTACACATATGGAGGGTGGTATTTTAAAGAAGGATGGAGCTCTACTAATACTTATATGCAATTTTTGTTTACTTTGGTAGGGTAAAAAAAGGAGTAGGTGTGATATGTGCAAGTGGTGCATGGCTGCAGTGAGGTAGGAAACAGTCTTTGCATTATCACTTTTGGATCAAATGCACTCAGACAAAAACAATAACTGTATTTTTCTTATGATGTTAAAGTATTCTAATAATGTGGAATTGCATCCAGTTTTTATTAAAGACCATAAGACCATTTTGATATGTGTCAATTCCAACTCATAAATATGACTGCATGGGAAAATAAAAAGTCACAATTACATCGTCACGCAAGTTGTGACTTAAGCACATCATTGTGACAAATTTTTGTATTCCAGCTGACATGCTCTTTGCCAAACTTGCGGACAAATGGTTGGATGATGCACAAGGTTTTCTAGTGAATTTCACTAGAATCCATTTTCGATATGCACATAAAAATTCATTAAGATAAATCTTGGAGCTTCATATGTTAAAATATATTTTTAGCAAATTCTGGAAGTGTATTCAGTTTTTTGGTTCAAATCACCAGGGATTCTATTTAGCCTGGGCTTTATTTCTGTGCACAATAAAGCATAGTAGAGGATAAATACATCAAAAGATCTTGGAGAATGTAAGAATGCACCTCAAAATGTTGCATATTGTAGATGATTAAGATACACATGGTTTGAAAATCAGTCTTCACTTTCATGTCAAAGTAGCCTTTCCGATATCTTCTGGTTTGGAGATGGCTTTCATTTTGACAACAGCAGATTACCAAGAATAAACTAGCTAGTGGCATGAGTAAACAACTAATCTCACATCCTTCACGAATTATTTTTCTCAAGCACAAAATGCTTTGTTTTCAGCTACTTCAGAAAACATTCTGTGTTCAGAATTGGTTATTAAGACATTTTTTGAAGAACACTCGTGAAATTTTAATAAAACCAAAATAAAATCCTTATGAAACATACAGAACTGCAATGCCATAATTAATTTGATATTTTAGAGTAGATATCGTACTACGTTTCAGTTTGGTTGTTTCCGTCAAAGATAAACACAAAAGCAGCTGAATGATGTCAGTAGTTAATCATGTTTCAACAGGAAATACAAACCCAAGCCCAAAAATGGACAGTATCAAGCCAAGTAAAATGTTTATCAAAGGCTGATAAATAACTTTTTAATACGCCATTTATTTAGAGGGTTATTGCAAGCCACAATGACATTCTACATAGCACAATATTTGAAAAATATACCACAAAGAAGGAAATCATTTTTTTTCAATACATGTAAGTTTGGCATTGGGTTTGACAGGGAAAATGAGAAGAGGAAACTGCAAAGTTCAAAATCCCTACAAATATTTGGCAGAAGAGGTTTGACTTTTGAAGAATGCTTTTCCCTCTCAGTCATGTCAAATGATGTTGAGAAAAATAGAAGTTTTCCACCAGACAAGGTTTAATTTTGTAGATATATCAGGCAGTGGATTTTATCTTTAAAATGTAACTGTAAAGACTTTGCAGGGAGTTTAACTTTTCCCAACCTAGTAGGAAGCACAGGACAAGAACATAGAACATAGAACATAGAATAGTACAGCACATTACAGGCCCTTCGGCCCACAATGTAATGCTGACCCTCAAACCCTGCCTCCCATATAACCCCCCACCTTAAATTCCTCCATATACCTGTCTAGTAGTCTCTTAAACTTCACGAGTGTATCTGCCTCCACCACTGACTCAGGCAGTGCATTCCATGCACCAACCACTCTCTGAGTAAAAATCCTTCCTCTAATATCCCCCTTGAACTTCCCACCCCTCAACTTAAAGCCATGTCCTTTTGTATTGAGCAGTGGTGCCCTGGGGAAGAGGCGCTGGCTATCCACTCTATCTATTCCTCTTATTATCTTGTACACCTCTATCATGTCTCCTCTTATCCTCCTTCTCCCCAAAGAGTAAAGCCCTAGCTCCCTTAATCTCTGATCATAATGCATACTCTCTAAACCAGGCATCATCCTGGTAAATATCCTCTGTACCCTTTCCAATGCTTCCACATCCTTCCTATAGTGAGGCGACTAGAACTGGACACAGTACTCCAAGTCTGGCCTAACCAGAGTTCTACAGAGCTGCATCATTACATCGCGACTCTTAAACTCTGTCCCTCGACTTATGAAAGCTAACACCCCATAAGCTTTTTTAACTACCCTATCTACCCGTGAGGCAACTTTCAGGGATCTGTGGACATGTACCCCGAGATCCCTCTGCTCCTCCACACTACCAAGTACCCTGCCATTTACTTTGTACTCTGCCTTGGAGTTTATCCTTCCAAAGTGTACCACCTCACACTTCTCCGGGTTGAACTCCATCTGCCACTCCTCAGCCCACTTCTGCATCCTATCAATGTCTCTCTGCAATCTTTGACAATCCTCTACACTATCTACAACACCACCAACCTTTGTGTCGTCTGCAAACTTGCCAACCCACCCTTCTACCCCCACATCCAGGTCTTAAATAAAAATCATGAAAAGTAGAGGTCCCAGAACAGATCCTTGTGGGACACCACTAGTCACAATCCTCCAATCTGAATGTACTCCCTCCACCATGACCCTCTGCCTTCTGCAGGCAAGCCAATTCTGAATCCAACTGGCCAAACTTCCCCGGATCCCATGCCTTCCAACTTTCTGAATAAGCCTACAGTGTGAAACCTTGTCAAGTGCCTTACTAAAATCCATATAGATCACATCCACTGCACTACCTTCATCTATATGCCTGGTCACCTTCTCAAAGAACTCTATCAGGCTTGTTAGACACGATCTGCCCTTCACAAAGCCATGCTGACTGTCCCTGATCAGACCATGATTCTCTAAATACCCATAGATCCTATCTCTAAGAATCTTTTCCAACAGCTTTCCCACCACAGATGTAAGGTTCACTGGTCTATAATTACCCGGACTATCGCTCCTACCTTTTTTGAACAAAAGAAAGTAATTTCTAAAATGAAAATTCAAAGTAACTTTATTATCAAAGTACGCATACGTTACTATATACTACGTTGACATTCATTTTCTTGCCCTTGAAAGTATGTCGTAGAATCAGTTCAGAATAATGGTGATTGAAGTTAGCCACACAGTTTCAGGAACCTAATGATTGTAGGGTAATATTCCCCTCATTCACACCTCTTCATCCAAAGGATGATAGATTGAGTTTGAACATACCTGGACAGGTTATGAATCAAAGCTCAAGATGAAGTTACATATCAATCATAAATGCATTGAATCATGGGATTTCATTCTAAATTCACTTTCTTAACTTTGTCTACGAGGTGTTGTCAGGTGCTGAGGTATAATTTCTATGCAATTATACATAAATGCTTATCCGGGGAAGTACTTAAGAGAGATAGAATGCTCAATTATTCCCAAGTCCTAGGAAATTGAAGCCAACTCAAATTCCCTTTAAACCCCTTTGAAATTCCATTAGGAAGATACATCCTCGATGAAATTTCTGAGAATTCACAATCCTCTGAGAGAGGAAAAAGTTTCACATCATCTGTCTTAAATGGATAACCCCTTAGTTTTCAACAGTAATCAACTGGTAAAATAATAGAAGGGTCTGTTAATACTAACATCAAGCAAAATTCCTCATCAACTCTCTCGATTTGGACAGCCAGAACCGTTTCATTCCAAAGTTTATCAAATCCTAACTAGAAATGGAGCAAATTTAATGTAGGTGAGTACTTTAAGACTGGCAATTAGTCTACACAAGTAAGATTACTTTGTTTTTCAATTCCAGCGACAAAGAGACTTATTCTTAGAGTGTATTTATTGTGGTTCAGAGTGGTACGCCACATTGGTTTAATAATGCACCTTACAAAGAGGTGATTGAGCATAGTTTCATAAGGAAGGTCCCTCTCATGACTAAATCCAGTTTTAACATAGCTTTTATGCTAAGGTGTAAGTATAGGAATTGAATTTATTAGGGTCTTACGCTAAGTTCAAGTTCCACTTGATGGTAATTTGATACAGGCTTGATTGTTTCAATGATTATTTCTATATGAAGTCATGCTCTTTGGGAAATTAGCTCAAATATATCCCTGCACAATTCACTAAGTGTTGCTGACATTTTCCCGGACTTGGATGTCTCCTACTAACGTCAGAGGTCACAAACGGTACACTTCCTTGGTCGCAAACTATGATCTTTATTGAACACTCACAGTAAGATTGGCAATACATCTTTCTATTTCGTTGCCTTGGGCTCTTTTCAAAGGATCTCCACTGATCATTTTTCTCAATAAATAAATGAACAAGTATAATGTTTTTTTGTATTATTTATTTAATTGGGTTCTCTTTATCTAGCTTAAGGACTTACATGAAGATCTGATCACATTTTAGGTCATATTTATGCAACAATAGAGAAAATCCTACAGGGTTTACCAACTTCCTGGCACCACTGTACTTCTGCTCCTGTTGGAGACCAACGTATTCATGCATGGTATCTCTCTACTGACGTAAAAGAGAAATCTGCCCACATGCAATGTCTCTCTACTTGTGGAGAACACAATCCCACAGTCCAAGGATGTCCCGGTTGGTGGGCTAATTGGTCATTGTGGGTTGGTTCATGGTTGGGCTGGGGTTGGGTTGGGGGAGTGCTGGGCAGTGTGGCTTGAAGGGCTGGAAGGGCCAATACTGCGCTGCATCTCAATCAATAATAAATACATTTCTCTTCAGTACTGAGGCAGCACAGGCCATCAGAGTTTGGGCTTCAATTATGACATCATCTGAATTAGAATCAGCTTTAATATCACCGACATATGATATGTAAAATTGGTAAAATATGGTATTTAAAATTATGATGGGGATAGATAGAGTTGACGGGGATAGATAGAGTTGACGTGGATAGGCTTTTTCCATTGAGAGTAGGGGAGATTCAAACAAGAGGACATGAGTTGAGAGTTAGGGGCAAAAGTTTAGGGGTAACATGAAGGGGAACTTCTTTACTCAGAGAGTGGTGGCTGTGTGGAACGAGCTTCCAGCAGAGGTGGTTGAGGCAGGTTCGACATTGCCATTTAAAGGAAAATTGGACAGCTATATGGACAGGAAAGGAATGGAGGGTTATGGGCTGAGTGCAGGTCGGTGGGACTAAGTGAGAGTAAGCATTTGGCACGGACTAGAAGGGCCGAGATGGCCTGTTTCCATGTTGTAATTGTGATATAACAGAGAGCTGCTCACAAGCAGCATCCCGTTGTTCCTGTAGAATCACAGGCTGCCTGTGGGTTGTATCCATTGAGGACAAAAGAGTTCACAATAGCATCTTGCTGCTCAATTAAAAACAGCAACCTGCTACATCTTCAACCTCAGTTAATGAAGCAATTGATAGAGGAGGACCTTGGCATCCTTCTTGACATCCTTCTTGACATCAATATTGTCATGCTACTGCAGAGGAGTCTAAATTGTCTATCTTCTTCCAGTTCCTTAGACTCTTGCTCTATCTCCCCCCTCTAAATGCTTCTCTCATCTGTCCTCTTTTCAACGCCTGTCCATCGACTTAACCAACCCCATCCCTAATCCCAACTGACTTCTTCAATTACCTCCAATCCCAATCAGCAATGGTGAGAGATTCTTAAGAAAAAGTCTTTGCATGTATTTGCTAATGGATCTCACATGCACAACGCCTTCAATGTTAGGGTGCTCACCTGTTTGCCCCGTAGCACTCACATCTACTGTGATGAAATGCTTTCAAAGGTTGGTCATTGCCTGGATCAACTCCTGCCTAAGCAAGGACCTGGACCTGCTGCGATTTGCATATCACCAAAATAGGTCTGCAACAGATGCAATCTCACTCACTCTCCACTCGACCTTGGATCACCTGGACAACAGCCATATCTATGTCAGGCTGCAGTTCATTGATTACTGCTCAGTGTTCAACACTATCGTACCCTCAGTAGTAATCAACAAGCTCCAAAACCTGGGCCTCTGTACTTACTACACTGCCAAAGATCACTATATGAGATCATTCTTACTCTATTATGAGTCAACATATAGATGAGGAAGCGATGACCCCCTCCTATTAGACTGTTTGTGGTAACCTATTCTTTATTCTTTCTACTTCTCTTCAAGCATTTATATCTGTGCACTTGTCATGCTACTATGATACTGTAATTTCTTTTGGGATCAATAAAGTATCTATCACTCTATTTGCAAATGGATTTTTGACTTCCTCATCTGGGGATCAAAGTCAGTGTGGATTGTTAAGTAACACCTCCTCACTGACAAACAACACTGGCGCACCTCAAGGATGTGTGCTTAGCCCACATCTCTACTCTCTCTACTCCCACAACTCTGTGGCTAGGCACAGCTTAAATGCCATCTATAAATTTGCTGATGACACAACTATTAGAACACAGAATATAGAAATCTACAGCACATTACAGACCCTTCAGCCCACAATGTTGTGCCGACCATGCAACCTACTCTAAACTGCCTAGAATTTCCCTACTGCACAGCCCTCTATTTTACTGAGCTCCACGTACCTATCTAAGAGTCTCTTAGAAGACCTATTGTATCTGCCTCTACCACCTTCTCTGGCATTGCATTCCATGCACCCACCACTCTCCATGTGGAAAAATGTACCTCTGATATCCCCCCTGCATTTACTTCCAAGCACATTAAAACCACACCCCCTCACATTAGCCATTTCAGCCCTGGGAAAAAGCCTCTGGCTATCCACACAATCAATGCCTCTCAACATCTTATACACCTCTATCAGGTCATCTCTCATCCTCCGTTGCTCAAAGGAGAAAAGGCCAAGTTTACTCAACCTATTCTCAGAAGGCACACTCTCCAATCCAGGCAACATCCTTGTAAATCTCCTCTGCACTCTCTCTATAGTATCCACATCCTTCCTGTAGTGAGGTGACCAGAAATGAACACAGTACTCCAAGTGGGGTCATTCTTTACATTCAAAGTTGATGCTTTCAGTATTGTTCAATTACATACCCACATATTAATCAATAGAACTGTTGTCACTCATGTGATCAGCTGGGGTGGTATCCAATTACAATAATTGCGGGACATCCTCATCCAACCCTGGCCCTCTCTCCAGTAGCAGGAAAATCTTACACTGTTATTCTTCCCCACTGAGCCTTTGCGTTGGCTGCACCAAACATATACTCCTGAAGCTTGGAATGTATCGGTCGGCAGCATACTTCCACGGACATTTTAATGTGCTGGCAGACCAAAGGGAGTCTTTCATCGACTTGTTGATCTACCAGCAGCACTTGATGTCCATCGTCGTGTGTCTCACCCGAGAAACAGCCCATAGTTCAGGGAGTCCTCTGTCACGCCGCTGCACGGGGTGAATCATGACACAGGCCCCTGCAACTTTCTCCACACACTCTTCACAAACCCACAGTCCACAAAGAGGTGAGATACTATCTCTTCTCCACTACAGTCATCCCGCAAGTTGTGGGGATGATGGTCTGGGCACCCGGGAAGGATCTGACTGGGAGGGCTACTCCCACCACTAGCCAGGCAAAGTCTTGGTGCCTGTTGGTGTGTTTGGTGATGAAGTATTCTGCCACATAGTCTGGACAGCCTGTTCGGGGAACCACTCCACTATGTCCACTGAGTCTTTCTCCCGTAGTGTCTTCAGGATGTTCCACAGTGACCACTGTCTAAAGGGGCAGAACAACATTTTACGGTACCAGTGACCTACCTGTAAGGGGTCTGTACATTTTCCCTGTGACTTCTTGGGTTTCCTTCAGGTGTTCCAGTTCCCTCTCACAGTCCAATGACGTACCAGTTAATAGGTTAATTAGTCATTGTAAATTGTCCTATGACTAGGCAAAGGTTAAAATGGGGGCTGCTGTGTGGTGCAGCTCGAAGGGCTGGAAGGGCCTTTTCTGTGCTGTATCTCAATAAATAATGGACTTGTGGCCAAAGGTGTTGGTCCGGTACATAATAAAGTGCATGAGTACCATTAACAAATAAACATTGCCTTCTGTGAACAGCACTGCTTTACTTCAAATATTAAAAGGTTTGTTTAGGCATCAAGGTACAATACTTACTCCTCTTGCTGTTCCACCGCAGCCAGTCTGTCTGCATCAGGATCTGTAGCCAACACAATCCGAGCCCCTTCTTTCTCTGCCAGCTTGATTGCAAGAACCAGCACACATTCTCCCATAGTAGTTAGAATTTTGAGATGGTGACGAGAAGGCATGCAGGAGTGAGATAGATCAGCTGGATCAGTGGTGTTGCTAACAGCAACCTTCACTCAACGTCAGTAATACCAAGGAATTGATTGTGGACTTCAGGAAGGGGACATCAAAAGAACACACACCAGTTCTCATTGAAGGATCAGCAGTGGAAAGCATAGCAGTTTCAAGATCCTGGCTGTTAACACCTCTGAAGATCTATCATATTGATACATTTTTAAAGAAGGCAGGACAGCAACTATATTTCATTTGGAGTTTGAGGAGATTTGGTATGTCACCAAAGACTCTCACAAATTTCTACAGATGTACTGTAGAGAACTAACTGGTTGCATCACCATCTACTATGGAGGGGCCACTACACAGGATCAGAAACAGCTACACACGGTTGCAAACTCAGCCAGATCCTTCTTGAGCACTACCCTCACCAGCATCAAGGACCCCTTCAAAAGTCGATGCCTCAAAAAGACACATCCATTATTAAGGGCTCCCATCACCCAGGACATGATCTATTTTCATTGCCACCATCAAAGTGGAGGTACAGGAGATAAGGACACACAATCAACATCTTAGGAACAGTTTCTTCCCCTCCTCCATCGGATTTCTGAATGGACAATGAACACATGCACATTTTTTTTTGCTCCTATGTTGCACTACATATTTTATTCTTGTATACTGTATCTATTTCTTATTGTAATTTATAGGTTTATTGTTATGTATTGCAATATACTGATGCCGCAAAATAACAAATTTCACAACATCTGCCAGTGATATTAAACCTGATTCTGATTCTAATTTTGGTGGAAGATTTGATTTGATAAATAAGAAACAGGGAGTGGGGAGGATAAAGGAGAAACATACAAACCTGGAATTTTTCAAAAACCTGGAACAAGCACCTAGCTCTCATATCTGGTATCCTCAAGTCCTAACTATTTTGTTTTATTCATTTTTTTTACAGGATGTGGGTATCGCCAGATAAGCCAGCATTTATTGCCCATCCCTAGTTGCCGTTGAGAAGGTGATGATGAGCTGCCTTCCTGAACCACTATAGTCCCTGAAGTGTAGATACATCCGCAGTGCTGTTAGGGAGGGAATTCCATGATTTTGACCCAGTGACACTGAAGGAACAGCAATATATTTCCAAGTCAGGATGGAGAGTGACTTGGAAGGGGATTTCCAAGTGGTGGTGCTCCCAGGTATCTGCTGTTCTCGTCCTTCCAGATGGTAGTGGCCATGGGTCAATAAGGTGCTGCCTTAGGATGAATAAAATGTCTGTAATGAATATAATCATAGTAAGTGCACTAGTTGTGATGCTCCAAGATTTCCTGAATTCCAAAAGGGGTTGTAAAACCACAAGTAGAATCCCTATCCCACTCTCACTCAAGAAAACAGGGAGATATAAAGCAAGAATCTATAGAATCTAACATCTGACATTGGGAATATGTTGGCATTTATTATTAAGGAATTAGCAGCAGGATAATTAGAAAACTGTATATACAATCAAGCATTGTCAACATGGTTTTATAGAAGGAAAATCATATTTGACAAATTTATTAGAGTTCTTTTAAAATGTAACAAGTGGATTGATTAACCTGGAACAAGTAGTTATACTTGGACTTGCAAAATGCATTTGATAAGAAGTCACTTAAAGGGTTATTACACAAGAGCATATGGTTTTGTTGGTAATATATTAGCATAAGGAGAGGATTAGCTAACAAACAGAAAGCAAAGGTCTGGGATAAGTGGATAATTTTTGAGTAAACAGGCTGCAATTAGTGGAATATTCATTATTAATTTATTACTTAGTGTTTACAGTAAAGGATTAGATAATGGGATCAAATGTATTGTAAAACTCAATAATCCAGCATACTCAAAACTCCAAACTGGCAGATTTTCCAGACGAATGGATGTTATTCCATTTACCACTCCATCCAATTAACATTCCATCCTATGCCATTCCAGTTTGCACTGTGTCCTGATGCAGGGTTTTGACCCAATGTCAACAATTCCTTTACTCTCACGGGCACTACACAACCCATTGAGTTCCTCCAGCAGACTGTTTTTTGCTCAAATTCCAGCAACTGCAGTCTCTTGGCACCATAACATTCCATCACCTTTTTAATTTGCTTTTTTTCCCCAGGATGTTACGTAGTAATATTATGAATTGTCTAGCGAATGCACTAAGTTTAAAGAAAGCACGAGGAGACAAACTCAGTGACTTTGAAGGGCGCATGAAAATGGAGCACTGGTGAATATCAAGGAGGTGCTGGAAATGGAAGCAAACGAGCTTCAAGGGAGTACTGGATTCAGCATTCGTGTGCCAGATGATGAACCATCAGGATTTCCAAACAATAAAGGATTATTAGATAGTGGATTATTGGAGTTTTATTTTACTGTGCCCACATTTTCTTCCAGTACAAACAGAGATGAAGAAGAAATTAAAAATGACAAAAGTATGCAGATCATTTAAATAAATATGAACATATGATATTATCCGCTTTGGCATGGCGAGAATAAAAAAAAAACCAGAACATTGCTTAAATGGAAAGACTCTGAGAGAATGCTATTTTATAGTGGGAATTTGGAGCATTTGTACATAAAATATCGAAAGCTAACAAGCATGGGATGCAAGTGATTATGATGACTAATTAAATGCTGAGTCTATTGCAAAGATAATGAAGTATAGAAACAGGGCATTCCACACAGAGTGTTGGTGGGGTGGCACCTAAGAAAACTGACAGGCTTGGTTTCATTATTTACTGAAGAATATTTCCACATTAGAAGCATTTCCAAGAATCTAATAGGTTGATGAAGAGTTGGCGTGTGAGGAACCATTGAACAAACTGGAGCTGCCTCATTGAAGATTGGGAGAATGAGATGTAATCTTATTGTACTATATAAGATGCTGAGGGACTTGATAAGGCAAATACAGAGATGATTGTTTTCCCCATCATGGGTCAATTTAGAACTAGCGAGTTTAGTTTCAAAATAAGAAGTAGCCTGTTTAAGATAGAAATGAGAATTTATCTCTCTCAGAAGTTCAAAGGTTTGAAGTAAGTTTATTCTCAAAGTATGTACAGTGTCTATAAAAAGTATTCACTGCCTTGGAAGTTTTCATGTTTTATTGTGTTACAACATCAAATCACTGTAGATTTAAGGTGGCTTTTTTCACACTGATCAACAGAAAAAGACTCTTTCACGTCAAAGTGAAAACAGATTTCTACAAAGTGATCTAGATCAATTACAAATATAAAACACAAAATAATTGATTGCATAATTACTCAACCCCTTCAAGTCAGTATTTAGTAATTGCACCTTACAGTCTTGAGACTGTGTAGATAGGTCTCTATCAGTTTTGCACATCTGGAAACTGTAATTTTTCCCCATTCTTCTTTAAAAAAACAGCTTGAGCTTTATCACATTGCATGGGGATCATGAGAGAACAACCATTTTCAAGTCCAGCTGCAAATTGTCAATTGGATTGAGGTCTGGATTCTGACTTGGCCACTCCAGGACACTAACTTTGTTGTTATTAAGCCATTCCAGCATAGCTTATCTTTGGGTTCATTGTCTTGCTGGAAAACAAACCTTCTCCCAAGTTGCAGTTCTCTTGCAGACTGCATCAAGTTTTCCTCCAGGATTTTGTTGTATTTTGCTACATTCATTTTATCCTCTACCTTCACAAGCCTACTGCAGTAAAGCATTCCCAGGCATGATGCAGCCACTACCATGCTTCACTGTAGGGATGGTGTGTTTTTGATGATGTGTGGTGTTTGGCTTACACCAAATATAGTGTTCAGTCTCATGGCCAAAAGGCTCAATTTTGGTTTCATCAGACCGTAGGACCTTCTTTCAGCTGACTTCAGAGTCTCCCACATGCCTTCTGGCAAACTCCAGCCAAGATTTCATGTGAGTTTTTTTCAACAGTGTCTTTCTCTTTGCCAACCCCCCAAAAAGCTGCGATTAGTGAAGCTCTCGGGCAACAGTTGTCGTATGCACAGTCTCTCCGATCTCAGCCGCAGAAGCTTGTAGCTCCTCTAGCATTGTCATAGGTCTCTTGGTGGCCTTCCTCATTAGTCTCCTTCAAACACATTCACTCAGTTTTTGAGAATGGCCTGCTCTAGGCAGATTTACATCTGTGCCATATTCTTTCCATTTCTTGATGATAGACTTAACTGTACTCCAAAGGATATTCAGTGACTTGGAAATTTTCTTGAATCCACCTCCTGACTTGTGCTTTTTGCGGAGTTGTTCAGAGCATTCTTTTGCCTTCATGGTGTGGTTTTTGCCAGGATACTAGCTCGCCGGCAGCTGGACCTTCTAGAAATAGATGTATTTTTACTACGATCATTTGAAACACTTTGATTGCACACAGGTGATCTCCATTTAACTAATTATGTGGCTTCTAAAACCAATTGGCTGCACCAGCGATGAGTTGGTGCCTCATATTAAAGAGGAATTTCTCGAGATCTGTTTTCACTTTGACACGGAGGAGTCTTTTTTTGTTGATCAGTGTCAAAAATACCAAATTAAATCCACTGTGATATAATGTTGTAAAGCAATAAAACATGGAAACTTCCAAGGAGGTGTGAATACTTTCTATAGGCTCTGTATATGTCACCATATATTCATCCTGATGTTCATTTTCTTGGAGCCCTCATTTTAACTACAAAGAAACAGAATAGAATTAATGAAAACCACACACTAGACAAACAACCAATGTGCAAAAGATACCAAACTGTGCAATACAAAAAGAAAGCAACAGTATATTTATAATAAGTAAATAAGCAATAAGTATCATGAACTTGAGATGAAGAGTCCTTGAGAGTGAGTCCTTAGGTTGTAGGGACAGTGCAGTGTTGGGCTGAATGAAGTTCAGTGATGTAATCCCTTTGGTTCAAGAGCTTAATATTTGAGGTGTAATAACTATTTCTGAACAATTGAGAAGCTATCATTTAACAATTATCTATCCCACAGAGCAATGGAAGTCAAATTATTAAATATATTCAAGGCTGAAATTTTCAATGGTCTTGATGAAAGTTTATAGGGAATGAGGAGGAAAGTAGAGCTGAAACTAAAATCAAATCAACCATGATCTTACTGAATGACAAGCCTGGTTGAGAGGTTGTATGATCTACTCATGTCCTTTATATTAAGTTCATAAAAGAACAAAACTAACTACAATGAGCTATTACGGGACTTGGCCTTGACAGGGAGAAGCCTGGTGGGAGATTTAAGTTAATGGGCAAACGACAAAGGAGAAAGATATAGGAGACGAGTTGAATTAAAGGACTCAATCCATGAGTTCCTGTTAAACATTGCTGGCAGTGGTTGGAACATCAAATTCTACTCCCAGTGATTTAACATTCTTTTACGATCCCTGCTTGGATCTTAGTCTTTTTCCTGCTCCAAAATTGTGATTCTGTAAACTCTTTATAATGGCACACCTCCTGCATTTACATGTCTTCTTGGTGCTTCTTAAAAGGCTACATATGTTTCCGACTCCATTTTGAACCTGACTTTACCATCTTTAAATTAATGCAGTTAACCTTTCTGCCTTTGAACAAAACTTATACAGACTGATCTTGTGAAAAATATGGGCTACAAACTTAATAGAACTTTATATTGATGTTAAGTCTAGTTTGCCTTAAAAAAATGTTTGTACTAGTTCTTGAAAATCACTGCAGAACTAACTCTGTCTCAAGTACAAAAAAATCAAACCAGTTTTTGAATCAGGTTTGCTCCAGACCATAGCTGAAGTGAATATCCTCTGTTTCTGTAACAATTGCACATTGGATCAAAGTCACCGCTTCATCCTTTGTGTGTTACACAGCTAATGTGTAACTGTAAGCTTGTTTATGCCACCCGGGCAGTAATAGAATGTTAACATTTTACACTGATACTCAAAATAATTATAAGAGGTTCAGAATTATTTGTAGTGTGGCTTCAGAAATGGCTAGCTCACAGAAGTCAGAGGGTATTAGCAGACAGATCGCATTCTGCCTGGAGGTCTTTGACAAGTGTTATTCCACAGGAATCTGTTCTGGGACCCCTGCTCTTTGTGTGATTTTTATAAATGACTTGGATGAGGAAATGGAAGAGTGGGTTAATAAGTTTGCAGATGACACAAAGGTTGGTGTAGTTGTGGAAACTGTGGAGAGTTGTAGGTTGCAACTGGACATTGACTGGACACAGAGCTGGGCTAAGAAGTGGCAGATAGAGTTCAATCCAGAAAAGTGTGAAGTGATGCACTTTGGAAGGTCAAAATTGAAGGTAAAGTACAGGGTGAATGGCAGGACTCATAGCAGTATGGTGGAACAGAGGGATCATGGGATACAAGTCCATAGCTCCTTCAGAATTGCCATCCCATGTTGGTAGTGTGGCTAAGAAGGAAAATGGTGTGTTGGCCTTCCTTAATTGGAAGATTGAGTTCTAGAGCCATAAGACAGTGATACAACTCTAGGAAACTCTGGTTGGAAGATTGAGTTCTAGAGCCATAAGACAGTGATACAACTCTAGGAAACTCTGGTTAGACCCTGCCTGGACTATTGTGTTCAGTTCTGTTCGCCTCATTACAGGAAGGATGTAGGGAGAGTGCAGAGAAGATTTATCAGGATGCAGCCTGGATTAGTGAACATCGCTTATGAGGAATGATTGAAAGATTTAGGGTTTTTATCCTTTGTAGCGAAGGCGGATGAAAGGTGACTTGAGAGAATTGTATGAGAGGCATAAATAGAGTGGATAGCCAGTGTCTTTTTCCACTCACCTTTTTAATGTGAGTGTAAGAAAGTTTAAGGGAAATATCAGAGGTAAGTGTTCTTCCACAGAGAGTGGTAAGTGGCAGGAATGCACTGCCAGGGGTAGTAGAAGACATTTAAGGGACTCTTAGATAAGTACATAGATGAAAGAAAAATGTAGAGTTATAGGCTATGTGGGAGGGAAGGGTTAGATTGACCATGGAGTAGGTTTTATGCAATAAATTGGTACAACATTGTGGTCTGAAGGGCCCATACTGTTCTGCACTGTCCTATGTTATCATCGTTGTCGTCGTTGCGGCTATCCCTCGAGGTCGAGGATGATGGTCTTCGTTCTGAAGAAGTGGCCCACAGAGCGAAGAGACCTGTGCATGTATTTATTTAACATGTACTTGGTGTTGCACTCCAAGAAGCACACGATACTTCACAAATCAACTAACTGATTCCAATAACGTGGAAACCATGGCGATTGGGGCTGATGGATTTGTTGCAGTCTTCATCCGCCTTCACAGCCGTTGAGTTCGAAGTAACTTCGTCCACCTGTTCCACCATTGAGGTCTTGGTTGGATTGTTCTTTGTCAGGGACCTCACCCTCGACCTTACCGCCATGGGTGACCCTACCAGGAGCATAGTTCCAGACGGCATCACTCTCGGGATCACAGGGCCACACAAGCTTCTCCACCACGACAAGGTGACAATCCTACGTTATAACTGTGACAATAATAATATACTCCAGAGCCCTCCACAAACTGGTGAATTGGTAATCTGGTTTAATATTGTCACATGTAGCAGGATACAGTTAAAAACTTGAATTGTATATTGTTCATACAAATCAATTCATTTTAACAGTATATTAAAGTTTAAGGCAAAACAATAAGAGAGTGCAGGAGTGAAGGTGCAGTACACATAGACAACAAGATGCAAGATTATAATGAGGTACATTTTGAGGGCTAGAGTTAATCTTATAAGACTAGGAAACTATTTAATAATCTTATAACACTTTTCTTGAGCCTAGTGGTACGTACTTTCACGCTTTTATTTCTTTTGCCCAATGGGAGAGAGAAGAGAGAAGGTCTGGAGTGAGTGGGATCCTTGATTGATCTGGCTGCTTGACGAAGGTAGTGAAAATTGTAGACAGACTGCATGGAGAGAAGGCTTATTTCTGTGACGTGTCCAGAACTCTACGCAGTTTCATACCGTCACGGGTAGGCAGCAGTTCACACACTAAGCTATGAGGCAGCTGGATAAGATGCTTTTGATAAAAATAGTGAGGGTCAAAGGGGAATTTCAAATATCTTTAGCCTCTTGAGGAAGTAATGGCACTGGTGAGTTCTCTTTGTTATTCTCCATTGTTTTGCTGATATTGACGAAGAGGTTGTTGTCAAGACAATATATCTCCTTTCTTTCATCTGATTCATCACTATTTGAGATATGGCCCACTACGGTGCTTTCATCATGCAAACCTGTACATGAAGTTAGAGTAGAATTTGTCCACAAGTATCTTCTTAACTTGTCCGGTCAAGCAAACCTTCAGAACACCTCTGCACCAACCACATATCATGAACATCATATCTTCAGGCTCAGGTCCTGAGCCTCATATCTTTCCAAAGACCCCTCAAATTTCTGCATTCTTCTATTCTGTTAAGAGCCTTCATGAAACCTATCTATTCTCAAGCCTCAGTTCACCTATCTACTTGCCTTTCCTTTAGCTCAGTTGCAATTTTGCCTCCATCAAACACTTTTTTATGTTCTCTACATAGAAAATATATTTATATTTGATTATTTTTAGCATTATTTAAGCACTGGCTTGCAGATATTAACTTAATTTCCCAATATATGGATTATATATGGATACCTCCATATGTAACTGGATCCTTGGTTTCTTCAACATGCAGACACTAGTCAGTATGGATTGGCAACATCTCCTGCATAATCACCACCAGCAGATGCACCACAAGGCAGTGTGCTTAGCCACCTGCTCAGTTCATTTTATACGTACAGCTCTAAGGCTAAGTATAGCTCCAATGCCATATTTAAGTTTATTGATGATACCACAGTTGTTGGCTAAATTAAAGGTGGAAATGAATTGGCATATAGGTGGGAGGTTGAAAATATGGTTGAATGATGTCACAACACCAACCCCCACACAACATCACCAAAACCAAAGAGCTGAGTTTTGACTACTGGAGGAAGAAACTGATAGTGTATGAGCCATTGCTCATTAGGTAATTGTAGGTGGTAAGTACCAGTAACTTTAAATTCCTGGGCATCATTATATCAGATGATCTGTACATAAATGCCATTTCAAAGACAGCATAGTACCACCTCTACTTGCTCAGAAGTGTGCGCAGATTTGGCATGTCATTTGAGATTTTGACTTCTGTGGATACATAGTGGAGTGTATATTGACTTGTTGCATCATAGTCTGGTATGGAAGTGCCAGTGCCCAAGAACAGAAACAAGAACATAAAAGCTACAAAATGTGATAGATACAGCCCAGTTTATCACCGGAAAAGCCCTCCACATCATTGAACACATCTAAAAAGTGCACCATCTTCTAAGCCATGCTCTCTTCTCACTGCTGCAATTGGGCAGGAGGTACAGAGGCCTTAGGTCCCATATCACCAGGATCAGGGACAGTTATTACCCTTCAGATATCTAACTTCTGAACCAGCTTGGATATCTTCTCTCTCCACAACACTGAACTGATCATAGAACACAAACTATGGGCTCACTTTCAAGGAGTCAGTACTATTTATTTATTATCACTGTATCTGTTTCCTTTTGTATTTGTATAGTTTGCCAGTTTTTGTAGGTTTGTAGCTTTTCATTGATTCTATTGTACCTCTTTGTTCTACTGTAAATGCTTGCAAGAAAATTAATCTCAGGGTAGTATTTAATGACACATACGTATTCTGATAATAAAATTACTTTGAACTAATCAGTCAACAATAACAAAAGCGGGAAACTATGCCAATTATTGAATCATGAATGTTATTGCATACTTAAGAATATTGTAAGGTTGTAAAACCATTGTGAAGTTGCAAATAAACACAGCCAATACAACTGCTAATATCGAACCTATGGTGACCTGCTCTACCTAGATTTATCCCTGCTATTTTGGTTATTAAATTTCTTGCTGGACATGTTGAAGTGCATGGAACTTTTGGCCCAGGTGTAAAAAGCAATAACAATGAAAAGACAAATGTTGGGACTATCTAGCAGGCGAGGTAGCACGTATGGAGCAAGAAACAGTTACCATTTCAGGATGGTACCTCCTGTACCTATTAAAGTGGCCAATGAGTGTATGTTTGTAGTATTCGGCGGCCATAGCCCATCCACCTCAAATTGAACATGTTCTTCTACAAACCATTGTTGCAACATGTTGTTACTTGAGTAATTGTTGGCTGCCTGTCAGTTGGAAGTAGTCTGGCCATTCTCCTCTTATCTCTCTTATTTACAAGGCATTTTTGCCCACACTGGATGTTTTTTTTGTGTGTGTTTTACGCCATTCTCTAAACGTTAGAGCAGGAATTCCCAACCTGTGGTCCACGGACCCTATGCTAAATGGTATTGGTCCATGGCATAAAACAAGTTTGTGAACTAATGCTGTAGAGACTGTTTTATATGAAAATCCCAGGAGATCAGCAGTTTCTGAGATACTCAGACCACCCCATCTGGCACCAACAATCATTCCACAGTCAAAGTCACTTAGATCTTAATTCTTCCCCTTTCTGATGTGTGGTCTGAACAACAAATGAACCATGCTTTTATGCACTGAGTTGCTGCCATGTGATTGGTTGATTAGATATTTGCATTAATGAGCAGGTGTACAGGTGTACCTAATAAAGTGGCCACTCAGTGTAGAAGACAGGCATACTCAAACTTGCAGACAGGGGGGCAGTGGTGGAGGGAATAAAAAGAATGTTGATGAAAAGGTGGAGATCAATAAGACAGACAACATATTGGAACTGACCAGGAAAATATGTTAAAGGCTGAGCCAGATGTAAGTTGTGGGAAGACAGAAAAGATTAAAACTAACCCTGCTGGGACTGTAAAATACAAAGTGTGCTGGTGGAAATCTGAAATGAAGAACAATGGAAAAGCCAAGGAAATCAAGCAGCATCTGTAGAGTGAGAAAAGTAAGTAATATCATATCTGGTTAGTGAACAAATCCAAAAAAAAAACAATACTAAAGAAATGAAATTCCCTTCTGGAAATAGTTAATTTTTAGAGACAGAGAACACTTCTGATGAGATGATGATGTGTGTGAAAGCAGCAGCCACTCTGGGGCCAATCAAAGGTGCTTTTTAAATTGTAAAATTTGTTTTTTAACAATTCAAAGAGCATTCTACTCCAAATACTTTGGGTACTGCAGTGCTACTCCATCAGTGAGCTGCTGGTTGATCAGAGTAGCTGGACTGGTGTCGGTGGCAGAGTGGGCCAAGGTGTCAAAAGGGTTGGCTGAGTTGTCCCAGGAGCTGGTCGGGATATCAACGGAGCCCATTGGGATATCAGAGGAGCCCCCCCCCCCCATGTGTCTGAGGAGCCATTTTGGGTGTGAAGGAGCTGACCTGGCTGAAGGCCTTGTTACTGCCTGCACGGAGGCATCAGAGTTGGTGCAATGTAACCATGGGAGACTATCTTGGACATTCCACTTGCGATTGTAGTGAGAACTAGACCTCCAGCCTCAGTCCTGCCTGCTGCTACTGACCAGGTGAGAGATGCAGAAGTGCTACAATGTGGTTGAGCTTGGCTGGGGACTGGCCTCTCCCGTCAGTGCTGCCCTCCCATGTTCGAGCGTGGAATGACAGCGTGTATCGCGTGCATCAGTACACTATCTGGAGATTGTAACATTGATTACTCGACATTGTCTTAGACAATATAAGTTTCTTTTTCAAGTGAATATAATTCTTTGCTCAATGCTACTTGCTATTTTGAATGTTTTGCACCTTGGCCCCAGAGGAACACTGTCTCATTCAGCTGTATCTGTGTATGGTTTGAATGATAATTAAATTTGATTTGATTTTTAATTTACTTGGATAGGATGTCTGATCTAGAGTTATCCCACATGCTCATAATTAACTTCCAAAAAGTTTGGCTTCATGAGTCCTGAACTCTGCCTGAAATGTTGAATGTTTATTCATTTCCATAGATGCTGCCAGACCAGCTGAGTTCCTCCAGCACTTTTGTGTGTGTTACTCTGGATTTTCAGCACCTACAGAATCTCTGGTGTTTACCCTGACACTCATATCACATTCTCCTCACAATCAGAAACAGCAACGTAAAAATTATTTGCTGCCACAATGCAGGCACTGTCAAGGACTTCCACTTGCTCAGGCCTCATTTAAACTGCAATCAAGATTTGAAACTTACAGTATATCATTGACCATCAAAGATTATGATTTGTTCCCAAGCTGCATAAAGAAGCAGCTTGGCAATTTTCTGTTCAATGCTATGCAAAATTTCTGGAAGCAAAGCAGTAGGCTGACCCTATAGTAGCATAATTCTGATCCAGTGTGTATGGTGGCTCTCTGAAATGTGTCACCATCAAGTTCTCTTCTTAATTAAAGAACAGGTCAGCACAAAAATCCTTTTGGCATATTGAGTCTTTGTCATCACTTTCAAAGAGTAGCTAATTAACTCCAATGTGTATTTTTTTCCCCTGATATATTTGTTTTTCTCTCTCAAGTATTTTTCCAGTTCCTATTTCAAGGCTACTATTGAATTTGTTTCTATTATTCTAACTGCCACATCAAATCTTAATTCCAGCTGCATAAAAAGGTGTTTCTGGTTCTTCTCCCAATCGCCTCAAATATCGTCCCTTTGAAATAGTTCCTTTTTTAAAATCTGTTTCATATGAATGCGTCACAAATTTTAACAGATGTATCAAATCTTATTTTAGCCACTGTATTCTCTGATAAATAAACCCTGTTTCTCCAGGCTGTCCATTTATCTGTAATCCCTCATTCCAGAAAGTCTGCAGCCTTTCCAAGCCTTCAAAAAATATATTGCCAAAATTAAACCCCACACACTAATTGAAGCCAAACCAGTGTTTACATGCAGTATGAGCAGAATTTTCTGCCTTTTGTACTTCATGCCTCTATTTATGTTGCTGAGAATTTTTTTGCCTTATAAACTGCTTTGCTAATATTTCCTGCATATTCAAAATTTAGGCACAAAACACTTCATATTTTCTTTTATCCCTTACCTCACCCCCATCATTTAGCATACACACTCTCATCTCATCCTTCCCATCAAAAAAGAATCACTTTATTGTTAACTCCATTGAATTTGCTGGTAAAATCTCTCACCATGTACTAATTTACCAAGTTATTAAATTTCATGGTCTTGTGCCAATTTTGAAATTGTGCTGGGGAATCCAATAATGTATATCAAAAACAAACATTCCAACGCATTATAGACCAGGTCAGACTTTACATATGTACTCCAGCCCAAAAGTAAACATGTATTCAAAACAATTTTAGGTTTTGTTTAACTATCAAAGCTGCATCTTTGCTGTTACTAAGTGTTTTATTCCATCAGATTCATTAATCTGATTGCATCAGCTTACTTTTAATAAGCTGAATAAATAAGACAATAAGACCATAAAATATAGGAGCGGAATTAGGAGATTTAGCCCATCAAGTCCACTCTGCCATTTCATCACGGCTTGTCCATTTTCCCTCTCAGCCGAATCTCCTGCCTTCTCCCTGAATCCTTTCATACACTGACTAATCAAGAATCTATCAACTTCTACCTTAAATTTAGCCAGTGATTTGCCCTCCACAGCCACCTGTGGCAAGATATTCTACAGAATCACCATTCCCTTGTTAAAGAAATTTCTCCTCATCTCAATTCTAAATGGACATCCCTCTATTCTGAGGCAGTGTCCTCTGGTCTTAGACTCCCCCACTATAGGAAATACCCTCTCCACATCCACTCTATCAAGGCTTTTCAACATTCAATAGGTTTCAATGAGTTTCCCCCTTCATTCTTCTGAACTCCAGAGTGTACAGGCCCAGAGCAATCAAACACTCCTCATACGACAAGCCTTTCAATCCCAGAATCATTTTCATGAACCCCCTTTAAATCTCTCCAATGTCAGCTCATCCTTTCTTAGATAAGGGGCCTAAAACTGCTTACAATACTCCAAGTGAGGCCTCACCAGTGCTTTATAAAGCACCAGTCTTAACATTACATCCTTGCTTATAAAATTGCTTATGACGTTCCCTCCTTATAAAATACTAGTCCTCTTGAAATGAATGCAAACAAAGTATTTGCCTTCCTCACCACAGACTCAACCTGAAAATTAACCTTAGGGAATCCTGCACAAGGACTCCAAAATCCCTTTCCATCTCAGATTTTTCAATTTTCTCTCCATTTAGAAAATAGTCCACACTTTTTTTTTCTTCTACCAAAGCGCATGACCATACACTTCCCAATTTTGTATTCCACTTGCCACTTCTTGGCCCATTCCCGTAATCTGTATAAGTCTTTCTGTAGCTTCTCTGCTTCCTCAATCTACCCCCCACCCCAGTTATCTTCGTATCATCTGCAAACTTAGCCACAAAGCCGTCATCCAAATCATTGATATTTAATGTAAAAAGGAGTGGTCCCTAAACAGACACATGTGGAACACCAGCAGTCACTGGCAGCTAGTCAGAAAAGGCTCCTTTATTCCCACTCTTTGCCTCCTGCCAATCAACTAATGCTCTATCCATGCCAGTATCTTTCTTCTAATACCATGGACACTTAATTTGCTTAGCAGCCTCATGCAGCACCTTGTCAAAGGCCTTCTGAAAACCCAAGTACACAACATCCATCAACTCTCTTGTCTATCCTGCTTATTAGTTCTTCAAAGAATTCTATCAGATTTGTCAGTCAAGATTTTCCCTTAAGGAAACCATGGTGACTTTGGCCTATTTTATCATGTGCCTCCAAGTACCCCAAAATACATCCTTAACAATCGACTCCAACATCTCCTCAATAACTGAGGTCAGACTAATTGGCCTATAATTTCCTTTCATCTGCCTCTCTCCCTTTTTGAAGAGATAGATTGACATTTGTGAATTTTAAGTCCTCCAGGACTAGGCCAGAATCCATTGATTCATGAAAGATCATTACTAATGCCTCCACAATCTCTTCAGCCATCTCTTTCATAACCCTGGGGTGTAGACCATCTGGTCCAGTACTTTGTTAAACTTTTCCATAAACTCCATATGTACTATATCAATGAGAGTAACATCATTGAGTAATTAATTTTAGTAGTGATATTAGTATATACTTTGTACATATTTTTGGCTTTCAGGTAAGAAGTTGCACAACCTGAGAGCATTTTATCCTTTTAACAAAAATTACAGTTAGCACGGTCTTCATTTATTCCCACAAGGGACTGAATTTTCTTTACAATCTACAGCCTACTTAACTAGGCAAGTTTACATATTTTCTGCAGACCCAGCTGAGAACCCACTCCACCTGAATTTGGCTTAATAGCTCTGTTGTATTTTTTGAGCCACCTGAAGAATTTCCCACAACTTTAAAACATACAAAATGCTACTGAACTATCACATGACTAGATATAGTTCCGTGAACAATTAAACAGAATATGTAAAAAGTAATAATGTTACAATATGAATTTTGCAGAAATCGTTCTGCTTACAAGTTGAAAACAGACTTCAAATGTCATAGTTACAATCATTCCTATGAGTTATGTGGCTCTTTCAAGTCTTTTTAAAAAAAAAAAAAATAAATCATTGAATTTGAACCAGCTAATTGAATTCAGGGCAGCTGACACTTTCATGTGGACTGAAATGAATTAGTTATGTTTTGTATAACAGATCTAGGAGACAAACATATACTTGAACCGATTCCAGAAGATACTTGTGCCTGAACTGAACAGTTCAAGCATATGTCCAAACTGAAACAACTGTAATATTTGTATCACCATAAAGTAGAACACTTCATTGCAAATGCAGCAGTTTGATTTTAACATTTTACATTGACAAGTCTTTTTGTTTCCTTTCCATGCCTTGTGGTGCGTTGGGTAGCAACTTGGCTGCTTCTTTAGCATTTATTTTTTACGAGGCTGAGCTGCGAGCTCGATGCTCAACCCGCCGTGGGTGGAAAGCGTGCAGGGAGCCGGCCAGATTTGATCCCGGGACCACTCGGTTCGAAGTCCTTTGCGGATGTCACTACACCACCTGCCAGCTTATTGGCAAGTTTAATGTGACCAAATTTTAGAAATAAAGTACATATATTTTTGTCATAGAGACCTTTTATATTCCAAGTCTACTCAGTAGTCATGTTTTTAATAAGACCTGAGAACAAACAGACATTAAGCCCTCTGCAGACCATCCTTAGTTGGAGGATTACACATAACAAATATGGCAGAAGTTGCCCAAAACAGTTCAACAATTGGCCAACAGCCAATGGATCCCTCAATGCCAGTACTACTAAGAGCATATAACATAAAGTAGAACCTAAATATTGGAAACATGGTCACAACATTAATGTTTGTAATAAGTACATCTATATGAAATTCAAAGTGATTTTACTTATCTAAGATTTAATTCACTGGAACTCCTGGATATTAATATTACTGCTTAGCATGAAACACATTTCTCAGTCCCTTATTTTTGAACAGTCATTGTTTTTATTTTAAAACAGTCAATTGATTGATTTCAATAACAGGGAAAAAAACAACATAACTGAAGCACCTTCAATTACTCCAAAAGACTGAGGTTTGGTAAAATACTGAAAGGCTTTTATTCGCTGTACAATACAACCTCCACAGTGAGTGTCTGCCCCCCGACTGAGGGGGAGGGGCAAGGCGAACACCTTTATACAGGACTCTGTGGGAGGAGCCACAGGGGCAGTCAGCAGAGGGATGTGTCCAGAGAGGTAACCGAGTTACAACATATATACATGGTTTACCACATTCACCCCTCCTTTTTTTAAAAAGAGTCCCGCGGGGTGAAGTGACTGACAATATTTACAAGAAGTATATTTACAGGTTAAGTCTATCAGGCGGTCGAGTCCGTCGCTGTGACCTACGTAGCACTGGTGATGGCGGTTGTGCTGGCTCCGGCCTGACTTCAGGTGCCAGCACGTTAGGCGTCGGTAATCCCTCGTGCGTGTGCGTCGCGCTCGGTATGGGAGAGTCGTGTGGCGTCTGTATAGGGTTTGGGGTGCACGGTGTCTTGTAGGTACATACATTGGTGGGTACGGGGTCAATAGTCACCATGGAGTGTTCAGGGTAGGGGCCCGGAGCTCCTGCGGGCGCCAGGTCGCGGATGGAGACCGTGTCCTCCCGCCCATCAGGTAAAACCACATAGGCATACTGAGGGTTCACATGAAGTAAGTGAACCCTCTCGACCATCGGGGAGTATTTATTGCTCCTCGCATGTTTCCGAAGCAGCACTGGCCCCGGGGACGTCAGCCAAGTTGGTAGGGTGGTCCCAGTGGTCGATTTTCGGGGAAAAGAGCCGCTCATGAGGGGTGGCATTGGTGGCTGTGCATAACAGAGAGCGGATGGAGTGGAGTGCCTCAGGAAGGACCTCCTGCCAGCGGGAGACCGGCAGTCCCTTTGACCTGAGGGCTAAGAGTGTGGCTTTCCACACTGTGCCATTCTCCTTCTCTACCTGTCCATTCCCCCGGGGATTATAGCTCGTGGTCCTACTGGTTGCAATTCCCCTTGCCAGTAGATATTGGCGCAGCTCGTCACTCATAAACGAGGACCCTCTGTCACTGTGGATATAGCATGGGTATCCGAACAGAGTGAAGAGCTTGCGCAGGGCTTTTATAACTGACGTGGTAGTGGTGTTGGGGCAGGGGATGGCGAAGGGGAACCGCGAGTACTCGTCAATTACGTTAAGAAAGTACACATTGCGGTCGGTGGAGGGAAGGGGGCCCTTAAAGTCAACACTCAATCACTCAAAGGGGCGGGTGGCCTTGATGAGTGGTGCCTTTTCGGGTCGGTAGAAGTGCGGTTTGCACTCTGCGCAGACTTGGCAGTCCCTGGTCATCATCCTGATCTCCTCAAGGGAGTAAGGCAGGTTTCGGGCTTTCACGAAGTGGAAAAGCCGGGTGACTTCCGGGTGGTAAAGGTCTACATGTAGGGCATATAGCCTGTCGATCTGCACGCTGGCACATGTTCCCCGGGATAGGGCATCGGAGGGCTCGCTGAGCTTCCCAGGCCTGTACATGATGTCATAGTTGTAGGTGGAGAGTTCGATTCTCCACCTCAGAATTTTATCATTTTTGATTTTGCTCTGCTGCTGATTATTAAACATGAACGCGACTGAGCGCTGGTCAGTTAGCAGGGTGAACCTTTTGCCGGTAAGATAGTGCCTCCAGTGCCTTATAGCTTCCACTATGGCCTGGGCATCTTTCTCTACCGCAGAGTGCCGAATTTCAGGGCCTTGAAGGGTACGGGAGAAGAACGCCACTGGTCTTCCTGCCTGGTTGAGGGTAGCAGCCAGCGCAAAGTCGGAGGCGTCACTCTCTACTTGGAAGGGAATGGCCTCATCCACCGCATGCATTGCTGCTTTGGCAATGTCCCCTTTTATGCGGTTGAAGGCCATGTGGGCCTCGGCAGAGAGGGGGAATGTGGTGGACTTGACCAGGGGTGGGCCTTGACTGCATAGTTAGAGACCCATTGGGTGTAAAATGAAAAGAAGCCCAGGCACCTTTTGAGGGCTCTGAGGGTATTGGGAAGAAGGAGTTCCAACAGGGGGTGCATACGGTCGGGGTCAGGGCCAATGACTCCATTCTCCACGACACACCCAAGGATAGCAAGTCAGGTGGTCCCAAATACACACTTATCCTTGTTATAGGTGAGGTTGAAAGATTTGGCCACTTGGAGAAATTTTTGGAGGTTGTTGTCGTGATCCTGCTGGTCGTGACCGCAGATGGTGATGTTATCCAGATATGGGAACGTGGCCTTCAGTTGGCACTGGTCCACCATCAGGTCCATTGCCCTCTGGAAGACAGATACACCATTCGTGACACCAAAGGGGATGCGCAGGAATTGATAAAGCCTGCCGTCCGCCTCGAAGGCAGTGTAGGGGCGGTCCTCCCGGCGGATGGGGAGCTGATGGTAAGCGGATTTTAGGTCTATGGTCGATTACACCTTCTACTGTGCTATCTGATTGACCATATCCGCGATGCGGGGTAGAGGGTACGCATCGAGCTGCATGAACCTATTGATGGTCTGCCTATAGTCCACGACCATCCTATTTTTCTCCCCGTTCCGAACAACCACCACCTGCACCCTCCAAGGACTTGTGCTTGCCTCAATGACCCCCCCTCCCTGAGCAGCTGCTGCACCTCCGACTTAATGAAAGCTCTGTCCCCCGCGCTGTACCTCCTGCTTTTAGTTGCCACGGGTTTACAGTCGGGGGTCAGGTTGGCAAACAGCGGTGGGGGAGGGATCCTGAGGGTGGAGAGGCCGTAAGTGGTGTCGGTAGTGTGGCAGTTGGCATGATGTTGGGTGGGATGCACGGGTCGGTGTGTGTGTGTGGTCAGTAGCGGGGTACGTGACATATCTCTACAAAACAGGGGATTTATGACAGTAATTGGCAGGAGGGGCCCATCATACTTCATTGTCACGCTTTTCAGGTGTCTCTGGAAGTCCAACCCCAACAGCACAGGGGCACACAGTTGAGGCAAGACCAGTAACTTAAAGTCCCGATATTCTGTGCACTGCACCACTAGCTTCGCTACACAACCCCCCCGGATGTCTGTTGTATGCGACCCGGAGGCCATGGTGACCCTCTGACTTACCGGCCGTATCATGAGTCCACAATGCTGCACCGTGGCCGGGTGGATAAAACTCTCCGTGCTGCCTGTGTCAAACAGGCAGCTTGTCCTGTGCCCCTCCACCAGGATGTCCATCATTGACCTTGCGAGCTGGAGGGGCGCGCTTTGGTCGAGGGTCACGGAAGCCAGGGTGGGGTCGCTGTCTTGGTCCGGCGCGGTGGGGTGGCCCGTGAGCACCCGTTGGTCGTAGGCGGTGGGAGGTGGCGCCGACCAAGATGGCCGCCCCCATGTCTCGCACGTGGTGGTGGCGTGCAGGGAAGATGGCGGCAGGCAAGATGGCGACCCCCATGTTTCGTACGTGGTGGCGGCGTGCAGGGAAGATGGCGGCCCCATGTCTCGCATGTGGTGGCAGTGTGCAGGGAAGATGGCGACCCCCACGTCTCGCACACGGCGCTGCTCGATCCCGCTCGCGGTTTTGACTTACAGACCTTGGTGAAGTGGCCCTTCTTTCCGCAGCTGGAACAGGTAGCTTGTCGGGCCACGCAGCGTTTCCGGGGGTGCTTCTCCAGTCCACAGAAGTAGCATTTCGCGGACTCACGACTGGCTGCAGCCGAGGTCGATTCGCCAGCGGGTTGCGGGGTCTGCGGCGCCCACGAGGCCATCGGGGGATCGCGTGCCTGGAGAGCCTCGGAGTTACGCAGAGCGGCCTCCAACGTATCAGCCAGCTCGATCGCCGAACTTAGGGTAAGATCGGCTTTTTCCAGCAGCCGCTGGCGCACGTACACTGACCTGGTCCCCGTGACGAAGGCGTCTCTCACTAGGAGTTCTGCATGCTGCGCCGCCGTCAGCTCCTGGCAATTGCAGACCCGCACGAGTGTCTGTAGGGCCCGGACAAACTCAGCACTCGATTCCCTGGACTGTTGTTGCCGTGTCGCTAAACGGTGCTGAGCATAGACGCTGTTTATCGGCCGCAGGTATTGTCTTTTGAATGCGTTCATCGCGCCATCATAGTTTGGCTGGTCTCTGATCAGCGAATAAACCCGTGGACTGACCCTGGAGAGTAGAACTCTGCACTTCGCTACGGGGTTGGTCGCTTTAATCTCCTCTAGATACGCTTCGAAGCAGGCCAGCCAGAGTTCGAAAGCATTTCCAGCGTCAGGCATTTGTGGATCGAGGTCTAATTTGTCTGGTCTCAGGGCCTGTTCCATGTTTTAAAATGTACAGTGAATAAAATTGAAGCACCTTCAATTACTCCAAAAGACTGAGGTTTGGTAAAATACTGAAAGGCTTTTTTTCGCTGTACAATACGACCTCCACAGTGAGTGTCTGCCCCCGGACTGAGGGGGAGGGGCAAGGCGAACACCTTTATACAGGACTCTGTGGGAGGAGCCACAGGGGCAGTCAGCAGAGGGGTGTGTCCAGACAGGCAACCGAGTTACAACATATATACATGGTTTACCACAATAACCATTTTTTCAATTCTTCGTAACTTTTTCAGTGCCTTATTCTAAGCTTTTTTTAAAACTTGTTTTTCATTCCTAACACAGTCAATACTTATTATCCTTCCTGAACGGTGCTTTGAAGTAAGGCAACACTGCTTCAAACTGGCAGCAACAATGGTGAGTCCAGATTTCAAACACCCAGACAAGGAACAGTGACAGATTTTCTTCCTCTTAGGACATTTCTTTTACCACTAATGGTGAAGGAAACTACAACAATCTCATAAATTGTCATTCTTACCTTTTCCAATACAGAATCTATTTAATCATATTTAATATAGGCATCCATTAGTCTCGTGAGACCATGGATTTGCGCCTTGAAAGGTTTCCAGGGCGCAGGCCTGAGCAAGGTTGTATGGAAGACTGGCAGTTGCCCATGCTGCAAGTTTTCCCTCTTCACGCCACTGATGTTGTCCAAGGGAAGGGAACTAGGGCTGATACAGCTTGGCACCGGTGTTGTCACAGAGCAATGTGTTGTGCCTTGCTCAAGGACTCAACATGCTGCCTCAGCTGAGGCTTGAACTAGCGACCTTCAGATCACTAGACCGACGCCTTAACCACTTGGCCATGTGCCAACACACTTAATATTTAATATACTTATGATATTATAGGAAGGGAAAAAATATCAGCCATGATTGAATGGTGGAGCAGACTTGATGGGCCAAATGGCCTAATCTTGCACCTATGTCTTATGGTCTAATCATTTAAATTTAAATTCCTTGTGTGCTTTGGTGTGATATAAGCTAATGTCCTTTGATACCAATGTTGTAAATCAAGCACTATGCTTCCTTAGATTGCCTTCCATTTCCAGTCTAGGTCAAAGAGAACAACTGGTACCTCAGGTTGGTTAGTGGAACATCATATTGTACAGCAATTAAAAAGACTGCAGAAAAGCTTAGCTTAATATTTAAGGGATTGCAATAGTCATGAAATGCATTGTAGAACAAAGTTATGCTAAATCTGTATGCAAGCATCAAAAGAGATTTAACTCAATTTCTGGAATTCATGCTGGATACTACACATAAACAAATAATTTAGTATTAGATATCTACTTTAAGGATTCTACAAAAGAAGGTCATGCCAGATGAGCTGGCAAAATGGATTCTTTATTGTTGAACTATGAACTGAGTGGTGGAGATTAGAGGATTATTGGTGGCTTCATTAGTAATTACATAATTGCATAAGGCTGACTGTGATAGACAGAGGGAAAAGGCATATAATAGACATGTCCCCTCCCCAAGGAGTTAAACCCATTCAAATGAATGGGGACTATGATAGGTGGACAACACCGGATGTTATTTAGCCCCTCATCCCAGGATATTACTGAAAGCCTGAGAAAATAATGGTGAATAAGGGCAGAGTGAGTGATCAGATAAGCCGCCAGCATGATCCATAAACCCACATTGCAGTTTCTTCCTTCAGGCAGTTAATCTGATCAACCATTCTAGTTACACCCACCCCCACCCCAACGCTCTATCTATAACCTCAGACACTGCAATGCACTGTAAACACTTTAAACCACTTTTATAATGATATTTACATTGTACATTTGTGCTGGTATTTATGCATATTTTATTCCATATTGATTTCTCATCCTCTGATGTTTTCATATAATTCTTTATAATTGTTTAATGTTGTTTGTGTTGCATGCTGTGCTAAAACACCAGAGCAAATTCCTAATACATGTAAATGTATACAGCAAATAAAGTTAATCCTTTATTAACTAGAGGAAGTGGGGTGTGAGGAAAAGAATTAGGCATTAAAATGCCATTACTTTCCATCATTTCAGCCCTGAGTCATTATTGATCGAGACTTTTAGTAAGTGAGTGATGGGCTTGTGGTATACTTAGTAGCGTTTGAGACTGGTGATGCAGTAGGTAGCATGCAGCAGTTAAGGAGGAATTCACTTATATTAACCTCATACATGACCTCACTGAAATTCTTTATTCATTGCAAGTTTGGTTCTTGAGTGCCTGTATTACTAAGAATGCTATCTTATCAATGGATCACTGCCTAGAACTTTTTAAAAATCTTCTAAAAATGAAAATACAATTGAAAATTGACAACACAGAATAAAATTTTGACTACTGGAAATTTCAACTGTGGCTTTTCAGCAGGATTTTCATATGCCTTATTACTTTTTCCTGTACATGACTCCTACAAATAATGTAACTCTCATATAACTTCAAAAATTCATCTCCTGCATAACTCTCACCCTCATTAATCTGAAAAAGGCTTCTTAGTTGCTCCCAGAACAATCAGTTATTACTAGTACCGTTCATCAGAAACCGTCACTCTTTTGCTCAGTGTGATACACTGACTTCCTGAAACTTTAATACAGCCTCACACATGCGCCTAACCACTCTAGAAGTTAAAATCATTGGCCTCTCTGCTCCTGCCTTCAGGATTATCACAAAATATTCCAACATCATCATTCTATGCATCTCAAAAATGGAAACTTTATAGAAGAATCTGTGTGTTCCACGGTGCACTTTGAATGTAATTAAAATGCAGCAGAGCACTCTGTTGGCCCAGCAGTGTACTTGACTGACCCTCCAAAGCCTGTTGCTGGGTTTTGTGGTGAGGTTAATAGCATACATTGTTGTAGAAGGTTAAGTGAATAATATTAGATGCACAATGAATGTGGTGATCATAAAGCAGCTGCCTGAGATGCCATCCTCCTCCAGTAGTTTTATTACACTAATATCACAATGTTAGAAGTTATTAAATTTTACTAGAAAAGATGCTGCAAGACCACACCAATCTTAGAAAGTTTTAACAACTGATGCAGTAAGGTGGTGTCTTCTTTAACATTGCATGGGCAAAACAATTGTTAGTATGTTTTTTTTCTTCTGTTTCTGTCTCTCTCACTCGTTTCCTCCTGATTTGCCATTGAATTAAGTATAACAATAGACAATTCCTGTTCAATTACTTTTGGATCCATTAAGATGCATAGCTATAATACTGTGCAAAAGTCTATAACACTTTGGATTTTCAATATAGTTTCAGAGACAGGGTGGCTTCCACAACACCCTGTTTACTATTTACTGCTCTTTATCATAAATTTTTTGATATTTAGAAACTTTTCATTTCATTATTCTTGAAAGCATCTTGACTTTACAGAATTTTTTTTTACACATGCCTAAGACTTTTGCACAGATACTAAGATATATAAGATATAGACCTGGACAACAGCAAAACATACCTGTATGTCAGGCTGCTATGATTGATTACAGCTCAGTGTATAACACTATCATCCCCTCAGTACTAATCAATAAGCTTCAAAACCTGGACTTCTGAGACAACAGACAGCATGGATCAGTAATAACACCTCCTCCTCAATGACAGTCAACAGTGGCACATCCCAAGGATACCTACTTAGCCCATGGCTCTAGTCTCTCAACACTCATTGTTGTGACTAGACACAGCTCAAACACTATCTATAAATTCACCGACGACACCACTGTTGATAGCAGAATGTCAGATGAAGTTCAAGGTGAATTGTCATTCAATCATACACAGGAATGTAGCAAAATGAAACAGCATTCCTCTGGGGCCAAGGGGCAATACATGGTACCATCAGTTACACACAGCACACAGCATGTATACCACATATAATCATGATAGCAGAAAAACATACAGTTACCAAAAAATATAATAAAATAATAATAACATAGCCCAAGTTCCTGAAGGTCATGGCTTGTAAATAGCCTCTGACAACCAAGTCCAGCTCCTGGCCTTCACGTGTGGCTTAGCTACTTAGCCCGATGGAACTGTTTCCACAGACAGGAGAAGGGGCAAAGGTGGGCTTCTGGCTCCTTAAAACCAGTCGCTTCAGGCAGATGGGGCTTGTCAACCATAATTAGCAGCACATCTAGGAGGAGAAAAACTCTGATCTCAAATCTCCACTGCCTTGCGGCTACATCCACTCATGGGGAGGGCTAAACCCTGAGGGGAAAAATCCAGAGAGGGAGTCCCAAAGGCAGTCCTACATTGAGTTCAATGCTGACTGGCCACTCCTGTGATTTGATTGGTACCAAACTATATTGGTCTTTGCTGTTCTTTTGGGTTCATCAGATGCGTGGAGAGGGGGAGCTTGCTACTTAGGCATATTGTACTGCTCCGGCTTGTGTATCTAGACAGCTGGGACACAGCATCCATGTTCAACCCTGACCAACAGAGGCCTCATTATGTTTATTGCAACTAATAGTAATTTTTGAATCTTGCACTATACTGCTGCTACAAAAAAAAACAAATTTCATTACATATGTCAGTGATGATAGATGTGATTCTGGCTGTGAGTGTTTACTCCGTTCCCACAAGTTTCGGGTCCATCATCAAATGGCACAAAACATCTTTAATTGTATCAATGTGATAATATTTAATAGATATCATTTTTTTTTGGTTTGTGTGTTAAAGTTGGTGACACTCTTGTTTCATTTACGTGGGTACAAATATCAAAACATAAACTTGCAAGAATTTAATGACCCTAGGAAAACTTGTGTTCGACTTTCACATGAAGTCCCCTGCATTCACCTCTCACAAAGATGACACGGATTGCATTTATCTTTTGTGACCATCTAGTTCCCAACATCCTGAGATAGCCCATCTGCTGCAGTTGCTCTTTGAGGCATCCAAGCAAAAAAAAACTGTGATGTAATCTATATTACCAGTAAGTTTATGCGAAACTTAAGTGGCAGTTGAAAAATACTCAATTCATTTTAAAAAAAACTAATATAATATAAAATTAAAACTAAACTTATGTAAATTAATAAATCATTAAAATAAAGTAAAATTAAATTGAAAAAAAGAACATGACTTATGTTGGTGAACATTGGTGGTTCCATTCAAATGATTGAGGCTGTGCTAGATACATGAGCTATCATTGGCATAAAGCTGATACCAGATAAGAAGTGTACCCAGCCTCAGAACTCCATACATAATGAAACATCCACACAATGTGAGTTTAGGGTTGGAGCAGGAAGTTAGACCTGCCCACAGATCACTTTAAATGTGTTCTACTTCTCCACATTGATATGCATAGAGGCAAAGCCCCCAGTATTCTGAAGGGTAGTCAGAGCTTCTGTACAGAACTATTGGCTCCATACCAGTTATCATTTATTTATTATCAAAGTATTAACAAAAAAAATTAAAGTCTGTCACGAGCCTTGTGGCCCATCAGGCCGGTGCTTATGCGGGTTTCCGTGACGTGAAGCGACTGAAAGTACAAGACTCCCCCCACCGCCCCAACCGGATAGGACACCAGCCTATCGCAAGGTTAACCCCCAGCATTTTTTTGCCGGTACCCATTCTCAGCTGGGTAGACTGGAGCATTGTGTGGTTAGTGCCTTGCTCAAGGACACACATGCTGCCCCGGACGAGGCTCAAACCCACGACCTTCAGATCGCTAGTTCAACGCCCTAACCACTTAGCCACTCGCCATACATTATCAAAGTATACAACTCAGACATTCTTCAATTCTCTGGGTAGTCATGAAATCAAGAAAGAAAAAGAAAAGAAAGGCAGCATGACCATTAACCCCCAAATCCCCCCTCCCACACAAAAACCAAGTAAAACCAATCCGGCACATTGACACCCCCCCCCCCCGCCAAATCCTCCTTCCTGCAAAAAAAACAAACAAAACAGATCAGGCACATCAACCCTCGAATCCCTCCACCCACACAAAAATATGAATAAAAACGGATGAGTCACATTTACCCCCGCCCTCTCCAATCCCTCCTCCCACACAAAAAAGTGAACAAAATTAATCTGGCACATCCAGTCCATAGATTTGTCTCTAAAGTTCTATCACTTACCAAATAGCTTCATAAATTCAATGTACCATACTTTTATACCAAGAACACGAAATGTCTATAAATTTGTGTGGGTTGGTGCATGATTGCTACTGATCCAAAAGCAGACCTATGCAAATACTCTCTAACTGAATTTATTATTGATAAACAAGATTTATAATTATCGATGAACTGCACAAGAATATGATTTGTGAATACACTGTAGTACTTTGAGCACACTTGGAGTACTGTGCTCAGTTCTGGTCGCCTCACTACAGGAAGGACGTGGAAACCATAGAAAGGGTGCAGAGGAGATTTACAAGGATGTTGCCTGGATTGGGGAGCATGCCTTATGAGAATAGGTTGAGTGAACTCGGCCTTTTCTCCTTGGAGCAACGGAGGATGAGAGGTAACCTGATAGAGATGTACTGTACAAGATAATGAGAGGCATTGATCGTGTGGATGGTCAGAGGCTTTTTCCCAGGGCTGAAATGGCTAGCATGAGAGGGCATATTTTTAAGATGCTTGGAAGTAGGTGCAGAGGAGATGTCAGGGGTAAGTTTTTTTTTTACGCAGTGAGTGGTGAGTGTGTGGAATGGGCTGCTGGCGGTGGTGGTGGAAATGGAAGTGATAGGGTCTTTTAAGAGAGACTCCTGGATGGATACATGGAGCTTAGAAAAATAGAGGGCTATGGGTAAGCCTAGGTAGTTCTAAGGTAAGGACATGTTCAGCACAGCTTTGTGGGCCGAAGGGCCTGTATTGTACTGTAGATTCTCTATGTTTCTACTTTGATTTGCAGTGGTCTTCTAATTATTTAAAAAAAAGTGTTTATGTGGGATTGCCTAGTAATAGAATTAGATTTGCAATCGATACACACAGACCAAATAATATTGTTTGTAGCATTGCTTTCCTAAGCTGGAAGATTCCTCATTTAATAATATCATCTTGGAGGAGTCTCATGTATATCTGAGAAAGAGAGAGCGGTAGGCTAGATGACAGGATGATCAGAACTCAGGTATGTTTACATATCTGGCCACTGATAATCCAACCCTGGCTAATATTTCCCCAAAGTCACTTAATCTTCTCTCCTCTATTTCTTGTCTAGCCAAAAAAAAAGCAACAATGAAGTGAAAAAGACAAAAAAAAATGGTTTTGAGCATCTTATATTTTAACTAAGTGGCATTGAACAAAACAGAAGATTATGAAATAAACTACTTGTTTTCATAAAAAGTTTTTTTTAAAACAATAACCAGGAAACTAAAAGAAAGATCTACTAATGAGAAACAAAATACTACAGATTCTGGAAATCTCTGAAAAAGTTTCATAAACATGAAATGTTAATTCACTTGCTCTTTCCAAAGCTGCTGCCAAACCTGCTGAGCATTTCTAGATTTCTGGGTCAGTTCTCTTAATATTTAAGGAGTTAACAAGAAATATTTGCTATAGCACTATCTCAGATGAACATTATTTGTACAATTTATCATCAGTACTTTATTGTTGTTATATAAGAAGTTTGTCGCTATTTGTTTACGCTCATGTACTCTCTGGCGCGGAACTCTAGCCACATCACACCCTCACCCATTCTACATAAAAGGTGTCTTCGCAAATTTTGCTTGTATAAATGCATGTGATAATTAACCACATCAGTATGCGCACAATGGTAAATTTTAGAACTGTTATTCACTTTCACATGCCAAATCACAGGTTCCTTCTAAGATTATATACAGGGAATATTTTACAACAATCTGCACTGCAATATCACCATCAGAGCACTTTATAGTACATCCTTCAGCATAAGCCAATATCAATAAACCCTAATGGAGATCTATTGAATGCAAATTTAATTGCTAGATTAGGAATGTAGCATTCTCATCTATCACTGACTCTCCATGCTTACACCCAATTGACTGTCCAGAGACTCTGACAAGGGACTTTTTAAAAATCCTTATTCTGTGGTGAAATGTCTCCAGCTGAGGTTGAGGTTGCTTAATCCCAATGTAACAGCTAACATAAAAGTACACTACCCTTTATCTGTGCCTCTCTAAACTATGGATCCTATGCATACTCATGACTGCCCCTGGGTTCAATCTGCCATTGATCCAGTGAGGCATGGCATCTGGTGATTCACCAGACATCTTTGCTCACAGCACATGCTCCGGAGGCCCTCCTGCAGACAACTTATGATGTCTGACCAAATCACCTTTCCTGACTGCAGTAACCCTGGTGCCTGCGATGACTTCCCTTTGAGGTAAAACCTTGCTGCCAAAACTTCAGCTTTCCTTATGCTCACAGCCTCTCCAACCACCTGGCCTAAGCAAGAAGATTTCAGCTCTTTTCGATTTGCTATCTGTAAGAGGTGTTTTTTTTTGCAATCTTTCGCACTTTACACAATCATAATAACCTTCCAGTTGACCAAACAAAATTTCAGTAGTTATTAATTAATTTTAGTTAAATTGAGTTTGCAGTGGGAGAGAGAGATTCAATATAACTGTACATTCATAATTTACATTTTCAGTGGAAATTACAAACCTACAATTTTCTAGTATCAGCTCCCTTTTCAACCTAAGCTAACTCCATTTTGGCATATGAAATGCCGTTGAAATAGAAGTTACTCAGCAATCTTTCTGAACACTTTTCCGTTTCCCAATTGGACTCCACTCTTAGACATCCCATGGAAGCTCGCTAGATTCCCTGGCATTTACCTCTTCTCTCAGTTCCTATGGGAAATTAGACATGGAATAGGATGTGTACACCTTATATATCTGCATGCAGGCTGCTCAGCTCAGGGATTGAAAAGGGAAAGTCGGAGAAGTAAATTTATTTTAAGACATTTTAATATTTTAATGTTTTAAACTATTTAAATGTTTTAATGTTTTAGATGATTTTTAAAGAAAGGATTTTTTAAATTTTTATTCATTTAATTTGAATTCTTGTGAATGAGAGAGACATACAGCTCAGGATGGTATGCACATTTTATTTCATTAAAGCCTTGAGGTTATGCACTTTTCAAGGTCCTGCTGCTTCTGATCTATTTTAACAAGCAAAATTAGCACTTCAGATTTAGTCAAAGTTAGTTCTAAGAAAAGCAAAATTGAATAAAGGAGGCAGATGCATGAGAAAATCTGCAGATACCAGAAATCCAATATCTTTGGAAAAGAATAAACAGTTGACATTTCGGTCTAAGACCCAAGCCTTGCCTGCTGAGCTTCTCCAGCTTTTTGTGTGTGTTGAAAGGAGGCAGATATATGTTTGGGCAAACTAGGTAATCTGATAGAAGGGTCTCGGCCCGAATCGTCGACTGTTCCTTTTCCTATAGATGGTCCCTGGCCTGTTGTGTTCTACCAGCATTTTGTTTATGTCATCTGATATCAGTTCATCGCCTGAACTCACTGCCATCAATGCCCACACACTTGCACTTTCTTTTTCAGGATATGTAGATCTGGAACAACCCAACACCCAAAAAGGGTTCAGTGAGGCAAAGAAGGTGTCAGGTACCAAAACCGAAGGTTTTACACTTGAAAATGTTCTGACTGATTTTGATCTTGGTGTCTGTCAAAGTTTTTAAAAACAATTTAGAATATTTTTGGCTCTGAGAGATAGTTAAATACCATTCAAATATACATTTAAATTATCTTTATTTAAAAATAAAGCTAATTTAAAACACAGGCTTAAAATACAGAATGAAATTAAGAAAACTTAAAATAAAGTAAATCACATCAAGATACCTACACTTACAGTACATTTTTTTTGCTAACACTGGCAAGTTATTTACAAATGCATAATATATTTGGCTTCTAAATAGTTGTCTTTTCCTAAATTTAAATTTATTTTTGCAATCTTCCATTTGGACCAGTAAACAACTTGCAACTATTTTCTGTTAAGCATTTTGGAGATACATAAAGTAGGAAAGTGATCAGCAAACAAAATCTGTTCCAATGCTACCCACGTAATTAAATGACCCACAGTGTTGTCATTTCAGACTGTAAACAGTAATTACGTGTGTAATTGTTTTCAAAGTTAAATTTATAGCTACACATTCATGCAAAACCATACCAGCCTTCCTCAAGAACTACGCATTTCATCTGAACAGAGGAAATTGGTATTTCCTCCCCTTGTACTAATTTCATCTTGCAGGTCTTAGAGTGTAGCGAGCCACATGACGTCTGATCCCCAGATGATGTCATGAGAAAATGATCTTCAGTAGATTTAACCACTTTCAAATAGTCACATACAAAAAGTCCATTAATACTGAGACAGGATGTACATTTGATAGATGCACTCGAACATCATAGCAGCATGTCTAATTTGCATATGTTGTTTTGTGGTTTGATGTTTATAACCTAATTTCACTCTTAATTTTTACCTCCACGAGCGCTACTTTTTCCTGGTTATTTTTAAATCTTGCTAAAGTCTTGGAGAATACTGAAATTACAACATTCACTGATGTATTTCCATACCACTTTTTTGTTAAAAGATGTTGCTGATGTATTTGTCAGGGCCACTTAACTAGGTCATACATCTCCTTTTTCAAAAACATATACCTTGTCAATTTATATGTGTGGGACGCCCTGAAACTCGGTGCAGCCACCACAAGTGCCCAGTGGGGAAGGATCACGGTATAGGTTTCTCCACCCGTGGGAGTGGGAGGGGTCGGGTGGCGGGGAGTGTACCCCTCAACAACGATGTGGTAAGGTGAACAACTGGAGTGCCACGTAGGTGGCCGTAAGTACAGATATGTACTGACTATAATGGGAACGTATGTGAAGGATGGAAAGTTATTGAATGGTGTATTGTATATAATTATATTTTTGAATAAAGTATATTTTGAAATATTAAAAAAATGTGTTTTGATGCCACATAAGTTACAGGGGAAAAGCAATAGCTGTAATCTCAATGTAACATTCTCAGTTCCAAACTGAAAAAGTTGTTGGTTTAGGCTTCATATAGTCCAGGCTGATCATTTTAAATAGCTCCCAAGAAGCATTGTATTAATTGATATGCTGTCTCCCCAAAGAAAATGCCTAAGGTGTACTATAAATTCTTTTTTCATACAATATCTTCACAAAAATTGCAGGTTGTTGGAATTACATTTTAGTTCTGTGTGTATACAGTGTATGTTGCCCATTACTTTAATGGTGAGTCCTTTCTTGATTCTTTGTTTACCATGTACTGTATATATTAAGTTTCAAAGAGTCATAGTCATACAATGTGAAAACAGGTCCTTTGGTCTAATTGATCCACACCGAATAAGGTTTTTACCTAGTCCTATTTACCTGTCCAAGTACCTTTCAAATGTAATCAATGTACCTGCCTCAACCACGTCCTTTAGTAACTCATTCCATATGCTGACTGCTCTCCAGGTGAAAAAATTGCCCTTCACCTTCCTGCTTCCTATTAAATCTCTCCCCCTCACCTTAAATCTATGCCCCTAATTCTTAATTCCATAACATTAGGAACAATACTGTGGCCATTCACTGTATCTATGTCTCGCATAATTTTACACATTTTTACAAGATCACCCCTCATTCTCATATGCTCCAATAAAAATAGTCCCCACCTGCTCAACCTCACTCCATAACTTAGTCCCTTGAGTCCTGGCGACATTATTGTAAATCTCCTCTGCACTTTCCAACTGGACAAGGTGACCAAAACTGAATTGTCTACCAACATCTTGTACAGCTGCAACATAACATCCAGTTACTATAATCAATGCCTGACTAATGAGGGCTAGCGTGCCAAAAGCCGCCTTTACCAGCATGTCTGTTTGTGACATCATTTTCGGGGAACCACATACATGTCTTCCTATGAACCCCTATTCTATAACACTCGCCAGGACCCTCCAAAATACAGTACCTTGCACTTATCCAATTTAAACTCCATTTGCCATTCCATGGCCCACTTACCCAACTGATCATAAGACCATAGGACACAGGAGCATAATTAGGCTATTAAGCCCATTGAGTCTGCTCTGCCATTTAGTCATGACTGATTTATTCTCCCTCTCTATCCTATTCCCCTGCCTTCTTCCTGTAACATTTAACACGCTTAATAATCGACAACCTATCAACATCCACTCCAAATATACCCAATGAATTGGTCTTCACAGCCACCTGTGGCAATGAATTCCACAGATTCACAATTGTCTAGCTAAAGAAGTACCTCCTCATCTCTATGCTAAAGGGGTGTCCTTTTATCTTGAGACTGTGTCCTCTGGTCCTAAACTATCCTACTATTGGAAATGTCCTTTCCATATCCACTCTATTCAGCCCTTTCAAGGTTCAAGATGCCCCTCATTCTTCCAAACTCCAGCAAGGACAGGCCTAGAGCCATGAAATGCTGCTCAAGAGTTACAAAATACACGTGGACTAAGATGTTAACTGTCCTGTGCTATCACCAGTGGGATCATCAGTTGATCTGCCACCTGTCTTCAGGAGTTTTGGCCCGCTCATGATCAAGACTCCCTCGAGGTGGTGGTGCAGCGGTGCTAAAGCACCACTTCCCACTGGTGAGCTTAAAAACTTGGCATCTGCCTCTATCAGAGTTGTTGGTCACTTCCATCCAACAGATAGTCTGCTCTTCAGGTGTCTCTGCAACTACTCAAACATTAACCCTTTCATTCCCAGGATCACTCTTGTAAACCTCCTCTAGACCCTCTCCAATACCAGCACATCCTTTTCTTAGATAAGGGGCTCAAAATTGCTCATAATACTCCAACAGTGGCCTGAATAGTGTCCTAAGTAGCCTTAAGATCCCTCGATAAATATTGAAACCCATCTTCACTATCAACAACACTACCTATCTTAATGACATCTGCGAATTTACTAAGCATGCCTTTCTAAGCAAGCATTGATATAGATGATAAATAGCAATGAACTTAGCAATGAACCCAAAAGAACATCACTAAACGTGGCCCTCCAGTTTGAATTGCAACCTTCCACTATTACTCCAGCTTGCTATAATTCAGAGTAAATTTTGCAACAGCTATTTGGTGTCACATTGCCTTGAATTCCACATGCAATGGGGGGAGTCTTCACTTCACAGTTGTGGATTTAGAAGAATGAGGAGGTATCTCATTGAAACCTACCAAATATTGAAAGGCCTAGATAATGTAGGCATGCAGAGGATGTTTCCAACAGTGGAAATGTCTAGGATCAAAGAGCAGAATAGAAGGATGTCCCTTTAGAAGAGAGATGAGGAAGAATTTCTTTAGCCCGAGTGTGGTAAATCTGTGGCTTTTTTTTTGTCACAGACAGCCATGACAACCAAGTCATTGAGTATATTTAAAGTGGAGATGGATAGGTTCTTGATTCGTAATGGCGTCAAAGGTTGTAGGAGAAGGCAGGAGAGTGGGATTGAGAAGGAAAATAAATCAGCCATGATCAAATGGTGGAGCAGACTCAATGAGCCAAATGGCCCAATACTGGTGCTATGCCTTATGGAAAAATCTGACGTGGCACATTTTCATGGTGTTCTAACAGGCTCATTCCATTGAAAATTTGACGGGAAAGATGGAAGGGAGTTGATTTTGCATATTCCAATCCCAGCCAATATTCCCCTTCATCTTGTCATATAAATATTATTCCAAGTAGTGAGGAAATTCCAGACCACTGGGTTTGCTCTGTGCTTTGGTGGCCATGAAGCTGTCAATTACTCCAAATAGTATTCTGCTTTTCCCTGAACCCCAATATTGGCACTAAGCATTTCCTACCTGCTATCAGAAGCTATAGGAAGCTGTTTCAAAGAATTGAATGTGGTTTTTTTTCACCTCCCCAAGTCATCTTGATATGTGTCATTCATGGATTTTGGTCCACTTCAAGCAAGAAAAATATCCTACGGAAGGCATTTTCTTGACAATAAAAACCTCGAGACATGTGAGGACAATCATACACAGGAAATACTCCAGCCCATTCTGTGAGTCAGCATTGCAATGCGATGTGCCTGTCTATGGTGGCATAGTCCTTCAAATACAATTTTTAAGATCAAAACTGGAAATCTAACATAAAAATTTTATGCAATGTGGACTGTGAAGTAAAAACTTGTTTTCTCTGAACTCAGATTGTGAGGGTACAACCATTCAATATTATGTTAATGATTACACTTACCCTTGCATTTCCTAGTGCTACAGAATGTAACTGCCAATCGTCCCCAGACTGAACAAACCAGATGACTCCATCCCCACCCCACCGGCCCACCACCTGCAGAGATTGTTACTGTAGTTTTATCAGGGAGCTGGCCTGCATGGAGTCATAGATTATTTACAATGCTGAAGGAAGTCATTCTACCCTTTGATTCTGCAAGAACACACTACTGGAGCAATTCACTCCTCAAAAGTGTTGTAATTCTTCTTCAGAATATATTTCCCCTATTCCCTCTTGAAGGCCATATTGCAATCAGCCTCCAACACAACTGCAGGCAGTGCATTCCAGATGCCAATCAAATGCTGCATAAAATAGGATTTTTCCTCATGTTTGTTTCATTTCTCTTCCCCTTTATTTTATACAAGTGTCCTCTAATCCCCAGCCCCTCCCCCAACAGGATCAGCCTACCACTATCCACTCTGTCTAGACCTCTCATCATTTTATATCCTTCTAGTGCTCTCAGTCACCTCTCTAACAAAAGCAGTTCCAGCCTCCCTATAATCTATCGTTGTAAATAGTCACTTGTCCCAGAACTATTCTTGTAAAAACTTTGCTGGATCCTTTTTAATAACTTTAGGCTTTCCCATAATGAAGCAACCAGAATTGAACAGAATCCTTCAGTTAACATCAGACTGGAATTGTTTTGAAAGTCACTCTGACTAACCTATTTTTTTTATCTACCACATCTCTATCAATGAAGCTGAGAATTGTGTGTGTCTTTTAATCATTTTCTCAACCTCTTCTGCTGCTTTCAATGATTTGTGTATAAATATCTCCAAGTTTTTCAAATTCAGCACCTTTCAAATCCTTGGAGGAAGAATTCAAGGTAACAAGAGCCAGAGAAGTGCTACAGTATAGGGACTCAAGTGACCCGAAGGTGGCTAGAACAGGGATCCAAGTGAGGACTGGCAGGAAGTGGAGAGCAGAGGAAGCAGTTCAGGAAGCAGAGGCAAGGCTGCATCACAGGAGGCTGGTGGGAGTGGTCACACGAGGCCGAGCTGGGCTAGGATCCTTTCCAACTCCCCAAATGGACACCAGAGGGAAGGAAAGGTGTCGTCTAGTTCAGGAGGAGGTGAGAGCAGTAGTGGAGGAGACAAGGACCTGCAAGGCAGCGGGAATGAAGCAACGGAGCTTGGACAAGATGGGAGAATGCAGTTGAGAGGAAAGTGACCTGGGCTGATCTTCGGAAAGCCGAACCACACTACATCCAATTTCTCATCCAGGCAGTGTGCGATGTGCTTCCAAGCCTATCAAATCTGCACACATGGGGCAAGGCAGAGTCATCTGCGTGCCCACTGTGCTCCAAGTGAGGAACCCTGGAGCACGTCCTCAGTGGCTGCGCAAGGGCACTTGGTGAGGGACGGTACCAATGGAGGCATGATCAGGTCCTGAAGACCATCGCTAAAGCCATCAGCGCAGGAGTTGAATGGGTGCAGTGGTCCGGACCCTCCAAGCAGGCTATTGCCTTTGTCAGAGCTGGGGAGCAGCCAATACCTGCCAAAAGAACATCTGCAGGCATCCTGACCTCTGCAAGGGACTGGCAGCTGTTGGTGGACCTTGAACAGCAGCTGAAGTTCCCCAACCATATCACAGACACCACCCTGCGACCAGACATTGTCCTTGTGTCTGAGTCTACTAAGCAAGCGGTGCTGCTGGAGCTGACAGTCCCATGGGAAGATCGCTTGGAAGAGGCCTTTGAAAGGAAGCTCGCCAAGTACGCAGGACCGGTCAGCAACTGTCAGCAGGCTGGATGGAGAGCGAGGTGTCTCCCAGTGGAGGCTGGTTGTAGGGGATTCACAGCTCGTTCCTTAGCTAGACACTTCAGAGAGGAAGAGGAGAGCCATCCGCAGTACCACCAATGCGGCAGCGAGGGCCTCAAGATGGCTGTGGCTCAAAAGAGGGGAGCCATGGAGTCATAAGTAGCTAGCCATCTGGACACAAGCTGGGGTCTGATCAGCCCCGGCTGGGTCACCTGGAGGAGGTTATATGATGTTGAAAGACCCGAAACACCCGATGATTCCAGGAGTATCACTGAAGATGTGTCCAGAGGCATCAGTAGATGTATGTACACAGTTAACTTCGCACTGAAGTGCATCACTTCACATTTCCCCACATTAAACTTTATCTGTCATGTGTCTGCTCATTCCTCATATACTGTTGTAAATTAGAACTATAGCAAACATTAACAAAAATGATTACTGAGATGAGCAACCACAGCATTGCTATTTGCAAAACTGGAAATTGTGGTTTGCACCACTCATGGCTTAGCTATTAGTACTATTTTTTTAAAAATGCTAAACTCTTGACACTGTTTTCTGAGAATGCTTTCCTCGAATCAAAGTTCAAAGTAAATTTTATTATCAATGTTAATATATATCATCATATACAAACCTGAGGTTTATTTTCTTGTGGGCATACTCAGCAAATCTGTAGAATAGTAATAATAACAGGATTAATGAAAGATCAACCAGAACGGAGCATTTTTTGTGGATGTGCTCCATGGTTGGGAGGGATTTACTCATGACGTACAGGGCCGAATCCACTACCTTTTGTAGGATTTTCCGTTCAAAGGCATTGGCGTTCCCATATCAGGCCATAATGCAGCCAGACAGCACACTTTCTACCATACATCTATAGCAATTTGCCAAGGTTTTTGATGACATGCCAAATCTCCACAGACTCCTGAGGAAGTAGAGGCTCCTTAATTATGTATCTTCACACTGACTATATGGGTTACCATTGTGATGCTTCAGTTTACAATAAAAAAATTATCCAAGAGGATTAATCTGGTTAGCAACCAGTGTGGATGAAGGGTCTTGGCTCAAATTGCTAACAGTTTATTCCCTTCCATAGATGGAACCTGACCTGTTGAGTTCCTCCAACATTTTGTGGTTGTTGCCCTGGATTTCCAGCATCTGTCGAATCACTTGTGTTTAATAACCAATGCAATCCCTGAGGCATTCAATAATTTGCTTCCATTTTCTACTGATATCATCATGGTTGTCAGTCAAATTCGCCACCACTAAATTTACTTGCTTACAACTTTGAGTCCATTTAGCCCATAAGATCCATGTTAGCTCCCAACTGGGCAATCTTGTAAATTTGATTACTCCCTCCTTATCTCCCAGTAGCTCTGCAACTTATGCTCTCTTGCATGCTCATCAACACCTCTGAGTTTATTTTTTGCCATTCTCCTACACTTTGGTGTTAATTTACAATAACCAACAAACCAATCAGCACTAGTGTGAGAGAAAATGGATATCTGGAGAAAATCCAGATATGGGAAACATGCATACTTCCAAACAAACAGCATCTGATATCAGGATCAAACCTTTGATGTGTATAAGACCCTTCACAAAGAAGTTCAAACAAAAATGTTTTGTCAACAATCCCATGCCATTGCACTGCTAATGGAAGGAGACAGTTAATGGGAGAAGATCAGGGGATAGACATGGGACCAGGGAGGGAAATGGGAATCAAAGGATAGAGATTGAAATGTGGCATAGAGAAGTCTAGAGAATGGAGAGGAACAAGAGAGAGAGGATTGGGGAGAAATAGAAAACATCATGATAACATACAGGAACAGCAGTTTGAGGGAAGGTAAGATGCAGTAGAGAGGATGAGTATGGTCAAGACAAGATTAGGGAGAGGATAACAGGGTAGAGATAGTTTGGCTGGGGTGTGTGATAGGGTCATTGAGGGGACAAATTCATGTTTGAGAGATGAAGTGGATGAAACTGAAAATTGGTCCAGGGTTGAGTTGATAATTTTCAAATGGCACAGCAATTGCAAGATAGGTCAGAATTTGTGGAATTACCGATTGGATTGTGAGTTTCATTCCTGACTCTGACAATCCCCGTGTGAAGTTTCCATGTTCTCCCTGTGACCATGTGGATTTCCTCCAGTGCTCCAGTTCCCTCCCATATTCCAAAAGGTGCTGGTTGGTAGATGAATTAGCCATTGTAAATTGCCCAGGGTGTGTGTGGAAGTGGTAGAATATGAGGTGATTCGAAGGAAATGTTTGATAATAGCTGGCATGGACTTGATGAGTTGAAGGACATTTCTTCCATGCTTTCATGAGCCAACACCTGTAACTGAAAATTTTTGGTCACCCCACTTCTGAACTCACCTAATCCAAATATGGAAGGCCTGTTTGGTTAGCTAACAGATATAGGACCCATGCGTACACAGTTCCAGTACAGGCACTCTAGAGGAGCTCATTTCTCAAAACTCTTTTTGAAGCCAGCAAAGTACTGGACCCTGTTTGGTTATCCATCAAAGCTTTCAAGGTCTATAAATGTTTCTGAAAACTCTTGTTTCTCAGAATCATACTAAACTTACTAAAATGACTAAAGTATTAAAAACTTCTCAAAAAATAAATTTAAAGTTCTATTAGCAATCATTATTTTTTAAATAATTAAAACAAAGTAAAGAAATTAAAAGAAAGAAATTCCCACATCCTTTTATTCAATTGAATTAAGTGGGGCCTATGGTGACAGTATATTGAAATATATAGACTATAAGATATAGGAGCAGAACTAGGTCATTCACCCAATCAAGTCTGCTCCACCATTCAATCATGGCTGATTTATTATCCATCTTAACTCCACTCTCCTGCCTTCTTCACATAACCTTTGACACCCTTACTAATCTAGACTCTATCAACCTCTGCTTTAAATATGCCCAATGACTTGGACTCCATAGCTGTCTTGCCAATGAATTCCAAAGATCACCGCCCTTTGGCAGTTGAAATTCCTCTTCATATCCGTTCTAAAGTGACATCTTTCTATTCTGAGGCTGTATCCTCTGGTCTAGGACTCCCCTTCTATAGGAAACACCCTTTCCATGTCCATGTTATCTTAGCACTTTAATATTCAATAGGTTTCAATGAGATTCCCCCTCATTCTTCTAAACTCCAGTGCGTAAAGTCTAGAGCCATCAAACACTCCATACTCTTCACTACAATATATTCCATCTACCACTTTTTTTGCCCAATTCTCCTAATCTGTCTAAGTCCTTCTTCAGACTCCCTGTTTCTTCAATACTACCTACCCCTCTACCTATGTTCATGTCATCAGCAAACATGGTCACAAAGCTACCAATTCCATCATCCAAACCATTGACATATAACCGTGAAAAGAAGCAACCTCTGCAGATCACCATGAGTCACCAGCAGCCAATCAGAAAAGGCTCCCTTTATTCCCACTCTTTGCCTCCTACCAATCAGCTTCTATATAGTACAACAATTGAAAAGTAATTTCAGGATTTCCATGTTTGACTATGCATGTTTAGAAGCCTGAATCTTGCTGACGTTTAAGTGGGTTGTATACATACATCTACTGATGCTTCTGGACACATCTTCAGTGATGTTCCTGGAATCACCAGTTGTTTAGGGTCTTTCAACATCATACAACCTCCTTCAGGTGACCCAGCCGGGACTGATCAGACCCCAGCTTGTGTCCAGATGGCTAATGATGGAAGTATGAAGCTGCTATATTTGTCAACTAATTCAGTACCACAACATTTCTTCTCCAGCTTCCTTGTCTGTAATCCTTTACTTTCTCAGAATCAGACCTCTTTGGTGAAGAAGAATCTGTTGGAAAAATAACATGGTGACTCTTCAAATACCAAAATGATTCAGCCCCACAGTAAGATGCTTAAAAATCACCAAGGATATTTTATTCATCCTTTTAGCATATACTTATTAATTCAAACAGTGGCATTTACCTTTGCATCAAATCATGAGTAAGGTTCATTCTAAAGATTCTTGTGGTATATATAATACAGGTTAAGTACATCTTATCCAAAATGCTTGGCATCAGAAATGTATCAGATTTCAGATTTTGGAGCTTATAAAGAGTTAGCCTGGGACTACCATCATTTCCAGCCCTGAATTTATGTACGACTGGAAAACAGTCTTTGCCTCACAACTGTTCATCACGTATACGCAGCTGTTCAGGGTATTTGATTTTCATCATTGATGATCTAGGCAAACTCATCAATGAATTTTTCTCCTGCTTTGTGATTAGCAGATGCTTTGTCACTGCAAATCTTTAAAAATTTAATGCCGTGTCTTTTCTTAAATTTCTGCAAGGAGCCTGCTGAATATTCACAATTACCTTCAGTTTTCAGTTCATCATGATAGACCTTTGTTTCATGATCAACATACTGTTAAGCAGCACACGTTCAATCCGACACTGGCAAATCCACTCTTTCAATACATGATTGAGATCTTATCTTTGCTTTATGTTTTTCTATTTTTCATTACATATGTGAGGCCACTCCTCAGAGCTGCCCGTGGTGCACAGAGAGTTGTGCATCACCTAGGAACCTTCCCAGCACCTTGAGGAATTCTCAATTTGTGATGTTATATCATGCTCAAAAATTTTTTGGATTTCAGACCTTTTCAGGTTTTGGAATTACAGGTAAGCAGTACTCAACTAGTCATAAAAAACAATGGTTGAGTTACGAAAGAGAGCATCACATGATTACCTACTGCTCCGGATGCAATACTGCTAATCAAAAGTTCTAGAGAGGCAGTCTGTGAGGAGCCATCAAATAAAGAGGGCACATTTAATTTGAATTCTTTGTACCTCCTATTTGTTTATCTGTAATGCGATGCTTTTGCATGCTAGGAAACCAAATCCAAATAATTTATACCCAGTAATACTCTACGTAAAGGTAGAGATTAATCAAGGACAGTCTGCATGGATTTCTTAAGGGAAGACTGTGACTGGTTACTTTTTTGAGAAGATATTACAAAGAGTTAATGAAGGGAAGTGGATTTAATGTTGTCTACATGGATTTTACCTACCTACTGCCTGTTACACTACTGGCATTTAGGGCAGCAATGAAGGTCATCCATCTCTGGCAGTGTTCAGGGCTTCCTTCATTATGTCAGTAGCTCGGTTTTCACTACTGTCAGTCATGCAGGTTCCAGGTGGAGACTCAGGAATACTGTTGCATTCAGACATAGAAGGATTCTTCACTGCTGTATCTGTAATAGTTTTGTTTTACTAGTCAGGGTCATTAGCCCAGAGCTGAAGCCCAAACCTGGAGGACCGGTGGACCACTCTTAGTCTGGCCTCTAGCCTTTGACCTGTTTGACATGAGTGACACTACCAAGAGCCAAAGCATAAAGCCCTGACTCCAGTCAGCATAATTCAATGGGTCATTGAGGCATGCAAGCCTCCAAACCATGGCAAGGTTGTGGTCCTCTTGGAGGACATGGATTTTAGCAAGGCATTTAATAAAAGCCAACACGGTAGATTGATGAAGAAACTAAAAGACCCTGAGATAAAGAGTGACTAGTTGGACTAAAATTTGGCTAGGTGGGAGAAAGCAAAGCATATAAGACCATAAGACCATGAGACAAAGGAGCAGAAGTCGGCCATTTGGTCCATCGAGTCTGCTCCACCATTTTATCATGAGCTGATCCATTCTCCCATTTAGTCCCACTCCCCCGCCTTCTCAGAACAATCTTTGATGCCCTGGCTACTCAGATACCTATCAATCTCTGCCTTAAATATACCCAATGACTTGGCCTCCACTGCTGCCTGTGGCAACAAATTCCATCGATTCACCACCCTCTGGTTAAAAAAATTTCTTCACATTTCTGTTCTGAATGGGTGCCCTTCAATCCTTAAGTCATGCCCTCTCGTACTAGACTCCCTCATCATGGGAAACAACTTTGCCACATCCACTCTGTCCGTGCCTTTCAACATTCGAAATGTTTCTATGAGGTCTCCCCTCATTCTTCTAAAAGCCAAGGAATACAGTCCAAGAGCGGACAAACGTTCCTCATATGTTAACCCTCTCATTCCTGGAATCATTCTAGTGAATCTTCTCTGTACTCTCTCCAACGTCAGCACATCCTTTCTTAAATAAGGAGACCAAAACTGCCCACAGTACTCCAAGTGAGGTCTCACCAGTGCCTTATAGAGCCTCAACATCACATCCCTGCTACTATACTCTATTCCTCTATAAATGAATGCCAACATTGCATTTGCCTTCTTCACTGCCGACTCAACCTGGAGGATAACCTTAAGGGTATCCTGTATGAGGACTCCCAAGTCCCATTGCATCTCAGAACTTTGAATTCTTTCCCCACTTAAATAATAGTCTGCCTGTTTATTTCTTCTGCCAAAGTGCATAACCATACACTTTCCAACATTGTATTTCATTTGCCACTTTGCCCATTCTTCAAATCTATTCAAGGCTCTCTGCAGACTCTCCGTTTCCTCAGCACTACTGGCCCCTCCACCTATCTTCGTATCATCAGCAAACTTAGCCACAAAGCCATCTATTCCATAATCCAAATCGTTGATGTACAATGTAAAAAGAAGCGGCCCCAACACGGATCCCTGTGGAACACCACTGGTAACCGGCAGCCAACCAGAATAGGATCCCTTTATTCCCACTCTCTGTTTCCTGCCAATCAGCCAACGCTCTTTCCACGTATGTAACTTTCCTGTAATTCCATGGGCTCTTATCTTGTTAAGTAGCCTCATGTTTGACACCTTGTCAAAGGCCTTCTGAAAATCCAAATATACAACATCTACTGCATCTCCCTTGTCTAGCCTACTAGTAATTTCCTTAAAAAATTGTAATAGATTTGTCAGGCAGGATTTTCCTTTAAGGAATCCATGCTGAGTTCTGCCTATCTTGTCATATGCCTCCAGGTACTCTGTAACCTCATCCTTGACAATCGACTCCAACAACTTTCCAACCACCGACGTCAAGCTAACAGGTCTATAATTTCCTTTTTGCTTCCTTGCCCCCTTCTTAAATAGCGGAGTGACATTTGCAATCTTCCAGTCCTCCAGAGCCATGCCAGAATCTATAGACTTTTGAAAGATCATCGCTAATGCCTCCGCAATCTCCACAGCTACTTCCTTCAGAACACGCGGGTGCATTCCATCTGGTCTGGGAGATTTAACTACCTTTAGATTATTCAGCTTCCTGAGTACTTTCTCTGTCGTAATTGTGACTGCGCACACTTCTCTTCCCTGCCACCCTTGAGTGTCCGGTATACTGCTGATGTCTTCCTCAGTGAAGACCGATGCAAAATACTCATTCAGTTCCTCTGCCATCTCCTTATCTCCCATTACAATTTTTCCAGCATCATTTTCTATCGGTCCTATATCTACTCTCACCTGTCTTTTACTCTTTATATACTTGAAAATGCTTTTAGTATCCTCTTTGATATTATTTGCCAGTTTCCTTTCATAGTTAATCTTTTCCCTCTTAATGACCTTCTTAGTTTCCTTTTGTAAGGTTTTAATAACTTCCCAATCCTCTGTCTTCCCACTAATTTTTGCTTCCTTGTATGCCCTCTCCTTTGCTTTAACTTTGGCTTTGACTTCTCTTGTCAACCACGGTTGCATCCTTTTTCCATTCGAAAATTTCTTCTTTTTTGGGATATACCTGTCTTGCAGCTTCCTCACTTCTCGCATAAACTCCAGCCACTGCTGCTCTGCTGTCTTCCCCGCCAGTGTCCCTTTCCAGTCGACGTTAGCCATTTCCTCTCTCATTCCACTGTAATTTCCTTTAATCCACTGAAATACCGACACATCAGATTTCGGCTTCTCTTTTTCAAATTTCACAGTGAACTCAATCATGTTATCATTACTGCCTCCTAAGGGTTCCTTCACCTCAATCTCTCTGATCACCTCCGGTTCATTGCACAATACCCAATCCAGTACAGCCGATCCCCTAGTGGGCACAACAACATGATCTAAAAAGCCATCTCGCAGACATTCTACAAATTCTCTCTCTTGAGATCCGGTGCCGACCTGATTTTCTCAATCCACTCGCATGTTAAAATCCCCCACAATTATCATAACACTGCCCTTCTGACAAGCCTTTTCTATTTCCTCTTGTAATTTGTAGTCCACATCACTGCAGCTGTTTGGAGGCCTATAAATAACTGCCATCAGGATCCTTTTACCCCTGCGATTTCTTAGCTCAACCCATAAAGATTCTGCACCTTCCGATCCTATATCACCTCTTTCTAATGATTTAATATCATTTTTTACCAATAAAGCCACGCCTCCCCCTCTGTCTACCTTCCTATCCTTCCGATATATTGGATGGGAGAATTAAACCTTGGATTTTGCAAACTGTTGATCCTTTCTATCTGTGTTTAATTACACAGTCTCAGCATGAAGTACAAAGAAATGGTTGTGTTTTTATTATTATTACCAAATTCAAAATAAGAATCATTCAAAATGTGCTCAGAATCATATGCCTATAAAGAGAAAATATATATAGTATTCTTTAAAAGGAAATTTAACATTGGGGCAATGTAAAAATCAATGCTACAGAGTAATAGTACACAATAGTTTTGTGAGTCAGGGCCATACTGACCATTTTTTAGTCATGCATATCTGGATGTTCATATGTTATATCAATATGTGAAGATAGAAATGATACTGTTTATTAATGGACACGATTGTCTTTACATGTGACTAAAAATATAAATACCAAATTAGACTTGGAGGAAGGTGAATAATGGCATTCCATTGAAACTGGCAATAGGGTGATTGTTTATTTTTTTACCTAGAGGCCATCACTGCATTACAAACACCTGACATGGATAGTCCTGGGTATGAACAAACTTCCCTAATATTAACACATTCAAGTCTGATGTATATACCTACATGTATTCTTGCAAATAGTAGAACTAGTCTCTGGCTGCTGTTGCGTGACTGAAAACACCAGAGCAAATTACTGGTAGATACAAAGCAATTTCTTTATTCGACCATACAGAAGGTACATATGGAGACGCTTTTGGTGGAAAGGTCTGCTGGCCCAATGTGGGGCTCAATATTTATTTGCTAAACACAAAGGACCATATTTACCAAGTAAAGACAATGCCTTTTTTGAAACTACATACAAACGTCACACCCTCTGATTTGCATCCATCCCACAGACACCAGCAGCGTCTGGACTAGGATTCTCTGCTTTTAGGAATGCATTGTCCCAAACTGAATCCACAATATATTATCAAGGAACAGAAGATTGGTAGCCAAAGCGATTTGCTAAATGTAAATGACCTAAACCCCAAAATCACTCTAGCACTCATTATTTCCACTTTTAGTTATTATTCTTTATCATCAATCTTAGACCATAATACTATAAGAGAGAGCAGCAGAATTAGGCCATTCTGCCCATTAAGGCTGCTCCGCCATTTCATCATGGCTGATCCATTTTCCGTCTCAACCCCATTCTCCAGCCTTCTCCCCATAACCTCTCATGCCCTGACTAATCAGAACCTATCGACCTCCACCTTAAATACATCCAATCTAAGATGCTTCCTCAGCTTTTGTGGCAACAAATTCCACGGTTCACTACCTTCTAGCTGAAGAAGTTCCTCCTCATCACCGTTCTAAATGGGCACCCCTCTAATCTGATGCTGTTGCCTCTGGTCCTAGACTCCTCCACTATAGGAAACATCCTTTCCACATCCACTCAGTCTAGGCTTTTCAAATTCAATAGGTTTCAATGAGATACCCTCTCATTCTTCTAAATTCCAGTGAGTACAGGCACAGAACCATTAAATGCTCCGCATAAAATAACCTTTTCATTCCCGGAATCATTCTTGTGAACCCTCCAAACCCTCCACCAATGTCAGCAAATCCTTTCTTAGATAAAGGGCCCAAAACTGCTCATAATATTCCAAGTGAGGCCTCAGCATTACATCCTTGCTTTTATATTCTTATCCTTTCAAAATGAATATTAGCATTGCATTTGCCTTTCTTACCACTCACTCAACCTGCAAATTAAACTTTAGGGAATCTTACATGAGGACTCTCAAGACCCTTTGCACCTTGGACTTTTGACTTTTCTGTCCATTTAGAAAGAAATCTTCACTTTTGTTCCTCCTACCAAAGTGCATGACCATACACTTTCTGACACTATATTGGAAATCAGGGAGGGAGGAGAAGATGGCGACGCGACGCAGCATGCGCGGCCGTTCCGAATGAATATCGATATGTGTTAACTAGGGGGCCGTGCATCAATCCAGATTTGATGGGGAAAGCTGTGAAAGCGCAGAGGAACATCTGGAGTAACTTCTGAAATGCCTGCTTCGCTGCCGCTGCTACTGTGCGATCGAGAATCTCTGGAGATATAGGCCCCAAATCCTCGGCTTTGCGTATCACCTGTTGCTGGGGCCGCGGTCGAATTGCTCGGTAGAGATGGTGCTCGGTGCATCGGTGTCGGAAGTGGTTCGAGGCTTGGAGTTTTTCGGGTCGGACTGTGGTCGGATGCTTCCAGGATGCTGCATCAGCAAGTTGGCACTGGAGGTTTACCGTCTGTGTGAGATGATAGGACTTCGAAAAACTCTGAGACTTTTACTGTGCCATGGTTTGTTCTTATCAAATTACGGTATTGCTTTGCACTGTTGTAACTATATGTTATAATTATGTGGTTTTTGCTAGTTTTTAAGTCGGTTTGTCATCTGGTTTCGTGATATCAATCTGGAAGACATTTTTATCATTTCTTAATGCATGCATTACTAACTGACAATAAAAGGGGACTGCATGTCCTCATAATCATATTCCATTGCCACTTCTTTCTCCATTCTCCTAATCTGTCTCAGTCCTCCTGTGACCTCCCTGCTTCCTCAACTCTACCTGCCCCTCTACCTGTCTTTGTATCACCCACAAACCTGGTCATAAAGCCATCAATTCCATCATCCAAATCATTGACATATAACATAAAAAGGAGCAGTCCCAACAAAGACACCTGCAGAGCACCACACATCACCAGCAGCCAGCCAGGAAAGGCTACATTTATTCCCACTTTTTGCCTCCCAAGAATCAGCCAATCCTCTTTCCATGCTAGATCTTTCCTGTAATACCATGGGCTCTTACCTCGTACAGCAGCCTCATGTGCAACATCTTGTCAAAGGCCATATGAAGATCCAAGTACACAACTTGCACAGACTCTCCTTTGTCTATCTGACTTGTTATTTCCCCAAAGAATTCCAACAAAGTATATGCTTTTGATGCCATTAATGTCACAAGTGCGAAGCATGGGTGGACCCAAAAGCAGGACATAAACATGTTTTGTAGCGTTAACAAGAATAGAGTTTATTAATCATTACTAGGAAAGCAGGGAAGCAAGGATTGTTCAGAGGGAAATCAAGGAGTGAGCAAAGCAGAAGTGAGAATAATCGTGGCTAGACTCGGACTAGGACTTGGAACTCGGAACATGGAACTTGGGGCCCGGACTTGGAACTCAGAACATCAGAGTCTGGACTTTTCTTAGACACAGGACACAGAACACTGAGATGGGGCTCCTCCTTGGACACCGGACATAGAGTCAGGACTCTTCTTTTAGACACAGGACGCTGAACACTGAGAGACAGGATTCCCCAACTTAGAGTATCAGAAAACAGCCAAACCTACTCAGTGGAGACGAGAACATGAAGAGACAGTTCCCCACTCAGGGTAGCGGCAAACGGCCGGATCTACCCAGCAGAGACAAGGACACGTGGAGATAATTCCTAACTCAGAGTAGCGGCAAAATGTCAGACCTGCTCAGCAGAGACGAGGTCACGAAGAGACGGTACCACACAACAATAGACCTTGACACGAAATGGCTCCAAGTAGAGGCAAGCCCTTGACACGGCCCACGAATTATAGACAGCGGCTCTAGTCACACTCCAGTGGATAAACATGATGGACCCCCTCTGGCGAGGTAGCTTAGCGGCTCAATCGGGCAAGGTAACTTAGCAGGCTGGCTCTGGCGAGGAGAGGTGGCTTACTGGCACTCACTTCAGGGAGAAGACTTGAGTAGCTCCGGCGATGTAACTTGGCTCATTCCAGCAGGGTGACTTGCTCGCCTTGCTTCAGTGATGTCCGATGATGATCTAGCGCCGAGTAGCTGTAAGCCCGACACTAAATACTGCCCGTCCAGCTGAGACTCAAGTGCCTTTAATTACAGAGCCCAAGAAACACGGGGAAACAATGAATTAAGGAAAACAAGGAGTTAACGGTCCTGATCGTGACACAAAGTAAATTTAAAGGAACCCAGGGAGTAACCGATCAGAACCGTGACAAGTAATTAAAATACAGCGGACATATGGTTACCACAGTGAGTGATTTATGTTTATTTTCTAACATGGACTTAAGGTGAGAGGGAAGATACTTGACAAGAAACTGATGGGAAACCTTTTCACTCAAGGAGTGGTCAGTATATGGAATGAGCTGCCAGAGGAAGTGGTTGAAGCAGGTATATTTACCACTGGTTCATAACCTAGGGATATACTATTCATTGAATGATCTAGGCTTAGTGTCCAAGCCACAATTTCTAAGATTAGCAGTACAGTGAATATATTGGTGGAATGGGCAGATGCATGGATAGATTAACATGGAGAAATGTGACATGATGCATTTTGGTGAGACAAGGAAAGGCACTACATAGGAAAGTAGATTGTTCATAAAGGGAGTGCAGGAGCACAAGCACCTAGCAGCAACTGCACAAATGATTGGATGTGGCAGAGCAGATTAAGAAAGCTGTTAATAAGATTCTTTAACAACAGAAACGGAGGGTAAGAAAGCAGGGAAGTTATGCCACTGTTATGAAATGCTGCTCTGATACCAGCTAGAGTATTATGTTCATTTCTTGTCAATTACATTACAAAAAGGATGTAAAAACATTAGTGAGTACCAAAAAAAGATTTTCAAGAATGATTCCTGGAATGAGGTCTGGTTAGAGAGATTGGGTATACTTAGACATTTTTTTGTGGAGACTAAACAGAGATTCAAAGAATCAAAATCTAATCTGGTTTATTATCACCGGCATGTATCATGAAATTTGCTAACTTAGCAGCAGCAGTCCAATGCAATACATGATAATATAGAAAGAAGAAAATAAATAAATGAACAATTCAATTCATTTATTAATAGATTAATAATCATGCAAAAACAGAAATAATATATTTTAAAAAGTGAGGTAGTGTTCATGAGTGCAATGTCTATTTAGGAATCATATGGCAGAGGGGAAGAAGCTGTTCCTGAATTGCTGAGTGTGTGCCTTCAGGCTTCTGTACCTCCTTTCTGATAGTAACAATGAGAAGAGGGCATGCCCTGGATGATGGGGTCCTTAATAATGGACGTTGCTTCTTTGGGGCACCGCTCCTTGCAGATGTCTTGGGTAGTACAGAGGCTAGTACCCAAGATGGGGCTGACGAATTTTATGACTTTCTGCAGCTTCTTTTGATCCTGTACAGTAGCATCCCGCGCCCCCCCTCCCCCCGCCAGCCCACTATACCAGAGAATGATCCAGTCCGTCAGAATGCTCTCCACGGTACATCAATAGAAATTTTTAGCAACACACATAAAAGTTGCTGGTGAACGCTGCAGGCCAGGCAATATCTCTAGGAAGAGGTACAGTCGACGTTTCGGGCCGAGACCATTCGTCAGGACTAACTGAAAGAAGAGCTAGTAGGAGATTTGAAAGTGGGAGGGGGAGGGGAAGATCCAAATGATAGGAGAAGACAGGAGAGGGAGGGACGGAGCCAAGAGCTGGACAGTTGATTGGCAAAAGGGATCTGAGAGGATCATGGGACAGGAGGCCCAGGGAGAAAGAAAGGGGGAGGGGTAAAGCCCAGAGGATGGGCAAGGAGTATAGTGAGAGGGACAGAGGGAGAAAAAGGAGAGAGAGAAAAAAAAGTATACATATATATATAATAAGTAAATAAATAACGGATGGGGTATGAGGGGGAGGAGGGGCATTAACGGAAGTTAGAGAAGTCAATGTTCATGCCATCAGGTTGGAGGCTACCTAGACGGAATATAAGGTGTTGTTCCTCCAACCTGAGTGTGCTTTATCTTTACAGTAGAGGAGGCCGTAGATAGACATGTCAGAATGGGAATGGAACATGGAATTAAAATGTGTGGCCACTGGGAGATCCTGCTTTCTCTGACAGACAGAGCGTAAGTGTTCAGTGAAACGATCTCCCAGTCTGCGTTGAGTCTCGCCAATATATAGGAGGCCGCATCGGGAGCACCGGACACAGTATATCACCCCAGCCGACTCACAGGTGAAGTGTCGCCTCACCTGGAAGGACTGTCTGGGGCCCTGTATGGTGGTGAGGGAGGAAGTGTAAGGGCACGTGTAGCACTTGTTCCGCTTACAAGGATAAGTGCCAGGAGGGAGATCGGTGGGAAGGAATGGGGGAGACGAATGGACAAGGGAGTTGCGTAGGGAGCGATCCCTGCGGAAAGCAGAGGGGTGGGGGAGGGAAAGATGTGCTTAGTGGTGGGATCCCATTGGAGGTGGCGGAAGTTATGGAGAATAATATGTTGGACCTGGAGGCTGGTGGGGTGGTAGGTGAGGACCAGGGGATCCCTATTCCTAGTGGGGTGGCAGGAGGATGGGGTGAGAGCAGATGTGTGTGAAATAGGAGAGATGCGTTTGAGAGCAGAGTTGATGGTGGAGGAAGGGAAGCCTCTTCCTTTAAAAAAGGACATCTCCTTCGTCCTGGAACGAAAAGCCTCATCCTGAGAGCAGATGCGGCGGAGACGGAGTAATTGCGAGAAGGGGATGGCATTTTTGCAAGAGACAGGGTGAGAAGAGGAATAGTCCAGATAGCTGTGAGAGTCTGTAGGCTTATAGTAGACATATAAGCTGTCTCCAGAGATAGAGACAGAAAGATCTAGAAAGGGGAGGGAGGTGTCGGAAATGGACCGGGTAAACCTGAGGGCAGGGTGAAAGTTGGAGGCAAGGTTAATGAAGTAAACGAGCTGAGCATGCGTGCAGGAAGCAGTACCAATGCAGTCGTCGATGTAGCGAAGGAAAAGTGGGGGACAGATACCAGTATAGGTTTGGAACATGGATTGTTCCACAAAGCCAACAAAAAGGCGGGCATAACTGGGACCCAAACGGGTGCCCATGGCTACACCTTTAGTTTGGAGGAAGTGGGAGGAGCCAAAGGAGAAATTATTAAGAGTAAGGACTAATTCCGCTAGACGGAGCAGAGCGGCGGTAGAGGGGAACTTGGTTAGGTCTGGAATCCAAAAAGAAGAGGAGAGCTTTGAGACCTTCCTGATGGGAGATATAAGTATATAGGGACCGGACATCCATGGTGAAAATAAAGTGGTGGGAGCCAGGGAACTTAAAATCATCAAAAAGTTTCAGAGCGTGAGAAGTGTCATGAACATAGGTAGGAAGGGATTGAACAAGGGGGGATAAAACAGTGTCGAGGTATGCAGAAATGAGTTTGGTGGGGCAGGAGCAAGCTGAGACAATGAGACTACCTGGACAGGCAGGTTTGTGGATCTTGGGTAAGAGGTAGAAACGGGAAGTGTGGGGTATAGGAACTACAAGGTTGGTAGCAGTGGATGGGAGATCCTCTGAGCGGATAAAGTTGGTGATGGTGTGGGAGACAACGGCCTGGTGCTCCTTAGTGGGGTCATAATCGAGGGGTACATAAGAGGAGGTATTCCCGAGTTGTCGCTGTGCCTCGGCGAGGTAGAGGTCAGTACGCCAAACTACAACAGCACCCGCCCTTATCAGCGGGTTTTATAGTAAGGTTAGGATTAGTGCGGAGGGAGTGAAGAGCAGAGCGTTCGGAAGGAGTGAGGTTGGAATGGGAACAAGGTGCGGTGAAGTCGAGACGGTTGATGGCCCGTCGGCAGTTAGCAATAAAGAGATCCAGAGCGGGCAGAAGACCAGAGCGGGGTGTCCATGAAGAGGAGGGTTGAAGATGGGAGAAGGGGTCATCACTGGGGGTGGGAGAGTCCTTGCCAAAGAAGTAGGCTCGAAGACGGAGCCGGCGGAAGAAGAGTTCAGCGTCATGGCGAATGCAGAAGTCACTGAGGTGTGGGCGAAAAGGGACAAAGCTGAAGCCCTTACTGAGGGCTCTGCCTCAGAGAGTGGAAGGTCGGAGGGGATGGTAAAGACCCAGCACGGATGAGAAGTGGGATCAAAAGGGGGAGAGGGAGGGAGACTGGTAGTGTCAGTGGAGAGGGGAGGGTTGGGGTGAGAGGAAAATGGAGCCTCTGAGGGCCCAGGAGCTGACGGTGGATCTGAGGGAGACGGGGTTGCAGAGTAGTGGTGGTGAAAAGGGAGACGGGAGTCACAATAGCAGCACATAAAGACCAGGCCTGGAATTCAACGCTGGAGTCGCAGTTGGTGGTTGCGCAATCGCTGTGAAGGTGTCCATGGTCATTGCTGGGGTCCAGGTTTTGAGTATGCCCTGGGATGCTGGAGTCGGCGAGATGAGTGTGCCCTGGGGTCCTTTTTCTCCCTCTGTCCCTCTCACTATACTCCTTGCCCATCCTCTGGGCTTTACCCTTCCCCCTTTCTTCCTCCCTAGTCCTCCCATCCCATGATCCTCTCATATCCCTTTTGCCAATCAACTCTCCAGCTCCTGGCTCCATCCCTCCCCCTCCTGTCTTCTCCTATCATTTTGGATCTCCCCCCCCTCCTGCTTTCAAATTTCTTACTAGCTCTTCTTTCAGTTAGTCCTGACGAAGGGTCTCGGCACGAAACGTCGACTGTACTTCTTCCTAGAGATGCTGCCTGGCCTGCTGCGTTCACCAGCAACTTTTATGTGTGTTGCTTGAAATTCCAGCATCTGCAGATTTCCTCGTGTTTGCGAATAGAAATTTTTAAGTGTTTTAGTTGACAAACCAAATCTCTTCAAGAGATCCTCAGAGATCTTGACACCCAGGAACTTGAGATTACTCTCTCTCTCTCTCCACTCCTGATCCCTCTGTGAGGATTGGTTTGTGTTCCCTCGTCTTACCTTTCCTGAAGTCTATAATCAGCTCTTTAACCTTACTGACATTGAGTGTAAGTATCATAGAATCATAGTCATACAGCCCTTTGGCCAAAATGGTCCATGCTGACCAAGATTCCCACCTAAGCTAGTCCCATTTGCTACTTTTGGCCTATATCCTTCTACCTTTACTGTCTAAGTACCTGTTCAAGTACTTTTTAAATGTGGTAAATGTATGTGCCTCAGCCACTTCCTCTGGCAGTTCATTCCATATACTGACCATTTCTTGGGTGAAAAAGTTTCCCATGAGTTTCTTGGTAAGTACTCTGCCTCTCACCTTAAACCTACGCCCTTGGTTCTTGATTTCCCAACCCTGGAAAACAGACTATACATATTCACCTCTATAAGATCACCCCTCATTCCCCTATGCTCCAATTAAATCATATAAAATGATAAGTGATCTGGAGAGAGTGGATAGTGTGAGCTGTCCTTTTTGGTGAAGGAGTTAAGAACTAGTGGTGGTGGATTAAGAATAACATGAAGAAAAGCATTTTTTTTAAAGCACAGCGTCTGAAATATACTGAGTGCAAATGTGCAGGAGGCGGGCTTCATTGTGATCTTCAAGGGGGGAAATTAGTAAATAGGTGACCAAAAAATATTTGCAAGCCCATGATGAAAGGGCCCTGAGCTGCAGCAAGAGTAGTGCTGGCTGGGAGTTTGCGTTATTATGATGGGATAAATGGTCTTCTTCTGTGTTATACCCATTTTGTGATTCTATGAACAACTTCTGATTCAGGAAGAAACACAGATATACAATTTAATCCTCTCACTTCCCCTCCCCTCTGATGAGTACACAAAGTAGCTTCAATGCACTCACATATTTTTGCTTTCATTTACCAGAAGTAGAGAATTAAGCCTGAATGACTGAAGGCTGCATGTTCACTCATTGGATGTTGTGCATTTAGCAAATATGACCATGTTACATTATATCACATAAAGGATGTCAAAGTTAGTGACAGTAGTAAATGGATACACAAGGAAGTTCATGCAACATAAAGGATGGATGGTAAATATAATTGGTGTAAGCAGTGATAGATGGAGATGGATAAATTTGTGGAGAACTTGTTAAATTTGCATAATTTTTCTATTGTGAATGATATGTTTCTGATTATCTGGATTATCCTTAAATATCCGTACCCAGCACCACAGAACACCACAGCACAGAAACAAGCCCTTTGTCCCATCCGTTCTGTGCCTAACTAATAATCTGCCTAGTCCCATCAACCTGTATCCAGACCATGGCCTTCCATGCCTCTCCCATTCATATACCTACCCACATTTCTCTAAACCATTGAAATCAAACCTGAATCCACCACTTCTGCTGGCAGCTCATTCCACACCCTCACCACCCTCTAACTGAGGAGGTACCCTCTCATGCTCCCCTTAAACATTTCACCTTTCACTCTTAACCCATGACCTCTAGTAGTAGTCTCACCCAATCCCAATAAAAAAATGACTGCTTGCATTTACCCCATCTATACCCTTCATAATTTTGCATACCTCCATCAAATCTCCCCTCCTTCTTTTACATTCTAAAATCCTTACCTATTCAAACTCTTCCTGTAATTGAGGTCCTCAAATCCTGGATATGTCCTTGTAAATTTTATCTGCATTCTTGAAATCTTATTGACATCTTTACTGTAGCTAGAGAAATAATGTATGAGATCATGAAAGGGCAACGTAACTTCATTGGACATGTGATTAGGAAAGAGGAGTTAGAATGCACGGAAATTATGGGAAAGATTGAAGGGAAGAAAGCAAGAGGAAGACAAAGACAAATGGTGATGGAGACAGTAGTCTGAGAACTGGAAATGAATACCAATGAATTGATCCACTTGACGCGAAACAGGAGTGTGTGGGCCATGGCAGTCAAAATGCAAACTGGGCATGGCACCTGATGATGATGATGATGACTGTAGCTAGGCAACCAAAACTGCACACAATACTCAGAATTAGGCCTCACCAACATCTTATATATCTTCAACATAAAATCTCAACTCCTGTAATTCAACACCTCGATTTATGAAGGCCCATGTGCCAAAAGCTTTCTTTATGACCCTATATACCTGTGACACTTTCAAAGAAATATGGATCTGTATTCCCAGATCCCTCTGTTTTACTGCACTCCTCAATGCCCCACCTTACAGTGCCATGTTAGTCCTACCATGGCTTGTCCTCCCAAAGTGCATCACACTTCTATGCATCAAGTTCCATCTGCCATTTTTCAGCCCATTTGTCCAGTTGGTCCAGATCCCACTGTAAGCTTTTATAGACTTTCTCATGTCCACTACACCCCCAATTTTGATGTCATTCACAAACTTGCTGATCCAGTTAACCACATTATCATCCAGATCAATGAACAACAGAGCCACCACTCATCCTGTGGCATGCCACTAGTCATAGGACTCCAGACAGAGAAGCAACCATCTACTACCATCTACTACCACTTCCTGTCTTCTCCCGCAAAGCCAATGTCTAATCCAAATTACTACCTTATCTTGAATGCCAATCGACTGAACCTTCTGGACCAGCCTCCCATGTGTGACCTTGTCAAAGGGCTTGCTAATGTCCATATAGACAGTATCTTCTGCCTTTCCTTCATCAAGCTTCCAGGTAACATCCTCAAAAAACTCCATAAGATTGGTTAAACATTGCCTACTGTGCACAAAACCATGCTGATTACATCTATTGAGTCCCTGTCTATCCATAAAATGATATAACTAGCTCTTTAGAATACCTTTCAGTAATTTACCAACTGCTGATATCAGGCTTGCCACCCTATAATTTCCTGGCTTATTCTTAGGGCCTTTCTTAAACAATAGAACAACATTAGCTATCCTCCAATCCTTCCGCACCTCACCAGTGGCTAAAGATTTTGTTGCACTATTACAGACTGTTAGATATGATGTTTTGGCCATCACTGAAGGATGGTTGTAGTTGTGAGCTGAATGTCCAAGGTTACACATTGTATCTGGCGGTTAGGAAGGTCGGCAGAGGAGTTGGCGTGGTTCTGCTGGTAAAGAATGGCATCAAATCAGTAGAAAGATGTGAGATAGGATCAGAAGTTGTTGAATCCTGGTGGGTTCAGTTAAGAAACTACAAGGGTAAAAGGACCCTGATGGTAGTTATATACAGGCCTTTCAACAGTAGCTGGGATTTGGACCACAGATTACAATGGAAAATAGAAAAGGCGTGTCAAAAGGGCAATGTTATGATAGTCATAGGATAGTTCTACATGCAGGTCATTTGGGAAAATCAGGTTGGAAATGTATCTCAAGAGAGTGAGTTTGTTGAATGTCTATGAGGTGGCTTTGTAGAGCAGTTTGTCTTTGAGCCTATAGGTGGATCAGTTAAACTGGATTGCGTGTTATGTAATGAGCCAGAGGTGATTAGGGAGCTTAAGGTAAAGAACTCTTAGGAAACTGTGACCACAATATGATTGAGTTCAACCTGAAATCTGATAGGGAGAAAGTCTGATGTCACAGTATGTCATGGTCCAGTCAATGAAGTCCACATTCCGGTTCACGGTCCGGTCTGTGGACTCAGGACTCCAGGTCCTCCAGCCATTCCTTGTTTGAGTTAATCATAGGTACCTGATTCCCTTGGGGTTGGAGTATAAGTAGCCTTGGGGTTGAGTGTGAACTGCTGGTTTGTTTTGTCAAGATCCTCTGGGAGCAACCTGCCAGTGGAAGGCTAGAGCAGCCAATTGCCATCTTTAGGCCGCGTTGGGGAACCATCCCCTCATGGAGCCTTGCTGTCAGTAGTTGGAGCTGTCTTTGCGGTATGGATTCGGCTGTTTCCCGGGCCAGCTGAGTGGCTGCCTGCTACTCTGAGCTAGGTAGGGATCCGGCTGTTTCCATAGCCAGCTGAGGTTGCTGGCGGAACTGAGACTCGAAGCTACCCCGGAGTAGAGATGGATCTGTCTGTCGTTCTTTGGTGTTGTTTCTTGTCCTTGCCTCCGTGGGGTACGCCAGGCCATTTTGCCATCGCCCTGCGGGGGGCGGGGGGGTCTTGTCTTGTCTTGTCTTGTGCTTGTCTCCGTGGGGTAAGTCAGGCCGTTTTGCCGTTGCCCTGTGGGGGGATTTGTCTTGTCTTGTCCTCGCCTCTGTTGGGTAAGCCTGGCTGTTCTGCTGTTACCTGACGGAGGGACCTGTCCCACCTTGGTGTGGAGATGAAGTCCTGGTTCTATGTTAATGTTCGGTTCCCAGTCTGTCTCTGAGCTCCAAGAACCCAAGGCTCAAGGATCCCACAGCCAAGCTCAAGAACCCAAGACCCTAGCCTGCAGCCAAGCTCAAGATCCCGAGACCCCAGCCTGCAACCATGTCATGTCCTTGCCTGGTTCCGGGGTCCGAGCCCAAGGCAAGATCCAGGTTCTGGGTCCTTGACCTGTGTCAGGCCCGGAGTCCAAGCCTTGTCTCCTAGTCCTTGTCCCGCTTTCCCTAGCCGAAGTCTGCGTTCTTGTCCTTGCTCGTTGCCTGAAACCTGTCACGTCCCTACTCTAGTCAAGTCCTGTTCCTTGTACTTCAGTGTCTGTGTCTTGCATTTGGGTCCATTCCCAGCACCCCACTGTCACACAGTATTGAATTGAATTGACTTTATTACTTACATCCTTCATGTACAAGAGGAGTAAACATCTTTATGTTACACCTCCATCCAAATATGCAATGTGCAATTTGTAGTCATTTATAATAATTATTATGTACAGCAGGATAGTCAATATAAGATAGAACAACAGTTGCATCAGCATGCATTAATCAGTCTGATGGTCTGGTGGAAGAAGCTGTCCTGAAGCCTGTTGGTCCTGGTTTTTATGCTGCGGTAATGTTTCCCAAATGGTAGCAGCTGTAACAGTTTGTGGTTGGGGTGACTTGGGTCTCCATTGATCCTTTAGGCCCTTTTTACACACCTGTCACTGTAAATGTCCTGAATAGTGGGAAGTTCACATCTACAAATGCGCTGGGCTTTCCATACCACTCTCTGCAGAGTCCTGCGATTGAGTGAAGTACAGTTCCCATACCAGGCAGTGATGTAGCCAGTCAGGGTGCTCTCAATTGTGTCCCTGTAGAAATTGTGTCCCTTAGGATTTGGGGGCCCATACCAAACTTCTTCAACCGTCTGAGGTGAAAGAGGCGCTGTTGTGCCTTTTTCACCTCACAGCAGGTATGGAGTACAGACCACATGGAGTAAAATGTACTTCAGTGGAGTCAGGAAATTACAGTGGTATGAGAGAGGAGTTGGCCAAAGTAAATTTGAAGGAGATGCTGACAGGAATGACAGCAGAACAACAATGGCATGAGTTTCTAGGAAAAATGAGGAAGGTGCAGGATAGATGTATTCCAAAAACAAAGAAATACACAAATGGCAAAATAGTACAACTGTGGCTGACAAGGGAAGTCAAAGCCAATGTAAAAGAAAAAAGTGGGAAGACAGAGAATTGGGAAGCTTTTAAAACCCTACAGAGAGCAACTAAAAGAATCATTAGGACGGAAAAGATGTAAAATCTTTTATTATCCACTTTGATATTTTATATTTCAAGTATGTAGAAAATAAAACAGAGATGAGAGTGGATATAGGACTGTGAGAAAATGAGGTCAGAATAATTCCAATAAGGGACAAGAAGATAGCAGATGAACTAAATGAGTATTTTGCATCAGTCTTCACTGTGGAAGATACTAGTGTGTCAGATATTGAAGGGTGTGAGGGAAGAGAAGTGAATCCAGTTACTATTACAAGGGAGAAGGTGCTCAAAAAGCTGAAAGATCTAAGGGTACATAGGTCACCCTGGTCAGATGAACTCCACTCTAGAGTTCTGAAAGGTAGCAGTAGAGATTATGGAGGGATTAGTAATGATTTTTCAAAAATCGTTGGACTCTGCCAGAGGACTGGAAAATTGCAAATGTCACTCCACTCCTTAAGAAAGGAGGAAAGCAGCAGAAAGGAAATTATAGACCAGTTAGCCTGACCTCAGTGGTTGGGAAGATATTGGAGTCAATAGTTAAGGATGAGGTTATGGAGTACTTGGTGACACAGGACAAGATAGGACGAAGTCAACTTGGTTTCCTTAAGAGAAAATTTTGCCTGACGAACCTGTTGGAATTCTTTGAGGAGATTACAAGTAGGATAGATAAAGGGGAGGCAGTAGACATTGTATATTTGGACTTTTAAGAAAGCCCTTGACAAGGTGCCACACATGAAGGCGCTTACCAAGTTATGAGCCCATGGCGTTATAGGAAAGTTACTGTCATGGTTAGAGCATTGGCTGATTGGTAGGAGGCAGCAAGTGGGAATAAAAGGATCCTTTTTTGGTTGGCTGTCAGTGACCAGTGGTGTTCCGCAGGGGTCGGTGTTGGGACCATTTCTTTATATGCTGTATTTCAATGATTTAGGTCAAGGGTCCCCAACCTTTTCTGCACTGCAGACCGGTTTAATATTGACAATATTCTTGCGGACCGGCCACGGGCACCTGTGTGCGCATGCATGACGTGCGTATGTGATGTGCGCATGCGCGTACGTGCCAATTTTTCTCACACAAATCAGTTTTGCCTTCATTTTCTCGACTATACTGTACATACATTATTTCTACTTTATATAGGCTGTGTAATTATCATATAATTCCTGCTTTTACTATGTTAATGTTATTTATTTTCGGTTTTATGTGTTATTTGGTATGATTTGTTAGGTTATTTTTTGGGTCTGGGAATGCTCAAGAATTTTTCCTATATAAATTAATGGTAATTGCTTCTTCGTTTCATGCTATTTCAGCACAAAAGGTTTCATAGGAACGCTTTACCTTAGCGGGGGAAATACGGGACAAACCAATTTAACCCAATATACGGGATGTCCCGGCAAATACGGGACAGTTGGCAACCCTATGTTCAAGTTCAACAGTGCGTGACAGGGAGTGAGGAAAGGTGCAGCTGACTCATATCGTTTCCTCACGGCCCAGTAGCACATGCTTTGCGGCCCAGTACCAGTCCGCGGCCTGGTGGTTGGGGACCGCTGTTATAGGTGATAGAATAGATGGCTTTGTGCCAAGTTTGCAGATGATATGAAGATGATGGAGGGCAGGTAGTGATGAAGAAACAGGTAGGCTGAAGAAGGACTTACACAGATTAGGAGAATGTGCAAGAGAGTGGAAAAGTAAATATAATGTTGGAAAATGCATGGTTATGCACTTTGGTAGAAGAAATAAATGTGCAGACTATTTTCTAAACGTGGAGAAACTCCAAAAATCTGAGATGCAAAGGGACTTGGGAGTCCTTGTGCAGAACACCCTGAAGGATAACTTGTAGGTAGAGTCTGTGGTAAGACAAGTGCAATGTTAGCATTCATTTCAAGAGGTCTAGAATACAAGAGCAGGGATATGATGTTGAAGCTTTATAAGGCAGTGGTGAGGCCTCACCTTGAGCATTGTGAACAGTTTTGGGTTCCTCATCTAAGAAAAGATTGCTGGCATTGTAGAGGGTTCAGAGGAAGTTCACAAGGATGACTCCAGGAATGAAAGGGTTATCATACGAGGAAAGTTTGATTGCTCTGGGTCTGGGCTCGCTGGAATTTAGAAGGAAGAATGCTAACATTGCACTTGTCTTACCACAGACTCTACCTACAAGTTATCCTTCAGGGTGTTCTGCATTGAAACCTTTCGAATGTTGAAAGGCCTAGACAGAGTAGATGGGAAAGGATGTTCCCTTCGAGGGGGAGTCTAGGACAAGAGGGCACAGCCTCAGGATAGAGGGGCATCCATTTAAAACAGAGATGCAGCGAAATTACTTTAGCCGGGGTTGGTGAGTTTGTGAAATTTATTACCATGGCAGCTGAGGAGGCCAGAATGTTGGGGTACTTAAGGCAGAGCTTGATATGTTCTTGATTGGATATGACATCAAAGGTTACAGGGAAAAGGTTGTGGAGTAGGGCTGAGGAGGGGAAAAATGAATCAGTCATGCTTGAATGGCGGAGCAGACTCGATTGGCCAAATGCCCTAATTCTGCTCCCATGTCTTGTGGTCTAAAGTCATTTTAAATATGTATCTCTGCTAGGGCTCCTGTAATTTCAGCACCAGCCTCCCACACAGTCCAAGGGAACATCTTGTCAGGCCCTGGAGATATATCCACCCTAATTTGCCACCTAGACAGCAAAGACCTCCTCCTCTGTAATCTGTATACAGTCCATGCCATCACTGCTACTTTGTCTCATTTCTATAGATTCTGCGTCCGTCTCCTGAGTAAATACAAATGCAAAAAAATCCATTTAAGATCTTCTCCATCTCTTTTGGCCCAATAAATAGAGGACCAATTTGTTTCTTGCTATCCTAATATAACTGTAGAAGACTTTTGGATTCTCCTTCAGCTTGTGTGCTAGACTAACTTCATGCTTGCTTTTAGCTCTCCTGATTTCGTCCTTGAGTGTCCTCTTACATTTCTTATACTCCCCGAGTACCATATCTTCTTCTGTCTGCCTTTATCTGCTATGGACCTCCTTCTTTCCCTAAACTAGGTCCTCAATATCTCTCAATTACCAAGGTTCCCTTAACCAGTTATCCTTTCATTTTGTTCTGACAGGAACACACAGACCTTTAAAATTTCATTTTTTAAAAGTCTGCCACTTACCAAGCACACCTTTGCCAGAAGACAGCCTGTCTCAGTCCACACTTGCCAGATCCTTTCTGATATCATCAAAATTGGCCTTCCTCCAATTTAGAATCTCAACCTGAGGACTAGGCCTATCCTTCTCCATAACAAATTTGCATTATAAGGCATATATTTATCTATGTGTATTCTGGATACCGCAGAAAGGAGTTGAGTCAGCAGGTTGTTTTGTGAACTAATGCCTTGCCACATTCATTAACTCTGTGCCAGCTTCTGTCGAAACTACAGCTAATAAAACCTGCCTATAGTGTAAAATATCCATCCCTCTATATATTCTAATTATTGCTGTACTTTACATTTACTTTTAACATGACTTATCAGCCACTGAGCCATACTGAAAAGAAAACTTACAGTTTTCGCTGCTAACCTAGACCAGCCTCAGGTGGCAGTCTTTGGGGAAAGAGAAGACCGATGGATCTCCAGCATTTTGCCATTATTCTGTGAATTTTTTCTCGATATCGGATATAGGCAGGATTTAGCTCACAGCTGATCCTTCTCTGAGATCATCACATTATTAACAGGCACATAATGAGATGTTAGAAAACCCAAAATATGCATGCAACTACATTCAAGGATACTTCAATGTCTTCAAAGTAGAACAAATGAGGAGAAAATTCACGAGCTTTAACAAGAAAAATATATTTACGTACACTACATGTTCCACTGCTTTAACAACTGTTTTTTCATATTGGGAAAGAATGATGAAATTATCAAGGCCAATCAGATGAATTTTCTTCAAATTCTCAAATAAATTTTCAGCCTTCCAACTGAACATATGAAACACTACACCAAAAAATTGTAACTTTGTGATTGTGGGATCTAAGTCAAGCTTACAGTATTCTTCAAAAATTTAACCAAAAGATACATGGTTAAAATATGTATGATATGCTGGTAAAGTAGTTTTCTTACCCACAGAGATCCTACATCAATCATTCATGAGAATACCTACATACTGAGTTATAGCTGTTTTGTGATGTCTCATTACTAGTTATGAATTTCCACTTCCTGATGTTTTAAAACACCTTCATTAAACTATTAGCAGTTCTGAAAAGATGCTTCTCCATCCCTATGGTCCATAAATGTGCAGCATACCTCCTTCTAATCATCTTCAGGATAAAAGTATAAAGATAATTCACAATATTCAAAATTAACAGTACTTATTCCTCTAGTGATTTCATTTTTCTCTTAAGATTCAGAGAAGTGGTAAGTGATTGCTGATAATTACTGCCCATAAAAATGGTTGATTCATTGTAATTCTTTAATTGACAAGAAGCTGAAGTTGGTTGCATGAATTTTCAATTTATCATTTTTTTATTGTTTAGATTTGCCACAAACCATGTGTACCATAATGAACAGCTACATCGCATTGGTATTAGAGCATCAGACGCAAAATGCTAGAGGAACTCAGCAGGGCAGGCAGCATCTATGGAGGGAAATAAACAGTAAATGTTTTGCACTTCACTGGGACTCATCAGGGTCTTCATCAGGTCTTGGCCCAAAACAATGACCAATCCCCTGCATAGATATTGTTTGAACTGTTGAGTTCTTCCAGCATTCTGGGTGTGTTGCTCAAGATTTCCAGCATCTCTTGTGATATTGGTATTGGAATTTCTTGTTTCTTTCTTTCTCTTTTTCATTTTTGGATATATTTTAATTAGCCAATTTGATTAAATTGTCAAGCAGACCATCTCATGGGCATTGGTGCTACCAAAAGTTTATTCAACTCACTTTCTAATTGAACTTTGTATTCAGATGAGGCAACATTCTTGTTAGCATAACAATAAAGTTTTGCCATATAATCCAGCTTTATTTCCATAATTATCTACAATAATAATAGAGTATTTTTAAAGTACAGGACTTTAATTGAAATATACTTTAGGATATATTTAATGAAATTGGCAGCTAACTTCAAAATATAATGGACTGAAGTTCTATACTCAGGCCCAAAAGGAGTAAAATTCCATGACAGATGTTTGTTCATTTGTGACATCATGAGTAAGCACCAGTTCTACATTGACTCATTCATGCTAAACACCAGAGTAGGCCTGGAGCCAGTTTCCAACCAACGTCACACCCCACATCGGAACGCAATGTTCTGGCAAAAAAGCAAAAGCTTTTGCTGGCAAACAAAAACAAGCAAAAACAAGTCCAGAGAATCTTGAGTGGAGGTTGAAGCTAAGTAGCTTTAAATTATTTCATCAGGCTTTCATCATGCCATCCTCTTCTTTCCACAACTGCCTTTGACTGGAAGCACCGGCATGTACAAGTACAAAAACACATTTTAATGGGAACTTGGGCAGATCAGTTTCATTCCCTAACATGATCACTTAATTAGAGTCAGCTGGACGAGTATGGTCAGATGATCAGTACAAAGCTGACTCACTGAGGGAGGAAAATCCCACTGTTACACCAGATCACTCACAGAAACTTTCCTTTCATGACTTGTATTTTAATTCAGAAAACTGGGAATGATAGACTACATATACTGTATTTCCACAAATATTTTCAACTGAGGAACGTCTTTAAGAAATATTTAGAAGATTCTTGCTTTATTAACATCTGGTTGCCCAGTTAAATGTTTATTATCAATAATAACATCGCTCTTTTCAGTGTCTCTCAAATGAAAATTGATCCCCCAACCTATCCTCCCCAAAAGACCTGTATAAAAGGATGGTAATTTTTCATCTTTCTGTCAAATGCACTCCATGCCACCAAACTGATTGCCTGAAACTCTCTATGTCCCACCCTGTAACTGCTTCCTCAAGACCTAGGCCCAGATCCTGAACCTCAATATCTCTATATAGACCTGAGATCTATCTGCCTGAAATGCACCTCCCCAGTGATGCTTAATTATGCACTCCCTCCACCATCACCATAAAAGAAGCATTATCTCCACTCCCAGAACTGACCCAATCACTCGATCACTGCCCCTGATGAAACGGCCTTCTGCGATCTTTAGCCCACCCTGAGAGTCAATACATCCACCACCACAATCCCTGGTACTCCTCCACCCTTCCATGGTAAGCCCTCACCATAGTCTTCACTGTAGCCCAGTACTCAAAAGTCCATCCCAATCCTCAGCGATCCATCAAGATCCTTGGAATATTTAACATTCCCTCTAACCATTATCTTCAATAATACCATCACTCTTGGCATTTGTTGACCTATCCTTTCATATCTTTGCCACCCCAAAAATCTTGGCAAGTCTCCATTTATGGTATCCTCTGCTCAGTCCTCAGCACCTTTAACTCCAATCCTCATTCTTCTGCATTCTTGGTCCCTGGCCCTAGAGCCTAACATGTCCATGTCCACATATCCCTAATTAGCTTAGACTTTGTGCCCTACTATACCAGTCACAGTCCCATATTGTTCAATGTTCTTTCCTCTTCCATCCCAAGACTTCAATCTTTCCAGGATTCCACGCTGGACTCTTCCCTTGGCTGATCACAGGTCTGAATCAGTTCAGGGCTCTCTCCTCAACTTAGCCTCAGGACCTTAGTAGTCCAGACATTGCCTGCCTCCCTTCTGCTTCTGCTTCTGTTCATCTCTGTTAGTTCTGATCACCCCTCTCTCCCTGCAACTTTGTAGTGGGAATATTTAGTGGGGACTTATCACCAGAACAGTTATTGGTGCCTTGTTACAATGACAAACCATTTGGGAGCTCTAAAATTTCCGGACAACTGCAGTATATTGTGATTATTAGCCCATACAGTGCATTTTATACAAACTGAACATTTCAGTTAACATTGTTTGGTAGACACATGTGTAATATTCTCTATAATGAAAGAATTTTGTTTTCCTTGTATTAATAACAAAACGGCAATACCTGTATAGTCAATGTCAAGCTGAGGATTGATGGGGGTAAACATTCCTTCGGCTTACTTAGATGGTCCATAGCGCCATCTAGAGGATTTCTGAAAGAACATTGTGTTAGGATGGTCACGTGTGAGCTTCAATTGCCTCTTGGCATTTTGGGTTATTAACTTGACTCCCACTCCTAATCATTATACAACCAGTCAAACCAGAAAAGGTGTGTGCGTGTATGGCAGCTGTCAGGTAAAGAATAAAAGCCAACTCAGCTATAATGAAGTGCTTAACTTACGGTTAATTATTTCCCTGAGAGCATAATCAGAAATATGACCTCAGACAAATTACATGAGAGTCAGCAGTACCTATGGCCATAGACCCTTCTGGAGTCATCTAAAAAGAACTGAGAAAGTACCAAGGAAAATAAACATCTTGTATGTTCCAATGAATGCTCAAAACAAGGTAAATGAAATTAGTAAATTGGTTTATTTTTGTTATGTGTACACAGTACAGTAAAGTACTTGTCGTACATACTGTCTATACAAATCAATTCATTACAACCATGCATGGAATTAGAAGGTAACCAAAAATGGAGTACAGAATGAAAACACAGTTACAGTGAAAGTGCAGCGCAGGTAGGCAATAAGGCACAAGGTCATAGTGAGGTACACTGAAGCCAAGAACCTACTTTTTTGGACTAGTAGACCGTTCAATAGTCTTACAACATCAGGATAGAAGCTGTCCTTGGGTCTGGTGATACTTGCTTTCAGGCTTTTGTATCTTCTGCCCGATGGGAGAGAGAAGAGAGGAGAGAAGAGAGAATGTCTAGGGTGGTTGGGACCTCAGAGTATGGTTTCTCTGAATATGCTGACTGCTTTACAGAGTCAACAAGGAGAGTAGCCAAAGTCTACTGAGAGAAGACTAGTTTCCATGAGGAACTGAGCTGTGTCCACAACTTTCTGTAGTTTTTTGCGGTCACGGACAGAGCAGTTGACATCAAGCTGTGATGCTTCTGAATCACTGGATGTTTTCTAGAGTGCATCAATAAAAATTGTTGAGGATCAGAGGGTACATGGCAAATTTCTTTATACTACTGAAGAGATAGAGGCAATAGTGAGCTTTCTTGGCTGCGGTGTCAACATCATTGGACTAGGAAAGGCAAGGTGATGCTCACCCCTAAGGACTTGAAGCCCTCAACCCTCTTGACTTCAGCACAGTTGATGTAGACAGGAGCATGTGCTATGTCTCGCTTCCTAAAGTCAATGAGAAGCTCTTTTGTTTTGCTAACAATGAGGAAAAGGTTGTTTCATGACACCATGTCACTAGGATCTCTACCTCCAAGCTGTACTAGGATTCATTGTTATTCAAGATACAACCCACTCTGATGGTATCACCTGCAAACATGTAGATGTAGTTGTAGCAGAATGCAACCATGCAGTTGTGAGTATATAGGGAGCCAAGCAAGAGGCTGAGGATACAGCCTTGTGGGGCACCCGAGTTGAAGATAATTGTAGCAGAGATTTTACTGCCTATCTTTACTGATTGTGGTCCATTGGTCAGGATGTCAAGAATCCAAATGCAAAGGGAGGTACTGAGTCCTAGATCTAGGTGTTTGGAGATGAGTTTGTTTGGAATTATAGTATTGAAGGTAATCCTGTAGTCAATAAACAATAATCTGACACCAGTGTGTTTACTGTCCAAATGTTCCGGAAGTGGGTGTAGGGCTATGGAGATTTTATCTACCATAGTCCTGTTTCAACGGTACATGAATGACAGAGGATCAAGGTTGTCAGGGAGGTGGGAGTTAATGCATGTCATGAACAGTCTTTCAAAGAGCTTCATGATGGTGGATGTCAGAGCCAGTGGGCTGCAGTCATTAGAGTACATTACTTTGTCTTACTTAGGCACCAGGGTGATAGTGATCTTCTTAAAGCAAGTAGGGACCTCAGACTGAACCAAGGAGAGGTTAAAAATGTCTGAAAAAACCCCTGCCAGCTAATCTGCTCAGGATCTAAGGATGCGACCTGGGATTCCATTTGAGCCAGATGCTTTCCATGGGTTCACTCGGCGGAAGACTGATCTTACATCTGAAACGGTGACTTTGTGTTCAATTCCAGTGGAGGCAGTAGGAAGGGTGGTGATATTCCAATCCTCATCTAGTCAAGACATGCAAAAAATGTGTTAAGCTGATCGGAAAGGGATGAGCTTTGTTGGCTATGCTGCCTCACTTTGTTTTCAATAGGTTTCAATGGGTTTCAATAGGTACATTTAATGTCAGAGAAATATATATACGATATATATCCTGAAATTCTTTTTCTTCGCAAACATTCACAAAAACAGAGTGCCCCAAAGAATGAATGACATTTAAATTCTAGAATCCCAAAGCACCCACCCCAACTCCCCCCACCACGCACAAGCAGCAGCAAAGCAATGACCACTCTCCCACCAGCAAAAAAAGCATCAGCACCCCCCCACCAAGCACTCGAGTGTGCAGCAAAGCATCAATAAAGACACAGACTCGCAGTATCCCAAAGGCTACTCATTCACCCGGTATTCGACTTACCACAGGCTCTCTCTCCCTCTCCCTGAAAGGGAAAAGGAGGTATTACCATTTCACAGCACGTGGGGAGACATAACAAAACAACTCACTGATTTATGGTGTTAAAGATCTGTTGTGTCGCTTTTTCCAAGCTCTGTGCCCAAAGAACTCGGGTCCATGAGCACACAGCCAGCTCGCCGCTTTCAATCTTCTGTATACTCCCATGACACATCAGGCCACAGCACTGGCCTCGAATCAACCCGTCTCCAGAGCCATGAAAATCCAACACCCTGAAGGTGCACTAGTCTTCCAGGCTATGTCCTTAGCGTATCAAAAAGCAGCTGGTTGTGAGGCCCTGAGAGCAGGTCCCATTTCTGCAAAGAACCAAAGTCAGTGTGTAACTCCAGGTCAGGGTCTTCAAAAGAACCTTGAAAGGGAAAAAAGGAGATACGTATCAAAGATAGAAATAAATCTGTTTCCAAAGATTGTAGCTTGTTGTAGCATATAAGCCCTGTCATGGCTAGTCTAGGACTCAATTTCGGACTGGTGTTATCTCTTGGCAACCTCGAAGCCTTTTAATGGAGGTCATATCTCAATTTTTTGTAAAGGTCAGGGTCACTTGATTTGAATGCTGCAGTTCTAGACCAGTAGGGAGCAGATCTACTGGTTCATCCATGGCTGCAGGCTTGGAAACACCTGGATTGTCTTCTTTGGTGTAGTCTCCACATACTTGCTGATAAAGTCTGAGTCTTTGTACATTCACCAATTTACGGACTTATACTGTCGCAAAGATCAGCACCATACTGGATATTCATGTTTCAGCTTATTCGTTTGCAGGGAGAAGCAGCTCAGCTTGGTGGTCTGATTTACTAAAGTGTGATCAAGGAGTGACTTGGTAGGCATACCTGCTGGATGTACAGCAGTAGGCAAGGTGGTATAGGTCCTGGAGGGACAAGGGATGTGCTGGTGTGTTTTGGTAACTCACTCTTAAAGTTGGCCTGATTGAGATGACCAGAAATGATGAAGAGGGCCTCAGGCTATCCTTTTTCAAAGCTGTTGATCATAGAGAATAGCTTACTGAGTGAAAGTCTCATGTCTATCTGGATAGGATGTAGACTGCCATCAGCACAGCTAAAGTGAATTCCCATGGTAGTTAGCATGGGCAGTATTTCACCATTAGATATTTCAAGCTGGGTGAGCTAGAACTTTCCAGGACCATAACATCTAAGCACTACATGGTGTTGATTAGGAAGCAGACCCTTCCACCTTTAATTTTGCCCAAGTACGCTGTAGAATCCATCTGGTGAATTGAGAGACCCTCGGGTTGTCTGGCACGTTCAGGTGAAGCAGATGCAAGCAATGTTTTTTGGTGAGACATAGCATACAGCAGCCCTTCAGTTCTCTTATGACAACTGCACAACTGCGGAATTAGAAGAATAAAGATAGATAGATAGATAGATAAATATACTTTATTGATCCCGAGGGAAATTGGGTTTCGTTACAGCCGTACCAACCAAGAATAGAGCATAAATATAGCAATACAAAAACCACAAACAATCAAACAAGAATATACAAACTATGCCAGATAAATAAGTCCAGGACCAGCCTATTAGCTCAGGGTGTCTGACCCTCCACAGGAGGAGCTGCAAAGTTCAATGGCCACAGGCAGGAACAACCTCCCATGACGCCCAGTGTTGTATCTCAGTGGAATATGGCCAGAGTCCAACAGCAAAAAGTTCAATATCCGGTCTATGAACATGTTCTTCAATCGTAATATAACCAGGATTGCACCATCCATTGTTAACCAGAACAGTAAGCCCTCAACTCCTTTAAGCGTACTGCTCTCAGTGCACTTCCGGTCAGCCTGAACGGTCTGGAAGCCATCCATGGAAAAGTTTTGATCAGATATGTCAAATACACCATATTTAAGCAGATGTTGTGGCTTCTGTATATGTGTAAATCCCCCTGCGTGTGTGTGTGTGTGTGTGTGTGTGTGTGTGTGTGTGTGCGTGTGTGTGTGTGTGTGTGTGTGTGTGTGTGTGTATGTTTATGAATTGGAGAAAATGCTGCATTTCAATCCCACTATATGAAAATGTAAGAATCATAAGGAATGATGGGAATTGCTGACAATGGTATCTACGTCAATGGACAAAAATCTATGTTAACTAGATCTGAAGTATCACAGTGATTAGGCAAATCCACATCAATTGAGAAAGTCAGCAAATCTTGATCAACTGAACAAGCAAAATTCAAAAATGAAACAGCGCGATTTGTACATTTTTCATTATGTTGAATATATGCATTTCTAATATTGTCAAGATTTCCCATGATTATTTTTTAATGGAGAATTTCAGTGGTGCCATGATTCTCAACTCTCAATTGAAATGTTGTCACATTCCCAAGATACAATCTTAATTCCATTGTGTAATGAGAAGATGTTGCATTGTCAGTGATGTTTAAATGGACACCAGCCCAACATCTTCAAATAAGATGTTGTAGTGATATCTGTTTCCTCTTTCGGAGAAATATAGAAAGAACCCACGGCCACATTTTCAAAGACTGGAAGGGAGCACCCTCTAGTGTTCTGGATAATTACTTTACCCAGCTTCACAGAAGAAATCAGATGATTTTATCTATATCATTTTGCTGTTTGAAACCCTGCAACATTTATCCCGTTAACATTTTAACCGTAGTTCGTTGGCTGTAAACCTTGGCTTTGGGGTGTCTTGGAATGCTGATAAGTAGCGTAGATGCAAGTCTTTCATGTATATTGTTAGTTAATTTCTATGTTGTTAAAATGACTTATATGTTTTATATATTGACTTGAAGGTACTTGTCTTACAAATAATTTTTACACATTCACAGTTCATCAGAAGTTTTCTGATGACTCTGCCATAGTTGGATGCATCAGCAAGGGAGATGAGGCTGAGTACAGGGCTACGGTAGGAAACTTTGTCACATGGTGTGAGCAGAATTATCTGCAGCTTAATGTGAAAAAGACTAAGGAGCTGGTGGTGGACCTGAGGAGGGCTAAGGCACCGGTGACCCCTGTTTCCATCCAGGGGGTCAGTGTGGACATGGTGGAGGATTACAAATAACTGGGAATACGAATTAACAATAAACTGGACTGGTCAAAGAACACTGAGGCTGTCTACAAGAAGGGTCAGAGCCGTCTCTATTTCCTGAGGAGACTGAGGTCCTTTAACATCTGCCAGACGATGCTGAGGATGTTCTACGAGTCTGTGGTGGCCAGTGCTATCATGTTTGCTGTTGTGTGCTGAGGCAGCAGGCTGAGGGTAGCAGACACCAACAGAATCAACAAACTCATTTGTAGGGCCAGTGATGTTGTGGGGATGGAACTGGACTCTCTGATCATGGTGTCTGAAAAGAGGATGCTGTCCCAGTTGCATGTCTTCTTGGACAATGTCTCCCATCCACTACATAATGTACTGGTTGGGCACAGGAGTACATTCAGCCGGAGACTCATTCCACCGAGATGCAACACTGAGCGTCATAGGAAGTCATTCCTGCTTGTGGCCATCAAACTTTACAACTCCTCCTTTGGAGGGTCAGACGCCCTGAGCCAATAAGCTGGTCCTGGACTTACTTCCATCTGGCATAATTTACATATATTATTTAATTATTTATGGTTTTATATTGCTATATTTATATTCTATTCTTGGTTGGTGCAACTGTAACGAAACCCAATTTCCCTTGGGATCAATGAAGTATGTCTATGACTATACACTGTATACTTTCATCAACAACCCTCATTAGAAGGAGTGGTGTTCCTCTGTTCTTCCCTGAAATCATTCTGATATTTTGTCATGCTATTTATCCTCATTTTCTTCAGTTACCCTGACAAATTTCTTTTCCATGCAATATGATTTATAGTACCTCTCTAACCAACATTATCAATTGCAAGCCTGATGTGGTGACATTGGGCCAAATAATAGAACTTAATTATTTGCTATGGGCAATAATTCTGACCAACAATTCCAAACCCTTCTAGAGCAACAGCATTAACTGTCTGAAAGACTAGTATAGGACAGTGCTGGACCTCAACTGAAGGTAAATAAGCAGGTAATATTGAAAGCGTGATTCAAATTCAATTTTCAACATAAAGAACATCAAATCCTACTTCAATCCATTAGTTTAATTCACATTAAGTAATTTGAAACTTCCTAAGGAACAAATCTGAATTAGTATGGTGTTGAAATAACTTAAGAATAACCTTGAGAGCAACAGACTCTATACGGTCATGTCATTAAAGACATCCAATTATTGCAAATTAGCAATCAGCAACTTCCATCAAAGGCATACATCTTTCCTTTTATGGATATAATGCACAGTTTGTGAGTGGACCTCATCAAGATCCAGAATCCTTCATGAATCCCCTGTCCCCATAGATAGTTCTCAGTCACCTCGTACCCAACTCTCAATCTCAGAACACCACAGCTCTTGAAGCTCCTCCAAGGTGGATACAACTTGTATTCACTGCTTGTGCCATTATGAAGATGCTTTTGTATGTCTTCCGGCAGCGTATGTAGGGGAACACTTTGGATCTTGTGATCATAATTCTATTAGTTTCAGAATAACTATGCAGAATAGGACTGGTCCTCAGGTTGAGGTTCTAAATTTGAGAATAATCAATTTGGATGGCATCAAAATGGACCTGATATGGATTGAGATAGGTTGTTTTCTGGCAAAGGGATGCTTGGTAAGTAGAAGGCCTTCAAGAGTGAAAGGCTGAGAGTTCAGAATGTGTATTTCCTGTTAGAATAAAAGGCAAAGCCAACAGATTTAGGGAACCTTAGTTCTCGAGAGGTATATAAGAAGAAGGAGGTGCATAGCAAGTATATGCAGCAAGGTAAAAATGAGGTGACTGAGGTGTATAAAAAATGCAAGAGAACCTTCAAGAGTGAAATCAGGAGGGCTAAAAAGAAGGCAAGAGATTACTCTGGCAAACAAGGTGAAGGAGAATCTCAAGGGCTTCCACAGATCTATTAAGAGCTAAAGGATAGCAAAGGACAAAACTGGTCCACTTGAAGATCAGTGTAGTCATCTGTGCATGGAGCTGAAAAGAGATGGAGGAGATCATAAATGGATTTTTTTGCACCTATATTAACTCGGTAGGCAGACACAGAGTCTACAGAACTGAGGAAAAATAGCAGCGATGTCATGGACAGTATCCAGATGCAGTGGAGGAGGTGCTTGCTGTCTTGAGGCAAATTAGGATGATAAAAGGTGTCCCCTCAGATCATGTGGGAGGCTAGAGCAGAAATTGCAGTGGCCCTGGCAGATGTAGTGAAAACAACCTTAACAATGTGTGAGGTGCCAAAGGACTGCACGATAGCTAACATTGTTCCATTATTCAAGAAAGGCTCTAATAATAATTTGGGAAATTATAGGCCAGTGAGCCTGAGCCTGATGTCAGTCGTGGGTAAATTATTGGAAGGTATTCTAAGGGACAAGGTATGTAAATACTTGGATAGATAGAGTCTGATTAGGGATAGTCAACAGGGCTTTGTGTATGGTAGGTCGTGTCTAGCCAATCTTTTGGTTAATTGAGAAGGTTACCAAGAAAATTGATGAAACATAGAAACACAGAAAATAGGTGCAAGAGTAGGCCATTCAGCCCTTTGAGCCTGCACCGCCATTCAGTATGATCATGGCTGATCATCCAACTCAGAACCCTGTACCTGCCTTCTCTCCATACCCCCGATCCCTTTAGCCACAAGGGCCATATGTACCTCCCTCTTAAATATAGCCAATCAACTGTTTCCTGTGGCAGAGAATTCCACAGATTCACCACTCTCTGTGTGAAGAAGTTTTTCCTCATCTCGGTCCTAAAAGGCTTCCCCTTTATCCTCAAACTGTGACCCCTCGTTCTGGACTTCCCTAACATCAGGAACAATCTTCCTGCATCTAGCCTGTCCAATCCCTTTAGAATTTTATAAGTTTCAATCAGATCTCCCCCTCAATCTTCTAAATTCCAGCGAGTAGAAGCCTAGTCAATCCAGTCTTTCATCATATGAAAGTCCTGTCATCCCAGGAATCAATCTGGTGAACCTTCTTTGTACTCCCTCCATGGTAAGATTGTCTTTCATCAGATTAGGGGACCAAAACTGCACACAATACTCCAGGTGTAGTCTCACCAAAGCCTTGTATAACTGCAGTAGTACCTCCCTGCTCCTGTACTCGAATCCTCTTGCTATGAATGCCAGCATACCATTCGCCTTTTTCACCGCCTGCTGTGCCTGCATGCCCACTTTCAATGACTGGTGTACAATGACACCCATGTCTCGTTGCACCTCCCCTTTTCCTAATCGGCCACCATTCAGATAATAATCTGTTTTCCTGTTCTTGCCACCAAAGTGGATAACCTCACATTTATCCACATTAAATTGCATCTGCCATGAATTTGCCCACTCACCTAACCTATCCAAGTCACCCTGCATCCTCTTAGCATCTTCCTCACAGCTAACACTACTGCCCAGCTTCGTGTCTTCCGCAAACTTGGAGATGGGGCATTTAATTCCCTTGTCTAAGTCATTAATAAATATTGTAGACAACTGAGGTCCCAGCACTGAGCATTGCGTTACCCCACTAGTCACGGCCTGCCATTCTGAAAAGGTCCCGTTTATTCCCACTCTTTGCTTCCTGTATGCCAACCAATTCTCTATCACATCAATACCATACTCCCAATACCGTGTGCTTTAAGTTTGCACACTAATCTCCTGTGTGGGACCTTGTCAAAAGCTTTTTGAAAATCCAAATATACCACATCCACTGGTTCTCCCCTATCCACTCTACTAGTTACATCCTCAAAAAATTCTACGAGATTCGTCAGACATGATTTTCCTTTCACAAATCCATGCTGATTTTGTCTGATGATTTCACCACTTTCCAAATGTGCTGTTATCACATCTTTGATAACTGACTCTAGCATTTTCCCCACCATCGATGTCAGGCTTGCCAGTCTATAATTCCCCGGTTTCTCTCTCCCTCCTTTAAAAAGCGGGGTTACATTAGCCACCCTCCAATCCTCAGGAACTAATCCAGAATCTAAAGAGTTTTGAAAAATTATCACTAATGCATTCACTATTTCTTGGGCTACTTCCTTAAGCACTCTGGGAAGCAGACCATCTGGCCCTGGGGATTTATCTGCCCTTAATCCCTTCAATTTACCTAACACCACTTTCCTACTAACATATATTTCCCTCAGTTCCTCCATCTCACTAGACCCTCGGTCCCCTACTCTTTCTGGAAGATTATTTATGTCCTCCTTAGTGAAGACAGAACCAAAGTAGTTATTCAATTGGTCTGCCATGTCCTTGTTCCCCATGATCAATTCACCTGTTTCTGACTGTAAGGGACCTACATTTGTCTTAACCAAGCTTTTTCTTTTCACGTATCTATAAAAGCTTTTACAGTCAGTTTTTATGTTCCCTGCCAGCTTTCTCTCATAATTTTTTTTCCCTTTCCTAATTAAGCCTTTTGTCCTCCTCTGCTGGACTCTGAATTTCTCCCAGTCCTCAGGTGTGCCGCTTTTTCTGGCTAATTTGTATGTTTCTTCTTTGGAATTGATACTATCCCTCATTTCCCTTTTCAGTCACGGGTTCACTACCTTCCCTGGTTTATTCTTTTGCCAAAATGGGATGAACAATTGTTGTAGTTCATCCATGCGATCTTTAAATGCTTCCCATTGCATATCCACCGTCAATCCTTTAAGTATCATTTGCCATTCTATCTTAGCTAATTCACGTCTCATACCCTCAAAGTTACCCTTCTTTAAGTTCAGAACCTTTGTTTCTGAATTAACTATGTCACTCTCCATCTTAATGAAGAATTCCACCATATTATGGTCACTCTTACACAAGGGGCCTCTCATGACAAGATTGCTAATTAACCCTTCCTCATTGCTCAATACCCAGTCTAGAATGGCCTGCTCTCTAGTTGGTTCCTTGACACGTTGGTTCAGAAAACTATCCCACATATATTCCAAGAAATCCTTTTCCTCAGCACCCTTACCAACTTGGTTCACCCAATCTATATGTAGATTGAAGTCACCCATTATAACTGCTGTTCCTTTATTGCACACATTTCTAATTTCTTGTTTAATGCTATCCCCAAACTCACTACTACTGTTAGGTGGCCTGTACACAACTCCCACCAGCGTTTTTTTGCCCCTTAGTGTTATGCAGCTCTACCCATATCAATTCCACATCCTCCTGGCTAATGTCCTTCCTTTCTATTGCATTAGTCTCCTCTCTAACCAGCAATGCCACCCCACCTCCTTTTCTTTCATGTCTATCCCTCCTGAATATTAATATCCCTGAATGTTGAGCTCCCATCCTTGGTCACCCTGGAGCCATGTCTCTGTGATCCCAACTATATCATATTCATTAATAACTATCTGCACATTCAATTCATCTACCTTGTTACGAATGCTCCTTGCATTGACACACAAAGCCTTCAGGCTTGCTTTTACAACACTCTTAGCCCTTATACAATCATGTTGAAAAGTGGCCCATTTTGATTTTTACCCTGGATTTTCCAGCCTGCCACTTTTACTTTTCACCTTACTATTTTTTGCTTTTACCCTCATTTTACACCCCTCTGTCTCTCTGCACTTGTTCCCATCTCCCTGCCACATTAGTTTAAATCCTCCTGAACAACAGTAGCAAACGCCTTCCCTAGGACATTGGTTCCAGTCTAGCCCAGGTGCAGACCGTCCTGTTTGTACCAGTCCCACCTCCTCCAGAACTGGTTCCAATGCCCCAGAAATTTGAATCCCTCTCCCTTGCACCATTTTTCAAGCCACGTATTCATCTGAAATATCCTCCTATTTCTACTCTGACTAGCACGTGGCACTGGTAGTAATCCAGAGATTATTACCTTTGTGGTCCTACTTTTTAGTTTATCTCCTAACTCCCTAAATTCACCTTGTAGGGCCTCATCCCATTTTTTACCTATATTGTTGGTACCTATGTGCACCACGGCCACTGGCTGTTCACCCTCCCACTCCAGAATGCCCTGCAGCCGCTCAGAGACATCCTTGACCCTTGCACCAGGGAGGCAACATACCATCCTGGAGTCTCGTTTGCGGCCGCAGAAACGCCTATCTATTCCCCTTACAATCGAATCCCCTATCACTATAGCTCTTCCATTCCTTTTCCTTCCCTCCTGTGCCGCAAAGCCACCCATGGTGCCATGAACTCGGCTGCTGTTACCTTCCCCTGATGAGACATCTCCCCCAACAGTATCCAAAACAGTGTATCTGTTTAGGAGGGAGATGACCTCAGGGGACTCCTGCAATACCTGCCTACTGCTACGCTGTCTAGTGGCCACCCGTTCCCTTTCTGCCTGTGTAGCCTTTAGCTGCGGTGTGGCCAACTCACTGAACGTGCTATTCACGACTTGCTCAGCATCGCGGATGCTCCAGTATGAATCCAATCGCAGCTCCAGCTGCTCAATGCGATCTGCCAGAAGCTGCAGCTGGACACATTTCCAGCACACATAGTTGTCAGGGACACTGGAAGTATCCCTGATTTCCCACATGCTGCAGGAGGAACAAACCACGATGCCAATCTCAGCTGTCATGACCTACCCAATACTCTACAGCCTCGCCGCCTTTTTTGCTTCAAATAAAACACTGCTGCAGACCGTTCTCCTTTTAAAGGAACTTACCTAGCTTTACCTCACTTGGAGTGAAGCTTGTCCTCAGCTTCTGCTCACTGAAGCCTCTCGAGACAAAGCCTTCCTACTCTGTCTCCCTCTACTCCGTCGCCCGCTACAACATTGCCCGCTCCATCAAACTGCCCTCTTTTAAATACTCCCGCTGCCTCCTGGGCTGACTTACATGCGCTTGCGCAGTCCTGCCTCAATCAACCGCCGAGAAAAATGGCCGACTTCCACAAACTGCTGTAAGTGAAGGAAAGGCAGTGGACCTTGTCTACATGGACTTTGACAAGACCTTTGACAAAGTCCCACATGGAAGTCCAGCCCACTAAGTGCAGATTCTTGGAATTCAGGATGAAATACTAAATTGGATTCAACATTGGCTTAGTGGAAGAAGCCAGAGAGCATTGTAGATGGTTGCCTCTCTGACTGGAGGCCTATGACTAGTGGTGTGACACAGGGATCCATGCTGGGTCCATTGTTATATGTCATGTATACTCAGTAGCCACTTTATTAGGTAACACCTGTACTCTTGTAAATATTTAATCAGCCAATCATGTGGTAGCAACTCTATTCATAAAAGCATGTGTACATGGTCAAGAGGTTCAGATGTTGTTCAGACCAAACATCAGAATGGGGGAAGAAATGTGATCTAAGTGACTTCAACCATGGGATGATTGTTGGTGCCAGACAGGATGGTTTGAGTATCTAAGAAATTGTTGATCTCCTGGGATTTTCACAAACAACAAACTGTATTGTTTACAGAGAGTGGTACGAAAAAAAACAAACAAAAAAAAATCCAGTGAGTGGCAGTGAGAGATGGCAGAGCAGAATGGTTAGACTGGTTCAAGCTGACAGGAAGGCAAAAGAAACTCAAATAACCATACGTTACAACATTGGTGTGCGGTAGAGCATACAAAATGTCAAACCTTGACGTGGATGGGCCACAGCAGTGGAAGACCACAGACATATACTCAGTGGCCACTTTACTAGGTACAGGAGGTACCTAATAGCCACTGAGTGTAGACCTATAAACACTGAATAAGAGATGTCATTATTTATGCTACACTGCAACTACCTTGAAGCCTGAATTCAGTAACAGAGCAGTTCAGTGGATTTTTCAAGACAAAGTTCATAACCCACTCTTTACTAAAACTAAAGGTTAAGGCCATATACTTTGGAACGTTTAAGCAATGTAGCATGTTACTGTGGCATCACAGGATATGCTTCCTTTTAACAATGATCACAATGAAGCTACATGGTGAAACGAATGAACTCAAAATTAATATGGAACGTGCATCAACTGTCCTTTACTTGCATATGTCATTATTTTCAAATTGGACATCCAAAGTTTCTATTGTATTCCTGCTTTTGATCATATGGGATTGTGCCTAGTTCTGGAACCCAAAGTGAAGCATGCAATTTCAATTTTAGTTTCTATTTGTGATATTTCTATTTCATTGTCACTCGTTACTTCTTTTCCATTGAAGTAGAGAAGTCCTGATCCTTCACTGAGCTGTATTTCCAGCAGCACTACAATTAAAAGTACTGCATGGACCCGGAGACCACTCATGAGCAACAGAAGATGGAGAACTGAAAAGCAAAACAAAGGAAGGAACAGTCATCTTTTGGTGTTCTCCCAGCAATATTTGGGTCCTTTTATTAGTTGACCTTTTACCTCAACAGTCATATAACATGAATGATCCCAGTTTAATATGCCTTCATTTAAATATTAAATACTAGCTCATTTGTCACATTCATTGAAATGTGTCATCTGTGTCGATGACCAACACAGTCTGAGGATGTGCTGGGGGCAGCCTGCAAGTGTCACCATGCTTCTGGTACCCATATAAATTGTTTCCTCCCTTCTTGCGTGTTTCTCCTTCTTTACTGGCTGATCTTCTTCTCAACATGTTTGCCATTATTGTGCTCCTGCTCTAGGCTGTGCAGAGAATATTTCTTAGGAATTTCTTAGGATCAAGGATAACTTACTTCCACTCCAGTTTTGTGGAATATGAGGTCAGAACCACAGAGTCTTCCACAAATGGTGTAAGAGTGATGGGATGGGTCATCTGTGAGATGGTCTAATCTTTCTACTATTTATGTGGGCTTTTGTATACTTCCAATGCAAACCCACAAGTTCCTTATTACCATGCTGAGAGCACATTCTCTGCTCTGAGTGGACATGGGTAAGGATTTTCAAGGGTCAGTGGAGATGTTGAGAGCTATTCCAAGATGCTCTGTGCATATATTTGAAGCTTTTCTTCTACTTGTCTGTTTATCCTCACTACAACAGAGTTCAGAGTACACTGTCTATTAGTGTGGTGCAGGGAATGTGAAGGACAATGCCTGTCCAATGGAGCTGACTGTAATGCTGGGGACATTGGTCTGAATGTTGACGTTGGGTTGCTTACCAGTCCAGAGAATTTATAGGATTTCTCAGAAACTGTGGTTGGTGGTATTTTTCCAGCAGCTTGAGGTCCTAATAGGGTAATTAATATGAACAGCTCAATTATAGTATCACCATGAGGTACAATCTCCCAAATCCATTTGAACACCACTTTTATTGTCTCCTCTCATCCCCAGTTTGAGGGAAGAGACCCACTTCCTCCCAAATGGTGATAAATCACCTTTCATAAATACTCAGACACTCTGCAAAATCCTGAAATTCCTTTAAATCTTGATCCCTTCTGCAAGCACTGAAACCACTCCATAATCATACCTTGTCATGAATGTCAACACCCACTTACCACCCTCTTTCAACAGAGAAAGCAAGGTGATTGCAATGGGAAATCTAATGTGACATTTGCCATACAAATAGTCAAGAGACGCATACCCGATTTTGTAAAAGCAATGACAATGCTGTTGCAGTGCTCAGTTTTTGTGGAATGGGAGACTTTTACTCAATCTTGTTTGTGACAGAGAATCCTTCCATCAGTAGCACAGAATGATGCAAACCTTCATCTCAGAAATAATGCTATTTCTCTGGTTCTGTGCATATCAGGTAAAAAGGTCCCCTATTCTGCAAAACAAGTGGCAAATATCATTCAGCAAAATCTTGCTTTACAATATGAACTCATGAAGACACCTTACTATAAACACAAGCCTGATCCAGTTTTAGAGTCACAGTCCTGCAAATTAAATTACGACCAATCCATTGTTAGAGATAGGACAATCCATAATAACTGTCTGGATATAAATTACAGGATGAACAAGCAGAATAACTTACTTAATAGATATAGCCATTCCATACAAACATAGCAAACAGAAACCATTAAGTGAAAAACACCAGAAATATACTGAATCAAAAGAGGAGATTGAAAGACTATGGAAAATAAACAGGGTATACATTGTAATATCTATATATAGTAATATCTACAACTGTATCATCCCAAAGTCACAACACAATAATATTAAACAATTAGGCCTACACAAGAATATTTATGTAAATCTCCAGAAAGCCACAATACTAATTACTACTAGAATAAAGTTCCTAGCAATTGGGAAATGAGTGTGCTTACTTATGCCCATACCTCAAATTATATTGGCTTGAGCAGAAAAAAAAACAAAAATATAACAATAATAATAATAGCTTATTTATAGGAGCACTTTTCATACAAACAGTATAGTTCAAAGTGCTTTACAATGAAAATAAAAGACAAAATGTATTTAACAACAAGGTTAAATACATAGGTTTTGAGCTCGTGTTTAAAAGACATAGACTGCCATTTAACTGAGTAACAAATTATGTATTTAAATGAAATTCAGGACAAATTAGAACACTATCAAAACTACTACAGTCCTATAAAACTGTGTAATAGTTCCTAATGGTTATCAAAAGAGGAATTAATGCAGTGTATGCTGCCTTTCTTTTGATTGACTCCAAATGAACAAAACCAGCAGACACTAGTGCAGATAATAGACTGGCTTCAAACAATGCTTTTGATGACTGCATGCTCAAAATCTTCATTTCATTGTAATATTCAAGATGATTGTTGATACCTCCAAAGTCTCCATGGTCCTTAAATTGTTGAAGTAGTGAAATCATTTCATTTTTACTCGCAGCCATTTCAAACATTTCCAAGCCTGAACGCTTGAAACTGTAGTGAATATAACAGTTCTGAATTGTCTTACTACTTATTATTCGCCATCAATTACAAAAATCACTGCTTTTTGGACACAAACAGATTCAAGTGATGCTATTTAAAACCTGTTCGCTCTAAGCTGTTTAGTGTCCTAAATACACAAAGGGAATCCCAGTTATATTCTCCTTTTTTGTTTGTTCTTTCAGAGTTGTCCCAAATCAACAGCTGCCCTGATTATCTGATGGCCCAATTAACCAGAATCCACTGTACTTGTGGTTTCTTAGATCCATCTCGTTTCTATTACTCGTACTTGGCATTGTCAATAATTATCTGATGTTTATGTGAATCTGTTCTTTAGGGGTGTCTTTTCCATCACTTGTACTAGACATAGCAAGCACATTTCATGATTAATTCAGACTCATGAATTGATTCTGTGTTGTCAGGATATTATACAATTCCATTTTTACTTGCATTCATAAGTCTAAGTATTGTAATTAGAAGGCTGAAGTATGTATTCAGTATGACATTTTTTTTTCTTCTCTTAAACACATGCAAAACAGATTTGGCCTCTTTCAAAATAAAAACAGTTCCTCCTGCATCTTGTGTTTGTTCATCTGGATTTCCAACATTTTCAGCATCTGCAGAATCTTTTGTGTTTAGTATTAATTTTATCTGAAATCACTACCTTCAAATATCCTTTAAAAATAGGGCATGTCAGAGGCTCGGGAATAAATATTATATAATTCAAGAAATTTTGATAAATCATATCTCCTTTAGCTTCTTGGAGTACATAATGCATCTTCAGCTGAAATTGCTAACAGCCTGCATTAAAAAAATCCAGGGTAAGTTTTTTTGAGTACCAAGGTCTTTATATTAAAACTTCAATAAAGGCATGAAAACTTGGAGACAAATACTTGAATCAACAAATGAAATTACTTAATCATGAAGTATGTAAATAAATTATTTTAGCATGGAAAAATGTATACATATACTTAGAAAAAAGTACTACTCTTTAACTGCTCAACACTCTCAGTAGGTGAAAATTTCATCTGCTAGAATTACTATCCATCATGATATTGGCCCAGGTATTTTTCACACACTATTTAGCCTTGCAGAAGATACGATATTTGATAATGTTTTGCACCGCTATCAATGTCATCAGTGTAAGAGATTCCCTTTTCCATCTTTAATCTTATAAACTAGAATTTATTTGGGTGCAGCTTATTCACTTTCAAGATTCACTGACAGTTTAGCTGCAAGTATGTTCCATTACTTTGCAGCAGCTTTTGTAATTTAAACCAGACATTTAGATATTTGGTCTGCCATCTGTGGTTAAGCCACTAAAACAACATACCAATCTGACTAACTCTGCTGACCCACAGTGACTTGTGTTGCATTCAATAGCTAAAATACTCATGCAGGTAGGATCAGTAGACACTGCAGTAGGCGCCAAGTTTTAACTGGAGGAGTCAATATTGTGGAGACCAATGACCAAAATGTGCTAGAAATCTGCCCCAGGAGCCAAATGCATGTCCATGTTGGATTAGGGTCCAGATTGCTGATTTTATTGTTTTTTTTCTTGCATAGTTTTAACTTTCTTTACACTTAATTTTATGTTTGTATAATCACCTGGTTGTGAACTTTTAACAACTTGTAATATACATGGTCCTATACTACTGTAGTTTACTTGACTGCAAAACTGGAAGTGTAACTCAGTCAGTACCTGTCCAACTTTTGTATCGAAACTGATTTCTGGTTTGCAGTATTAAATAAAAACATACGCTTAAATTCTTTTGTTACTTCTTCTACTTGCCTTGCTTGTTGGTACAGGCTGACTTTCTCTGACCTGTACATGATGAACATCTAATGAAACAGCTGTAACTATAAGATTTTCATCTTTCATGACTTCTAAAGAACCTTCCGAACAACATCATCTCCAAATCTAACATTCATGAAAGAAGACATTATTTCCAGCGTATCATTAGAAACACTATTTCTTTAAAGATCTCTCTGATAATGAGTTTTCAAAGCTATTTACAATGGTGATATGTGACCTGCTTACGGGCGACCTTAAGCTACATTTCTCATGCTGGAATGGTTACCTCCAACAACATCAAGGTCAAATTTGTCACTGGAATATTCAAAACAGCAGATGTGACTTGCAATATGCTGCTCACTGCTGCATCAAAGAAGAGACACGGGTGATTTGATTTCAGTAAGAAACAGATCACTTTTTCACCAATGGGAGTTACAAAATGGAGACAAAAGAGGCTACAGATGCTGGAATCTGGACAGCTCACAAAAGGCTGGAGTCACTCAGCAGGTCAAGCAACATTTATGGAGAAAAATGGACAGTTGACATTTCAGATTGAGACCTTTCATCTGGAGTGAAAGACAGAGGGGAAATTTTCTGTAAAAAAAAAGGTAGGGGGAAAGGATGAAGCAAGAGTTAGAAGGCAGAAGGGGGAGAGGGTAAGTGGTACTAGTGCCCGAAGGTGGGAGGTAATCGGTAAAAGAGACAAAAGGCTTTCCAGGACTTGCTAGCTTCTCATAATTGCAAACAGCCACTGAATGCACCCATATGCCCAGAACAATTCCATTCAATACACCCAACTTTTTTTATCACAGGAAATGCTTTTGCTCACACAACATGCAGGCCTTGGTGGATCTTCATAAGCTGTTACTTGTAGTCAGTTCAAAGTATCTTGGCAGGACTCACAATGAACCCATCCTTAGGAAAAGCGAGCTCTAACTCAGAAGGGAAGATGCCACAAATCCAGAAATGGTGTTGGAGTTGAAAATTGTTCTTCTTTCTACAGAAGCTACCTGACTTACTGAGTGTTCCAGCTCCTTCTGCTTTTATGTACCATTTGTAACTTGGCTTCATTCATTTGGTGAGAATTACCACCTGCCAGTAGATGGCAATAGATACACAAAGCAAATTCAATAATACCTACATCAAAATATAAATTAAACTGAATTTCTATTTTGTATCACAATTCTGATGTTCCTAATTATTCCTTTGATAGTACAGTCAATTTCTATCAAATTGTAAAGAAAGCTTTTGGTACATTGATGTTTAAAAATCAATGTATTGAGTATAGAAGTTGAAATGTTATGGACATTGGTGAGGCCTAGATTGGAGTATTGTGTACTGTTTTGGTCACCTACCTACAGGAAAAATGTCAATAAGATTGAAAGAGTGCAGAGAAAATTTACAAGGATGTTGCCAGGACTTGAGGGCCTGTATTACAAGGAAAAGTTGAATAAGTTAGAATTTTATTCCCTAGAGTGTAAAAGAATGAGGGGGATTTCTATTCGATAGAGGTATGCAAAGTTTTGAGGAGTATGGATAGGCCAAATGCAAGTACCTAAGAAAAGTAAGATAATAGCCTTAATGACTTTTGATTATGAAGTGCTTTGAAAGACTACAGTCTTCAACCTTGAAGCAACCTTGAGACAACCTTGACCCACTGCAATTCACCTACCACTGAAACAGATCTATGGCCCTGGCCCTTCTCTCATCTCTGGAGCATCTGGACAATAAGGACACCCATGTTAGACTATAATTTATTGACTACAGCTTCAACTTCAATAGTATAATTTCAAGCAAACTCAACTCCAAACACCTAGACCTGAGACTCAACACCTCCCTTTGTAATTAGATTGTTGACTATCTGATCAATAGACCACAATCAGTAAAGATAGGCAACAACACCTCTGCCATGATTATCCGCAATGGTGTCCCACAAGGCTGCACCCTCAGCCCCCGTTCTATTCCCTATACACTTGTGATTGCATGGCCAGATTCTGCTCTAATTCCAAATATAGGCTTGCAGATACTACCATGATAAGTCATGTCTCAAATAATAATAACTCGGAGTACCAGAAGAAAATAGCAAGCCTAGTGACATGATATCATGACAACAACCTATTCCTGAATGTCAACAAAACAACAGAGCTAGTCATTGACTTCAGGAAGGGGAGTAGTGCATGTGCAGGTATTTACTTCAATGGTGCTGAGGTTGAGAGCTTTAAATTCTCACCAGCAGCCTAGTCCAACCACATTGACATCATGACCAAGAAAGTTCACTAGCACCTCTACTTCATATGGCATATCCCATGTGATCCTCACCAATTTTTATCAATACACCATAGAGAGCATCCTATCTGGATGCATTAATATCCAGATGGAGTAACTTAGTCATAAACATGAGAAGGTCTACAGATGCTAGAAATCCAAAGCAACACACACAAAATGCTGGAGGAACTCAGCAGTTCAGAGAGCATCGATGGAAATGAATAGATAGTCGATGTTTTGGGCTGAGACCCTTCTTCAGGACTGAGAAGGGCAGGGGATGATCACAGAATAAAAAGGTGGAGAATGGTTTGTACCTCTCACAGTCCAACCCTACATCCCCGTTGTGAGAGGTGGAAATGGGCAAGGCTATCCAACAGGGCTCTGGTTAAGATGTATAGACCAATCCCCTGTACAATGGATATAATGGATTGCAGAAACATTGATGAACTTCAACATACCATTGACTTTGGACGTTGGAAACAGGAGGTCATCAATGGGCAATGCTCCACTGGGAGCTGCTGGCCTAAGAAGGAAAAGAATTAGTTTGGTATGACAACTGCTCTGCACGTGACTGTAAGAAATTACAGAGAGTTGCGGGCACAGCTCAGTACATCATGGAAACACATCCACGGACTCTGTCTACACTTCTTGCTGCTTCAATAATCAAAGACTTCACCAAATCTGGATATTCTCTTTTCTTTCTCCTCTAGTTGGACAGAAAATACAAAAGCCTGAAGCACATACCACCAGACTCAAGGACAAGCTTCTATTCAATTGTTATAAGACTATTATACAGTTCCGTACAACAACAAGATGGATTCACCTCACAGTCGACCTTGTTATGATTTTGCACTTCATTGCCTAATTGCACTGCATTTTCTGTGTAACTGTAACACTTTATTCTCCCTTTTTATTGTTTTATCTTGTACTGCCTCAATGCACTGTTGTAATGAATTGATCCGTATGAAAAAGATGCAGGACAGATTTTTCACTATTTTTCAATAATAGATTTACCAATCTAAAAAATTCTTGCAGGAAAATTAATTGTGTTCATAAATACATTTGTGAAAACAACCTACCAGTCTCTTAGAGTCATGGGACACTACAGCACCAAAACAGACCTTTGGCCCATCTATTCTGTGCCAAACTTTGCCTAGTCCCACCAACCTGCACCCGGATAATAGCCCTCCATACTCATCCCGTCCATGTACAATACTGTGCAAAAGTCTTGGCACATACAGTATATATGGAAATCAATTTCTCGAACTTCCAGTAATGTCCCCCCTTTTTTTTCACCTTTCCCCATCCCCGTTCCCTCTCTCACTTTATCTCCTTGCCCCCCTATTGCATCCCCCCTTTCTTTCTTCCATGGCCTTCTGTCCTCTTCTATCAGACCCTCTCCAGCCCTGTATCTCTTTCACCAATCAACTTCCCAGTACTTTACTTCACCCTCCCCTTCAGGTTTCACTTACCACCCTATGTTTCTCTCTCCCTCCCCCCACCTTTTAAATCCACTCCTCTGCTTTTTTTCTCTAGTCCTGCCAAAGGATCTTGGCCTAAAATGTTGACTGTACTTTTTTTTCCATAGACGCTGGCTGGCCTGCTGAGTTCCTCCAGCATTTGTGTGTGTTGCACATATATATCGCTAGGTTGCCTAAGACTTTTACATAGGACTGCAATAATTTTATGTATTGCACTGTACTGCTGCCAGAAAATGAAACCTCATGACAAATATGAGTGAAATAAACCTGATTCTGATATGGGTCTCTACAGACACTCTCCTGAGGTTATGGCCTGCTCCAGCTGCAGTGATGCCTGGCTTCATGTCTTTGTAAAACTTCAGTTCTGAATGCTATTTGCTTACATTATTGTCTGTATGATTTCTTTTTCTCTCTGAACACTGTGTGTTTGACCGTCTTTTTTTAAAAGGATTCTTTGGAGTTTCTTTGTTTTGTGGCTGCCGGTAAGGAGACAAATCTCAAGGTTATATAATGTATACATAGTTTGATAATAAATGTACTTTGAACTTCTGTGGACTGGGAGTGGAAATGGGGTAGGGAGAGGGGAATCATGGTTGGGAAAAGGGGAAGGGAGAGGAGAGGGAGCAGAAAACAGCAAAGAGACATTCTGTAATGATTGATAAACCAGTTTAGTTGGATTCAAATGACTTTACCAGGTGTCTCAGTGCTGGGTTGGCTTCCACTTGTGCCACCTCCCACCACTGGAAGCTCTCTGCCACCTGTCCCACCCCACCCCCGGGCATTCCACCTTTGCAATTCCCAACATCCTTTGAATATTATTAGAATCACAGAGCCCAGCAACACTGAAACAGGCCCTTCGGCCCTTCTAGTCAATGCCAACCTGTTTTTGTTTTTACTGCCTAGTTCCAACTACGTGCACCATAGCCTCCATACACCTCCCATCCATGTTATCACCCAAATTTCTCTTTAGTGTCTCAATCGAACCCACATCCACCACTTTCACTGGCAGCTGATTCCACACTCCCACCAACCTCTGAGTGAAGAATTCCCCTTCAGACTCCCCTAAAATAATTCACTTTCACCCTGAACTTATGTCCAATGTGGGGGTGAGTGGGAGGATGGGGTGGAGAGGGAAGACAGTAAGGGGAGGGGGTGGTTAACTGCAGAAAGGGAAACAGAGCAGAGAGTTTATACTTAATGTCTTTCAGGAAAAGTACTCGTTTGAACTTACTTGCTGCAAACCTACTATCCGTACCCTGTACATTCTCAACCAAATTATTGATCTAGATGACAAGTAGCAATGTTCAAAGTTCAAAGCAAATTTTATTATCAGAGTTCATATACGTCACCACATACAACCCTGAGATTCGTTTTCCTATAGGAACACTTAGCAAATCTATAGAATAGTGACAGGATCAGTGAAAGATCAAGTAGAGCATAGAATTCAATAAACTGTGTAAATGCAAATATAATTAAATATCAATGAATAATGATAGCAATGGGGTGTAACCTTGGGAAACCCCACTAGGCACGGGCCTTGAGTAAAAATAACCAGCCTCCCACCATCACTCTCTGCTTCCTACCATCAAGCCAACTGTGCATCCAGTTAGCCAGCTCTCCCTGGATCCCACATGATCTAACTGTCCACAGCAACTTACCATGCTAAACCTTATCAAAGGCCTCACTGATGCCCATATCGGCCAGAATCCTGGGACAGAGGTGTCACTGATCAGAGGGCATAGATTTAAACAGAGGACAAAGGGGTTTAGAGGGATCTGAGGAAGAGATTTTTCACTCAGATGGTAATTGAAATCTGGAACACACTGTCCGAGGTGGTGATGGAGGCAGGTCCCTTCACAACATTTACAAAGTGGGTGAGCATTGAAACTGCTGAGATACAGTCGGCTATGAACCAAGTGCTGATAAATGGGACCAGTGTCGACAGTGAATGGATGGTCAGAACAGGTACGGCCGTCCAAAGGCCTGTTTCCGTGCTGTGTGATCCGACACTCCAGACATGACAAATTAACGATGGTGGCACCGCAAGGCATTGATTTCAAAATTCCACACCCCTCTCCAATCTGAAATTGGACCAGACTGAACCCCTTTGTCACCACTGTAAATAACTTTGCTCCTGTTAGATTTACAAGTTCATTTTCTGCTCCACATTGACGAATACAGTACTGTGGAAAAATCTTAATAACTCTCTCCAAATATCTCTCAAATGTTGTAATCAAACCTATATCCACCACTTCTGCTGGCAGCACATCCCACGCTCTCAGCACCCTCAGAGTGAAGAAGTTCCTCTTCATTTTCCCCTAAAATATTTCACCTGTCACTTTTAACCTATGACCTCTACTTCTAGTCTCACCCAACCTCAGTGGAAAAAGCTTGCTTATATTTACCCTATCTATACCCCTATCAAATCTCCCCTCATTCTCCTATGCTCAAGGGAGTAAAATCCTAATCTATTCAAACTTTCCCTAAAACTCAGGTCCTTGTCCCAGAAACATCATTATAAATTTTCTCTGCACTCTTTCAATCTTGTTGATATCTTTCCTGTAGATTGGTGACCAGAACTGTAGACAATACTCCAAATTAGGCTTCAATAATGTCTTATACAACTTCAACATAACATCCCAACAACTGTACTCAATACTTTGATTTATGAATGCCAATGCATTAAAAGGTCTCTTTATGGCCCTCTTCACCTGTGATGCTCTTTTCAAGGAATTATGGATCAGTATTCCCAGACCCCTCAGTTCTACTACACTCCTCAGTGCCCTACCACTTACCATATAAGATTGACCCTGTTTTGTCCTCCCAAAGTGCAACACCTCACACTTCTCTGCATTAAATTCTAGCTGCCATTTTTCCAGCTGGTCCAGAACCTGTTACAGGCTTTGATAGTCTGCCTTGCTGTCCACTACGCCACAAACTTCGTATCATCCACAACTTTGGTGAGCTAGTTTAGTACATTACCACCCAGATCAGCAATATACGTGACCAACAACAATAGACCCAGCAGCGATCCCTGCAGCACATCACCAGTCACAGGCTAGTGGTCAGAGGCAACCATCTACCACCATTCTCTGGCTTCTCCCATGAAACCAATGCTTAAACCAAGGATGTTCTCCTGGCTGAGGTCTACATTATGAAAGTTCAGAGTCTTGGGTAAGAATTTAGGATTGAGAAAAAGAGAAAACTTCTTCTTCCAGAGGATGTTGAACCAATGGAAATCACAAACATAGAAGACACTGTATGTATTTATGAACAAATATTACTACATGGAAATGCATTAAAAGGCATGAAAAAGAGAGGTAATGTAATTTTGATAAAGATAACCATAAATCTTATTGAATATAACAGCAAACTTGAAGTTTTGAATGACCAATTCCCGCTCCTATATACTATGTTTCCCTTCATGAAAAGGTTGTGACTTCTCATCAATTCCAAGAATTCCACTAGCACTTTGACATATAGCTGGGGTAATATCTGCCTACTCAGTTGGATGTGAATCATCCTATTCACCATTTAACTAATAAGAAGGGATCAGAATCAAGATTTATCCTTCAGTTAATGATTTTTTACGACTTTTGTGTATTCTGAGAAACTCTTGTTACTGGCTTTAAAGCTGTAAACCTACTATTTCCTGCAAATTGGTTTTATTTCCAATTTGCAGCATCTGCAAAATTCTTTCGTGTCTTGTGTACAAATTGTCTATCTTGTCTGTCTGCAAAAGAAGAGTCAGTATTTCATAAATAATTCATTGTGCAGCATTTGTCAGTTTTCCGATGAAGTAAAAAATGTGACATGAATGCAAACTACTTCATACACATGCTTCTGATAATAATTACTTGTCAGATTCATAAATCAGGCTCCAAGTTTCTGTGGATTATTTTCAAAGTCATGAGAACATGGTGATCATCCAACATGATATCTAATGCACGATAAATTAATGTAATTATTATTTGATCAAAACACTAGCCCTTTCACAAATAGGATTTGTATGCAATTTTTAGTTGTGGATTTGGACTTCAGTCAAAGAAGATATTAACCAAAATTAGAGTACAATTCATTGGGCTAGCATCCTGACAAGCTAAGAGGATTGGTTAAAGGACAGAAAACAGAGGGTCGGAATTAATAGTTTTTAGGTCAGGAGGCTCCAAGAGATGGGATGCTGCAGGGGGCAGTGTAGGCTGTGAGCATGATGCATAGAATTTAGAGGGATATAGCAGAGCTAAATGTGTTAGCAGATATTTGATGGAATACAATATGGTAAAATGTAATGTAAATCTACTTCAGTTGAAAAGAAATATAAAGTTTTTTTACATATAGCAAGATATTTAATGGTGTTGTTGCTCAGAATGACCTGTGCATCTTTGTATACAAATTACTGAAAAGTAATATTTAAATTTAGCAGATAATTGGGAATGTAAATAGAATAATAGCTTTTATTGTGAGCATCTGGATAAAAAAAACAGAGATATTGCTTCAACTACATAGAGCCCCGGTGTGGCTACGTCCAGAATGTTGTGCAGAGATCTTCCCTCCTTGGACTCACTTTACACCACACGCTGTTGGAGCAGTGCTGCCAGGATAATCAAGGACACGACCCACCCAGCCAACACACTTTTCGTCCTTCTTCCCTCGGGAGAAGGCTCAGGAGTTTGAGGACTCGTATAGCCAAATTTGGGAACAGCTTCTTTCCAACTGTGATAAGACTCCCGAATGGATCCTGACCCAGATCTGGGCTGTACCCGAACCTGCCTCCCAGTTTTTTTTTGCACTACCTTACTTTCTCTTTTCTATTTTCTATTTATGATTTATAATTTAAATTTTTAATATTTACTATTGATTTGTACTCCAGGGAGCGCGAAGCGCAGAATCAAATATCGCTGTGATGATTGTACGTTCTAGTATCAATTGTTAGGCGACAATAAAGCATAAAGATGGTCTTCCTATCTTAGGAAGGATAAACTTGCAGCAGAGTGAGTATAGCAAAGGTTTGCCACATTAGTTGCTGGGTGGATTTTGCATACGGTAGGTGATAAAGCAGACTGTCTGTCTTCATTAGAATTTAGAAGAATAACAGATAATTTTATTAAATATAAAATATTTTTGAGGATTGACAGTGTAGATGTTGATCTTTCCCTTGGCTGAGGTGTCTAGAATGAGAGTCACAGTTTCAAGATAATGGGTCAGCCAAATGTGACAAGAATGACCTCCTCACAAAAGTACAGAATGTGAAAGGTAAGACACAAGGCTGAAGTAGTCACAACCATATTTCAGCTAGATATGCTAAATAACAGATTTGATGAGCTTCCTTCTAAGCGTCTGGTCAATTCAATTCACCTCAAGAAATGGCTAAGTACAAAAGCTATAGGACCCGATGACATCCCAACTGTAACACTGAAGACTTGAGCTCGAGAACTAGCAACATCTCATGTTAAGCTATTTCAGTAACGTTGTTACAATGACATTTATCAAAAAATATGAATAAATGTCCACAAAACAAAAAGTAGAAAAAAATCAATTTTAACTAAATTTCACCCAATATTTACTCTTAATCATCAGCAAAGTGAAGGAAGTTGTCAATGCCAGTATTAAAGTGACCCTTTTTCAATTATAGTCTTAAGATTGGGCAATAAATCCTGGCTTCACCACAAAAATGAATAAAATATTTCTTGCAAAAAAGGGCTGTGGAGAATCATTTGCAGAGTATATTCCAGACAGGTATCAACACGTTTTTTGGATTTTAACAGGATCAAGGATATGGGATTTGCGCAGGAAATTGACTGATGTAAGATCAACAGTAACTTTTGAATGGCAGAGTAGACACAAGGGGCCGAGGATCTTATTCTAGCTTCTATTTCTGATGCTCCTTGGTTTGCCCTGTCATGAACACTATATTTGTTCAAAAAAATCTCAAATTGTAACAGCAGTGAAGTAACAAATTATTTGTATATTAAGGCAAGACATTTCCAGTTATTACAGCAGTTCTTTAAGTTGCACAATTTACAACATTTTTACACCTTTGAAAACTTACTGGCTAGTTTTTGACTTCAACCATTTCATGGAGGGCCTAATTCAATGATTTGGGTAAGAAGATTAATTTTGCTTATGGTAATGTCAGCTTGAATACATGAGGGGAGGGGGGAAGTGGGCAGTGAAGAAATTGTTGGCATTTCTCTGAATGTCGTGAGAATCTTCTTCCCCTCTGCCATCTGATTCCTAAATGGACATTGAACTCTTGAACACTACGTCACTTTCTTAATATGTATTATTTCTGTTTTTTTGCACAATTTTTAATCTATTCAATATATGTATACTGCAAACACGAGAAAATCTGCAGGTGCTAGAAATTCAAGCGGCACACACAAAATGCTGGTGGAACGCAGCAGGCCAGGCAGCATCTATAGGAAGTACAGTCAACTTTACGGGTAAAGACCCTTCGTCAGGACTAATGGAAAAAAGAGATAGTAAGAGATTTGAGAGGGGGAGGGGGAGACTCAAAATGATAGGAGAAGATAGGAGGGGGAGGGATGAAGCCAAGAGCTGGGAAGTTGATTGGCAAAAGGCATACAAGGCTGGAGAAGTGGGAGTATCATGGGACGGAAGATCTTGGAAGAAAGAAAGGTGGGGGGAGCACCAGAAGAAGATGGAGACAGGCAAGGAGTTATTGTGAGAGGGAAAGACAGAAATAAATAAATAAATAAATTAAGGAACACATATCAAAGTTGCTGGTGAACACAACAGGCCAGGCAGCATCTCTAGGAAGAGGTACAGTCAACGTTTCGGGCCGAGACGTCGACTGTACCTCTTCCTAGAGATGCTGATGAAGGGTCTCGGCCCGAAACGTCGACTGTACCTCTTCCTAGAGATGCTGACGAGGGGTCTCGGCCCGAAACATCGACTGTACCTCTTCCTAGAGATGCTGCCTGGCCTGCTGCGTTCACCAGCAACTTTGATGTGTATTGCTTGAATTTCCAGCATCTGCAGAATTCCTCGTGTTTGAATAAATAAATTAGGGATAGAGTAAGAAGGGAAGGAGGGGCATTAACTGAATTTAGAGAAATTGATGTTCATGCCATCTGGTTGGAGGCTACCCAGACGAAATATAAAGTGTTGTTCCTCCAACCTGAGTGTGGCTTCATCTCAACAGTAGAGGAGGCCATGGATTTCTCTAACTTCTGTTAATGCCCCTCCTCCCCTTCTTACCCCATCCCTATTTATTTATTTCTCTCTTTCCCTCTCATGATAACTCGTTGCCTGTTCTCCATCTTCCTCCACCCTCCCCCTTTCTTTCTTCCAAGGCTTTCCATCCCATGATACTCCCCCTTCTCCAGCCTTGTATGCCTTTTGCCAATCAACTTCCCAGCTCTTGGCTTCATCCCCCCCCACCATCATTTCGGATCCCCCCTCCCCCTCTCAAATCTCTTACTATCTCTTTTTCCAGTTAGTCCTGACCAAGGGTCTTGATCTGAAACGTTGACTGTACTTCTTCCTATAGATGCTGCCTGGCCTGCTGCATTCCACCAGCATTTTGTGTGTGTTGTATGTATACTGTAATTGAATTATTATTATTTTTCATCTATATTATGTATTGCACTGAACTGCTGCTGCTCAGTTAACAAACTTCATGACACATGCCGGTGATAATAAACCTGATCCAGACCCAAAATGTTCACAATTCATTTCCTCTGAAAGATGCCTCTAGACCCACTGAGTTCCTTCAGCACTTTTTGTTCCAGTTTACACCACCTTCAATTTCAGGTTTTAGTTTTTTTTTGGGCGGAGGTAGTAAATTGTTTTTAACAATCTTATTTGAAAGCTGTCAAGCTGAAATAGAAACTTTGCATTTTACTTTTTGCCTCATTAAAATCTAAGAGTTTTGAGAATACGGTATTCAGCCATCCGTAAAGAACTCAGACTTCAATTGGTTGTGTTAGCTTGGACAAAGGTATTATTTCATAAAGCCGAATATTTCAGAAAGATATTTGGATATATTATCACCAATGGCTACGTCTTTCCGTCTCTGCCGTGAGTTGGACTGTGGTCGGATGCCGTGAGTCGGATCGGGTTGGGCAATTCACTCTTCACAGTCACCTTGACTCATAAACATCTCCTCCACCCTATCTTTGGAGCTTTGCATTTCTGGACGGCTGGATGTGCCGAACCATCAAGTCACCTCAGTGTCGGACTTCACTTCGAGACCGGCGAATGACCCCGTGCACAGCACAGCCAATCAGCGCCTGCACCCGTATCTCGTTCAGCTTTCTGCCCACAGCAATCGACCCTGGCAACAGAAATAGAACTACAGCTCCCGGCAGCCCCCACGAAACGTAGTCTATCACGTCTAGTCCGAGGGAAAACCGATTTCATTATTTTACCACTAGAAGCCCTGGGTGATAAAATCTATATTTGTGGGTTAAAACTAAAGTCTGGTTTCGTTGTTCCGCGAAGCGTCCTGTAATCTGAGAAAGTGACTATAATTTGGAGCAGGCCATGCAGACGCAGAAGGGCCATTTTACTGCGTGCGCTGATTGGTGGGCGGGCTATTTCCGGCCGGCGGGTCGGGGTGCCTCTGATGTCAGCAAGTTGAGATGAGGAGGTAGGAGAGAGAAAAAATACAGCGTCAGTGAGGCCCACAGGGGAAGGTACAGCGTAGCTACATCAGTCATGGAGCAGGAGTTCACGGAGATCGACAAAAACGGAAGCTGGTCGGCGCTTTATCAGGTGAGGGCGTTACGTGGGGCTGGGGCTGGGGCTTGAGTACGAAGACGGGCTGGTCACCCTTGATCCTCAGCTCTCGGGTGGTAGGTTCCCTGTAAAGAAGGACAGGCCGGGGGTCCGGAGTGCAAGCCGCGCCTCGGTGCCGTTACTGCAGGCGGATGCTAAAAGCATTATCTCCCGCCTGTATGTGTTTTGTGCAAGAGTGAGATGCTTGCGGATTGTTGAGGTCTCGTCCAATTAATTACCGCTGTTAGCAGCCACTTCTGCAAATTATTCAATAACCATTGCAACAAGAAGCTGCCACTGTTTCTTTGGTGATTCGCTGACTCGCACTGTTAATTTCTGACAAGCGGACTTGGATGTACTTACCGTTTGCCGAATCGCGACAATAGTTTTGCCTTTTGCATACTGAGTAAAGGATCACGAACTGTAACAATTGTTCTCTTGCTGCCTCAAACTTTTACCGCTGTATAACATCAGAGTTCATTTTTAACCGAATATTTTGCGATGATTGGTGTTGTATAAAGCAAGATAAAAGTTTTAAAATTTCTAATCGAATTTTGCCCTACAGCATCAGGGGTCGTCTCCACGACACACACGTTACTTTCCCGGTGACACTTGCCTTACTTTTTTATGTGAAACCGACCGCTGAGCTACAAAAATTTAATTGCTTTTCGTGAAAATGGAGTAATTGTTTAAATCTAATGTAAGACATAACGGTTTCCTGTTTCTGTAAGGTTCAAACTGGAAGAATAAATATCTAGGAAAATTGTACTTAATACGCAAGGCCCCAGAATTCACACTTGCCTCTATCTTGACTTTACTATATGTGCCTCTATGTATGTACGGGTCAGTATATTTAGAGCAATGATATTTAGAATTTTGCAGATATGCTGTGTTTCAGAGCAGTATCTAAGAGCTTTAATATATTTTCTGAAGTTGTTAATATAACATTCCAAAACTTTGTTCTATTTTCTGACACGAAGATACATGTACTTGTGATAATGATACTGAAAAATAGATTTAATGCCCTGAATTTTGGTGTAATTTGGACCATAAACTTCATAAGTTAAAATGGACCAAGAAATTTCATAACTCCTTGTTTTTGGAGGGGGGTATTTTTTTGTTTGCAGGCATCACCAATAACCTTCATTTGTTAAATCGATTTATAATATCTTAAACTGCTTTGCAGATGTATGAGCAAACATGGTGGGCCAAACGCAGATGTAATAAGCATTAATAATTATATTATTTACACTTAGATTATTTAGTTTAATAAACCTAAGACTATAGGAATAGTTAACAATATTTTCATGTACAGTGAAGGCTGGTAGCATGAGAAGAGATTAAACTTCTGTGAATTTTAGACAATAGTAGCATCTAGTAAGTCAATGAGAAATAGACAAGTATGTATTATTAAGAACTGAGGAAAGTTATAGAATCCAGTGAATCTGATTTCAGTGTCTTAGTTCCTTCCCTAACTATGGATTCATTAACAATTTCAATGCCAGATGAAGAAAGATGGTACATTCCAAAAGTCATTCTTTTTAAACAAAAAAGTGATATTTAATATATTCCTTTTTATAAGGTATATTTGTATTTTTTTTTCCTTGCAACATAGGAGGAGAGCATTTGGCCCATTAATCCCATTTCACTGTATATTTTCATATACATAGTAACAAATTTATCTATTAATCTTGCACCAATTTGGGTTGTGGGAGGGCAACCCATCTACTCACAGGTGAAGCGTGCAAACTTCCTATAGAGCTGGAGTTCTGTGGAGCAGCACTACACACTGTTCTACTGTGCTACCCTTGTTTCTTAGTTCTTGAAGATTTTCCCATACCAATTGTCTGGATTAATTCCAGCAGTTACATTACCTTTGGAATTGTGTAATCGTTAAGAGAAATGCAAAGTTTAAAATTTTATTTTGGAGTAAAACATCCTGGTAACAAATGTTTTTGTTCTTCCTTCTGCCCAATTCTAGTCAAATCCACTAATATATTTCATGATTAGCTGATAAATGTATTGAGTCAACCAGGTGCTGTCTAACTATTTAGCAATAAAACATCTTCATTTCTGTAACATTTAACATGGTTAATATAGTGATGTCATTTTAAAAAGGACAAGAACTTCAGAAAAAAGAATAATCAAAATGGGTTCACAATAAATTTATGCGGAAGAGGATTTGGTAAAATGTCAATAGATAATAGGATTAAAAATATGACAAATTTGAGCAGATTACTCATTACGTATCTGCCCCACTTACCATTCATTTTTTTAAAACTTTACTTTGGTATGTTTTTATGTGCCTTTATTGGGTGGGTATACTTCACACACCCTGCATCATAGCTCTATCTGCAGTTTTTAATGGTGGCCAAGACCCTATGTAACCTGCTTAAATCCATCATGTTTACAAACTTGTTTGTATTCTCTGCACTAATTTTATTGTGAGACCACCTTGATTATACCATTTTCCCAAACTCTCGTACTTTCTAAAGTTCTTTTGAATTTTGCTATTTTTAATTAGCTTTCACTTCAAAAAAAATTCTAATAGTCTTACCCAGGAGAGGAGTTTTTATTAGTAGCATTATTTATTGTTGGATGATATAGGAAATTGCATTTTTTTTCTAAGTGAAACAGGACAATTTTAGCATTGCAACACGAGCTGTCATTCTGTACTCTTTCAACCATTTGTTAATATAGATAACAAAATGCTTGGCTAATTTGTTTACAGCAGGAACTTGCCTGAACAGCATTCAGTGTGAGAGCTTGTCCAAAACTGCATTGACTAAGTCGCTTTGCCTTATCTAAATGTAGTTTGTTCAGAGAAAAAAAATCAATAATAGCAGATTAATCTAGGAAGCCTGTGAATGTCAAGCCATGATAGCTGAAAGGAAATCAAAATTTGGTGATGAGCAGCGATGTTACATGTAACACTTTGTGAAAAAAGATGGTAACATGTTTACTTTTAATTGTGACCAAAAACAGTTCTTCACATTGTGTTTATTCTAACCATGTGAATGAAACATATTAGTGCATTTTAATATATTTGTACATTATTGATCCCGGGGGAAAACCATTTTCCCCCGGGATCAATAAAGTATGACTGTTAACATCGTGGGGCCCTATTCTTGCGTTTCTGTTGCCACCTCAAATTGTAACAGATAGTCCTGGAATCATTTTCTTATTCACAGTTCATTATGGGTATGTTTTTCATCCAGATCATTCTCAAAAGCCAAGAGTTTATTTTGTTTGTCTTTTAGGTCTGTTAGGTAGGTTAACATTTTGCTATTTTTCTGAGTAAACTAGATTTTTTTTTCAAAAGGAACTCCAGAGTTGTGTCCTGATGGCAGTGTATATCTAAGTGTATTCACCTAGAAGCACAGCTTTTTGTTGAGACTGGCTAACTTCTATGTCTTCATTTGACTCTATCATGGAAATCAATTCCTTTCCTAAAGGTCAAATAAAACTCAAACATAAAAAATGCCATTCCAATCAGTAGCTATGGTTCCTACATGTAGATCTGAATTCACAATTTCTATGCAAAGGACACGCGTAGTGGTGAAGAATGGTGGGAATATACCCATAAATCCCGGAATTTGTATCTCTCCTGTGGGTTCTAGAGTGGGAGATGGTCAGAGGGAGGTAATGATCCTTGGGGAGAAACTTGGCCTTGAAAACATAAACTTGGGGGTTTCAAGAGCCAAATGTTGGCTAGCCTTCACAAAGATAGTGGACTTGGGTAACATATGCCTGCATTTGGTATGTTATAGCAATTTGCTTTTTTTCTAATATAGCAAACATCTGAAGTCAGAATGGAGGCAATAACTAAATGTTGTAATGCAAGGCTAAAAAGGGGTTGAAGAGGTGTCCTGGAAAAAAGGGGCTAGGATGCTGCAGAGATTTGGAATGGGAATTCTAGAATTTGAGGGTTGGGAAGTTGAAGGTAAGGCCGTCCATGGTGAAAGTATTTAAATATGAGCATGGTCATAGAGGGTGGCTGCAGAAGATAATAGACAAGGAAGAGCAAGCTATGGCAGGAAGATCTGTTTGCTGACTTCAGCTCCAGAGACCTGGGTTCAATCCTCACTTCAAGTGCTGTATATCTGAAATTTTCATGTTCCCCTTGTAACTGTGTTTTTCCTAGCTGCTCTGGTTTACTTTCCATGTCCACTGCAAATTCCCCTATCTGAAGGTGAATGGTAGAAGCTGCAGGGAATTGGTGACATTATGGTGAGAATTTACCAAAAAAAATCAGTATAAATGGTGGTTGATTGGTGGCATGGACTCAGTGGGTTGAAGAGCCTGTTTCTGTACTGTCATTTTGACACAAAGGAATTTGAAAATGAGTGAGTTTTAAAAATTTGAGGTGCAAGTTAATTGGGAGCAAATCTGTTGTGGTATGATTTTTGTCTTGAACATGTATTGGGGTTATTAGTCTAAGCCTTTAGATTACTTATCCATTTTAACTATAGTGCTAATGTTCCCATGGCATCCCTCCCCCAGCCATGTTTGTTCCATAATTCATTGTCAAAAGAAGGAAATCTACTGAGTTAATACTCACCTGTGCTACCACTTTGCAATGTTTACTGGGTATTCTGGTACACTTATTCAAAAGTGATAGCACAAACAAACATTAATTCTTGTCTATTGAAGCCATAATGGTAGTTATTAATGCCCTAAATATCTCTTAATCTGTTGCAGCATGTTTGAAACATCAGTCCCAGCAAATTGTATTTTGGCAGTCTTTTGTTTACCCAAAATTTCAACTGAATTTACTTAGATATTTCTGGAAAAGGCAAGTTGCTCATCTCTTCACTTGTGCAAAAACTTGGGAAAATGTTAATTCAAAATAAGTACCTTCGCTCTTACCCCATTTGACTTTTGCTTCCTTCCCCCTCATTTAGTGATGTGAAACTTTGTTTTTAAAGTGTTAATGCTCACATGAAAGTTCTGTGCTTTTTTTTTCCAAATCTTTCCCTTTCAGTTTATACTTCATTTTAGGATTTCATGTTTGCACAGTATGTGACACAAGTTTCTTATTTTAATCCTTATTTGCGGAGGCAATTGTTTTTTGTGCTGATCCCATATCCCTTATAGTAAAAAAGATATTAGTCCTTATCTTGAATATACTCCATGACTGAGCTGGTATGTGCCCCTTGGGTAGTGATTCCTATCCTGTTTGTCATTATAGGTGCTCTCTCTTACACCAAATTTGAAGATAGAATGTAATATTAATGGTGAGACTCTTTGCAGTGTGGAGGATCAGCAAGATCTTGGGGTCCATGTCCATAGGACACTCAAAGCTGTTGCACAGGTTGACAGTGTTGTTAAGAAAACATATCATGTGTTGACCTTCCTCAACTGTGGGATTGAGTTCATGAGCTGTAATGTTACAGCTATATAGGACCTTATTTAGACCCCACTTGGAGTGCTGTGTTCAGTTCTGGTCACCTAACTACAGGAAGGATGTAGATACAATAGAGAGAGTGCAGAGGAGATTTACAAGGATGTTGCCTGGATTGGAGTGCATGCGTTATGAGAATAGGTTGCGTGAACGTGGCCTTCTTTTCTTGGAGTGACGGTGGATCTTACAATAGAGGTTTATGAGAAGACGAGAGCTATTGATTGTGTGGCTAGCCAGAGGCTTTTTCCGAGGGTTGAAATGGCTAACATGAGGAATCATAGTTTTAAGGTGCTTGGAAGTGGTATAAGGGGGATGTCAGAGGTAAGTTTTTCACACACTGTGTGAAGTGCACTGCCAATGACAGTGGTAAAGGCAGACACAATAGGGTCTTTTAAGAGACTCTTGGATAGGTACATGGAGCTTAGAAAAATGGAGGGCTACGCAATAGGGAAATTGTAGGCAGTTTCTGGAGTAGGTTATGTGGTCAGCACAACATTGTAGGCTAAGTTGCCTGTAATGTGCTGTAGATTCTGTTCTATGTTCAAACAGGATGCCACCAACTCAGTAGTTATCCTGTCAAGCCCATTAAGAATTTTATTCATTTCTTCCTTCTTTCTTTTTCAATCTTTTTTATTGAGGTTCAAATTGATAAGCATAACAATGATAATGATACAAAGAGATTGGGATTACATTAATAACGGTTAATGTATACAAACACAGACTCCAAGTAACATATTTAATTTAAGCCTCCCAATCTCTTAATAACTGAACATGAAAAAGATTCAAAAAAAGTTTTTACCTCCTACACTTTAAAAAAAAACAAAACAAAGATTGGGCTGCCATATTTCATCAGTTAAGATCATTATTTGTCATTAACTCTGCTCCTCTATACACAAACAAAAAATATTAAAAAGGATTCGGAAAAGGTCAACTTACATCATATGAAAATGTTGAATAAATGGCCTCCAAGTTTCTTCAAATTTAACCGAAGGATCAGTGGTACCACTCCTAATTTTTTCCAAGTTTAAGCATGTTTTAGTTTGGGGAAAACCATTGAAATGTAGTAGGGGGATTTGAATCTTTCCATTTAAATAAAATGAATCTTCTGGCTATTAATGTAACAAATGCAATCAAACGACAAGCTGAAGGGGATAAATGACTAAAGTCTATCATTGGTAATCCAAACATTGCAGTAATAGGATGAGGTTGTAAACCAATACGCAAAACTACTGAAATAATATCAAACAACAGGAATTCTGCAGATGCTGGAAACTCAAGCAACACACATCAAAGTTGCTGGTGAACGCAGCAGGCCAGGCAGCATCTCTAGGAAGAGGTACAGTCGACGTTTCAGGCCGAGACCCTTCGTCAGGACTACCTGAAGGAAGAGTGAGTAAGAGATTTGAAAGGGGGAGGGGGAGATCCAAAATGATAGGAGAAGACAGGAGGGGGAGGGATGGAGCCAAGAGCTGGACAGGTGATTGGCAAAAGGGGATACGAGAGGATCATGGGACAGGAGGTCCGGGAAGAAAGACAAGGGGGGGGGGGCGGGGACCCAGAGGATGGGCAAGAGGTATATTCAGAGGGACAGAGGGAGAAAAAGGAGAGTGAGAGAAAGAATGTGTGCATAAAAATAAGTAACAGATGGGGTACGAGGGGGAGATGGGGTCCTCTACTGTAAAGATGAAGCCACACTCAGGTTGGAGGAACAACACCTTATATTCCGTCTGGGTAGCCTCCAACCTGATGGCATGAACATTGACTTCTCTAACTTCTGTTAATGCTCCACCTCCCCCTCGTACCCCATCTGTTACTTATTTTTATACACACATTCTTTCACTCTCCTTTTTCTCCCTCTGTCCCTCTGAATATACCTCTTGCCCATCCTCTGGGTCCCCCCCCCCCGTCTTTCTTCCCGGACCTCCTGTCCCATGATCCTCTCGTATCCCCTTTTGCCAATCACCTGTCCAGCTCTTGGCTCCATCCCTCCCCCTCCTGTCTTCTCCTATCATTTTGGATCTCCCCCTCCCCCTCCAACTTTCAAATCCCTTACTCACTCTTCCTTCAGTTAGTCCTGACGAAGGGTCTCGGCCTGAAACGTCGACTGCACCTCTTCCTAGAGATGCTGCCTGGCCTGCTGCGTTCACCAGCAACTTTGATGTGTGTTGAAATAATATCAAAAACGTCTTTCCAATATTTTTTCCAAAAGAGGACAAGACCAGAACATATGTGTCGAGGAAGCTACCTCAGAATTACATCTGTCACAGACAGGATTTGTATGACCATAAAAATGAGTTAACTTACCTTTGGACTATGAACCACCTTAAATTGAATCAAAGTGTGTCTAGCACACATTGAAGAAGTGTTAACTAGTTGGAAAATTTTCTCCGATTTCTCTGTGGGTTCTCTTTCCCATTCATTCTTAAGTTTATCAGACATACCTAAATGTATTTTTGTAAGTAAATCATAAACAATTGCTATTAAACTCTTCTGATACGGGTTTAAACTTAAAATATTTTCTGTAATTAATTTCATTTATTCATTTCAATGAAATCATCCTTCACTTTTATAAATGAGATATTGGCCTGCTTGGTTTCTCCTCATAACAAACTGCAGTCTGAAAAACCATTCTGATGAATCTTCTCTGCATTCTCCACAAGTATGGTTTTTTTTTCTTGGATAGGAGACCAGACCTATAAGCAGTATTCCAGAATGTAATGTTTCTATCATTGTACTCAAATACACTTGCAGTAAATACATACTTTTTCCCTTTTCAGGATTGCTTACTGAATTTGTATATTTTGTGCTTTCTGTACCTTTTAATCTCTCACCATTCAAAAAAGACCTCTGCTTTTCTGTTTTCTCCAGCAAAGTGAATGACCTTGCATTTCTCCATTTTGATTAATATGGCTCATTAAAATAACTTTTTACTGAGAACATTTAGATATAGAAAACATACATAGAAAATAGGTGCAGGAGTAGGCCATTCGGCCCTTCGAGCCTGCACTGCCATTTATTATGATCATGGCTGATCATCCAACTCAGAACCCCACCCCAGCCTTCCCTCCATACCCGCCGACCCCCGTAGCCACAAGGGCCATATCTTACTCCCTCTTAAATATAGCCAATGAACTGGCCTCAACTGTTTCCTGTGGCAGAGAATTCCACAGATTCACCACTCTCTGTGTGAAGAAGTTTTTCCTAATCTCGGTCCTAAAAGACTTCCCCTCTATCCTCAAACTGTGGCCCCTCGTTCTGGAATTACGTTCTGAATATAATTACATTTGGGTAGATTTGGGGAAATCCGTGATGCCAGAGATGACACACCTCATTTAAAGATTTTTTTGTTTAATTTTGTTTGTTATGAAGACTTACTGTTTTTGATTGAAGTATATTTTAATTGGGTTTGCTATGTTTCTCTGGTCCAAAGCCAAAAGGAAGCTGTTGCTTGGCATTACAAGAAAGCTGTATGCTACCTTAGGTATGCTGTCAAGTGTTTTTGGGGAAGGGGGGGAGAAAAGGTATTTGTTTCTGTTGTATTGGAGAAGGGACAGATGCTAAATAAATACATTTTACTCACTTTCTAGCCCTCCATGCCTTCCAAAGTAACTGTTTTTCCAGGCTTTGGGGTGGGGAAAGTAACAGGCCAGATGGTCTGCTCCTGCTTTTATTTCATATGTTCCTAAGTAAGAACTCAAATGCAGCATTAGTGACTAAATTTTGTAATGAGTAAATCCTACAATTTTTAACAATGAGGTTATTTATTGTCATTCATTCAAGTTCTTCATCATACTTTAGTTGACATCTTGAGTAATGATTTGATGCTTTGAACATTCCCCCCCCCCTCCAAAAGTAATTGTAAAATTTACAAATGGGGACACTTTTGTGTTCATTTGCTGTAGTACTTTGGATTGCCATGGCCCCTTTAGAGATTTGTACATCGCTTCTCTGCAGGTGACTTTGGTACTACTTGGGAGTGAAGAAAGCTTTTTATACATTGGTCTTCATCAGTCATTAGGGCATTAAATATAGATATTAGGAAGTCATAGTGCATTTGTACAGGACACTGAGGCTGCACAAAGTATTGTGTTCACTTTTGGTCACCCTGCTATAAGATATGTTATTCAACTGGAAAAAGTGCAGAAAAGAGTTACAAAGATGTTTCCAGGACTTGGGTTGAGTCTTAGGGAGAGATTGTTCAGGTTAGGACTTCATTCCTTGAGATGTAGGGGACTGAAAAGTGATCTTTTTATATATAGAGATGCATTAAATCATGGTAGAGCATGGGAGAATCAAGGAACTAGAGGGCAGAGGTTTCAGGTGAAAAAGGAAAAATTTAATAGGAGCAACCTTTTTTACACAAAGAATGAAATCTATATGGAATAAGCTATGTTCTAAATAAGAAATTTTCGAACGAAAGAAGGGCACTACCGTGGCTGACAAGTGAAGTCAAAGCCAAAGTAAAAGCAAAAGAGAGGGCATGCAAAGAAGCCAAAGCTAGTGGGAAGATGGAGGATTGGGAAGCTTTTAAAAACTTGCAGAAGGAAACTAAGAAGGAAAGGATGAATTATGAAAGGAAGCTGGTGACTAATATCAAAGAAGATACGAAAAGCTTTTTTAAGTATATAAAAGGTAAGAGAGTTGAGGGTAGATGTAGGACCAATAGAAAATGATGTTGGAGATATTGTAATGAGAGATGCAGAGATGGCAGAGGAACTGAATGCATATTTTACATCGATCTTCACAGTGGAAGACATCTGCAGTATACCAGACATTCAAGAGTGTCAGGGAAGTGAAGTATGTGCAGTGAAAATTACGACTGAGAAGGTGCTCAGGAAGCTTAATGGTCTGAGGGTAGATAAATCTCCTGGACCTGATGGAATGCATCCTCGTGTTCTGAAGGAAGTAGCTGGAGATATTACGGAGACATTAACAATGATCTTTTTGTTTGCACTCTGACTACATCTTCACCTGTTGGCATGCCTGTATGTTCCTTTTGCATGCTGTGGAGCAACCAATGTGCTTTTGTACTGAGGCGTTGGCAGTCCATTCAAGTAATGTTAAGGCAGTCATTTATTTCTCTAAGTAAAACTATACTGGCGTACATTTGAGGAAGAAAACTAAATTTTGTGTTGTGTGGGATCCTGAATACTGAGCTCTGCCTATAGAGAATGATCTGTTGTGATTTTTTTTTGATACATGAATGTTCTTGCTGAACTAAACAGTGAAGTCTGAACAAAGAATTTAGTTGGAAAAAGTTTTGGTTAAAGGTGAGCCACAAGTTTAGGAATTGTGAATAACCATGAATTTTAATAAACATTTTGGAGTGGTAAAGTGGAGTGAAATTTTGAATGTGAAAAATAACTTCCATCTGATAAGGCCTGAAGTTAACTTTAAAGTGCAAATTGCTGCTTTAGCTATTTTAGAACCTCAAAAATATATGCCTTTTTTAAAATTCATTGTAATCTGGCTGACATTTTAACTAGGCTTCTGTTACGGATAAGGGAAGAGAGGAAGGCTGTAGCCTTTATCCTTTTTGTTGGTTGTCATGTGCACGGATACTACTTTGAGATTAATTGTTGCCTCTTTCCCATTTCAGCTGTAAGTTTCTTTGAGCACTACTTTTTAATAAAACTACGACTAAAGAAAGGGTATATCGCTGTTGACTCTTGGCAATTTTTATCAATGCACCATAGAAAGCATGCTATCTGGAGCTAGCAGCCAAATTGTGTGAATGGGATAGGTCAATGTTTGTTTTATTATGCATTGAGGGAGTTATTTGGCCCCTACTCAGTAACCCACTGTTGCATGTAGAGAACTTCACAGGAGATATGGTCCAGATGTCATATAGCTGTTCTGTTACTCATCAACCTAAAACATTTCTTCACAAATGCTGCCTGACTTGTATATATCTGACATTTTTGTTAATTTTCCTTTGTTTTTGCTTGTTACACATAGTCTTGACATTCCTGATTATGATACTATACCACTACTTAAGGGGAAGTGGCAACCCAAGTAAAAATTTAGATTATGTAACTGGGAAAAGGTCGTAATGTTACAGCCTTTCATCCCTGCCAGGTGTTAATTTTTGCTCATTGGCAAATGCTTTGCAATAATCTTGTGAAAGAGTGTTCTTCTCCACCCCATAATCTTGCACATTTCTGACATTTTGGTATTTTTAATTTTAAGTGTGGACTGTTTGGGAAATGTTTCTTCAATTTGCAATATTACTTTTCACTTGAACAGATTTTGTGCATTCTCATTCTCTCATCACACAGAAGTTACACTGTACTAAGTCTAATTTTTTTGTACATGTTGACAATTTATTTTGGTTTTGGATGACTATGTCACAGTAGATGGTTGTAACATCACTGATTTTGTTTTTGTTTATTTTTACCGCTTCATTTCTGATTCCTGTGCACTAAATTGCTCTTTTTCCATTGCTGACGCACTATATTCATTTGTTGATGCATGCATTACAAGAAAGTCTGACATTTATGTACTATCCCTCATAAATTGTTGGGAAGATGATGCCGAGCTTTCACAAAGTTACAATGAAGTTTGGCGGTGAGTTCAGGATTTTAATCATGCAGTGTTGAAAGACTGCATTCAGCAGTGTGCTTGAATACCCATGTTCTTATCTTTAATTCAGAGAAACAGTGCAGAATAGGCCCTTCCAGCCCTATGAGCTGCACTGCCCAACAAACCACACATTCAACCCTAGCAGGAAAATTTACAATGATCTACAAACCTGTATGTTTTTGGACAGTGGGAGGAAACTGAAGCACCCAGAGGAAACCCGTGCATATCACGGGGAGGATGTACAAACTCCTTAAGAAGTTGGAATTGATCTCTAAACTACGTCCTGAACTGTAATAGCATTGCGCTAACCGCTACACTACTGTGGTGCCTGTCTACGTTCTTCTAGTTAGTAGAAATAACAGGTTTTGCAGGAGCTATTGAAGAAGCTATGTTGAAATACTGCATTTCATCTTGTGGTTGTGTACTGCTAATGCTTAGGAAGATGGATTAGTTGCCAGTCAAGAGGGCTTTGTTCTTGATAATATGAAACTTAGTGTTTTTGGATTGTATTCCATCATACTCTTGATTTGTACCTTGTGGATGATGGAATGTCTTCAGGAAAGTCGTACATTTGACAAAATGGACAGCTTCCAACCTTTCTTTACACAGTTTTGTATATCTGGTTCATTTAAAAGAGATCATATGCCAGTTAACCTGACTTCAGTGCTGATAAGATCTTACAGTCCATTATTAAGGATGACATTTCAGAGTACTTGGAGGCACATGGGAAAATAAGCCAAGATCAACATGCTTTCCTTAAGGGGCAACCTGACAAGTCTGTTGGAATTCTGAGGAGGTAACAAGAAAGATTGACAAATGAAAGTCAGTGGATGTTGTTCACGAGGATTTCTAGAAGGCCTTTGACAAGGTGCTGCAGATAAGACTGCTAAACAAGTTAAAAATCTATGTTACAGGGAAGGTACTGGCATGGATAGAAGATTGCCTCCTGTCAGTCAGCCAAAGAGTGGGAATAAAGGGGGGCTCTTTTAGTTGGCTGCCACTAGTGGTGTTTCTCAAGGGACTGTATTGAGCCCACTATTTTCTATTAATTCGTAGCTTTGTGATAAGGTTTGTGGGTAGTACAAAGATGGGTAATACAGCTGGTGTTAAGGAAAGAGGAGTCTGCAGAAGAACTTGGGTGGGTTTGGAGAATGGATAAAGAAGAGGCTGATTGAATGCGGTGTAGGGAAGTGTATGGTCATCATGGTCATAAACTTTTTGGTAAAAAGGAATAAAGCCCGGCTATTTTCTAAATGAGCAGAGAATTCAGAAATCAGATGCAAAGGGACTTGGGAGTACTAGTGTAGGATTCCCTAAAGGTTAACTTGCAGGTTGAGTTGGCAGTAAGGAAGGCAAATGTAATGTTAATATTTTGAGAGGACTGGAATATAGATGTAATGCTCAATCTTTATAGGGTGGTGGTCAAATCATATTTAGAGTATTCTTAGCAGCTTTGGGCCCTATATCTGAGAGACCCCAGAGGAGGTATATGAGAATGATTTCAGTGATAAAAGGTTAAAGGAGGAGGAGCATTTGTTCGTACTTGGCCCGTACTCCATAAAGTTTAGAAGGATTTGGGAGGTGGAAAATCTAATTGAAACCCACCAAATATTGAATGGCATGTATAGAGTGGACGTAAAGAGGATGTTTCTGGTATTTGAAGAATCTAGGTTCTGAGGAACAGGGGCATAGCCTCAGAATAAAAGGATGACCCTTTAGAAAAAAGTGAAGAAAAGTTTCTTTAGCCAGTAGGTTGTGGATCTGCGGCATTTGTTGTCACAGATGACTGTGGAGGCTAAGTGATTGGGTATATTTAAGGCGGAGGTTCATGGATTCTCAATTAGTAATGGCGTCAAAGGTTACAGAGGGAAGGAAGGAGAATCGAATTGAAGGGGAATAATTAGCCACGATTGAATGGCTGAGCAAATGGCCAAATCCTCCTCCTGTGTGTTACAGTCTTTAAAAGTTGTTGTCAGTAGTAAACTCCAGGATGTTCGAAAGGAATTCTACGATGCAGTAAAATAAATGTGAAGGTATGATGGTTTTGACTGACTATTCTTATCTGAAATTGTTGTAATTTGCCATTTGTTTGGAATGAATGTGATCATTGGCTTCTTTGTGAATATTCAAGGTATACTGCACATAATCCATGATAGCATCATTACCTGAGGAGTTGCAATTGGATCTCTTTTGGATCCTATAGTGATTGTAAAACCAGTTGTACTCAAACATTTTCATTTCTTAAGGCTATGAAAAATTCTGAATAGTTCAAAATGAAAAAAATAGTTCAAGAATTTCACTTTCATTTGCATGTTATGTTTCTGTATCATCAATTACTTGAAGAACCAGGCAGGCATTTCCTCAGGAGCATTCAGTTGGTGTTGTTTGACAGGTTCCAGAGATTGGAAAAAATTGATTTGAAGAGATTGCTTTGAAGAGGTTGCAGATTTAAATCGGCAATATTAACTGTCAAATATTTAGTAGACAGAAAGGTTGTTGTGCAATTTTGTTTTAAATGAGAGTTTATGTATGACATTAACAAATTATTTAGTACTTTGGATGTTAAATTGGGTACAAATGGTTTGAAAGCTACATTCTTTCATGCCTTGAATCTCTGGCAATTTAATGTGAATTCACATGAAAAGTCAACAATACAAGTTGCAGTTAATCTGTTCGATGAAGTAGTTTAATGCTCAGGAATGAACAGGGACGAGTTGCTACATGAGGCACTGTGCCTTTGTTCTGAGGTGTGAGCAAGTCCCTAGCCTTGGAATGACTGAGCATTGGTCAGGTAGTAAAAATGCAATGTTTGTATTGCACTGACGCAAATGGATTTTTGAAGGAAGAACTGAAATAGAAATTGAGAACATTTGTTCCTCCCAGTGTTCTAATTATCGCACGTGTTTAGGCATGGAATATTCAGAATTCATTTTGTTTTTAGTTCCATGTCTTTAGGTGCAGTTTTAATTCCATCTTTTTCTTGAAAATACCAAATTTGAATAACACATGTAGTCAAATGTTAAATGCGTTTTAAAATATGTATTGTGGATTTATCTACTGTTAATGTGTAGTTACATAGCCAAATATTATTAGAATACATCTGAACTTTGTTCCTTTGGTATAATAGTCTAAATCTGCCTAATAAGTTCAGTTATGTCCAGAACTCAGCTTACCAGGCACCCTTTTTGTATAAATTGATGTGTCTACTTTCTTAATATTTAGATATTCTTGCATAGGTGTGATGCTATAGTGTGCTTTGGTTTTTGAATCAGATGTAACTCATTGGAATTTAGAATAATGAAGTATTATGTTATTGAGACTTAAGATCCTTTGGAGACTTGACAAGATAGTTACTGGGAGAATGTTTCCTTCCCTCATCAGAGTCTAAGACCAGAGGGCATAGTTTCAGAAAAGGGCATATCCATGTAAGATTGTAAAATTTTCCTCCTCAAAGTACATGTTTTTTTTTGAATTCCTTGTACTCTAGAAAGCAATGAAGGCTGAATCCCGAATAAATTCAAAGTTGAGATGCAAATTTTTATAATCAGTAGGAGAGTGGAGGTTTTTGGGGTTGGGGCAAGAAAGGACGAGGAAGGTTGGGCCAGCCACAATCTTATTGAATGGTGTTTCAGGCTTGAGGTTAAATGGTCTACCTCATTTCCTTTTTCTATGGTTCTGTGGTGAATCTGAAGTTGGAGGCATGATGTCTGAGTATGAGAATGCATGGACAAGGACTGGGGGCAGCCTGACCTGGGGTTGAAGGCTGATCTTGGTGGGTGGGAGGGATGGGAAAGGGGCTTGTTTTGCTGTTTGTCATGTTTTGTTCTATGGAACATTATGGGTATGCTGTTAGCACGAGAATATATGGTGACAGTTGTGGGCTGCCCCACATTCATCCTTGGATGTGTTGGTTGTTAATGCAAACAATATATTTCACAGTATGTTTCGATACTTGTGATATATAAATCTATGGTCTTGTTGTCTTAACTCAATCTACTGCTTCTGAACTCCTAGTTGATGAACTCTATGCTGAACTCTCTATATTGATTCTGAAATGCCACATGATGTATGATTCAACTATTTGGTATATTTTTCAGACAATGACTATAGTTGCAACAGTATTTTAATGATTTGATTCAGCCAGTATTGTAAAGACAACTAAACCCAAGTTACCTAGCTGTAATACCACAGATTTTGTAGGTCAATTATTCATTTGATAAAAATGTTCTTTATTACATATTTTAGTCTGCCATAATTATTTAATCATATGGGAGCTAGAAAGGTTGAACAGGGGTGTGCTTGTGTAAGACATTGAATTTAAATTTTTATAGACGTCCTTAAGTTTTTCTAGAGGGTTAATAGATCATAGAACAAAGCAATACAAGAAAAGGCTCTTTGACCTTCAATTGGTTCGAAACAACATTAAATTAGTGAACAAATGGGGATTTGATGCCCACTCTTGGGGAGAGTAGCAACAGTACTGAATTTCTTCCATTTGCAGACAATTTCTCTTACTGTGGACTGTTGAACACATGGGTCTTTAGAAATCCTTTGCCTTTTCCAGCTTCATGCATCTCTACAATTCTTCTAAGGTCCTCTTGAAAGTACAGATGTTTGTAGTTTTGATCAACGCATGGTGCACATAAATAGATCTTTCTTGAGAAGTGTGGGCTCTGACTTTTTTTATGGGGCCGGGCATCTCTACAGCCCACGCCTCCAATCTCCTTTCATTGATTTGAATACCCGACTCCGAATAGCTTTTGTTGAAGGCATTTCCCCAGAGGCTGACATAACTTTTCCAAAAAATAGTTGTAATATTGGATCATTTTGCTGGATAAATAAATGAACAAGTGTAATGTCTTTCTGTTACTTAATTGGGTTCTGGTTATCTAGTTTTAGGACTTGCATGAAGATCTGATCACATTTCAAGTCATATTTATGCAGAAGCAGAGAAAATTCTACAGGGTTCACAAACTTTCTAGTAGCACAGAATGTCCTGCTGTATTCTTTGTCAGTGATCTATGCTATCCATAACAATACCAATCTTTGTATCATCTGCAAACTAGTGTGACGTAGTTTCATGTAAGTCGAGCTGTATTACACTAAGTAAATAACTGCTTCATTTTCTTAAGAAATTGATGGTTGTGTTGATGTAAAATGGTAAAGGTGGCTTGGACCTACTTTAGAATGAACATTATAGATTCAAGCCCCACCATGGGAGCAAAATACCACATGTTCTGGAAGTTTTTCTTAAAAAATGCATAGATAGTGTTTGGATAGAAAATGTTGAAGTAATAATAACATTAGTGAAGTCTTTTCCCTCTGTTAGCTAATGGACTGCTCTATATTCTGATTATTTATTTGAATACATTGTATTTTCATTCTGTCTGCATCTTAAGTTAACGTGTTTTAATTCTAAGAACAGGAGGGCTTTTCCTGGTATATTGTCTAATCCCTCACATAGATTATCTTGATTTATATCATTTACTTTTCTTTTGAGTCCCTTTTAGGAGTTTAAATTGGCTGTTGATTTCTCTGCATTATTTTAATAATTGCATGTAGCATAAATTTTTTCGGTTGGATTTTTTGTTTGAACTTGGCAGTACCCTGTAAGTGTATAAAATAAAGACATGTATTTAATCTTTGTTCATCTTAGTTTTTATAGTTTGATATCTTTCAAGCTGTACCAGATTTTATAATAGCTTTTCTAAGGAAAGTGTAGTATAGCAGCAAAGTGATATTTTTGTTCTTTTTTTTGGTTCCAGTTAATTGTGCTGATACTTTTTGCCATGAGCCCTAGTTATCCCTGCCTTTTCATTGGCCATGTAAAACAGTCCATGTTCCAAGCCTTCCCCGATAATGCTCCCCAACTCGTCCTATAGTGATTACTGCTTCTGCACTCATGCTGAGCTCATCAATTTTGCCTCCAACTTCTACCCTGTTGTTAAATTCACAGTCCATTTCTGACACCTCTCACCCCTTTCTCGCTGTATCTCCATCTCTGGAGACACTGTCTACTGACATTTTTTTTTAACTTTACCTCTTCCCACCCTGTCTCCTGTAAAAATGCTATTCCCTTTTCTCAGTTCCTTTGTCTCCACTGCATCTGTTTCCTGGATAAGGCTTTCCTTTCTAGGACATCAGAAATGTCATCCTCCTCCTCCTCCAAAGAATGGGGTTTCTCTTCCTCCACCATAGATCCTGCCCTTACCTGCATCTCCTCCATTTTCTGGGCATCTGCACTCACTCCATTTTCCCACTGCCTTAACAGGGATCAAATTCCTCTTTTCCTTGCCTACCAACCCATGAGCCTCCACATCCAACACATCATTCACTGCAACTTCCACCATCATCAACGGATCCTACCACCAAAAACTACTTTACCTCTTCTCTCCCCCCTCCCCCCACAGGGATTAATTTCCTTCATGATTCCCTTGTCCATTTGTCGTCCTCACTAAGCTCCCTTCTGGCACATATCCCTGCAAGCAACAGAAATACTGCACCTGCCCACTCACCACCCCCGTTACCCCTGTTCCTGGCTGCAAACAGTCTTCTAGGTGAGGCAGCATTTCACCTGCGAATCTGTTGGGGTCGTCTGCTCTATTCTGATGCAGCCTCCTCAACATTGGTGAGACCCAACATAAAATTGTGGGACAACTTTGTCAAGCACCTCCGCTCTATCCGCCAAAAGCAGAATTTCCGGTGGCCAATCTTTGTAGTTCCTATTCCCATTCTGACATGTTGGTCCATGGCCTGCTGTTTCGCCATGATGAGGCTTCTTTCAGGGTGGAGGAGCAACACTTTGTATTCCATCTAGCTCCTCTCCAACCTGATGTCATGAATATTGATTTCTCTTTCTGCTAATATTTTGTTGTTGTTCCCCTCACTCTTCTCCTCTTCTCCCCCCCCCCCATTCTCATATGTGACCTGTATTTGGTGTGTTGCTCTGGATTTCCAGCTTCTGCAGAATGCCTTGTGTTTGATATTGTTGCACTTGGTCTTATATGAATGAGCATCTGAGCACAAGTGTGTGAGAATCAACATTTTCCCATTTTTTTTATTCCCAGTATAAGCTTCTAATCGTTCTCTGTATTGCTCTTAGGGGAATGTCTATGAGCCTTCAGTTTCTCTTGGAGTTGTAAACATTAACCCTGGAATGGAGGTGGCACTTTTCAGTGGGGTGACGGTTCATGCTTTTTACTTGAAGCTGATGCATTTTAGAATATAATGTTTGATTCTTGAAACCTCTATTGGTAGACCTTGCCTAATTTTTGGTATTTTGCTTGAAATAGTTGAGTTGAATTAGTGTAGCAGTACCTCATCAGAGAAGTCCCAGTCTCTTTAAAATATAATTTGGAATTTGAGACCAAGTAAAGTACTTGGATCAAGCAGGGTTTTACATGGACATGACTGATGAGGGGAGTGGGGTCGTGAAAGATGAAGCATGTGGAAGTTGAGATAAAATGTCTATTGTCTCTTGGTACCACCTGAACAACTTTATAATGAGTTGGGTGTTCTGTATCTAATTTTTTTTTCTTTCAGATAATTTTGTTTTCTTGCTTTTTGGTTTAATTTGTTGAATGATTAAGAACAAGACAGTTTATTTGTGAATTGTGCATTTATGATTAAGCAAATTGGTAACATGAGAAATTAAAAGTGAAATATAGCATGCCTTTATACCTGGATTTATGCACATCTTGTTTTTGCATTAAGCTGCACAGTAGCACTCCGTTGTTGAGGTTTTGCTGAATTTGCTTGTCTTGGTGAGTGAAAGCTATGTAATATTCTTTCATAACTGAATTACCTGGTGTGGAAGCATGCACTATATATTTAGATTATGACTTGGTAAAAAGCTTAATGTAAATTATAAACACGAGATTCTGCATATGCTGGAAATCCAAAACAACACATGCAAAATGTTGGAGGAACTTAGCAGGTCAAGCAGAATGACTGTTTTATTCATGGAAATGAATAAACAATCGACGTTTCAGATGAAGGCGTTTCAGATGAAGGCCTTTCTTCCACTTTGAAGAATAGTGTAGAAGATTGACCCAAATATGTTATTTTAAGTGAATTAACTGTACTTCCTTTCAATGACAAACATATCTAGAAATAATCTTTTCTGTATTTGCACAATGGCATACTAAAGGATAGTAGTTGTTTCACTGGTGCCATTTCCTCCTACATGTGTTTTTGACACTGCTGTTTTTGTACCATTGCAGTGCAAATTCAAATTATGAAGTAATTTAGTACTGAGCTCCCAATAAATTAATTACAATTTTGAATGTCATGCCAGGACCACTCTACATCCTTCCTGGAGTTGGTGGTGGATCTGTTCAGCCACATGCATTATCCTGCCAATACAAAATGGTTTTCATTGCATTGACATTTTTCAGTTTGTTACATAAACGGCAACAATGAATATCAATCGAGACAGGTAAAAACAACCAAACATTTATTAAACACGTATAAACGATAAGGGAAAAATAACAAAGGAAAACTTTAACCGGAAGTTAACAGATATGCACCCATTCACCAATTCGCCAGTCAGCTCTGGTTCTTAAAGCATTAAATGCGAAAACAGTACTTAAAGCGATACAGTCAGATATAGTTCTTAAAGCGATAACTTCGGAAGTCCAACAGTTTTACACATTCAATTGGGAGAGACTTCTCTGGAGAAGGATTTCTTCACAGACGCACCTTTACTGCTGGTTCTGTCCACAGGATTCACGATGCTGAAAATAAACAGTTTAAATCAACTGACCTTAAATTCCTTTAGAGAGAGAGAGCACCTTTTTGCATGAACTCCTTGCTCTTTCTGGCAAGAGTTATCTCGATGTAGGTACTCCTCCAACGAAGACTCAATAGGGTCGATTGTTTATTAAACTGCCAAACGATGCCGACTTCTCTTGATCCTTCGATTAAATTCTTCACTCTCCCTTCAACTGTTGGAATTGAGTAAATTGGCACATCCAGCCACAAATTTCTAGTCCAAATAATAATGTATTTTGCAACAGAACGCACAACCGTTTTACAGATGAAACTGCGTCACAAAAACAAACACGCAACAGAAACGGAGATACCGCACGTTCTACCTGGAAATCTACAAACTCAAAAACCCTACTGCGTCACCTGAGTCGACCCTTATATAGTCACGGGGCACATGTCATCACGTGACCTCACATTGGTGGGAAAATCACATCAGGTGACCTCCAAAAGACCATTACATCATTCTCACTAAAAAAAAATAGATCTCCTTGAGCATGTAACAAGTTCCTCTGTCTTGAAGTATAGTGTTTAAAAGTCATTATCTGGTTTTGAATAGATATACTGTATGAAACTGAGATGTAGAATTCTTATAACTGTTGTTTCAAAATCCAAACAGTGATATCAGCAAAACAGTTTATATATTTTAAAAAAAGGCATAGAATACCTAGAATGATTTCAAGGATGAAGGAATTCAGTTACACGGGTAGTTTGGGAAAGTTTGATTTGATCCCTTCAACGGAGTTTGCATTTGCTGTTTAGGAGGGTTTAGTTAGTTCAGCAGTGGGGTGAGAACTTAATGGTTGAATCAGTAGGAAAAATAACTAAACTGGAAATGGATGATAGGGTTTTAGATGAAGATGTATTAAGGAGGACAAAGAAAAAGGAAAAAGCAAAAGATCCAGGGCAGTAACAGAGGTATATTTTGATAATCAGTATCAGAAAGGGGCAGAGTGTACAAGAACAAGAAGTTCAGGTCATTCCAAGGATTTTACTCCAAAGAAAATGGAAGTAACTATTTGGTTTATTATGCATGTATGAGAATGTAAGCTATAGCAAATAAGGTTGGTGAACTACAGGCGGAGATAACCAGCTAGGAATATGATATAAGGATATAATGGAATATAACAAAAACCTGGCTCCAATAGGGGGAGGCTGTGCATTGATGTTCCTCAATGCAGTATTCAGGAGGGCTAGGAAAGAGAAGGAGGGGAGGGAGTAGTAGAACTGATTAAAGATGATATTTCAATGTTGGAGAGAGAGGATTTTGCAAAGGGATCAAAGGGTTGGGTATGGTGGTGGGGGAGGGAGGGGCTGGAAATGACACTTCCAAACTTTGAATAAAGCTGAACGGAAGTAATTGAGTCATCAAGGCGAGATGGAATTTTGATTAAAGTACAAGAGATATTGTAGATACACTGACTGTAATTATCACTCCCTTTCTCAAAGAAGAGAGCAAGGATTGTCACCTGGAGGAAAATGAATTAATTGATGTAAGCCAACGTGATTTCAGGGTAAATCAAGTTTAACCCATTTGATAGAATGTTTCAGAGTAACTTGATCATTGTAATACGAAATTGTTTGCATTGGTAGAAGAGTCAAAAGCCGAAGTGCTTGGAATGAAAATGGTTGGTAAAAGAAATAAAGGTGACATTAGGAAAAAAACTTAACTCTGCAGCATGTGGTTAGTCTAGTATGCACTGGCAATACAAATTTGTTCCGCAGAAGCTGTCTTGCATCATTTTTCAATATGTATTGGTGAAATCCTCTGTTCTCTTCTCCTTTGTGTGCTTGTCATTTGAACCAGAATCAGAATTGGGTTTAATATCACTGGCATATGTTGTGAAATTTGTTTTGAGGCAGAAGTACATTGTAATACATAACAAAAACAAATTACAGTAAGTAGTGCAAAAAGAGGAAAAATACTGTAGTAGTGTTCATGGCTTTGTTGTCCGTTCAGGAAATAGGATGACTGAGGGGGGAAAAAGCTGTTCCTGAAATGTTGATGTATGTTTTCAGGCTCCTGTACCACCATCTTGATGGTAACAATGAGAAGAGGACATGTTCTGGGGGATTGAGGTCCTTAATGACGCATGCTGCCTTTTATGAGACATCACCATTTGAAGTTGTCCGGTATGCTGGGGAGGACAGTGCCCATGGTGGAGCTGGCTGAGTTTATAACTTTCTGCATTTTTTTTTTCTGGTCCTGTGCAGTGGCACTTCCATAGCAGATGGTGATGCAACCAGTTGGAATGCTCTCCACAGTATGTCTGTAGAAATTTGCGAGTGTCTTTAGTGATATACCAATTCTCCTCAAAATCCTAATAAAATATAGCTGCCGTCATGCCTCCTTTCTAATTGCATCAGTATGTTGGGCCCAGGAGAGATCCTCAGATGTTGACACCGAGGAACTTGAAGCTGTTCACCCTTTCCCTCAATGAAGACTGGTTTGTGTTCCCTCAACTTCCCCTTCCTGAAGTCCACAATTAATTCCGCAGTCTCACTGATGTTGAGTGCAAGGTTGTTGTTGTGACACTACTCAACCAGCAAATCTATCTTACTCCTGTACACCACCTCGTCACCATCTGAAATTTTGCCAACAATAGTTGTCATAGGCATAGCTCAAAGGTCATCTTTAAATTAGCCAAACCATCCAAGAGTAGACTGTGGGCTTGGCACGTATCCTTGAGGAGTGCCAGTGTTGATTGTTAATGAGGAGGAGATGTTATTTCCGACCAGCACAGACTGTGGTCTCCCAGTGAGGAAGTCTAGGATCCAGTTATAGAAAGAGGTACTGAGGCCCAGGCTTTGGAGCTTGCTGATTAGACTGTGAGTATGGTTTATGTTGAATCTTGAGTTGTAGTCAATAAATAGCAGCCTGACGTAGGTATTACTGTTGTCTAGGTAACCCAAGGCAGAGTGAGTGAGACTGCATCCACTGTAGACCTATTGTGGTGATAGGCAATTTGCAGCAGATCCAGGTTCTTCTTTAGGCAGAAGTAGTTGTAGATGTGAGTGCTGCCGAGCTCACCCTGCTCTTCTTGGGCACTGGTATGATTGTCAACCTTTTGAAGCAGGTGGGAATCTCCAACTGCAGCAGTGGGAGATTGAAGGTATCCTTGAACATCTTCAATCTTGGTTGGCACAGGTTTTCAGAGCTCTATCAGGTATACCATCAGGATCTGACACCTTGCAGGGGTTCACCTTGAAAGATGTTCTTACATCAGCCTTCAAAACACAGATAACAGGGTCACCAGATGCTGCAGGGATCCGCACAGGTGTAGTTTTATTATCCCCTTCAAAGCTGCACAAAAAGTGTTGAGCTCTTCTGGGACTGGAGCGTCACAACCCTTCATAATGTTAGGTTACACTTTGTAGGAAGTAATGTCCTGAAAATCCTCTCGGAGCTTGCACGCATCCAATTCCTTCTCTAACCTCAATCAGAATTGTTAATTCACCCTTAAAATAACACTTCTCTAGGCCATACCTGGGCTACTTGTATAGATCTGGATCACTGGTCTTGAATGCCGCAGATCAAGCCCTCAGAAGACTGAGTCTTCTGGTTCACTCTTTTGGTTTAGGTATGTCTGTTATGTTCTTGAAAGGACTCAGTCATCTACACAGGTCCTGATGTAGTCAGTGACAGCTGTGGCGTATTCATTCAGACTCAAAGGTGACTCCCTGAATATTGTCCAGTCCACCAACTCAAAGCAATCCTGTAAACACTTCTCTGCCTCCCTTGACCATATCTTCTTTGTCCTCACCAGGGGGCTACACTCTTTAGTCTCTTGACTATACACTGGGAGTAGAAGTACAGCCAGGTGATCAGACTTTCCCAAGTGTGGGTGTGAGATGGCACAGTAAGTGTTTTTGGTGGTGTAACAGTGGTCAAGTGTGTTGACTCCTCTTATTCCACAGGTGATACGTTGATGGTAGTTATTCAAAGGCTACTTCAAGCTGGCTTGGTTGAAATTCCCCCACAATGATAGGGAAGGCATCAGCGTGTGCAGTTTCATACCTGTTGATGACATTGCTCAGATCCTCCAGTGCCTGCCTAACGATGGCCTGAGGTAGAATGTACACTGCTACCAGGATGATGGCAGAAAACTCTCATGGCAGGTGAAATAGATGAAAGTTGCCTCTGAGTTCCTGGTCAGGTGAGCAGGATTGAATGAGAAGCATTCCCTCTAATAGGAAGTTTCACCTTATCGCCATTTTATGGCTAGAGAAATGTAGATTTCTTGGTGACAGTCTTGTATTGATGACCATTGCCTGTACCATAGAACCATAGAAACTACAGCACAGAAACAGGCCCTTTGGCCCTTCTTGGCTGTGCCGAACCATTTTCTGCCTAGTCCCACTGACCTGCACACGGACCATATCCCTCCATACACCTCCCATCCATGTATCTGTCCAATTTATTCTTAAATGTTAAAAAAGAACCCGCATTTACCACCTCGTCTGGCAGCTCATTCCATACTCCCACCACTCTCTGTGTGAAGAAGCCCCCCCTAATGTTCCCTTTAAACTTTTTCCCCCCTCACCCTAAACCCATGTCCTCTGGTTTTTTTCTCCCCTTGCCTCAGTGGAAAAAGCCTGCTTGCATTTACTCTATCTATACCCATCATAATTTTATATACCTCTATCAAATCTCCCCTCATTCTTCTACGCTCCAGGGAATAAAGTCCTAACCTATTCAACCTTTCTCTGTAACTGAGTTTCTCAAGTCCCGGCAACATCCTTGTAAACCTTCTCTGCACTCTTTCAACCTTATTTATATCCTTCCTGTAATTTGGTGACCAAAACTGAACACAATACTCGAGATTCGGCCTCACCAATGCCTTATACAACCTCATCATAACATTCCAGCTCTTATACTCAATACTTCGATTAATAAAGGCCAATGTACCAAAAGCTCTCTTTATGACCCTATCTACCTGTGACACCACTTTTAGGGAATTTTGTATCTGTATTCCCAGATCCCTCTGTTCCACTGCACTCCTCAGTGCCTTACCATTAACCCTGTATGTTCTACGTTGGTTTGTCCTTCCAACGTGCAATACCTCACACTTGTCAGTATTAAACTCCATCTGCCATTTTTCAGCCCATTTTTCCAGCTGGTCCAAGTCCCTCTGCAGGCTCTGAAAACCTTCCTCACTGTCTACTACACCTCCAATCTTTGTATCGTCAGCAAACATGCTGATCCAATTTACCACATTATCATCCAGATCATTGATATAGATGACAAATAACAATGGACCCAGCACTGATCCCTGTGGCACACCACTAGTCACAGGCCTCCACTCAGAGAAGCAATCTTCTACCACCACTCTCTGGCTTCTTCCATCGAGCCAATGTCCAATCCAATTTACCACCTCTCCATGTATACCTAGCGACTGAATTTTCCTAACTAACCTCCCATGCGGGACCTTGTCAAAGGCCTTACTGAAGTCCATGTAGACAATATCCACTGCCTTCCCTTCATCCACTTTCCTGGTAACCTCCTCGAAAAACTCCAACAGATTGGTCAAACATGACCTACCACGCACAAAGCCATGTTGACTCTCCCTAATAAGCCCCTGTCTATCCAAATGCTTGTAGATTCTGTCTCTTAGTACTCCCTCCAATGTACTTCTCACATTTTATTTGTATCCATTATTATTAAAAACCTTCACATTCTGTTGTCACCTCATATCCTTTCTTGATATGTATATCCACACATTTATGGTGGTATCATTGTAATCTCTGCATGGTCTCATTCCCCTTCACACTATGGTGACCAGAACTGTGTGTTGTATATAAAATGGTTCAAGCACTGTTTTATACAAGTTTAGCATTACTGCCACATTGCAATTCTGTTGCTCCAGAAACAAACCCTCCTTTTTGGCTTGCTGTGTGCTGAAATAAACTTTCATTCTATAATACAATTTTTAGGGATTGGTAAGGGCCTATATAAATTGTCAGATGAAATTTTAAAAGGCCATTGGTGATTTGAGTGTTTATACTAAGGCGCCTTTGTCCTTTCCACCATCTAGACTGGCAAATTCAGTGACAACCCCGAACTTCCTCTGAAAATGTACTACCTCGCATTTTTGTGTTGAATATCCTTGCAATTATTTTCCCATGCTACTAGTCTACTAATGGCTTACTGTAGTTTGCTGCAGTCCTCAGTATTATTTATTTTTCATCACCCTTAAGATTAAAATTGTTTTAGATAACATCATTTCAATTAATGTAATTTGTGATCAGTCTTGGTCCTAGCAATGATATCTCTTGAATACTGGTATCCACCTTTGTAAAGCTACCCTTTTTCCTCTGTGTTGAATCCGGACAATAACCCATTCTGCTACATGCTGTCCCTGACCTTGTTCACAATGGGGTATCTTATTGAAGGCCTTTCAAAAGAGTACTTGTACAGACCTTTCCACAGATGTTACCTGACCCAAATGTTTCCAACATTTTCTGTTTTTATTTTGGTTTATAATTCTCTAGCTTGGTTTAAGATGAAGACTAGCTTTATTTGTCACATGCACGTCAGAACAATTTGCATCCCTGCCTGACACATTCTACAAGTGTCACTGTGCTTCTAGCACCAACGTAGCATGTCCACAAATTACTAACCCTTCCTAACCCATACATTTTGGGAATGTGGGAGGAAACTGGAGCATCCAGAAGAAACCCATGGGGTAGTGGGGAGAACGTACAAACTCCTTACGTACAGGGGCTAGCACTGTAAAGTGTCATGCTAGTCATTACGCTACCATCATATTCTGCTTATCTTTTGCTAAATGTTAATAGAGTTTGTGCTGGCTCCTTAACAAAATATTTTGTGCACTTTAATTTTTCTGTGCTGACTGTGTTGTAAATTTTCTAGAAACAAGTCACTTCAACTTTCTAGGTGAATTACAATTTCTCATTTTGAATACACATTGAATTTCCACCTCCCCATAAAAATAAAATGTATCTTTGTCGGATGTTGGACACTAGCCGTTTTGCTTCAGATCTTCCCTAACATGCAAGATGGAGTATTCTAGTTACATATTCAGGATGCATAGCCTCAGAGCTTAAAACATTAGCTGATGAGAAGGAGAATTATCCATTCAGTGCCTAAATTGTTCAAGAGGCACTTGGATCTTGAAGTCATAAACAAATGGCAACACATTAGTACTGTTTTGTGTTATATATAATTCTTTATATGCTAAGAATATGTCTTTTGTTTTTAAACTATTGGTTGTAAGTCTTGTGTCTCCCAGTGTAAACCTGTATGACAAATATATTGAAAAAGACCCCTGCAAGCAGCCAAAGTACTACATCTGCCCATGCACCTCTTCCTTCACCTCCATTCAGGGCCACAAACAGTCCTTCAGGTGAGGCAACACTTCAGCTGCAAATTTACTGGGGTTGTCTTTTGTGTCCGGTTCTTCTGATGTGGCCTCCTCTACATTGGTGAGACCCATTTTAAATTGGGAGGCTGCTTTGTCGAGCACCTGTGCTCCAGCTACCAACAGTGGAACTTCCGGGTGGTCAAAGATTTTAATTCTGATTCTCATTCCCTTTCTGACTTGTCAGTCCATGTCCTCCTCTTGTGCTAGGATGAGCCCACCCTCAGGGTGGATAAGCAACACCTTGTATTCCAATTGGGTATATTCCTTCTTCCTTCTCTTTAGATTCCTTCCTCTTCAGCCCTTTATCTTTCCTACCCACCTGGCTTCACCTATCACGTAGCTATCCCCTGTCCCTAGCTTTTTATTCTGGCATCTTCCCCCTAAAAAAGGGTCTTGGCCTGTAACGTCAACTGGTTTGTGTGTTTTGAAACAAAACAATTTTCATTATTGATATTGATATAGGCTCTTTGGGGTTAAATAATTACCTGGGAAAGAACATAATTCAAATTATTGACTTGAAGTGAGGTGCAGGGCATAAAATTTGATACAAATGATATTAGTTGAGAAATTTTGGGAGCTGAGAGTAATTTTGCTAATATTTTTCTTAACTGTACTCTATGAAAAGTTGAAGGGGAAAAATAAAGCATATAATCCGTATATGGGGAAAGTTGGATTGCCTACCTGTTCTTTGATAACGATCTCTTTCACAAACAGGATATAGTCTGTTTAAAACTTGTAACAGGAAACTGGGTTGATGGCAAGGAAATTAGATTGATGGCAACACAAGTATTTAAAACCCACTGACCTCCAAATGTTCTCTGTGCACTTACTGTGTGGTGCTTATGCATGCATGGGTTGATCGGAGATCCCCCATGAGTATGTTTAGCTGTTTGCTTTTAATAATATTAGGTTCTAATTTTTGAGTATTAGTTGTACCAGAGAATATTTATTGATTGTTTTGTTTGAAGTAATGATGGCTGGAAATTGGTTTCGTCGTTACTGGCTAGATGCAAGCATTGTGACCTCTAGGATAGCCTGCCCAGAAGTGCTGCTATTTCTAGAGTATGGACGATCACAAAAAGCTCTTTGTGAACAGGTAGACAATCCAACTTTCTCTAGAGGCAGTTTACGTGCTTGATTTTTTTCCCTTCATCTTTCCATCCGATAGCCTTTGCTGTATCCAATGATCTGTCATGTACATTGTTTTCATTCATGCTGCACTAACCAGCACGACCAAGGATCCAAATCTCAAGAGCATCTGACCCGTTACCACAACAGAACAGGAAGTATGATATGCAAGCACCAGCAACCCTAATGCACATGCGCAGAAATGAAAATCAAGACCTGCTTTTTTGGAAATCCTGACACAAACTTGCTATCACATGGAATGAATTCCATTGGGTAAATGTAGTGGCAATCGCAAGACATAGCTGAGATGAATTGTCCACCCAGCGCTTCAGACTGAAAGTACTTTTGAATGTTACAGCCTATCTTGAGCTTTGGAATACAGAAGATTGAGGCGAGATTTGATAGAAGTATACAACATTGGGGGGTACAAATGGGGTAAATGCAAGCAGGCTTTTTCCACTAGGTTGGGTGGGACTGCAACTAGAGGTTATGGGTTAAGGATGAAAGGTAAAAACTTTAAGGGGAAAATGAGGGGAGACTTCTTCACTGAGAGTATGGAACAAGCTGCCCGTGCAAGTGGTGCATGCAAGCTTGATTTCAACATTTAAGAGAAGTTTGGATGGTAGGAGTATAGAGGGCTATGTACCTGGTGTAGGTTGATGGGAGTAGACAGTTTAAAAGGTTCGGCATGGAATAGATGGGCCAAAGGCCTATTTCTGTGCTGTACTTTTCCCTATTTACGTGTGATTTCTGAGAGTGGAAATGTTCTTCAAGATTATTTAACAAAAGTTGAAATTGTTATTTTTAATTTAAATTTATTTTATTAGGAATATATTTTAACTAATAAGTAAAAGCTAAACTGCAGCTTCACTTCTATTCAATTTTCTATGCAATTCCATTCAATTGTATGGTATTCTGCTAGAAATGCCACCAATTGCCAGGTATGAAGTGTATCCAGCCCTTTAGCTCAGAGCAAAGAAGGGAAATTTTGCCCTGTGATGCATGCAAGTTCAGAAATTAGAAAAAACGTCGTCTCTTATAATGCTGGTAACTAGTGGTTCTCTCTGGAACTTGTTAAAAGGTAATGTAATCCAGAGCATTATCTTGATGGATATCCTGTTTTGGGAACAGTATACGTCTCTGTGATGGTCATTCCCTTTGCCAACTTGCCGTTCTATCTTTTAAACCTTTAGTTAAAAATAACCTGTTCAGTGTAATTACAGTTCACTCCTGTATCTCTAAGTCATTTTGCTGCCCCTTGAGGAGTTCTTATCACTGAGAAATTATTTTTGGAAGGTCAAAGTGTAAAAATGCACTAAAAGATACTTATGTAGAAGAGCTAATGAACCATAAAATTTGAAGGAAACTTTTTGTATTTCTTGAAACTTTAATTTTATAACATTTCATTAATTTTTAATGATGCAGCTTGGCAATTTCAATAATAGAAAATACATTCTACTACAGGTTGAGAGCATCCCTTATCTGAAATGCTTGTGGCCAGAAGTGCTTCAGAATTCAGATTTTGGAATATTTGCATCTCTATAATGAGATACCTTGGGGGTGGGACCCAAATCTAAACTCGCAATCCTTTTAAATTACATATACATAACCAAGCAGAGTTCACTGCCAAGAAGGCCCACCAGCGCCTTTACTTCCTGAGAAAACTAAAGAAATTTGGCCTGTCCCCTAAAACCCTCGCTAATTTTTATAGATGCACTGTAGAAAGCATTCTTCTAGGCTGCATCACAACCTGGTATGGAAGTTGTCCTGTCCAAGACCGAAAGAAGCTGCAGAAGATCGTGAACACAGCGCAGCACATCACACAAACCAATCTTCCGTCCTTGGACTCACTTTACACCGCACGCTGTCGGAGCAGTGCTGCCAGGATAATCAAGGACACGACCCAACCAGCCAACACACTTTTCATCCCTCTGAGCTTGAAGACTCATACAGCCAGATTTGCGAACAGCTTCTTTCCAACTGTGATAAGACTGCTTAACGGATCCTGACCCGGATCTGGGCCGTACCCTCCAAATATCTGGACCTGCCTCTCGGTTTTTTTTTCACTACCTTACTTTCCATTTTTCAATTTTCTATTTATGATTTATAATTTAAATTTTTATATTTACTAATTTTTACCATTTTTAATATTTGTAATCCAGGGAGCGCAGAATCAAATATCGCTGTGATGATTGTACCTTCTAGTATCAATTGTTTGGCGACAATAATGTATAAAGTACAACTCAGAGCGAGTAGCTGCAGTTAGAGCACAGAGTGGCCTGATGGAGCTAGGTCCTCCATAGACTGTCGGAATTGAATAACCGTCCCCAGCCGCATCTATTACCGAGTTTCAGTCCTTTGGCTTTATATCCGCCATCAATTTCAAACAACTGTCTGTATCACAGCAACTATGATGGTGGGGGGGTTGTATAATATTTTTAATAGTTGTGCATGAAACAATTATCTTAGATTTTCAATTCAACATGATAAATCTTGTTTGTTTCATGTTCAGGATCTTCATTTTTCACTTTATGCAGTGTTTTTCTATTTTTCATCAATCTCTGTTCAAGTCAAGTCAAGTGGCTTTTATTGTCATTTCAACCATAACTGCTGGTACAGTACACAGTAAAAACGAAACAACGTTCCTCCAGGATCATGGTGCTACCTGAAACAACACAAAACTACATTAGACTTCAGACCTACACGGGACTGCATAAAGTGCACAAAACACTGCAAGACAGTACGATAATTAATGAACAAGACAATAGGCACAGTAAAGGACAAATTACAATATAATGATGTAAATGTAAACAATGTTTTAGCAGGAATTGAGAAAGAAATGAGTAAAAATTGCAAAGGGAGTGCAGTGGTGTTCATTATGTATGCAAAGTTACTTCTCAGAACTGTCTGGTGTGCAGAGACCTGTGCATTGCCTGGAAACCTTCCCAGCACCTTGTAGAATTTTCTATTTGTGACGTCATATCAGCACTCAAAAGATTTTTGAATTTTGGATGTTTTCAGATTTTGTAATTTCAGATAATGGGTACTCAACCCATGCTACTAGACCATGTACATTAATTCATTTTGAGCATCTGTGTGGAAGTTCAAAGGTCTTTCTATCTGTTTCAAGGCAAATCTAGGTATTTGTCAACACAAAATGCCAGAGGAACTCAGCAGGCCAGCAAGCATCTATGGAAAAGAGTTCAGTCAAGGTTTCGGGCCAAGACCCTTTGGCAAGTGATGGCCGGAAACGTTGACTGTACTTTTTTCCATAGATGCTACCTAGCCGGCTGAGTTCCTCCAGCATTTTGCGTATGTTGCTTGGATTGTCAGCATCTGAAGATTTTCTTTTGTTTGTGCTAGGCATTTATCATTTGGATTCTAATTCACCAAGTCCCCACATGTTGAATTTCTCATTTGCTTTTAACATTTTGAATAGAGTAGCGTAATCAATACCATCAGTAACACTTAAATGATAATTTCTAAATTTCCATGTTATTCATCCAATGTGAGCAATGAGCATTTTTTTAAAATAACTTTTGTCTTGCAATTCAGTTGTTTCATGTTTAGTTCTTGCTCAGTATAAGTTGATACAGTGATGCTGGTCAATGGCGGTTTGTGCAATTAGGGCAAAAGGAACCATGGTATTTTAGAAAGATACTAAATGGCATAATATTTCATTGTTTTTATCATAGGTGTAAAAACGATGAAAACACAAGCTCTGCAGAGCATCCATTTTTCAAATGGGTTATTTTTGTTGACATTACACTTGAATGCCCTTAACACTCTGTAGATCTTAAAAGAACAATGCTCTTATTTCTGCATTTTTTATGCAATATTAAATGCGTTCTGCGTATCTGCCAGTTTTGTGCTTGAAACAAGATGCTTATGAAAGCCTTTTTATCGGTCAGTCAAAATAAAGCTTGTTTTTGAGAATTCGGGAATTCAGATGCTGCATTAAGATTCTTAAAGCTATCAAATTGTCAGACAATGGAGGTACAGATGTTACTGTACCAATATTTAATATTTTGGTTCTTCTGAACTTGGCAGATGTTTTTGAAATGCCAGAGGCTCTAAAAGGTTCCTAGTACTTTAATTATAAGGGTGTGATCTTTACTTTGCTCTTGCCAAAGGATTCTGACTAATATGATCTGCCCATTCATGTCCTAGATATTAATGTACAGATTCTGAATATAGTCTAGCATAAGGGTGGGGAAGGCAAATGAGCCTTCATTGTGCATATGAAGGCACATATGCATTTTGTTAATAAAAATTGTGCTTTAATGGATATATCTTAACTTTTATATTCAATAAGTTGTTTCTGAAGACTGCAGTGTAGATCAGTAGATCAAACCTGAAAATGTTGTTACTGTTCAGACAGATCAGTGCCATGAATCAGTTGTATTCAGTTTTCAATAAAACTCCATTAATCTAGCACACTCAGGACTTTTGGTATTGCTTGATTTTCATATGTACTAAGATATAATGCAAAGCTTGTCTTGCATACTGTTCATACAGATTAAGTTATTAGAGTGCCAACATGAGAACACCTGCAGATACTGGAAATCTAAGCAACACACAAATGCTGGAAGAACTCAGCAGGCCAGGCAGCATCTATGGAAAAGAGTAAACAGTTGTTGTTTCGAGCCAAGACCCTTCCAGAATTTTGAGTGTATTACAGAGTGCATTGAGGTTGAATAAGGTAAAACAATACTGCAGATTTAAGTGTAAAAGCTACTGGAACAAGTGCAGTGTAGGTCAGTGATAAAGTGCAAGATCATAACTGGGTAGATTGAGATCAAAAGTCCATCTTATTGTATAAGAGGTTTGTTCTAGAGTCTGGTAAGTGGATAATAAGCTGTCCTTGTGTCTGGTGGTACTTGCTTTCAAGCTTTTATATCTTCTGGCCAATGGGACAAGAGGGAATTTCCAGGGTGGGTGGGGTTTTGATTTGCTGGCTGCTTTACTGAGAGGGCAACAAATGTAGGCAGAGTCCATGGAGGGGAGGTAGGTTCCTGTGATGTGCTGAGCTATGCCTGTAACTCTGCAGTTTCTTGTGATCACATACAGAGCAGTTGCCATAACAAGCTGTTAGTCATTTATATAGAATGCTTTCTACAGTGCATCATTTAAAAATCAGTAAGGGTCAACAGGGACGTGCCAAATTTCTTTAGCCTCCTGAGGAAGTAAAAGAATCAGTAAGCATTCTTGACTGAAAGATCAGTGTGGTTTGTCCAACACAGGCTATTGCTTATGTTCACACCTGGAAACTTGAAGCTGTCAACCTTCACAACCTCTATGCCATTGGATGTAGACAGGATTATGTGCACTGCACTCCCAACCCCCCCCCCACCCCCAGGGATCAGTCCTTTTATTGACATGAAGGGAAAGGTTTAACACTAGGCCAGTAGAATTTCTGGACTATTGGATGCTATTCTTTAATAATATGTTACACTTTTTAATTCAATTTTTTGATGTTTTATTACAGTATTGTACAACAATTTCCACTGAATTATTTCAAAGGAACAAGGGAAACTGTCAGTTTTGAAGAGGTGGAGTTGGGTGAGCCAGATACTGAACCAGTGGGTTTTCCAAATGAATGGTTCATGGACTATTGGAGTTTGTTTAACTTCTGTGCTAGTGACATCTTTTAAAATTCCATTTGTAAGATTATACAAATTCAGGAGTTTTGATTTGCAGTTTGCTCAGCGATCTGATCTGACACAGAGTTTTGTCTGATATATGGTCTTTACAGATAAAAGTGGTGTTCCCCCAGGTAGCTACCTACAGGGTGCTGCTTTTTACTATTGCCTTTAAATTTTTATTCATTTTTCTTGATTTTGCTTAAATGGCAATCTAGCTGTCTGTTCCTAATTTCTATCCATAACATCTTGATTTTGAAATGATACTCACTTAGCAAATGTACCATGTTAGTTCCTTGTCTTTAAATATTGCTGTCAACTAATGGAGAAAATTTATGCAGAATGAGTTCTTAATTTAAAGAAGAGCCTTGCTATTTAAAGATGAAATAAAAACATTCCATAATCAGTCATTTCTTCTATTGGGTGAAAAAGTCTTCATAGAACAATATAGATCTTTTGAAAAATGTTTGATATAGTAAACAGAATAAGAACTCAGGTCATACTCATTTTTGGATTTTTTTTCTGTTCTTCAAAAGATTCAAGAAAACTCTTTTGTTGCAGTCATCCTCAGAAATGGCTATCCATTTATGCTGTCTCACCATCGTTGGTATCATTCACATTTGCCAAGATCTCTCTCATTAATTGTGATGTAATCCAAGCACTGATCCTTGTTTCATTGAAAAACTGCACTTTGTTCCCAGTCACTCCTATCTTGAAGCTTGCTAGCAATCCATTGTTGACAGTCTCTGTCCTAACTCATTGTCTGTTATGGGGTTTGAAAATCTAAATGACATGTACTGCATTATGCTTGTTTATTCTCTTTTGTCTCCTAGGAAAATTCAGTTCGGCTGTCCGTGCAAATCATACTCATTTTTGGAATTTTTTCTGTTCTTCAATAGAAATTGTGTATCTATGTTTAATTTGGATGTTAAGATGACTAGTCTGTAATCCTCAGAATACTGTCTATCCCTTTTCTGAAATATCAACATTATTCTAACTATCTGCCAGTCCTCTGACAGTATACCTTTTCCTAATCCATTATTAATATATAAAATGCCTCCATGTAGTTCATTAGGGCAATTTGTTTCCAAACGAAAGATCTTTCCAATTGCTGTGAGATCGTACCTTGGCATATTGAATACCATGAGTCTTTTCAACACACACAACATGCTGGAGGAAGTCAGCAGGCCAGGCAGCGTCTATGGTCAACATTTTGGGCCAAGACCCTTCGGCAGGACTGGAGAAATGAAGATGAGTAGATTTAAAAGGTGTGGTAGGTGAGAGAGAAACACAAGACGATAGGTGAAGCCAGGAGGTTGAAGGATGAAGTTAAGAGCTAGGAAGTTGATTGGTGAATGAGATACAGAGCTGGAGAAAGGGGAGTCTGATAGAGGACAGAAAGCCATGGAGGAAAGAAGAGGAGGCAGGAGCTCCAAAGGGAGGCGATGGGCAGGCAAGGAGATAAGGTAAAAGGGGGAAAAGGGAATGGGGAATGGTGAGGGGGGAGGGGAGTGATGTTAATGCCATCAGGTTGAAGACTACCAGAGGGAATATAAGGTGTTGTTCCTCCAACCTGAGTGTGACCTCATTACGACAGTAGAGGAGGCCATGGATTAACGTATTGGAACGGGAAGTGGAATGTTACGTACCCCGTAACTGAGTTGCCAAACCAGCAGAAATGGACCACTTAGTTGGAGTCTGGTTTACTAGAAACTAATAAAGTTTTATTAAAGAAATACGTGACACAGTACTCTAATCGTACGGATATAAATGCAACAGGTTAGCAATGATAAAACACACGTACACAGAACTAGGGTAATAGGAATCAATCAAGCTCTATCGCAGTCTAGGGGTAAAATGATCAGTCTCAAGTGACGCAGAGTTCAGTTCAGCTTAGTACAGTTCACAGTAATCGCTGCTGTGCTGTTGGGGAGAGAGAGAGAATATGCAAATCTGACTCAGCAGACCTTTGATGTTCTTCACAGTTGGCTTTCGAGCGGACCCTTTTATGTCTTCTGTGGTCACCGACTGTGACCCCTCCATTCCGGATACGACTGTTCTTCCACGGTGAACCCGACACCCAGGCAAGGGCGGACACACACACCAGGTTCCCGCGACCAGACCTCCAAACTCCCACCAACTTGTGGGAGCACACCGCTCTTCCAGGGTCTCGTTATCTCGTGATCTCATGGTGTGTCGTGCCTTAGCGAACCTGTTCTTTTTATCCCCTTACTGGGGTATCACCTGTCCATCAAACTTCAAACAGTTCAGGTTCAAAGCAACCAGTCAGTACTCGGAACTGTGTCTCTTTTCATTATCTCTCTCCTCTCTCGTTAACATTTTGAACGTTTCTCCATTTGTCTCTCTTGTCTCTCTCATCAGCATCAATCTTCTGATAACTTGGTGCGTCGTCACACCCCTATCCTTCAAAGAATTTTTATCGGGGTAAAAATTATGGGCATGAATACATTATTAGATACACACTAATATACAGGGTCATCAGCTGTTCGGCTAATACAGAGAACTTTAAGTTTTCAACACCTTGATAGACAGTCAGCAATCACATTTTCCGTTCCTTTTATATGTTTTATTTTGATATCAAATTCCTGTAAGACCAGGCTCCAACTTAGCAACCTTTTGTTTTTATCCTTCATAGTGGCCAAAAACACTAATGGGTTGTGATCAGTGTAAATTACCGGTGGTTTCCGTGCCGGACAAATATAAACCTCAAAATGTTGTAATGCTAGTATGATGGCCAGTAACTCTTTCTCCACAGTGGAATAATTTCTCTGATGGATATTAAATTTCTTAGAAAAATAAGCTACTGGGTGGTCAACCCCCTCTTTGTCTGTTTGCAACAGCACCGCCCCAGCTGCTTCGTCGCTAGCATCTGTTGCTAGGGAGAAGGGTTTTGAAAAGTCAGGCACATTCAGCACAGGATGGTGACACAGAATCGCCTTCAAACTCTCAAAGGCTTGTTGACAAAGGTCGTTCCACACAAACTTCACATTCTTTGCTCTGTGGGATGGGGATAGCCTGCATCGGTGCCAGCTGCCCCTATCCGACCACAGATCCCAGATAAGTGACCTTTGCGTGGCCGAACTCACTTTTTGTGAGGTTCACTGTCAGGTTGGCTTCCGACAGCCTCTTAAACAGCTCCTCTGCAGCCACAATGTGCTCCTCCCATGTGTCACTCCAAACCACTAAATCGTCAATATACGCTTCTGTGTTCCTTAACCCTTTTATCACTGAATTAATCATCCTCTGGGAGGTCCCTGGGGCATTTTTCACGCCAAAAGGTAAAACATTATACTCATATAACCCAGAGGGAGTGACAAATGCTGAGATTTCTCTAGCCCGGTCGGTTAAAGGAACACACCAGTGCCCTTTCAGCAAATGGATCTTTGTGATGTACTCTATCGATGCAATCGTCTACCCTTGGGATGGGATAAGCATCAGTTTTTGTGATGGCATTCACTTTTCTGTAATCTGTACAGAATCGGATGCTCCCATCGACTTTTGGGACAACCACACGGGGATGCCCATTCCGATTTGGATGGCTTAATAATATCTGTGGGTAGCATGTGCTCAATTTCTTTCTCCACTAGCTTGCCCTTTTCCAAGTTCATCCTATAAGGGTGTTGTTTAATAGGCTGGTCTGAGGTGACAACAACATCATGCACCATCCCTTTGCATCGCCTTGGGACACGGGACATGCATCTGCGTGCCGGTTAATTAGCTTTATCAGCGGCTTGCTCTGTTCAGGGGGTTAGGTGAGAGACCTTATCGACAAAATTGGCCAAAACAATGGAGTTCTCCAATCGGGTTGGCACCATATTTATCTTTTCAAGATGGGTTTTCCCTGTATCAGGTGGCACCCTAGCCTCATTAATTTTTGTGATAACACCAACTAGATCTGCTTTCTGATCGTGGTATGCTTTTAACATGTTAATGTGTACCAACTGTGTGGGTTTACGCCTGTCTGACGTTTCGATAACATAATTCAAAGGGTCTATCTTTTTACTTTGTACAGACCGTGGGATCTCGCCTGGAGGGGGTTGGTTACCACTGGGAACAGAACTAAGACCCGATTGCCCACTTGGAACACTTGTTCGCGGGCACGTCTATCATAACATTGTTTCATTTTAGTTTGGGAGTATCGCAGATTTTCTTTGGCAAGGTCACAGATCCTTTTAAGCCTCTCACGAAATTTTAAAACATAATCAATCACATTAACTTGGACTGCCGGATTGGACCATTGCTCTTTCAGTAAGGTCAGGGGTCCTCTGGGCCGATGACTGAAGACGAGCTCGAATGGGCTGAACCCCAATGACTCTTGAACCGTGTCCCTCATGGCAAATAGCAAAAGGGGCAAAGCATCATCCCAGCCCCTAGCATTCTCTTGACTGTAAATTTTAATCATAGTCTTTAATGTTGCGTGGAATCGTTCCAACGCCCCTTGGGACTCTGGGTGGTACGTGGAGGCCAAAATCTGCTTTGCTCCCATCTCATCCAACATCCGTTGGAATGTGTGAGATGTGAAGACACTCCCCTGATCTGACTGGATTTCCCTGGGCAGCCCCACCATAGTGAAAAATTTCACAAGTGCCTTTGCCACTGCGGGAGCCTTGATGCTTGCCAGGGGCACCGCCTCTGGAAACCTGGTGGCGGCGCACATCATAATCATCACATACTCTCGCCCACTCGCAGTTCTGGGCAGGGGACTGACAAAATCCACAATTATTCGGGAAAAAGGTTCCCTGAAAGCGGGTATCGGTCGAAGAGGCGCTTTAGGCAGGACCTGATTTGGCTTTCCTACCACCTGACATAAATGACATCGCCTACAATATTCAACAATATCCTTCCTCATGTTCGGCCAGTAGAACTCTCATAATTCTATCGACTGTCTTCCTCACCCCAAAATGTCCACCGAGGGGTATCTTGTGGGCCAGGTTAAAAATCTCGCCCCTATAAATTTTTGGCACTACCACCTGGTGTACCACCCTCCATTCCTCATCTGCGGGCACGGTATGTGGTCTCCATTTCCTCATTAGTACTCCCTCCTTCACATAATAGCCCACTGGCTCCCCTTTTAATTCTGCTTCGGAGAGAGCTGTCCCCGCCAAGACCATCAGCTCCTCGTCTTGTTCCTGTGCCTGTATAAGTTCCTTCCTTGCTAATAAGTCTACCTGAACTTCCGTTTCACTACGCTGCTTCTCACTTTCTAACGCCTCCTGGTATAAGGCTGGTAAAAACGTCTCAGCTAAATCTATATTCGCTTCGGCAGCCTTTCTGGACATGCGCCGAGTCATTGTGCAAACGGGATAAACCTGTGAGTCCATGGGCGGGGCCTCAATGCTGGCAGGCTGGCTTGTTAATCTTACTGCTGGGTACACCTCTCCGCCGGCGAGGTCATTACCGAGTAAGACCTCCACGTCTTTCATCGGTGGTTCAGGCCTCACCCCGATTGTGACCAGTCCGGAGACCAAGTCGCTTTTTAGGTGTATCTGGTGCAAAGGTACTGCTTCAGTCCCTTTCCCAATGCCTTTTATCACACTGACCTCCACAGTCTCGGTCTCTGAACTAAAGTCTAAAACACTCCTTAAGATCAGTGACTGATAAGCTCCAGTGTCTCTCCAGATCCGCACTGGAACTGGGTTTGACCCCTCCTTCACCGACACCAATCCGGCCAAAATAAACTTCTCGCGCCCTTCCTGAACTCTGTCAGACCTCTTTTCCCCTAGCGGTTTGTTTGCTGGCTCAATACAGCCAGTCGGAGTCCTTTTTCCTTTCCCTGTCTCCTTCTTTGGGGCAAAGCACCTGGATGCAAAGTGACCGGCTTTCCCACAATTATAGCATACGACCCCAGGAGACTCCCTACCAAACTGCTTCCCGCCTTCCTTATCCTTCTCACTAGTGCCTGGCTTACTTTCTGGCTTTTCCAGCGAACTCTCTCCGCCCTCTCGACTACCCTTGTGGTAGCTTTTACTCGGGGTAAACTTCGCTTTGTGTGTCAACACGTACTCATCCACTAACTTAGCAGTTGTGGCTAAGGTTTCTGCCTCTCTCTCATCTGGGTAGGGCCACACAACCTTTAAACTGCTCAATCAGTATTAGCTGTAGCAGTCTGTCATAATCCCCATTGACCCCTTTCTAGGCACACCAACGCTCACAATACATCTGCATCTCACGGGCAAACTCTAAATACACTGCTTCCTCGCATTCCGGAACCTCTGCCGGTATGCCTCCGGGACCAACTCATAAATCCTGAGTACCGCCTCCTTCACCACATCATACCTCTGGGCATCGTCTGCGGACAATGCCGAGTAAGCTTGTTGAGATTTTCCTTTAAGTACGCTCTGAAGAAAACAGCCCACTTATCCCTCGGCCAGTCTTGACTTGCAGCGATTTTTTCAAAATGTAGTAAGTACTGATCAACATCGGCCTCCTCAAATGGGGGAACCAGCCTAACCTCCTGGGTCGCCCTGAACCTTCCACCTTGGTTCGGCATGGGCCCCTGCGCTAGCCTCATCCTTAACTTCTCCAGCTCAAATTCCTTTTCCCTCTGTTTCTCTCTCGCTTCTCGCTCAACTGCCTGTCCCCCTCGTCTCGCCCTAACTGCCTGTCCCCCTCGTCTCGCCCTAACTGCCTGTCCCTCTCTCTTGTTCCAGCTGTTTTACCCGGAACTCGTGCTCAAGTCTCAATTTTTCAATCTGCAGCTGTACTGTTTCTCCACCAGGTTTGCCCATAGATACCACCTCCAGCTCCCCTTGGGGAAACACACCTTTTGATACGTAATGCTCAAAGATAGCTCTGTGCATCTCCACTCTCCTCATTGTCGACTTCCCTTAAAAAGATTCAACAGTTTAGCCACAGTTGCCAGTTCTGATTTCCTGGCATCCTCTAATGCCTCCAAGGTTGGTGCCTTTAGAAATTCCTCAATCTCCATTTCTGCTGTTTGTCCTTTCTTTCTTTCGGGAATTTTAACACAATCAATTTACCCAGTCCCAAATTTAGCGTTCAAAATCGCAGACGAGATCCCCACTTATGTTACGTACCCCGTAACTGAGTTGCCAAGCCAGCAGAAATGGACCACTTAGTTGGAGTCTGGTTTACTAGAAACTAATAAAAGTTTTATTAAAGAAATAGGTAACACAGTACTCTAATCGTACGGATATAAATGCAACAGGTTAGCAATGATAAAACACACATGTACACAGAACGAGGGTAGTAGGAATCAATCAAACTCTATCGCAGTCTAGGGGAAAAATGATCAGTCTCAAGTGACGCAGAGTTCAGTTCAGCTTAGTACAGTTCGCAGTAATTGCTGTTGTGCTGTTGGGGGGAGAGAGAGAACATGCAAATCTGACTCAACAGACCTTTGATGTTCTTCGCAGTTGGCTTTCGAGCGGACCCTTTTATGTCTTCTATGGTCACCGACTGTGACCCCTCCATTCCGGATACGACCGTTCTTCCGCGGTGAACCCGGCACCCAGACAAGGGTGGACACACACACACCAGGTTCCCACCGATCGTCCCTTTTCACCCTGTGCATCTGTGGTCGGTTCCCGCGACCAGACCTCTAAACTCCCACCAACTTGTGGGGGCACACTGCTCTTCCAGGGTCTCATTATCTCGTGATCTCGTGGTGTCTTGTGCCTTAGCGAACCTGCTCTTTTTATCCCCCTGCTGGGGTATCGCCTGTCCATCAAACTTCAAACAGTTCAGGTTCAAAACAACCAGTCTGTCAATACTCGGAACTGTGTCTCTTTTCATTATCTCTCTCCTCTCTCATTAACATTTTGAACGTTTCTCCATTTGTCTCTCTTATCTCTCTCATCAGCATCAATCTTGTGATAACTTGGTTTGTCGTCACAGGAATTAAAATGGGTGGCCACTGGGAGATTCTGTTTCTTCTGATGGACAAGGTGTAGGTGCTCAGTGAAGTGGTCTCCCAATCTATGTCGGGTCTCACCAATATACAGGAGGCCACACCTGGAGCACCAGATACAGTATATGACCCCAACAGACTCACAGGTGAAGTGTCACCTCACCTGGAAGGACTGTTTGAGGCCCTGAAGGGTAGTGAGGGAGGAGGTGTAGGGGCAGGTGTGGCACTTGTTCCACTTGCAAGAATTAGTGCCAGGAGGGAGATCAGTGGGGAGGAACGAATGGACAAGGGAGTCACGTCGGGAGCGATCTCTGTGGAAAGCAGAAAGTGGGGTGGTGGAGGGAGGAAGATGTGCTTGGTGGTGGGATCCCATTGGAATTAGCGGAAGTTCTGGAGAATTATGTGCTGGATGCAGAGGCTGGTGGGTTGGTTGGTGACGACAAGTGAACCCTATCCCTGGTAGGGTGGCAGGAGGATGGAGTGAGACCAGACCTACATGAAATGGAAGCGATGCGGTTGAGGGCAGCGTTGATGTTGGAAGAAGGGAAGCCCCTTTCTTTGAAAAAGAACATCTCCTTCATTCTGGAATGAAAAGCCTCATCCTGAAAGCAGGTGCGGTGGAGATGGAGGAATTGAGAGAAGGGTATGGCGTTTTTACAAGTAACAGGGTATAAAGGGGTATTATCCAGGTAGCTGTTAAGAGTCCATGGGTTTGTAATAGACATCACTAGATAAGCTGTCTCCAGAGATAGACAGTGACATCGAGAGAGGCGGGGGGGTGGGGGGTGGTGGCAGGTGTCGGAAATTGAGGCTGGGTGGAAGGCTGGGGACAAAGTTGATGAAGTCAATAAGCTCCGCATGGGTGCAGGAAGCAGCACTAATGCAGTCGTCGGTGTATCATAGGAGAGTTGGGGTCACTGTCTCTGGACACAGCTTATCTACTGCTGTCTATTATAAACCCACAGACTCTCAAAGCTACCTGAACTATACCTCTTCCCACCGTGTTACTTGTAAAAATGCCATCCCCTTTCAATTCCTTCATCTCCGCCGCATCTGCTCTCAGGATGGGGCTTTTCATTCCAGAACGAAGGAGATGTGCTCCTTTTTCAAAGAAAGGGACTTCCTCCTCCACCATCAACGCTGCCCTCAACTGCATCTCTTCCATTTCACGCATGTCTTCTTTCACCCCATCCTCCCGCTACCTACCAGCGATAAGGTTCCTTTTGTGCTCACCTACCACACCACCGGCCTCTGTGCCCAGCACGTAATTCTCTGGAACATCCACCATCTCCAACGGGATCCCACCACCAAGCACATCATTCCCTCCTCGCCTGAAACGTCGACTACACCTCTTCCTAGAGATGCTGCCTGGCCTGCTGCGTTCACCAGCAACTTTTATGTGTGTTGCTTGAATTTCCAGCATCTGCAGAATTCCTGTTGATTCCCTCCTCTTACTTTCTTTCTTTCCACAGGGATCACTCCCTAGGTGACTCCCTTGTAAATTCGTCCCTCCCCACTGATCTCCCTCCTGGTACCTATCCTTGCAAGCAGAGCAACTGCCATATCTGCCCCTAGACCACCTCCCTCACTACCATTCAGGGCCCCAAATAGTCCTTCCAGGTGAGGTGACTCTTCACTTGTGAGTCTTTTGGGGTCATGTACTGTCTCTGGTGCTCCCAGTGTGGTCTCCTGTATATCAGTGAGACCCGACATAGATTAAGAAACTGCTTCGCCAAGCACATAAGCTCCGTCTGCCAGAAGAAGCGGACCCAGTGGCTATTCTCATTCAGATATGTCAATCCATGGTCGCCTTTACTGTCGTGACGAGGCCACACTTGGATTGGAGGAACAACACCTTGTATTCTGTCTGGGTAGCCTGCAACCTGACAGCATGAACATTTTGAACTTACGATAATGGTCCCCCACTTCTCCTTCCCCTCCCCCCCCACTCCCCCCCACCTTGTCTCTTTGCCTGCCCATCGCCTCTCTCTGGTGCTCCTCCCCCATTTTCTTTCTTCCATGGCCTTCTATTCTGTCCTATCAGACTCCCCCCTTCTCCAGCCCAGTATCTCTTTATTTCATCCGTCCCCCTCCCAGTTTCACCTATCACCTTGTGTTTCTCTCTCCTCTCCTTTTAAATCTACGCGTCTTTTTTTTCTCCAATTTTGCCAGAGGGTCTCAGCTTAAAATGTCAACTGTACTTTTTGCCATAGATGCTGCCTGGCCTGCTGAGTTTCTCCATTTTGTGTGTGTTGCTTTGATTTCCAGCATCGTCAGATTTTCTCTTGTTTACTGTAAGTCTTTTGAGATTTTTGTTCTTAGCTGCAGAGCATGTTATCATTCCTTTATTATGAGTCCCATACTTCTAGTTTGCAATCAAACACCCACACCCTCCCTCACCTAGTTTAAAATGTGACTATTTGTTGCCTCTTTGACTTCCTGTTATTTGTGAATGGTCTCCCTGCTTTGGTACATGTGTTTGGATTGTTGATAACTGCTTTATGTGTAATCAGCTTCCTTCTCATTATGTTTTGCCAGTCCCTTCAGAACATGTCTGCAGTTAATAGGAGTAAAACTATTTCAGTGGGGCATTTTTTTAATACACTTCTATTTTAAAAGGAGCAGGCATCACTTAAATTGAAGGAATTTTTGCTTTTTTTAAAAATTGCCAGTAGATGGATGCAGGAACTTGCTGCACACTCTTCCAGTCTCATGCTGATGTAGCCAGAAGGTCATCTAGGATGTTACACGTATTGCCTGATCAATATGCATGATCATCCAAAATTGCTTGCAGATTAAATCTTTGAAGTTTATCAGTTACTGTTGACATTGGAATTGTGATTTTTTTTAAAAATCCGGACTTGGAACTGGGTTGGAACTTACACCTCTATTTGAATTTTTTGTAGCAGGTGGAGATTTCATCCAACTGATTTAGATTGAAGTCTCACTATGGAGGTAGAATATCATTAAATGCTTGGCTTGGGGAAAAAATCATCATTTTGGACAAGGTAGCTAAATACAGTAGTTAATGAGCTAAGTAAATCGCTGAAGTCAGTGTCATTATGCAAACTAGTTAGAGCAGCAACTGTCCTTTTGAAATGTCAGCATTACAGCATCACTCAGAATGTCATTGGTTTCTCTGATTATCTTGAACAAACCTCACTTCAGAAGAACAAACAAAAATATTCGAACATTTCTAAATGCCTGATTTATCTTTTTTTAAAAAAAACCCTGAGACCATAACAGGACGTAGGAAATGAGAATTTTCAGAGAAATACCTCAAGTACGTTTCCGTATATTTTTAGATACTGCACAGCTATAGAAAGTTGTAACATACAGAAATTTTAACAAGTAATTGTGACGAGTTGCACCACTGTCTTGTTTTACCAGTAATAACATGAATATTTTTGAGCCATCAAAATGGGTTTAGTTTCCTACGCTTGCCTGCTGCATTTACACTGTCTTACAAGCAAGTCTTTAAATATTGTAGGCAGTTGATCTGTATTTTAAAAAAAATAGAAAAATTGGGCTTTAAATGTTAAAGTTAAATAATATTCCTGGAATATTTTTTGTCAGTTCATTCTATAAATAAGGGAGCAAATTGAAGGTTTAAAATTTGATATACAGTATGTGCACAGCATAAACCACAATTTTATATTTTAAGGGAACACTTTTAGTTGTGCAGTTCATTTGATTTTGCTGCTCTGAGGCTTCTAGACGTGTGCACCAATTTGGCAATTAGCAAGTGTCATTTGCTGCAAGTGTGAAATGATGTATCCTTTCCCAAAATGTATATCTTCCTCAAATTTCCAACATGATAGTTCCTGCGTTCCAAAGGATTCTGCAAATATCCAGATCCTTACAAATAGTGCAGGTAGAAAAAATATTTTCAGAGTCAAATGAAATTTTTAAGTTTTTTTTGTATCGTGAGAAATAGTTGTGACCGTTTCTGGCAGATGGCCCACTTGAGCTGATAACTTTCAGCCTTTGGAACTAGTATTATGTCCCAGGTTTTAGCATATTGAGCTTGAAAGTCCACAATTAAATTCATCAGTGTAACCCACACAAATTTACAAGCATCTACTGTGGAATTGCCACACAGATCACATGTAAGTTCAGACTTGGAAAAGAATCTGAGGTTAGGTTTGAATTCCTGTGAATTAGGCAAGGAGAGGGCAAATTGTCAATCATTTTGCTGTTTCTCAAAATCACTGAAATTATTAAAAATAATTTAATTTTCTGTTTATTAAAAAGTATTGCAGGTTTTATTGAAAACTTTGGCCAATCGTTCTTTGTCCTCATTAAGTCCCATGTTGATGGCATTTCCTGTACGTGCTACAAATCCAATTGCTACTGTGATCTCTGTCCAAATTTGTGTGGACACGCAGTGAGATGGAATGCATCCACTAGATGAATCTAGCTGGTCCTATATTGTGAAGGCTGTCGGGTTACTGCATGATCCCGTCCATTCAATACACAAATAGGAACCTGCAAGGTATCAGCTAAGGAGGTGTTGTCTACCCTGTTATACCATTCAGTGAGTGGAGTAGATAGTTTCTGGGAACTAAAGTGCAATCATGTAAGATTGTTTACATAAACTTCAAAACATGCGTATTATTCAGTAGTACAAGGAAATGATTTAGATGAATTTGAGAGAAATCTTAGTCAACATAAGCAGATGGGAATAAATAGTTGCACTGATGAATAGTAGTGGGAAGTGGTACCAGGTGAAGTATACTGTATTTGTGGAGAAAGAGTAAGTGAGGTTAAAATTTGGAGCCAGTGGTTGTCTGATCTAAGAAAAGTGAACATGGTGGTGAGAGTACGAGAGGCCTTTTATAAGTTGGACTGCCAAGAGCAGCGGTCCCCAACCACTGGGCCGCGGACCAGTACCAGGCCGCGAGGAAACGATATGAGTCAGCTGCACCTTTCCTCATTCCCTGTCACGCACTGTTGAACTTGAACATAGGGTTGCCAACTGTCCCATATTTGCCGGAACATCCGTATATTGGGCTAAATTGGTTTGTCCCATACGTATTTTCCCCGCTAAGGTAGAGCATTCCTATGAAACCTTTCGTGCTGAAATGGCGTAAAGCAAAGAAGCAATTACCATTAATTTATATGGGAAAAATTTTTGAGCATTCCCAGACCCAAAAAATAACCTACCAAATCATACCAAATAACACATAAAACTGAAAATAACACTAACATATAGTAAAAGCAGGAATGATATGATAAATACACAGCCTATATAAAGTAGAAATAATGTATGTACAGTGTAGTCGGGAAGATTAAGCCAAATACGATTTGTGGAAAAAAAAATCGGCACGTATGCGCATGGGCACGTCACATATGCGCAATGTCACGTATGCGCACATGGGTGCCTGCACAGGCTTCATGGTCATGGTAGTCTTTCCTGGGGTAAACGCAAGTGTCCCGGGATTTGACTGCTAATTTTGCCCCTTATTTGGGAGAGAGAAAGTTGACAACCCTAACTTTAAAAGACATGCTGAGGTGAGTTTAACCCTACATGAACACCCCCCCCCCCCCCCCCAGTCGGCTGGTCCATGGTGCAAAAGGTTGGGGACCCCTGGCCAAGAATGAATAACGTGGAGTCAAAGATGATAAGAAAAGGAAACTATTTTGAATACGTAAAAGGATGAAGCAAAAAATATCTGGAACTGAAAGAGAAAACTGAATTCTAGGCAATGTTGGGAGATCATTCTTGGAGTTTCAAGTAACAAACGATTGAAGGCTTGGCTCATGCTTGGAGTTTGAATGGAAAGGTGTTCTAGAAAGTGGTCACTCATTCTACTTTTAGCCTTAGTATTTATAGGGTACCACACAGTGATCATTGAATGCCACATAATAACTTTAAGAAAAGTGTAAGTAAGTTACTGCTTCAGCTCTGAAATATGCTTTGAGTGCTGTGGATAGTTTGTGAGAAGAAAGATGGTTAAAGGGCAGGTATTGCAACTCCATTTGTGTGGAGATTTGGTATTGGTAGTAATGAAAGAGCAACCCAAGAGTATTCTGGAGCTATCAGATCCCTTGGAATACAGGACATGTTATGCTGGAAATTAAAAGGATGAGCCATTGAATATGAGGGTGAGGTCTGACAACTTCTGGGAGCCTTGACTCTGTCAATGTTGGTGATAAGCCAATCATCTAAATTTATTTTATTTAGTGATACAGCATGGAGTGGGTCCTTCTGGCTGTTTGAGCCATGCTGTCCCAGCAACCCCAGAATGCCTATTGTTCCCTGGTTACGATCATCCTTGGATTGTGGGAGGAAACCAGAGGACCTGGAAATAAACCACATATTCCACGAGGACATGTACAGGGATTTCATACAGAATGTTGTTGGAATTGAACTTCGGAATGCCCTGAACTCTAATAGACTCGTGCTATGCTACCGTGGCACCCCATTTATAGATGGAAGGTATATAAAGTTGGAGAAGACTCCAAAGTGGACCATTGCATAACAGGATTAAGTTCTCTAGATCTGGGCAAGAGCAGGAGGCAGGAATAATGTATTAATCAGTAACTGGAGGTAGTGAACCTGAACAGGACTTTTTTTATAAAAAAAAAATCATCCACCAATTTGAAAAAGAGACAGGACTCCAACCTGAGGAGTTTTTAATAACACCAGCCACGGGACTGGAATCACTTGTAGACACTACGAAATCAGGATTAAGTTGCTGCCCCTGAAAGTCTTCTGTGATTCTGTTTGATTTTTGCATGTGGTCAGCAAACTTTATGTTTTTGAATGTTAGATTTCCAGAATACTGGTATTTTGTCTTGTCACTAGATTACTGGTCCAGTCACTGGCAGTTGTCCACCATGTTCGCTGATGGCAGGAAACCTGTGCGAGAGAGTTTTTAATGTAGAAAAGCTGTTGCACTAGGGCAGTTGCCCTCTCTCGACTGTGGAAGTCCAAGTCCAGTGGTACAAACAAACTGGGCTCTTGCTTGGTTGTCGTGGATGACCATGACATCTTCTGTGTTTTGTCATGCCCTTTGCTCTCCAAGGAGTATTGCAGGACTGCTTTCCAGACCGTTAGATCTCACTGTAGATCTCATCTGCCCAGACCACTGGAGCTGACTTCGCAAGCTAGGACAGGCATTTCCCAAAATCACCATGGTATGAGGCCACCAACTACCCTTGGCTGATTTAGTCCATTTGTTGAAGCTGTGCATGTGTGGCTGCTGTCACATACAAATGGCTATTTGGAGCCACAGGTGAAAGTTGAGTGTCCGGTGGGGACCAAGAGTGAATGAGCTGACCCAGAATTGATACCACAAGTCCCTTCACCAGAGTTGCTGCCCTCCCTGGGCACCCCATACACCCTAAGTCCAGCCATCACAATCACTGAACTAACCTTGAGAGTGACAAAACTAATTTTTGAACAAAAAATTGTGCTTTGAAGTAAAAAAACATTAAAGGTTGTGAGATAAGTTAAGAAATCTGGTTTCCTGTTGGGGAAGATTAATGAAAAGACGATTAATTTAAGAAAGTGCCAATTAAGTTCAAAGTTGTTTTTTGGTGTGTGCCTGCGTGCGTGCGTGTGCGTCTGCGTGTCCATGCGAGCGTCTGTGATGATGTCTTTTTCATGGCTTTTACAAGGCGCTGAGAGAGACTGTGTGGCGTGCCACTCCTCACACAGTCATTTTCTCAGTATTTTCCCTTTATTTTACGAGGTTGAAATCTGGCACAGATGGAAAGTGTACCCTGGGGGCAGACCCGACTAGTTTTGAACCCGGGAACCTCAGCTCCCGGGTCTGGTGCCAATGTCGTTGCGCCACCAGCCAGCCCAAGTTCAAAGTTCTAAGTAAATTTATTAAAGTACATGTATGTCACCATCTGAGGTCCATTTTTTCTGTGAGCATACCCAGCAAATCTATAGAATAGTACCTATAACAGGATCAATGAAAGATTCACCAGAGTGTAGAAGACAACCAACTGTGTAAATGCAAATATAAATAAATAGTAATAAATAACAATAGCATGACATTACAATAAAAAGAGCCCATAATATGAGATCATTGGTTGTGGGAACATCTCAATGGATGGGCAAGTGATGTAGCTTTTGTTCAAGAGCCTGATGTTTGAGCAGTTATAACTGTTCTTGAACCTGGTGGTGTTAGTCTCGAGGTTCTTGTACCTTTTCCCTGATGGCAGCAGCAAGAAAAGAGCATAGCTTGGGTGGTGGGGTTTGCTGATGATAGATGCTTCTTCCCTACGATGGTATTTCATGTAGAGGTGCTCAATAGTTGGGAGGGCTTTGCCTATGATGTACTGGGCTGAATCCACTGCCATTTCTAGGATTTTCCATACAAAGGCATTGGTGTTTCCATACCAGGCTGTGAATATATTCTCTACTACACACCTATAGAAGTTTGTCAAAGTTTTTGATGTCATGTCAAATCTCTGCAGACTCCTAAGGAAGTAGAGGTGATGCAGTGCTTACTTCACAATTGTACTTGCATGCTGGGTTCAGGACCAATCTTCTGAAATAGTAACACCCAGGAATTTAAAATTATTGATCATCTCTGCCTCTGAACCTCTGAGAACTGGCTCATGGACCTCTAGCTTCCTTCTCCTGAAGTATACAATCAGTTTCTTGGTCTTGCTGACATTGTGTGAGAGGTTGTTGTTATGACACCCCTCAGCCAAATTTTCATTCTCCTTCCTATATGTTTATTCATCACCACCTTTGATTTGGTCCACAACAGCAGTGTCAACAGCAAACTTGAATATGGCATTGGAGTTGTGCTTAGCCACACAGTCATAAGTGTAAAGTGAGTAGGGCTGGGGGCTAAGCACACAGCTCTGTTGTGCACCTGTGCTGATGGAGATTGTGGAGGTGATGTTGCCGATCCCAATTGACTGGATTCTACAAGTGAGAAAATCCAAGATCCAATTGCACAAGAAGGTATTGAGCCCAAGGTCTTGGAGCTTATTGATAAGTTTTGAGGGGATTATGGTATTGAATGCTGAGCTGTAGTGAATAAAGAGCATCCTGCTTATGCACCTCTGCTGTCCAGATATTCTGGGATTGAGTGAACAGCCAATAAGATGGTATTTGCTACAGACCTATTGTTCCGGTAGGCAAATTGTAGCAGATCTTAGTCATCTCTCAGGCAGGAGCTAATATGTTTCATCACCATCCTCTCAAAATACTTCTTTACTGTGGATATAAATGAAACTGGGCGATGGTCATTGAGGCAGGTCACCACGCTCTTCTTGGGCACCAGCATAGTTGAAGCCTGCTTGAAGTAAGTGGCTACCATACACTGCCAAAGCAAGTGGTTAAAGATCTCAGTGAACACACCAGCCAGTTGGTCAGCGCAGGTCATTAGTATGTAGCCAGGTACCCTGTCAGATCCAGATGGGTTATAGCAGCATAGTTTTTTCAAATTTCTACATGTACTGTAGTTGTAGCATTGAATCTGCTGTGAAGTGCAGATTAAACTCTGCTTGTTTTGGGTTGGTCTAATCATTGTTTTAACCATTTCACAACTATTTATATTTATTGTAATAAATCCAGGTGCATATCTCTACAGAATTTGCCCACTATTGTGGAGTTAACCTCTTTTGCATTAAACTCTATAACAGTGAAATGCCTGTGTCTCTTCTATTCACTTAGAGCATACATTCTTGAATTACTGTTTTACTATTTGTCTTTCCATTTTTCCAAGTTCACCAGCCTCTCTCACTTCTTCCTTTGCCACCCCTTCCCACCTTCCATTATCACCACCACTAACATAGAAATCTATGCCACTATGCCAGAAATCCAAGTGTCTAGGGACAGAAGTGAGTGTAGTTTCTATTACTAAGGAAAATGTGCTTGGAAAGCTGAAAGATCTGAAGGTAGGTAAGTCACCTAGACCAGATAGATTACATCCCAAGGTTCTTAGCTGAAGAGATTGTGGAGGCATTAAATATTGAGTTTTTAAGGATCTGGAATGGTTCTGGAGGACTGGAAAATTGCAAATGTCATTCCACTCTCAAGAAACGGTGGTGGGGAAAATGTTGGAGTCCATTATTAACGATGATTTTTCAGTGTACCTAGAAGCACATGATAAAATTGGCCAAAAGCTTGAGGAGAAATCCTGCCTCACAAATCTGTTGGAATTCTTTGAGGAAATAACAGGCAGATGAACGAAGGAGAGTCAATGGATGTTGTTTACTTGGATTTTCAGAAGGCCTTTGACAAGATGCCACACATAAGGTTGGTTAACAAGTTGAGCCCATGGTATTGCAGGTAAGATAAAGAGAAGATTGGCTGACTGGCCACAGGCAAACAGTGGAAATAAAGGGGGCCTTTTCTCATTGGCTGCCAGTGACTAATGGTGTTCCACAGGGGTCAGTGTTAGGAATACTTTTCACGTTATATGTCAATAATTTGACAGAATTGATGGCTTTGTGGTTAAGTTTATGGATGATACAAAGACAAGTGGAGGGGCAAGTAGTGTTGCAAGTAGGAAGCAGGAAGTCTGCAGAAGGACTTAGTTAGATTAGGAGAATGTGGCAAAGATGTGGCAGATGGAATATAGTGTGCGGAAGTATCTAATGCACTTGGGAGAAGGAATAAAAAGACTGTTTTCTAACGGGTGAGAATTTAGAAATTGGGAGTCCTCATGCAAAATTCACTAAATATTAACTTGCAAAATGAGCTGATGGTAAGGAAGGCAAGTGCAATATTAGCATTCATTTCAAGAGGACTAGAATATGAAAACAAGGATGTAATGCCGAAGAACTGGTCAGATGGCAGATGAAATATTGTGAGCAGTTTGGGGCCCTTATCTCAAAAGATATGCTGGCATCGGAAACAGTCTAGGGAGGTTCATGAGAATGATCCTGTGAATGAAAGTATATGGGGGGGGGGGGTTCATGGCTTTGGGCCTTCATTTGCTGAAGTTTAGAAGAATTTGGGGGAGGAGAGAGGGGCAGGGGGAATTCCACTGAAACCTATCAAATTTAGAAACGCCTAGATAGAGTGGACCTGGAGAGTATATTTCCTGTAGATGGGAAGTCTAGGACCAGAAGGCACAATCAGAATAAAAGGGTGTCCCTTTAGAACAGAGATGAGAAGGAATTTCTTTGTCAGAGGGTGAAAAATCTAGGGAATTCATTGTCACAGATGGCTGTTGAGGCCAAGTCATTGTGTATATTTAAAGCAGAGGTTGTTAGGTTTTCATTAGAAAGGGCATCAGAGCTTATGGGGAGGGAGTCAGGAGAATGGAGTAGAGAGGGTTAATAAATTAGCCATGATGGAATGACAGAGAGAACTCGATGGGCAAATGGCTTGATTCTTCTCCATGTCTTACTATGGTCTTATTTTCTAATTCTGTGCTATGATAAATTTAAAATCTAAGTGTTAGATGAAATAACCGACAATACATCAATTTAAACAAGAGAACAAGGAATCATATTCTCCAAATACTAGTCTATATATTAATACATCCACAATCACATTTCCTTGAGGACAAAGTATGAAACACAAGGTTTTTGCAATTATACTTGATCAAGTGCTAGAGTCTTTAGCTGTGTTTGTTTTATGGAAGGGTGGTTGTCATTACTTAGGCATCAGTGTTCCTTTATACCAGCTGTTCTTCAGGGAGTTATCTTTGACCCAGTTGTGTTCAGTTCTTTCATCAATAATCTGCTTACTAATGTCATCCCTTTATCAAATCAGAGAATAGACAGTTATTCATTGATTTCATTCATTCTATTGGAACTTTTCTGAAAATGAGTTGTCCGTGATCTAAATGTCTGGCAATGGCCATTTTGAAGAAGAGGGTATATAATTACCTCCTGAACGTAAAAACAAATTTGAAGATTCATAACATCCATTGACATATTGTAGCAACTCCCTGAGCAGACATATAGGTTTAATTGATGTCATTAAAGTAAATATTAGTTCTTAATTTTTCAGGCAGTTTATTTTATTTCATGTCATTCAATCACTGAGGAGATATTTGTCCATCAGTTGAACAGCAATAGAATATTTTCTGGTTTTATGAATGCATTTGATTCACTCTTGGTGGCACAAAATGCACTCTGCAGCACGAAACCTCTTCACAGGCACATTTGATGACAATGGGCATTTTATTTTCTTTTTCATAATGTGAGCAGTGCAATTTGTTTCTAACAAAGTCTACTTTAGTCAGTTTGTACATGATCTATCGCAGATGCATAGGAATGAGGTTTCAGAGCTTAAGGCATACTTTTACTGGGCTTAACTGGGAACTTTTGTTAGTTAGAACATATAGAACATTATAGCACTGTACTTTAGCCCACATTTTGCTGACTTTTTTAACCTACACTAGATCAAACTAACCTTTCCCTCCTGCATAGCTCTTCATTTTTCTGTCACCCATGTACCTATCTAAGAGTTTCTTAAATGCCCCTAATGTATCTGCCACTAGCACCACTACTAGCGGGGTGTTCTATGTAGCCACCACCCTCTGTCTTCTATGTACAAGCCGATTCTGTATCCACACAGCTAGGGTTCCCTGGATCCCATGCCTCTTGACTTTCTGAATGAGCTTGCCTTCGGGACCCTTGTACTGAGAATCATTTTAGTTTTTTGAGCTACTTGCTTATTTGCAAAATTAACTCTTAATATATTGTAAATTAGAATCCAGGGAAAGCAAAAATGTATATATTGTTATTATCTTCAACTTATTATGAGCCTAGTAAAAATGCTGCCGCGTTAACTTATGGTAGAAAAACAATAATATTTACACTGGTGAGAATAGCACAGGTGTTTGATGCTTAGAATGTGCAGAGTTAACCATTTATATTAAATTATGCAAATAAACCATCCTAAATGCCCTTAGGAATACAATTGAACATCTGGACCAGCTAGTACATCAGCTAGTACAGTAGATATGTTTAACTTTATATCATTCAAAATACATGTGACTTCATTAGCTTTGTATGATTTTAACTTTATTACTAACTTAAGGAGTGATGTTTGTTTTTTTTTTGTTAACCATTATTTCTGGCAAAACCTATTATGCTTTCTTGGAAATGACTGAACAGCTAAAAGTATGCGTAAATAACACCTATCGTGGCAGCAGTTCACAGGTTGTTCCATGGAAATATCATGTATTACATTTTAATTTTGTTCAGCTAGCTAGTACTAGTTCAATAATTGTTTTAGTCTATTATGGCAAATTGAATTAATATCTATGAATAAAGTTCAAGCTGTTAAATTCTTTGTTGCAGTTGTTGAATAAAGTTCATTGATTATTTCATGAAGATTATACTCCATCTGGAGATTTTTTTAAAAAAGCATTTGAAGGTACTATAATAAGGGAAGAATACTGGTCCTTATGTTTCTCAGGCTATATCACATTGGGGCTGGGTAGAGGTTTTTTTAATCAATTCAGCTCTCGTAGTCTGTGGGGAATTTTTGTTATTGGCAGTGGTAATCCTGCCTAGTTGTTCTACTCCCGTCTGAGGAATGTGCTGGCCTCTGTTTAGCTTTTACCAACATAGGAGAACTGTGTTGTAGTATAGAACAGGACCCGGCCATTTATTTGCTGTAGATGTAAGAGTTGCTCAAGGTGACTTTTGGAAGCTTGATTTTTATGAAGACGGTCACTTGAATGCATTGATATGTGCGGATTGTTCAGTCAGGTTTGGAAAATTTATTATCAATTCTTCTAAAATTGTTGTCCTGTGCTCTTTGGGGGGGGGGGGGATGATGTAACTCCTTTATAATCCCATAATACTGTTGAATTGAATTGTGCTTTCTTTCATTTTAGCCAAGGACAGTGAACCATTTCATTTGCAGTAATTCAAGCAGCAGTCTATTACCACAGTCCTGAGGACAGTAAATGCTTATCCTGTCTATTGCAAGGTCCCATAAATGAGGTTTTCTAAAAATCAAGAGACACAGTTTGCTCTAACAAATCTGAAATTGTATAGGTTTAGTCCCCCTCTAATTGTCTGGGTTTAGCCCCCCCTTGCATACATGTGGTTTTTCTTCAATGAGTAATACTTAAGCTCATCATTCTCAGTAAACTTGGTTTCCTTCCAAATTTATTTGTATTTATTATCAAAGTTCTAAGTAATTTTTATTATCAAAGTACATGTATATCACCATATACAACCCTGAGATTCATTTTGTAGACATACTCAATAAATTCATAAAATAATAACCATAACAGAATCAATAAAAGACCATTTAACTAGGGCATTCATCCAGAGTGCAGAAGACAACAAATTGTGCAAATACAAAAAGAAATAATAATAAATAAGCAATGTATAGAGAACATGAGGTGAGCCCTTTGGTTATGGAAACATTTCAGTGATGGGGCAGTAAAGTGAAGACATTTACAAAAAGCTTTAATCTCTTGGAAATTCTTTCCTTTCACCTCCTTTATAATTTCTTATATTATTATTGCTTTAGGGAATTGCATTTATTTTTGCTAATCTTGCTACATAGTTGTAGAAGCTATTAAGATCTTTGTCTCACTAATTTACTGTAACATGTCTCCATCAATTTTTTAACCACTTGGTGCTTAAACCTCCTGATTCCAGGCCTGCTGATCATTTTGAAATTTTTATAAGGCTCTTCTATTAAAATAAATAAAATACTAATCTCCTTAGTCCACCCTGTTTGAATCATTTTTCACATGGAGTTTATATTTTTCTCCATGGAATTTTCATTTGAAATTGCTGAAATAGTTCTTTAAATGCTTGCCATTATTTATCTACTGGAAAACATCTTTATCTCTTCCCAATCTCCATGCACTCCCAGCATAATTGTATTTATTTAGGATTAAGACTTTATCTTGTAACTGATTCTTATCTTGACTGGCTAAGATTTTTCATTAACTCTATCTCAGTACACCATATAGCTTGATGATGCATTATTCCTGAAAATTGTCCTCCAAGCTTTTGGCTAGTTTAATTTGCTGAGTCTCCATGAAGATTAAATTCCTCTGATTATAACATTACCTTTTTGCTGCAACTTTTTCTTAATTTCTCTCCAATGTTGTTGCTGTTGTTAGAGGACTTGTAAAGAAGTTCAGTTATTTTTGTCTCATTTTCTTCCCTCTCCACCCATACTGATTGTACTTTCTGTCCTTTTGTGCCAAAATTGTTCCTTTCCGCTTTTTGTAATGCTTTATTACCGATGTTTTCTTAAACAACTCTTCTTCATTTTGTGCTTTCTGGATGTCAAGTACTTAATTCCGATCTTCATCATAGTATATTTGTGGATACCTCTTAAAACATTCTCAAGGTTATTCCCCATCTGGTTTTGCTAATTTTAATCCTAAGGGCCTCTGTCTCTTGATGGATGCTTGTTCCTAGTTCCAGCTATAACATTGGTTCCTATGTGATAGGAGTATTCACTATATTTGAACATTATTGTATTCTCCAAGATTTCCTGACGTAAAGAACCATATCAATGCCCCAAATATATTCTAGTCTACCACCCTTTCCTCTCTTCTCCCTCCCAGCCACTCCCACCCCCCACCTGTCTTTTTCCATGAAACTCTGGCCTATCAGCATTTCCAAACCTTTAATTCAAAGTAGCCTCATTCTGTGCCTGTCTATTCCCAAATCCAAGTCATTACCTGACCGCTGCTTAAATCAGCTTGCCTGCTGCACCATAGTGACTGCAGCTGACTTGAGCTCAATGACAATTGATCTAGTTCGTCAGATGTAGCGAATTACCATATCTAACAAACTGCTTTTGTAACAGAACATAAACATAGTGATTCTGTAGATGCTTTAAACCAGAGTATCAATTACAAAATGCTAGAGGAACTCAAAAATCAGGATCTTGACCTGAAAGTAGATTTGTTTATTCCTTTCCGTGGATCTGCCTGACTTTCTGAGATCCTCCAGCATTTTGTATGTGCTATTAAAGCAAAAATGAGGCACCATCATGTTCCCTCTGCCCTGGGAGAGGGTTCCTGGAACGCTTCCTCAGCAACTACCCAAAAGCCTTTGGAGAAGGTTGCTACCTCAGGCGTCATGACCAGGCGCTGAAGGCAGTGGCAGAAGGTATGTCCTCAGTCATTAACAACAGTAAGCACCTCCACCAACCCAGAAAGTCCAGTAGCCTTTGTCAAAGCTGGAGACCAACCACAGCCTAAGCCCAGATCACCAGCAGGCTTGCTCATCGCGGTGTCTGATTGGCAACTGCAACTCTATGTTGGCAAGCAATTAAAATTCCCTGACTTCATCGCATTCTCATCACTGAGGCCTGACCATGGTCATTCTGTCAGAAACCTCAAAGCAGGCGGTCATGGTGGAACTGATGGTGGAACACCGGATTGGGGAGGCGTTTGAGCCAAATACCATGAGCTGGTAGACTAGTGCCAGACACGGGGATGGAGGATGTTATGCAAACCTATAGAGTTACGTGCTGAGGTTTTGCTGGCTGCTTGCTGTGCAGAACCTACTGTCTCCTTAGCATTACAGGGGCTGCAAAGAAAAGAGCTATCTGGACTGTCATAGAGGCTGCTGAGCGAACCTCCAGATGGCTATGGTTCAAAAGGTGTAATGCTGCTGGGACACAAGCCAGGACCTGATCAACCCTGGCCCCTGGCTGGGTCACTTGGGCAAGGATGTCTGATGTTTAAAGATCCTAAATACCCGATGTTACATCACTGTGTCCCAGCACATCCTAGGATGTATCTCAGCATTAGTGGCTATGGATTTTGGGATCTTTCTGATTTCTCCAAACATTCATACATAGTACTATCTAACTATGTCCTACTTTTGTTAGAAAAGCTTGCTTTACATATTGAATAAATTGAGGCTTCAATTAACTTTTTAATCTCACTTAATGTTATTTATTATGTATTTAACTTTAACCAGTTTATCCACGAAGATTTGTTTAAATCACTAATAACTATCCTTCATTCTGCTGTAAATTATTTTTCAAAAAGTGCTAATGAACTAAACTCTAGGCTTTTAGCCATTAAATATAAATATTGAAAGCACATTTCATTAAAATTGCACTTCATTCCAATTCACTTTATGACCATTAAGGTTATTTATTGGTTTACATGTCTAAGTATGTTTTGTTCATATCGGAAACAAATGTTGGGCAATGAATACACAAACAGTAGTGCATCTGTTGTGAAAGATTAAATACAGTGATGGAAGAAGAAATTCCTTGTTGATCTGGTACTGTATATTAAGCACGTAACAAGACAAAATGTTTTGCTAAGAATTGCAAGGAAAAGACTTTATTTCCAATAAACTAAATCTATTGCTTTGAATTTGAAGTGTAATAATTAATATTACTTGGCTTTAGCCCTTGAGATTAATCATCATTGATAATGTATTTCATCCTGTGTCTAGAAACTTCAGACCCTGAGACACCAAAGTTTTGAAGAGTAGATTTTCTATACAGCCTTCTGGAATCTGTAATTAGCAGTGATGGGAATTTTGAAGGAAGGGATTCCCTGGATATGTTTCATAATGTAAACAAAGTGTGGGCAATATTTTGAATTTTCTTTGGCACCATTTCGTTAGTTTTCCTTTGACTGTTTTCTTAATAAAACAAATTACTGGCATTAAAAGCCAGCAAACATTGAAAATATGCAGTAATCCAGCATCATGTGTAGTAAGAAAAACAGCTAATTTTTCAGGTCAAACCCCTTTGTCAGTACTGTTTCCATTTGTAAAATCAAATATTGTTGGCATGTACCTGCTTCATTTACAGTAATTCCCATTTTGCAATTTCAGGATATTCGACATCAAGCCAGTGACTTCCCCTGTAAAATAGCCAAGCTTCCAGAAAATAGAAATCGGAACAGATATAGAGATGTCAGTCCATGTAAGTGTTGGGAAAGGAATCTTAATTGCTAAAAAATGTATACATGTAAAAATGATTAAGTTCCTGTATGTTGGTGTTATTGCAATAATTAGGTACACAGCCTTACAGTAAGTGAGTTTCCACTAGACTTGTCCAAGATTTCGATTTTTGAAATTCTTAGGAAAGAGTCATTGCTTTGGTCAGTTGCACTGTCCATTGTAAACATGAGGATGACATGATTGCTTGGCAAGGGATTGGAATCCATCATTCATCGGTAAATTGCTGATTTTGGCAATGAAAGTCGAGCAATCTGACTATTTTGCTTATAATAAATGCAAAATGTTGGACTTGTAGATGTTTTTTTTTCTGGGCCATTGATACAGACACATGAGTTCAAATCACCCATAGCAGCTAGGGAATTCAAATAATAAGATAGTTATGAAGGCTTATTGTGTGTTGGCCTTCATTAGTTGGAAGATTGAGTTCAAAACCTGCTAGATAATGTTGCAGCTCTATAAATCTGGTTTGACCACATTTGGAGTATCGTGTTCAATTCCAGCAGCCTCATTATAGAGAGGATGTGAAAGCTTTACAGAGAGTGCAGAGCAGATTTACCACATGGATGGAACAAAATGGTGGGCTGTGTGAGAGGGAATGCTGAGATTGATATTAGAGTAGGTTAATGAGTCAACATACAAATGTGGGCGGAAGGGCTTGTACTGCACTGTGCTGTTCTACACTCAGGATTTTAAAGAGCTGAGAAGTAGAATGCCCAGAATGCTGGGAAGACTTTGTATATTGGACAGCATCTTTGAAGAGATGAGCAAATCTCAACAAAGTGTTAGTTTCCCCCTCAGTAACCACAAAATACCAGATTGTAATAATCCATTAGTTCCACTAATAATGCAAAATTTGAATGGGAAGTAGTTTAAGTTAAGTTGAACACATCCAGAATTACATATATGAATGCAGTCAAGAAATGACATGGGTTTAAAGCTCAGCTGAGAGTTGATTCTCTAAATGTTGAGTAATCTAGCAGATTTTAGTAATCAAATTTGAGATTTGTCTTGATAATGAATTAAGTGGCCATATGTTACTCTTACCAGGCACATACATTTTTCTTAGATAAAATTGTAGGCTATCTGATCTCTCCTTTATTTTCCTTTCCAATTACTGAGATTCAACTAATATTAGCATTCCTGTTGTTTCAGGTATTGTACACAAGATTATGGATTTTTCTGAGTTCAGAATCGGAATAAAGATTTAATATCACTGGCATATGTTGTGAAATTTGTTTTGTGGCAGCGGTATATTGCAAAACATTTCTTAAAAAAAACTATAAATTACCATAAGTGTTAAGAAGGCTGTTTAAAAAATGTGTTTTATTAGTCAAGGCACTGAGTTCAAAGTCAAGAGGTTAGGTTGCAACTTTATAGAACTTTGATTAGGCCACATCTGGAGTATTGTGTACAGTTCTGGTTGCTCCACCATGGGAAAGATGCTGAAGGTGCAGAAGAGGTTTATTAGGATGGTGCCTGGTTTAGAGGGCATGTGTTATCATGAGAGGCTGGACAAACTTGTGTTGCTTTTTTTGGAGCAGCAGAGGCTTGGGAGGAGATCTGATAGGGTTTATAGTTTATGAAAAGCATAGATAGAGTAGACAGGGTGTATCTTGTTCCCAGGGTTGAAATGTCTAATACCAGAGGGCATGCATTGAAGGTGCAAGGGGATAGGTTCAAATGCAATGTGAGGGTAAGATTTTTTTTTTAGCTCAGTCGTGGATGCATGGACTGCGCTGCCTTAGATATGAGCATTGTGTAGGTAGGACTGCTTAGTTTTTGTTTTTTTTAAAATGTACTTTTAAGCTGGTTTGGCACAACATTGTGGGCTGAAGGACTGTTCCTGTGCTGTGCAAGTATTACAAAAAGAGAGGTAGTGTTGTAGGTTCACTGTCCGTTCAGAACTCTGACGGCAGAGGGGAAGAAACTGTTCCGGAAATGGTGAGTGTGTGTCTTTAGGCTCTTTTATCCCACAACCTTGATGGTAGCAATGAGAAAAGGGCATGCCCCCAGTGATGGGGCTCCTTGATGAACGCCGCCTTTTTGAGACATCGCCATTTGAAGGTGTCCTTGATGCTGGGGAGGCTAGTGCCCATGATGGGGGTTGCTGAGTTTACAGCTTTCTGCAGCTTTTTCTGATCCTGTGTAGTGACCCCTGCACATCAGACGGTGATGCAACCAGTAAGAATGTACGCCACGGTACATCAGTAGAAATTTGTGAGAGTCTTTGGGGACTTACCAAGTCTCCTCAAACTCCTAATGAAATATAGTTGCCTTCATGCAGCCTTTGTAATTTCATCAATACGTTGAGCACATGATAGATCTTCAGAGATGTTGACACCCTTTCCACTGTTGTTCCCTTGATGAAGACTAAGGTGTGCTTCCTGGACCACTTCTTCCTGAAGTCCACAACCAATTCCTTGGGGCATTTGACTTTGCCATCTAATTCCTTCTCTTGCATCCAAATTCAGTGACTGTAACTATTTGCAAACGTTTTAATCACGTTAGAAATATACATGTGGCAAACTAAGGGGAAAGTTGAAGAGTAAAGCTTTATTAGAAACTTGTTCAATTGAAGAGGATTTTAAATGCAAGACACTGGAATTTGCAATAATTTAGAGGTAAGAACAAAGGTGCAGTAAAAAGAAATTAGATAAGTTTGTGGCTTGTATTCAACAATATACAAGAGGCTGGTTATGGAGGGAACAGACTTTTTAACAGGTGATGAACTAAGTTGGGTGAATGTGGACCTATCTGTAGGTCTAACAGAAGACATTTTGATTCCAAGCTCATCAGAGAATTGGTTGGATTATAGCCTCTGGGGCATTGGGAACAGATATGGAGGCAAACTAAGGAAAGGTAAAAACAATAGGGTTATTGTCATGGGGGACTTTAACTTGCCCAATATAAACTGGGACCTTCTGAGAGCAAAAGGTTTGGATGGGGCAGAATACGTTAGGTGCGTCCTGGAGGTGTGTTAAATGAATATGTAGATAGTCCAATAAGAGGAGAGTTGTACTGGAGCTGGTGTTGGGTAATGACCCTGGCCAGGTGACTGACCTTTCAGTGGATGAACAGTTAGGGAACAGTGACCACAACTCAAGTTTTAAGATGGCTACTGATAAGATAAGTAAGGGCCTTGTGGGAGAGCATTAAATTGGAGCAGGGCAAATTACGAGAGCATTAGGCAAGAACAAGGGAGAGTTAATTGGGAACAGCTGTTTTTGTACAAGTTGACGTCTGAAATATGGAAGGTTGTTTAAAGACCAGCTGCACAGAGTGCAGGGCAGGTATATTCCAGTAAGACAACCTTGGATGTTGAGAGTGGTGATGAATTTAGTCAAAAACAAGAAGTATGTTTGATTCTAGCTTCCTAAGCTTTACAGAGCCCTTAAGAATTATAACAAAGCCAGAAAAGAACTTGAAGGGAAACTAGGAAAGCCAGGAGGAACCATGAAAAGTCTTTAGCAATTGGGATTGAAGAGAATCCCAAGGCATGCTATGCATACATCAAGAGCAAGAGGATAACTAGGGAGAGGAGAGGCCCAACACCGATAAAGGGGGAAACGTTCACTTGGATGCTGAGGTCCTTAAAGCGTACTTTACAATAGTATTTACCAAGGAGAGGAACGTGGAGGATGGGGAAATCAGTATTGAGGCCATTGAAATGCTAATACATTTCAAAATAAAGGAAGAGATGGTGTTAAGTCTCTTAAAGAGCATTAAGCCAGATGTCCCCAGGGCCTGATGGGATATACACCCGGTTATTGAGAGAGGGAAGAGAAGAGATTAATGGGGCATTGAGCAATGTTGTTCCATTATTGAAGATGGGAACCAGGGATAACCTGGAAGCTATAGACCAGTGAGTTGCATTGTCAGTGGTAAGGAAGTTACTGGTGAAAATTAGGGGTAGGATTTATGAGCATTTGGAAAACTGTAGACTAATTAGGAAGAGCTCATCCAGAACACTTAAGATACATATGATCCATGGTGAATTGGCCATTTGGATCCAGAACTGGCTTACCCGTAGAAGACGGGGCGGTGGCTGAAGGGACATGTTCTATCTGGATATCTGCTTCGTGGTGTTTCTCGATGGTTTATACTGGGACCTCTGCTGTTTGTGATGTATATAAATGACTTGGGTGAAAACATAGTTAGTATGCTTGTAGAAGATTGATGGTGTTGTGGCTAGTGTAGAAGACTGGCAAGGAATACAATGGGATATAGATCAGTTGCAGATATGGGCAGTGAAATGGCAGATGGATTTTAACCCACCCACGAGTGAGGTGTTGCACCTTTGTAGGTCAAATGTAAAGAGGCAGTACACTAAGGACAAGATCCAGTGTTGATGAGAAGAGGTTGTCCAAGGTTGTTCAGGGAGCTGTGAACTTGGACTCCAAAGTGGCTACACAAGTTGATAGGGTAGTTAGGAAACCATATAGCATACTGCCTTTAGTAATTGAGGCATTCAGTTCAAAAGTCAAAGTTATGCTGCAGCTTTATAAAATTCTAGTTGGGCTGTATCTGGAGTATTGCACACAGTTCTGGTTGCCTCATTATAGGAAGATTTTGGAGAGAGTTCGGAAGAGGTTTACCTGGATGTTGCTTGAATGAGAGGGCATGTGCTGTATCGAGCGGTTGAACAAATTTGAGTTCTTTGGAGCGGCTGAGCGGAGATCTGATAAGTGATCATAAGATTATGAGAGCCACAGATAGAGGAGACAGACAATATCTTTTTTTCAAGAGTTGAAATGTCTAATACCAGAGGGCATGCATTTAAGGTGAGGGGGGGTATTTTCAGAGCAGATGTGAGGTGAAAGTTTTTTTACACAAAATGATGGGTGCCTGGAATGCACTGCTGGGGTGGTGGTAGAGGCAGAAACATTAGGAACTTTCAGGAGATGTTCAGATAGGTACATGAGAAAAACAGAAGGATATGGACATTGTGTAGGCAGAAGAGTTTAGTTAAATTAGCTATTTGATTACTAAAATTAGTTCGATACAATATTGTGGGCCTGTGCTATACAGTTATATGTTCTGTTATCAAAAGGTTGAAGAATTGGATTGATGTTAGGGGTGGCAAGGGGAAGGAACTTTAGTAGTGTCTTATGTCCTGCCTGCTACTAGTTCTGAGAAAAGTGCTTAAATGAGAGAATGCGTAAGCTGCTGTATCTAAAAGCAACCTTGCTTAACAGATGTCCAGACATCTTGGTAATAGGACCATAAAACATAGGCTAAATGGGCTAATTCTGCTCCTATCAAGTCTGCTCCGCCATTCCATCATGGCTGATCCCAGATCCCACTCAACCTCATATGCCTGCCTTCTTGTCATAACCTTTGATACCCTGACTATCAATCTTTGCTTTAAATATACCCACGGCCTTGGCCTCCACAGGTGTCTGAGGCAGAGTGTTCCACATATTCGCTATTCTCTGGCTAAGAAAAAATCTCCTTACCTCTGTTCTAAAGGGTCACCCCTCAATTTTGAGGCTGTTCCCTCTAATTCTGGACACCCTCATCATAGGAAACATTCTTTCCACATTGACCTGATTTCACATTCAGTAGGCTTCAATGAGATCTGCCCCCCCACTTCTAAATTCTTGTGAGAAATTTTTCAGTTTTAATTTATATAGCATAAATGAACCAATTACAAAAAACTAACTGAACTTACAAATGAGCATCGTGTTCTACACTATCATGATTGTTCTCACAGAAATTTAAATATTTTCATGAAAACATGGAAGTCCTTTTTGTGACACTGTTTTACCATCACCTGCCATCAATCCATGTTTAACCACCCTCCATGAAACAACACAACCTGCATTCAGTGTAGGGAACAAAAGCATTGAATTATAATTAGTGCATGTAAGATTTAAAAAAAAATTCTCAGAACAAAATGCAAGTATCCCATTCAATTATTTTCTCAACTTTTTGCAAGGTACCTTATTGCATCTATTTAGAAACTCCAACTGTACTGCATTTGCCCTTAGTTTCATAGTGAAATAATGAGGTTCTGTTGTATCCAGTAAAGTTTTTTGAGTGAATTTTAGTCCCATAGAAAGGGCCTTTTGCATCGTTGGATCACTCCAGCTACATCCCCGCACCAAACTGACACTCTTCCTCTTGCCTGATGCTCATACCCCTGCATCACTCCACTTTGTTTTGAGTTCTAGCCGCTTCCAAATACCTATTCTTGGCCTGATCCTTGAATCACATCAAACACTTGTACTGGTTAGCTGTCATTTTATTATATTACTGAGGATTTTTTTTTAAAAATTGAATAAAAATGAGCAATGGAATATATTTGGTAAAATAGCTGTAAGTATCTGAATGCCAATAAGGGACATTATAGAAGAGAATGAAAGTAGGACACTAGACAGATACTCAAAGTATATGTAAGAATACTGGGATAAATCGTGACAAATTAGATTGCAAAGTATGAGAACCAGATGAAAAAATAATGCATAAGATTTCCAGAGATGACCTAATTAATGAATAGATTGTTGCAGGAAAATAAAACTGTTCATATAGGCAGAGTTATAGACATGTCAGAAATTGATCTGTGATTTTGCCACAACCCACATTTTTTTGGTTAGTAACTTTTATTTTTGCAGCCAACCTGTAACTACAATCTGGCTTTAAGTACAAACCACAGAAAATTAAAACGTTTCAAATGTAGGATAAATTTAAATATTAATGGTAAGGCTCAGTTCAACAAGCACAAAAGCCAACTCAAAATGAAACAAAATCAGAATCTGATGTGTAATGTAACAATATCAATATTAACAGGATCTAAAATTCACTTTGTTAGAGTAACATTGAATTAGATTGTAAATTTGAGGTAAAGGTGGAAACTTTAATCTAGAGGACATATTTTGCATTAGACTACAAAATCGATTAAATTCAGATACACAAGAAGTTTCTGCCACTATTTATACAAAATATTGCACTTCTCTTTTCACAAAACTACACCCAACTGGCTAAAAAGAGAAGTGTCAGTTTCATCATATCTCTGAGTTTTTTGAATATATTATGTTAAATTTACAGCAGTGTTTCTTGGCCTGCAGAAAAATTGCAATTTATATTTATGCCTTTGATATGAATGAAACTGAAATTCATAAACGAGGGATTTAACTACTTAATTTTGTATGGAACCTGATTTTTCTTTCATTTTGTATCTTGTGACTAAACCACTACAACGTACAAGCTATTTCAAGCTTTGTCTTGAAATAGCTTGTCTGTTCATATTGTTCCAGGCAAAATACTTGTTTCTAACGCATGGCATTCAATAAAGTAAATATTTATCAAACTGTTGTTTAAGAGATGTACCCTTTTGTTACAAATAGTACTTCCAAAAATATATGTAAATATAAAATGCTCATTGTTTTTGTTTCAAGTCGATCATAGTCGAATTAGGCTGCAGCGAGGTGATAATGACTATGTCAATGCAAGCTTGATTAAAATGGAAGAGGCTCAAAGAAGTTACATTCTGACTCAGGTAAGCATTTTTTAAGAATATTGCATGATTGAAAAATTTATAGATGATGTTTTGTAGCAGAAATTTGTAACAAATTTTGTAGCAACCCCTTCCTTCCTATTAGTAGTTTGCCAGTGAATCAAGCTTGTATGTTTGACATGTATTCATGGATGTCCATTTCTTGCATTTAGTGGAGGCAAAGAGATGCTCAGTGTTTTAGGCTGAGACCTTGCATCAGAACTGTGTAGAGCAGGGGTGTCAAACTACCGGCCCGCGGGCCACATCCAGCTCGTGAAGGGGTCCAATCCAGCCCGCAAGATGACTTGGAGGGGAAAAAAAAGTATATTCACGACCGTTTATTATGTATCTGTACGGCAGCTGCTCTCTCTCTCCCACCACTGTCTCTGCCGCCTGCTGCATTGGTTGCTTGTGTGTACTTAGAAAGCAATAGGTGGCAGGTAACCACCCGCTGTGCATAAGCACCTACCACCCTGCACTGAAGACCACTAGGGCTCCACTTACGTTGTCAGACACAGTATAAACACACAGAGTACTCAGGTAAGTAACACCTGTAGCAAGGCTGAGACTGTTTGCTGCTGTGGTTCAAAATGCTTTACAAGAAAAGTTGACATCGAAGGTCGGATATTCAGCGATAAATGGAAAGATCATTTTTTCTTTGAGGTCAATGGCAAACCTGTGTGTCTGATATGCTCTCAACAAGTGTCTGTGGCAAAAGAGTACAATATCAAACGACACTGTGAGATGTCACACGGAGAAAAGTATGACAAGTACGCAGGATGACTCAATGCAAAAGGTAAGCGAGCTTGAAGCAGCTCTGAAAAAACAGCAATCATTGTTCACCAAAAGTCGAGACTCACGATGGAGCTGTCAAGGCCAGCTATATTATCGCCAACAAAATAGCTGCTGCGTTGAAGCCATACTCGGAGAGGGAATTCATCAAAGCATGCATGCTGACGGCGACTGAGCTAGTGTTCCCTGAGAAGAGACAGGCTTTTGGTAATATCAGCTTGTCAAGAAATACTGTGGCAGAGAGAATCGAGGATATTGCAGGGGATTTGAACAGTCAACTAAAAGACAAAGTGAGGTCATTTATTGCCTTCTCTATTGCAATTGACGAGAGCACCGACGTGACTGATGTAGCTCAATTGGGAATATTTATTCATGGTGTTGATGCATCTTTGACCGTCACCGAGGAGATTGTGGAGATGGTGCCCATGCAATGGCAAACGACGTTTTCTCCAGCCTCGTCAAGGCCTTGGACAGACTGGGGGTTGACTGGAGTCACGCTGTCAGCATGGCAACAGATGGCGCACCGTCCATGGTCGGGGGAAAATGGCAGGTGTTGTTGAGAAACTCAGAGAGAAAGTTCAAACAGAGAATCCAGAGCAGGAATTCTGGAATTTTCATTGTATTATACACCAAGAGGTGTTATGTAGCAGGAGCCTGAAAATGGACAATGTCATGGATGTAGTAACCAAAACGGTTAATTTTATTAGAGCCAAGGGACTTGACCATCGGCGATTTGACACTCTTTTGTCCGAAAGTAATATTGGACACGGCCTACCCTACCACACTGAAGTCCGCTGGTTGAGCAGAGGGGTTGTGCTCAAACGTTTTTTTCAATTATCGTGTGGAAATTGGACTATTCCTGAACGAGAAAGGGAAGCCAGTGGCAGAGTTGGATGACCCAGACTGGCTTCATGATCTTTCATTTTTAGTGGATATAACAGAGCACTTAAATGTGCTTAATGTTAACATGCAAGGCCACAACAAACTTGTTACAGAATACTACGACAGCATTCGTGCCTTTCAAATTAAATTAGGCCTGTGGGAGATGCAGCTACCCCGGAGCAACCCAGCTCATTTCCCCTCTTTGCAGTCTGTGCGTGTCGCTCATGGGAATAATGACAACATGGACAGGTACAAGGTCAAAATATCACGGCTCAAAAGTGAGATTCAGAATCGTTTCCAAGTCTTCACTCAGCTCGAGAAGGAATTCTCACTATTTTGCTCGCCGTTTGCTGTCAACGCAGCATCAGATGTAGCGGATGAACTCCAAATGGAACTAATTGAAATTCAGTGTAACTCAGCTTTGAAATATAAATTTGAGACTGTGGGTCTGGACTCATTCTATCAATACCTGGGACTGATGTACCCCAGGGTGACAGACTTAGCCTCAGAGATCCTTTGCATGTTCAGGACAACATATCTCTGTGAGCAGGCGTTCTCCATAATGAACATTAACAAATCCAAACTGCGCTCGCAGCTGACACACAGACTTCGTAATGACATTATGAAAATCACAACTGCCCAGAAACTGGTCCCTGATGTTGACAGGCTGGTTAAAGACAAGAAATGTCAGGTGTCTGGAAGCAGCAAGTGAAAAATGAGTGACACTGTTCAATGCACTGCGACATGTAAGAAAAATACGTTATGAAATATGGAGTATCATAATATTGTGATTCATTCATTTTCTGAGTATTCTATTGTAAATATAATCACTTCAATAAAAATTAGAGGCTAACTGTGTTCATTGTCTGAGTTTGACGGCTGGAAGCAGGCTAATGAAAATTAGGTGCAGTTGTGTAGCGTACATTTACAACTTGTTTCATTAGGTCTACATTTGTGTCTGCTAATGTTCGATTTCAAAGGGTCTATTAATGGAAAGGGTGTGGCTTCCAAAATAGCATTGTTCTTTTTCTCTCTCATCACAACTTTCTTGTAGCCTATGACTGTAAGTTAATACCAATCATAAAAATAATGCTTGCTAGGCAATCTTTATAAGAAACGAAATTCGTAAAGTGAAACACTTTGTAGTTATAGCGGAGACTGAGACACATGAGCAGGTTGAAAAAAATGAAGGCAACAAAAGCTGTGGGAACACGCGCACAACTGATCCGGCCCACATGAAGTCACATTTTGCCCAATCCAGCCCGTGACCTAAAATGAGTTTGACACCCCTGGTGTAGAGCGAAGGTGGCCAATGAAGTGAGAGGTAGGTGGGATCAGATAAGAGAGAGATGATGGACAGGTCAGAGAAAGAGTAGGAAAGAAGATCTGAGGAAGAACTAGGTTGGAGAGGATATAATCCTTTGTAATAAGGGATTGAAAAGAATAAGTAAAGGAGAGAGACTGGTGGGAGCAAGGAAGGAACATAGGATGTGGGTGACCCAAAGATAAAAAATTTTTAATATTCATACCATTGGAACACACATTTCCTCCATTCCCTGCATTTCTGTTCTCAACCCACAAGTCCCCCCCACCACATCCTAACCCCATTAGCTGCAACACATCTGTTCATTACCTCTCTCACCACCATTCAGTGGTCTAAAGAGTTCTTCCAGATGAGGAATTCACTTGCACCTCCTCCCAACCTGATCTATTGTATTTTTCCCCACAATGTAGCCCTCTCTACATCAGCAAGACAAAGCATAGACTAGATCTCCTTCCACATGAGAAGCCTACAAGCCAATGATATGAACATTGAGTTTTCCAATTTCAGGTAATCCTATGATCCTTTCTCACTCCCAACTGTCCACCAAGGACTGTTCTTCCTGTGTTCAGTATTTCCATCCCTTAACCCCACCTCTGTTATCAAATCTCCCTTCTCCACCTGGTTTGAGGTGACTGTTAACCATTTACCTATCTACCTGGGTTTCTTCCACCATGTTTCACATTTCCCATTTCCCATTTATTCAGCCTCCCAACATGATGGCATCTGCCCATCATCTCTCCCAAATCTATCAACTGTTATCTATTGGCCTTGATCTCTAACCGCCACCACCGCCCCCCCCACCCCCAGTTCTATTGCCCATTATTCCTTCCTCGTCTCATTCCACCTATCATTTACTGGGTTTTGTCTTGCGCCTCCATCTCACTGTTACATCTCCCCTCTACATTCTCAATGCTGATGCCTCTTTTGCCTCCACTAGCCATCATTTAGTTAATTAAACAATGGTAAGATCTAGCCCAGAACTTTGGTCACTTTTGTTGCCTTTCTCCTGCAAGGAAGAAGCATTTAACCCACCCTTTCAATGTAACTTGCTTTAAGCATTGCCAAAAATAAAAACATCTTGTTTGCATGCACTCTCTATACATTGTGTTACCAGAGAATTGAAAGTGACCAAAATTTCTGCCTTTTTTTTTATTATAGGAACTGAATCTGAAGACAAAAACAAAGTGAATTTGATTTGTTAGGATTGTCTCTTGGTTCAAGTGATTAAAACACCCTTAATATATTTAAGCATTTACTGTATAGACATGTAGAGTGACAACATGTATAAAATTATTGCAGTCTTTTGTGCTGCCACAAATAAGTAAAGTAGCTATTATTGTTCAGCCTAATATTAAATTATGTATCTGGTTTTCTTATACACCTGAGATGATAAATTTCAGGACATTAGTAGTTTAGATTCTTTGTCTTAGTTGTATTCATAACCATCAACATTACAGATTTAAATCAAATACTTCTAAAAATTAAAATTTGATTTCATGTTTTCATTGTGCAACTGTGTTCCGTAAGTACTACCAGATTTTCTTATGTTCTTTTTCCTAGTTTATATGAAAGAAAAAGGTATAGGAATTTATCTGATTTGGTTGTTAAGCATCTGCTACCAGAATAATATGCCCCAGTTTTCTCCATCAATACAATAATGAGTCAACAATGCTGAGAGTATTATACCCAAAATCTCAAGTTGATTTTTCAGCTTTTTTAAAGATTGATCATCTTTTGTTATTATCATAAGATTGTAGTAAATCATCCTGTTGGACATTTTGAAGTAATGTTCTTGCATCATTATTCACATTGCCTGCCTGGAGAGTTGTTCAGTAGTCACTTGAAGTTTGCATGCTCTTAATAGTTTTAATGGTGTGGTTAAACCTTGCTGTTTAATGGTGCAGCCCACAACATATTTGTCACTGTTTAATTGGCATGAATTTATTCTTTTTCTAAAAGGAAAATAGCATTTATTTATACAAACGTTCACAAACTCAATATCCTAACACATTTAGTCGCCAATTAAGTACTTTTTGGCCTGATTAGGCATATAGTGTATTACAAAGAAATGTAATAAGTTTGTTAATAGCAGACTGTTGGCATAGACACTGAAAACAGTTCTTTTTGTGCCTAGAGATATATTTTACCCTCTTGGAAGCATGTAGATAGATCCACGTTTCATGTAACTGAACACTCCAGCAATGCCACACTGAAGTTTCAGGGTGGATTTCATGCCCAAGTTGCTGGTCTGGAAATTCAGCCTGCAACTTCTGAAACAAAAAGACCACCACTAATAGGATGTAACCTGGTATTTGTTGATCCTTGATATAGTTTTTTTTAAAAAAGACTGGTAACCTCTGAAGAGCTTTTCTTCACATAACATCCATTACACAGTCTTTCTGTTCTGGTAATTCTATGCCACTGCATGGAATAAATAAAAATAACTAAAATTGTGGGTCCCAAAATAATGATGTAATTTTGATCAAGAGAAAATCTGCAAATGCTGGAAATTCGAGTAACACGCACAAAGTGCTAAAGGAGCACAGCAGGCCAGGCAAAATCCAGGAAGAGTACAGTTGACGTTTCAAGCTGAAACCGTACAGCAGGTAGGGGATTTAGTCACTGCTGAAGGGTTTTGGCCCAAAAGGTCAACCATACATTTTTCCTAGATGCTGCCTGACCTGTTGAGCTCTCCAGCATTTTGTGTGTGTTGTATGTAATTCTGATTCTCTCTTTTCTTGTTTTAAAGACTATCCTGTAAATTGACTCTGTATGGTTCTTTTGTCTTTTCTTTCCATGTACTGTTGCTCTCTACACCCAACCCACCCCATTTTTTGTTGTCTTCTAAAGTTTCTAAGTATTACTTTCTAAAGCTTGAGTTAAAATTAGTTTGAGTTTCTAAAGAGCATAATGAATTTTGATAACTTTCTGTTACATCCTTCATTAGCAGAGGATACCATTATTCTGCAAAAAAAAACCTGATCTGTTGTTTTTACAGGGTCCTCTTCCCAATACTTGTGGCCATTTCTGGGAAATGGTTTGGGAACAGAAGTCTAGGGGAGTGGTCATGCTCAACAGATTAATAGAGAAAGGATCAGTAAGTAGTTAAATATATCTGCATTGATTTTATAAAGCATTTTGTGGAACAGCCGAAATTGTGAATTCTTCGAAAGTAAGATGTGGAGTTTTCCATTTATCATGGAAGAAGCTGTTATGCAGTAAAACATTGTTTCTGGTTAATTTAAACATCAGTTTTAAAATAATTGAAACATAATGTACTATCTTGGTTAATAATTATTCAATCGTGACTTAATAAGCTACTTTAGACCATGATATAGGAAGTTAAAAGAACTACTTTTCCAAGCCATGTGATTATTAATAGGCCTTGATTCATGAATATGACTACATTTCAGTTCAGCTGCCTGAAAAAATAACTTCCTTCAGAAATTATTTTCTAGTTTAAAAATCTGTATTTTAAAATGATATTGCAGAAGTACTTGTGCTAAATTTTCCATTTCCAAGATCTCTGGGTATACTTGACTTGGAAGTATACTGTCATTCCTTCCTTATGGCTAATGTCTAAATCCTAAAGCTCCCTACCAAACAGTACTGTGGAAATTCCATTTCCAGAAAATAAATTGGTACTGTTGATCCAGCAATATGATCTAGAATTTTATGGCAGCTGGGAAATTAAAATTCAAGCAATGTAGTAAACATGGAATTAAACAACAAATCTATTATTAATAACGGAAATTAAAGAATTGCAAATTTCAAATGAAATGATAGTTGGTACCAATCAGAGTCAGGGAACCTTAATGGGAAGAGAAATGGAGCTAACATACAGGTCAAAAATCCTTTGTCAGAAGTTGTGCTGGGAACTGGGAGTAGTATAGTATAATTGCCCACCATTGAGAACATCTACCATAAACGCTGCCTGGGCAGGGCGAAAAGCATTATCAGGGATGCAAATCACCCTAACCATGGACTGCTTACTCTCCTCCCATCCGGTAGGCACTACAGGAGCCTCCGCTCCCGCACCAGCAGGCACAGGAAGAACTTCTTCCCTGAGGCTGTGACACTGCTGAACCTCTCAGCACAGCGCTAAGCAGTATTGCATCCGTATTGTACTGTCTCAGTACTTCTATATTTGTGTGCTGTAGCACTTTTTTATTCGCAGTTATTTTGTAAATAACACTATTCTTTGCATTTCTGGTCAGATGCTAAATGCATTTCATTGGCTTTGTATCTGTACTCGGCACAATGACAATAAAGTTGAATCTAACCTAATCTATAGACAGATACCTGATGGTTAACACTGGATGCTTTTCTAAGCATTTTGGTCATCTGTTTAAACTACATAAACAATTTTGGCATTGAACCTTTAGTAGAACGTGGGGCTTGTATTACTTTAAAATTAATGTAATGAATTACATACTTTTCTGTTGAATTGTTTGTTTAGGGTGCTCGTGCATAGTGCTATGTAACAAACGAGAAAATCTGCAGATGTTGGAAATCCAAGCAACACACAAAATGCTAGAGGAACTCAGCAGGCCAAGCAGTATCTATAGAAAAGAGTATAGTTGACGTTTCGGGCTAAAACGTCAACTCTACTCTTTTCTATAGATGCTGCTTGGCCTGCTGAGTTCCTCCAGCATGTTGTGTGTGTTGCATAGCGCTATACAAGTTTGTTGGTCTGTCAGTACATTGTCATAAGGCAGTCTACTTAAATGACTTTTTTATCATGCACTCAATGTTTCTTTTACAATGAACATTAAATTTTATTGCTTGTTTTTCATCTCCACATTTACTGTCTTTAGTCTATTTCATAAATGAGTATCGCTCTTATGTAGATACTGGTCCGCTTAATTCCTTTTTCCCCTTTTCATTGTTAGATTGGTAGTCAATTATCTAAAGAAACCTGGCCAATATTTGGTTACAAATTTTGTTTCGGCTTCATTAAAGACTCCAGAGGTATGAAATCAGGCCCCAGTGTCTTTTCCATTTGAGTAGCAAGATTTTTATCCAGGCTCTAGTTAGTGGCATTCATCTTCTCATCAATCCTGACCAGATTTCCAGTCCCTACTGCTGAAAAGTATCCCTACAGCAGGATGCTACCTCCACTGTACTTTACAGTAGGGGTGATGACACCTGGCTGATGTGCAGTATTGGATTTATGCCACACATACTGCTTAGTGTTAGGCCAGAAAGTTCCACCTTAGTGTCATCTGACCACAAGATCATCTTCCACTCCTTTACTGTATTTTTAAGTGACGCTTTGTAAAGTCTTTATGGGCAAGTATAGCTTTTTTGTAAGGCCAGGGCTTCTTCCTTATCACTTATCTATAAATATCTTTTTTGTGCAAGCCTTGGAGACAAGGGAGCCTTGAGCTTCATCTCCAATTGCAGCCGTTGACTTCTGCAGCTCACTCAGTGACTGTTGGTGTCACAGTAGCCTCTCTTAAAAGTGCCATTCTTCTCTGGTGACTAAGTTTAGAGGGGCAGCCTGACCTAAGCAGTGTGGCTGTGGTATATTTTTACCACTTGTTGATGATCGACTACACTGAGCTCCAGTGTATACTCACTGCCTTTGAGATGGCTTGTACGCTTCCCCAGTTTTGTGTTTCTCTATTATTATTTCCATGACTGAGCTTTAATGCTTTTTTTGTCTTCATTTTGGTTTTGTTGTTTGAAAATTTACCGTACTGTTTGACCTTACAGAGAGGGGTGATTCAGGTGATCCTCCAATTTTGGAGGAGTTGGCAAGGTAATGTGCAGTATTGATCCTGAGGGAAGTTAGTGTAATAATTTCAAAGAGGGTGAATACTTTCTCAGCCTCACAATTTTAGTTTTAACTTTTTAGTAAATTGTTGACAGGTCTTGGAATTCTTTTGATTTGACTCAAAAATCCTATGAGACAGTAAAATATGAATATAGTTGTAGGAGCTGAATACTTTTTCACAGCACTTATTTCCAGCCTGAAATAAAAATATTGAATGTCAGAGCTAGTGTCGGCAGTACAACTTTGCTTTGTTGAAATATAATATTGTTATATTGGTTCACTTTTTTTTTTGAGTAGAAAGTTTGAATGTTAGCACTAGGTCATTATAATTTATCCAAATGTCTCCTAATTCTAGGTAAAATGTGCACAGTACTGGCCAAGTAAGGAAGAAGCAGACATGATATTTCCAGACACACAGTTCAAGTTAACGTTGATTTCTGAAGACGTAAAATCATACTACACAGTACGACAGTTGGAGGTTGAAAACCTTGCAGTAAGTGCATCTGCAAAGTTTGAATCATTGTTTTGATAACTTTATCATTTGAATTTCTTTGCAGTAAATAGTATTAACTGAATTTTCACTACAAAATTTTAATGAATGGGAAAGATGAAGAAGATTGAACATTTGTAATGTCTTCATAAATGTATTGTTTAAAGATGTCCAAAAGTACATTTAATAAAATTTACTCAAAACTAAGCTTTAAAGGGGTTCTGTGCTTACTAATACAAATGCATTTTTCAAAGATAGCACAGGAGAAAAGTAAGGCAAATGAGAGGCAGTGGATGTCATTTACTTGGATTTTCAGAAGGCACTTGATTAGGTGCCACACATGAAGCTGCTTAACAAGATAAAATCCTGTGGTGTTACAGGAAAGATACTGACAAGGATAGAGGAATGGCTGACAAGCAGGAGGCAGCGAGTGGGAATAAAAGGGGCCTTTTCTGATTGGCTGCCAGTGACTAGTGGTGTTCCTCAGAGGTCAGTATTGGGACCGCTACTTTTCACATTGTTTGTCAATGATTTAGATAATGGAATTGATGGCTTTGTGGCAAAGTTTGCAGATGATATGAAGGTAGGTGGAGGGGTAGGTAGTGCTGAGGAAGCAATGCCATTGCAGCAGGTCTTAGACAAATTAGAGGAATGGGCAAAAAGTGCCAGATGGTATAGTGTTGGGAAATGTACGAGAATACATTTTGGTAAAAGTGCAAACTATTATCTAGATGTGGAGAAGGTTCAAGCATCAAGAATGCAGAGGGACTTGGGAATCCTCGTGCAAGACTTCCAGAAGGTTAACTTACAGGTTGAGTCGGTAGTAAAGAGGGCCAGTGCAATGTTGGCATTTATTTCAAGGAGAATAGAATGTAAAAGCAAGGAGATAATGCTGAGCCTTTATAAGACACTAGTCAGCCACACTTAGAGTATTGTCAACAGTTTTGGGCCCCATATCTCAGAAAGGATGTGTTGTTATTGGAGAGAGTCCAGAGGAGGTTAACAAGGATGGTTCTGGGAATGAAGGGGTTAACATATGAGGAGCGTTTAGCAACCTTGGGCCTGTACTCACTGGAATTTAGAAGAATATAGAGGGGATCTCATCGAAACCTACTATGTTGAAAGAACTAGATAGGGTGCATGTGGAGAGGCGGAAGTTGATTGTTTCCTGATCAGTCAGGGTATCAAAGGACATGGCGGGAAGGCGAGTGTATGGGGTTGAGTGGGATCCGGGATCAACCATGATGGAATGGTGGAGTAGACTTGATAGGCTGATTGGCCTGATTCTGCTCCTACGTCTTATGGTCTAATGTTTTTGTAAGTTATTTAACCAAGGAATTAAATGCATGGATTTTCATAAATATTTACAATATTAATCAGCCATCCAATTCTTTTTGCCTGTAATGTGTGAGGAGCTGACAAAACATCTCACACGACATTTGGCTATGCTTTATGTTCTGAATCTCTGCACATGTTTAAACATGCCCACCTTTATCTACAAACGGTAGATAAAACTTTATTACAATTGAAAAGTGAACTTTAAAAAGAACTTTTCACTGTAGAACTTATCCTATACTGTAATAGGACAATTAAATGATACTCATTCTAATTTAAAAATCATTTATTATTTTAACTGTAGTTGTATTCACAAAGCTGTGTGGTATTTCTGTTAATTTTTCATCTCCCCAAAATACAGTGGGAGGGAGATGGGAAGAAGATTCAGAATCTGAAGTAACGGCGAATTTTTGAACTTTTTTTTTATACAAGTTTTCAATGCCAAGTATCTTAACTGTTCCTTGAAAGTTAAAGCAAAACAAATTTATCTGCAGATGTTTCTGGTGCATTGAGCCAATTGTTGCTTTCAGATTTTCAGACCAAACCAAGTCAAAAAGTATTTCTTTAAATTATTTTTTTAATTCATCATGGCTGGCAAGATGTAGACTAAACTTTCATGGGTATTCTATTTTCAAAAACATACAAATAAATTTAAAGGAACAGAATTGGGCCTTGGCTGACACAAGAGTAATGTACTTCAAGTTTATCATTTTTCAGATTTCAAAGTAAATTTATTGAAGTATATACATGTCACCATATACAACCCTGCAATTCATTTTTTGGCGGGGATTCATAGTAAATACAAGAAACGCAATAGAATCAATGAAAGACCACATTCTACAGTACAGAAACAACCAATGTGCAAAAGACAAACTGCAAATCAAAAAATGGAAACAATTAAATTAGCATGCAATAATATTTGAGGTCATGAGATGGAGTCCTTTAAAGTCCGTAAGTTGTGGGAACCGTTCATTGATGGGGCATGCTATGTGAAGTGAAGTTACCTCCTCTGGTTAAAGAATCTGATTGTTCTTTGAATAGTCTTATCCTTTACATTTCTCAGAACAATTTCTTTCCATTTTAATTTAGCATCTCATACAAATTTGATATTGACTATGCAATATTCCATCACAAAGAGGTGGGAAGAGAATTTGTTTTGCATGTTGTTTGAAAGAGGAATTGTTCTTAATTCCGATTTTTCAGATCTGTGTAAGCAGAATATTTTGTATGAATATCATAGCTTTCAAGCCAAACCTCCTTAGTCCCTCTGCACTTCAGAGTTTTTTTGCAATACTGGCATTCATCAACCATGGGATAGAGTTCAAGAGCCGTGAGGTAATGTTGCAATTATATAAGACCCTGGTCAGACCCCACTTGGAGTACTGTGCTCAGTTCTTGTCACCTCACTACAGGAAGGATATGGATACTATAGAAAGTGTGCAGAGGGGATTTACAAGAATGTTGCCTAGACTGGAGAGCATACCTTAGAATAGGTTGCATGAACTTGTCCTTTTCTCCCTTGAGTGACAGAGGATGAGAGGTGACTTGATAAAGATGTATATGATGAGAGGCAATGATTGTGTGGATTGCCAGAGGCTTTTGCCCCAGGGCTGAAATGGTTAACACAAGGGGGCATAGTTTTAAGGTGCTTGGAAGTGGGTACAGCGGAGATGTCAGGGATAAGTTTTTCTGTTTTACACACAATGGTGGGTGTGTGGTATGCACTGCCAGTGACAGTGGTAGGGGCAAATACAATAGAATCTTTTAAGAAACTCTTGGATAAGTACATGGAGCTTAGAAAAATTGAGGGCTGCGCAGTAGGGAAATTCTAGGCAGCTTCTAGAGTAGGTTACACGGTTGGCACAACATTGTGGGCCGAAGGGTTTTTACTGCTTTTGATAAAATTGTCCCTTTTAATGTAGCAATATGAACTGGCACAACAAATAGAACAAATGCTAATTTGGCTTTAAAGACTTGTTTTTAGGAAAGGATGTTTGTCACATTTTTATTTTAATAAAAAGTCATATGAAACCTTTTGCTCCTCTTCCCCTAGTCTCAATCCCCAATCACTGATTGCAGGTTTTATTTTTGTAACTTTGTATATGAAGCTGGCATTCATTGAACTATTTTTCTACAGTTTAAAAACTTTCTGGAATTGGTGTGATGTGTAGAGATTGGTGCTTGCATCTTCCTGTGGTGTTTACTGGTTTGCATACACAGTTGTGTGAAGCTTTCTCAATTTAGATTAGATTATGAGGAGACACAGTCCTCTTTTATTGTCATTTAGTAATGCATGCATTAAGAAATGGTACAATGTTCCTCCAGAATCTTGTAACAGAAACACAAGACAAACCAAGACTAAAAAAACTGACCAAAACCACATAGTTACAACAGTGCAAAGCAATACCATAATTTGATAAAGAACAGACCATGGGCACGGTAAAAAAAAAGTCTCAAAGTCTCTTGAAAGTCCCATCATCTCACACAGATGGTAGAAGGAAGAGAAACTCTCTTCCTGCCATAAGCTTCCAGCGCTGCAAACTTGCCGATGCAGCACCCTGGAAGCACCCGACCGCAGCCGTCTCGAGTCCGTCCGAAAACTTCGAGCCTCTGACACCGAGCACCATCTCTGCCGAGCGCTTCGACCCTGGCCCTGGCAACAGGCAGTAGGCAAAGCCGAGGATTTGGGGCCTTCCCCTCCGGAGATTCTCGATCGCACAGTAGCAACGGCAGCAAAGCAGGCATTTCAGAAGTTTCTCCAGATGTTCCTCCATGCTTCTCAAGTCTGTCTCCATCAAATCAGGATTGTGCACGGTACCTATTCAACAAATACGATGTCATTTCGGAGCAGCCACGCGCGCTGCGTCGCACCGCCATCTTCTCCTCCCCTCCCCTTTATAATGTATGTATTTGAAATGTTTTGTGTAATGTGCAATACAAATAAAATTTCACACAGTATTAAAAGTTGAAACACAGTTTAAACTTATTCACAGTATGAATATCTCTGGTATGTTACTCTACAGATGTGGAGTATAGAGTACACATAGGGTTTTTTTTTTACTTACAAGACCACTGTCCCTGAATTGGGGGTAGGAGGATCTGAATTTTCTCTCTAGGTATTATATATTAATTAATAAAAATTAAAGAGCATTAGTTTTCACAAGATAGGTAAACAAAATTATATATAATTGTTAGTTCACTTGACATGATAAAGCATATTTAAAACCAGTAAGGATATGTGCATGTACTTTAATGTAAGGTTCTTTCTGAGCCATTTCTATGCATTGATATATTTATTCCTCTATTATCTCTCTTCTAATTTAGACCAAAGAAACCAGGGAAATTTTGCACTTTCATTATACCACATGGCCTGATTTTGGAGTTCCAGAATCTCCTGCTTCATTCCTTAACTTCCTTTTCAAAGTGAGGGAATCAGGCTCGCTGAATCCAGATCATGGACCTATTGTGGTCCATTGCAGTGCAGGGATAGGAAGATCTGGCACTTTCTCACTGGTCGATACATGTCTTCTGCTGGTATGTAATATGCATAATGTTACTTTGCTTTTCTTTCAGAGTTTATCAAAATGAGCTTAAAATACAGCAATATTATAAATGGTTGAAGGTGAGTTTGTGTGTACAATGTTGTTATTGTCTGAATGTCAGTGGTACATTATTGCACATGGTGAAGTAAGTTTACTAGTCCAGGGGTCCCCAACCTATTTTGCACCACAGACTGGTTTAATACTGACAATATTCTTGTGGACCGGCCGACCCAGGGGTGGGGGGCGGGGGGGCGTAGGGTTGCCAACGGACAAGAGCAGCAGTCAAATACTTTGTGTTTACCAGAGAAAGACTACAATGACCATGAAGCCTCGCGCGGGCACCTGTGTGCGCATGCGTGTACGTGCAGATTTTTTTCTACAAATCGTTTTTGGCGATTCCGTCTGGGGGGAGGGGTGTTGATCACAACCGGAATATAGGTGATAAGTGGCTAATACACTCAATTTCATTTCTAAAAGGGTTAATCTAACAAATTTAATATTAAACACACCGCATATTTTCCTTGCATTAATATAGTGATAAGTCAATTATCAGGGGAGGATAGGGGAGCTTGAAGTAAGTGTTGAGCAAACTTCCAGTAGAAGTGGTAGAGACAGGTTCAATATTATCATTTAAAGTTAAACTGGACAGCTATATGGACAGAAAAGGAATGGAGGGTTATGGGCTGAGTGCAGGTCGGTGGGACTAGGTGAGAGTAGTGTTCGGCTCGGACTAGAAGGGCCGAGATGGCCTGTTTCTGTGCTGTAATTGTTATATAGTTATATAAGTCACTTATAAGTCAATAGCATCATAACATTTTAAGTAAAGTTTGGATATTAAATACACAGTGCATATTTTCGCCGTATGAACACATAAAAATCATTGCAACAGACCAATATCGCTGAATCAGTGGGAGCCTTGGGCTTGTTTTTCTACAACAACACAATCCTATTGAGGGGTGATGGGAGACAACGATACTCGAAAGGGGTTCCTTATGTCCAGTCTATTCTGCAAGTTAGTTTTCGTTTCATTCATTGCAGAGATATTTTGGAAATGGAAGCAACGTTTTCAGTGCTTTTGTGGCTATCTCAGGATATTTAGCCTTGACTTTGATCCAGAATGCCGGCAGAGATGTTATGTCAAACATACTTTTCAACTTGCTGTCATATGCAAGCTCGAGGAGTTGATCTCCTTCCCGCGCTGACATGGATGACGTGCGGGTAATGACCTCGCATGCGTTCAAGCTCAATAGTGGGCGTGACAGGGAATGAGAAAAGGTGCCGCTGACTCATATCGCCAAATCATATCATTTCCTCGCGGCCCAGTAGCACATGCTTTGCGGCCTGGTAGCGGTCCGTGGCCCGGTGGTTGGGGACCGCTGTACTAGTCAAATGATAAACTTTTCTTCCTGGCCAAACAGTTGATATGAACAAAACCAGCTGATTTCCCAGTAGTACGTTATATATGCATAAACTCAGAAAAAATTTAATATTATCAACCATTAAAAGCTCTTAAACCTTAAGAGGATCAGGAGGAAAATGCCAGTAGCAGTTATTTTGTTTGAAAATCTATTACCACTAAAGGTAATTCATCTAATTTGTTCATGAACCTGATACTGGAAAAGATAATGGTTGTCTTTTGTACAAGAATGATTCTGGAAATGAAAGGGCTAACGTGAGGAACAGTTGATGGCTCTGGTCTTGTACCTGCAACAGTTTAGAGGAGTGAGGGAGGATCTCATTATGAAACCTAACAAATATTGAGATGACTAGATAGAGTCGACATGGAGAGGATGTTTCTAGGAGTGAGTGCATCTCGGGTCAGAGAGTTCTGCCTTTAGAATAGATGAGGAATTTCTTTAGCCAGAGGATGATGAATTTATGGAATTAATTGACACAGACAGATGTGGGGGGCCAAGTTATTAGGTATATTTCAAGTGGAGGTTGATAAGTTTTTGATTAGTAATGGTTTCCAAGGTTACAGGGAGAAGGCAAAAGAGTGGGATTGTGAGGGAAACTAAATTAGTCGTGATTGAATGGTGAAGCCCAGTCAATGTGCTGAATAGCATAATTCTGCTTCTAGGCTTTATGGTCTTGTACCTCTGATGTTTGGACTAACAGCAGGTACGCCAGGGCTCTGTAAGACTACCACTGATTCTGTCTCCATAAAATCCTCTAAGTTTACTGGAATAATAATAAAAGCTTCAACTGTGTTCTTCTGAACCAAATCCCTAGCATCAAGACCTTAATTATGCTAATGCATTCTGTTGGGAAGATTCTCAGAATAGAAATCCTATTGCATGTTCTGTTACGGGATTCAGTAATGTGCTTTCTTCAACGAAATGCAACATCCCTGCTGATTCCTGGCAATCTCTGGCCCGTAACTGCTTGGAACAGGGGACAAGTGTTTGGAATTTGTTGAACCTCAGGGCATGCATTGGGAGCGAATAGAAGATCTGCACGAATAGCAGAAGTACACTATCAAATAATCCCATCTTTTTTTCCTATGGCACTGCTCATCCATCTGAGGAAGAACATCTGGTTCCCACTTTGACTTTGCATTTGTAATGTTGAGTGAAGCAAATTGTCCTCAATTTCAGGACTGCAAAGAAGATGATGTTTCCAGCTTAATGACTATTTCTAGAGTATTCGCATTTTGTCACATTTTGTGACTAGGTAATGCTTTGTAAGTCTTTAAAGCACAGCTTGAAAGTTACAAACATTTTAATGAACTTGCAGTAGGAATTTGAATGATTCTTATTGAACAAATGAGCAACTTCCTAATACCATAGGACATGTATATGGGACCTTGCATCATTAATAAAATTTTGTATCATAAGCATGGACCAGTCACCAGTAAACTGGGTTATTCTCCTGATTTCAGTTACTACATGGAGTGCTTAATGTGTGCTCAGTATAGTTAAAGAGAACTAGTTTTAAAATTAAGATTTATTTAAAGATTGTGAAAATTATACAGATGTAATTATGAGGGTATTGATAGATACAGCTGTTATTGATTGTCCAGATGTTCATTATTGGGTGTTTGATCCTGTTGTTATCTTAGTCTCCATCCCTTGCATTTTATTCTCAGTCTCCTTTGTATTCTTATCCCCTGCTCCTCTTAACACTCTCTTTCCTGTTCTATTCCATCTCCCACCAAACTTGAATGCTATAGAAACAAACTGATTACTCTAATTCTCTAATTTTTTTGTCTTTAATATCAATTTTTCTTTTTTGACAGATGGATAAACGGAAAGAACCTTTATCTGTGGATGTTAAACAAGTTTTATTAGAGATGAGAAAATATCGTATGGGTCTTATTCAAACAGCCGATCAAATGCGTTTCTCCTACATGGCTATTATTGAAGGGGCAAAATTCATCATGGGAGACCCTTCTGTACAAGTGAGCACTCCAGTTTTGTTTATTAACTTGACTTGTTATCAAAGAGCTTGCATTAATTTAGAAACTTGGAGATCCTCAACAATTTTAAATAACACTTCATAAATTACCGCAGCCAATGTACAGGAATTTCCTACAAATGACATGAAACAATTTACAATTTTTATTCATCTAACAACAATTTTGGCTGTTCTTGAATATTCCCATGGAATATTGCAGCTGAATAAACTGATGAAAATTTTACGTTAATAAGCTACTTGAAAGTCAACATCTTTGATAATGTACACTCTGTTCAGTGCATTGAGATATGCTTGGGTCTCGAGTGGATATTGCAAAAGTAGTTTGATAAGCCTGCAAAAGTACTCAAACTCTTAGTATTGGTGAGAACTTTGACCAGTTTTATGTTTTCCAGCAATACATGCATGTAAATTTTTGGTTTGGTTAACTTACCTGAGTGAGAAGCTTGTGAGTTCACATTTTAGTTTGGAGTTCTAAGCACAATAATCCAAGTTGACATCCATGTCAGTACTGGCTAGGTGTTGCAACACTACAGTAAATGTTTCCTTACAGGTAAAGCATCTTATGGAGAACCTTTCTACCCCTTGGACGACATGTTATTAAATAAAGCGTTATTTCCTTTTACTTGTGCGTTATTTGTCCCTGGCTACATGGTTATTTGAGGGTCATTGGTGTATTCTGTTTAACTGCTGGGGCCTCTCCATTTGTCAAGTGCATTTTAAAAGCACTTTTGACTATAAATTTAAGATTGTACAAAGTATCCTGGAAGCACTGTCTGAAGCTGAGTAAATGAAGTGTCTACTTTCACTCAGCATTAGCTTCTGGTGCAGTAGAAGTGAAACCTCACCAAATGGCTTTCAGTTAAACTTATTACAAATTTAACAAGGAATATTGAATGTATGTTTCCTTTTTCATGCAGTTGTAGTGGTTTTAAAATAATTTTGAAGTCCATGCTGCTTTTCTGAATTGCTTGGATACGACAAAGCTATTTCATGATTTCACTTAAGTGCTGTACTCTAAATCTCATTCAGGCATGATTGATTGACATAAGAATTCTTATTTTGTAAGCATAGTTAATTTGTAATTGGAGTTTGTAAGGGTTACAAGTTAAACTTTGTCAAGGAAAGACTAATCACAGTTCAAACTGATGCTTCATTTTCATCACTGTCATCTTTATCTCATTCATATGGTCCACCAATGTTACAGTGAGAAAAATAGAGGGAAGAAAATTATTTGAGTAGTTAGCTGACTTAAATATCTTGTAAAACTTTCCTCTGTTTTTAAGGAACAATGGAAGGAGCTTTCCAATGAAGACCTTGCGCCACCAGAGCATAGTCCTCCACCTCCAAGGCCTCCAAAACGTGCAACAGAAACGGCCAATGGAAAAACACCAGATCAGAGGATATGTTTTCTAGTCCCAGATGAAAGAACATGTGAACAAAAGATGGAAGAGATCCCCGATGGCAAAATAAACCAACTTATAAAGTCGCAAGCAGAAAGGTATTTGTAATGATGTTTTGTCTCTCCTGAATTGTAAAGCAGTTTAAAATTGTTCCAGTGGTTAACAGTTTCCCTTCCAGGAATGATAGCATGCTCTTAAATACTGTTTCACATTTTACTCAAATTTGTTAATATCCAAGGATGCATCTTAAATTGAAAGGGCAGTCAGATAGGCAGAGGAGATGGGGTGGTTCTGTTGGTGAAAAAAAATGAAATTAAATCCTTAGAAAGAGGTTACGTAAGATAGGAAGATGCAGAATCCTTGTGTGTAGAGTTGAGGAACTGCAAGGGTGAAAGGATACTGATGGGAGTTATATATAGGCCTCCAAAAAGTAGGATGTGGAGTATAAATTGCATTGGGAAATGGAAGAGGCATGTAAAAAGGGCAGTGCTACGATAGTCATGGGGGATTTCAAAATGCAGAATCCCGAGAGAAGGAATTTGTAGAATGCCTACGAGACGTTTGTTTGTTTTTTTTTCTTTTACAGCATCTTGTGTTTGAGCCCACTAGGGAAAAGGGAAAATCTGAGTTGGGTGTTATGTAATGAACTGGATTTGATTAGGGAACTTAATGTGAGGTTATCCATTTGGGTGGTAAGAACGGGAAGGCAGATTATTATCTAAATGGAGTCAAGTTAGGAAAAGGGGAAGCACAACGAGATCTAGGTGTTCTTGTACATCAGTCACTGAAAGCAAGCATGCAAGTACAGCAGGCAGTGAAGAAAGCTAATGGCATGCTGGCCTTCATAACAAGGGGAATTGAGTATAAGAGCAAAGGGGTCCTTCTGCAGCTGTACAGGGCCCTGGTGAGACCACACCTGGAGTACTATGTGCAGTTTTGGTCTCCAGATTTGAGGAAGGACATTCTTGCTATTGAGGGAGTGCAGCGTGGGTTCACAAGGTTAATTCCCGGGATGGCGGGACTGTCATATGTCGAAAGATTGGAGCGACTGGGCTTGTATACTCTGGAATTTAGAAGGCTGAGAGGGGATCTTATTGAAACATATAAGATTATTAAGGGATTGGACACGCTGGAGGCAGGAAGCATGTTCCCGCTGATGGGTGAGTCCAGAACCAGAGGCCACAGTTTAAGAATTAGGGGTAGGCCATTTAGAACGGAGTTGAGGAAAAACTTTTTCACCCAGAGAGTGGTGGATATATGGAATGCTCTGCCCTAGAAGGCTGTGGAGGCCAAGTCTCTGGATGCTTTCAAAAAAAGAGATGGATAGAGCTCTTAAAGATAGTGGAATCAAAGGTTATGGGGATAAGGCAGGAGCTGGATACTGATTGTGGATGATCAGCCATGATCACAGTGAATGGCGGTGCTGGCTCAAAGGGCCGAACAGTCTACTCCTGCACCTATTGTCTATTGTCTAAATGAACCCTTATGAGGCAATAATCATAATATGATAAAATTCACCATGCAGTTTGAGAGGGAGAAGCTAAAATCAGATGTATCAGTATTACAGTGGAATAAAGCAAACTACAGAGGCATGAGAGAGGAGCTGCCAGAGTTGATTGGAAAGGGACACTAGAAGGGATGATGACAGAACAGCAATGGCTGGAGTTTCTGGGAGCAATTCAGAACGCAAAGGATAGACACAAACCAAAGTAGTATTCTAAAAGGGAAGATGTGACTACTGTGGCAGACCAGGGAAGTCAGAGAAAGCATAAAAACAAAAGAGAGACCACATAATATAGCAAAAATAAGGTGGGCAGCTGGAGAATTGGAAAGCTTTCAATAAATCATTAGAAGACAATAAAAAAAACACTAAGGAGAGAAAAGATGAAAAGCTAGCCAATAATATAAGAGGATACGAACAGTTTTTTCAGATATATAAAAGGTAAAAGAAGGGAAAGAGGACATTAGGCTGCTAGAAAATGACACTTGAGATGTAGTAATGCCAGACAAACTAAATGAGTATTTTGAGTTGGTCTTCACTATGGAAGGCAGCAGCAAGGGTGTAGTTGCTATTACTAAGGAGAAGTTGCTTGGGAAGCTGAAAGATCTGAAAGTGGGCTACAAGGATGGACTGCACCCCAGGGTTCTGAAAGACAGATTAAGTGATCTTGGAGATATTAGTAGTGATCTTTTAAGAATCACTAGTTTGGAATAGTCAAAAAGGATTGAAAAGTTGCAAGTGACACTCCACTCTTTAAGAAGGGAGGAAAGCAAAAGATAGGAAATTATAGGCTAGTTAACCTGACTTCAGTGGCTGCTAAGATGTTGGAGTCTATTATTAAGAATAGAGTTTCGAGCCACTGGAGGCACATGATAAAATAAGCCAAAGTTAGCATGGTTTCTTTGAGGGGAAATCTTGCCTGTTAAATCTGTTAGAATTATTTGAGGAAATAACAAGCAGGATAGACAAATGAGACTCGGTGGGTGTTGTTTATTTAGATTTTCAGAAAGCCTTTGACAAGTGCCACACTTGAAGTTGCTAAACAAGATAAGTGCCCATGGTTTTACAGGAAAGATACTAACATGGACAAAAGATTGACTGGCAGGATGCAAATAGTGGGGACCTTTTCTGCTTGACTCCAGACTTCTAAAGTACAAGCTGGCACCTTGAAATAATTGTATTAGGGATTTCAATTGTAACAACAAAAATCATTTTATATTTTTGGAAGCATCTACTCCCAGTCAAAATGCAGGCTGTTAAATTGGGAGATTTGTTGAAAATATTTACTAGGTATCCTAATTGAAAAGATTTTGCATTCTTTGAACAAACTAATTTAGAGTAAAAATAGAAAAAAAACAATGCTGGAAGAACTTAGTGGGTCAAGCAGCATCTGTGGAAGCAAAAGGTGTAAATCAATATACAACAGGACTGAGGGAACAAGGAAGATTGTTGGTATGATGCAGGGCATAAAGAGTGGGATAGAGGCTTCTAAGTGATGCATCTCAGCTTCTCAAGTTGAAGCTCCCTGTTCTAGAGCTTTTGAAATGTCCTATTTCCAAAAGTTGGAATCCCAGGCAGAACACCAACAGCTTTCCTTCGTACTCACCATTCACCCTTCCATCCTTGCCATCCAATGCATCCTCTGCCATTTCAACTAGCTGAATTGAAATCACACAACCAGTCCCATTTTTCTTTCCCTGGCATTACTGCTTTCTGAATGGGACTCCTGGTCTGGTCTGGTCTGCTCTTCCCTCCCTAACCCCTGTCACTTTCCCCTATACCTGAAGGCATTATAATGCCTGTCACTTCACCCCCAGCCCTTCCAGATAAGTCGTGAGATTCGCTCGTCTTCCAAGTTGGTCTGCTACATTTAGTGCTTGTGTTGTAGCATCCTCTGCACTGGTGAAGCCAAGCATGGATTAGGTACCTACACTGAACAACATCTCATATTCCACTGGGATAGCTTAGAACCCCTTGACAGAAATATAGAATTTTTCCATTTTTGAGTAACCCATGTGTGATTCCTTCCTCCCACATGTGTGCTCATCTTTTTTTTCCTTTTGTTTATCCTTCCAAGCCCCTTTCCATATGGTTTCACCTATCACCTACCAGCTACCCATATGCCCAGTCATTCCTCTTCCCCGCAATCTGAGAAAGTGATAGGTGTTTGGCCTTTCATCAGGACCGAACAAACCTAATAATCAAATGTGTTTTAAGTTCCAAAAGAAAGGGACAAGATGAACAGGGTGGGAATGCCTGTAGTTGTTCAGAGACCAAGAGGATCAATGATAAAGTGGTTGTGCTGGCCTGAGAGAAGGTAATGAAGGCTTGTTTATTAGAGATATGATTGGAGATTTAAATAGAAAGATTCAAATAAAAATGGAGAAAAGGGATGGAAAAGATAAAAACAGTACTGGATCCATAAGCAATGCTCTGAAGAAGCAAAATACTGAAGGGGTGGGGAGGAAGCAGATTGCTGAAAATACTTAGCAGTTCAGGCAGTATTTCTGAAATTGGGAGGGTTGAAGTTTCGGTCGATCACTTTTCTTAGCAACTGGCCAGTTCTGAATAGACTGGTCACCCTTTGTTGACCTCATCACTAAGTCATGTGAACAGTGGAAGATTGAATGCTGTTACATGGGTGTCTGTTGGACTTTGGAATAGAAGAGGTCAAGGAGAAGAGAGGTCTGAGTGGTGTGGAAAAATCAAGTGGAAAGGCAACTGGAAGTTAGGGGTTACCTTTGCAGACTGAACAGAATCCACAAACCTGCCTGTCCTGGCCGACCTATTGTCTCAGCTTGCTCCTGCCCCACCGAACTCGTTTCTGCATACCTCAACGCGGTTTTATCCCCCTTTGTTCAATCCCTTCCTACCTATGTTCGTGACACTTCTCACGCTCTTAAACTTTTCGATGATTTTAAGTTCCCTGGCCCCCACTGCTTTATTTTCACCATGGATGTCCAGTCCTTATATACTTCCATCCCCCATCAGGAAGGTCTCAAAGCTCTACGCTTCTTTTTGGATCCCAGACCTAATCAGTTCCCCTCTACCACCACTCTGCTCCGTCTAACAGAATTAGTCCTTACTCTTAATAATTTCTCCTTTGACTCCTCCCACTTCCTCCAAACTAAAGGTGTAGCTATGGGCACCTGTATGGGTCCTAGCTATGCCTGCCTTTTTGTTGGCTTCATGGAACAATCTATGTTCCATGCCTATCCTGGTATCTGTCCCTCACTTTTCCTTCGCTACATCGACGACTGCATTGGCGCTGCTTCCTGCACGCATGCAGAGCTCGTTGACTTTATTAACTTTGCCTCCAACTTTCACCCTGCCCTCAAGTTTACCTGGTGCATTTCCGACACCTCCCTCCCCTTTCTAGATCTTTCTGTCTCTGTCTCTGGAGACAGCTTATCCACTGATGTCTACTATAAGCCTACTGACTCTCACAGCTATCTGGACTATTCCTCTTCTCACCCTGTCTCTTGCAAAAATGCCATCCCCTTCTCACAATTCCTCCGTCTCTGCCGCATCTGCTCTCAGGATGAGGCTTTTCATTCTAGGACGAGGGAGATGTCTTCCTTTTTTAAAGAAAGGGGCTCCCCTTCCTCCACTATCAACTCTGCTCTTAAACGCATCTCCCCCATTTCACGTACATCTGCTCTCACTCCATCCTTCCGCCACCCCACTAGGAATACGGTTCCCCTGGTCCTCACCTACCATCCCACCAGCCTCCGGGTCCAACGTATTATTCTCCGTAAATTCCGCCACCTCCAACGGGATCCCACCACTAAGCACATCTTTCCCTCCCCCCCCCTTCTCTGCATTCTGCAGGGATCGCTCCCTACGCGACTCCCTTGTCCATTCGTCCCCCCCATCCCTCCCCACTAATCTTCTTCCTGGCACTTATCCGTGTAAGCGGAACAAGTGCTACACATGCCCTTACACTTCGTCCCTTACCACCATTCAGGGCCCCAAACAGTCCTTCCAGGTGAGGCAACACTTCACCTGTGAGTCGGCTGAGGTGATGTACTGCGTCCGGTGCTCCCGATGTGGCCTTTTATATATTGGCAAGACCCAACGCAGACTGGGAGACCGCTTTGCTGAACACCTACGCTCTGTCCGCCAGAGAAAGCAGGATCTCCCAGTGGCCACACATTTTAATTCCACATCCCATTCCCATTCTGACATGTCTATCCACGGCCTCCTCTACTGTAAAGATGAAGCCACACTCAGGTTAGAGGAACAACACCTTATATTCCGTCTGGGTAGCCTCCAACCTGATGGCATGAACATCGACTTCTCTAACTTCCGCTAATGCCCCACCTCCCCCTCGTACCCCATCTGTTACTTATTTTTATGCACACATTCTTTCTCTCACTCTCCTTTTTCTCCCTCTGTCCCTCTGAATCTACCCCTTGCTCATCCTCTGGGTCCCCCCCCCCCCTTGTCTTTCTTCCCGGACCTCCTGTCTCATGATCCTCTCGTATCCCTTTTGCCAATCACCTGTCCAGCTCTTGGCTCCATCCCTCCCCCTCCTGTCTTCTCCTATCATTTTGGATCTCCCCCTCCCCCTCCCACTTCCAAATCTCTTACTAGCTCTTCCTTCAGTTAGTCCTGACGAAGGGTCTCGGCCTGAAACGTCGACTGCACCTCTTCCTAGAGATGCTGCCTGGCCTGCTGCGTTCACCAGCAACTTTTATGTGTGTTGCTTGAACAGAAGTGTTATTTGAAATAGTCACCCACTTTTGACTATAGTGCAGAAGAAGCAACATCACATCCACTGTGTGTGATTGGAATTGATTTATTATTGTCATATGTACGGAGATAGTGAAAAGCTTGTCTTGCATGCAGTTCAGACAGATCAGATCATTACACAGTGCATTGAGGGAGAACAAGTAAAGCAGTAACAATGCAGAATAAAGTGTAACAGCTAAAGAGAAAGTGCAGTGCAGGTAACAAAGGTGCAAGATCACAAGGTGGATTGTGAGGTTTAAATTGAATTGACTGCATTTCTTACATACTTCACATACATGAGTAAAAATCTTTGTTACGTCTTTGTCTAAATGTGCAATGTGCAATCATAGTCATTTATAATAAGTAGAACAGTCATGTAATACAGAGTACACGCAAATCAGCGTGAGTTAATCAGTCTGATGGCATGGTGGAAGAAGCTGTCCTGGAGCCTGTTGGTCCTGGCTTTTATGCTGCAGTACCATTTCCCAGATGGTAGCAGCTGGAATAGATTGTGGTTGGGGTGACTCAGGACCCCAGTGATCCTATGGGCCCTTTTTACACATCTGTCCTTGTAATTCTCCTGAATCATGGGAAGTTCACAACTACAGATGTGCTGGGCTGTCTGCACCACACTCTGCAGAGTTCTGCAATTAAGAGAGGTACAGTTCCCATACCAGGCAGTGATGCAGCCAGTTAGGATGCTCTCAATTGTGCCCCTGTAGAAAGTTCTTAGGATTTGGGGACTCGTACCAAATTTCCTCAACTGTCTGAGGTGAAAGAGGTGCTGTTGTGCCTTTTTCACCACACAGCTGGTGTGTACAGACCACGTGAGGTCCTTGGTAATGTGGATGCCGAGGAACTAAAAGCTGTTTACTGTCTCAATTCCTCCTGTAATCCACAACTAGCTCCTTTGTTTTTGTGACATTGAGGAAGGGATTGTTTTCTTGACACCTCTGTGTTAGAGAGATGATTTCTTCCCTGTTGGCCACCTCATTATTTTGAGATAAGGCCAATCAATGTAGTGTTGTTGGCAAATTTAATTAGCAGATTACAGCTGTGGGTGGTGACACAGTCATGGGTATACAGGGAGTAAAGGAGGGGACTTAGTACATAGCCCTGAGGGGCTCCTTTATTGAGATTAAAAGGGGCAGAGGTGAGGGAGCCCACTCTTACCACCTGCTGGTGATCTGACAGGAAGTCCAGGATACAACTGCACAAGGCAGGGTCAAGGCCAAGGTCTCTGAGCTTCTTGTCGATGGAACTGTGGTGTTGTGGATGGAACTATGGTGTTGAATGCTGAACTGTAGTCCAAGAACAGCATTCTCACATAAGCATCCTTCTCCAGATGTTAATGATGGTATGTAGAGCAGTGGTCCAACTTGTCATACTAGGGAACTTTTTTAAAAGTCTAATAACAATGAATAGAAGCTGTCCTTGAGCCTGGTTGTATGTGCTTTCAGGCTTTTGTAGCTCCTGCCCAGTAGGAAAGGAGAGAAGAGAGAATGTCCACGGTGAGTGGGGTCCTTGATTACGCAGATAGTCCAGAGAGGGAAGCTGATGTACAAACTTTGAAAAGTTCCAAGTGAATCATTGCTTGACCTGAAAACACATTTGTGCCCCAGGATGGTGTGAATTGAAAAGATAGAAAGGTAGATGTTTTTCTTATATAAGTATATAAGTAATCATGACAAGGATGCAGGTGTTAATGGGTATTGAAGTGTGAGCTAGAAAGTGGATGGGCTGTTTCGTAATTCATAGTAATTTTATATCTTTGTATTTTACTGTTTCTGCAAAACAACAAATTTCCTGAGATACAGTGATAATAAATTGGATTCAAAATAGCAGCTGAACTTGATGGATAAAGGTTCAGCAGGACATCATGGGCCAGAGGGACTGTGTATGTTCTATAATCTGTGTGTTAGTTGCAGTAATGATGCCTTTTTTGCTTTACAGTTCAGAACCAGAACTTCGTAAGAGGCACATTGGAGAGAATGCATCTATGCCCATACAGACAAATGAACAGGATAATCTACAAAAAAGTGAAAAGGATGAGGAAGTGGTGAAGGAAGAGCATTCATCGTTACATTGGAAACCTTTTATGGTTAATGTATGTGTACTTGCTGCTCTGACAGCTGGGGCTTACTTCTGCTATAGGGCATGCTTCCATTGACAACTACTCTAGAGGATAATGTATTATACAGTAAATCTTGTTTCAAAAAGCAAAAGTGTCCATGTCTTAAGAAGCAAACAATTTATAAGACTGGAGCTTATAAGGATAAGATGATGATGCACTAGGGTTTGTTATAATCCCTTGGTCCCAGGAGAAAAACATTCAAATCTCAGGGCCTTGAATATTCAGGAGAAAGCAGTAGAAATGCCAAATAAAATGGGTTAGGGTGTTTGCGTGTGTGTTTTTATGTGTGTCTGTGTAGGACCAGCTGGGTGGTGGTGTACTTTGAGTTCTTTTGATGTTCACTTCAGAGGTGTATTCAGAAGGCATTCTTCAGCCCAGTATACTTATTTCATAATTGCAATGTTAATGGTAATTGTCATTGGTTCAATTGGGGGAAAAATGTCCAATATTATATTCTTGGAAAATAAAATGTAGCATTTGTGTTAAACTTCTGCATTCTTTACAGATACACTGCAATAGTTAAAAAGTATATTTTTTTATACCATGTTTGGATTTGCCTGCTACAAAATTGCATTTATCTCAGCAAAATTGTGACATTACTTGTTACTTCTGTCAGAACAGTTCTGCTAAGAGGCTTCCACCACTGCTCAGGGTATTCTAGCAAATGGTCCTTATCAACTGTGTCTATTAACCATTTTCTATTAAACTTGCAATATTGCTTGCTCAAAGCATTTGAAAGCAAATTAAATTAACCGGCTTCTAGTCTTATTCAGCTACCAGAAAGTAGGGAGGTGTAATACAACAAAATGCAAAACATTTCCACCAGCATTTTTTACAGCAGTGCCACACAAAACTTAGACCATCAAGTCTGCAACACAAGCGTTTTTTCACTCCATATTTATTTGTAACAGGTATAGCTGCATTTCACGTTTTTTTTTTAAACCAGTGTATTGAAAGATAGCATTTTTAATCGGAGCTTTGTATCAAGGGCTCATAGAAAAGTCAAATGATATACCTCATATCAGTACTGGAAGCTGAGCTCCACCTGCCCCGTGAAATACAGGGTCCCAGTACTTAATCTGAGGGAAAACTGTAAGTAGTCAATATATAGTTCTGTTGTCTTGAGAAAATATAAAAATTAACCATTTTTGGATCATGTATATCAAAATATGGGGAAACATAATATATTATAATAGAAAATTAAGAGTGTGTAAGCTATAGAATTGCTTTGTTGAATAATTGTCAATGGTCTGGATGTCCATTGTTTGTGGCAGTTGGACATTGAACACCATTCTGACTGAATGCATGTAGATTCCAGTACCATCATTAAAGTAAATATGAAATCGCTTGGAAGATGAAAGATGTGCATCTTAATTACTACTGTGAACATGAGCAGCATATGCTGAATATTAATTGCATGGTTATTCTGGTTGGTAATGATGCCAGTGGTTATGAGACAGACACTGAAAAGTTAATTTTGTGTTTGATTGCCATGGTGGATGTTTGTATAAAAGCTAGAGTATTTGAATCCACCATGACATGCGTATTAGTGTAATTGAGATGTTTGTCACATTTCAAATACATAATGTATAGTTCAGGCATTCCTAAATTGACCAGTGGGCATGTTCACATCTCACTTTTTGACTTGTGCAGACCATATTGCTACAAGCCTAGAGGGAACCTTGGAGGTAAATTTCTTAATGCAGTGATTTCAGAAATAAAACCCTTAAATCTGATTTCTTCTGTTGTTTACATTCCCAAGCTTTTGCCTGAGGCATTGTGGTAATATTTCAGTTGGCTTTATTTCAATCTGAATCCCTCAGTGCTGAAATATTACCACTCCAGTTCAATGTACAAGAAGTGAGCAGTGAATGAACCCTGTATTGCAGAATTTTAAACTTAAAATACCCATGTATAATGTTTTGTGTATGTACAGTAACATTCAAAAACATGATTTGGTATACCTTTGAAATGACACACTGCTAAATGGTCGCTTTAATGTAAACAAACTATTAAGCTGCTCTGCTATATGCCTTAATTAAAATTCTCCTTGGCTCTTGTTAAAGATGGTCATACCAATAAAATAATTGAACAGATAAGTAGATTGTGGTATTAAACACCTTGCACATTCTGGTATTATTAACAGATTGAGGACCATTAATAAAGTGCAAGTCTTCTACAGAACAAAACCTGGTGAACATCAGTTGTTCAGAAGTGTTTTAGCTATGTTGTATTTACATTTGGAATGGAAGTATAGTGCACAATATAGCTTTTAGACCCATTTGGTATCAGGATATAATATAGTATATAGAGTATCTTGTGTTAATGTAATATGTACAGTATATACTATATAGTATACAAGTTCCCAAATTTGTTGCTCCTTGTACTATGCTTCTAGTTCAAAAAGAGAGGATTCAGAGATGGGCTTTGTAGTCTGAGTAGTTCCTAGCCACTTTTCTATTGGTACTAAAATCTGAAATAATGGGAATTGATCAGAAAAATGAGTATGAAATGTATGTTGCCTTTAGTTTGGTGATCAGTGTTTTTTTTTAAATTCAGTGGGGCCACCACTTCTGTGAGGTGAATATTGTCGATGCTATATTATAAAATCATGCATCAGCATTCCTTTATTAGTGTGATAGGTACCTCAGTGTAATTAATGTGATAATCTAATCTAAATTCCATGAGATTTTCAGATGAATGGAAACAATTTCCTCACTTTTTATTGTATTCCACACATTTTATTTTATTCTTGCCAGTTTAGTTGGTCTTTAGAAGATTAATTTCAATTTGCCTTTCCTGTGAAGTGGCATCAATCTAATCAAGTAGTAGTTTTGCAACAAATATATTTTTAGTGTGGAATGTAATTTTTTGTTGCTTGCTCCACATCCACATAGTTTCCAGTGGAAAATTAGTGTGCTCAAAGTAGAGGTGACTTGTATGCCTTAAAGCTTGGAAAGCATATGTGGCTATATTTCTGATACGTCTGGTAAATGTAACTAGTTCAAGTTAACAGTAACAACAATATTGGATAGCTTTCATTTATGAGTGTTGCCTATGGTGTTTTTTATTCATAATATATAATTAGATTTTATTTTCTATTTTTTTAATGGCTTTGTTAAGGGAAAATCTGTTCAGTATTTTATTTGTATGGCCTTAAAGATAAAACAGTTCTCATGACCAATGGTATTAAGAACCCTTTTGGTAGGAGCAGATGGCTGCAAATACTTTTTTTTTTCTCTTGTTGTCTTCCCAGAAATGTGATATTTTTTTTAATGGTTAGCTACAAATTCTATAGGATCACGCTAGTTTCCATAAATTTCAGGGATGTGTCTGACTTGACTGGAATTATTTTGTTTTTATTGAATACTTTTGGACCAAATATGTACAAAATTTTATTTAGAATGCCAACTCATTTTTGATGTGTGAATCTGGAGCACACAGTTTGTTTTTATAAAATTTCCATTGAATTCTAGGTTTTAATTTAAAATTACAAATTAATTGCTTGCACTAAGTGTTTATCAACAGCATAACTTCAAACAATTCAGTAAAACAAAAGTTTGATCATTGAATGTTTCCTCCTAAGTGCACTGTCAAACGACATACAATCCAAAATGATTTACTCTGAGGATTATGAAATGCAAACTGTGCACCATTTTTAGTTTGTAAATTACAGGTAATGCACTTGGGAGTTAAATGTTGCACTTTTCTGTACCTGAATCTTTTTAAAAAAAAAAGTTGAGATATACTGATTTTTTTTTTACTTGAGCTGGTGTTCCTACTTGTTCTTACATGTTTTTAACATGTTCCTACTTAACTGTTTTCACATTTTTTAGCTTTCTTGTCACAAATAGTAAACGGCTTTGTGTATTTTACTTTTTGTATAGTATCTTGTAGACTAAGAATAACTGTGTTGCTATTTTCTAGGCAGCATTAGCTGTTCTTGCATGTATTATGATTTTCTACGGTTTTATATTGTTAAACCATTTATCTAAGAAGCAGAGTCTGGGGCTTTCAAGCACTCAGACTTTTGCAGAACTATTTTCAATTTTACAAGCTGGCTTACAAGTGCACCATAAATCAGAATTTCAAAATAAAACCAATTTGAAAGTAAATCGCTTGTTTTCTCCTGATGTTTGATATTCATATGCAAATCTCAAAACCTATGGTTGCAAGTTTAGAATCATGGTCAGGTCAGCCAATCTTAATGCAATCCAAAATAAAGCTGATTTTGGGTGTGTTGTTTTTTGCTAATGATTTTCTTCACTGTTATCCAATTTTAAATCAAAAATTGTAAAAAGTTTGTATTCTTCTGGTAAATAATTGAGCAAATTTGTCAAAATAACAATTGCATCGTTTTCCACCAGTTACCATGTCTTCATCAGTGTCCACTTAAACAGCCACTACGTCCTGATTGCTACCTCATCTGAAATAAACTGTGCAAAGTTGCCTTCTGTTTGTTCAAACTGTTTTAAAAAAAAATAATTGATTCAGATGTTGAAAACCTGAAATGAAGCAGAAAATAATTTTTAACAACTGGTCAGGCAGCATCTGTGCAAGGAGAAATGGATCAGTATTTTGGGGCTGTGACCATATGTCAGAACTGGGGAAAGGGTGAAATACAAATCAGATGTTAGTAATGGAGAGGAGAGCTGTGAAGGACTAAGAAAATGTGTCTAAAAGATTATTTGAAATAGCATGAAGGCAGTTACCAGCACATTAATCTGATTTGTGCAATGTATTAAATGCAAATTCTTAGGATGTACCCAGCAGGCTGGAGCAGATTAAGAAAAACTGAGTGCCATACAACCTCTGCCTCAGGAAAATTCCAATTTTAGTCGAACTTACAGATAAATTAACCATTAACTCAAGGTTTAAGCAGTCAGATTTCAATTGCTGGTGAAACTTGAATATTTAAGAATTTGAGCAGCTATTTCATTTAATACAGCATCTTCCTTCAGTTTAATATTTTTGCCCCATGTCTGCTTAACCACTAAATAAAATTAGTGTAACACACACAAAATACTGGAGGGACTCAGCAGGCCAGGCAGCATCTATGGAAAAAAGTACAGTCAACGTTTCGGGCTTGTGTTTCATGTCTTACTATCTCAATTGAGACTAGATTATGGTGTCTTTGAGATGCACTGAAATGAGACATGTCATAGACAGCTCAACTAAAGGGCAGTTAAAAGCAATCAAGTGAATGCCTCACCTTTCCTTATGGATGTGGATGCTATTGACTTCAGCTCATGTGCTGTAATTTTGTCAATTTTTTTCAATTCGTGTGGAGAATATCGAATATTTTTTTTCTTGTCACAACATGTTCTCTTTGGATTATCATTTAACATCAAAACTTTTAATTGGTGAATTAAAGAAATGCTTTCATCCACAAGACCAGTGAATATTTGGCCTCAAAACAAAAACTGATCTGTGTTAAGCCAAATAGTTGCTTTAAAATGTGTTGGCAGGATGTTATGGGAGGTAGTTGGTGTTCTTTTGTGCATGTGCACTCAGTTTTAATTTGTAAGAAACTTGATGTAGGAAAAATCTGTTAAAATGTGAAAATTAATGTTGAAATTCTTCCGTTACTAAATGTGGTTTAGAAAATCAGTTTGCCATCGAAGGAACTCAAGCATCTCATCTTATCATATTTGTGAGCACAAAGGAAAAACTGAGCAAAACCAGCTAATCTTCACCTCAAGCAACACACATAAATGTTGCTGGTGAACACAGCAGGCCAGGCAGCATCTCTAGGAAGCAGTACAGTCAACGTTTTGGGCCGAGACCCTTCGTCAGGACTAACGAAGGATTGGTCCTGACGAAGGGTCTTGGCCCAAAACGTCAACTGTACCTCTTCCCAGAGATGCTGCCTGGCCGCCTGCATTCACCAGCAACGTTTATGTGTGTTGCTTGAATTTCCAGCATCGGCAGATTTTCTCATGTTCGCGTTTTTAATCTTCACCTCATTGTTCTGTTAAGAGATTAAACTAATTACTAGGATTTATTTTTAAGAGTCAACAATTTAAATCCATGATGTCATAGTTTCTATTAGTTCAATAGTTTTAGAAAAACTGTAAATATGGTAGGTGAGATTACAGGACAGGTATAACTTTTAACTTCTAGGTATAACTTAAAATCGTAAGTCATGTAAGAATCAAGATCTTCCAGATATTTAAAAAAAAATAAATATTTTGATCCTGCCTACCACTGCTATTTATATGGGATGGAGAGAGGGGAAGAAAAATATCTACAATAAGATTAAACATAAGATTAACAGTTTAAGAAATTTGAAGCTTAACTGCAATGTTCAAAATGTCACAATGAAATTTTATTGCCTTCAAATTTTGCAAATCTTTTGATATGTTTGAGTCTCCTAAACCTTTATTGTAACTGCATAAAGGATAATTAATGTTAATCAAATTCTGCATAAAAAATATCAAATTTATATACAGGTCTTGATACAAATCAAAGCAGTTTTGAAAGGCCGTTCAGGCAAGGAAGTTAGTTTTTTCAGAATATACTGTGGCATTGTTGGCTGCTAGACCAAGATATAAGGCCTAAACCTCATTTCTCAATCTAGAGTTGAATAACAAACTCGAAGGATGTGGGTGAAAAATTATATTTATAAGTAGATTTGAATCCTAATGGATTCATACAATGCTACATGTTTGGTCTGTGGTTCTTTTTCACTTCCTTTTTTCATTTTTCTAACTGAAAATGTAAAGATCTCCACGTTTGGATTGTAAACTGCAGCTGATTTTTGTTGGATCCTTGCAGTGTGGACATGCACTCAGCCAACACCGTAAAACCATCCATGTCAGTACAATGACATGCTCTAGTCATTTTGTGCCCTTCAAAAGTGTTTTAACTGAATAATTTGCAACCAGCAAGGGAGTCTGGTAACACCTGTCATTATGGTTTTACTTAATGCAACTGTGGTTACAAAATGATGGTTTGTTCCAAATACTTCAAACATTTATTAAAGAATCTAAGAGTTAGGTAGTCTACAGAATATTTGCACATTTGATCAATAGTAAAAGCAAGTCCAGCTTTTTCATGTGATCTAAATATAGCCATTTTCTTGCACATTAATATTCTGGACCTTGGTGAATAACCACTTAATAAAATCTTTATACAATATAATCACTAAGTAAGCACAGTTATTAAACAATGTATATTAACAAGGTTTAAAAATTCAATGTTCAGAGAATAGTAATTTGAGTGGTTGAGTTTTGCTTCAGTCCTTCATACCAAAGTTGGTCAGCTGCCTCATAGGCTAAACGACCTTTTTCACCTGCATGATAAAATAAGCAAGATGTTAAGAGTTCTTGTTGTCAAAATAATTTAGTTTAAATTCATGCAGTTTGACTTTTTCTTTTTTTTCCAGTTGTAAAATTTTGGACTTTTACAAAATTGCATTTGTAAGATTTGGCCTGGAAACCAGCCCTTCGGCCCACCAAGTCTGCACAGGTCAACCATCCACATGCGCTCATCTTGCATCATTTTATTCTCCTGGCGTAATAACATAAAGGTCGCTGTAACACTGTACAGTGTTAGGGATGAGATGATTGGTGTTCATTTCCCACCACTGCCTGTAAGGAGTTTGTATATTCTTTCTGCAACTGCATGTGGGTTTCCTCCAGGTGCTCCAGTTTCCTCCCACATTATAAAGACATACAAATTAGAGTTAGTAAGTTGTGGGCATGCTATGCTGGTATTGGAAACATGGCAACCCTTAAATACTACCTCCAGCATATCCTAGGAATGTGTTGGACATTGACACAAATGATGTATTTCACTGAATGTTTTGATGCAATTATGAATAAAGTTAATCTCTTCTCTATAGCCCTATCAACCACCCCAAGCTTCTACCACTCACCTTTTCATAAGAAACAATTTATTGTGGTTAATTAACCTACCAGCCTGCCTGATTTTTGTTGTATGTAGAATGAAACTGGAGCACCCAGAGTAAACCTGTAAGAGCACAGAGAAGGAATGCAACACCTAAAGTTATGATTGAACTTGGACCTCTGGCACTGAAGTGGAGGCCCCATTCCATGAACACTGTGCTGTCCCATATTTGGTTTTCTAACACAGTAAACTGCCATGTTGGTGTAGCAGTTAGCTCAATATTGTTACAGTTCGGGGCTTCCAAGTTCAATTCTGGGGCCCTCTAAGGAAGTTTGTACATTCTTCCCATGTGTGCTTCAGTTTCCTCCCACAGTCCAAAGATTAGTAGGTTGATTGGTCATTGTAAATTGTCCTGTGATTAAACTAAGGTAGGTGGGTTGCAGGGCAGCACAGCTTTTTGAGAGGGAAGAAACTGTTCCGTGCCATATCTCTAAATTTAAAAAAAATAATAAATTTTCAAAAATCATTATTAAATTAATTCTCCTATCCAGTTACATAACCCTGCAGCAGAGGTAAGTTTAATTTAATTTTTTTTTTAAATAAGTAACAAATGTGGGCAGGAGCAGAGTTCAGATAATTTCAAAGCTTTAATAAGGACACCAGAATGCATGACTACCAACTATGGAATAATTAAAACCAGCTGCACAGATGTCTCCCAAGTTCAAAGTTGATAAGGCCATGGAAACTTTAAATCTTCAGAACTTTTGAATTCAAATTTTTGCATATTTGGAAATAACCAGATAATATAGAGATTGGCTAATACATGGATTCATAAGACAGAAGCAGGATAAGCCATTTGGGCCATTGAGTCTGCTCCACCATTCCATCATGGCTGATTTTATTATCATTCTCAACCCTTTTCACTGTCTTCTGTCCGTAACTTTTAATGCCCTAAACCGCCTTCTATTCACCAGTCGTACTGCTTCATTTTGCATTGTAAAATGCTGTGCTAAAATCCATATAGAGTACATCAAATGCACTGCCATTGTTACTCATTCTTGCTACCTCAAAAAAAAAATCAATTAGACTCTTCCCTTAACAAATCCATGCTGACTGTAACTGATTATTCTCTGGATAAATGGTTTATGTTTCTCAGATTGAATTCCAATAACTTAAATAAATGTGCCTCAATTTATTCTTTCCAGCCTTTTGAACATCAGCATAATGCTTGTTAGCATCACTTCTGCAGCCTTGGAGGGGTGAAACCTGATAAATAGATTCTGTCTTTCCTCCCTTACTGCTTTTAATCAATCACAATTCAATTTATTTGCTTTTTAATGTTTAATACTTCCCTCAAGACAATGAAGACTAGGACATTATTAGACGGAGGAAACGGTCCAAGTTAAACCGGAGTTTGGAATTACAAAAGGTGAATGTTAATTACTGAGGCTGTGGGAGGAGTTTGAAGATGGCTTTAAAGATAATTATAAAATTGGGCAGCAAAGAATAGGATTTTGAATAAATTGTAGGGTGGAGCAGGATGAGAAGATTAAAAGAAGAGATGCAAGGGGGTCGAATTAAAAGGATTTGAGGACAACGGGAATGGCAGAATTCGAGAGATCTTTCTCTGGAAATATGTGATAACGACTATACATGTTTATTTGGTTCAGCAATAATAGTATGCAAAAATGTTATCAATATATTAATATGCATGTCTCACTTGCAAATCTCTGCAGTAGACCAACTGGAAAAGGGCTGATTTGAATTTCTGAAGGTACCATGTTCTATTCCAGCACAGGTCAGTTTGCACAACCTGAATCAGACTCTGAATGGAGAACAGGAAATTTGGCCCTAACTCATTATCAAGCTGTCTCAACTGACTATCTCAATGTGGATGCTATTGTTCATTGACTGTCTTTCTGAGAGAATAACACTATAAAGCTATGGTAAATGTTACCATTTCAGTGATGCATTATAAAGGTTAAACACCATTACCAAATGACAGAAGGGTTTCTCTTGCTGCATTGTGAACTTGTGCTGCTTGAGAGTGGCATAAGCTGCTGATCTGTTCAATGCTTTCCACAGCCTAGAAGGAAAATTAAAAACAAGATTTGTATTTGGTGTAATCTATTAAACTTTAGAGCATAACTAATGCATACATACAACCTGAGCACTTCCCAAATTTTGTATTCCGACCATAGCAGCTTGATAATGCAGACCATGGTTTTCGGCCATCTATTAGTCCTTTCATAGTGAGAAAGTGCAATGTTGCCATTCAATTGCTTGGGCTGAAACTAAAAATCTAATTTGCTAATAATGCCCACACAAGAATTAAGTGCTACAAATAATTACCATGAGATTCCATATAACTTTAGTAGCTTCATCAAATTGTTCATTATATTTTAATCAAGATTTGAAATAGAAATTTGTTGTCCTTATACTGTATTTGGCAAGTCATATGTGGAAAAAGTGTTGAAAGCTGAAATTGAGTATCCATTGCTTATTCATGTGATAGCTTTACATTTAGACAGATTTGTAGAATGGGCAAAGAAGTGGCAGATGGAATACAGTGTCAGGAAGTGTATGGTCATGCACTTTGATGGAAGAGATGGAAAGGTTGACTATTTTCTAAATGGAGAGAAAATACAAAAAACTGAGGTTGAAAGGGACTTGGGAGTCCTTGTGCAGGATTCCCTAAAGGTTCATTTGCAGGTTGAGTCTGTGGTGAGGAAGGCAAATGTGATGTTAACATTCATTTCAAGAGGACTAGAATATAAAAGCAAGGATGTAATGTTGAGATTTTATAAAGCACTGCTGAGGCCTCACTTGGAGTATTGTGAGCAGATTTGGGCCCCTCATCAAAGGATGTACTGAAACTGGAGAGGATTCAAAGGAGGTTCACAAAAATGATTCCAGATTTGAACGGTTCCAGATATGAAGTGCATTTGATGGCTCTGGGCCTGTATTCACTGGAAGTCTGAAGAATGAGGGGTAAACTTCATTGAAACCTATCGAATGATGAAAGGCCTTGATAGAGTGAATGTGGAGAGGATGTTTCCTATGTTGGGAGATTCTAAAACTAGAGGACGTGGCCTCAGAATAGAGGGGTATTCTTTTAGAACAAAGATGAAGGAGGAATGTCTTTAGCCAGAGAGTGGCAAATCTGTGGAATGCATTGCCACAGGCAGCTGTGGAGGCTAAGTCTTTATGTATATTTAAGGCAGAGGTTGATAGATTCTTGATTGGTCAGGGCATGAAGGGGAATAGGGAGCAGACAGGAGACTGGGGCTGAGAGGGAAAATGAATCAGCCATGGTGGAATCGCAGAGCGGACTCAATAGGGCAAATTGCCTAATACTACTCCTACGTCTTATGGTTTTATTTAATAAGAACCTTTTTAATACCATGGGTATAAAATTTGAAGTATTATTGCCTGGGTTTTTCCTGCCCTCATCCTGCCAATTGCCTGTTAGTATGGAGGTGTACTCTTGTCTCCCACCTCTTTCCTTAGTAAGTACTCATTAGACCTAATGAAATTATGGTGATTCAGAGATGGTAGAACTTGTAGTTTTATTCATTTTCAGGATATGGGCATCACAGGCAAGTCAATCATTTGTGGTACATCCCAAAATTTACTTGAAAGTTGTGGCCACTGTCTTGTGGCACTCTTTTTGATGTAGGTGCTATCGAAAAACAAACAAACTGAAACATAATGATTTTATTGGGTACCAAACAAAATCATTGACCATTTCATTGACACTTTCACATTATAACAAACTTTACAAAATCTATGATACCATATCTCTACCATTAGTCAGAGATTAATTCCCAGAAGAGACCCATGACCCTATCTTCCTTGTGCAATTTGGGCTGGGATGAGTGGAAGTGATCAGGAAGTATGCCTGGCAGCAGTGGAAGTGCTATAATTACACCTAATAAATTATCACCCACTAACAAATGTGTATTACAAGATTAAGATTAAAAGTATAGCTTCAGTGAAATCTTAGTTGTTCATAGCTGCATATAGACAGCATTTAGTACCTTTCCTTAACTGTCGTTGATGTAGTGATGAGCTGCCTCATTGGCAGATGCTGTCCATGTGGTGAACATGTTCTCATACGAACTGAGACGTGCAATCTTGACAGGAAATATAGGAGGAACAGCAATATTTCAACATAGAGTGATATGTAAGTGCAAAGGCCTGTGATTGCTTGCCTTGGAAATGCCTCTGGAAATTATCATTGCTGATGAAGAAACATAGGTGCATTCTTGCAATATGTCACAAACAATAGTTGACTGTTGAATTTACATTTCTACTGTGGCCTTGTAGGTGGAAAGTTTCAAAATCAAACCTTTCATCCAACATCTCGGCCTCCTCCATTGTCAGATCAACAGTTCTAACTAATTCAGAGGTAGCTGTATACTGAATAAGAGGAGGAGTGATCTTAAGAAGGTTTGTCAAGTTCAAACTTCATTAGTCCTCTGCCATCCACATACGGCTAATATTGGATCACTACTATGGCCTTGGCTGAGGGATCAATCATTATCTATAGTATATACCAATTGGAAGCAACACTGTAGCAAAGACATAATATTCACTGGCTGAAGCACTTTAGTTCCAGGCATTGCTGTTTAGTTGAACTGGGAAGGAGAGAACTGCCATCCTTGCTTGTGGCAACTGGTAAGAAAACTAACAGAAGTGATAAGTATTCTTAACCTTCGTCTCAGTGTCCTACTTATTGCAGATATATTTCCCAGTATCCTCATTGGTGGATGCAACAAATACAGCTTTCACACCCATCCTGAGTGACACTACTGCTATGCCAAAAGGGATGAATTTAGAACCTGCCAAGCGACTCAAGTCTTCCATGAGGTGTTAAAGGGCCATTACCAGCAGCGCACATTGGGGCGCTGCAGTAGTGCGGCAGTTGGCATGACACTATTACTGCTCAGGTGTCGGAGTTCAATTCTGACGCTGCCTGTAAGGAGGTTGTACATCCTCCCCCATGAATGCATGGGTTTTTCAGATGATCTGGTTTCCTCCCCCATTCCAAAGATATACTGTTTAATTGGTCATTGTAAATTGTCCTGTGATTATGCTAGAGCTCAATAGGTGGGTTGCTGGGCAGTGAGACTCACTGGGCCAGAAGGGTCAGTTCCACATTGTATCTCTAAATAAATAAAAATCGGCATCTCTGTTTTGAAGGGAAATGCCTTTATTGTAAGGCTGGCCCATCAAATCCTAGACTCTCCTACTAATAGAAACATCAACTCGATGTCCACTCAATCCGGGCCTTTTAGTATTTAGTAGGTTTCAATGGGATGCCCTTCTCATCCTTCTGAATTCCAATGAGTACAGGCTCAAAGCTATCAAACACCTGATAGGTTAAGCATTTCATTCCCGGGATCATTCTTGGGAACCTCCTCTGGATCCTCTGCAGGATCAACACATTGTTCCAAAATGAATGCTAACATTGTATTTGCCGCCTTTACTACCCACTCAACCTGCTAGTTAACTTTGATGGAACCCTGCATCAGGACTCCCAAGTCCATTTGCACCTCTGATTTCCAAATTCTCTACCCATTTAGAAAATAGTCTACACCTTTATTCTTTCTATCAATGTATAACCCACAATTCCCAATGCTGCAGTCCATCTGCCATGTCTTTATCCACTCTCCTCTCCTGTCCAAGTCATTCTGCAGATTGCCTGCCTCCATAACACTCACTACCCTCCTCCTAGCTTGGTATCCTCTTTGACCTTAACCACAATGTCATCAGTTCCTTTGTTCAGATGAGTAACCTGTGAAGTTGTGGTCTCAACTGTGACTCCAGCAGAACTCTACTAGACATCGGCAGACATCCTGACAAGGACCCCTTTATTTATCCCTCCTGCCAGTCAGTTCATCTTCTATCTATTCCGGTACTTTGCCTCTGTTGGACTCTGGTGTTTTAATCCAAGGTTCCTTTAGAAGTCAGGAAAGAGGCACAAAACTTGTTGCTTCATGATCATTTTATTAAGAGTTGAAAGAACAGGAAAACTTGAATAGACAGTGACAGGGAAAGCTAAGATTAAAGAAGCAAAGAAGGTTAAGATGATGCTGCTTTATGTTTAGTTTTTTTATACCCATAGAGATGAGAAAAATTCCATTCAAATCTATAGATGAGATTTAATCAATTAGAAAACGCTTATTTAATACTGCAGTCGCAAGTTGACCAATCAGAAAATTCTTACTTATTTAGTGCAGCTAAAAGAAGCTTCCAGAGCTTTCCTGACTTGTACTTTGTATAGCTTCTAGAGGCATATTAAACTGTTATGTGCATATAAGACTACTTAAAATGTAAGCAGATAATTAATTGTGAAACTGAAAAAAAAATAATTAAGGAGTCTAATCCAAAAGTTAAAAGATCCAACCTCCAACCCCATGGACTCCTGGTGAGTGTCAAGCCTCGTGGAAATGATACACAAGGCTACATCAGTGCTAAAGAAGAGAAACAGCATGCTAAAGCAAGAGATTACCAATCCCAAATCAACAGATCAGATTTATGATCAGCAGTGCTATTATAAACGATGATGATTGCAGTGAATAATTCAAGAATTTAATGAGAGGAGAAGGTCCTAAGAGCTTCCAGATCCTCAATGAAGGACAATGTTGATGCATTTCCAACTATCCAGCCAGTGCCAGTATTTGGATGTGCCCTTCTCTTGAGATTCCCACCATTACAGAATGGGATTCTCAATCAATTTGATGCACTTTGTAAAATCTGAAAATGGCTAAACATACAAAGACAGGGAGCGTTTTTGTAACACCCTAATTGTAGAGCTGAAGGATTGTATATTATAATTAGCTGCATCTCCATTAAGCTGTTCATCAACTTGACAGAGGAAAATAAGCAGGTTTGTCCTTAACAAAAGAAACAGGACAAATTCAAATTCACCTGTATATTCTCCACTCTGTAAGATCATACGGCACAGGAGCAGAATCAGGCCATTCAGGCTATTGAGTTTCCTCTGCCATCCCATTATGGCTGATCTATTATCCTCCTCAACCATATTCTAGTGCCTTCTCTCCATAACCTTTGCCACCCTTTCTAATCAAGAATCTAACAATCTCCGCTTTAAATATACTCAATGACTTGGCATCTGAAGCCATTTGTGGCAAAGAATTCCACAGATTCACCACCCTCTGGCTAAAGAAATTCCTTCTCATCTCTATTCTAAAGGGATGTCCCTTTATTCTGAGGATGTGCACTCTGGTCCTACTATATTCTCCTACTATAGGAAACATCCTCTCCCCATCCACTCTATCTAGGTGTTTCAATATTCAATGTTCTTCTAAACTACAGCAAGTACAAGAATAAGCCCAGAGCCATCAAACACCCTTCATATGTTCATCGTTTCATTCCTGAAGTAATTCTTGTGATCCTCCTCTGGGCCCTCATAAAACCAACAATCTTTTCTTAGATAAGGGGCGAAAGCTGCTCACGATACTCCTACAGCAGCAGGACCAATGCCTTATAAAGACTTATCATTACATCCTTGCTTTTATCATTCTAGTTTTCTCAAAAAGAATGGTAAAATTGTATTTGCCTTGCAAATTAATCTTTAGGAAATCTTGCACAAGGATTTCTTGCACAAGAACTTTCTCCTATTAAGAACATAGTCTACACCTATATTACTTCTCCCAAAATGCATGACCATACACTTCCCTGCAATATATTTCATCTATCACTTCTAGAAGTCGTCTCCACACCAACCCCTACGGAACACCACTAACAACTGGCAGCCAACCAGACCACGTCCCCTTTATTACCACTCGTTGCCTCCTGCCAGACAGCCAATCTTCTAACCATGCTAGCATCATTCTTGTAATACCATGGGCTCTTATCTTGTTAAGCAGCCTCATTTGTGGCACATGGTCAAAGACCTTCTAAAAATCCAAGCAAACAACATCCACTGACTCTTCTTTATCTATCCTGCTTGGTATTTCCTCAAAGAATTTCAACAGATTTGTCAGGCAAGATTTCCCTTGAAGGAAACCACGCTGACTTTGGCTTACTTTATCATGTGCCTCCAAGTATCCCGCAACCTCATCCTTAATAACTCTGTCTTCCTAACCACTGAAGTCAGGCTAGCTTTCTTAACATTTCCTTTCTTTTGCCTTCCTCCCTTCTTAGAGTTTGGAGTGATATTTGCACTTACACATCTGGTCCTGGTGACCTATCTATCTACCTCCAGCCCTTTCAGCTTCCCATGAACCTTCTTATTAATAACAACTACACTCACTTCTGCCCTCTGACACTCTCGAATATTGTGAAAATTACACCAACTTCTACCCCCAACACTTTCAAATTTCTGGCATGCTGCTGGTGTCTTCCAAGGTGAAGATTGTCCGCCATTTCTTTGTTCCCTATTACCACCTTACTAGCATCATTTTTCAGTAGTTTGATGTCTACTTTCACCTTTCTTTTACTCTGAAAATACTTCGTCTTTTTTGCTATTTTAGTTGACTTTTGTTGGTTTTTAAAAACTTCCCACTGATTTTTGAAATATATGCGCTCTCTTTTGCTTTTATGCTGTCTTTGACTTCCCTTGTCTGACACATTTGCCTCATCTTCTCTTTAGAATACTTCTTCTATAGGATGTATCAATCCTGCACCTTCCAAATTGCTCCCAGAAACTCCAGCCATTGCTGCTCTGCTGTCATCCCTGCTAGTGTCCCCTTCCATTCAACTTTGGCCAACTCTTCTCTCATGCCTCTGTAATTTCCTTTATTCCACTATAATACCAATACATCTGATTTTAGCTTCTCCCTGCAAAGTGAAGAAATGTGTTATCGATGTGCTGTCCTCAGTAGTATTTTTGTACTGTTGCTCTTTTTAAAATTCAAGCCCTTAAATTGACAATACTGACTTTAAAAAAAGTCAGTACTGTATATTAAAACTTTACTTCAAGCAAAACCAGAAGAAACAGTAGCAGGAATAGATGATTCTGCCCCTCGAGCCTGTACTGCCATTCAATATGATTATTGCTGATCTAATAATGACCTTGACACTGCTCTCCTGCTGACTTTACTACCTGTAATGCCACTTTCCCAGATCCCTCTGTTCTATACATTCCTCAGTACCCTACCGCTTACCGTGTAAGTTGTACCCTTCTTACATCATCTGCTTTATCTTAGGAATCAACCTACTGAACCTGTTCTGTGCTGCTGGCAAGGCAAGGAAATCAATCCTTAATTATGGTGTCACAGTCACACATGTTACTCTTACGGCAATTTCAGCAGCACCCTGTATGAGAATGTTCTTACTTGTAAACTCTATTATTTACAACATTCCATCGGCTTCTAAAATACCTGTTCTTCCTGACTTTTTTCTATTTCATGTACAAGGACACCCAGATCCCTTTGCACCACATTTTATAGTCTCTTAGTTTTAATAATAATTTGCTTTTCTTCAATCTTCTAAACTTCACATTTTCCTCCATTATATCTCTTGTCTATTTACTTAACCTTTTCATATCCTTTTGCAGGCTTTATATCCTTCTCACAGTTTGAAACCCCACCTGGATTTATGGTTTATGATTGCCAGAGATATTTTAATGCCACTGGTACTAGCACAAGATCCCAATTTACCTTCAGCTGCTTAAGTGCCAGGCAGGCAGCTCTTTGTTGTTGTACGTCTCTTTCTTGCAAGATTTCTGTGTAGTAGGCCAAAGCCTAAGAAATATACAATTAATTAGTCAGTTATAAGTTATTAAAATTACAATTAGGTTAATTATGTTGAATCCACAGCGCAGATACACACTAAGAATTATTGTAAGAGAAACAGAGTTAGTAGTTCAGGTGCAAGGCTCTTCCTCAGAACTGGTAAAAAGAGAAAACAGGTTGAGTTTTAACTGGGCAGGAGGTAGGGAAAGAAAGATCTCAATTCACTTCTGCAGGAATGGACAAACACATATACTTTAGGGCAAAAACTTGAATCTGTGTATGCATAACCTCACATTTATCAGGTAAGCTGCTGGGAAAGCCTACGTCTCTGATGCATTCATTTGTACAATTCCAGAGGTACCGGTAAACCACACACCAAGCACTGTGATTTATAGGCATTGAGATTAACAGATTGAAAAAAACTGGGTAGCAGATCGAATTAGACTGAGGAAGCTTTTTGTCAAATCAGGTACAAATGGAAACTAAAGAGACAAAGATAATAGATAAAGAGTGAAAAAAAAAGAAGTGACAAGTTTAATATTTCAAAACTATTAGGAATGACACTAGAAATAATAGTTTTCATGGCAAAAGTGATTGATTAGCTGCCAGTATCAATCATATCAACGAAAATGTGCTTGTATATAATTGTCTGTGGTGAATGTAGTGGGCAAAGAATGTGAAAAAGCAGTAACATCATAAAAAAACTTGCAAAAGCTTTTTTGCCAAGCTGTCAAAATATTGGCAGAAGAGCGAGCAGCAATGGATATTCATTAAAAGTTACTTGCTAATTTCTACATGATTAACTAGATGTATTATTTAGTTGCTCTCCACTATTTCAGTAGAACCTGACCCATGTGTTAGTTCTAATGATATTGAAAGCTTCCGTTTCTTTCCTAATCCACTGTCATACCTTAATGGGGGATGTGACTAATATATCATTTTATCACCACATCCTTTTAATACTGCTTAATCCTATCTTGTTCCTTTAGTCTATCGCTTTGAAGCATTTTACTTATTTAAAATTATCTGTGCAAATGTATTTTTTAATTTTCTGATTTCTTTTATATTTTGTTAGCCACCCATTAAGACAGGAACTTTTTATTTCATGTGGAGGTTAAAGTGTGCAAATAGTTACATTATGAGTATACATTCAAGGCATAAATCTGTGTGGATCAAATCTTAATTCTACAGTATTCATGATTTGCTATTTTACTTAACAACATTCAATAATCAGGCTAAATCACAAAAAAGTATTTTAAGACTTCTTTATTCATAGCATGAGGATAATAATGCTTACCTTTGTTCTAAATACGTTGTTTGCTAAAGCACTTCGAAGAAAGGACGTCGCAGTTTGAGCAACTTTGGGGTTCTCATCCAACTGAAGAAAACTGATGGACTGTAATGTTTGACGCAGAGGTTGCAGTTCTGACACCAGCTTTTCTTTTAACTTTTTCAGTGCTTTATATTTGTGTGTAGAATGTAGTGCTTCAGGCAGAAATACTAGAAGTATAAACAGCCAAAGAAGCAATATGTAAATACAGTTTTTTAAAAAAATATATAAAACCTTTAAGTATTCTGGCTATTGTTACGTGCAATTTACCAGAAGTTTATTTTATTTATTTACTGAGATATAGTGTGGAGTAGGCCCTTCTGGCCCTTCGAGCCATGCTGACCAGCATTCACCCATTTAATCCTAGCCTAATCACAAGACAATTTACAATGAACAATTAACTGACCATCCAGTATGTCTTTGGACTATGGGAAGAAACTGGAGGGCCCAGAGAAAATCCACACGGTCATTGGGAGAAAGTACAAACTTCTTACAAGCAGCGGCAGGAATTGAACCCAGGTCACCTGTACTGTAAAGCGTTTTACTAACCACCACACTACTGCGCTGCCCCACGGTAGTTCTTATTTTGGCTCATTCATTTTTATTTTCACCACTGGGAATGTCATTTTATCAATGACAGCCCATTTCCAATCGTGTGATAATTCCTAAAATCAAAGATATGGGCTATACCAATTCCTCCTGAGAGTTTGGTAATCACATTCCAATGTTTCTGTCCACATATACCAAAACTTACAATAACATAGCATCATTAATATAGAAGAATGTGCCATGATGCTTCAGACCACTGCCATTTGACGGTAAAAGTATCCTAATTTAAAGAAGGGAATGTTAAATTGAGTGACCAAATGTCTGAAGTCAAAAGCTTTGAGTGACTGCACAATGTGGAAATGGATCAAAATGGGGACTATAAACACAACTATTACTAAATATATTGGCCTGGAGCTTCTGCTAACTTGTATTGTTTTCTTCTGGTGCAGTTTGCCTGAAATCAACACATTCAGTACAAAAAATCATGGAATTTCAAGTGTGATTAATGTGTAACCCAAATTGAATTTTCATATCTTTTCCACTAGTTTGAAACACAACTGCTCTGGAAGTTAGTCAGTCTTATGAGTGTTCGTTCATGGCGTTAATTTGTGAGACTGTGAAGACAATTTAAGCTATTTATGGTTTGAATTAAAGCAAATTATACAGAGTTTTGAATTTATTATTAACATTTACCCAACATAATAAGTTTTATTAAGACTGGTATACTCATCAAATATTTTAAAATGATTTTCTGTTATTTAAAACCAAGACACTCACATATAATGGATTGGAGAAATGTAATTGCTTAGTTTTATAAATTTAATTTCTGTAGCGTTAAAACAAACATCCATAATTCCTTGAAAGTAGTGTCACAGGTAGATAGGGTCATAAAGAGAGCTTTTGGCACATTGGCCTTCATAGATCGAAGTATTGAGTACAAGAGTTAGAATAATATATAAGGTGTTAGTGAGGTCTATTGTTTGCAGTTCTGGTAACCTGCCTACAGAAAGGATATCATTAAGATTGAAAGAGTACAGATAAATTTTACAAAGATATTGCTCAAAGTTGAGGACCTGAGTCACAGGGAAAGGTTGAAGAGGTTGGGGGGATTATTCCCTGAACCATAAGAAAATGAGGGGAGATTTAATATGAGGTATACAAAATTATGAGGGGTATAGATTGGGTAAATGGAAGCAATCTTTTTTTTCCACTGAAGTTAGGTGAGACTAGAAATAGGGATCATAGGCCAAGGGTGAAAAGTGAAATATTTAAGGGGCACATGAGGGGGAACTTCTTTGCCCAGAGGGTGGTGAGAGTACGGAATGAGCTTCCAACGGAAGTGGAGAATGCAGGTTCAATTTCAGCATTTTAGAGAAATTTGGGTAAGTATGTGGAAGAGAGGGGTACAGAGGACTATGGTTCAGGAGCAGGTCAATGGGCAGAATAATAGTTCGGCACAGACTAGATGGGCTGAGGGTTGTTTCTCTGTGTTGTAGTGCTCTATGACTCCATGATTCCACATGTCAACACACATCTAAATGTATGCACCACAGAAAGCATTCTGTCCAGATGGTCAACGGCTCGGTATAGTGTCTGCTCTGCATGTGACCACAAAGAACTGCAGAGAGTTGTGAACACAGCTCAGCACATCACAGAAAGCAGCCTCACATTTATGGACTCTGCCTATACTTCCCACTGACTCAGCAAAGCAGTCAATATCATCAAAGATCCCACTAAACCTGAATATTCTCTCTTCTCCCCTCTCCCACCAGGTAGAAGACATAAAAGCCAGAATGCACTACCACCAGGCTCAAGGACAGCTTCTAGCCAACTGTTATCAAACTCTTGAACTGATCTTTTGTTCGATAAAAATGGACTCTTGACCTCACAATCTATCTTATTATGATCTTGCAATTTATTGTTTACCTGCACTGCACTTTTTCCTGTACGTTTTATGCTTTATTCTGTGTTGTAATTGTTTTACCTTGTTCCACCTCAATGCACTATGCAATGATTTCATCTGTATGGACAGTATGCAAGACAAGCTGTTCAAGTATCTTCATACATGTGACAACAATATACCAATACCAATACCAAAGCTGTACTGGTCACATGAAGTTATACTGATCACCATTCAGTGTTGATCCCAATGGAGAATAACATTATCTATCTCCAAGAATTTTGTTCTAAAGACTGAGTTTGTTTCAGCTTTCCCTAATTTCTTTTAATTTAACACCACCTATACAAATGCAGTAAAGTTACTTCTACTATTCTGAGACAATCTATGTTAATGTCTCAAATATCAATTGTAGATCATTAGATTCCTTTTAATTGCCAAATCTTAAAGTACTGATCATCCTAAAACTTGCATGTATAATCAATCGGAGGATCAGAGGTGGAGAAGGTTAATAAATTTAAATTTCTGGGTGTCACTATCTCAGAGGACTTGTCCTGGGCCCAAAAATATAAATATAATTGCAAAGAAAGCACAACGCCACCTCTGCTTCTTCAGGAGTCTGCGACATTCAGTGTGTCATCAAAAACTTTGGCAAACTTATAAGGATGTCTGGTGGAAAGTGTGCTGACTGGCTGCATTATGGCCTGGTATGGGAACACCAATATCCTTAAGTGAAAAATCCTACAAAAAGTAGTGAATGCAGCCCAGTACGTCACGGGTAAAACCCTCCCAACTACTAGGCACATCTACATGAACCATTGCTGCAGAAAAGCAGCATCCATCATCAAAGATTCTCGCTACCCAAGCTATGCTCTTTTCTCGCTGGTGCCATCAGGTAGAAGGTACAAGTGCCTCAGGACTCGCACCACCAAGTTCAAGAACAGTTACTACCTCTCAACCATTAGGCATTTGAACATTTATTTTACTTCTGGTGTTCTCACAACTGATGGTCTCACTTCAAGGACATTTTATCTCGTTATTTCATGCTCGTTATTTATTGCCATTTATTTATATTTGAATTTGCACAGTTTATTGTCATTGATCCTGTTTACGGTCACTATTCTATAGATTTGCTAGGTAGCTCGCAGAATCTGAGGGTTGGATGTGGTGACATGCATGTACTCTGATAAGAAATTTTACTTTACACTTTGAACTTTGCAGCCACATCTTTCATATAAATTATCTCATTACAGAGTTGTAGGGTTTAGCTTGTATATTTACACATTTGAACAAATATAAAACTTGTTTGTGTTATTCAGACTAACAAGCACAAAATGCTGGAGGAACACAGCAGATCAGGCAGGATCTATGGAAAGGAATAAAGAGACAGCATTTTCGGCTGAGACTGTTCAGTCAGCATTTTGTGTGTATTACTCTGTATTTCCCGCGACTGCATCTGTTGTGTTTATATTTGTGTTATTCACCTGGTTAATGCTAAGAAAGATCGAAACACCATACAATATTTGTACAGTGCCTGAAATTGATCAATGTAAAAACAATATGAGAAAATTAACATTTTTTTAATTTTGTTCATTTGTAAACATTCAGTTTCTCCTGTTGTGGTTTTCACACCTCTGTGCCACAGATTGTATATGATTAGGTTTCACTGAGTTGCAAATATCTTGTAAAATAAAAATGATGCCATGTGTAGTATCTGAGTTCTGAGCCAACCTAGATAACATTGTTGGTTTTAACTGAAAAAGACAGTTTTTGGTTGAATTCATTACTATAATTCAGAGATCACCAAATAGGTATGCCAAGAACATAACCCATAAAAACACTGAACAACTGATAACACTAGTCAGATAACACAGAACGGAAGTTTAACATTCAATGATATTCAATGTGGTATCTTTTAGAATTCTGTCTCAATCTACCAAAGTTTGTTTATGAGTTTATAACTTGGCCCAAGTGCTACTACATTGTGGCTGTAAAACACATGCTCTATTTATACACATTTGCTCCAGCTGCCTACTGTCTTCAACAAGTTGCTAGTTCTGTGTCAATGGGGTTACTGCTTTAGTTCATGATTTTGTCTTGTCACTTGATCAGTCACACACTCTAATTCCTGTACAGGGAAATAACATTTCCTCTTACCTTCCTTTGCAAGGCTAATCAGATGAGTTCCAACCTGAGTAATATAGTACTTTTTAACATAGTTGAAAAACTGGAAGACTGTCACCGATTCCTCTGCAACATTAGGGCAAGGCAGTAATTCACAACAGCTGACAATCTGGTGCAGAAGTGTTCTGAATACTTGTAAAAACATGAGAATGATTAACATTAAATTTATTAACATGTTTCAATAGAATACAAAATGAAAATGAATCATAAAAAGTGAAAGCATAAGACTGACTAAATTAATGTGGAATATGTCTTCATAAAGCAAATGGATATTATTTACTTGGATTTCCAGAGGACATTTGATAAGGTGCCGCATAAAAGACTTATCCATGAGGTAAGGATGCAGAGGTGTTACTCTGGTTGGCAATCAGTGGTGAGCGGTGTGCCAAAGGGGTCGGTGCTGGGCCCGCAACTGTTCACGATATACATTAACGATCTGGAAGAGGCGAGCAAGTGTAGCGTATCTAAGTTTGCTGATGATACTAAATTGAGTGGAAAAGCATATTGTGCAGAAGATATGGAGAATCTGCAGAGAGTTATAGATAGGTTAAGTGAGTGGGCAAGGGTCTAGCAGATGGAATACAATGTTGGTAAATGTGAGGCCATCCACTTTGGAAGGAAAATGGAAGAGCAGATTATTATTTAAATAGTAAGAAATTGCAGCATGCTGCTGTGCAGAGAGACTTGGGAGTGCTTGTGCATGAATCAAAAAAGGTTGGTTTGCAGGTGCAGCAGGCAAATGGGATGTTAGCCTTCATTGCTAGAAGGATTGAATTTAAGAGCAGGGAGGTTATGCTGCAACTGTACAGGGTACTGGTGAGGCTGCACCAGATAGGTGGAGGCAAGTCCATGGCCAGATCAGCCATGACCTTTTTGAATAGTGGAGCAGGCTTGACGGGCCAGATAGCCTACTCCTGCTCCTATTTTTTTATGTTCTAATTGATGAGGGATCAAAATCCAAATGTGTTGTCATGATTCCTACACAAGGCTCTATATAATACCGTAAAATCAATGCAGTCAGCTGCTTCTGCAAATCTGAACTCTACTAAAGAGAGAAGATTAATCAGTGACCTGAGACAAGAGTAGGTCAGTTTTCTGAATGTGGAGAGATTGCATTTGTTTAATTTTACCATATGATTGGAGACCTTAGCTACTTGTGTTTTTTTAAAATGACATATAATCTAATTATCCAATACAGACTATTCAATACTAGTCTTGGACATTGACATATCCCTTGGCTTAATTCTGGATTAAGGCTTGGGTTAAGGTGTTTCAAAAAATCTGTGGAGTTTAAGAGTTCTGTGTCCCAGAGGACTGTTTAGTTGGCAATATTCATGACATTATCCCCTAAGAGACATAGGGATGGCATTGTAGTGGCTTGATAGAACTGAGCAAGAAGAAAATAACCCATAATAAAGAATGCAGAAGCCACAAAAATACAAATGATCTATTTATCTATTTATTTCCTCATTAATTTAAACCTCTCCAAAATAGCTCACAATTATCCTTACTGCTGTTTACATTGCATCCAAATTGGGCTACAGCTAACTGGAGCAGCCGCATATTTAGGCCAAGACTCTTAAAGAACAAAACTACTCAAGAAAATTGCAGGGATTCCCTTCATTTATTTGGAACACTCTGCTCCTTAGCTGGGGCAAGAGACTGTTGCTGAACAGTTTCTAACTAGTATGAGTCTCATGCATTTGCACAGCAACTAGACACCGCACCATACTTAGAAAGACCAGTTCTGTGTGTTTGCGTACAAGAAGCAGTGATTTTTGTCATTGATAGTTGGAGATAAATGAGCAGTAAGATAATCCAGAATGTTTTGCTCACTGTGCTTTCAAGCATTCAAACTTGCAGATGCCAGAAACGGCCAGGTGTAAAAATGAAACAATTTCACTACTTCAGCAAGTGACGAACTATGAAGAATTTGAAAGTATTGACAATCATCTTGAATTTTACAATATAAATAAAAATTTGGAGGATACAATAATCGAAAGTATTGTATGAAGGTAATCCATTATACGTACTAGGTATCTGTGCTGATGTTGTTGATTTACGGTCAAATCAAAGGAACAAGGCATGCCAAAGGGTCTTGGCCTGAAACATCAACTGTACTCTTTTCCATAGATGTTACCTGGCCTGCTGAGTTTCTCCAGCATTTTTGTGTCAGTGTACACTGGATTATTTCCTCCATCAATAACTGTTAGGAACTAATACACAATTTTATAGTACTGTAGTAGTATTGTCAGTGTTCTAATTTGTTCTGTTTTTATTTAAATACATAATTAGTTACTCAGTTAAATGGTAGTTTGTTTTTTTATATTTTGTTATATATTTCCATGAAACTTTGGCTAGCTGGAGAGCTGCTTAATTGGGCCAAAATGTACTGGTCCCAATTTGTTCCAATTAACTGGAATCCAAATATATTGTTAATGTAATCAAACATAACACATTTCTAGTCTCACTAAATGTAAAATTCTCGGCTGTACATAATATGGTGGTGGTATATATTCTGCAGCTTTTGCAATTTCTCCCAAAGCCATTAGAAAGATGCAGCAACTCCAACATAACAGTACAGTTTGTTGAGTCAAAAGAATTGCACGAGAAAACATCCCACACTTACAATCCCTGCACGCTGCCTATTTCACTGAATAGCTTCTTCAAGCCTAAGATGCTGAGAGGATATTTCTCATTTAGAACTGGGGACATAGTTTCAGCATAGGAGATTACCACCTCAGATACAGGTGAAGAAAATTTATTGTGAATCTTTTGAATTCTCTAGCCCAGAGAGCCATCAAGAATGTTTAAGGCATAAATCAACAGGCAGTTGAAGTAGAAGGGAGCAAGAGATATGGGAAAAGAGTGGGAAACTTTATTGAGATCAAGGCTAGATCAACCATGATCTTATTGGATGTCAGGGGATCATCTGGTTGAATTCAACTTCTGTTTTCATGTTTGTAATTTCAGCTTCAACTTGTAATGTTGAGTACATGTTTCAACCTTTAATTAGTGCCCTGTAAAATGTTTAAAGGATTAGCAATATTTTTGCTTTTATCATGCAGATCTGCTGTCTACAAGATGATTTTCAGCTGCTTAGCATTTCCATAATTATCAGATTATATTACATGAGGAGCCATACATCCAGGCTTATCAAGAGTACATAAACTGTTGACAAAAAGAAGTTAGAATGGGGAGAATTTTAGGATATTTTTGCACTCAAATAATAGCTGAAAGTCATTAAGTGATCACAGAAATTGGAACAAAGCTTACTATTTGGTCCAAGTTATGTTTCATAAATACTGGTATTCATTTCTAAGATTAACCAATTTTTATGTATCTCATCCAGCTCAATTGTTTGCCGAAAATCCAGGACATGTTCCAGCATGCATGGAAGTGGTCGAGACAGGCATTGAAGTGGTTGAGACAGATAGTAGCATTGAAGAAGCACTTGGACAGGTGCATGGAGGGGTGGGGCCCTGAGGCAGCTTGATCAATGCAGGAAATTGGGACTATCTGGGTGGACCTTGTAGTTGTTGTGAATTCATTGGTCCAAAGGGCCTGTAGCCTTGCTGTATTGCTCTGTGCTCTATAACTAGAGGAATCAAGGAATATTGGGACAGAGCAGGAAAATCAGCACTAACAGAACAGATAGAGGGGCTGAATGGCCCTAATCTTATATTTCTTATTAAATTATTCACATAGCATTCATTAAGATTACAAAATGTATATTTTGAAAAATCCCACATAGATAATCAACCAGGCATGTTATACTGTATGTAGCTTACCTCTCTCCGTCTGTCCTGGGTATTTTGCAGCCACTTTCTGTGTATAACTATTTCTCAGCTGTGTGAGGAACTGTTCAGCTGATAAATATAAAATACATCCTCCTTCTGTACATTTACCCCAAAATGACAGGACTGATTTGATATTCTTTGATTTTGGAATGACTGAAACAACAGAAGTTAGAAATAGAATTATAAGTAATTTTGAGAATAATTTAAAACATCTCAATTTGCTCTTTTTGTGTTTTACTAATTCCAGCAATGATATTACTTCATATTGATAATTTGTTTCTCTAATCAACAAGCATAACCATCCTTAATATTTAAAACTGGAAGCAAATTATCAGGGATTTCAACTTTTTAAGAAAGTTAATAGAGCTAAAGGGGAAATAGTTTTTTTACATTCTAAAATGTCTCCTGCAATTAAGTGATCTTATACCATTTATTGCAACAGTTCATCCGTTATGTAATAGCTCAAGAATTATAAACCACTCACAAGTGGTTTTCATAATTCATCATCATCATTACGTGTTATGTCAAAGACGTAGGTGATCATGCTCCCCTACGTCACTGTGGAGATCTGTTTCCTCTTCGACATGAAAGAGTCTTTTCCTGTTGATCAGTGTCAAAAAGCCAAATTAAATTCAATGTAATTCAATGTTGTAAAACTTATAACATGAAAATTTCTGGGGGGGGGTGGGGGGCGCAGAGTGAGTACTTTTTATAGGCGCTGTAGCTACTCACGCTCCAAATCAGTGTTTAGTAGAGGCTGAAATTGTCCTGGATCACACTATGCAGGCAACGATCACCTCAGCTGTCAGAGGATTTCACACAGTATGTAAGCAGCCATCCAAGAGAAGAGTGTAGGAGTCTTGAAACCAGTACTCACAAGGTGCACTTGAAAACTTAGGAGACAGAGAAAAGGGAGGGCGCAGTATTGATCAGGGAAGATATTATGGAGCTGGAGCTGGATGAACTTCGGATCATTCGGGAGTCAGAGGCAGAAATAGAGAGGAGTTACAGGGAGATAGTGACCCCTAAGAGTCAGGAGACAGATAGCTGGGTGACTGTCAGGAGAGGGAAGGGGAATAGAAAGAATGAGCAGAGCACCCCTGTGGCCGTTCCCACCAATAATGAGTACACCGTTTTAGATACTGTTGATGGGGACGACCTCCCAGGGACAAGTTGCAGTGGTTGCGTCTCTGGCACCGAGATGGGACCCTTAACTCAGGAGGGAAGGAGGGAAAAGAGGAGAGCAGTAGTGACAGGGGATTCGATAGTTAGGGGGACAGATAAGAGGTTCTGTGGAAGAGATCGAGAATCCCGGATAGTCTGTTGCCTCCCTGGTGCCAAAGTCCGTGAATCCCGGATGGTCTGTTGCCTCTCTGGTGCTATGGTCCGCGATATCTCGGATCGAGTTCTCGGTGTTCTCAAGGGGGAGGGTGAGCAGCTGGATGTCGTGGTCCATGTAGGGACCAATGACATGAGTAGGAAGAGAGAGGAGGTCCTGAAAGGTCAGTTTAGGGAGTTAGGCGCCAAGTTAAAGGACAGGACCTCCAGGATAGCAATCTCAGGATTGCTACCAGTGTCACATGCAGACGGGTTTAGAAATAGTAAGATAGTGCAGGTCAACACGTAGCTGAAGACATGGTGCAGGAGGGTGGGTTTCAGATTTATAGATAATTGGGCAGTTTTCCAGGGAAGGTGGGACCTGTTCCAGCGGGACGGTTTACATCTGAACTGGAGGGGGACAGATATTCTTGCAGGTAGGTTTGCTAGAGAGGCTCCAGTGGATTTAAACTAGATACAAGGGGGGAGGGGAACCAAAGTGTAGGAACAGATGTAGGGAAGAAGGAAGAAAAAGAAAATAGTAAAGTTGTTTACACCGTTAGTGATAAACAGAGAGTAAGAGGTGGAAAATTTCTTAAATGCATTTATTTTAATGCTAGGAGCATTATAAGAAAGGTGGATGAGGTTAAAGCATGGATTGATACCTGGAAGTATGATGTGGTAGCTATTAGTGAAACATGGTTACAGGAGGGGTGTGATTGGCAACTAAATATTCCTGGATTTAATTGCTTCAGGTGTGATAGAATCGGAGGGACAAGAGGGGGAGGTGTTGCATTGATTGTCAGAGAAAATATTATATGGTGCTCTGGCAGGATAGATTAGAGGGCTCGTCTAGGGAGGGTATTTGGGTGGAATTGAGGAATGGGAAAGGTGTAGTAACACTTATAGGGGTGTATTATAGACCACCAAATGGGGAGCAAGAAATGGAGGAGCAAATTTGTAAGGAGGTAGCAGATATTTGTAGCAAGCACAAGGTTGTGATTGTGGGAGATTTTAATTTTCCACACGTAGACTGGGAAGCCCCTACTGTAAAAGGGCTGGAGGGTTTGAAGTTTGTAAAATGTGTGCAGGATAGTTTTTTGCAGCAATACATAGAGGTACCAACTAGAGAAGGGGCAGTATTGGATCTCTTGTTAGGGAATGAGATAGGTCAGGTGACGGAGGTATGTGTTGGGGAGCACTTCGGGTCCAGTGATCACAATGTCATTAGTTTCAATATAATTATGGAGGAGGATAGGTCTGAACCCAGGGCTGAGATTTTTGATTGGAGAAAGGTTAACTTTGAGGAGATGCGAAAGGATTTAGAAGGAGTGGATTGGGACAAATTGTTTATGGAAAGGATATAATAGAGAAATGGAGGTCATTTAAGGGTGACATTTTGAGGGTACAGAATCTTTATGTTCCTGTCAGGTTGAAGGGAAAGGTTAAAAGTTTGAGAGAACCATGGTTTTCAAGGGATATTGGAAACGGTTCGGAAAAAAGAGAAATATCTACAATAAATATAGGCAGCGTGAAGTAAATAAGATGCTCGAGGAATATAAAGAATGTAAAAAGAATCTTAAGAAAGAAATTAGAAAAGCTAAAAGAAGATATGAGGCAAACACGAGGAATTCTGCAGATGCTGGAAATTCAAGCAACACACATCAAAGTTGCTGGTGAACGCAGCAGGCCAGGCAGCAACTCTAGGAAGAGGTACAGTCGACGTTTCAGGCCAAGACCCTTCGTCAGGACTAACTGAAGGAAGAGCAAGTAAGAGATTTGAAAGTGGGAGGGGAGGGGGAGATCCAAAATGATAGGAGAAGACAGAAGGGGGAGGGATGGAGCCAAGAGCTGGACAGGTGATTGGCAAAAGGGATATGAGAGGATCATGGGACAGGAGGCCCAGGGAGAAGGAAAAGGGGGAGGTGGGGAAAAACCCAGAGTATGGGCAAGGGGTATAGTCAGAGGGACAGAGGGAGAAAAAGGAGAGTGAGAGAAAGAATTAGTGTATATAAATAAATAATGGATGGGGTACGAGGGGGAGGTGGGGCATTAGCGAATGTTAAAGAAGTTAATGTTCATGCCATCAGGTTGGAGGCCACCCAGACGGAATATAAGGTGTTGTTCCCCCAACCTGAGTGTGGCTTCATCTTTACAGTAGAAGAGGCCGTGGATAAATATGTCAGAATGGGAATGGGATATGGAATTAAAATGTGTGGCCACTGGGAGATCCTGCTTTCTCTGGCGGACAGAGCGTAGGTGTTCAGCAAAATGGTCTCCCAGTCTGCGTCAGGTCTTGCCAATATATAGAAGGACACATCGGGAGCACCGGACGCAGTATATCACCCCAGCCGACTCACAGGTGAAGTGTTGCCTCACCTGGAAGGACTGTCTGGGGCCCTGAGTGGTGGTAAGGGAGGAAGTGTAAGGGCATGTGTAGCACTTGTTCCGCTTACAAGGATAAGTGCCAGGAGGGAGATCAGTGGGGAGGGATGGGGGGACGAATGGATATGAGATATGAGGTTGCTTTGGCAAGTAAGGTGAAAATAAATCCCAAGCGTTTCTACCATTATATTAATAGCAAAAGGATAGTGAGGGATAAAATTGGTTCCTTAGAGAATCAGAGTGGACAACTATGTGTGGAGCCAAAAGAGATGGGGGAGATTCTGAACAATTTCTTTTCTTCGGTATTACTAAGGAGAAGGATATTGAATTGTGTAAGATAAGGGAAACAGGTAGGGAAGTTATGGAAACTATGATGATTAAAAAAGAAGTACTGGAGCTTTTAAGGAATATAAAAGTGGATAAGTCTCCGGGTCCTGACAGGATATTCCCGAGGACATTGAGGGAAGTTAGTGTGGAAATAGTAGGGGCTCTGACAGAAATATTTCAAATGTCATTAGAAACAGGGATGGTGCTGGAGGATTGACATATTGCTCATGTTGTTCCATTGTTTAAAAAGGGTTCTAAGAGTAAACCTAGCAATTATCGGCCTGTGAGTTTGACGTCAGTGATGGGTAAATTGGTGGAAAGTATTCTTAGAGATGGTATATATAATTATCTGGATAGACAGGGTCTGATTAGGAACAGTCAACATGGATTTGTGCATGGAAGGTCATGTTTGACAAATATTGAATTTTTGAAGAGGTTACTAAGAAAGTTGATGAGGGTAAAGCGGTGGATGTTGTCTTTATGGACTTCAGTAAGGCCTTTGACAAGATTCCACAAGGAAGGTTGGTTAGGAAGGTTCAATCGTTAGGTATTAATATTGAAGTAGTAAAATGGATTCAGCAGTGGCTGGATGGGAGACACCAGAGAGTGGTGGTGGATAACTGTTCGTCAGAGTGGAGGCCGGTGACTAGTGGTGTGCCTCAGGGATCTGTACTGGGTCCAATGTTGTTTGTCATATACGTTAATGATCTGGATGATGGGATGGTAAATTGGATGAGTAAGTATGCAGATGATACTAAGATAGGTGGAGTTGTGGATAATGAAGTAGGTTTTCAAAGCTTGCAGAGAGATTTAGGCCAGTTAGAAGAATGGGCTGAAAGATAGCAGATGGAGTTTAATGTTGATAAATGTAAGGTGCTACATTTTGGTAGGACTAATCAAAATAGGACATACGTGGTAAATGGTAGGGCACTGAAGAATGCAATAGAACAGAGGGATCTAGGAATAATGGTGCATAGTTCCCTGAATTCAATAGACTGTTGCCTGGGTTTCATCTCCTAAGTTACAGAGAAAGGTTGAACAAGTTGGGTCTTTATTCTTTGGAACGTAGAAGGTTGAGGGGGGACTTGATAGAGGTATTTAAAATTATGAGGGGTATAGATAGAGTTGAAGTGGATAAGCTTTTTCCATTGAGAGTGGGGGAAATTCAAACAAGGGGACATGAGTTGAGAGTTAAAGGGCAAAAGTTTAGGGGTAACATGAGGGGGAACTTCTTCACTCAGAGAGTGGCAGCTGTGTGGAGTGAGCCTCCAGCAGAAGTAGTTGAGGCAGGTTTGATGTTGTCGTTTAAAGTTAAATTGGACAGCTATATGGACAGGAAAGGAATCGAGGGTTATCGGCTAAGTGCAGGTCGGTGGGACTAGGTGAGAGTAAGAGTTCGGCACGGACTAGAAGGGCTGAGATGGCCTGTTTCCATGCTGTAATTGTTATATGGTTATATGGTTATGATGCTGGCGAAGAAGGATGTTCTTGAGCAGTAAAGACCAAACTGATTAGGTAAGAGTTAAGAAACAAGAGATGCGCTGTTACTCTGTTGGATATATTTGAAAGACCACCAAACTCTGGGGAGGAGGCAGAAATCTACAGCGGAATCACTCTGAGGTGGAAGAAGTGTAGAAGAAAGCTAATCAGCCCAAAATATTAAGTCTATATCTCTTTCTACAGATGTTCACAAATGTTGTTTGACCTCTTGAATTTTCCAGAGCTTTGCACTTTTATTTTAATAAACACAAAATTGTTGATTACTGCAGATTACCATTCGTCAAGGCATCTGTTCCTCTCTTTTGAATAGATTAGCTGTTACTGTGTGATATCTAACCTTGTGCAGATTCAAACGTTCAAAGTTCAAAGTAAAATTTTTTATCAGAGTACATACATATTACCACATACAGCCCTGCAATTATTCTTCTGTGGGCATAATTAGCAAATCTATAGAACAGTAACTGTAAACTGCAAACATTAGGAACTGTTAACTGCAAACAAACTGTGCAAATGCAGAGATAAATAAGTAGTAATAAATAACAGGCATGAAATAACAATATGTCAGAGTTCTTAAATGAGTGTAGCTATACCCTTTTGTTCAAGAGCCTGCTGGTTGAGGGGTAGTAACTAATCTTGAGTTCTGAGGGACCTGTGCCTTCAAACTGATGGCAGCAGCAAAAAAAGAGCATGGCCTGGGTAGAGAGGATCTTTGACAATGGATGCTGCTTTTCTTCTGCAATGTTTCATGTAGATGTGCCCAATGGTTGGGAGGGTTTTACCCATGATGTACTGGGCCAAATCCATTACCTTTTGTAGGACTTCCCACTCAAAGGCATTGGTGTTCCCATATCAGGCCATAATGCAGCCAGTCAGCGCACTTTCTATAGAAGTTTGCCAAAGTTTTTCTTCGAATCTCCACAGACTACTGAGGAAGTAGAGGCACTGTTGTGCTTCCTTTGCTATTATATTTATATGATGGGTCCAGGACAGGTCCTCTGAAATAGTGACACTCAGGAATTTAAAGTTACTTACCCTCTCCATCCCTGATCCTCCAATAATTATTGGTTCATGAACCTCTGATTTCCCTGTCCTGAAGTTTACAATCAGATCCTTGGTCTTACTGACATTGAGTGAGAGGTTGTTATTATTACACCACTCAGCCAAGTTTTCAGTCTCCCTCCTGTATGCTGATTCATCACCCCTTTTGATGCAGCCCATAACAATGGTGTCATCAGCAAACTTGTATATGACGTCGGAGCTGTACTTAGCTACACAGTCATAGGGTAAAGCAAGTAGAGCAGGGGGCTAAGTACACATCCCTGCAGTGCTTCTGTGCTGATGGAGACTGGAGGAGATGTTTTTGCCAATCCAAACTGACTGGGGTCTACAAGTGAGGAAATCCTGGATCCAATTGCACAAGGAGGTATTGAGGCCCAGGTCTTGGTATTTACTGATAAGTTCTGAGGGAATGATGGTGTTAAATGCCAAGCTGTAATCAAGAAAGAGCATCCTGATGTATGCATCTTTGCTCTCCAGATGATCCAGTTTGTGTGAAGAGCCAATGAGATGGTATCCATTGTAATCCTGTTGTTTCATTAGGAGAATTGGGACGGTTCCAAGTCATCACTCAGCCAGGAACCAATATGTTTCAACAACAGCATCTTAAAATACTTCACTGTGGATGTAAATGCCATTGGGAGATATCCGTTGAGCAGGTTACCACACTCTTCTTGGACACTGGCATGATTGAAGCATGCTTGAAGCAGGTGAGTACCACACACTGCCAGTGTGGGAGGTTGAAGATATCCATGCATACACAAGCCAGTTGGTTGGCAGAGGTCTTCAGTACTCGGCCAGGCAGTCTGTCCAGACCGGATGATTTCCTTGGATTCACTCTCTTGAAGGCAACCCACACATCATCTTCAGATACTGAGACTAAAGGATCATTGGCAGACGTGGGGGTGTGCGATGTTTCTTCCCTGTTCTGGTGGTCAAAGCAAGCATAGGAGGCATTGAGCTCATTTGGAAGCGAAGCTCTGCTGTCTCCTATGTTGTAAGATTTAGCTTTATTGGAGGTTATGATATTCAAACCCTGCCACAGCTGTTGAGCATCCCTCGTTGATTCTAGTCTAGTCTGGAATCTTCACTTTGCCTGAGAGATGGCTTTTCAGAGATCATACCTGCACCTCTTGAAGCATTCTTGATCTCCAGATTTGAATGCCTCTGATCTGGCTCTCAGCAGGTTCTGGATTTTACTATTCATCCAGGGCTTCTGATTGGGGAAAACTCTGAAGGATTTCGTGGGGACACCCTCATCCACAGCTGTTTTAATAAAGTCTGTAACGATCCTATTGGGGTCATTCAGGTTCTCAGATGGTTTCTTGAACACGGCCCAGTCCATTGATTCAAGGCAATCCTATAACCATTCCTCTGCCTTGCATGAACACCTATTAGTTGTCTTGCTCTCTGGAGCTTTGCTTGTTTTGGCTCTGTTTGTATGCAGGTAGCAGAAGTAGAACCAAATGATCTGACTTGATAAAATATGGTCTCAGAAAGGAGTGACAGCCATTCTTTATTGTGGTGTAGCAGTGGTCTAGTGTGTTGAGACCTCTGGTGAAACAGGTTACATGCTGGTGATAACTGGATAGGGATTTCTTCAAATCGACCTTGTTAAAGCCACCAACTACAATTGAAAGGTTCCTTAAGGTTGTTGTAGCCGGGAGAGTTAATGGGGACAACCTCCCACTACCTATTAAATGCTCCCAATGACATGTGCCTTAAATAGCCTCTGACAACCAAGCCCAGCTCCTAGCCCGCACGTGTGGCTTAGCTACTGAAGTATCTGGAGCTGGAGTCCCTAAGGCAGTCCTACATTGAGTTCAACGCTGACTGGCAACTCCTGCAACTTTGCTGGTACAAGCTGTTTTGATCTCTGCCGTTCCTTTGGGTTCATCAGATGCATGGAGAGGGGGAGTTTGCTTCATGGGCGACAGCTTGGTCTCCATATCATACAGCCCAGGCTTGTGTATCTAGACAGCTAGGACACAATATCCATGGTTGACTCTAACCAAAAGAGGCCTCAGACTCAGAGATAATTTGAAATATGTCAGGATAGGCTGTTTCTTGTTTGCAGACAGCATCGTGCTTGTGAGCGCTTGTTTATCATCAGCCACTGGTGGTATGTAAACAGTGGTCAGAATCACGTATGAGAACTCCCAAGGGAAATAGAATGGTCTACATTTAATTGTTAGTTGGTCTAAGTCAGGGGAACAAGTAGTCAAAATAACCCCAACACCCATGCACCAATGAGAATTGACTAAAAAGCATATGCCACAACCTCTTTCATAGAAACACGGAAAACCTACAGCACAATACAGGCCCTTCGGCCCACAAAGCTGCGCCGAACATGTCCTTACCTTAGAAATTACCTAGGGTTACCCATAGCCCTCTATTTTTCTGAGCTCCATGTACCTATCCAGGAGTCTCTTTACAGGCCCTATCATATCCACATCCACCACCATCGCCGGCAGCCCATTCCACGCACTCACCACTCTCTGCATAAAAAACTTACCCCTGACATCTCATCTGTACCTGCTTCCAAGCACCTTAAAATTGTGCCCTCTCGTGTTAGCCATTTCAGCCCTGGGAAAAAGCCTCTGACTATCCACACGATCAATGCCTCTCATCATCTGATACACCTCTATCAGGTCACCTCTCATCCTCCGTCACTCCAAGGAGAAAAGGCTGAGTTCACTCAACCTATTCTCATAAGGCATGCTCCCCAATCCAGGCAACATCCTTGCAAATCTCCTCTGCACCCTTTCTATGGTTTCCACATCCTTCCTATAGTGAAGCGACCAGAATTGAGCACAGTACTCCAAGTGGCGTCTGACCAGATATAGCTGCAACATTACCTCTCAGCTCCTAAACTCAATCCCACGAATCCTTACCAGAATTCGAGGTTTGATCTATTCTGAGATTCGAAGAATAGGTTTCCGACACATTTAGGTATATGTATTACATGCATTTAACGTCTGCTTATTCAAAAGAAAAAAAATCCTCATATTCATTTAGTTCCTGGATCACCTTGATTGTGTCATAACTTTTTCAAGCATGAAAAATCTGTAATGTAAACTACACACAAAATGCTGGAGGAATTCAGCATGTCAGGCAGCACCAATGAGGGGAATAAACTGTCAATGTTATAGGCCGAGACCCTCCATCTGGACTGTCAACTGCTCATTCCCCTGCATTGATTATGCTGCCTAACTTGTTGAGTTATTCCAGCATTTTGTACTTCTCAAGATTTCCAGCATCTGTAATTTGCAAAATCTTTTGTGTGTTTGTGTGTGTGTGTGTGTGTGTGTGTGTGTGTAAATGTAAGTTATATTTATTTATTATTAATTCATCCTGGAGTTATTACTACAACTGAAGGTATACTGTTCACCTGTAATTTTCAACATGAATAAACAGAAGTTAAATTGAGATAAGATGAGCTATGTTGAATAATGTTGGCATTTTTGATTATGCTACTCAGCCAACCAATTCAAGATACACAACAACAAGACAAGTCATTAAATATAATTTTAGAATGACATTTTGGCATGTGATATCATACAATAACAAATAAGGGCTGTTGTGAACATGCACAATAAATTTTATAAAATATAAGGAAGTCTTTTATCTTATAACCTGTGGAAACTTTACAACAAAAATAAAAAGGGAAATTAATCCAAAATATTATAATTATAATTTTGGTGAAGCTTTCTAATCTTGATATCCTTCCTACTTGTCAATACATTCTAAGCATCATTGCAAGCGATATGTCATCGAACCAATTGTTCTGAGTCTTCCTCTCCTTAGCTCAGTGATGATATATTCTACACAATTGTGATAATTTTCCACAAACCTTCTTCCACTGATTTAATATTTTCTGACTTCTCATAACAGAATGGAGCTAGGGCTTCCAACACCTGGATCTGCTGAGAGAGTTCCTCTAATATACAGTTCTCAATGACCAATACAGAATCAATTGATGAAAACCTCTGAAATGGAAATAAAATTATTCGTGAGGTTTAGGAACCAAGATATTATGAGGATCACATTTAAAAAGAATATGCAAGGTACACCAAATATGACGACAGGCAAAATGTACATAGTAAAATACACCCTTGTAAACAGTATTCTCATCCAGCTCATCAACTTCATTAAATATTGTTACATCATTCATACTAGCCTAACAGTGTAGTTAAAGGGTTAATAGAATTCATGTGAAATAAGATCAAGAATAAGCCATACTGCCATCAAGCCTGCTCTGTCATACAATGACATGTCTTTTACATCAAATTCACATTTTTCATCACACCCACACCCACATCCTTCCTTTTGCTCAAGTTCAAGGCTCTAAGGAGCAGAACCCTCCGTCCTTGCATATGCCTTAAGTGGCACATCAAGCCAAGTGCTGAACTATGGTGTTTACTAACTATTTTTCTTGTCTATTTTGAAAACTTTCAGATGAACGTATGAAAGTAGATTGTTGAAGCATCGTTTTTGGATGAATTAGTCTTTACAATATAAAGACACAGCTGGATGACATTAAATAAAAGCAAAAGAGAGAACTGAATTCTCTAAAGCTGTCCCTGAAGTGAACTATCTTCACTTCCTTCCCACTAGTGTCAGTGGTAAGGAAGCCAAATGAATTAATTTCAAGAAGACTAGAATATAAAAGCAAGGGTATAATTCTGAGGCTTTATAAAGTGCTAGTCAATCCATACTTGGAGTTTTTAAGCAGTTTTGGACTCCTTATCTAAGAAAAGATGTACTGGTCCAGAAGAGGTTCATGAAAATTATCCTGGGAAAGAAGGGGTTAATGTATGAAGAGCTTTTGATGGCTGTTGACCTGTACTCACTGAAATTTAGAAGAATGAGGGGGATATCTTATTGAATATTGAAAGATGCAAATAAAGAGGATGTGGAGAGGTTGTTTCCAGTAGTGGGAGAGTCTAGGATCAGACAGCACTGCCTCAGAATACAAAGACTTTCCTTTAGAATAGGGATGAGGAGGTATTAATTTAGCCAGAAGGTGGTAAATCTGTGGAGTTCATTGCCACAGACAGCTATGGAGGCCAAGTCATTATCTATATTTAAAGTGGAGTTTGATAGGTTCTTAATTAGTCAGGGTATCAGAGGTTATGGAGAGAAAGCAAGAGAAGGGGGTTGAAAGGGATGATAAGTCAGCTATGGTGGAATGGCAGATCAGACTCAAAGGGCCAATTGGCATTATATCTGCTCCTATGTCTTATGGTCTTATCCCAAATACAGAGATGCAGATTATTTCATGTTGTCCTTGCTTCAAACAACTATTGATGGTTTGGACAAATAATTATCATTATAGCTGGTCATGTGAGCTATCCCAAACACAGAATAGGCTATGTACTTCGCTTGTCTCTGCCTCTAACACTCATTGGACAAATAGTTATCAGTGTAACTGGTAAGATAGCAAATAAACAGAAATTGACTTCACAGAGACCTATCTGGCCTCACATTATATTACAAAGCTTGGAAAGAGTTGATACTCAGAAAAATCTCTAATTCACCACAAGCAGCATTTTCTTTCTAAAATTCCCTCTGCTTTCTCTGTCCTGAATTGGGAAGATAGAACGGCACAGCTAATGGATCCACAGTGGATTTTTATTTATTGTTGGCAAAATTTGCATTTAAACAAAATGAGAAGAAATCAGAATTGTTGTGCTCATTCTGATTACATGCAGATCACTGATAGGCTGGACATTCAGGGAAATTACACGTGTAAAGCAGTGTGCCTCCAGTAAAATTTGTAATTGGTTTATTATTGTCACATGTGCTGAGTGAGGTACATTTTCGCTTGCCGTCATATAGATTGTTTTAAAAACATAACTGCATAGAGGTAGTAAAAAGAGGAAAGCAATAACAGAATGCAGAATTACAGTTATAGAGAAAGTGCAATACAGGAAGACAAAAAGGTACAAGTACCATGACGTGGTAGTTTGTGAGATCAAGAGCACCTTTAACATACAAAAGGTTCATTCAAGTGTCTTATAACAACAGGATAGAAGTATATTTTCCTGCTAATATATTTCCTGTTACATCATTCACCATTGGTTCCTTTTACCCTGACAAGAGAATTCATATTTGAATACATAGATTGCATTTTCACTGAACTCTCAAACACCCATGTCAGCAATAACAAATATCCTACAGTAATTCTCAGAGGAATAATGATCCAAAGCTATCCTGCCAAGGGAGAGATTGGGAATCATGACCAAATGCTGAATTAAAGTCAAGATTTTAGAAAGGGTTTTAAATGAGATGACAGAGGAAGTGAGGCAAAGTGTATAGGGACAGAATTCAGACTACAATGTTGAAACTATCACCACTGGATCAAAGAAAGAATCTGTGCATAGAAGGCCTGAACTGGAAAATTACTCATATGAAAAGCTCTTTAAACTTCAAAATGGAAGCTTACATTTGATGCAGTGGAGTTACAAAACCGATGTTGGTCTACAGGAGCTCGTGTGATGAGGGAATAGGAGTTCATTCATAACAGCATAGAATTACTAATGAATTGGTTGAACAGACAAGATGGAGCTTTGGTGGAGAGAGAATTACTGTGACAAGTTCACCAAGGATGGTTCAATATAAAATGTAGTGGGCCAAAGACTGAGGATAAAATGAAGCTATAAGCAGTAGTGAGGTGGGGTTGTGAAGCTAATGAGGAATGAAGGATTGGAAGCTCTGTTTGGTTACAAGTAGATTGTCAGTGTTGTAAATTAACATTCAGTCTGAAGTGGTAGCCAGAGGGGGGTGGGGGATGGAATCAGGAGAAAAAGATATTGAATTTGCGGCGGAGATTGAAAACTGACTTAAGAATTTAAATACTTAATGTAAGGAAACAATACTTCTTTCAAGATAGCAACTGACTTAAAGCAAGAAAGGTGATAGTGGATGTCATCAACGTGCATGCAGAAGGTGAACCCACAGTTGTGGATTTTGTCATTCCAGATATATGTAACCAGGTGACCATCGGATCTTATTCAGTATTGTTAAAAGTGTACTTAGGCATCCATCCGGGTAACGCTAGAATAGTTCTCTATGCCTTTAAGGGAGACGGTGATGTCATTACGCATGCGCGGGATAGTGGGGAGACCATTTTGCTTTCTGCTGAAGACGTGGTAGGGTGTTGGAATTGGGTTCCTCCCGGAGTGTGCTGGGCATGGTGAGGAAAGGTGAGCATTAATTGACAACAATATCCATGTGCATTTGTTTATGCTTGTTGGCGGATCGAGAATATCAGTAATTTGACATGTTTTACATATGGCTGCTTTAGATTTCCACGAGTGAAGGAACCAACGCTGGGTAGCGTGGCTTATACGAAGTTCCTCACCATCCAAGTAGGTCAGTCTTCCTGCAATTTAACTACCAGGCAATACCTTGTAAAAGTTGTGCCAAAGTGTACCTTTTGTCTAACTTTATTGTATCAGAACTGATTGTGCATGTAACCGCGTAACGTGAATGTTTAGTCTCCATTTGGAAGTTCAGCACGTGTGTACGTCTTAGATGAGATGTATTCGCTTAGATTTTTCGCTGTTATGTATAAGATGCAGGGTGGGTGGGATTCTAATGTTGTTTGTACAGTATTGTGTTCCTTCAGGATTGTCACTACTTTATTAGTTCTGGTATTTTTTATACTGCTTACGCAATTCTGTCCATACACAAGGGTGTGGATCAAAAGTTAAGATTGTAGTGGCAAGAACTGGTTGTAAATTTGTTCGTTTTGTTTCGCGACCCTCTTCTGGCACTTAAACATGTAAAACAGATACAGGAATTAAAACTCTAGCAACTGAATTAAATGAAGAAAGGTGATAGTGGATGTCATCAACATGCATGTGGAAGATGAACGCACAGTTGTGGATTTTGTCATTCCAGATATATAACACTAAAAAAATGAAGTGGATGGAGAATCCTAAGGAAATGCAACGGGACTCGGGAGTCCTCATACAGGATTCCCTTAAAATTAACCTCCAGGTTGAGTCGGTAGTGAAAAAGGCGAATGCAATGTTGGCATTCATTTCTAGAGGAATAGAGTATAGGAGCAGGGATGTGATGTTGAGGCTCTATAAGGCACTGGTGAGACCTCACTTGGAGTACTGTGGGCAGTTTTGGTCTCTTTATTTAAGAAAGGATGTGCTGACGTTGGAGAGGGTACAGAGAAGATTCACTAGAATGATTCCGGGAATGAGAGGGTTAACATATGAGGAACGTTTGTCCGCTCTTGGACTGTATTCCTTGGAGTTTAGAAGAATGAGGGGAGACCTCATAGAAACATTTCGAATGTTAAAAGGCATGGACAGAGTGGATGTGGCAAAGTTGTTTCCCATGATGGGGGAGTCTAGTACGAGAGGGCATGACTTCAGGATTGAAGGGCGCCCTTTCAGAACAGAAATGCGAAAAAATTTTTTTAGTCAGAGGGTGGTGAATCTATGGAATTTGTTGCCACGGGCAGCAGTGGAGGCCAAGTCATTGGGTGTCTTTAAGGCAGAGATTGATAGGTATCTCAGTAGCCAGGGCATCAAAGGTTATGGTGAGAAGGCGGGGCAGTGGGACTAAATAGGATAAAATGGATCAGCTCATGATAAAATGGTGGAGCAGACTCGATGGGCCGAATGGCCTACTTCTGCTCCTTTGCCTTATGGTCTTATGGAAATGCACTGAGTAAAGTACTCTGTTTCAAGATAGGAATACATAGGAGTATGTTCTTGAAAAATAAATTCTGTGACAGGAAATATTATAGCATATCTCAACACTCTGAATAACCATTTTATGAATTCTTTTAGAGTGAATTTTCAAAATCTGAACATCATAATGCTGGGATTACTTGTACGATGAATAATACCTGTAGAAGCCTCTTGCATATCTGCAGATGTGTTAAAAGGATGTTATCAAGACACTGGTTCCTTGATGTTAGGGGAAATGATCCTGCTGCAGTAATTCCTAAATCTCCACTCTTGGTAAACTGACAAACATTACCTTTATTGTATGTGCCATATCTGTAAAACAGGGGAGTATAAATGAAAAATAAATTGTAACAAACACTTCTCACAGCAATCAAGCAATTAAATTTTAGAATTTAATTAAAAATAAGATCATAAGATATAAGAGCAGAATTAGGCCATTTAGCCCATCAAGTCTGCTCTGCAATTTTCCTCTCAGCCCCAATTCTCCCTGTATCCCTTCATGCCCTATCAACCTCTGCCTTAAATACACATACAGACTTGGCCTCCACAGCTGCCTATGGCAAAGAATTCCACAGATTCACCACTCCCTGGCTGAAGAAATTCCTCCTGAACTCTGTAGTAAAAGGACGTCCCTTTATTCTGAGGCTGTGTCGTCTGGTCTTAGACTCTCCCACCATAGAAAACATCCTCTCAACGTCCACTCTATCAAGGCCTTTCAGCACTTGATAGGTTTCAATGAGGTCAACCCTCATTCTTTTAAATTCTAATGAATACAGGCCCAGAGCCATCACATGCTCTTCATGTGACAAGCCACTCAATCCTGGAATGATTCATGAATCTCACAGCATTCAAGATATTTTAGAATTTAATTAAAAATAAGGAAATCCTAGTTGGGACTAAAACATAAGAATATATTTAAAAGCATATAATTGCAGTAAAAAACATTGCGGCCTAATTCATGTGAATCAAATATACAGCATTCAGTAATGCTCCAGTTGTCCATCTAATCGTCTTACTAATTTGGTTTTCTTGACCAGTTATACTTTTTTTCAATTTAATTTCACTTTAAGTCCTAAATTATTGATCTAGTTTTGGACCAGAGATAATTATTGTAATTTTATTTTCTTTTTTAGAGGTACATGGCACAGGAATTTGGTCCACACGGTCCATGCCACCCACCAAGTAATCATCTATACCAATAGCATTTACGTGCCTTGGTGATTGAAACAGCTCATCCAGATAACTTTTTGGATGTTGTGACATGTGTGCCTCTTCAATTTTTTCCTTCAACCCTTGATTCTTTCTCAACTATCTGTAATTAGTTCTTGAAAAGAACATAGAACAGTGCAGCACAGGAAAAGGCCCATCAGGCTAAAAATCTGCGCCAAACACAATGCTGCATTAATCTAACACTCTTCCATCTGCACCTGACCCACATCCCTCCATTCATTGTATATTCAAATGTCTATCTGTTTCTTAAACATCTCTATCATATCTGCTTCTACCACTCCCCTTGAAGCCTATTTCAAGTATTTACCACTCTCTATGCAAAACAAAACCTGCCTCACATATCTCCTTTAAACTTTCCTTCTTTCATCTTAAAGCATATCCTCTAGTACTTGACACTTCTACCCTGGGAGAAATATTCTGACTGTTCATCTATGCCTATTATAATCTTATAAATTTCTATCGGGTCTCTCCTCAGCCTCTGACTCCCCCCCAAGAGAAAGCAATTCAAGTTTGTCCCACCTTTTCATATGAATCATAACCCCTAGTCCAAGCAACATCCTGATAAACGTCTTCTGCACTCTCCCTGAAGCCTCCAATTTCTTCCTGTACCTGATATCACCTTCTTCCTTGTACTAATGTTCCAATGTTTGAGTATGATTATCCAGAAAGTACCATGTTATTTATTCTTTTCACTCTGATGTTAGATGCCCTGTTTCTCTCACTATGACTAGGGGTACTCTGCCAATTTTTTTTTTTGGCTGAACAGTACAGAGGAAAGCCTAAATAAATATACTCTGTCATAAGAAATACTAGCCCACTCTAATTCTTGCTACTGTACTTTCATTATAATCCTAAATTTAGGTTTCTTGTTACCTGTAGAAATAATGATTTTCATACTTGTCTTCTCATAATTGTAGCCTCTCTTCATAAGTTGACTGATTAAACCTTGGTTTCATCCTGTTGGACTTATATTCTACCCCTTCCAAGGCCCACTATCTCATGGAGCACACACAAAATGCTGGAGTTACTCAGCAAGTCATGTAGCATCAATGGAGGGGAATAAACAGTTGATGTTTTGGGCTGAGACCCTTCATCAAGATCATCTCACCTACGTTTTAGTGCCTCTCACCAATTATACCCCTTAAGTTTTCGTGCTTTTGGATGAGCAGGGCTCCAGACATCTGAAGCATTGCTTCCTCAATTTCACATTCAGCCTCCTTGATGAGAAAAGCCAAAATACCATTTCCCTTTCAGATGATCACTTCAGCCTCTGTACTATTTTTAGTAATCTGCATATATGTACACCTACATTGTGTGGCACCTCCTCAGCTCTTAGCACCTCACCACAATCTGTTTTTCTTGGTTCCAAAGAGACTGATCTAAACATAAGTTTATATCAAGTGTAATTTTGTTCACATACTGCACTTGATTTACCATGCTCCATTGCAAGTTCTTATATCCTTATTCATAATTCACTCTGCCTCCTAACTTAATGTATTTGCAAACTAGGACATGAACTCAAATCATTTATATATTTGTGAAAGCCCAAGGCCTTCTAAGTAAAGCTACTGATCATGTCAATCCAAAATCACACAGAGATATAATGGAAAAAAAAAACTGCTTTCTTTATTGTGCAAACATAAAAAAAACTAAAATAAAACCTTATACCTCCAACTGAGGTAACCAGGACTTGTACTAATGTAAAATTATGCATCTGTGAGGTAAAATAAGATAAACAAAAGGCTAAATAACCTTGGTATTCAATTTTATGTTGACTAAAACATACTTGCTTAGAAATAATTTGGCACAATTTGATATCACAGAATAGTTCTATTGTTCATGGGCATGTCACTTCAAATTTCAGAGCTGATAGTCAATTAGGCACATCCCTTCACCTCATCTGCAGCATGTTCAGGAGTGAAGAGGGCCAGCAATTAGAGCTCAGGCCTTGAGAATGACTAGACATCAGGGACTGCTGGTGACCTGCTAAGTTAGAGTGATGGTGTGTAGTCAGAGATTGGGAGCCAATGGGCAGAGGGAGCCGAGAAGGTTCCACTGTTGGGAGGAGGGCAAAGAAGCAACCTTGAGATTTTGAAGGTTGAGGCTAAATAGTGCATGGATATGTGGTCAGGTATTGAGGGGATTACTAGTCAGTGCAGTCTGATAGAGCAGTTAAGGTTTCCAGGGGAATTTTAAGTTATAATAAAATATTAAATGGACTGGAATAATAACACCGGTTTGAAACCTTTTCCATGATGCCCCTTGATATAGCTAGAAGTGACCGACTGCAATTGTTCCTTCGAACAAAGTGATATTAATTTACCAGGAAAGGTGAATGGCTAATCCAGCAAGCGCACAGTAATGTAATGGTGGGTTTGCAAGAAGTTCATGAATAGAGTTGTAGAATTTGACATGGAAGTTAACAAATTTCACAACACTTGTCGGTGATAATAAACCTGATTCTGATTCTGGAAAACATCATAATTGCAATCATCTTTGGAACTAAGCGTGTTTCCACCATGTGGTCGAACTGAATAACATCATGCAACAATTCCTTGACCTTAAAGCACAGTTGTCAACTTTATTGTTACTTACTTTACATGCTTCATCCTAACACTCCCATTGCATGAAAGATTATCTTCAAGTGAGTCAGCATTTAGGAAATTGAAGCTTTCTAGGACTGTTTCAACACTTAGACTGATAGTAGATGCATTTTTGCTCTCTGTAACTTCTTTCTGTTTATAAAAAAGAATGCAGACTTTAATACAAAAGTGTTCCAATTGTTCAGTCCAATCTTTAAGAGTTACTGAAAATAATGGGATATACTACTTGTTTATAAATAGCTTCCACATTATATAGTAATGACACCATAAATTCTATTCATTTCTAAGTTCTTTTTAGAGGACTGGGCTGCATTTTTCAATTGTATTTATTTGTCTACAACCGGTAATTTTCAAAATATTTACTCTCTTATCTGACGAATTTAGCAAATTTATTCTCAAGCTTCATTAAGGTTATTAATGCCAAGGGTAGTAGGGTGAAAAGCTCCTATTAAATATTCCCAATGACGTGCATCACTAATAGCCTCTGACAAGCAGGTACAGCTCCTGACCTTTGCATATGGCTGAGCAACTAATCCTGGTGGAACTGTTTCTACTGACAGGAGAAGGGACGTCACCTTAAAACTTATCACTTCAGGCAAATGGAGCTTGTCAGCCGTGGTTGGCAGCTCATCTAGGAGAAGGAAAGCTCTGATCTCAAACCTCCACTGCTTTGAAGCTGTACCCGCTCACGGGGAAGACTTTGTGTGTAAACCCCGAGGAAAAACCTGGAGCTGGAGTCTCTAAGGCAGTCCTACATTGAATTCAATACTGACTGGCAATACCTGCCATGCCACTGGTGCCAAATTGTATCAGTCTCTGCTGTTCCTTTAGATTCATCAGCTGCAGGGAGAGGGGGAGCCAGCTGCATGGACAGCAACTTGCTCTCCATGTAGCACTGCTCTGGCTTGCATATCATGTAGACAGCTGGGATGCAACAGCTATGGCCAACCCTGATCAACGGAGGCCCTCGATAAGTTCAGAGTATAAAATACTCAAATTACAGTAAGAATTATAACGTAGTTTGGAAAACATATTGCATGTAATAAATAAAATGGTCTTTAAAGAAGAATCAAGATAAAGGTAGCGAAGGTGAAATAGTGCAAAGTATTAATGACCAGAAAGTACTTGATACCAAATTTGTATTTGTATTTTTTTCAGACTTTTGACAATATTTCTACCTTACTAAGGAGCTGATCATTGGAGACAAGGATAACGTTGCCAGTCACTAATTAAACCATTTATATGTTTCCTAAATACATTCGTAAGGCCAGTGATGTTGTAGGGATGGAACTGGACTCTCTGACGGCGGTGTCTGAAAAGAGGATGCTGTCCAAGTTGCATGCCATCTTGGACAATGTCTCCCAACCACTACATAATGTACTGGGTGGGCACAGGAGTACATTCAGCCAGAGACTCATTCCACCGAGATGCAACACAGCATCATAGGAAGTCATTCCTGCCTGTGGCCATCAAACTTTACAACTCCTCCCTTGGAGGGTCAGATACCCTGAGCCAATAGGTTGGTCCTGGACTTATTTCCTGGCATAATTTACATATTAGTATTTAACTATTTATGGTTTTATTACTATTTAATTATTTATGGTGCAACTGTAACGAAAACCAATTTCCCCCAGGATCAATAGACTATGACTATGACTATGTATAATATTGAAAATACAAGAATTTAATAATTATACAATGTTCACCTATTGGCTGTATTGACAATATAATTTCCTGCCAGAATTTCTGTATTACCTGTCAATGTTTGCATTTTTTCCTGTAGAAATCAGTGATCTCAAACATTCCTCAAAAAACATGATAAGTGTGATGCTCGTTATCGCACCAATTTTCATTTTCGGCAAAGAGCCTTAAATTAGGGGCACACCTAAAGGCTAATCTTGTTTCCATGGGATCTTGCTAGGTACAAACGAGTGCAACAAAGTAGGGAGAGACCTGATCAGAGACAAGGAATCCCAGCCTGAGAATTACTTCATTTAGAACCTGGCAGAACATTTATAATTTGGTACACTGAGTCAGGCCAGATGTCCTGGAGCAGAAGAATAGGTTAAGAAGCCTTACCATTCAGTACATGCCCTTTCTCTTTTCTACCATCAGGGAAGAGATACACAAGCATGAAGACTCACACTAAATGATTTCGAAACAACTTCACTGCCTCCACTATCAGATTTTTGAATGCTTTATCATGTAAGTAATAATAAACCTGATTCTGATCTGCTGAGTATTTCCATCCTTTCAGTTGTTTTTCATTAAATAAAACTCAGATTTGACAATAAAATATGCTTAAAGTAAGTTAGATTATCTCTTTACAGTATCTGCAAAATATTAAATGGTTAAAGAATATAAAATAAAAAATCCCAAGCACTTGCAAGCTAAGTTAAATACCATTCAACAGATTTAAGTTTAGAGCTGCCATAATTGATTAGAACCCAGCTATGGGTAAATAGCCCTACTGCCTTGTGGGCAGCCTCGGGACAGACAATGGGAGTAAACCCAGACAGAAAATCATTAAACATCCTTCCAGCAGCCCCTGCAGCTAAGCTGGTGCCAAACGTATTGCTTCATAAGCTTTCCTTTGGACTACACTGGCTAGGCCGAGAGGGGGATCTTGATGACTAGGCATCTCAGGATCTCCATACTTTCCACTCAGACTTGTGATGATAATCATCATCACCCGTTGTCCTTCGAGACAGATGGATGCCAACAAACAAATGAATTGATTAGAGAATTACAGATGGGTACTCATGAACAAATAACATTGTTTCGTCACAAATCCTGATGGTTATAAAAGACCAAGAGTGGGATGCTTTAGAATGTAAACTCGAGAGAATAAGTGAAAACCTTCCAAGTTTATGCTTAATATATTAAAATATATACCTTTTCACTGCGAGCTCATGAGAATATTGTTTTTCTTTATAACTCAGAGATGAAGGTAACACTTGGAGGAAAATAAAATCATACTTACTAAATTGCTTTAGAAGTAGATTACTTTGGTTTCAACTTTGGCCTGTATAACATAGGCATTTACAGAGCAGAAATGAATCCATATACACTGACCAAAGCACATTATCATCAAGAAATATTAATTTACTTATTGACAGAAATCACTACCATAATATTGAATTCTGGACAAATCAGGCCATTAAATTACTGGGAGATGCAAGTATCTTTGGTCTCCAATCATTTAGAATTCTTGTCTGTTGCACCATAATACCCAAGCGATTTGATATTTCTGACTCTTCTGTCACAGTTGTCCACCACTTCCTCACAATGAGATTCTTACAGACTGAAATAATTTGAGTGTGTTTTATTTTATCTCATTCTGTTCACTTCTCAAATTTCAAGACATGGAAACAAAATCTTGAAAACTATATTCAAATTACACTGATTTCTCAGAACTTTCTGTTCCTAATTGGTCGATGACTTAATTTCACATAACACAGAACATCAAACACTACAGCGGAGTACAGGCCCTTCAGCCCATGATGCTGTGCCGACCCTTTAACCTACTCTAAGATCAACCTAACCCTTCACTCCAATTTTCTACCAGTGGCTGTTTACGCTTTTATGTTTAAAAAGATTACCATTTTGTATTTATTTAATCTAAATATATCTTTTCGGATGCATGTTTTCCTGAAATACTGGCCCCAATATTTGAACTTATTATTAATATACTTGTTTTAATCACTCTACCTTAAGAATATCTCCTAAGTGCAGAACCTGTCGCTCTAGATTTTGTAATTCTTTGTGGTTTCTGTGATCTGTCCTTAGAGTAATCAATATTTCTTGAAGGATGATTCCAATATCTACTGAAATGTAATCTGTCTTGGAATTTTCAGAACAGACTGAAGTGTTTTTTTTGTGTTTACAGGATGTCGTTGATCTCTGTGAACTGAATAGATCTGTAGGTTCTGTGCTCCAGACTCGACAAGTTGACTCCTGTCCAGCAGGTTTCTCAGTGGGCCACTGAAACCTCGGCTGTGGTCCTACGTGAAAAATGGATTCTGTCAAAGCTGAACAACTTTGAAATCGTCTGGCTTGTAGTGAATCATTCTGAAACTCCCTTTGATCAGGAGGTTTTGGTTCTGCATGTGTTGATTGCAGAGTTTTTTCTGTAAAAAGACCATCCTGGAAGCTTTGGGAGAATTCCCTGTGTGCTTCTTGGAAAGCTAATGAATCATGCCTATTGTCACTGGCTCCTTGTTTATCTATATTTGCATAATTATAAAATTTTTCATTTTCAGGCACAGATGACAAATGTGTATTGTGGAAGCAATTTCCTGAGTGATTAAAAATGAAAGTTCCTTTTGTTTCCTGATGTAATGTAGGCAGTTTGTCCTCTTGTCCAATGTTTCTCTTGCAACAGAATAGAAAACAGAAAATTAATACATCCATTCATAATGAAAGTATTAAGATACAACAAAGTTATTACTGAGATGTATATATTTACTATAAAGATTCTTTTCAGCTTGTCAATTTGATAAAAACCTATGATAATAGAATCTACATTTAAAAGTCAACACCTGGCATCCATTTCCTTTTTGGATTAATTTTAATTTTCCATTCTGACTGCCAAAGGTTAGAGAAGTGAACTACAATAAAATATCCTTGTAGTGATACTTACAGAGAAGTACTTGTCCTTGAAGCTGGGGGTGCTGGGAGGTGTCCAGTTGTACACAGAGCCTTTACGACTTGGCCAAGAGAATTTGGATACTGAGCCAGATGTTACTGATATCTCATCAGCATCAAATGGACTATGGCGAAGTAATGAGTAAAAGTAAAATTAAAAACAGTAAATAAATAAAACCCCAACATAGTTTCTGAATATGTCTGGAAACAAAACACTACATTATGTCAGATTATATTTTTTCTGCATTTGTTCATTTAGATAGGTCATAAGATATAGGAGCAGAATTAGGCATTCAGCTCATCGTATATGCTTTTCCAATCAATCATGGCTGATTTTGTTTATCAAACTCATTCTCCTGCCTTCTCTCTGTAACCCTTAACCCCTTAGTCCCCTTACCAATAAAGAATTAGTCAATCTCTGCCTTAAATAACTTGTTGCAATGACTTGTCCTCCACAGCTCTTTACAACAGACTAGGTAATCTTTAACATATGGCAGAGTTGTACAGAAGAATGTAACATTATATTCACAAATATGAACAGCAAGCATGAGCTTCTTTATTATTCCTTAAGGGATGTTTCATATTGCAAACAATATAAGACCTTAAGTGCGTTCCTAAATGCAGGAAGTGTGAAAATATAGAGGATACACCTCCAAAATGAGATTTTGTTTCTCATCTGATTTTGGGTCTGTTCCATTGTGTGGTATAAGACGTACAACAGCTTGGAACTTTCAATTCATTCATGAAGAAATAACTGTATTAACATGTTAAAGATTTATTTTATTAGCTCACTGAAAAATGCACCAAGTTCATGAATAATCTGCTCCAGTTTGACATTTTATTGATATTTATTTTATTTAGTGATACAGTCCAGAGAAGGGCCTTCTGGCCCTTTAAGCCATGTTGCCCCAGTAACCCACCATCCTGATTAGCCCTTATCTAACCTAATGAGCTGTAATAGCATCACCCCAACCACTACTTCTATCAGTACATGACATGTATGCAGCACAGCTCCCAATTAAAGCCTACAGTAGAAGCAGTGCAGGGATAGGGAATAGATTTAACGGTTGTAGTACAGCTACTAGGACTTGATGTTTCAATCGCTATGGTAAGTCGGCACTCTCGATGTTGGCAGTGGGCTTGGAGTGGTGACAAGGAGGGAGGGTAGGTACGTCATCAAGGTCATCAGGTGGGCACCTTCCTTCTTTGACATTTCGTTGATAAGCCCACAACGTCTCCAGAGGGCTCAACGGTGCTACCTGGCATCCCAGATACATCCCTCTCAGTTCCATACCCTCCTGTCTTCAATTTGCAGCCCAGTTGTTGTCTTTCCTTTTAATCCAAATCCAATTGCTGCTTTCGACAAGGACTTGATTGCTTGTTGGAGGGAGTGACCCCTCACCCCCATCTTCTTCAATAGACTGGTCGTAGATGTAGCAACGAATCCACTGCATCCCACCTCTACAGGGAAAATCTTGGTCTTCCAGCCATTTTGGGCAGCTTCAGTTGCCAGTTCAGAGTACTTGGTCTTTTTCCTCTCATAAGCTTCTTCGACACCATCTTCCCATGGTACTGTCAATTCCACAACAAATGCCGGCTTGGCTGTTGTGGACCACAGGACCATGTCTGGCTGGAGTATTGTAGCCGCGATGTCTGGGGGAAACACAAGCTTTTTTTCCAAGTCCACGTCCATTTTCCAATCCCGAGCAACCTGCAGAATGCTTACACCTTTTGATGTTGTATGGTACTCTGGAGGTTGGCCTGCTGGTACAAAGCGTATGATGTGGATATTTCCTGCCGATGTTTGTGGGAAAGCACTTGTGGTGATTCATGTCTGTTCCAAGATTGATGCCAGCTGTATGAGAACTTGGTTATGCTGCCAAGTGTACCGCCCCAGGTGAGGCTTGTGGTGCATCCTGTTAAAATGTGCCTTAGTAATCCAGGTGCTTGACAAAGGGAGCAAGCGGGGTCTTCTCCCCACCACTGGTTCAGGTTCTGGGGTGTGGGTAGGAAGTCATAAGTGGCTCTGATGACAAAACTTAGCTGAGATCCTTCCACCTCCCAGATGTCACGCCAGCTAAGTTCCTGCTTTTCCAGGCTCTCCCAATTAGTCCCTTGGCCCTGCTCGGCCCTGGTGTTTCGCTCTGCCTCCTCCTGTCTTCTCAACTCATCCACCACGAGCCGTCTCTTCTGCACTGATGTTGCCTTGTGCCATTGAGGAGTTTTTGGGACGGGCGCGAGACCAGCTGTCCCAGGTTGGATTTGGCCAACCACATCCTTGAAGCAAAGAGCAGACTTAGCACTCTGAACTGCTTCAGATGGTGTCCACTTCCTCCCCGTTGCCACACGGGGGGGAGGCGCTGTTCGAATAACAGTATCTTCAGATTCAGTGAGGAACATGACCAACCTTGCTTTGGTGTATTTGAATTCTTCCAAAGACTTGCAATTGGTAATTCCAATTTGCCGTTCCTGTACAGTCCTACAGGACTTAAGCATCGTGGAAGTCCAAGCCACTGTTTTACATGTGCGCTGATCACTCTTTCGAGCTTTTCAACCTTGCTGATGGGGATTTCATACACTGTTAAAGGTCACATGAGTCTTAGGAGTATGCTGAACTGGAAGCACCACAGCTAGAGTTTTCCTGGCAGCAAGGTCTTACTGATGTGAGCTACGTACATGATGGTATCTTTCTTGGGTTGTTTAAGCTGCTCAGTGTCCTTGAGCTTAGCATCATACCATCGGCCCAAGGCTTCACTGGCATTTCTGAAACAGTTGGGACAGGTGTTCCATCAATATAAATTCTTTTATCCATGACGACCTTTGACAATGGAGATGCTTCCGCACTTGCTGGGCTTGATCTTCATCCTCACCCATGTGATATTTTGATGAAGCTTTTCCAGAAGTCTCTTGGTGCAGGGGACAGATGTTGCCAGTATTGTTATATCGTCCATATAGGCTCGTATCGGTGGTAACCGTTGACCAAACTGTAGCCCTTTTCCTCCCGCAACCCATTTTGAGGCTCTGATGAAGTTGAAATTCAGTTGAAATTGGACCCTTCTTGTTCATCTCACCCCAGCTGTTTAAAGACCACAAATAGAAACCAGAAAGCAAGCTGCATCTCTAGTAGACAATGTGTTTCCCTGTGATTAAACTTTGAGAGAACAACTAAAATTAGTAAGCACTTCCTCTGAATGTCATAATTAGTTCATGTAAAACATGCATTATCATACTTGTTGATAACTACCTACTGCTAGGAAATAGTAGAGCCTCTGATCACCATCTGAAACAGCACACGAGAGGTGCAATTATTAAAAATTAGGTTATGACATTAAAAAGATATTTCAAAATGAAAAAGTTTAGATAGAAGGTAATATTAACATTTTTTAAAAATATCATTGATTTCAACATATAAAAGTTTGCCTTATGTTATTAAGAGGATTTTAGAATAATCTTAAAATGACCACAACTATTTACCACTGTCTCCAGTTATCAAAATGAACTGTTTAGTGAAGGGAGTTGAAAAGGATGGGCAAAGTTTACAGCTGAACCTTACAATCTTATTTCCTAGTGAGATTGCTTATCTGCAATGTAACAGAAAGAATTACTTATCAGTAGTGCCTGACAAATCTTGTTAGAATTCTTCAAGGAAGTAACAAGCAGGGTGGACAAAGGAGAGCTGGTGGATGTCATTTATTTAGAATTTCAGAAGGCATTTGCAAAAATGCCTCTCATGAGGCTGCCTAACAAGATAAAATCCTATGGTGTTACAGGAAATATATTGGCATGGAATGAGGAATGGCTGACAGGCAGGAGACAGCAAGTGAGAATAAAGGGAGCCTTTTCTGGTTGGCTGCCAGTGACTAGCGGTGTTCCTCAGGCATCAAGTATTAGGGCCGCTACTTTTCACATTGTTTGTCAAAGATTACTTATCAGTAGTAATATATCAGCAGATATATATATATATATACCACATTGACTTTTTCTTGGATATGAATGACCACAAAATAAGACAATGAACAACAAATGCTAGATAAATAGATAATGAAAGTCTATAAAGTTACGAAATGCTTAAAAATCCTGCAGGTGCCTCAAAAGCATATTCCCCAAGTAAGGAAAATCTAATTCAAATCTGAAGGCAGATTTTGATTTGCTGCAACAAAATAGAACATTAATATATGCATGCACCTAACTAGATGGCTCCAGTCAGTGCAATACTGGGTGACCAATAATGCTTGGCTTGAAATTAGATTGGAATTGGAATTGGTTGGTTATTGTCACATGTACCGAGGTACAGTAAAGAGGCTGTCTTGCGTTCCGTTCAAACAGATTCAATTATTACATAGTGCGTTGGGGTAGTACAAAGTAGAACAACAACAGAATGCAGCGAGTGTGTAACAGCTACAGAGAAAGTGCAGTGCAGATAGACATTAAGGTGCAAGATCATAACAAGGTAAATTGTGAGGTCCAGAATCCATCTTACCATACTAAGGAACCATTTAATAGTCTTGGAATAGCGAGGCAGAAGCTGTCTTTGAGCCTGGGGATTCATATTTTCAGGCTTTTGTATCATTTGCTCAATGGGAGAGGGGAGAAGGAAGAGTGTCCGGAGCAGGTGGAGTCTTTGATTATGCTGGCTGCTTTACTGTGGCAACAAGAAGTATAGACAGAGTTCATGGAAGAGAGAGTGGTTTCTGTGATGCACTGAGCTGTGTTTCTTCTAGTCAAGGGCAGAGCAGTTGCCATACCAAGTTGCGATGCATCTGGATAGATGAATGATGCATCAATTAAAATTAGTGAGTGTCGACAAAGACGTGCCAAATTTCGTAAGCTTCATTAGGAAATAGATACACTCCAGTCAAGATGGCGCCTGCATACAATGCTCCTTTGGGCGGCATCTCTTGGATAGATCACGGAAACAGTTTTTTCATTTCCTTTATGTTTTTTACGTTTGTTTCTCTTTTTGGTTGTTCTTCTAGAACTGTTGGAGCCTATATTTTGTTGTTTGAATATCGTTTGGGTGCTTCAGCGGTCTGCAGTCTCCGAGATTCCGGGAGGCAGAGGTAGCATGAGCGAACCTTGTGGTGGAAGGCTGCAGGATGGTGCACGAGCCAATGTTTGACACCATTTCACCGATTATAGTTTCTATTGTTCACTGATTAAAGTGATCAGGGTGATTGAAACATTGAAGTGAGTGCCGAAGTTTGGAAAAAAGTACAGGCGACATTTAGGGCCAAAACCCTTCGGTAGGATTGGAGAAAAAAGGCTGAGGAGCAGATTTCTCTTCAGTCCTGTCAAAGAGTTTCGGCCCAAAACATTGACTGTGCTTTTTTTCCATAGATGCTGCCTGGCCTGCTGAGTTCCTCCAGCATTTTATGTGTGTTGCTCAGATTTCTAGCGTCTGCAGATTTTCTCTTGTTTGCAGAAGTTTGGAGATCATTTGGGTATTCCAGTACTATGCAGTCTCCAAGAGACAGAGACAGTGTGCGTGAATCTCGTGGTGGGCAAGCTGCAGGACGGGGCGCAAGCTGACCTTTGGTTCCATTTCGCCAATTAAAGTTTCCATTGTTCACTGACTAAAGCGACGAGGACGATTGAAGCATCGAAGCGAGTGCAGAGGGTGAGCACTGGCAGCCTGTCTTTTGATTACTCTGCTGTGCTACCAGAGAGGAGAGAGCCTGCCCTCTGTTGCCCAGGTTTTTTCTCTGTTTTGTATGTGGACTTGGACTACAAAATCTTGTTTACAGTTTTATAGTTTTTATAATCTGCGGTTTTTCACGCAATCTTCTCAATTTTTTGCGCAGGGAGAGGGATTTGGGGTCAATGTGCTTGATCTGCCTTTGGATTTTGTGCTGGAGGAGGGATTTGGGGGTCGATATGCCTAATCCGTTTTGTTCAGTTTTTGTGCAGGAGCAGGGATATGTGGGTCAATGTGCTTCATATGTTTTGTTCGTTTTTCCTGTCCAGGAAGAGGGATTCGGGGGTTGATGTGCCTGATCTGGTTTGCTCGGTTTTTGTGCGTAGGATGGATTTGGAGGTTGATGTGCCTGTTCTGTTTTTGTTCATTTTTTTTACAGGGAGGTGGGATTTGGGGGTTGTGGATTCTGCTTATTTTCTTTTTTTTTTCTTGGCTTCATGACTCCTGGAGAATTGAAAAAATTCAGAGTTGTATACTTTGATAATAAAACAAACCTTTGAACCTTGAACCATTGGTGAGCTTCCTTGGCTGTGGCATTTATTGGACCAGAAAAGGCTATAGGTGATGTTTACTCCCAGCAACTCCAAGCTCTCAACTCCCTCAACTTCAGCACTGTAAATGTAGAGAGGCATTGTGCACCACCCCACTTAAGTGAGTGAACATTTTTTTGTTTTGTTGGCATCACACTTACTGCTAAGCTCTTTATCTCTTTCCTGTACTCTATCAGGCCCACTATGGTGGTATCATGTGTATGCATACAGAGAGCAAGGTAGATGGCTGAGAGAGAAAGCCATTGCGAAAAGTAGTTCGAGAAGTTTTCAATCACATTTGATGGGTGAATGGATAGACTTGAAAGAGGTTGGAGTCTATGACATCTGTGGCGATAATTATATTTAATGACCCCAAAGAAGCATACTCTTCTGCTGATCTTACTTGGGACTTAAGATGCATTTGGGATCTTGAATTAGAGGAACTGGATTGACATGAATCTATGAATCTGTTACATTATGCTTTTACACCAGAATGGAAATTTAAGTTATCTTTTCCTGTTCCGGGATAATGCACAATTGTATCCTAGACAGTCCAGAATCAGAATCAGCTTTAATATCACTGGCATACGTGATAAAAAATGTTGTTTTGTGGCAGCAGTACATTGCAATACATAAAATAATTATAGATTACAATAAGAAGGATATATAACATTTTGAAATGAAATACAGTAATTAATGCAAAAAGGGATAACAAAAGAATACTGAAGTTGTATTCATTGCCCATTCAGAGACCTGATGGCAGAGGGGAAGAAGCTGTTCCTGAAATGTTGAGTGTGCATCTTCAGGCTTCTGTACCTCCTCCTTGATGTAGCAATAAGAAGAGAGCATGCCCTGGGGGGATGGGCGTTCTTAATGATGGATGTCACCTTTTGATGTCCTTGAAGCTGGCAGGCTAGTGCCCATGATGGAATTAGCTGAGTATACATCTTTCTGCAGCTTTTTCTTATCCTGTGTAATATCCTTTCCATACCAGATAGTGATACAACTCTCCATGGTACATCTGTAGAAATTTGAGAGACTCTTTGGTGACACACCAAGTCTCCTCAAACTCTTAATGAGATATAGCCACTGTTATACCTTTTTTGTAATTCCATCAATATGTTGGGCCCAGGTTAGATCCTCAGAGATTCTGACAACCGGGAACTTGAACTTGCTCACTGTTTCCACTACTAATCCCTTGATGAGGACTGGTGTGTGTTTGTTTAACTTCCCCTTTCTGAGGTCCACAATCAGTTCCTTGGTCTTACTGACATTGAGTGCACGGATGTTGTTGCAACTCCACTCAACCAGCTGATCTATCTCACTCCTGTATGCCTCCTTGTCACCATCTGAAATTCTGCCAACAATAGTTGTTTCACAGGCAAATGTTGGATGGCATTTGAGTTGTTCCTAGCCACACAGTTGTGGGTGTAGAGAGTAGAGCAGTGGGCTAAGCACACATTCTTGAGATGTGCCAGTGTTGATTGTCAGCGAGGAAGAGATGTTATTTCTGCTCTGCGCTTACAGCGGTCTCCCAGTGAGGAAGTCAGGGATCCAGTTGCAGAGGCCCAGGATTTGGAGCTTGTTGATTAGAACTGAGAGTATGAATGGGTTGAGCACTGAGCTGTAATCAATAAACAGGAGCCTGCCATGGGTATTGTTATTGTCCAGGTGATCCGCAGCCGAGTGGAGGGCCAGTGAGATTTCATCCTTTGTAGACTTACTGTGGTGATGGACAAATTGCAGTGGGTCCAGGTCCTCACTTAGGCAGGAGCTGATTCTAGCCACGACCAACCTCAAAAAGCACTTCATCACAGTAAATGTGAGAGCCACTGGGTGATAGTCATTGAGGCAGCTCATGCAGCTCTTCTGGGGCACTGGTATGATTGCCACCCTGTGACTGGTTCTTTTGCTGGCACATTAGTGGTATATTCTAACTTTTGATTGAACATGTTTATGTTTAAGTCCTCCATACAAACTAAGAATTCACACCAACAGCTCCTTATAGCTGCCATACCAGAATCCTACTTCTGTTAATTCAAAATCAATTCAACATTAACTAATTAGACTCAGTATCTCAATCAGTATTATTTTATTGAAGAAAAAAACTCAAAGTGTTCTGACTCTTTGATGCTTAGGCAATATTACTTTTCTTTACATATGCATATAACAGTATTGCACTACCAAGTGATGATGCTGATTGAAATGAAACTTCCACTCACAAACTTGTGCATGAAGTACTGTTGTAACAAAATGTTACCTTAAGGTGGCAATATTGATCTGAAACTCCTCTGGGCAACTATATCAAATTAGGAAAAGGAGTACTCTTATACCGGGAATGAAAAATATCTTAAAGGTACATAAATGTTTGCTAGCTGCAATGTTGTTTCTACAATATTTATAAAGACAGTATACCACGTTGCAAGTTAGAAATAACGATACCTCAGACTGACCTTTAAAGGCAATATAGACTGACAAGATTTATTTTAATAGAAATATATAGTTCCATTTGCCCTAAACACTTAGATTCAACTAATAAGCAAAGAATCGTTGATTCAAAAGCATCATTATTGTTTTCTTCCAATATGTAAATACTGATCAATTTGTTCGTAAATTCTTGCCCTGGCTCCTTATCTTGCTTTGTCTTGGATTCATCCAAGTATAATTATGTGAAGTTTGAAAGATGGATCAAAGCGTAAAGTCTAGGACATATCATTCAATTGGGTAATTTTGTTGTAGAATGCAGGGAAAGAAATAACTATCACTTCATTTTCCCCGACGTGAGTAAATATCTTATGACAAATACCCAACTTCAGGGTAAACATTTTATATTTGTCTGGAATGTTTCTAAATACAGTGACCAAAATACGATTCCTTCATGGTAAATCGTTAGACAACAACTAGAAACTGATGCAAATTCTTAGAATGCTGTTTACAGCAGCAATTTATGTTTTGCAGTCCAATTAACATAATAAGTGTTCTGGAATCTAAGAGAAAAGATAAAGTCTGTTGAAACAAAGGAGGGGAAAAGCGATATACAAGGAAATAATTAGAAGAGTGGAGGAAACACACACAAGATGCTGGTGGCCTTCTGTGTTCCACCAGCACCTTGCATGTGTTGTTTGAATTTCCAGCATCTGCAGATTTCCTCGTGTTTGTGAGAAGAGTGGAGAACTTTGGTTTGTAAAGAAAGAAGAGAGAATCAAGACCATAATGGTTTATAAAAATGAAATTATTAAAGTTAAATTCAAAATATCAGAGGATAGAATGGACATAAATGCAATGTAGTATTTTAGTATTAAATCACTTTCATGTGACGTATTTGAGCTGAAACCCAGTTGGGAACATTTTCAAGACATTCACTTTTATAGATATACAATAAATACCAGTCCATTGCAATAAAAATTATTTAGTAACTTCAAGATCTCAAATGTGCAATTAAAATGAACGGAGTACAGAAATGAAATTTTCACACAGGAAAACCTGGCAAATAAATCACTGCAATTTGGCAACTTTATTTTAACATTGGCATAGGACTGGGAGTAAGTTACTGACTGTCTTCTGGATTAACTAACTCATAAATTTAGTATCCTGAAGATTATGCTGCAGGAAAATCAAAGGCCATTAAAAGAGTTAATCAGAAAAGTAAGCAATCTTTTTCTAATATAAAAACCTTTGAAATTTTTTGGTGCATTTGAGACTGAAAACATGAAGGATATTGCTTCCAGAATTAGAGCATGAATACAGTTCTGTTCCAAATTAGTTGATTCTGGCTACACTCAGCTCCCATTGAAATGATTTGGTTTTAGGGGATGCCTAAATAAACACGCTCAAGATGACATGGACTCAAAGTACTAAAACATTTATTTCATGGAGGTCACACAGGTTTCACTTCCAGCAGAGAGCAATGGTTACATCTGCCAACCATATGTATCATAATCACAGATTCCATTGTACAGAGCTAATGCAACTTAAGGGTTTTGTATCAATTTTTAGATGTATTTATTTAGGCTCCTTTCTTTTTCCTTGCTCTTAAACCCTGACAGGGAGGTTGAACAACCATCAGGCCTCTGTCATTGTACTTTGGAACCCAGTCCTAAAGGTGAAAAGCCAAGTGGATTTTTCTGTCGATCCAAATTTTCTTTTCTCCCATGAGAGGTGACTTTAACCTCACTGAACAATTCATCAATAGCATGTGTGAAATTAGTCAGCACAAGCAACCTTCCTGGAACTTCACAGCACATTTTAAACTCTAAAAGAACACCATGCTCCAGACCCATTCCCAGTGGAATCTGAATTTATGGGGGTTATTGATCCTCTTGCTTAAACAGATTGCCCAAATAAATCAAAGGCCAATTTAAAAAATGTAGACTTTCTACTAATTTGGCATAACCCCCTGAATCTGATAGAGAACAAAAGAAAAATATTGGAGATATTGAAAATACTTAACAGGCTGAGCAGCGTCTATGGAGTGAGAAAGAGTCAGCATTTCATGTCAGTAACTTCAGAAATCAACTTGATAGCAAGCGTACTGGCCCCAGATAACCAAGTGTAAATGGTAATTAATAATCCCAGTTATGAATTTGACCAAGAACTGATATATTAGCACCATTGTACATCGTATTTATGGGGAGTTTAACAGAAAACAGGGGACAAGGAGGAAATATGTCATCAGACGTTAGGCTAAGAAGAAAAGAAAGAAGAGAAACTCAATAAAATCAATCTCTGTGAGTGGGAAAAGAGTGGAGAAGAACTGAGAAGAAAGCAGAAGAAGATAAAGATGAAAATTGGTGAAAGAAAGAAAAGGATGCCACAAAGCAAAATTTTTTAAGATGTTGCAATTTATAAATGAAAGCAATAATGATAAAAGCTATCAAAAATAAATCCTTTAGGAAGTTCAAGCAGAGGGGTATGAAGATCAAGAACTGCTAGAAGTGAGAAATAAAAGTTTAAGTAGTTCCAAAAGAAAAAAAAACAAATCAAAGGTGTGGTGTGTGGTTGTAGGATGTAACCACTATCCCTAATGATCAAAATTAGTCATTACATCAAAAATGAGAGCCATCAATCAATGCAAGTCAGCCATGCAATTACCACAGCAGTAGATGTTAGTTAATGTGTAATAATGTAAAGTTACGTTCATATTTTAGGCTATAGTTCTCCCTTACCCTATAAGCAAAATATAAACGTTTCAGTATATGATAACAAGTCATTTGGAAATGCAGCATTGTAACATCACATAACATCCTGATTGATAAGTTACAGAACGTGGGCCTCTGTACCTCCCTCTGCATTTGGATCCTCAACTTCCTAACCAGAAGACCACTATCTCTGTGGATTAGAGACATTATCTCCTCCTCACTGACGATTAACACTGGCACACCTCAGGGGTGTGTGCTTAGCCCACTGCTCTAGTCTCTTTACACCCATGACTGTGTGGCTAGGCAAAGCTCAAATACCATCTATAAAATTGCTGATGATACAACCATTAGTGGTAGAATCTCAGATGAGAGAGTGTACAGGAGCTAGATATACCAACTAGTGAAGTGGTGTCACAGCAACAACCTGGCACTCAACGTCAGTAAGACAAAAAAGCTGATTGTGGACTTCAGGAAGAGTAAGATGAAGGAACACATACCAATACTCATAGAGGAATCAGAAATGGAGAGAATGAGCAGTTTCATGTTCCTGGGTGTCAAGATCTCTGGGGATCTAACCTGGTCCCAACATATCGATGCAGCTATAAAGAAGGCAAGACAGTGACTACACTTCATTAGGAGTCTGAAGAGATTGGGTATGTCAACAAAAACACTCAAAAACTCTACAGATGTAATGTGGAGAGCAGTCTGACAGGCTACATCATTGTCTGGTATTGGGGTTGGGTGGGCTACTGCACAGGACCGAAAGAAGCTGCAGATGGTTATAAATCTAGTCAGATCCATCTTGGGCCTACAAAGTACCCAGGACATCTTCAAGGAGTGGAGACTCAGAAAAGCAGCATTCATTATTAAGGGACCCCAGCACCCAGGGCATGCCCTTTTCTCACTGTTACCATCAGGAAAGAGGTACAGAGGCACACACTCAGCGATTCAGGAACAGCTTCTTCCCCTCTGCCATACGATTCGTAAATGGACATCGAACCCGTGAATACTACCTCACTTTTTAATATATATTATTTCTGTTTTTGCACCATTTTTAATCTATTCAATATGCGTATATTGTGATTGATTGATTGATCTATATCATGTATTGCATTGAACTGCTGCTGCTAAGTTAACAAATTTCACCACACATGCCGGTGATAATAAACCTGATTCTGATTCTGATTCTGATGAGTAGACTTCATCTAAAGTTATGTAACTTTGAATACATTTACTATTGATGGCTTCATCTGCCTCTACTGAGTGAAAAATCTTCAAAACCAATGTTTTGACAAGCAGTTCTTCTAAACCATTCGGGTAAAGACAGCATAATTTTTTAGTGTTCAGAACTGAAACCATTAGTTTTGATGAGTATTCAATTTCACATAACAACCTTTTGAAAGAGAGGGTTGCTGTGGGATGAGAACAGGACAAATTCATTGAGAGCAAGAGGGAGAGAGTTAGACAGATACACAGAAGAAAGACAGTGACAAAAGGAGGCGAAAGAGAAGGAGAGAGCAGAAGATGGTGATAATGGAGAGAGATAGAGATACATATAAAGACAAAAAAGAGGGAGTGGGGAGGGAGAGAATAAGGGGCAGGTGGAGAGATGCAGTGAAAATGCAATCACTGAAATGTACAGAATCTCAATCAGACACAATTCTGCTCTGGAAGTCAGTTTGATTCACTATTGGTTCTCTAAAAACAGGCTCAGGGTAGTACCTATGGAGCTATGGACAGCTCCATAGCTGGTAGAATTGGTCATAACTTGAAGTGAAGCCTGTCTTAGTGAGGCACAGCCTTGATAGACATTACTTTACTTTATTGTCGCCAAACAATTGATACTAGAGTGTACAATTGTCACAGCGATACTTGATTCTGCACTTTGCGCTCCCTGGAGTACAAATCGACAGTAAATGGTAAAAATTTAAATTATATATCATAAATAGAAAATAGAAAAGGGAAAGTAAGGTAGTGCAAAAATCTGAGAGGCAGGTCCAGATATTTGGAGGGTACGGCCCAGATCCGGGTCAGGATCCGTTCAGCAGTCTTATCACAGTTGGAAAGAAGCTGTTCCCAAATCTAGCCATACGAGTCTTTAAGCTCCTGAGCCTTCTCCCAGAGGGAAGAGGGACGAAAAGTGTGTTGGCTGGGTGGGCCGTGTCCTTGATTATCCTGGCAGCACTGCTCTGACAGCGTGCAGTGTAAAGTGAGTCCAAGGACGGAAGATTGGTTTATGTGAAATGCTGGGCTGTGTTCACGATCTTCTGCAGCTTCTTCCGGTCTTGGACAGGACAACTTCCACACCAGGTTGTGATGCACCCTAGAAGAATGCTTTCTACAGTGCATCTGTAAAAATTAGTGAGGGTTTTAGGGGACAGGCCAAATTTCTTTAGCTTTCTCAGGAAGTAAAGACGCTGGTGGGCCTTCTTGGCAGTGGACTCTCCTTGGTTGGACCAAGTCAGGTCATTTGTGATATTGACCCCGAGGAACTTAAAGCTTTTGACCTGTTCCACTTGCACACCACTGATGTAAATGAGGTCGTGTGGTCCACTACTCCTTCTGGAAGTCAACAATCAATTCCCTTGTCTTGCTGACGTTGAGGGATAGGTTATTGTCTTCGCGCCATGCCACCAGGTTCTTAATTTCCTCTCTGTACTCAAACTCATCATTATCCGAGATACAGCCTACAATTGTTGTGTCATCAGCAAACTTGTATATTGAGTTTGATGGAAACTTGGCTACACAATCATGGGTGTACAGTGAGTACAGCAGGGGGCTGAGTACACAGCCTTGTGGGGCACCGGTGCTCAGAGTTATTGTAGAGGAGAGCTTGTCCCCTATTTTTACAGCCTGGGTCCTGTCTGTGAAGAAGTTGAAGATCCAGCTGCAGATCTGAGTGCTAAGGCCCAGGTTCCGGAGCTTAGGAATCAGTTTATTTGGAATGATGGTATTAAAGGCAGAGATGTAGTCAATGAAAAGGAGCCTTATATGTGTCGTTATTCTTCAGGTGTTTTAAGGAGGAATGTAGGGCCAGAGATATGGCATCTGCCATTGACCAGTTGCTCTGGTAGGCGAATTGCAAAGCATCGAGGTTGACCGGTAGGCTGTGGTTGATGTGTGCCATAACCAATCGCTCAAAGCACTTCATAGCAATCAACGTCAGAGCCACAGGTCAATAGTCATTCAGGCATGCTACCTTGCTCTTCTTCGGCACCGGGATTATCGTTGCCTTCTTAAAACATGAGGGGATCTTAGACTGAAGCAAGGAGCAGTTGAAGATGTCAGCAAACGCTTGCAAAGGCCCGGTGAACCTGTCCCGGGACGCCATCTGGGCCCGTTGCCTTCCTTGGATTTATCTTCAGGGAAGGCCCTTCTAACGTCCTCCTCAGTGACAATGAATCTCGATGCCACCAGGTCCGGTTCACCCAGAGGGAGCGGGACGCTCCTCTTCTGTTCAAATCTTGCGTGGAACACGTTAAGTTCATCAGGAAGAGAAGCACCACAGTTATTGATATTCCCAGCCTTTTCTTTGCACCTAGTGATCTCATTTAGACCCTGCCATAGTCTACTGGCATCCCTCTGGTTAACCTGGCTTTCCAACTTCACTCGATATTGCCTCTTGGCGCCCTTAATGGCTTTCCGGAGTTCACGCCTGGATTCCGTGTAGCGACTGGTATCCCGGGACGTAAAAGCCGCAGCTCTAGCCTTCAAAAGGGACTGGATCTCATAATTCATCCAAGGTTTCCGATTAGGGAATACCTGGATCATCTTGTGAGACACACAATCCTCTGTGCATTTCCAGATAAAGTCCATGACAGATGAGGCATACTCATCGAGGTTAGCTGCCGAGTCCTTGAATACTAACCAGTCCACCGATTCAAAGCAGTCACGGAGGACCTCATCCGTTTCCTCCGTCCAACGTGACACCACTTTTGACACCGTGACCTCTCGCTTCAGTTTCTGTTTGTAAGCCAGGAGGAGGAGTATGGCCTGATGGTCCGATTTTCCAAAGTGAGGTTGTGGGGCGGAACGGTAGGCATCCTTGACTGCTGTGTAGCAATGGTCAAGTATATTCGGGCCTCTAGTGGGGCAGGAGACATGTTGGTATAACTTTGGCAGCGCCTTTCTGAGGTTGGCCTGGTTAAAGTCTCTGGCCGTAATGAGCAAAGCCTCCGGATACCTGGCCTCAGGCTCACTGATGTTGGCATACAGTATGTTCAGAGCACACTCCACGTCCGCCTGGGGGTGAATGTAGACTGCTGTCAGTATGATGGAGGTGAATTCCCATGGCAGATAGTAGGGAGGACATTTCACTTCACCATTATTTTGCAATGTCTAGATATGAGTGTGTGTCCTTGTAAACTCTAAATGGAAAAGGTTTGCAATCGTGAGTTCTTCGGTGTGTATATCTCCTGCCATATATCTCTACCGCAACACACAAAAAATGCTAGAGTAACTCAGCTGGTCAGGCAGTATCCATGGAAATGAGTAAATATTGATGTTTCAGGCCGAGACCCTTACTCAGGACTGAAAAGGAAGGGGGAAGAATAAAAAGGTGGAGGGAACAGAAGGAGGCTAGCTAGAAGGTGATAGTTGAAGCCAGCTGGAATGGAAAGGTAAAAGGCTGGAGAGGAATGAACCTGATAGGAGAGGAGAGTGGGCCATAGGTGAAAAAGGAGGAGGAGGGGACCTAGGGGGAAATGATAGGCAGATAAAAGAGGTGAGAAGAGCTAAAAGGCCAGACTGGGGTAAAGAGGAAGAGGGAATGGGGAGGGATTTTTTTTTACCAGAAGAAGAAATCGATATTCATGCCATCTGGTTGTAGGCTACCCAGATGCAATGTTAGGTTTTGCTTCTCCATCCTGAGGGTAGCCTCATCTTGGCACAAGAGGAGACCATGGGTCAACATTTGGGAATCAGAATTAAAACGTTTAGCCACCGGGAAGTTCCACTTTTGGTGGATGGAGCAGAGGTGCTCAATGAAGCACTCCCCTAATTTATGACAGGTATGACCAGTGTAGAGGAGATGCATCGGGCACAATAGAGGACCCCAGCAGATTCAGTGTTGCCTCACCTAGAAGGACTGTATGGGGCCCTGAATGGGCGTGAGAGAGGAGGTTTATGGACAGGTGCAGGAATCAGTGCCAGAAGGGAGATTAGTGGGAAGGTATGAATGGACAAGAGAATTGTGGAGGGAGAGATAACTACGGAAAGTGGGGTTTGGGGGAGGGGTAGATAAAAATATGTTTGCTATGTTTAGTGGTAGGATCGCTTTGGAGATAGCGAAAGTTGTGAACCCTTTCTGATGTCATCCAGCAAGAAGGGTTTGAGGTGTGGATAAGAATCCAAATGTGCAAAGATTGTAGTAAAAAAAGAAATCCCAAAGTAAGAATAAGAGAATGATTGAGAGAGCTAGGATTAAGAGACTGAGAACATGATGGAATCATTGGCAAATGGGAATGTGAAAGAGGTGATTGCTCTGCAGAGAGTAGTGGGTATATTGGTGGGGGAGAGGGTGCTGTGGAGCAGCATTAAACATGAAATTGGAGATACATCTAACTAAGCAATCATAGGTGATAATTTCCTGGAATGTGTGTGAGATTTTTTTTAGACCAGAATCCAACTTTGGAACTAGCCACTTCAGACTGGGTGCTAGGTAAAGACAAGGCACTTAATAATCTTGTTTTGTTGGATCTTTCAATGATCATAAAATAATAAAATTCTTCACCAAGATGGACAGTGAAGCAGTTTAATCCATAAGCAGGTCCCTAAATCTAAACAGAAGAAACATATGAAGAGTGAATTAGATATACTAGAATGGGAAGCTTCTTTGAAAGGCATGATAGTGGATAGGCAATGCAAAAATGTGAAGAAAAATACATGAACTACTGTATTTATATATTCTATTCCGGCACAAAGACACAAAAGGAAAATCATGGCTAACAGAAGGTCAGAATAAGGAGAATAAAATAAAGAGCAAGTCCGAGGACTGGGAGCAGATGAGAAATCAGTGCAAATGGACAGCCAGACTGATTAAAGTTAGAGCATCAGGGTAATGTGCAAAAGGAACATAAAGGAGATTATAATAAGAAAAAGGTTAGTGAGGATATACTTACAGTAGATCCTTTAAAGAGAGAATGGACCTAATTTATAATTGGAAAAAATAAATGTCAGCACAATTAAACAAATGGTCTGTGTTCAAGGAAGAGGGGAGATAAGTGGAAATGCAAAGGAATAACTGAAAAGGAGGAAGAAAAGGAAATTATTATTAGTTTTAATAAAAAGTGCTGGAAGAAGTAATGGGACTAAAAGCTGACAATGACCTACATCCCAGAATACAAAAAGAGGTGGCCATGGAAATAGCTGAAGTGTCGTCTGCCATTCTACTCTGTTTTGCGAAACGTCTGGTGTTCAGGAATGGTGCAGAGAGAACTTTGTGAATAGCTGAAACATGATGATGGTGGTGGAGACACCTGTGAGAAGGTAAAGCACATTTTCCACCCACTTCCCTGCTCCCTGTCACTCCCAATTAAGGTGATGTCCATGCCTGTTTCTTAATGACATGAAGAAGCAAGAAATGGCTGTCTGTCAGGATGTGTATCACCAAGGAACAGCAAGTGCCTGGTCTATTGGACTGCCTGTAACCAACTTGCATGTTAAATAGCTAGCTGATTTCAAAATAGTGAGCTGGTAAGTTTTGGAGGTTTGCGACTAGACAAAACAAAGCAGCCCACTTGGGCGTTACTCCATCTGCCAGGAAACATTCTCTTCTTCTCCCTTACACACAGTGGCTGCATTGGTGCCCGTGGTCAAGCCTTTGATAGCTGCTGACAGAGAACTGAGGCAGGTGGGTGAATGAATCAATTTCTCTTGACTTTTGGGGAATGGGCATCACTTCAAAATGAACAAAATTTAACATTTTTCAATAGTTTAACTTCATCTGCAATGTCATTGCCCACTTCACCATGTTATGTGGCTAAAGTCTGTAACCGTCCTCTTTGCTGTTCTCTGCCTTTTGGGGTTTTGTCACAAATTGAAATCCTAAGTCAATAAGGTACATCAAACTGAGCCCCACTGGCTGTACTTGCTTTTATTAATTGTTTCACTTTGCCTGAGAATCAAATGCATCTCAGATTAAGTCCTCAGTATTCTTAAGTGGGAGGGTGAACAGTCATATTACATACCACACAACAGTCCGAGGGATTTAGAGGAACAAATTTGTAGAGAGGTCACAGATTATTGCAAGATACAAGGTTGTTATAGCAGATGATTTTAACTTTCCACATATTGATTAGGACTCCCATACTATAAAAGGACTAGATAGGATAGATTTGTCAAATGTGTTCAGGAAAGCTTCCTTAATCAGTACATAGAAGTCCCAATGAGAGAGTGTGCAATCTCTGTACTGTTCTATGTTCTATGTTCTAATTGATCTGCTATTAGGAAATGAAGCAGGGCAGGTGACAGGTTTATGCAGGGGAAAACTTTGCATCTAGTGATCATAATGTCATTAATTTCAAAGTAAATATGCAAAAAGATGGGTCTGGTCCGTGGGTTGACATTCTAAATTGGAGAAAGGCCAATTTTGTTGGTATCAGAAAGGATCTGGCAAGTGTGAATTGGGACAGGTTGTTTTCTGGCAAATGTGTACTTGGTAAGTGGGAGGCCTTCAAAAGTTAAATTTTGAGAGTACAAAGCTTGTATATGCCTGTCAGAATAAAAGGTAACAATTGAGAGTGTCGGGAGCCTTGGTTTTCAGGAGATGTTGATGCCCTGGTTAACAATAACGAGAAGGTATAATGCAGATATACATGGTAGGAACAAATGAGGTACTTCGGAGTATAAGAAATGCCAGAAAACACTTAGAAAGAAATCAGGAGGGCTAAAAGAAGGCATGAGGTTGGCCTAGCAGATGAGGTTAAGGAGAATCCCAAAAGGTTCTACAGATTAGTTAAGAGCAGAAAGATTGCAAGGGACAAAATTGGTCCTCTGGATGAATCCAAAAAAGATGGGGGAGATCTTAAATAATTTTTTCTGCATCTGCATTGTCTTAACAGACTGACACAGAGTCTACAGAAGTGAGACAGCACAGCACCAATTTCAACAGATTACAGAGGAGGAAGTGTTTGTCCAATGTTTAGAGGGTAAACAGGAAGGCAGCCAATACAGTCCCCTGTGGGGCCCCAGTGCTATTTATATCTATGTCTGATACACAGCTCTGAAGCCACACGAACTGTGATCTGCTAGTCAGGTAGTCCATTTCCCAGGATATAATAGAAGTGCCAACCTGCATTGAATGGAACCTACCGCCCAGCAATGAGGGCTATATGGCATTGAAGGCACCCGAGAAATCAAAAAACATGATCCTTACAATGCTGCCCTGCTTATCCAAATGGGGGTAGGCTCCATTCAGCAGGTAGATGACAGCATTGTCAACTCCAATGTGCTCCTGGTAGAAAAACTGAGGGGATCAAGGGCTGATGGTTGATGGCAGTAACTAGTGGGGTATTGCAGGGATCAGTGCTGGCTCTCGGCTATTCGATGTAATCTAAATGAAGAAGACCAATATAACACTTCTAATGTTGCCAACAACATGAAACTGGGTTGGAATGCAGATTGTAAGGAGGATGCAAAAATGATTTTGACATGTTAACTGAGTGAGCAAACACATGGTAGATGCAATACTACTACTACGTCGACTCAGGCCTAGGGGGCCGGCGTCGGGCAATATTACATAAATACATGATGCAATATTACATAAATAAATTTGAACTTATCTATTTTGATGGGGAAAATTGAGGTGCTATTTATGTCATGATAGATAGGGCAACATTGATGTACAAAAGAGATTGCAGTGCAGCAGACAATTAATGAAGAAAATGGCATGTTAACCTTCAAAGCAAGAAATTTTGAGCACAGGAGTAAAGATGTCTTCCCAGAATTACACAGGGCCTTGGTGAAAACTCACATAGAGTATTGTGTGCAGTTTTGACCACCTCACATATAAATGGAATGAAATTGAGGTTCAACAGACTGATGACAGAGAAGGCAGGATTATTATATGAAGAGAGATTGAGTTGACCAAGCTGCATTAACCAGAATTCAGAAGCATGGGAAGAGATCTTACTGAAATATATATAAAACTCTAACAGAGCTTGACAGACAGAATGCAGGGATCATAGTCTCCAGGTACAGATTATGATATATAGGACTAAGAAGAATATATGTAGAATATACAAATCTACAGCACATTACAGGCCCTTCGGCCCACAATGTTGTGTCGACCATGCAACCTACCATAGAGACTGCCTAGAATTTCCCTACAGCATAGCCCTCTATTTTTCTAAGCTCCATGTACCTATCTAAGAGGCTCTTAAAAGACCCTATTGTATCTACTTCCACCACCACCACCGGCAGTGCATTCCACGCACCCACCACTCTCTGTATGAAACACTTACCCTTGACATCCCCTTGGTACCAATTTCCAAGCACCTTAAAACTACGCCCCCTCATGTTAGCCATTTTAGCCCTGGGAAAAAGCCTCTAGCTATCCACACGATCAATGCCCCTCATCATTTTATACACCTCTATCAGGTCAATGCTCAGCTTTCATCATTCCAAGGAGAAAAGGCCAAGTTCACTCAACCTATTCTCATAAGGTATGCCCACCAATCCAGGCAATATCCTTGTAAATCTCCCCTGCACTCTCTCTATAGTATCTACATCCTTCGTGTAGTGAGGTGACCAGAACTGAACATGGTACTCCAAGTGTGATCTGACCAAGATCTTATATAGTTGTAACATTACCTCACGGCTCTTGAACTCAATCACATGGTTGATGAATGTCAACACACCATACACTTTCTTAACAACACTGTCAATCTGTGCAGCAGCTTCGAGTGTCCTATGAACACGGACCCCAAGATCTCTCTGATATTCCACACTGCCAAGAGTCTAACCATTAACATTATATTCTGTCTTCAAATCTGACCTACCAAAATGAACCACTTTGCACTTATCTGATTTGAAGTCCATCTGGCACTTCTCAGCCCAGTTTTGCATCCTACCGATGTCCTGCTGTAACCTCTGATAACCCTCCAGACTATCCACAACACCCCCAACCTTTGTGTCATCAGCAAATTTACTAACCCACCCTTCTACTTATTCATCCAGGTCGTTTATAAAAATCACAAAGATGAGGGGGTCCCCCACCTTGAAATTAATGACACTTTTAGGGAATTTTATTCTAAATTGTATAATTCTGACTCTGTTAGTGATAATATTGCAATGAATAATTTTTTAGTTCAATTAAGTATTTCAGATCTTTCGATAGATGATCGTACGCAATTGGATCAACCCATTTCCCAGGAGGAAATTGCTCAGACTATTCGAGAATTGCATTCTGGGAAATCCCCAGGACCCCATGGATTCTCTGGAGAGTTTTATAAGGCTTTCTCCTCCTTGCTTATACCACATTTATGTTCTACCCTTACAGATTCCTTTAAGGTAGGAAGATTACCACAGAGTTGGAATAAACAGGACCTTTTCAGAATGGCAGGCAGTGACTAGCGGGGTACCGCAAGGCTCTGTGCTGGGACCCCAGTTGTTTACAATATATATTAATGACTTAGATGAGGGAATTAAATGCAGCATCTCCAAGTTTGCGGATGCCACGAAGCTGGGCGGCAGTGTTAGCTGTGAGGAGGATGCAGGGTGACTTGGATATGTTAGGTGAGTGGGCAAGTTCATGGCTGATGCAATTTAATGTGGATAAATGTGAGGTTATCCACTTTGGTGGCAAAAACAGGAAAACAGATTATTATTTGAATGGTGGCCGATTAGGAAAAGGGGAGGTGCAACGACACCTGGGTGTCATTATACACCAGTCATTGAAAGTGGGCATGCAGGTACAGCAGGCGGTGAAAAAGGCGAATGGTATGCTGGCATTCATAGCAAGAGGATTCGAGTACAGGAGCAGGGAGGTACTACTGCAGTTGTACAAGGCCTTGGTGAGACCACAGCTGGAGCATTGTGTGCAGTTTTGGTCCCCTAATCTGAGGAAAGACATCCTTGCCATAGAGGGAGTACAAAGAAAGTTCACCAGATTGATTCCTGGGATGGCAGGACTTTCATACGATGAAAGACTGGATCGACTAGGCTTATACTCGTTTGAATTTAGAAGATTGAGGGGGGATCTTTTTGAAATGTTTAACATCCTAAAGGGATTGGACAGGTTAGATGCAGGAAGATTGTTCCCGATGTTGGGGAAGTCCAGAACGAGGGGTCACAGTTTGAGGATAAAGGGGAAGCCTTTTAGGACTGAGATGAGGAAAAACTTCTTCACACACAGAGTGGTGAATCTGTGGAATTCTCTGCCACAGGAAACAGTTGAGGCCAGTTCATTGGCTATATTTAAGAGGGAGTTAGATATGGCCCTTGTGGCTAAAGGAATCAGGGGGTATGGAGGGAAGATTGGTACAGGGTTCTGAGTTGGATGATCAGCCATGTTCATACTGAATGGCGGTGCTGGTTCGAAGGGCTGAATGGCCTACTCCTGCACCTATTTTCTATGTTTCTATATCTTTTTACAAAGCTTCCATCTCGCTCATTCTCAAAAAGAATAAGAATCCTGCTGAATGTCCTTCGTATAGACCTATCTCTTTACTCAATTTTGATTCTAAAATCTTATCTGAAGTGTTGGCTCGCAGACTTGAAAATATTATATCTTCTATAGTTTTGAATGATCAGACAGGATTTATTAAAAATCAATATTCTCATTTTAATATACGGCATTTGTTAAATGTTATGTACTCTCCATCTAAGGAAATATCAGAATGTGTGATATCTTTGGATGCGGAGAAGGCTTTTGACAGAGTTGAATGGAACTATCTATTTACATCCTTAGAAAAATTTAATTTTGGACCTAATTTTATTCATTGGATTAAATTACTCTATCTATCTCCCTCCGCTCGGGTTCTTACTAATTTTCAGAATTCTAAACCCTTTAAACTCCAACGTGGAACTAGACAAGGTTGTCCTTTGAGCCCTCTGCTTTTTGATTTGGTATTAGAACCGTTAGCAATTGCTCTTCAAGAGCCTAAAGAGATTACTGGTACTTTAAGGAGAGGTACTATTCATAAAGTGTCGCTCTAAACTGATGACTTATTGCTTTTTATATCTAATGTTACAATCTCCTTACCATTTGTGTTCCATTTACTGACTAATTTTAGTCAGTTCTCAGGATATAAATTAAATTTACAGAAGAGTGAACTGTTTCCTTTAAACAATTTAATACCAACTGATATTAACCTTCCTTTTAAAATTTTAAGAAAACAATCTATGTATTTAGGAGTAAGAGTTACTAAGAACTATAAAGATTTATTTAAGGAAACTTTTTTAAGTTTATTGAATTATGTTGAGAAAAACTTTCTAATTGGTCGCCTCTCTCTTTATCACTGATTGGCTGGATCAGTTCTATTAAAATGAATATCTTACCTAAATTTATATATCTATTTCAAGCTGTGCCTGTTTTTATTCCTAAGTCTTTTTTTGACTCTTTGGATTCAATTCTTTCTTCCTATATATGGAAGAATAAAAAACCTCGTATAAATAAAGTTCACCTTCAAAAAACCAAACAGAACAGAGGATTTGCCTTACCCAATTTTAGGTTATATTACTGGGCAGTTAATGTACGAAATATTACGTTCTGGATATATTACATTAACCATGAGAGTTGCCCTATATGGGTTTCTTTGGAAGTCAACTCTGTTATAAAATTTTCCATTATTTCTTTACTTGGATTCTTGGTTCCTTTATCTTTAAATAAGCTAACTGACAGGGTGGTTAAACATACATTGAGGATTTGGTTACAGCTTAGAAAACATTTTGGTTTATTGAGATTCTCCCTCTCAAGTCCCATATTTTCTAATTGTTTTTTAAAACCATCTTTAATTGACTTATCTTTTAAACAATGGGATAGATTGGGTATTAAACGATTTCAGTATTTGTTTGATGGAGGGAATCTCTCTTCTTTTGTGCAACTTTCGACGAAATTTAACCTTTCCAATACTCACTTTTTTCGATACTTACAGATTAGAGATTTTTTGAGATCTTAATTACATACATTTCCTACTAGTCCAGATAAGAATATAATAGATACAATTTTTAATCTGAAACCCTTTGATAATGGTTCAATATCTTACACTTATGATCTACTGTTGGGATTGAAAAAGACCTCTTTAGATAAAGTTAAAGGAGATTGGGAAAAGGATTTACAGACTTTCATATCTGAAGAGAGCCGGAAGATTATTATAAAATTGATTAATTCTTCATCATTATGTGCTCATCATTCTTTATTACAATTCAAAGTGGTACATAGAGTTCATATGTCTAAAGACAAGCTCTCTCATTTCTATGCAGATATTTCCCCTTACTGTGATAGATGTACTAATGGAGTGGCCACACTAATTCATATGTTTTGGACATGTCCGAGCCTTGAAAAATTCTGGAAAAATGTATTTCAAACTTTTTCTGCACTTTTCAATGTCAGCTTTAAGCCCAATCCTTTGACTGCTATGTTTGGTATTGTTGAGGATAGTGCTACAAAATTGAAGCTATCTACTTTGCGGGTATTGGCCTTTATGTCTCTCATGGCCAGGAGGGTGATCTTGCTCAAGTGGAAGGAGGCCGCCCCGCCCACTCATGTTCAATGGCTATCTGATGTTATGTTGTGCCTTGATCTAGAGAAGATTCGTTGTTCGATATCTGATTCTAAACATGATTTTCTAATGTTATGGGAACCCTTTCTGAATTATTTTCATAATCTTTGAACTGTTATTAAAGTATGGATCTGAGCCATTATTATTATAATATCACATGGTAAGGTATTTTTCTTTTTTCTTCTTTTTTTTTTACCAACCAGCTCATTTTGGTAGTGGGGGTAGATTTTTTTTAATAAATACAATTATTTTATTTTATTTCATTTCATAATTCAATCTTTTTTCTACGTGATTGATTTGGAATGTGGGATATTGTGATCATATTACTGTGATTTCAATGTAATGTAATTCGTGTTATTTACTTGTATCCTTATGAATTTTGTATTTGTATTCATGCAATTTATAATATCAATAAAAATATTGAAAGAGAAGAGGAGGGGTCCCAGAACAGAACCCTGTGGAACACCACTGGTCACCGACCACTATGCAGAATACAAAAACAATCTACAACCACCCTTTGCCTTCTGTGGGCAAGCCATTTCTGGATCCACAAAGCAAGGCCTCCTTGGATCCCATGCCTCCTTACTTCTGAAGGAGCCTTACATGGGAAACCTTGTCAAGAGGCTCAATCTCCTCCCTCGCTTCCCACAGTGGCCTGGGGTATATCTCATCTAGTCCCAGTGACTTATCTAACAATGCTTTTCAAAAGCTCCAGCACATCCTCTTTCTTAATGTCTATATGCTCAAGTGTTTCAGTCCACTGTAAGTCATCCCCACAATTGCCAAGGCATTTTTCCCTGATGAGCACTGAAGCAATGTTTTCATTAAGTACTTCTGCTACCTCCTCTGACTCCTTACACACGTTTCCACTATCGTATCTGATTGGTCCTATTCTCATATGGCTCATCCTCTTGCTCTTCACATACTTGTAGAATGCCCTGGGGCTTTCCTTAATCCTGCTCACCAAGGTCTTCTTATGGCCCCTTCTGGCTCTTCTAATTCCATTCTTAAACTCCTTTCTAGCAACCTTGCAATTTTCTAGAGCTCCAACAGTACCTAGTTTCTTGAACCTTTCGTAAGCTTTTCTTTTCTTCTTAACTAGATTTTCTACATCGTTTGTACACCATGGTTCTTTACCCCTACCATCCTTTCCCTGCCTCGATTGAACATACCTATACAGAATGCCATGCAAATGTTCCCTGAACATTTGACACATTTCTGCCACGCATTTCCTTGAGAACATCTGCTCCCAATTTATGCTCCTAAGTTCCTGCCTAATAGCATCATATTTACCCTACCCCAATTAAATGTTTTCCCAAACTGTCTGCTCCTTTCCCTCTCCAGCACAATGGTCACCACCTCCAAAATGCTCTCCCACTGAGAGATCCGACACCTGACCAGGTTCATTTCCCAATACCAGATCAAGTACAGCGTCTCTTTCTAGTTGGCTCGTCTACAGATTGTGTCAGGAAATCTTCCTGAACATACCTAACAAACTCCACCCCATCTAAATCCCTTGTGCTAAGGAAATGCTAATCAATATATTACTAAAGTTATAATCTCCCATCACAACAACCCTATAATTATTGCACCGTTCCAGAATCTACCTCCCTATCTGCTCCTTGATATCCCTGTTATATTGGGGGGTCTATAAAAAACACCCAGTAGAGTTATTGCCCCTTTCCTGTGTCTGACTTCCACACACACTGACTCAGTAGACTATCCCCCCACGACTTCCTCCTTTTCTGCAGCCGTGACACTATCCCTAGTTAGCAATACCACACCCCCACCTCATTTACCTCCCTCTCTGAAACATCTAAACCCTGGCATACTCAGCAAGTGAGACATCCAAGTCTCTGAAATGGCCACAAATCATAGTTCCACGTATTGATCCATGCTCTAAGTTCATCCGCCTTGTTTATGATACTCCTTGCATTAAAATAGACACATCTCAAATCATCAGGCTGAGTGCATCTGTGCTCTAACATCTGCCTGTCCTTCCTCAAAAACTCCCTACAAACTGTCTCTATTTGTGCTCTAACCTCCCCACCCTCTGCCTCTTCACTTCGGTTCCCACCCTGCTGCAAATCTAGTTTAAACCCTTCCCAACAGCATTAGCAAACGTCCCCACCAAGATATTGGTCCCCCTTGGATTCAGGTGCAACCCATCCTTTTTGTACAGGTCACACCTGCCCCAGAAAAAACCCAATGATCCAAAAATTGGAATAACTGCCCCCTGCTCCAGTCAGTCAACCACACATTTATTCTCCACCTCACTCTATTTGTAACCCTGGTTTATTAAACCCAAAGATGTAATGTTAGAAAGTTCCACCTGTGGAGGGATGAAAACGAGGTTTACCAATTTTTTTTAAAAAAGAGAATTTGAACAAAACGCTATGCAAGGGTGGGGTGGCTGGACACAGGACGGACAAGGAGAGAAACGCAGCAACAATTAGAAGCTGAAGACATGAACTGTTAAGAGTGGAATTAGTAGTGAGTAGTTTTACCCTACTAACTTGAAAACCTCAGGGTGAAACCCCTGGAGGAGAGACGATAGTGATAAAAGATTTATTGAAGCTACAGCTATAACGAGGCAATAGCAGCCAAGACCAGTGTCCAAAATTCCTACCATGCAGTCGGGAATTAGTTCTGCAAAATCATACCAAGGTATTTGGTCAAGTTTTTGTACAAGTTTGTGAATTGACTTTCTGTGGATGATAAACTATTTCATTCAATGAACCAAGAAATAAGATGGTGAGCCACCCAAGATAAAAAATCAGTGCGGGAACGAAATGTGTAATGATGCAGAGGATTTAATATGGTTGGATGTCTAAGTTTATTTTCATTCGAAGAATCCGAATTTGATTTTCTGCAAGAACTGATTATTTTTGCAAAGACTTTGATAAGTTGCTGAATGAAATTTACTTTGTTTAAAAGTTGTGATTTTGGAGAATTGTCGTGAAAGGTGTTAAACTGTGTGTATTTAATTTTTGAATTTGAATTTAAACCTGTAGATATACTGCCTGGAACTGAAACTGAAGTTAACTATAATACTTGAGAATAGGAATTATATTTGGTTTTCTAACTAACTGGGGATAAGTAAAAAGGAAAGTTTAGTCTGTAAGCTTTTAGATAGGTAATAGCACTAGACCTAATTAGTTAGGTTAGAGTAATAAAGGAAGCTCACTGATTCTAATTATAAAGGAATTTGTTGTGGTTTGATATCTAAGATTTGGAACCAAAATAGAATGTTTGAATTTTGAATTGTTCTTGCTCATGTAACTACATAGCTTGTACATATTTTTTTCTTATAAACGAGCCTTACTTTCAGAAGTGTATGTTTTCTATTCACTGCCTCCAATACCTAGAGCTTCTGATTGCCTAATAGATTTTCTCAAAAGACTGCGATGATTAGTCACATGTGATAAGACTGTTGCCACACAGGTGTTACATATTCCTGTACTCACTTTCTTCCTATGAGAAGAAAGTTTTTCACTCAGAGGGTGGTGAACTGAAGAAATTCTCCACTACAGAAAGTTAAGGATGCTAAATCACTGAATACATTAATGAGAAACATAGGTTTTTAGATACTAAGTGTTTGATGGGTACAGGAGGGAAGTAGGAAAATGGCATAGAGATAGTAAACAAATTACGATAGTATTAAATGGCAAACCAGGCTGGAAGAGTTCTTATGGGTTTTTTTTTTACATAGCTATGACAGTCATGTTCGAGGAAAGTGTTGTTTAACTACAAACTGAAAAGCTAAAAGCAAGTCTTACACTATTCCAAGCATCCTAACAGAAAGGATGGGCAAGTTTCCCATGAGGACTGGAAATGATTACACTTATGCTTTACTCAAGGATAAGCCTATTTTCAAGTTCATAGCACAAGTTCTTTTCTTCAGAGCTATGAGAACAATTTTCTTGGCAATAAGTAATTTCCATTATGAGTCATATGCTAAGGATGGCAAGTCACAAATTCAGAGTTTTATTTTACTTAGTACTCTGGTAGAATGGAAATATTGTAGGGTTTAATTCCTGTGATGTGACCTGAATCTGGAGATGCACTCTTGGTCTACAGTACATAGAATATTCAATGACTTAATCTTAGACTTAAAGTAATAGGAAGAGATTTTTTTAAAAATATTAATTGCACATTGTATTACACACATCCCATATCCTTCCACATTGTGTATCACACACTGGGCTCATTTGTACCTTAGAGTATTTGTTTATGGATCATTGGTGGTAAATTTACATGAAGTATGCAAAAGTGTGGCTCCTTTTCCTAATTTGTTTACATATTTTATGTGTCTGCATGAAATCCACACATTCTACTTCACATTGACTCTATTTGGCTTAAAATGTGTAAATGACCAGGCATCTAACTGTGCTGGGGAGCAGTGTGAGTGGGAGTATGTAGGTATGTGTGTGTGTTCATACACACAAATATTTACATATTATTTTAGTTAGTTGATTTTCTCATACATCTGTGAGGCATTACTTGAATGTTTTCAGTTACAATTTTCAAAATAGTCCAGTATTTATTTCATTTTGTACCTGGAAACCTGTTTGCAAGCACATTTATCTCAGCATCTGGTGAAGCATCATATTTGTAAATGGGGATTTTCACTGTGCAAAATGGATAACTGATTCATGATAATATATTCATGATAACAGAATAAATTGTCCTTGTAGAGTTTGAGACTCAAAATGGTTCGAACTCACAACCATTTATGTTATGTGTTGCATTTCTATCAGTCGTCATCTTAAATTTCTTGTCAGGAAAAACCCATTAAAGGTGAAACTCATCTTCAGTAAATCATTTATCAAAGAAACTTCTGGCTCAATAATGTTTTAAAATATAATTCCAAGGTAGGAATGCCATGAGAGAGCAAACTTTATTAATTAAATTGTATCTGCATCTAAACAGTAACTTGGTTTACCAAAGCACCATGTTCTCTTTAAAAATATTAAATCAATACTTACTCCCACGTGACTTCCAGCTGAAGTTTAATAGTGCCTAGGTCAGTAATATCCACAATCATTATCTGGGGCTGTGCTGTAAAAAAATCTGCACTTTCACAAGTAACGCTTCCAACCAAAACAGTCATCAGCCCTTTCATTTCAGCAACCTATACAGAAAAAAATCTGTTTATGTTTCATTTTCCAATATTCATAGTTTCACTTGTATGAATAAGAAATATGATTACGTTAGTCAAGAATTTCATTTTACGTACATATTACACATTAGGACCAGCAAGAGTGGTTAACCCTTCAATATAATTGTCTAAGCCCATATGCAGAACAGAATGTATTCTGTCTAATGTAACAACTTAGTCAACATTACTAGCATTAAATTAAAAAGTGTTATTGAAAACTAAATATAATAAGGAGTTATCAAAACAATAAAACTGAGAAGAAGCAATTGATTGGGTATACAAGGTATACAGAGCTGATTAAATAATTTTAAAGAACCATGTTCACGGATATATAGAGCACTTATGATATTTAACTTTCAAACAGTGGATGAATTCACGTAAGTATCATTGTTCATGATTTTCCTACTTGTGTCCATTCTGGATTATGTTTATTTAATTCACAATCTTATGACTAATGTGTGAAATTTCCAATTCCAAGATGTTTTCATAAACAATAGTTTCAATGTTCCATCTGGTCATCTAGTTTCTGTATAAACATTGGGATCAATCCCATATGCCTGTTATATTTTCTGGTACATAACCTATCTAATTTCCTCATAAAAATTGTTTCTGCTTCCAACACTCTTACAAGGAATGCCCACAGATTTCCTCACAACTTTGCTGAAGGTTTTGCCCAGGAGTTTACATTTGTGCCCCTCGGCAGTGAATCATCCACTAATGGGAACATTTCCCCTCTAGTTACCCAATCTATTGCAGTTATGTTCTTAAGTATCTCCATCGAATCATCTTTCAATCTTTTTTCTTTGAGAAAAACAACCCCAGCTTTTACAATCTCAGCTAGCAGTTGAAAATTTTCATCCCTTTCATTGTTCTCAGCAATCTTGCAAAGAGTCTGTTTAAGACCAGAATTGAAAGCAATAAGGTTGTTGGAATCTACTCAGCGTTCAATCAAGCCAGACAAGCATGATTTTCCTTTAACAAAGCCGAGGTAGATCTTATTTATCATAACTTTTATGCTTTTACACTCAATGCCTCTATTTATGAAGTTTAGGATACTTTATGTTTTACATTCTCAATGTGCCAGACACTTCCAAGAATTCATTCACTTGTTTGCCTCAGTTCCTCTGTTTCTGTATTCCCTTAAGATTGCAAATTAAATATAAACTGGCTCTTACTCTTTCCACCAAAATGTATCGACTCAAATTTCTGTATTAAATTTCATCTGCTATTTGGGTGTTCATTCTGCCAGTCTTAACATGTTTTCTTTTAATTTATTACTATTGTTGTTCTTTGCCAATTCTGCAAGCTTTATTTTAGAAAATCTATATCATCCTTCTCTGCTTTCCGCTTAAAGCTATTTTCCTATTCATATTGCTACTGATCCTTTAATTCCTTGGGCCTAACCAGCCTTATGTAGCTTTACAATTGTCATCTAAAAATTAATGCAAATTACATTCCCATCATCAAACTTTTCTGTTAGTTCAGCAAGAATTTCAATAAGGCCAGTCAAACACAATCTTCCTTCAACAAATAAACTTATGCTAGTCCTAATTTACAAAATGAAACCCTTCCAAGTGCCTATTAAGATTTTCACTGATATTGTATCTGAAAATATTCCATTAACTGTTTTTGTATTTCTTTTAGTTTTTCCAAGTCTACCACCTTATAATATGGTAATGTTTCCTTTTCTGTTACTAGCTAACGTTCCCACTGCTTTTACAACTTATTGCTATTTTCCCTTACAATTGATTGGTGTCCACCATTTTGCTAATTCATATACCAAACTGGAAAACATAATGTCATGTCTAAAACTGTTATGCCAACACCCCAAAAAGAAAACTGAAGTTACATGAAAGACACAGTACATGTGAATCAAAACATTCATATTCAGAATGGTGTTATGAATTATTATTTAATCAAGGCTAAGTAAAGAACCAGATAATGAATTAATGCTAAGGTTATACTTGCCACCACATAGAACATCCACGCATAAAGTGCTGACACATAGCAAAATAAAATGTTGTGGTCAGTAGGCCCTTCATCATATCATACTCAAGAATTGCTAATTATCTAGATGTAATTACAGGTACTAATTAGCAAAATCCCAGGGGGATTTACAGCCATTAAAATAATGCTATGGATCGCAGTGCTCATCAATGACTTTTTATTGCCAGTATTATCCCATATAACTAACGCCAACTCAGAATTTCCACCCATGCATGTAGACATAGAACACCACTGGAAAGCCACTGCAGTCCGGGGATAGAGTTCAGTGGGGTAGTGGATAGTTATGAAGATTTCCTGTCACCTAGGGATGAACCCTGCCCACCCCCACAAAAGAATTTGCACCATATTGGGAAAGCTAGAGAGAATGTTTTATTTATTTAAATGGAAGGCCATTGTGGGGGACTTTAGTAAGCAGGTGTTACTTTAGAATGGTGTTGTAAAGAGTTCTCAGATTTTTTTCTTCCACTCTTTTTTGCTTTTATATTTTTTATTATTCTAATACTTAACAGTTGGTAATAAATTTGATTTTTTTCTCTACTTCTGACACATTCTTTTGCAGTTCTGTAAGTTTTTATGACATGAATGATCTTGTTACAAATGATCTGACCAGCTATCCCATTCAAATTTCCACTTGGATCATGTATGGGAGCTGAATACTGACCATAAGTTTGGCCCATTGCTTTTAATCACCATTATTTACTGTTTTACTGCACCATACTTATGGCTGAATTGCACAATGCATAATTATGGACACCAGTTTAATAAATGGGAGATAATTTGGTCAGATATTTTGCAACTTATTGACATTTGGTTGGAATTCTTGGGAACCGAAGCACATGGCTGCTTGCCAAAGAATTAGTTGTTTTTGAATAATAAACCTAATCTTGAAGTTTGTAAAGAATTCTGAAAGAAGTGAATTGGCCTTACATTCCATTGATCTGCAGCTTTAATCTAATGTATAAAGTATATTATTTTTACTACAGTTTCTAATCAGTGCTTTCCAAGTTATGTGTCCTCCACTGGAGGGACTTTTGTGCGCTACAAGTATTCCTTCAGTAAACTGAATGTGCCCACTCACTCAGCAGGATGAAACCTGACCTCCAAGGTATTAGAGACATGAGTGGTGAGTAAAAAATAAAACTCCCAGAAGTATAGTGGGGAGAAATCATCTGACACAGGCAATTTACCAGATAAAGAGGGACCTATATCTGTAGCTGTAGTCTGCTTTACCTAAGCTATAAGTTAACAATGCTAACATATTTTAATAAAATGTATATATTTTTTCACTAAGTTTGCAACTAAGTACCTTGATTTCAATATCTTCATTAAGGTGAGGTATGAAGACCACCTCTTCTTCATCCCATGTTTGTCTGTCGTCAGCATTGATTTTTCCTTTTAACTTCCATCTCTGTCGACCATACCGAAACAATACCTATGTCAAAATCAAGAGGATTCTATTTTTAGAAAGTGATTTTCCTTGGCGGCACAGAATCTTCCTTTCAAAACCCTATGAAAGGTTTGATTATAGTCAAAATAAATTTCTAATCAAAGTACATATATGTCAGCATATGCTGTACAACACTAAGATTTATTTTCTTTCAAGCAATTGCAATAAATATAAGAAATACAATAGAATCAAAGACCGCACCCAATAAGATGGGCCAAAAAACAATGTGAGAAAGGCATCAGACTGTGCAAATACAAAAAGAAAGGAAAAAATAATAACAATAATAATGATAATAACAATAAATAAGCACATAATAAATATCGCAAACATGAGATGAAGAGTCCTCAAGGTGAGTCCATAAGTTGTGGGAACAATTCAGTGATAGGCCGAGAGAAACTGGGTGAAGTTATCCCCTTTGGTTCAAGAGCCTGATGGTTGAGGGGTAATAACTGTTCCAAAACCTGGTGTTGTAGGTCCTGAGGCTCCTGTTCCTTCTTTCTGATGGCAGCAGCAAGAAGAGAGCATTGTCTGAATGGTGGGGGTCCCTAATGATGGATGCTACTTTCCTGCAACAGCGCTCCATGTAGATGTGCTCAATGGTGGGGTGGGGGGGGGGGGGCTTTACCTGTGATGGACTGGACCATATCCACTACTTTTTGTAGACTTTTCCATACAAGGTCATCAGTGTTTCCATACAAGGCTGTGATGCAACCAGTCAACATACTCTTCACCACATATCTATAGAAGTCTGTCAAAGTTTTAGATGACACGTCTAATCTTTGCAAACTTCTATGAAGGTAGATGCATTGCCAAGCTTTCTTTGTAATTGCATTTACGTACTAGACTCAGGAAAGATCCTCTGAAATGATAACATTCAGGAATTTAAAGTTGATGACCCTCTCCAGTGCCTGATAAGGACTGGCTCATGGACCTTCAGTTTCCTCCTCCTGAAGTCAATATTCATTTCCTTGATCTTGCTGATTTTGAGTGGAAGGTTGTTGTTGTGGCACAATTCAACCATATTTTCCATCTCCTTCCTATATTCTGATTTATTATCAAAAAACTTAAGTATGGCTTTGGAGATACGCTTAGCCTCACAGTCATAAGTATAAAGCAAGTAGAGCGGGGGGCTAAGCACACAGTCTTGTGGTGCACCTGTGCTGATGGAGAATGTGGAGGAGATGTTGTTGCCAATCTGAACTGTTGTAGAACAAATCTAAGGTGGTGATGAATCAGTATATGGAAGGGAGATTGAAAATCTGGCTGAGTGGTGCCGCAACTGCAAGCCATTACTCAATATCAGCAAGACCAAGGAGCTGATAATTGACTAAACTGGAGGTCCATGAGCCAGTCCTCACTGGGGGAATCAGAGGTGGAGAGACTTCAAGTTTCTCAGTGTTATCATTTCAGAAGACCTGCCCAGGGCCCAGAACATATGTGTAATTATGAAGAAAGAACAGCAGCATCTCTACTTTCTTAGGAGTTTGTGAAGATTCGGCATGACATTTAAAACGTTGACAAAATTCTATATATGTGTGATGGAGAGTGTACTAATTGGCTGCATCACAGCCTGGTATGAAAACATCAATGCACTTGAATGAAAAATCCTTCAAAAAATAGCCGATATGACCCAGTCCATCAATGGGTAAAGTCCTACCCACCAATGAGCACATCTGCACGGAGCATTGTCAAAGACAAACAGCATCCATCATCAGGGAACCCCACCACTCAGGTCATCTTCTCTTCTTACTGCTGCCATATACAGCATTATTAGAATCAAGAAGCTACTGGAGGTTTAGGACTCACATCACCAAATTCAGGAACAGTTACTACTCCTCAACTATCAGGCTTTTGAACCAAAGGGGATAACTTCACTTAACTTCACTTAACTCTTCACTGAAATGTTCCCGTATCCTATAGACTCACTTTCAAGGATAATCTATCTCATGTTCTTGATATTTATTGCTCATTTATTTTTTTCTTCATGTATTTGCACATTTCTTTGTCTTTTGCATGTTAGTTGTATGCCCAGTTGGTGCATTCTTTCATTGATTCAATATGGGTATTGGATTTATTGAGTGTGCCCACAAGAAAATGAATCTCAGGGTGGAATATGGTGACATACATGTACTTTGATAATAAGTTTACTTTGAATTTCAAAGTGACTTGGATTTATAATTACTAGATGCAATTATGGAATGGTCTAGCTTGCTGTATGAAGTTTGATACCCAATTTTAAATAGAGCAGCATCTGAATTAACAGATTTTTAAATATAAATTCTACAAAAGCCTCCTAAGTGGCTCAGCAAAATCCCCCTGTATGTGGTTCAACAGCTCAGATTGGGAAAGTCAGTGTCTGTTTTTCCAGTCAGTATCAAATTAACTAAGGGATCTTACAGATGACTTACAGTAGCTTCAATGCAATTGGATCAACTAGCAGAGGCTGAACCCTTTTCCTGACCATTATCTATCATGTGTTGTACATAATTGATGTCATACTTCAAAACTACATGTCAGATAAGATGTTGGAGCATGCCTAACACCTGTGGTTTTATGAGTGGCACATCAACAGAAAAAAATGAAAGGTAAATTTCTATCAATTTACCTTAAATAAAACTGAGCTAAAAATTACATACAAAATATGGGGAGCTTTATCTTTTGAGTAGATTCCCAGTTGCAAAAATATCATTTCTTCTTCCTAGAAAGCAATCATCCCAAAACTGGATTATAGCTTCATTTCCTGACGAAGGGTCTCAGCCTGAAACGTCGACTGTACCTCTTCCTAGGGATGCTGCCTGGCCTGCTGCGTTCACCAGCAACTTTGATGTGTGTTGCTTGAATTTCCAGCATCTGCAGAATTCCTCGTGTATAGCTTCATTTAGTGTTTTGCAAATCATTCTAATTAACCTATTAGTTTCACATCCTGTAAAAATAATCTACCTTCCTGGCTGTGTCTCAGAGGTGAAGTGGTATGATTTATGAAGATATTAAAGAAAATTACCCATACTTTTGTGCTGAAGGCAAATCATAGAAGGAAGATGGCTTGCTTCTGGCTATGCTCATTGTCTGCACAACCTTTGTGTATCTATTTTTCAGGAATACCCCATACGATGGATAATCAACATTCATGCACTTACGACAAAACCAAGAAATGAAGCAGATACAGGGCAACACATGAAATTCAGATCAGCACTGTTACAGTCAGGGAAAAACACTCCTGAGAAATGTGAGAAACTTGAGAACTATACAATCGAACAACTAACTTTAGTTGACATAGACCCATTTGAGATGACCACCACAAAAAGGTCGATGCTCACAGTATGTTGTAGTTTACAAGATGCACCATCCTTTACAGGACTCAAAAAAGCATATGACGTTTTTGAATCCAAAACAGAGAAGCTTAAGGTTGCAAAGAAACTGAGAAACTGCAGTTTAAATAACATTCAAATTCCTCACGTTCAGAAATTGTTGAGTTTTATTCACCATTTCAAGTGAAAACTTCACTTATATCAATTTTACCCTGACGAGTTGCAGCTTTTGAATTTCTTTAGGAAGAGGGCCGCAGAGTTGTGATAAGGGTTGGAAGAGTCTGGGAGGGATTGGTGGGTGTGGGTGAGAGGTAGAATGAGGGGATTACATCAACTGCAGCAGATAACTCAGAATGTTTGTGCGACAAAGGAATAAGCTGTACTCCAAAATTACATTCATGGCTTTCAAGAGAAATTTTTCTGTTAACAAAAGGTAAATTGCATTTTTCTTGCTAGTTCTGCATTGCTAAGGAGAAAAGACAGGAATATGTTTTTCAAGCATTTGGAATGCATATCAGGTATAAACTAACTAATTCAAGATCAAGCTCAGGAATCTGAAAATACCACTTGTATAACAACAAATCAAGCTGTGCAGATCAGCAAGATGTGGTCTAAGATAGGTCGGGCACCCCTGTAACAATCCAGCACAAGTGATCCTATTTTGAGGTTTTAAGGGAACACCTTTCTACCACACAATGTCATCAATTCATAAAAGGTCCATAAAAGTGCTGCTGGGAATTGATGGCTTCCTCCTAAAAATAGTCAAATGATTACGAATACGAGAAAATCTGCAGATGCTGGAAATCCGAGTAACACAGACAAAATGCTGGAGGAACTCAGCAGGCGAGGGAGCATTCATGGAAAAGAGTACAGGCCCAAATCGTCGACTGTACTTTTTTCCTAGATGCTGCCTGGCCTGCTGAGTTCCTCCAGCATTTTGTTTGTGTTAGCCAAATAACTAGCTTAATTGTGTTGCAGCTCACAAATGAATCTTGCTGCACTGGAACAGAAGGTTAATTATTACCCTCACTTTCACCCCTCCCAGTCCTTTCCAAACCTTATCATGACACTGTAGCCTCCTTCCTAAAGAATTACAAAAGCTGCAATTTGTCAGGGCAGAATTTTGAGATACGATGGAAGGGACAAGGAACAATGACAAGATACTAGAGTATATGATGCACAACAATCTCAATTCAAATCTCTCTGTTTGGAACTGCTGTAAATGAGGATATTTATTCAATTTCACTGTCTTCAATACCATGCAGTAGAGTTTTAATCTTGCTTAATATCTGCTACTCCCACATAAACACAATATATTTTTTTGGGTTGTTGCTTTACAGGGACTTTAAGATGGCTTGATTTAATTAAGAACTACTTATGCATCATGCTTAATTCTGATTTAGTGAAATGTCATAGATATGTATGATATTTTTATAGATATGTAAAAAGGAAAAGACTGGTAAAGACAAATGTAGGTCCCCTACAGACAGAAACAGGTGAATTGATTATGGGGAGCAAGGACATGGCAGACCAATTGAATAATTACTTTGGTTCTGTCTTCACTAAGGAGGACATAAATAATCTTCCAGAAATAGTAGGGGACAGAGGGTCCAGTGAGATGGAGGAACTGAGCGAAATACATGTTAGTAGGGAAGTGGTGTTAGGTAAATTGAAGGGATTAAAGGCAGATAAATCCCCAGGGCCAGATGGTCTGCATCCCAGAGTGCTTAAGGAAGTAGCCCAAGAAATAATGGATGCATTAGTGATAATTTTTCAAAACTCGTTAGATTCTGGACTAGTTCCTGAGGATTGGAGGGTGGCTAATGTAACCCCACTTTTTAAAAAAGGAGGGAAAGAGAAACTGGGGAATTATAGACTGGTTAGCCTAACGTTGGTGGTGGGGAAACTGCTGGAGTCAGTTATCAAAGATGTGATAACAACACATTTGGAAAGCGGTGAAATCATCGGACAAAGTCAGCATGGATTTGTGAAAGGAAAATCATGTCTGACGAATCTCATAGAATTTTTTTGAGGATGTAACTAGTAGAGTGGATAGGGGAGAACCAGTGGATGTGGTATATTTGGATTTTCAAAAGGCTTTTGACAAGGTCCCACACAGGAGATTAGTGTGCAAACTTAAAGCACACGGTATTGGGGGTAAGGTATTGATGTGGATAGAGAATTGGTTAGCAGACAGGAAGCAAAGAGTGGGAATAAACGGGACCTTTTCAGAATGGCAGGCAGTGACTAGTGGGGTACCGCAAGGCTCAGTGCTGGGACCCCAGTTGTTTACAATATATATTAATGACTTGGATGAGGGAATTAAATGCAGCATCTCCAAGTTTGCAGATGACATGAAGCTGGGCGGCAGTGTTAGCTGTGAGGAGGATGCTAAGAGGATGCACGGTGACTTGGATAGGTTGGGTGAGTGGGCAAATTCATGGCAGATGCAACTTAATGTGGATAAATGTGAAGTTATCCACTTTGGTGGCAAAAATAGGAAAACAGATTATTATCTAAATGGTGGCCGATTAGGAAAAGGGGAGGCGCAACGAGACCTGGGTGTCATTATACACCAGTCATTGAAAGTGGGCATGCAGGTACAGCAGGCGGTGAGGAAGGCGAATGGTATGCTGGCATTTATAGCGAGAGGATTCGAGTACAGGAGCAGGGAGGTACTACTGCAGTTGTACAATGTCTTGGTGAGACCACACCTGGAGTATTGTGTGCAGTTTTGGTCCCCTAATCTGAGGAAAGACATCCTTGCCATAGAGGGAGTACAAAGAGGGTTCACCAGATTGATTCCTGGGATGGCAGGGCTTTCATATGAAGAAAGACTGGATGAACTGGGCTTGTACTCGTTGGAATTTAGAAGATTGAGGGGGGATCTGATTGAAACGTATAAAATCCTAAAGGGATTGGACAGGCTAGATGCAGGAAGATTGTTCCCGATGTTGGGGAAGTCCAGAACGAGGGGTCACGGTTTGAGGATAAAGGGGAAGCCTTTTAGGACCGAGATGAGGAAAAACTTCTTCACACAGAGAGTGGTGAATCTGTGGAATTCTCTGCCACTGGAAACAGTTGAGGCCAGTTCATTGGCTATATTTAAGAGGGAGTTAGATACGGCCCTTGTGGCTATGGCGGTCAGGAGGTATGGAGGGAAGGCTGGTGCAGGGTTCTGAGTTGGATGATCAGCCATGATCATAATAAATGGCGGTGCAGGCATGTTTCTATATTTCTATGTTTCTATGTCATATTGCATAGATGCTTAATAGGTACAATTAAAGTTGACAGTGCTCTCTTAAATTTACCCTTTCAAAAATAATAATCATTTAGGTATTTATTATAATATATTTCTGTTCAGAATAATTTTATATAACCAATTCATCAAAAATTCCACTTACTATGAAGATAAATTATTCTCCCAGCGCTCCCCTATAAATAATGGTGTAATTGAAGAGAAGCTGGCTTGAATAGTAACCTAGAAACTTAATTTTCTTGGAACAATGTCAAAAAAGGCATAAAAGGCACACATTAGCATGTACTGTACAAACAGAATTCAGATAATTCAGCCACTAATATAATTTTCAAGAAATATGCTTGTGTATTTTTCACAAAATTTAAAAATACATCTAGTAATAATTTTTAATTTATTCCAGGAACTGAATGAAAAATAGCCTGTTTTGCAAATGACATTGGTTCACTTTGTAGCATTTTGAGTCCTTATACCTAAATACCCATAAATAGTTAAGGATCCAATTATAAACCTTCATAGAAATCTAATGGGCACGGCTAAAACATTAACTGAGTATTTTGCAGCTGTCTTCACAAATGAAATCGAGGTTTGAAAAACTAAAAGAAGACATTTGAACAGAATGATAATAGGTAGAGAAGTCAATCTAAAAATAATATTAAATGGTAAACATGAGAAAACCTGCAGATGCTGGAAATCCAAGAAACACACACAAAATGCTGGTGAAAATGCCAGGCAGCATCTATGGAAAAGAGTAACCAGTTGACGTTTCACCTCCCTCAGGTGCTCCTCCCCCCCCCACTCTTTCTTCCATGGTCTTCTAGCCTCTCCTATTAAATTCCCCCTTCTCCAGCCCTGTACCTCTTTCACCAATAGACTTCTAAGCTCTTTACTTCACCCCTCCCCCTCCTGGTTTCACCTATCACCTTGTGATTGTCCCTCCCCTCCCCCACTTTTTAACTCTTCTCCTCAACTCTTTTTCTCCAGTCCTGATGAAGGGTCTCACTCGGAAACGTCGACTGTACCCTTTTTCATAGATGCCTCCTGGCCTGTTGAGTTCTCCCTGAATTTTGTGTGTGTTGCTAATATTAAATGGTGCTAGATTACATGGTCCGAATGGAATACATCAATGATGCTGGTTAAAACAAAGGCTAAAAATTGCAGAGGTCTTGGTCAGGAATATCAGTAGGAACTTTAAAGACGAATTAAGTGGATAAAGAGAACGACTGCCTAAAGTGAATGATGGAGAGAAGTATTCTCACAACGTTGAAGTACTTAGAAGAGCACCTGATACACAATAACTAACAGCTGGATGCTAGAAAATGGGATCTTGCCAGCATGGTCATGATGGGCTGAAGGTCTGTTTTCTATTATGTGTAACTCAATAACCGTACAAGACCACATAGTTAGCCCCGAACACAGTACACTTGTGACCAATAAATGCAATAGAAATTCCACTCCTCAAAGAACTGACTTTCACTTGGAATGGCATTTCTTAATCAGAACTATGTGGAATTGTTCAAAGCAAATCACTTTTTGATGAAGTGATGGAAGGGATTGAACAACGTTTTGCATGTATTAATGTTTGGAAGACAATTAACAAAGCACTGTATAAAAGGCTTAATTGAAGGTTTGAGTCCTATGGAATTGAACGAAAATGATAGAATGGATATAGATTAATCAATAATCAAGTGCAAAAAAAGTTAGTGAAAGACGGATGTATTTCATTCTTTGAGGTGAATCTTGTAGTCTTCCTGAAAGGTCAATTTTTGGAAATCTAGAAGTAGCATAATAAACTCTGTGGATGGCCTAGTACCAGGATAAGAAATACAGAGTGTTGAAGAAAACAGAGACAGGAAAAATAGAAAATGTTTTGATATGAAAGCAGGTTTGTGATTTAGTGTGTAATTGTTAACACCCAAGTTACTGAGAAAAGTGCAGTATCACCTAATCAGGGAATATTCATTGTGGAGCTGAAGTGAAGAATGGTACTAACTAAGAAAGATAAAGATGACATGATTACTAACCAAATGTAGAGGACAACTGGATTTTTCAAGCCAGAGCCCCACCTTGAGTATATAAATGAATAAAAACATATTAAATGCACTTGTGGAATGCAAAGTTCAGTTGGGGCTTCTTCCTGTTTATTCACCAGGCTGTTGTTTGACTGCATAGGATTATCAAAGACAGAGGAGCAGCAATTATCAACACCATATGCATGCGAGACAAAATCTGTGAGGATTGACTCTCCAAGACCAGGGAACATCCTGATGAAGGCTTCAAGCCCAAAAAGTCAGCTGTTCATTTTGCTCCATAGATGATGCCTAACCTGCTGAGTTCCTCCAGCTATTTGTGTGCGTTGCTTCAGGTAATATATGTAACTTCAAATTAACAGAGGGGTTATACAAATAAAGTAACTAGTTTGACGATTCTGAGTTCTCAATTATTTAAAAACATTTGGAGGAACTTGCTACAAAGGAATTCCATGAATATTTGTGGGAGAGCTCATATGAAAGAGAGTGTCCTACGAATCTGAATGTGTACTTCTGCTTTTTCAGTACCTCTGAAAAATGTTCTTTTTCCCTGAGTGGAATGGGATTGCAAGCATTTCCTGGTTGAACGATACCAGTCTGGAAATTTTACCAGAACAATGGCTGATCGTGTTGGACTATTCTATTTATTATAAGTGATTATAAATTACTATGATTGCACATTGCACATTTAGATGGAGATGGAACGTAAAGACTTTTACTCATGTACATGTAAATAAAGTAAAAATACAAGAGAATGTTAAAAATATCATGGACCACACACACATCAAATCAAGAAGTTCTCAGAAGAGCCCAAGCAGTTCGCTCACTCATACCAACAATAAGAGAAAGACAACTCAGATTCCTGGGACCCATCATGCGGAAAGATGAACTAGAAAAACTCATACTCTCTGGAAAGATTGAGGGGAGTAAACCTAGAGGAAGACCTCGGCTTATGTACATCAAAAGCATAGCCAGGTGGCTACACATCGAGGAAATGGAAGTCATCCAAAAAACGAAGGGTAGATCTATATGGAAAACCATGGTCACCAAAGTCCGCATTGGATATGGTACCCAGACAGACAGACATGTGAAGGATGTAAGAAATAAAGTCAATTCAATTCAACTTCAGCTCTTGAACAATGCAAATGGTATCTGAATAGCATGTACTTTCTCATAAATCAGATATGGAGTGACTGTTGAAACAGGAGCATGCTGCCTCAGTTAGCGTATGGGGCATAAAACTACCTGTGACTTTTGCCTCCTGTCCATGAAGCAAAAATGTGCAGAGTCATAGAATCCTTCAACCCAAATGGTCCATGCCAACCAAGATTCCCATCCAAGCTAGGCTATTTTGCATGCACTTGGCAGTATAATTATGTTTACATTGATAGAGGGGGCTTTACAATCATATTCAGAGTTGAGAAGTTTCATCAGTTTCTTTTAGGGAGAAATGTTAACCTTGTAAAAGAATTACAAACTCCTTTTCACCATTTGGAACAACAAAATGATTGGAAATCAGAAAGCTGCATTCACTGGAAATTTGAAATAAATCAGGAAATGCTGGTAAACTGCAGCAAGTCACGCAGCATAGATGGAATGACAAACAATTAACATTTCTTCTCTGGGATCCTTCCAAACTGATAGTTTTCTTTATGATGATAGCCTTGCATATGTGGGAATAACTAATTAATATGGCAAAACATATCTGATAAATATCATCTGTCAAAGCTAAAAATTTCAGCAATTGGTTACATTTCCTGCTCCAGGAAGATGCAGAATTCTATCTTCGTGCTTGAAGTCATTGATGAGTTTTTTTTTGTAGAAATAGCACAAAGCACCCAGAGAGTGGCCTCTTTAAACAGATGTGCAACCTTACCTCTAGTTACTTGATTTCTTCATATAAACGCTTTCCTCCTCAATTGCAACTGACATTTTCTAAAACCAACAGTAAAAACTGTCAACCCATCAAGACTGTTTAAGTTACCTAATCATTCCCACTGCCTTATGAAGGTACATATTCAACGATGGCAATGTTGATGAAGAAAGGGAAGAGAGAAGTGGTCTAGTGTTCTCTATAAAGTACAAGTACTGTGATCATCCTGCACACAAGACACTACAAAAAGAAATTTTGTAGAGGTCATCCAAGTTTGGGGTCCAAATGGAGACAACAAGTAACATATGCACATTGAGCAAAAAATACCTACACTTTATGCATGCAGGCCAGCTGTTAATTCACCATTAACTATTTATTACTATTTTCTATTATTATTCTATTACTATTTATTATTTCTATGACTATTACTATTACTATTTCTATTACTATTTATTATTTATGGTGCAACTGTAACGAAAACCAATTTCCCCCAGGATCAATAAAGTATGACTATGACTATGACTATGACCAAAACTGAAGGCAACATTGAGGTTGATGTAGAATCAGATATGAAAAAGATCTAATACAATCACTAACCATGTAAAATAAGACACAGTGCTGTGAACCAAAGCATACAGGAGAAGCAACACCTTGAATTCTGCAGGAGCGCAGAATTGCTCCAAAAGAGGACCTGCAGTCATCTGCAGCTGAGTGGGTATACAGGCTGCTATTATGAGTGCCAGGTGATTTCATTCCTGATGCCACAGCCGCCTGGTCAGCCCAGCACCTCAACAGCATTCCATTCTCCTCAATAAATTTAATACCTTTTCACTTATTCCTACCTCCTATCATGGCATACAACACTCTTGGGTTCCTATTGCCCTTCATTAAACCTTATTTGTTTTCATCCGCCATGATGCACACCAACATCCCCTTAGGCTCCCTTACGATGGCCCATTCCACATCCCCTTAGGCTCCCTTACGATGGCCCATTCCATGTTTTAGAATGGGGAGAAAAGACTTTATCATAGATAAGAAAGGAAAACCTGAACATATTCCGGTAGATCGCCTTAAACCAGCCCATCAAGACTTGGAGTATTCTGCTGCCGTGCCCCTGGCATCACAACATGACCATTAGTGTGTCAACGCACCTCTGGATGAACCAGAGGCACCTGTGGTTCCTCCACCCATGGAATACAGGATACGAGCCGGGTGGCTCCTCGGAGCTCCAGACAGGCTACACAATGCCATTTTTAGTGAATTCTGGGGAGACTTGTATAGGGTAACGTAACTGGGAGAAAAGTATGTAATTCACAACCACCCGCATTGAGTTTAAAAGGCTGGTCTGACGTGATGATGGTATTACGTAAAGAATTTTAGCGCTTTTGTGCTTATGTTTTGGAGTTCAATAAAATGTGTTACGATTTTTTTTAAACATTAACTGCTTCCCTTCATTTTATTTGCAAAAACCTACAGATCAATTTTTAAGAAAGGAAAATCAGTGTGGTGTACATTTAGCATTTGAATAGCTCTGTAATTGAGTAAATATCCAGCATTATAATTAGCATAACAGGGTCATGTGACATACAACATGATGATGTCACAATGAGTATAAACAGATATGTGTCATGGCTTTCTCATGGAACAGCAAATCCAGTTTTGTGAATGAATCAACTGTTCAGTAAAACCAAATCTGATCATTTGAGTAAACTGGAGACACAAGAGACAGCAGATGCTGGAATCTGGAGCTACACACAAAGTGCAGGAGAAACTCAGCTAATCAGGCAGCATCTATGGAGGGAAATGAATGGTTTACAGACCATATGGAGGGTTTTGACCAGAAATACTGGCTGTCCATTTCCCTCCATGGGTGTTGCCTGAACCACTGAGTTTCTCCAATGCTTTGGGGGTTGCATTTGAGTAACTTGTATAGATGACCACCAAACCAATCTAAGAAGCCCATGACCAAATACACTGTTGCAGCAAAAAATTGGTCCAAAATCAAAACAAAACAATTGGCACCATCCTATGAACCCAGATGGAGTTGTTATACTTGCATGACATATCAACAGCTCTAATGATTGCTCCAAAGAGTCAAATGTCTTATTCCAATCTTTTTTTTAGCAATTAGCAAACATACAATTAAGCATTACTGAGCATTATCTCAGTAGTCAGCAAAGATATGACCTCCGTGGACCCAAGCTACAAACTGCCACAAAATAAGTATGAATACGTAGTTTATCCCCTTTGTTTTTACCCCCCCCCCACTAATGAGACTATTACTATAATACACATACTAAACACACAACACACAATACCTACACTGAAGTACCTTTCTAAAGAAAAGCAGTCTGTGTTAAAGAGATGTTACAGTAATGGTCAGACATTGAACTATTTCATCAATAAGTTGACCCTAATGGAACCTTTATCGAGGGTGGAATACATCACAGCAAATTTAATAAAAACAAAGAATTTTCATAGGAAGAAACCCATTACCAACTTCAACACAAGAAGACAGCGTGGATAAAAAGCACACACAAATTTTCATTAGTACTGTTTTACTTTCAACCATTGATTTCTTAGTAGAATAAGTTATTTGAGCAATATCAATAGACAATAGACAATAAACAATAGGTGCAGGAGTAGGCCATTCAGCCCTTCGAGCCAGCACCATCATTCACTGTGATCATGGCTGATCATCCACAATCAGTACCCTTTTCCTGCCTTCTCCCCATATCCCTTCACTCCGCTATCTTTAAGAGCTCCATCTAACTCTTTTTTGAAAGAATCCAGAGAATTGGCCTCCACTGCCTTCTGAGGCAGAGCATTCCACAGAACCACAACCCTCTGTGTGAAAAAGTTTTTCGTGGAGAAAACTGTTAGAAGTCTGGTGATATTAAATCTCACCTCATAATGATCTCCGGGACATAAGCGAGCAAAACCAATCAAACCTAGAAATTGACAAAGAGGAGATTAAAGTCAAAGGCACTACTAAGCAAATGTGCAAAGGGCAGTACTTATCACAATGCACTATCATGAAATAACAAATGAAATGCCCAGGTTTGCATTTTGACAGAAGAATTTATGATCCCAGGACATTAAAAATGCTTTACAACTAATGAAATACTATTAAAGTGAATTCACTGTTGCAATACATTGAAATATGATAGTAAATGTGTACATAATAGCACAATATGTGTACACAACACACATGAACACATTCGTCCACAACTTCCTTTCAGAACCTTCTGATATTCTTCCATCAGAACCAGAATCAGTTTTAATATTATTAGCACATGTCGCCAACAGGAAAGGATGTTTGTTATACGATCCAGTGTTTTCTGAGTAATCTCATTCCCCTTTTTAGTTCACTAGAATATATTATCTCCTCTCTAACTTTCAATCCACCCATTTACCTATATAATCGGTAATTCACAGTAGTCACCCTACACTTGGAGAAACCCTCACAGTAGTTCCACCCTACACTTGGAAAAACGGAAAGAAAGCTGAGCACCATGAAGAAATTCTCAGTTAGAGGAGAGTGTGAAGCTTCACCACAGACAGCAACAGAAGTTGGAAAGAGACAAGGCTTATGCAGCTGAGGCAGCAGCAATAACTTGTGCATTACATTGCCATTTATAACATTAAACCATCATTTGTATATCTCTCCAAAAGCCAGAACATTTTATCTCCTCTGCGTGATCCTGCATCACACAGCAGAACAATAAATGACCAGAAAGTCGGCTTTAGTTGAGTGTTAAATATTTTTAGCCAAGATATCAGAAGGGAAAGCCTGGACATTCTCAAATGGGATCTTTTATGACCCTGCAAGGTCAGACAGAATGTCTTTCTAACCACTAAGTACCAAAGTACCCAGAAAACTTATTCAAAGATAAGAGGAGTACTTTGGAGCAAAAGATGGCAAAGTTGGGGGTGGGAGGGGGGTGGTTGGAGAAACAGAGGTTTTTTTCCAGTCCCAAAAAAAATAAACTGCTGGAAGAACCAACAGATCAACAGCATCTGTGGAGGCAAAGGGATAGTCAACCACTTGAGGTGGGACTACGCAACAGGACTGAGAGTGCAGAGGGAAGATGACCAGTTTAAAGAGGTGAGGGTGGGGTAAGTCTTAGATGGTAAGGAAAGACGTTAATAATTAAGTCAGTTATCTTTCATATGAACAGAGATATAGTGTCTTAGAAGCAAAATTTCAAGAAGAAAGTGGTTGATTACCAAATGATGCTGTTCTGGATTTTCCTGCTGAGGTGACAGTGAAAGAAAATGGCCAAGACAACAAAGAAAAACAGACACAAAGTTGCAAAACCAATTTCATTCAATTGAAGTTTAACATTTACCTTTCATTCTGATGTGAAATTCACCAAGGAGAATCTCCAGTGTCCTCTCTATCACACACATATCCTGAAGGAAGGTGAACAATAGAAAGTTTCCACATTATTGATAGAATAATAGAATAGTTATATCACAATAATAACTAATAATTGCATCATTCCCCACCCCCCTCCCACCAAATACACAAGAAGATTATCAAACAAAATGTGAAATTGATTCAATCTGGGCTGAATAGCCAAGCAGATTTTAAAATGTGCCTTAAAAGAGGTGAGAGAGATAGAGAATTTGGAAGAAACTTCAAGAGTTTGGTACTAACATGTATGAAAGCACAGCCACTCATGAAAAAGAACTGGAAAAGTCTGACTTGGAGGCACACAGAGACCCAGAGGGAGGCATAAGACCAAGAGTGAGAATAATAAATCTTGGCAGTCTGTATTGCGGACTGATGTTTGTTCCTGGTAATACGTGAAGAGTACTTGGTGACCATTAGGATATACAGTATCTCGTAGCTTTGGCAGTCAGTTATAGATACAGAGAATGTAAAACTAAGCCATACAGGAACATATTAGCGGTGGAAGTACGCTGAGTTAAACTTGTGGAATTTTCAATATTCTTCAATTCCTAACAAAGGATTATTGTAACTAATTTATGGCAAACCAAAAGGAAACCACTTAGCACACTAAGTCCAAACAATCCCTTCCCCCACATATTTCCTTGTAATATATTCTCTCTCACCTGACCATCAAATCCCCTTTGACTTTCTGCCACTTATACACACTGGGGATGATTTACAATTGCCAATTAACCAACCCGCATAACTTTGGGATGTGAGAGGAAACAGAAGCACCTGTGGGAAAGGGAGAACGTGTAAATTCTGTACAGACGGTACTGGAGATCAAGACAGAACCCAGGCCACTGGAGCTGGGAGGCAGACACCAACATTAACTGTTGCACCACCATGTCACCTGATCAGCTATTCACAGAAAATCTATCTGTAGAATATAATTATTATAGTGTTTTTTTAAATACACAGTGCTGTGTTTTCTTCCACAAGAACCCATTGATTAATCGTCTATCTTCTTGCAGTAAGTACATTTTTACTCGGTAAATTACAACATTCTTTAACAGACCAGATGTTAAAAACATTTAGGCAAAACTATTACTGTTGGTTGTACTGAAACACATATTTTATCCAGGGAACTGGAACAGCTTAAAAAAAAGCAGTCTCTGGTGTGCTGTCTTGCTTGTTTTAAAGTAAAAACTTCATTGGTCAGATGGAACGCTATATGGTAGATTTATTTCAGTAGGGAAGGTTATTATAGTACAAATTAAAATTAACTATTGGAATTAAACTGAATTGGGTAAGTATACGATGACAGTAGTATGCATACAATTGGTTATAAACTGTGTCAATTATTTCAGCATATCACTCATAGAACATATACCAGTACAGGAATGGGCCCTTTGGCCCACAAAGTTGTGCCAAACCAATTAAATTAGTAATCAAATGGCCACCTAAACTAATCTTTTCTGCCTACACAATGAGCATAACCTTCCATTTCCCTCACATTCATCTCTTAAAACTCCCTAATGTGTCTGCCTTGGCCACCACCACAGGCAGTATGCCTTCAAGGATAATATCGTAAGAACATGAAAATAAACATTGTAGCCATTAGGCACCTTATGTCTGCTATTCAATAAGATTGTGATCGACTTTAGCAATACTGCTTTAGCACTAAAGTTATAGAACATAAAACACTACATCACAGTAGAGGCTTTTTGGCCCACAGTGTTATGCCAACCTTTTAGCCCTTCCCTCCATTTTATCTGCCTCTACCACCACCCCCACCCCCACCTGTGTTTCATGCACTTATGGCACCAGAGCAAATTGCAACCTGCTTCCCTTTCATTGCAGCCTTGTATCCCAGATTTTGTACAGATGGTCATCTGGGGCTCCATTTACAACCTGTTCCATCTACTTTGTTTCTTGTCCTTTAATTTAAGCTAATGATATTGTTAAGAGAGGCACAGACTAATAATAGGGCAACCACAATATGGTGGTACCTAAATCCTATAAGGTTGTTAATTCTTGGGGTATATATACAGTTATTCTTGAAATAACAATGACCTTTATTAACATGTTAAGTGTCAATATGGCAAGAATACAGTAAAGCACTCTACTAATCTGGAGCTGTTCCATGTGTATGTCGAAGAAGACAGTCATTGATACTTGACAAATGAATATCCAGAAGGGATTCTATTCATTTCCTTCACATGCTGAGTAAAATACTGCTATATCATGCATATGGCTTATATGTGACTGAATTTTCCTGCAAGCACTTAAATAAAATCATTGCCAAATCAACAAATTCAGAACCAGGAGTTACTTGAAGCATCATTTGAGGATAATTTGGAACTATCTAATTTTTGTACCACTTAAATAGTTTTAAGTTCTGAAATTCAATCTGCAGATTCAGAATGTTAAACTTCCACTTGATGGACCTTCTTAACCCTTTGTTTTCACATTTATTCCTAGTGTCACTGGTGAAGTAAAATGATTTGTCTAATTCTGATGTAGGGACCTCAGTCTGAAACATTACCTTGGTTTCTATTTCCACAGATGATCGCTGGACAGCAGAGTTTTTCCAGCCACTTCTGTTTTTATTTTGATGTTCAGGTTTTAAGTTTAATGCTTTTGTAAGTTATTTGGCAGATAATCTGATATTGGCACTTCAAATAAACTGGCAAGTAAATTGTTTTAAATTCATAGCAGTTTCTATCTTTCCTAAGAAGCTTACTTTCAATAAGTGGAATTAGAAAAAAAAATCCCTCAAACTAAAATAGAGCAATAGATTACAAACAAGAGAAAATCTGCAGATGCTGGAAATCCAAGCAACACACACAAAATGGAAGAACTCAGTAGGCCAGGCAGCATCTAGGAAGTGAGTACAGTCAATGTTTCGGGTCAAAACCATTCAGCAGGACCGTCCAGCATTTTGAATATAGAGCATTAGATCAATTGCTAATCCAAAGTACAACGCCTTTACAATCTGCTTAATACATAAATTCGAGCCTTTTTTTTAAACAGAGTCACATTTACCAGATAAAAAAGTAATGAATTTTAAAGTTACATTGATGGAATACCTCTGTACATAACTTGTAGTTCCTGTTAATCTCCAGTAGTGTTTCCCGTGATCCTTTGGTAGAAGGAGACACTGAGTAAGCTCTTCTCATGTTGTTGGCTCCATTGCGTAGACGCCATTGGATGAAGTAGGACTCATACAATTCTTCTATCTGTAGGATAATTGACCACATCAGTTCCATAATCAGAAACACTCTATGAAGATACTCTTCAAAGCTTTGATTTTTTTTAAACTTTCCATTATTTTCCATTGTATAGCACGGACTGAGCTTTCAAGTTGAATATGCTACAAGTAATTTGCTGAAAACACTGATTAATCACAATTCCTTTTGCTTTACCTATTGGCCTGTATTTTAGTTTTTACTTTCAAATTTATGGTATATCTAATACCCTTTTGAAAATTACTATTGAATCTACTTTTATTACACTTTTCACAATCTCCCGGATGTTAGGGAGACTAAAGAAGATAAGTTGGTGTTGGAAATAAGTTAAGTGGATATTTAATGGATAAATTCAAACTTACAAGGACATTTAATTAACTAAGCAGAGTAGATGGGTATTAAAGTGAACATTTCTGGAAAACCAGCATTGGTTACTGTGCTTGAATAATCCTTAACTGCAACCTCATCAGGTCATGAAAGAGATAGCAGAAAGCAGATGAAAACAGATTGGTTCTAGATGTTTGACCAAAAATCTAGAGATTATTGAAATTGGAGAAAATAAATCCAGCTAATTAAGTATTCCTGGAATATAAATCCATTACCATAACTGGACTGTCATTAAAAAACCCTTTGATTCATCACCATCCCTTAGGAAGGGAAATCTGCCATCCTTATCCTTTTCATTCCCCAGCAATGCAATTAACTCTAAAACTGACCAGTGATGGTCTTGCAAGCCATCATTCAAAGATAATTAGGAATGAGCAATTTATATCTACATTTTGTGAATGAAAGATTAAAGTTACGCCATGAAGGCTTTTATAAACGTTGGCAATTTTTTCTGCAGTCGAACCCTCTACAGCTGGGGTTCCACGAGAGATTGTGGTTAAAATAACATTGTTTTTGAACTTCATGCAATGCGTGATGCTAGCGCTCGAGGTGGTGGGCAGTGACCGAACATATCTGTTACCAATTTCATAAGCGGTCTCTCAGCCCTGCAGGGCAGTGTGGAGTTGGACCATGTTTATTTGGTTGGGTCCATACTCAGTTTTTAATGTGAGATGGGGAGGCGGTTGATAATTGGTGAGATAATAGACAATAGGTGTAGGAGTAGGCCATTCAGCCCTTCGAACCAGCATCGCCATTCACTGTGATCATGGCTGATCATCCACAATCAGTACCCCGTTCCTGCCTTCTCCCTATATCCCTTGACTCCACTATCTTTAAGAGCTCTATCTAACTCTTTCTTGAAAGCATCCAGAGAATTGGCCTCCACTGCCTTCTGAGTTGGAGCATTCCACAGATCCACAACTCTCTGGGTGAAAAAGTTTTTCCTCAACTCCGTTCTAAATGGCCTACCCCTTATTCTTAAACTGTGGCCTCTAGTTCTGGACTCCCCCAACATTGGGAACATGTTTCCTGCCTCTAGCGTGAGTGCTGTATTGCATGGAGGGGAGGACCATAGGCTGAGGAGGAGCATGAAGTGCATTTTCCAAGCATTAAATAGATTTGGCCAATTTTATTTTTTATTAACCCCTCTGTTTTACGGACATATCTGACAGTCCAATGTCTAATGATACAATCTTCTGAGTAATTTCACAGCACTAGTACAACAACGGGCCCAAAAGATTCCATCTTTATAATGAAAGCTACTGATCAATGGGTTTTACGTGGACTGGTGATCCAAATTGTCCTATTCCATTGTGCCATTTTGCTCCGGCAAAATTGAAAAGACACTTAACTACAAATCACAGCCATATGATACATAAAAGTGATGATTATTTTAAATGTCTATTAGAATCTCTAAACAGAGTCAAGCTTCTGATAATAAAATCACAGTTCTAAAGTTCCAGGGAGCAAGTAATTTAGTAGCAGAATTTACTACCCAGAAACGGAAAAGTCATACAGCTGGTGAGAACCTAATAATGCCAGCATGTACAGATGAAGTACGGGACATTGAAAAGGTTTCACGCTCAATGATGATGATGATGATTGGTTCTTCGCTTGCAAAGATCAGGAGGTAAGAAGAGTCCTCAGGAGCGACGGCACAATCACTGGTGACTGTAGAGGCCAATTCTGGATCCGCAAACTCTGGAGCAGTAGGGACACAGGAACAGCTGGGATGCAGGCATTTGGGTAGTGGGATCCTTCCTGCATCACCGTTTCTCTTCAGCAGTCGTTCTAATGGATTCCACAATATTCTTGGCTGCTCCATAAATAAGTGTTCTCCAGCAGTCTCTGTCATAAGCCAGCTGCTGCCACTCATTGATATTGATATTTGCCTGTGAGAGCTGCTGCTTAAGTTGGTCTTTGTACCTCTTGCACGGGGCACCACGATTTCTCTTACCCTGAGAGAGTCCTCCATAGAGTACTGCTTTCAGTAACCTGGAGTTGTCCATGTGAGATATGTGGCCTGGTCAGTGGAGCTGCCTGAGCAGCAATGTGGCTTCAATGCTTGGAAGTTGAGCTATCTCCAGGACCTTGTTGCTGGAGACATGATCCTGCCAGCTAATACTCATAATGGAGTGGAAGCAACACTGATGGAATTGCTTGAGCAACCGGATTTGCTTGTAGTACAAGACCCAGGCTTCAGAGCTGTATAGCAGTGCTGTAACGATGACAGCCCTGTACACTTGTATTTTTGTGGACAGACACAGCTGGAGGTTCTGCCACACATGTTTATGGAGGCGCCCAAAGGCACTGCTGTCTCTGGCAAGACGATTGTCAACGTCCCTAACTGCCGAAGCGTCGTTGGAGAGGACGCTGCCCAGGTGGTGAACTGATCAACCATGGTGAGAGGATTGTCATCAATGGTGATACAAGGTGGGTTGTAAATGCCACAAAGGGGCTTCTGATAGAGGATCATTGTTTTCTTCAGACTGACCGTTAACCTGCAAGCCCTTGTGGCCTTGGCAAACTGAGAGGGAAGTCTGTAGCGTGTCCTCTGTGTGCGTGAGAAGAGCACAGTTGTCCGCATATGTTAGTTTGAGAATGGGCTTTTTAATGGTTCTTGTTCAGGCAAGAAGGTGGCCACTCTCAAGCAGTACGATAAGTCGATGTATTGATGACCTGTCTCATGAATGCTGAACAGATTTTGTGTGCTACACTGAAACCCAACAGCCTCTCTATCCAGGTTGATGAGTCAACAGATTTCACCAATAAATGTCATGTTGTAGCACTTGTAAAATTTGTAAATGATGGTGAAATTCAAGAAAACTTTTTCTATTGCAAAGAACTGCCCAAAACAAGCAAAGGCCAAGATATATTTAATGTTTTATCTGAAATCAAAAGGTCTGTCTTGGAGGAACTGTGTTGGCATCTGTACTGATGGTGTCCCATCAATCGTTGGGTCCGTGACAGGGTTTGTTTCTCTTGTAAAAAAATAAAATCCTGATGTTGTCATAACACACTGCCTTCTTCACAGAGAGTTGCTAATGTCAAAAACTCATGGAGAAGAAATGAAAAGGTTCTGGATGATGCTGCAAAAGTAGTTAATTTTATTAAACAAAGACCAGTTCACTCAAGATTGTTTTAAAAAACGGTGTGAAAACCTGGACAAAGAGCACATCAATCTCCTGCTGCATACAGAAATCTGGTGGAGGAAGAGTTCTCAACAGGGTGTTTGTGCTAAAAGGTTAAGTGCAGCCGTATTTTCAAGAAAATAGTAGGCCTGATTTTGCTAAGTGCTTTGAAGATGAAGAATGGCTGCAGAAACTAGCCTACTTAGTAGACATTTTTCATCATATGAACCAGTGGAACAAGTCTCTGCAAGGCCCTAGAGAAAATATTTTGACCTCAAGTGACAAGATTCTTAGATTTAACAAGAAACTGAACCTTTGGAAAAATAATGTTGCAAAAGGAAATCTTGAAATGTTTCCACTGCTGTTTGGGCTTGAGAATGAGGAAGGACATGAAAAGTCTCGAGTCTTATTGAAAACCACCTGGAAGAACTTCAGAACCAAATTTTTCCTCCTTTTGAACACCAGTGTATGACTGGGTGAGGGACCCTTCCTCTGAATCTTCTGCTCAGCCTGAGAACTTGACTTTGAGAGAAGAGGAAGAACTTTATGAGCTGCACTCTGATCATACACACAAGATGAGATTTACTGACCTGCCCCTGGGCAAGTTCTGGATTTCTGTGAACATTTTGCTGTAGTTTTCAACTTCTTACATATGTGAGTAAGCTTTTTTTTCCTTCTTTAACAAGCGTCAAGAGCAAGGATAAAGATTGCCTCTTTTCAGTTGAAGGTGAAACCTGTGTGTGCTTATCTCAAGTTCAACCCAGAATTGAGTATTTGTGCAACAAAAAAAAACAGTTTTCACCTGCTAGGCCTATATTTCAGCCTGATCATGTCACTTAGTAAGAAAATGATTTTTCAAAGTCTTATATAAAATTGTGTCTTAGGCTATATTTTCATTTGTATTGCTTTGGCTTATGATTTTTTTACTAACTTTGCTACTGATCATTGACAATAAATTTTTCATGTTGTAAATAGCATTAATTAAAATCAAAATTAAATAAAGCATCTGCTGTGTTCTGTATCTCCCAGCTCCAGCATGTTGTTGGTTTTTATGTTCTCTCTAGATACCCTCATTCATCTCTCTCTACAAACACTGCTTCAAACAACTTAGCAAAAACTTACTAAATGGTCCCAGAAGCAATTATGTCACCTAGTAAACTTAGTCCTGCGTCTTATCAGAGATGTTCTTTTCTTTTGTCCTTCCTTCCCTTGCTGTCAGAGTAAGCAGGCTTGTTTAGTTGCTTTCCAGTTCTGACGAGGGGTTATTGGCCTGAAACACTAAATTTCCGGTATTTTTTCTGTTTTTATGTAGATATTTGCAATCTGAAATATATTTTGCTTTATATTACATTGTCAGGTGAACCCTTAGCTAATGAATTTTTAACACTATATATTAATAGTAAAACCATTAAATTTGAATTTTAAATTAATTAGAAACATTATTTGCAAAAGCAAGTCATGATAATCATTCTAGGAAATAACTAATTAGTTTGTTTGGAACACTGTTAAAGATTTGCTTACATACTGTTTGTCTTTGGTCAATAGAGTTCACTGCCAATTGCAAACTTCCCTAAAGAGGTGATGTGGAGCTGTGGTCTAGTGATTGTTTTTGTGTAAGAATGGTTTGCTAATATATTTCAGAGGACATTAAGAGTTAATTATTTTGTAGTCATCACTGTGAAATTTTGGGACTGAAGCTTCCAAAGGCAATAATGATAATATTGTAACACCTTAAAATGTTAATTTTATTTGTCATGGGCATCAAAGTATACAGTGAAATACGTCATTTGCGTCAAATCATATCAGCAAGGATTGTGCTGCACAGCCACAAGTGATGCCACACTTCTGGGGCCAACAGTGTGTGCTCACAACCCACTGACTTTAACCATACTGTACATCTTTGGAGTATGGGAGGAAACCGGAACACCCAGATACACACACCATCTCATGGAGAACATGCAATCTTCTTACCGACAGCAGCCAGAATTGAACCCTAATCTTACAGGTGGTGCTGTGAAGCATTGCACTAACTGCTATACTACTGGGCTGCCAAAACTATTTTATACTTAGCTTCCATACTATTTTATACTTAATTTTAATGATATTAAAACTCTTCTGTAGAAGTTCAAGCTGAAATTAATATTTTGTGACATGGCTTCCATGCTAATATTGTGACAACATTCCAGAAATTCAGCTCAGTAAAACATTTCAAAATGTTATGGTCCAGTGTTTTTTAACAAGTTGGCAAAAACATAGATTTTAAATGATGTTATCAATAGATAACTTGATTAATAACTTGTGATTGTATAACAATAGCTTTAGTTACCTTTCATATTTTAAAATTCTACATCTAAGTTAATGAACTAAAGTGACTTATGATTTACCAAGCTGAATTTACTACTCCCAATGCATTTTATTTCATCAAATGTAAAACAGCATTTAGGTGAAAATCAAACAGCTGCTTTTATTATCCACATGAGGCTATTTAAATTGCCTCTTATTTTTAAAAAATTTCTTTATTGGTAACGTGCAAAATCTTACCCTGCTGATGTGAAATTCCAATTTCCTGATGTATCTCTCAGTACTTCTAATTTGCTGAAACATAATTGATTAAAGATTAAAATATAAAGATTAGCTTTTTTTGTACATCAAAATATACAGGTGAACTGTGCTATTGCTCCAAATCAAATCAGTGAGGATTGTGCTGGGCAGCCCGCAAGTGTCGCCACTCTTCCAGCACCAACATAGCATCCCCACAACTCACTAATCCTAACCGCACATCTTTAGAATGTGGGAGGGAACCAGAGCTTCAGAGGAAACCCATGCATTCACCGGGAGAATGTACAAACTCCTTACAGACAGTGGTGGGAATCAAACCCCAATCTTACAGATGGCACTGTAAAGTGACGCGCTAACCTCTACTCTACCGTGCCACACATTTTCATTAGTGGTCAAAGCCAAATGATTAATACCAGTATCTGCAGGAATAATGTAAATCCTACATTACAGTGCTGCCACCAATAATTCGTCCTTTCAATGCCCATCGGTGCATTCATGACGTCAGGGCTGCAGAAGGACCTTTGGAGTCCACAAGAATCCCTGGTTTGGTTTTCAGATAAATTGACGTGCAACATAATCAATTTTCAAGCAGGCAACCTGCTAAATAAAGAAAGCAGAATCTTACACAAGTGGTAGTGACTGCAGTTTTCACACAGTAAGTGATCGTACATTCTTTGAGTTTGTATTTTGTATGGGACAAGAGATGTCGAAGCGCTTCTCCTGGTTCCACATGAAAATACTGCAATTGCTTATAAATAATGTTTAAGCTCCTGCAGAAGTAGACTCTGCAGCCACTAATCGAGGCCATTGATCTATGTGTTGCAGCTTCTATTTAAATCTCAGAATACCGTACACTTCTCCACATTAACTTCATACAAACTGAGCAGTTACATCAGCCTTGTGAGCTATTTTAGTTAGACTCAAAATTCCACCTGCACCAATATTATGAATTGAAAATATTCTTACCTTATCTAGGTCATATAAAAAAGCCTGAGATAATAAGCAGAAGGAAAATACATTAGTGTTATAATTTCTGGTTTAAGTAAATTTCTTTCAAAAAACAGGCATTATTGAAGTTTCTTTTGACATGTTACAGACACATAACTGGAAGCAGAGTGAAGAGGATTGATACCCGTCTATCCTGTATTATAGGTGTTGCAGTATAACTTTTATGGACAATGGTCTCAGAAACTTGGTAGTATTCCAAGATTATGAACAATTGAATTCAGTGCACAGCTGTAGGTAACTAGAATAGTCAGTTACAAGAAGGGACATGCTCAGTGTTTTAAATGTAGCAGGACACAAAAAACATTCATATTAATACTATGCATGTGTTTCCCCAATGTGATAAAACGGTCGGCAAGAGGACCACAATCCACCTACCTCTTTACCCCACACATAGCTCTAGTCATGAGAGTAAGTAAATTGCAATGAGCTTGATGATAATGGATAGCATTCCTAACATTTTTATTTATGACTGGAACTAGGTCTACAAAATGATGTTCTTTTCTTTCTTGATGATATAACAAGCAAATTCGTTGCACAAAGTAACTTTATGAAGAATAATAATTCTTCAGAGCTGCAGTGCGAAAACATAGTTTTAAAATGGATCTTGATCATTTTAAAATACATTTTACCCTACATGAAGAAACTTGATTCCAGCACATGAATCATCACAGTATTAGAGAATTAAACACCAGGATATTTCTTGGATGACACCAAGAAATGCTTTACTTTGAGTTTCCCATTTAGTTTTCTGGAAAAGAAACCAGAGGTACTTACAACATTCTAGGCAACCAAATTTTGAGAAAGCATTTTAACTTTGTTTCAAGGGTTGTGACTGATTTATCCCTGTTGAACATGAATTGTATTAAATGCACTGCTCTATCATCCAAGGCCCCACCTCTCTTCTCCAAATACTGTACTGGCCCTGCCAATGAAGCCTGTGGCCTAAGCAGTAAAATATAATGTGATGCATATTTTAGTGCTTTAGTTTTCTGAAAACAAAATGAATATTCAAAAATCAGATTACAAAAATGGCGCAGCATCAGGCTAGCTGTGCTGCTCTAAATCCAAATTCAATGAATAGTAATTAATGTTGCTTTAGTTTGCATACCAATCTGGAGTTCCTTTTCATGTCTTTTTGTTGCATGGTCAGCAAATCCAATTCATTTCGGTATGATTGAAGATAGTTGCTGCAATAAAATAAAGTAACCATTAAATATGGAACAAGAGAAGATCTGCAGATTAAATATAACCATTAAATATAACATTTTTCAAAGATGAAGCTTTGCTTCTTTCTAGGGTTGCCAACTTTCTCACTCCCAAATAAGGGACAAAGGTAGCAGTCAAATACGGGACACTTGTGTTTGCCCCGAGAAAGACTACCATAACCATGAAGCCTTGTGCGGGCACCCGTGTGTGCATGCGTGACATGCCGATTTCTTTCTACAAATTGGTTTTGGCTTAATCTTCCCGATTCTGTTAAGTGAAATTACACTGTACATACATTATTTATACTTTATAGAGGCTGTGTATTTATATCGTTCCTGCTTTTACTATAAGTTACTGTTATTTTAGGTTTTTATGTGTTATTTGGTATGATTTGGTAGGTTATTTTTTGGGTCTTGGAATGCTCAAAAATTTTTCCCATATAAATTAATGGTAATTGCTTCTTCGCTTTACGCCATTTCGGCTTACGAACGGTTTCATAGGAACGCTCTACCTTAGCGGGGGAAATACAGGACAAAGGTGGTCCCGTATGGGACAAACCTATTTAGTCCAATATACGGGATGTCCCGGCTAATACGGGACAAATGGCAACCCTACTTCTATCTGATGGATCTGATCTCTGCATTAACAGAAACGTACAGCTGCATGGCTAACTTCCAGTAATACCCAGTTATGAACAGGTAAGTGAATTCGCAGACTAGACTTCTAAGGCCACATGTTAAAAGTTTAACCACATGTTAAATCTTCAGACATACTTGCTCAGTCACCAGTTCAGTTATTGTTCAACTGTTAGCTACATTTGCCGATTTTGATACAAAAAAATATTTACTGGCCATCCCCAGGTTGTGAATGTCTGACACAATTGAATGAATTGTTATAATATTAGTAAATTCAAAAGTCTGGCATGCATACTACATTTGTTCCTCCAAATAGCAGAATAGTTTCCTTTCTCTTTCCACTTTTAGCAATCATTCTTACTTATCAGTCCTCTGTGGCTTTGATACCATTCATTATCATACTGTGAAAGTATGGATCCTTATCAAATGAGTTGTATTATTTTCTCACTTATGAACAAAATAGTCCAATCAACATCTGTAAAAATGGAATTTGTTCATTTCCCAAGGATGACCTGTACTTGGTAAAGTTAGTAGTAACACTTGATTGTAGACTTAGTTTCTGAGACGGCTGTATGTTTAGGACACCCTCCAGATGTAAAATTAGAGATGTTGTATTAAACTAAGACCTTGTTTATCCTCTCAAATAGTCGTAAGAAACCCACCGAATTAATTGTGAAGAAATGAAGGCGTCTGAGGAGATTTAGTATGTCACCAAATACTCTTGCAAATCCCTACAGAAGTACAGTGGAGAGAGTCTGACTCGTTGTATCACAGCCTGGTGTAGAGGTTCCAGTCCACAGAATGACAAGAAACTGTGCAGAGTGCTGTAGACTCAGCCAGCTCCATCATGGGCACAACTCTCCCAACCACCAGGGACATCTTCAAGAGATGTTGCCTCAAAAAGGCGGCATCCTTCATTAAGATCCCTCACTATCTGGAACATGTCCTCTTCCCACTACTTCTATCAGGGAGGAGTCTGACACTTACATTCAATGTTTTAAGAACAACTTTCTTTACTCCACCATCAGATTGGAGTCATTATCTACTGAAGGGAGGAATTCATGAGAATTACAAGCCATATTGTGCAGAGACTGCAGCAGATGCTAGTTATCTTTGGTGAGGATAGAGAGAGGCTAGTGAGAGGCATAATAGAGGAGGAGAATTAGGGTGGCATTAGTCAGCAAATATTGATATGAAGACTGTCTCCTCCAAACTGTTGCTTGGCACTAAGAATTGCTGTGGAGCGATTATTAATCTGAAGAGGTATCACTTTGCCTAACTGTACTAGATCACACTATAGTTTATATAGATCAGTAATGCCAAATTGAGTACATTCCTCTTTACATAGAAACATGTTTTTAAAGGTTCTCACTTCAGGCCTTTCCTTAATGATTTGCATATTTTCTCCACACGAATTGGCTGTGGCTCCAAAGTGCTAGAGTTTTTTGGCGACGTCACTAGCCTCTTTGTTGATTTTACTGAAGAATTTCTTGATAATGGAGAACTTCTACTGACAAAAGAAGCCCTGCAAAAGAAGATAATAACTTTGGTAATTCAATGTAAATATCACCTCTGGATATCAGTAGCTTTCATTCCATTAACAATATCACACAACTAGAACTGAACATTATCAAGGAAAGATGGAACATGAGGAACAAACTATTACTCTCTCCATAAGCAAACACTCTGGGAAGTTTCTGCTTGGTTTTGTAATAAATATAATAATACAAAGCTCCGTGTTAATTTATTTTTAATTTATTCATGCAGGCATAAATGAAAAAACATTTATTATTCATTGCTAATTACCTCAAATGTGCCTGAGGCATTCATTCGGGCAAGTGGGTAGCTGCCATCACATCCTGACAAGGTGGACAGCAAGTCTTACTTGCTAGCTTTGGTACTTATGCGGTTTAGTTGGCACTTACCATCTATCGCCCCATATCTGAATGTTATACATTCCTTTCTACACTCAGTCGCCTAAATAACACATCATGTAAACTACCAAAAAAATGCAGGCAATCAGTAGGTTTAACCCGTTGAATTAGATAGATATTTTTTATCTATTTTTAAAATTTTTAAATAAAGTAGGAACCAACTACAATGCCACCATTTTAAATCCTGCAGCCATATCTATTGGGAAAACATTTGAATGAATGAAAGGACATTTTCTCCGCGACACACACAGAATGCCGGAGGAACTTAGCAGGCCAGGCAGCATCTACAGAAAAAAGTACAAGTGACATTTCAGGCCGAGACCCTTCAACAGGGCTGAAGGAAAAAGCTAAGGAATCAATTTAAAAGGTGGAGGGGAGGGAGAGAGAAACACAAAGTGATAGGTGAAACCAGGAGAGGGAGGGGTGAAGTAAAGAGCTGGGAAGTTGGTTGGTGAAAGAGATACAGGACTGGAGAAAGGGGAGTCTGATAGGAGAGGAGAGAAGGCCATGAAAGAAAGAAAAGGGGAGAGGTGCACCAGAGGGAGGTGGTGGGCAGACAAGGGGGTAAGGTGAGAAAGGGAAGAGGGAATGGGGAATGGTGAAGAACAGGAGGGTGGGGCATTACCGGATGTTTGAGAAATCAATGTTCATGCCATCAGATTAGGGGTTACCCAGACTGAATATAAACTGTTGTTCCTCCAACCTGAGTGTGGCCTTATCACGACAGTAGACGAGGCCATGGACTGGCATGTCAGAATGGGAATGGGAAGTGGAATTAAAATGGGTAGCCAATGGGAAATCCTGTTTCTTCTGGTGGACCGAGCGTAGGTGGTCGGCAAAGCGGTCTCCCAATCTACCTCAGGTCTCACTGATATACAGGAGGTTACACAGGGAGCACCAGACACAGTATATGACCCCAACAGACTCACAGGTGAAGTGTCACCTCACCTGGAGGGACTGTTTGGGGCCCTGAATAGTAGTGAGGGAGGGGATGTATGGGCAGGTGCAAGGTCAGGTGTAACACTTGTTCTGCTTGCAAGGATAAGTGCCAGGAGGGAGGGACAAAGGACAAGGGAGATTGGACTAATCTTTGCATTTCCCTTCTTTGCTCTCTTCTATTTCAAGTCCGCCTCTTCATTCTCTCTGATATTCTACCCTCCGCCGCCACTTGTTTGTCGATCTAAACATTTCTATTCTTTTTAAGATCAAACTTTCCAGTACTATTTTCACATAAAAGATGGCACAGGGAATAACTTAGCTTCATCCATTTAAAAGCATGGTTGGAGTGCAGAAAAGCCTTGGGCAATCCACCTTTAGATGTGTCCACCTCAGAAAAATGGGAAATGCCATGAATTCTTTGTTTATCTTGCATTGTACAAGCCACATGGACTTCATAAGGGAAAAGATAGCAGAGTTTTTTTTTGACTTGGGAAAAAAAAATCACCAAAAGAATCTATCTTTGAAATATCTTTGACTTCTACTACTTAGGTTTCAGATTAAGATTCAGCATTGAATTTTTCAATGATCAATAGGAAATTAAATTTGGAACAATTTTCATTGCCATTTCAACAACATCCACCGACTATTACAGCTGCTGAATACCTAGAAACAGGTTCCACAGTTAATATATGCACCTCATAAATCTATTGACTGCATTTTTTTCAATAACCTGAAAGTGATCTTGATTATTAATCTAAAGGAGTAACCTGAAAGCTATTAACTAATCCATCTTGCTTATTGTAGTTACATATTATTAAACTTTTTTTTGTTTCTGTTTTGCACTTTCCTCTTCCTTTCCTGTCTTCCTGCATCTTATTCTTCACTGCTGTGGAAAATTCAGAAAGAATCACCAAATGTACCATGATGAAACAAGAACATTTCAAAATTTGTAAATATAAGAATTGAATTGTATGTATGTTTTGATGGCCTGAATTCCTCTAATGTTTACAATTTTTCACAGTTGACATATTACAGAATGTAATTGTGGATCTGAAATCTGATTGGAACCATATGCATATGTTGAAATTTAGAACCAAAATGGTAACATTTCACACTAATGAATCATCTCTTTCAGGGCTGGAGTCTCTGCATCACATCCAAAAATTCCCCAACAATTCCTTAGGAAACTGTTAAAAGAAAAACATGCCTCACAAATCTCATGCTCTGCTGATTTGTTTCTGCTTAAAAATAAAATCTGTGCATCTGCACAGAATACCAAATAAAATAATAAACATTAGAGGAATTCAGGAATTTTTGAAAACAAGTAAAAGTAAACAACTTGTTTTTCAGAATTGAAGCATTTTTGTAAACTGGATTGTCCTTTGACAGTTATATTTATCATTCCAGTTTTCCAATATTTTTCTTCTCTCTCTGGCAGCCTCCAAGAAAATTATTCTCCCACATAAATGGTAGCAATTTCTCACCCACATTTATTTAAATTTACTGGCAATAAACTGACCATATAGCATTATGGAGGAGCTAGTTGAAAAAAAAGTAATTAAACCCTGCCAACTAATCACATGCTGAATATAAAGACAACAGGGTCCAAACTAACTTGCATGTGGACACATGGAGTAAGAAGGCACTGTGGAGTGAACCTTAGCTGGGTGCTTACAGGACTCTTTCTTTAAGTGCACAATCTGCAAGGACTCCACCAGACGCACAATTCCCATTCTTTAAGCACAGTTATCACAGTTTATTTTAAGTGTTGCTTGAGAATTGTGATCTTAGTTTGCTGGGGCTCTTAAAGTACCAGTTTCCAAACGCAACCACTACCTCAAATAGTGAGGTTGAAATGGAATGACGGAATCGGAAGTTGCTGATGGGAGACGGAGCGTGTGTACACTGATCTTAGACAATCGATTGCAGCAGTGGTGTGGACATCTGGGGAAACATAGATGTACTTCAGCATGTCCAGAAAATAAGATGGCCTTATTTTGAACATGTCTGTGAGGATTTCATTGTTGACTTTTGCAGGGCACTTCCTGGTAATGGTCAACTTTTGGTGTAAACTACCTCGTAATGGTTAATATAAGGAAAAGCCTTCTAATTCAGACTTGAGCAGGCCTTCATTGTCTTTTTTTCCCATTTAAGGCCCATTCAGTTTCTTCAATACACATTGATCCTCCAACTTAACAGATGCCGAGCCAAATGCATATGGAATCCGAGTTAACTTCACTACTTTGCATCCACCAGCCTCTAGAACTTTGTTGCACATAGAAAAATCACTACCAATTTCCAATTATGCATCATGGTGCAGAGAAATGTTTTTTTCTTGTTCTACAGATGGATTTATTCCACAGTACATAAAATGCAGGCAGCTTGGTTACTGAACTTCCAGGAGTGTGTTACTCAGGCACTTTAGTGGTGCTCTTTAGTGCAGTGACCAGATGTCCAGTACTGTCTGCATATTCTTGTACACTTTCCCTGTGATTAGATGGGCTCCAATTTCTTTCCCCATCCTAACAACACACTGGTTGCTAGCTCTATTGACTAGTGTAAATTACACCATACATAAGTGGTTGGTGGCAAATCAGGAAGTCGTTATTGGGCATAATGTGTGACATAATGGTCTCCAGTGAAATATGTGGAGAAATGGGATTGATGAGATTGTTCTAACAGCCAGCAGAGGATTGATGAGCCAACTGGCCCCTTTATTTGTCATAAGGAAATATGAAATACGATCATTCATGTGGAAAATTTATTTTCTCATTGTAGTTTTTGTGATGCATCCTAAAATATAGAACCATAGAACCACAGAACGTTACAGCACAGAAACAGGCCTTTTAAACTCCATCTTCCATTTTTCAGCCCATTTTTCCGCTGGTCCAAATCCCTCTGCAAACTTTGAAAACGTTCCTCACTGTCCACTACAACTCAAATCTTTGTATCATCAGCAAATTTGCTGATCCAACTTACAACATTATCATCCAGATTATTGATATAGATGACAAATAACAATGGACCCAGCACTGATCCTTGTGACACACCACTAGTCACAGGCCACCACTCAGAGAAGCAATCCTCCAATACCACTTGGGCCAATGTCTAATCCAATTTATTACCTCTCCATGTATAGCCCCCCACTAATGCTCCCTTTAAACTTTTCCCCCCTCACCGTTAACCCATGTCCTCTGGTTTTTTTCTCCCCTAGCCTCAGTGGAAAAAGCCTGCTTGCATTCACTCTATCTATACCCATCATAATTTTATATACCTCTATCAAATCTCCCCTTATTCTTCTACGCTCCAGGGAATAAAGTCCTAACCTATTCAACCTTTCTCTGTAACTGAGTTTCTCAAGTCCCGGCAACATCCTTGTAAACCTTCTCTGTACTCTTTCAACCTTATTTATATCCTTCCTGTAATTTGGTGATCAAAACTGCACACAATACTCTAAATTCGGCCTCACCTATGCCTTATACAACCTCACCATAACATTCCAACTCTTATACTCAATACTTTGATTTATAAAGGTCAATGTACCAAAAGCTCTCTTTACAACCCTATCTACCTGTGATGCCACTTTTAGGGAATCTTGTATCTGTATTCCCAGGTCCCTCTGTTCTACTGCACTCCTCAGTGCCCTACCATTTACCTTGTATGTTCTACCTTGTTTTGTCCTTCCAAAGTGCAATACCTCACACTTGTCTGTATTAAACTCCATCTGCCATTTTTCAGCCCATTTTTCGGCTGGTCCAAATCCCTCTGCAAGCTTCAAAAACCTTCCTCACTGTCCACTACACCTCCAATCTTTGTATCATCAGCAAATTTGCTGATCCAACTTACAACATTATCATCCAGATCATTGATATAGATGACAAATAACAATGGACCCAGCACTGATCCCTGTGGCACACCACTAGTCACAGGCCTCCACTCAGAGAAGCAATCCTCCAATACCACTTGGGCCAATGTCTAATCCAATTTATTACCTCTCCATGTATACCTAGCGACTGAATCTTCCTAACTAACCTCCCATGCAGGACCTTGTCAAAGGCCTTACTGAAGTCCCTGTAGACAACACCCACTGCCTTCCCTTCATCCACTTTCCTGGTAACATCCCCAAAAAACTCTAATAGATTTGTTAAACATGACCTACCACACACAAAGCTATGTTGACTCTCCCTAATAAGTCCCTGTCTATTGAAATACTTGTAGATCCTATCTCTTAGTACTCCTTCCAATAATTTACCTACTACCAACGTCAAAATTACCAGCCTATAATTTCCCGAATTACTTTTAGAGACTTTTTTAAACAACGGAACAAGATGAGCTATTCTCCAATCCTCCAGCACCTCACCCGTAGATACCGACATTTTAAATATATCTGCCAGGGCCCCTGCAATTTCAACACTAGTCTCCTTCAAAGTCCGAGGGAATACCCTATAAGGTCCTGGGGATTTATCTACTCTGATTTGCCTCAAAATAGCAAGCACCTCCTCCTCTTCAATCTGTATAGGTTCCATGCCCTCACTACTTGTTTGCCTGATTTCCATTGACTCCATGCCAATTTCCTTATTAAATACAGACGCAAAAAACCCATTTAAGATCTCCCCCGTTTCTTTTGGTTCCATACATAGCCGACCACTCTGATCTTCAAGAGGACCAATTTTATCCCTTACTATCCTCTTGCTCTTAATATACCTGTAGAAGCTCTTTGGATTATCCTTCACATTCCCTGCCAAAGCAACCTCATGTCTTCTTTTAGCCCTCCTGATTTCTTTCTTAAGTGTTTTTTTTTGCATTTTTTATACTCCTCAAGCACCTTATTTGCTCCCTGTTTTCTATACATGTCATACATCTCTCTCTTCTTCTTTATCAGAGTTCCAATATCCCTTGAGAACCAAGGTTCCTTATTCTTATTCACTTTGCCTTTAATCCTGACAGGAACATACAAACTCTGCACTCTCAAAATTTCTCCTTTGAAGGCCTCCCACTTACCAATCACATCCTTGCCAGAGAACAACCTGTCCCAATCCATGCTTTTTAGATCCTTTCTCATTTCTTCAAATTTGGTCTTTTTCCAGTTTAGAACCTCAACCCGAGGACCAGATCTATCCTCATCCATGATCAAGTTGAAACTAATGGTGTTATGATCACTGGAACCAAGGTGTTCCCCCACACACACTTCCGTCACCTGTCCTAACTCGTTTCCTAATAGGAGATCTAATATTGCATCCTTTCTAGTTGGTAGCTCTATATATTGATTTAGAAAACTTTCCTGAACACATTTTACAAACTCTAACCCGTCTAGACCTTTAACAGTATGGGAGTCCCAATCAATATTTTGTTTATTTAGCTGAAACATTTGCAATTTTGCACTATCATTCCTGATGCATCTGCAAAGCAACTGATATTTGTTTGGCGACAGGGAGTGGTGATACCATGCTGTTTGCTGATAAGGATATTAAATTTGAGGCATTTGAGGGAGTTAATATCGACCAGCAAATGCAGATGTTAATACATATAACATTGTAGTTGCTCTTGCATTTCTAAGGCATACTTTAAAATTAAATGATAAGAGTAACTAAATGCAAGCTTATCCTTCTTGTCCTAAATCGTAGTAATGACAGATTTTTTTCATTTAAAACAGTCAGTTTAATATTAACTTACAATTTAATATACACAAACTTATATTTTACCATGTAACACAACTAGTAAAAATTTTAAAATATTGAAGTTATAATGAAATCTAAACAGCTCAGATAATGCCCAATTGTTTTAGAATAAAACCAGAACTATTTATTGATTCTTTCAAAGCCAGAGGGCAAATTCCTTACTAGCTAAACTATGTGGGGGTATCACAGTAAAGCTTGTTACTACCTCTCAGTCAGCCATTCTATAAAGTTGTTTTTGCATTGTCCAATATTAAACAGTAGCAGATCACATTAGCTGAAATTAAACCTAGATGCTATTTCCTGTAATTTTAACACTTGTTTCAGTTTAGTTTAAAATCAGATTAAGCCCCGAAGCAACACAAGTGATATATGTATGAAATGCTCATAGCTTAGTGCCTGTTTCATGACTGACGACAGGCAAACTAGAAACTAAACAAATGGCAGAAATGTCTTGGCCTATATCATTCAGCTGTTATGGAAAAACAAACAGCACAAAAGGAATTTTTCATCATATTCAAAGGTAAACCCAAACTATGTGAGAAAACATACTTTGCAAAAGGGGAATTCAATTAATAGGAATGGTTAAAAACCACTTTAAGGACTGGAAATAAGTTCATGTCTATCATCTGCTACTTCTTCAGTAGCTGTTCAACCATAAGTGGGATGATGTGGGAATTGTATGTACTGTACACAGTAGTCAATCAGACAGCATGATTTCAAACAAAGTACTCAGGAATTTTGACCAGCAAATGCTACATCTAGCAAAGAGCCCTTAAATTTATTCTTCTGTTATCAAGTTTGTTTTGTTGGTTTGAATTAAATCTGAGCAACAAAAAAACTTTATATCTTAAGAAGGACCTTTACTGATTTAAGCAAGAATGTAAGTCTAGAATTTCCTGGCTCCAGCAATCACTCCTGCTTGCCTCTCACATACTTGCTAAGCCTGCATTTATTTTATTCAGATCCCCAATGAAAACTTCCTTCCAGAGGCCATCTGATCTTACTTGGCAAAGCAAACACAGATATAATTCCCATCACGTGGTAGACAGAAAATAAGCTATGCATTGAGAAAAATAGTTCTCACAGCTGAGCTGAGCCCTACCTCTGACTTAGTAGATTCTCAAAACTTTCAAGAAGTTTTGAATGTTTATGAATATCTTTGACATTCAGAAATATTCAAAATGATTTAACAACTAATCAAGTTATAGAAAGATTAAAATGATAACATCAAACACTAAAAACAATGAAATGATTCCTTAATATTTTTTAAAATATGAAATTAAACAAAGATAAATAAAGTAATCTCTCTTCATAAATTGTGTGATTTCAGTGGCCAATATACAGTATCTTCGCTGTGATATTCTAGTAGACCAACTTCAATATACTTTCCATAAAGAGAAGCCAAACACGTTTTTACAGAATTCTGTGGCCTGGACACTTGTTTCAAACCTGAAATCATTTTCTGATCTGTTTTTACTTCAGATTTCCAGCAGCTGCAGTACTTGCCTTTACAATTACTGCAAGGCTTATTAACCTTGGTTACTAAAGTTTCATGCTAAACCCAAATGTTGATGCACTTCAGCATTTTTATTCCCAGCCTATTGACAATAGAGGTCTTAAGACATGTTCAGTTAAATGGTGTTGAGCATACTGCTCACTTTTAACAACATGTGCACAAAATTGTTCCCCTTATATAAGGCCTGAGAATAGTCACATACAGAAGATGGCCTTAACTAATAGGCCTGCTTCAGTGTTACTTACAAGGAGCCCAATCTTATTTGTTTCTGTTGGGAAATTGAATTATCTATTTTATACTATAAGACATTGGAGTAGAATTAGGCTATTCAGCCAATCGAGTATGATCCGCCACTCCATCATGGCTGATTTATTATCCTTCTTAACCGCATACTCCTGCTTAAAACTGCTCACAACACTCTGTGTGGGCTGACCAATGTCTTATAAAACGTCAGTATTATATCCTTGCTTTTATATACTAGTCCTCTTGAAATGAACTCTAACACTGCATTTGCCTTCCTTAACACCAACTCAACCTGCAGGTTAACCTTTATGGAATCCTGCACTAGGACTCCCTAGTCCCTTTGCAACTCCAATTTCTGAATTTGCTCCTGTTAACATAATAGTCTACACTTTTATATCTTCTAACAAAGAGCATGACCATACACTTCCCTACACTATATTCCAGCTGCCACTATCTTGACCATTCTCCTAATGTGTCTAAGTCCTTCTGCAGACTTTCTGTACCTGCCCCTTCACCTATATTGTATAATCTGCAAACCTGCCCACAAAGCCATCAACTCTACATTTCAAATCATTGACATATAATGTAAAATGAAGCAGTCCCAACACTGACCCTCACAGAACACCACTCATCACCGGTAGCCAGCTAGAAAAGGCCCCCTTTATTCCCACTCTTTGCCTCCTGCCAGTCAGCCAATCTTCTATCCATGCTAGTATTTCTCCTGTAATATCATGGGCTCTTATCTTGTTTAGCAGCCTCAAGTGCCTCACCTTGTCAAAGGCCTTCTGAAAATCCAAGCAAGCAACATCTACTGGCTCTCCTTTGCCTGTTCTGTCTGTTATTTCCTCAAAGATTTTCAACAGATTTGTTGAAGATTTCCTCATAAAGAAACCATATGGACTTTAGCCAGGAGGATGTGGAATCCATATGGGTAGAGCTGCATAACACTAAGGGGCAGAAAACGCTGGTGGGAGTTGTGTACAGGCCACCTAACAGTAGTAGTGAGGTTGGAGGTTGGGGATGGCATTAAACAGGAAATTAGAATTGCATGCAATAAAGGAACAGCAGTTATAATGGGTGATTTCAATCTACATATAGATTTGGTGAACCAAATTGGTAAGGGTGCTGAGGAAGAGGATTTCTTGGAATGTATGCGGGATGGTTTTTTGAACCAACATGTCGAGGAAACAACTAGAGAGCAGGCCATTCTAGATTGGGTATTGAGCAATCAGGAAGGGTTAATTAGCAATCTTGTCGTGAGAGGCCCCTTGGGTAAGAGTGACCATAATATGGTGGAATTCTTCATTAAGATGGAGAGTGACATAGTTAGTTCAGAAACAAAGGTTCTGAACTTAAAGAGGGGTAACTTTGAAGGTATGAGATGTGAATTAGCTAAGATAGACTGGCAAATGATACTTAAAGGATTGACGGTGGATATGCAATGGCAAGCATTTAAAGATCGCATGGATGAACTACAAAAATTGTTCATCCCAGTTTGGCAAAAGAATAAATCAGGGAAGGTAGTGCACCCGCGGCTGACAAGAGAAATTAGGGATAGTATCAATTCCAAAGAAGAAACATACAAATTAACCAGAAAAAGCAGCACACCTGAGGACTGGGAGAAATTCAGAGTCCAGCGGAGGAGGACAAAGGGTTTAATTAGGAAAGGGTAAAAAGATTATGAGAGAAAACTGGCAGGGAACATAAAAACTGACTGTAAAAGCTTTTATAGATATGTGAAAAGAAAAAGATTGGTTAGATTGGTTAAGACAAATGTAGGTCCCTTATAGACAGAAACAGGTGAATTGATTATGGGGAACAAGGACATGGCATTCCAATTGAATAATTACTTTGGTTCTGTCTTCACTAAGGAGGACATAAATAATCTTCCAGAAATAGTAGGGGACAGAGGGTCCAGTGAGATGGAGGAACTGAGGGAAATACATGTTAGTAGGGAAGTGGTGTTAGGTAAATTGAAGGGATTAAAGGCAGATAAATCCCCAGGGCCATAAGGTCTGCTTCCCAGAGTGCTTAAGGAAGTAGCCCAAGAAATAATGGATGCATTAGTGATAATTTTTCAAAACTCTTTAGATTCTGGACTAGTTCCTGAGGATTGGAGGGTGGCTAATGTAACCCCACTTTTTAAAAAAGGAGAGAGAGAGAAACCGGGGAATTATAGACTAGTTAGCCTAACATCGGTGGTGGGGAAAATGCTAGCGTCAGTCATCAAAGATGTGATAACAGCACATTTGGAAAGCGGTGAAATCATCGGATAAAGTCAGCATGGATTTGTGAAAGGAAAATCGTGTCTGATGAATCTCATTGAATTTTTTGAGGATGTAACTAGTAGAGTGAATTGGGGAGAACCAGTGGATGTAGTATATTTAGATTTTCAAAAGGCTTTTGACAAGGTCCCACACAGGAGATTAGTGTGCAAACTTAAAGCACAGGGTATTGGGGGTATGGTATTGATGTGGAGAGAATTGGTTGGCATACAGGAAGCAAAGAGTGGGAATAAACGGGACCTTTTCAGAATGGCAGGCAGTGACTAGTGAGGTACCGCAAGGCTCAGTGCTGGGACCCCAGAGGTTTACGATATATATTAATGACTTAGATGAGGGAATTAAAAGCAGCACCTCCAAGTTTGCGGATGACACGAAGCTGGGCGGCAGTGTTAGCTGTGAGGAGGATGCTAAGAGGATGCAGGGTGACTTGGATAGGTTAGATGAGTGGGCAAATTCATGGCAGATGCAATTTAATGTGGATAAATGTGAGGTTATCCACTTTGGTGGCAAGAACAGGAAAACAGATTATTATCTGAATGGTGGCCAACTAGGAAAAGGGGAGGTGCAACGAGAACTGGGTGTCATTATACACGAGTCATTGAAAGTGGGCATGCAGGTACAGCAGGCGGTGAAAAAGGTGAATGGTATGCTGGCATTCATAGCAAGAGGATTCGAGTACAGGAGCAGGGAGGTACTACTGCAGTTGTACAAGGCCTTGGTGAGGCCACACCTGGAGTATTGTGTGCAGTTTTGGTCCCCTAATCTGAGGAAAGACATTCTTGCCATAGAGGAAGTACAAAGAAGGTTCACCAGATTGATTCCTGGGATGGCAGAACTTTGATTCCTGGGATGGCAGAACTTTCATACGATGAAAGACTGGATCGACTAGGCTTATACTCGTTGGAATTTAGAAGATTGAGGAGGTATCTGATTGAATCGGATAAAATCCTAAAGGGATTGGACAGGCTAGATGCAGGAAGATTGTTCCCGATTTTGGGGAAGTCCAGAACGAGGGGTCACAGTTTGAGGATAAGGGGGAAGCCTTTTAGGACCGAGATTAGGAAAAACTTCTTCACACTGAGAGTGGTGAATCTGTGGAATTCTCTACCACAGGAAACTGTTGAGGCCAGTTCATTGGCTATATTTAAGATGGAGTTAGATATGGCCCTTGTGGCTAAAGGGATCAGGGGGTATGGAGAGAAGGCAGGTACTGGGTTCTGAGTTGGATGATCAGCCATGATCATACTGAATGGCGGTGCAGGCTCGAAGGGCCAAATGGCCTACTCCTGCACCTATTTTCTATGTTTCTATGATTTCATTTTATCATGTGCTTTCAAAGTAGCCCGAAACCTTCAACATCTTTCCAGCCACAGAAGTCAGGCTAACTGGTCCATAATTCTTCCAGAACGATTTCTTTAAATTTAATCCATGTTCTCACCATCAATAAACAGCTCTCTCACTAATATGCCCCTTCATGCTGATGTTCTCTATTCCTACCAGTTATTTCCTCAACTAAATTTAGCCATTATCTTTGCAATCTTGCTTTGACCCCAGAATTATTTGTCTCAGCTACTCTCCACCCCAAATCTGATCAATCCTCTGATCATCTCTTTCGCCATTCACCTATAGCAGAAAACTTCTGTGCAATCATCTGCCCAGCAGCTCTCCTCTCAAGACTCTTCTCACCCAACTTCCTCTAAACTTCACTCCCTGGAATGGAAGGAGATATTGGACAAGGGGCCTTTAAGCATGTTTAATTGTAAAATGCTAGTTCAGCTACACACCACCTTGGGCCTTGTGTGCAATTCCCCTCATGCTGGACCTCACACAAAACTAGTCTGGTAACCGTCTGCAATGCCACTTTAATGATGCACAGTTTCAAGCTCAATATGTTTTTAGCTGTTTTATAATACTCGATTATACTTACTGGGCTCTTCTACTTGTCAGTGAACCAAATCCAGTGAACGAACGACTGCGATTGAGCCCACTAGAATCAGCAGGAGAGGCAAAGTGCAGTTTCACAGACATTGTCCTTGGGGACTTGGGGGTGGTCCCTATTGATAGGTAAGAAAAGTACATCAACTATAAGACAGCACAAACTAATACCTAAGAATCAAAAACAGAATCAGGTCTAATATCTCTGGCATATGTTGTGAAATTCATAGTTTTACGGCAGTATTACAGTGTGATGTATTATAGTAAGATATCCATAAATTGCAATAAGTAATATATATAATTAAATTAAGTAAGCAGTGCAAACAGAGAGCACAAAAAATAGTGTTCTGGTGTTAATGGGTTCATTGTTCATTCAGAAATCCGATGGCAAAGGGAAAAAAGCTGTTCCTAAAGCATTGAGTGTGTGTCTTCAGGCTCTGTACCTCCTGCCTGATAGTAGCAATGAGAAGTGGGCATGTCCTGGGTGAGGGGGGTCCCTAATGATGGATGACACCTTTTTGAGGCTCATCTTTGGAAGATGTCCTTGATGCTGGGGAGGCTAGTGTCCATGATGGAGCTGGCCAAGTCTGTAACTTTCTGCAGCTTTCTCCATTCCCATGTAGTGGCCCCCTCCATACCAGATAGTGATGCAACCAGTAAGAATGCTCTACATGGTACACCTGTAGAAATTTGCTGGAGTCTTTGCTGATGTACAAAGTCTCCTCAACCCCTAATGAAATATAGCCATTGTTGTGCCTGCTTTGTAATTGCATCAATATGTTGAGCCCAGGATAGATCCTTCAGATTTGTTGGACAGCCAAGAACTTGAAAATGCTCACCCTTTCCACTGATGTTCGCTCAATGAGGACTGGTGTGTGTTCCTTCGACTTGCCCTTCCTGAAGTCCACAATCAATTCCTTGGTCTTACTGACGTTGAGTACAAGGCTGTTACTGCAGCTGATCTATCTCACACCTGTACGCCTCCTCATCACCATCTGAAATTCTGCCGAAAGTAATTGTGTCATCAGCAATGGCTCTTGAGCTGTGCCTAGCCACACAGTTATGGGTGTAGGGAGAGTAGACAGTGAGAAAAGCAAGCATCCTTGAGGAGTGACAATGGAAGAGATTTTTGAAATGGTGAAGCTTTAAAGAAAATTACACAAGCAAAACTATCTTTCTTTTCTGCTTCTTCCAAAAGTAGAAAAACACAACTTAACATCCATAATATAGTATAAGACAGAAATATTATTACTGAAGCAATGTTGATTTCTGTATAATGGGGCTTCTTAATGTGAAAATATTGAAAAAAAATCATAAACTAACCATGCCGTAATAAAGTACAATGTTAAAATGGGATACTTCTGTTTCTAAGTATTTTTTTCTTTCACGAAACAATAATAGTTACAGATATAGTCTAAATAATATGGGATAAAGAAACTAGTGATGGTGAAGATAAGGTCAAATATCACACTTCTTTAAATTTTTGAAAACTTGACTTTTCCTGTTGTGTGTGCACCCTCCTAAAGTAAACATTGTTTTTTAAAGAATCTAATCAGATATTCACGGAAATAAATAATTCTAAGATTTATTAAGTATATAAAATAAGGTGCGGAAAAGTTCCATTTTGTTTAAACTATTTGGCTTCAATAAAAATCTCAATATTGCTGCTGTATAAGTACAAATACATGAAATAACATGTTACAAATACAGTGGCACAGTCGGATGCAAACATGCGGTAGAAAGAATAAAAGAACGCAAAGTTTTATAAGCCCTGCAATTCCAACTAAAATGATGGTACTCAGCCCAATTGCAGAATGCTTCAAGTTTTCTCACACTTGTTCATTTCTGGGTTGAGGTCTAATTACCCTTGAAACAGTCCTTCTGGCTCAGTAATGTTGGACAGGATTTTCCAGGATACAGACTCACTGATGATGTAGGACCACCGATATATTTCAAAGTCAAGATGGTGTGCAACCTAGAGGGAAATCTGTAGGTGGTAGTATACCAATGAACCCACAGCTCCTGTTCTTCTTGATGGTGTTGGCCAGAAAGAACAGCAGTCTACAAATCAGTGAATTTGAATGAATGAAGACAGTGGAAGCACACAGACTAATTGTCTTTGTTCTTGCTCTGTGCCTGGGGATGAAGGCTGCCATTTTGTGAAGACACTCTGCTCTCCATTTTGTGAACTTGAAGTGCTTGGCTTGATCAGTGTTTTAACGAAGACGCTGAGATGCTCCACGGTATCTGCTGGACTAGAGATCACTTCCAAGTAAGATGTTACTTGTGAGATGTTCCTTGGTTGGATATAATATGCAGGTTTGTGAATGTTGAGGCTGGTGCCTGCCTGGAGTGATTCAAACTGGTTGCTGATTGAGAACAAAGAGCCATAAATTATCACCGTCGGAAGAGGGCAATAACTAGATGCTGGCTTGGAGTGTTCAAGGCAGACACATGACCTGTGGCCTAAGACACTGGAATGCAATATTTAAATTGATAAGGAATGGACACTTTGTTTGTGCTGGCAGCCGTAACTTTGAAGAATGACCATCGTAGATACAGATGTCAGTGACCCTACGTGGAACACGTGGTAAGTGGATTGGGACTATGAGGAATGCATGGCCAGCGTAGATTCCTTTGTTTGGGTAATACCTTCGCTATTCTTTTGACTTTTCAGGAGAATCAGGGAAACTTCGTGGGTGTGCACACAAAGTACTTAGTATATGAATTCACGTACTAGTTAGTTTAAACAATAAAGGTACTTCTCAGTACTTCTCTGTGCCTCTCTGATCATTATTACAAGGAGTGATTCTTAGAACAATGGCAGGTTTATGAATTTGAGAAGTGTGGTTACAGTGGTCTGAGCAAATAATTGGAAGTGCACTTTGTAGAAGTGCACACTGCGCTCATAAGGTTTCAGTAATGGAGGGAATGGATGTTGAGGCAAATGGATGAAGCAAATAAAGATGGTGAATATTAGGATACTGCCTGGGACATCCTGCAGTGATATGCTGGGGCTGCAATGATTGACTTCCTTCAACCATAATTGTGTTCCTTTATGCAATGTATAACTCCTACTATTGGAGTGTTTATCTTTTGATTGAATTGGTTTGCATTGACTTTCCATTACTTAAATTCTTCACATACATGAGGAGTAAAAATCTTTACGTTATGCTCCATCTAAATGTGCAATGCGCAATTTGTAGTAATTTATAATAAATAGTATGTACAACAAATCAGTCAATATAAAATAGAAATACAATTGTATCAGCATAAATTAATCAGTCTGATGGCCTGGTGGAAGAAGCTGTCCCGGAGCCTGTTGGTCCTGGCTTTTATGCTGCAGTACTGTTTCCCGAATGGTAGCAGCTGGAACAGTTTGTGGTTGGGGTGACTCGGGTTCACAATGATCCTTCAGGCCCTTTTTACACACCTGTCTTTGTAAATGTCCTGAATAATGGGAAGTTCACATCATGAAGGAAATCTGGAAGTCGAACCTGAACAGACGGCTTAAAAAGAGGATCTTCATAGCAGTCATAGAGTCCATTCTCATATACAGATGTGAGACGTGGACACTCAAAAGTCTCTCGATGGTTGCTATACATGAATGCTCCGGATGGCTCTTGACATGAGTTGGCAACAGCACTTGATGAACGTCGAGCTCTATGACGACCTACCGATGCTCACCACTAAAATCGAGGTGAGAAGACTGCAACTAGCGGGGCACTGTCTACGACACCTGGAGCTACCTGCCAGCCTAGTCATCATATGGGAGCCCAAGCATGGGAAGATGAACCCTGGGCACCCTCCCAAGACTATGGTCAACACGCTGCTAGAAGACAGCGGCACGGCTAATGTAGATGAACTGAACACACTGATGAGGGAGAGGGAGAAGTGGAGAGTCCGTCATCGTGCCCAACGCCGGCCCCCTAAGTCTGAGTCAACGTAGTAGTAGTCACATCTACAGATGTTCTGGGCTGTCTGCATCACTCTCTGCAGAGTCCTGTGATTGAGAGAAGTACAGTTCCCATACCAGGCAGTGTTATAGCCAGTCAGGATGCTCTCAATTGTGCGCCTATAGAAAGTCCTTACAATTTAGGGGCTATACCAAACTTCTTCAACCATCTAAGGTGAAAGAGGAGCTGTTGTACCTTTTTCACCACACATCTGATATGTACAGACCATGTGAGATCCTCGGTGATGTTTATGCCAAGGAACATAAAGCTGCTCACCCTCTCAACCCTAGATCCACTGATGTCAATAGGGGTTAGCCTGTCTATTCCTCCTGTAGTCCACAACCAGCTCCTTTTGCCTTTTGACTTGTGCTCTACCAGGGATTCACGTGATCAAACCAAGTGCTGTCATACTTGAGCAAACACGAGGAATACAGCAGATGCTGGAAATTCAAGCAACACACATCAAGGGTGCTGATGAACGCAGCAGGCCAGGCAGCATCTCTAGGAAGAGGTACCGTTGACGTTTTGGGCTGAGACCCTTCGTCAGGTCTCGGCCCGAAACATCGACTGGACCCCTTCCTGGAGATGCTGTCATACTTGTCTCTCTTCTGGAGCTAGGTATTTTGTCCAGGTTGTTTTCAAGTCTGTGATGAGGTCTGGACATAAACAGACCTGGTAAAACTTAAACAGGACCTCAGTGGGTAGGTTATCAGTGAGGAAGTGGCAATTATTACCATCACTGTTGATAGTTTCCATCACTTTGCTGAGGTTAAGAGCAGTTTGACTGAGTTGTTATTAGATGATTGGACTGGTTAGCATACTTAGAAAAGGCGTTTCCTTAGGTAAAACTGATGTAATAGTATGTGATGTTTTGGTTTGGGTATTTCCAGATTTCAATCACCCAGCTTACATCCAAAATAGTCATCGGAGACCATGCTGTAATCGATTAACATGGCAGAGAGACAGAGATGAATTCCCAGGCATTCATCTCCTTAAGAGCCCTTCATTCCCATTGCTGACCAATCAGTGTCCACCTTTACTCAATAGATTTCATTAAAACAATTGAAAACAAGTAAGGGCAGAAACGTAACATCCCTTGCTGAACAGATGGCATTCATCTCTATAAATGGAGGATTTAAAACTGGAACAAGTTCAATTTCTCAGTGTTACTTGCAGTATGCTGGAATGTTTTTTCTCTTGAATGGTTCCTAATTCACAGTCAAGATACTTATAAATATCAAAAGATATATATGCCACATTACTTTTCACTGGTTAAAAACTCCCATTGACAAATTGTAAGGAATCACATCTTGCAAATAAACATGAAAAAGTATTAGAATATTTTCCCCTCTATCTGCCATTCCATTTTTAAAAATTCATTAAATCTCCCCTCTACCGCTGTTTTAAGGATTTAGCAGAGATCTCTTTTTTTGTCACTCCTAGCTCAATGCTCAAAGACTCAAAACACTAAACCTGATACAAAACTTCAGAATTGCCAGAGTGAAAGCAATAGAATGCTGACTCTTGTTATGATTCAGTAGCAGGAAATGGAACACAGCTTCAAACAGGAACACAGGAGTTTGGCCTGACCAATCCAATGGTTTCTTCTGTCTACCTGAAGCTGCTGAGGATCTGGTTTGGAAGAGGATGATTTTACAGATGAATGAGTGGCTGAGGAAGTGGTGCAGGGGGCAAGGTTTCAGATTTCTGGAGAAGGTATTATCTGTACAAAATGGACAGGTTACACCTAAACCTGAGGGGGACCAAGATCCTTGCGGGCAGATCTGCTCGATCTGTTGGGGAGGGTTTAAACTAAGTTGGCAGGAAGATAGGAACTGGAGTGATAGGGCTGAGAATGGGGCAGTTATTATACAAGTTGATGCAGTGTGTAGTAAGACTGTGAGGATGGACAGACACATGATGGGGCAAAGTTGCAGTCAGTGTGTTGAGGCAAAGTGTAACATGGGGACAAAGTTGACAATGGTGATGAATACAGGACTAAAGGTGCTACATTTGAATGCATGCAGCATATGGAATAAAGTAGATGATCTTGTAGCGTAGTTACAGATTGGCTGGTATGAAGTTGTGAGCATTACTGAGACAAGGCTGGAGAAAGATCCTAGTTGTGAGCTAACCTCCAAGGATACACATTGTATTGAAATGTCAGGGAAGTATACAGAGGGGGTGGGTAGTCCTGTTGGTAAAATATGAAATCAAATCCTTAGAGAGGGGTGACAGAGGATCAGGTGTAGAATTCTCGTGGGTAGAGTTAAGAAACTGCAAGGGTAAAAAACCCTGATGGGAGATACATATATAGGCCCACAACAGTAGTCAGGATGTGGGATATAACTTTCAATGGGAAATAGAAAAGGTATGTTAGAAGGGCAATATTACGATGGTAATGGGGGATTTCAATATGCAGGTAGATATAAAATCAGTTAGTGCTGGATTCCAAGAGAGGGAATTTGTAGAATACCTATGAGATGGCTTTTTAGAACAGATTGTGTTTGAGCCCACTAGGGGAAAGGCAATTCTGGACTGGGTGTTGTGACAGGAACCAGATTTGATTAGGGAGCTTATGTAAAGGAACCTTCGGGAGCTAGTGATCATAATATGATAGAATTCACCCTGCAGTTTGAAAGGGAGAAGAAAATGTCAGATATGTCAGTATTACTGTGGAGTACTGTAAAGGGAATTACAGAAGCATGAGAGAGGAGCTGGCCAAAGTTGACTGGGAAGGGCACAAGACAGATACATCCCAAGATGAAGAAGTATTCTTGAGGGAGAATGAGGCAACTGTGTGTGACAAACAAAATCAAAGACAGCTTAAAAGCAAAAGAGAGGGCATATAACACAGAAAAAATTAATGGACAGTCAGGGGATTGAGAAACTTTTAAAAATCAAGTAAGTACAAGTAAAAAAAGCCACAAGGAGAGAAAAGATGAAATATGAAGGTAGGCTACCCAAAGTATCAAAGGGAATACCAAATGTTTTTTTTAAGATATAAAAAGAACAAAAGGGGGGCAAGAGTGGACATTGGACCACAGGAAATCAATGCTGCAGAGGTAGTAATGGAGGGCAAAATAGTGACGGATGATCTGAATAAGTATTTTGCATCAGTCTTCACAGTGGAAGACACTAGCAGTATACCAGAAATTCGAGAATGTCAGTGGGCAAAAGTGAGTGTAGTTGCTATTACTAAGAAGAAGGTGCTTGGGAAGCTGAAATATCTGAAGGTAAATATGTTACATCGACAAGATGGACTACACCCCAAGGTTCTGAAAGAGTTACCTGAAGAGATTGTGGAAGCATTAGTAATGATCTTTCAAGAACAACTAGATTAGGGCTAGGGTTCCACAGACTGGAAAATTGCAACAGTCACTCCACCCTTTAGGGGAGGGAGGCAGAAGAGAGGAAATTATAGGCCAGTTAGCCTGATTTCAGTGGTTGAAAGATGTTGGAGTCCATTATTAAGGATAAGGTTTCAGGGTACTTGGAGGTGCATGATAAAGTAAGCCAAAGTCAGCATGGTTTCCTTAACGGAAGATCTTGCCTAACAAATCTGTTGGAGTTCTTGGAGGAAATAACAGATAGGATCAACAAAAGAGAGTCAGGGAGTTGTTTACTTGAATTTTCAGAAGGCCTTTGACAAGGTGCTACACATGAGGTTGCTAAACAAGATAAAAGCCTATGGTATTATAAGAAAGGTAGTAGCATGGATTGAAAAATTACTGACTGGAAGAAGGCAAAAGGTTGGAATAAAAGGGGCCTACTCTGTTTGGATGCCAGTGACAAGTGATGTTCCTCAGGGATCGGTATTGTGACTACTTGTTTCATGTTATACATCAATGATTTGAACGACAGAGTTGATAGCTTTGTGGTCAAGTTTGCAGACAATAGGAAGATAGCGCTGAGAAAACAAGGAGCCTGCTGAAGGACTTAGAAAGAATGGGAAAATAGGCAAGAAGTGGCAGGTAGAATATAGTGTAGAGAAGTTTATGGTCATGCACTTTGGTAGAAAGAATAAATGTGCAGACTATTTTCTGAATGAGGATAATTCAGAACTCAGAGGTGCAAAGGGACTGGGGAGTTCTTGTGTGGATTGTCTGAAGGTTAACTTGCAGGTTGAGTCAACGGTAAGGAAGGCAAATGCAATGTTAACATTCATTTCGAGAGGACTAGAATATAACTGCAGAGATGTGATGCTGAGGCTTTATAATGCACTGGTCAGGCCCCACTTGGAGTATTATGAGCTGGCTTCGGTCCATTATCTAAGAAAAGATGTGCTGGCATTGGAGAATGTCCAGAGGAAGTTCATGAGAATAATCACAGGAATGAAAGGGTTAATGTTTGAGGAGTCCATGATGTCTCTGGGCCTGTTTTCGCTGAAGTTTAGAAGAATGAGGGGGGATTGTATTCAGGCCTAAACAGAGGGAAAAGATGAATGATGAAAGCAAGCTAGCAAACAATATCAAGGTGAACAGTAAAAGCTTTTCCAAGTATATAAACAATAAAAAAGAGATGAGAATTGATATAGGACCAGTAGAAAATGTGGCCAGAGAAATAATAATGGGGGACAAGGAGATGGCAGATGAACTAAGTAAGTATTTTGCATGTCTTCACTGTGGAAGGCACTAGCAGTGTGCCAGGCGCTAAAGGATGTGAAGGAAGACAAGTGAGTGCAGTTACTGTTACATGGGAGAAGGTGCTCAAAAAGCTGAAAGACCTAAAGTTACACAAGTCACCTGGACCAGATGAACTGCACCCCAGGGCTCTGAAAGAGGTTGCAGCAAAGATTGTGGTGGCATTCAAAATGATCTTTCAAGAATCATTGGACTCTGGCATGGTGCCAGAAGACTGGAAAATTGAAAATGTCACTGCACTCTTTAAGAAAGGAGGGAAACAACAGAAAGGAAATTAGCCTGACATCAGTGGTTGGGAAGATGTTGGAGGCAATTGTTAAGGATGAGGTTATGGAGTACTTAGTGACACAGGACAGGATAGGACAAAGTCAGCATGCTTTCTTTAAAGGAAAATCATGCCTGATAAACCTGTTGGAATTCTTTGAGGAGATTGCAAGTAGGATAGATAAAGGGGATGCAGTGGTTGTTGTATTTTTGGATTTTCAGAAGGCCTTTGACAAGGTGCAACACATGAGGATGCTTACCAAGTTAAGAGCCCATGGTATTCCAGGAAAGTTACTAGCATGGCTAGGGCATTGGCTAATTGGTAAGAGGCAGCAAGTGGGAATAAAAGGATCCTTTTCTGGTTGGTTGTCAGTGACCAGTGGTGTTCTGCACAGGTCGGTATTGGGACCACTTCTTTTTATGCTGTATATCAATGATTTAGATGATGGAATAGAAATAGATAGCTTTGTTGCCAAGTTTGCAGATGATATGAAGATTGGTGGAGGGGCAGGTAGTGTTGAGGAAACAGGAAGGTTGCAGAAATTCTTAGACAGATTAGGAGAATGGGCAAGAAAAAGGAAACTAAAATACGTTGTTGGAAAATGCACGGTCATGCGCATTGATAGTAGAAATAAATGTGCAGACAATTTTCTAAATGGGGAGAAATCTAAAAATCTGAGATGCAAAGGGACTTGGGAGTCCTTCTGGCTAACACCCTAAAGGTTAACTTGCAGGATGAGTCAGTGGTGAGGAAGGCAAATGAAGTGTTAGCATTTGTTTCAAGAGGTCTAGAATATAAGAGCAGGGATGTGATGCTGAGGCTTTATAAGGCACTGGTGAGGCCTCATCTTGAGTATTGTGAACAGTTTTTGGCTCCTTATCTAAGAAAAGATGTGCTGGCATTGGAGGGGGTTCAGAGGAGTTTCACAAGGATGATTCTGGGAATGAAAGGATTTTCATTTCAGGTATGTTTGATGGCTCTGGGCCTGTACTTGCTGGAATTCAGAAGGATGAGTGATCTCATTGAAAACTTTTGAATGTTGAAACGCCAAGACAGAGTAGATGTGGAAAGCATGTTTCTCATGGTGGGGAAGTCTAGGACAAGAGGGCACAGCCTCAGGATAGAGGGGCATCTATTTAAAACAGAGATGCAGAGAAATTTCTTTAGCCAGATGGTGGCGAATTTGTTACCAGAGACAGCTGTGGAGGCCAGGTCGTTGGGTGTATTTAAGGCAGAGATTGATAGGCTCTTGATTAGCCATGGCAACAAAGGTTGAGGGGAGAAGGCTGTGGAGTGGGACTGAGGTGTGGAAATAAAAGGATCAGCCATGTTTGAATGGCGGAACAGACTTGATAGGCCAAATGGCCTAATTCTGCTCCTATGTCTTATGGGATGTGGAGAGCATGTTTCTTATAGTGGATAAGTCCAGAGCCAAAGGGAACAGCCTTAGACTAGAGGGATGTACATTTTGAACAGAGATGAAAATAAATTTCTTTAGCTAGAGAGTGGTGAATTTGTGGGATTCTTTGCCATGGTCAGATGGTCAGCTGTGGAGATCAAGTCACTGAATATATTTAAAGCAGAGATTGATATGCTTTGTTTAGTCAGGTTGTCAAAGGTTAAAGGAAGAAGGGAGGAGAATGGAGTTGAGAGGGATAATAAATCAGCTGTGTTGGAATTGCAGAGCAGAGCTGGTGAACTGAGTGGCCTAATTCTACTCCTAAGTCTTATAGTCTTACTCGTGGCTGTATCAGGCAATGTGCTATCAAAAGTACATGAGCACCATTGATGTGCTGAGTTTCCACCTGTCTCTGGTATTGCAGAAGATAGGTCTGGCCCCATAGCCATGCAGCATCTCAGTCCGTTGGACTTTGCCATCCTAGCTGTCCTTTGGGGAAGAATTCTTCCAAGTGCACACCTTTGACCACAAATCTATCAGGCAGTGACGAAGCAGGGAATACACTGCAGACATTGTGGAACAAGGAACTATGTATTCTGTGGGTTTGTTCTCTGAGCAAATGTCCCAGTCATTTGGCAGACTGCCTCATTGCCAGGTCTGACCAAAAAGAAACAAGACCTCACATGGCTGGTAGTGAGAGGTGCCTTCCCAGTCAGAGCTTTCTCTGACAGAAAACACCATCCCCAATGTACACTGCCCTCAGAACGGCTGTGGTGGGGAAGAAGTGGTCGTCCAACTCTTTGCTAAGAGACAGATGGAAAGGTCTGTGTCCTGGTTCATCCCCAGCAGCTGTGAAGCAGACGATGTGCTGATCTACGGGCTGTTACCAAGATCACACACTGAGACAGACGTCAAGTGCTGCTGGAAAATCATCAACTCACTGAAGGACTCCCTTTGGTCGATCTGAAACTTGTTGGTCTTCTGGCACAGCGAGAGATCTGATGGGATGCTGCCAACTGGCACATTCCAGACTACAGGAGTAAATGCTGAGGGATGTACTGAAGCTCAGTGCAGCCAATGCAAAGGTTCTACGGGAAAGGACAATTCCCTCCATACCACACATATGGGTGGGGTAGCCCCTTGAAGATTGACAGGGGTATTAGCTCAGGGAGTCACGCGAGTGGCAATGGTGCTGTTTGTTTGTGTTTGCTTGTCTGAACACAAAGACCATGAATGTAAAAGTGTTTTTTGCACTGTTTTTTTCTTTGAATTTGGTTCCTTAAAGTTGTTAAAGCTGAGGATGGTAGTGGGATAAGCTCTCACTACCTATTAAATGCTCTCTATGGTGTCTCAAATAGCCTCTGACAAACAAGTCCATTTCTTTGCCTTCACATCTGGCTTAGCTTCGAAGTCCGGCGGAACCATTTCTACTGACAGGAGAGGAGCAAAGGCAGATTTCTGACTGGTGTCTTAAAACCAGTCAATTTGTGCAGATGGGGCTCATCAGCCATGATTGGCAGCTCAACTAAGAGAAGGAAAACTCCGATCTCAAACCTCCTCTGCCATGGGGCTTTACCAATTCATGTGGAAGACTTTGGGAGTAAACGCCATGGAGTTGGAGTCTCTAAGGCAGTCATACATTGAGTTCAACACCAACTAGCAACTTAAGCAAAGCCATAGGTTGCCAAAGTATGTCGGTCTCTCCTCTTCCTTTGGATTTATCAGCTGCGTGGAGAGGGGAAGCCTGCCACATGGACTACAGCTTGCTGTCCATATGGTACTGCTCTGCTGTGTACTGGCTTGCGTCTTATGGAGACAACTGGGACACAACCTCCATGGTCGACCCTGACAAACAGTAGGCCTTTTTCCTTTGAATAATCATATAGTTCTGCATTTAATAAAGTCTATTATTGAAAGTTTAAAAAACTGCACTCTTTTATAAGTGATAATGCAGAGTCCTATGCTGACCACCATCTGATAAACATATGGTAATGATCGTTTCCTTGGAAAAGCTCTTCCACAAGAGGCAGGTAATGCAGCAACATCCAGCCGACTGTGACATCACATGGCAATGGGGCCAGACCTATCCTTCACAATACCAGGGACTGGTAGAATTTCAGCATGTAGTGACACTTTGTGTCTAACTATTTTGTATCAATGCACAGCTCAATATAATAGTTTTTCATCAGGATGAGGCAACGTTGGGTACACTTTTGCCTCCATCCTGTGGGGACTTGGCATCTTTACCTATCAGACCTGCTCAGTCTTGGGCCCGTCGGATGAACTGGAAGACAGCACAGATGATTACCATGGCAGAACAGGGAACAGGACAGTCTTGCACTGAGAACAGTAGTCCTCAGAGCACATCACATTTGATGAACATGTTCTTCCCAACTATTAACAGAGAGTGCCTTATCCTTAGAATAAACTTTTGTTTACCTTCCCAATCTGTTCCAGCCAATTCTTGTTGCACAACTCAATCACTCTGTACCGGATCCCCAACACTGTCAGGTAGTGAAGCATTCATTGCATCAGTCCAGCCAGTTGCCAAAGAGCACAGCCTCACTCTTACAACAGTTGACTCTGGCTGCCAATGCCAGCTCAAACTGGTCGCAGGTACTGATCAATCTGCAAACTGACTGTTGATCAATGGACACTGTGGGGTGGTTTTCTGAATGAACTGTTCAAATCATCTGGCAGAATGCCACATCACCAGCACTCACAAACAAGCACCAAGACCTCGCTTAGCTGGTGTAGAGAGGGGCTCTGAAAGTCAGACCTTCCTGTACAGATGACATTATCATCCCCAATGCACGCTATCCTTGGGATGACTGCAGTGGGGAACAGGCAGTCACCCACTTTGCAGATTGTGATTAGCTAAGAGTGCGTGGAGAATCAGGCATAGGTCTTTGTGTCAGTTTATCTGCAACATCTATTTAACAGAAAACTCACTGATCTATGGGCTGTTCCTAGGGACACACCAAGAAAGGCATTGAGTCCTGCTGGAACATCATCAACTCAGTGAAATGTACCTCATGTTTTTAAATGTACCATTTATTGTGCCCAAAACCTGTTTGTCTTCCACAACAGTGAGATGTCTGAAAGGGGATGCTGCAGACTCCAGTGTGCAGGACTACATCCAGAGGGATCCATGGAAGCGTGGTGCAGCTAATGCAAAGGCTCTATGGGGAAGGACAAACTTTTGTAGATTTGGGGATAAAAGATAGGGCAAATACATGATTGGCATAAACAATGATTTTTTTTTAAGTCTGCAGGTTTTGGAAATCTGAAATAAGAGGAACAAATGTTAGAAATACACAGTAGATCAAACAGCATCTGTGTTCCTTTGGGAGATTTCAGGAATGCTTTATTGATTATTTACCAAAAAAGAGTAGGGAGCAGATGGTTCTCCAGGTAGTCCTTTTTCTTACTTAATAACAAGGTTCCAAGGTTATCAAGCCGAGAATTGGTAGTGGGGACAAGCTGCCACTACCTAAAAGTGCTCCTCACGGCATGCACTTCAAATAGCCTCTGACAACCAAGTCCAACTCCTTGCCTTCTCATGTGGCTTAGCCTCTAAGCCCGGCAGAACTGTTTCTACTGACAGGAGAAGGGGCGAAGGCGGGTCCTGGCAATTTAAAACCAGTGCTTTGGATAGATGGAACTCGTCAGCTTGGGAAGGCAGTCCACCTAAGAGAGGAAAAATTCTGATTTCAAACCTCCGCTGCCTTGCGGCCATACCCACTCATGGGAAAGGCTTTGGGAGTAAACCCTGAGGACATATCCAGAGCTGGAGTCTCTAAGGCAGTCTGACGTTGCCTTCAACCTCGTTCTGGCAACTCCTGCGACGACACTGGTGCCAAACTGTATCGGCCCTTACCCTTCCCTTGGACAACATTGGTGTCATGGAGAGGGGAGACTTGCTGCATTGGCAACTGCCAGTTTTCCATACAACCTTGCCCAGGCCTGCGCCCTGGAGAGGACAATCTGAAGCAAGACTTTCCAGGTGCAGATCCATGGTCTTGCGAGACTAACGGATGCCACCTCTATAACATAGTAAGAGACCATTCAGCCCATGTGGTCCAGGTTAGCTCTCAGAACAGCAATCCTTCAGTCCCAACTACACCTCCCCTCTCCACACCCCCCCAACCCTATACACACACACACTTAGTGTATGTCTCTGTCTCTCTCAAACACCCATCAGTCCCCTTTAATTGTTCATCTACACTCATAGGTCATTTACAGTAGCCAAAGGTGGACATGATGGTGCTGATTGGTGGGTTAACTGGCTACTGCAAATTCCTCCTGATATATGAGTGTGGCAGAAGATTCAAGGAGAGTTGAGAGGAATGTGAGAGAAGATGGGCCAAAGGAAATGAGGGAATGAATTAATGGGATTACTCTAAGTACTGGCCTTTTCAATGTCATGAGGAATAGAATATGCAACCATTAATCATGTCAGCATGCCTTTGGGAACACCCAAAAGAAACCCTTGTGATTATAAAGTGCAAACATCACACTGACAGCAGCCGAGGTCAGAAACGGAGCTCAGGCGAGGCAGCTGTATTAACTGTTCCACCTTTTCAAATCCTTCTTAAGTTCTTTACTATACATCTTGATTTTCTTTGGCTGATACATGTTAAACTATAATTAAGTTCTGATAAGTTAAATTAAAATTAAAATACATCTATTTCATAACCACAATCAGGGTTATGGTTTAATATTACTGGATTCAAACTGATGCAGAAGTACAGAAATTGCAGGGGGCCTAGCAGAGATAATTAAAACATCTTTAGCCACCAGTGTGGTGCCGGAGGAATGGAGGATAGCTAATATTGTTCTGTTGCTTAAGAAAGGCTTTAAGAATAAGCCAGGAAATTATAGGCTGGTGAGCTTTGCACCAGTAGTGGGAATGCTATTCGAATGTATTTTAAGTGACCACATATAAATGTCTGGGGAGACAGGTGCTGGTTAGGGATAGTCAATATAGCTTTGTGCATGATAAGTTGTGTCTAACCTATCTTATTTTTCGACAAGTAACCAGGAAAGTTGATGAAGGCAAGACAGTGGATGTTGCCTACATGGACTTTAGTAAGGCCTTTGACAAGGTCCTGCATGAGAGGTTGATCAAGAAGGGTCAGTGTCTTGGCATTCAAGATGAGGTCATCATCATCATCAGGTGCCATGCCCAGTCTGAGCTTTGACTGCTTTGGCCCACACACTCCTGTTTCGGGTCAAGTGGATCACTTCATTGGTATTCATTTCCAGTTCTCTGGTTACTGTCTCCATCATCATTTGTCTTTGTCTTCCTCTTGTTTTCTTCCCTTCAATCTTTCCCATAATTACTGTGCATTCTAACTCCTCTTTCCTAATCACGTGTTCAATGAAGTTACGTTGCCTTTTCATGATCTCATACATTATTTCTGTTTTCGTGTTTGCTCTGTTCATGACATCCTCATTAGATATCCGTTTCGTCCATGATATTCTTTGCATCCTCCTCAAAAACCACATCTTTGCTGCTTCAATTCATTTCCTCATGCTACTAGATATTGTCCGACATTCTGAGCCATATAACATAACTGGATAAACATAACACTTTAGTACTCTGAGGCGGGTTGTCATGCCTAGTTTAGTATTGGTCAGTATATTCTTCATTCTTGTAAAGATGTCTTTTGCCATCCCTATTCTTCTTTTGATGTCCATGTCGCCCATCTGATGTCACCCAGCTTCCTAAGTAGCAAAATGTTCTGTACTTCTTTTACGTCTTCCCTGTTTATTCTCAGCCTGCAGATAGGATTCTCCTTCTTTTTGGATATCACCATACATTCTGTCTTTTTGCAATTGACCCATTTTTTGCACTTTCTTCAACAATTATATCGATTAAGTTTTGTAGTTCTTCCTCCATACTTGCAATTAACACAGTGTCATCTGCGTATCTGAAATTATTGATGATTTCACCGCTAACTTTGATTCCCAAGATGTCTCTTATTTTTTATAATATTGTTTCACTGTACACATTAAATAAATCAGGGGAGAAAACACACCCTTGTCTAACGCCTCTCTTGATTTTCATAAACTGACTCACTTCTCCATCTATTCTTACAGCGGCAGTTTGTTCCCAGTACAGATTTCTGATTAGGCAGAGGTCTTTCGAATCTAGATCTAGAGTTTTCTGTAATATTTCAAATAACTTACTGTGCTTATCAAATGCTTTTGTGTAGTCAATAAAACAAACAAACAAATCTTTCTGCACTTGAATAGCTCGTTCTGATAGTATCCTTAACATCAATATCACGTTTCTTGTACCTTTGTCTTTCACAAAACCACATTGTTCTTTACCTATTTCAGCTTGTATCTTACTTTTAGCTCCTGTCATCAAAATTCTTAGAAGTATCTTGGTGATATGACTCATTAAACTTATGGTCCTATATAATTCACATTCTATTGCTCCAGGTTTCTTAGGAAGAGTGATAAATACTGATATTTCATCTCTTCTGGTATTATTCCAGTCTCATAAATGTCGTTGATTAAATCAGTAAGTTTTTCATTCCATAATCTTCAAGGTAGTGTGGGCATGTGGCCAAGTGGTTAAGGCATTGGACTAGCTACCTGAAGGTCGTGAGTTCGAGCCCCAGCCGAGGGAACGTGAGGGAACGTGAGCCAGTCCTTGAGCAAGGCACTTAATCACACATTGCTCAGCGATGACACTGGTGCCAAGCTGTATGGGTCCTAATGCCCCTCCCTTGGACAATATTGGTGTTGTGGAGAAGGGAGACTTGCAGCATGGGCAACTGCTGGTCTTCCATACAACCTTGCCCAGGCCTGCGCCCTGGAGAGTGAAGACTTTCCAGGCGCAGATCCATGGTCTCGCAAGACTAACAGATGCCTTTAATCTTCAAGAGCAATAATTTGTTCTATTACTAATTCATCAGGACCTGCTGCCTTTCCTTTCTTCATCTTATTTATTGCATTACAAACTTCAGATTTTAAAATACTTGGACCTTCAATGTTTTTCTTAATTTCTGGTTTTTCGCCTGATCATCTTCAAACAATTCCTGAATATACTCAGTCCATCTGTTCATAATCTCATTTTTTCCCAATTCCAGGAACATCCTTGCAAATTTTTCCTGCCCAATGTCCTAAAACACTTTTTGCCATGTTTACATCCATAAGGATTCCTACTCCATTAATATGGGATGTTCCACAAGAATAAATTAGTGTTTTATTTCTATTCTGACATGTTTCAGCACCTATCCAACGAACTTCGCTAATTCCCATGATGTTAATCTTTAGTCTTTCTATTTCATTTATCACATTGTCCAATCTTCCTGCTTGATACAGGGTTCTTACATTCCAAGTGGCAATAATTTTCTTTTGTGTTACTTTAATTTTATGAGTAGTAGCTTGATGATGGTCGGGGATCCCCTGCTGCCCAGAATCAACCCTACAGAGCGAAGCATCTTCAGAATTGTCTTGAAGATCCTCTTGATGCTGTTGTTGTGTGATACATTTTGTGAGTTTGACCATGGTTTTCTTAGCAAATAGATTCTAGAAACCCTAGTATCTAGCAACGGTGGTTTGCTATTGCCAACCGTTGGGCGAACTATAGAAAACCCCATTTCTCTTCCCAAATGTTCATCCGTCTGTACTATAGCTGTTGACATTTGAGGTCCTAGCTCATCCGCCTTCTCCGTCATAAGTTCAGTTACTGAACCTGCCGGATCTGCCGTTGGCCTTCGCTCGTATCCTGAGCAGGAAGCCTTGCAGGTGTGCACTGTTCCGGGTCAGAGTGGCCCTGGGAGCAATGAATAACAAAGGGGTAACTCCATTTTCCCCAAAGCTCTGAAAGTCCCCAATCAGAGCCTCATCCCTGGTTGCAGTTTAGAGTCATACCCAGGACTCCAAGATGAGGTAGTAAATTGGATTAGACATTAGGTTTATGGAAAAAGCCAGAGAGTGCAACTGTGCCTGTGACTAGTGGAGTCCCACAGGGATTGATGCTGGCTGTTTGTCATCTACATCAGTGACCTGGATGATAATGTGATAAACTGGATCCGCAGATTTGAATAGCACCAAGATTGGGAACGTAGTGGATAGTGAGGAAGGCTCAAAGCTTGCAGTGGGATCTGGACCACCTGGTGAAATGGACTAGAAATGGCAGATGGAATTTAGTGCAGACAAGTGTGAGTCTTAGGGCAGCTCTCTTAAATTAGACAACATCCCTTAAATGTTACGAGAAGATTTTGAAGTGTTAGCTGGTCTAGAAGTGCCATTCATCATTCAGTATGTGCTGTGTTGTATGATGTGGGCCATCATGGTCTATGTCCATAATTGTTCTTGGCAAATTTTTCTACAGTAGAGGTTTACTATTGGCTTCTCCTGTGCAGTGTCTTTATAAGATGGGTGACACCAGCCATTTTCAATACTCTTCAGAGATTTTCTGCCTGGCGTCTGTGGTTGCATGACCAGGACTTGTGATATGCACCAGCTGACTCATACGACTATCCACCATCTGCTCCCATAGTTTCATATGATCCTGATCGGGGGCTGAGCAGATGTTACACCTTGCCCTAGGGTGACCTGCAAGTTAGCAGAGGGAAGGAGTGCCTTACACCTCCTTTGGAAGAGACGTTTCTCCACACCGCCACCCCAGGAGAGACATTAGAGAGTCTGAATTTAATGCCAAGGTTAATTCTAGCTAGTTCATTTGATTTAAATTTTATTCTGGTGCAAATGAATGGCTTTTTCAACTGCTTTACATAAATTAACAATCAACCACTTTGCTGTGGTTGTGAATCATAAGGACGGGAGATTACTCTTATCAGCCTCCACTCCAACTGACTTTAATTGCACAATTTTAATCTCCCCTAAGATTAGACCACTAAATAGTTTTCATAAACATGCTTCCTCAATTTTCAGTATGAAGTTATCAACATTAGTTTGTAAGGTCAGGGCAGGAAAGACCATAACAGCTTTCACAACAACAATTTTACTAATGAAATGCTATTTTTAGTAGATTGTTAGAAGGACGGGCTGTCACTGCAATTGGATGGTATGGGGATCTGAACTCCATTTCATAATGTTCATTTTTGGATCTGGGCATCACTAGCAAGGCTAGCATTTCCTGTCCATTCCAAACAGCCTTTGAGAAGATAGCAGGAAGATATCTTCTTGAACTTCTGCAATCATCCAAATGAAGGCATTCTCACATTGCTATACAGGTGGGAAATCTAGGAATTCAGACCCTGTGGCAATAAAAGATTGACAACGTATTTGCAAGACAGACTGGTGTGCGACTTGGAAAGGAACTTGCAGCTGACAGTGTTCCCATGCACTGCTGCCCTAGCTCTAGTAGGGGACACAGATGTAAAAGGTTCTATTGGAGTAGCCTGGGTACTCCAATGTATTTTGTAGATGGCATAAACTCCAGCTGTTGTACAGAGGGAATGAATGTTCAGAATAGATAGCGAGGTGCGATACAAATGAATTTGCTTTGATTTGGATGATTTTGATCTTTCTGAAGGTGTTTGGTGTTTCATTCATTTAGGCAAATCGAGGGTTCCTTCATGTTATATTTGAATGCATGCAGCAAAATGGACAATCTTGAAATTCAGCAACAGATTGGCAAGTATGATGTTGGGCCTTCTCTGAAACTTGGCTAAAGAATGGCTGCCACTGGGAGCTGAACGTCCAAGGATATACGGTGTATTGGAAAGATAGGTTAGTAAGCAGAGGGGGGTGGTGTGGACCTGTGTATAAGAAATAATATTACATCATTAGAAAAGGATGACATAGGATCGGAAGGCATAGAGTCTCTATGGGTTGAGTTAAGAAATGGCAAGGGTAAAAGGACTCTAATGGCAGTTGTATACAGGCCTCCAAACAGCAGCCAAGATGTGGATTACAAATTACAGCGAGAGATAGAAAAGGCATGTCAGAAGGGCGATGTCATGATAATTGTTGGGGATTTTAACATGAAAGTGGATTGGGAAAACCAGGCCAGTACTGGACCTCAAGAGAGAGAATTTGTAGATCGTCTAAGGGATGGCTTTGTGGAACAGCTTGTTGTTGAGCCCACTGGATCGGCTGTACTGGATTGGGTGTTGATGCAATGATCTGGAGGTGATAAGAGAGCTTAAAGTTAAGGAACCCTTAGGGAACAGTGATCACAATATGATCAAGTTCACTTTGCAATTTGAGAAGGAGAAACTGAATTCCAATGTATCAGTATTTCAGTGGAATAAAGGAAATTACAATGACATGAGAGAGGAACTGGCCAAGGTTGACTGGAAAGAGACACTAGCAGGAAGGACAGCATAGCAGTAATAGTTGGAGTTTCTGCGAAAAATGAGGGAAGTGCAAGACAGAATTACTCCAAATAAGAAGAAATTTTCAAAGGGAAGAAGGACACTACTGTGGCTGACAGTGAAGTCAGAGCCAAAGTAAAAGCAAAAGAGAGGGCATACAAGGAAGCCAGAGCCAGTGGGAAGTAAGAGGATTGGGAAGCTTATAAAAACTTGCAGAAGGAAACTAAGGTCATTAGGAAAGAAAAGATGAATTATGAAAGGAAGCTGGTGACTAATATCAAAGAAGATACTAAAAGCTTTTTTGAATATATAAAGGGTAAAAGAGAGTTGAGGGTAGCTATAGGACCAATAGAAAATTACGCTGTAATGAGAGACGCAGAGATGGCAGAGGAACTGAATGCGTATTTTGCATCAGTCTTCACAGTGGAAGACAACTGCAGTATACTGGACATTTAAGAGTGTCAGGGAAGTGAAGTATGCGCAACGAAAATTATAATTGAGAAGGTGCTCAGGAAGTTTAATGGTCTGAGGGTGGATAAATCTCCTGGACCTGATGGAATGCACCGTTGGGTTCTGAAGGAAGTAGCTGGGGAGATTGCAGAAGCATTAACAATGATCTTTCAAGAATCAATAGATTCTGGCATTGTATTGGGAGACTGCAAATTGCAAATGTTACTCTGCTATTTAAGAAGGGTGGGAGGCAGAAGAAAGGAAACTATAGACCTGTTAGCCTGACATCAGTGGTTGGGAAGTTGTTGGAATTGATTGTTAGGGATGAGATTACAGAGTACCTGGAGGCACATGACAAGATAGGCCAAAGCCAACATGTTCCTGAAAGGAAAATCCTGCCTGACAAACCTACTGCAATTTTTTGAGGAAATTACAAGCAGGGTAGACAAAGGAGATGCAGTAGGTGTGCTGTACTTGGATTTTCAGAAGGCCTTTGATAAGGTGCCACATAGAAGGCTGCTCAGCAAGATAAGAGACCATGGAATTACAGGGGAGTTACTAGCACAGGTGGAGCATTGGCTGATTGGCAGAAAACAGAGAGTGGGAATAAAGGGATCCTATTCTGCTGGCTACTGGTTACCAGTGGAGTTCCACAGGGCTCAGTGTTGGGACCGCTGCTTTTTATGATGTATGTCAATGATTTGGACTATGGGATTAATGGATTTTTGGCTAAATTTGCTGATGACACAAAGATAGGTGGAGGAGCACGTAGTGTTGCGAAAACAGACAGCCTGCAGAGAGACTTAGATAGTTTAGGGGATAGGCAAAGAAGTGGCAAATGAAATACAATGTTGGAAAGTGTATGGTCATGCACTTTGGTGGAAGAAATAAACGGGCAGACTATTATTTAGATGAAGAGAGAATTCAAAATGCAGAGATGTAAAGGGACTTGGGAGTCCTTGTGCAGGATACCCTAAAGGTTAACCTCAAGGTTGAGTCGGTGGTGAAGAAGGCAATTGCAATGTTGGCATACATTTCTAGAGGTATAGAATATAAGAGCAGGGATGTGATGTTGAGGCTCTCTCAGGCACTCATGAGACCACAGAGCATTGTGAGCAGTTTTGGGCTCCTTATTTTTCAAAGGATTTCCTGACATTGGAGAGGGTTCGAAGAAGATTCACAAAAATGATTCCAGGAATGAAATGGTTACTGTATGTGGAACGTCTGGCAGCTCTTGGGCTGTATTCTCTGGAGTTCCGCAGAATGAGGGGGAATCTCATAGAAACATTCCGAATGTTAAAAGGCCTGAACAGATTAGATATGGAACGACCTCAGGATTGAAGGATATCCATTTAGAACAGAGGTGCAGAGAAATTAATTTATTCAGAGGGTGATAAATCTGTGGAATTTATTGCCACGAGCGGCTGTGGAAGCCAAGTCATTGGGTACATTTAAGGCAGAGATAGATAGGTTCTTGATTAGCCAGGGCATCAAAGGGTATAGGGAGAAGCCATGGGAGAGGGGATGATTGGAAGAATTGGATCAGCCCATGATTGAATGTCGGAGCAGATTTGATGGGCCGAATGGCCTACTTCAGCTCCTATATCTTCTGGTCTTGTGGTCTATGGTTTTCAAACTCCTGACTTGAAGGTCTTTATGCCTGTGTAGAAAATCTAACATCTAACACACTCTTGTAGCTAACTGATTGGTTCAGTTGAGTCTCTGGTCAATCCTGACTCCCAGGATATTGATGGTGGGTTCTTGGAAATGGTTATGTCATTCATTATTAAGAATAGGTGATTACATTCTCTATTCTTGGAGATGGTCATTGACTTTTGTGGCAAGAATGTGACTTGCTACCTCTAGGCATATTTTTAAATGCTGTCTAGTCCTTGCTGTATGCTTCACTTCTGAGGAACAGTGAATGCTACTGAACATTGCACAACTATTTGCAATTTTTTCCACTCGTTTTGATGGAAGAAAAATCATTGATGAAGCAGCCGAAGATGGTTGCACAGCAACTCCTACAGTAATATCCTGTGGTGATTGACCTCCAAAATTAACAAACAACTTCCTTTACATCAACACACACAAAAAACGCTGGTGAACGCAGCAGGCCAGGCAGCATCTATTGGAAGAGGTACAGTCGACGTTTCAGGCCAAGACCTAAACATCGACTGTACCTCTTCTAATAGATGCTGCCTGGCCTGCTGCGTTCACCAGCATTTTTTGTGTGTGTTGCTGGAATTTCCAGCATCTGCAGATTTCCTCGTGTTTGAACATCCTTTATATGACATGTAGCTACAACTAATGGAGCGTTTCCATTTTGAACCTTTTTGAATTCAGCTTAATGTGAATATGATGACATATTCAGTCAAATGCTCCCTTGGAGGACAGTTATTGTCTTCTCTTGCCTAAAACTCGGCAATTTTATTGATGTTTGATCCATCAGTAAAGGTTCTGTATTTCAAGGCTCTGAAAAGTGTGAAAATTAAATACAGAACAGCATCATGTTTAGCAACCATCAAGCTAGTTCTCCAAAGTCTCAAAGGACCATTATAAAACTGGGTGGCTTTTCCAAATGAGTACTTTTGAATCAATGTGCTTTAATTTACTTTCATATTCTGCCTGCCTTTTTTCTGCTTGATAAGTCCACCCTTACAGCATTCAAAATCTGACTCGGAGGCAGCCGTTGGTTGTATTTTAGTGGCTACCTGATCAGGATCTCTTATGTGAGATGGAATTTTTAGGAAACCCAGTCAGAACATAGAACAGTATAGCACAGTTCATGCCCTTTAGCCCACAATATTTTGCCAATCCTTCGACTTACTCCAAAATCAATCTAACTCTTCGCACCCACATAGCCCTCAATTTTCATTTCATTTATGTGCCTACTTAAGAGTCTCTTAAATGTTCCTAATATATTGGCCTCTACTACTCCCCCAGCAGTGTATTCTCTTCTACACCCTCTCTGAAGCTTCCACATCCTTTCTATAATGAGATTACCAGAACTGAGCATAATACTCCAAGTGTGGCTTCACCAGAGCTTTATAGACCTGCAACATTACCTCGTGGCTCTTGAACACACTTAATGAAGGCCAACATACCATAGCCCTGGTTAATTATTATATCAACTTAAGCTGCATCTTTGAGAGATCTATGGATATGGACATCGAGATATCTCTGTTCTCCACACAGTTAAGAATCCTGCCATTTACCCTATATTCCACCTTGATGTTCAACCTTTTCAAGAGTTGCACTTTTCTGAATTGAACTCCATCTGCCATTTCTCAGCCCAGTTCTGAATCCTATCAATGTCTCATTGTAACTGACGGTGAACTTCTACACTACCCACCAACATTCATATCTTTTACAACCAACCCTTCTACTTCCTCATCCAAATACTTAGAAAAATTACAAAGATCAGATCCTTGCAAAACACTACTGGTCACCACCTCCAGGCAGAATACACTCCATCCACTACCATCCTGTGCTTTCTGTGGGCAATCAGTTCTGAATCCATGTAGCCAAGTTTCCTCGGATCCTGTGCCTGTTTACTTTCTGAATGAGGGTATGGTGGTGAACTTACTGTAACGCCCTGGGGAAGGTTTCACTGCTAATGTAATGGTTTTTCTGTAGCAGCAGTGTTTGGGTTATGACTAGAGATAACAAGGGCTTTGGAATGTCCCGCCATCCAATGAAGGGAGTGTTTTTTTTTTCTTGTTGTGTGCCTGAGAGCAAGTTGTTCAAGGTATTTTGTTCAGCAGAAGATGGAGAGAGGAGATGCCAGAATGGAGAGATCGTAGACTACAGGATGGAGTGGACTTGGAACGGGGCCAAGAGTCGGTCAGAGGAAATCAATGGAGAACGAATGGACGGGAAAACTGTGAGCTCTAACGTGCACATTAGACTGTTTCATTAAAATGGGCCTTTTTTCTTTTTGTTTTCTTTACTAACCCTATAGTCAAGTTAAGAATTATAAAGCTCAATTGTTTAATTCCATATGATGTGCTGTCTCTGATATTTTGTGGCATTGATTCATAACAGGGTAACACATCATGCAGCATCCACACAAACAAGATTTCGCAAGTTTGGCAGGGCCAGAGACTGTCTTCCCCTAGGCTAACGCAGCCAGCCAAACCTGACGGTTACAATTGTGGGGGCTCGTCTGGGATTGATTTTGTTGGATGCTGTGTGATTGACCTGAGCATTGAACTAGTGGGTTGGGTGTTTAAGTCTGTGCTGGTATGGATACTGCCAGGGTGGAGCAGTGGTTTGTCTCCACGGGGTTACCAGTAACTAATGCGTGCGCGTAGATTGGGGTAAATATTCATACTCTGGATAAATTGTTTATTCGTCTGTAAAGTACTGTTAAAGTTGTCAGCAAAGTTATGATTGGAGGACAGAGATTTGATAAAATGATGGGCACAGACCTTGTTTTACTGCAGACTAGTGCTTACGTAACGTCAGTGTAGTTGCTACTATCGGTGCCCCAGGTGAGGTGGGGGGCCATGAACTTTCCATACTTTCAGGGTGGAGGAGAGTGTAGTGGAGCGGACCGAATCACCAGTCGAGTTTCCCGTAGCTGGGGACAGATACTTCAAAGACAGGGTTCTATCATTTCTGAGGAGTGAGGGGAAGGAGTGGTCAGATTTGGAATGTCTAATTTGTCCCCATCCCACAGGGAAGAGTGAGAATTATGAGGTAGTATCTGCCCTTACCTCTCTGGTGAATAAATGGCAAAATGTCGAGGTCCAAAGTCCCAGCTATGGTAGCAACACCCACCCCTAAAGGGGAAGAGGAGTATGAGACTTGGGCAGAGCAGACCTCTCAGTTGTTAGATGAGCGGCATTGCTCTGATGACATAAAGTGACAGAGATTGATTGAAAGTTTGAGTGGGTGGGCTGCTGATGTTGTGAGAGCCTTGAAGTCCTGGTACCCCCTAGCTAATGTTGCCGATTACATGGGAGCACTGGAAAATTCATTTGGCATGACAGGAAGCCCAATGGAGCTCCTGACGGGGTTTCAGAACATGCATCTGGAGAAGGGGGAGAAGCTTTCTACCTACATCTTTTGGCTAGAGAGGCAGCTAAATTGCTTGTGGTCCAGAGGGGCCATTCAGACGGCTGAGGTATGTTATATGAACACGGGTTTCATTTACTGTGGACGCCACTTTAAGTGCCTGGACGAGGCGGGAGTATGATGTCAGGATAACAAAATGCGGACAGACTGCTGAGGAGGGGGGGGCGCAGAGAGAGAGAGATACTCTAATAATCCTCCAGCTCTTCACATATGTGCAGAATGCCTTCAGGTTTCCCTTAATCCTACTCACCAAGGCCTTCTCATGTCCCCTTCTCGATCTACAAAGTCTGTTGTTAAGCTCCTTCTGACTACCTTATAACTTTCAAGAGCCTTGTTTCATCCTTTCTTCCTCAACCTTGAATATGCTTCTTTCTGCATGGTTATTGGTCCCCCTCAAATTCCATCCCTTTTGTACAGGTCATACCTTCTCCAGAAGAGATCCCAATGATTCACAAATCTGAAACTTTGCACTCTATACCAATTCTTCAGCCACACAATTATCTGCCATATCATCCTATTCTTATCCTCATGAACACATGGTATAGGCAGCAATCTAGAGATTACCACCCTTGAGGTCCTGCTTTTCAGCTCTCTATACTCTACCTTCAGAACCTTATCCCTTTTTTTTTATTTATGTTATTAGTACCAATATGTACCATGACTTCTGGCTGCTCACACTCCCTCTTAAGAATGCTGCGGACCCAAACCGAGACATCTCTGACCCTGCACCTGGGAAGTAGCATACCATCCGTGAGTTCCTTTCATGTCCACAAAATCTGTCTATTCCCCTAACTATTAAATCCACATATTGAATGACATACTACTTAGAAACTCTCTTAGTTTAGAAAATAAACTGAGACTCCTCCTAAAATGTCACTTTAAACTATTATAACCAGAACAATAATGCCAATATATTGTCTAGAACAAGATGATCTTAAACAGATATTCATTTTAAGCAATCTGCAGGAGACTGCTGCCTTAAATCATGGCTGAAAATGCACACCTCATTGCCAGTGACCAAAGTAGCTTTGATTTTAAAATAGCAAAAAACAATAGTCAAGGTTCTCTACCCTGTCTGTTGTAAAATTAATTTTGTGGAATGCACATCCATCGATAAAACTGTCCAAATTTCATTAACACTACGTTCAATGGAAATGAAAGCCAGCTGCTAATTATACAGGTCCTCCACAGGTTACATATGCCTGACATACATACAGACCATTCATTCAAACAAGTGTCTAGGAAACTAGTGGCATTTGCACACTGCTGTGGAGCTGCAGGCATTTCTACCATCTGGGAACGCAATTCACAGTCACATTTCCAGCCTCCAAACTCTCTAGGTTACAAACAGTTCAGAGGAATGGAACCCTGCCATAACCTAGGGAGGACCTGTTAACAGCCAGCCAAACCACATCAGCTTTAAACCCAGGTTGCCAAGTTTTCCAGTTCCTTTTAAAACTGCACTGAAGTTCTGGGATGAATGCAAGTGCAGTACTTGGAATCTTTGGTTAATTTTGTTTTAGTTTATCCATGCTTAGCTGTGAAGAGTAAAGAGCCACGATCATGTATTATTAGTCTTTGAGTCATACAGCATAGAAATAAACTCTTCAGTCCAGCACATCCACACTGACCTTTTTGTCCACCTATATTAATCCCAGTTGCCTGCATTAGGATGATATCCTTCTATGCCTTGCTATTTTGTGTCCAAATGCCTCTTAAACTTAGTAATTGTCTATGATTCCACCATCTCCTCTGGAAGAGCATTCCAGATTATCAACCACTCTCCGTATAAAAACTTACCCTTCAGATCCCCTTTTCAACTCCTTCCTCTCACCTGAAACCAATGTGCAACACACACAAAAAGTGCTGGTGAACGCAGCAGGCCAGGCAGCATCTCTAGGAAGAGGTACAGTCGACGTTTCGAGCCGAGACCCTTCGTCAGGACTAACTGAAAGTAGAGACAGCAAGATATTTGAAAGTGGGAGGGGGAGGGGGAGATCAGAAATGATAGGAGAAGACAGGAGGGGGAGGGTGGAGCTAAGAGCTGGAAAGTTGATTGGCAAAAGGGAGATGAGGCCTAAAGCCAACTGGAGTACTGCGAAGCCTCTTCCGGTGATGCCTACACTGAAGAAGTTTAAATCTTCTCTTCAACGGGAGTTTAGTGAAACCATCTCTCACTGCTCCCCCATCTATAATTTCTTTGGCCTTTCAACTTTTTGACCACATTTTGATTCAGACTCGCTATTAGAGTTATATATCCTTCCTTGGAACGTGTCTCTGTCACCAACCTACTCCAGTTGGCTTTAGGCCTCATATCCCTTTTGCCAATCAACTTTCCAGTTCTTAGCTCCATCCCTCCCTCTCCTGTCTTCTCCTATCATTTCAGATCTCCCCCTCCCACTTTCAAATCTCTTATTATGTCTTCTTTCAGTTAGTCCTGACGAAAGGTCCCGGCCCAAAACCTCGACTGTACCTCTTCCTATAGATGCCGCCTGGCCTGCTGAGTTCACCAGCATTTTTTGTGTGTGTTGCTTGAATTTCCAGCATCTGCAGATTTCCTCGTGAAACCTATGTGCTCTTCTTTTAATACCCATATCATGGGGAAAAGGGTTTTACTATCTACCCGACCTAGGCTTCTCATACACTTTTTACAGGTCACCCCTCAGCATCCTTTGCTCAAGGGAAAACAAACTCCACAACTAAAGTCCTCCATCCCAGGCAACATCCCAGTGAGTCTTCTCTGCACTCGCCAGCACAGTCACATTCTTCCTATCATGTGATGACCAGAACTCTACACAAAATTCCAAGTGCGGCCTCACCAGCATATTGTAAATTTACAACGTTATGCCCCAATTATTATATATTATGCACGCACTTGTATTGCTGTTGGCTCCTTCTCTCTTCTTATCCTTTATCCAAATTAGTTCCTGCTGTTCAGATTTCATTGCGTCCAACATTTTTAAACCATAACTCCTGCTTGCTTTCTTCAAATATTTAAGTCCTAAGGTTGTCCAATTTAGCCTTGCTCAGTACTGACTTCTATTCTGCCTGAGATCAATAAGTTTATAATTAATTCAGTAAAATAGTCTTATTTGTTCTTATAGCACAGAAATGCTCTTGTCTAGGAGAGACGAAACAGACTTGTTTCAAAATAGAATGGTGCTGAGCAAAGTGAAATAAAGAAAACAGGTACTGTATGTCAATAGAATGAACATTTGTTCGAGCAAGATTCAGCAGCACATGACAAGAGGAGTGAAAAAAGAATGAAGAGGAGGGCTGAAAGTTATCCTCCATGCTGTCTGCACCTTCACCCAGCCTGGATCCATCTGTTTTTTCTTTGTCTGGCTCTACTCATAATCCACCTGCCTCTAACTCTTAATTCTACCCCTCTTCTTTGGTTGAACATGGATTACAAACTGCAATTGGTAAGGGTCATGATTGTGTTCAGTATGTCATGATGCCTCAGGAGCTGCAGCAATGGATTAAATGAATGTTACTTAAAGGGAAATCAACTGAGATTGGTTCCAGGCTATGAGCTGGGATATGCTCATCTGAGTCAATTAAGTAACAAGTATTGTGAAGACCAGCACATGCACAGGGTCCTTAGTAAGAGAATATGTGAAATACATTTAAGACATGGAAATCAAATCCTGATTTGAACACATTGCAAAAAAACCATAAATAATAGGAATATGAGTTGCTGGTTGTTCCACCATTTATTAGGATTATACCTACTATTCTATCTCAATTCATTTTTCAGCACTATCCCTATATTGAGTCCCTTAGTTTTCGGAAATCTATTTCTTATCTCAATAAATGGAATGTCTGAGTCTCCATACCTCTCTGGACAGAGAATTCTAAAGGTTCATGACTCCCAGAATGAAGAAATTTCTCCTTACCTTAGTCCTGCATATTTGGCCATTTATTTTGAAACTGTGTCCTCTACTCCCAGATTCATTAGCCAAAGGAAACATCCTCCCTACATCCAGCCTGTCAAGAATTTTGTTTGTTTTGATGAAATCTCCACTCATTGTCCTACACGCTAGAGAATATAAACCCATTCTACTCAACCAAACCTGTAACCAGTTTATAAGATCTTTGCCGTATTCCCTTTATGGATGTTTTTTCTTAAGTAAGGAGAGTGAAAGTGTACTCAATTTCTATTCTGACATCTTCTCCCTTCTTTCTCAGTCCTGTAGAAGGGCCTTGGCCTGAAACCTTGACAGTTTATTCATTTCCATAGATGCTGTCTGACCTGCTGAGTTCCTCCAGCATTTTGTGTGTGTTACTCAAAATTATATATGCGTTTTCAGCAAGGCCTTGTATAGTTACAGAAAGACTTTTTTTTTCCTGTATTTCAATCCCCACTTAATTTGGGCTAAAGTGCAGCAATTTTTATGGAAGAATACCTGGGTTCCTTTGAACATCAGCACAACTAAACATCCCATCATAGAACGCTCAGTCTTTCTGTTATGCTCACTAGAGTGGCTTCACATTATATTATATTAATTTTGCACCATTCTCACCCGTACATCTTGCCATTATCCCTTTGAAGCCTATGTCCTCCTTCATAATTACAATCCTACCTAGTTTATTGTCATGAGCAACCATGATCTTTGAGCTCCTTAATGAAATCATTGATATAGATCATGAATAGCTACAATGCAAGAATCAATACCTGCAGTACTCTACTGGACACTGCCTGCCAATCGGCAGAGGACTGGCTTAATTCCATGGTGTGCATTCTGTGCGATAACGAATTCACTGTCCCCGTCAGTAGATTAGCCCATTCCATGTTCTCTGACTTTGTTAAACAGACTTCTGTCCAGTACCTTTGAATACCTTCCCAGAATCCTTTGGTTCCCCTTTATTTATTTTACTAACCATATTCTCAGAGAATTGCAACAGAGCAGTCAAACATGTTTTTACTTATATTAATCCATGCCAACTCTGTGAGCCAAACAAGTTGGCAGTTTCCAGTTAACTTTTCCACTCCTTTCATAACTTATCATCCACTTTATAATAACAAATTTGATTTGTCCCATTGATATGAAGAATAAAGTCTGTATTACCCCTGTTGCACACACCTCTTAGTTTCTGGATTTATTATAATATTATAACAACTGTTTAATAGCCTGTCATGTTTTCTGCCTGTTGCTATTTCTTAGGTCAACCCAAATTGATTCTTGTTCTACATCATGATCTGTTATATCAACATTATTTCTCACCACTGCACTGATTTTCTCCCTTATTAATGGAGCTACATTACCTCTTTTCCTTTTTCTGTCTTTCCTGAATTTGGACGACATTGAACTAGCTTGATCTTTGTTGTAATCACTGAGCAGACATTTTTTTTACTGACTTATATCTGTCTGAGCCGTTAATTCATCTACAGTATTTTGCGCCTTTAATTTGATCATTTAAAATCTGACTCCACATTTGTTTCTTGATTTTGTTTTCGCTATCTACTTATATTGCTTCCTAGTTTTCTAACATGCCATTCTCTTTTTTTTTATACATAAGACCATAAAACATAGCAGCAGAATGAGGCAATTCAGCCCATCGAGTCTGCTCCGCATTTCCATCGTGGCTGATTCCAGATCCCACTCAACACAATGCACTTTCCTTCTCACCATACCCTTTGATGCCCTGGCCAATCAGGAAACGATCAACTTCCGCCTTAAATATACCCACAGACTTGGCATCCACAACAGTCTGTGGCACAGCATTCCAGAGATTTACTACTCTCTGACTAAAATAATTCCTCCTTACCTCTATTCTAAAGGGTCACCCCTCTAGTTCTGGATACCCCCACCAGAGGAAATATCCTCTCCACCCTATCTATCCTTTCAACATTCAGTAGGTTTCAATGAGATCCCCCGCCCCCCATATTCTTCTAAATTCCAGTGAGTACAGGCCCTAAGCTGCCAATACACATATGTTAACCCCTTCATTTCCAGAATCATCCTTCTGAACCTCCTCTGGACTCTCTCCAATGACAACACATTTTTTCTGAGGTATGGGGCCCAAACCTGTTGACAATACTCTAAGTGAGCCCTGATTAGTGTCTTACAAAGCCTCAGCATTATCTTCTTGCTTTTATATTCTATTCCCTTGAAATAAATGCCAACATTGCATTTGCTTTCTTTACCACAGACTCAACCTGTAAATTAACTTTCTAGGAATCTTGCATGAGGACTCCTAAATCCCTCTGCATCTCTGATGTTTGAACCTTCTCTCCATTTAGATAATAGTCCGCACTATTGTTCCTTTTACCAAAATGCATTATCATACATTTCCCAACACCGTATTCCATCTGCCATCTTTTTGCCCATTCTTCCAATTTGTCGAAATCCTGCGGAAATCATATTGCTTCCTTAACACTCCCTACCTCTCCATATATCTTCGTATCATTTGCAAACTTTGCCACAAAGCCATCAATTCCATTTTCTAAATCATTGACAAACTATGTGAAAAGCAGTGGTTCCAATACTGACCCCTGAGGAACACCACAGGCCACACTTAGAATATTGTCAACAACTTTGGGCCCTATATCTCAGACCCTTTTATTCCCGCTCGCTGCCTCCTGTCAGCCATTCTACTAACCATGCCAGTATCTTTCCTCTAATGCCATAGGATTCTATCTTGTTAAACAGCCTCATATGTGGTACCTCATCAAATACCTTCTGAAAATCCAAGTAAAGGACATCCACTGCCTCTCTTTTGTCCACCCTGCTTATTACTTCCTCAAAGAACTCTAACAGATTTCCTTTTACAGAAACCATGCTGACTTTGACTTATTTCATAGTCATAGTCATAGTCATAGTTATACTTTATTGATCCCGGGGGAAATTGGTTTTCGTTACAGTTGCACCATAAATCATAAATAGTAATAGTAATAGTAATATTACTATTAGTAAATAGTAATAGTCATGGAAATAATAACTAGTAATAGAATAGTAATAGAAAAATAGTAATAAATAGTTAAATAGTAATATGTAAATTATACCAGTAAATTATGAAATAAGTCCGGGACCAGCCTATCGGCTCAGGGTGTCTGACCCTCCAAGGGAGGAGTTGTAAAGTTTGATGGCCACAGGCAGGAATGACTTCCTATGACGCTCTGTGCTGCATCTCGGAGGAATGAGTCTCTGGCTGAATGTACTCCTGTGCCCACCCAGTACATTATGTAGTGGATGGGAGACATTGACCAAGATGGCATGCAACTTAGACAGCATCCTCTTTTCAGACACCACCGTGAGAGAGTCCAGTTCCATTCCCACAACATTACTGACCTTACAAATGAGTTTGTTGATTCTGTTGGTGTCTGCTGCCCCAGCACACAACAGCAAACATGATAGCACTGGCCACCACAGACTTGTAGAACATCCTCAGCATCATCCGGCAGATGTTAAAGGACCTCAATCTCCTCAGGAAATAGAGACGTCTCTGACCCTTCTTGTAGACAGCCTCAGTGTTCTTAGACCAGTCCAGTTTATTGTCAATTCGTATCCCCAGGTATTTGTAATCCTCCATGTCCACACTGACCCCCTGGATGGAAACAAGGGTCACCGGTACCTTAGCTCTCCTCAGGTCTACCACCAGCTCCTTAGTCTTTTTCACATTAAGCTGCAGATAATTCTGCTCACACCATATGACAAAGTTTCCTACCGTAGCCCTGTACTGAACCTCATCTCCCTTGCTGATGCATCCAACTATGGCAGAGTCATCCGAAAACTTCTGAAGATGACAAGACTCTGTGCAGTAGTTGAAGTCCGAGCTGTAAATGGTGAAGGGAAAGGGAGACAGGACAGTCCCTTGTGGAGCCCCAGTGCTGCTGATCACTCTGTCGGACACACAGTGTTGCAAGCACATGTACTGTGGTCTGCCAGTCAGGTAATCAAGAATCCACGATACCAGGGAAGCATCCACCTGCATCGCTGTCAGCTTCTCCCCTAGCAGAGCAGGGCGGATGGTGTTGAAGTCAAAAAACATGACCCTCACAGTGCTCACTGGCTTGTCCAGGTGGGCGTAGACACGGTTCAGCAGGTAGACGATGGCATCCTCAACTCCTAGTCGGGGCTGGTAGGCGAACTGGAGGGGATCTAAGTGTGGCCTGACCATAGGCCGGAGCAGCTCCAGGACAAGTCTCTCCAGGGTCTTCATGATGTGAGAGGTCAATGCCACCAGTCTGTAGTCATTGAGACTGATGGGGTGCAGCGACTTTGGCACAGGGACGAGGACATCATTCGTCTCCAACTAATGAGGCTCGAAACCTCATTCATAATAATAGACTCCAACACTTCCCCAACTACTGAAGTTAGGCGAACTGGCCTACGATTTCCTTTCTTTCGGCTTCCTCCCTTCTTAAAGAATGGAGTGTCATTTGCAATCTTCCTGAAATTTCTTTGAAGTTCCCATCTATCTGCCAAACTTATTGAAATGCTTTGCAATAGCACAAAGATATTGGTACCAGATCTGTCAAGGTACAACTATCTAATATATCCCACCTGTCCTAGAAATGGTTTTAATAACTCAGAAATCTGAGACCCTCCTATACTATCCCTTCACCCATGCAATCACCTGCTCTACTCTCGTACCTCTGTACCAACCATCTCATGGTACTGAGAGTAGCTCTGAGATTACAACCTTTGAACATCTCAGCCTCACTGTTACAATAGAGTGACACAAGACACTAGTCTGACTTTGAAGCACAGAGCTCGAACTGCTGCAGATACTTCTTATACAGCTAAGTTTCAGGTCGTGGATGAAATTCACACCATGCTCTGTACACAAATTAAACTTTTCCCGTTTGAACATTGCTGAAATTTATGAAGACACAGCACTCTGTTCAACTCAGTAGTTGATTCCACTTTGCAGAACTATCCTGCTATGTCATTGTAGAGATGTCATCCTCACTTAAAACTAACGGTATCGGAAGTCTCACCATCCACCTACCACACTTGCACCAAAGTCACTTTGTTGAATTCAAAGCCAGTGTTGTGATTTTTTTCTATGGATTCAGCTCACTGAAGACTGTTTACTCACCTGCACTCTGAAGACAGTCTTCTAGAAACTACTCTGTGGTTTCTGAGCCTCTAAGGAACACCAGATACCCAACTGATTTGACCAGGTTTCAACTGAGGCAACCCAATTAAAATACCCTGATCTTTTTTATGGTTTATTAAAATAACATTGTATTGTGGATAAAAAAAAACATTTTGTTGTGCAATTCTCTTTCTAAATGCCTAAAAAAATAACAATTGATCAGCAATGATTATGCCTCAGGGTGTATTTCAGTCTACCCATTGTGGTGCACGTGGTTTTCAGACCAGTGTTCCCCCTTTTGGTTACAGTTAGAGGATCAAATAATCTTGGAGAATGACCGAGAGCAGCTCTAGTCTACAGTTCAGCTTCAGACAGCACATTCTTCGCATTAAAAGCAAAGAGTAAGGATTTCAGGTTGTATACTATATACACTCTCTGACACTAAATTGAACCATTGAAAAGCAGCATCTCTGCAATGATATTAGCAAAGTGTCCGTAGTAGGATCACAAATACTGTCATCCTGAGTACTGCAAATTCCTGTGCAAAAAAAAAACACATTTACCATTCTCTCAAGCTTTAGCAAGAACTCATTATTGGAATAGCTGTTAAACTTCTTTCATATTTCTGGATACCATTGTTTTCATGGGAGCACTCTGATACTCTCTGAACAATGATATCCAGAAACATGAAAGCTTGATTTTTGGATGTGCCTATTTCTATGCTGAACACCATGATCTGGGCAAAGTCAAGTGCAACCTTCAAGCTGGACTTTCTGAATGTGCATGCTTTCTTCCTGACAGGTTGAATGCAGAAGAGAAAAGATGGAGAGACCTATGTGGGAGTTCAATGGGGATAATAAATGATGTGACAACTAAAGGTCACTATCCAGTAAAGCAATTTCAGTTGTTCTCTAAATTTCTGAGTTAGCCATTGTACTGACAAGAACTTTACTATCTGACTCTCAAAATGGAAGTTTCACAAACATACTGAATTATAATATACCTGATATATTCACTCTACTTTTCAGCAGAGAGCACATTTCTATTTCATTGTAACATACCTGCGAACATCTGCACAGCTTGTCTTGAGCTATGAGTAGAACAAACTGAATATGAAATTTTTGAAGATCTGCTTCTTTTTCTTGGCAGGTAATTCATTTTGACATATGGAATCAATTTAGACTCACGCCCCACAAATTCTTTGAACCCTTTTCTCAAATTTGTGGGATTTTAATGTGAGTGATTGGTTGCAGAGGAGCCAAAAAATCCAGTGAGTTTCAAAACTATTTTTTTTACCTTTTATGAGTTTTAAAATATTGATTAGTCCCAAATTTTTTACATTGTATGATTTTAAAATTTTATTCCTGTCCTATATCAGTTTATGACTGAGTAAATGAAAAATTCACAATTGTTTCAAACTATTCAATTAATTTGAACTTTTATATTATATTAAGCTATTATATCCTCAGCATCATAAGGGCCAGGGACACCACAGTAATGCTGTGGTTACCTTTAATATATTTGTATTTTTGTAGCATAACCTATAAATCTCCTATTATGATACTAGTGCAGGACCTTTGATAAAGACTGATCTACCGAAGCTCAAGGGCTCTTATCAAACATTCCTAAACCTCCCATGCTACATTCTTCCTAACATAATTTGGCTAAACAGCACTGTGTTCTTTAGATCCAGATAGATGCAGATCCATCAAATAATTGATTTCGAGGGGAGTGACTGGAAAGTACTGCAATCTATCTCCTTAATCAGTGATTTATTTATGATCATTTCTAAGAAGAACTTAAATAAATATTGAGCAAAAAGATCATGGATGAAATTCACACAAAGTGTTCTACACACTAATTAGACTTTTCCCATTTGAACATTGCTTAAACTTATAAAGACACGGCACTCTGTTCAATTCAGTAGTAGACATTTTAGGGTGAACGTCAAACTGTCAAGCTCTAGTTCCTTCATGGAAGAGTTCTTACAATTGAATGATGTTCATTACGTGTTACACTTATCATTATTAATTATTTTTGTTCTTTTCTCTCAATTTCCTCTTCTCTTTGAAACTTAATAGCTCGCACGAACAGTGCAATCACCATGTATGACTATCTCTGATATATTGCTTCAGATTGTCATTTACATACATATCTGGTGTGTGTAGCTAGTGCTACTTCTTCTTAGATAATTCCTTAATGTTGAAGATGACTTGCTTATGTTCCAGTTCCACGATCTAACCAATAAATTTTGCATGGCAAAGGAGCTAATTTTCAAACATAATGAGAAACCTTAACCTACTGAGACCACACTTCAGATTCAAGATCAATCATAGAAACATAGAAAACCTACAGCACAATACAGGCTCTTCGGCCCACAAAGCTGTGCCGAACATGTCCTTACATTAGAACTACCGAGGCTTACCCATAGCCCTCTATTTTTTTAAGCTCCATGTACCTCCATGTATCCAGGAGCGTTTCCACCTCCACTACCACCACCAGCAGCCCATTCCACACACTCACCACTCTCTACGTTAAAAAACTTACCCCTGACATCTCCTCTGTACCTACTTCCAAGCACCTTAAAACTATGCCCTCTCATATTCGCCATTTCAGCCATGGGAAGAAGCCTCTGACTATCCACACGATCAATGCCTCTCATTATCTTGTACACCTCTATCAGGTCACCTCTCATCTTCCATCACTCCAAGGAAAAAAGGCCAAGTTCACTCAAGCTATTCTCATAAGGCATGCTCCCCAATCCAGGCAACATCCTTGTAAATCTCCTCTGCACCCTTTCTATGGTTTCCACGTGCTTCCTGTAGTGAAGTGACCAGACTGAGCACAGTACTCCAAGTGGGATCTGATCAGGGTCCTATATAGCTGCAACATTACTAATCAAACCTCAGTGGTTGAAATGAAGTGCAGATGACAGTTACATTGTCACACAGTCAGAGGCTATGCCTCTGGTCATTGTCAACAAATTTACTGAAGCATACGACAGAATGATGGGCCTTATACTTGCTTATTATATGTTTACATAATAAAGAAGTTCGTTTCCCGGTGTGCAATGTGGGCAGTTGACCCGGAACTGGAAGTGATGTTGGTGAAAGGGTGACACATGCTCTAGGCAGGATGAGTGTCCCGAGTAAAATGTGGTTGAGTAGAAGTCATTCTGTAATCAAAATAGTTCTAGCATTTCTACCCACACAAGTTTGTCTTTTATCAAGAACAATCAGAGCATAGTGTCAGAGGTCAACACAGTGCGTAAATATGAAGCGGAACTAAACACAGTAAGTGACTAAGAAAGAGAAGCTAAGTTCTGATGGAGAGAAGCTGCCAGCAAGAGAGCATGCTGTCTCAAAGTTCTGCAAGAAATTGAGATTACAGCCAACAGAAGGAGCTCTGTGAATTGAGACATGGTCAATTGTGTGAAGACTCACTGATCACATGGATGTAGTCCAGGGCTCCATTAGGAGGCACGTGGAGTGAATTATGGTCACACAACATGAACAGAGATTGAACACAGCAAATGAAAGATGCACATCTGTGGAAATAAATAGCAGACCAAAAGGGATCATTAAACCACCACAGAGGTGAATTGAAAGAAGATGAATGAACAAGGGACTATTTGCTTCTTACAATTGAAATCTTTGTTAGAACACATTAGAATCAGAATCAGGTTTATTATCACTGGCATGTGATGTGAAATTTGTTAACTTAGCAGCAGCAGTTCAATGCAATACATAATATTGAAGAGGAAAAAAATAAATAAATAAATCAATTACAGTATACATATATTGAATAGATTTAAAAAATACAAAAAAACAGAAATACTGTATATTAAAAAAAGTGAGGTAGTGTCCAAGGGTTTAATGTCCATTTAGGAATTGGATTTCAGAGGGGAAGAAGCTGTTCCTGAATCGCTGAGTGTGTGCCTTCAGGCTTCTGTACCTCCTACTTGATGGTAACAGTAAGAAAAGGGCATGCCCTGGGTGCTGGAGGCCCTTTCTGAGACACCTCTCCCTGAAGATGTCCTGGGTACTTTGTAGGCCAGTACCTAAGATGGAGCTGACTAGATTTACAACCCTCTGCAGCTTCTTTCAGTCCTGTGTAGTAGCCCCCCATACCAGACAGTGATGAGCCTGTTAGAATGCTCTCCATGGTACATCTATAGAAGTTTTTGAAAGTATTTGTTGACATGCCAAATCTCTTCAAACTCCTAATGAAGTATAGCCGTCTTTATAACTCCATCGATATGTTGGGACCAGGTTAGATCCTCAGAGATCTTGACACCCAGGAGCTTGAAACTGCTCACTCTCTCCACTTCTGATCCCCCTATGAGGATTGATATGTGTTCCTTCGTCTTACTCTTCCTGAAGTCCACAATCAGCTCTTTTGTCTTACTGACTGTTTGCCAGGTTTTTGCTGCGGTACTACTCCACTAGTTGGCATATCTCACTCCTGTACGCCCACTCATCACCACCTGAGATTCTACCAACAATATTTGTATCATCAGCAAATTTATAGATGGTATTTAAGCTATGCCTAGCCACACAGTGGGCTAAGCACACACCCCTGAGGTGCACCAGTGTTGATCGTCAGCGAGGAGGATATGTTATCACCAATACACACAGATTGTCTTCCAGTTAGGAAGTTGAGGATCCAATTGCAGAGGGAGGTACAGAGGCCCAGTTATTACAACTTCTCAATCATGGTATTACGGTATTAAATTCTGAGCTATAGTCGATGAACAGCATCCTGATGTAGGTGTTTGTGTTGTCCAGGTGGTCTAAAGCTGTGTGGAGAGCCATTGAGATTGCGTCTGCCATTGGCCTATTGTGGCGATAGGCAAATTACAGTGGGTCTTGGTCCTTGCTGAGGCAGCAGTCCAGTCTAGTCATGACCAATCTCTCGAAGCATTTCATCACTGTCGGTGTGAGTGCTATCGGGCGTAGTCATTAAGGCAGCTCATATTATTCTTCTTAGGCTCTGGTATAATTGTTGCCTTTTTGAAGCAAGTGGGAACTTCCACCCGTAGCAGTGAGAGGTTGAAAATGTACTTGAATACTCCCACTAATTGGTTGGCAGAGGTTTTCAGAGCCTTATCAGGTACTCCATTGGGACCTTCTGCCTTGCAAGGGTTCACTCTTTAAAGACAGCCTAACATCAGCCTCTGAGACGGAGATCACAGGGTCATCTGGTGCAGCAGCGGTCTGCACAACTGCAATTGCGTTCTCCCTTTCAAAGCGTGCATAGAAGGTATTGAGTTCATCTGGTAGTGAAGCATTGCTGCCATTCATGCTATTGGGTTTCACTTTGTAGGAAGTAATGTCTTGCAAACCCTGCCAGAGTTATTGTTTATGAGGACATGCAGGTTTATGAGGACATGCTATTGTGTTTGTTTTCTTTAAAGGAGGAGCATGTGTTACTATGTGTGTACATAATGAAGAACTTCAGTTCCTAGTGTGCAATGCGGGCAGTTGACCCGGAACAGGAAGGGATGCTGGTGAAAGGGTAACACACGCTGTTGGCAGCTGGAGTGTCCCGAGTAATGTGTGGTTGAGCTGAAGCCATTCTGTAAATAAAAATAGTTCTAGCATTTTTACCCACACAAGTTTGTCTTTTATCAAGAACAAACATTCAATATCCACAACGCCCTGCCTTTTGACAACAAAAAGGTTTACACTGAGACCCTAGAAAGTCTGGACTGCCTCCCATTTCTCTGGAGCTGTCTCTCAGTGAACACGGACGTCAATGATAAAATTCAGCACTGCCATCAATGCACCAGCACAGCCCTTAGTCAACTGAGGAAGAAGATGGTCGATGATCAAGATTTCAGACTTGGCACAAAACTCACAACCTACTGACCAGCCATAATCCCTGCCTTCTTAAAAGCTTTTGAAATTTAGACCTCCAGGCACTTGATGCCATTGGACCCAACATTATAATGTCGATTTCACTGGCTTCAAGGCTCAGTATATGACTCAATATCACAAGAGGTAAGCTCGCTTAAGGCAAGCATGCATTACTTAAGGTCAGTTTGCTGCTCTTAAAGAACAGGTGAAGAACATTGTGGAACACAGTTTGACAGGAATGAAAAGCATTGGAATAATAGTAATGTGAGAAATAGAAGGCTCCACAGCTATCTCACATTGTTCTGGAGGTCTCAGTGGAGGAAATGGAAAATTAGAGAATTGAATATACCTGTTTGCAGGGCTTTCTAGAACAAAACTGTGAAGGCCGCAGGAAGAAAGTTGTGTCAGTCAATGTCAGGCCTCAATCACTTAGATCATTTGTTCCCATTGCCAACTGCACCTCTAGTTCGAAATATCATAGTTACTACATATAACTGCAAAGGATTATACACTCAGTAGCCACTTTATTAGGTACACCTGTACACCTGCTCATTAACCTAATGAGCCAATCATGTAGCAGCAACTCAATGCATTAAAGCATGTAGATATGGTCAAGATATTCAGTTGTTGTTCAGACCAAACACCAGAATGGGGAAGAAATATGATCTAAGTGACATTGTGGAATGATTGCTGGTACCAGAGAGGGTGATCTGAGTACCTGCTGGTCTTTTGGGATTTTCAAGCACAACAGTCTCTACAGTTTATAGAGAATGGTGTGAAAAACAAAAAAGCATCCAGTGAGCATCAGATCTGTGGGCAAAAACTCCTCGTTAATGAGAAATCATAGGAGAACGGCCAGACTGATTCAAGTTGATAAGAAGGCGATAGTTACTCAAACAACCATGCATTACAACAGTAGCTTGCAGAAAGCCATCTTTTAGGAGATACCTAATAAACTGGCCACTGAGTATAAAGCCCCAGAACCATATAGCATGGGTAAAAAGACATTTCAACCCACTGGAGTCATCCTCTCCTTCAAACATCAACATGCATTACTCCCATATTATTTTCCTCACATACCCATCAACAATCCCACATTCTACTGCTCATATGCACACTAATAAAAGGCTTATCTAGATTGGTAACATTTTATGTGTGTTAAGTTTGAATATAGATCAAAGGAATACCTTCCCCTTAAAATATGCCATAGCAACTTAAAAGGGAGAAAGAAGAAGCCATTTAAATTTATTCTTTCACTTTTTTCATTTCTATTAGGATGTCCTAAACTACTATATAGCCATTGACTTACTTTGAAAATACTATCACTAATTGAATGTAAAATGTCCGTACAGAAACATCACATAGACATTCAATCAACAAAAAAATTCTGAATGTAAAATCCAATTTTTTTTGTTAATGGTTCGACATTTTCATTTCAGCTGACTGCTCCACAAGACCATTCCATATTTTGATCGTACTACACTAAATAAAAAGGATTTTTTTATATATTGCCCAAAATTTGCCTTTTACTGGTTTGAATATATGCTCTTTCTTATTCAATCTCAAGACTTCCATACACAGTAAAGCCTAAAACACGTATGTCTGCCACTTCAAAACTTCTGACTGACAGTAATGCAAAAACATCAATACTATTACATATGTTCAAAGGCTAAATGCAGTAATGGATGATTTCTCCCTCAAGGATTAGGTGGGGGAGCGAGAGAAATTCAACTAAATGTTGATCTACTGATTGCAGTTCAGCATTTCCTGCAGTTTGGAGATAAGAAAATAAGAAATAGGATCAGGAGGCCAACCGGCCTGTCAAGGCAACTCCGCTTTATTAAGATCAAGTCTGATCTTCCATCTCACTCCCATTTTAGAGCAATATCTCCATATCCTTCGATTCTCATAGTGCCAGAAATTTATTGAAAACTGTTTTGAATAAATACAATGGCTGTGCTTTGATAGCTTTCCAAGAGAGAGAATTTGATGCTTTCTATCTGGACATCCAGATCTCTGGATGCTTTCAAGAAAGAGTTAGATAGAGCTCTTAATGATAGCGGATTCAAGGGATATGGGGAGAAGGCAGGAACGGAGTACTGATTGTGGTTGATCAGCCATGATCACAGTGAATGGCAGTGCTGGCTCAAAGGGCCGAATGGCCTACTCCTGCACCTATTGTCTATTGACTATTGAAATATTCACAACCTTCTGAGTGAAGAAATTTATCCTTAGCTGAGTCTTAAAAGGCTGTTTGCTTATTCTCAAACTGTGCCTCCTGGTCTGAGATTCCTAAGTCAGGAATCTTTCTTCCTGCATCTAGCCTGCTGGAATGTCATGTTTTACTGAGATCTCTTTTTCTTCTTCTAAAATATAAAGAATGCAATCACAGTTTACTTAGTTTCTCCTCACACAGCAAATCTGCCATTCACAGTACTGGTCCAGAGAATCTTAGTGACACTTAAAAAGTGACCAATAAAAAGAAGTTAGGTTTAAGGGGAGTGGCCATTGTGACAGTGTGCCAGTGTCCGTGTGGGGAGTTAAGCCTTTGGCTCATTGAAGCTTCAATGAAATCTTATTTTCATTATTTATTCTTTCTTTCTTGTTGCACATTTAGAGCAGTGGCAATGCCAGTGAGGATACTGGAATGCTCCTCTTGCAGGATGTGGGAAGGCAGGGAAACCTCCAGTGTCCCTGACAACTACAACTGCAAGATGTGCATTCAGCTGCAGCTTCTCACAGACTGTGTTAAGAAATTGGAGCAGGAAATGAATGAACTCTAGAGAGGGAGGTAGTTACACCCAAGGTGCAGGACACAGGTAACTCGGTGACTAACAGGAGGGAGAAAGGGGATAGGCAGCTAGTGCAGAGCACCCCTTTGGTCATTTCCTTCAACAACAGGTATAACAATTTGGATACTTCTGAGGGGATGACCTAGCAGAGGAAACCCACCATAGTCAGGTCTCTGGCATTAAATCTGGCTCTGTGGCTCAGTAAGGAAGGGAGAAGAGGTGAGATGCAGTGATAGGGAATTCATTGGTTAGGGGAACAAGAGGAGGTGTTGTGGATAAGAATGAAGTTCCCGGCTGGTTCGTTGCATCCTGGGTGCCAGGGTAGGGACATCTCTGATAAAGTCCATAAAGTGGGAAGGTGAGCAGCAAGGGTCGTGGTCCACATCAGTACAAAAGGGCAGTGATGCATGACGAGGTGCTACAAAATGAGTCCGGGTGGTTAGGTGCTAAGTTAAAGGACAAGATGCCTAGGATTGTGATCTCCGGATTGCTACCTGTGCCACATGTTAGTGAGGCAAGAAAGAGGAAGATCCTACAGTTTAACACGTTGATAAGGAGTTGGCACAGGAGGGAGGACTTCAGGTTTTTGGTGGGCTCTCTTTCAGTGAATCCAGCATTTTGTCGATCATTAATGATAGGCCAATAGGTTGGTAGTTGTGTATTTTTGTTTTCCCTCTCCTTTCTTGAAGGGTAGAGTCATATTTGCTCCCCACCAATGCACAAGAAATCTATAGAGCCATGGAAGCTCATAACCAGAGCATACACTATCTCTTAAGCTGTGAACTCATCTCCAGAGTTCTGGCATGTAGATCTCTTACACAATCTTGGATGTTTTGGGGGTTTGTTAGCTTTCGAACTGAGCAAGTTACCAAAATTATTTTGTGTCTCATACTTAGATCCATCAGTTTTCCTTTCTTGCTAAATTCTTGTTTCTCTAATATATACACACAATCTTCCTCTATGAAGACCAACAGAACAACTGTTTAAAACCTCTTAAAAGCTTCCATAGTCTGTTTTTATATCTTTAGCCTAACTAGGCCTTGCCTTCCCTAACTAATTTCTTAACCTTCCTCTGCTGAGTTCTAAAATGTAACCGATTATACTGTTATTTCTTCAAACTTATAAACTTTATCTGATTTATAACTAATTTTAATTTCTTCGGTCATCCATAGAAAACCACTTTTCTGATGGGTCTTTGTGTCTTAATGAATTTTATTTCTGAACTTGTTTACTGTTTTTTAGAAGTTCAACAGTGCCTGTTTACCATCAATCCTTTCAATGTATTCACCCTATCAGCCACAGACAAATTTCCCTCTCGTAACTTGTTTAGATTTAAGATCTTAGTTTTATATCGAAGAACATCACATTCAATGTCAAATTCTATCACATTATGGTCCTTCTTTCCCAAATACACTTGTCAACAAGATTAACAATCAACCTTTTATCGTTATACAGAAGTTTTCCTTGAAGCAGGCTTCCCCCTGCTACCTTACCCCTCATCTGGTTTCACCTGCCAGTTTGTACTTCCTCCCCTCCCCCACCTGCTTATTCTAGTTTCCTCCTCCTTCCGTTCCTGATGAAGCGTCTCGGCCCGAGACATCGACTGTTTACTCCTCTCCATAGATGCTGCCTGATTTGTAGATTTCCTCCAACAGATTCTATGTATTGCTTGAGATTTCCAGTATTTGTTTCTCTTATAGTTTCCACAATGTTTTGATCTTGAAAAGTATTCTGTATATTCCATTTTCCATGTTATTGTAATGTATGTTATCTGTCCCATCAACATGTAGGATATAGTCTGCCATAGTTGTTGTATTTCTCTGTTGCATTCACCTTTCATTTACAGACTAATGCCTCTCCCATTATTACTAATACTATTTGGTGGCAAAAATATAACTATTACCAATATTGTCTGTCCTTTGCAATTTCTTAGCACGGTCAAATTGATTCTACATTATAACATGTCTCAGCAAGATCATTTCCCACCACAGCACAGTTTTTCTGTCTCATTAACAGAAGTACATCATTCCCTATTCCCACTTTCCCACCCTTCCAAAATGTTAATTATCCTGGAAATCTGTGATGATGTTTTTGTAATGGGAATAATATTATATCCACTTACTTCCATTTGTGCCATTAATTCATTTGACTTGGTGCGAAAGCTACAGGCTTTCATTTTATCACTTTAACCCCCTTTGCTGTCAATATATTTAAGACCAGATCATAAGACCTTAAGACATTGCAGAAGAATTAGGCCATTTGGCCCACCGAGCTGCTCTGTCATTCCATCATGGTTGATTTATTATCCCTCTCAACCTCATTCCCTTGCCTTCTCCCTGTGACCTTTGACACCTGACTAATCAAGAACCTATCAAAATCTGCTTTAAATACACTTAATGATCTGGCCTTCACAGCTGTCTGTGGCAATGAATTCCATAGATTCACCACCCTCTGGCTAAAGAAATCCCTTCTTATCTCTGTTTTAAATGAAATTCTCTCTATTCTAAGGCTGTGCTCTCTGATCCTAGACTCACCCACTACAGGAAACATTCTCCCAATGTCCACTCTATTTTGGACTTTCAATATTTGATCTACTTCAATGAGATTCCCCCTTCATTCTCCTAACCTCCAGTAAGTACAAGCCCAGAGCCACAAAACACTCCTCATATGTTAATCCCCTCATTCCTGGAATCATTCACATGAACCTCCTCAGGATCCTCTGCAATGCTGGCATATCTTTTGTTAGGTAATGGTGCCAAAACTGCTTACAATACTCCAAATGCGGTCTGACGAGTGCCTTATCAAACCTCAGCATCACTTCCGTGCTTTTACATTCTAGTCTTCTCAAAATTAATGCTAATATTGGATTTGCCTTCTTTACCACCAACTCAACCTGCAAGTTAATCTTTAGATAATCATGTACAAGGACTCTCAAGTCACATTGCACCTCCAGCTAGCTTACTTCAAATTTTATCTTTCCTCTCCTTATGTTTTTTAGTTGTCTTCCGTGTTTTTTAAAAGTTTCCCAGTCCTCTAACTTCCCACTAATTTTTTGCTCTCTCTTTTGCTTTTATGTTGTTTTTGACTTCCCTTGTCAGCCACAGTTACGCCATTCTCCTTTTAGAATACTTCTTATTCTCTGGGATGTACCTATACACCTTCCAACTTGCTCCCAGAAACTTCATCCATTGCTGATCCGCCCCATCTCTGCTAGTTCCCCTTCCAATCAAATTTGGCCAGCTCCTTTTTCTTGTTTCTGTTAAAACCCTTTACTCAACTGTAGTATCTGACTTTATCTGATTTTAGTCTCTCCCTTTCAAATTGCAGGGTGAATTCTATCATATTATGATCACTATCTCCTAAAGGTTCCCTTACCTTAAACTCCCTAAACAAATCAGGTTCATTACACATCCAGAATTGCTTTTTTTCCTAGTAGACTTAACCACAAGCTACTCTAAAAAGCCATCTTGTAGGCATTGTACAAATTCCCTCTCCTGGGATCCAGCACCAACTTAATTTTCCCAATCTACCTGCACATTGAAATCCCCCATGACCATTGTAACACTGCCCTTTTTACATGTTTTTTCTATCTTCCATTGTAATTTATGTCCCACATCCTGGCTACTGTTCAGAGGTTGTTGTGTATCGAATATAACTTCCTCTTTCCTACCATGTCTCTTAATATTCAAAAATACAACTTAATTAATCTATTTTTGTCATAACTGTAATCTCAGAAAATAACAATGTTTAATTCATTCATTCTGAGCAAAGTTCAGAATACAATCTCAGAATACAATGCTGTCTCTTTTCTATATGATGCTGATGGCAAAAAATTGCCGACCACCTTCAGAAATTGCTTTTTCTTTCCAAGCAACAAGTTGTGGCTTGAATTGCTGTTTGGAGGGCAAACAGCCCTGCAGGCAAAGTTTCAAACCGAATACAGTCATTACAGTTCAAGATCTTCCCAGTACTGATTCTTATATTTTTATAGCTGGAGTTTAGTACATATGGTGACATTTATTTTGGTCAACTATGCGGCAAGAGATTCCTCTAAACTCATTTTTACCATTCTGGCATTAATCCTCTGTAATGTCAACAAATTTGGAGTTCGCCAAGTTCTGCACTCCACATTAACCAGAATATGTAATGTAGAATCACATAATGTGGCTTAGAAATAGGGAACAGAACTTAATGGTTATAGAGGAAAACTGCAATTACTCATTGCTTTTTGTACATTTAAACGGAAAGCCATTCTATATGCTTTAACACAGAAGTAGGATAATACAATATCAATGGTTTCTAATAAAACCTTAACCTTCTGCTCCTTGGCTGATTAACTATAAAAAAAACACCAGATTCTGATAAATTAGAGTCATATTGTTACACATAACAAGAATTCTTCAAACATTCTAAGTTTTGAAACACATTCACACAGATCATGATCTACCATATACAAGTAAATAAAAATCTTACCAGAAGAAATAGCAAAGCTCAAATAGTTGATTTCCAAAAAAATTGTTGTCCCTTTAGAACTTATAAATTGCCTATTGTTTTGATCCAGTTTGTCACATTGATTTAATTACTTCAGTATTTCCTGACTTGACTAGGCTCTATCGTCTTTTTTCCTGGACTGTTGTAAACTCTGCTATAAACCCTGAGATCCCCTGTGAGAGTTACTTACGATGAAGTTTAACACAAACTGTTAACTTTTCAATTCCCTATGGTAAATTAATTCAACTGGCAGAATGCCACTGATGATGTTTGCTAGGAACATTGCATTCCTGTGTAAGATAGTTTGTAGAAACTGTTTCATAAATACAAAGTCTTAACAAATAGGCAATGGAATCAAAGTTCCTTTTAGTTAGCTACATTTTTAACTTTTGAGTTAACTATTGTTAGCCAATCCAAATTTTTGGTTGAACATCTAATAAATTGCATCAGTTACGGTATATTCTAATACACTGTTTGAATTGATGAGAAGTAGTTTTACTATGGAAACTTTAGTGTACTCTGGAAGAAAAAATATTTAAGTAAACAGTGTGAGGCCATCATAAAAACATAAAAGTAGAAGTAAGTATCTTTTCAATCTGCATCCAATGTAATTGTGAACCTTTTTCATACTACTTTGAACATTCATTAACACCTTCAATGCAATGAACTATTTGATTGCAAACTTGAATATACTCATCCATTAACAATCTATGCTTCTCTCTACAGAACCTTTCAAAGATTTAGAATTCTCTAAATGGAGAATTTTTTTCTTCCTCATTGTCACACATTACAAGCTCCTGACTCCAAGATTGTGAGAACTAGTTGTAACTTCTATAGATACAGGAAGCAGACTTTAAGCATCCACATTGTTCCCTGTAAAGATTTTATTTGTGGCATTGAGATAATCTCTCATTCATCTAAATTCCAATAAATGTCTGCCTATTCTAGTTAATCTTATCTCATTGAATAGCTGGTTCCTTCCAGAATTCAGTTCAATGGTGCAACCTCTATGAATATATTCATCTTGGATAAGTTGGATGGACTTTATGGTCAATATGGACTGGTTGGGCCAAAGGGTCTGTATATGTGCTCTACTGGTCTATGAATCTGTATGAGACTAAAATACTGCCATGGTCTCCAGGTGGGAGAAAACACCAAGCATGCAAGTTAAATTGAAACAGGTAGGTATTATCCTTCTCACAAAGAAGACCTCAAATCTTAATTTAAGGCCACTTCAGTGAGGGTGGCCTACACTTTAGCCCTCAATGGACTCTATCTACACTTGCAACTTCCTCAGTAAAGCAGCTAGCATAATCAAATACCCCACCCTCTCTGGACATTTCTCTCTTCTCCCCTATCCCATCATCATCATTATGTGCCATATCAGTATGATGGAGATGAATATGTTCCCATGACCATGATTGTTCTTGGCAAATTTTTCTACAGATGTGGTTTTCCATTGCCTTCTTTTGGGCAGTGTCTTTGTGAAATGGGTGACACCAGCCATTATCAATACTCTTCAGAGATTGGCTGCCTGGTGTTAGTGGTGGCATAACCAGGACTTGAGATATGCACCACCTGCTCCCATGGCTTCACGTGACCCTGATTGGGTGGGGGGTAAGAAGGTGTTACACCTTGCCCAGGGGTGAGGGAAGGAGCACCTTACACTTCCTTTGATTGAGACACATCTGCACCCCGCCACCCTTCCCTTCTCCCATCAAGCATAAAATACAAAAGACTTACCACCAGGTTCAAGGGTAAATTTGATCCTGCTGCTATCAGACTCTTGAACAGATCTCCTGCATGATGAAATAGACTCTTGACCACACAATCTACCCCATTATGGTCTGACAATTTATTCTTTACCTACACTGCACTTTCTATGTAGCTGTTACACTTTATTCTGCATTATTATCGTTTTAACTTGTTCTGCCTCAAAGCACTGTGTAATAATTCCGATCTATATGAACAGTCAGCAATCAAACATTTCATTGTATCTTGATACATGTGATAACAATAAACCAATATCAATACTGTTCCAGAGCTTTAGATTAATTTTGTGTTAGTAATGTTGCCTTATTTGTTTCATGTAACTTGAAGGCACACTGGATACCTTTGTATACCCATGCACATGTAGTAATGTTCATCAAAAACCTGGAATACATTTTCATGAGCACACAGCCTGTATCTAAAGGAGAAGACTGCTTTTTGCAGTCTGACTTTAGATTAAATCCCTTAGAGTGGTAATTGAAAATCTTGCACTACTTAAATAGTTTCAGCTCCTGTGTAATAAAACCTAACATATTATTTGTCTTTCTAATTGCTTGCAGAACCTGCTAATTTAGTCTCATTTATATTTGGAAGATACTTTTAACATTTTAAATTCCAACATTTAACAATTTTCAGCATATTTTATATATCTTGGTTATCCATACATCCAACTGAAGTGATCAATTTTACATCTCTATATTGTTGCCTGAACACTAACACATCAGCTCATTTTCTCACTTTATCAACAGCAAACCTATTGTAGATGTGTAACACCGTAAACATTCATCTAAGTCAGTAATGTAGATTGCAAGTATCCAAAGCATTAATTGCTACCGTTCTGCAAATGACTCAGTAATTCCTAATCTCTACACTCAAGGGCTACTTCATTAGGTACATCTGTACACCTGCTCGTTAATGCAAATATCTAATCAGCTAATCACGTGGCAGCAACTCAATGCATAAAAGCATGCTTACATGGTCAAGAGGTTCAGTTGTTGTTCAGGCCGAACATCAGAATGGGAGGAAATGTGATCTAAGTGACTTTGACAATGGAATAATTGTTTGTCCCAGACAGGATGGTTTCAGTATCTCAGAAGATGCTGATCTCCTTGGAGTTTCATGCACAACAGTCTATAGAGTTCACAGAGAATGGTGCAAAAAACAAAAACAAAATCCAGTGAGTGGCAGTTCTATAGGAAATAACACCTTGTTAATGAGAGTAATCATAGGGGAATGGCCAGATTGGATCACACTGACAGGAAGGTGACAGTAACTCAAATAACCACACATTGTAACAGTGGTGTGCAGAAGAGCATCTCTGAACACACAGCACATCAAACCTTTATGTGGATGGGCTACAGCAGCTGAGGACCACAAACATACACTGCGTGTATTTTCAGATGGTGTCCAACACTCCAACCATGCTAGGTGATTACCCCTTTCATAACCAAATACTGTAAATTCTAGTTTGCTATTTATTGAATACCTTCTGACAATCCAAAAATGCTCTGATTCTCTATTTATCTCCCTCATTAGATGCATGATTAAAAAAATCTAGTACTTATAATTCATCAAACATGATTTCCATTACTTGACAATGCACTGAATCCACAAACTGTGTGAAGCACATCTTAAATCCTTCTCTTTGGATTAGATAGGAACTTTTTCAAGACCAATTTTAATATTTTAATGTTAACATAATGGCAATCATCTTGTTACCTATCTAATGTTAATATCTAACAACTTACTTTCTAAGTGGAAAGGACCAGTGGACTAAGTCCATGGCAGCTGACAACCAGCGATTTGTTTTCCAATGGACTAGTGCCTGTAGTGTAATGAAGTCTTAGCAGCGGTAAACGCACTTCTAAGTGATAAAGCAATGGCCATTTCTTTCTATGTAGCTCTGATAAAAATCTTTACCATATAAAATCAACTAGTTTATGTATACCTTATGTGTAAGGCACATTCCCTATTTATATATTTTATTACCTAAAATGAATTTACTTATGTGCATTGTGTCTGCAAATGAATAATTTAAATTGCTTATGTTGCATCTTTAACTCTAATGTTGAATTTAAGGTAAATACTTGTCTATTTTTATGATATGCAAAATATTGGTCTTATACATTCATTTAAAATGAACTTTTACTCTGAAGATGTGTACTCATCCCACCGTATTCTGCAATGGATCACTAGGCTCAGAGTTAATTGTTCTACTATTCCAAAAACTGTTCTAAGGCCAGCACCTGAGTCTTTCATTGCAAACTTCATTATCAAGTATTTGAAATTTTTAGTCACTACCACAAGGTTGTCGTGAGGAGAAGATGGCAGCGCGCCGCGCGTGCGCAGCCCTCTGGTGAAAAATGATGTTGTACCTGTTAATTATGGGCTGTGGACAATTATGATTTGATGGAAAATGGACGTGAAAGCACAGAGGAACATCTGGAGAAATTTCTGAAACGCCTGTCCGCTGCTGTCATTACTGTGTGGTTGGGAATCTTTCAGAGGGTAGGCCTCAAAATCCCCGGCCTTGCCTGCTTTTGGCGACCGAGAAGGAGGTCGAATCATTTGGCAGAGATGCCGCTCAGTATTCGGTTTTGGAGAGCTGATCAGAACTCGACGTTTTCGGATGACTCAGAGCCGGATTATGGTCGGCATGGCAGGGAGAGTTTTTCTTCCTTCTCCCGTCTGCATGAAATGTGGGACATTTGAGAAACTTTGAACTTTACTGTGCTCACGGACTTCTTTATCAAGTTATGGTATTGTTACACTGTTTGTAACTATATGTATAATTATGTGGTTTTGTCAGTTTTTTCAGTCTTGGTTTGTCCTGTGTTTTGTGATATCACACCGGAGGAAATAATGTATCATTTCTTAAAGCATGCATTACTAAATGACAATAAAAGAGGACTATGTGTCTTCATAATCTAATCTAAGAAGAGAGGAAGAAAAATATTTATGTGTGTCTATGTTATTTCAGCTATGTTGGTGGAGGGAGCGTAGATGCTCGGTGAAGTGGTCTCCCAATCTACATTAGGTCTCACCAATATACAAGAGGCCACAGCAGGAGCACCAAACACAGTATATGACACCAACAGACTCACAGGTGAAGTGTCGCCTCACCTGGAAAAACTGTTTGGGGCTCTGAATAATAGTGATGGAGAAGGTATAGGGGCAGGTGTAACGCTTGTTCCGCCAGAACCAGCAGGATCTCCCAGTAGCCACGCATTTTAATTCCACTTCCCATTCCCTTTCTGATATGTCCATCCATGGCCTCCTCCACTGTTGGGATAAGGCCACACTTAGGTTGGAGGAACACCACCATTTGGGTAGCCTCCAATTTGATGACACGAACGTCAATTTCTCAAATTTCCAGTAATGCCTCCCCCCTTTCACCATTTCCCATCCCCTTGTACCTCTCTCATGTTATCTCCTTGACTACCCATCATCTTCCTCTGGTGCTCACCCCCGCCCCCCAACTTTTTTCTTTCTTTCATGGCCTTCTGTCTTTTTCACCAATCAACTTTCTAGCTCTTTGCTTCATCCCACCCCTTCTTTTTCACCTATTGCCTGGTGTTTCTCTCTCCCCTCCCCCCACCTTTCAAATCTACTCAGCTTTCTTTCTCCAGTCCTGCTGAAGGGTTTCAGCCCAAAACGTTGGCTGTACTTTTTTCCATTGCTGCTGCCTGGCCTGCTGAGTTCCTCCAGCATTTTGTGTGTGTTGCTTGTCTTTCCAGCATCTGCAGATTTTCTCTTGTTTGTGATTCCAAAACAGATGATCTGTTCTGAACCCCGTCATGGGAAGACATTATCAAATGGAGAATGGAAAAGGTTTAAGGATGTGTTCAAAGCCTTCTCGAAGAACTGCAGCATTCCTGCTGACTCCTGGGAATCTCTAGTTCATGGAAACTCAAAGCAGAGAAGCAATGTTTGGGAATTTTTTTAGAATCTTAAGGCCAGATATCTGTAATAGACCGATGAACTGTATAACCAGCAAACCACTCACAAAATTCCCACCTGTCCATGCCATGACTTGTTTGCAGAAGAATTTGTAGTTTCCACTTTAGCCTCAATAGTTACCTCAGAACCAACAAAACTGGAATGGAAACAAGGTATCCTCAATCTTGATGAACTAGTTAAGAAGAAAGCTGAATGAGCTTAACATCACATATGGCTTCTCTTTTTCTGAACAGTGGACTGAAGTCACACTGAATTATGTGCAGCCATAATACTTTCTAAACAATAATGTAGAAGTCTACTGGATAGGTGTTACAGAAGAATATGAGCAAATAATCAAAAACAAAATTCAGTGAACAACTGAGGGAGTGCTTCTCAGTAAGAGGAGCAGTCCTCTGAATATACCAATATCTTGCTAGCCTACTCAAGTCAACAGAAAAGATCCTATGGCATTATTTGAACTGCAGGAAAATTTATACAGTGACCCTGACAATTTTAGTCCTAAACTAACAAAACAAAAATGGATTAGCTGGTTCTATCTCACCACTGTGTCTATTTGGATGCTTAATTTGCTTGTATAATTATTAAGTGCAAATAAATACATAGTACTGCGCATAACAGATAGTTTTTTTTTACCGATTCAATTTTCAATTCCAACAGAAATCTCATTAATTAAAGCTCCTTTTGGATGGAAAATTGTATAAAAAGGCATCTTTCTGACACACAATGCCACTTTGGTATTTATAAATATAAAATGAATGACTAGTGATTAACAAGTTATTTCCTTTTCTCAAATAATCTTGCTGATGGAGAATTGTAGGTCATTGTCCAGATAGTCATTACATGCTAAACTTCACATTCAAAGCAGAGCCATAGTATCTCTTATTAATTGTGTGTTACTGACCCTTAAACTATAAACAAAGTAATGCTTACAGAATGCAATGCATCATTTATTTTATTTAGAGATACTGCTCAGAAAAGGCCCTTCCAGCCCAATGAGCTGCACTGCTCAGAAACCCACCTATTTAACCTTAGCCTCATCACAATTAACCAACTAACTGGTACATCTTTGGATTGTAAGAGGAAACTGGAGCACCCAGATGAAACCCACATGGACACAGAAAGAACGTACAAACTTTCTTACAGAGGGTGCCGGAATTGAACTCTGATTGACGTGTTTGTAGAGTCTATTCATTTTGATAATAATCCATATTTTGATTCTTCTTACCAAGGTTCAAAATCTTACACTTTCCCACTTGCCAAGTTTGGCAAACGAACTCCATTTGCCAAGTTTTTAACCCAATTTCTCACTCTATCTGTATCCCATTGCAGAATCACAATGTCCTTATCCCAACACACCACCTATTTTTGTACTACTGGCTAATGTGGAAAGAGCTTTTCTTTCCTCCTCCAGATTATTTAAGAAAACAGTAAACTACTGATGGCCAAGGTGCAGTCTCTGAGACACTCCACTAGTTATGTCCTTCCAGGATGAAAAGGGCCCATTTATTTTAACTTGGGTTTCTATGTGACTGTTAGTTTCAACCCATGCTAATCCCCAACAATTGAGGCTCTTATGTTATGCAATATAGTGTAGCAGTTTGTCAAATGCCATTTGAAAATCTAAAATAACTACATCTGCAGATTCCCCTCTATCAACTCTCTGTAATATTCTCAAATAGTTCAAACAAATTTGTCAAACATCGTTCAAATTTCATAAAACCATTTTGACTAGTTTCATCATATTCTGTTTTCCTAAATAATTTGCTGTTTTTTTCTGATTATTGACCATAGCGTTTAACAATAATAGATGTTAAAACAATTTCTCTATAGTTCCCTGCTTTTTTTGTCTTCCTTTTGACTTTCTAATCCTCTGATAACCTTTCTGAACTTCGTTCTGAAAAAAAAGATCAACCAACACATCCACCATTTCTGCAGCCTTTAAAACTTATGAGTACATACTATCAGATCCCAGCAATTTGTCTGCCTTCATTTCTGTGATTTTGTATAATACATTGTTTCTTGTGATTAACATTTTTACAAGTTCCTCCCTGTTATTTATTAACCCATCTGCTATCTTAGAGATATTTGCAATGTCCTTCATGGTGAAGACTCAGGCAAAATATTAACAAATCTGGCATTTCTTTTGTTCCCTGTTATTAATTTGCTGGCCTAATTCTCCAGAAGAACCATACCTACCTTAGTTGTTTTCTTCCTGTTTACAAAATCATTGAAACTTATACTGTTTGTTCTCAGAATCAGAATTTGTTGTATTAAACAGCAGTACATTGCAATACACAACAATAAAACTATAGGTTACAAGTAAGAAATATGTCTAAAAAACTAAATTAAATTAATAGCACAAAAATAAAGAAAAAATTACTTAAGTAATGTTCATGGGTTCATTGTCCATTCGGAAATCTGACAGTAGAGGGGAAGAGGTTCTTCTGAAACATTGGCTGCAATACCTCACCCTTGATGGTAGAAGAGGGCATGTCCTGCGGTAATGGGAGTCCTTAATGATGGATGCCACCTTTTAAAGCATTGCCTTTTGAAATTGTCCTGGATGCTGGGAAAGTTAGTACCCATGTTGGAGCTGATATTGTACTCGTTTTTTTTTTCTTTTTTTATGAACTTTTTCATCTTTCCTTGCTTTCACTTGAAAAGATCCTGCACATTGCTGTACATTTCCAGTCACTGGGAGTTTCTTCCTTCTACAGGCCTAGTACAATTAAAAGCAGATTTTTCACTGGGTAAAGGCTGCTGGCAGTCCACATAAGATCCAGGCCCATGCATTCTAACTGATAGATTTTATATTCAAAACTAATGTAATGTAAGGAAAAATAGAGCAAGAGAATGGTCTATATACATCTGAGAGCAAATTGCAAAGAAATTGAATTACTGAGTGTTCCAGAAGATGAAATGTAACCCTTCTTATGACCTATATGGATGATAGCTAAAGCCGTCAGAACAAAATGCTTTTAACATTTTAGATTAATGTGGTAATATTGTTATTTTTTTTAATTGATTATGATATACATCCAGTATATTTCTCCAGATCTGCTCAATGGAGAAAGCTAAAAAGAATTAAAGCTCAGGCAAGAAAATAATTTAAGTCAGAAACAACTATTATGTTATCATTATATTTACTCTCATTATTCAGTAATTGATGTCATATTGTTATTGGCTTTGTGATTTAAACCATTTGTGGAGAGGTTGGGATAACCATAGGTCATTAGCTGGCTCTTCATATGAGGAAGGAATTCTCTGAGAACCTGACCTCAGTGGTCGTTTTGGCACATGCAGAAAGATTTATGAAAATACAATCCACAGAGGAATTCCCAAATTTCCTGCTTGGTAACCTTACCCTTCCTTCCTTATCTCACAATCATCTCATTTTTCTAAGTATTATATCCAAGACATATAATTTAGTCTCTGAGGAAAAACATGCCTTTTTCTTCTTTTAATATATTCCTCAATTTGCATTACAGTATGCAAAGTATGTAAAAGACAGCCTGAGTAAAACTGCATCTATTAAGAAAAGTGCTGTTTTTAATTGATGTGCGACATGCTGGACAATTAGCTGGATTTTACAAACAGAATAATAAATAATTAAGGACTTGGTCTTACTAGCTTTGCATTACTGGTAACAAATACACTTATTAGATTGTGTGCAAATAAAGACAGAAATGCTGTCCGAATAGTAAATCAGTTGAGTTACATCAAATACAACAAAATAAATACATAGATTCACATGGGAGACAAAATTGCTGGAGGAACTCAGCTTGTCAGGCAGAAGATGTTTTTCGGCTGAGACCCTTTATCAGGAAAGAGGCATGAGCCAGAGTAAGGGATGTGTGGGGGGGGAGGAACTTGAGCTGGTGGGTAATAGGTGAATCTAAGTGTGAGGGAGAAGCTGAGTAAGCAGGAGAGGGAAAGAAATGGGAATAATGCAAGAAGTTGGTAAGTGACAGGAGGAAGAGGCAAAAACTGAATAAGCTGGAATCTGATAGGACAGGACAGCAGACCATAGGATAAAGGGAAGGAGGTGGGATCCATAGGGAAGAAGGTGTGGGTGATGGCTGGACATGAGGAAGGGAAAGGGGAAAAGGAAAAGGTAAATGAGCTAAAGGGATGGGGGGAAGGGGGGGGGTGAAAGAGAATGGTCTATATACATCTGAGACCAAATTGCAAATTTAATTACTGTACGTTCTGGAAGGTGAAATTTAACCCTTCATATGACCTTCATGGACGATAGCTAAAACTGTCAAAACAAAATACTTTTAACGTTTTAGATTAAAATGATGAATAATACTTGCATCTTGCCAATAAGATGACAAAGCCATGCCTACACCTGCCAGTTAGCTGCTATTGCTTCCAATTATGTACCATCTTATCAAAATAGGGATGCGTTCACTTGAGTGACATGCAATACTTTAGGGTGATCTGTCTGTTATGGTTGCTAAAGGTGTGATGGTACTTTAAAGTATGTGATAATTAGATATGCATGTTGATGGAAATATTACATCTTAAGTTTAGCTTTGGTGAGATATAATATTTGAAGATCTTGACCATATGCATAAATTTATTGAATTGAAGCACTGCATTCAAGATCTCAAGATTAATTCCTAGTATCAACCACTACTGCTGTCTTCTATGAGTTTGTCTCAAGGGACACCAGTATGGATGCAGGATATCTCCACAATTTTTCTTTTCTCAATTGACTACTGATGCACTTCAAAAAAAAAAGTGGAGCGTTTGCGTGCGCGTGTGCACTCTCTCTCTCTCTTTCTCTCTCTCTCTCTCTCTCTCTCTCTATATATATATATATATATAGTATTTTTTTCATTTTTTTTCTTGTTTTGATGTGGATGTCCAAGTTTTTGTTTTTCCACAATCTTTGTAAATAAAAACACCTCAATCTATTTTTGCGACTCAAGCCATCTTGTTATTTTTCTTAGACAGCTGACCCACAGTTTTTGTGATGCTCTACCATCAGGTCTTTTTTCACTAGAAGTTAGAGAAATTGATGACGTTGCTGTCAATTTAGAGATTACCAAAACAGAAAATGTGGTATTGCTCCTCGAATCTGATATGTGTCTAGCCTCAACTTGGCATTAGAGGAGGCTGTGGACCGACATGTTGGTGTGGGAATGAAAGTGGAATTAAAATGGCTGGCCTCCAGGAGATCCTGCCTGCTACAGCAGATGGAGCAAAGCTGCTCAAGGAAGTGATCCTCCATTTTGCATTGCGTCTCATTGGTGTAGAGGAGGCCACACCGTGAGCACCTGATGCAATAAATGACACCTATGGATTCACATGTGAAGTGCTGCCTCACCTGGAAGGACTGTTTGGGGCCTTGAATGGTGGTGAGGGAAGAGGTGTAGGTGTAGGTGTTACACTTAGCAATATTGCAGGGAATAGTGCCTGGAAGGGAATCAGTGAGGAGAGATGAGTACACATGGGAGTAATAGATTCATAAAGTTTTACAGAATGGAAATAGTCCCAATGGCTCAGCTCATCTAGGCTGACCAAGGTGCATCTCTAAGCTAACTTCTTTTGCCTATGTTTGGCCAAAATTCCTCTCAAGCTATTTGTCAAATTGTTATTTTTGTTAACACTGTGATTTTACCTGCCACTTTCATCTCCTCAGGCAGAGTGTTCATAAACCCACCGCACTCTTTTGCAAAATGTGCCCCTCCCCTGGATACACTTTAAATTATTCCCCTCTGGAATTAAACCTATGCTTTCTAATTTTACTTTTACCTATCCTGGACAAGAGAATAAGGTTAACTCATCTACGCCATTCATTATTTTATAAACCTCTAGAAAGGTCTTCCCTCAGTCTCATTCAATCTGGGAAAAACTGCATTTTTTATCTCATCTCTCCTCATAAATTCAAGCTCTCTGGTCCAGGGGGCATCTTCGTGAGTCTTTTTTGTACCCTCTTTAACTTACTTAAATCCTTCCCACAGTGTGGCAATCAGAACTGCACACGATATGCAAAGTAAGCAAGTTTTCCAGTTTTGCATACTGTGCCAATAGGGAAGAAATCACCGCTTTAAACAGTCATTTCTTCAATATCAGTTGTACGATAACAAATTAATTTTCTAAATGTTCTGCAACTCTTTTACTACAGACAATAATTGCTGCAGACTTAGATATATATCTTCATTCCGAGAGTAATTGAATTGAATAAACAAATCAAGAATTATACAACTTCAAACCATAAACAGAAAACATCTGTGTCTTCTGGCTGTTAAGGGTCAAAGGTATAATAAGACTAGCAGCAAGGAGCTTAAGAATGAAATTAGGAGAGGCAGAAGGGGCCATGAGAAGACTTTGGCAGACAGGATTAAGGAAAACCCCAAGGCATTCTACAAGTATGTGAAGAGCAAGAGGATAAGACGTGAAAGGATAGGACCAATCAACTGTGACAGTGGAAAAGTATGTATGGAACCGGAGGAGATAGCAGACATACTTAATGAGTACTTTGCTTCAGTATTTACTATGGAAAAGGATCTTGACAATTGCAATGAACTGAAAAGCTTGAGCAAGTAGATATTAAGAAAGAGGATGTGCTGGTGCTTTTGGAAAGCATCAAGTTGGATAAGTCACTGGGACCAGACGAGATGTACCCCAGGCTACTGTGGGAGGCAAGGGAAGAGATTGCTGAGCCTCTGGCAATGATCTTTGCATCATCAATGGGGACGGGAGAGGTTCTGGAGGATTGGAGGGTTGTGGATTTTGTTCCATTATTCAAGAAAGGGAGTAGAGATAGCCCAGGAAATTATAGACCAGCGAGTCTTACTTCAGTGGTTGGTAAGTTGAAGGAGAAGATCTTGAGAGGCGGATTTATGAACATTTGTAGGGGCATAATAGGATTAGGAATAGTCAGCATGGCTTTGTGAAAGGCAGATCATGCCTTACGAGCCTGATTGAATTTTTTGAGGATGTGACTAAACACATTGATGAAGGTAGAGCAGTAGATGTAGTGTGGATCCAGAACTGGCTTGAACACAGAAGGCAAAGAGTGGTTGTAGACAGGTCGTATTCTGCATGGAGGTTGGTCACCAGTGATGTGCCTTAGGGATCTGTTCTGGGATCTCTGCTCTTCATGATTTTTATAAATGACCTGGATGAAAAAGTGGATGGATGGATTAGTAAGTTTGCTGATGACACAAAGGTTGGGGGTGTTGTGGATAGTGTGGATAGTGTGGAGGGCTGTCAGAGGTTACAGCGGGACATTGATAGGATGCAAAACTGGGCTGAGAAGTGGCAGATGGAGTTCAACCCAGATAAGTGTGAGGTGGTTCATTTTGGTAGGTCAAATATGATGGCAGAATATAGTATTAATTGTAAGACTCTTAGCAGTCTGGAGGATCAGAGGAATCTTGGGGTCCGAGTCCATAGGACACTCAAAGCTGTTGTAGAGGTTGACGCTGTGGTTAAGAAAGCCTTCATTAATCATGGGATTGAATTTAGGAGCCGAGAGGTAATGTTACAGCTATATAGGACCCTGGTCAGACACCATTTGGAGTACTGTGCTCAATTCTGGTTGCCTCACTATAGGAAGGATGTGGAAACCCATAGAAATGGTGCAGAGGAGATTTACAAGGATGTTGCCTGGATTGGGGAGCATGCCTTATGAGAATAGGTTGAGTGAGCTCGGCCTTTTTTTCTTGGAGCAATGGAGGATGAGAGGTGACCTGATAGAAGTGTATAAGATGATGAAAGGCATTGATTGTGTGGATAGTCAGAGGCTTTTTCCCAGGGCTGAAATGGCTGCCACAAGAGGGCACAGGTTTAAGGTGCTTGGGAGTAGGTACAGAGGAGGTGTCAGGGGTAAGTTTTTTATGCAGAGATTGGTGAGTGCGTGGAATGGGCTGCCGGCAACGGTGCTGGATGCAGATACGATAGGGTCTTTTAAGAGACTCTTGAATAGGTACATGGAGCTCAGAAAAATAGAGCGCTGTGGGTAAGCCTAGTAATTTCTAAGGTAAGGACATGTTCAGCAGAGCTTTGAGAGCCGAAAGCCCTGTATTGTGCTGTAGGTTTTCTATGTTGCTATGTTTCTAAATCATTATAATATAGATCTATTGTCCTTTTGAGCAACTGCTCACAGCATCTTTGTCTTTTCTGAATTTACTTGCCCAAGTTGCATATTTTGGCTCTCTGAAATAAGGAAAACATAAGATCAAACTGCAGTGAAAGGTTAAGAGAGATGAGAAACATAAGAGGTGCATGTAAATCAGAAAACACTGCAAGATGAGTGACGTGCCATTCAGAAAGACAATTAGATATGGTGATATCCTCACTTCTGCAAGGATATCTAGAGGTTTCTAATTTGTCACTGGCCACAATGGTGGTGAATAATACTTGCATCTTGCCAATAAGATGACAAAGCCATGCCTACACCTACCAGTTAGCTGCTATTGCTTCCAATTGTGTACCATCTTATCAAAATAGGGATGCGTTCACTTGAGTGACATGCAATACTTTAGGGTGATCTGTCTGTCATGGTTGTTAAAGGTGTGATGGTACTTTGAAGTATGTGATAATTAGATATGCATGTTGATGGAAATGTTACATATTAAGTTTAGCTTTGGTGAGATATAATATTTGAAGATCTTGACCATGCACATAAATTTATTGAATTGGATCACTGCATTCAAGACCTCAAGATTGATTCCTAGTCTCAACCACTGCTGCTGTCTTCTATGTGTTTATCTCAAGGGAGGCCAGTATGGATACAGGATATCTCCACAATTTTTATTTTCTTAATTGACTACTGATGCACTTCAAAAAAAAAGTGAAGCCCCTGCTCTGCCATCAGGTCTAATTTTTTTAGAATTTCTCACAGGTCACCTTTGGTTCCAACATACTTGCCAATGTTAGTTACAATCACAAATGTAATTCCTGTTAAGGGGTGTCAGCTAGCTTTGAGTTGTGCAGACAGGAAGAGCGTTAGTGCCATCTTTAGAATGATTGGAAGAATTAAAACATTTCTAAGTGAGAGGGTGCTGCCAAAACAGAGGATGACCACACTGCAGATTTAAAAGTAGGTCAGAAAAAAAATCTTATGACATGACATACTAGGAACTTACAGAATATGCCTCGGAGTACTTTAGTGGAAGAAAGCACACCAACTTGAGATCACACAATGCAGCACAGACTTGATTTAACTCAGGCTAATATTAAAGTTGTACTACTGCTGAAGTATCAGCCAAGAAGCAGCAAAATCAGAAATGAATACATGCTGAATTCATTTTTAATGAACATGCAATGCAAGGTACTGTATTTGCTACCTATATTTTATGCAATAAATGTTAGTTAATTGCGCATCATGATCACTGTACCTTTAAGCATTGATTTCGTTCTGGAAACTACTCATTATTCAGAAATATCAACTTTAGCTGACAGTGCACAGTCATAAATTTTATTTGAAGTATTTGTGACTTTATCCAATGTTTAATAAAAACTTAAAACTTGAGCCAATTGATATTTAGTGGCTAGAAAGATGCAACTTGAAGTTTACTCATCAAATTTTAATTTTGGCAACAAATTGATGACATTTAATAAACAAAGAAGGTATTTGTCCATGGTAACCTGAGGCCATATTAGCTTTTTGAATGTTCATTATAATTATTTCAAAAGTATAAAAATTTGCAGTATCTATATAGTAATTTTCTCTGTAAGGTTATCAACCAGGCACTGAAAGTAAAGGTAATAATTGAATGATGTCTTAGTGTCACCAATAACATCAGGTTTAACTCAATATACTGTAGACATTGTGTAGTATTTTATTAGATTTGGACCAATAATAATGCTCCGTCACATATCTATACTTCTGTATATTTTCAGAAATATTATTGCAAAAGTGTTCACAACAGAAATATTTGGCACAGTGAATATCCACAAGTCCGGATTATAGAAAAGTTATTTTAAGTCAATAAAGTGCAAGATATTTTTGGCCTAATGTCTCACTTTAAATTTATAATATGTAAGAAACTCCTACTCTGCTCATATTGTTACTATAGCAATATGCCTTTCAAACTGATAGGATATAATGCAACCCTGCTATCTTGCATTCACAGGAAGTGAGTCATAGTGAGTTGAGACTGCATAGGCAAGATAAAAATCTTATACAACAGTCGGTAGCATGTTCCAAGATGATATTTAGTGACTCTGTTTAAAGGAATTGGCTGCAGGATCATTAGCCCACTGAAAGCATGGTACTGCACAGGGTACCCAAGATAGTTTGCCATTAATGTTTGATCCTGAGCATATACATCATACAGCTTTGGCATTTTGATGGAAAACAATCACAATTTCTTCCCATTAGTTCACATTAAGTTCAGGTAATTCCAGGAATCCAGTACTCATCTGCCTGAATCTAACTAAAAGTGCAATCATTTCTCTAAACAGGAGATGACTACTGAATTTAGTCTCTGTATAAGGTCACTGAGCAACACTGGGAGTACTCTCCACAACCACTGTGGCAGAGAGGTGGGAGCAAAGTATTCCTCTTTATTTAAACAGGCTCTGTAAACCTTTGTGGAATATGTGGACATCCATAGGGAAGGCATGTATAACAATGAGTACAAAACGCCATCAAGGGCCAAGATGATCTGCCAATTGACCAAGGAGGCCCTTCAGGAAGCATAATGACCTCACATTTATGATCAATGTCTTTAAGTAACGAAGTCTTTCTGTCAATATCGTCATTTCTTCATAAGTACAAGGGAAAGCAACATTTTTCTGTTGAGGTTGAGGTTTGTAAGCATCTACCTGTATATGGTACTTCCAAATGGAGCTTAAGACAAAGATATAATCTTTAACTTGTTTTGAGGGCAGGATGTAATGAATGGTGCATGGTTTGATCTACATCCATAAGCAGAGAAACATTCTATTTAGATTCTGTTCAGAACCATTTATGTCCTTGGAGGCAGGTGAAATACAGGTGTTAGCAGTTCCTCGCTTCAAATAGTTTTTTCAGACTAGAATTTATGCCACTAAAGCTCACTATTGAAATGAACAAGCACAGGACAGCAGGGGTGGAAGATGACAAATTTTCAGCAGCTTAAAGTATCTTACAGAATATCATAGCTAATATCATCAAAGACATTCCAGGCAACATAGTGACTTTCAAACATATCCATGTATACCCACACCCTTACTATTGCTCCCAATCCAATACTATAATGCTCTTCTCATACTTATAGAGTGCTGCAATCATGACAGCCAAATCATCTTTACAAGTTGTGATATAATCCAGAATATCTTTCCTCTCTCTTAAAAGTAAACATCATTCCTAACGGCAAACTAGAGGGGAAGGGAGGTGTGGACCAAATGAAACGAACATATAGATTTTATAACAAAGTAGGAGATCGACCAGAATCAGTAAATAAAATGGTACTTTCTGCTTCTTCTGCTACTTCTGGTCTTGTTTTAAGACTTATTATTTCTCAGTAGCCATATGAGCTATCACTAAAGATCATGAGCAATAATAAGATCTTTGCATATTTACTCCTACTTTTGCACAAAGGAATACCATTTATAACTGCAGATAGCAGCAAAAGACTAGAGAGGAAAGGACAGGATGGATAGTGCATCCTGTGCTAGGAGGCTCAATCATTTGAAGGGAAGTGTGCCCACAATCTTGGGCTTTGTTACCAATATAGTCATGTTTAATTCTTCCTCTCACGCCATACTTTCCTTTCATTCCATAATCACCTCTGCCTTATAATGTGAAGATGGCTCAAATGTGCTCCTCATATCAACAGTGCCCCACCACAACCATGTGCTGTGCCTTTTTCATTTCAGATACACAAGAAATACCAATCTAGGCAGTGAAGCCACAACAGTCAGGAAGGAACAGTTTGTGCTGGCCAGTGCTATCATGTTTGCTGTTGTGTGCTGGGGCAGCAGGCTGAGGGTAGCAGACACCAACAGAATCAACAAACTCATTTGTAAGGCCAGTGATGTTGTGGGGATGGAACTGGTCTCTCTGACGGTGGTGTCTGAAAAGAGGATGCTGTCCAAGTTGCATGCCATCTTAGACAATATCTCCCGTCCACTACATAATGTACTGGTTGGGCACAGGAGTACATTCAGCCAGAGACTCATTCCACTGAGATGCAACACAGAGCGTCATAGGAAGTCATTCCTGCCTGTGGCCATCAAACTTTACAACTCCTCCCTTGGAGGGTCAGACACCCCGAGCCAATAGGCTGGTCCTGGACCTATTTCCTGGCATAATTTACATATTACTTTTAACTATTTATGGTTTTATTACTATTTATTATTTATGGTGCAACTGTAACAAAAACCAATTTCCCCCAGGATCAATAAAGTATGACTATGACTATGACTATGAAAAAGACATTGTAGCATTCTACCTTAAACAGTCATCTCATAAGTAAGGTATTGGCACCTTGCATAAAAATGTAAGGATGTGACTAGATGTAGAGGTTTTATGCATTTTATTAATGGATTTGCCTGATAATATGTATATAACCCCCACATGTATTAAAAAAAAATGTAATGAATGAAACCAAATGTAGATTTTACAACAGTGCCAGATTCACTAGAATCACTAACTCAAATTTTACTTTCTGTACACATTATCATTCTGCTTTAAGACTCATCAGTTCTCAGAGGCCACACAAGGTATCTCCAAAGATACCAACATATCACTATGATTTGCTGAGCTGCTTACTGGCGAAACAACTCACTAGGAAGCCAATATCATGTGATCCTAACCCCACTTAGGACAAGCTATTATGAAAGCCATGGTTATAGAACATAGAACATAGAATTGTACAGCACAGTACAGGCCCTTTGGCCCACAATGTTGTGCTGACCCTCAAACCCTGCCTCCCATATAAGCCCCCACCTTAAATTCCTCCATATACCTGTCTAGCAGTCTCTTAATCTTCACTGGTGTATCTGCCTCCACCACTGACTCAGGCAGTGCATTCTACGCACCAACCACTCTCTGAGTAAAAAACTTTCCTCTAATATCCCCCTTGAACTTCCCACCCCTTACCTTAAAGCCATGTCCTCTTGTATTGAGCAGTGGTGCCCTGGGGAAGAGGCGCTGGCTATCCACTCTATCTATTCCTCTTATTATCTTGTACACCTCTATCATGTCTCCTCTCATCCTCCTTCTCTCCAAAGAGTAAAGCCCTAGCTCCCTTAATCTCTGATCATAATGCATACTTTCTAAACCAGGCAGCATCCTGGTAAATCTCCTCTGTACCCTTTCCAATGCTTCCACATCCTTCCTATAGTGAGGTGACCAGAACTGGACACAGTCCTCCAAGTGCGGCCTAACCAGAGTTTTATTGAGCTGCATCATTACATCGCGACTCTTAAACTCTATCCCTTGACTTATGAAAGCTAACACCCCATAAGCTTTCTTAACTACCCTATCCACCTGTGAGGCAACTTTCAGGGATCTGTGGACATGTACCCCCAGATCCCTCTGCTCCTCCACACTACCAAGTATCCTGCCATTTACTTTGTACTCTGCCTTGGAGTTTGTCCTTCCAAAGTGTACCACCTCACACTTCTCCGGGGTTGAACTCCATCTGCCACTTCTCAGCCCACTTCTGCATCCTATCAATGTCTCTCTGCAATCTTTGACAATCCTCTACACTATCTACAACACCACCAACCTTTGTGTCATCTGCAAACTTGCCAACCCACCCTTCTACCCCCACATCTGGGTCATTAATAAAAATCATGAAAAGTAGAGGTCCCAGCACAGATCCTTGTGGGACACCACTAGTCACAAACCTCCAATCTGAATGTATTCCCTCCACCATGACCCTCTGCCTTCTGCAGGCAAGCCAATTCTGAATCCACCTGGCCAAACTTCCCTGGATCCCATGCCTTCTAACTTTCTAAATAAGCCTACTGTGTGGAACCTTGTCAAATGCCTTATTAAAATCCATATAGATCACATCCACTGCACTACCTTCATCTATATGCCTGGTCACCTCCTCAAAGAACTCTATCAGGCTTGTTAGACATGATCTGCCCTTCACAAAGCCATGCTGACTGTCCCTGATCAGACCATGATTCTCTAAATGCCTATAGATCCTATCTCTAAGAATCTTTTACAACAGCTTTCCCACCACAGACGTAAGGCTCACTATTCTATAATTACCCGGACTATCCCTACTACCTTTTTTGAACAAGGGGACAATATTCGCCTCCCTCCAATCCTCCGGTACCATTCCCATGGACAACGAGGACATAAAGATCCTAGCCAGAGGCTCAGCAATCTCTTCTCTTGCCTCGTGGAGCAGCCTGGGGAATATTCCGTCAGGCCCCGGGAAGTTATCTGTCCTAATGTATTTTAACAACTCCAACACCTCCTCTCCCTTAATATCAACATGCTCCAGAACATCAACCTCACTCATATTGTCCTCACCATCATCAAGTTCCCTCTCATTGGTGAATACCGAAGAGAAGTATTCATTGAGGACCTCGCTCACTTCCACAGCGTCCAGTCACATCTTCCCACCTTTATCTCTAATCGGTCCTACCTTCACTCCTGTCATCCTTTTTTTCTTCACATAATTGAAGAATGCCTTGGGGTTTTCCTTTACCCTACTCGCCAAGGCCTTCTCATGCCCCCTTCTTGCTCTTCTCAGCCCCTTCTTAAGCTCCTTTCTTGCTTCCCTATATTCCTCAATAGACCCATCTGATCCTTGCTTCCTACACCTCATGTATGCTGCCTTCTTCCACCTGACTAGATTTTCCACCTCACTTGTCACCCATGGTTCCTTCACCCTACCATTCTTTATCTTCCTCACCAGGACAAATTTATCCCTAACATCCTGCAAGAGATGTCTAAACATCGACCACATGTCCATAGTACATTTCCCTGCAAAAACATCATCCCAATTCACACCCGCAAGTTCTAGCCTTATAGTCTCATAATTTGCCTTTCCCCAATTAAAAATTTTCCTGTCCTCTCTGATTCTATCCTTTTCTATGATAATGCTGAAGGCCAGGGAGTGGTGGTCACAGTTCCCCAGATGCTCACCCACTGAGAGATCTGTGACCTGACCCGGTTCATTACCTAGTACTAAATCTAGTATGGCATTCCCCCTGGTCGGCCTGTCCACATACTGTGACAGGAATCCGTCCTGGACACACTTAACAAACTCTGCCCCATCTAAACCCTTGGAACTAATCAGGTGCCAATCAATATTAGGGAAGTTAAAGTCACCCATGATAACAACCCTGTTACTTTTGCACCTTTCCAAAATCTGCCTCCCAATCTGCTCCTCTGTATCTCTGCTGCTACCAGGGGGCCTATAGAATACCCCCAATAGAGTAACTGCTCCCTTCCTCTTCCTGACTTCCACCCATACTGACTCAAAAGAGGATCCTGCTACATAACCCACCCTTTCTGTAGCTGTAATAGTATCCCTAACCAGTAATGCCACCACTCCTCCCCTTTTTCCACCCTCTCTCTCCCTTTTAAAGCACTGATTATCTTAAACCTTAATGAGTGCATTATGGGTTCAGGTGGTTCTGGCCCAGGAGACTTTTTCAGAATGACCAATGCAGGATAAAGTAACTTCCAGGTTTCCCAATGGCAGTGAAAACTTTGCTGGAGGATATAAAAATTAGGAATGATGTCCTTCATCTTCAGAAGACCCTCCAAATACACTTACAAAAGATAACAGAAAAATTGTTTGAGATCAATGGCAGGACATGCCAAGAATCTGGATGCAACGCTTTAAAAAATTTGATGATCTCAGATATCTGGTCAAAATAAATGCATTTTCAAAACCCATTTTCTCTCTAACCATACCACTATTCTCACATATCTCAATATCAATATTTGCCCTAGTACACAGCAGTTAACCAACCGTAGCTGCAAAATTGTCCAGACAGAATGCAGGACACTTCTCTGCAGGAAAAGTGGCATACAATCTGAGACAAATTAATGGGGAGAACAATAGTGCTACATGTTATTTGGACACCTTTGCTAAGGTTGTGGTCAGCAGCAGAACTGAAATCATCCAGAGTGGCCTTAACTTCATGCTCGAAAACTGTTTCTCCTTCTTGCCATCACCCCCCTAACTAATGGCCATTCTCCTCTGATTTACAAGTTGTATATGCTGCAAGTATGCATTTCTTAGTTCTCCCAACACTTCTGCATTTATCCTTGTGCAATGTTATAGGAACTTGGGTAGCTAGGAAGAAGCCATTTAACCATTCAAGCCTACTTCAGCAGTCAATATTGTGACTGATCTATAATCTTTTATTATATGTTAGCTAGAAAAGAGATTAAGAAGAGACTTAGGGAGGCTGGGGGCGGTGGTGGGGGATGAGAAGGCCTTGGCAAGTAGGATTAAGGAAAACACCAATGATTCTCCAGAAGGATGAGGAGAATGAGGGAAGAACCACTGAGTGATAAAGGGGAACTTTACAAATACAATAAATAAATACATAGATAGATAAATATTGACAACATAAGTTGTGCATTCCTTGAGAGTGAATCCATAGGTTGTAGAATCAGTTCAGAGTTAAGGTGAGTGAAATTATCCTTGCTGGTTAGGGAGCCTGATGGTCAAAGTATAATAACTGTTCCTGAACCCAGTGGCGTGGGACATAAAGCTCCTGTATCTCCTTCCCAAAGGCACCAGCGAGAAGAGAGCATGGCCTGGATGGTGCTTTCTTGTGACAGTGATCTAAGTAAGTGTTTTCAATGCTGGGGATGATTTCCCCATGATAGACCAGACTATATCCACCACTTTGTGGAGGCTTTTCCATTCTTGGGCATTGGTGTTTCAATACCAGGCCATGATGCAACCAATTGAAGTTTGTTCAAGTTTTAGATGACATGCCAGGTCTGCACAAGCTTCTAATTTAGTTTCTCGGGGTGGTGACAAAACAAATTGATGAAGGTGTAATGGTGGATATGGATTTAATTAAGACTTTTGACAAGGTTTTCCAATGTAAGCTTATACAAAAAGTCATGAGGCATGGCTCCATGGAAACTTGGCTGGGTGGATTGTTAAATAGCTGGCCCACAGAAGGCAGAGGATTGTAATACATGGAGCACATTCTGCCTGGAGGTTGGTGAGTAGTGATGTACTGGAGGGATCTATTCTGGGACCCCTGCTCTTTGTGATTTTTATAAATGACTTGAATAAGGAAATAGAGGGGTGAGATAGAAAGTTTGCAAAAGACACAAAGATTGAGGTGTTGTGGATAGTGTGGAAGTCATAGGTTACAATGATATATAGGCATGACACCAAGTTAGGAGGAGAAGTGGCAGATAGAGTTCTATCCATAAAGGTCTGAAATGATACACATCAGAAGATTGAATTTAAAGGCAGAATACAAGGTTAGTAGCAGGATTCTTAGTAGTACGGAGGGAAAAGGGGATTTTAGGGTCCAAGTCCATAGATCCCTCAAAGTTGAAAGGACAGTTAAGAAGGTGCAAGGTGTGTGAGTCTTCATTAGTCCAGGGATTAAGTTAACAAACTGAGGAGTAATATTGCTCTGTAAGACTGTGGTTTGCCTCATTATGAAAAGAAAATGAAAGCTTTAGAGATGGTGCAGATGGAATTTACTAGGAACCTGCCTGGATTGTGAACTATGTCTTATGAGGATAGGTTGAGAGAGCTAAGGCTTTTCTGTTATGGAATGACTGAGCAGCAGAAGTGACTTAATAAAAATGTATAAGATTATAAGAAGCATAGGGTATCCAACTTCTTTTTCCAGAGGCAGTGATGGTTAATAGTAGACAACATCTGTTTAATCTAAGTCAAGGAAAGTTCAGGGGAGATGTCAGAGTGTTTTTTATACACACTGAGTAGTGGATGCCTGGAATACACTGCCAGGGATAATGATAGAGGTTGTTACAATAGGGACATTTAAAAGGCTGTTAGAGAGGCAAATGGATGTACTGTAATAAAAATGGAGGGTTACGGGCTGTGTTGGAGGGAAGGATTAGATTCATTGTGGAGTAGATTTATAATGGTTGGCACAACATCATGAATGAGGGGCCTGAACTTTGCTTTACTGTTCTTTGTTCTAAATCAAGTTTGCCCGGTGATTGACATCATGACGTGTCACCTCTGAATATTTCCTGCAGAAAATTACTTAATACTTGCTAATATCCACAGAAAAGAGCATGATACTTTGACAGCATTTGAGAATACTGAAAGTATTCATAGGCCTCCATGAATGGCCTCCAAGATGCCACCAATCTAAATTTGTAGCTGACAAAAACTTAATTAATTAAAATTCTGATAAGAATAATCTTAGTTTAGCATATGCCTTCAGTGGGATAATGTTATAATTAAAGCAGATGAACATGATTTTTCAAAAAACTTCAGCAAAAGACAAAGAAAATTGTTGACATGAGGAAATCTACAGATGCTGGAAATTCAAGCAACGCACACAAAAAATGCTGGTGGAACGCAACAGGCCAGGCAGCATCTACAGGAAGAGGTACAGTCAACGTTTTGGGCCGGGACCTTCGTCAGGACTAACAGTTAGTCCTGACGAAGGTCCCGGCCCGAAACGTCAACTGTACCTCTTCCTATAGATGCTGTCTGACCTGCTGTGTTCCACCAGCATTTTTTGTATGTGTTGCAAAGAAAATTGTTTCTTATTTTGGGGTTACTGTACACAACTACAAACTATAAAAAGTAACAATGTACTTAAATCTGACAGTGCAGTTTGGTTTGTGTTTTACTATCACTTCATGTGGCATTTTATGCCCAGCACAGTGGAGAAATTGTTATGAGAACAAGATAATTTGTGCTTATAATGGAAGGGTTTGTATTAATTTTTTGCTGTCTTAACAGCCTTACTATAAATGGCCCAGGTTTTCTCTACTGTACAAAGTACAATATAATGTGCTTACAATTATATATATTACCAGCAATTTGTTTTTCATATGCAATACTGTAAAAGGATTAATACTAGTTAGCACTAGAATGAAAATCAAAATCCATTTTGAAATAAATCACAAATATTTTGCAATATTTTAGAATGATAAAATCTTGTAGCACAGAAGGAGGTTAACCTCTCCACTGTGCTAGTAGCGGGACATCGAAAGAGTTAACAAATTAGTCCAATTCCTGCTCTATTCCTGTCATTTTACACGTATGTACTTCCTTATTAACTATGCATTCAATTTTCAATTGAAAGTTACAACTGAATCTGCTTCCACCAGCTATTCAAGAAGTGCTTTCCAATATGTTTTAACATTCTTTATTTAAAACAAATGCATGTAACGTATTGGTGACCACTTTGGAGAACAAAATACTGCAGATAAAACTTGGACTCAGTGAAATTTAGAGTACAAGACTGATTCAGAATTTGTGAAACCATCCCTTGCTGCAGTTAAGATTCTTCTCTCATAGAAGAATTTTACATCATGTCATTTGGGAAGTGCACTGAAGTGTTTCAGACCAGTCACGTTCAAAACAGTTTTTGTATAGTGAAGAGAACGTACCGGATTATGGGATAAAAATGATTGAGTTTTAGAATAATTTACTTATCTTATACAGCTAATTACTTCTCTTGGTAATTTTATTAAAATTTTTCTTTGCTTACCTCTGTGTAATGTCCTGATGCCTTTATTCCTTCTGAGGTCACATGTGACTCAATACGTTTTGGGATATTTTTGAAATAATGTGGTGTTCACGAGAATTACATAAGGCACTGCATGCATGTTACTGATAACAATATATCTTAGGCGTGGTACTTGGAAAGATTATCAAAAAAGAAATTCTGAGAAGCAATAAAGAACTTTCTGTTCTGTGGTGCTTCGACATACTGTCACTGAACAGGATGGAGTTTAAACTCTATATTTCCATCTATTTCCTGCGGTGCAGTACAGCTAACTCTGGAACTGCTAAAGTAGTGCTTAAATTAACAGTATGCTGACTCTGTATAGTGTTTCCAGTATACTATCAGCTGCATGCCATAAATCAAACATCTGTTTTCATTTTTTAACCGGATCTTATGGTTTTCTCTTTTACCTGGGATACTCTGGAGAATCATAATAATTACTGCAAACATTATGTTTTATTAAACTTTGCTAGAAGTTACATATATGCAAGAAAAAAAATCCCTTGCTCTGGAGGTATCTGTTTAAATATTTGATGTTGAGTACTGTAAATTTGCAACATATCTGTAACAGTAAAGTTGGGGAAAACCATATGAAGCTTCTTTTCCAGAGCAGTCTAACTACAAACGTAGATACACACATACTAGACTACAACATTGTATCCTTATACATGTTGCTTTGTTCTCTGCTAGAGCGTCCCTTTACAAATGATACTTTCCCAAGAAAAAAATTTAATTCCTAAGGTCAGCTATTTTAAAATGTATATGTAGCTGCCCTAATGGAATAGTGGGTAAAGAGCAATAATATTGCAATACTAAAACTTCAGATCTAATTAAGTTGCAATCCTGTGGCCAACTGTGAGATCAGAGCATCAGGAACTATACATGCTCACAGAAAGTCTTGGTTCAGAATACTAAGAAAAAGAAATCTCAAAGGATTATCATTCTTGATCGTTATCTAATAATCCTCACTCTGGGACACTGTGTAGATTTGGTTTTAATACATAGTCACCGAATTACAGCATGCATTATTTATCAATGACATAATAAAAGACCTCTTCAGAGGGTTTGGGTGGTGAGCCAGGAGAGTTTAATCAAATGGCTGCTTGCTACTTTCCAGAATAGAATCAATGGGCAATTCATGCAAATCCAACTATAAGGTAGTATTTACTACTGATGTTACAGTGTTTGTTGCAGCCATCCAACCTACTGTCATGTAAGAAGATTGCTGTTGCCATGGCTATGGTTAACAGAATGCAGAAACACCACATTGACAAAGTAGCAGTTTTTCCATGGAACATGAACTTGTTGTCCTCTCCCAGGAACTTTATCTGCTACTCCTGCCACATTATCAGTCCCTTTACCTAGCAACCAAAGTCTGGATTGTCTCTACCAATGCCAAAATGAAATATTTCACTAACAGTCTCTTCTGAGTCAAAATTCTCAAGGCTGTCCTCCTAACCATCTGCTATCCCCTCCACTGAGAGGAGGTGGCCCTTCATCGTCCATGCTGCACTTGCAGGCAGGTTTAGTGTTAGGGCACCAGGAATGGGGAATGCTTTGTGAAAATCAGGCATAAGTGCAGCGCAGAGCGTAGCTGTATTTTAGTAATATAACATGATTTCATTTATAAATTTACTTTGGAATCATGACTATTGGGGGAGGGCATTTCCTTTAGTATTTTGGGCATGGCAATACTGTTGAAGTCATTTACAAACAGTAAGAGACAAAACTGTAGGTGAATGGGAATTACGTTTCACATGACTTCTGATGAATTCTTCCATGATTGCTTGAAACATGGGTCTCTCCTTGCTCTGTGATTTAAGCTGTGAATGCTCTAAATGGCATATTTCATTAAGGGGATCTGTAATGAAGTGCATATACCAGGTAGACTGCTCTTCATTTAGCCTCTGATAACTCTATTGGCATGAATCTGAAATCCATTAACACAAACTGATTTTTTAGGATAAGGAGAGCTTTGTTTTCATGTACTGCCCCAGCAAATAAGTCATACAATACCCCAAACGGTTTCTTAAACATTATGTAGGAATGTGGTCCTAACCATAGTTGGAATTTTGATAGATGTTGCATCAAAATGTTGATGGTAAATTTGGAATCTAGAATAAACAGGAAGTTACTTTCAGCACTCTGAAGCTTAATACTTTCTTTCTTTGACTAAGCCATTTTCATTGAAGCCAAAGCAGATGATCTGCATAAAATGTTCAATGTAGTTCACAATCTTCAACAGAGAAAAGCTTAAAGCATTAACAACTTGGGATAGATAAAGAAAATTATGAAAAGCCATGATAAAATACTGGTAGCATTTCTCCTTCAATTGATCCCAGTCTAATAAATTACATTCAATTGCATTGAATTTTTATTTAATTTGGAAATCTAAAATGCCATACATTTTAAAATTTTGATTATTTCTGTTTTATGTGCAATTATCACAATCCTTTTGCATATTTGAAAGTCTGACAGTTGTTTGTGTATCACCAAGAATTGTGGGTTTTTTAAAAAGATTATGAGGACACTCAGTCCTCATTTATTGTCATTTAGAAATGCATGTATTAAAAAATGATACAATGTTCCTCCAGAATGATATCACAAGAAAACACAGGACAAACCAAGACTAAAACTGACAAAACCACATAATTATAACATATAGTTACAACAGTGCAAAGCAATACCATAATTTGATAAAGAGCAGACCATGGGCATGGTAAAAAAAAAAGTCTTAGTGTCCCAATAGATTCATCATCTCACGCAGGTGGCAGAAGAGAGAAACTCTCCCTGCCATGAACCTCCAAGCGCCACCAACTTGCCGATGCAGCACCATTGGAAGCAGCGGACTCTGAGCCCGTCCAAAAACTTCGAGCCTCCGACCAGCCCCCCCGACACAACCTCTCCAAGCACCGTCCTCTGCCGAGCGCTTCAACCCTGCCCCAGCTGCCGAGCAACAAGCAAAGCCGAGAACTCGGGGCCTTCTCCTCCGGAAATTCTGGACCACACAGTAGCAACAGCAGCGAAGCAGGCATTTCAGAAGTTTCACCAGATGTTCCTCTGTGCTCTCACATCTGTCTCCATCAAATCAGGATTGTGCACGGCACCCTACTTGACAAATAACAGACATCACCACTGGAGTGGTCGCTGCGAGCTGCGTTGCGCCGCCATCTTCTCCTCCCTCCCTTATTTGTAAGGATATCAACACTCAGCATTATAATGTAGGAAATTTTACAGCAGATTCTAAAGCAAACACATGCATAACATGGAAACTTGTCACTCCTTACTGCTTCCCAGGGCGTATCACTACAGACATTGCCAAGGTAGTCAATACAGTACCAATAAACTGGGAAAAAAACTAACTTTTTACACATTATTATCACTTTAATACTAATGAAAAGGTTGCACCCAACTTCATTAAATTGAATTTTTTTTCTGGCTAGTGGTTCCAAATAGAACCATGGACATTTTATCTATTTATATGTGAGCAAGTTCAGGATTTTCATGCAGAGATCCCAAACATATTCAGTTTTTTGAACACTACATCTGTTAAATTTGCTTCATGAAGCTTGATCTTTAAGATACAGCATTTACACTCAGTAACCTGCTCATCAATTTCAGCAGGAATTGTGCAGCTGCAGGTTGCACACAAATCAATTGATATATAATTATTTCAATTTATAACATTAGAAAATAAACTGTGTTTGACCTTTTCACTTTTAAGAAAAATTTTAGCAATTTTTAGTTTTTGTTAACTATTCACAATGCTTGCAGTAATTTGTAATGTCTGTGAATGTCAGGAATACTATGAAAATCACCTTAGAGCTTCTGTAGAAAATAAACACACACAAAACGCTTGATCCTGAGCTTCAGAAGCTATATATATTGATTGGCAATCCCTCTTACACTGAAAATCTATTTTTTATGTCTAAATTCTCATTCTCACAGAATAATTACCTAAAAAGTGAATGGATTTTAAATAATAGAAGTAAGTTAGATGATTTTTTATTTTTTTATACGGCACAGAATAGGCCCTTCCAGCCCTCAAGCTGCGCCACCCAGCAACTCCCAATTTAATCCCGGCCTAATTACAGGACACTTTACAATGACCAGCCTACCAACCGGTGCATCTTTGGAGTGTGGAGGAAACCAGAGCGGCTGAAGGAAACCCACATGCACATGGGGAGAACATACAAACTCCTTTTAGGGAGTGGTGGGGATTGAACCCCAGTTACCTGTACTGTAAAGCGTTGTGCTAACCACTACACCAATTTAATACTGGTTGTGAACAAAGTAGTTATTCTAAGGCTGGCACCCTTTAGGAATTGCTTGCCTCTTAACTAACTGCTCCCTGATCTTCACATCTTGTGTTGTCCAAAAATAGATCTTGATTTGCACATGTTTGTTCAAGTGTGGCCTTTGGTACACAGTTTTGACTTGAAGCCAGTGAGGTTCCTTCCCCGTACTCAGTAGATGTCAAAGCTGTTAGTATGCTTTGAACCAATGAACATCTGTGCATATCGTTCATAGTCACAAAAATTCCATTGTACTCAAGACACATAATAAAACTCTTTAAAATATTAAAATACTGAAGAGAATATTTTCTTTTTTAAAAATTTAAACAATAGGTCCATATACTACATAACTGAAGTAAATAAAAATATAACTACTTACCCTTCTCCTGGGAACTCACATCTTCCATTCACTAGGTGAACTTTGCATGGAATCTTCAGTCAGATTTCCTAGCCCGCGAAGCCAGGAGTTCAGCAGAAGGTCACACTACCGCACTGGAGTAGCAGAGGGAGAGGCCTGCAGAAGATACCCCACTGGCCAAAGTTAACATTCTAAACTGGGGCTTCTGCAGGGCCACATGGGATATCCCATCATTAGAGCTTGCAATGGGTCAGGTGATCTGTTACATGTTTATTCAGAAGGTCCAAATGTAATTTATGAAAAGCAATGCATATTTTGTTTGAGCTCTTTGTGTATCAGGTGTATAAATGTGTAGAGTATCCAATGGACTTCATCAAAGACTAAGATCCCACTAAGCACTACAGCCTGGCTACTTGAACCATGCCAGTGCATTGAGCTTAGGAAAGATAGGTCTTTGCCCTCAGGTTCAATCAGGTCATTTCCTCATAAATTGAACATCTGCTGTTTTAATGTTTTTATAATAGATAAAAAATTATCATTTATCCTCATATACTATCTTACACCATCCAAGTCAGTGAGGAGGGGAAGTCTGGCATGTTTGGCACTTCGTTACCCTGCACCCACTATAGAGCAGCCGCTTGGACAAACAATTGCATGTATCTCAGCTGCTGCCAACGAAAGTTGATGCTAAAAGGACAAACGCTACAATTCAGACCCAGGATGACCGTGGGTCAGAGAGTAGGTGTGTTTGATTGTATAAATGGGAAAAGAATCAAACACTCCACATTAGGGATTTTCATAGGAAGCATATTTAAAAGATAGAACTCCTGTAGTGGAGAGTTGATCTTCACATCTTGTGTTGTCCAAAAATAGATCTTGATTTGCACATGTTTATCAGAGCTAGAAGGGTTTTAGCCCAAAACATCAACTGTACTTTTTTCTGTAGGTGCTGCCTGGCCTGCTGAGTTCCTCCAGCATTTTGTGTGTTGCCAAGATTGGGCATCAGAGGATTTCTAATGAACTAGGCTCAGACTGTACCTGAGTGGCTATAGTAGGGTTAATTTCAGGTCAGATTTAAATTTTATAGCAAGCAGGTTTCTATTGAATACCCACATTGTAGAAAGGTGATGCAGTAATATTTCTAGTTACACACAGAAAGGAATATGTGCTGTTAATCAGTGTCCAGCCTTTTTATTTCTCAACGCCTGACTCCCCCTACTGGATAACTGCTAGGAAGCCAGCACTATGATAACCCAAAACAAACACAATGAACTGCACACATCAATAAACCACTCCTCTTCTTGAACAAAGGTGCATAGATTAAATTACTCTTCAACACAGGAAATAAGAGTTACTAACTCTTGCACCAAAATAAACTGCTCAACACTATAATGAGTACAGAGGATTACTCTGCTCACTTCTGGAACTCGTTACCCAAATAACAATTCATAATCAGATATATCTTGTTTAAAGGTTACATCTCTCCAGTGGGTTCTGTGCAGGACCAACAGATACTGGACAGGCATGGTCAACTTAAGATGATACTATTGTGACAAATGAAGTTAGAAACTGTAGAGGACAAATTAGATTTGAACAAAGTGTGATGATAGGTTTAAAAAAACACCCCTGCATATGTCATTATGGTTACCTTAGGTGTTTTCCAGTACACAACAAAGAGCCGAGCCAACTTTTAGGAACAAGGAACAGACCAAAAATCTTGTTTTATCCAAACACTTTTGAATGTTCTGAGTGGCATAGTGGCACATATAGTTAAGTGCTGCCTCAAGAGAGCCAGAGAATTGAGTTCAATCGTGACTTCAGGTTCTAGTTGTGTGGAGTTTGCACATTTTCCTTGTGATCACATAGGTTTCCTCTGGATGTTCCAGTTTTCTAACATTCCAAAGATATGCCGATGTAGGTTAATTGGCTACTGTAAATTACCTTTAGTATGTAGGTGAGTGATACAATGTGGAGTATTGAAAGAGTATTATTGTAGGATTAGTGTAAATAAGTTGCTAATGACCAGAATGGACTTGGTGGACCAAGTGGCCTACTTTGCTGCTATACATCTCAATGACTATATGTCTACATTGCTTGTTCAGCTGTATCATATAGTAGGCAGAACATATGATGGACCTCATCGCATTTCAGGAAAAGCTCAAATTTGGTACGGCACACTAAAGTCATTGTCTGCAACATGCTTTGTTTGTAATCTTCAGTATGAGATACAAAGAGGCGCCTCGGAAGATGTACAGATTGTCAGTGATTATCAGTTGTGTGGGAAACACTTCGAGTCGTTTCAAGGTGACATCAGTGATAGCTAGTACATGCTGCTTGCCCTCTTCACCTTAGCCTACATGAAAGCAGTCCCTCCTGCAGTAGTTCTGAACTGGGAATGCAGCAGCGCAGAGATAGGGTGCTTTTGAGCAGCCTCACAGGGTGCACATTGATTCACAAAATTCTGTATGTCTTGAAATAAAAACAGGAAATGCTGGAAATACTCAGCAGGTCAGGTAGCATCTGTGGAGACATAAGTGGAGTTAATGTTTTATTCTGAAGACCCTTCATTAAAACCATTTAATACAGGCTACCAGAGGTAAACCTGGACCAATGGCTTCAGGTAACACATGCAGAATTCCAGCTTGGTGAATTCTGCAGGCATTATGACTTTGAAACCCCATAGAATCCAGTTTTGATTTGTGAACAACTGCTTCTTTTTGATCAAAGGGCAGACCCAATGTAAAATATCTCAGTAAGTTGTATCCAATACTTTTGAAAGGACATGGCTCTGTCTTGTTTCACCAGCACTTTCACTTGACAGAGGCTGGGTATGCACAATATGAAATATTGATCCGCATTGGCACTTCCTCTGGAGTTTTACGCAACACAGTAGTCAAGACAAATCATTGGCATTTGCATGGTCCTGATAATATCTGTACTCAATTTTGTAGTTGCAGGCAAAAAGGTCAAGGTCCAACATCGCACTCTTACTGCTGCAAAGATTAACACTGCTAACTTTGGACCAAGAGAGATTTGTTATCTGTCAGCACATTAAATTTTTGACCTTATAAATATTTATAAAATTTCATGGCCACAAAGATTATGCTTTGTACTTGTTTTTCAATTTGAAAGTAATTTCGTCCACTCGATGTCATGGATCAGGAGGTGCAAGTGATTGAGTGTCCTACATCTGAAAGTAATACATTCAAAATGACTGTACTAACTACATATGGGGGTGCATCATAAAAGGTCTCCAAGGCTTATCTAAATCATAGTCTAGCTATTCAGAAATTGCTGAAATGCCTCTTCACAATATGGAGACCAGTTCCATCTTGCCTCCACATGCAACAACTTATGCTGTGGCTATAGTAATGTTGATGAATTTGACAAGAAATTCCATCATAATTCAACAAACCAAAGAATTATATGAGCTTTGCCAAGTTACAATAGCATTCATTGTGCTCTAATTCCAGGCTTGCATGTCAATTCCACTTTCTTTTGGATACATTTTGCTGGCTTCACTCTGCCTCACAGCAATCTTGGCATTTTCTTCTCTAGGACTGTCAGATACAGTGTTGATGTAGGTGCTGAGACTAGGACAACATACAAAATCAAGTTCATGACATACTGGAAAATATCTAGAGAAGTTTAAACCCATTAAGTTTGGCTATGATATATGTACTGCCCTTTGTGGGTGTTAACAGTAAACACTCTCACTTATTGGGCGCATCTATATGAAACATTGCTGCAGAAAAGCACCATCCATCATCAAAGATCCTCACCACCCAGGCCATGCTCTTTTCTCACTGCTGTCATCATCCAGAAGGTACAGGTACCTCAGGACTCGCACACCAGGTTCAAGAACAGTTACGACCCCTCAACTGTCACCATCAGCCTCTTGAACAAAAGGGAATAACTACACTTAGTTAAGGACTCTGTTTGTAATTTCATGCTCATTATTTATTGCTATTTATTTATATCTGCATCTGCACAGTTTTTTACAGTTAACAATTCCTGATGTTCACAATGCTCATGTGAGAATGGTGTTTTTGTACTACAGTTCAGCATTCAACACCATAATTCCCCCCAGGCTCGACAAGAAGCTCAAAGACCTTGGCCTTCACCCTGCCTTGTGTAGCTGGATCTTGGACTTCCTGTCAGATTGCTGACAGGTGGTAAGAGAGGGCTCCCTCACCTTTGCCCCCTGACCCTCAACACAGATGCCTCTCAGGGCTGTGTCTTAAGCCCCCTTGTTTACTGTCTGTATACTCATGACTGTACCGCCACCCACAGCTCCAATATGCTAATTAAATTTGCTGACGACACTACATTGATTGGTCTAATTTCAAACAATAATGAGGCAGCCTACAGAGAGGAAGTCATCACCCTGGTACAGTGGTGTCAAAAAAACAACCTCTCCCTCAATGTCACAAAAATAAAGCTGGTTGTGGACTACAGGAGGAATGGAGTCAGGCTAACCCCTATAGCCATCAATGGATCTGAGGGTGAACAGCTTTAAGTTCCTCGGCATAAATATCACCAAGGATCTCACATGGTCTGTGCATACCGGCTGTGTGGTGAAAAAGGCACAACAGCGCCTCTTTCACCTCACACGGTTGAAGAAGTTTGGTATCCCCCCCCCCACTAAATTCTAATAACTTTCTACAGGGGCACAATTGAGAGCATCCTGATGGGCTGCATCACTGCCTGGTATGGGAACTGTACCTCCCTCAATCGCAGGACTTTGCAGAGAGTGGTGCGGACAGCCCAGCACATCTGTAGTTGTGAACTTCCCACTATTCAGGACATTTACAAAGACAGGTGTGTAAAAAGGACCTGAAGGATCATTGGAGACCAGAGTCACCCCAACCACAAACTGTTCCAGCTGCTTCTGGGAAACAGTACCACAGCATAAAAGCCAGGACCAACAGGCTCCGGAACAGCTTCTTCCACCAGGCCATCAGACTGCTTAATTCATGCTGATGCTACTGTATTTCTATGTTATATTGACTATCCTGTTGTACATATTATTTATTATAAATTACTATAATTGCACATTGCACATTTGAAAAGAGACGTAACGTAAAGATTTTTACTCCTCATGTATTTGAAGGATGTAAGTAATAAAGTCAATTCATTTCAATTTACAGTTACTGTTCTAAAGATTTGCCAAGTATGCCCTTAGAAAAAGAACCTCAGGGTTGTACGTGGTGACATGTAAGTATGCTGATAATAAGTTATACTTTGAACTTTGAACAGGTAAGGTAGACTTTGGGCTCTAGGTCCAAATCTTCCTAGTGGAGTTTACTGAAAAATCTTCCACCTACAAAGCTGACAAATGAATCCACTGCATTGTTTAATAGATTTGTTTCAGCCTTTTCACAGTGATTTGCCATGACCTTACAGTCCCCATAGAGCCCCACTCTTTTCAATGGCTTTGGTACAGCTACAATAGTAGCTGCCCACTCACTCCTTTCTATTGTGACACTGTACAATGTCGCTTCAGGCAATCTGGTTCATTCTCAACCATTTCCTTCAAGACGGAGAACACAGTTTCATATTAAAGAAAAAATGGAGTAGGGCTTTGCTTCCATGTTCATCTTTAACAATCTTTTCCTTTCATTACCTACTTTACTGTAGTGCACACTGTGCACATTTGTACTTCTCAGCAAGTCAAAGATCTTTTCCCTGTTCAATTTAATCTTTTTCAAACAGCTGTGTTGTCCCCTTCACTGCCACTGGATTTGAGTAAATCCACAGCAGGAATTCTCTCTCCTAAATATGACAAGAGGCAAATGTATGAAAGCTACAAGGGTCATATGTGTTCTATCTCAAGTGACACCGGTGCTGTTCCTCTAATTCAGTGTCTTTTTTTGTGTCAGTCACAAGCTGTGCACTTTGACATGCTCCCTTTTTCCATAATTTTGTTAGATTTTTAACAGAAATTTATTAGTGGTTTCCATCATAATGGTCATGTACTTGTTTGTGATGTGTGAGATTGTTTGAAGAGTCTGTTCTGAGCACCCTGTGGTTGCTAAGGAAATGAAGGAAGTCCACTGCATCTTTTGGCACTCTTGTTGTCTTAAGTTCCTTTATGGGCTCTTTGAACAGCACTTCAGGTTGAATCAGAATGGCATGTTAACTTCCAAGTATTCTTACAATCTCAAAGCCAACATAACCCAGGCTGACTTAAAATTAAAATCCTCTTGTGAAAACTACTGTTTGTGATAAGCTTCTTTATGGAAACTACAGAAAAAATGATGTCAGAGGAATGTACCAAAAGCACAGGGTCTTGATAGACACCTCAAAACATTGAAGTTGTCAGCAAAAGATTCTCATTCCTCTGGATGCCACCAACAAAATATAAAATTATCTGCAATGGGAATTCTCAAAGCATTTCATGCCTGGCCCAGTGTTTCAATATGTTTTGTGTAAGTAAAATCATCAACTTGAGAAGTCCGACAAGGAATATATCTTAAACATGAAAAAATTTGCAGATGCTGGAAATCCAAAGCAACACACACAAAATGCTGGAGAAACTCAGCAAGTCAGGAAGCATTTATGAAAATAAATAAACGGTTACCATTTCAGGCCAAGGCCCTTCTTCTGGATTGGAGAGAAAGACCGGAAAACCATAAGACACAGGAGCAGAATTAGGCCATTCAGCCCATTGAGTCTGCTCCACCATTTCATCATGGCTGATCCCAGATCCCACTCAACTCCATACACCTGTCTTCTTGCCATATTCTTTGATGTCCTAACCAATTAAGAAACTATCAACTTCCACTTTAAATATACCCCATGGACTTGGCTTCCACTGCAGTCTGTGGCAGAGAATTCCATAGATTCACTACTGTCTGGCTAAAAACAAAAATCCTCCTTACCTCTGTTCTAAAAGGTTGCCCCTCAGTTTTGAGGCTGTGCCAACTAGTTCTGGATATCCCCACCCAGGAAACATCTTCTCCATATCCACCTTACCTAGTTCTTTCAACTTTCGGTAGGTTTCAATGAGACCCCCCACCCCACCGCATTCTTCTAAATTCTAGTGAGTACAGGCCCAAAGCTGCCAAATGCTCCCTATATGTTAATCTCTTCATTCCCAGAATCATGCCCATGAACCTCTTCTGGACTCTGTCCAATGACAACACATCTTTTCTGAGATATGGGGCACAAAACTGTTGACAATACTCCAAGTGCGGCGCAATTAGTGTCATATAAAGACTCAGCATTATCTCTTTGTTTTTATATTCTATTCCCCTTAAAATAAATGCCAACATTACATTTTCCTCTGTTACCAGCGATTCAACCTGTAAATTAACCTTCTGGGAGTGCTGCATGAGGACTCCTAAGTCCCTCTGCACCTCTGATGTTCGATTTTTCTCACCATTTAGATAATAGTCTGCAATATTGTTCCTTTCACCAAAATGCATTATCATACATTTCCCAACACTATTCCATCTGCCACTTTTTTGCCTTTTCTTCCCATTTGTCTAAGTCCTACTGCAATTGTATTGCTTCCTCAGCACTATCTACCCCTCCACCTATCTTCATATCGTCTGTATACTTTGCCACAAAGCCATCAATTCCACTATCTAAGTCATTGACAAACAATGTGAAAAGTAGTGGTACCAATACTGACCTCTGGGGAACACCGTTAGTCACCAGCAGCCAATCAGAAAAGTCCTCTTTATTCCCACTCGCTGCCTCCTGCCTGTCAGCCATTCCTCTATCCATGCCGGTATCTTTGCTGTACTGCTATAGGATTTTATCTTGTTAAGCAGCCTCATGTGTGACACCTAATCAAATGTCTTTTTAAAATCCAAGTAAATAACATCCACTGTCTCTCCTTTGTCCACTGGGCTGCTTACTTCCTCAAAGAACTCTAACAGATTTGTCAGGCAAAATTTCCTTTTACAGAAACCATGCTGACTCTGAATTATTTTATCAGTAGTCTCCAAGTACCCTGAAACCTCAAATTTGCGGAATTTGTTACCACAGACAGATGTGGACGCCAGGTTGTTGGATGTATTTCAGGCAGAGATTGATAGGTTCTTGATTGGACGTGGCATCAAAGGTTACGGGGAGAAGGCCGGGGAATAGAGTTGAGGTGGGGAATAAAGAATCCGCCATGATTGAATGGCGGAGCAGACTCAATGAGCCAAATGGCCTAATTCTACTCCTATGTCTTATGGTCTAAATAGTAGATTCCAGCACTTCCCCAACCACTGAGGTTAAGCTAACTGGCCTATAATTTCCTTTCTTTTGCCTTCCTCCCTTCTTAAGAAGTGGAATGACATTTGCAGTTTTTCAGTCCTCTGGGACTATGCCAGAATCAAGTAATCCTTGAAAGATCAATTCAACCATTATCTTTTCAGCAACCTTTCTCAGTACTCTGGGATGTAGACCATCTGGTTCAGATGACTTATCCAGCTTAAGACCTTTCAGTTTGCTTGGTACTTTTTCCTTTGTAATTGGAATGGCACTCACTCCTGCTCCCTGATGCAAAGTACTCCTTAAGTTTATCTGTCATTTCTTTGTCCATTACTACCTCCCCAGCATCATTTTCCAGTGGTCCAATATCAACTCTCAACTCCCTTTTAATCTTTATATAACTGAAGAAACTTATAGTATCCTGCTTTATATAAACACCTAGTTTGCCCTCATACTTCATTTTTTCTCTTCTTATAGCCTTTTTAGTTGTCTTGTCAGATTTCAAAAGCTTCCTAATCATCTAACTTCCCACTCACTTTTGCTACCTTATATGCCCTTTCCTTGGCTTTTATGTAGTTCTTAAATTCCCTTGTCAGCCACGGTTCTCTACCCCCACCATTTGAGAACTCCTTCTTCTGTGGAGCATGTCTATCCTGCGCCTTGTAAACTATTCCCAGAAATTTCCCCCTATTCTGAAGGGGGAAGACACCAAAATAAAAAGTTGGGGAGAGGGGAAGGAGGATGGTTAGGAAAGGTAAAGGCTGGAGACAAAGGATCTGATAGGAGAGGAGAGTGGACTATAGGAGAAAGGGAAGGAGAAGGGAATGTTTTTATTGTGCGGAGAAATTGATATTCATGCCATCTGGTTGGAGGCTACCCAGACAGAATGTAAAGTGTTGCTCCTCCAGCCTGAGGATGGCCTCAGCTTGGCAGAAGAAGAGGCCATGGACCAAGATGTTGGAACAGGAATAAAAATCAGAGTGAAAACACCCGGCCACTGGGAAGTCCCACTTTTGGCAGATGGAGTGGAGGTGATCAATAAAGTAGTCCCCCAATTTACATTGAGTCTCATCAATGTAGAGGATGCCACATCAGGAGCACCGGTCCTGACACAAAAGCCAAACCCAGCAGATTCACAGGTATAGTGTTGCCTTGCCAGGAAAGACAGTTTCAGTCCCTGAATGGAGGTGAAGGTGGAGGTGTAGCACTTTGGCTGCTTGCAGGGACAAGTGCCAGGAGGGAGATTAGTGGGGAGGGACAAATGGACAAGGGAATCACAGAGGGAGTGATCCTTGCAGAAAGCCGGGGTGGGGGGGGGGGGGAAGTAAAGATATGTTTGGTGATAGGATCCCTTTGGAGATGGCAGAAGTTGCAGTGTTCATCCTCCACAACTTGAGAAGGTGGAGGCTCACAGGGTGATAGGTAAGGACAAGAGGAACTGTTAAGACGGCAGGAAGATAGGCTGAGCATGGATTTTCAGGAAATGGAGAAGATCCCGCTGAGGGCTGCATCTATGGTGGAGGAAGGGAAACTCCATTTGTTGAAGAAGGAGGACATCACAGATGTCCTGGAAAGGAAAGTCGCATCCTGGGAACAGATGCAGCAGAGATGAAGGAAGAGAGGAAAGGGAATAGCATTTTTACAGGAGACAGAGTGGGCAGAAGCATTGTCAAAATAACTGTGGGAATCGGTGGGTTTATAAAAGTTTGTCTCCAGAAAAGAAGACAGAGAGATTGAGAAAGGGGAGGGAGGTGTCAGAAATGGAGCAAATGAATTTAAGGCAAGGTGGAAGCTAGAGGCAAAGTTAATGAAATTTACATGCTCAGCAAGGGTGCATGAGGCAACACCTCTGCAATTGTTAATGTAGTGGACGAAGAGCTGGGGAGCATTATCGGAGAATGTTTGGAACATGAACTGTTCTACATAGCAACAAAGAGGCAGGTATAGCTGGGGCCCAAGTGGGTGTCCGTGGCTAGCCTTCGAGTCCAGAATAATTACTGCGGGTGAAGACCGGTTCTGCCAGATAGAGGAGGGTGTGGTGGAGAGGAACTGGTTGGTTCTTTCATTGAGAAAGAAACAGTGAGTTTTAAGGCCCTCTTGATGAGGCATAAAAGTGTATGGAGACTGGACATCCATGGTGAAAATGAGGTGGTCATGGCCAAGGAATTAAAAGTTACTGAGGAGATTGAGAGCATGAGAAGAGTCGTGGATGCAGGTGGGAAGGGACTGAATTAAGGGGGACAGAATGGAGTAGAGGTATGAGTTCAGTGGGGCAGGAGCAGGCAGAGACAATAGGCCTACCCAGACAGTCAGGTTTGTGGATCTTGGGTAGGAGGTAGAAGCACAAAGTGCAGGATATAGGAACTATGAGTTTGGTGGCAGTAGATGGGAGCTCTCCAGAGTTGATGAGGTCAGTGATGGTGTTGGACACAATTTTCTGATCGTCCGAAGTGGGTTTCTCTTTGAGGGGTAGGTAGGACATGTCTGAGAGTTGCTGCCTGGCCTCAGCAAGGTAGAGATCAGTCCCCACACTACAACAGCACCCCATTTGTCTACAGGTTTGATGGTAAGGTTGGAACTGGTGCATAGAGATGGGAGGGCAGTGCATTCAGAGGAGGTAAATTTCAAGAAGGAGAGAGGGGTGCTGAAGCTAAGATAGTTGATATCCCATGGGCAAGTCGAGATGAAAAGATCCAGAGCAGGCAAAGAACCAAAGCGCAAGAAGAGGAGGGTTGAAGAGGGGAGAAGGGGTCATCAGTGCAGGGTGTGGAATTCCTGCCAAGGAATATATCTGCTTTTCATCTCATCAGCAACATTATTTGCCATTAATTATCAATTAGAATGTTCCAAATAGGAATTGAAGCATTTAGATCCCTCATGTTGTGCTACATTTCCAGTTCATTTTGTTGCCACTTGCTCTGGGGTAGTTTATCCCAGCTGTACTGGTTTAAAAGTACTAAAAATACTGTTTGTTAAACACTCTAAAGCTATGTATCGGATATATGCAATATCCATTGTAAGTCATCTTTATCTCATGGGTCAGTAATAATCTATGTCAGAACAGAATATTACACAATACACTTTCTGTAGATGCTGGAAATCTTGAGCAACACACACAAAATGCTGGAGGAACTCAGCAAGTCAGGAAGCATCTATGGAGGGGAATAAAGGGTCGCTGCTTCAGGCTGAAATTTATCAGGCTGATAATTGGACTACATCCGACTCCAACGAAATACTCGGCGGGGGTACAGAGTACAGTATGTTTTCATGGAAACGTGGCTCACCGATGGAATCGCGGATGCCGCCATTCAGCTGTACGGGCTCGTCTTGTTTCGAGCAGACAGAGATGCAGCGCTTCCGGTAAGACTGGCAGTGGTGGCTTGTGTGTTTACATCAATACGGAATGGTGCAAGAACTCTGTGCTGGTTTCCAGATACTGCTCATCGCTAGTGGAGTTTGTGACAGTTAGATACAGATCACTTTATTTACCACAGGAATTCACCACTGTCCCTTATAGTCAGTGTCTACATTCCCCCAGCGCTAATGCTAAGGAGGCACTCTGTGAACTGTATGGGGCTATTAACTGCAGAACGCACACCCTGACGGACTGTTTATTGTCGCTGGAGATTTTAAAACACGTGAACCTCAAGTCAGTGCTCCCCAAACTCAATCAGTATGTGGACTTTGCAACGAGAGGGGAGAACGCGTTGGACCTCGTTTAAACAAACATTCCCGACGCGTACCAGGCGGAGCCCCGCCCTCCACCTCGGTTACTCAGACCACATCTCTGTTATGCTCATCCCAGCATACAGACCGCTCATCAGGCGCTCCAGACCAGCTCCGAAGTAGGTGAAAACCTGGCCAGCAGGAGCCATCTCTGCTCTTCAAGACTGCTTTGAGTACACTGACTGGCACATATTCAGGGAGGCTGCAACCGACGGCGACTCTACCAATTTAGAGGAGTAAACGGCATCAGTAACGAGCTACATCAGCAAGTGCATTGATGACATCACTGTGGCCAAGACCATCACTGTGGCCAAGACCATCACTACACGCGCTAACCAGAAGCCATGGATGACCGCGGAGGTGCGTGCGCTGCTGAGGACCCATGACTCCGCATTCAGAGCAGGCGACAAGGCAGCCCTAACAACAGCGAAGGCCAAACTGTCCCAGACCATCAGAGAGGCAAAGCATGCACAGGACCAGCGAATCCACAGCCACTTCCAGGCCAGCGGTGACACGCGGCGCATGTGGAAGGGCATTCAGGACATCACCAACTACAGGACAACACCACCTGCCTGTGCTGGTGATGCCTCCCTCCCAGATGCGTTGAACAACTTCTACACTCATTTTGAGGCAGAAAATGACATGGCGGTGAGGAAGACCATCCCTCCTCCAAATGACTAGGTACTGTGTCTTACCGTGGCCGATGTGAGGAGAACCCTGTGCAGGGTCAACCCACGGAAGGCTGCAGGACCAGACAATATTCCTGGCACAGCGCTTAGAGGATGTGCAGACCAGCTAGCAGAGATTCTCACTGACATCTTCCCAACATCTCCCTGAACAGCGTTGTCATTCCTACGTGCTTCAAGGCTGCCACCATCATCCCCGTGCCGAAGAAGTCTTCAGCATCCTGCCTCAACAACTACCATCCCGTTGCACTCACATCCATCATCATGAAGTGTTTCGAGAGGCTCGTCATGAGGCACATCAAGACCCTGCTGCCCCCCTCACTGGAGCCCTGCAGTTTGTGTACTGTCCCAACCGTTCAACAGATGATGCCATTGCCATCACCCTCCACCTGGCCCTAACCCACCTGGACAAAAAAGACACATACGTTCGAATGCTGTTCACAGATTTCAGTTCAGCATTCAACACAATTATTCCTCAGAAAATAATTAGAAAGCTGAGTCTACTGGGCCTGAACACCTCCCTCTGCAACTGGATCCTAGACTTCCCGACTGGGAGACCTCAGTCAGTCTGGATTGGAAGCAGATCTCCAACACCATCACAGTGAGTACGGGGGCCCCCCAGGGCTGTGTGCTCAGTCCACTGCTGTTCGCTCTGCTGACCCACGACTGTGCAGCAACACACAGCTTGAACCTCATCATCAAGTTTGCTGATGACACAACCGTGGTGGGTCTCATCAGCAAGAACGATGAGTCAGCATAAGAGAGGCGGTGCAGCGGCTAACAGACTGGTGCAGAGCCAACAACCTGTCTCTGAATGTGAACAAAACAAAAGAGATGGTTGTTGAATTCAGGAAGACATGGAGTGACCACTCTCCGCTGAACATTGATGGCTCCTCAGTAGAGATAGTGAAAAGCACCAAATTTCTTGGTGTTCACCTGGCGGACAATCTCACCTGGTCCCTCAACACCAGTTCCATAGCAAAGAAAGCCCAGCAGCGTCTCTACTTTCTGCGAAGGCTGAGATAAATCCATCTCCCACCCCCCATCCTCACCACATTCTAACATTCTACAGAGGTTGTATTGAGAGCATCCTGAGCAGCTGCATCACTGCCTGGTTCGGAAATTGCACCATCTCAGATCACAAGACCCTGCAGCGGATAGTGAGGTCAGCTGAGATCATCGGGGTCTCTCTCCCCGCCATTACAGACATTTACACCACATGCTGCATCCGTAAAGCAAACAGTATTATGAAGGACCCCACGCACCCCTCATACAAATTCTTGTCCCTCCTGCCATCTGGCAAAAGGCACCAAAGCATTCGGGCTCTCATGACCAGACTATGTAACAGTTTCTACCCCCAGCCATCAGACTCCTCAATACTCAGAGCCTGGACTGACACCAACCTACTGCCCTCTACTGTGCCTATTGTCTTATTTATTATTTATTGTAATGCCTGCACTGTTTTGTGCACTTTATGCAGTCCTGGGTAGGTCGGTAGTCTAGTGTAGTTTTTGTGTTGTTTTTACGTAGTTCAGTGTAGTTTTAGTATTGTTTCATGTAGCACCATGGTCCTGAAAAACATTGTCTCATTTTTACTGTGTACTGTACCAGCAGTTATGGTCGAAATGACAATAAAAAGTGACTTGACTTGACTTGACTTGATCAGGACTGGGAAGGAAGGGGACAGTAGCCAGAATAGGAAGATGGGGGAGGAGAGGGAGTACAAGCTAGCAGGTGATGGATGAAACCATCTGAGTATGAAGGTGGGTGAGTGGGGGAGAAGAGATGAACTATGAAGCTGGGAGGTGAAAGGTGGAAGAAGTAAATGGCTATAGAAGAGAGAATCTGATAGGAGAGGATTCTGGATATGGACAAAATGGAAGCAGGAGGGACACCAGAGGAAGATACTAGATAGGTGAGGAGAAGAAAAGGGGTGAGGGAGGAACGGACCAGGGTGAAATTGATATACATGTCACAATGTCGGAGGCTACCCGGAAAGAATATGAGGTGTTGCTCTACCAACCTGAGTGTAGTCTCATCATGGCAGTAGTGGAGGCCATTTAGTGATATGCTGGAATGGGAATGAAGAGATGAATTGAAATGAGTGGCCAGCGGGAAATCCCACCTTTTGTAGTCAATGCAGCAAAAGTGCTTAAAGAAGCAGCCCCAACCTATGCTGGGTTTCACTGATGTAGAAGAGGCTGCACCAGGAGCACCAGATACAGTAGAAAGATTTGCAGGTGAAGTGTCACCTCACCTGGAAGGACTGCTTGAAGCCCTGAATGGTGGTGAGATTGGAAGTGTAGGAGCAGGTGTAGCACCTGTCACACTTGCAGGGTTAAGTGCTAGGAAGGAAATCAATGGGGAGGGATGAGTGGACAAGGGAGTCAAGTACACAAAGCAGAGAATTGGGGAGAGGGAAAGATGTGCTTAGTGGTAGGATCCCATCATAGATGGCTGAACTTATGGAGAATTGTGTGCCGGATACGGAGGCTCATGGGATGATAGGTAAAGAAAAGGGGAATCCTTATGTGTAGAAGGAAGGAGATGTGGTTGAGGGTAGTATGATGGTGGTGGAAGGGAAGCCACATTCTTTGAAGAATGAGGACATCTCAGATGTAGAATGGAAAGACCCATCCTGAGAACAGATGTGGTGGAGACAGAGGAACTGAGAAATGGGATTTGCATTTTTACAAATGACAGGGTGAGAAGAGGTATCAAGATAGCTGTGAGAGCCAGTAGGTTTATAAAATATATAATTTGATAGTCTGTTTTCAGATTTGTAAATAGAAATGGAAATAGAGAGATTAAGAAAGTGTAGAGAGGTGTCAGAGATAGACTATGTAAATATGAAGGCAGTTCAGAAGTCGACAGGAAAGTTGAAGAAATTGATGAGTTCGAGATTGATACAGGTAGCAGCACTAATGCAGCCATTAATGTAGCATAGAAAGAATTGATAAGAGTTACCAGCATAGGCTTGGTACATAGACTGTTCCACATTGCCTCCAAAAAGGCAGGCATTGGTGTGGCCCATGAGGGAGCCTGTGGCTACACCGTGGATTGCAGAAAGTGTAAGGAAGCAAAAGAGAAATTTTTGAGGGTAAGAACCAGTTTTGCCAAATGGAGGTGGGTGGTGGTGGAAGGGAAATGATTAGTTCAGCTGTCCAGAGAGAAGTGGGGTGCTTTAAGGCCTTCCTAATGGGGATAGAGTATATAGGAACTGACCATCCATAGTGAAAATAAGGCAATCAGGGCCAGGGAACTGAAAGTAGCTGAAGTGATCAAGAGCATGTGAAATGTAATCGATGTAGGTAGGAGTTCAGTTAAACACATAAGTTGAGTGAGGCAAGAGCAAGCAAAAAGTAGGGGCTTACCCGGGCAGTCAGGTTTGTAGATCTTGGGTAGGAGATAGAAGGAAGCAGTGCAGGGTAAGGAAACGCTGAGGTTGGTGGCAGTGAATGGAAGATCTCCAGAGTCAGTGAGGTCAGCAATGGTGCAGGAGACAATGGCCTGATTCTCATTAGTGATGTCCTGTTCAATGGTTAAGTAAGAGGAAGTTTCTCAGAGTTACCATCTGGCCTCAGCAAGGTAGACATCAGTCCACCAGACTCACTTTTCGTCCCTCTTCCCTCCGGGAGAAGGCTCAGGAGCTTGAAGACTCATACGGCCAGATTTGGGGACAGCTTCTGTCCAACTGTGTAAGATTGCTGAACAGATCCTGACCCGGATCTAGGCCGTACCCTCCAAATATCCGCACCTGCCTCTCTGTTTTTTTGCACTACCTTACTTTCCATTTTTCTATTTTCTATTTATGATTTACAATTTAAATTTTTAGTATTATTTACTAATTTTTACTATTTTCAATATTTAATATTTGTAATCCAGGGAGTGGGAAGCCCAGAATCAAATATTGCTGTGATGATTGTACATTCGAGTATCAAATGTTTGGCGACAATAGTACCCCCTCCCTTTTCTGCAGGTTTGATGGTGAGGTTGGGATTGGTGTGGAGAGAGTGGAGAGCCATGCATTCAGAGGGAGTGAGGTTTGTACATCCTTATAGTGTAAAGGAAGACATGTTTTTCATCTTTTATTTTTGCCCTTTCTGACTCCCCCTACTGGCAAAGCAGCATACAACAAGTTGTTCAACTCAAATGGACTGGAGGTGACAGTATGAATAGCAAGGAAAAGAAAAGGTAGTAACTGTAAATTTGATGCAAATAAAATGGCCATCCTAAGAAGGGTTAAAGTGGAAGTACAAAATAGCATTCAATTCAACAATGGTTACTTTACAAATCTTAGTAGTTTTGACTAAGTGCAAGAGCCTGCTCAAAAATAAATTAATTTTATTAAATAAATACAAATAACTTCTTTTGTAAATCATCCTCAAAAGCAAAGAAAAAATTGAGGGCAAATGCTTGGAATGAGACCATATATTTGTGCAAGAATGTAATTCTGAAAGCAGAAATAGGATCTGATTCAAAACTCACTTAATGAAGTAATGGACAAGATGCACAATGATTTTAACCCTGTAACATTAGAGATTGTGCGAAGTTAAGTTTAGGACCGAAAATTAGAGATCAGGTGAGATGATTGATAATTATATTGTTGTTTCAAAAAATTCTACCACAATAATGCAAATTAAAAATGTTCTTGGATTTGGACTGTGAGATAAGTTTGTTGGTTAACTAAATGATAAGCACACTCTATCCAAGGTATTAAATACACCATAATTAAAAGGGCATACAAGATACTGACCTCAAAAAATGCAAAGGAATTTTAAAAGAACAGAATATTAGTATCCTCCAAGTGAACCACAATCTTGTTGTAGGGTTTGGAGGCTTGCGTGCCTCAATGACCTGGAGAGCTATGTTGGCTGGAGTCAGGGCTTTATTCTTTGGCTCTTGGTAGAAGCACCCATGTCAAACAGGTCAAAGGGTAGAGGCCAGACTGAGAGTAGTCCACTGGTCCTCCAGGTCCGGGGGTTCAGCTTAGGGCTAACAACCCTGACTAGTAAAGCAAAGTTGTTAGGGAAACGGCAATGAAGAGTCCTTCTACATCTGAGTGGGATGGGATTCCTGAGTCTCCACCCAGGACTTGCATAACTGACAGGAGTTAAAAATCAAGTGGAAGCTACTGACATGATGAAGGAAGCCCTAAACACCACCAGAGATGGAAGACCTTCATTGTTGCCCTAAATGACAGCAGTGTAATGGGCAGTAAGAATATTAGTATAAAGATGGTGTATGAATGGCAGGACCAATGGCAGGAGACCTGACAGCGAGTAGGCATCATATGAGTAATAGTGTCATGAAAGCAGGATCTGCGCTATCTCTCACCATTGTAATGTGATCATTTTGTGAATAATTGAACAAAAGTGAATCAATTCAGAACAGAATGATATTTCTTTTGTTGAAAACAATGCTGTGTGTTCAGGTTAAACAGAATATTGCAAACTAAAATGGTTTTGGACCAAAGAGGAGGAGAAGAACTAAAATGGAAAACTACCAAAAGGCCATTTCCTTAACTTCAGGTAGGATAAGCAATGCTAGAAGCATATTTAAATAGCCAAGATGCCAACAGATTAAAGAAAAGCTTTCAGTATTAGAGACTAATAATCAGGACATTTACGTGAAAAATGACTGTGTCCTATACTGTTAACTGGCTATGTTCTGAAGTTCAGAAAGATACCATTACCAATATGCACATTTAAGTTGATATATTTTGTGTTTGCATTATTATTATGACATTAAGATTATGTATGAGTATCAACAAACTCACGAGCTAGTTGACATACAAACTTCCACTTAGTGGCTACTTTATTAGTTAATCTCCTGTATCTAATAAAGTGGCCACTGAGTGTATGTTCGTGGTCTTCTGCTGCTGTAGCCCATCCGCTTTAAGGTTCGACTTGTTGCACACTGATACTCTTCTGCACGTTACTATTGTAACGCATGGTTCTTTGAATCAATGTTACCTTCCTGTCAGCTTGAACCAGTCTGACTGTACTCCCTCTCACCTCTCTCAGTAACAAGGCATTTTCACCCACAGAACTGCTGCTTACTGGACACTTTTTGTTTTTCCCACTTTTCCCTCAAAACTCAGAGCAATTTCTGAGATATTCAACCAACCCCGTATGGCACCAACAATCATTTCACAATGAAAGTACCTTAAATTACATTTCTTCCCCATTCTGATGTTTGCTCTGAACAACAACTGAACCTCTGGACCATATCTGCATGCTTTTATACATTGAGCTGCTGCCACATGATTGGCAGATTAGATATTTGCTTTAACAAGCAGATGTACAAGTATACCTAATGAAGTGTTATTTAAACTTAATAAACTTAGAGTTTCTCAGTCAAATTCCAAATTCTCTTTCACTGCTCCTTCTCTGTAACACCTGTTGCTCTCTGACTCTTCAATCATGTGCTCACCCAGATTGTCTGCCAGCTTGTATTCTTCCCTTTCACCCAACCTTCTTATTCTGGCTTTTCCCCCCCTTTCTTTCCAGTCCTAATGAAGGGTCTTGGTTCGAAACATCAACTGTTTATTCATCTCCACAGATCTGCCTGTCCATGTGAGTTCCTCCAGCATTTGTGTGCCGCTCTGGATTTCCAGCATCTGCAGAATCTCCTGTATTTAAAATTCTTTAGTGCAATTTGTCATAGAATTCTGAGAACATCACTGTAATTGTTATCCATCTCTCTTGACCTCTGATTCTGGGTTCTAAACTTAACTCTTCATAATCTCTGATGATGCAGGGATGAAATGGTTTTGCAGTTTTTCAATTAAGTATTCTAATCTGGCCCTGAGTATATTAGCACAATAGAATAAGTAGTTGTCCATAATGGGCAAAAGTCAAGGCTATCAATTATTGTAGCTGATTATATGAACAAACAGCTCAAGGATGAGAATAGTTGTAAGTGTTTACATATTATTTTCCGATTTTCTTACAACAAAGCAGGAAAGCTTTCAGCCACCCAGTTCTCTGCTGGCTCTCAGAGCAATATCATTCCCCCTATTTTCTCACACTTGCCTATCGACTCCACCCTGATTCTCCTGAACGAGGCATTACAATGAATTCCGGTAAACTGAGACACATTGGGAACAGTACATTTTGGCCCAATTAAGTGGCTGCCCCAATTAGCCAAAGTTTCATGGAAATAGTTTAAAAAGGTATATAAGAAGGCAAACTGTGTCACAAATTATATACTTAAATGAAATACAGAACAAATTAGAACACTATCAAAACTACTGCAGTACCATAAAGCTGTATATTAGTTCTCAATACGTATCAATGGAGCAATTCATCTGTGACACATTCTTGAACAAAATCAGCACAGACACCTTGTCTTCATACAATGCTGTCGACAATAAATCTTCATTTTCATTGTAATGTTCAAGATGATTGTCAATACCTTCAAATTCCTCATAGTTCCAGTAGTAATATCACTTAATTTTCACTCCCGGCCAATTCTGGCATCTCCAAGCCTGAATGTTTGAAGCGGCAGTGAGCAAAACAGTTCTGAGCTGTCTTACAGCTTATTTCTCGTCAACTACCAGTGGCATACATCATTGCTTTTTGAACACTAACTCTATTTAAAACTGTTCGCTTGAAACATGGTGTGTCAAACAGCCACACAAGTACATGCAACTGGTGCTAGTTAGAAATGGTTCAGCAACAGTCTCCTGCCCCAATTAAGTGACATAGTGTCTCAAATACATGAAGGAAATCCCTGCTATTTACTCAATTCGTTTTTGTGCTTTAAGAGCTGTCCCATATAAGTGGCTGCTCCGATTAACTGATGACCCAAATAACCAGAATCCATTGTATAGTAAATTTCACACATTCAGCACTGATTTCAAGATCACATACATGTCATTGGAGCCATACAAAGTCAGGACTACCTGCGACATTACAGCAACACTCTTTATAGAGGATGCTTTAGATAAACTATTTTAGCGTGATCATATAACAAATATGTTTCAAGAAGCTTCTGAAACTATTTGAAGATATGTTTAAGGAATCAGATAAAGGCATACAAAGACATCAAAGGGCACCCAGCCTATATAAGTACCAAACTAATGCCAAACCTATCCATTCCAGACTGGTACCTCCTTGCTCTAAAAGCCCTAATGGAAAATTAGCTAAACAAACTGAGGCTAAACTGTTACAAAATACTTGGGTGACACCCAAAATGGATAAGACAATGCCCAGTTCTCAACAGTCATATGCTGAAATGGCAGAAGCAAAAATCTCCTCTGATCTTCCTATTATTTTTCTATTCAGCTTAATATTGATTCAGAAAATTAACACGATTTGACGATTAATATCACAAGGGATTTTATTCATATGCTAAGCTACTCTCTAGCAAAAATTTTTCACCAACTATAGATAAGGTAATGCATATTAATTGAAAATGCCACAGAGGAAGAAAACTGGTGGAAGACGTGTGCTTTTCAAAACTATTACCCAATCAGCATTAGGTTTCTCCAATGTTGAGAAGAGCACATTGTGATAATTGGATACAGTGCACTACATTGGAAGAACTGCAAATGAGTCACTGAGTTTATAATAAAGTTCAATGTAAGCTTGAAGAACAATATCCTTTCTTCTATTTGGGTATGCTGTAGACAGAATAGGCCATTTTTCCTAAATACTTGTCTTGAAATATAAGTGGAGATTGAAAGGTCAATCCTTTGGGGACAGGAAGCATTGGTGAAAAAGATCACAGACAGGCAATCAAACATCAGTATGGAAAAAATAACAACCACAAGAGATTCTGCAGATGCTGAAAATCCAGGGTAACACATAAAATTGTGCCAGATCAAGTAACAGCATGCCTTCAACTTAACCTGTCATGGTTTGCTGATTTATTACTTAGAGCAAAGCTAAACTTTCACTAGCAGAGCAGAATCCATTAAATTTCCTTTCCATTCATAAAGCTCAGAGGATGCTATTTAGGCAAATGTGGCTACTCAATTTTTCTGCTCTTTCTTATGGTGCAGCAAGTCTTTCCCTTCATGTATCTAGCCAAGTGTTACTGCTGAACATCTGTTGATTCTGTTTCCTTCACACGTTCAAATAGAACAATCAAGATTGCTGTGCAAAACTAATTCCAATGTTACCTCAACTTCTTTAGCCAACCTTAAATTTGTCTGAACTGTGAAGATCAAAATTTATGCTACTGCCTGAAAGTAAACGTTGTGTGATAAATTGGATAATGCTAGAATAAGAACAACAAGCTGATGTGGCTTTGTTTATCAGATATACATATAAATGAAATTAAAAATGTTTTATCATACTCTTCATGAATAAAATATTCACCGAAATATCCCATTTTTTTTATCTCTCACAATACATCTTCAACAATATTCTACTGATTCCTAATGTTGTGTATTAGTACGTAGAAACATTAAAGTCTGCATTATAATAGAAATATTTTTCATTGCAATCTTTCTACTTTAGATAGTTTGATACAAAATAAAAGTTCCGTAAAAGAACAATCACACATAACAAGTACTAATTAACATATAGATAACTAACAATAGATAATAAGTAACTTTACCTTTATGGTGAACAAATGAAAGTGTAGAGTAAGTATCAAGTTACATAAACTCCAAGACTCTAACAAACAGCTCCTTCTAAGCTTTTCTTGAGGAAAACTTACAAGCTAGGATATCATGCTGTACCTTGAAGTTTACTCATTATGGTTGCTCGGCATTACTTCAGCAGAAGTGTGTTTACATTCCTAAGACTTTTTTAAACTCAAAGGACTTTTCCCCCCTGACCTAAATTTTCAGTCCTAAATGGAATTTCTTACCATTCTATAGTGAAGAAGATGGTAAATCTGTATACTGTAGTGCTATTTAACTAGTTTGCAGTAACTAACAAAACAATAACTGCTTTCTTTGCAAATTGTACCAAAAGTTTGTCACATGCTTACCACAAAAAGGCTGGAAAATGGAGAAATAAAGATACTGTTGTAGTAAGCAACAGAGATTTAAAATTAAGTTTAATTCTTTGAATACGAGCTTTGTTTTCCTTGCATGTGAACATACAACAGGCCTGCTCTAGTGCTTTCATTACAACATGACTGATATGTTTCTAGGCCAAACCTATCTGAATTTAAATTTAACTATCCACATTTGGTTCTATTTCTCTGATCTTATCTCTTCAGCTAATACAATAAAAATGCTTCAATCATAAATGACCTAGATTGTTTTAAGTAACAATGTGATGCTAGTCCAATTTCAGTAGACTTCTGGTTTTAATTATGACGATGAGTACAGGTACTTTGTTGATCTTTATCAAGTCTGAAGTAGAATATTGTAAGTATTAAAAACCACTTCATTTTTAATTTCTATGCAGCTTCCTGGAACTATATTTTATTATGAACATTTAATTGAATTATTTTTAAAGAGAAAAATATACATGACAAAGAATTTTTTTCTTAATTAGTCCTATTCAGCTAATGGAAGGAGCTGGCTGGTTCATTGTAACCTTGATGTCCTTCCACCCAAGTCAATCCCCCACTAAAGTCTGCTTTTAAAGATGTTGCCGGGACTGGAGGACCTGAGTTATAAGGAAAGATTGAATACGTTAGGAGTTTATTCCTTGGAACGGAGAAGATTGAGGGGTGATTTACTAGTATAAATGAGGGGTACAGATAGGGTAAATGCAAGCAGGCATTTTCCACTGAGGTTGGGTGGGACTACAACTAGAGGGCATGGGTTAAAGGTAAAAGGTGAAAGTTTAAGGGGAACATAAGGGGAAACTTCTTCACTCAGAGGGTATGAGAGTATGGATTGAGCTGCCAGTACAAGTGGTACATGCCAGCTTGATTTCAACGTTTCAGAGAAGTTTGAATAGATACATGCATGGTAGGAGTAAGGAGGTTCTGGTGCAGGTCAATAGGAGTAGACAGTTTAAATGGTTTGGTATGGACTAGATAGGCCAAAGGGCCTGTTTCTGTGCTGTGCTTTTCTATGACTCTAAATATGGTACAAGAGTAGTTTGGCTATTCATTCCCAGATTTTTTGTTATAATGCTAGCAAAATACAAATCACATAAAGATATGCAATAAAAGCTATTTACGGCCACAAAGAAAGGACATTATGATAATCCATCTGTTGCATAAATCAATGGAAGTTTAATGAATCTTAATTTTATTTTTATTTCAGTGCCAAATATTTGACAATTTATATCTGGCAAAAAAATTATTAAAAACTTAGATAGTCTGGGAATACAGGAGCACAACCTGGTGATCTAACACAACTGTAAACCAATGAAAATCAACTCATGGAAATGCAGTATCTCATCCAGTATAATAACAGCTTATACTTTCATCAAATTAGTTAACCAATGGAAATAAGAAGGACACCTTATTAAATACTTAAGGGAAACAGTGATATCCAGTAGTGAGCCACTGACCCCCAAATGAACAGTCTGTTGTTTCCACCCGAGGAAGCACAAGTCACAAGCAAGTCCAAAGGCAAGTGACAACTGTAGGAGGAAGGAAAGTTGTACAGACTATTATTCCTGTTTGTCAGATTCTAATCTTATGCCATTTATTTAGGCTGCAATAATAGTCGTACTGTGCTCTACAATAAATGCATTATTGCTGCCAGAGCTATTTACCAGCAAACCTCAATGCAGATGGTCTAATTCAAGTAACATATTGAACAACCTACTTGGTGCATTCCCCGCTACAGTGATGTAGACTGAGTACAAGGAATCAATCGTACCATGTAAACACAAAATAATCTGCAGATGCTGTGATCAAAGCAACACTTTCAGTACGCTGGATGAACTCAGCAGGTCAGGCAGCATCAGTTAGAGACGATGAGTCGACATTTCGGGCCGGAACCCTTCATCAGGACTGAAGAATGAAAGATGAGGAAGGATTTGAAGAATGTTTGTAGCTTCAGTTGAAAGACAGGAATTTGAAAGACAAAGGGGTGGGGGAGGGGAAGAATTGACATCATAGCCCTGAAAACAATGGGTAGTAGAAGAAGGAGGCGAAATCGTACCACGTATTTTGGAAGTTCTGATATTTGGGAAAAGCCCAGGCCTTCCGATTGAACCTTCCAGCCCATAAGCATTATACTTCATCAGATTAATGTATGTGTAGAGTGCAGTTGACATTGCAGATTTCCTCACCCTACCCTCTAATATAATGGAATGTAAAAAGATTTCAAAGCCACAGTGACATTTAAAGCCAATGGCAATACTATGCTTACCCCTGCTGTCCTGAAAGTCACCCTATTAAACAAGACATACAGATCTGGGTCTATCTCTGCTGAATCTCAATCTTTGTGTCTGTATTGTTGCTAATGTGTCAATTATTTGCATCATGGCCAGTAGGTGGTGGTAGAAGCTCTCCTCTCTCGATGTAGCCTTGCTTCCCTAGCATTTATCAAATTCCCAACATGCTCCTTTTCAACTGCAAAACTTATGCAGGAGTGTATAAGGGGATATGATGAGGTAAATTATACTAACTCCTAGGGATCACTGCATGAATGTAAAACGCTGAATTTAGGAGAATTAATGAGCTGGAACTGCAAATGAAATCATAGTTGTTTCTTTCAATAATTAAGTGAATAGAAATAATAACATATGGAAATGTAGCTTGGAAATATAGCAGATGTTATGAATATTTCCATCTCATTATAATTCTATTTGTTGTTCCAAATTCTAATAGTATGAGGATATCATTAACATAGCCTACAGAGATGATTTGCTACCGGTTACCATCCCTTTGAAAAGGTTTAATATAGCATCCTACACATAGAACATAGAAAACCTACAGCACAATACAAGCCCTTCGGCCCACAATGCTGTGCCAATATGTACTTACTTTAGAAATTACCTAGGGTTACCCATAGCCCTCTATTTTTCTAAGCTCCATGTACCTATCCAGGAGTCTCTTAAAAGACCCTATCGTATCCGCCTCCACCACCATCGCCAGCAACCCATTCCACGCACTCACCACTCTCTGCATAAAAAACTTTCCCCTGACATCTCCTCTGTACTTACTTCCAAGCACCTTAAAACTGTGCCCTCTTGTGTTAGCCATTTCAGCCCTGGGAAAAAGCCTCTGACTATCCACACAATCAATGCCTCTCACCATCTTAGACACCTCTATAAAGTCATCTCTCATCTTCCGCCGCTCCAAGGAGAAAAGGCCGTGTTCACTCAATCTATTCTCATAAGGTATGCTCCCCAATCCAGGCAATATCCTTGTAAATCTCCTCTGCACCCTTTCTATAGTTTCCACATCATTCCTGTAGTGAGGTGACCAGAACTGAGCACAGCACTGCAAATGGGGTCTGACCAGGGTCCTATATAACTGCAACATTGCCTCTCAGCTCTTAAACTCAATCCCAAGGTTGATGAAGGCCAATGCACCATATGCCTTCTCAACCACAGAGTCAATCTGCGCGGCAGCTTTGAGTGTCCTATGGACTTGGACCCCAAGATCCCTCTGATCCTCCATGTTGTCAAGAGTCTAAACATTAACACTATATTCTACCATCATATTTGACCTACCAAAATGAACAACCTCACACTTATCTGGGTTAAACCCCACCTGCCACTTCTCAGCCCAGTTTTGCATCCTATCAATGTCCCGCTGTAACCTCTGACAGCCCTCCACACTATCCACACTATCCACAACACCCCCAACCTTTGTGTCATCAACAAATTTACTAACCCATCCCTCCACTTCCTCATCCAGGTCATTTATAAAAATCATGAAGAGAAAGGGTCCCAGAACAGATTCCTGAGGCACACCACTGGTCACCAACCTCCATGCAGAATATGACCTGTCTACAACCAGTCTTTGCCTTCTGTGGGCAAGCCAATTCTGGATCCACAAAGCAAGGTCCCCTTGGATCCCATGCTTCTTTACTTTATCAATAAGCCTTGAATGGGGTACTTTATCAAATGCCTTGCTGAAATCCATATACACTACATCTACTGCTCTACCTTCATCAATGTGTTTGGTCACATGCTCAAAAAATTCAATCAGGCTCGTAAGGCACGACCTGCCTTTGACAAAGTCATGCTGACTATTCCTAATCATATTATGCCTCTCCAAATGTTCATAAATCGTGCCTCTCAGGATCTTTTCCATCAACTTACCAACCACAGAAGTAAGACACACTGGTCTATAATTTCCTGGGCTATATCTACTCCCTTTGCAACATCTGCAACCCTCCAGTCCTCCGGAACCTCTCCTGTCCCCATTGATGATGCAAAGATCATTGCCAGAGGCTGAGCAATCTCCTCCCTTGTCTCCCACAGTAGAAGTTGGTCTCTCCTGGTGTTACTCTTATATGTAAATGTAATGTGGAAAGTAGAGGTTGTAATATCTGCTGATTTCAGTACCAGGTGCAGATAGAAAATTTAGAAATGCAGTATTACATTACCAAAATGTATATAATTTCCACAAATCACTTGGATGAAATCATCAAAGATATGTTTGCTAATTTTACAGATAGTACACAAAGACAGTAGGAAATTAAACTTATATTCCAGAATATAAGGAAGCAACAAAGTGTTGTGAATGTTCTGACAAGTGGAGTGCAATGTAAGAAAATGTGAATTAGTTTATTTTTGACCAGACATGTAAAATGTACATTATCTAACCGGTATCCATTATACCAGTGCCTAAAAAGAATGTGACAATGTGCCTCAGTGACTATCATTCAGTACCACTTCCATCTACAGTGATGAAGTGCTTTGAGAGCTTGGTGATGAAACATATCAGTTCATGCCTGAGAAGCAACTGGATCCACTACAATTTGCCTACCATCACAACAGGTCCACAACTGGTACCATTTCACTGGCTCTTCACTCAATCCTGGAATAGCTGGACAGCGAAGATGCAATCATCAGGATGCTTTTCATCAACTACAGCTCGGCTTTCAATACTATCATCCCCTCAAACTTAATCAATAAGCTTCAGGACACTGGCCTCAATACCTCCTTGTGCAACTGGATACTTGATTTCCTCACTTGCAAACCAGTCAATTCACATTGGTAAAAGCATCTCCTCCACAATCTCCATCATCACAGGTGCACCACAAGACTGTATGCTTAGCCCCCTGCTCTACTCACTGTACACTTATGACTGAGGCTAAGAACAGCTCCAATGCCATATTTAAGTTGCTGACAACACCACAGTCATTGGCCGAATCAAAGATGGTGACAAATCAGCATAAAGGAGGGACATTGAAAATCTACAGAGTGGAGCCACAACAACAACCTCTCACTCAATGTTAGCAAAATAAAGGAGCTGATTATTGACTTCAGAAGGAGGAAACTGAAGGTCCATGAGCCAGTCCTCATCAGGGAATCAGCGGTGGAAAGGGTCAATAACTTTAAATTGCTCGGTGTTATCATTTCAGAGGATCTGTCCTGGGTTCAGCACGTAAATCCCATTCCAAGGAAAGCACAGCAGCACCTCTACTTCCCCAGAAGTTTGTGAAGATTCAGCATGACATTTAAAACTTTGACAAACTTCTGTGGATGTCGTGCTGGAGAGTATATTGACTGATTGCATCATGGCCTGGTATGGAAACACCAATGCCCTTGAACAGAAATTCCTATGAAAAGTAGTGGATATGACCCAGTCCATGATAGGTAAAGACCTCCCCACCATTGAGCACACCTACACGGAGCACTGTTAGAGGAAAACAGCATCCATCATCAGGGACCCCACCACCCAGGTCATGTTCTCTTCTTACTTCTGCCATCAGGGCTCAAGCCACCAGGTTCAGTGACAGTTATTACCCCTCAATCATCAGGCTCTTGAATCAGAGTGGATACTTCACTCACCCCAGCACTGAACTGTTCCCACAACCTACGGACTCACTTTCAGGGACTCTTCCTCTCATGTTCTCGATATTTTATATGGTGACATATATGTACTTTGATAATAAATTTACTTTGAACTTTGGTAGGTGGTTGCAGAAGAAACATGTTATCAAACAGTGTAAGAATACTGAGCTCTGAGATGCAGAGTGATTGGGATGTCCCATGTTTTGCATACATGTAGAGTATTAGGAAAGTTAACAGAATATTCTTAGTTATTGCAAGAGAAGTTGAAAATGAAAATAGAGCGATTATGATTCAGTTGTATTGGGCATTGGTTATACTACATCTGGATTGTTGTGTGCAACATTATTCTCCTTTTTTAAACAACTATTTTAATGTATCAGAAGCAGTTTGGAGAAGGCATGCAATGGGTGGGTTATCTCATGCAAAAAGGCTGATCCCCTAGTGTTTAGAAGTCTAAGAGGTGACATAATTGAAACATTGGAGATTCTAAACAGTATTCAAGGCGGATATGAAGACACAAAAGACAGCAAATACTGAAATCTCGAACAACAAACAATCTGCTGGAGGAACCCATCAAACAAATCCTACCGTGGATGCCGCATGACCTACTAAGTTTCTCCAAGGTATTTTTTATTGATGAAGATATGGAGACAATGCTTCTTTTCTTATGAAAGAATCTAAAGTTAAGGGTCTACTACTACAACAACAACTACGTCAACTCAGGCCTAGGGAGCTGGTGTTGGGCACAATGATGGACTCTCCACTTCTCCCTCTCCCTCATCAGTGTGTTTAGTTCATCTACATTAGCTGCGCCACTGTCTTCTAGGAGTGTGTTGACAATAGTCTTGGGAGGGTGCCCAGAGTTCATCCTCCCATGCTTAGGCTCCCATATAATGACTAGGCTGGCAGGTAGCTCGGGCTGGCGTAGACAGTGCCCCGCTAGTTGCAGTCTTCTCACCTGGATTTTATAGGTGAGCATCGGTAGGTCATCATAGAGCTCAACGTTCGTCATGTGCTGTTGCCAATTCACGTCGAGAGCCATCCGGAGCATTCGTGTATAGCAACCATCTAGAGACTTTCGCATAGTCTTGGTGAGTGTCCATGTCTCGCATCCGTACATGAGAATGGACTCTATGACTGCTATGAAGATCCTCTTTCTTAGCCCTCTGGTCAGGTTCGACTTCCAAATTTCCTTCATGTCGTTCATAGCCCTCCACGCCAGCGCCTTCTGTATCTTTATGTCCTTCTCTGAACTCATCATTCTTGACCCGAGGTACTTGAAGTCAAAGACTTTCTTAATGGTATCAAAGTCAAGGGTCACTATTTAAAAATAAGGCTTCACTCCTTTAAAAATCATTCATAAACATTTAAAAATAAGGTATTAAGATAGAAATTATGTGAATCTTTATAATTCTTTTCCTCAAGGAGTGGTGGATGCAATTTATTTGAATATTCCTAAAACTGAGTAGGTAGATTATTAATATGAGAGGGAACGTGCAATTAAACTCAGATTAGTGATGACCTTATTAAATGACAAATCAGGTTTGAGGGTTGTTACGTACCCAGTAACTGGCTTGCCAAACCAGCAGAAATGGATCACTCAGTTGGAGTCTGGATTACTAGAACTAAGTAAGTTTTATTAAAGAAACAAGCAACACAGTACTCTAATCAAAAAAGATGATAAATGCAACAGTTCAGCAATGATAAACACACATGTGCACAGAATTAAGATAACAGCATCAATCAAGCTCTATCGTTGTCTAGGGGTAAATGACCAATTTCAAAGTGACACAAAGTTCAGTCCAATTTAGTTCAGTTTGCAGTAATCGTTGCCATGGCGATGGACAACGTGGGGGGGGGAGAGAGAGAGAGAGAACGGGAACGACTGATCATTCAGAACGGCTTCCACTCACAGACCGGCGATATTGCTCACAAGCAGCAGCTCCCGGGCGGGTCCTTTGTGATGTCACCTGAGGTCACCGACTGTGACCCCTCCTCCAGATGCAGTCGATCCTCTGCAGTGAACCCGGCACCCAAGCGAGGGTGGACACACACCGGGTTCCCGCTGATCATACCTTTCCACCCTGTGCGTTTAAGGTCCGGTACTTCCCACCGACTCGTGAGAGGCGCACCGCTTCCAGGGTCTTGTTACCTCAGGTGTCGTGTGTGTCCTGCCTTAGCGAACCTGTCCCTTTTTATCCCCCTGCTGGGGTATCGCCTGTCCATCACTTCAAACAGTTCAGGGTTCAAAGGGGGAGCCGCTCCAGACAGCTTTCTCTCCCATCCCTTCATTACACATCTCCAGATCGCCTGTCCATCACTTCAAACAGTTCAGGGTTCAAAGGGGGGAGCCACTCCAGACAGCTCTCTCTCCCGTCCCTTCATTACACATCTCCAGATGCTGCTTCATTGTTCCTTATCTCTCCTTCCCCTGAGGACAGGTGGCAGACCAACTGCTGATGCCACTGATGCTAACCTAGGCCAGCAAACATCTTAATTTTATGTGTATTCTCGTCACAGGGTCAAATGGTCAAGTACAGCTCCTAATTCATATGTTTGTGCCTATCCTTTTATGCATTTTCTCTGAAGCAATAAGTGATATTACATCATATAACAACAATACCTGCTAATGATACAAATTTTAAAAGATGCAAGAACAGAAAAGCCTGGGTATACAAGTTCCTGGGGGCGCACCTGGATGACAGACTTGAGGGGAGCACCAACACAGAGGGTGTGTACAAGAAGGGCCAGGACCACTTCTACTTCCTGAGGAGACTGAGATCCTTTGGAGTATGCAGGCTTCTCCTTTACATGTTCTAACAATATGTTATCGCCAGTACAATCTTCTAAGCAGTGTTGTGCTGAGACAATGATATCAACACAGGTGATGCCAACAGGCTCAATAAACTGATTAGAAAGGCTGGCTCTGTTATAGGAGTCAAACTGGACACACCCGGGGCTTGGCTGACGATTTTCACCTTAGTTGGAGAGTGCACCCAGAGGCTTATAAGCACATGGACAAATTGATAAAGAACATAATCTTAGGAATCATTCTTTCTAAGAATCCTATAGGGGTACAACCAAGTAAAAATGGCACCCATTTGCTAGGAAGGTAATCTTATAGAGTTTTTCAAGGAAGTTACCAGTAGAAGGCAGTAGGTGTTGTCTACATGGACTTTGGCAAGGTCTTTGTCAACGTCCCCCATAGGAGGTTGGTGAGGAAGGTTCAGACTCTTGGCATTCATGAGAAAGTAGTAAATTGCATTCAACATTAGCTTTGCGGGAGAAGCCAGAGGGTGGAAGTTGATGGTTGCCTCTCTAACTGGAGGCCAGTGACTAGTGTGCCACAGGGATCAGTGCTGTGTCCATGGTTGTTTGTCATCTACATCAATGAACTGGATGATAATGTGGGAAACTGGATCAACAAATTTGTGGTTGACAAGGGTCTGGCAAATGGAACACAACATTGGTAAATGCAAAGTCATCCATTTTGGAAGGAAAAAATAAAGATCAGATTACTTAAATAGTGTAAGATTGCAACATGCTGTTATGCAGATGGACTTGGGTGTTCTGTGCATGAATTGCTGAAGGTTGGTTTGCTGGTGTAACAGGTTATCAAGAAGGCAAGTGGAATGATGGTCTTCATTGCTAGAGGGATTGAATTTAAGAGCGGTGAGGTTATGCTGAAACTGTACAAGATACTGGTGAGGCCACTCCTGGAGTACTGCGGGTAGTTCCGGTCTCCTTACTTGAGAAAGGAGATACTGGCTTTGGAGGATATTCAGAGGAGGTTCACCAGATTGATTCTGTACTTGAGGGGGTCAATTTGAGTTGCCTGGGACTATACCTGCTGAAATTCAGAAGAATGAGAGGTGATCTTATAGGGACATACAAGACCATAAGTCATAGGAGCAGAATTAGATCATTCAGCCTATCAAGTCTGCTCCGCCATTCCATCATGTCTGATCCCAAATCCCACTCAACCCCATACACTTGCCTTCTTACCATATCTTTTGATGCCCTGACTGATCAGAAAACTATCAACTTCTGCCTTGTCCAAATCATTGACAAGCAATGTGAAGAGTAATAGTCCCAATTCTGACCCCTGAGGAACACCACTAGTCACTGGCAGCCAACCAGAAAAGGCCCCACTCGCGGCCTCTTGCCTGTCAGCCATTCCTCTATCCATGCCAGTATCTTTCCTGTAATAGAAGTGTGAAAGGCACAGATAAGAAGCAGGAAATAGTTTCAATTGTAGGTGATACTAGAACAGGGGAGTATAGCCTCAAGATTTGGGGAATAGATTTAGGGCAGAGATGGAGAGAGACTACTTTTTCCCAGAGAGTAATGAACCTGTGAAATTCCATGTGCAAGGAAACAATAGAGGCTACCTCATTAAATATATTTAAGACACAGTTATATTTTTGCATATCAAGGAAACTAAGAGTCACAGGGAAAAGGCAGGTTGGTGGAGTTGAGTACATAGCCAGATCAGCCATGATCTTATTGAATGGCGGAGTAGGCTCGATGGGCCAGATGGCCTACTGCTGCTCCAATGTCTTATCTTCTCATCTAAGATTTATGGCATAGTGGACAGCAAGGCAGCCTATCAAAGCTGATAGCCTGATAAATAGGCTGAAAATTGCAGCGGGAATTCAATGCAGACAAGTGTGAGGTATTGTCCTTTGCGAGAACAACCAGAGCAGGACATACACAGTGTGTGTGATAGGGCACTGAGGAGTGCAGCAGAGCAGAGACATCTGGGAATACAGATCCATAATTCCATGAAAGTGTCATAAAAAGAGCTTTTGGCACATTAGCATTCATAAATCAAAGTATTGAGTATAGGAGTTGGGATATTATGCTTTAGCTGTATAAGGTGTTAGTGAGGCCTAATTTAGAGTTTAGTCTGCAGTTCCGAAGACCTATCTACAGGACAGATATCAATAAGATTGAAAGAGGTCAGAAAAAATTTACAAGGATGTTGCTTTGACTTGAGAACCTGAGTTACAGGAAAAGGTTGAATAGGTTAGGACTTTCTTCCCTGAAGTGTAGGAGAATGAGGGGAAATTTAATAGAGGTATACAAAATTATGAGTGGTATAGATAGGGTTAAAGCAAGTAGGCTTTTTCCACTGAGGTTGGATGAGACTGGAACTAGAAGTCATGGGTAAGGGCGAAAGATAAAATGTTTAAGGGGAACATGAGGGGGAATTTCTCCACTTAGAGGGTGGTGAGAGTGTAGAATGAGCTGCCAGCGCAAGTGGTGGATACAGATTCGATATCAACATTTAAGATACTTTGGATAAGTACATGAATGGGAGGGTTATAGAGGGGTTGATGAGATTAGGCAGAATAATAGTTCAGCATGGTGCAGGGCTTGTTTCTGTCCTGTAGTGTTCTATGACTCTATGACTCTAATGTCTCCTTGAGGAACGATAATGCATGAGTATACCATTTGGGGGATGCCTCATTACACACAAATCCCAGAACTTGCTCTATCTGCTTTTGTGGATTAAAATAAAATGTATCAATGGAATTATTTTGTTTTATATATATAATCTTAATGTTTGACACTCTGCATCAGGTTCTCATATAATTGCTGAAGTTCTGAATCAAGGAAGTATTTTATCCTCTTGTCATGAAATCTATTAAAATGCTGGCATATTTTTGTACATTAATTTGTCAATAGAAATATTAGTGCAAAACTGGGCTAAAATCAACCTGAAAGAAAACCCCAAATCCGGTCATCTGGATCGAAAGGGTAATCATGGAACAAGTGCTCATTACTGCCCTCTACTGGACAAAGTACAAAAAACCAACCAATTTAAATTTGCTTGATTATCGTTGGACTTGCAAAATCTTTCTTATCCACCGGATTCAGAACTACCAACATGACAGCAAGCCCTAGAGAACAGAGCTCCTTGTGGCCATCTTGATGTCAAACACTTAGTGGTCAAATCTAAAGAACTAAAATGCAAACTTTTCTTTTAATTTGACAACCACCTACAAAACAGAAGCAACACATCTTATCATTAATTAAACCTGTCTGCTACAGGCTTGTGTCTACCAGTTGTCAGCAGAAGATGGGAGTACTCTGCATTGTTCCGTGGTTAATTGACGTTCATGGCTTGTTCCTAGCCTCTAAATAAGTGGCTGAAATTGGCAGTAAAGATTATTTACAACAAGTTCCATTTTCTTTAATGCTGCATACTAGTGTGTTGCCCTACCAGAAAATAAAATATTGCAGGATAATCAACACACACGCATTGTCTGAGCTGTTTCTGGCATCACACAGGTAGAGATTCTGAAAAAAATTCTTGCCTACTTACGGTTTATAGATTATTTGTTAAAACTTCAACAGATGAACAGGTATTGAAAGTTTGCAAGTGTGAGAGCGGTTATAGTAACAGTAATTAACATTAACAATCTAATCTCTCTCCTTGTATCTTCAAAATTGGCAAAGTACATGAGGACTCTGTCTAACTTGAGTGGCTCTTGATCTGCTGTGGAGAGGCATAGTATTTTGAGCTGTTGTTGGGATTCTGATGAGATAAGGAGAAGGAATCAAGTCTAGCATGTTTCTCCCTTTCAGCTGCTAAAGGCCTGTAGGGGTATTTTTAAGTCTTTCATTTACATTGTGAATTCAGGGAGAATGCTAAGTAAAACATCTGATCTCATGCTGGTATTAAAAGGAGTTCCATCAGTTTCAATACTCCAACCTGCCCCATATAACTGTAATTTGTAAGCAGTGTCCCACAGTAAAAATGTATGAGTCTCCTAATAGTTCAGAGTTCCCAAACTCTTTGTCAACTTAACTGTAAACTTACTTGATTAGATTTTAAAAACATAATACATAAATTGATATTGCCAAGACTATATTGTCAAGGAACACATCTTATTTTAACAATTAAAGCCATAAAAAAGTGTTTAATACCATATTAAAGTTAGCAACAACTGCAAATTTAGTCAATTAAAATAAGCATGTATATTAAAGCAAAAGATGTTTATTCATCTTCAATGACATGGAATCAACATGATAATGTGGTTTTGATATTAAGTGACATAAAAGGTTTATAAAAGATAATATGAAAGGCAGATATATCACAGATTATATGTGATGTCATTGATTACCTGAACAAACTTGGACTGAATCATTTGCCCATGGTCCCATAATTTCCAGTAATTTTCAACATAAAATTGAATGTGCAACCACAGAAACAACATCTGACTAAATAAAGCAGAATTGGATTTAAACTAAGCATTGTGTATTTTCCTAACAGGAATACAGGTGTTCCCCACTTTTCAAACGTTCGCTTTACGAAACCTCACTGTTACGAAAGACCTACATTAGTACCCTGTTTTCGCTTTCAGAAGGTGTTTTCACTGTTATGAAAAAAAATCAGCGCTCGATAAAAGGCAGCACGCGCCCCGAGCAGCCGCTCTCCCCCGGATTCCGAACTGCATTCTCGCCGGCATTGCTTAAACACGAGCCTGTGAGCAGCCGTTTGCAAGATGAGTTCTATGGTGTCGGAAAAGCCTAAAAGAGCTCGTAAGGGTGTTAACACTTCGAGTAAAACTAGACATAATTAAGCGTTTTGATCGTGGTGAACGAAGTAAGAACTAAGTGAGTTTGGCTTGTGGAAGCTTACGAAGATGATGTTGAAGAGGTTATGGCATCCCATGACCAAGAACTGATAGATGAAGAGCTGATGCAATTGGAAGAGGAAAGGATAACAATCGAAACCGAATGCAGTAGCGAAAGTGAAGCAACTACGTGAGATTTTCGCTGCAATGATAAAGTACGACTTTAATTTTGAAAGGGTACGTAGGTTTAGGGGATATTTGCAAGATGGCTTGAGTCTTTACAAAGAACTGTATGATAGAAAAATGCGCAAGGCTCAGCAGTCAAGCAAGCCTTCCATATCAGCCACAGCAGATGATGAACCTCGACCTTCGACATCGAGGCGGGCAGTCATAGAAGAAGATGAACTGCCTGCTCTAATGGAAATAGACGACGAGATGACACCCCAGTGTCCCACCACCGCAACACCCAGGCCGCGGACAGATACTGTACCAATTCGCGGAGAATGCAACGGTAGCCAGGAGGCACACAGCACATCTTTAAGAAAAAAGCTGAAATAAACATGTTAATTAATTAGGTGCTGCCCCACACGTAAATGTCGGCCCAGGTAAAAGGCGATGCAATCGGCAATCGCCACTGATCTGGGCCGACAATTACGTGCCAGGCAACACCTAATTAATTAGCATGTTTATTTTGGCTTTTTTCTTAAAAGATGTGCTGTGGGCCTCCCAGCTACCGCTGCACCACTGCATGCTTTGCGGTTCGGTATCTGTTGGCGGCCTGGAGGGTGGGGGCCACTGCACCACCCAACCTGCGACGACTCAGTCTAACACACCATCATCAGTGTGCTCTGCGCTGTCTTCCCAATTCCCATAAGTGATACTACATTTCTACTTTATATAGGCTGTGTATTTTTACGTGTTATTTGGTATGATTTGACAGCTTCATAGCTTAAAGGTTACTGGAGTGCGCTTGCGCCGTGTTTTTGTCAACAGCGCTTGCGTGAGATTTTCTGCTGACGGCGCTTGCCTGAGATTTTCGCTACGGAGAACAGTTCAGTAATGATTGTGGAAAAATATTTCTACTTTATATTGGCTGTGTATTTATCACATCATTCCTGCTTTTACTATATGTTACTGTTATTTTAGGTTTTATGTGTTATTTGGCATGATTTGGTAGGTTATTTTTGGGTCTGCGAACACTCTCAAAATTTTCCCATGTAAATAAATGGTAATTGCTTCTTCGCTTTACGACATTTCGGCTTTCGAACCGTTTCATAGGAATGCTCTACCTTTGGATGGCGGGGGAAACCTGTATACAGAAGTTATCAATTCTGTGTTCTGAGTAAATAGGTGGCTGGTAGGAGACAGCAGTTGGGGCACAGGTAGTATTGGAAGGGAATTATATCAAAACTCCCTTGGACTAGGAGGCTGAGAAAAATCAGGCTGCACTATAAATTAGTGCATAGAAAATGGAGAATTTGGCCACCGCAGGAGGTTGTAGCCAGGTCAAGCCCTGTAACTTGGAGAGATGGCAATACAATGACATTGGGCAGTCAGTGGAGAGAGGAAAGGTCAATGTTGTCTGGAGTCATAAAACCGGAAAATTCTGGTAAAACTTATTTAGAGTTGCATATTGTTTCTAAAGAATGATAAAATAAAACTAACTAAGATAATATAAAATATCTCAAAGAGCATGGAAATTCTCACTGACACTAATTTCAGTTTTGCCACAACCAGTTATCTCCAGATTTCACCATAATCTTGGACAAAACATAGATCAAAGCATGAATTCCAAAAGAGAGCTGAGAGTCATTGTCTTTGATATCAAGGCAACACTTTACCAATATTTCAACAAGAAATTCTGGTAAAACTAAAGTCAATTGGCATCAGGGGTAAGTATTCCAATGATTGGAGTCATACCTCACAAAAAAAAGATTGCTATGGCTGTTAATAATCAATCATTCCTGTCACACTGCACCAAGCACAACTAGAAGACAAAGAGAAAAGCCAACATTCAGACTAGGATGCTGGAATATTCAGACTGTGCCAACTGGTATATCAGATGACCTTCGGGAGATCAGCGACACACATAAGACAGCAGTGATTAACAATGAACTGTCGAGACTCCAACTGGACATCGCAACGCTCCAGGAGACACGTCTTGCAGAATCGGGAACCCTACGTGAAAGAGACTATACCTTCTTCTGGCAGGGGAAGGTCTCAGACGAGACCAGAGAGCATGGTGTCAGCTTTGTCGTGAAGAACACGCAGCTGAAGATGGTAGAGCCTAGCAAGAAAAGGATGGAACGGATTTTCTCACTTTGACTCCACACATCTGACAGGCCTGTCAACCTTGTCAGCGTCTATGCCCAAACCTCTACTCTACACAAGACGCAATGGACAAGTTCTACGACCAGCTCTCAATGATGATACGGGAGATCCCAAGTCAGAAACAGTTGCTGCTACTTGGTGACTTCAACACCAGAGTGGGCGCCGACCACGACTCCTGGCCAAGCTGCCTGTGGCGGTATGGGATTGGCAGCATGAATGACAACGGGCATCGACTGCTCGAGCTTTGCATGATCCATGAATTGTGTGTCACCAACTCCTACTTCCAGACCAAAGCTCAGCACAAAGTGTCTTGGCGGCATCCTTGCTCCAAACACTGGCACCAGATAGACCTGATAATCACAAGACGCTGTCACCTGAGAAACGTGCTCATGACTCGCTTCTTTCAGAGTGCCGACTACGACACGGATCACTCTCTGGTTTGCTGCAAGATCAGACTTCGGCCGAAGAAGATGCACTGCGCCAAGCCTCCAGGCAAGCAGCACATCGATGCCAGTAAGACACAACACTCAGACAAAGCTGCAGAGTTTATCAAGTCACTGGAGGATGCTCTCCTTGCAGACTCACCAGTAGGAGATCCTCAGCAGAGATGGGACTGTCTCAGGGACACTATCCACAGCACTGCACTGAAGGCCTTCAGGAAGAAACGGGGCAAGACACAGGGCTGGTTTGAAGCGAGCTCAAGTAAGCTCACCGCTGTCATTGAGGTGAAGCGTGTTGCACTACTACAGCACAAACGCCACTCCACCCAGGCAACACTGCAAGCTCTAAGGACAGCAAGAAGCAAGGCCCTGGAAACAGCCAGACACTGTGCAAATGACTACTGGCTACAACTATGCGAAAGCATTCAGTCATCATTTGACACAGGCAACATCTGTGGAGTGTACGAGGGGATCAAGAAAGCCATCGGGCCAACCCAGAGCAAGACAGCACCATTGAAAACCATAACAGGCGAGACCATCAATGACAAAGGCAAGCAGATGGAGAGATGGATGGAGCATTACTCTGCACTCTTCTCCAGAGAAAACAGCATCTCAGACAGCGCGCTAGACGCAGTGGAATGCCTGCCTGTCATGGAAAAACTTGATGCACTGCCGACTGCTGAAGAGCTGAATAAAGCCATCGACAGCCTGCCCACTGGGAAGGCACCAGGATTGGCTGGCATTCCACCAGAGGCCATCAAATGCACAAAGGGCGTCCTGCTAAACCACCTGCATGAACTACTGTGCCAGTGCTGGACAGAGGGAGCAGTGCCGCAAGACATGAGAGACTGCAACATCGTCACCATATACAAGAACAAAGGGGACAGAAGTGACTGTAACAGCTACAGGGGAATCTCCTTGCTGAGCATCGTTGGGAAGGTCTTTGCCCGCGTGGTCCTGAACAGACTGCAGAAAATAGCTGAAAGGGTATATCCCGAGTTTCAGTGTGGTTTCAGGTCGGAACGCTCCACAATCGACATGATCTTCTCCCTTCGACAGCTACAAGAGAAATGCAGAGAGCAAAGACAACCACTCTACGTCGCTTTCATTGACCTTACGAAGGCCTTCGACCTTGTGAGCAGAGACGGCCTGTTCAAAATCCTCGCCATGATTGGTTGTCCCCCGAGGCTCCTCAGGATAGTTCAATCATTCCACACAGACATGAAGGGCGTCGTTCAGTTCGGCAGCTCTTCTTCAGAGGCCTTCAACATCTGCAGCGGTGTGAAGCAGGGCTGTGTGCTTGCCCCCACCCTGTTTGGCATCTTCTTCGTAGTCATGCTGAAGCACACCTTTGGAACATCAACTGATGGTGTCTACCTCCACACCAGATCAGACGGAAGGCTGTTCAGTCTGTCCCGGCTGAGGGCAAAAACCAAGGTTCGTGACGTACTCATCAGGGACATGTTGCTTGCAGACAATGCGGCACTGGCAACGCCACTCTGAAGAGCAACTGCAATACCTCATGGACAGCTTCTCAAGAGCCTGCCAGGACTTCAGCTTGACCATCAGCCTGAAGAAAACCAACGTGTTGGACCAAGGCGTTGAGCACCCCCCTGCCATTACCATCAACAACTACGAGCTGGAGGTAGTTCACGAGTTTACATACCTTAGCTCCACCATCACGGACAGCCTCTCCCTAGACCCCGAGATCAACAGACGGATCGGACGAGCAGCCTCAACATTCGCCAGGCTGACAAAGACAGTCTAGGAGAACAGAATGCTGACGACGCACACCAAAGTTGCAGTCTACAGGGCCTGCGACCTCAGCACACTGCTTTGCGCAGCTAGACCTGGAGCCTCTACTACAGACAAGAGTGGCGTCACAATGCCTTCCACCTTCGCAGCCTGAGACGCATCCTGGACATCACGTGGACTGACCGAGTCACCAACAATGAGGTCCTGGCCCACGCCCAGATACACAGCCTCTTCACCCTGCTCCAACAACGCCGTCTCCGCTGGCTGGGCCACGTACACCGCATGTCAGACGGGAGGATCCCGAAAGACCTGCTGTACGGGAAACTGGCCTCCGGCAAGAGAGCACAAGGGTGGCCCCATCTTCGTTTCAAAGATGTTTGCGAGAGAGACATGAAGTCACTGAAAATGAACGTCGAGAGGTGGGAGGACATCGCAAGCGATCACTCTCACTGGAGGCTGGAACTACGCAGAGGTCTAATAAGAGGAGAAGAGAAGCTGAGGCTTGCTGCTGAAGAAAAGCGCACTCATCGGAAAAACAGCACCAAGATAACACTGGAGAACAGCGCCTTCAAGTGCAGTCGCTGCAGCCGAGACTGTCACTCCCGTGTGGGCCTCTACAGCCACAACAGACGCTGCTCTAACATAGACTGAAGCAAGACTTTCCAGGCGCAGATCCATAGTCTCACGAGACTAACGAATGCCACCACCACCACCTGTGGGAAAACATTGTTGTAGGCATTTTTCAGGGTTAGGACAGTCTAATTACCTTCAGATGCTTTATCAATGTAAGGTTATCGTAAGGTAACACATGGAAATGTTTATTCTTGTTTGCAGAATGCTCAATTCCATTTGCAACTTCTCAACAAATGAAGCAAGCTTTACAGGAAAACTCAGCCAACATGCAGACATGAACTGGTAAGTAGCATGTAATATTCATGCTCCAAAAGTGCTAGCTAGTTCTATTTCTAACAAGAGAAAGTCAAACCTCCTGTGTACCTCATTCATTGGTATTTCCATTACTAAGTTCCTTAACTTTTAATGATATATATGTGCAATATCCTGGGATATTGACCAAAACTCAAACAGACCAGTGGTATAAATACCATGGCAACAAGAGAAAGTCAGAGGCTGGATATCCTGAAGCGAGTGACTCCACGACGTCATAGAGATATAACCTGGAAACAGGCCTTTTGGCCCATCAATCCCATACCTACTCCCAAATATTCATTTACACCACTCCTACATTAATCCCATTTTTTTCTCCTCATATTCCTATCATGTTCCCTCATGTCTACCACTGGCAGCAACTTACAACGGCCAGTTAACCTACCAATCTGCATGTCTTTGGTATACGGAAGGAAAGGAAAATGTGCAGAGGAAACGAATAAAAACATGCAAACATCACACAGATAGCACTTGGAGTCAGGATTGAATCTGGGTCTCTAGTGAGGCTCTATTAGCTTTCTTACTGTGCCACTCTAGTTATTTCACCATCTAAAACAGTAAATTAAGAGCATGATGTAGTACACTCTATTTTGCTTGTAGGAATAAACTCCAACAACACTCAAGAAGCCCAGCACTAACCACGTCAAGGAAGTCTTCTTGATTATTATTTATTAATTCTCTCTACCATAGGCACGCTATGGCTGCAGTGTGTATCATCTATACTGCAGTTACTCAGCTTAGCTATTTCTACAGTATTCTCAAACCAGTCTCCACTACTAAGATGGACAAAGGTTTTAGGGTATGGAGGAATACCATAATCTGGGTGCTTCCCTCTATGTTTTACATATCATGACTTGGAAACTTTGTCACCGTACGTTCATAAGGGCAGCATGGTATCATAGTGGTTTCCACATTGCTTTATAGTACAGGCAATCCGGGTTCAATTCCGGCCACTACCTGTAAGGAATCTGCATGTTCTCCCCATGACCACATGGGTTTCCTCCCAAAGCCCAAAGACCTACCGGTTGGTAGGTTAATTGGTCATTGTAAAATTGTACCATGATTAGGCTAGGGTTAAATTGGGGCATGGCTGGGCAGTGTGGCTTGAAGAGCCAGAAGGGCCTACTCAATGCTATATCTCAATAAATAATAAATAAGTAAATTATTGCTCAGTCCTAAAAATCCTTCTCCAACATCACTGCAGGAATATCTTCAACGAAAAAGCCTGCAACAGTACCAGAAAATGATTTATCTCCATCTTATCAAGGACAATAAATGCTGCTTAGGCATTAATTTTCAGTTCCAGGTTACTATTCAGGGAATGGATGAATAATAATCAAGAAGACTTCCTTGATGTGGCTAGTGTTGAGTTTCTGATTGTTGTTGGAGCTGTATTCCTCCAGGCAAGTAGAGAGTATTTCGTCATGCTACTGCCGGAACCCTGCAAAAGTAATAAATCATTCACTTTCTTCAAACTCCAAAAGCTGTGCCTTGAGGAGTACAGCTTACATATTCTGACTGCATGAGGAAAAGTGGAAATGTGCATATAAATGAAAGTTCCTATTCGCCAGGTTAGATAATGGTTGGAATATTGCCTGTCATTTAAAAAGCTTATACAAGCATTATCTTTTCTTATCAAAGTAATTGTTTCCAAATATATTACTTACACTCAGCTATTTTGCACTATTCATTTAATATAGCAAATTATAGTAATGTTTAAGTTTTGACTGTACTACTACCACAAACAATGATTAACGCAACCTGTGTCAGTGATAAAAAACTGATTCTGATTACTTACATAAATGTTTATTTCCAGATAATCTTGGTTTGCCTTCCTGAGTGTTCTCATCCAATTGTATCTACAGTTTTGTATAGAATAAAGGAAATAGAATCATAATGGCAAAGCTCAAGACCAAATCCCAAAAGAAGAGAACTTCCTGTTTGAAGTTTGTTGGAATCTACTAACTTCACTGCCAGGAAATTAATTGACTTGGGCTCTATTCTAATGTTCCATAACCAAAACTGCCTGCCTGCTGATTGGGGGAATCTCTGTAGTTTCACCCTCAGAAATCTTCCTAATGAGAAAACCAAAGGAAAATTCAAACATTTGAATTGCTCCATTTCAAATGAGATATAAATCCAAGACTGTCTTCTTACTTGGGTCTTGTGCTAGAATATAAACAGTGGAGTTCACTATTGGTCTTTTCACTTCAATCACTATTCCTATAGATAAAATGCATTGCCATCTATATATTAACTGTGCATAGAGCTTGTTGTGTATGTACTGGTATTTATGATCTCTTCAGTTAGACCAGTGATTACACTGTAAAAGCAATTGATGAACTACATTTTGGAACATCTACATATGTGATATATATATTACTATGCTAAATTCTTTATTTCTTAGTGTTTCTTGGCAGTATCCATCATCATGGCTGCTTACATCACCTTAACTTTTAATGATATATATGTGCAGTATGGATATTACCACAATCACAATATTCATTGTCTATTCCTAGTTTTGGAGAAGGTGATTATTAGCTGCCTCTATGAATTGTTGCTGATTGTGCTGTGAAAATCCTCCAAAAATATTATTCGACAGGAATTGTCAGAATTTTAACCAAGCAATGATGAAAGAACAATGATATACATTCACGTACAGATGACGTGCGACTTGGAGAGAAACTTGGAAATACAGAATCAAAGTTACAACAAAGGAGTACACCATTTAGTTTACTGAGCATGGGTCATTTGGAAAAGAGTTAGATTATGAGGACACTCAGTCCTCGTTTATTGTCATTTAGAAATGCATGCATTAAGAAATGATACAACATTCCTCCAGAGTGATATCACAAAAAAAAGGACAAACCAAAGACTAACACTGACAAGACCACATAATTATAACATATAGTTACAGCAGTGCAAAGCAATACCATAATTTGATAAAGAACAGACCATGGGAACGGTAAAAAAAAGTCTCAAAGTCCAATCGACTCCCGATAGTCCCCGATAGCAGGTGGCAGAAAGGAGAACCTCTCTCTGCCATAAACCTCCAGGCACCGACCACTGTCAATGCATTGGAAGCACCCAAACCTAGCTGACTCTGAGTCCGCCCGAAAACTTCGAGCCTCCGACCAGCCCTTCAACACCGAGCACCATCTCTGCCGAGCGCTTCGACCTCATCCCGGCCGCCAAGCAACAAGCAAAGCCGAGGATCTGGGGCCTTCCCCTCCGGAGATTCAGGATCACACAGTAACAGTGGATTACCTAATCTAATCCCACCTTCCAACCCTTGATAAGTGACCCTGAAGCTTCTTCAAAAATGGAGGCACTTTTTAAATGTGTTGTGGATTTCTGTCTCTTCAACCTTCCAGGTTGTGAGTTCCAGACCCTTACAATACTTTGGGTGAAAAAAAAAATCCTCATCACCCCTTTAACTAAAAATCTATACCTCCAAGTTTTTGATTTATCAGCTAAGGGAAACGGGCCCTTCCTTTATATTCTATCAAGGCACCTAATAGTTTTATATATTCTAATTAAGTCTCCCATCAGTCTCCTCTGTTCCAATGAAAACAAATCAATCTTTCATCATGGCTATGGTTTTTTCCAGTCCTGGCAACACCTTCTTGAAAACTCTCCGTACAAACTCAAGTGAAAATAAATTTTTCTTTGTAATGTAGTGACAAGAATTGGACATGATATTCAATCCGTGGCAGAGCAATCTTTGTTTACAGTTCTTTCATAATCCTCTTGGTCTATATCTCGACCAAAAAAGGAAAGCAACCCATGTGCCTCTTTCATCTTTCTTACCATCTTTGAGGATCCATGGGACACATACTCTCTCTGTTATTCAAGCTTCTCAAATTCTCCCATTTATGGAACTTGGAGACATTGTTTCCGTATGCATTCTGTTCTTGTTCTTCTTAGCTGTAGAAGCCACAAGGCTGGGAGATAAAATCCAAAACATTATAACGAGTTGCTGCAGTGCATTATTTATAATACAGGTTCTCCCCAGGTTATGGCAGCCTTTTTATATAAACAGCATGATGGATAGGAATGGATTTGTCTGCTGTGACGGGGCTGTAGGCATCTTCTGCTTTGTGGGAACTTGGGTATTTTCAGCTGCCTTCTTAACCCCAATGAGGACTGTGTTGAGCCAAGCCGAGTTAGGACCTCTGAGCACATTCACTTACTCAGTCACTGAGTCAGTGAAGTCAGTTTGGAGTCACTCCTCCTGCACCTGATCACTGTCCCAACACTATCTCATCACAACTGTTTCTGTGATCCTCTTCCGCACAGTTTTTGTTCATATCTGACTTTTAAACAATGTGGGTTATGAACAGTAACTTGGTGACTGTCAATAGTACAAAGATTTTTATTGCCTTGCACATCTTATTGCACACCTCATTAATTTGGAAACAGTCATCTTCTTTCCAATACTGCAAAATTATCCTCCAATACCCTCAAGATTTTTCATTTACACAGAATTTTCTGAAAGTAGGTATAGTAAACCCTCTGAGGAATTTTGATTGTCTGAAGACAGCAGCCATCAAAGTGGAAGTGGCAACTTCTCTTCCGCCACCTACATTTGGAAAAATTACCTTCTGTGCCACCTTCCCACGAACATCATGACATCTAGTAACATCATGTGTAAAATATTCTTTTTAAATGGATTATGTCTGAAAAGGTAGCATTAAATCGGGTATCTCTTTCTGAATGTCCCAGACACACAAAAAACGTGCCAAATCCTTCTGTCAAACTCTTGAGAGGTAACTCAGCACCTAACCAAAACTTATTTCAAAAAGATAGATCTTAACAAGGTTTTTAAAGATTAAGTGCTGTGTGGAAACAGACTGATAACAAGGTAGAGCAATATATCAGGTAGGTCAGAGTCCAAAGTCAAGATAGTAAAATCACCTATAAGCAATGATAGGGAGGAAAAGAATATAAAGACCACAATTAGAAGGCAAAAGAAGAGAATGCAAAGGAGGTAAACAGGCAGTACAGGTGGTGGTTGAGAAGTGTACAAATTAAAGCTCAATGCATTCTCTCCAACCCAACGCATTAAGAACATGGAGCTGAGAAAATATTTTAAATCTTCTAGATAGGCTACAAGAAGAACGTACACAATAAAAGGTAACATGCTTGAAACTCATATCTTAAAACCACAAACCAGATGTTCTGTGATGTGGTTATGCAAAGGTTCATGATCTAGCAAAAATATGTTTGGAGTCATCAAAACCTATTACTCTATGTGTAAATCGGATGTGGCCTCAAAGCAGAAAGTGGTAATATAAAGTTAACGTTTGGTGAAGTTTCCAAACGGATACAACTTTATTGTCAATCAACATTGAATAATTCCAAATTATTCTGTTCCAAAGGTAATAGTCTGTTGTGTAAATAAGGCCAGTAAAAGTAAAACTGCATTATATTTGAAACCTTCATAGAATTAAGAGTAAAATGTGAAAGTTAGAAGAAAACAAAAACTCAAGAAATAGGAGCAGGGGTAGGTGATCAGGATCTTTGGGACTGCTCTGTTATTCAATCAGATCAAAGTTGATATTCTATTTCAGTGCCATTTTACAGCACTTTCACCCACTTAGCAGTGTGGAGGAACACAGAGATCTTGGAGTCCACATCCAAAGTTGCTGCACAAGTTGATAGGGTGCTTAAGAAGGTGTACGATGTGTATTGGCCTTCATTAGTCGGGGAACTGAGTTCAAGAGCCACTACGTATTGCTCCAGATCTATAACATTCTGGTGGGACTGTACTTAGAATTCTGTATTCAGTTCTTGTTGCCTCATTATAGGAAAGGTGTAGAAGCTTTAGAGAGGCTGCAGAGGAGCCAGTATGGTGCCTAGATTAGTGAGGATACTTTATGAGGATAGGTTGAGCGAGGTAAGACTTTTCTCTTTGGAGCGAAGGAGGCCAAGAGATCTGATAGAGGTGTACTGTATAAAATAATAAGGGTATAGGTAGAGTGGACAGGTAGTGCCATTTTCCCAGGGTCAAAATGGCTAATATGAGAGGACATAATTTAAAGATGATTGGAGGAAAGTATAGGGAACAATATCAGAGGTAATTATTTTACACCGAGTGGTAAGTGCATATAATACGCTGGCAGGGGTGGTGGTAAAGGTAGATACAAAAGGGACATTTAAGAGACTCTTAGGCACATGGATGAAAGAAAAAATAAGGGCTATGTGGGAGGGAAGAGTTAGATCGGTCTTGAAGTAGGTTAAAAGGTCGATACAATAGGGCTGAACCACTCTAGGTTCTATAGCAGATTAATATTCTAGCTGGGACTAAGAATTACAGTAGCTATTGGACTGAAAAACAAAGAGTGAGAACAAATGGATCTTACTTGAGTTGACAGGCTAAGATTAGGAGGTTACTGCAGGGTCCCAGCTCCACATCCTATTATTAACCTATTAAACAACAATGAATATGCAGCATCTTACTGTTCCAAAATTCTGATAGTTTGGCATCTAGTTTACTCATTAATCCAGAAAAATAGTTAAGGCTCCAAATGTGTAGAGGGGCAGATATCTGCAGTGCAGCAGGAGCTGAGATTTGGACCATAGGCCAGGTATGTGAACCGAACCACGGGTATAATCAGGAACACCAGAGGTGAAGAATATGTCTAAGTTCTAATGAAGCTTTCTGATGATGTAGACATCAAGATGAATTGGGGTACAGAATATCTAAAAGTACCACACAAAATATTGTTTTGTAAAGTAAGGTTGGACAGGATAGAACATTGGTGAAAAGGGAGAAAACCGAGAAAAGATACAAACACCAGCAAGAGAAAATCTGCAGATGCTGGAAATCCAAGCAACACACGAACTGCTGGAGGAACTCAGCAGGCCAGGCAGCATCTATGAAATAGAGTAAGCAGTCAATGTTTCAAGTCAAGACCCTTCATCAGAACTGGAGAAAAAAGATGAAAAGTCAGAGTAAGAAGGTGTGGGAGGGGAGGAAGAAATACAAAATAGTAGGTAATAGTTGAAACCGGTGGGGGAGAGGGGTGAAGTAAAGAGCTGGGAAGTCATTTAGTGAAAGAGATAAAGGGCTAAAGAAGGGGGAATCTGATAGGAGAGGACAGAAGGCCATGGAAGAAAGGGAATGGGTAGGAGCACCAGAGGGAGGTGATGGGCAGGTAAGGAGCTAAAGAGAGAGAGAGGGAAACGGGATGGGGAATGGTGAGGGGGAGGGAGGAGGGCCATTACCAGAAGTTTGAGAAATCAGTGTTCAAGCCATCAGATTGGAGACTGCCCAGATGGATTATAGGTGTTGCTCCTCCAACCTGAGTGTGGCCTCATTGCAGCAGTAGAGGAGGCTATGGACTGACATGTTGGAATAGGACTGGGAAGTGGAATTAAAATGGGTGGCTACTGTGAGATCTTGCTTTTTCTGGCAGATGGGGCATAGGTGCTCGGAGAAGCAGTCTCACAATCTATGTCAGGTCTCACCAATATACAGGAGGCCACATTGAGAGCACCGGATACAGTAGATGACCCCAACAGACTCAAGTCCTGGAAGGACTGTTTGGGGTCTTTAATGGTAGTGAGGGATGAGGTGTAGGGGCAAGTGTAGCACTTGTTCTGCTTATAAGGATAAGTACCTGGAGGGACGTCAGTGGGGAGGGAAGAATAGACAAGGGAGTCACGTAGGGAGTGATCCCTGTGGAAAGTGGAAAGGGGATCCCATTGGAGATGGCAGAAGTTACAGAGAATAATACGTTGGACACGGAGACAAAAGTAAGATGATCAGGGCCAGGGAAGTTGAAATCATTGAAAAAAAATCAAGGGTGTGTGAAATGTCATGGATGTAGGTAGGAAGGGACTGAACTGGGGCGGGGGAGGTGCAGGGATAAAACTGAATCAAGGTATGCAGATGTAAGTTCAGTGGGGCAGGAACAAGCAGAAGAGATGGGCCTAACTGGACAGGCAGGTTTGTGGATCTTGGTTAGGAGGTAGAAATGGGAGGTGCAGGGTGAGGGAACAATGATGTTGATGGCAATGGATGGGCGATCCCCAGAGTTAATAAGGTCGGTGAAATAAGCACATATTTTTCAGTTTGAAAAGCTGTTACAGGTTGGGTATCACTAGATCTTGTTTCAATTACAGGCAACTTCCAATCTCCATACAGAATGAAAGATATATTCGCCTTGGACTCAGCACAGAGCAAATTCACTCCTGTAATTAAGGAGTTGACCTCTGAGGAAAGATTGAGTACATACATCAAAGATCATTGGAATTCAGGAGAATGAGAGGTGACCTCATTGAAACACGCAAAATTCTAGAGGAATTAATAGAATTAGAGGTCATAGCCACAGGCTCTAGAATCACCCTGTTAACATTGAGGATGATGTCTACCACAGAGGGCTTTGGATAAAAATCAATGAATATATTTAAGATTGAGTGCCAGCCTGAGATTTAAAATCAAGCATGGTCTTATTGAATGACAGATTGGCTCAACTAGATATGTAGCCTGCTTCTATACTTTTATGTTGACATTGACTCTGATTAAATCACCAGCCTTCCATGTTTCTCTAAAGTTTCTGGTCTTACAGTCCATCTTATTAAAATTATATAGTCTAGGCAATAAATTACTGATTCTCCTCTATACTCCTTGAAATCCTTAACATTACCTGATTTCAACAGGCAGTAACAAGTAAATCATATGCAACTGGACCTAGTGGGGAATGTCAAACAGGTTATTCAAAAGCTGCTTTTGAGCTTTGTGTGTTGCTACCTCACTTAATAGGACATTCTCACATACAAATCAAAGCCAATATTTAATCTAATTAAGAATGAAATGAGAACCATTACCTCTTGGGTTACACGTTCTTAACCTCTAGATGTTCAAACAAACTTCTCTGCCATATAAATGTTCTTTGCTCTGCAATGTCAATTATAGAATATCTAAAATGATCCAGAGTTCAGTTACCAAATCAGAAAAGAAAGCTTGAAAGGAAATCCTAACAAATACTATTTGAAATTAACAGGGGTCATTTTAAATTCAGGAATATCGTTGACCAGTTCAGTTTTCAAAGGTTACACCCGTTATTCTTAAATGTTTACTGATGAAGAAATAGTCCATAAATCTTGTTTTCATGCAGATTTAATTTTGCTCCCAAATCCAGTCATTTTGGGAAGCAATCCAGAATTCAATACTGATATTTCCTCAAATGCTCCAAGATGGCACTAATACCTTTTATTGAATGTGTGGTTCCTTGAACAGTTATCACAATGGGAATAATCAAATAATTTTTAGGTCTTTCAAATGATTGTAATGCCAAAATTCCACCAGGGGGTGCAGTTTGACAGGATTACTGCAAAAGAATGACAGTTAATTTTTTACATGTTGCGTTATTTTTGCAATAGCAATGTTATATTTACGAACATCAGTTACTTCTGGAACAAATGGGGTGTATTTTTGGTGGAAGCAGTCTAATCTGGAAAATCAATTAGTGCTCTTAGTTCTGAGTCACATTTTTAATGCAATTTCTGCACTAAACACACAGAATTATCAGAATCAGGTTTAATATTACTGGCATATGTCATGAAATTTGTTATTTTGCAGTAGCAATACAGTGCAATACATCATAATAAATAAAACTATAAATTACAATAAGAAACATATTAAAAAATGAATAAGTAGTGCAAAAAGAGAGCAAAGAAATGGTAGCGTACATGGGTTCATTGTCCATTCAGAAATCTGATGGCAGAGGGCAAGAACTATTAAGTTACAATAAGAAATAAGCAGGGCTAAAGTGAGGTAGTGTTTATGAAATCTGATGGCAGAGAACAGAAATCTGCCCTAAAATGTTGAGTGTCATAAGACTCATAAGACTCCTGTACCCCATCCCTGATGGTAAAGATGAGAAGGAATACCTTGGAAGGTGAGTGTCTTTAACGGTGGATGCTACATTTTCGAGGGGTCGCTTTTTGAAGATATCCTCAAAGTTGGGGAGGCTGGTGCCTACGTTGGAGCTGGCTGAGTTTGCAACCTTCTGCTGCATTTTCTCATCCTGTGCAGTCACCCATCCATACTAGAATGTGATGCAACCAGTTAGCGTTCTCTCCACAGTACAACAGTAGAAATTTGAGAGAGTCTTACAAAAGCTCCTCAAACTCCTGATGAAGTATAGCTGATGTTGTGCCTTCTTTGTAATATGTTGGGCCCTGGATAGATCTTCAGGGATGTTAACACACAGGAGCTTGAAACTGCTCACCATTTCTACTACTGAACCTTCGATGAGAACTGGTGTGTGTTCCCTCGACTTCCCCTTCCTGAAGTCCACAATCAATTCCTTGAACTTACTGATGTTGAATGCAAGGTTGTTGTTACGAGAATATAGAATTCTGTATTCCCTTCTTCAGGAGAGTAATGCCTGGGAAAGTAGGCCATATTTTTGAGATGCATTTGGCATTGCCTGCTCTCAGAAACATTAGCTCTATTCCCTCAGCAGATCCAAGACCTGAGCTAGAAACACCATTCAGACAGCTTCCCTTAATGTATCCTTGTCTGCAAGGTACCAGTACCATCCACCCTACCCATTCTTCTTAATACCAATCCCAATGTCTATCATATCACCAGTTGATCTCACCCCTATTTCCCCACTCATCGCCCTCATCCCCAATTTTACTATGGCTCCTTGACTGTCTGAATGACTGTCCCCAACAGTATAATTATCAAAACACTCCATAGCTCAAATACTAAACAGAACTGTGACTCTTAGATCCAAATGCTTACCTTCATCATCTTCCCACTCTTTCCCTCTGGTGTTATTTCAAGATTTAAATGTTCTCCAACTCACGCCCTGCCACTTTGATCTGACTTCTCCCACCACTTCCACTTCCCATCAAGTCTCCTAGATAACGAAAATCAGAAATGATTCTAAGCCTACCCAAGGGACCAATTCCAACTACCCATTTACCCTCTGGCTCCTTGAACCCAAGTCCCAACGAGAATACCGACACAGGCCACTGTGCAAGCCCCAGCTAATGACCAAGATCTTAATCACAAACAAGAGAAAATCTGCAGATGCTGGAAATCTGAACAACACACATAGAATGCTGGAGGTAGGCCAGGCAGCATCTATAGAAAAGAGTATAGTCAATATTTCAGACTGAGACCCTTCAGCAGGACAGGAGAAATAGGGAAGATTTAAAGTTCTTTAGGGTAGACATCCCTGGAAGAGACTTTGCAGTATAGTAATCCAATCACAATTAAGAGAGAATCTGCAGATGCTGGAAATCCAAGCAACACACACAAAATGCTGGAGGAACTCAACAAGCCAGGCAGCATCTATGGTAGTATTTCTCCAGTCCTGTTGAAGAGTCTCGGCCTGAAACGTTGACTGTACTCTTTTCCATAGATGCTGCCTGGCCTGCTGAGTTCCTCCAGCATTTTGTGTGTGTTACCAAGATCTTAATTCCCTATTTGGCCTCTGACGGAGGCGTTAACTTAACAATCATTCCCTGATGAAGGGACTAACTCAGCAACTACCCAATGACCAAGGTCCCTCCAAATCCATGTTCCCAACAGTCAGCCCAGTTTTTCCTAGGACTCAGGTCCAGTTTTGATTTTACTCAAGATTTTTCTTCATCGACTCTGCAAAGTGCAACAAATGAAGTAAAACATGTCCAGCAGCATCCAAGCCATTGAATTTCAAGCACTGCTTTATTTTTACATTGGTACAATGGCCAAAACAATTGCTAGAATGACAGACAATGGATGATTAGTGTGTCTTTCCTATCACCAATAAAGTTCCAAGCAGACCAAACTAAAAACATTTGTGTCTAATAATAATTAGGTGAGCTTAAAACCTAAATGAGTGTCTTTCAGATAAATCCATTGTAGGAATCCTTTGCGGATATAACGAGCTAGCATGCTGCATCACTGCGTTATATAGAAACTGCACTGTGGCGGACAGGAAGGCTCTACAACAGGTAACCAAAACTGCCCAATGCATCACTGGTACCAGCCTACCTGAACATATATACTCGAAAAGGGCCAGTGGCATCATGAAGGATCCCACCCACCCTACTCATGGACTGTTTGTCCCACTCCCATCAGGGAAGAGCCTATGTATCAATTATGCCAGAACCACCAGACACAGAAACAGTTACTTTCCCTAAGCAGTGAGACTGATCAACACCTCCACCCACTAAGCCACCCCTCCACACCCCCAACCACCAGTACCTAATCACATTTTCTGTCAGTCACCTTATGTACAGACACTCCTATACCTAGTGTCACTTTATGGAAATGCAATCAATGTATGTAAGCTATCTTATGTATTTATAGCAACACACATAAAAGTTGCTGGTGAACGCAGCAGGCCAGGCAACATCTCTAGGAAGAGGCACAGTCGACGTTTCGGGCCGAGACCCTTCGTCAGGACTAACTGAAAGAAGAGCCAGTAAGAAAACTTTTACGTGTGTTGCTTGAAATTCCAGCATCTGCAGATTTCCTCGTGTTTGCATTATGTATTTATATTTATTATTGTATTCTTTATCTGATTGTATTTTTTGTGCTGCATCTGATCCAGAATAACATCAGTTTCATTCTCCATTACACTTGTATTTGGGAAATGACTAAAAAATCTTGAATCTTGAATACTATTATTTTGAATTTGAATTGAATAGACTTCATTCTACAGAAAATAAACTATATGACTCTTTTGTGATAACTGAAGTACACTGACATACAGAACTTTATACTTCAGTTAATCAGCAACCACTTCATGAATAAAGAATTGATGTCTTAGCCCAAAACATCGACTCCTTATTCTTTAACATAAATGCTGCATTTTCTGTGTGTTACCCTAGATCTCCAGTATCTGCAGAATCTCTTGCATTTATGTAGAGGTAACATCAACTTACATACAAAGTTCAAATTAAATTTCTTATCAAAGTAGATATGAGTCACTATAAACAACACTGCGATTCATTTTCTTGCAGCCATACACAATCGAATCAATGTAAGATCGTACCCAACAGGACAGACAACAATCAGTGTGCAAAGGACAACAAACTGTGCAAATACAAATGAGAAAAATAATAATAAATAAATAAGCAATAAATATTGAGAACATGAGGTGAACAGCCTTTGAAAGTGAGACCATAGGTTCTGGGGAACAGATCAAAGATGGGGACAGTGAAGTTAAGGGAAGTTATCTCCTCTGGTTCAAAAGCCTGATGGTTGAGGGATAATAACTGTTCCTGAACCAGGTGGTGTGGGTCCTGAGGCTCCTTTACTTCCTTCTGATACTAGCATCGAGAAGAGAGCGTGGTCGAGACGGTGGGTGTCCTTGATGATGATTGCTGCTTTCCTGTGACAGCGCTCCTTGTATATGTGCTCAATGGTTGGGAGAGCTTTACCCATGAAGAATTGGTCCTTATCCACATCAAGGGCATTGGTGTTTGCATACCAGGTCATGATGCAACCAGTCAATAAATTCTCCATCACACATCTATAGAAGTCTGTCAAAACTTCAGATGTGATACCAAATCTTTGCAAACTTCTGAGGAATTAGAGGCGCCGCCATGCTTTCTTTGTAATTGCCCTTATGTGCTGGGCCCAGGATAGATCAAAGAACTTAAAGTTCCTGACCCTCTCCATCTCTAATCACCCAATGATGACTGGCTTATGGACCTCCAGTTTCCTGCTTCTGAAGTCAATAATCAGCTCTTTGGTCTTGCTGACATGAAGTGACAGGTTGTTGTTGTGGCACCATTCAGCCAGATTTTCAGTCTCCCTCCTATATGTTGATCCATTACCACCTTTGATTTAGCCTATGACAGTGGTTTCATCAGCAAACTAGAATATGGCATTGAGCTGTGCATAGCTTCACAGTTATAAGCATAAAGCAAGTAAAGCAGGGGACTAAGCACACAGCCTCATGATCCACCTGTGCTGATGGAGATTGTGGAGGAGATGTTGCTAAGCCGAACTGACTGGGCTCTGCAAGTGAGGAAATCGAGGAACCAATTGCACAAGGAGGTATGGAGACCAAGGTCTAGAAACTTATTAATTAGTTTTAAGTGGATGGTAGTCCGAATCAGAATCAGGTTTAACATCCCCAGCATATGTCGTGAAATTTGTTAACTTAGTAGCAGCAATACAATGCAATACATGATAATATACAAATGAAGAAAGAAGTAAATTACTATATATATAGTAATTATAGTACTACATATTTATATATAAAAAATAGTTAAATTAAAATTAGTGCAAAAACAGAAATACTAAAAAAGTGAGGAAGAGTTAATGGATTCAATGTCCATTTAGGAATCAGATGGCAGAGGGGAAGAGCTGTTCCTGAATCTCTGACTGTGTGCCTTCAGGCTTCTGTACCTCCTTTCTGATGGTAACAATGAGAAGAGGGCATGTATGTCCTCGGTGATGAGGTTCTTAGTAATAGACGCTGGCTTTCTGAGACACCACTCCTTTTGATGTCTTGGATATTACAGAGGCTAGAAGCCATGACTAATTTTACAACTTTCTGTAGCTTCTTTCGATCTTATCCAGTAGCCACCCTTCCACCCCTCCTTCCAGACAGTGATGTAGCCTATCAGAATGCTCTCCACGGTACATCTATAGACGTTTTTGAGAGTTTTAGATGACAGCCACATCTCCTCAAACTCCTAATGAAATATAGCTGCCGTCTTGCTGTCTTGACAGTGTTGAATGCTGCACTGTAGTTGATAAAGAGCATCTTGATTTATGCATCTTCGTCATCCGATGTTCCATGATTGAGTGACACGCCAATGAAATGGCATCTGCTGTGAAACTGTTGTGATGGTAAGCAAATTGGAGCAATTCCAAGTTGCTTCTCAGGAAGGAATTGATATTTGTCATCAAGCTCTCAAAGCACTTCATCACAGTGGATGTAAATGCTACTGAACAACAGTCATTGAGGCAGGTTACCACACAGGCACCAGTATAATTGATACCGGTTAGATAACATATATTTTGCACATTGCCATCAATTCTACGAAATATTTAAACACCTAAACAATGTCGTCTCAAAATTTATTCTCACTGCACAATGTTTTTCTGTACTCTGGAAAGGAATTTAATTGTAAGTATTTACTTTGCTGTTTTCCTTGAATACCAGATTTGTTCTTGGCCCTCCATGTGTTCTTCAATGCACATTTTCATAGTACTCGCACAAACTTCACTTACACTTCAAACTTCAGGAATTACGTGAGTTATTCAAATGAAAGCAAATTTCACAAAACATTGAGACAGCTTCTCGGCAACTTAATGGGACCAGTCTTATCAAATCTATATCAATGGATTCATTTACAGACAAGTGTTACTAAGGCTTTTACTTCTGCCTTATTCCTACTCCCAAACTCAAACAGTAAAACAACAGTCCAATTATATCCCGTCTTCCCTCCCAGAAGATGAGCCATTACTGTCACCAACAATTGAAGCCCAGACTCTTTCAGCTAATGATGACAGTGAGGTTTTGAAACTCTGGAATTCATTCTTGAGACTTTTGATTGTCTGAAAAATCTTCTATTCACAGGATTTTCATCAATATATTAATGTAAGTCATTGTTTTCAGTGTTAACTTACTTACTTACTTAAGCCCATAACCCCTACTGGGGCATAGACGACTGACAGCAGCTCACCAGAGTCCTCTGTCCTGGGCTGGTCTTTCAAGTTCTAGATGAAGACCCTTTCTCTTCCAGGGATGAGGTCCTTGGAGCTTCTACCGGTGTTTCTGTAGCTCTGGGCTTTTACGGGAAGAGTTGCTAGCTTCATGCTCAACCCTCATCCTTTCGCAGCTGGGCTTCGAATCGTCCATTGTGGGGTTAGTGACGAACTTGGTCAAGGTAATAGAAGTATTGATGAAACTAGTGCTACATGCATAGCTCTCAAAATAATCAAATACAAACTAAATATAAAGTATTTGTCATCATTAGTGTAGCAACAGAACAGTCACTGAAAGTAAAGTGTGTTTATTTTCCTTTCCTCGATCTTTTATAATTTCAATCAGTCTCTGTTATACTTCTGTTAAAAGTAAAACAATGAATACACATAAATAAGCAATAGGACTCATCCTTTTTCTTTTTTTAAAAAATAGTCCATAATTATTGGTACTAGTTCATTAATCAATGATAATCTCTGCTCAATGTTACCATGGCATGTGACAGAATTGTTTTAGAAGAGTACCTCCAATTTGGGCATATGTTCTCAAAAGGATTCCCCCATCCAGGTCTAGAAAGCTTCACACTCATATTTTTTCCCCACAGGATATTCAAAAAGCTTTCACCCCCACAGGGTTATTTAGTTACTGATGAAAATACTAAAGACTATATGTTACATTGTTTAATAGCATATCTTTGCACAATTGTCAATAAAAACAATTGCTTAACAATTTCCAAAGGGCTTCCATGGTAAGATTAGCCTATGTTCTTAAAAGGTAATGTTGCTCATGAATAACCTGTAACTCCATAGCAGCGGAGATGCTACAAGTGATTATTTAGTAGAAGGATGTTGCACATTAGATTGCTCTTCTACATAACTGGAGAGATGGCACAAAGGAGCAAATTACTTCTAAAAAAATGCAATGGCATACAAAAGCTTGACTCTCATCTGCAGAAGTAGTAGCATGCATCCTCTTTCTAATCACATATCTCCATCATCATGAGCAGAAACTTGCTTAGATTCCATAGAGTGTTGTCTCTGAGGAGAATGAAGACAGCATAGGCCAGCCATCTGATATTCAGAGTCTGTCAGCTGGCTCAGCTTTACGTCCGAAATTTAAACAAATGTGGTGCAGTCTGAGTGCCAGCTAGTCACTGCACCATTATTTTTGCAGTCCAGGGTCTAAAAACTGCAATTATCCTCCCCACCACCCACCTTTATGGTGGCACTAATTCACCTACCACTGTAACTTCCCAGACAGTATACTCATCCATGCCGCACAGCCAGCCATCCCAAACTGATTCTTCATTACATCTTTGACAGCAAACCAAAGCTGGCCTCATTGAAAATAAAAGATCATTGTAATCAACAAGGATGTGTATGTGAACTAAAAGGAAGAGGAAGCAGCTGCACAGCATCCACACAAGTGCCAATGTGATCTGTCGCTAGGACATCGCAACAGACTTCCAGGATTGAGAAATAGGAAAGGCAGTAGAGATGTAATTCTAGTGAAAAATATCCTCAAGGCATCGACACTATTCAGTTATATTTTCATTTAGGCAATTAACATAGTTAACTTCACAGAGACATAAATCACAACTGTATGCCAGCTGCTGGCATTGTTGTGCACCCTTCTATACTTTACCTAAAAAATTTGTAATAACGTGAATATCAGTTGGATGTGTTTGCGCTAAAACTGTATTTCAACTGGAAATTAAGCGATGTTTTCTCCTTAAAGTTTCATTGAAACACATGATTGTAAACTATTAAGATTTATGTCATTGACCCATTATTTACCGCCATAAATGCAAATGTCCCCAAATGCAATCTTGTAGTTATTATACCCAACTTGTTCTGTTCTAACAATACATATCATGGCCACTGCTGGGTAAAAGACAGCTGCAAGAGGTAAGAAGTACTGTGGGAGGTCACCTGCAAAAATCTTCATGTTGTACTTTCTCTAGGATGTCCCTTTGTGCAGGTGTTTGAAAGCAACAGGAGCATTATGTTTCTAATGCTGAGCCATTGTCAATTAAGCTCCATTGCTTACCTTACAATGGCTTAAAATGAACTTCAAATGCAATCTCTTGGGGATTTCTCCCACTGATGTCCAAGTTCCCCCTCATGATGCTCAGGCTCCGGGTGACCTTGCTCTTCTTCCTTTGGCAGCAGCCATGTCTTCACTTGGCAAGGTTATGAAGCAGATGATGATATGAGCATATACTTCCAAGGAAACATGCATTTTCCATTCTTGTACTTGTTTAGCTCTTGTTGTATCTGCTTTGAGGTGCTGAGGAATAGTATATCATTAGTGTGACTAACCAAGAAAATAGAAGGTAATTCTTAACCCTCATCCAAAATCTATCCCTTTAGTCAGTACTAACTTCTAAAAAATATTCAGCAGTACCGATTCACTCAGAATGAAAAAGTTATATGTACTTCCCAGAGAACAGTAATCATTATGAAGAAATTCTTCTTCTGATCCACAACAACATGAACATTGAGGGAGTGGAAACCCATATGAAAATGATATAGGCTATCAAGAGGAGTGCAGTTAAAGCCTTCCTTCAGATATGGGAAAACAGCAATGCTAGCAAATTCTACTGCTCTAAATGCCATCTGTTCCTCGATAAAATTATTTCTCTGCAAACACAACTGAAAAAGTTGCTCTATGAAGTTGAGAGACAAACTGATCTTGATCTCTGTGTTATGAGCAGTCCAGGCATTAAAGTGCGATTGAAGGTTGTTCTGCCAAAAGTAACATACATCAGTAATGAGAGCCTTAGACAAACTTGATTTGCAAATACTTTGATCAACAGAGAGGTCTAAATATTATGTAAATATTATGACAACATGGAAATTAGCTCCTTGTTCCAAAATCCAAATGTTTTATTTATCCATACTAAATTTAAATGTGGAGCATGACTACAGTATACGTGTAGTCAATTATCACTTAAACTTTCAGCAAGTCTCCTACCACAGCAAATTAGCACTGCCACCACACAATGTGAAGATGATAAAAGTGAGGTGAATGTTTCTTGCTCTACTCGAAGTACAAGATTCAAAGTAAATTTATTATCAAAGTACATATATGTTACCATATCCAATCCTGAGATTTGTTTTCTTGTGGGTATACTCAGTAAATCCAAAAATCATAATAGAGTCAATGAAACACCACACCCAATAGGGCAAACAACCGATGAGCAAAAAACAACTATCTGTGCAAATACAAAGGAGAAAAAAAAATAATAATAATAAATAAATAAACAGTACATATCAGTAACATGAGATGAAGAGTCCTTGAAAGTGAATCCATGGGTTTTGGAACAGTTCAGTGATGGGGCAAGAGAAGCTCAATGAATGTACCCCAACTGATTCAAGAGCCTAATAGTTGAAGGGGTAATAACTGTTCCTGAACCTGGTGATGTGAGTTCTGAGGCTCCTTTACTTTCTTCCTGATGGCAGAAGCAATAAGAGAGCATGGCCTGGATGGTGGAAGGTCCCTGATGATAGATGCTGCCTTCCTGTGACAGAACTCCGCTTTATACTTATGACTGTGAGGCTAAATACAGCTCTGATGCCATATTCAAGTTTACTGATGACAATACAGTACTGTCTTTGATGAATCAGCATGTAGGAGGGAGATTGAAAATCTAGCTGAATGATGCCACAACAACAACCTCTCACTCAATGTCAGCCAAACCAAAGAGCTGATTATTGACTGTAGGAGGAGGAAAAGAGAGGTCTATGACCCAGTCCTCATCGGAGATGGAGAGGGTCAGCAACTTTAAATTCCTTGACTTTATCGTTACAGGTGATCTGTCCTAGGTGCAGCATGTAAGTGCCATTACAATGAAGGCACGGCAATGCCTCTACTTTCTTAGGAGTTCAGCATGTCATCTAAAACGCTTGTGGAAAGTATACTGAGTGGTTGCATCACCGTCTGGTATGGAAGCACCAATGCCCTTGAATGGGTATTTTTTTGTAGTGAATACAGACCTGTCCATCACAAGTAAAGCTCTTCTCACCACTGAGCACATCTACAAGGAGCGCTAACACGGGAAAGCAGAATCCATCATCAAGGAGCCCCACCATCCAGCCCATGCTTTCTTCTCATTGCTGCCGTCAGGAAGAAGGTATAGGAGCTTTAGGTCCTACACCACCAGGTTCAGGAACAGTTATTAACCCTCAACCATCAGGCTTTATGGACTCACTTTCAAGGACTCCCGGTCTCATGTTCTCAGTATTTATTGCTTATTTATTTATTATTATTATTTTGTTTGATTTTTTTTCTTTTTTTGTATTTGCAGTTTGTTGTCTTTTGCATGTTAGTTGATTGGATGTTTGTCCATCTTATGTGCCCTTTTTCATTGATTCTATTGTGCTTCGTTGTACTTACTGTTAATGTCCACAAGAAAATGACAGGGTAGTATATGGTTACATATACATATACTTTGATAATAAATTTACTTTGAACTTTGAATTACTTTTCTTGTGATGTTGCAAAAAAACAGGAATATGCCTCTTAGTCTCTGGATACATTGCTTTTATAAGCTTACGGAAATAGGACCTTTACTGTGGAAGACTTTTGGGATAGACTCCCAACCACAGTCCTTCTTCCTTTGCTTCAGTTTCATCTAGCCAGGATAGACTGTTTTAAGGCTCTCCCACCTGCTACAGTCATGCTAAAAACAGTTCTAAAGTATTCTATTTAACAACTGAGGTGAAAAAAATCTGTGACTTGGTACCTGCAAATTGTAGTTCTGTGGAGCAAAAATAGCTTCCCTCCCGCTTAGTCCATAAGAACCTCAGGAATAATATCAGAGTGTTTGTGTAAAGAGACCAGATATCCTGTACATACCCCACAATTTCGTTCAGTGCTCAAATGGATGCCAATGTAACACAGCAGATATTAAACACGTGCTGCACAAAGATTGATCTGACTGCTTAAAACTATGCACTTTGAGTGAACAAACCATACAATTCAATATTAAAAAATCTTGGTATTCTCTTGCACATATGAAATGCTTTCTAATTTATGGACACTGGAGATGTATCGCATATTTTAAAAATTAGCAGGCAATTGATTTTGTAGTCTTCTGCTGGTCTACTCTGATTTACTCTAAGATTTGCACCATTCAAATCATGATGCTGCTTGACTGGCTGAGTTTCTCCAGCAGTTTGTCTTTGTGGCAACCATGTGCCCACTTACCTACATTGCATCACACTTTGTAATCAGACTGGTGGCAAACTTGGAAATATTATTCAGTTCCCTCATCCAAATCACTGATATGTATGCTATTGTGAATTAACTAGATCCCATGCACTGATCCCTGTAGTACCTGCCACCTTGAGAACGGGTGATTTATCTCATTCTGTTTCTTGCCTACCGATCAGTTTTCAACCCATGCCAGTATATTACTCTCTACTTCATATGCTTTTATGCCTACTGACCTTCCACTACTTTATTAAGGACCTTTTCAAAATCCAAAAAACACCTTTCCCTGAAATTCCCTCGTGTTTTTTTTTACTGGCTTGACAATTTTAAAAGCTAGATAAATACATGTAAAAACTGACTAATACAATCCATTTTAATTACGTTTATTAACAGCAATTTTGTCTAATGCAGTGATACACTAACTAAAATGATCTCATTGGTACATTAATATTTTCAGGTAGGTTTGTCATGCTGATAAGTACCGCCACGGGAGCGCAAGTTGTGAAACTATTGGTCTCGTACTGGCTGTCATTTTCAGGGTGGGCATTGATTTGAGATACCTGCTGCTGGCCAGGGCCAGGTCCGACATGGCAACCACCGCCCACACCTCACCAACGCCTCCGCGAGCTCGGCCAACGGAAGCGCGGGCACGAGCTGTGGCAAGCTGAGTTCAGGGGGCGCGCATGCACAGGTGAAACCGAGGCTGGGTTTCCGGGGAGGCTTACGTCATCGGGTAACAAAGTCCGGAGTTTGGTGCAGGTCGTCGGGAGGTGGTGGAGTCGGAGTTCGACACACACGTAGCCGCCATTAGTACGGACGGCAGCAGTGAGGGGGCGAGATCCCAGGAATTGGGCGCACGTCCGGGGTTCATCCTGGGTGTTCCCACGCATACCCCCCCCCCCCCCACCACTTAGCCTGAGTCGCTGTCCTTCGGAAACGAACGAACACCCGCTGCCGAAACGGCCGGGGAAACGTTGCTGCGAAAATGATCAAGACTCACCATCGTACGTCTTCCAAATGCCTGGAGACTGTAGAGGTGAAGAGCAAGGTGTGTGAGTGACCTGTACAGTGTCTGGCGAAATCGGGGCGGGTAAAGGAGTGGGGAAGGTTAGTGAAGCCGTCGATGCAAGAGTGGCGTTAGGTCCAAAATCCTCGTTAATACCCGTGTTGGCGCAGGATCTGTGACCAGTGCTGTCGCGGCCAGGGTTCAATCGGCTGGTCAGACGCAGGCCTGATTCATTTTCAGAGATTTTGGGCATTATTTCTTCATTCCACTTGTTTCACTATTCAGGTTCTGTAGGAAGTTAACTCAATCCAATGCATATCAAATTATTTCCTGCAGCGATTTTTTTGGTTGTAAATGTAATTTCTTTTAATTCTGCTAAGCAACTTGTGAAAAAAAAACTGTAAGACAGTAGTGTGGTTTGTAAATGCCAACCCAAAGCAATTAGTAAAGTAATTCAGATACTCGAAACTGAGAGTGTTCCCTGAAGGGTGGTGCGGCAAACCCATCTAAAATGGAAAGGTGATTATAATTATCTGGGTGCGCGTTAAAATTGACCCTGAAATTGCATAATATTAATCTGTTGCATAATTTCGCTAGTGACTTACTGCAAACTTTTTATTTGAACATCATTTTCAGTTGTAAGCTTTTTCAAAACAATTTGAATGTTGTAATTTGGCAGTTATCATGCAGCACAGGTTGAATACTGAAAAGTACACGACAATTCTCTAGACCGTTCCAGTTATTTTTTTCATGTGAATATGTTGATGATAAAATTATATGTACTATATTGTCCCCACATTGGAATTAGTATCTTAGGGGCTGATGTCCAGAACGAATATAGTTATGGTTTCAATCAATCGTGGTTACACATAACTTGACATGCTGTCCTGATGAAAGGCTTCAGCCTGAAACGTCAACAATTGACTGGCAGTTGCTAGTGGAACTGAGTTCCTTTAGTCTAGGAGGTCGTTAATTCACCGTATCACTTGTCAAGTTGAATATGTAAAGCAAAAACTTATGATTTTAAATTTAGCAAAAAGAAAATACAAAACTACCTTGATAAATTAGAACTGGAATCAAACCAAGCAGTGTTAATCCAACTTCTTTATGATGCTGCTTTTAGGCTTTCCAAGTTTCTGTTATGTTGCTAGTTAGGTGAACATATTGAGCTGACTTTTGCTCTGTTAAATCTCATCTTTGAATGAAGTTCTCAGTATAAGTTGCAGGTAACTTGTATTTGGTTTTACTTGCTGCAAACCTAGGATATTTATTCCTTTAAAATTCAAATAGTTTCTTTGAAGAACGTGTTAATGAAATAGTTAAATTTTGTGGTGGGAAATTGAATGCTTTGCATTCTTTATTTCAACTAAATTATGACACCATGCAGATTTGCAAAAACTATTCGCCTTGCTTGCATCAGAGCCTGCTCCTCGCTAATGTTAGATCAACCACTATAACTGGTTCTGATTCATGACAAATACCTTTTTTATAACTATTAAAGAGGAATTGTGGGTTTTCTGGATTTCTTTCAGTCCCATGTTTTTAGTTAGAATTTCACCTTTTGGGGGAAAATCACAGGAGTATGAAAATATATGAATCCATTCAAACTTGTTGAATTGTCTGCTTAAAGGAATATTGATTTGCAGTTGTTTGAAATTTATGAATTTAGTTAAAGCATTTATTTGTATTTTTAAAAAATTTCTTAACCACTGTCTTGAAAATGAGCAAAAGTTTGCTATCCTAAATGTCTCTATGAAACCTCTGTTAGGTACAAAGTAATGATGTGCAGGCTGGCCAAACAAGCAAGTGTGTATATATTCTTTTTAACTAAATGCATTCTACTGAATTCATTGGGATCCCTCTCTTGCAGATGGTATTTGTGATTTGTAACAATATTACTTTTAAAATGATGCAATTGGAATTTGATAGATTGTCTTCTGAAAATGGTCAAATTATATAGCTGAAAATGTTTGCTTTTTCTCCTCTCCCCCCCCCCCCCCCACCCTTCACTAACTTAGTTTGGGGCTGAATTTCGACGATTTTCTCTGGATCGATCAAAACCTGGAAAGTTTGAAGAGTTTTATGGATTATTACAGCATGTCCACCGAATTCCAAATGTTGATGTTTTGGTTGGATATGCTGACATTCATGGAGACTTGTTACCAATAAACAATGATGATAACTATCTGAAGGCAATCAAGACAGCAAACCCACTCCTCAGAGTATTTCTGCAAAGAAAGGGTAAGAAAACTTTTTATAAGATATGTATTATGTTTCTAGAGATAAATATGATCAAAATACAGAAACTAAAAAACTTTTAAATCATAGACATAAGAAAAAAATAGTCTTAAGTGTGTTTTGGGTGATGTATATTTCTGAGCGTTAACAAAGATGTACGAAATATTTCTGTTTTAATGCTCCTGCAAGCCTATGTATGCTGTGTTACGAAAATAGAATGTAAGATTTAATATATTCCTGTTTGGTAGCTTCTGTCATTGGGTGATTTGTGGTTTGACATTTTCTGTTGCCTCATTATTTGTAATCCTTTTAAATTGCATTTATGATTTCATTTCTATATTTGTGAGGCTGTAACGAGTTTGAAGGTTCCTATAGGCTGAAATGCTTGATCTTTGTTTAAACAAAAAAACACTAAAAGTCTTTAAGATATGATGAAAGTTCAATTTTGTACTTACTGTGGTATTATTAGCATTAATAGTATTTTAACAACCTGTCACGTCTTGTTAGTAGAATCTTATAGTATCTCATAAATTGCCCTAATTTATGGTGAAAACCTGCAGGTATATTGTTTTTTATTTTAATTGCATTTAGGCATCTTGTCCAATGGAGAAAATCCTAAAACTTCAACAAACTGTTCTCAGCTTTGCTGCTCTCCTTGACATGCATATGTGGGGGTGGGGGTGGGGGTGGGGGTGTACAGGTTTTGGTGTAGTTGTAGTGTCTTGTTGGGACAATGCTTGCAACATATTCTCTATTTCTAAGGATGGGTGTACCTGCCATGAATGTACTAGATTACTTTTTGAGTTGGTGGGAAGATGATGGTCTTCCAATGAAGAGATTGGGTTAGTTATTTGTATGGGTGAAAAGACATGGCACCACAGAATTGTAACAAGGTGTGTAGGATTTCTGCTAGCTCTGAATAAGTTTAATATCCTCATGTTGAGTTGTTGGCCTTGTACCCTTGGAACAGAACTTTATCTTAAGAAATGTAACACATCATATGTGTCCCAACCATTATGTCCATTTTAATTATATAATTGTAGTGTTCAGAATTCAGTAATGTTTGCCTTTAAAAATGCAGAATAAAAAATTGCACTGACTTGAATTGGATTTTTTTTTAGCAATATTAAGTATCTTCAGTGTTATATTTTCCAAGACAGAAGTTTCAGCTTTGATTTGGTTAGTGTAACCAAATGAAGGAGAGAAGGAAGCTGCTATTTTCATCCCCTAAGTTCAGAGTTCCAGTGCCTAGCTTGCCATCACCCTGGAAAAAAAACTTTAACATTTGGATAGTGGTCCAAAGGAGTTCAGTAGTGCCCCATTTTAGCAGCATATCTGTGGCAAACAGGTGTACTAAAGTTTTTTTTGCACTGTAAAATTTTGACATCAGGAGCAGAACCTGAGCGATGTCCTTGTTTATAAAATACTTCAAATATCATTTTTTATATATTCTAACTCTTTTATAAATAAACCAGGCACATTTTAACTGGTCAACCTGCCTTACAAGATTTTAAAGACTTTCCCTAAAGATACCTTAATGTTTTTGTTCACGTGTTATTAGTTGTATTTTCTTTCCTTATTGATACTTTCAAAGACCAACACTTCCCTTTCTTCCTTCAGTTCCACTTATTGTGGTCCTGTCTATCATGTAGTATCTTCTACGAATAGTTTCACTTCAACTACAAATTTTATTATGCCGTTCACCCAATCTGTATGATAGAATTTTTATTTCCATAAAAGGACTCTTGTTCATCCGTTCATCTTCATCTCCATCCCCAGGGACTTCCTGGGTGCAACATTTGACCCTATGCCTCTTGCCACCTGGTAGTCTGCAATCCAACAGCATGAGCATTGACGTAATCAATTTCAAGTAACCCATGCCTCCTCCGTTCCTTTCTCTCTCCTCTTGATCAGTCCAGCTTCCCTTTCCATACACATCCAGTTTCTTTCCCTTGTCCCTTCCCCCACTATTTGCCTTTCCTTTCTTATCGGATACCATAATTTGCAGTCCTTGGATTTTGCTATCACTTCTCAGCCTCTGTTGCTATCTTCACCCCTCCTTTTCTTTTCTCCCACATGGCTACATGTGCTCATTAGCCTCCTCTACACGTGAATAGACCTACCATTTGACAGTTTTTTGCTCTCCCCGGATCGCTTTACTCTCTTGGTCCTGAGGCAGTCTCAAATCAAACTTTAACTATCCTTTTGCCTCCATAGATGCTACTTGACCTGCTGAATTCCTCCGGTCTGTTTTTTGCTTCAGAACGCAGAACCTGTGGTCTCTTGCCCAGCCTTTTCTCTGTTTTTCGAGCAATTGCGCATTTGTAGTATTCATGACGTCAGCTAATAGCATTAATCAGGACACAAGGAAATCTGTAGTTGCTGGAAATTCAAGCAACACACACAGAAATTGCTGGTGAACGCTGCAGGTCAGGCAGCATCTATAAGAAGAGGTACAGTCAACGTTTCGGGCCAGGACCCTTCGTCAGGACTAACTGAAAGAAGAGGTAATAAGAGATTTGAAAATTGGAGGGGGAGATCCGAAATGATAGGAGAAGACAGGAAGGGAGGGGTGGATCTACGAGCTCGAGAAGGGAGAGGGTCATGGGATGGGAAGCCTGGGGAGAAAGGGAAGGGGGGAGGGGAGCCCAGAGGGTGGAGAGCAGGCATGGAGTTATAGTGAAAGGAACAGAGGGTGAAAAAGAGAGAAGAAAAAAGGGGGGGGGAATTAAAAAATATATAAAATAAATAAGGGATGGGGTGTGAAGGGGAGGAGAGGCATTAACGGAAGTTAGAGAAGTCAATATTCATGCCATCAGGTTGGAGGCTACCCAGACAGAATATAAGGTGTTGTTCCTCCAACCTGAGTGTGGCTTCATCTTGACAGTAGAGGAGGCCGTGGATAGACATATCAGAATGGGAATGGGACGTGGAATTAGAATGTGTGGGCTGTGGATAGACATATCAGAATTGGAAGCTGTTCTACACATTTTAATTCCACGTCCCATTCCCATTCTGATGTTCCTTCTCCACCCCTCCCCTCCTGCCTTCTCCTATCATTTCGGATCTCCCCTTCCCACTTTCAAGTCCCTTACTATCTCTTCTTTTAGTTAGTCCTGACGAAGGGTCCCGGCCCGAAACGTCGACTGTACCTCTTCCTATAGATGCTGCCTGGCCTGCTGCGTTCACCAGCACTTTTTGTGTGTAGCATTAATCAGGAATTTAGCTAAGGAAGACCAGTTTGTGATGATACTAGTTTGCTTTTCCACAAGGCATAGTGTGGCTGGCATTCAGATTTCTTATTGTGGTTTCAACCTTTTAAAACAAAAAGTGACAATATTTTTGTATAAATGGTGAAATATACAAAATTCAGCAAGCTATGATCTACTTCATATCCTGCTGCTGGCTGAGGGCTGTACTGTCTTACCAGGTCTAGTTTAAAATTAGATTAATGATCCTGAAGCTACATGCAAAGGGATTTGTGCATTGGAGTTAATGGAATAAACATCTTTTTCCCTAGTTTTAACTTGGCTGTTGTATGTGCTAAGAGAGGATGCGTCCCAGAGTATACCTATTATTCTGGTAAACTTATCTTTTGAAATAGCTTTCTTTCGACCTGGGAATCCAATTTTCATTGTGTCTTAAATGTAATGTTACATTTATCTTTTGCGGTGTTTTATTTCATTGGTTTCTTGTATATGAAGGAACGATGTATTAAATATGGTTTACTGCCCAAGTTCAAAAAGCATTCATGTTAGTTGGGTATCCTTTTGATTGTTTGCAGATGCATGTTAAGAAACGTTCCTTATGGCATTGGAAATGTACTTTATAAGGGACTGTTTTTGTTTTATTTAAAACAGTGGGTAACCTGGAATGTTAGGACTTGGATTTATGTTTAGCTTCTACTTTAGATCTTAATTACCTTTAGTCAATTATTCAAAATGTCCATTGTTTCAGTATGTGATAGATTGTAGATGGTGGATTTGGGACATGGGTTAACCGATTTTTTTTTGGTGGAACTCTTAAAGAACAAAAACTGATCAGGAAATCTACTGGGATTCCCTTCATTTATTTGGGAGACTAAGCCACTTAATTGGGGAAGGAGGATGTTGCCAAGGAAGTTCTAACTAGCATCAGTCGCGCACACTTGCATGGCCATTAGATAAAACACCATGCGTCAAGGCAAATAGTTTTCAAATAGCGACAGTTGTATGTGTTTGTGTTCAGAAAGTAGAGATTTTTGTCACTGATAATTGGTAAGAAATAAAGCAGTAAGGCAATTCAGAACTGTTTCACTGATTTCAAGCATTCAGGCTTGTAGGTGCCAGAAATGGCCAGGAGTGAAAATGAAACAATTTCACTACTTCAGCAAGTTAGGAACGATGAAGAATTTGAGAGTATCAGCAATCATCTTGAATATTACTTTTGGTTCCAACTGGATACTCAGTTCTCACCTATGGTATGGGTCACCAGTGCATCTCATAGTCTGGTGAGGTAGGAACTTGCCTGTCCTAGCGTGAAGTCAGCTCCAGCAGACTGGATGAATTAGATCTACAGTGAGATCCAATGGCCAAGAAGGCAGTACTGCAATGTTCAGTGGAGAGTGAAGGATGTGATGAGGCACAGAAGAAGTCATGGTCATCCACTACAACCAAGGAAGACCCCAGTTGTGATGATTACTCGTACCACTGGGTACGAAATCTAAGGTTAGGTGAGTGTATTTACCCCAGTGCAATGGCTTTTCCACTTTAAAAAGTCTCCTGCACGGGTTTCCTGTGATTGTTGGATACGACAGACAACCACCAGTAGTATTAATAGTGTTTTGTGTTTCATTTAAATATAATTTGTTACTCAGTTAAATGGTAATTTGTCTTATTTATACCTTTTTAACTACTTCCATGAAACTTCACTAATTGAGGCAGCCATTTAATTATGCCAAAATGTACTGGTCCCAATTAATCGGAATCCACTATATTTACATAGTTTTCATTTACACATTACAATTAATGTTCCTTTCGGTTCTTGGTCTATGGTTGCTGTTTGGTATCTTGATTAGTTTGTTATGTATGAATTTAGCTAGAATTTTAGTAAACCATTTACAATTATGAACATCGTACCTACATTGAATCCTGTGTTTACAGTATTTGTGCTATGTAGTGAGTTTGTTGACAGAAGTCTACTGTGGAGCATTGGCTGAGCCTTTACTATTTTTTTTTGAGTGCCACTAACTTTTTGTAGTCTTGTTGCCAGCTTGACTGAAATTGTGAACAAAAGCAATGATTAGTAAGTTTGGTGCCTATGAACAAATAGATAAAGGTTATGAAATAGTTATTACAGTTTAGTAGCATAACATTAGAACCTAAGTTGAGACCTTTGTGTATGTGTGCTGTCCTATGTAGCTCCTGAGATATAGACTGCCTGCAATGGATGTCTTAAGCACTGTATGATGTCTTTACAAAATCCTCCATCTCTACAAATAAGATAAGTGAATCACTGTCTTTTAGGCCAAAGTCTCCAGCACTGAAGCCTAATGACACTCATTTTCCTCTGATTAGGCAGACCATGTGTCTTGCATGCTGATACCAGTATCTCAAAACAATATCGCTCTGTTTTGAGCTCTGTCACCACAGGAGACCTTCATATGAACAAAATATAAAATTTAAGGTTATATTTGCTTCCTTGGCAAAAGTGTAATATACCCAGAGTTGTGGGAATTCCTGATACATAACTGCTCAAACTTTTGGATGAGAACAGGATGGCATTGAAAATTCTTGTCCACTCATTAGTATACTGTAAGAGGCAGGAGTGCACCAACGGCTCCTCCCCCTGTGGCAGTGTTTGTTAGTTGTACATTGACCTTACCGGCCTCCATAAAACCCACAATTCTGGAGTAGAAGCAAATCATCCTTTTTCCCTGGAGTTTTCTTGACAAAGAAGGTCTGGTGTAAGGCGCTAACAATGAACTATTGGTAATATGACAAGAATTATGTAGAAAGAATTTTCACTTCAATAGAAGACTAGATCTCAAACTGCAGATGAATCAATGTGACTACATTATTCAAGCTTTGGTTTGGGGGAGGGTGGATTGATTTCTGGCATTTGTTCTATGTAGTACTGCCAACTCTTTAGTGCTCTCTCTCCTCTCGCACTGATTCAGAAATGCAATTCACTTCAATGCAAGGGAGATGAAAGTTACAGTAATTGTGTATCTAATTGTAGGTTATTGTGTTCATTTTTATTACATTATCATTAAGTGGGGTTTGTAAGTGTTCGTTCAGGAAGTATTCAGTCTTCAAAATATTTTGAATTTAATGATTACTGAGGACCTTGTTTTCACTTTCAAGAAAGAGCAGCTAAGGAGAAACTCCTTGTATTTTGCACAAGGTTACAAGATATGGTGGAAGCAACTAAGTCAAAATTTTGTGCACTTGAATTTTAGTACCAAAAGAGGGTAATCTTTATCCTTTTAAAATGTTATTCCTGAGTTACATGTTGCATTGCTGATTCCAATGAAAAGGAAGAGTACTTGCATTTAAATGGTTATGGAGGCCTTCAGAATACCTGACTTCATTAGCTGATACATGGAATATAAGAGGAGGGTAGGTTGTGATAAGCATCTACAAAACTAGCTGGACCACGGTGATAGCACGGTGTATACTTCTGTTCACTTCACTACTGAAAGGTGTGCTATAACTAGTTCCTGAAGACTTTGTGGACAGGATGGTGATTTTTTTCGTTAGAAGTGATTAGCTTGGCTGAGGTTTTCTTTGGAACAAGGGATAAACAAGCACTATCTGAGAGACTACTAGATCTGACTATTTGTGTCATATTTAATTCAGGCCAATAATTTTAGTGTTTCATTTTCAAATATGTTTGAGATTATGATATTTATGATGAGTGGTGAAGTTATTCCATCATCCAGGGGGGAAAAAAGAGTAAGAATAAGCCTTTTTTAAAAAAAAAACTTCAAGGCAATCTGTTGAATATCGGCTGTGGGAGGCAAACTGACATGGACTGTTTAAAAGCAAAGTATGTTTAACCAATTTGATTTTTTTTTTGGAATAATGCACAGAGTGAGAGTAATGCAAGCTGTGTGGTGTTATGGATTTCCAGATGGTTTTGATAAGGTGCCATGTAATGGCTTTATTAATGAAGTTGAAGCACATTCATAGCACTGTATATTGGTTAATAATTACAGTCATGATGAACTAGTGATTTTTTTCTTTGGAATGGAGGAAGTTGAAAGCTTGTGTTTCTCAGAGATCCGTATTTGGGCCACTGTTTTAATCTTTGTTAATAATCCTAGGTTTGGGGTGTCTTAATTTTTTAATTTGTGATTGTAATAAAACTTGGTAGTAAATTGCAGCAGAATATAAATGTACTGCTGGGATGGGTGGATGTAAGGCATTCAGTTTTTAATGCAGAGAAAAATGGTGCTTTTCTCCTTGAGAAGGAGAGGCATACACAATTTTAGGCTTGATCAAATGAGACTCTGGGAGAAAAAAGGCCGTGAAGTTGTGCAGAATTGTAGTTGACTCTGTTCACCGCATTATGAAATATGTATGAAGCATTTAAGATGGTCCAGAACAGATTTACAAGAATATTTCCTGCATTGGACAACCAGAAGTACAAACAGATCAGAAAGGCCAGGGTGTTGTCTTCAGAGGGCTGATAGAGATTTAACATAGGGGTTCCCAACGTTTTTTATGTCATGTACCAATACCGTTAGGCAAGGAGTCCATGATGGGAACCACCGATAATGAAAGTGTATAAAATGATGAGGATCTTGAAGGAAAAGGATGTTGGCAGGCTGTTTCCATTGATGAGACTACAGATATATGGGTTTGGGTTTGCAAGGGTCTTTCAGGTTAGAGCAGAAAATGGTGAGTCATATCTTAACGTTGGCAGTTTATGGTGTACACACTACTAAGGGTGCAAAATGTTGTATGTTAGTGTTTCAAAACTTGTGCAAATTTGTACGATGCATGGAGTCTGCAAGAAAGGCCAACAGTTAGCATTAATTGGCAGAGCTGATGCTAAAGAGTGCAAAGCATAATCTGCAGAAAAATCTAGCCTCTGCATCCAACACATCATTCTCTGCAACATCCACCATCTTCAACAGGATCCTACGACCAAACACATCTTTACCTTCCTCCACCCACCATTCTCCACTTTCTGCAGGGATCCTGATTCCCTCGTCCATTCGTACCTCCTTACTAATGTCCCTCCTGGCACATAACCCTGTAAGTGACAGAAGTGCTATACCTGCCTGTTCACCTTCTCACATGCCTCCATTCAGGACTCCAAACAGTCCTTCCAGGTGATACAACACTTCACCTGTGAATCTCTTGGGGCCATCTATTGTACCTGGTGCTCTCGATGCGGCCTCTATCAGTGAGACCTGATGTAAATTGAGGGATTGCTTTGTCAAGCAGCTCCACTCCACCTGCCAAAAGCGGAATTTGCCAGTGGCCAATCATTTTAATTCCTATGCCATCCCTATTCTGACATGTTGGCCCAAGGTCGCCTCTTTTGCCATGATGAGGCCACTCTCAGGATGGAGGAGCAACACCTTGTATTCTGTCTAGGTAGCTGCCAACCTGATGGCATGAACATTAATTTCTCTTTTCAGTAATTTTTTCCCCTCACCCTTCCATCTTCTTCAATTCTTCACTGACCTCCTTACCTCTTCCCTTCACCTGCCTATCACCTCCCATTAGCACCCCTCCTCCTTTCATTTCTCCCATGGGCCACTGTCCTCCTATAAGATTCCTTCTCCCGCCCTTTCCCACCTTCCTGGCTTCACCTATCATCTTCCAGCGAGTGCTCTTTCCCCCTCCCCCTCCCCCCACCTTCTTCCCCTTTCAGCCTTCATTGCTGGGGGAGAAGCTCCATTCAGTGCAGGTTGGCACCTAGATTGTATCCTTGATAATGAATTACCTGACTAGCAAACCACAGATTGTGTGAATTCATAGCTGTGTGTCAGACATGGCTATAAACAGCACTGGAGCTCCTCATCAGCCTATACTGGTTCCCTTCCTGCTTACTCTGTATACCTTGGACTTTAGATTCAACACTGAGTCATGTCATCTGTAGGAATTCTCTGATGACTCAGTAATAGTTGGTGTATAAAGAGAGGACAGGAGGATGAATGCAGGGTCCCGGTGGAAGACTTTGTCAAATGGTTCAAGCTGAATCATCTACACGTCAGCATCAATAAGACAAAGGAGATGTTGCTGGACTTTAAGAAAACCAAACCTGCACGACTCCCTGTTACAATTGATGGTGAGAACCTACAAGTACCTAGGGGTGCACCTGGATGACAGACTTGAGTGGAACACCAATACAGAGGCTGTGTCCAAGATGGACCAGAGTCGCCTCTACTTCTTGGGGAGCCTCTGTTCTTTTGGAGTATGCAAGCCTCTCCTTCATATGTTCTACTAGTCCATTGTTGCCAATACAATCTTCTATGATGTGGTGTGCTGGGACCATGGCATCAACAAACTGATTGGAAAGGCTGGCTCTGTTATGGAGCCAATATGGACAGACTGGAAGCTGTGGTAAAACAAAGAATCTTTCTGAAAATCTTTGCAATTCTGGACAATGTTTCTCACCTTGTGCATGCCACCTTGGCTGAAAAGAGGAACAGTTTCAGTAAGAGTCTAAGATAACTGCGCTGCTCCAAAGAGTGCTACATGAGGTTATTCTTGCCCTTGGCCATTAGGCTCTATAATGAGTCAGCCTATGCTGGAGAAGTGATGACCACCTCCTGTTAGACTGTTATTAACCTCTGTTGACCAGAGCTCTGTTTAAGCTCTGTTCAGCTCTGTTTACCACACCCTACTATCATGTGCACCATTACTATATAGGTGTCCCCCGCTTTTCAAACATTCGCTTTACGAAACCTCATTGTTACAAAAGATCTACATTAGTACCCTATTTTTGCTTTCAGAAGGTGCTTTCACTGTTACGAAAAAAAAATTCAGCGTGCGATAAAAGACAGCGCGCCCTGAGCGGCCACTCTCCCCCGGATTCTCTCCGGCATTGCTTAAACACGAGCCTGTGAGCAGCCATTTGCAAGATGAGTTCTATGGTATCGGAAAAGCCTGAAAGAGCTCGTGAGGGTGTTACGCTTACAGTAAAACTAGACATAATTAAGCGTTTTGATCGTGGTGAACGAAGTAAGGACAACATGAGTTTGGTTTGTGGAAGTTGACGAAGATGATGTTGAAGAGGTTTTGGCATCCCATCACCAAGAACTGACAGATGAAGAGCTGATGCAATTGGAAGAAAAAAGGATAACAATCGAAACCGAATGAGTAATGATAAAGTACGACTTTAATTTTGAAAGGGTACATCGGTTTAGGGGATATTTGCAGGATGGTTTGAGTCCTTATTAAAGAACTGTCATAGAAAAATGTGTGAGGCTCAGCAGTCAAGCAAGCCTTCCACATCAGCCACAGCAGATGACGAACTTCGACATCGAGGCGGGCAGTCATAGGAGAAGATGAGCTGCCTGCTCTAATGGAAACAGGTGACGAGATGACACCCCAGTGACCCACCACCCCAACCCCCAGCCCACGGACAGATACCGATTTGTGGAGAGTGCAAAGGTAGCCAGGAGGCACACAGCACATCTTTAAGAAAAAAGCCGAAATAAACATGCTAATTAATTAGGTGCCGCCGACACGTAATTGACGGCCCAGATCAGAGACGACGCAATCGGACGGCGGGGGAAACCTGTATAATATTACAGTATTTGCACTGCCATCTTATCAGTGTGAACTTGGAAATCTTGTAATCTTTGACTTGGAAATCTTGTACATCTTCTTAAGGTAACTTATTTTTTATTCCTTCTTCTAATACTTGTATATCTGTGCATTTGTAATGCTATTTTGACACTGTAATTTTTTGGTGGTCCATAAAAGTAACTATCTTTCTTGTCCTGAAGAAGGATCTTGGTGCTAAACACATTTTGATTATTCACTTCCATTGATGCTGCTTGACCTGAGTTCAGTCAGCATTTTGTGTGTATTTCTCTAGATTTCAAGCATCTGCAGAATCTCGTGTGTTTATGATCTGCAGAGGAAGTCAGTAGCTTTATTGATAATTCTGGTAGCTTTACTTTACACACTGATTTTAGGCATGAGTGGGCTGTGCAGTGTGATATTTCATTTGACTGTATTCTATATGCTGTAAAGAAATGTTAACTTCAGGAGGACACAGAGCGACCACTCTCCGCTGAACATCGACGACTCCTCCGTAGAGATTGTTAAGAGTACCAAATTTCTTGGTGTTCACCTGGTCACCTGGTCCCTCAACACCAGCTCCATAGCAAAGAAAGCCCAGCAGTGTCTCAACTTTCTGGGAAGGCTGGGAAAAGTCCATCTCCCACCCCCCTCCCACCCCATCCTCACCACATTCTACAGAGGTTGTATTGAGAGCATCCTGAGCAGCTGCATCACTGGGTGGTTCGGAAATTGCACCATCCCGGATCACAAGACCCTGCAGTGGATAGTGTGGTCAGCTGGGAAGATTATCGGGGTTTCTCGTCCCGCCATTACAGACATTTAAACCACACGCTGTATCCGTAAAGCAAGCAGCATTATGAAGGACCCCATGCACCCCTCATACAAACTTTTCTCCCTCCTGCCATCTGGCAAAAGGCACCGAAGCATTCGGGCTTTCACGACCAGACTATGTAACAGTTTCTTCCCCCAAGCTATCAGACTCCTCAATACCCAGAGCCTGGACTGACACCAACCTACTGCCCTCTATTGTGCCTATTGTCTTGTTTATTATTTATTGTAATGCCTGCACTGTCTTGTGCACTTTTTGCAGTCCTGGGTAGGTCGGTAGTCTAGTGTAGTTTTTGTGTTGTTTTACGTAGTTCAGTGTAGTTTTAGTATTGTTTCATGTAGTACCATGGTCCTGAAAAACGTCTCATTTTTACTGTGTACTGTACCAGTAGTTATGGTCGAAATGACAATAAAAAGTAATGACTTGACTTGTGGACATTGAGTATATTTAAAGCAGTGGTTGAAAGGTTCTTGATTAGAAATGGTGTCAAAGGTTACGAGAAGGCAGAAGAATGAGGTTGAGAAGGATAACAAATCAGCCATGATGGAATGGCAGAGCAGACTCAGTGGGCCGAGTGGTTTAATTCTGCACCCATGTCTTTGATAAGGCTCTTCCCCATTTAAATTGCACTCGTGCTAAACCCAATTTCAACTACTTTTATTTGCATTGCTCTCCTGAACAGCCTCATCTACATCTGTTTGATGGATTAAATGCTACTGACTGTAGGATCCAGGCACCCTGTCAACACCTTGTGCAACTAGTTTCCAGCAATGGCTCACATTCATAAGGACAAAGTGCAGATTGCTCGCCAGGCCAGGACTTGCGCCAATTCACAGGCAGCTTCTCTATATCGACATGTAAGTCATTCACAACCAGAAGGGTAAGGGTTACAGCAGTTTCCTGGCAGAGCTGTACACAGCCTACAGAAATACAGGTGGATGCGTGTGATATGGTGAGCTGTGGCTTTTACTTGTGAGCATAATGAATCAGTGCTGCAAAGAAATTGTAGTGTAGCCTGCAAGCTGCTTAGTTCAAGAGCAATTAGAGATGGACAATAAACCCTCGCTAATCAGTAATGCCACATCATATGAAAGGATTTAAAAACAAGAAAAAATTCAGAATACTTCATTTGATAATCCAATTGTCAAACTCAAAAATAACACTCTCATCCTTGAAACAACATTACCCTTTAAAAACCACAACCAAAATTACCTGACATCTTAATTATAATCTCAAAGACCTATAACTAGTTGCCTGGGTAACAGCGACCATTGTCTAAAACAGTGATCCTAAGGTCACATTTCTATCAGTATTTCGCGAATCAGTGAACTTGACAAACAGACTAAAAAGGACATTTTTCAATTTTTCCCTCAATATACTTTAATATCCAGCAGAAATTTAAGTGTAAGCACGGCATTAAATGTTTAAAGATTTGTGGTGATAAGCATCTGCTGATCATGAAACAGCAGAGAAATTTATTCAGTTTGCCAAGATCTTTGATGAAACTCCTAACACTGATCAGCTACATCAGTAAATGTGCATGATGAACGAGTGTAAGACAAAAGTACTGCTTGCTGATAGCACATAAATTCAGATTTGGGAATGATGACGATGACAAACACCATGACTGTCCTTCATCTGGGCAGCCAAGGTAGTGATTGCTGTTAAAATATTAAATAAAACTACATTCAAGGTACATGTATAAGCTGTGTATATATAATATACAATAAATAGATTTTGTGTTTAGACCATCCCCAAGGTATTTTATTATATAGAATGCAAATATTCCAATCTGAAACACTTCTGGCTGGCCCAAACATTTTAGATAAGGGGTGGTCAACTTGTAGTCCAAAATTTGCTTTGAAGCGGCTATTACAGTCACCTGAAATAACTGAGTGTTAAGGTTCCCCTTTGTTCTAGTACAGTGGATTATGGTTAATTGTAACATATCCAGATCAGTACATATTGGCCTCATTAAGCGGCTGTCCCAATTAGCTGAAGTTTCATAGAAACAGTTAAATGGCAGTTTGTCTTTTTATCCCTTTTAACTGTTTCCATGAAAAAGGGATAAAAAGACAAACTGCCATTTAACTGAGTAACAAATTACATAATTAAATGCAGAATACTCCTACATTTTTATAAAACTATATTAGTTCCTAATAGTTATTGACAGAAGAATTCATCCAATGTACACTGCTGCTTTTGACTGTAAATGAACAAAATCAACACACACTGAATGCAGATAATGGACTGCCTTCATTGCCTTCCTGCATAAAGCCAAAATAAAAAAAAATATTAATTATCGCTGATTTTGAATCTGTGTTTGTTAGCCCAAACAGATAACATAACATAACAAGTGTGGTGAAGTGTCTAATGGTCACACAAGTGCATGTGACTGATGCTAGTTTAAAAATTGCTTGGCAACAGTTTTCTGTCCCAATTCAGTGGCAAGGTGTCCCAAGTAAACGAAGGGAATCCTGGCTATTTTCTCAATTAGTTTTTGTACTTCAAGAGTTATCCCAAATAAGCAACTGTCCCAATTAACCTGAATCCACTGTACTTCGAATTTTTTGCCAAAAAATGCTGAAGCGGTTAGAGTAAGCATAGACAAGAGAATTTTATCTGCTTGAAATCCTGAACAACACAAAAAGTGCTGGAGGAGGTCTGCAGGTCAGGCAATACCTGTGGAGGGAAAGAAACAGGCAACTCATGCCAAATGCTGGAGGAACTCAACAAGCTAGGCAACATCTATGGAAAAGAGTAAACAGTTAACTTTTCGGGCCAAGACCCTTCATCAGGACCTGTTTAGTGAATGGTAGGGGTGAACGGCATATTAAAGGTTGGGAACACTTCTCTACACCGTATTCCATCTGCCATTTCTTTGCCCATTCTTCCAATCTGTCCTGCAGACCTCCTGCTTCCTCAACGCTACCCGCTCCTCCACCTGTCTTTGTATCATCTGGAAACTTGGCCACAATGCCATCAATTCTATCATCCAAACAACTGTCATACAAGGTGAAAATAAGCAGTCCCAACACCAATCACTGTGAAACACCACTAGTCACTAACACCTAACCTGAAAAGGCCCCCCTTTATTCCCACTCTTTGCCTCCTGCTAGTCAGCCAATTGTCTGTCCATGCTAATAACTTTATTGTAATACAATAAGCTCTTTTTTTTGTTAAGCAGTGTCATGCGTGGCACCTTGTCAAAGGCTTCTGAAAATCCAAGTAAACAACATCCACTGACTGCTTTGTCTATATTGCTTGCTATTTCCTTGAAGAATTTCAACAGATTTGTCAGGCAAGATTTCCCCTTAAGGAAACCATGCTGATTTTGGGCTATTTTATCTTGTGCCCTCAAGTACACCAAAATCTCGTCATTAATGATGGACTCCAAAATCTTAGAATAGAAACATAGAAAACCTACAACACAATACAGGCCCTTCATCCTACAATGCTGTGCCAAATATACTTTAGAAATTACCTAGGGTTACCCATGGCCCTCTATTTTTCTAAGCTCCATGTACCTATCCAGGAGTTCCTTAAAAGACCCTATCGTATCTGCCTCCACCACCATTGCTGGCAGTCCATTCTATGCACTCACCACTCTCTGCGTTTTTTTTAAACTTACCCCTGACACCTCCTCTGCACTTACTTCCAAGCACCTTAAAACTGTGCCCTTTCGTGTTAGCTATTTCAGCCCTTGGAAAAAGCCTCTGACTATCCACACAATTTTCCCAACCACTGAAGTCAGGCTAACTGGTATATAATTTCCTTTCTTCTGTCTCCCTCACTTCCTAAAGAGTGGAGTGACATTTGCAGTCCTCTGAAGCCATTCTAGGATTTAGTGATTCTTGACCTTCCTCCACTATCCAATGAGATCAGACTCTCATTACAACAGCCATGGCTCTCTGGGAGAAAAATCTCTCTCCACTGATTCAGGCGGGTGGCCTCTACCTCTGAAAATATCAAGAATCAACTTTATTCGGCATATACGTTTGCTGTGATGTTTTGGTTAGGGTGTGTCGTGCAACAAAAAAAAATTCAACAATATATTATATAAAAGATAAAATTAGAGGCTAAAGTATGGATATGGAATAAAATGTGTAAATATATAAATAACAGCATGTATTTATAATGTAATCATTATAAAAATTGGCGTAGCGCACTGTGGGGTAATTGGATAGAAGGGTGTGGGGGTAGTAGCTCGAATGGGTGATCAGATTAATTGCCTCAGGTTGATGGTGTGAAGTTTCTGTTTTAATAGCCCTATGGTGCTTTTCATAAGGGAGAATATGCTCTTAATATTGGATTTCCTCCAGGTGGGGCGACATCTCAGCATCAACTATGTAACTCTGTCCAACTTCTAAACTCCCAGTCTTGTGCATTGAACCCTCTACCTCAGAACTGAGCCCAGGGAACTTTCTCTGCTCTGCATCTGATGAAGGTCAATTCCCCAAGAACAAGGCACCTTGACCCCTCCCCTCCCCTCCCCTCCCCTCCCCCCCCCACTTCTCACCCCTTCCTTCTCCCTCTAAGACACATTTTATAATCTCAATGACAGCATCTGTAGGATGAGAGATGACTTGATAGAGGTGCACAAGAGACTGGCTAATGGGATGGTGCATAATTTTAAGGTGACTGGAAGAAGGTATGGGGAGGGAGGACGTCAGATGTTTTTTTTTTACATAGGGCATGTTGGGTGCAGGGAACGCCCTGCCAGGGGTGCAGGTAGAGGCAGATAAGGGCATGTAAGAGACACTTTGATAGGCATGTGGATGATAGAAGAATGGAGGGCTATGGAGGAAGAAAGGATTAGATTTATCTTAGAGTAGGTTAAAAGGTCAGCACAACATCATGGGCTGAAGGGGCTGTACTACATTGTAATGTTCTATGGTCGAAACCCTGCTTTCTACTTTGGTCCATTGTTCTCTCCTATTAGATTACTTCTTCAGCCCTTTTACCTCTTCCACCTATCACCTCCCAGCTTCTTACATCAGCCCCCGCCCCATCCATACATTTTCTCCCCAACTACCTGGTCTCACTTATCACCTGCCAGCTTGTGTTCCTCCACTCCTGCTTCCACCCACTCACCTTATTCTGGCTACTGCTTCTTTCCTCTCTGGTACTAATGAAGGAACTCGGTCCAGAACATTGACTGTTTATTTCCCTCCTTCGATGCTGCCTTGCTACAAGTTTCTCTAAGTATTTATTGTACCTACATGTTAACTTTGGGATCCACATACAAAACTCACTAAGGACTCTGCATTACAAAATCTATTAATCTTTCTTAAAGCAATTCTGTATAAAAGTAGTTATTCTATACATCCACATTAAGTATGCACCTAGCCAGTTCTACAGTAGGTTATCTGTCTGCAAAATTAACTTTCCAGTATTTGTTTTCTGATTTTCGTATTCTATCTGCAGCCACTTTCTAACTTTTGGGGACTTCTGATCCAGCAAAGATGACTGTCACAAATACCAGAGGTTTCAATGGAAGGGACCTCTTTTACAATATCTTGCCAAAAGACTTTTGATTTTCGTAACTTTGGAATCTATGTTAATTGGTGATACATTTCATGAAATTGTAACTGACTGGTTTTCTTTATACACTTCATTCAGTTTGAAAGTGGAAACCAGCAGTTTGTTCTTTATCAAATCTACAAAGTGCACTTCTGTCTGCATTGCATTACTAGAATGGTAAACAGAAAACTGATTTGCTAGATTATGAGTGAATTTGTATGAAATGCTAACCTTGATATTCATTTTCTTGAAATGTATTCGCTTTACCATTTCAGCAGATATATTTGCTATTTTGGTAAATTTATCATGTATGGAAATGAGGTCTGCTATCGTAATTTCCATAAATACTAAAGGAATATCTGTTGATTTTGAACATAAAATGGTGTTTTTTGTTTTGCACTTTTTTTGCTATAGAGCATAATTTTGGTAAGAAATATCAATGTTTCAGTTTATAATTGACTTAATTTCATAATTTTATTTTTGTTTCCTGAGTGAAAATGAACCTTGTAGATCTCAAAGACTAGAATTTATCTTGCTAATGTACGCTAACATTTTCTGAAATTCTAAACTGAGGTTTGCTGAATCTAAATATAATGGATATGTAGTGGTCACTGAATTCGGCTACCTGTACTGTTAGTTTGCCAGCATCTCGTGATAGCATAGTAGCCAGTCAATATTGTTTTATGTGATCAATTGAGTTTTGGTGTATGTAATTTGTGCAACACTCTCTACAAGAATAAGGGCAGCAGGAGCAACTGTAACAGCTACTGTGGCATCTCTTTTCTCAGCGTTGTGGGGAAGTTTTTTGCTCGCGTCATCCTGAAGAGGCTCCAGCTGCTCGTAGAAAGGGTCTGTCCCAAGTCTCGGTGTAGGTTCAAAGCTGAGCAGTCCACTATTGACATGATCTTCTCCCTCAGGCAACTGCAAGAAAAGTGTAGAGAACAGCAGAAACCACTCTACATCGGCTTCGTCGATCTTACTAAGGCATTTGACCTTGTGAGCAGAAAGGGCCTCTTTGAGATCTTTGCCAAGATTGGTTGTCTCCCAGTCCTACTCCATATCATCAGGTCATTTCATGATGACATGAAGGGGACCATAGTGTTCAACGGCTCTAGATCAGAGTCCTGTAACAATCTCATTGGGGTAAAATGGGTGTGTCCTCATTACGACACTGTTAAGCATCTTCTTTGCAGTCCTGCTCAAATCCGCCTTTGAGGAGGCCACTGAGGGCATTTATCTCCATTCAAGATCAGACAGAAACCTGTTCAGCCTGTCAAGACTCAGAGCGAGGACCAAAGTGCAGATAAGGCTCCTCTGGAGACTTCCTGTTTGCCGATGATGCAGCTGTTGTAACTCACTCACAGCAGGAGCTGCATCTCTCATGACCCGCTTTGCGGAAGCCTGCAGAGAGTTCAGTCTGCGGAAGCCTGCAGAGAGTTCAGTCTGACTATCGGCCTGAAGAAGACACAGGTGATAGGGCAAGACATTGACGACAAGCCATCCGTTAACATTGTCAACTAGGAGCTGGAAGTCGTCCACGAACTCTCATACCTGGGCTCCACTATCTCGCATAACCAGCCACTCGAAAGTGAGATCAACAAGCACAACCTTCTCAAGGTTGACTAAGAGGGTCTGGGCCAATAACAGACTCACCATGAACACCAAAGTCCAGATGTACACAGCCTGTGTGCTGAGCATTTTATTCTACGTCAGTGAAACTTGGGCCCTGCACACAAAACAAGAGCAGCGACTCCACACTCTATATGCGCTGCCTCAGATGCATACTTGGTATCACCTGGGAAGACAAGGTTACCAACAACACAGTGCTAGGCCACGTCTTCCACATGGCAGATGGACGCATACCGAGGGACCTTTGGGGAGCTGGAATCTGGAAAGAGGCCAACCGGAAGACCCCCTGCGCTACAAGGACACCTGCAAGGCCTTGGTATTAGCACCAACATGTGGCAGTCACTGGGATCAGACAGGTGTCCCTGGAAGCAGGAGATGAAAAAGGTCTCTTGAGGTATAAGACCACTCTGATGCAGCAAGCAGAGAAAAAGAGAGCCCGCTGAAAGCTCCATGCCCAAGCCACCCAAGACATCAGAACTGCCTCAGCGTTCTCCTGTACACGGTGTGGCAAGGACTGTCACTCCCACATTGGACTCCACAGTCACAGCAGACGCTGCTTAACCCAGTCCACCAGAGGCACAAGCCCATGATCCCCTGGGATCGACGGATGCCTATATTACCATTTTGCAATTTTTTTGGGAGAAAATACTTCTATTGGTAAAGTCACCATAGTTTATTTTATCTGCTCTTTAAGCTGCCTTAACTTTTACTTACTAGACAATAGATCAGCATATTTCTTAATTTTTTTGGTGAATACTGGATGTCAATTTAACACTGATGTGAATCGTTGAGATCTTGTCATGCTTACACACAAATCTAGCTATTTTAAAATAATATGAAATTAAATATAAAGGACACGGTATGTAATTTTTGATGTAGATAATTTTTTAAATTATCTGTTGAATTTAATATTTTAGACATTTTGACATTGAGTATGGTAATTGAACTGCAAATATCAGTAGGTATATTTTACAAGAATACTTTTAAGGCATAATGTCAAGTGCTTTTGTTATTCTGCAATTGTATTTGAGAGGAAACGTATTTAAAAGTCACTATCCTAATGTGATTTCAGTGGATGAAAACTACTTAGACCAGAATGCCCAATTATCTTTCTAATCCTAGTTTGTCTTCTAGGTTTTTTTTTCAGTTGCAGACTTTGCTGAAAATCTACTTCAGCAAAGGTGATGAAAATACAACACAAGCTCACTCTGTTCTGAAAGTTCTTTATTGAATCAAGAACAAACCTACTTTTGAAATTGTAACGTTGGTTCCTAACCACTAGCAACTTTCTCCTAATATTGGCAATTCCAAGGTCACAAAGGATTTGCTTTTCTTTCTGTGAATTGAAGCTAGAGAGGAAGTACTTTTCAAGAATTAAATTTAGGTGGAATATTATTTTGCTTTGGAGAGTGCATTGATACAAATTATGGCAACATGTTGGAATAATTGACTTTTTCTAGTTTTTAAACTTAAAATCTGATCTCATCTGCCATTAAATCAGAGAGACTGCCCTTCCCTGCATAGACAGATTTAGGCTATTAGGCCATTGAATATTTCACATATGCAAGGTTGGCAAGCCATCACCCTGAAAGTATTTAGTATTTAATATTTTAACAGAATATTGCAGCATTAAGAAGTGCTGTTTATGCATCTGAAGCATTTCAGAGAAGGTATACTATATTATTATGCAGAATAGTTGGGTTTCCTTTTCTAGAAGGTTGGACAGGCTAATCCACTGGAGTTTGAAGAGTGAAGAGAGTAGAAGGATTCTTGGTAACTGGTGAAAAGTTAACAGGATTAGATAGAAGGATGGGCTTGAGGTTACATTGGATAAGCCATGCATCTACTAAATTGCAGAACAAGCTCAATGGGCAAATTGGCCTATTTTGTTCTATACATATGTAAGACACTGCCCTATTTGCATTCTCAGATATAAAAAATCAACTATCTTGATCATGAACAATATTGTTATCCCTGTATCTTGGCCCATATTTATCCATCTGTCCAAAAAAAAGATTTCACTGGTCGTTGTCACCTAACTTTTTAAAACAATTCCATTGCTTTAACTTTATAAGATTTCTCCTTTACAGTTAGCTGGGAATTTAATTGTTTTGCTACTGTCTGCAAAATCCAGATGTCATGGTCATTTCTCTGAAATTTGCTACAATGTATTACCAGTATTTTTGTACTTTTGTTAAAAATCGTCAGATTTCTATCATCTGCAGAACTTGACTAATGAATTCTAATTTCTTTATTGTGAGGATTTCCTCTGATAACACAAGACCAACTGGTCAGCTAAATTTCAGTATTTTGGGGTGAGAGTAGTTGGATCTGTGGATGATTTTGATCACTCTTTGTAATTTTTATTTCCCTCAGATGGCTTTCATTTAGAATAAGCTGATTGCATTTCTCATTTTCCTACTTTGTAGGCACGGAAGGAACAAAAAAAACTGAGCCGTTCTGGAGGTTAGAAAAAAGGATGTGCCACAGATTCACTGGTAGATGTAGAAGTGTAACACAGAAATGAGTCAGCAAACATGGAACATGTTTGTTTTATTGATGCTGTATAGTCCAGCAAAGCACTGATATGAAATGCTAAGTTCAGAAGGAACCAAAAATCATGGAATCTTGTGTTGGAAGATGCTTGAAGAAAATCCATTCAGATTTGATTATTCAGAGTCCAGCAGCAAATGGCCATTACTATTTAGGCATTATAGTATGTGATGTGTTCGAGAAGGATCCATAATAAAAGATATATAGTTCACTGCACTGATTACTGATAAAACCTACATAGTACTTGTTGACTTGTATTAGGCAGATTACTGATATCAAATATAATTACTGTGTACCTGGGGTTGCTCTTCGCTGAAAGTATGTGGTCATTGAATTTTTTTTTCTTTGTTCAATGAGATTATATTGTACCCATTCATTTATTATGTGATGGGTAAGAAAGAAATAGCTTGCTGTCCACCTTAAGGTTTAAGAAATGATCAGGAAGAAGGCATTAAACTGGAAATAAGTAGAACAAATTGGCATTTGTATTGTAAATATTAATGTACAGCACACTGAAAACATGGTGATAAATGACAAAGGAATGATCATTTTACATTGTACATCCTTGAATGCTGAAAAAACATGTTTAAAAACATCTACCAGTTAACTTGTATGTGTATCATCTCTTCATAGTTTATCTAGTCTGTTATAGAAATGAAATAACATGTTGATATAGTTGCTGGATATTATAAGTTAAATTTGTACTTTAAGGTTAAAAAATACTCTTTGGAATATGTTATTCCCACCCATTGGCACCAACTACTTGTGGACATCTATTTTCTTGAATCTGAAGTAAATGACCCCATGGAGCAGATGTATGTGATGTAGTTACTGTTTCAAGCATTATATCATTGATACTTCTAGAAGATTTAAAGTGTTTGGAACTTTGTGAAGAAAATCAAATTGTCTGTATATTAATTTTATTAACTCTAAAGAAGTGCAATTTAAAATTCTGCATGCACATTTTGTGTCTTTAGGTTTAAAAGCAATCTTGTAATTTAAACCAATTCTAATCCATTTTACCACATCCTACCAGTTTAAAATCTAACTCTGTGTTAAAAATTTAACACATCTGTTTTTATACTTGTGCCATAGAAGGAAGTTATACGGTCCATACCAGCTACTGGACCAAATCTATTTCCACTTAATTTCCTGTAACTTACTCTCTGTTACATGCCAGAAAAAAAAACTCCTCACCCCTTATACTGGGGATAATTTAAAATAGCTAATTAACCTAACTAGTACTTGGGAGGAAATGGGTGTATCCTGGGGAAACCCACAGTTACAAGGAAAACATGCAGATTCCACATGGGCTATATCACTTAGGCTATGTCAGAAGTCAACTAAATTTTGGTTGCTGAAGTTAAGCTGTTGTGCAGCCTACTATGTAGCTTTATAGAGTTTTTTTAAATTGTTACTGTTCTTGCCTTCATATTTGTATCATATATGGCTTCACAAAAGTTGCTTTTTCTTGATAACATTTAGTTAAATTATAAAATTGGACCATATTCACGAGTATATTTTTGATCAGAATAAACTGTCAAAAAGGTGGTCAATATATATGGCTATTTCATTTTCAGTGTTCATTTCCTCCAATCCTTTACTAACTAGATTGCATTTCAACAAGCATCTTTCTGAGCTACTTGTTCACCCTCTACTTGTTCAGTTTAAATATATGAATTTACTTCGTAGTCTTTAATTTAGAATCTGATTAATTGGTAGAGTTTATTGTATGTGGAATTGACTATAAAAGCAAGGTTTGGGAATATTCAATCAGATTACTACTAGAATTCTTGCTCTTGTGTTAGTAATGGGAAATAACATATATTAACCAAAAGTAAGTATAATTTCAGGTTTTCACATGTGGTGAGATCCTGCTTTGTGACACATTGCCATTGCAATTTTTATGGAGTAAAAGAGTCACAGAGCAAGACACAACAGAAACAGGCTGTTTGTCCCATCTAGTCCAAACCAACCTGTTATTCTGCCTAGTCCCATCGGCCCACATCTGGACCACAAGCCTTCATACTCTTCTCATCCATGTACGTATCCAAACTTTTCCCAACTATTGAAATCTAACCCTCATCAACCACTGCCTCTGGCAGCTTGTTTCACACTTCATCGCCCTCTGAATGAAGAAGCTCCCCCTAAACGTTTCACCTTTCACCCTTAACTGATGACCTCTAATTCTCATTTCATCCAACCTCAGTGGGGGGGGGGGGGTGCGGGGAGCCAGCTTGCATTAACTCTATCTATACCCCTCATAATTTTGTATACCTCTCCTTTGGAATTCTCGCTCTCTTCTCCCACGAAACCAATGTTGAATCCAATTTACTACCGCATCCTGAATGTCAACTGTCTGAACCTTCTGAACCTTCTTGACCGGCCTCCCGTATGGAACTTTGTCAGGGTCTTGCTAAAGTCCATATAGATATCATCCACTGCTTTCCCTTCAACTTTCCTGCTAACCTACTTAAAACTAGACAGAAACTACCACACACAAAGCAATGTTGACTAACTATGATCAAACCCTGTCTATCCAAATATTAAATCAAGTCCTTTAGAGTACCTTTTTAGTAATTTTCCCACTACTGATGTCAGGCTCACTGGCCTGTAATTTTCAGCTTATTCTTGGAATCTTTCTTATTAGCTATCCCCCAGTCCTCTAGCACTTCACCTGTGAGTAAGAATGTTTTAAGTACCTCTGCCAAAAATGCAATCTCTGCACTAGCCCCCCACAAGGTTGAAGGAAGCACCCTTGCCATCCCTGGTGACTTATTCACCCTAATTTACCTCAAAATCTATAATCAACAATTTCAAGTGTAATTACTAAATAGCTGCCATTTTACAGTTCTGACAGTGGGGCTTTGATCTGAAACATTGTACAGGTGTCCCCCGCTTTTCGAACGTTCGCTTTATGAAACCTCACTGTTACGAAAGACCTACATTAGTTACCTGTTTTTGCTAACAGGTGTTTTCACTGTTACGAAAAAAGGCAGCGCGCGCCCCGAGCAGCCACTCTCCCCCGGATTCGGAACTGCATTCTAGCCGGCATTGCTTAAACACATGCCTGTGAGCAGCCACTGGCAAGATGAGTTCTAAGATATAGGAAAAGCCTAAAAGAGCTCTATAGGGTGTTACGCCTAGCGTAAAACTAAACATAATTAAGCGTTTCAATCGTGGTGAACGAAGTAAGGACAAAGTGAGTTTGGCTTGTGGAAGTTGATGAAAATGATGTTGAAGACGTTTTGGCATCCCATGACCAAGAACTGATAGATGAAGAGCTGATGCAATTGGAAGAGAAAAGGATAACAATCGATACCAAATGCAGTAGCGAACAGACCGAAAGTGAAGTCGTCCAGGAACTGACTGTGAAGCAACTGCGTGAGATTTTCGCTGCAATGATAAAGTACGACTTTAATTTTGAAAGGGACGTCGGTTTAGGGCATATTTGCAGGATGGTTTGAGTGCTTACAAAGAACTGTATCATAGAAAAATGCGCGAGGCTAGCAGTCGAGCATACTATCATTTTTCAAGCCTTCCACATCAGTCACAGCAGATGGCAAGCCTCGACCTTCGACATTGAGGCGGGCAGTCATAGGAGAAGATGAGCTGCCTGCTCTAATGGAAACACGACGATGAGATGACACCCCAGTGTCCCACCACTCCAACCCCCGGGCCACAGACAGATACCGATTCGCGGAGAATGCAGCGGTAGCCAGGAGGCACACAGCACATCTTTAAGGAAAAAGCCAAAATAAACATGCTAATTAATTAGGTGTCGCCTGGCACGTAAATATCGGCCCAGATCAGAGGCGACGCAATCGCCTCTGATCTGGGCCGACAATTACGTGCCAAGCAGCACCTAATTAATTAGCTTCTTTACTTCAGCTTTTTTCTTAAAGATGTGCTGGCTGCGTCCTGGCTACCGCTGTACCCCTGCATGCTTTGCAGATCGGTATTGGTCGGCGGCCCAGAGGGTGGGGGGCCACTGCACCACCCCAGCCTCTGACCACTCAGCCGAACACACCATCATCAGTGTGCTCAATGTCTTCCCGATTCCCGTAAGTGATACTACACTGTACATACATTATTTTTACTTTATATAGGCTGTGTATTTTTACGTGTTATTTGGTATGATTTGGCAGCTTCATAGCTTAAAGGTTACTGGAGAGTGTTTCTGCCAACAGCGCTTGCGTGAGATTTTCGCTACGGAGAACAGTGCGGGCAATGATTGTGGGAAAGTATTTGTACTTTATATAGGCTGTGTATTTATCATACCATTCCTGCTTTTACTATGTTACTGTTATTTTAGGTTTTATGTGTTATTTGGCATGATTTGGTAGGTTATTTTTGGATCTGCGAACGCTCACAAATTTTTCCTATATAAACAAATGGTAATTGCTTCTTTGCCTTACGACGTTCCGGCTTACGAACCGTTTCATAGGAAGGCTCTACCTTCGGATGGCAGGGGAAACCTGTATTTATGCAGAATTTATGTTTCAAATCAAAGGGATAATAGGCCCAACCTGAGTATTTCCAATGCCTTCTATTTCTGTTTCCATTTATACTGTATTGTGTATGTACTTTACATTGATCCTTTTATCATTTCAGTTTATGGTGATCATCATCACCCCATTCATAACCATAACTATTTACTTTGATAATCTGCCCATCTGGAAAAAACCTCCTTAACTATTTTGAAAGTACTGTTTAACACCCTGCACCCTCCCCTCTCTTCCCTCCCCCCCACCCCATTTAGTTCACCGCCTATTCTCGGAAAAGTCATCGTGCTTGTTAAGTATGTAACTTGAGCTAGATGGATTTACTAAAGTTGTTAGCTTGACATTACTTTATTCTTTGTTCCTTAAGTGAAATCAGAAAATCTAAATGAACAGTTAGCTTGTATTGACATATTTCTAGAATATTCAGAATCAGGTTTATTATCACTGACATCATGAAATCTGTTGTTTTATGTAGCAGCCGCACATTGGAAAACAGAAAAGAAATCAAAGTTGCGTTAGAAATAAGTAGTGCAAAAGAAGAATAGTGAGGTAGTGTCTATAAAATCTGAAGGCTAAGAGGAAAAAGCTGACCCTAAAATGTTGAATGTGCATCTTAAGGCTCCTGTACCTCCTTCCTGATGGTAATAATGAGAAGAAGGCATGTCTTGGATGACGAGAGTACTTGGTGATGGATGCTGTCTTCTTGTGGCATTGACTTTTGAAACTGTCCTTTGTGGGGAGGTTTGGGCCCTTTTTTTGAGGCTGACTGAGTCTGCAACCCTCTGGGGCCCCTTGCAATCCTGTGCATAAATATAATGTTTATTAGTGATTTAAAGTGGCCTAAAGCAATGAATAAAGAGAACATTATTTTAAAATTATTTTGGTTTTGAATTGTGATATCCTTCCAAAAATGTGCCATTCATTGCAAGTAGAGGACAGTATTCTGTTGGAAGACTGAAATTTGCCAATAGGTTTAATGCTAACCAGAGAATTTTGGGGCTGACTATTCCACCAGATATAAAACCGATTGCAAAAAAAAAACACAATTTTTTTTCCCTAAAATTAAACATTTGACTTTTAATCACTTCTGTTAATCTAAGTGTTCTAGACAGAGTCTCAACCCAAAATGTTGATTGCCTGTTTCTCTCCATAGATGCTGCCTGACCTGCTGAGTTTCTCCAGCTTTTAGTACGCTGCTTCATATTCCAGCACTAGCAGTCTTTTGTTTTCATTTGTCTCGGTTAACTAGTAATCAAGTAACTGCCTTTAGAGCTTGATCACAGAATCACATCTAATCAGAAATATCAGTCTGCTTGGTGATAGCCGAAAGTTTGTGATTCAAACCTCACTATGGTCCTGAACTTTTATTTAGACTGATCTGAATGCCTGAAGGCATTGTATTTGGTCTGCCTCTTGCCACTTTTTCTTTCCCCAGAACTGTCTCTTGCTGGACCAACTTGTTAAAAATAGTGCTATCTAAATTTTTTGCAAGTTAAGCTTCCGAACCATTTTCTGTTTCCTTTATAAATGTTACCTAATTCTACTTTGGATTCATGGTACTCAGTATCCCGTCTGATGAATTGCTCATCTTTCCTCGTGTTCTGTCAATCACTCATCTTCTATTCCCCAGTGAACCATCTCTTTCCAACTTTGTTCTCAATTACATTGAACCAACACTTCAAATGCTAGATCCTCTTCTGTTAATTCTATGTTAATATTATGTAGCTATCTGAAACTGGATATTTGAAAGCATTCATGTAAATTAAAGGGGAGAGTCAGGGTGTGAACAGAGTGATGTTTCTCGAATGAAGATCTGTGTTATCAAAAACTTGCCGATTTGAGGTTTTAGTTGTGGCACTGAGGTCACATTCAGAATCCTAGTGCTTAACATTCTTGGAAGCAGTGTCCTTACAAAGGTACAAATGGCACAGGAATTTTGTATGGAAGTATAGTCAGTATGAAAAGAACAGTTTTAGTAGGTTATAGTGAGATTGATATGTCATGAAATTCAATTCAAGCCAGACTAGGGTCTTGAAATTTCTTTTGCTAATGATGATGTAACTGTTTCCAATAGAACAGATTATGGATTGCAGGTTAACTGCAGCCACCATTTAGTCTACGTAGATAGTATCAAAGGTATTTGTTAAGAAAACCTAGTACTATGCATTTGAGTATCTAAAGTTAAGGATATTTGTGTTTGGTTTCAAATAATGCTTCAATATTCACTCATGTTGATTAATTTTTTGTGTTTCAAAGACAGATTTTTGAATGAATATATGACATTCAAAATACTTTGTATTTTTGTCCCTTAAATTTTCTTTCCAAACTTTCTAATTGTGAGGCTTTTTTGTAAAGTAGCTATTTTTGCCTTCAGCAAATTGATTTAAGTTTTGGCAAAAATCATAAGACAATTGAATCAGAAATGAGAGGCTTCTACAAGTTAATTATCAGTGGAAGGTTGAATGAGTATTGAAAATGATTAGAAGCCGTTACTACTGTTATTTCAACATTTTAAGCTGATAGTCAATCAAAATAATTTCATGCTGTCATTAGCACTGGACCAAGCCATTTTGTGCCGATTTGTTTGCTTTTATGAAATGGAGCCCTTGCCCCACTACCACCTCAAAATGTATCTCTGCCACTTGAACTATCCTAGACACTCTTATTAGTAATGCCTCGTTGCATGCAAGTTCAAATGGATTCTCTGTTTCAACTTTTTGTCTTCAGCTTGCCAAATTCTGATTTGCTGTTTTTCTGAATTTTTGTTTTATTCTTGTCCATTAACTTCCTTTGAAACTTTCTGATACTTCTGTATCTGTCAACACAAATCTTTAAATGAAACAAGTACATGTGAAAATATCATCCATTTTGTGACTTCTGTTTGTTTCACTAATCAAAAAAATCATGGCTGATTTATTATCTAGCGGTAATTTTCTGTAGGGGGAAAATATAGAACCTTGATTTGTTTATCACTGTTTTGAATATACAGTATGTGACAACTTGAGATTCCACAGCTGTCTTGAATAGAGAATTCCAAAGATTCCCTTCTTTCTGAGTAAAGGAATCTTCTCAGCACAATCCTGAGTGGTCAGTCCCTTATTTTGACACTAAATTCTAGCCATCCCAGCTGGTGGAAACTTCTTTCCTGTATTTGCTCTGTAATGCTGTATAAGAATTTAGTGTATTTCAAAGAGATTTGCTGTCATTCTTCTGAATTTCAGGCAATGCAGGCCTAGTCTGATTAATCTTCCCCTGCACTACAAATTTCTGATCCTGGTAATCAAACTGATGAACCTTGATTATACATCTGCCTCAGATGAACAGTACTCCAGGCGCAATCTCCCCAGGGTTCTATATAATTGGAGCAAGACACTAGCATTCAAATCCTGTTGTGATAAAGGCAAGCGTGCTACTTGTTTCCCAATTGCTTGCTGTACCCACAGTTAACTCCCCACTTTCTGGCACAGCTTTGTGGGCTGAAGGGCCTGTTTTGTGCTGTGGGTTTTCTATGTTTTTTATTAAGACTTCAGTTTAAAAAATCTGTTCCTTTCTATATTTTTATTTTTCTAGCTTATCAGTCTCTCATATGGAAAGGTTGACATTTCCACATTATCACCTCTACATAGTTCTTGCCTATTCATTCAGCCTGTCCATATCCTTCACCTTTTACACAGCCCACATTGCCACCAAGATCTAAATGATACATCTTAATTCTTTCTCTAACCCCCCACCCCACCCCGGCAAACTCCCAGTGCTGTTTACTCATTAACCTGCATCATTGCATAAAAATTAGGCTAACTCACTGTTCCTACATCCAATTTGGATGTTTAATTTACAAGAGCACGTGGCCTTTAGAATGATATGTACCTCACTACACTTGTTTAATGAAGTTCAGTTGTCAATGTTAACACTATTCTGCAAGTTTATGAATATTTTACCCTTCTTAAACAAAAAATCATCTCCATTTGGTATTATTTGGAAATTCGCCGTGATGGGTTGTTTTATTTTGTCTAGTTCTGTTAAACCAGCATTGTTTTAACTTTTGATAAGAATTTAGCCTGGAGGAGTGATCTCCCTCTCCAATTACTGGCACAAGTAGGGTTGCCAGGAGCTTCATAGAAACTGCTGCTGGAGTGGCGAAGGCTTTCATACTGAGAATAGACAAAAATTTTCTTACCCCAGTGTCTCTGGCACTTGCTTTAGAATTGCAGTCTGTGGAAAAACAGATTTATGCTGCTGTCATAACTGCCTCTAGACCTTTGCCAACATACCAACAAATCTGAGTTGGTACCCATCTTGTTGTTCTCTAGTCCATGTTGGCAGTAAGCAGATGTTTGTGAACACGGATTTTTGAAGCCTTGACCATTATGATTAAGATATATTTTTGCAAGAGTTTAGCCAGTCTAAGCCTGCTGGATATAGAGCAGTTGTTAACTTCAGTTTTGCTTTCTGCTGCATAAATGTTTTATCTATTTCAGCTCAGTCTGCTTTTGTTTCAATTGTTACATTTTGTGGGGAAAGGAGTGAATCTTATTTCCAGGAAGAAATTATTGTAAATGGTGAGGAACTGCACCAGCAATGAGTTTGCATTACCAGTGATGAGCCCTGTCACATTCTCCCTTTTTCCCCCTTTACTTAGTTCAAATTGTGTTTCTGCTGTGTTTTTAGACTAAGCATTTTAATATTTCACTGTGGTACTCCATCATCTCTTTTCCCATGAGCTGCTATACAATTTAGCATTCTTATCACGTCTCTGCATTTCAAATGAACATTTTTTTTGGTCCTGCAACCCAAATATGATCAAGTCTCATTACCTTTTGTGTATTTAGTGGCTTGTGAGTAATTGAATTTCCAAATAAGAAGCAATGTTACATACACATTTTGAGTCACTGGAGCACAATTAGGTTGTGAATTTTAGTAAATTATTACTGCTCTATCTACAAACATGAATAGCCACCTGCTTAACATCATCCAGTGCAGACAGTTGAAGGGTCAAAAGTGGAAAGTTTTTTTTTAAATCTATTTGAATACCGCATGTATGTTTTCCCCACAGGCCATTTACTGCACTTGATTTGCTTATGTGTTTAAAATTGATAATTCAACCCAAATATTATCTACAGATGTGTAAGAGGATATTATGCATGAACCAAATGTAATATTAATGAAATTGATATTGTTGAAATATTGAATAGATCCCTTTCTTCACTGAGAAATAAATCCTATCTTATCTTTATGAGCATTCCAGGGTAATGAGTCATTCACTGGAATCTGGATAAGCATGTACCTGACTGAAACATTAAACCAGTATGGCATTCCTTTCTCCACCCACCAATGCCAAGCTGTAACAGCCTAAGTAGTTTGTATAGTTAACACACGTAGAAACTGAAACAATTTTAACTTGGAAACTACTTTGTTACTTGTATATGAATTCCAGTGATGCATGTTAAGTATTGCACATTATTACAAACTATACCTAGGTTGCAAAGGTCTCAATTATGGATAGGTACTCCTACATATGATCACCCACAATATGCCAGAACTAGTTTCCCCTCTTTCTTTCATATTAGTCTTGTGTGCTTTAGATATCCTTCATTGCATACCATGGAAGTATGATTACCATATCAAGTGATTTTTCTCTTGTGTGTATATTCCAACTGTTTGCTACAAGGGGTAGTGTGATCCTCACTCTAATGCTCATGCAAATGAGAATGACCAATGCCTTCAAGATGTGTTTGAACTTCAGGATAATTATCTCACTCCTTTGTTATTTTTATTGTATGATTGAGTACATCTTGTACATTATCCTTCATTTTATACTTGATAATAAGTGTCACTGGACTTTGACCATAGATGCAGCAGGCACCAATTTTGTATTTCCAGTGGAATTTTACAGGCTGAAGGTTCAGCAATTTCCTTGTCATCAAATCAAAACATCCCAGTACATTATGACCTTAATTAAAATAGTCTAATTATGCATCTGTTTTTCATAATTGAACTGGGATCTTCATGGCCCAAAATGTATCCTTTGAATCGTATGCTGAGTTAGGAAATACTACTGTATAAGTTTGCTCACAGTATAACATTCAACATGTAAACAATAAATTAATTTTTCATTTTCCACTCATTTGTACTCTAGGTAAATTCTAGTGGTTCCTCACTGTTGCTTTTTCCTTTTTCAATTTAATTGAAAAAGTGTACTTGCATTTAAAATCTAACCTGGCTGCACTGCATGCTTTCAGCAATGATTGCAGCAATTAACATTGGAGGCTATTTTAGTAAATATATTTAAGACGAGGTTGAATAGATTTTTGCATAGTAAGGGAGTTGAGGGTTTTGGAGAAAAGGCAGGTCGGTAGACATGAGTCCATGGTCAGTTCAGCCGACTCCTGCTCCTATTTTTTGTGTTCTTGTGTAACCAGACTTTCATCTTCAGTAGCTCTCCGCAATCAAGCAGGACAAAGAACCATACCATAGGCCTCTCATCTCCAAGTACCAGCTTTGGGAGTTGGGAATTTATTGCTATTCCTTTGGCACAGTGACATGGTGGTTAGGGAGCAGCATAGTAATGTAGAGTAACACTATTACAGTGCGAGCGTGCCAGCGACCCGAGTTAAATTCCTGCCGCGGCCTGTGAGGAGTTTGTACATTCGCCTCATGAGCCACGTAGGTTTTTTTCTGGGGGCCCTGGTTTCCTCCAGCATTCCAAAGGTGTAAGGATTAATAGGATAATTGGCCACATGGGTGGAATTAGGCAGCGTAGACTTGAGCTGGAAGGGCCTGTTACTCTCAGGAGGCATGGTAGCGTGACACTATATTATACAGCTCAGGGTTTCAGAGTTTGGATTTCATCCGAGTCATCTGTAAGGAGTTTGTATGTTCTCCCCTTGATAGTGTGGGTTTCCTCTGGTGCTGTGGTTGCTTCCCACAGTCCAAAGACATACCAGTTATTAGGTTAGTTAGTCATTGTAAATTGTCCTGTAATTAAGCTGGAGGGTTGCTGGGCGTGCGGCTTATTGGGCCAGTAGGGCCTGTTCTGTTCTGTATCTCTAAATAAATAATAAATGATGTAGTAAATGTTCTGGGGTTTTGGACACGTCATTATTGTATATGCACTATCAATGCACAGAGTTCTTACCACTATACTTCAGGGGAACTAGGTAGTCGCTAGTTTTGTGGATGTCATACATATTTCATGAATAAATTTGCAAAGGAGGAAGTAAAAACAAATAGTGTTAAACTATTTACTAACAGCTAACTTGTTTTTCCTGAGGCATAATCCTAAACTAAATATTGAGAATAATTATACAATATAATCCAGTGCTTCAATTCTGAATGTTTCTGTGAGTTATTTGCTACACTATTTTTAGGGCTTCAGGTGTGGACCTGAATATGTTTTTACGTCCTGTTGACCCTTCAAACTTGTATTGACAGAGTATAACATCAGATAGTGCCAATTTTTAACTGAAATTTATATAATCAAAAGGATTTTGCCTTGCTCATCTGAAATGGCATCAAGTTATCTACTTAAGTTGCAAAAGCCTTTATTTATTTCAAAATATATTGTCTACTTCCTCTTTGGACTGGCTGTGTTTCAGAAGAAATGGATTCCAATGTTTTGCAAGTTTGCATACAGATTTGTTACTTTGAACTCCCACACTTGCTCTCCACCCTCTCTTTAGACTTTTTTTTTGCATTACGAATAAACATTTTCTCTTCTGTTGCTTTAAATCCTATTTGTGTAAATCAGTGAGTTATTTTCCAAACTCATTTTGCCCTACAAGTTAATGTCAACAAAGTATTTCTACCCAAGTGTTTCTTTTCCCTCTGTAAGATCAACTTTTCCCTTTAAAAGCTAGCAACTTGCCATCCCCTATCCACACAAAAACACATTTCTCTCTCTTCACTTGCTTTCCTGAATGCAGTCTGTTGGGAATCCCAACCTATCTAACAGACAGTCAATCTTTCCTCCAGGAAACTGAAGCAAAACATTCTCTTGAGACACTGCCATTGATCTTGCAAAGCCAGATTATCATGATTTCATAACTGTCCACCCTATGCTTTTTAATCTTGAGTCCAGGAATCTATTTTGTTCTGATCCTTAAACTTGGACATATGCCACATAAATTGTATGATTTTTTTTCCTAATGGAGTAAAAGGAATTGCAGTTCCTTTCAGTTTTTATGCATAAGTATAAAGGAAAACAAAATAATTTTACTCCAGATCTGCTGCTGCACAAAAAAAGACACAATAAGATGAGGAATAAAATAATACAAAAAAACAATTAACATATATGTGTAAAATAGCTTATATATATTGATTGTATGTCTATAAAGTGACACTAGGCACAGGAGTGTCTGTATATAAAGTGACTGACAGGAAATGATAAAGTAACAGTGGTTGTGGATGTGGAGGGGTGAGTTAGTGGTGGTGGAGGTGTTACTCAGCCTTACTGCTTGGGGAAAGTAACTCTCTTTGAGTCTGGTGATCCTGGTCTGAATGCTATGTAGGCTCCCCTCTAGTGAGAGTGGGACAAGCAGTCGATGAGAAGGGTGGGTGGGATCCTTCATGATATCACTGGCCCTTTTCTGGCACCTTCCACTAAATATGTCCTTGATAGTGAGCAGGCTGGTGCCATTGATGCACTGGCCAATTTTGACTGCTCATTATAGAGCCTTGCTATCTTCTGCCGTGCAATTTCCATACCACGTAGGTACAAGTAGATTTACAGATAATTACTGTTCTCAGAGGCTTGTCTCTGATTCATTTTCAGGATCTGTGTGTTGCTGACAAGACCAATATTTATTACCATTCCTTAAATACTTTGAGGTACTATGGTTCTTGTGTTAAACTCTGCCCAGGATTTAGACCTCGAGGAGGTGGAGGGTATCCAGTATATTTGCAAGTAGTCGAGATTGTATGCATCATTAAGAGGAAATGGCAGAGAGTGTTCCCATTCACCAGCAGCCCTGTTCTTGGTGGCTGACATTCACCAATGGTCCTTGCTCTTGGTGAAGGATCCTGGGATTCAAACTGCAGTGTGTTTTGTTGATGGTACATTGCAAACACTGTTTGTCAATGCTATAGAGAACAAATGTTTAGTGGTTAATAAGATGCAATGGCTACTTCGTTCTGATAATATTAACTGCTTCAGAATTGGTGCTTCTCTCACCAGAGAAGTAGTGAGTATTCAGCCACAGTCCTGGTTTGGGTGTCAAGAGGTGAATCATGGGATGTTCAGCTTTTGACTTGTTCCAGTAGTCATAATATTTATGAGCTGGTCCAGCTGAGTTCATCATTGTTTTTCCCCTTTCATATTTATGGGGTTGACTTAGTGATTTTAAGCCATTAAATGTCAAATTATGTAGTCATTACCCAACATAAATGTTACTTGTTGTTTATCAGCCAATACCTGAATATTTCTTGATCTTACTGCATATACTGTTTCAATTTACTGAAGAGTTGCAAATAAAACATTATGCAATAACCAAAGAACATCCCCACTTCTGACCTTGTAATGCAAGGGGGTGTCGGGATCAATAAAGTATGACTATGACTATGAAAGGGTTTAAAAATCCTAGAATTTCTGCAGTGATTCCTTAATGCCTTCTGCCTTACAAGACTGTGTGGTGCACCGCTCCTCACACAGACAGTAGGTGGCCATTGACTCACAAAGAGTTCATCCGCCCTTTGACAGGTTTTGTTTTTAGTCCTGCTGGGTGCCTACACACCCTCCTCCCTGGTTAACTGAAGTGCACCAGAGGGTGTGCCGGTTCAATCGCCGACAACCCGACCTGAGACAGGTAGTACTGGGCTATGTGGCACCAGTAGCAAGGCAAGGCCCTGACCTGACCTGATTTGTTGTCCAACGCCGGCCCCCTAGGCCTGAGTCGACTAGGGGTTGTTAAATGGACACATTGGATTTTTCCTGCTCTTTGTGGTTATGACTCAGCTGGGAAGTCTTGCACATCGTCAGGTAGATCCCAGGATTGCATCTCTACTGAAACATCCTGGCTTTGAACACAGATGGTTCTTGAGTACAACTTGCAGCACTATAGCTGGTATATTAATATTGTTGTTGCTGTATTCAATGCTATCAGCTATTTCTTAATTAATTTTGAGTAAACCAAATTGGATGAATATTGCCTTTATGATGGTGGGGATGTTGGGAAGAAGACTAGGTAGATCAGCAACTTGACATTATTTTTAAATGAGCATGGATGTAAATGTTTCAGTCTTGTCTTAGTATTCAAGTGCCAGACCTTCCCATTATTAAGGATCACCATTCATAATGTCAAAGTGAAGTTGCAAGCACAAGTACATGTATGCACAGGTCCAATGAAAAACTTAACTGAAGCAGCATCAGATACACAATGCTCACAATAAAAACAAATATTATTTTTAAAATTTAAGAAAACAGAACAAAAAGTCCATTATAGTGCAAAATGATCATAGTGTTACTATATCGATGTGGTGATTAGGGTTGTGTAAATTGTTTCAAGAACTGGATGTTGTGTAGTGGTTTGGGACACCAGGCTTCAGTATCTCCTGTATGATAGCTGCTAGATGATGGCTGACCCAGGTGGTGGGGATCTTTACTTGTTGTGACCGTGAGCCAGAGTGTCATGTAGATATAACCAATGGCAGGGAAGAATGTACCAATGATATATTGGACTGAGTCCACTACTGTCTGCAGCTTCATGAATTCCTGCACATTTGAATTGCCATACCAGACCATGATGTAACCAGGATACTGTTAACAGTACATCTGTAGTGTTCGGAGACATCCTGAGACCTTTTTTAAAAAAAAAACTCTATAAAGAAGCTGATATTCTTTCCTTGTGGTTGATTTGTATGAGTTGGGCCCAGGGCAAGTCATATGATACATTAACACCTAGGAATTTAAAGCTGTTAACCCAATTCATCAGTGTAGGCTGGTGCATATTCGGCCTCCTTCCCCTTCCTGAAGTCAACAATCAGTTACTGACATTGAGCACAAGGCTGTTGCACCACTCAACCAGCTGTCTTATCTCACTATACAACTTTGATTTGTTTGTTGTGATTTTTTTAATATCTATTCCATGTATTTGTGTTTTAAATGCATGTAAACTTGTGTTACAGGACTTTTAAGTATGACTGCTGTAGTTTGTGCCCTTTGACGCTCATTGGTCCCTGGCTTGATAGTAAAGATAGAGGTGTGGGAAATGGGCCATGAACTTGCATCTTGTGGTGATCATTGCTCCTGCTGATGGTGCACAATGCTGTATGGATCTGCTGTTTCGAGGTGCCAGTTCTTTGTTAGCATAATTGCACGTGGTGAAGGAGTAGGGCATATTTGTCTTCGAAGTCACATAGAATAAAAAGGTTGGCAAGTCACGTTTCATATATATAATAATATAGAGTTTGGTTAGATGCGGTTTTGATTGCATCATTAACTGGAAGGATATGAGCATTGGAAAGGGTGTAAAGGATCCTGACTCTATTGGAATATATTAGCTATGAGGAAAGTTTGGACAAACTTTACCCTTACCTCCAACCCTTTCTTTTCCCATCCACCTGGCTTCACCTATCACCTAGCTCTCCCGCCAACTTTTTTTATTCTGGTGTCTTCCCCCTTACTTTCCAGTCCCTGGAGAAGGGTCTCAGCCTGAAACGTTAGCTGTTCGTTCATTTCCATGGATGCTGCCTCACCTGCTGAATTCTTCCAGTATTTTCTATGTGATGCTTTGGACATACTTGAATTACTTTTACTGGACCATTGGAGACTGAGGGGAAACATGAAACGTGTATAAAATTGAGGCACATGTAGGTGTCAGCTTAGCAGATAGCATAGCTTTGAAAAGATATTCAAGTTAAGTTCAATTATCATTCAATCATGCATGAATATAGTAAAACAAAACAGCATTCCTCAGGGCCAAGACGGACACACATTTTCCATAGCACATATGGTTACAATTTCAAAAAAACATACTCAAAGAAAAAAATATAGCCCAAATCCCTGAGTGGCATGACTGTAATCCTGGTCCAACGTGTTCTTCCACCAAGCAGACACTGGAGAGCAGCCAAACAGCCCCCACCCCCAACCCAGTACAGATTCTAGTTCACCCTGCAGGAGCTCTCCCACACCACCTCACAGTCTCCTGTCCTGGGTGGCTGTAACAGGCGGGGCCACGGCTTTGGCCTAGTACTCACCACAACTGAGGGAACACAGCTCCCCCACTATTGGTCTTGCAAACGAACCAGTGGACTGGACTTGCAGTATACTACATTACCAATGTCCAACAGAGTCTTGTGATCCCAATAAGTATGTCCAAGACAGACACTCATACCATGCACCATCTTGGCACAATGATACACAAGATGTCCTGGCAACAACACAATGATGCATAAGAAGTCCACTATTGAGCAACTCGCTGATGGGATAGTCCTTCAGTAATTGATGTACTTGGTATCCAGCAATGACTTGTGATCATTGTGAACAAATACACTTTTGATTGGACCCAGAGTGGCTACTGCAGCTGTGTGCACTGCCATCTTACCTGGCATGGTAGTGATAGGAATAGCATGGGTAGTTTAGTGGTTAACTTAATGCTATTACAATTTCAGTGATACGGGATCAATTCCACCACTGTCTGTAAGGAGTTTGTATGTTCTCCTCATGACTGTGTGTTTCCTGCAGGTGCTCCAGTTACCTCCCACAGGGAAAAGACATGCAGTTGAGATTAGTGAGTTGTGGGCATGCTATGTTGGTACTGGAAGCTTGGCGACACTTTTGGGCTGCTCAGCACAATACTTGCTGATTTCACTCAACACAAATAACACATTTCACTGGTTTTGATGTACATATGACAAAGATAATTTCCAGGTACAAAAGGCATCAGCGTATGTGGAGAAAGTGGGAATATGGTATTGGGATAAAGAATCAGCCGCAATCACATTAAACGGTGGCAAAACCTCAAAGGTTAAATACCCTATTACAATTATCCATGTTTTATATTTTAATATTCTGGTTATCTGGCACCTTTGAGAATTTGGTAGTGTTGTACTGACAGTTTTCTGGACTATTGGGTATTACTGCTAATAGCACTTGGTAAAATGTAAAAGCTGAAACTAGTATTTCTTTTCATTGAACCCAGTGAGTTTAAAGAGTAGAAAAATATACATGAGATTCTGCAGATGCTGGAAATCCAGTATAATCCACACTAAATGCTAAGGAACTCAGGTCAGGCAGGAGTCTGTGGAGAGGAATAAAGTGCTGACATTGCAGGCCAAAAGCGTTTAGCAGGACTGGGAAGGAAGGGGAAACAAATCAGAATATGAAGGTTGGATGGGTGTTGGGGAGGAGTATGAGCTAGAAGGTGATAGGTGAAGGAGAAGGTGGTTGGTGGGGAGGGTGATGAAATTTGAAGCAGGGAGGTCATTGGGGGGTGGAAGGATGGAGAGAAGGCTGAAGAAGGGATCTGATAGAGGAGAATAGACCATGGGAGAAAGGGTAGGAGGAGGGAAGTGATAGGCAGGTGAGGGGAAGAGAAGAGGTAAGAGGGGAGCCAGATTGAGGAATGGGAAATAGGGGGAGGGGTGAAATTACTGTAAATTAGAGAAATTGATGATCATGCTGTCAGATTGGAGACTACCCAGATGGAATATGAGGTATTGTGCCTTCAACCTGAGTGAGAAAAATATACCAGCTGCAGACCTACCCATGGAGCTAGGCTTGTGGTCTGGAACAGTTGCACATCTTGCCCACTCTCCAACCTCAGCCACATTCCAGACCCCAGTTGTAGGCTCAAACTCTAGTCACATTCTGGATCCCAGGCTTGTATTCCAGATAGGATCTATGCCATTTGAATAATTGGATGCTGGATTATCAGAAGGAAAGTCATTGTACTCAATTGGAGTACAACACATAGGAGTACTCCAACACAGTTTCAATTACCTGTTATTATAATAACATTTCCTACCAGTGTGTATATCTGTGATCGCTCTTGAATCCTTTATCATATTTGGTGAAGTATTTCTTAGACACAAAATGGAAATCACTTTACATCCAACACTCTCCTTCATAATTGGAAAGACTACTTAAGGGTCACTCCTCAATTTTCTGCTCTTCCCCACCCCCCAAAAAGAATCTATCCATTCAAGCTTCTCTGTAAGATTTCAAATGGCACACAGTATATTGTATATTTTAGTGAGGGGGAAGTGAGATTTTTCACTCCCGTAGAACATGCTGTACTTAGGTCTGATTTAAATTAGATCCATAATGTTTATAACCTGCCTGGTTCATTAATGTTCTTCAGGAAAGACAATAGACAATAGGTGCAGAAGTAGACCATTCGGCCCTTTGAGTCTGCACCGACATTCTGAGATCATGGCTGATCATCTACTATCAATACCCGGTTCCTGCCTTGTCCCCATAACCCTTGATTCCCCTATCCATAAGATACCTATCTAGCTCCTTCTTGAAAGCATCCAGAGAATTGGCCTCCACTACCTTCTGAGGCAGTGCGTTCCACACCTCCACAACTCTCTGGGAGAAGAAGTTCCTCCTCAACTCTGTCCTAAACGACCTACTCCTTATTCTTAAACCATGCCCTCTGGTACTGGACTGTCCCAGCATCTGGAACATATTTCCTGCCTCTGTCTTGTCCAATCCCTTAATAATCTTATATGTCTCAATCAGATCCCTCCTCAATCTCCTTAATTCCAGCATGTACAAGCCCAGTCTCTCTAACCTCTCTGCATAAGACAGTCCAGACATCCCAGGAATTAACCTAGTGAACCTACGCTGCACCTCCTCCACAGCCAGGATGTCCTTCCTTAACCCTGGAGACCAAAACTGCACACAATACTCCAGGTGTGGTCTCACCAGGGCCCTGTACAAATGCAAAAGGATTTCCTTGCTCTTGTACTCAATTCCCTTTGTAATAAAGGCCAACATTCCATTAGCCTTCTTCACTGCCTGCTGCACTTGCTCATTCACCTTCAGAGACTGATGAACAAGTACTCCTAGATCTCTTTGTATTTCTCCCTTACCTAACTCCACACCATTCAGATAATAATCTGCCTTCCTGTTCTTGCTCCCAAAGTGAATAACCTCACACTTACTCACATTAAACACCATCTGCCAAGTTTCTGCCCACTCACCCAGCCTATCCAAATCACCTTGAATTCTCCTAACATCCTCATCACATGTCACACTGCCACCCAGCTTAGTATCATCAGCAAACTTGCTGATGTTATTCACAATGCCTTCCTATAAATCATTGACGTAAATCGTAAACAGCTGTGGTCCCAATACCGAGCCCTGTGGCACCCCACTAGTCACCACCTGCCATTCCAAGAAACACCCATTCACTTGTACCCTTTGCTTTCTATCTGCCAACCAGTTTTCTATCCATGTCAATATCCTCCCCCCAATGCCATGAGCTCTGATTTTACCCACCAATCTCCTATGTGGTACCTTATCAAATGCCTTCTGAAAGTCAAGGTACACCACATCCACTGGATCTCCCACATCTATCTTCCTGGTTACATCCTCGAAAAACTCCAATAGATTAGTCAAGTCAATGATGAAAGAAATGACCATCCTTGCCCGAGGTGGGTTATAATAACTCGATTCGTGGCAGACTCTGAGCAACCTCCTCAATTTGGAGTCAATTAAAGATGAACAATAAATGCAGGCATTACCTGTGATGTCCACATTTTATTGGACTAAAAAAGGAAAATTTGATGAAGGGTCTCGGCCCGAAATGTCAACTGTACCTCTTCCTAGAGATGCTGCCTGGCCTGCTGGGTTCACCAGCAACTTTTATGTATGTTGCTTGAAATTCCAGCATCTGCAGATTTCCTCGTGTTTGAAATTTAATTGCTTAATTTTATTTGTCTTATTTAAACTATTGAAACATCCTTGAGCATCATAATTATACATTGTCAGGTATGGTGCCAAAGAAAAGGATTGTGTAGGCAATTTCTCTTGGTAATAAATGGCACTCATTGTACTAAAAGTTCTTGGGGGAGTACAGAAGCAAAATTTACCCCAAAAAAAAATTGTATTGGCAGTGTTTCAACGCAGTCATGGATCAAAAACTACTTCCACAAAAGGATGGGGGAAACTGGGTGACCAATTATTTTAACTTTGCTCAATCTTTATTTTTTTTCCATGATTTTATTTGAAATTTTTCAGAAATTGTTTAATATCTTGTATGTGTAACTAGAATGTTTTTTTATTTTGCAGAAGATGCTGACTATAGTGCCTTTGGTACAGACACTTTAACACGGAAAAAGAATGTCTTGTCAAATGTGCTGCGACCTGATATTAACCGAAAGAAACCAGCAATTGCAATCAGCTTACCACGTGATTTTCGTCCAGTGTCTTCTATCATTGATGTGGACATTCTTCCAGAAACCCATCGAAGAGTGCGGTTGTACAAGCATGGGTCTGATAAACCACTGGGATTCTATATCCGTGATGGCTCAAGTGTTCGAGTAACACCTCATGGGCTTGAAAAAGTCCCTGGAATTTTCATTTCTAGATTGGTGCAAGGAGGATTGGCGGAAAGCACTGGTCTGTTAGCTGTAAACGATGAAGTTCTTGAGGTGAATGGGATTGAGGTGTCAGGAAAAAGTCTTGATCAGGTGACCGATATGATGATAGCAAATAGCCATAATCTCATCATTACTGTGAAGCCAGCAAATCAAAGAAATAATGTTGTGAGAATTAGTCGGACTTCTGGTAGTTCAGGCCAGTCCACTGACAGCGGAACTAGTCATGTTGCTTATACGTCATCTCCACAAATTATGCAAAATTTCCATTCTGAAGAAGTGGACAGTGATGAGGAAACAGACATAGTCATCGAGGGCAGTGGTGAAGCAGAACACATTCCATTGGCAACGCCCACTAATACTAGTATAGCATCTTTAACAAAAAGTGACCATGATCATGGTTTAACTTCAAATGGTTCGGTTGCTGGAGTGAAGGAAAACGTGCATATACCATCAAATCCCATGAAAGTGGATCCTATCGAGAAAGAAAATGTGAACAGGCAAAGCATTGAAGAAGATGGCACTGTTATTACACTCTAAGTTTCTTGATCTGCACTCTGCTAGTGTTTTGTTAATGGTTGCCTCTTGTACAGCTGCTTAGTCATAATTGCAAATTGCTCACTTTTGAGAAATGAGCAACATGATCTATGTAGTTTATATCACCAGAAGAAGTACAGACTTAGTGGACAGAGTAGCAAGATCTTCACTGGCTGGACCCATTCCATTTGTATTTTTATATGTAGAGAGAATTATTCAAAAACAAACACCACTTTTAGAAAGGAGAAATAATACCACTCCATCCCAAAAAGATAAAACAAAAGAATGACCTTGTATTGCTCCAAGTCAAGGCAATATTTTCTCATTGTTGAAATAGATTAAGAATTAACTGTTGACTGTACAGTTATTGGAAGTGGTGGTCTAATTAATTTTCTTTACAATTGTAAACTTTGAAAAAAGTCAACACGATCACACCCTCTGCTCGTTTTATCCCTTTTCTTAAAAGACTTTGCATGTGTGCATGTAATTGGTAAGGTATCATTAGGCACTTTTTATAACTAGCACGTTTGACAAAGTGACTGCACAACAAGATGGGATTAAGTATAATTATAAATTTAGCCCTATTCTTACAATTACATAGTTGCTACTTAATTCTTTTTTAAAAAAATGCATGTTGCAGAATCTATTGTGCAAAATTCATTCTTTCAGGTTTTGTTTTGCTATTTCTAATTAGTAAGGATTAAATATACTGCTCAATATAAATTTAATAATCATGCTCAAAAGACAAACTAAAGTAATAATATCAGCATAGGAGTAATACATTAAAATTCATATTATAGTTCCATACACATTATGGATTAATATTAATTACCAGAATATCCCGAGCTAATTGTTCTCTTCGAACAATGTGTGAAGGGCTGATGTTATCATGAATTTGGTAATTTAGAGCCAGTGTACATAAACATAATGAAATTCTTTTGCTTTGTGCAAACATCATAAAGAGGAAAATCAAACAGACCTGTTGGTAGTCTGATTAGATCCAACTCAGGCATATGAGGCCAAATGGACTTCAGAAAATCCTTGGGTGATAAAAATTCTGGGGGGGGAAAATTGCCTTGTGCCAACAAAGGAATCATACGATCAACATGTATTTTGTTTGGGTCCAAAAAGCAATGTTACCAGTTTTCCTCTTTCTGATGTTTTGGTATGTACCAGGCCTCATCACATGAAAAACTAATGAATTATTTATTTTTATCCCAGCTCCCTGACTTGTTGCTGTACTACTCAGAATTTTAACTTTGAACTTCCTTAACTTATTGATTCATGCCTGAATATAAAAGGAAATGTGATTTGGAAGAATACATTCGCATTTTATGAGCCATTTTAGTAGATAGGTTTGGGGTTATTCAAATATGTTTTCACCTTCCTGATTCTTTCTCAGAGCTTTATAACCGATTTTCTTTTACATCAAACTATAGTGAAATTTTGTACTGTAATTTACAAACAGGAGTAGTACCTTACTTCTAACACAGGTAAGTTCACCTTGTTACTTATCAGAGAAATCTGGGAGTTGGAGGAGACAGTGTGTATGCAGAAGGTTTACTTGCTGACATTGGTTTCAATGTTGATATTTTATTGGTTTTACCATTCTAATTTGTATAGAAGTCCACGCAGTGATGCTTTCTGTAGAAATCTCTTGCAATATATCCTTGACTTGTGGGAATCAAGAATTGTGTTACCTAGGCAGACATCTTTCATCACAATCAATATACCTCCTTTAAAATGAAAAATTATCTCTTTTGAATTGAATAACAACCTTAATTCTTAAACCATTTTTACTTTTTACAAAAGTTTAGCTTTTTAAGGTAAAGTTTTGGCTTATTTTGAGTTTTTAAAAAGTTTATCTTGAACTTTATAATGTACTTTACATTTTGGAGTCAAGATATAAGCAAGCCTGTAAGAGAAACTGCTCCATTCTTCCTACAGTGGCACATTTAGCTGAATCCAGAAGCCATACTTGTAGGTGACAATTGGATTTGGAAGTACTTGCACTGGTCCTTCCAACATATAAGAGAACAAAATGTATTTTTAACAGAATGAACATTTTGATCTTACAAAATCAAAACCCCAAGGCTGCTGTAGATTCCTCAGTCAGGTGACATCAGTAGAAAGATGTTTGAACTTTTATCAGAACAGATTTAACATTTGAGCATCCTCAACTTTTTTTGGAAATAATCTAACTTTCCTAATATTTTAAATGTAAGCACACTGAACAAATATTCTAATCAATGTATACTGTGCATTTATGCTTTCATTTGAATGTATAGGATTGTTTTTTTTTAACAAGACTTTAGTGTTTTGAATTCATAGTTTCCAAAGTTATTTTTGTGGCCTTTACTTCATTAGTGAAGAACAATTAGTTTGAGCAATCAGTTTTTGTGTTATAACTGAAAATTTAGAAATGTCCCTTTTAGATATTATTGGATTAGTGTTGTCCCAGTGATTTCATGTTGTTGATTTGTTTGAAAAATGCTTATTTACTCTGCATTCTGTCATAATTTGGATATGTTCATTCTTCAAGGAGAGATGCTGAGTTAACACCAGGTCTCTTACAGAAGTGTGGGGGAAAGATGGTAGTTGGCTCTGCACACTCAGAAGCTGCTTAAATTAGGAAATCATTGCCAGAAAATAGGGAGCAGGATGCCCAGATGTCTTTTTACTTGGTACAAATTACATGGCAATTTAATTCTGTTGTACTGGTTCAAACTGCTGCTTATTTAGTGGAAACAAAAGTTGGCAATTGTGAGTTGCAGTCAAGAATCTACACATCAGTTACCATCCTGGTGCAAATAAGGCATTTACTATTTGTACATTATCCAATGACTTCTCTTTGCTTCGTACAGTCCATAGTTCACACCAACATAAATAAAATGCTGGAGGAACTCAGCTGCCTGACCTGGATGAAGGGTCTCAGCTTGAAATGTTGACTGTTTATTCCTGTTCATTGAAGCTGTTTGACTTAGTTCCTCCAGCATTTTGTGTATTGATCTGCTCTGGATTTCCAGCATTTGCAGAATATCTTGTTCACAATTCACACCATCTTGAAGAGACTGCAATTTATTTTTTTCCGGAATTTGGTGAATTTCAGTTGTTAATGATATAGTCATATATTATATCTGTTGACGGTTTGTAATTTGATTCATGAAGAGATGTTAAACTGAATCAAATGATCAATTGTTCTAACCATGTTTATCAAATTATAGTTGAAGGAATAAGGATTTATAATTTTTAATACACTGTCTCAATTATTAATCAAATGTAAATCCCAATGGAACTGAAATATATAAGTTTTTGTTTTATCTATTGAATCACTTTGTATATGGATCCATAGATTTCAAGAGATCTTGCTCTACTTTTTTTTCCCATTTTCACTTGCCCATAGAATAGTTTTTCCCCCAAATCTTTTTATAAGTAAGACATTTCATTATGCTTAAATTGAAAATTTTACTGATGTCATATTTCATTATCGAACTTTAAATCATTTAATGAGCGGGTGTGGGAGAGAGGCCCTCCATTGGTCAGGGTTGACCATGAATTACTGCCTCCTAGCCGTCTATCTGAGACGGTACACAAACCAGGGCAGTATGGTATCAAGAGCAAGCTGTTGCCCATGGAGGTGATGAATCCAAAAGAACGGCAGAGACTGATGCAGTTTAGCACCTGTGGCATCACGTGAGTTGCCATTCAGCATTGAACTAAATGTAGGATTGCCTTAGGAACTCCAGGTCCCGATTTTTCCTCACGGTTTACTCCTCAAGCCTTTCCCATGAGTGGGTATAACGCAAGGCAGTGAAGATTTGAGATCAGAGTTTTCCTTTTCCTGGGTGAGCTGCAAATCATGGCTGATGAGCCCCATCTCCCAACGCAACTGGTTTTAAGGTGCTAGTAACCGGCCTTTGTCCCTTGGCCTGTCAGTAGAAACTGTTCCACTGGGTTTAGTGGCTAAGCCTCACATGAAGGCCGGGAGCTAGACCTGGTTGTCAACAGCCATGACAACCATAAGAAATCCAGTCATTTGATTGGAACTCTTAATTTTTACATAGATTTGATAATTGACCACCAACAAATAAAGGAGATTACTACAGATTCTGGAAATTTGAAACATAAAGATCCTGTATATATTCGACTGTAAGAGAAATGAAGGCATTGTTTCAGGTCAACAGCCTTTCAGTAGAACTGTACTTTTTCCTTGGGTGAAAAGGCTAGGACCTGAAATATTAATGCTCTTTGTCCTTCTCCACAGTTGCTGCTTGACATACCGATTAATTCTGTAATTTTCTTTTACTTTAAAATAACTAGCTGAAAACTTGTTTACATTAAAGTATTGATATTTGAATAAATCAAACAGCTAAAACTCATGTAAGGATTTTATTTTAGTTTTTCTCAGTTACTTAACCATGCTAGTCAAAACAGTAGCCACTTTCTCAAAACAGCCCACAATACACTTAACACATTTTGCAAAACTTCCCATTCTAACTGCTAAATGCACTCAGCCAATCAAAACAGTAAACACTTGCAGCAAAAATGAATAATTAAATGAAATAAGCACACAGCATTACATCAGTAACACATGTAGGCAATCACTGGCAAGATGCTAACCATCCTGTCTGACGGATAACATTAACAGTGTAGTCAGCTGTATAGTATGATACTTGTTGATTACTGTGTACATATAATGCCAGAAATCAGGATATTTAGTCCATTATTGTAAAAATAATGATTATAGTTCCAATCAGGAGTATGAACATTGAAGGACAAAAGAATGAGATGCAAGAATGAACAAACATCTTCACTGCATTCTCAGCAGTTTACTATCTGTTGTTGCATGAAAAGCAAAAACAAAATTGCTCACACCTTTGCGGCAGGAGTGAGAGATCTCTGATAACAAAAATGTAAAGCAATAATAATCACCTTTGATCTTTTGTGTCCCTAATGTTGGACCACATGTTTTCATCAACATTGCATAGAATGTGCTCCCTTAGCAATGCAGCAGGGAAAACGCCTCCTGGAATACCTAATCCAGCCCTCGCAGTCTGACACGGTGATTATTGACAAACCGAATATCCATCAGCATTTGCTCATTAGGAAGCTTGTTATAGATCCTTCATCTCCAGGAGGGAAAAAACCTCAAAAGAATGATTGAGAAATAGGAAGTATGGTGGAAGGATTTTGATAGGTATGTGTGGTTGTGCCTGAAACTAGTCTGTCACTGCAGATGAGTGGTGGAAAGATGCAGTGTCCCACATGATGATGTAGTGTGGGCTATTGATCCTGGCATCTTGTTCTTCCTCGCACTCTAGTTGTCTAGAGCCCATTAAGGAATACGATGAAGTGTGGGGTTGTACGTCACTCAGTCATTGGGATGTATGCTTAAACACCGGTGTCAGATAGGGCTGCACACATGGTAATGTTTGAACCTCTCTGGCATGGTACCTAGACTTTTGCACCTTGCTCTACAACATTCCTCCCTCGCCTCCTTGTCTTGGATATACTGAAGCCAGCTCCATCAGTGTAGATCAGTGGTTCCCAACCTTTTTTATGCCATGGACCCCTACCATTAACCGAGGGGTCTGTGTACCCCAGGTTGGGAACCCCTGATGTAGGTTAATTTATGTGGTAACACATTGGACTCCAGCTCCATTACCCTCTGGAAATCACAATAATGACAATAGAGAAGACAAAGTCAGGAAGAGTGTATGATAAGGAACAGAGTAATTTACAAAGTCTACATATACAATGTTGACAACTTGTACATCAAGATTCTTCAGACCCTTAATCTTGTCACTGATTTTAATAAAAGGGCACTCTGTAGATCTGTTTCATTTTGATGTGGTTTCAACACCCTATCAATTGTTGATGTATTCTGAATGGATATTTGAGAATGTGGTACGATCTGCAATTACAGCTGTCTATTCATGCAAGCGTATGGCATTGTTCTCTAGAACCGTCTGAACGATTGCTACCTCTTGTTCAGCATTGAACACCTTGGCTCACCCACTAACTGGATGTCTATTTTCAGTTGAATGAAAACACAAGTATATTTCCACTGAAATACATTTACTATGGCACACTATTTGTAGAGGGGAAATTGCTGTTTCATACATGGTGTCAAACTTAGTTACATATCATACAGGTGTAAATTTGATATGTGGTGTCTTACCAATTCTCATTTCTGAATGTCCAAATAATTGATGCCACGCATGAATGTGACACATTAGGCTGCACCCTTAGACCAGCCTCACACATGCACAGGCCATAGTTTAGGACAATAGTTGCTGGTATGTCACGAGAGACCTCTTCCTCACAGTCCCCTCCCATCTCCTCTTTCAGCACACATCTGTACTCTTCCCCTTCCATATTAGGTGTGTGGATGTTCTTTCCTTTTCATTTTCTATTTTCAAATGATGCTACACCACCATATTATAGAAACATGTAAAGTTATGAAAGGGGTAGATAAGATAGAGGCAGGAAAGTTGTTTCCACTGGTAGGTGAGAGTAGAACTAGGGGACATAGCCTCAAGATTTGGTGGAGTAGATTTAGGATGGAGATGAGAAGGAACTGCTTTTCCCAGAGAGTGGTGAATCTGTAGAATTTTCTGCCAACTGAAGCCGTGGAGGCTACCTCAGTAAATGTATTTAAGTTGAGGTTGAATAGAATTTTGCATAGTAGGAGAATTTAAGGGTTATGGAGAAAAGGCAGGTAAGTGGAGAGGAGTCCATGGCCCGATCAGCCTTGATCTTATTGAATGGTGGAGCAGACTCAATGGGCCAAATAGCCTACTCCTGCTCCTATTTCTTATGTTCTTACCACCATCAATTCTTGCCACCACTTTTATGTGTGTCTGTATCTGCTGATTCGTGTATCAATAGATCTGCAATGATTTTTTAATTCCTTCCAAAATGGAGTCACCTCTGAATCAATGATTTGGGATTGATTGCTGCCAGCTTGGGCATTTGATAGTGTTTTGCTTGACCTGACACTAGCAATTAATTTATGTTTCTTCTCATGACTGCTGTGTCTAGTGTCTTGCAAAAAGTTTATTAGCAATTAAGACGGGCATACATGCAATGAGAAATAGTTGTGCTGAGGTGATTGCTGTTCTGCTCATATGGAGTTTAAGGTTGATCACATGCACTTCTGGCTTGATCAAGGTGTCTAGACAATTGAGAAACACTATAAGTGGGTCCATATCAAACTAAAGGAGAGCTTCATATGGTTGACTTTCATTGCAAAGGTTCCTAATGTCATCATGAAGTAATTATTAACATAATTAGAATGTTATGTCTTTAAAGTATTTCTAAAACTCCCATCAACTTGAATTTTTTTCAATAATATCATATAGATTTTATGAATATTGGATGTGACAAAGAGCTTTGATTTTGAACCAGTACCGATTTGACTTTCTGAATTACAGTAACATAGATTTCCTTTAATTGTACAGCTACCAGTGAGTTAGTTGCTGAAGTGTTTGTAGTGGAGAAGATGAAATGTGAGCATCTTTTGAAGCGAAAGAAATGGATTTATTCTTAATAACTGCGAGTTAAATTTTTATGATGACGAGACTCTAAACATTGCAGATATAATCTCACTGATATAGAATTGTAATGAGAATTTTGCAGCAGTTATTTAATTGCAGTGTTAGGGCACTCATGAAAAAAATCAGTTACTCAAATTACTCTATGCCATTTTAGATTAAATTATGATGCTTTTTGTTGTTCTGTGCTGTGAGGGATGATGTATAGGAGAGAAAACTGACAAAATAGATTTAATGATTCCACGATTGCAGTATTGTGCTTAATTATTGGTGGAGAAAAACTTTTAGTTTGTATAGGGAGGATAGCTAAATATTCATGTACTATCTAAAATACATGAATTACTCTAGAAAATTTGTAAGTACTGTATTATGTATTAGAAAAATCAGCTGAATCAATCGATATAATGCAACAATTTACCTACCCCCCCAGCTTATTCATTTGCACATGCATGATCATGTGCTTTTTGAATTAGTTTAAAATTGAAGGTTTATTTGCACCCAAAACAGTGAATGTGATTAAACAATCATTTTTAGCTTATACTGGACAAAATGCATGAAATGCACTTCCTTTGATTTAGAATTACACTGGACAACTTTCAGATTTTCTGATTCTTAATCTTTATAAATATTTTGGTTACTTTAATACACTGATCTTCACAAACTAATTGCATTTATAAAGCACACAGTTGAGTTGTATTGTTCAGAACACATTAATGCTCACTGGTTCATTAAATAACAGGGTAATAGATCAAATAATTTGCTATGGTACATTTTAGTTGTGCATGTACCCTCTGCTGGTTACTGGTAGTACTACATGTCTTATGACTGAAGTGCATTTCATTGTGGGCCATCGTAAGGTTTTGTATCTCAAACCACTGGAAGAGAAATGTGTAAATAAATGCTTTCTTAAGTAGTTATTTTATTATCGTGCAATTTGTAAGAGTAATTACTCAAATTGGAAAACAAATTGCAGATAATAAGCACATTTTAGTTTTAGTCTTGATTGTTTCATTTACTACCTCTTTGAACTATATACTTAAAAATACTGCACTCTGACATGATCTTGGCCAATTACATATCATTCCAAGTAGTTTGTATTCCATAGTGAAAATACAGCCACAAATTGCTTCTCTTTTTAAAAAAAAAACTATAGTTGAAAATTCTTTGAGTTTTAACTATTCTTTGTGAATAAAATGCTATTGATTTTTTACCACATTTTTATGAAAAAATTGTAAAGAATAGGCACAATTATCAGTATTTTCTTACCACTATACAATGTACATTTATATGATCACACTAAAGAGAAACTTTACAATGTAGAATTGAAGATTGTAGCCTCATGCTTAATATATTTGTATTGACTGGAGAAAGTAGAGGCTTCAATTTTTGTAGTTATTGTGAAGTCTGATTTCCTGTGCTATAGAAAGCATTGTGGTACTTTTTTTTTAAAAAAATTGCTTTTCCTTGGGATTATAAGACAATAGATAATCGTATGTTTTATGCAATTCATGAATTTCTTTACATACTTTGAATGATTCCAAAATCATTGAATGACACAACTGAGCAATTTAAAAATTAATAAATTGTAAGAGATAAGGAAAGGACTTGTGTTACTGATAGGTACTTGTACAAACTTGGATTTGCAGAGTTTGACAATTTTTAATTTTTTATGATCAGTATTTTAAATCTTGAAATTACTTGTAAACTGTGCTAGAAGACTATTCCTTAATCCAAATAATAAATGAGATATTGCACTTTAATTCCCTGTGCTAAACTTTTCACATAGCATTGACTTGGTACCAAATGCATTCTGTGGAAGTGGGAACAGAAAACTTGGCATGCATATTGTTGAATATAACAGTAAACATGATGAATAAACAAATTATTGTCTCATTTTGTAATTTTTTAAAAAACACTTTATAGAAAATGAATACAAGACATAACTTTTATCATTTGAAAGCATGTTATCTAGAAATGTCAAAGTCCACTATGGTGTGGCAACATGTAATGTACTGTAGGACTTCATGTAAGATAACTTGCACATTGTAAATACATTATATTAAATTGTACTTGATTTTGTATAGGCCATAATCTATCACAATACCATTCAAAGCTGGTTAATTGTAAACGTAAGCCTCCTATAGAAAATAGGTATAATTTCTATTTCTGTATTTCAGAGCAATGTGCTTGCATAAATTATATTTACCAGAAAACAAAACTTATTTTACTTATTGAAAAACTCCAGGGTGTGGATTAAAACTAGAAGGTAGAAGAAATTGTATGTGTTTTAAATTGCAAATCCCCTTTCATGGATTTGTACAATTGCTTTGCAGTTTGGAAAACAGAGAGCTAACAGATTCATATTAATGTACATATAAAGAATTCAAATTTCATAATCAGGGATATTTCAATATTAAATTTTGTTCCAGGAGGAACTCAGCATTGTGGCTTCAGTTTATTAACACAAATCTGCAGTTTGGGAAAATCATTAGGATCTTGAAGTTCTTGCTAAGTAGGGTAGTCAGCTCTTTGGATTCAGTAGCTCTCCAGCTTCCTCTTCTAAAATTGTAGGATGTAGATCATTGGGTTGTGATTTATCGGCTTTTATCCTTGCTGCCGATTTGTCATCTTGGTCAATACTGTGCAATGCCCGTTACTTAGTGGCTCAATGGAGAGTCAAACATTCTGTTAATCTTTGAAGTGATGTTCAAGGACAAGTAATCATTTTATTAGGGTGGAGGATGTTAGATGCAAAGTTTACTTTCCTTTCTTTTAGCTGATTTGGTGAGACTGTTCCTAAACATTAGAACATTGCTGCCTTCCACAAGTTTCTGGCGAACCACTCAAAGTTCTAAGTAAATGTATTATCAAAGTATGTATATGGCATCATATACTGGCTTAAGATTCATTTTCGTGCAGGCATTTACTGTAGAACAGAAATACAGTAGAATCGTTGAAAACCACACCGACTGTCTTCCTTTGCACATTGGTTGTGTCAAACTGCAAATTAAAGAATATTAATAAGTAAAAAAACATATATAGTTGATCCATGCCTTTTCTTATACACATCTGGTCCTCCTTTGCTCGAAAGAGGAAAGTACTAGCTTGCTCAATCTATCTTCATAAAATATGCTCTCCAATCTAGGTAGCATCCTGGCAAATCTCATCTGCACCCTCTGAAGTTTCCACATCCTTCCTATAATAGGGAAACCAGAAATGCACACATTATTCCAAGTGTGAGATAACCAAGGTTTTAGAGAGCTGCATCATTACCTGTGGCTCTTGAACTCAATCCCCACCCCTGCTGCCTAATGAAGGGCAACACACGACCCAATCACCTTGTATGGAAAATAAAGGATGTATGGATGTGAACCCCAAGAACCATCTATTCCTCAACGCTGCTAAGAATCCTCCAATTAATCCTATGTTCTGCCTTCCAAAATGAATCACTTCACACTTTTCCAGGTTGAATTCTGCTACTACATCTGTCCTAAGTTCCTGATTATGAGCATCATAACATCCTCTTCCACAGCTCAATACTCACCTATACTGTCTGCTTTTATTTATGTTGAAGGCTGTGATAAAGTTCAGGGGGTTGTCACTATCTCTGAAATGTTTACCCACTGAGAGTTATGATAGCTGGCCTGGTTCATTATCCAGCACCAGATCCAGTATGGCCTCTCTTCTAGTCAGCCCATGTACATATTATGTCATGAATCTTCCCGAACACACCTCAATTTGGTCACATCTAAACCTTTTGCATTAAAGAATTGTAAATTAATATTAGGGAAATTACAGTCCTAGAACACAGCAGACAAACAGGCCCTTTGGCCTATCTAGTTCATACTGAACCATTAATCTGCCTAGTCCCATTGACCAGCTCCTGGACCATAGCTCCCCATACCTTTTCCATCCATGAGCCAATCCAAATTTCTCTTAAATGTTGAAATTGAACCCACATCCACCACTTGTGCTAACACCTCGCTCCACACTCACCACCCTCTGAGTGCCCCTTAAATATTTCACCTTTCACTCTTAACCCATGATCTCTACACAACGTGCTGGAGGAACTCAGCAGGCTAGGCAGCATGTATGGGGCGGGGGGGGTGGGTAGTACAGTCGACATTTTGGGCCGAGACCCTTTGGCAGGACTGGAGGAAGAAGAGCTGAGGAGCAGGTTTGAAAGGTGGGGGGAGGGGAGAGAGAAATGCCAAGCGATAGGTGAAATTTGGAGGGGCAGGGATGAAGCAAAGAGTTAGGAAGTTGATTGGTGAAAGAGACAGAAGGCCATAGAAGAAAGAAAAAAAAAAGTGGGGAGGAGCACCAGAGGGAGGTGATGGGCGGGCAAGGAGATTACAAGAGAGGGACAAGGGGATGGGTAAATGGTGGAGGCATTACTGCAAGTTTGAGAAATCGATGTTCATGCCATCAGGTTGGAGGCTATCCAAAAGAAATATGAGGTGTTGTTCCTCTAACCTAAGTGTGGCTTTATCCCGACAGTGGAGGACACCATGGATGGACATAGTGGGATGAGAGTGGGACGTGGAATTAAAATGGGTGGCCACTGGGAGATCCTGCTTGTTCTGGTGGATGGTGCATAGATGCTTGGCTGGTGGGGTGGTGGCTGGTGGGGTCAAGTCTACTTCTCAGCTTTTTTTTCTCCAGTCCTGCTGAAGGGTTTCGGCCTGATACGTCAACTGTACTTTTTTCCATAAATGCTGCCTGGCCTGCTGAGTTTCCCCAGCATTTTGTGTGTGTTGCTCGAATTTCCAGCATCTGGAGATTTTCTCTTTTTTTCCTTAAGCATTTCACTTTTCATTCTTAACCCATGATCTCTAATAACACACACAAAGTGCTGGAGGAACTCAGCAGGCCAGGTCAAGAATAAACAGTTGATTTTTTGGGCTGAGACCCTTTATCAGGACTGGAAAAGAAGGGTATAACTCAGAGTAAGAAGGTGGGGGGATGGGGGAAGAAGTACAAGGTGGCAGATGATGGGTGAAACTGGGAGGGGGGAGGGAATAAAATAAAGAGCTGGGAAGTTGAAAAGAATAAAGGGCTGGAGAAGGGGGGATCTGATAAGAGAGGATAGAAGATCATGGAAAAAAGGGAAGGGCAAGGAGAACCAGAGGGAAGTTGTGGGCAGGTGAAGAGATAAGGTGAGAGGGGGAAACAGGAATTGTGAAGGGGGGGCAATTACCGAAAGTTCAAGAAATCAATGTTCATGCTATCAGGTTGGAGGCTACCCATACAGAGGTGTTGGTCCTTCAACTTGAGCATAGCCTCATCATGGCAGTAGGGGAAACTATGGACTGACATGCCAGAATGGGAGCTGAAATTGAAATGGGTGGCCACCGAGAGATCCCGCTGTTGGTGGCAGACAAAGCAGTCTCACAATCTACATCAGGTCTCACTGATATATAGCAGGTCATACTGGGAAAACCAGATACAATAGATGACCCCAACAGACTCGCAGGTGAAGTGTCGCCTCACCTAGAAGGACTGTTTGGGGCCCTGAATAGTAGTGAAGGATTGAGGTGTAGGGGCAGGGTAAGTACCAGGAGGGTGATCAGTGGGGAGGAACGAGTGGACAAGGGAGTCACGTAGGGATTGATCCCTGCGGAAAGCAGAAACTGGTGTGGTGGGGGGGGAGATGTGCTTGTTGGTGGGATCCTGTTGGAGATGGTGGAAGTTACAGAGAATTTTGTGCTGGTTGCAGAAGCTAGTGGTTGATAGGTGAGGACAAGAACCCTATCCCTAGTGTGGTGGCGGGAAGATGGTGTGAGGGTAGATTTGCGTGAAATGGAAGAGATGCTGGTGAGGGCAGCATTGATGGAGGAAGGGAAGTCCCTTTCTTTGAAGAAGAAAGATATCTTAGTTGTTCTGGAATGAAAAGCCTCCTCCTGAGAGCAGTATGGCGAAGATGAAGGAACTTCATAGCAGCAGGATCTTCATGAAGAAGTGGATGGCATTTTTACACGACAGAGTGGGAAGAGGTATAGTTCAGATAGCTGTGAATCAGTGGGTTTATAAAAGATATCAGTAGATAGACTGTCCCCAGAGATGGAAAAAGATCAAGAAAGAGGAGAGAGTTATTGAAAATAGGCTAAGTAAATTTGAGGACAGGGTGGAAGTTGGAGGTGAAGTTGATAAAATGGATAATCGCTGTATGGGTGTAGGAAGCAGCACCAATGTAATCTTCAATGTAATGTAGAAAGAGTTGGGGAGTGATGCTGGTGAATACATGGAACATGGACTGTCCCATGTAGCTGATGAAAAGACAAGCATAGGTGGGATCCATATGAGTGCCTATGGCTATACCTTTAGTTTGAAGGAAGTGGGAGGAGTCGAAGGAGAAATTATTGAGCGTGAGCACCAGTTCCACCAGACAAAGAGAGTGGTGGTGGAGGGGAACTGGTTGGGTTTGTTGTCCAGAAAGCAGAGAGCTCTAAGGCCTTTTTTCCATGGTCTTTTGTCTTCTATCAGATTCCCCCTTCTCCAGCCCTTTATCTCTTTCACTAATCAACTGCCCAGCTCTTTATTTCACCCCCTCTCCAGGTTTCATCTATCACCTGCCACCTTGTACTTCCTCCCCTCCCCCACCTCCTTACTCTGACTTCTCCCCTTCCTTTCAGTCCTGATGAAAGCTCTTGGCCTGAAACGCCAACTGTTTACTCTTTTCAATAGATGTTGCCTGGCCTGCTGAGTTCCTCCAGCATTTTGTGTGTGTTGCTTTGGATTTAAGAATTTAGAATTTATTTAAATCTTACATCCATCCCACAATGTGACGGAGTAAAAGTCTTTGTGTTATGACTCCATTGCAATGTACAGACACATGAATTTAAAAGTCTAATGGCTTGTAGAAAGAAGCTGTCCTGTAGCCTGTTGGTCCTGGCTTTTATGCTGCGGTAGTATTTACTAAACAAAAGCAGATGAAACAATTTATGGCTGGGGTAACTGGTGTCCCTGACGATCTTCCAGGCCTTCTTTTTGCACCTGCTGCTATAAATGTTCTCAACAGATCCACAGATGTGCTGGGCTGTCCATATCACACCCAGTGATCAAGGTTGGTGCAGTTCCCTTACCAGGCAGCGGTACAGTCAGTCAGTGCCCCTGCAGAAGGTCTTGAGGATTTGGGTGTCCATGCTGAACTTCTTCAGTCACGGGAGGCGGAAGAGACACCGTTGGGCTTGCTTTGCCACAAAGCCAGTGTATACATTCCTGGTGAGATCATCGGTGATGTGTATATGGAGGAACTTGAAATTGCTCACCTCTCAACTGCAGACCCATTAATGTTGATCAGAGTGAGCCTGTCTCCATTCCTCTTGTAATCCACAATCAGCTCTATTGTTTTTTGGGTATTGAGGGAGAGGTTGTTATCCTGGCCCCACTGTGTCAGGGTGTCTCATTCCTATTAGAAATAAGGCTGATCAAAGTCATGTCATCTGCAAATTTGATCAGCAGATTGGAGCTGAGTGTGGCAGTACAGTTGTGGGTGTAAAGGGAGTAGAGAAAGGGACTCAGTATACAACACTGGGGGGCACCTGTGTTTTGGGTCATGGGGCAGAGGTGAGGAAACCCATACTTACCACCTGTCGGTGGTCCGATAGGAAATCTAGGATCCAGCTGCACAAGGTGGGATGCAGGCCAAGGTTTTCCAGCACCTGAAGATTTTCTCATATCCATGATCTCTAGTGGTAGTTTTACCGACCTCAGCAGAAAAAGCCTGCTTGCATTTACCCTATCTATACCCCTCATAATTTTGTATACCTCTTCCTAATCTCCCCTCAATCTTTTACATTCCAGGGGATAATGTCCCAACTTGTTCAACCTTTCCCTGTAACTCATGTCCTCCAGTCCCAGCAACATCCTTGTAAAGTTTTTCTGCACTTTTTCAACTTATTTACAGTGCCTATAAAAATTATTCACCCTCCCCCCCCCCACCAGAAGTTTTCATGTTTTATTGTTTTACAGTTGATCACTGTGGATTTAATTTGTTTTGTTTTGACACTGATCAACAAAAAATCACTCTTTTGTGTCAAAGTGAAAATGGATCTCTACAAAGTGATGTAAATTAATTACAACTACAAAGCACAACATAATTGATTATACAAGGGGTGATTGTACGAGGAGATGAGTTATTAACTTCAAACTTTCTGCATAATCACTCAGAGTTGAACCACACGTGCCTGTAACAAGAGCTGTATAACTCATCTCCTTCTACCTTAGGCCACGAACTTATCAATCACCCCTGCTGTGGACCACTTTCCAGAGGTCCAAGACGCCAACTTCTACAAAGAAGGGATCCGTATGCTCTATGACCGCTGGACTAAGTGTGTAAACACAGGAGGGGACTACGTTGAAAAATAACTGTGCTGGGTTTTCTAAAATTGACCCCTTCTACCTTAGGCCACGAACTTATCAATGACCCCTCGTATAAGTATTCACCCACTGTAATATGAGACACAAATCAACACAGGTGCAACCAATTGGTTATAGGAGTCACAAATTTAGTTAAATGGAGATCGACCTGTGTGAAGTTGCATGCCATCTTGGACAATGTCTCCCATCCACTACATAATGTACTGGTTGGGCACAGGGGTACATTCAGCCAGAGACTCATTCCACCGAGATGCAACATAGAGCGTCACAGGAAGTCATTCCTGCCTGTGGCCATCAAACTTTACAACTCCTCCCTTGGAGGGTCAGACAACCTTGAGCCAATAGGCTGGTCCTGGACTTATTTCCTGGCATAATTTACATATTACTATTTAACTATTTATGGTTTTATTACTATTTAATTATTTATGGTGCAACTGTAACGAAAACCAATTTTCCCCCAGGATCAATAAAGTATGACTATGACTATGATTATGAAGTCGAGGTGTTTCAATTGATTGTAGTAAAAATACACCTGTATCTGGAAGGTCCAACTGCTGGTGAGTCAGTATCCTACCAGAAACTACACCATTAAGACAAAAAAGCACTCCAGGCAACTCTGCGAGAAGGTTATTGAAAAGCATAAGTCAGGAGATGGATGCAAGGAAATTTCCAAGTCACTGAATATCCCTTGGGGTACAGTTAAGACAATCAACAAGAAATGGAAAGAAACAGGTTGCATTTGAATCCCAGGGCGACCAATATCCTAGCGGGGAGGTTTGCTAAGGCTATTGGGGTGAGTTTAAACTAGGATTGCTGGGGGGGTGGGAACCAAACTGAAGACATGGAGGAAGGAGCGGTTGGCTCACAAGTAGAGAAAACTTGGAAACGGTGTTGAGAGGGAAGACAGGCAGGTCATAGAGAAGGGACACACTCAGACCAATGGTTTGAGATGTGTCTATTTTAATGCAAAGAGTATTATGAACAAAGCGGATGAGCTTAGTGTGTGGATCAGTACTTGCAGCTATGACATTGTGGCCATTACAGAGATTTGGATGGCTCAGGGCAGGAATGGTTACTTCAAGTGCCAGACTTTAGATGTTTCAGAAAGGACAGGGAGGGAGGCAAAAGAGGTGGGGGGCATGGCACTACTGATCAGAGATAGTGTCACGGCTGCAGAAAAGGAGGGATTATCTACGGAGTCTCTATGGGTGGAAGTTAGGAATAGGAAGGGGTCATTAACTCTACTGGGTGTTTTTTATAGACCATCCAATAGTAACAGGGACATCGAGGAGCAGTTAGTGAGACAGATTCTGGAAAGGTGTAACAACAACAGGGTTCTCGTGGTTGGAGATTTTAATTTCCCAAGTATCGATTGGCATGTCCCTAAAGCAAAGGGTTTAGATGGGGTGGAGTTTGTTAGGTGTGTTCAAAGGTTTCTTGACACAATATGTAGATAAGCCTACAAGAGGAGAGGCTGTAATTGATTTGGTATTGGGAAATGAACCTGGTCAGATGTCAAATCTCTCAGTGAGAGAGAATTTTGGAGATAGTGATCACAATTCTGTCTCCTTTATCATAGCATCATAGCATTGGAGAGGGATAGGAACAAACAAGTTAGGAAAGCATTTAATTAGAGTAAGGGAAAATATGAGGCTATCAGGCAGGAACTTAGAAGCATAAATTGGGAATAGATGTTCTCAGGGAAATGTACGGAAGAAATGTGGCAAATGTTCAGGGGATATTTGCATGGAGTTCTGCACAGGTACGTTCCAATGAGACAGGGAAAGGATGATAGGGTACAGAAACCGTGGTGTACAAAGGCTGTTGTAAATCTAGTCAAGAAGAAAAGAAAAGCTTATGAAAGGTTCAAAAAACTAAGTAAGGATAGAGATCTAGAAGAATATAAGGCAAGCAGGAAAGAGAAGAATGAAATTAGGAGAGCCGGAAGGAGCCATTAGAAGGCCTTGGCGGACAGGATTCAGGAAAACCCCAAGGCATTCTACAAGTATGTGAAGAGCAAGAGGATAAGATGTGAGAGAATAGGACCAATCAAGTGTGACAGTGGAAAAGTGTGTATGGAACCGGAGGAGATAGCAGAGGTACTTAATGAATACTTTGGTTTAGTATTCACTATAGAAAAGGATCTTGGCGATTGTGGGGATGACTTACAGCAGACTGAAAAGCTTGAGCATGTAGATATTAAGAAAGAGGATGTGCTGGGGCTTTTGGAAAGCATCAAGTTGGATAAGTCACTGGGACCAGATGAGACGTACCCCAGGCTACTGTGGGAGGCGAGGGAGGAAATTACTGAGCCTCTGGCGATGATCTTTGCATCATCAATGGGGACGGGAGAGATTCCAGAGGATTGGAGGGTGGCAGATGTTATTCCCTTATTCAAGAAAGGGAGTAGAGATAGCCCAGGAAATTATAGACCAGTGAGTCTTACTTCAGTGGTTGGTAAGTTGATGGAGAAGATCCTGAGAGGCAGGATTTATTTATGAACATTTGGAGAAACATAATATGATTAGGAATAGTCAGCATGGCTTTGTGAAAGGCAGGTTGTGCCTTACGAGCCTGACTGAATTTTTTGAGGATGTGACTAAACACATTGATGAAGGTAGAGCAGTAGATGTAGTCTATATGGATTTCAGCAAGGCATTTGATAAGGTACGTCATGCAAGGTTTATTGAGAAAGTAAAGAGGCATGGAATCCAAGGGGAAATTGCTTTGAACTGGCAAAGAGTGATTGTAGATAGGTCATATTCTGCGTGGAGGTCAGTGACCAGTGGTGTGCCTCAGGGATCTGTTCTGCAACCTCTACTCTTTGTGATTTTTATAAATGACCTGGATGAAGAAGTGGAGAGATGGGTTAGTAAATTTGCTGATGACATGAAGGTTGGGGGTGTCGTGGAGTTCAACCCAGATAAGTGTGAAGAGGTTCATTTTGGTAGGTCAAATATGATGGCACAATGTAGTATTAATGGCAAGACTCTTGGCAGTGTGGAGGATCAGAGGGATCTTGGGGTCCTAGGTCCACGGGACATTCAAAGCTGGTGTGCAGGTTCAGGATCAGAATCAGGTTTATTATCACCGGCATGTGATCTGAAATTTGTTGACTCTGTAGTTAAGAAGGCATTCGGTGCATTGGCCTTTATGAATCATGGGATTGAGTTCAAGAGCCGAGAGGTAATGTTACAGCTATATAGGACCCTGGTCAGACCCCACTTGGAGTACTGTGCTCAGTTCTGGTTGCCTCACCACAGGAAGGATGTGGAAGCCATAGAAAGGGTGCAGAGAAGATTTACAAGGATGTTGCCTGGTTTGGGGAGCATGCCTTATGAGAATAGGTTGAGTGAACTCGGCCTTTCCTCCTTGGAGTGATGGAGGATGAGAGGTGACCTGATAGAGATGTATAAGATGATGAGAGGCATTGATCGTGTGGCTAGTCAGAGGCTTTTTCCCAGGGCTGAAATGGCTAGCACAAGAGGGCACAGTTTTAAGGTGCTTGGAAGTAGGTACAGAGGAGATATCAAGGGTAAGTTTTTTACGTAGAGAGTGGTGAGTGCATGGAATGGGCTGCCAGCAATGGTGGTGGAGGCGGATACAATAGGGTCTTTTAAGAGACTCCTGGATAGGTATGTGGAGCTTAGAAAAATAGAGGGCTATGGTTAACCCTAGGTAATTTCTGAGATAAGGAGGTGTTTGGCACAGTTTTGTGGGCTGAAGGACCTGTATTGTGCTGTAGGTTATCTAACATGGCATCTTAAAAACTGAGTGATCATGCAAGAAGGGGACTAGTGAGGGAGGCCACCAAGAGACCCATGACAACTCTGAAGGAGTTACAAGCTTCAGAGGCTGAGATGAGAGAGACTATGAATACAATAACTGTTGTCCAGGTGCTTTAGCAGTTGCAACTTTATGGCAAAAAGAAAGCCACTATTAAAAAAAACCTCAGCTGAAATCTTGGCTAGAGTTTGCCAGAAGGCATGTGGGAGACTGATGTCAGCTGGAAAAAGGTTCTATGCTCTGATGAAACCAAAATTGAGCTTTTTGGCCATCAGGCATAATCAAAAACACACCATCCCAACCATGAAGCATGGTGGCAGCTACATCATGCTGTGGGAATGCTTCACTACTGCAAGCCCTGGAAGGCTTGTGAAGGTCAAGGGTAAAATGAATGCAGCAAAATTCAGGGAAATCCTGGAGGAAAACCTGATGCAGTCTGCAAGAGAACTGACTTGGGAGAAGACTTGTTTTCTAGCAAGACAATGACATTAAGCATAAAACCAAAGCTATACAGGAATGGCTTAAAAACAGTAAAGTTAATGTCCTGGACTGGCCAAGTCAGAGTCTAGACCTCAGCCCAATTGAGTATTTGTGGCTGGACTTGAAAAAGTCTGTTCACTCATGATCCCTGTGCAATCTAATAGAGCCTGAGCAGTTTTATAAAGAAGAATGGGGAAAATTGCAGTGTCCAGATGTGCAAAGCTGATAGAGACTTATCCACACAGACTCAAGGCTGTAAATGCTACCAAAGGTATATCTACTAAATACTGACTTGAAGGTGGTGAGTAATTATGCAATCAATTATTTTGTGTTTTATATTTGTAATTAATTTAGATCACTTTAGAAACATAGAAAACCTACAGCACAAAACAGGCCCTTCGACCCACAAAGCTGTGCCAACCATGTCCTTACCTTATAACTAACTAGGCTTACCCATAGCCCTCTATTTTTCTAAGCTCCATGTATCCATCCAGGAGTCTCTTAAAAGACCGTATCGTATCCACCTCCACCACTGTCGCCGGCAGCCCATTCCACACACTCACCACTCTCTACGTAAAAAACTTACCCCTGACATCTCCTCTGCACCTGCTTCCAAGCACCTTAAAACTATGCCCTCTCGTGCTAGACATTTCAGCCCTGAGAAAAAGCCTCTGACTATCCACATGATCAATGCCTCTCATTGTAGAAAATTGTTTTCATTTTGACACAGAAAGAGTCTTTTTGTGTCAAAAAGGCCAAAATAAATCCACTGTGATTCAATGTTGTAAAACAATAAAACATGAAAACTTCCGGGGGGCAGGGGTGAATACTTTCTATAGGCACTGTACATTTTTCCTGCAAGAAGGTGACCAAAACTGCACACAGTACTCTAAAGCAGACCTCACCAACATCTTATACAATTTCAATGTACATTCCAACTCCTGTACTCAATACATCGATCTTTGAAGGCCAATGTGCCAAATCTTTCTTTACAATCCTATCTACTGACGCCACTTTCAAGGAATTATGGATCTGTTTCCCCGATCCCTCTGTTCTGGCACACTTTTTAGAGCCCTACTATGCACCGTGTAAGACCCACCCTGGTTGGTCCTCACAAAATGCAACATCTTACACTTGCCTGCGTTAAATTCCATCTGCCAGTTTTCCACTTGGTCAAGATCCCGCTGCAAGCCTTGACAGTTTTCCTCACTGTCCACTACACCCACAATCTTGGTGACATTGCAAATTTGCTAATCTAGTTTACCACATTATCGTCCACATTTCCGAGAATCTCAACTGGTCCCTGAACTCCTCCATCCTGATCAAAAAGGTACAACAGCGCCTTTATTTCCTGTGGAGCATCAAGAAAGCTCACCTCTGTCCCAGAATACTGACGAACTTTTACTGCTGTACCATTGAGAGCATACTCACCAACTGCACCTTGGTGTGGTATGGCAATTGTACCATATCGGACCGCAAAGCACTCCAGCGTGTGGCAAAAACTGCCCAGTGGATTATCGGCACCCAATTACCCACCATTGAGAACATCTACCATAAACGCTACCTGGGCAGGGTGAAAAGCATTATCAAGGATGCATCTCACCCTAACCATGGACTGTTTACTCTCCTCCCATCTGGTAGGCACTACAGGAGCCTCTGCTCCCGCACCGGCAGGCACAGAAGGAGCTTCTTCCCTGAGGCTGTGACCCTGCTGAACCTCACATCACAGCGCTAAGCAGTATTGCATCCGTATTGTACTGTCTCAGTACTTTTATATTTGTGTGTTGTAGGACTTACACTTTATTCACAGTTATTTTGTAAATAACACTATTCTTTGCATTTCCGGTCAGATGCTAACTGCATTTCATTGGCTTTGTATCTGTACTCGGCACAATGACAATAAAGTTAAATCTAATCTAATATAGATGGCAAACAACAAAGGATCCAGCATCGATCCTTGTAGCCCACCACTAGTCACAGGCCTCCAGTGAGAGAAGCAACCATCTACTACCACTCTGGCCTCTCCTGCAAAGCCGATATCTAATTCCATTTACTACCTCATCTTGGAATGCTAAGTGACTGAACCTTCTTGACCAACCTCCCACGTAGGACCTTGACAAAGGCCTTGTAGACAACATCCACTGCCTTGCCTTCATCAAATGTCCTAGTAAATTCCTTGAAAAACTAAGATATATGTTATTTAAATATACATACGTACAGTATATACACAGATATAACTTGTTACATATTATAACTCATAAAAACTCTAAAATTAAATCACCTGTGACACTCCTTCCTCAGTGAATAGAATAGCACCCTTCTTGTTTCTGATATTCCACCTACACTGACTCAGTAGATGTTCCCTCCACGATATCCTACCTTTCTGCAACTCTGATACTATACCTGATTAGTAATGCCAATCCTCACCTCATTTACTTCCCTTCCTGCCCCTTTTAAATATCTAATTCTCAGAGCTCTCCGTCTTAAATAAGTATTTACCCCAAGCATTTTTGATGAAAGGCCTCAGACCCGAGGTGTTGGTGCAGTTTTCCTGAGACTGTCTCATGGCCTTGTGAATGTTAAGTTTGTTCTTTTTCTTTGTATTTTTTATTCCCATTTACCTTAATGCTTTGGTTAGTTCTAAGTGTTCTTCTTTGGCAAGTGGTGACGACTTAAACTTCCTTCTATTTATATCGATAGAAGTTCAAGGTTGTTGCAATTTATAAATATACGTATTTATTTTCCTGTGGAACTTAGTGACTTAACCAGGCTATTAATTATGGCCGCAATTTTGGGGTTGGATTGTCTTACTCTAACCAGAGAAGCTGTGTACTGCTGACTGAAAATCTGCTGCATCGTTGTTGAACTTGAATCAATGGCTGCTGGTGTCCCCTTCCCCCGCCCCCATACGGCCGGTGTTAGCGCCGCCTGCAGCCTGGGAGGTAGATACCAGACATTTGCAGGGTTGCGCATCGGGTACTAGCGCCAAGTTGAGGTGATCGTGCCGTCGCCGAGGTAACCGGCAGAAAAGCGGGGAGTTTGCGCAGGATGGAGGTGAGAGTGGCCGGAGAGAACATGAGCTCGGAGTCGGAGCCAGCCGGGTCGGAGCCGCCTGCCGAGGGCAGCGGGAACCCCGGTTCGGAGCCGCCTGCCGAGGGCAGCGGGAACCCCGGTTCGGAGCCGCCTGCCGAGGGCAGCGGGAACCCCGGTTCGGAGCCGCCTGCCGAGGGCAGCGGGAACCCCGGTTCGGAGCCGCCTGTCGAGGGCAGTGAGAGCCTGAGGTCGGATCCATCGACCGATAGGAGCAGGAGCCTGGGGCTGGAATCGTTGGCCCTTAGGAGCCCGCAGTCCGACCTGCCGGTGGGGAGCAACGACAGCCTGGGGTCGGATTCAGTGGCCGGGGGGAGCGGGAGCTCGGAGTTGAATCCGTCGGCCGGGCGGAGGGGGATCATAGGGTCACACCCGCCGGCCGGGAAGATGCAGAGCTGGGTGGTGCAACAGGACGCGCAGATGCTGTCGGCGAGTCTGAAAGTTGATCCTTGTCGAGAGGTACGTTGGTCGGACTGGACCCGCTCAGTTTGGCCTGATGCAGATAACGCCATATTTTAACCATTGTTTTAATCGCTATTTTAACAAAGTTGTCAGTCTAGCAAGCCCCTTGTATAAATTGCAGGGTTTTAAAGTAATCATCATCTCGAATTTGCTTGCTTTATGTTTAACATCAGGCAAAACAGTGGGGAAGCTGGGTATCTTAAAAACAAGATTTTGGCAATATACAAATCGGAGCATCTGTGGAGAGAGAGGTGAATTGATGTTTGAAATCATTTTCATTGAAACTTCATGCTGCCCAATTTAATTGAATATTTGAGGTGTTATCATTGCAAATAAATAAAACGGTGGAGAGCTCATCTTGGACAGTGAGGCACTCACTACCACTGGAAGAAGCTTTCAAGATTTCCTCAACCAGGACGATTGACGTTGATACACGTATCCTTGAGTATACCAACAAGCACAATCCCAGCACTAGGTTTACCAAGATGAATGTCAAGTACTGCTGGATGATCAATTTGGTCTGCCTGAAACGTGTTGGTGTTGCAGTGCGACAATAGGTTTGTAAAGAAACACTACCAACTGTCATTTTTCAGGCAGCAGGGATACTTTCTAAGAAATACATTGAAGGTTGCTGAAGCCAACACAAAAGCTTTGTAAGTAAGAGCAGCAGTCTAAGACCTGCTCCCTCTAGAGATATGGAGGGAATAAGTCTGTCTCACACTTGAAATTTATTGTAATTAATTCTTCAAACACAGAATCTAGCTCCAATAGAGTGAAAAGCAAGGAGATTTTCTGAAAAGAAGATATTTATTGATTGAAAATAACTTTTAATTAATAAAGCATTTTTTATTTTAAAAAGATCACCTATTGAGCATTGGCCTGAGCTGTTATATTTTTCCATTATTATAACAAGGAGAGAAATGGTACAGCCGCGAGGTAATGTTGCAGCTATATAGGACCCTGGTCAGACCCCACTTGGAGTACTGTGCTCAGTTCTGTCACCTCACTGCAGGAAGGATGTGGAAACTATAGAAAGGGTGCAGAGGAGATTTACCAAGGATGTTGCCTGGATTGGGGAGCATGCCTTATGAGAATAGGTTGAGTGAACTTGGCCTTTTCTCCTTGGAGCGACGGAGGATGAGAGGTGACCTGATAGAGGTGTATAAGATGATGAGAGGCATTGATTATGTGGCTAGTCAGAGGCTTTTTCCCAGGACTGAAATGGCTAACACAAGAGGGCACAGTTTTAAGGTGCTTGGAAGTAGGTACAGAAGAGATGTCAGGGGTAAGTTTTTTTACGCAGAATGGTGAGTGCGTGGAATGGGCTGCTGGCAACGGTGGTGGGGGTGGATACAATAGGGTCTTTTAAGAGACTCTTGGATAGGTGCATGGCGCTTAGAAAAATAGAGGGCTATGGGTATCCCTAGGTAAATTCTAAAGTAAGTACATGTTCGGCCCAGTATTGTGGGCGAAAGGCCTGTATTGTGTTGTAGGTTTTCTATGTTTCTGTGTTTCATGTTGAAAGCACATCCTGTGCCCGGTGGAAAATATAGAATGCTCTTCTGTGGGCAGAAAGTGGTGCCAAGTATAGATTTCAGACCTTGAGCATTATCTGATATGTTTCAGGAGATAGTCAACCTGAAGTCTAAACATTTGCAAGCAGCCAAAGAAGACCGACAGGTACAGTCTAAGTATATCACACCCTCCAGTGGGTGTTTGCCTCTATAGTGGAGAAGGCAACAGCTCCTTAGATGACTGCTGGATGTGGTATGTGGGAGTTGAAGTATCAAGTTGGGGCATTCAGTACTGGAAGGGCAGAATGGTATTTGAATGACCTCAGATATGACTCTAAGATGGAATGTTGCCTCCCAGCTACTAAGGTTAAGGATATCACTGAGAAGCTGTCGATCATTCTGAGTTAGAAGGATGGACAGCCAGAGATGTGGTCCTTATGGGTACAGTTAGATAGTATGACAATGTTAAGTACAGAGTGTTATGGATGAGATTTAAAAATAGGATCTCAAAGTTGTTAATCTTCCAATTACAGGTACGACTGGTGTCACATCCTGGTGAGTGCAGAAGTAGGGGGATGGTGAGAGAATTTTGACCAGTTCTAAAGGTGGTGGGGCAAAACACCATTTTCTTGAAGGGATGTTTACTAGTGGGAACTTGTTTGCTGGAGGTATGGAACCCTGACAGCAATTTCAGAGGGAGAAGGGCAAAATTAGATGTTTAAAGTGGTGGTTTAGTAAATGAGTCTGGAAGAGTCATTGTAAGGATTTGGAAATCAGAAGAAACAAGCGGCTGATTTAAAAAATAGTAAAAAGAAAACCATGTTCTAGTTATATCTGTAGAGCTGCTTTCTTAGATTTGGTTGAGAGCAGAAATTCGTCTCTGTCTTGCTCCATGATGGCATACAAGCCACAATCTGAACCAGTGGCTCCACAACACGCATTTTCACTTTAATTTGTATCATAATTGGTGGACTGGAGCTTCTTTATAGAAGTAGGAAAGTCTGCAATCTTTGGTCTCCATTGTGGAACCAAGATATACAGTTCTTTCAACACAATCATGCCTTCAGTTCTTCTTAAAAAGCTCAAAAGCCTGGACCTCTATTCCTCCCTCTTGGATCCTTGACTTTCTCACCAAAAAACCACACTCTGTGCAGATTGGAAATAACATCTCCTCATTGACAGTCAACACTGGTGCGATGCGTGCTTAGCCCACTGCTCTACTCTCTCCACACCCGTGACTGTATGGCTAGGCACAGCTCAAATGGCAGCTATAAATTTGCTAACAAAATAACTATTGCTGGCAGAATTTCATATGCTGATGTGGAGGCACAGGAGTGAGATAGATCAGTTGGTTGAGTGGTATCACAGCAACAACCTTGCACTCAATGTCGTTAAGACCAAGGAATTGATTGTGGATTTCAGGAAGTGTAAGTTGAGGGAACACACACTAGTCCTCATCGGGGGATTAGATGTGTAAAGGGTGAGTAGTTTCAAGTTCCTGGGTGTCAACACTCTGAGGATCTATCCTGGGCCCAACATGTTGATGCAATTACAAAGAAGGCACTATAGTGGCTATATTTCATTAAGAATTTGAGGGGAGTTGATATGTCACCAAAGATGATCACAAATTTCTACAGATGTACTTTGGAGATCATTCTAACTGGTTGCATCACTGTCCGATATGGAGTGGCCACTGCACAAGATTGGAAAAAGCTGCAGAAAAGTTGTAAACTCAGCCTGCTTCATCATGGGCTAACCTCCCCATCATCCAGGCACCTTCAAAAGGCAATGCCTCAATAAGGTGACATCAATGATTCAGAACCCCCATCACCTAGGACTTGCCCTCTTCTCATTACCACCATTAAGGAGGAGGTAAGGAACCTGAAGACATGCACTCAACATTTCAGTCACAGCTTTTTCCCCTGTGTCATCAGATTTCTGGAGACAACTAACCCATGAACACTTCCTCAGTATATTTTTTTCTCTCTTTTTGCACTACTTATTTAATGTACTTTTATTATATATATCTTGTAATGTATAGTTTAATGTATACTATGTATTGCAATGTACTGCTGCCACAAAACAACAAATTTCATGACATACAGAATGCTGGTGATATTAAACCTGATTCTAATTCTGAGGTCCAGCTTACTTTCAGTATGTTTGAGACTGAGTTCTAAATCATTATCATCTCATTCAATGAGCTATAGAAGAGAATGGCCTTGCACTTAACATCTGCAAAGTTCTCTACTAAGTTGTGTCTACTGTACAACATGACTCCTTCCCATAAAAACTTCAGTCTAAGAAATTCTGGAAATCTGGACTTTCAGGGAAGGTGGATGTCAACGAAGCCAACCAAACCTTTAGTTATTTGGGCAATAAAAGAGTGTGAAGATTAAGCCTGCAAACCCAGCAGCAATCTTGTAGGCAACAATAAAGTCTGCCTTCCTATATGCCTGAGCAACTAGTCCGAACACCAAAGTGATGGTGCTAATATTGTGTCCTCCAAGTCCACTAGCAGGATAATTGAGCTAATGTCAACTTTCTCTCTCAAGTTCAGCACCCTCAGCATGGGGTTATAATTATGCTAAGTGTCACATTACTTACAGCCAGCATCAGATGCCAGAACTGGACATTGTGTGTCAAACTTTGTCGTGGCAAGACAAATGAATCAAGAATCATCTCTGAACACATTGACATCCCCACTGATCAGACAAGGAGAATCCTGGCCCAGCGAATCACAGAGTAATACAGTGTGGAAACAGGCCATTCAGACCAACTGGTTCATGCCAACCACAGCATCGCTAGTCCAATATCCCTGCATTGGGCCCATAATCCTCCAAGACCCTCCCCTCCATGTACCTGCACAAATGCCTCTTAAATATTGCATTTGCAACCACTTCCTCTTGCACACATTCCAGGTATTTACTGCCCTATCAAGTTACCTCTCGGGTCTCTTTTAAATCTCTCCCGTCTTATCTTGTATCTGTGCCCTCTAGTTTTGGGCTCCCCCACCTGGGGGAGAAGATGATAACTGTGGACTTTATCCATTCACCTCATAAGTTTATAAAGTTTGATGAGATCATCCGTCATTCTCCGATGCTCCGGGGACTAAATATCCATTGTGGTCAATCTCTCCCCGTAACTCGGGTAGCATCCTCAGATCTATTCTGCACGCTCTCCAGCTTGATAATGTCTTTACTATAGTCGGGTGACCAAAACCGTATATAATATTCCAAGTGCAGCCTCAGCAATGACTGCAACATACTTCTAAGCCGGATACCCTGACTGCTGAAAGCCAGCAAAATGCCTACTTTATCACCCTGTTTACTTGCTCAGTAACTTTCAAGAACTGTGGACTTGTACTCCCAGGTCTCTTGTTTGTAGCGTTTGTCAGTGTCCTGCTGTTCACTGTATAAATCCTACTCTAGTTTGACTGTCCAAAATGCATCAGCTCGCATTTATCTGAGTTGAACTCCATTTGTCATTTCTCAGCTCGTCTCCCTAACTAACCAACACTGTTCTCTGTAAGCTGCGTGGGTGCACGGCTGTACTGTAACTGAAATGCTCCCACGCACATAGCCTTTTTTGACATGCAGTTATAATTTTATTTTATATAATGTTTTTTTTAAAGTGTCATGCACTTTTCAGGCACTTGGAAAAATTATATAATGCAAAAATTTCCTGCTCAGGGCAATGGTTGGTCCGCGCAGCTATAAAAAATTTAGAGGGAACATTGCTGATCAACATCTCTTTGCATTTCATTGTAATCAACTTATTATTATAAGATCCCCTTCCCCCCCAAATTTAGTATCATCAGCAAACTTTCTAATTGTGCCACAGGCATTCATATCCAGGTCATTAGCATAAATAACAAGAGTTCCCAACACTGACTCCTGGGGCACCCACCAGTCACAGGCCTCCAGCTGGAGAATAAACTTTCAACCATCACTTTCTGTTTACTATCATTGAGCCACTTCTGAATCCACTTTGCTAGCTTTCCCTGAATCCCATACAACCTAACCTTCTAGATCAGTCTTCCACATGGGACCTTGTTAATGGCCTTACTAAAATTCATGTAGATGACATCCACAGACCTATCTTCATGTATCCCCTTTCTTTGAGAAACCTAGAAGATTTATCAGACATGTCCTCCTATGAACAAAACCATGCTGACTATTCCTGATTAGGCCTTGACTATCAAACTGATGTTAGATCTTGCACCTCAGAATTCCCTCTAGTAACTGCTTACAACTGAAGTTAAGTTCAATGGCTCATATTCCTTAGCCTATATTTGCTACACTTCTTGAAAAATGGAACAACATTAGCTATTTTCCAGTCTTCTGGAACATCACCAGTGGCTAATGATAAAGCAAGTGTCTCTACAAGGGCCTCTGGGATTGCTTCCCTGGCCTCCCATGAGGTCGGGGTGCACTTGGTCAGACCCTGTGGATTTGGCTTCCTTAATGCACTTCAAAGCTGCAAATAACTCCTTCCTCAAAATTAACATAATTGTAAGATCTCGCTACTATTCTCATTTCTTGAGGTAAACACTGAGGAGATAGAGACGTTAAAAATCTTAGCTATCTCCTGCTCTTGATTAGTCCATGAGTGTTAAAAATGGAGCAGGAGGATTTGATCAGTAAGTAGGTTTTCATACAAGCCCAATATAAAAAGTGGAAGAAGCGCCCTGCCTTCCAATCTACCTATCCACCTAGCTGCTGCTTCAAGCACCATCTGCTCACTTGTAGCAGCATCTCCAGATTTTGCATCGGCCTCAACAACTATAGATCTGAAGTTGGAAGCAAGAGGTACCTCTGTGAGAGATTTTGGAAATGCAGTGATCTTGGAGTACGGATAGATGGGAGTGTGGTATTGTGATAATTATTGAAATATAACTTGAAGGTGGGTAGGACAGACAGCTAAATACTTCCTAGTTACAAGAATTCTCAACAAAATGGTCAAGTTAAGTAATGTAACAATGTTGGATACAGGGGCATGTTAGAATGCTCAAGACTGAAGCTGTATGGGTTGAGTTGAAGAGCAAACATGTTGACAGGTTTTCTGCGAAGTGCAGTATAATAGAGGATTTCAACATTTGTAACCAGGACTGTATAACTGAAAAGTGCAGAATGCACAAAATTCTGGAGAACTTTATATATTGATATGTAGCATGAGTAGTAAAAGATGCAGCTTTCATAGATTTGATTTTAATGAATGAACCTGGACAAGTGGAAGAACATTTTTGGAAGCAATAGTTGTTTTGATCATTGTCCATTTTAGTATAGTTCTGGAAAAAGACAAGCTGAAACCAGCAATAAAGTTCCAAAATTAGGTTAAGGTTATTTCTAACAGGCTGACATGTAATTTGGTAAAAATGTACTGGTAGCAGGTATTTTAGCATGAGTTAGTGATGGGAATGTGGGAGACTTTCAAGAAGATAGTAATATTCTGACCAAATATGTTACTAACAATAGAAAATAGAGTGCTCCCAAATTTAGACTCTTATTCACCAATCATGGATGTTGAGGAATATAGACAGTAGGGTAGAGCAAAATGAGGAAAAATTACTATAAATATCAAGCGCTCAATGCTGCAGAAGAAATAGAGGAATACAGAAGATCCAATGTAAATTAGAATGGTAGAACAGAAGACAAAGTGGGTGCGTGAAAAATATTGGCAGGTAAAAGAGACACTTAGGTATTTTTGTGAGAGGAGGGTGAAAATCCCATTAGAGACCAAAAGGCAGGCCTCTGTGGTGAAGTAAAGTCATATTCATAGTTCTAAATGATTACTTTGTTTGTACCTGCACCAAAAACTGGGAATGATTCAGATTTGGCATTGAGAAAGAATGTGAAGTTTTTGGTAAAATATTTAGAGGGTATTTTAAGAAATCTAGATCTCATGGAATGGTTCAATTGTCGTACCTGAATAAAGTGCATCCCAGATTTTTTAAAAATAAAAATACTTCAGAGGGAATAAAGCAGACTCCCACAGTTATTTCTAATCCACTTTGCTTTCAGGTGGGATGTGAGTGGACTGGAAGTTAGTGAATACGATTTATCAATGAAAGGAGAAGACTGACCACAGCACATAGGCAATGGGTAAATTATTGGAAGAATTCTGATCGTCAGTACAAATCAAATATGGAATGGTATATGTTAATTATAGACTTTCAGGAGCTACACCACCTTCCTAACAATTGAACTTTTTGAGAAAGCATTGATGAGGGTACTGTATTTTAGGTAACCTGTATGGATTTTACATTTTACAATCTGATCACCATTACTGGAGGGATGTGATTGCACTGAGTAGGGTGCAGAGGAGATTTAGGAGAATGTTGCCATGGCTGGAATTATGAGGAGAGACTGGACAGGTTAGTGCAGTTTTCTTTGTAATACCAAACAATGGGAGAGTTGATGGAGTTACACAAAATTAATAGAGGCATAGGTGATGAATTGGAAGCACAAATCAGCAGTGAGATGGTTTGGTGTCACTTGAAGAATTAAGTTAATTGTTGAAAGGATTAAAGATCAGTTGAGGAAATCTTTCTTTAGCCATTGCTTGTTGGTAATCTGGAAATCTATCTGAAAGAGTTGGAGGCCGTAATCTTCCTGCATTTAAAAGGTACCCAATGCGAATCTGAGAGAGGTGATCTAGGATCTGTGGACGGAGAGATGGTAAGTGGGACTAACTTAAATTGCTCTTTTTACACCATAAGACATAGAAGCAGAAGTAAACCATTTGGCCCATTGAGCCTGCTCCACCATTCAATCATAGCTGCTCCCCATTTCCCAGCCTTCTTCCTGTAACCTTTGATGCCATGTTGAATCAAGAATCTATCAATCTCTGCCTTAAGTACACCCAACGACCTGGCCTCCACAGCGGCATGTGGCAACAAATTCACCACCCTTTGGCTAAAGAAATTTCTCCACATTTCTGTTTTGAATGATGCCCCTCTATCTTGAGGCTGTGTCCTCTTGTCCAAGACTCTCCCACCATGTGAAACATCCATTCCACATCTACTCTGCCTAGTCCTTTCAACATTCGAAAGGTTTCAATGAGATCCCCCCCATCCTTCTAAATTCCAGTGAGTACTGACCCAGAGCCATCAAACGTTCCTCGTATGATAACCCTTTCATTCCTGGAATCATCCTTGTGAACCTCCTCTGGACCCTCTCCAGTGCCAGTAATCTCTTCTAAGATGAGGAGCCTAAAGCGGTACACAATACTCAAGGTGAGGCCTCAGCATCACATCCCCGCTCTTGTATTCTAGACCTCTTGAAATGAATGCTAACATTGCATTTGCCTTCCTCACCACCAACTCAACCTGCAAGTTAACGTTAGGGTGCTCTGCACAAGGACTCCCAAGTCCCTTTGCATCTCTGATTTTGGATTTTCTCCCGTTTAGAAAATAGTCCGCACATTTATTCCTACTACCAAAGTGCATGACCATGCTTTTTCCAACATTATATTTCATTTGCCACTTCCTTGCCCATTCTCCTAATCTGTATAAGTCCTTCTGCATCCTACCCGTTTCCACAACACTACTGCCCCTCCACCAATCTTCGTGTCATCTGCAAACTTGGCAACAAAGCCATCTATTTCATCACCTAAATCATTTATATACAGCATAAAAAGAAGTGGTCCCAGCACTGACCACTGTGGAACACCACTAGTCACTGGCAGCCAACCAGGAAAGGATCCTTTTATTCCCACTCACTGCCTTCTTCCAATCAGCCAATGCTCTAACCATCTTAGCAATTTTCCTGTAATACCACAGGCTGTTAACTTGGTTAACAGCCTCATGTGTGGCATCTTATCAAAGGCCTTCTGAAAGTCCCAAGTATACAACATCCACTGCATCCCCTTTATTGATCCTACTTGTAACTTCCTCAAAGAATTCCAACAGGTTCGTCACTCAGGATTTTCCATGCTGACTTTGTCCTATCTTGTCCTGTGTCACCAAGTACTCCATCACCTCGTCCTTGACAATTGACTCTAACATCTTCCCAACCTGAGGTCAGGCTGGCTAGCCTATAATTTCCTTTCTGCTGCTTCCTCCTTTCTTGAAGAATGGAGTGGCATTTGCGGTTTTCCAGTCCTTTGGCACCATACCAGAGTCCAATGATTTTTTTAATACTTTATTTTCAAAATTTAAAAAAAAACAATGAAATCAACAAGAACATACAGCTCAGACATGTGTAAAAATGAAATAAGCAAAAAAAAAAGGGGACATAACATTAGAGGAATGCCTATTGTACAAACTGCTCAAAAATACTAAACATTAAATCTCAAATGAGAGCCATGAGAAATCAGCTGGGGGGAAATTGCTCATCCGCCCCCGGCCTCGTCCATGTAGGCCAGAAATGGATCCCAGATAGCCAAAAATTTTTTAATTGAATTGGTTCTCAAGAACCTGAGTTTCTCCATCTGTATGTCTGAGATCATATCAGCCATCCATCTCCGAAAGGAAAGGGGAGAGGGTGATTTCCATTCCCTCAAGGTAAGTCTTTTGGCAACAATCATCCCCAGCATCAGGGACTGTTGTATGGCTGCAGGGAAACAAATAGTAGGTTGCGAGCAGCCAAATATAGCGAGACCAGCTACCAAGGGGAAGGAACTTTTATAGGACTTTGAGTACCAGTCGAATATTTTGGACCAGAATCCAGTCAGTAATGGACAAAACCAAAAGGTGTGTGACAGTGTGGCCTCTGTCCCTTGGCATCTATCACACATTGGCGAGACAGAAGGGTAAATCCTGTGCAATCTATGTTTAGAGTAATGGAGGCGGTGGGCAACTTTAAACTGGATCAGTTGGTGTCTGCTGTTAACAAAGCAAGCCTGTATCATAGACAAACACTTGTCCCAGGCAGCTTCAGATAATTCAATGCCCAACTCCTCTCTCCAGGTGTCTGTAATCTTCACAGTGGACGTTACAGTGCAATTATCAAACAAATGTACAAACTTAGAAACGAGATGCCTGGAGGGTTCTTTAAAGTATCAAAATATATGTTTCCTTGGAAGGATTTCAAAATTACAAATCTTAGATTGAAAGTAGTGTCTAATTTGTAAATAACGAAAAAAGTGCGAATGAGGCAGCTCAGATTTCTTTTTCAGCAGACCAAATGTTGCAACCCGTCCCTCTATGTACAGGTCTTCAATAGAAACTGGACCCTTCTCCCTCCAAGCATGGTAGGTTTTATCTGACCATGAGAGTAGAAAGAAGTGATTGAAACAGATTGGTGTTTGTGCAGAGGTCTCTGGTAAACCTAGAATGCTCCTAATCTGATTTAGAATTCTGACGGAATTTTTCAAAACAAAACTCAAACTTTTTGAAGTCCCAGGCTTCTCTAACTAGAGAACAGCATGGCTGCCAAGGAGGACTTAACAACAGAGTTAGACTCCATACATAGCCACAAGGGAGTCCCAGGGGCTAGGTTATCCAGAGCCCCCTGTTGCCAAAACATTAAAGCCCTAGCACTGACAGCCCAATAATAGTGTCTAAATACAGGCAGTCCTAGCCCTCCTTCAGACTTGGGCTTTTGTAAATGAATTTTCAAAATCCTATGATTCTTATAATTCCAGTTATAAGACAATATTATGGAGTCCAATTCTTTAAAGAAGGCTGATGTAAGGAAAATGGGGAGATTTTGACAAAGATAGAGAAACCTAGGAAGGGAAGCCATTTTAATTGAATTTATACGACCAATATGGACAGAGGTAGGGTTTTCCAACTTCCTATATTCCGTTTAAGTTTTGAAATAAACTCTGCGAAGTTTAATTTAAATATTAATTTAGGATCTTTGGGGATTACCAAGCCAAGATAAGTAAAGTGATCTTTAACTACTTTGAAAGGGACACTTTCCAGAATACCCCGCGTGTAGTCGTTGGAGAGGGGCACAAAGTCACTTTTTGTCCAATTGATTGAGTATCCCGACAGTCTGCCAAAAGAGGTGATTAAATCTAGAAGAAGAGGGACTGACTTTTCTGAGTTTTGTAAGTAGAGTATCACATCATCAGCATATAAACTAATAAGTGTTTCAATACCTCCCACTTTCAAACCCAGAATATTTGGGTGACTTCTTATTTTTAGGGCAAGGGGTTCTACCCCGACGGCAAAAAGGGCCGACGAGAGAGGGCACCCCTGCTGAACTGAATGGTGTAGGGGAGACAGAGTTGACTTGTCACCATTAGTTATAATAGAACACATTGGGCTGGCGTATATCAGTTTTACGCAAGATACAAATGACTCCCCGAACCCAAACAGGTACAGTGACTCAAACATGTAAGGCCACTCAATCTGGTCAGAAGCCTTCTGTGCATCAAGGACAAAATTGCTGCCCCACTAAGCTTTCCCATGATCAGCATACATAGTATTAAGGAGGCATCAGACATTGGAAAAAGAGAACCTATCCGGGAAAAATCCTGTCTGATCAGGATGAATGATAGCTGACAATGCTTATTTAGTTGGTTAGCCAGCATTTTAGTAATTACCTTTCTATCAAAATTCTGGAGTGCAATGGGCTGGCCGGGTCTGTTTCCTCTTTGCCTTTCTTTAAAATGAGGGAAATGTTAGCCTCATACAATGTTCTAGGCAAGGCTTTATCTCTCTTAGAGCAAGATATTCTGAGGAGAAGTGGGGCAAGGATATCACAGAATTTCTTATAAAATTCATAGCCAAATCCATCTGGCCCAGCAGCCTTGCCAGACGGAAATGACTTAATGGCAGAAGTTATTTCTTCCAATGTGAAGTCAGTAGAGTAGAGCTACTAGGTCTTGATGTTTCAATCCCTATGGTAAGTTGGCACCCTCGATGTTGGCAGTGGGCTTCGAGTAGTGACAAGGAGGGAGGGTAGGTACGTCATCGGGGTCATCAGGTGGGCACCCTCCTTCTTTGATGTTTCGTTGATAAGCCCACGACGTCTCCAGAGGGCTCAACGGTGCTACCTGGCATCCCAGATACACCCCCCTCAGTTCCATACCCTTCTGTCTTCATCTTGCAGCCCAGTTGTTGTCTTTCCTTTTAATCCAAATCCAATTGCTGCTTTCTTCTGCTGCGTTTGACAAGGACGTGATTGCTTGTTGGAGGGAGTGACCCCTCACCCCCATCTTCTTCAGTAGACTAGTCATAGATGTAGCAACGAGTCCCCTGCATCCCACTTCTACAGGGAAAATCTTGGTCTTCCAGCCATTCTGGGCAGCTTCAGTTGCCAGTTCAGAGTACTTGGTCTTTTTCCTCTCATAAGCTTCTTCGACACCATCTTCCCATGGTACTGTCAATTCCACAACATATGCCAGCTTGGCTGTTGTGGACCACAGGACCATGTCTGGCCAGAGTGTTGTAACCGCAATGTCTAGGGAAAACACAAGCTTTTTTTCCAAGTCCACATCCATTTTCCAATCCCGAGCAGCCTGCAGAATGCTTACATCTTTTGATGTTGTATGGTGCTCTGGAGGTTGGCCTGCTGGTACAAATCGTGTGATGTGGACAATCTAAGTCCTCCCTAGCAGCGTCACTAAGTTTCGGCATTACAAAAGAATCAAAGAAGACATTCAAATCAGATTGAGTGGCATTGCATTTAGAAGTGTAGAGTTCACTAAAATTCTTTAAAACAGTCTTTTATCTCCTTGGGGTTAGTTAACAGGGTACCCGCCCTCGATCTAATGCAATGAATTGACCTTAGGGCCTGGGCGCCCCTGAGTTGCCGCACCAGGAGCCCCTCAGGCTTGACCCCCATTTCGAAATGCTTTTGTCTTAATTTTAAGAGAAGGTTATTTATTATAACCTAAGATACAATTGTACTCATATTTAAGCTTCATTATTTTATTATTATCTTCAGAGGATTTCGAAGCCTGGTATGTCGCTTCGAGGGTTGGGAGAGTATTCTCAATAATCGCCCTTCTCTCTCCCTCTTAGCAGCAGATTCATATGAAATTATATACCCACGAATTACAACTTTTAATGTCTCCCAGAGTCTGACACCTCGTGTTTATCGTTAATTTCTATAAAATCTTTTAATCTGGTGGTGATATTTTCTATAAATTTCTTATCGGCGAGTAGGGAGGGGTTAAGACGCCAGGAATAGATTTGTTTGGAAGGGGAGAGATTTAGGGACATTGTCAAGGGGCTATGGTCAGAAATTAATCTATTATGATATTTTGTATTGGTAACACAAAATATTAAATGAGAGTCAACCAAAAAATAGTCTATTCTACTATAAGATTTATGAACGTGAGAATAATAAGAACAGTCCTTGTCGGTGGGATGTTGAACTCACCAAATATCTACTAAATTCCTAGATTTAATCAAATTATTTAGGACCTACACTGACACGATATTTGAGGGCGAGCGGGAGGACAATCTATCTAAATATGGATCTCGGTAGCAATTCAAGTCACCGCCGATTATTATATTTGAATTACTGGCATCCGGAAGTAAATCAGAAACTTTCCTAAAATAATTTGGCTCGTCTGTGTTTGGACAATAAATATTAAGGAAGGTTAGCGGAAACGAATTAATGGTGCCAGAGATCATAATAAACCTGCCAGAAGGATCTGTGGTCATGGAAGTGAGTTGAAATGGAATATTTTTCCTAAAGAGGATAGCCACACCATGGGCATGAGAAGTAAATCACATCTGCAGATAGAGATTTGAGATGTCTAAAAACTTTATCCCTCTTAACAACATGACCAAGGCCCTTAAAATTCCACGAGACTATTGTAATATATTTACCCCCCAGCTGCATTCTAGCGCAAGGCCTCTGCATATGAGAATAAAAAAGAGGTTATTTGAGTTGAACACAAACATAGTAAACAGTGGTCTGCCTCCCAGCCACTGTTGGGAGGCCTGTATATAATTGCCATCCGGGTCCTTTTACTCTTGCAGTTTCTCAACCCACAAGGATTCAACATCTTCTGATCCTATGTCACATCTTTCTGCTGATTTGATGCCATTCTTTACCAGTAAAGCCACACCTTGCCCTCTGCCTACCTTCCTATCCCTCCGATACAATGTGTAATCTTGGACATTCAGCTCCCAAGAGTCACAATGCTTATATATATCACATTAGATTGGAGTCATAGAACATGTCCACCATGTTGCCCAGCCATTTAGTCCTAATATCCTCCTAAACCCTCCTGTCCAAGTGTTTCTTAAATTACAGTTGGCCCACTGTATCCGCGGGGGATTGGTTCCAGGACCACCCCCCCCACCGTGGACACCAAAATTTGTGGATGCTCAAGTCCCTTATATAAAAGTCTAAGAGCTCATAAGGGTGTTACGAAAGGCGAAAATAGCGTTCAGCGTTTGTTTTGCAGCAGGCCGTTATAGGGGCAGCACGCACCCCGAGCAACGAGAGTGCTTTATCTCGATTTATTTTGTGCATCCGTTAGCAAGATTTGTCCTAAGGTATCAGAAAAGCCTAAGAGAGCTCATAAGGGTGTTACGCTTAGCGTAAAACTGGACGTAATTAAGCGTTTTGATCGTGGTGAATGATATAAGGACATTGTGCGTGTGTTGAACTTGCCTGCGACCACCGTTTGTACTATTTACACGCAGGGAGAAGGAATCTTGAAAGCTGCCTATGTTACTATTGGTTCTGCTAGTAGCGTATCATTCCTGCTTTTACTATATGTTAGTGTTATTTTAAGTTTTATGTGTTATTCGGTAGGTTATTTTTTGGGTTCGGCTTACGAAAGGTTTCACAGGAACACTCTACTTTCGGATAGCGGGGGATACTTGTACAGTATTTTCGATCAGCAGTTGGTTGAACCTACGGATGTGGAACCTGCTGATAAGGAGGGGCGACTGTATACTATTTTTTCTGCCTTAAACACTTCGTCTGTCAACTTGTTCCAGATACTCATCACCCACTGCGTGAAAAAGTTGGCCCTTTTAAACCTTTCACCTCTCACCCTAAATCTGTGTCCCCTAGTTTTAGACCCTTTTACCCTGGGGAAAAGCCTGTTACCATCCACCTTATCTGTGTTCTTCATAATAATTCTAAACATTTCTATAAGGTCAGCTGTCATTCGCCTACGTTCCAAGCAATAAAGACCTAGCCCGGCTAACCTTGCCCTACAACTCGGCTCTCTTGTCCTGGCAATATCCTCGTAAATCTTTTCTGCACCCTTTCTAGATTAACCACATCTTTCCTATAACAGGGTGACCAAAACTGTACACTGTTATGATATTATCAGTGGCAAAAGGGAATTTATCAACAGGACTCTGTATGGGTTCTTCACTGGTATAACATGAAATTTTTGCAGCATAAATTTATTGAGATCTAATGAATGTTTGATTTGAGTACAGCTGCTGGTACCTTTGAATCTAGCTTTTGTTTTTCTTAGCATGATCCCTTGAGCATAGATTCCTAAGCAACAGCCACTTATTCAGATGCTTCTAGTATGGTAGCATACCTTATTCATCTGCCTGTCCTTTTGAGTTTACCATGCCTTTGTGACTGTAATGGGCCTGGTCTTAAAAGAACATCTTTTCTGTAGCTTTAAGTAATATTTAAAATTATGACTAGAAATCTCCTCAGGCAGTCTCTCAATACAATCATCCCCTCAGTACTAAATAACAAGCTTCATTATCTGAGCCTCTTTACTTGCCTTTGCAACTGGATCTTCAACTTCCTCACCGGAAGATCAATAGTAACATCTTCTCGTTTGCTTATTCCACTGCTGTACTCTTTCAGCATAGTGTGGCTATGCGCAGCTCAAACAGCATCTATCAGTTTACGGCTGACACCACTGCCATTGGCAGGATCTCAGATGGCAACGACGACGCGTACAGGAGATAGATAGGTTGAGTGGTGTCGCAACAACAACCTTGCACTCAGCATCAGCAAAACCAAAGAATTGATTGTGGAATGGAAAGTTGGAAGAAAACGGGTCAGCTGTAGAAAGGGTGAGCAGCTGGGTGTCATTATCTTAGGGTATCTATCCTGGGTCCAACATATTGATGCAATCGTGAAGAAGGCGTGCCAGCAGCTCTACTTTGTTAGGAGTTTCAAGAGATTTGATATGTCACCAAAGACGAGCAAATTTCAACAAGTGTACGGTGGAGAGCCTTCTGACTGGTCGCATCACTGCCTTATATGGAGTCTCCAATGCACAGGACTTAAAGAGGCTGCAGAGGGTTGTAGATTTTGCCAGCTCCATCAGCCGCCCCACCATCAAGGACCTCTTCAAGAGGCAGTGTCTCAAGAAGGCAGCATCCATTAATAAGGATCCTTCATCATCCAGGATATGACCCTTGTCATTACTACCATCAGAGGAGTCTGAAGATGCACACTCAACATGTTAGAAACAGCTTCTTCCCCTCCAGCATGAGATTTCTGAATGGTCCATGAACACCACTTCCCTACTCCTGTTTTGCACTCTTTATTTGTTATTGTAATTTATAGTAATTTTTTATGTCTTGTCACTGCCACAAACATAACATCAAACAAATGTCAGTGGTAATAACTTTGATTCTTATCAGGAGCAATGCACGCAGTTCTGATGAAGGGTCTCAACCTAAAACAATGACTGTTCATTTTGGTGACCTGACAGAGGTGTTTAAGATGATGAGAGGCATTGATCGTGTGGATAGTCAGAGGCTTTTTCCCAGGGCTGAAACAGTTGCCACAAGAGGACACAGATTTAAGGTGCTGGGAAGTAGGTACAGAGGAGATGTCAGGGGTATGTTTTTTTACGCAGAGAGTGGTGAGTGCATGGAATGGGCTGCCGGCAACGGTGGTGGAGGCGGATACGATAGGGTCTTTAAAGTGACTTTTGGATAGGTACATGGAGCTTAGGAAAATAGAGGGCTATAGGTAAGCCTAGTAATTTCTAAGGTAGGGACATGTTCGGCACAACTTTGTGGGCCGAAGGGCCTGTATTGTGCTGTAGGTTTTCTCAATTTCTTTGTTTCCCTCCATAGATTCTGCCTATCTGCTGAGTTTCTCCAGCATTGTGTGTGTGTTGCTACAGATCTCCAGCATCTGCAATCTCTCCCGTGTCTCTCAGGATCTGGCTAACTTTGCTTCTCCAGTTCTATGGGGTTTAAGATGCTGAAGATTCTGCCTGGGTAGGGCAAGTGGTACTTGGGTTGGTGGGTAATTTGAGATTTATGGTAGGTATTTGCGATCACATCATAGCGCTAAGCAGTTTTGCACGCATTTTGTACTCAGTACTTTTATATTTACGTGCTATAGCACTTTCTTTTTATCCGCAGTTATTTTGTAAATAACACTATTCTTTACATTTCTGGTCAGATGCTAACTGCATTTCGTTGACTTTGTATCTGTACTTGGCACAATGACAATAAAGTTGAATCTAATCTAATTTATATACTTCTCTCACTGTTTTTACCTTGCCTCTACAATCTCCCATTGTCAGCACTCGAGCTCAGTGCCTTCCTAAATGCAACTGCTATATTTTGAGTGGTTTTGGAGCAGAGATTTCCATCAGTTGATGTGAATATTACATTTCTATTTTCCAAGGAAATTTTAATTAAAATTTTTTTTTAAATTTCTCTGGCTTTCTGTGGTGGAGTGGGGGAGACATACTGGGGGTAAATCAAAAGATAATCAGCTGAATGTTTTTCCAGAGTTTTCAGCTGGTCATCTGTAGTTGTGCCTCTATTCTCACCCATAGGGCCCATTGTTGGTTATTTACACTTTTGAAATAAACAGAGAAGGTGATCAGTGTTTCTCTGGATGCTAAATTGTTGTGTAGTGTGCCGCACAATAATCTGTAAACATCGATTCTAACCCAAAAAAATTGTGGACTGGGTCAAGCTAGGTTGTGTGAAATCATAGACTACTTTCTCAACCTTTCTTGCTCAACGTTCCTCATTCACTAAGCCATAAAATGGAATAGCATGGAAACAGGCCCTTTAGCTGAATGGGTCTGTGCCAATGCACCAACCATCAGTAATCCATTTACACCAATCCGACATACATCTCACTTATTTTTCCTCTCTCCCTTCCTCTTTTAATCTGCATGCCCCTCCCCCCACTTCCCATCACCTTCTTGGAAGGACAGGGGCTATTTACAGTGTCTGCTTAACCTACTAATCCAGACAGCTTTGTGGTGTGGGAGAAAACCAGAGCATCCGGAGAAGCACTATGGACCTAAGGGCCTGTTCCCGTGCTGCACTGACCTGTGTTATAGGGAAAGCAGAACTTGCACAACGAAGTGAAGGAGGCAAAGGACAGGAAATTATAGGCCAGTTAGCCTGACTTCAGTGGTTCGCAAGATTTTATAGTCCATTATTGAGAATGAGGTTTCAGGAGGCATTTGATAAAATAGGTCAAAGTCAGCATGGTATTACAAATCAGTTGGAATTCTTTGAGGAAATAACAGGCAGGATCGACAAAAGACAGTCAGTAGATAAGAGCGCATGGTATTACAGGAAAGATACTAGCATGAACAGAAGATTGGTTGGTTGGCAGAGTGTAAAGAGTGGGATGAAAAGGGGGCTTTTTCTGATTGGCTGCCAGTGACTAGTGGTGTTCAGCAGGGTCAGTGTTGGGTCCACTACTTTCCATGTTACATGTAATGATCTGGATGATAGAATGGATGGCTCTGTGGCCATGTTTGTGGAAGATACAAAGACAGCTGGAGGGGAAGGTAATGTTGAGGAAGCACGGAGTCTGTAGAAGGTGTTAGACAAATTGGGAGATGGTATACAGTGTATGGTCATGCACTTTGGTAGAAGGAGTAAAGGCATAAACTTATTTTCCAAATGGGGAGCACATTTAGAAATCGAAGATGCAAAGGGATTTGGGGTTCCTTGTTCAAGATTCCCTAAAGGTTAACTTGTAGGTTGAGTCAGTGGATTGAGGTAAAGAAGGCTAATTCAATTTTAGCATTCATTTCAAGAGAGCTAGAATATAAAAGCAAGGATGTAATGCTGAGGCTTCATGAAGTATTGGTCACACCGCACTTGGAATATTGTGGGCTGTTTTGAGCCCACTATCCAAGATAGCATGTGCTGGCATTGGAGAGGATCCAGAAGATGTTCACAAGAATGTTCTTGGGATGAAAGGGTATGAGGAGGATTTGCTGGCTCTGGGCCTATACTCACTGGAGTTTAGAAGAAGGATGGGGAATCTCATTGAAACCTATTAAATATTGAAGGGCCTAGATAGAGTGGATGTGGTGAGAGTGTTTTTAATAGTGGTGGAGTCTAGGACTAGAGGGCACAGCCTCAAGATAAAAGGAAGTCTCTTTAGAACAAAGATGAGGAGGAATTTCTTCACAGAGGGTGGTGAATCTGTTGAATGCATTGCTGCATATAGCTGTGGAGGACAATTCATTAGGTATATTTAAAGTGGAGGTTCATAAGTTCTTGATTTGTAATGGTGACAAAGATTACAGGGAGAAGACAGGTGAATGGCATAGAGAGGGGATAAATTAGGCATAATCAAATGTCAGAAAGGACTCAAAGGGCCGAATGGCCTAACTCTGTTCCTGTGGTTATGAATTTACGGTCAAAAGGCTAGAAAAGAGGAATTTCTTACACAATAGATATAACTTACAATGGGCACCTTGGTGTAACTGGGGCACAACTTCAGATTATTGTAACAGCCTATCTTGTGAAACTCTAGAATAGCATTTAACTGAATAATATTAATCAGATTTACTTGTTTCTCTTGTTAAATTAACTTGATTGGCTGAAGAACTTGCTAGCCACAACACAGGAGGTTATAGATCCATACTAGCTTTCAACAGAACAATCACATTTACCCCCACCTCCACCCCGTGCACTTTAATCTTGCTTGTTTATTCATTTAATTTTCCTTTAATTTTTATTTAGCTAACTAAGGGATAATTTACAAAGTCAATTTACCTACCGGCATATATTGGGATATGAGAGGAAACCAGACTATCCCACTTGTACCTATGCAGCCACAACAAATTATCATATTCTATATCTACTTAGTGGACTCTTTCTTAGGTACAGGAGTGGAACCCGGTGTGATCTTCTGCTGCTGTAGCCCATCCACTTCAAGGTTTAATGTGATGTGTGTTTAGAGGTGATCTTCTGCACTCCACTTCTGTTACACTTGGATAATTGAGTTACTGTTGCCTTCCTGTCAGCTTGAACAAGTCTGGCCATACTTCTCTGATTCTCTTACTAACAAGGCATTTTCACTCACAGAACTGCCACTCGCTGGATGTTTTTTTTTTGTTTGTAGCACTGTTCTCTGTTAACTCTACAAAACATACAGCAAGTGGCAGTTCTGTGAGTGAAAATCCCAGGATATCAGCAGTTGCTGCGGTACTCAAATCACCTTGTCTGGCACCAACAATCATTCCACCGTCAGTCACCTAGATCACATTCCTTCCCTTTTCTGATGTTTGATCTGAACAACAACTGAATCTCTTGACACATCTGTATGCATTTGTGCATTCAGTTGCTTTCACATAATTGGCTGAATAGATATTTGCATTAACGTGCAGGTGTATTTAATAAAATAACCACTAAGAGTATATTGTAACAAATTAATGGCAGTTTCAGTACCTGGTCTGGTAAAACTATATTGGTTCTGCTTTTTTGAATCCCTCTTTGCATTTCTGTTTTCAAATATTTTTAAACTAGTATGCAGTTTTGGCCAAATTAGCCTTTCTCTTTCCATCACTGCTCCCCACTTCTCCCACACAATCCAGTCTCTGTTCTATAACTAATTGAAAATATATAGAATTGTTTGTCAGGACTAGATTTAAGTGTCATATCTATTTGCATGTTCCTGATTATTTTAATACCTTTGAAATAAAAAAATCATTAATGAAGGGGGCACTCAGATGCATTAAAAACACACCTTATCACAGAAGTCAAAGTAAATTTTATTATCAAAATACATATATGTCAACATATGCAACCCTGAGATGCACCTTCCTGCTGGCATACTCAGCAAATGTATAAAATAGTAACTATAACAGGATCAATGAAAGATCAACTGGCGTACAGAAGACAACAAACTGTCCAAATGCAAATATAAAAAAAAGCAATAAGTAATGAGAACATGAGATAACAATATAGAGTCCTTAAAGTGAGATCGCTGGTTATGGGAACATCTCAGTGGATAGGCACGTGAGTGTAGTTACCCCTTTTGTTCACGAGTCTGATGATTGTGGGGTAGTAACTGTTTTTGAACCTGGTGATAGAGTCCTGAGGCTCTTGTACCTTATATCTGATGACAACAGTGAGTAAAGAGCATGACCTGGGTAGTAGGGGATCTCTGATGATGGATGCTGCTTTCCTACGACAGTATTTCATGTTGATGTGCTCAATGGTTGGGAGGGCTTTACACATGATCTACTGGGCTGAATCCACAACCTCTTGTAAGATTTTCTGTTCAAAAGCATTGGTGTTTCCATACCAGGCTGTGATGCAGCCAGTCAATATACTCTCCACTGCACATCTATGGAAGTTTGTCAAAGTTTTTGATGTCATGCCATATCTCCAAAGACTCCTAAGTAAGTAGAGGTGCTGCTGTGCAATGGCACTTACATGTTGGGTCCAGAACAGATCCTCTGAAATAGTAACACCCAGGAATTTAAAGTTACTGACCCTCTCCACCTCTGATCCTCCAAAGAGGATTGGTTCATGGACCTCTGGTTTCCTTCTGAAGTCTACAATCAGTTCCTTGGTCTTGCTGACGCTGAGTGAGAGGATGTTGTTATGACACCACTCAGCCAAATTTTCAATTTCCCTCCTATATGCTGATTCATCAGTGCCTTTGATTCAGCCCACAACAGCATTGTCTTCAGCAAACTTGAATATGGTATTAGAGCTGTGCTTTGCCACATAAAGTCAATGACAGCTTCCACCCTGCTACTGTAAGACTATTGAATGGTTCCCTGGTAAGCTAAGATTTACACTTGACCTTGTTTGTTTTCACTCATTTTGAGCCTAAATGTTTGGCATGGGGATGTTCTTGTATCATTAGAAAAATAATAAAGTAAATCAGGGCATTGATACTTGTTAATTACTGCAGACTGAAAAAATGCATAATTTAAACTGTGAAAATCTTTAATAATTTAGTCCATGTAAGTTTAAAATCTGCTTTGGATAATGCGGTTATTAAATTCTTAATCTATTTGGAATAAGTCCTTTTTATTGCATGGCTAAAATAATTAAAATTAAATTGTAAGTTAAAATGAATGTGTGAATTATGTGGATTTATTTAACACTGATGTCTTTACATTGCAGAGTTCTTCACATTCTTTAATTTCTTTACATAATTATCAAAATTTACAGCAGAGCAAGTGGTTAGTGTGACTATTTTGTCCATTCTGTCTGAGAAAGCTTAATGTTATCATGCTTCTTGGCAGTTGGTCTGTAGCCTTGTATGACATATTGTGTGTGTCTCCATGGAATTTCTAAATGCGTTAATTGTTTCTGCCTCTTCCACCATTTCAGAGAATAATATGTAAACTATTCTACATAAATCTGAATGATTTTGCATAGTTTGATAAGATTGGTTGAAAATTGTTAGTTTGAGCACATAGAACTTCCTGCTCTTTGAATAATACCAATTGATTTTTACAGTTTGTATTTTTCCATGTGTAGGCTAAGGAACTTACGGAGAGCATTGAAGAAATGTTAATTCGATTGGATGAATTTTGTGGAATGCTTGACATGGTACATTTTACAACAACACCTTTTAAACCAAATGTAGTAGAATTGTAGAACATGCCAATTTATTCACCCCAATTTTAGAAGGGTAATTACATTATATAATTATAAAGAAGGGCATTCTAAAAGGACATGGTGAGCCGCCAGAAGTTTTGGTACATATTGGCACCAATGACATAGGTAGGAAAAGGGAGGAGGTCCTGAAGAGAGAATTTAGAATTCTAGGTAGGAAGTTGAAAATCAGGACCTTCAGGGTGGTAATCTCTGGTTTGATGCCTGTGTCACTTGCCAGTGGAGGTAAGAATAGGATAATTTGGCAGATGAATGTGTGGTTAAAGAATTGGTGTAGGGGGCAAAGTTTCAGATTTATGGATCACTTCTGGGAAAGGTATGGCTTGTTTAAAAAGGGCAGGTTACACCTGAACCTATGTGGCACGTGGCCAAGTGGTTAGGGCGTTGGACTAGCGATCTGAAGGTCGTGGGTTCGAGCCTCAGCCGAGGCAGCGTGTGTGTCCTTGAGCAAGGCAATTAGTCTACCCAGCTGAGAATGGGTACGGGGAAAAATGCTGGGGGTTAACCTCGCAATAGACTGGCGTCCTATCCGGGGGGGGGGGGGGGGAGTCTCGTACTCTCAGTTGCTTACCACCACAAAAACCGGCATAAGCACCGGCCTTTTGGCCCACAAGGCTCGTGACAGACCTTAATCTTTAAACACCTGAACCTGAGGGGGAACCAATATCCTTGCGGGCAGGGTTGGGGGGGGTGGTGGTGTTAAACTAATTTTGGCGGGGGATAGGAAACGATAGAGCTGAGGATTGGACAGTTGGTATACAAGCAGAGGCAGCGTGTAGTGAGACTGTCAAGAAGGACAGGCAGATTGTAGGGCAAAATTGTAGTCAGTGGAATGAGTTGCAGTTTAACGGACAAAATCGAAAAGGGTGATGAATACAGGACTGGAGATGTTATATTTGAATGTGTGCCGTATACAAAATAAGGTAGATTTTCTTGTAGCGCAGTTATAGATTGGCAGGTTTGATGTTGTGGCCATCACTGAGTCGTAGCTGAAAGGAGATTATAGTTGGGAGTTTAACATCCAAGAATACACATTGCATCTGAAGGACAGGTAAGTCGGCAAAGGGAGTGCGGTGGTTCTGTTGGTAAAAAAAAAAGGAGGTGACATAGGATCAGAAGATGTAGAATCATTGTGGATAGCATTAAGAAACTACAAATGTCAAAAGACCCTGCAGAGAGTTATATACAGGCCCTCAAACATATCCAGGATGTGGGCTACAAATTACAACAGGAGGTAGAAAATTCATGTCAACAGGGCAATGTTATAATAATCAAGGGGGACTTCAATATGGATTGGGAAAATCAGGTTGGTGCTGATTTTGGATCCCTCGAGAATTTGTAGAATGCCTATGAAATGGCTTTTTAGAGCAGTTTGTGATTAAGCCCACTAGGGGATTCACTATTCTGGATAGGGTGGTGTGTAATGAACCGGATTTGATTTAGGGTGCTTGAGGTAAAGGAAACCTGATGAGACAGTGATCATAATCTGATAGAATTCACCCTGCAATTTGAGAGAGAGAAGCTAAAGTCAAATGTATCAGTATCACATTGGAGTAAAGAAAATTACAGAGGCATGAGAGAGCAGCTAGCCAAAATTGATTGGAAGGGTCCACTAGCAGGAATAACGGCAGAGCAACAATGGCTGGAATTTCTTGGAGCAATTCAGAAGACACAGGATATATGTATCCCAAAGAGCAAGAAGTATTCTAAAGGCAGGATGACACAACCATTGCTGACAAGGGAAGTCAAAAACAACATAAAAGCAAAAGAGAGGGCTTATAATAGAGCTAAAATTAATGGGAAGTTAGAGGATTGAAAAGCTTTTAAAAACCAACAGAAGGCTACCAAAAAAGCCATAAGGAGCGAAAAGATGATATATGAAGGTAAGCTAGCCAATAATATCAAAGAGGATACTAAAGTTTTTATTTATATGAAAAGAGAGGCGAGAGTAGGTATCAGTCTGCCGTGAATGGTGGCATGGCAGCATAGTGGTTAGCAAAACACTTTACGGTACTGGTGACCCAGGTTCATTTCCCTCCCCTATATGTAAGGAGTTTGTATGTTCTCCCTGTGACCATGAGGGTTTCCTCCGGGTGCACCGGTTTCCTCCCATAGTCTAGTAGGTTAATTGGTCATTGCAAATTGTCCTGTGCTTAGGGTGGGATTAATTCGGTGGATTGCTGGATGGCATGGCTTGAAGGGCTGGAACAGCCTATTCTGCTCTGTATCTCAATAAATAAATATAAATTAACTGGAGAGGTGCTAATGGGGGACAAGAAAATGGCGAATGAACTGAATAAGTATCTTGCATCAGTCTTCACTGTGGAAGACACTAGAGTATGCCGGAAGTTAGAGAGTATCAGGGAGAAGTGAGTGCAGTTGCTATTACTAGGAAGAAGGTGCTTGGGAAGCTGAACGGTCTGAAGGTAAATAAGTCAGCTGGACCAGATGGACTACACCACAGGATTCTGAATGAGGTAGCTTAAAGAGATTGTGGTGGCATTGTAATGATCTTTGAAGAATCACTAGATTCTGGCATGGTTCTGGAGGACTGAAAAATTGCAAATTTCATTCCACTCTTCGAGAAGGGAGTGAAACAGAAGAAAGGAAATTATAGACCAGTTAGCCTGACCTCAGTGGTTGGGAAGATGTTGCAGTCGATCTTTAAAGATGAGGTTTCGGGATACTTGAAGGCACATGATAAAATGAGCTGAAGTCAGCATGGTTTCCTTAAGGGTAAACCTTGAGGACTTGACAAGCAGGATAGTGAAAGAATAATCAGTGGATATTTTTATTTGGATTTTGAAAAGGCCTTTGTCAAGGTGCCAGATATGAGGCTGCTTAGCAAGATAAGAACCCATGGTATTACAGGAAAGATACTAGCTTATATAGATCATTGGCTGATCAGCAAGAGACAAAGAGTAGGAATAAAGCAAATCTTTTCTCATTGGCTGCCAGTGACTAGTGGTGTTCTGCAGGGGTCAGTGTTAGGACCACTTCTTTTCACATTGTATGTCAATGATTTGGATGATGGAATTGATGGCTTTGTGGCCAAGTTTGCAGACGATGCAAAGATAGCTGGAGGGGCAGGTAGTATTGAGGAAGCAGGAATGATGCGGAAGGATTTAGACAGATTAGGACAATGGGCAGACATGTGGCAGGTTGAATATAGTGTAGGAAAGTGTATCGTCACATCTTTGGTAGGAGTAAAAGCTTTGATTATTTTCTAAACGGAGAAAATCCAAAAATCCGAGGTGCAAAAGGACTTTTAAGTCCTCGTGCAGGATTCTCTAAAGGTTAACTTGCAGGTTGAGTCGGTGGTGAGAAAGTCAAATACAATGTTAGCATTTATTTTGAGAGGACTAGAATATAAAAGCAAAGATATAACGCTGAGACTTTATAAGGCTCTGTTCAGGCCTCAGAGTATTGAGAGCAGTTTTGGGCCCCTTATCTAAGAAGAGGTGGTAACATTGGAGAGGGTTCAAAGGAGGTTCACAAAAATGATTCCGGGATTGAAAGGCTTATCATTAGAGGAGTGTTTGGTTTGGTTCTGGGCCTATACTGACTGGAATTTAGGGGGAATCTCATTGAACCCTATCGAATTTTGAAAGGCCTAGAGAGAGTGGATGTGCAGAGGATGTTTCCTATAGTGGGGGAGTCTAGGATCAGAGGGCACAACCTCGGAATAGAGGGATGTCCACTTAGAATGGAGATGGAGGAATTTCTTTAGCCAGAGGATGCTGAATCTGTAGAATTAATTGCCAAAGGTGGCTGTGCAGGCCAGGTCTTTGAGTGTATTTAAGGCGGAGGTTGATAGATTCTTGCTAAGTCAAGTGTGAATGTGGTTGATTGAAATGGATAGGCCATAAGCAGATGGCAGAGCAAACTTGATGGATTGAATGGCCTAATTTTACTCCAATATCTTATGGACTTATTTACAGCAGAGGATTATGTTTATTTTGCACATTGGTGGAAGAGCTCAAGGCTTGGTGCCAGGCAAACAACCTCTTCCTCAATGTCAACAAGACAAAGGAGATCTCCCACCACTCATTACATCTGTGACACTGCAGTGGAATCTACAAGCAGTTTCAAACTTCTGACAGTGCACATCTCACACAACTTCTTATGGTCCCAGTACATGTTATTCAGTCAAGAAAGCACACCAACAGCTCTTCTTTCTGAAGAAAGATGAGCTATGCACATCTATACTCATGTCATTCTACCGCTGCAGAGTAGAGAGGATTCTAACATGCTACATCACTGCACGGTATGAAAATTGCACTGCGGTGGACAGGAAGGCTCTACAATGGGTAGTGAAGTAGTGAGATATATACAGAAAGGAGCCGGAAAAGGGCCAGCAACATCATGAAGGATCCCACTACCCTGCTCATGGACTGCTTATCTGACTCCCATCAAGGAGGAGGATATTTAGCATCCACATCAGGATCAGCAGACTCAAAAACATTTACTTTCCCCAAACAATAAGGCTGATCAATAATCCCACCCCTGCACACCCCCATTATTTTATTACTTCCTGTCAGTCTCCTTATGTACAGTGGTCGTTTGTTGGTGACACAACGAGGTTTAAAAAGAGTCCGGGTGCTTTTGGGACTTTTTGGCAGACTGAAATGATTATGATCTATTACACACTCAGCAGGGGCCAATAAAAAGAAGCGAGATGTAAGTGGAGCAGTAGTTCTGTGAGTGGACAGTATTAGAGTGGTCAGGCTTTGCCCCAACATGCTTAGGCAAGCACAGATGGAGGGTCTGAGGAAGTTTTTGTTTTCTGTTAGTATATAGTGCGCTGAGAATTGGTCCAGAGTTTGTGGTATGTTCCTTGTGTGAGATGTAGGAACTTTGGGAAACCTCCAGTCTCCCTGATAACTGCATTTACATGAAGTGCACTGAGCTGCAGCTCCTTAGAGATCGTGTCAAGGAACTGGAGCTGCAACTAGATGACCATTGGCCCTTATGGGAAAATGAGGAGGTGAGGGATGGGGGCTGCAGGGAGATAGTCACCCCTAAGTTGCACAAGGCAGGTACCTGGTTGACTGTTAGGAAAGGGAATGGGAATAGACAACCAGTTCAGAGTAGCCTGATGGCCATTTCCCTCAATAATCAGAATCAGAATCAGGTTTATTATTACCAGCATGTGACATGAAATTTGTTAACTTAACAGCAGCAGTTCAATGCAATACAGTACATAATCTGGCAGAGAGAGGAAAAAAAATAAGAAGTGTACCCCTTTCGATACCGTTGGAGGGGAGTGCCCTACCAGTGGGAATCCGCAGTGACTTGATCACTGGCACTAAGTCTGGCTCTGTGGCTTGGAAGGGAAGGTAGGAGAAGAGGAGTGCAATAGTGATAGGGAATTCCATCATTAGAGGAGCGGACAGAAGATTCTGTGGCTGTGAAAGAGATACCAGATGGTATGTTGCTTCCCAGGTGCCAGGGTCAGGAATGTCTCAGATCGGGTTCACAACGTTCTAAGGAGTGAGGGTGAACAGCCAGAAGTCATGGTACATATTGGTACCAATGACGTAGGTAGAAAAAGGGAGGAGGTCCTGAAGAGAGAATATCGGAGTTAGGTAGAAAGCTGAAAAGCAGGACCTCAGGGTAGTAATCTCTAGATTGCTGCTTGTGCCTTGTCCCACTGAGGGTAAGAATAGGATGTATAGGCTGATGAATGTATGATTTCAGGTTTCTGGATCATTGGGGTCTCTTCTGGGGAAGATATGAACTGTACAAAAAAAAAGACGGGTTACACCTGAACTCGAGGGACAAAAACCTTGCGGGCAGTTTTGCTGCATCTTTTGGGGATGAGAACTGGAGTGATGAGGCTGAGTATGGGGCAGTGGTATGCAATCGTATGCAATATAGTGAGACTGTGAGAAAGGACAGGCAGATGATAAGGCAAAATTACAGTCAGTAGGATGAGTTAAAGTGTAACAGGGGGCCAAAATAGAAAAGGGTGATGAGTACAGGACTGAAGATGTTATATTTGAATGCACGCAGTTAGAGATTGGCAGGTATGATGCTGTGGGCATTGCTGAGTCATGGCTGCAAGAAGATCATAGTTGGGAGCTTATTATACAAGGATATACTTTGAACCAAAAGGATAGGCAGGTAGGCAGAAAGGGTGGGGTGGTTCTGTTAGTAAAAAATGAAATTGAAGGAGGTAACATAGTAGCAGAAGATGTAAAATTGTTGTGGATAGAGTTAGGAAACTGCATATATACACGTTTGCAACCAGTAGCAAGCATGTGGGCTACAAATTACAACTGGAGGTAGAAAAGGCATTTTTAAAAGGGCAATGTTGCGATAGTCGTAGGGAATTTCAATGTGGGTAGATTGGGTAAATCAGGCTAGTACTGGATCCCGGGGGGGGGGGGGGGGTCGTGGGATTTGACCAATGCACGTGAGATGGCTTTGTAGAGCAGCTTGTGTTTGAGCCCACTAGGGGAACAGTAATTCTGGATTAGGTGTTATTAGGGAACTTAAGATAAAGGAACCAATAGGAGGCAGTGATCATAATTTGATAGAATTCAATCTGCGGTTTGAGAAGCTAAAATCAGATGTACTAGTATTACAGTGGAGTAAAGTGAATTACAGAGACATGAGAGAGGAGCTGGCCAAAGTTAATTAGAAGGAGACACTAGCAGGGATGATGGTGGTACAGCAGTGGCTGTAGTTTCTGAGAGCAATTCAGAAGGCGGAGGATAGATGCATCCCAAAGATGAAGTATTCTGAAGGGAGGTTGGGACAACTGTGGTTAACAAGGGTTTTACAAGGGAAGTCAAAGATAGCATAAAAACAAAAAGGGTGTATAATATAGTAAAAAAATAGTGGGAAGATAGATGATTGGGAAGCTTTTAAAAACCAACATAAGGCTTCTAAAAAAGTCATAGAAAAAAGATGAAATAAGAAGGTAAGCTGGGCAATAATATAAAAGAGGATGCAAAAAGATTTTTCGGATATGTAAAGAGTAAAACAGAGATGAGAGTGGACATTGGACAACTTGGAAAATAGCAGTGGAGAGATAGTAATGGGGTACAAAGAAATGCTGGACAAACTTTTAAGTATTTTAAGTGAGTCTTCACTTTAGGAGACTTTTAACAATGCTAGAAATGTGAGAGTGTCAGGTGGCAGAAATGAGCACCATTGCGGTTACTAAGGAGAAGGTGCTTGGAAAGCTGAAAAGTCTGAAGGTAGATAAGTCATCTGGACCAGATGGACTACACCCCAGAATTCCAAAATAGGTAGCTGACGAGATTATGGAGGCATTAATAATGATGTTTCAAGAATTACTAGACTTGAATGATTCCAAAGGAATGGAAAATGCAAATGTCAATCCGGTCTTTAAGAAGGAGGGAATTAGAAGACAGGAAGTTACAAATCAGTTAGTCTGACTTCAGTGGCTGGAAAGACAAAGAATCGTCAATGGATGTTGCTTATTTAGATTTTCAGAAGGCGTTTGACAAGGTTCCGTACATGAGGCTGCTGAACAATATAAGGGCCCATGGGATTACAGGAAAGATACTAGCACAGATAGAAAATTGCCTGAGTGTTAGGAGGCGAAGAGTGGGAATAAAGTGGGCCTTTTCTGGTTGGTTGCAGTGACTAATGGTGTTTCACAGAGGTCAGTGTTGGGACCACTTCTTTTCACATTATATGTCAATGATTTGGATGATGGATTTGATGACTTTATGGTCACACTTGTGGATGATACAAAGATAGGTAGAGGGGCAGGTAGTGTTGAGGAAGCAGGATGTCTGCAGGACTTAGGGTGTTTTGGAGAATGGGCAGAAAAGTAGCAGATGGAATACAGCATAGGGAAGTGTACGCTGTGATAGAAGGAATAAAGGTTTCGACTTTTGTAAATGGGGAGAAAATTGAAAAATCGGAGGTGCAGAGGGACTTAGGAGTCCTCGTGCAGAATTCCCTAAAGGTAAACTTCCATGTTGAGTTGTTGGTAAGGAAGGCAAATACAATGTAAGCATTCATTTCAAGTGGACTGGAATACAGAAGCAAGGATGTAATGTTGAGGTTTTATAAGGCATTGGTCAGACTGCACCTGGAGTATTGTGAGCAGTTTTGGGCCCCTTATCTAAGAACTTAAAACTTTTGAAAAGATGTTCTGGCACTGGAGAGGATCCAGAGGAAGTTCATGAGAATGATCCCAGGAATGAAAGTGTTAACAATATGAGGAATGTTTGATGGCTCTGAATCTGTACTCATTCGAGTTTAGAAGAATGAAGGGAAATCTTATTGAAACCTATCAAATACTAAAAGGCCTAAATAGAGTGGATGTGGAGAGGGTATTTTTTATAGTGCGTGAGTCTAGTGCCAGAGGGCACAGCCTCAGAATACAGGTATGTCCATTTAGAACAGAGATGAGAAGGAATTTGTTTAGCCAGAGGGTGGTGAATCTGTGGAATTCTTTGCCATGGTTGGCTATGGAGGCCAAGTCATGGAGTATATTTAAAGCAGAGGTTGAGAGGTTCTTGATTAAACAGGGCATCAAAGGTTAAGGGGAAAAGGCTGGAGAATGGAGTTGAGAGGGATAATAGATAATGGCGGAGCAGACTCAGTGGACGGAATGGCCTAATTCTGCTCCTATGTCTTATGATCTTATTAAACAATCTTGAAACATTATAAGTCCTGGATTGTATTAAAGATTTAAAAACATTTGCTGATATTTAATCTGTACAGGATTGGTGATATTCACATTCACATCACTATCTTGAATGTTTGTATACTCCTATTCTTATGGGAATGTACAGTACTGACGAGAGACCACAGATGATGAGATATGGAGCAAAAATAATCTGCTGGAAGAACCTAGTGGGTCAAGTAGCATCTGTGGAGGCAAAATATCTCTTTGGAAAGTTACAATGTCTTCCAGTTGAGTTTTGCATCAAACAGGATGCCACACCTAATTGTGACGACTTAATCTGACTTTTTTTTAAGGTGTATAATTGCCCAGAGTGTACACACACTTAAATACTGTAGCTTCCCTATAAAACATCTTGGCATAAATCAAGTAACATAAAAGAGTCTGGATTTTGCATTCACTGAAGAGTATTATTAAACAGTCAAAATGCTGCAGAACCATTCATTTGGGGTCTAGATCATGTGAGCAGCAAAAGCCAAAATATACCAATTTAACCAATCAAATTGAAGAATCCTTGGTAAGATGTATAGTGTTTAAATCAGGAGCTAATACTTGGTATATTTTATTCAATGTAAAAGTAGTTCTAAGAATATAATACTGTATAAAGAAAATAAAAATCACTAACAATAATTGGCATTTGAGGGAATGAACCCCCACCTGTGAAAATAAAATAGCAGTGCCCGTAAGTTTGATAAGACTAAAATATCAAAAATTATTTGCACTTGAAGGACAAACCCAAACATTTTCTGGAATATTTACTGAGTAAATACCCAACATATTGTAGATATGTGGATATTGTATTGTATAAAGAGGGCAGCTCAGACATTCTGCCTGCATGTGGTTAACATCCAATCTTCTTGATCACTGCATTTAGATGTGGACAGGCACTGCAGTTTGTTACTTGATCTGTAGCTGGCACAGTTTGCTTCATCTTCAAGCATTTTAAAAAACAAATCCATACCACTTTATTCTCTAGTTTCATATGAGGTGCAAGCATTTTTTTAGGCGACACATACTGCTACCTTTGTGCAATTTCTGCCAATAATCCCAATGTACCTTGCACAGAATAACATGAAATGAATCTTTCTAATTTTTAAGGAGCAAATGTCTTACAGGCTGCATATTGGAAATTGGTGATCAGTGTACAGAGTAAGTTATAGACTAGACTAGAACATTAGAAAGTAAGTGTGTCATTTTACTCTCTGCAAAGCATGTGCTATTGAAAATGAGCCAGCTGGAAACCTCCATTGCGCGATTATGTATAAGAGGTGCTCAGAACTTGAGAGACCATGGGGCATTAATTTGAATGAAGAAATTAACTAATGGGAACAAAGACTTCAAAAGAATAGATTTTTATGTATCGATTTTATAAAAATATTCCATAGCTAGATTATGTGTGCACAATAAGTTATTTTCTTTATTTCTCAGATTCGAAATGACTCCTCTCAAATTTTGGATGAAAGTATACCAAAACTGAAGGTCAAGGCACTAGAAATGAAGGAGGTATATTCTAAGATTGATAAAATGGAGGTTTGTAATGATTTTTAAGTACTGTTGTGATACAATACTAGAATTCAGAATCTGAAATGGACTGACGACTTCTCACGTGACTCTTACATGGGTTAGGAATACCACATTTAGATGATTGTTACACTTCCATGTTCTCTATTCTGGGTTGTTGATTGCCTTGTTTAGATAGGACACAATATGACTCAGACAATATTATTGCGAATAATTCTTCAATTTTTAAGACTCACTCATGTTGGTTGATTTATGAAGCATGCACAATGACAAACTTGAATTGGAAAACAAAACTATATTAAATGGATTCTGATGATGGTTTGCTTTTCTAAAAGATTGCCTCTGCTCTTTAAGTCCTTTATAGCATACAATAACAAGAAACAGGAGGCAGCTATTAGGTCTTGAATTTAGTTGCTCAATCAAATAAGAGGTTATTCTCCATAGTTCAATATTCCTTTATTCTTTGATTCTTGAAATGTCCACAAATCTATCAGTATCAAACTTGAATATATTTAAACAACTGAGCATCCTTGTCATTTTGGAGAAACAGTTGCAAAAACTAAGCAATATACATCATTCCATTCTCTCAATTCATCATGTAATTGCTAATGAGATAACTCCAGCTGAAATTTTAGTTACAGAAACAAGTGGGTTGCACCTGATCAGTTGTAAAAATATTCACATTGAACTGAGGCAATACTAGCAGTAGTTAGAAGTGCATTCGTGTGGCAGATGGGATGGCTTCTGTTTTCTTTTGCTGTCCGTTTCCCATCCTCCAATCTCTCTCTCTGACACACTTTTAGAAAGACTTCTGTGATTAGAAATTTGAATTTGCCCAGTATGCTGGCCTGTTACACTGGATTTATCCTTTTTATTCCCCCTTCCCTCAACCCAAATCCCTACTTTGACACTATCATCTTACTAAACTAATCTAGACTCCCTTCTGTACAAAAGAAATCCAAGTCTGTCAATTAGACAGACTTATGGGTAAAACTAACAGAAACCACCCAAACAACAGGAATTCTGCAGATGCTGGAAATTCAAGCAACACACATCAAAGTTGCTAGTGAACACAGCAGGCCAGGCAGCATCTGTAGGAAGAGGTGCAGTCGACGTTTCAGGCCGAGACCCTTCGTCAGGACTAACTGAAGGAAGAGTGAGTAAGGGATTTGAAAGTTGGAGGGGCAGGGGGAGATCCAAAATGATAGGAGAAGACAGGAGGGGGAGGGATAGAGCCAAGAGCTGGACAGGTGATAGGCAAAAGGGGATACGAGAGGATCATGGGACAGGAGGTCCGGGAAGAAAGACAAGGGTGGGGGGGACCCAGAGGATGGGCAAGAGGTATATTCAGAGGGACAGAGGGAGAAAAAGGAGAGTGAGAGAAAGAATGTGTGCATAAAAATGAGTAGCAGATGGGGTACGAGGGGGAGGTGGGGCCTTAGCAGAAGTTAGAGAAGTCGGTGTTCATGCCATCAGGTTGGAGGCTACCCAGACGGAATATAAGGTGTTGTTCCTCCAACCTGAGTGTGGCTTCATCTTTACAGTAGAGGAGGCCATGGATGGACATGTCAGAATGGGAATGGGATGTGGAATTAAAATGTGTGGCCACTGGGAGATCCTGCTTTCTCTGGCGGACAGAGCGTAGATGTTCAGCAAAGCGGTCTCCCAGTCTGCGTCGGGTCTCGCCAATATATAAAAGGCCACATCGGGAGCACTGGATGCAGTATATCACCCCAGTCGACTCACAGGTGAAGTGTTGCCTCACCTGGAAGGACTGTTTGGGGCCCTGAATGGTGGTAAGGGAGGAAGTGTAAGGGCATGTGTAGCACTTGTTCCGCTTACAGGGATAAGTGCCAGGAGGGAGATCAGTGGGGAGGGATGGGGGGGACGAATGGACAAGGGAAACCACCCAAGTTTGTGATTAACATTTCAACTCTAACTACATTATATACCCTGTTAATCAGGCCTTTCCATTAATGTCCAGCTGCCTTTTTGTAAAACAGAAAACCTTGTAATACTAATATGAAATATAGTGCAGAATAAGCCCTTCCAGCAATGCTGCCCAGCAACCCCCTATTTAACCTTAGCCTAATCACAGGACAGTTTACAATGACCAATTATTCCATCAACTGGTGCATCTTTGGACAGTGGGATGAAACTTAAGCACCTGCAGGAAATCCACACAGTCACAGGGAGAATGTACAAACACCTTACAAATAGCAGTGGGAATTAAACCCGGGTCACTGGTACTGTAAAGCATTATGCTAACTGCAGCACTACTGTATCACCCTATCAGCATCAATAATGTTATGTATAGGACTTTGGATTACTCCGTTAGTCCCATGACTGCTTTTGTTATCAATTTACTTGATTAGATTCCAAAAAATGAGCCCTATTTTTCTTATGCAATAATTTCAAATAATGAATTTGGTTTGATGCTTTGTAGTAGGAATGCATCTGAGGTTGTTGGATATTTCTATAAATTGAATTGAAATAATTACTGCAAAATGTGCACTAATTTCCAACAGACTCTGCAATGGAACTTTACATTCCTCAGAATGCAAAAATGGACAAAAGGCAGGGGTACAAAGTTCAAAGGAGATCAGAGCGAGTTTTATTTTCCCCTGGCAACATGCCTGATTGCTACTTGGATGGGATTATAATAGCTGATAACCAATAATAGGTTGCCAGTTGGAAAAAAACTCTAATACATTCTAATAAAAATCCTAATATCCTTAAGTGATTTAGTGATTTTATTGCTTTAAATTCTAATACCAGGGTGTCCATAGATCCCTTCCATTTTTTAAATTACAAATGAGATCTTAAACATCATCTACTATTCCAGAGTTCATTAACATCATGTAATATACATCGTGAACAATTAAAAAGACTTTTAAAGATGTTATGTTAAAGTCTGTATAATTTAAGAACTTTAATGAAATGGATGTTTTCAGGCAGTAATCTTTAAAATGGTAGTGTAATGAAATTGGAGTCAACTAGTTCTAAGTTAACATTTTTTGAAGACTTACATTTGGAAATGACTGGCAGCCTTTGGCATCTTGTAAGACAAATCACAGCTTTCGTTATCTTAAGATGAAAATCATTTCAATCCCTCAAGTTCAAGGGCGATATGCTTCCACACTTGTTTTAAGGGTTCTGATATCTCAGGTGAGGCCATTAGACTGTACACATGACCAGAGTTAGGGACAAAAATGCCTGAACATTGTCAGTAGGCCATTTTATAATAGATAAAAAAAAAGCTTTTGGCCTTTAGAAGAATTTCATCTCTTTAATAAACCCAGCCATGCTTAGATTCCCCATACCTTCAATTAGTCCCATCTTGCCTTACGATGAAATAGATCAGAAGTACAATTTGACTAAAAAAAAACAGGGAACTTCCTGCATTTCCTCATATTGTCCATTAATGTTTTTGTAAGCATGGTGAGATTAAAAAGAAACTCCCTTTCAGTGCCAAAATGACTCATTCACCCTTTTATTTGCATTCTTTGATCTTTACCCAACTTTCCTCTCATATGCTCTCAATCTTATGAAGGTACACCTAAAGTGCTTCTCTAAACAAATCCCTGCTCACAGTCTGAGTAAAATGGATAGAAATGGCAAATATCATAGCTTACACAGCAAAGTTTGTTCTAACATATACGTAGATCTAAATTTAATGTTAATTACAATTCACTATTATTTACCCAAATACATGGCAAGTGAGGAGCTTTTGTAACTGAATTGCTCAAGCGCTCATTCATTTTCCAATCAAAAACGTGGAATTTCATGAATAGGATCAAGATTCTAATATTCCCCTGGTCTGGGTACAAAACCTATTTGTCAAGTACTTATTGCTGCCTCTTTTGTGATCAATTAGATCAGCACCAACTAGTAATTGTATTTTAGATCTTCCATGTCTGTGTGGCTTGCTTGCTTATTTGTTCCAAGGGGTAGGTGTTGCCTTCTGCTTTCTGATTTGGTGATAGCAGCAAGTTCATGCAGCCTCAAACGTATTATATGTACAAATTAGCTGATGTAAGCCACAGTCCTTTAGCCTGTTTATTAAAGACTATGGAATTGTTTAATAATTATTTGTAATCTCATTGCATTCCATGGTAACCCTTTACCCCTTATTTATCAATTATCCAACTACTGTACCTTAAAAATATTCAATGTCTGCTTCAATTTGCCTTGGAAGGAAGTTTGAAAGACTAACCTCAGAAAACATTGTCTTCTCTTAAGTAAATGACTTCTGATTCTCGATTCTCAAATAGAAACATTCCACATTTGTAAAGTTCAGCCAAATCTCTTTTTTCTGGCCTCCAGTGAATATAAATCCACCGTTCTCCAAGACAGCTTGCCCATTCCACATATTAGTTTGGCAAACCTTCCAGGCTATTTCCTGAGGATTCTTGGACAGGATCAGTGTGAAGATAAACGCAAAAAAAAACCCAGCAACTTTGATGTGTGTTGTCAGTGTGAAGAGCAAGTTTCCTTTTGTGGAGTAATTGTAACCAAGAGGTGGACACTGTTTAAAACTAAAGGCCCATCCACTTAAAACAGAGGCATTTATTTCTGAAGGTGGCAAGTTAGTTTGTCTTGCCAACTTTCGGGTTAATGCATAATTCACAGTGGAAGAGTTGAGCATAGTGGATATTTAGACAGACTTCTAGCAGTAGCTTCCTTTATGTCTGCAAACCCGTAAATTGGATGGAATCCTTTGTTATGTTTAATTAGTTTATACCCTCTTCTGTACTGATCATTTTGCATTGATGGGATTTACTTTAACTCCCTTTCAGATTTTCCAAAATCAAAAGCAACAGTAAAGCCAGGTACAGCTTTTAGGTGAAAAATATTAGATTCTTAGCCTTAAATGTCTTACAGTACACACAAGTTTATCTTTGTCAGATTTTTGTGAAGATGGTTGAACAGAGTGCAACTATGCTGGAGGAACAAGTGATTCAGGCAGAAAAAGACTCTGGCAACGTGTCTCGGGGTGTTTGCAGATTCCTCCATTCAATCAATGCACCGTTTTTGAATGTAAGTAAAAGCACAAAGCCATACATAGACATGATAAATTTATTTATAAATTTGTTTAACAGTTCAGGTGCTCAGTAACCTGTTCACTATCAACATTTTTAAGGGAAAATGTCTTTGGTTCATTTGGACTTTTTTCTGGGGGTGGGATTAATCCCAAAATAGTTTTGTGATAAGTATGCAATAGAAGCCTGCACAGTGCATTAGCTTCTATAAGGGAAGAAACATTCCATGCGCTACAGCTGACATTTTGTCCAAATTTTAACGATTTTTCCTCTTCTAGAAGAAACGTAACTGTATCAGCCAGCAGAATTTCACATATGAGCTACCCAACCTATACCGAACTGAAGCCTATTTTCCTGCAAATCACAACAGGACATTCTTTAAACCAAACGAGTGAGGGTAATTTTGTTGCTCTTGCCTAAGAGGAAACTATTTACGTTAACGTGAAGAACCTGGCATTACTGCAAGTTTTCTACAGTTTGTGTCACTAAGTTCTACTTGGACGAAAGCTGTAAAGTGCTTCATTGCAACCGTGGAGATATCCTATGAACTAACTCAAAGTACAAAGGGACTTGCATGAAGAAACTATAGGATTGTCTTACTTGAAAATTGTAGGTTATTAATGAAATAATACAGGCCGAGTACCCCTTATCCGAAATTCCAAAATGTTATCGAGTGCTGACATGATGTCACAAATGCAAAATTCCAAAAGGCACTGGGAAGTTTCCTCAGCGATACGGAGGTCTCTGCGCACCACGGACAGTTCTGAGAAGTGATCTTACATATGTAATGAACAGAAGTTAATGATAAAATAGAAAAAAACAGCATAAAGTAAAAAATGAAGATCTCAATTGTGTCCTGAAAGAGTGGATTTGTCAACTTTGGAGTGAATGCATGTTGATCATGAAACAAAGATTTATCTTGAACTGAAAATTGAAGATAATTGTGAATATTCAGCAGGTTGGTTGCAGAAATTTATGGAAAGGCATGGCATTTAATTTTTGAAGATTTGAGATAAAAATGTCTGCACCACAGGACAGAGAAATTGATGAATTTGCCAAGATTGTCACTGATGAAAACCTTGATGTGCTGAACAGGTGTATCAGTACATATGTGTAAGTGCACAAGTGTAAGACAAAGACTGCTTACCGGTAGCATATAGATGCAGAGTTGGAAATGATAGCGATCCCAAACTATCTCATTATATATTCCAAAATCTTAAATATTTCCAGCCCCAAACATTTTGGATAAGGGGTACTCAACCTGTAATGCCTGGAGTTGTAGTTCCAACAACACACTAAAATCTCACAGCTGTTCCATGGCCCAGGCAACTTAATATTATGCTTTTTGGTATATAACTTCTCTTGTGATAATTCAATGAACAGTTAACCATATTATGAACGTGAATCTAAATTGGCAGCATGTGCACCTTCATGTCGTAGGTCTTAAAAGCCACACTGGTTTTCACATCTATGCTTAAATACCAAGTACTGATTTAATATTCACTTGACTTGATTATTTCATGCTTATGAATATAGCACTTTTCCTGTCATGGGAAATTAGGCATTTTATTTGCTAGAAAAAGGTCAACTGCCATTTTTCGCATCCAAAAATAACACTTCCTGTTATAGGATGTAAAGCTTACAATGCCCGGAGTTTTAAAATCAACATAAGAATAGAGTAGAAGAAATGAAATGCTTAAGAATTTGTGGATAATAAAAGGAACGAGTAAGTGACTCATTTTGTGCAGGCTTTCGAACCAAAACTAGACCCTTTTAGTACCAATTCTCCAAGGTTTTATCTTCTGCAAGGCATTAATAGGAACAGTTTTACATCACGGAAACTGCATTTAAATTATCTGTTAAAGCACACTTCCTGTTAACTGTACACAGTTCTTGCCCAGCAGTACAGACATACAGAAAGCACCTCTTTTTCTTTCTGTAAAGTATAGCAACCATAGGCAGTTGCATTTGGCAAGTTGTATTTCTATTGATAAGTGATACAATCTAGCCATGCACAATGGGAAATTTTAAAAATGGATTGTTAAACACTCATAAAAAGGAGAGCGAAAAATGCACAATGTTACATTTGTATAAATTCAGCCTCCCAGGTAAACTTCAGTAAGTTATAGAACATTACAGCACACAAGGACCCCTTCGGCCCATCTAGTCAGAACCGAACTGTAATTCTGCCTTGCCCTGTCGACCTGCACCCAGATCATAGTCCTCCATGTACTTATCCAAAACTCTTAAATGTTGAAATTGAACCCACAACCACCTCTTCCATTGGCAGCTTGTTCCACATTCTCACCACCCTGTTCCCCTTAAACATTTCAACTTTCATCTTTAACCCAGTTCTAGTATGAATTAGAGCATCAGTTTATTAAACTTTGAATGCTTATCAGATTGAAATTGCCATTTGTATGAATTCAGAACAGCTTTTCACTCAAAATGTTTACAGGCTTTGAAGGTAATTTGTTTTCTACATAGTTTTGCAGAGCAAACCTTTTTGCTAGCATCTCTGAAATAGATTGGGTGAGAGAGATGTTACTTTGCAAAATAGCTGTTTGTGAAATGTCAACTACGTTTGCATAGAAATTAATAGAACAATTATTTTATGTTATAGCAACGAGTGGTGAGAGTAAGAGTATAGGATTACAGAGTATGAGTTGTATTTTTGTAATTCATTCCAAATTGCCCCTTATTCTTCTCATTTGCTATTATCAATCCAGCATAACCAATGTCCTTCACTAGCTTGTAAGAATTGTACATTTGGCATTTTTTTACACTGATGTATTTTTAGTTTTATATTATTAGCTGTCAATTAGATTGAAAAATTTACTTTTAAAGATGCACCAAGATTTACCTACATTAAAATTATATATTAGTGTATTGGTACTCATCTATTGGAGCTGTTACTTTACACTGTTGTAAACTGCTCAACGGAACTGTCAAAGACTCATTATGGACACTGGATTTTGTGCAGCTTTTTAATACTTTGTGGTACTTCATTTCATCTGAAGGACTTCATTATTGCATTTACCAAAAACAAATATTGATTTATTATATATTTTTACAGTGACTCCAGTTATTTAGAATTATACTAGTGTATTGTTAATTTACTACATTGTGCATGGATTTCTAACTAGCATAAACTAAGATGTTTGGCCTATGTATCAGTCACATACCAACAGGATGTTTGTACTTAATTTTTAATATACCCATCTACAGCCAATTTAAAGTTTCCCTAATTTTAGTTTTTAATCAAGTGTCCATGCAATTCTCAGAATAATTCATACAAGATTAGACTCTAGTAAGCCACATATTACTACATGCATTCATATTAAAGAGAAATCTGATCACCTATGAACTTGAATTTGTCTCCTGAAATTTATAGCAGAGAACTAAGAATTTATATTGGCTTTAGGTTTTGTTTCAAACCATGCCACCAAATTAAATCTATTTGATTCACGTTAATTATTAACCACAAGTTTGAATGGCCACTTCAAAAGATGTGTTTTTGACCAGCACTGTCATGTAGTGACTTAATAAGAATCTTTACAGTCAACATCAGTTCTAGTCCAGCTATCACGACATTCAAGTGTCAAACTATTTCAATGCTGATACAAAATTATCAATGTTTAATGGATTCCTATACATATTTGGATTGGCACCAATTAGAACCATTTAGAATTGGAAATGTTCAACGAAATTTTTTGAAAGGTAACTTTTCAGATAAATACTCCTTTGGCTATGAAAGGTTAACTTCTGACTTAAAAATCTGTGGACTGTAATCATACTATTGGCATTTATCTCAAAATAGCAGTTTCAAAATCACCCACCCATAAAGCAGCACAAGATGCACTGTGAAATGATTTTCAGTCTCAGCATTCCTGGTTAACTAAAGACAAAAAAAAATGCCATATTAGATTGGTGTATCCAGTATGAGCCATTAGTTAGGTTGAGATGAGACTTGCTTGACTTCTGTAATTTCATGCCATCACTACACAAGTCCTTGACTGGAGGAGAGACTGCAATAAAGGATTATTCAATTGTACAAAATTGCCAAGATAAAACATTTTATAACACTTAGCCCATCTTATATGCAGTTATTCACCTTGTTCTTCAATGCAGTTTTTTTTGGGAATATGTACTCAAGCACATTTGGTGATACTCCCTGGTCGATAAATTGCACAGTGTGAGCTGTGATACTTATAGATCAACCTTTAAGTGTCCTTTTTAATTCTCTGAAATTTAATTTTCCGTTGCAATTACTGATCATTGTGTAATTGCCAAATCAAAAAGTTAGTTATTTTTATCTTATTGCAGAGAATTTCAACTGCATTTGCATGTTGAAATGTTGATAATTTTGCTGCATACTTTAATAACAGCTAAAGAATGACACACTGAAGCACACTATGAAAGGACTGGAGTTTTTTTTCTAAGACTTTGATATTGAATTACCAAAGCAAGCATGCCAATTCAGAATGAAAGTATTTGAAGCTATTAAATATCCATCAAATTAGCAAACAGTAGCATTTACCACTAGATTCTGATTTTCTTCACTAATCTCTGACTCACCATTAGAAGTATATTTTTATCATTGATACTTCTAATTACAATGCCTTAAAATTCAGCTGTGTGACTTTCAGTAATTGTATTAAACTAAATACTTTTGCCATATGATTTTCCATCCATTCAATTGTAGAATAATCCTACAAGGTATTTTCTGATAAAAGAGGTGCATAAAGAATTGGTTAGTGGAGGAACAATTGTACACACAAGGGGAAAAGTGAGATAGCTGAAAGAAAACTTCAGAACTGGAGAAAAATTTTGGAACAGGTTGCTTGCATTTTCAGAAATAATAAATGTTAACATGATACAGGTTTTATTTTCTTGAGGTGAGATCCAAGTGTCAAGGAAACATGCCTTGATAAACAATATATAAAGAATACTTTTTATACTTTATAGTCACCAATTGATACCAGAGCGTACAATCATCACAGCGATATTTGATTCTGCTCTTCGTGCAGAATATCTAGTAATATCGATTACTATCGATAGGATAAAACCAGACATTTTTAAGATGATATTGAAGAGCGGCATTTAAAATCAAGTTTGCAGGTAATTAAGGTTGAATGGAAGTTCAAGCAGCACATTAGCCAAAGACAGTATATATTTTTAAAGGAACTCTGAGGTAAGTAGTTATTATTTTGCTTCAAATGGCAAATGATCTGGTTGAGCTGTGAAAAGGGTTGAAATTGAGTTTCTGTTAATGAAGGCAGTAGCTTTAGATAATTAGCTTCCAGATAATCGGCAGTCTTTCAGTATCTTACTGTCTTTTAACATTAAGGTAGGGGAGCAAAACTGCATCAAAGTATATATGAACCCTGCCCTTGGACTGTCCCACCTCCATCAGGAAAGAAGCTACACAGCATCTACAATACCACCATTCAGAAAAGCCATCAGGCTGATCAACATCTCCACCTATAAGCCATTTCACTGACCACCATCGTATCATTTCCTGTCAGTCACCTTATGTGTCAGTGTATGTATGTAGACTATTCTTATGTATTCATATTTATCGTATTTTCATGTATTTCTTTATGCTGATTTGTTTTTTTACGTTGAGTCAGATCCAGAGCAACAATCATTTTGTTCCCCTTTAGACTTGTGTACTGAAGAATGTCAAAAAAACAATCTTGAAACAGTTACACTGATGAGAAAGAAATCAAGGGCATACTTTGGACTCCAAAGTTACAATCAGGGTTTGAAAATTTGTCCCTTGACATATGTATCTAGCTAGAATTGAATACATAACAGAACAATGAACACAAATTTGAAATGCAGTGCAGGTCAGTATACATACAACTCCACTATAACTCCATGTTTAATGCAAACAGATTCAGAACAATGATAGACAAATTAGAGGAAAGGGGGAGTTGTACAGGTCATGAGTAATTTTAATATTTTATATATATATATATATATATATAACGGAAAGGAACAGCAAATAGGTAATTATGATTTTGGATTAATCAGTTTTTATCAAGGATAAAATAAGTTTGCAAAAAGACCTGTGGAGTTTCAGTGAAGTTTGTCAAAGGATACAGCAGGATATGCATCAGTTAGTTATTGGGCAGAAAAATGACAAATGAAGTTTAATCCTGGCAAATGTAAAAGGAACACAAACATATAATGGCTGGATAAACCACTGAAGTACAAAGTTATCTTGGAGTCCTAGTCTCCAGCTCCCTGAAAGTGACAACACAAGTAAATTGAAAAAAAAAATAGCTACGGCCTGTTTGCCTTCAGTGCTGGGGCATCCTCATTAAGGACTCTCACCATCTAACACACAGCCTTTTCATTATTACGCTTAGGAAGGTGGTTTGTTGTTCAGTCGTTAAGTCTTGTCCGACTCTTTGTGACCTCGTGGTCCTTAGGGTTTTCATGGCAAGATACAGAAGTAGATTGCCAGGCATTTTTCCACGCAGATACTGCTGCTGCCCAGGTTGGGTCCCAGCTGGATTTGAACTCAGGACCATCTGCCTTGAAATCCGGTGTTGATGCCACTACACCGCCAGCTGGCCCAGGGAGGTGGTACAGGAGCCTAAAGACACACACTCAAAATGTTTTCCACCATATTTTTATAAAGTCCACAAACAGTACCTCACTATTCCTCTTTTGCACCACGTATTTCTTGTAACTTACAGAGTAACTTTTATGTCTTGTAATACTACTACCACAAATTTCAATGGCATATGTCAGTGATAATAAAGCTGACTGTTGATAGGTTCAGGTTGCAGTTGTATAAAAATTTGGAGTACTGCATGCTGTTCGTTGCTTCATTACAGAGGAATGCTTTGGAGAGGATTCAGAAGAGGTTTATCAAAATGATGCCCGGATTAGATGATACGAACTATAAATAGAGGTTACCATACATCTACTGATGCTTCTGGACACATCTTCAGTGATGTTCCTGGAATCATCGGATGTTTCGGGTCTTTCGACATCATACAACCTCCTCCAGGTGACCCAGCCGGGGCTGATCAGACCCCAGCTTGTGGCCAGATGGCTCTCCTCTTCCTCTCTCCCTTGATGCCCAAAATGCTGAAGGCTCTAACTAAGGAACGGGCTGCGAATCCCCTACAACTAACCTCCACTGGAAGACAACTCACTCTCCATCCAGCCTGCTGACAGTTGCTGACCAGTCCTGCATACTTGGAAAGCTTCCTTTCAAAGGCCTCTTCCAAGCTATCTTCCCATGGGACTGTCAGCTCCAGCAGCACCACTTGCTTAGTAGACCCAGACACAAGGACAATGTCTGGTTGCAGGGTGGTGGCTGCGATATGGTTGGGGAACTTCAGCTGCCAGTCCCTTGCAGAGGTCAGGATGCCTGCAAATGTTCTTTTGGCATAAGAATATCCAGGGAATGGATATGGTTCATGTACAGGCAGGAAGATTACTTAAAAAGAAAATTTCATATTTGTGAGATTATGATCTCCCATAAAAAAAGTGAATCAGCGCCAAGCTTTCCATATACGCTTATCTAATCCCTCAAAATCTCCTCTGCCCCCAGTCACTAGACTTTAATTCCCAGGTTTTTCTCTCTCTCATCACTGGGCACTTCACCAGTAGCTAACAGTGATGTATAATCCAGAGAATGAGAAGGTTAACATATGAGAAGCTTTTGAAGGCTCTGGGCCTGTACTCATTGCAGTTTAAAAGAATGAGGAGAGAAATCACATTGAATTGAATATTTAAAGACCTAGATAGGGTGGACATGAAGAGTATGTAACCTATAGTGAGGGAGTTTAGGACTAGAGGGCACAGCCTAGAATCAAAGGTCTTTAGAAGAGAGACAAGAATTTTGGCCGTGGAGGTCATCATTGGGTGTACTTAAAAGTGGAGTTTAACAGGGTCTTAATTAGCAAGGGGGTCAAAAGTTATGGGCAGAAGGCACTAATGGGGTTGACAGGGATAATAAATCAATAAAGTTAGGTGATGGCCAAATCACCTAACTCTGCTCCTATGTTTTATGGTCTTTTGATTCAACATCATAGACTGAAGGTCCTTTCCTGTGCTGTAAAGTTCTGAGGTTTTAAAGGGAGATACAAAGAGATGTAATCAAAACTAAAACCAGCACACAAGTTATTAGGAAATATGCAAAAGGTAACCAATACTTTTAAACCTCAGTACTATTATTTATTTGCAGTTGTTGTTGAAGTAAGCACACTCAGTGGAGAAGACAAGTTATCTCTGGAGCAACAATGAGCTGCTGGACGAACTGAGTCAAGCAGTGTCTGCACAAGGAACTGTTGACATTTTCAGTCAAAACCATGCACTATTTCTACTTCCTTAGCAATCAAGATGATTTTTTTTTTCTCAGAGGGACTAGTAACCACATCCAACCATCTTGATAAAATGTACTGGATAGCTCACTTCACAGGAAACCACCAGGATGGAAGAAGATATCAAAGACTTCAGCCTAACGCTTTATCCCAAATTCAGTCATCTTCACTACTGCCATACTTTCAATCACATATTGCTAGAATAATTTATTATTAATACACCACACCCATTGAAATCAAATTACAAACATCTCATGGGAACATAATTAATATAAGAGCTTTTGATTGGAACTGCAGGCATGACTTCCAATAAAAAGTTACTTCTGAGCACTTACAAGTGATCATAGCTCTTGTATCCTTATCCTGATAGCCATGGGGAAAAAGTAGGCAGGATCATTATCCGACCAGATCTTTCATGTTACAGGTGTTGAGAAATACAATAGATTTCATCAGCAAAGACTAGCTCCACTACCAGCACAAAAATATGGACCGTTGAAATCTGGACATGTTGCTGATATTGCCTCCTGGGAATTGTTTTGAATTCTACTCCTTCTGCATTATTGTCAACCCATGATTCTCATTCCCTGCGCCCAAGAATACGCATCCATGCAGGCAAGATATGATGCTAGCAGTTTGATCAGACGTGAAAAAATATTTTGGAAGCACCAGGTAGTTCTATTTAGTACCAAAGGATGCAAAGGACAACCAACTGATACATAGTGGGATGCCATTATTTTAAAAAAAAATCAGGAATGTTTCCAAATCTAGCAATTAAATGTAATTCTTCATTTCTGATGAGTTGACATTTTGTCTGAGAAGATATAATGCCTACTGACACCTGCCACAAATCCATCCTTATGAGAAAATATTAAACAGATTGACCTTACATTCTGAAAAATAAAAGCATAGAAGATGACCTTGTGACACCTACAAGCTCTAAGATGGTTAGATAAGTAGATGCCACAGGACATTTACCTGCCATAGGAAGTTAGCACTAAGGGTTATAGTCTCACCACATGGCAAAGTAAAAAAAAATTCTTCTCACCAATCTTTTTGAATTTGAGTCATGGAAGCGCAGTAGACTTTAAAACTTTGGAAAACGGGGTATGGAGGCCTAAACAGGAAAATGGTGTCAAGGCCCTTATATAATATGCACAACAGAATGATTAATCTATTTTTGGTTTGTGATTATGGATGGCATAACTTGCTAAGATTAAAGTTTGCCTCTAATACTACATATATACAATATATACAGTTTATTGCCTCAACTGGGGAATAGGACTTTTGAATGTCCAAGATTTGAATAACTTTGATAAAAATCGGCCAGCTCAAGTACCCTTTCCCTTCAAGATACTAGAACAGCTATATGAAGCTTTGGGGTTTATTCTATGCATTCAAATGGGTACAGCATTTTCATCCTAATTTCACAGTGTTCTTGTAAAGTCAGTGACACTAACACACACAAACTCTGGCCAGTGCGCATACAATTTGACTGCCATTAACTAAACCAGCACAAAAGACTGAGGAGCTTCAACTGTGAATAATACCAAAGATAGAAATTCCACTTTCAATTTCATTAGTTTTATAAAAATGGTGGAACCAAACACAAAATCAAGCTTCAGCTCCAGGGCAAATTAATTGCTACTATGCTAAATAGAACCATTTGCAAGCCTGTAAGGAAGTTTAAAAAAACAGAGATTTTTAAAAACTGATCCTAGTATAATATCCTTTGCTATAGCTAACTAAAAGAATGTCAAAAAAATTCCAAAGAAATTATGTATTTTATATTCAATTTTTGACTTCAACTCTTTGTACTTATTACAGCAAAAGGAATTGGATTGCAGCACCAAACCAAGATATATTTTTTAAAGATTCTCATTGTTGCCTGCCCTATGGCTGATTTCCAGAATAATTTAAACCTATTATAGGCTGCACTATATCATAGCAGTTAGTGAAATGCTTTACAGTACTAGATCGGTGTTCAATTCCTGTCTGCAAGTACTTTGTACATTCTCCACACGGCTACATGGGTTTGCTTTGAGTGTTCCAGTTTCTCCCTCGCATTCCAAAGCCATACAAGTCAGGATTATGAAGTAGTGAGAATGCGACGTTGGTGTCAGCAACACTTGCAGGCTGCCCAGCACACAGACATAAATGATGCATTTCACTGTATGTTTAGATGTACATGTGACAAATGTTTTTGTAAGGTTATGTAGGAAAGTAACATACTGCCTAGCATTCTAAGAAATCATTTCAGAAACACTGCTTCCTCAATCATATATTTAGTGCACATTCAAGCCTCTCAAGCCCATGATGATTCTTTGCAGTTAGACCTATTCCTTGATGCTTCAAAAAAAAAAATCTGGAACTGCAATTTTTGAGTCAGAAGACAATATGTTAGCAATTGAGCTTAAAGAGACTTTGATACTAGCAATTATACTGATTCTATCCCCCAAAGCAGTCAGCCAACATTAAACATTCTAAATAGCATTGCTCATGATTAGAAAATGAAGTTTACAAATGTATTATCAAAACATACAGAAAACCCCACAAAATACAGCACTTAAGTTTTTTTGTTACAACTAATATACTACGTGTCCTGCATAACAACACGACTCAATGCACTGTGACACATAAAATGCTTGTCACCAAGTGCACGAGAATTAGGACAACTTACAAGTGTAAATCTTCAGCCATTTAAATCTGTAAATATGCACTGTAATCACATTTTGAACTTCACTTTCTTACTAAATTCTTTATAAAGAGAGAAACCCCCATATTATCAGTTTGGAAGTAGTCCCAAAAACCAACATATCCATCAAGTGCAGTCTACATTTACATTTTTTTTCAGAAATATAATCTTTAAGCCTTGACTACTGACCTAGCAACTTCAGTTTTCAATACCGTAGCTGGGAATTTAAATTCCTATGGTTAGACAAATCTTTCTGAATTACTAATGAGATTGAAACCAAACCCATCTAGGTAAAGAAAATAGCCTAAGAAGAAATTTAGACCAATACCCATACAGCTAGCTCACCAAGCTATGCAGCTCAAGGACAGATAAGTATGAGCAGTAAAAGCTACCATTACAGCAGTACACATCTTTACCAGGAATAACATTAGTCCATAAATAAGTAAGGTTGCTTAATTTCTGAATTTTGTCAGGATTCTTCTTCAAACTTTCCCTTGCAAAAACTTATTCATAAACAAGAATAGTTTGGCCAAAAAACAATCTGGTTTCTGTTAAATTGAAAGGGTTATCTGAAATTAAATTGCTTTTACAGTTTCAATAACATGGAATAAAGATGCAGTTCAACATCTTAGTAGAACCTGAAAAAAGTGGAATCCAGACTCCTAATCTGACTTGAGTTAAGGTGTTATCTTCAGAACTGAAGTACAAATTAATGCATTAACATTTATCCATGCATATAATCCAACTTCAATGGAGATTTACATAGCCACTGGATTACTGAATTATTACAACTAATTAGTCATGAAGAAACTACACAAAGCTCACAGCATACTCTGAATGCACAAACACTAAATTTATAAAACATAACCAAGGTGCAGCAGTAATTCAAGGTGCACCCTGACCAAAAACAAAAAGTAGTAATTTCTGCCTAATATTTATAGCTTCAAAATGATTCAAGAATGATTACAAAACATATCTATTAGTGAACTTACAAAACAGCCTGTATTTAAGTTTTAAGTTTAAAATATTGTTGAATTTCATTAAATGGTCTTTATGAAACTCATATAAGGACTGCATTTTATTTAAAACTGTCCACTATGTCAAGTACATAATGTAAAAATGCATGTAAATATCATACACAATAGAGTACGATAAAGCATTTTATTTTCCATAAGTGTAAATGAAAAGTACAAAGGAAAATAAAGATCACAAAAATGAAATTTACTACACAGACACTATTACATAGATGATACAATGTATACAAACACCATAATGGTGTTTTTATCCCTAACATATAACCTTGAAATAGGCAAAAGTAGGCATTTCTAAATATTTGCCATGTTTTACCCAATTCACCATGTGCGCTGATCCAAACACAAATCAGTCAAATCAGCATATTATGAATTTCATTCCTAATTCTGTAAGTAATTTAGGCTGAAGGGAGACTTTAAAAATGCATTAACATTTGAAATGCCAGTAACCATCAATATTGGAGCAAAGGATACATTAAACAGCAATTTGCCATATTACAGTAAGGCCAGTTATTATGTTCAGTAAGCTACTGGCCAAATGCTACCAAAGTTGTATAAGGATATGTGCAATAAAAACTAGTTTTATAATAATGTTGACAGACACTACAGCACAACCTCCTTCAAGCAGTTATCAAGTGAACTAAATGCTGCATTTATTTGACAGCAGGGGCACTAAAAAAAGGTGAATCATACAGTAAATCTAGAACAAGTACACAAGACCTATACGATAAGCTTCACTTAGAATGGCTCTAAAACTGTAGAAATATACATTCCAGCTACGCAGACTGAGTAAATGAATATAACAAACTTAAAGGTCTTATTGAAATCTATAGTACAGTACACTGTTAACCAGTAAGTACATGTTGGCCTTTCACTACCATAGGTAAATGAGAAAACATTTAGAAAGTAAATTACAATGCCACTTTTGTACAACTGTAGAGCAACCTGAGGGCAAAATGCAACAAAACCAGTTACATTTTACTGCCCCCCAACCCCCATCTGTAATTCTGTACCTTTGAATAGTCCTTCAGATTTTATACACTGGCTTTTTTCATTTTCAGATACTGCACACAATTCACAGCAAAGCTCCATAATAAGTCAAACTTTATGCAGGTTGACTACTTAACCCAACACCTGATGAAGATCCACAAACAGGTTCTGCCACATTATCAGAAAGACCATCATTTGACTGATCGAGGAGCTGATCAAGCTCCTCACCTTCACTATCTGCTGTGTTACCTTGCCATTCTAACAATGGATTAGACAAACTTTCATTTTCTGGCGAAACATTTTTCCACTCAGGCCGTTCTTTGGCCCACTTTTCTCCTTCATTTTGGAACTGTGCTCCACTCCATTCACGTGGCCCCCCTCCCCAATTTTGCTCATCATTTTCCAATGCAGCTTTTGTTTCAGAGGTCCGAGGGGGCTCCTCCTCCTCTTCACTTTGGGATACATCATCTGTCCATGGTCGTTTGATCCAAAATTCTTGCTTCAGCTCAGATGAAACATCTTCTTGATCAGATGCTTGTGGAGATACAAGTCCATCCTCAGCTGGTGAACCAGCTTCTTTGCATTCAGAAAGATCTTCTGAATCTTCACTTTCTGATTCCTTATCTTTTGATTCAGAAGATTGTTCAGGATACTCTTCATCCATATTTGAAACATCATCCTTCAACCCCAATGATGCATTTTCTGTAAATGCAGGCTTTCGAAATTCGTTATTTAAATCTTCAGGAACCATTTCAGAAGTTTCTTCCCTACTCTGCAAACCACTCATTTCACTTGATGACAAATCTTCACCACCACAAGTATTTGAAGCATTTTCCTCCATATTGTCTGGACTCATATTTGAAGGGCTTGCTTCTGCCATCTCAGCGCTCATATTAGATGGGCTCTCCTCTACCATCTCGGCACTCATACTTGAAGGGCTCTTCTCCACCATCTGGGAACTCAGATCCAAAGCACTTCCCTCCACCATATCAGAACTTACATTTGAAGGACTCTCTGCCACCATCTCAGAACTCATATTTGAAGGGCTTTCTTCTACCATCTCAGTGCTCTTGATTGAAGGACTTTCCTCCACCATCTGAGCACTCAAATCCAATGGTGTACCCTCCACCACTGCAGAGCTGGTGTTTGAAGGTCTTTCATCCACCTGAGTGCTCAAGTCTAAAGCATTGCCCTCCAGGTTTTCTGAACGCTGGTTCACAGCTTTTCCTTTCATCTTTCCCAAGTTTGGATTAGAATTTTCCTCCATCTGGGAGCTCAAATCTAAAATAGTTCCCTCCACTTTTTCAGATCCCAGACTTAAACCTCTTCTCCCCTTCTCCAGTTTCTGATTTACTTTTTCCATGCTTGGCTTTAAAGTAGCAGGTTCCTTACCATCTATTTCTTTGTTATTTAGCATATTCCAAGTAGGCCCAAAGTCCATGTTATGCTTTACTTTTCGCATCTCCATCATGTTAAATCCAAGCAGTACCTTGGGCCTGAACTTCTCACAATCTCGAACACATTTCTTCCTCTTATTGCTGAAGTGGGAAGCAATATCCGATTTCCATAACCATAAGCCAGCTGCCAACTTTTCAATTTCTCTTCTGCTTGGATAAGGTTGCTTGTTAAAATAGTTTGTAAGGAACATTTTTCTGGCCTCATAGGACTCATCCTCATACCCCTTGGGATCGATAGCTAAAACTACAGGCTCCTCTGGTTTATCCTCTCCCAAGGTAAAGCTCTGAACAGCTTCCTCACCATCCAATTTCCTTTTTTTCATTAAAGCAAAGTCCCCATATTCATACTCATATTCTCGCTTCATGGGCATTACACTTGGTGAATGAGTTACCTTAGCATGAGCAAGACTTCGATCCTGACCATTTTGTGCTTTTCCAACACCTCTACAGTGCACCAAATGCAATGTTATGGTAGAGGCTGTCATGTTACTTGTGTAGACTCCCAAACAATGAATGCATTTATAGGTAAGCTTTTTTTCCACTGGATGAATTGTTTGTATCACTTGATGTCGTTCCCTCAAGTGGTGTGCCAAAGCATCAGATATTGGACCCTTCAAAATAGAGAAGCACAAGGGACAAAGGGTTTTGCCAACATCATTTTTATAGGGTAATTGAGTTTGAGAAATAGAATTCAAATCTGGCTTTATTTTAGATTTCACTTGTGGTTTTGGCTGCTGCAGCTGCCCTTCTGGCTTTCTAAAAGCCAAGTTCTGATTCTGGGATCGATAATTTGTATTCTCCACAGAGGCACTCTCAGAGGTACTGTATGTAGTAACATGGAGCTGTATATTACTGCGACTACCTTTCTGTGTAGACAAATCAAAAGTTAATGTTGATTCAGTCTTGGGTCCCACTTCTTCATCAATATGAAGGATTCTTACATGTTCAGCCATCTTTTCAACATCATTGAAAGTGGACCGGCAATAAGGACACGAGAGTCCATGTATAAGCATATGGTTAAGCAGCGTTTCACTAGGTAAATAACGGTTACAGTAGAGACATTTGCTTGTGAAGCTATTGATCTTCTGAATGTAATTAGCTACTGCCTGGATCTTTTCAGCTTTATGCTCCTTCTCAAAGTGTATGCTATATACACTTTCTGGGAAAAGCTCATTACACATTGTACAAATCTTCCACTTCTGAGCAGCAGACCCAGCTAATGCAGGACTCTGGCTAGCAGAATTACTCAAGCCTGTTGGTGAAGCTAATGACTTCACCGCTGAAGTAGATAATCCTTGCATCCTTTGTGCTTGAGAAATACTGAACTGTGACTGTTTCATTGACAATTGACTGGATCCACTGTTCCCAGTCAAGCTACCCGCCTGAACATTATATTGCATCTGAGATGGTCGCCTCTGTTCACCAGCACCAACTCCATATTGACGCCCATTGCCACCAGAGATTAATTGTTTTACCGTCTGTGATCGCTGCTGAAGAGGAACTGGTAAACCACCTGGCAGTGGGAGCCTCATTTGTTGACCCAAAGGATAGTTATGTGCCATTGATGAAACAGCATATTTTGGTGGCAGACGACCACTACCTGACATAAGATTAACAGCAGAATTCTGTGCATTTTTGGACATGGATACGCGATTCATATTCTGCTGCATTGAAGTTTTCACACTCTGATAATTTCCAGCAGTTAAAGCTTTGTCATGTGGTTTTGGTGCTATCAGCATCAAAGGTTTTGATCTTGGAACAACCACATTTGTATGCCCTATCATTGCTGTTACTTGGTATCCTATTCGTTCATGGTCTTCAATAACATGCTGAACCAAGGCTTCATAAGTTTTGGGTATGAAGAGACAACGTTTACAGTGCACAGTCCCATCCTCTCTTCCGTTAGTGGCAGAAAACGTTCCATTCACTGACTTGTCTCCTGTTCTTGCCACATAAGGAGCTGCCACATGCTGAAAATGTTCTCTGTAAATATGTTTCCGGACAACATCATAAAGCGGATCTCGGTAAGTACACTTCTTACAGTAATAAACTGCTTGTTCCACGCTATCAGCATGTTTCAGTTTAAGATTGCTATCCTGCTTTGACTTTTCATGGTGTGCATTCTTGCCTCCACTAGGTACTTTCCAGAGAGGGACATGAAATATCTTGATATGAGTTTCCAGGGTCTTTCTGTCAGCATTGTATGGGCAATAAGGGCAATTAATAAGTATTTTGTTTTCAAAATCTTCACTATGAACATTTCTGAAGTGGCTTTTGTAGGCAGAAAAAAATTTGGATGCAAATGGACAAGCGCTGCAACAAAATGGCTTTGTACGATAATCCTGAAAATGAAAAAAAAAGATAATTGTTCAGCTATTTTGCAATAAAAGGCAATCTAAGCTCACCCATGAAGTAAACATAAATATAACAGTAGGCTATTGTATAATTTATCCGATATTATGCATATGACAAGTTTTATTTTGAAATGTAATGCCAGAATCTACTCTGAATCAATTATGTAGCATTCTATTCAGCCATGGCATAGTTTTAGTAACTACACTAGTAGTAACACACTAATTTCAAATTTACAAGCTGGCTGATAGTCCAGTTAATGAGAAGGCTGGAGGCATCTGAACAAATTTATCAACTGCATTTAATCACAATTCATATCTAGAGAGGAATCAATATTGATTTGTAACTATGTTGCATTCTTGAATTATAGCCTGAGCATTTCTCTACACAAATGTACAATAATTTTCATCCAAAATACTTCACCTTTTGGTTAATCAAAGTGTTTTATCGATCTTGAGTGTTAATTCATTGCATGAAAAAACTAACAGCTCATATGATAGTTCATTACACCAAATGCTATTGCACCAAATTTAGACTGCTTGTTTTGGAAACTAAATTTAGGAGAGAAAAAAATATTTTCACTCCACCTTTTCAATAATCTCTTACTTTACCACAAAATGACTCCCATAATTTTAATTTCATACAGTATATAGGCATGCGTTAGTCTCACGAGACCATGGATTTTCGCATTGGAAAGTTCCCAGGGTGCAGGCCTGGGCAAGGTTGTATGGAAGACCAGCAGTTGTCCATGCTGCAAGCCTCCCCTCTCCATGCCACCGATGTTGTCCAAGGGAAGGGCATTAGGACCCATACAGCTTGGCACCGGTGTCATCGCAGAGCAATGTGTGGTTAAGTGCCTTGCTCAAGGACAACACACGCTGCCTCAGCCAAGGCTCGAACTAGCGACCTTCAAATCACTAGACGAACGCCTTAACCACTTGGCCACGCGCCAACACCATACAGTATACCAGCCAGCATAAATAAATGAAATCTTTAATCACAGTGGATTTACCAACTTACATTTGCCAAATCGTCAAGAACAAGTATTTCCTGTTACAATGTAGTAAAAAAGCTCTTCCTGATAATTAGATATAATGTTTTTGAAATCAAACAAACCTGTAGTTTTGTAGAAGAAGGGTCCCAAAGTGAGACATCATCCCATGTAGTGTTCTTTAGGTAAAAGTCATTTGGTTCAAACTGCTTGAAATCCTGTAAGAACATTTTTAGTTGCATATGAAAAATTAAGAGTAATACTAGCATTCAATATATTAATCATAAAAAGTTCTGAAACTTCCTAAAAAAACCTTTTCTCCCTTTTCAACATAAGTAGTTTCAATCACAAATCACTTAAAACTAAGCAGCAAAGTGATACGTTATTAAGTGTATAAAACCTTCAGTAGCTTTTTCCAATAATAGGATGTTCAATGCAGAATCATTCAATTACTTTAACATCAGAAGTGATTATTTAAACAAACAGAGCACTACTGGCAATTCCATTCTCTGGCAAATTGTGTTCCCTCTGGTGTCAATCTAATACACTAAGCAAAACCCTGTGTGTTTTTTTTTCCATAACTTTTATGAGCACTAAGTACCAGATCATAACTACCCACTTTGCAAAAGACAATTTTACTTCTACCCCCTCACACAAGTAGATAACTGGCCTCAATTGTAAATACTTTAATTTTTCAGGTATTTGTCTAAAACCTTGAAAACCTTGTTTCACTGACAGCCAGGGTATCCACCAAAAAGGTGACATCTAAATAGAGTGAACATGGAGAGGAGGTTACCTATAGTCAGGGGTGGGGGGGTGGGAAGAGAAGAGTCTAGGACTAGAGGGCACAGCCTCAGAATACAGGACGCCCTTTTGGAACAGAGATGAGGAGGAACTTCTTTAGTGAAGAGGGTGGTGAATCTGTGGAATTCATTGCTACATACAGCTATGCAGTGTAAATCACTGGGCATACTTAAATTGGAGGTTGATAGGTTCTTGATTAGTAAGGGTGTCAAAGGTTATGGGTAGAAGGCAGGATAACAGAGTTGAGAGGGATAATAAATCAGCCATGATGGAATGGCAGACAGACTAAATGAGCTGAATAGCCCATTTTTGCTCATAGGTCTTATTTCTACAAATTATCTTAACCAGTTATCTTATAAAGGATCCTATTATACCTACTGACCAAATTATAAATCTGTAATACTTCGGCTTTGAGGCATCTGCTGGTGAGCCATTACTTTCTACCTTTTAAAATCACCTTCTACTTACCCTATTAAAAATCATGTTTTTACACATCTTCAAATTTCTTTCCAACCTCCTTTGCCCTAAGGAGAGCATCTTAACTTCAACAGCTAATATAACTCATGCCTGGAACTAATTCAATTTTTTTAAAAATAGACATCGTCTTGGACTTTCAATATCCTTCCTAAACTCTTGTGCTAAAAATAGGATGCAACCTCTAGTTGGACCAAACCAGTATCTTACACAGGGTCACCATACAACCTGTAGGATCTTATACAACTTCCCTGCTTTTGTCTTCTTTGCCATAAACTTCACTAACCACTCCCTCAATATGCCAAGCCACTTACAATTGCATATTCATTCAAGAACTCTGTCATTTGGTATATATTGTCTCATTCTTTCTGCTAAACCATAGTGCTTCGTTCTATTAAATTTCATGTGCCATCTCCGCGTTCTGACCACATATCTTTTTGCAGGCTGTATCTGTCCCCCTCACGATTTAATGTAATGCCAAGTTCTGCACTATCTGAAATTTTATCTGGATATCCACTCCCAACTCATTTACGTCAAAAAAAAAACTAATTCCCACATCAACATTTGGTAATTATCCTCTATACATGTTCTATATCTACTGTCCATTATCCTCTATTCTGAAAAACAGCTATTTACTCATACTTTACCTTTAAGCTAATTTCCTAACAAGGCTGTCACTGACCCTTTAATTCTATGGGCATTGATCACGTTATCTAGCCTTTTATCTGGGCTATCAAACAGGTTAGTCAAACACAATATAGCTTCAATAAATTCATTATGGTGCTCTTCATTAAATTCAACCTTTTCCAAAAGTCTTAATTGAAAATCCCTGATTGCAAGTTTTAAGACAGTCATAGTTAAACTGACACAGAAGTAAAGGAACAATTGGTCATTGAGGGGGCAGCCAAGGGCAGTGCTATGTTGAGAGAGTGGTTAAAGTAAGATATACCTTAGTGCATATACAAAACCAATTAGGAAGGAGATTAAGATTAGCTTCTTATTCTAGGCTCAAGACAAATTCTGTTTTGCAGTGTTTTTCTTGGTACATCACGGAAACTCTTAAATTAAAGCAGGAAAAATGATCTTATCAAATGACCAAATTTAAATAGCTTCACAATGTATCAGATTCATAAGTATTCTATTTATCCTGGTTCAGACTCAATTAGCTTTAACAAATATTAAGACGTTAAAAAGACAAACCGATGTCAAAAACAAGCTACATTCTTCTGAAAATATTGTATTACAGATTGTGAATAATCTGAGATGAAAATGAAATATGCTGGTTATAAGTTCAGCAGGTCAGGGAGTATTTGCAAAACTGAGCAGTTGGCATTTCAGATAAAGGGGAGCTCACAGAAATTTACCAACACCCTAATTAAAAATCTACAGAAACTATGTTCCAATAATGTGTTTCCCAACCCCCAAAGCCAAAATTAACAAACACAAAAGTTAATGCACGTGCCCATTGATTTAGTTTAGGAAGGCAAGAATACTATTCTACCTAAAAGAATATAAATTATCGACAAATGACATCACAGAACAGAGAAAACCTCCAGGCACATTATATTATGTTAGTATCAAGTATAACCTAATCTAGAAGAGTTTCTTCTGAACTTGCATCACAGAAGGATGCCTGACAGCTGTGACTGAATGCCATCAGTTCATACAAAGCAAAATCAAGCAACGTAAAATGATAGAATTTCACTCCCATATGAGCTCATTGTTTTTTCTGCTTGCTTTGACTAACAGGTGTGGAGGCACCTTCACAAACCCCACACAGCCCCCGATGACCCTGTGATTTCAGTCTGAGGCTGATTTGAGAGTATCCTTCAGGAAGGTGAACCCACAGAATGCATTTGGCATAGATAGTGTACCTGGCTAAATACTGAAGATCTGTGTGACTCAAGTGGCCAGAGTGCTTACTGACTTCCAGTAAATTATCAAAGCACATATACATCACCACATATAACCCTAAAATTCATTTTCTTGAGGGCACACTCAATAAATCTATAGCACAATAACCATAACAGAACCAATGAAAGATCTCATCAACTTGAGTGGACAACCAGACTGCAAAAGACAACAAACTGTGCAAACACAAAAAGAAATAAATAAACAACAAATATCAAGAACACAAGATAAAGAATTCTTACAAGTGTCTGTTGGTTGTAGGAACATTTTAGTGATGGGCAAGTGAAATTATCCCTTTTGGTTCAAGAGCTTGATGGTTCAGGGGTAGTAACTATTCCTAAACCTGGTGGTGTGAGTCCTGAGGCTCCTGTACCTTTTTCCCGATGGCATCAACAAGAAGAAAGCATCTCTTACTTTGACAATCCCGCAGCCCACTTGCTTCAAGCAGCCATCAATCGTACCAGAGCCCAAGAAGAATGTGGTAATCTGCCTCCACAGCTCTTGTCCAATAACACTTAAATTAATTATGATAAAGTGCCCTGAGTTGCTGGTGATGAAGCACATCAACTCCAGGCGAAGGAGTGACTTAGAACCGCTCTAATTTGAGTACAATCATAACAGGTACTACAGCAGATGCCATTTCATTGGCCTTTCACTCAGTTCTGGAACACTTGAACAATGAAGATGCATACATCAGAATGCTCTTCATTGACTACAGCTCAGCATTCAGCACTAATCGATCCCTTAACACTAATCACTAAGCTCCAAGATGTGGGTGGAACTGGATCCGCAATTTCCTCAGTTGTAGATTCTTAGCCAACATCTCTTCCACAATCGCTATCAGCACAGGTGCACCATGAGGCTATATGCTTAGTCCCCTACTTGCCTCACTGTATACCCATGACTGTGTAGCTAAGTACAGCTCCAATACTATATGTAAGTTTGCTGATGGCACCACTGTTGGTGGAAGAATCAAAGGAGGCAACAACTTGGCATTTTTTGCACCATTTGTCTTCTTTCACACATAGGGTGTTTGTCAGTCTTTATATACAAATTCTATTGTACTTCTTTATTTTCCTGTAAATGCCTGCAAGAAAATGAATCTCAAAACAGTAAAGCCATATGTACTTTGATAATGAAATTAGTTAAGAGTATCATTAATCATGTCAGGTTAACTATCTTCCCACATCAGCTACCTTCTGCATCTTGGGAGAGGAATTTTAGATTATTGTATATTTACAATACATTTCAAGAAGCTAACAAAAGGATAGTTTAAACAAGATGCAATGAGATTTCAATCCATCCAGTTCACCCCTTCCAAAAATTAATTTTTACTTACCTCTATATGATCTTTACAATAGTCCAATCCAATATCTGTAAGGATCTTTTTCACCGTTTTACGAGCTTTTCTTAGATTTGCAAGGTTGTTAACAGGAAGCTGGTACATAGTTTCTGTTCAAACCAAAAAGAGCAGAAGTAAACCCTGACGGGAGCATTTTCCAAATACCATTAAGTATGATATGACTTACCCAGAACATTCTTAATCATTAAGCAAACCCAAGTAAGCTACCAAAAGAATGAAAGTAATATGTTTGTTTATCCTCATTTGCTTTCTCTGCTGTGCATAATTTCTTTAAATTCTTAAAATCCCATTCCACCAACTATTTTCAAAATTTCAAAGAATTAACATCATCTCATAAGTTGTCAGCTCACTCCACCTGCACACTGATCAAACTCAGCTGAATAAAGGCCAGGAATAAAAAAATGAACAACACTGATGAATTCTGACAGGGTGGAATTAAATGGAAATGAACCCAGCTATGACACCACTACGGCATGAATGCAATTTACATTTTTGGGAACTTCTGATATGTTGTGAAACACAATACTGAAAGAACTCCATGCCTGCAATGACTTTTTTCATCTCAGTTACACTGCTGGAATGTAGTTCTAAGCAGAGGCACTGTGTCTGTCAAGAAAAAAAGCAGGAAATTTATCACTGTTCTGTTTTTCTTATACATTGCAAAGGTGGCTCACAGTATTTCCACCACAGAATTGAAAGCAAAATTGCACACAATTGTTCTGTGATGCAGAAAGGGCCAAGTGCATCAAACAACAGCTGCTTATGATTCAAGTTGCAGAAATATACAGATAGAGGGATATTCTATAGTTCTGCCTGATAGAAGTGCACTTCATGGTCTAAACAGCTTTTTCCTGCTTCATGCTCCTTATGTGCCCTTTTGATAATGCTATCTTTATATAAAAAAAAAGAACACCTCATATCATAAAACTAAATAGAGTCACAATGTAGTTTTTAAAAAGAATTTTAGCTTCTGGAATAGTTAAAGGTAAATCAGTAATTGTGGGCATCATGAAAGTTAAAGACTAGAATTAATCATGCTGCGCTTTCAACTAAATTAGCTAAAAATCTACAAAGGAACACCAATTTCTAGCCAAACACACATTTAAATATTAACTCAAGCAACACACATAAAAGTTGCTGGTGAACGCAGCAGGCCAGGCAGCAACTCTAGGAAGAGGTGCAGTCCACCCTTCGTCCTGACGAAGGGTCTCGGCCTGAAACGTCGACTGCACCTCTTCCTAGAGATGCTGCCTGGCCTGCTGTGTTCACCAGCAACTTTTATGTGTTGCTTGAATTTCCAGCATCTGCAGAATTCCTGTTGTTTGTGTTTTTAAATATTAACTACTTATTTCTGTTTGGTTAAGTCACAGAATATAATGGGAAGTAAAACCTGGTAACATTTGCACATTCTAAAAAAATTACAATTCATTTTAGGATTTCCCTCAACACACTTACAAACAACTTGCAACCTTATTCTAAATACAAGCCTCAAAGACAAAGAAATTGAAGCAATACACGCTTAAATTATTTGCAAGTGTGTCCCGCTTAACCTTTCATAAGGCTTTGAGATTTAAAAATGAAGGTTCAGTACTGATGCCTAGAAGATGTTCAAATCTTTTGAGATTAATCAGCAAAGCAATGAAACATAGCACAAAAATATTGCATCAAATGTTAGCTTCTTAGGCTACATGAAGCCTAAGCACTGGTGAGGCCCATAAATCAAATACACAATAAAAAAAGAGAGAGCACCTTAAATTGATTAGGAAACAGAATAACTGACTAACAATACTAAAAAAAAATTATTAGAGAGAAATTAATTTTGAGAACTCTTTAAAAAAAACAGAGCACATCTTTTCATACAACAGAATCACCAAGTTAGCAGAAAGGTTTAAAAAGTAGTTAAGGATCTGAAGGTACTTAGGCCTAATATTACAAACCTGTTAGTAAGGCCACACCTGGAATACCGTGCACAATTTTGATCCCCTTACCTAAATACAGTACCAGTAGATATAGTACTTAATGCTTCAAGTGGAGGATATTTTATTAAATGTAATATACCTGGATCAGCAAAAGGTTTAAGTTAATACTCCAATTTGTTAAATAAAACATCTCACCTGAACTTTTGTCCCCAGATTTAACAGCTTATTGATGAAGTGGATCTCTGTAGAAAATAAACCACAACTTTAGATTATTAAAACAAAAAAAAAGTACAAACTGAGAAACAAACTAATCCACTGTACAAAAATGTATAAGAATGAAATGCATAACGTATCATTAAAATGGGCACATGGAACTAATTTGAGACATTGTTGTTGGCCAATTGGTACAGTTACAAGAGGTGCTTCACAATAAACATTTTTGGTGCACTCATTAGGTAGTTAAGATTGTACACCTGATATTTTAAAAATTATGTAAAATAGGGAATGGATGTATTCTCCAAAGTTACTCAAGGCCATGATGAAAATATATTCATCAAAGGTTATCAGATGGAGATAAAGGAATTCTAAAATTTTGTCAATTATACTCAATAATGCTTCTTGGGAATGTGCTTGAAATTTTATCCATGTACTTTTATAGAAGAGTTTTATTTAATCCAATAGTAAGATTCAGGACCAAACCAAGACTAGCTCTTGCTTTGCTAAAGCTTCACCATTGCAATGAGAAGGTGTCCAGTTCACACCATGGCTCTAGGACTGTTCCTTTTAACCATTTTTTTTCACTTTAGGATCTGGCTTTGGGTGATTGATACAAAGCATCACACGAACATAGAAAGTAACTAATAACTAATCACTTTAATGTTTTTTCTACAATCGGTGTGGATATGATTAAGACAACAGATATTTTGATACTGGAGATGGGCCTGGAAACCTACTCACATATTCAGGCTTTGGTGTTCCTATTTGGTAGAGAAATACTGCCTCTATCTGGAGAAATCAGCAAATGAGGCACACTACTCAGGGCAACATTACATACAGCTGGCTGGCATCTCAGCAAGGACACAAGGCCTTAGCCACCAACTGAATGACGATTAATAACTGACCAATCTACTTGGCAGAGTTACATGAGGCAAGGGATCTTTTTGATCTACTTTGCTCACACAGGGCAGCAATCAGGGTTATTAGCATGTTTTTGGATGCACTACAACTCCCAGTGGGGACTAGAATTTTAACCAGCAGCTCAAAGTAACGCTGAGACATTTCAATAAGCAGAGTGATATTGTCTAAACTAGCAACAAACTTGGACATCTATGTAGATAATCTTATATCAGTTAAACACTAATCAACAACAATTGGGCAGCCCCTAATTTTTGTTGCTGCAAATTCTACATATAACACATTCTTACAGGAACAGAATAGATCCATGTTCAAACAAAATGAAAATACTGCTTCTGTGTATTCAACGAGATTGTATTTTTGTTTCTTTTTATTTTAGTTACAGATACAGTGCAGAACAGGCCCTTCCAGCCCAACAAGCCCACCATCCAGCAACCCACCTATCTAACACTAGCATAAACACAGGGCAATTTAAAACAACCAGTTCAGAAACAACAAGAGAATCAGCTTTAATATCATCAACATGTCATGAAATTTGTTAACTTAGTGGTAACAATACAATGGAATACATGATAACATAGAAAAGAAATAAGTAAATCATTTACAGTAAAAAATACATATAGTTAAATTAAAAATTGTGCAAAACAGAAATAATAGAAGTGAGCTAGTGTTCATGGGTTCAATGTCCACTTAGGATGGCAGAGGGAAAGAAACAGTTCCTGAATCACAAGTGTGTGCCTTTAGGCTTCTGTCCTTCCTTCCTGACGGTAACAACGAGAAGAGGGTATGTCATGGGCGATGGGAGTTCTTAATAATGAACGCTGCCTTTCTGAGGTATCACTTCTTAAAGATGTCTTGGATACTACGGAGGCAAGTATCCAGGATGGAGCTAACTAAATTTACAACTTTCTGTAGCTTCTTTTGATCCTGTGCAGTAGCCCACCACTACCATACCAGACAGTGATGCAGCCTGTCAGAATGCTCTCCATTGTATATTGGTATTAAGCTACAAACTGGTACATCTTTGGACTGTGGCAGGAAACCATCATATCCTGAGAAACGCAGACGGATCAAGGGGAGAACATATAAACTCCTTACAGGTGGCACTGGAATAGAATTCCAAACTCTCTGACCTGAGCTGTAATTGAGTTGCACTAATTGATAAGCAACCAAGGAACTTTGAACCTGGCAAGACCTTATAACTCATGGAAGTGACTCAACTGTACAAAAGATTGTAATTAAGTTAAGCATTCCATAATTATGTAAAATTTGATAAATATCAAAGTCATGAGGACATGAATATTTTTGGTGGGAGGAGAATGTAATTCCCCGATTAAGATTTTTACTGCTAATCCTATAGGGCATTTCACTTAATAGCTTTCTGTAAAAGCAATGTAACTTGCTTTTAGAATGTCTGGGTTTCAGCTAAAGATAACAGGCTATGATGTTCAACTCATGAACTTTGTGTCAGCCAATCAGGATGGTGGAATTGGGAGGAAGTTCTGGAGAGAGCTGGGGAGAGAGAAGATCGAGAGAGGTGGCCATAGGATTCGATCCAACGGGAAGACGTGATTGCAACAGTGCTTTGCAAGACGAAGAAGCCCAAGATGAAAAATTCTACCGGTGACTGATCAGATTTAGTGCCCTGAGTAATGGTCATAACCAGCTTTTGGACAATGTGGGCTCCAACGATCTGCATATTTAGACTGGTCTAATTGTAACGGACTCTTTTTTTCCCTCTTAATAACTGTTTGATAAAGCTGAAATTAGCAAATACAGTTTCTTTATAATTGTATGCGGTGCACAATCTGTTACTTCTTGCAGACGGATAATTGTGTATAGGCAGTATTTACACAGCATTGCTCAAATAGGGGTTCTGTCAATCAAAACATCTCAACATTCCTGTTTGGTTGAATCCAAATCATACTGACCTAAATGTTCATTGTTAGGAAAAGTGGCCTTCTCACTGCTGAGTTCAGTAGCTTTTAGCTGAGAAAGATGACGAGCCAAGTTTGCATATGAGCTCGATGAAGGTGAGGTACAATTATCAGATGTTAACCATCAACATATGATTAAACAAACGGTTACATAGCAACACTCAAAATCTAATGATCACAATACCCTGTTCACAAGATTATGGGGAAAGCATTCTTCTCGACCCATATAGTGTCTAACAAAGATTCCATCTTATGCATTTATTACAACTTTAGTTGAAAGACAATTACCCAATGAAGCTACCAATATAATTCAAATAAATTAAACTAGCCTATACTGGAAATCACTAAAAAAACCTCTAACAGACATTAGTTCAGTGCACAATTTTTCTTTTCCCGTCACCCTCAACTGTATCAAGCCACTGAGCAACATTTTTCATTAAGTAGTCTAAATAACTGAGCTTTAGGTATAAATTCTAAGTGTTTCAGCCATTAAAATTGCCCTTAACTCAATGGCTCAACCAACACAACTGTCCGACATTTAACCCCTAATATATCTGGGCTCAAATTGAAAGTAAATTTGATATTTTGAAGCACTACGCCATCATTCCTTTGCATTACTTTAATATGTTGCTATTGTGTGCAATTCATAAAGAGGCACACCTCTTGCAACTTATGAATTACTTATTACCTGACTAAAACATTGTTAGTACTTTTTTAAAAAACAAAGCATGAAAATGTTATGGAAGACCTATTTAAGGGTGCAAACTGAAGTATGATTCTACATACAACTTGTTCCATTATAAACTAGTTCATGTCATAAACACTATCTCATTAAAAGCAGTTCACAGGAGCAGGTTGAAATTAGAATAAAATGCTGTACCAGAATTTGATTAGCAAACAATTTGTGTATAAGGGAAAATATATCCATACATAGGAGCCTTCAGTGGATTGCTCAGCAATATAAAAATAAAATGCTGTAAAATCAGATTTGGCATATTTAATAGGCCAAAGCTTCTCCCTCTATATTAAAACTAATACATCACATACACAAGCTTCAACAAGACGTGCAGTACCAGAAGCCACACTTAAAAGTGATATAAATGTCCAAGCAGCTTCATAAACTGAGAAATTAAACTTGAGGATATAACATTCAAGACATTTAAAAATTGCTTACTGATTTAAAAAACATGCTTGAATTTCAGTAAGCACCCATTCATTATCTGTGATGTCTTTCTTCATTGTGAACCTAAATATAAACTTTTAATATGCAACAATAGTTGCAGTCACAAGGTAATAATTCATCTATGCCTCAATTCAGATTGTAGATTGCAGCATTGTAAACATACTTTTCTGAGTATCATCTACAGTTTGGCCAACCCAAATTGTTTTTTCCTGAGCCTTTTTGGATTTCAGTTCAATTTACACTGCCACTGAGATAGAACTCAACATCTCACTGGCAGCACACACCTTCTTGGGTTTGCCACCAAGACTGCAATTACATGACAAGCAGTATCAAGCTGGCACTGACTGTCATGTAGAATTACACCATTCCATCAGATCTGGGAGGAATAATTTCCTCAATTAGTGCTGGTGTCAGAAGAAACAAGAGTGCAGCAAGGAACTGATGAGAATGCTTTTATAGTGTACATACTCTAGACTAGGGGTTCCTGACCTGGGATTCACGAGCCACCCAGATAACAGCATGGGTCCATAGCATAAAAAAGGTTGGGAACACCTGCTCTGGATTTAACGCTGTCCCATGTCATTAAAATCATAAACCAAACACTCACACAAAATGCTGAGTTCCTCTAGCATTTTGTGTGTGTTGCTTAGATTTCCAGCATCTGCAGATTTTCTCGTTTGTGATAAACCAAACACTATTTACTAATAATCAACAACAAAATTATTTTCTAAAAGAGGAAATGTCATACATCAATCAGAACTAAAGATCCAAAAGATTCCCAAATCTTGTTTAATTCTGCAATATTCATTTCAATAATCATGAAAAATTACACAGGTCATTTTAAAAAATAAAGTTCTATAAGCTTCAATGTTACAAGCTACAAATCAACAATGTTACTTGGAACTCATTTTCTTTAGCAGGTGTGTTCAAACTGCTTCACTTTTTAGAACAATACTGCAGATCAGCACTGTTGAAACAGTTTTTGAAATGTAGCAGAATATCTTATGAAAATCTCTTCACTCTCCATTTTTTCACAACCCCAGAGTAGCGTAACAAACTTGGAATAGTGGCATCAGCACTGGTTTTTGGGACGGATGGACCTGAGTTCGAATCTGGCTAGGTCCCAACCTGGGCAGCAGCAGCATCCACGTGGAAAAAAGGCCTTCCATATCTTGCCACGAAAACCCTATGGACAACTACACTTATCTATGGGGTCACCATGAGTTGATGGCAACTCGATGACACTCAGCAACACCAACCCTATACAGCTGTTTTCCTAACACCTTCACAAGCAAATACAGAAGATGCAAAATGCATGCTTTATCCTCTTCCATTTCTACCTTCCAAGGATCCAACCACTATTTTCAGGTGAAGTAATTTAACCGTACTTTTCCAATTTAGTGATCTCATTTCAATATCCATCATGTGACCTCCTCTGTCAAGGTAACAAGAAACAGGTAGACTATTTTGCAAAAGACTTCCATTTAAGTCAACAAGAGTGACGCCAAGTTTCAAATTTCCTGTCACCTTAATTCTCCACCCAGTTTCCACGCTGACCTCCTGCTGATGGCTCCTCATTCAAATGAAGCTTAACGTGAGGTTATGGAAAAGCTTCCTCTTCATCTGACTTCTAGACTTGAGCAAAATTAACATCTTCAGATAGTTTTTCATTCCACCCTTCTAACTTGTCAAAACTATGTTAGAGACTTGTGCTATTATTTCAACAATAGCGGTTTCAGCTTTTACTATTTTTTAAACAAACTTTCAATTCTTCTACAGCAATCATCCAGCTTTCATGAGAAATAAAATTGCTCCTACTATACAGTAATCGGCTTCAGACATTGCTACAAAATTTTACTTTTGCTAAATGTGGCATTAACAACTCACTAACTGGACATTAAGCATATTATCCCTTAATCTTACAGCAATGTTGTGATTGACAATACTGCCTTACTTTCACCTTGGTAAGAATGCCAACTTCCCCATACCACTTGCTCAAATTACCCATTAACTTAGGCACCACACTCTAAATTTCAGCATATTATAGGTCATTACCCATACAACATTCCATGTAAAATTCAGATGACTTTCTGATCCTTAGCATTATATTAGCACACCACTGACCCTCTTCTTAGTAAACCTTCCCTAATAATACCTTCTCTAAGCAAATCAAATCACATTTTCCAGCACACTTTAGTTTATCCTAAAAGCCGGCATGTTCCAGATTCAGAGAATTTTAAACTTCAGTTATTCTCAAAAGACTTTCAAAATGACAAACAGTACTGTGTAATGTTCAAAACCAAATTCTGAAGTTGTTAAGAAACATCTTTCCCTCCCTGCAAAAAAAACCTCTTGAAATTATCTATAATTTGAAACAAATTCCTTCACCAATTGCAAAACTGCATGTTACTATAATGGATTTCTAAAATAAAGAGTACAACAGTGGTTATGGACTGCAAGAAACTTCACCTCAGAATACAACTCAATATGAGTGACAAAAATACAAAGGGCTGGAGGAATTCAGGAGGTCTAGCAGCATCTGTGGAGACCAAGTCATTCTTATAAAACTAAGGAATATCGCTATATCTTCATAATAGTGACAAACCTTAATTTCACCAAGTTGTACTTGCTGAGTGTACTGATCTCACTTTAAAATTAGGCACATGGTAAGTGGCTTTACAAAGGATTTCACTATTGCAGTTCTATTCATTCTTCAACATTTAAATAACATAAATGAAATAGCACTTCCAAAATTTAAATACGTCTCTAATTATACAGAAACACAAATAAACATTTAAAACATAAGATACGTTTCAAAGATTCAGCTGCACTATTATAATTTATAGATAAAAAATCCAATTGCACACTTATATGTGTATAAACATAAAGATATGTGATTTTGCATTTTTACCACCTGACAGAAAAGCATGATTGAAAATGTGATAATTTGCATTGCTACATTACTACATCAGGCAGCAATCTGGAGATTTGTAGCAGTTAAGCAGTTGCCCAAATTAGCCAAAGTTTCATGGGAATAGTTAGTTATATATAAAAAAAAACTACCATTTAACTGAGTAACAAATTATGTTTTTCAATGGAAGACAGAATAAATTAGAACACTACCACTACTACTATAATAATATAAAATGGTGTTTTGGTTCCTAATAGCTATTGACAGAAGAATATATCCAGTGTGTGTTCTTCTGATGGACTAAGTGAACAAGATCTGCAGAGACCCCTAGTGTAGATAATGGACTTTCATATAATGCTTTCAACGACTGCACCTTCCAAATCTTCATTTTCACACTCAAAATGATTTTAATATTCACGGGGTGGCATGGTAGCATAGTGGTTAGCAATTGCTTTACAATACCCACTGCTGCCTGTAAGAAGTTTTACGTTCTCCCCATGACTGCCTGCATTTCATCTGGGTGCTCAATTATAAATGGCTTCCTCCACAGGAAAATCATGGAAATAAGCCCCTGAATTAGAAACTGATCACAAGCACCAAGAGATTTCTGTCTATTTTACTGTTCACATCAACTTTCCTAAAAGAACAGTGATGTATCAAGTACATATGGTGAACAAACCAGATCTCTGATAATTAAATTTCAAAGTACATTTACTATCAAAGTATCTATACAATACCATATACAACCTTGAGATTTCTCTTCTTGCAGGCAGCCACAAAACATATATGACGCATAAAAACCCCACAACAAAGACCATTAAACATCTAAAGTGCGGAAAAAATAAAAAAAGTAAAAAAACACAAACCGTACCAGAGTCCTGGAAAGTGAACGCACAGCCACGAAACCAGCTCAGCACAGAGGTGAGTGTGGCTAGTCAAGGCTCTTGCACCTCTCACCTGATGGTAGTAGTGAGGGGACACGATGGGTTCAGGTGAGAGATCCTGGCTGACACAGATTAAGGAGTTAAACACTGGTTGTCCTCTGCCCTTAATTGTTTAAAAATCTGGCTCAGTTCTTAAATCAACTGATCAGTTCATTTTTTGCTCTGAAGTCCAGGTTCCACTGCTACAATCAGGAATGAAACCCGCTCCAGCAATGGCCAACACATCTGTATTTTCAAGAGTCCAGTTTGCCGAATCTTTCAGGATACCACAAGAGCAGATGATTTGGAAGCACACCCCCAAAGGGAAACTACAGGTTGCAGATTGCAACCATCGTAGTCCGTAAAAAGTGCATTCAGTAGAAATTGTAGTTATGCCGGCTGCCCACAAAACATTGCCATATATGTACAGTGGATTAACGACACTGCAATTCAAGATCTTACCTGTTGGTTTCATCCAACCAGCATAATGCCCACTGCGAAGGCGCGAGTGACATCAGCAGCGAGCGCGGAGTTTAAAAAGAGGCCCACTTTCAGGTGCGGGCAGCTTTGTGCGCGGGAGCAGAGTGCTGGGCTTTGGTGTAAGGGGGTCTTCGGTGAGAGGTAATCAGTGAGCCTGAGTACGTGCTTGCTGAGGGAAAAAGGTAAGGTCGGTAGGTACTTATTCATTTATTCTGATTAATTTGGGATCAGGTAATGGGGGAGATAGTCAGAGCAGTGGTGTGTTCCACATGCAGTATGTGGGAGGTCAGGATCAATGCAGTTGTCCCCGATGACCACACCTGCAGAAGGTGCATCCAGCTGCAGCTCCTATCAGAGCGAGTTAGGGAATTGGAGCTGGAGCTAGATGAACTATGGATCATTCGGGAGGCAGAGACAGAGATAGATAAGAGTTATCGGGAGGTAGTCACACCGCAAAGACGGGAGATAGGCAACTGGGTGACTGTCAGGAGATGGAGGGGGAGCAGAGAGAGTGCAGAGCACCCCTGTGGCCATTCTCATCAACAATAAGTATACCGTTTTGGATACTGTTGGTGGGGATGACCTACCAGGAACAAGTTGCAGTGGTCCTGTCTCTGGCACTGAGGTTGGACCCTCGACTCAGAAGGGGAGGAGGGAAGAGAGGACAGTGGTAGTGATAGGGGATTCTATAGTCAGGGGGGCAGATAGGAGATTTTGTGGGGGAGATCGGGAGTCTCGGATGGTATGTTGCCTCCCTGGTGCCGGAGTCCGGGACATCTCAGATCGGGTGTAGGTTATTCTCGAGAGAGAGGGCAAGAATCCAGATGTTGTGGTCCATGTAGGGACCAACGACGTGGGTAGGAAGAGTGAGGAGGTCCTGCGTAGTGAGTTCAGGGAGCTAGGTGCCAAGCTGAAGGGCAGGACCTCCAGGGTAAGAATCTCAGGATTGCTCCCTGTGCCACGTGCGAATGAGGCGAGGAACAGAAGGATTATACAGATCAATACATGGCTGAGAGGATGGTGCAGGAGGGAGGCCTTCAAGTTTTTAGATAATTGGGCTTTGTTCCAGGGAAGGTGGGATCTGTTCCGACGGGACGGTTTACACCTGAACTGGAGGGGTACTAACATTCTTGCAGGAAAGTTTGCTAGTGGGGGGTTTAAACTAAATTTGCAGGGGGCAGGGATCCAGAATGTGAGAGAGGATAGCGAGATGAAGTATAAAGGACAGGCGAGGACTACACGGTTCCGGAATATTAAGTGTGAAGTAGAGAAAGGTGAGGCGGAACGAGTGATAAGGAGGATACATGTGCAGAGGGATGGTCTGACGGAGCATGGAGTTAAGTGTGCAGAAAGAGTAAGTAAATTTAATAAGGACAACAAAATTCAAGGGGCGTATAGCCCGGTGAGAGTCTGGGGAGCTGGGTTATGCACAATAGGCAGCGATTTAAACAAAGAGAGGAGAAATGAGTCAAAAATTCTATATCTGAATGCACAAAGTGTCAGAAATAAGGCGGATGAGCTTGAAGCTCAGGTGCGAATGGGTAACTATGATGTTGTTGGGATAACGGAGACATGGCTGCAGGGGGATCAGACCTGGGAATTGAATGTACAAGGGTATACGTGCTATTGAAGAGACAGAAAGGTGGGCAGAGGGGGTGGGGTGGCCCTATTGGTGAGGAATGAGATTCAGTCCCTTGCAAGGGGGGACATACAATCAGGAGAAGTAGAGTCAGTGTGGATAGAACTGAGGAACAGTAAGGACAAAAAGACCCTAATAGGTGTTATCTACAGGCCCCCAAATAGTAGCATGGATATTGGGTGCAAGTTGAATGGGAGTTAACAATGGCATGTAGCAAAGGAAATGTCGCAGTAGTTATGGGGGATTTCAACATGCAGGTGAACTGGGAAAATCACATTGGTACTGGACTCCAGGATAGGGAGTTTGTAGAGTGCCTATGGGATGCATTTTTGGAGCAGCTTGTACGAGAGCCGACCAGGGATAAGGCTATTCTGGATTTAGTGTTGTGCAATGAACAGGATTTGATAAGTGATCTTGAAGTAAAGGAGCCATTAGGAAGTAGTGACCATAATATGATAAGTTTTTATCTGCAAGTTGAGAGGGACAAGGGCAGATCAGAAGTGTCAGTATTGCAGTTGAACAAAGGAGATTATGGAGCCATGAGGGAGGAGCTGGCCAAAGTTGACTGGTCGGATATCCTAGCAGAAAAGACAGTGGAACAGCAATGGCAGGTATTCTTGGGAAAAATGCACAAGGTGCAAAATCAGTTCATCCCCCAGAGAAGGAAGGATTCAAAGAGGGGAAAGTGCCACAGTGGTTGACAAAGGAAGTCAGAGATAGCATAGCATTAAAAATGAAGTATAACAGAGCTAAGGTGAGTGGGAAGACGGATGATTGGGAAATTTTTAAGGAGCAACAGAACTTAACTAAAAAGGCAATACGGGGAGAAAAATGAGGTATGAACGCAAGCTAGCTAGGAATATAAAGGAGGATAGCAAAAGTTTTTTTTAGGTATGTGAAGAGAAGGAAGATAGTTAAGAACAATGTTGGGCCCTTGAAGAATGAATTGGGAGAAATTGTTATGGGAAACAGAGAAGTGGCAGACGAATTTAGTAAGTATTTTGGATTTGTCTTCACTAGGGAAGACACAAGCAATCTCCCAGATACATGGATGGGCCAAGGACATAGGGTAACAGAGGAACTGAAATAGATTGACATTAGGAAGGAAATGGTGATGAGTAGATTGATGGAACTGAAGGCTAACAAATCCCCAGGTCCAGATGGTCTGCATCCTAGGGTACTAAAGGAGGTGGCTCTGGAAATTGCGGATGCATTGGTGACCATTTTCCAATGTTCCTTAGATTCAGGATCAGTTCCTGAGGATTGGCGAATGGCTAACGTTATCCCACTTTTTAAGGAAGGAGGGAGGAAGAAAACAGAGAACTATCACCCTGTTAGCCTAACATCGGTAGTGGGGAAGATGCTAGAGTCCATTATTAAAGACGAAATAGCGGCATATCTTGATAGCAGTGATAGCATTGGGCCGAGCCAGCATGGATTTACCAAGGGCAAATCATGCTTGACTAATCTATTGGAGTTTTTCAAAGATGTAACCAGGAAGATAGACGCGGGAGATCCAGTGGATATGGTGTACCTTGACTTTCAGAAGGCATTTGATAAGGTACCACATAGGAGATTGGTGGGTAAAATCAGAGCTCATGGCATTGGGGGGGGGGGGGAGGATATTGACATGGACAGAAAACTGGTTGGCAGACAGAAAGCAAAGGGTAGCAGTGAATGGGTGTTTCTCGGAATGGCAGGTGGTGACTAGTGGGGTGCCACAGGGCTCGGTATTGGGGCCACAGCTGTTTACGATTTACGTCAATGATTTAGAGGAAGGCATTGTGAATAACATCAGCAAGTTTGCTGATGATACTAAGCTGAGTGGCAGTGTGACATGTGATGAGGATGTTAGGAGAATTCAAGGTGACTTGGATAGGCTGGGTGAGTGGGCAGAAACTTGGCAGATGGCGTTTAATGTGAATAAGTGTGAGGTTATTCACTTTGGGAGCAAGAACAGGAAGGCAGATTTTTTCTGAATGGTGTGGAGTTAGGTAAGGGAGAAATACAAAGAGATCTAGGAGTACTTGTTCATCAGTCTCTGAAGGTGAATGAACAAGTGCAGCAGGCAGTGAAGAAGGCTAATGGAATGTTGACCTTTATTACAAAGGGAATTGAGTACAAGAGCAAGAAAATCCTTTTGCATTTGTACAGGGCCCTGGTGAGACCACACCTGGAGTATTGTGTGTAGTTCTGGTCTCCAGGGTTAAGGAAGGACATCCTGGCTCTGGAGGAGGTGCAGTGTAGGTTCACTAGGTTAACTCCTGGGATGTCCGGACTGTCTTACGCAGAGAGGTTAGAGAGACTGGGCTTGTACACGCTGGAATTAAGGAGATTGAGGGGGGATCTGATTGAGACATATAAGATTATTAGATTGGACAAGATAGAGGCAGGAAATATGTTCCAGATGCTGGGAGAGTCCAGTACCAGAGGGCATGGTTTAAGAATAAGGGGTAGGTCATTTAGGACAGAGCTGAGGAGGAACTTCTTCTCCCAGAGAGTTGTGGAGGTGTGGAACGCACTGCCTCAGAAGGCAGTGGAGGCCAATTCTCTGGATGCTTTCAAGAAGGAGCTAGATAGGTATCTTATGGATAGGGGAATCAAGGGTTATGGGGACAAGGCAGGAACTGGGTATTGATAGTAGATGATCAGCCATAATCTCAGAATGGCGGTGCAGGCTCGAAGGGCTGAATGGTCTACTTCTGCACCTATTGTCTAATGCTTCTTTCCAGCTTTATCCAAATTCAACATGCCAAAAAGCACCAGATTGACCAAGTTCCATTCATCAACTCAGCTGCTTTCTACATGAACGTTGAATTTTAAATGCTCAAAGCTAACAAAATGCAACTACACATTTAAGTTTCTAACAATCACATACAGAGGGCACAGCACATCTTGCCAGCCAATCATAATCCAGCAACCACAACATTTATAGACATGTTGGAAATGCTAGGAAAATTGTTTAAGCAGACTGACTGAATCTTATGGAAGAAAACTGTCCCTCAAGTGATTACTTCAACAAAAAAGTCTTAAATTTATAGCTAAGGATGTGAGGTATACAGAGTTTTGCTTAATAGAAAGCAAAATAGATTTGCAGTAAAATCTTAGAAAGATGATGGAAGCTGTCAAGACTTTCAAAGGGGAATTGAAATGGCACTGTAGAGAACATGATGTACAGTGAATATTGGAAAAGAGCAAATGAATGGAAACAAGTACATCATTCAAGTCAGCACAGAATCAATGGACTGGATGCTCTCCTGTGATTTTACAAGCTCTAGCACTAGGCCAGCACATGTTTAGTGCCTGCTAACCTTGTCAATCCATTTTTAAGTTTGCTGAATCAAACACAAATCTCTCAACTTGTAAAACTAATAAAGATATGCAGGTTAGGATGTAAAATACCGCATAAAAAGAAAGTTACTTGGTAAGTTCAGCTTCATTTCGATATGGTTTATGGCCAAATATTCCAGATTCCAGTGTTCAAAAAAAAAGTTGAGGGCAGGGTTAGGAGATAAATTAATGCACATTAGAATTATTGCTGAAATGTGGATAGAAATGAATGCATTTTTTTCTTCAGCCATTAACAATCCCTTTAAATGCACCCAAAAGCCCTAAAAAAAATGCAACACCACCAATCCCAAAGCACTTCCAAGTACTTCCACAAGCAAAAGAAATGTCCAAGTTGAATATCCCATGTAATAGTTTTCCACACAGTCAACTTCAAGAATTAGCCCTTAGAACTCACAACACAATATAACCAGAATTCTTTCAGAATGGAATTAGTGCATGCTAAGGAAGAAGAATGGCATAATCCTCTCAGGCAATGGGTGAGTGGGGAGGGCGCAGAGGAACTCCACAGGATTTTTAAACAGTTCACAGAATGCAGTTCTAGTGCAAACAGCACGTGACAGGGAATAACCACGCAAGGCCGATTTAGGCTCATACTATACCAAAGAATTGTAATACACTGCCTTTATCAAGACACAACACATGTAACGCATTATTGCTCACTAATGCATTGCAAACTCAAATAAAACCTGGGAATCTATTTTTTTTAATAAATGTGACTTATGCACATATCCCTAGAATGAACATTTTGTTTTCAAAAATGCAAGAATTCAAAGAGGCCACATGCCTTTTGACACCTCCTTGGAAATTACATGCTATAGTCCTCACCAGTTTTTATATTATTAGTCTTTCCCCAGTTTTTTTTAAATATGAATTTCTCCTGTGATAAACATACAATGGCATGCAAAAGTTTGGGCACCCCGGTCAAAATTTCTGTTACTGTGAATAGTTAAGTGAGTAGAAGATGAACTGATCTCTAAAAGTCATAAAGTTAAACATGAAACATTCTTTTCAACATTTTAAGCAAGATTACTGTACTATTTTTGTTTTGTACAATCTTATAGTGAGAAAAAGGAAAGGAACACCATGCAAAAGTTTGGGCATCCCAAGAGATTTGAGCTCTCAGATAACTTTTACCAAGGTCTCATGCCTTAATTAGCTTGTTAGGGCTATGGCTTGTTCACAGTCATCATCAGGAAAGGCCAGATGATGCAAATGTCAAAGCTTTATAAATACCCTGACTCCTCAAACCCTGTCCCAACAATCAGCAGCCATGGGGTCCTCTAAACAGCTGCCTAGCACTCTGAAAATTAAAATAAATGACACCCACAAAGCAGGAGAAGGCTATAAGAAGATAGCAAAGCTTTTTCAGGTAGGCATTTCCTCAGTTTGTAATGTAATTAGGAAATGGCAGTTAGGAGGAACGGTGGAGGTCAAGTTGAGGTTTGGAAGACCAAGAAAACTTTCCAAGAGAATTGCTCGTAGGATTGCTAGAAAAGCAAATCAAAACCCCCATCCGACTGCAAAAGACCTTCAGGAAGATTTAGCGGACTCTGGAATGGTGGTGCACTGTTCTACTGTGCAGCGACACCCGCACAAATATGACCTTCATAGCAGAGTCATCAGAAGAAAACCCTTCCTGCATCCTCACCACAAAATTCAGCATCAGAAATTTGCAAAGGAACATCTAAACAAGCCTGATGCATTTTGGAAACAAGACCTCTGGACTGATGAAGTTAAAAATAGAACTTTTTAGCTGCAATGAGCAAAGGTATGTTTGGAGAAAAAAGGGTGCAGAATTTCATGAAAAGAACACCTCTCCAACTGTTAAGCACGGGGGTGGATCGATCATGCTTTGGGTTTGTGTTGCAGCCAGTGGCACGGGGAACATTGCACTGGTAGAGGGAAGAATGAATTCAATTAAATACCAGCAAATTCTGGAAGCAAACATCACACCGTCTGTGAAAAAAAGCTGATGATGAAAAGAGGATGGCTTCTACAACAGGATAATGATCCTAAACACACCTCAAAATCCACAATGGACTACCTCAAGAGGCGCAAGCTGAAGGTTTTGCCATGGCCCTCACAGTCCACCGACTTAAACATCATCGAAAATCTGTGGATAGACCTCAAAAGAGCAGTGCATGCAAGACAGCCCAAGAACCTCACAGAACTAGAAGCCTTTTGCAAGCAAGAATGGGCAAAAATCCCCCTAACAAGAATTGTAAGACTCTTAGCTGGCTACAGAAAGCACTTACAAGCTGTGATACTTGCCAAGTGGGGGTGTTACTAAGTACTGACCATGCAGGGTGCCCAAACTTTTGCATCAGGCCCTTTTCCTTTTTTGTTATTTTGAAACTGTAGAAGATGGAAATAAAAAAGTAATCTTGCTTAAGATATTAAAGAAATGTGTCATCTTTAACGTTATGCCTTTTGGAAATCAGGTCATCTTTTACTTGTTTAGCTATTCACAGTAACAGAAATTTTGACCAGGGGTGCCCAAACTTTTGCATGCCACTGTACCAACGTGTTTCTACATTTTTTCAGGCATTTACTCAGGCTCGTTTGGTGGTCTTGATATGATCTGCCTGTGAGATTAGGGGATGTGTTTTGACTTTTGTATAGCACTCATTTTGAGCCTAGGTATTATGTGCTTCAGCTGAACACCAAAAATAACATTAAAATGTACAAAACAGTTGCACTGAAATGTTCATACCTCATTTATACCTGGCAGTAACACAGAAACACAAGCAAAATTGATCAACACATTATGTAGTTTTAACCTGTGGTATGCCAATTCCTTGTGATTAGTTTCTTGACCATGAAGTCTTATAGCTGATGAAGATCAAAACTGATTTTAGGAAACTACACAAAATATGTCCCAATTAGCAGTATTTTTCTTTAACAAAATGAAACCATTATTGGTCTATTCAGTAGCCATTTGGCCAAAAACTAAATCTGTTAATGAACAAAAATTCTGTTATCTAAACATTATCAGTTTCTGGCTATGTATGGTTAAATTGAAACATCATCCAAGTTTCAGATGCGATTTTTATTGTCAAGGTGGTCTCTCCTGCGAAAGTTGTGCACCACCGGTCTACATCCTAGGTGTGGCCCTACCTAATGACAGACTAAGTCACAAAGTTACTCAATATGGTAACCACACCGCCACAGTATTGTAATGAAAAGCTCAAAATGGACATTAGCTAAAAGAGATGAGCTCATTCTACATTCTTAAGAAAGAATGAAAATACATATGAGTTCTTTGAAATTAATTTTACATTATGTGCATTCATTCATATGTATTGTTATCCACAGGGCAGATGCTTGTAACCCAGGATGATCTCAGAAATTAATAATTCCTGCAGTACAACTTCCTGTTTTGTATGTTACCTCAATAATTTTGAAGTTATAGATCCACTTCCCTTCTTTCAGAATTCTTTTTATCAGTTAGCAGTTTAAAAAATCATCTTCAATTTTACCCCCAAAGCAGAATCTCACTTGCCAAAAAGTGATTAGAATAGGGACAAACTCAGATGAAAAATCAATAATTACACACACACATTTTCACTATAAATTAACTGGACCATTAATCCCCCTCCTCCTCGCAGCGAGTCCCGGGTAATGAATAGATTCCATTTAAATAGATGTCCATAAATTAGAAAATACAGAGAAATCGCTCAATATGGTGATAAAATCCCATTTGACCCATCAAGTCATCTCTGCTATTCAATAATGGCTGATTTATTTTCTATTGCAATGCCATTCTCCACATAATCTTTGATGGCCTTACTAATCAGGAACATATGAACTTACACTTTAAATATTCCCAATTATTTGGCCTCCACAGCCGTCTGCAGCAATGAATTCCACAAATTCACCACCCTCTGGCTAAATAAATTAATCCTCATCTCTATTTTAAAGGGTTATCCTTTAATTCTGAAGCTGTTCCCAATATTGGAAACATCCACTCTATCTAGGCCTTTCAATATTCAATAGGTTTCAGTGAGATCACCCCCCCCCCTTCTAAACACTACCGAGTACAGGCCCAGGGCCATCAAACGCTATTATATAAACCCTTTCATTCTCATGAACTTCTCCAATACCAGCACATGCTTTCTTAGATAAGGGCCCAAAACCATCCACAATACTGTAACTGACAAATGCTTTATAAAATCTTGGCACTGCATCCTTGCTTTTATATTCCAGTCCTCTCAAAATGAATGCTAAAACATTGCATTTGCCTTCTGTACCACCGACTCACCTTGCAAATTAATCTTTATGGAAACCTGCAGTCAGATTCTGAAGTCCCTTGCATCTCTGATTTCTGAATTCGCTCCCTATTTAGTATACGCCTTTATTCCTTCTTCCCTACACTGTATTCATCTGCCACTTCTTTTCCCATCCTCCTAGTGTCAGTCCTTCTGCAGACTTCCTGCATCCTTAACACCAAATGCCCCTCCACCTAATTTTATATCATCTGCATTTGGCCACAAAGCCATAAATTCCGTCCTCCAAATCACTGATGCAATGAGAAAAGTAGTCATCCCTGTGGAACACCACTAGCCACAGCAGTAGCCAATTAAGACTCCCTTTATTTCCAATCTTTGTTTCCTGCCAGTCAACCAATCTTCTGCCCATGATGGTATCTTTCTTGGAATACAATGGGCTCTCACCTTATTAAGCAGCCTCATGTGTGACACTTTGTCAAAGGTCTTCTGAAAATCCAAATAAGCAACATCCATCGATTCTCCCTTGTCTATCTTGCCTGTTATTTCCTCAAAAGAATCCTAACAGGTAAGTCAGGAAAGGACATCCCTTAAGGAAAGAAACCATGCCGACTTTGGCCTATTCTATCATGCGCCTCCAAGTACCGCAAAACTTCATCCTTAATAATGGACTCTACTGTCTTACTAACCACTGAAGACAGGCTAACTGGCCTGTAATTTCCTTTTTTTCTTTGTCTCCCTCCTTTTTTAGAGTGGAGTGCAATCTTCCAGACCCATTCCAGAATCTATTTTTTTTGGAAAGGTCACTAATATCTCCACAAGCTCTTCCGCTACCTCTTTCAGAAACTTGGGGTGTAGTCTATATTACCCAGGTGACTTATCTACCTTCAGATCTCCAAGTATTGCAATAAATGGCACCAAAAGCCCAAAGTCTGAAAAAAATTACTAGAAGTTGAGAAAGGAAGCTAGTTCTGCTCATCATAATCACAAATGTAAGTCTGTACACCAGACTTTTGAATTTAGTAACATTATGGGAGCTCATGCATATCGAACAGTTTCCACAAGTTGGGAGTTTTAGAGAAATAATTGATTGGATGATAATTTATAACTAAAAATTAGGGGCTTATAATTAAATCTATAGATTAAACTTTAAATTTGCCAAGTCTAAAACTATAGAGTACACTTGAAAACTTAAAAGTAGTTGATGTTTTGTGACGAAAAAGGTATTGTTCTTTTCGTAACGTACAATAATTTACAAATAAAATATAGGCAGTATGGATAGATATTAAAGTGAGGAGGATCATGTTAGACTCCAAGATAGTGGTGGTCTAATCAACTGAGCAGAAAAGTGGCATATGGAATGTAATCTGGAGAAATACAAGATAGTGCACTTTGAAAGGCACAACAAAAGACAAACAGGAAACAAAATGGTGTGGTGGAACATGGGACAAAATGGTGTGTTAGAATCCTGGAGCTAAGATCTGCAGATTTATGGAGGTAACAGGACAGGTTGGTTAATGAACTGATCAAAAATGCTTCATTTTCTTTAATAGCTGAAGCTTTAAATATAGATGCTAGAACTGTATATAACTCTTGCTGAACTACAGCTTTGGGTATCATATAAAGTTTTTATTACATTACAAGAAAGAGATGACTACACACAAGAGTGTAAAAGAAACTTTACAAATACTTAGCCAGAACTGGAAAATGAGGGAAGGTCAAATAACTCGGGATCTTGTTTTTGTAAACATAAGGCCAAGGGATATGTATTTGAGATGTACATCATTATGAAGGATAAGAGACGAAGGAAAGAGCTTAGATCCAAAAGGTGGAATTACACAGGACAGCAACAATGAATCAAAACATTTTTCTCACAGTATTATAAGTTTTCTGAGACTGTTCTATGAAGGCAGTCATAACGTGAGTTCTCAAGTATAAATTCTTAACATTGCACTGGCAACATGAGCACAAAATGATTCCTGCTCCACAGCACCAGGTACGCCAATTTGCAACTTATGTGGCATATTCAATTTACAAAAGCATAAGAACTGTACCTCAAAACAATGTATTTTAACTCGAGGCATATAAAATAAAAGGCAACAAGGCCAAGGTTTTGAATCACCTGTACATTTCACACTACAGCTGTGTCCTCCTCCTTCAGGTAATTTAGGTTTTCTTTAAATTAGGTAATATTAAAATATTTTTAATTTATTTATCATCAATAGAGTGTGGAGTAGGCCTTCGAGCTACACTGCCCCATCAAACCCTAACAACCCGAATTAACCCATATCTAATCACAGGATTAATTTACAACGACCAACTTAACTTACCTGGCACATCTTTGAAATGTGGAAGGAAACCAGAACATTTGGAGAAAACGCATGCATTCCGTAGGGAGATTGTACAGACTCCTTATAGATAGCACCAGAATTGAACCCAGAACTCCAAGAACAACCCAAGCTGTAACAGTGTTGTGCTAACCCCTATGCTACCATGGTGCCCAATTTACAATGCATATTTTCAGCTATTTTATCAGATATCTGCATGCCACACCCCTTATCATTGCCAGTTTCTAACACCGTTTCTCCTTCAATGCCTCACACACGAGATGCAGTCTCTTCTAATGGTCGCATCACTACCTCAGAAGGACCGATTAAAGGAGTGATAGGGACTCATTTGAAGTAATCCTTTGGCATCATGACAGATGATCAGCCTATCAGGAAATAAACCAAGGGGCATTAGAGCAAAGGCTGTTTTTAACTTCATCAAGCTCTGTATACTGCAATCTTCCTTTAGGATTTAGCAGATCAAGAGCAGAAACATGAGCTAAACACAATCTCATTCTTTCCCAATATATGCACATGCAAAACTACTAAATGCAATGAATGAAGAAATTAACCAAAAATCTTCCCACTCCTTTCTAAAGCAGTTAGGACAGCTTTAAAATACATGTAGCATATAGCAAAGATGCCACTGAAAGCTTTGCAATGGCTGACTTAGATTATTACATTTCACTTACATTCTTGATTTATGCTTTATAGTGATTTGTCATGAAAATTATGCTCAAATTAATAAAGTCTTCAACATTTCTGGGAATAGTGTACATAGCACTTTCTCAGGATGTTTCTTAGTAACTTTCTAAGTGTAGGCAAAGCTTTCCCACAAATATCCAATTTAAATCTTTGGCTTTCAAATCAATGAAAAATACTAAGTTTTAGCATAGGAAGATAAAGTACTGACCTCAAGCTCAATAATTTAGTGACAATCACTATCTGTACTGAGAATATGCCAAATAAGCTTTCATTTCTTTTCAGGACTTTAAATTCAACCAAATGTTATAGTGAAGTCTACAACCCATGCAATATGCAAAATGGAAACCAATAAATGACTTCATCGTTATTTTGTTTATTTTCACAAATGTAGTCTTCCGTATTTCAAAGATATTAACAGCCCGGATTCACATGAATACTGCTGCCAATGTAATGAGCTAAGCTGCACTGGAATAATTCAATGGATCAATCAAGACTTTTTTTTAAATGAACCTCTGAAAAGTATGACATATTGACATTGATTCATCTAATCAGATCTGTAAAAACTCATGTATTACATCTTCACAAGCCAACCCTACACCTTGAATTCACTGATACTTGAAGTATTACCTCAACCTTTCCCTCTTGTAAGAGAAAAAAAATCACGATTTCATTTTATGGGATATCATTTTCACAATGATTGCCACTATAGTCCAAGAGAACATTGTACACAAGGGAAACTTAATCTAAGTCTTTATCTGAGCCAAAGATAATGGTTAGAAATTTAGTACTCACATGATAAATGTGTTTAATTTTGGAACTTAAAAGAGCTGGGATCATAAAAAGTCCATTACATTCATTTGTGCAACCTTTGGAATACTAACAATTTTAGTCAGGATGAAATCTCATTGCCATATCCACATCTAATGAATGAAAATCTCAAGAGTCAATCACATCACTTCTTTGGCAACCTCCAATTAATGCTAATTATTAAGCACAAACTTCTTTCATTCTATCACTTCAGTCAGTTGTCATTAAAAAGCTCAGAACCACTATAAATTCCTGCAGTTTCACAAATCAAGATAAAATAATGTTGTGGAATACAAATAAAGATAAAGGAAATAATATGGGAGAAGAATCCAGAAAAATTTTTAGTAGTAAATTATAAGCAACACAACCTATGCTCCATCCACAAAAAGCAGCATTTCCTAATGGCCAACCATTTTAATCCTTATGAGTTCCGACTTGTTGGTCTATGACCTCTTCTTCTGCCACGAGACCACTTTCAGGCTGGAGAAGTAACACCTCCTATTCCATCTAGGTAGCCTCCAATCTCATGGCTCGAACATTGATTTCTCCAACTTCAGATAATTCTATCCCTCTCCCTTTCCAGTTCTTCAATTCCCCACTCTGGTCTCATACCATTTCTGCTCACCTGCCTATCACATCCCCAAGGCTCCTCTATCTACCCTTCCTCTCATGATTCACTCTCCTCTTTCAGATTCCTTCCCTCCCAGATTGTTACTTCATCCTCCTCCCCCACCTTCTTATTCTGCCATTTTCCCCTTTCCTTCCCAATCCTGAAGGGTCTCGGCCCAAAAGTTTGACAGTTTATTCATTTAAATAGATGCTGCCTGACCTGCTGAGTTTCTCCAGTATTCTGTGTGTATTGCAAGGGATTTCCAGCAACTGCAGAATCTCTCGTGCTTAGACTGGATTAATTGTATTTTTGGAAAATGTGTTCTACCATCACAAATTGCAACACAGCAACAAAATAACCACGATCCTCACAATTTCCTGGGGCTGCTAGTAGCTCAATGGTTTTTGGTTGGGCAAATGTACAACTGAAGTATACACATAAACAAGTAGCATATAATTTTGATGGCCAATGTATGGCCATGGTCAGCTCTTCTGAGTCAGGCATTAATGGAACTTTTCCTATTATTTCATTGGTTGAGGGGTGGAGGCATAACTGTTTCTAAATATTGATGGACAATTGTAATATGTCAACTTCTCCCTATAACCATATCGAATACAGTTTAAGGCATCTTGTTTTGCACAATTTATTAGATCACATCTACTTTATGCTATATTCTGTATTTTTAAAACAATGCAACACCTTTACAGTCAACAAAATTAGTTTATGACAAAAAGTTGACAAATGATTCAAAATTGAAATAACCAAGCCTACAGTTGATCCTCTGACAAACAGATGAGAAGATCAGTCGTATTTGAGTAACACACAGGATTATCAAAGTAATTTTTTTTTGCTCCTATACATCCGAAGGTTAACTGTGGCTATATACAGGGGCAGAATATTTGATTACTGCCAATATCTCACATCACTACATTTAAAAGGACAAGGCATCTTTTGAAACATCCAACTCAAATGATCCTTAACTAGACAATGGGAGTAACCAAACAGCTTGACTGAGTTCAAGCAAGTTGTTACTCTGTAAATTCAAAATGAATTACTTGTATCATTTTTCACCAATGCATATTTGCCTCCCACTGATTGTCATCAAATGGATCCAGTTAAAAACAAGGTGTCAATTTTATGGATACATTCAATATGGTGCTTAGCCATAAGTAAATCACTATGAGTCCCCGAAACTGGAACAGTGAAAACATATCTGGTGAGGTTTTATTGAATTAACCGTATTGCTGCAATCCACATGTCAAGAGTGTGCTTTATTTGTAACCCTAAGTATTCAGTCACTATTTTCGCCATTTAAGCTACAGGTGGCGCTGTATTGGGAGCGTCAACCCTTTCCTCACAATCATTTTTTTTCACTAATAACTCCTTATCCTGCATCTGGAGCCTCAAAACCAGCTTCTGAAGAGCGCCTCCTGCTGCACCGAGTATTGATTTTCTTTTCTGCATGGCTGCATAACAATAAGGGTGGAGGCAGCTGTGCTCGCAATGGAAATTATTGTTATACCATCAGATTACATAAAAATACAGTATAATTGAAATGGATTTGAAAACAACTCTAAGAACCAGTAAAAAAAAATGAACTATTTTATTTGATGCACAAGAGTTCTAAATGTCTTTCCCTCAACACCGATCCTGAATTCTGCATCATACTAGACCTGATAACGGGTTGGATCACGATACGATTTCTCCAAAGAACACGTGCTAAACATTTCCTACTTAAGCAATTACAGAACTGAGGATCCCTAAATCTATTCAGGTCTGCAGTGGATCAGTACTCGCGCCATTTTACAGCAACGTCACAGCCGGCAACCAGTCCAGAGGTGCACATTTTAACATTATCATCTGCAATTTATCCCATCCCTAATATTATCAGCATCATAAAATATGCAGAACTGTCACCGAGGTGAACTCACGTGAATACTTATATGTAAATTAACAAATAAATTAAATCACAGTTTCCATCCACCCCGTCTTCTGTCTAGGGCGTTCCTTTCTGTCTGGATTGGTTGAACATGCTGTCTAAAGACCATAGAGCACTAGAAAAGGTATTGAGCAAACGTGTAAACAAATGTTCGATCAGATTCACGACTGATGCTCAGAGAGTAAGAGGTAACAATTACTATTTTATATTTTGAACGCCTGGAATAACGCTGATTTTGAGGGAGCTCAAAATTAACTGAACTAATTTATTCGTAGAAAAAAAACTCGAAACACAGGAGCCACCTTTAAGAAAAGACTAAAATACCTTATCACTCCAGCTTTTAGGTAATATTGCAATCCACGATTAAGAATGGTAAGACTAACATCGATTGGGTGACTTGACCTATCATATATACATCAAATCGATACATAGTAAATTATACTAATCTCCGAATCCCCACCTAACTTAGAACAGTAAACACAAATGATTGACAATTATAAATGATTGATCAGTACAAATGATGTTTGCTAACAAATTGTGCATTTGGAAAATTAAATCCGGGCATTAATGCATTTTTTAATCGTGCGAAAAGGCAGCATACAAAATAGGATAAAGCAATCGCTGCAGCTAGATCTCTACCTCAGGTCGATTCATCTTTGTCCTCAAAGTGCTAAAGATAAAGGAGAACTACTTGTATGCATCGCACACATCGTTCCAGCTTTTTTGAAAAGAACATTTTAAAATCGGTTTGGGTTTTCCCCCATTTCTCCTCTTGGACTATTTTGTGTTCACAAAAATCTCGGTTTTATATCAAACTTGCTAGAAGAAAAGATAAACGATCTCACCTTTATGGTTTTGTTTGAGATTTAGTTTTAATTGTTCAGTTAAGCGCCAGCGAGCCGGCCGGCCGGACCGGCAGCAGTGAGAAGAAGCGCGAGCCGCAAACAAAGGGCCTCCCTCCTCCTGCTGCCGCCGCTTCACCCTCCTTACATCGAGCCCGGGCGGCGGTGCTTCCAGCGCCTACTGGAAGAGGGAGCTCTTTACTGAGAGGCAGAGAGAGAAAGAGAGAGGTGGGGAGGGGGGAGGAGAGAGAAAAGACAACTGAACGCTGCCGGACCTAGCGGCTGCAGGAATTTTAAAAAGAAAGAGAAAACCTCAAGCCGATCGAGCGAACTATTCTTCCGGACCAACAACTTTCTGAGGCGCAGCCGGCGAGGGGGAAGAGGGGGGCGAAAATTCACTCTCTCTTCGACAATAATTCACAGAGCCTTCCCTGGCCAAAATGGCGACCGAGAAAGAACGGAAGTGACGTGTATGCCTCATTTGCATAGGGGACTATTGTCCAATAGAGAGCAGAGTTGAGTATTACTTTCAGGGTAATTCCTCCAAACTTCGAGGCTATTACCCACCATTAGCAATCCCACTTTTTCCAAAAGTGGTTAACAGGGGGGGCATTGATGTAACAATAGGAATAGTTCATGTTGCATAAGCACCCTGAATGTATTCTCGCGAGAATTCTTGCCAGGCGCGTGAAAACGAGGCTCATTGACCAGCCAGTAGGGGCGCTACATCTCACCCGCCCTCCAGTTGCTGGCGGGGCAGGCCACTGCGCAGGTGCGAACTAGGGCATCTGGCGCCTCCATCTGCTAAGCGTGCAGTCACAGACCGGAGCACACATATGTGCACACAACCTGATTCAGCACTTGGGTTATCACTGCGCCTCCCGCCTGCTCCAGCACTACTTTCCGAGATGGTGGTGGGAAGTCATCCATTTTGTTACACCAGGAGGTTGCAAGTGACAAACCAAGAATATGATGCTGATGCTTCCCACTGCTAAGTTTACTTGAGCCACGTGACATGCTGTATGTTAGTAAATAACTTGCTCACAAAGATGGCAGAAGGGTTGCAGGATTAGGTTTCTTCATGTTTGTTTCATTATGGTTGTAATTCTATTATGGATTTATTGAGTGTGTCTGCAAGAAAATTAATCTCAGGGTTGTATATGGTAACATATGTACTTTGATAAATTTATTTTGAACTTTGATGTGAAAAGATGAAGCTTAAAGCACCTAACCATTCAATTCAACATGAAAGCCCAACATTCATGCAGCTTGACACTGGTGCAGTGAGAAATCAGACAATGTAAGGTTTCACTAACTCTGAGTTGCATAACTTGGTTAAACAAGTGGTCAACATCTCTGATCATATAGATCATGAGCTGGCAACCACAACTTTCAACAAGAACCAATTTTTTTAACTTAATGTATTTGAACAAAGAGATATAGTGAATGTGATGTGACAATTATATAATTGTGAAATTTTTCAAATATGAATATTATTGTAGTTGGAACCTGAACATAATCAATCACAACAAAAAATCTGATTTTACACCAATAGAAAATGATGAAGCCAGAGAAGTCCAATCTGCTTTCCTCTCCACAGATGCCGCTTGCCCTGCTAAGTATTACCATCATTTTCTGTCTTCTCAGAAAGGTACCTCATCCATAAAATAAATGAATTGTAGATTATTGATTATTCAAATGTCAATTTGCCTCCAAATTACATTTTCATTTGCTTTTAAAACATAGAACCACCAATACCCAATTTTTCAAATGAGACTTTAATCAGTGATCCAATGTCTTTATTTTTATTCCTCAAATATACGGTATGCCTAAATTTTACCAATAAGGCAAACCTATTGAGTTGGTTCAGATTACATACATCAAAGTTGCTGGTGAACGCAGCAGGCCAGGCAGCATCTCTACGAAGAGGTACAGTCGACTTTGATGTGTGTAGCTTGAATTTCCAGCATCTACAGAATTCCTCATGTTTGAGTTGGTTCAGATGATCTATTCACCTTCCTAAAAACAAAAAGACTAAATATACCGCAAATCTCCAAATCTGACAACTGTTAGTTTTGTCTCCTCTGGATACCAGCAAGAAATATAAACATCTCATGATATTGAATCGATGTTTACAAGGTGATGGTAATAACTTTTCACTGGATATAATTCACTTAAAAATTTCACTTCTCTGAACATTGATGATCACATTTACATCTTTTTGTTTAAAAAATATTTGAACCCAGAAGTCCAAAGCCAAAATTATTTACCAATCTAAGTATCTATAAGACAAATGAAATGCTAGATTTCATTTTGTCTAGAATAAAGATACCAGAGCCATTTGTACAATATCTTCCTAGGCTCATATCTGGAATCAGGTCTACAACCTGACATTCAGGCCCAGTGACAGATTTTGCATCCATATTCATCTCAAATTACTCTGGGTCAAAGCAAAGTGTTAGCGCTGTTGAATCTTCAAATAAAGCTGATGGAAAAATAGCAATGCACAAATCACTTTAGCTTAAAACGAACCACTTACTTATTTACATTCCCTGTGCAATACAAAATTACTATTTTATTGTTAAATACAAAGCATGGGATTATTGTGTCAACATCAAATTTGTACCACATTTATGCCAACAAGGGTAATGTCTGTAAACATCCAAGTAAAAAAATTAATAGTTTCAAAGATTAGAGTAACAACTGGAGCAAACTTTATTTTTTTTACAAAGCTAGCTTTCTTTAAAAAAGAGCGGAAAAGAAAATGGAAGGCCTTAAGATACAAATGTTTACCTAAGATCAGATGGCATGATATTTACATTTGAAGATAACAAGCAACTTATCTACGGTGATTCCAAATGGCTATGATATTAGAAGGCTATTGTTTTGTATTTATCCTTCTTTATTCAGAAAATTTTGAGCTTACCTGATGAACCACTGCCCAAATTATTGTATGAAGGAAGATCAGAAACTTAGCTTGAAAGATTATTCATGCTCGCTGCACTCATATACCACCATTTTGTACAACACATCTAGTCTTCTTTATTATATTGATGCTTTTGCAGAGTTGTAGTTTTGATTAGTATATAATTAGATGTCCCATTTTTATTTTAAGGACACAGAATCATTGACTATGTGTTATAGTGATTTGAATAAGTATTTCTAATCTCAGCTTAATTTGTTCTAAGTAAAATATTAAATGGAGGCACGCTGGCAAGATGCTTTGCTTTATACTTTGCTTGCTGTTGTCCTAATCATGCCTAGTGTAATGCAATCAATATTAATGTTTTAAGACAATTGCTAAGGTAATTTCTAAGCTCAGTACTTTTGGGATGAACTGTTAACATTATATCAAAATCTGAATTTAATAAATTCCTTGATGCCCTTTGTTCATTTTATTAGCTTCACAGGCGTCACATTGCAATTCTCATTTAAAGAGTGAGCAAGTTCTACAGTCACATCTTTGTGAGCAAACCCAGAAGTCTAAATGAATTGTTAATTAAACTTCCAACCCAAATTTAGCATGTTTGTCTCATGAGTCACAAAGCTACAGATGTTAGAATTACCATGTTTTACATGGATGCTTTAAGAGAATTTAAGGGGTGCTGCCCTTCAGTTGGCATTTTAAAGCAAGGACCTGTTGGCTAGTTCTGAATTCCAAATCCCACACTCCAAATACAAGCAGTTATTTACTCTTCCATTTGGGTATAAATTGCCTACACTTTCACTTGCATGATAATGACCACACTTCAAATATGATCCATTGCTTGAAAAGCTGGTTTAGAATAGAGAAGATGTGAAAACTGATAAAAATACAACTTCTGGCTTTCTAAAGATTTTATTTGTGTGCATTTAGATCCAGAACTTTAGGAATAAACAGTTGTTCTAAACACAGTGTTTTCATTGATTAAGTAAAACATTACTTAGAATATATTTGGACAACCATGCCTTGAAATCTTCAACAGACACACAAATAAACATTGCTTTTACATGGTCATTCAAAATAGGTTACAATAAAGATTTAAATCAACATGAGGCATGCATGCATTGTGACTAAAGGTGAAAGTTATCTTAGTTTTATGTTGTCTGCTTACTCCACTGGAACAAAAAGTCACACCTTTCACAATCTTAGTGGAAAGGCAGCACAGAGGTTAGCCATCGAATAAGTACTTGCAAAGTCATGACAGTTGGAAATATCTCTCATAAAAGTCTGCAAGAATTTGGTATTTGTTGACTGATAATTTGTTTACTCACCACAATCAAGTGTATATAACAGGTCCAAGAATAGTTATTTTCAACAGATCAGTATCTGGTCAAATGTGTAAGAATCTAGTTAAAGAAAATCATTTTGTTTAGACAAAACCAAAAGGAGCACAGAATTCACTAAGGAAAGAAACTTTGACACATCTTAACATAAGTTAAAATATACCATGTCTTGATGTTACAATTCATATAAACACGACTGTACATCACAGCATAGATCAATTACATGAACTTAAAATGCAATTTTCAATGAGACTATGCAATAAACATACCTGTGTAATTTTCACAAATAACCTGAAATAATGCAAAGTTAGAAGGTTAACATTTCTGGATCCTATTTAAAAAAACGAACTCAAAAATATGACATTTTGTATGCAAACATGCATAAATCAGCAAGTGCAAAGCATGTCCTATTGAAAGTAAAACCCATACCAATTTTAGACAAACTTGTCAACCTGTAATTACACAAAAAGTAAGAATGCTAGTTTACATTCCCATCACAATCAGAGTCCCGTTAATGAAGATGTCAATTAAAGACTAGGAACTAGGACTAGAAATTTCTTCAACTGAAGTAAAAACCAAGTAAAACACCCACTGGATTTCCTTCTACCAATTATTAAGGTATTGAGATAACCTTGAGAGCAAGTTCTCCTGAATGACTCTTAAAAATCTGGTCCAGTGGGGGCAGTGGGAGATTATAAGGGAGTGAAAAGACAAAGGGTGCGCTGGGGGCGGGGGGAGAGGCAGCTGAGAGTTTACAGACTTCATATTTACAAAATTAATTACCTATTATATTCATTTTCTCCTCAGTGTCTCCTTCTTGAGTACAATGATCACGTAATCACCTCATCCCTTGCGAATCACCATTCTCTTAGACTTTGCTCAAAGCATGTAATTGTTGTTGAAAAGCAATGTGATGCTTCTGTATTTGGTATATCATGAGAATTCTGGACTGCAGAAATAGTGTTATTTCTTGGCCCAGCCTGTGCATTATTGCTATTCACTACTTTATTAGCTAGCATGTTTCAGCTACGCAATTCCTCCAAATTAGGTTATGGTGTTCAATGGGGTAAAGTTCAGAATCTGTCCTTTTAAATGGTCTTTACCACATTTCTGCAGTCCAAAGCCCAAATGAGCTATCATTGCCCACTTTATGTACCTTCATGCAGTCAGGTTTTGCCTGAGCTATTGTAACATCATAACTTCATCCTTTACTGACCACAGCGCTTGAGGTTGGATTTAAACAATAGATGATTGACCGTAGTCATTAATCCATGACAAAACTGGATTTTCTATTAATCTGTAATAAAAATGAAGCAAACCAAATGAAAGTAAGTGTGCACAGTATAGAGTGGAGTATTTGTAATATTGATTTCTACCAGCACCATGCAAACAGCAGTCAATTTGTCTGTTGTATTAGTAAGTTTTCCAAATCAGGCAGTGAAGCCAATGATTGTCATTAAACATGTGAAGAGAACATACTCTGATAAAGCAAACAAGAACTTGGCTTATTTTCAGCCACTGCATGAACATTTTCTGAAATGGAAAACACTTTAAAGCATTTTTGCTAGTGCTTCATAACAAAACTGTGATGGTTTGCATGCTTCACACAACTTTTCATTGTTCATTGCTAAATCTGGAAAGCCCAATTGGAGAACTGATTCTGCCAGCAGTAAGGGAGGTTCTGAGTACAGTTTTGAATAAGTCACCAACCAAATAATTAAAGCAATTCCACTCAGTGACAACTCCGTTCAAAGACAAATAGATGAAATGTCTGAGAATGTGGAAGACATGTTGTGCAACATACTTAGGACACCAGAATTTGCTTTGGAGTTGGATTTGTCAACTTTGCCAGGCAACAAATCTTTGCTTTTTGGCTGTGTTTGCTTTATAAAAGATGAAAGCATGGTTCAAAAGTTATTTGCAAGATGACTAGAAACAGATATGAAGGAAAGAGCAATCATTCAAAGAGAAGGACATTCCGCTCAACTCCATTCTTGCTTGTGCAACAGACTGGGCACCATTAATGACAGGATGCCACTGTGGGGTTATTATATTCTTGAAAAAGCTGTACCTAACGTATTTACTGTTCACTGTGTAATTCAGAAACAACACCTTGTTGCAAAAAAAAACCTCAGCGATCGGCTGCCCAAATCATTAAATACTGTTATCACAGCATCAAATAAAATCAAGTCCTACCCTCTCAATTCTCGACTATTTTGAGAGATTTGTATTGAGAAAGAGTTTGAACGCTTGCTGTTGCACACAGAAGTCAGATGGCTTTCAAAAGGAAACTGCCTGAGACATTTTTACATGCTTCTCTAATTTCCAAGCCTCTTCAAGTTGGAAGAGAGAAAGAAAGAATACCAAATGATGATCTTCAAGTAGACCGTGCCTACCTGGGTAAGCTGCATAAAGACATGGTCCATGGTCAGAGTGTTTTCAGGATTTTATCTCGATCTATATTCTAGATTGGGCAATAAATCTATTTCTAAACAGCTGCAATGAGGAGTTAACAGGAAGGATGAAGGATGAATTGATCTTACTACAAAGTTACTTTGAGCTGAAGCTGATGTTCAAAAAACCATATCAAGACTTTTGGTTGCAGAAAGAAATCTCTGTCCTGCACTGTGGAAAAAAGTCAAAATATTCTTTATTACCTTTGTAACAACATATTTAGTAGAACACGATTTCAGTGCAGTTGTCCAGCTTCTATCAAAGTAACAAAACAGACTGGAAATTACTGAATGAGGGGATCAGAGACTGCTTCTGACATTCAGTCTGACAATGAGAAGCTGATCTCACAGCGCTAAGGCCATCTATCTCATTGAAAAGGTGAAAACCCAGTGAAGTAATAAATAGTTGGACTAATAATGCACACTTAAATTGTTGATGGAACTATTTTATTTGTAGCTTTAAATATATTTGAATAATATTTGCAATTATTTTTCACTACTTTGAATTTCCAGTTCCTATTTTCTTTCACTGTGTGTTGTAAATCAAAATTCTTTATAGTTTTAATGTAATGGCTGAAAAGAGAGAGGGGGTGCTGGGAATGTGGTCTTGGAGACAAGGGGGTGGTAGCCCACAAGAGTTTGGGAACTACTAATCTAGAGGGATACAAAATTCTAGAGATAGAATTATTGAGGCTATTGACACAAAAGTGAAACATGTAAAACCTATACCCAAATGGGATCTGTCAGTATAGAAAATAATGTATTTGCATGAATATATAGATATTGGTACATTTTAATTTATCTTTGTGAGAATTTACGATAATTCCTTCAGTAAAGATAATATACACGGTTAAAATGAATATTATAATGAAATGAATAATAGAAAAAAGTGAAAATGTCTAGAAATTTAGTTAAATGGAAAAACTTGGAAATCTCAGAATATCTTGCATAGTTCTTTGGGGGGAAAATAAGAATAAATCACTAAACACAAGAGCTTCTGCAGATGCTGGAAATCCAGGACAACATACACGAAATACTAGAAGAACTCAGCAGATCAGACAGCATCTATGGAGAGGAATAAACCATCAGCATCTCGACCAAGACCCTTCATCATCAGAACTCCTTCCCCTTCCCCCACTTTCTTAATCTGTCCCCCCACCACCTTACTTCTCAGTCCTGATAATTGTCTTGGCTTGAAATGTTGACTGTTTATTCCTCTTCATAAAATAAATCACTAATATTAGAATTTGTATGTGTAAATTCTCAGAACAAAATTGAATAATAAAAAGAATGTCCAACTAAATCATACCTGATACGAAAAGTATTATTCAGATGTTACCATAATATAAAATCTATTGCTTTAATTGGGGACTAAAAGATAAATATTGGTATCAGCAGGCAGTGTTGGTGATTAGTCAAAGCTAGACCATGCTGTATTCTTAACAAGTTACAAAACAATTTAGCAATATGATTTGTGGCAGGAGGTCTATCAGCATTAAAATGAGTCAAACAAAATTAATATTTAATGAGATAGTAGGAATGATTTATTTCACGTATTACAATTGTTCACTCACTAAGGTGTGCTACAGATTTATACAGATTGGAATTTACAATGAGGCTGTGAAGCAAGGAAACATTACAAATCTTAAGACATTCTAGATACATAATATTTCAGCACCATACAGTATATTAGCTTCGATCATGTAGTGACAAAGAGATGCAGCAGTCCTTTCAAAAACGAAACTATTTCATTTCCTCCCAGTTTAGATTCACCATACACACGGTCCACAAATGTTATAGGAACCTGCAACAATTGGGAGGGGGTGAAACATGTTAATTGAATGTAAATATGAACATTACCAAGGGATCTATGTATTAAGAATTAACTGACTATAGTATATACATAAATTTCAATAATAAAAAATAGTCCAGCATTACATTATCTACCAATTTTACAGACCCAAATTTTATTAATATTAATACATTTTTAATGTACCTGGGACACTGTTGATATGATTTTGTGTAATTTCTTTTTGTTCGCTCTGTCATACTTGTCAATTTATCACGTGATGTCATTCACTATGAGTCATGAAGAAATAAGAATGGCTGTATTTTTCATGCAACTTTAACTACGTTTTAGTAAAACTAATCCCACAGCAACATGGTGGTTAAGCACAGTGCTTTACAGTGCCAGCTGTAAGATTGGGGTTCAATTCTCACTGGTATCTGTAAGGAGTTTATATGTTCTCCTGTGAACACGTGTTTCAGTTGCTCACAAGTGCTCCAGTTTCTTCCCACATTCCAAACAACGTATGGTTAGGGTTAGTAAGTTGTGGGCATGCTATGTTGACACTGGAAGCATCTCAACACTTATAGGCTGCTCAGCACGATCCTCGCTGATTTGATTTGACACAAACAAAACCTTTCACTATATTTTTCGATGTATATGTGAGAAATACAACTTAACTTTAATCTTTAGGGCATTATCAGCTTCCTTTTTTTAATGTTGTTAAATGTAGACAGATATTTGGAACATATCACATAATATACATACTGCCAAAAAGACTGCCCCCCCAAACAGTATATTATTTTTTCTGATAATTAATCAACTCTCAATCCATGCGAATAAAATTACATCCAGTTCTACACTTGATACTGCACGAGCCACATACTTTTTTTTTTACATAACATGGTTCCCTAATCATTCCCATATTAAAGAGGAATGAGCTATTCAAATTAGAGTTACATACAATGTCTAAAAATAAATAAACAATAAGGACACTAGGAAGCCAATCAGCTCCTTGAGCTAGTTCCACCATTCAATTAGATCATGGCTGATTTCTATTGCAAATCCATTTACTCAAATATATCCATTGATATATATACCCAAGAAACTTTAGAGATTGTAGCCTTTAAAGGTTCCATTGAATATCCGCATAATATTTCCCAGTTTCACCAAAATCTATTGGATACATGCTTTTTTCCCCCCACTCCATCACACCTAATTAATTTTCCTATTACATCTTTTTATTCTGGATTATTTACCAGAGGAAGCAACAACTGTTATATTCATTTCTATCATTTAAAATACTTATATAGCACCTACCTGAAACACCCATTCCCATTGATATACAAGAAACAGCTTACGTAATAGACTACCTTCTCTTCCTCCCCATGCCCCCCAAATTTCATCATAAGGTTTTATTATACTTGGGGTAATTTTGTAATAATATTGCAAACCGACCATTTTATTTTTGAAGCATGTAGAACAGTCATATATCAAGCAAGCTATTTTGTAAAGGACAAAGCTGACTTTCAATTAATCTCCATAATTATTTTGAAATTCTCCTTTCATACCTCTCCAATACTGTAGTTCAGTTGTCGAGCCCTAATGATCATCTCCATTTGAAAGACATAGCCTTTGGATACACACTTCTCAACCAGTTTCTGCAGTACTTCTTTTCTGTATAGTCTGTGGAAAGAAAATACTTTTAGAATATACAGTATGTAAATGCACTACTTTCAACAAGACAATTCATATCCAAAACAAGCAACACCGCCTCAACAAGTATAAAAAAGCCGTTCTCGAGTGGTATAAATCTTTCAACTCTGGAAATAGATGTATTGCAGAAATGATTGACGGGAAATTTAGTGATATTGTACTGAGCCATGGAGGACAGAGAGCTCAATATTTTGATCTGTATTGCATTCTGAGACAGTAGCAGGATAGTGCCAGAAAAAGCAAAAGGAGAGAAATGAGGCAGGTTTCACTTCTCTGATTCCTCTGTGTTGGCCTGTTGCTGGAAAGTGCTGAGTGCTCATGTGATATTGGAGGATGATTAGGATCAGCTACGATGCTGTAATGTTTTCAAAAACAACTATGACACTAAATGTTTCAGAAGGAAAATCGGAAAAAGCATTACTCCTTTTTATAAACAACGAAATATTGATGTATAAAGAAGAGGGAGAAACGAAAATTTCAAATGACTTGCCAGCTAGTGGACCATAATTGTAGCACATTAAAACACGTACTGATCTCTTGTCAAACCAATCTACCTGTACTAGTAGCCCATGGCTAGGTACAGATATAAATCAGCTAACTATTCTTCAAAGCTAGCAAGATACAGAATTAACTTTTCAATTCCTTCATTACATTTTCTTCTTCATCACTCTCCCTGTACAAGACAGCACAATGAAAAAGTGGAATTCCTTTGCTGTGGTCTAGATTATATATAATTACTTCAACATGCCCTGAAGTTAAACAACTACACCCACACAAATATAAAGCATAAGTTATTAAACTGCATTCTTACCTAAAGCTACCGGTCAAGTCTGAAGCACCAGGTCTCAATAACACCTGAGTGATAAAATTTGCTCCACGGCTACATTAAAAAAAGATTGAATACAAATTAAAAATTGAAGTAATTTCATTTCTTCAATTAAACTTAAAACAAATGCCTTTTTTAATTCCACATTTATTAGCTGGATAAATTAATCTGATCTAGAAATACAGTAATGTGCAAAAGTCTTAGGCATATACACAGTTGCAAGAAAAAGTTTATGAACCCTTTTCAATTACTAGGTTTTCTGCATTAATCATTCATAAAATGTAGTGCGATCTTCATCTAAGTCATATTAATAGGCAAAGAATCTGACTAAACTAATACACACAAACAATTGGACTTTTCCTGTCTTTATTGAACACATTCTTTAACCACTCACAGCCCAGGCTGGAAAAAGTCTGTGAACCCTTATATTTAAAAATGGTAGAACATCTTTCGCAGCAATAACCTTCAGCAAATGTTTCCTGTAGCTGCTGATCAGACTTGCATAATGGTGAGGAAGAATTTTAGACCATTCCTCCATACAAATCTGTTTCAGTTCATCAATACTTCTGGGATACCTTGCATGAACAGCCATCTCCAAGTTATGCCCACGGACCTTAATTTGAGTTAATGTCTGGACTCTGACTTAAGCCATTCCAAAATACAGATTTTCTTTAAAAAAAAACTATTCTGTTGTTGATTTATTCTTGTTTCAGATTATTATCATCCAACTTCTATTAAGTTTCAAGTTACGGACCGCTACCCTGTCATTCTTTTGTAAAATGTCTTGATACAATTTTGAATTCATTGTTCCCTTTTTTGGGGCAGTAAATATTGCTGAAATGCAGAAAGAATACAGAAGGAACTAGTGGGTCCTCATAGAAAGAAAAATATAGAAACCTATTTAAAGCTATCATTAAAGAAGGAATAGTGAGGCATCTGGAAAGGAATGGATCCATCAGGCAAGTGCAGCATGGATTCAGCAAAGGCAGGTCCTGTTTGACAAACTTACTGGAGATCTTTTGAGGATATAACTAACACAGGGGATAGAGGGGAACAGATGGACATTATTTACTTGGACTTCCAGAAGGCATTTGATAAGGTGCCACATAAAAGACTTACCTATAAGATAAGGAAACATAGAGTTGGGGCTGATGTATTAGCATAGATAGAGTATTAGTTAACTAATAGAAAGCAGAGAGTTGGGATACATTGGTCTTACTCTGGTTGGCGGTGAGTGGTGTGCTGCAGGGGTCAGTGCTGGGCCTACAACCGTTCACAATATACATTAATGATCTGGAAGAGGAAACCAAGTGTAGTGTATCTAGGTTTGATGATGATACTAAATCGAGTGGAAAAGCAAATTGTGCAGAAGATACAGAGAGTCAGCAGAGAGATATAGATAGGTTAAGTGAGTGGACAAGGGTCTAGCAGATGGAGTACTATTTTGGTAAATGTGAGGACATCCACTTTGGAAGGAAGAAATGAAAGAGCAGATTATTTTTTAAATGGTAAAATATTGCAGCATGCTGCTGTGCAGAGGGACTTGGGAGTGCTTATGCATGAATCACAAAAGGTTGGTTTGCAGGTTCAGCAGGCTATCAAGAATGCAAATGGAATGTTGGCCTTCATTGCTAGAGGGATTGAATTTAAGAGCAGGGAGGTTATGCTGCAACTATACAGGGTACTGGTGAGGCTGCACCTGGAGTACTGTGTGCAGTTCTGGTCTCCATACTTGGGGAAGGATATACTGGCTTTGGAGGCTGTGTTCAGAGGAGCTTCACAAGGTTGATTCCAGAGATGAGGGGATTAGACTATGAGGAGAGATTGAATCACCTGGGACAGTACTCCCTGGAATTCAGAAGAATAAGAGGAGATCTTATAGAAACATAAAAAATTATGAAAGGGATAGATAAGATAGAGGCAGATAAGTTATTTCCACTGGTAGGTGAGAGTAGAACTAGGGGACATAGCCTCAAGATTCAGGGGAGTAGAGTTAGGATGGAGATGAGGAGGAACTGCTTTTCCAAGAAAGTGGTGAATCGGTGGAATTCTCTGCCCAATGAAGCAGTGAAGGCTACCTCAATAAATATATTTAAAATGAGGTTAAATAGAATTTTTGCATAGTAGGGCAATTAAGGGTTATGGGGAAAAGGCAGCTAGGTGGAGTCGAGTCCATGGCCAGATAAGCCATGATCTTATTAAATAGTGGAGCAGGCTCAACAGGCCAAATGGCCTACACCTGCTCCTATTTCTTATGTTCTTATGTTCTAACATACAGGTGGATGTTTGTCTTCATCACAAAGCAGGTAGAATATAAAGTACAGATGGCTTGTTATAACGGTACACAGGATAGATGAAACCACATCTGGACTTAGTCTCTTTGCTGAAGAAGAAATATATTTGTATTCGAGGTAATTCAAGAAAAGTTCACTAAATTAATTCTTGGGAGGAAGGGTTGGGGAATTGTTCAGCAGATTGGGTCTAAATTCACTGAATGAATGGCAATAACCTTACTGAAACATACAAGATGTTGAGGGACCTTAACAGGTTCAGTAATGTCGATAGGGTGACAAGAACTGGATACAGGCACCAATGATGTAAATGAGTGCACATTTATAAAGACCTACAATTGGAAGTTGGCCTAAGAACATTGTCATAGTTCATCATGAAAGTAGTACAGGATGGCTTCAAAAGCATGTTAGCTGAAGCAGAATCGGAATTAGGTTTATTATCACAGGCACGTGATGTAAAATTTGTTAACTTAGCAGCAGCAGTTCAATGCAATACATAATATAGCAGAGAAAAAAATAAATAAAATAAAAATAATAATAATAAACAAGTAAATCGATTACATATATTGAATAGATTAAAAAATGTGCAAAAACAGGAATACTGTATATTAAAAAAAGTGAGGTAGTGTCCAAAGCTTCAATGTCCATTTAGGAATCGGATGGCAGAGGGGAAGAAGCTGCTCCTGAATTGCTGAGTGTGTGCCTTCAGGCTTCTGTACCTCCTACCTGATGGTAACAGTGAAAAAAGGGTATGCTCTGGGTGCTGGAGGTCCTTAATAATGGACATTGCCTTTCTGAGATATTGCTCCCTAAAGATTTTCTGGATACTTTATAGGCTAGTGCCCAAGATGGAGTGGAATAGATTTACAACTTTCTGCAGCTTCTTTCGGTCCTCTGCAGTAGCCCCTCCATACCGGACAGTGATGCAGCCTGTCAGAATGCTCTCCACAGTACAACTATAGAAGTTTTTGAGTGTATTTGTTGACATGCCAAATCCCTTCAAACTCCTAATAAAGTGTAGCCGCTATCTTGCCTTCTTTATAACTACATTGATATGTTGGGACCAGCTTAGATCCTCAGAGATCTTGACACCCAGGAACTTGAAGCTGCTCACTCTTTCCACTTCTGATCCCTCCATGAGGATTGGTATGTGTTCCTTCACCTTACCCTTCCTGAAGTCCACGATCAGCTCTTTCGTCTTACTGATGTTGAGTGCCAGGTTGTTATGGATTAGTGTTGCAGAGGGAGCAGTAGAAACTTTTGAGATGGGTTGAATATAGGATTGGAAGCTCAGCTCCAGTTAAATAAGACACTGGGATGCTGCAAACAGCCTGGTGCAGATCAAGTCAGTGAAAAGTAATAATTGAGAGGGACATTCAAAGACAGTAGTTTCTTCTTCATAGTTACTAATCATGAATATTTCTGGTCTTCATATTGTGGAAAGTACATAGAATGGCTGGAAGAGGTGCAAAAATAGAGCTAAGACTATAAGATCATAAGAAATAAGAGTAGAATTAGGCCATTCGGCCAATTGAGTGTGCTCCATCATTCTATCAAGGTTGATTTATCATCCTCTCAACTCCACTCTCCAGCCTCCTCCCTGTAATTTTTAACACCCTTTCTAATCAAGAACCTATCAACCTCCACTTTAAATGTATCCAATGATTTGGTCACCAAGGCCATCTGTGGCAATGATTTCCACAGATTCACCACTCTCTATCCAAGGAAATTCCTAATATCTCACTACAAGGCATTGGTTGGACTGCACTTGGAGTGCTGTGAGCAGTTTTGGGCTTTTTATCAAAGAAAGGATGTTGTGGCATTGGAGAATATCCAAAGGAGGTTCACAAGAATGACACCGGAATGAAAGGGTTAATATGTGTAGTGCATTTAATGGCTCTGGACCAGTATTGACTGGAATTTTAGAAAAATTGGGGATGGGGGGGGGTGGATATCATTGAAACTTATTAAATATTGAAAAGCCTAGACAGACTGGGCATGGAGAAGATGTTTCCTAGAGTGGGAGAGTCTCGGACCAGAGGGCACAGCTTCAGAACTAGGGTCATAACTAACAAGAAAGACAGAGTAGTGTGGGGCTCTTTCCACTTGAAAGAAAGATTCAACAGTCACTTGTTAGAAGAGGAACGAAAGGATTGGGTATAGAAACTTCGAGAGAACAGACATTTGAAGTGTCCACTAATACAAGACAAACATTAATAAATTTACAGAGAATTTCAGGAGAAATATTTAACAAAGCTTTAGATAAAAGGACAAAATTGCTCTTCAGGAGTCAATGTGAGATGAACAGAAGAAATGTGGTTAAGAAGAAGCTAGAGAAACACAGATGAGATAAATTTAAAAATTTACAGAGAGAAATCAAAGTTTCATGCCATCAGGTTGGAGCTACCTAGATGGAATTTGAAGGTGTTGCTCCTCCATTCTGCGAGCAGACTCATCATTTCAAAAGAGGAAACCATGGACGTGCATGTCAAAATGGGAATGGGGATCGAAATTAAAATGATTGGCCACTGGGAAATTCTGCTTTTGGCAGATGGAGTGGAGGTGCTTGACATAGCCGTTCCCCAATTTATGTCAGGACTCACCAATGGAGAGGAGGCTGCATCAGGAGCAAAAATGCTATTCTCTTTTATCAGTTCCTTCATCTCCGCTGCATCTGTTCTCAGGAAGAAGTTTACCTTTCTACATCATCATCCATGTAATCCTTTTTCAAAGGATGGGCTTTCCCTTCCTCTACTGTTGATGTTACCCTCACAAGTATCTCCCCCATTTCCTGGGCATCTGCACTTAACCCACTTTCCCGCCGCCTTAACATGGATAGAGTTCCTCTTATCTTCACCTACCACCCCATAAGCCTCTGCATCTAACACATCATTCTCTACAATCTTTGCCATCTTCAAAGGGATCCTACCACCAAACATATCTTTACCTCCCCCCACCACTCTCCACTTTCCATAGATATCATTCCCCCTCATGATTCCTTTGCCCATTCGTCCCTGTCCACTAATCTCCCACCTGGCACTCATCCCTGCAAGTAATAGAAATGCTACACCTGCCCACTTACCTCTTCTCTTAGCTCCATTCAGGGCCCCAGATAGTCCCTCCAGTTGAGGCAACACTTCACTTGCGAATCTTTTGGGGGGGGGGGGGGTCTATTGTATCCAGTGCTCATGACGCAGCCTCCTCTATAATGGGAAGACCCAACGTAAATTGCAGGCTACTTTGTCAAGCACTTCCACTCCAACTGCCAAAACCGGAATTTGTCAGTGGCTAACCATTTTAATTCTTATTCCCATTCTCATTCGATATGTCAGCCCATGACCTCCACTTCTGCCACAATGATGCCACTCTCAGGGTGGAGGAGCAATACCTCATATTCCAACAAAGTAGCCTTCATCCTGATGGCATGAACATAGATTTCTCCTCTCTTCCCCCCGCCCTTCCCTCTTCTATTCCTCACTCTGGCCTCTTCTCACCTGCCTATTACCTTCCACTGGTGCCCCTTCTTCTTCCCTTTCTCCCATGGTACATTCTCTTCTATCAAATTCCTTCCTTCCAGGCCTTTACCTTTCCCATCCACCTGGCTTCACCCATCACCTCCTAGCTAGTCCTTCTTCGCCCCCCCACCTCCCCACCTTTTTATTCAATCCTGAAGAAGGGTCTCGGCCTGATACGTCGACTGTTTATTCATTTTTATAGAAGCTGCCTGACCTGCTGAGTTCTTCCAGCATTTTGCATGTGTTGCTCTGGATTTCCAGCATCTGCAGAATCTCATGTTTAAATAAGCCCTAAGTATGAGAGTAGGAGGTGAGTTACGATGCTATTTTACTGGTGTTGCAGTTAATCTTATAGACAGGAATTCAAAGTATTTATGATGCACTGCTGCATACCTGATAAGTTTCCTTCTCAAATCCCAGCCAAATACACCTCCATTTCCTATGTAGCGTGTGCCAGACACTACATCATAATTCCCTTCCTTCTGTTTTCTGTAATATTATGTAATACAAAATAGTGATTAAACCTAAATTAATTGATGTTCTGAAACAGAAAACTGGTATCAAAATCATCCTATAACAAATTGCATTACCACCCTTTATAGTCTATAAACTACACTTCAACAACGAGTACCATTCTAAAATTAAATTAAAATAATAAACATATACTTTGGATAATACAATTAAAAATACATTTCATATATCTTAATACCTAAACTGAAGACAAATTTCAAAGTGGAAGAAATGCAAAAGTTTTTATTGATATGACTACACCCATTTTCAGATTGTCAAGAAGCAAAAGCATAATCAATTTACTCCATACAAAAGATCATTTGGCTATCAAGAAAATTCAGAATAAAAACATCTAAAGAAAATAAGGAAGCAATTCCAAATCTATTTACAAAAGAACTTCTGAAATCCTCATGTTATGAGCTAGAGCTCATAACTTCAGCAATCTCATTCCATCTGAGTGGATTCTGCATGCTCTGCCTGTTTGCATTAGTTTTTTTCCCCCTAGGAATTCCGGTTTCCTCCCACATCCTAAAAACCGTGTTAACACTGTAAATTTCCCCAATGTGTAGCTCAGTTGGAGAATTGGAGGTGGGATTGGGGGAGCAAGTTGATGGGAATGTGTGTAGAATAAAATGGGATAGGATTAGTGTAAACACGGGTGCTTGACAGTTGGCATGAACTCAGTGGGCCAAAGGGCTTGTTTCCATACTGTGCAAAGCTGTTCATAAGACAAAAACAGGTGCATATACAGCTATCCAGAGAAGTATTCTCAACTTTGAAAAAAATCTAATCCACAGCCCCACATGTTGTGAATGCCAGAGAGAATTCTAAGTAGAGAAGCCATTACTTCTGTTCTTGAAGTGGAACCCTGGGAAGTTACCTTACAATTAAAAAAACACCTGCATGATTGCATTTTATGCTTAACAAGAGCAATTTACCAAGAAAAATGAAGTAAAATTAGTCATTCACACTTTCATAATTTGAGCAGATTTAGAATTCAGGAGATGCTATATTTATTTTAGAGTTTGTATTTCAGATTTACATGTTTTGGCCTTTAGCTCTCTTAAAGCTAGGACGGTGCTTTTGTTTAAATGGGAAGATGTTTCTCCTCCTACTCATGCTCAATGGTTATGCGATGTTATGTCATGCTTAGATTTAAAGATTCGTTGTTCAATTTCTGAATCTCGTCTAGACTTTCAAACATTGTGGGGACCCTTTCTGAATTATTTTCAAAACTTTCAAATCCCTCAATTCACTGTTTAAATTTAGATGTTGGTTATTATTAATTTTTATTATATGAGAAGGTATTTTACCCTCTTTTCTCCTTAATAAACAGCTTCGGTCTTGGTAAGGGTTAGATTCTTCTTTTGTAATAAATTAGTATATTTCAATTAAACTTTGACTAACCTACATGAATACAGGGTAATGAGATTGTTACTATGAATAGATATAATGTAATTGGTAGTTGTTTCTTTTGACCTTTATATATACTTTCTTGTACTCTGTATTCTTCTATGTAGAAACTAATAAAAATATTGAAAGAGAGTTTGTATAAACATGAATACAGTCATAATTCTGAATTCATTTATTATTACTATCTAGAATGTTGTTTTCTTATGTGAAAATATTATGACATAACCTCTTTTGTATGGATGGAGAAATGTTAGTGACAATTTTACTCTGAATGTGGACATGGACAAGATCTGAATTAATCAGGGTAAATACTTCAGCAGCAATTTACGAAGAAAGATAAAGTAAAATTAGTCATTCACACTTCAGGTTAATTTATTTCATGTCCATTTTCTTTTTATAATTGTTTCACACGATTATAAAAATATAAAGTTTAAAATCACTGACACTGATGTAACAGAGAAAAGGTAGAAATGAATCACTTATCAGTTATGCTATGTTCAATGATGAAACATTTGAGAAGGTACAGTTACATAACATTTAATATGACTAAGTAATACACAGTTGGAAACAAGGAAAATTGCTTACTTTATGAACTCAGGGATAAACTTTGGCTGAAATAAAAAGAAGGGACTGGTTATACGAATACATTAAATGTGAAATAAACAAATAAAAAAAAGATGAACTTACATGATGTGAAAGATCTGCATCCATGATAAAGACAAAGTTACCATTGGCATGCTGCATTCCATGAATATATGCTGTTCCTAGAATAAAAACAAGCACTCAGGATAAGCACACTAAGCAAATCAGTATTTGTTGACTTTCCTGAACATATTCCACATGTGCCTAAAGTAACAGGTTATTACAGAAAACACATTTTTTACATTATTACTCACTGAAAGAAAATATATTTGAAATTTTTTGATGTAATGTCAGCATACTTTTACAACTTTAAGTATTTTGTTAGAAGAATATCAAACCAATACACTCAGCAGCCAATGGCTGGAGTATTGGACATCATCATAAAATACACTCCATGGTCACTTTGACCACTGACTGTATGTTTGTGGTCTTCTGCTGCTATAGCCCATCAACTTCAAAGTTTGACAAGTTGTGTGTTTGGAGATGCTCTTCTCCATATCACTGTTATAATGTGTGGTTATTTGAGTTACTGTTGCCTTCTTGTCACCTTGAAACAGTCTGGTCATTCTCTTCTGACCTCTCCCAATAATGAGGCATTTTCGCCACAGAACAGCCCTTCCCTGAATATTTTTTGTTTTTTTTCCTCACCTCTTTCAGTAAACTCTAGAGACTATTATGCATGAAAATCCCAGGAGCTCAGCAGTTTCTGAGATACTCAAACCACCCCATCTGGCACCAACAATCATTTTATGGTCAGTCACTTAGGTTGTATTTCTTCCTCATTCTAATGCTTGGTCTGAACGACAAATGAACCTGTGGACCATATCAATGCATGCTTTTATGCATTGAGTTGCTGTCACAAGATTAGCTAATTATATATTCTGCATTAATGAGATATACAGCTGTACCTAATAAAGTGGCAACTGACTGTTTTTAGCTAGGGTTATCAGTATGAAGTCAGCTCTCAAATACCTTTGCTCTCCCATTAAATGGTAGAGTACCACAGTAACATATTGCTTCTCTGAAATGCACAATAAATATGAAAATACATCTTGCAAAGACTAACTGAAAGTATATTATAACAATAGTAAATATTACTTGAAAAAGAAGATGGGTTGTAATAGATGTGGTTTGTCCTACTTTATTACTTACTTCTACTTCAGATTTGGTCTGCTAGGCTAGAAATTCTCAATGAAAAGGCATGTTAAACAGATGCTATGCACAAACTCACAATATTTTTTATATAAGGTCACTCGGAAACTGAAATTCTATTGTATACGAGGCTTGTGTGATGTTGTGGAGCTAAAAGAGGAAGTAGCTGGGCTGCAGATTACAATGAGAGGTTATGGAGTTGAAAGTGAATTAAAGTGAGAGATAGTTAGGATGCAGTGTGATTAGAGATCAGAGGCATGAAGAGAGTTGGACATGCATTTAGAATTAGCAGGAGAGGGACAGTGATTAGATGTTGGGATAGGACTGATGGCCAAATGATCAGTCCAGAAGGATAAGAGATAGAATTAGCAGAAAGCAGTGGTGTGAAGATGGGGGGAGGGATGCTGAGAAGGGATAGTCATGCACGCAATCAAGAACCCAAAGGAAATCAGCAATGAGGGGAAAGGTTTGAGAGCAAACGAAGAAAACGACAGCAAAGCTGTTGTACCTGTAAGGAAAAAAAATGTTTCAGATCAGGGCAGTTCTAGTTAAGATAACCTTTGGTGTGAGAGTCTCATTGCTTTCATTAGCTTTATACGCACAGAAGAATTTTGCATGTGGCTAAAGCTGTGTTGTGTGCTACTTGACATGTCCAGAAGCCACTATGAATATCATACGTAAAAGAGATCTGAAGCAAATTTGTGCAAGTTGCAATGTACAAGCCAACTAATTTCACTTAAAGCTTCGATTTCAGGTTAATTTCACTGTCTATGCATTAAAAACACTGTGTTGTCCAAGAGAATTATAACCATTTATTTTTACTTATAATTTTGTTTTGTGCTTACAGCTATGATACATCATAATTAGCTATTCCTGTTGCTGTATGGTACATCAGCCACTGGTTCAGCACTATAATATTGCAAATATTGTAAAAAATAATATTTGAGATAGGTAGCAGGAACAATTGTAATGGTAGAAACTGCGCAAGATGTATTGTATAGTTGCAAATGATTTTAAACTAGTTTTGTTTTAAACTCATAACACATAAGCCTGCATGACACCCTCTAACCAATGGCCATTTCCAATGTCCTCCCCGTCTGCAACACAATAGTGCATGTGACATCCCAATTGTTAGCCTTTCTTCAAGTCTCAGAAAGGAACACTGACAACACATTTTGAGGCCGAAAAGGTACAATACTTAATCGGGTGGTGGTGGGGGGGGGGGGGGAGTTGGGGAGAGAGGATCTTTAACAACACATGCAAAGTACTGGAGGAACTCAGCAGGCCAGGCAGCATCTATGGAAAAAAGTACAGTCAATATTTTGGGACAAAAACCTCCAGCAGGACTGGAGGAAAAAAAGCTGGGAAGTAGACTTGAAAGGTGGGGAAGGGGAGAGAGAATCACTAGGCTCTCCCCCCACCCCCTTTTTTCTTTCTTCCATGGCCTTCTGTCTCTTTCACCAGTCAACTTCGTAGTTCTTTGCTCCAAGTTTCACCTATCGCCTGGCGTTTCTCTCTCCCCTCTCCCCACATTTCAAATCTACTCCTCAGCATTTTTTCTCCAGACCTGCCAAAGGGTTTCGGCCCAAAATGTTGACTGTGCTTTTTCCCCATAGATGCCTGGCCTGCTGAGTTCCTCCAGCATTTTGTGTGTATAGTCACAACAGTTCGGATTTGCAACATCTCCTCCACAATCACGATCAACCATAAGGCTGTGTGCTTAGCCCCCCTCTCTCCCAATCTGCTCACTTTATATTTTTTGACTGTGAGGCTAAGCTTAGTTTGAATGCCATATTAAAATTTGCTGACGACACAACAGTTATTGGCGGAATCAAAGGTAGTGATCAATCAACGTATAGGAGGGAGATTGAAAATCTGGCTGGGGGCTGCCACAACTCACTTAAATGTCAGCAAGACCAAAGAGCTGATTATTGACTACAGGAAGAGGAAACCAGTCCCCATTGGGCAATCAGAAGTAGAGAGGGTCATCAATTTTAAATTGCTCAGTATTATCATTTCAGAGGATCTGTCCTAGGTCCAGTATGCAAGTGCCATTATGAAGAACGCAGCTTTACTTCACAAAGATTTGGTATGTCATCTAAAACTTTTACAAACCTCTACTGATGTGCTGTGGAGAGTATATTGGCTGGTTGCTTCATGGCTTGGTACGGAAACACTAATGCCCTTGTACAGTAAAGCTTACAAAAAGTAGTGGATATGGCCCAGTCCATCATAGTAATACCTCCCCACCATCGAGCACATCTACATGATTGCTGTCACAGGAAAGCAGCATCCATCATCAAAGACCCCGACCATCCAGTTCATGCTCTCTTTTCACTGCTACCATCAGGAAGGAAGTACAGGAGTCTCAGAACCTACATCACCAGGTTCAGGAGCAGTTATTACAGCTCAACCATCAGGCTGTTGGATCAGAGAGGATAACTTCACTCAACATTCACTCACTCCATCATTGAACTATTCCCACAACCTATGGACTCACTTTCAAATATTCATCTCTTGTTCCTGATATTCATTATTTTTTATTATTATTACCATTTTTCTTTCTTTTTGTATTTGGCCAGTTTGCTGTCTTTTGCACATTGGTTGTTTATGTCTTGTTGGGCGCGGTCTTTCATTGAATCTGTTGCGTGCTTTGTATTTACTGTGAATGCCCACAAACCCGCAAGAAAATGAATCTCAGGGTTGTATATGGTGACGTGGATTTATTTTGATAATAAATTTACTTTCAACTTTGAACAGGTTTTCAACAATGAGCCTCTTAAATGGTATTTAACATCCAATGATGTGGCCATATGGTACACATAGTATGAAGTACTAGCACGCAAACAATAGTATTCAACACAGAATCAGAGGCAGAATTAATACCCTAGCAGTTAATTCATTTAAAAATGCAGATGATATAAAACCATTATAATTTGGAAAAGTAATATAGATTTTCAGGCTTGCATAAAAACTTAGCGTGCAACCCCGAATCACATCATTTTTTTGTTCCTTCCTGATGATACATTTACTCGGCTACATCAGGCTCACATTAATCAAAAATCAACAGTTCTCTGGGCTATTAGTCTCAGCCTTTTAACTGATAATCCATAAGTACAATCAGTTTTTATCTAGTGCCTGATATGCAAAGGAAAATAACACAAAGATTGGCCTGCTGAGTTTTTTTTTGACCTTGCACACAACAATGCCGTCTGATTCTGAGACTTAACAATAAGGCTTAGAATGATTTAAATCAGCATCCAAAAAGCTTCATTTCCAATACATGTTTCAACAATTATTTACAAAACTGAAAACATATATATAATTAAAATAGTTTGTATGCATTCATAGCTCTTACCTAATCCCAACTTTGTTTCTCTAGGTCGGAGTAACTGTGAAAAGATTAAACAATATTTACAGCAACATAATTAAAATTTTAACAGAGGCCTATATTACAGTGAGCCAGATTCCCAAGAGGTAATTTTTCCAAATGGACTGGCAAGTCATAGGCAACTTTGTACATTACCCAAAGATTACATTCATTATCATTAAGACACATCATCTGTGGCATTGTTCTAAAGGTGTCAGTTGCTGCACAAAGAAAAAGGTAGATTTTTGCTGTATGATTCACTGAAAAGATTTAAAAAGCATAATGTTAACAGCAATTCAGCACCAAAACAGGAGTCAAATGCTCTTTCTAATCTTGTTGAAGAAAACCAAATACTATCACAGGTAAATTAATAAATATTTTGCATTATGTATCACTGTTGCATGAAATTAACCTTTATATGTAATGTGAGGTGGTTTTCAATGCGTAGATTATTTGTGAAGAGCCAGAAATAAACCTTTACAAAAAAAATTGCATCATCTCTTCTTTACCAAATACCTTCATGCCTTAGTAATACAGCAAGGCTCCAGTTAGCTTCTTCAACAAAAAAATTACATAAAATTACTTACATAAAAACCAATTAGCATTTCACTTCACAACATGATATATACTCAAGAGTTTGAACATATTATTTAGTCACCTCTCTGTTCAAGATGGTGCCAGCGAACAACGTGACCAACAGCAGCATCCTGCAGACAGCTCATGAAACTACTCCTTTTACTTCTTCTTTCAAATATGATCTACTACTAAGTTGCGTGTGATTAGAACCTGTGATTTACAGTGGTGTGATTGAGTGCTCTGGTGCTTTGCTGTCTCCGAGGGAGTTTGTTGAGGTTGTGAGTCAAGTGTGCGGCTTGGTGGCTTGGCAGTCTGGACGACTCCATTGCTTCTCTCCGATTGAGGCATCGAGCAAGATTGAAGTTGACAAAGAAAAGAATGGAGTGCGAGTGGGTGTTCAGCGCTATCTGCCTGCGTTTTCCTCTTGCTCTTGCTAGCTTCAGTCAGACAAAAGTGCAAGAGCCTTGGGGGTTCCACATTGCAAGGATTGATCAGCGAGGCTTGAGCCTGTGGACTCACCTTGGGAGACTTTGAGGTTCACTCTGCAAGTTTCTGGATTCTGGTTACTCTTTTTTTTAGCTGATTTTGAGCAGTTTGATTGGGGCAATTGGTGAAGACTGGCTCTGCGGCCAGAACTGAATTCAACTCAATACTCCTGAATTCTGGTTTGGTACTTGATATTCTATGTGTTGTTCGCTCACTTCCACTGTATGCTAATTTGTTCTTTTTTTGCCCATTGGTTGTTTGCTGTTTCCTTTAAATGGGTTCCATGGTGTTTCTTAGTTACATGGCTGTCTGCGGGAGGACAAATCTCAGAGTTGTATTCTGTATACACACTTTAAATCTCTCCTTTGGTAATAATATCACTGCCAATAAAATCCCCCAAGCCCTCTTTCCATTTTTCCTGTGTCAATAAACTGGGTGTATGTCTTACTCCCTTCTCAACATGTTTGTTCTGTATACTCCTTTCTGAAATTTACTTAAGTTTGTCACATTTTAAAATTTAGGATGGTATGACAGCTTTATGGTTAGCAAAACATTATTACAGTAACACCAACCTTGGTTCAATCCTGCTGCTGTCTAAAAGGAGTTTGTAATTCTCTTAGTAATCGCACGTGTTTCCTCCAGGCGTGTGAGTTTCCTCCCACATTCCATAGACGTGGGTTAAGAGCTTAGTTGGTCACATGAGTGTAAATGGGCAGTGTGGGCTCATTGGGCCAGAAGCGGCTGTCACTGTGCTATATCTCTAAATATTTTCAGTATTGCCATAACATTGCAGGGCTGTTCAGAGGAGTGATATAAATAAATATTGAAACAGAGCCACAGGCAAATATTTGAACAACAGACTAAAAGCTTTGTTAAAGAAAGAGAGAGAAAGAGAAGTGGAAAAGTTGAGGAATTCCAGAGCTTAGAGCTATAGCATCTATACCACCAACGTCAGACTTAGAAGAAGTGCAGTTAGCTCAGAGATTTATGGAACTGGAGGAGATAATAATGATAAGAAAGGGTGAGAAAATGCAGGGTTTTGAATAAAAGCATGCATACTTTAAAAGCACAGTGTCACTTAGCTGGATTCCAATATCGGTTCGTAAATACAGCAGTAATACCGGAATGTGAATTATCGTAGGGATGGACATAAGCAGCAGGGTTTTGGATGACCTTAGTTTTAGAAAGTAGCAAGAGAGAGGGTGGCCAAAAATGCATTGGAATAATCAAAACTGATTTACTAAAGAGATGATTTATTGCATTTTTGGTATTACAGGATTCATTCTAAAAGGCACTGGTGAATTTCCTTTTCATATAAATGTTGGCTCCTTATTGGCAACAAAAGACTTCTGGTTATGCGTTATTATGAAATCAGTAAACTATCATTAATACTAAAGTCTATTGTGAAATAAAATGCTGTTTAAGTTTTTTGTGGGGAAAAGGAAGATATAAATGAATCTTCGAAGTTCGAATAACTTCATTTGGAACTGTAGGTTTTTGGATTACATTCCCATTTTGAAATCTACCAATACCAGAAGGACAAAGCAGTGGGGAAAGAAACATTCCTTCTCTCTCTGAGATTATTGTCAAAATTAAGTACTTCTAAATTGGGGATTGCTTAAATAGATGCTATTCAGAGAACTTGCACAGTTCTGAAAACAAAAATCAATTGCCAAATATTACTTAGATTCATGTCACAAGGTCTAAAATGTTAAGAGATTGATGAAATGGCAGAAATATGATTACTAATTTATGAAAGAAACAGGACCTCCCTGTAAACGAACCCATCAGAATCAGGTTGATTACAGCTGAACACCAAAACCTGTAGAAGCAGCACTAAAAATAAAATCAATTTATCATTCCCATAATAAAACGTTGAGTTTTTTTGTCCCTTCCCCATATAGCTGTTGCATGAAGTGTATAGCAGATGAAATCTTTTAGCCAAATTGCTTTCTTGGCTAACAGACATGACTGAAAACTTGTAATTTTAACATAAGAGGTTATAGTGCACAAGCTGACATTGAGCAATTCAGACAAATAGAACATGCTACTGATATACAAACAGCAGAAATTTTGGTTAAGTTCAATCACCCATAAATTAGAAGTGGCAATATTAAATCAGGCTGTTTAAGACTGCTGTTGTAAACACCATTTTGAATCACTGAATCCATGACAAATAAAATAAGTTTAATTATGAACAAAAAATAACCCAGTGGTATTGAACCATTTACGCCTGAACAATTATAGACAAACTATTGATGAGCTGAAAATTGTGCTAAGTGACAATATAAGGAACAATCAAAACTGCAAAGGAAATGACAACTACAAAGCAACTAACAGAATATTTCAAACAAAAAATTAAGTAATGACCAATGAAGTACATACCAATGCAAAGCAAAGGGATAAATCATACCACAATTGGTAAAGGGGAAAATGGAGGCGATACTGTGATGGCCAATAATTCAACTGCAACAGAATGAAGGTGAGCTAGACTAGCAATATAGTATCATCAGTACTATTGTCTTAGTCCTGCACACTACTGAAGTGTTGAGGATGATATATTAGAGGACAATCCAGGATTTCCCAAACCAGGAACCACGAATAAACTGGAAAATCCACTCTCTCCTTAAGTCTAGGACTGCAGTTTTGAATTCAGATGTCCCTGACCTTTATAAGAAATCAAAATATAATCTTCGTAAAGCTACAAGGGATGCCAAGAGACAATACCTGTCTGAAATCAATCTGAGCCAAGCTATCAGCTGTGACAGGGCTTACATGCTATAATAGATTACTAAGCGAAGTCAGGCAGCATTGCCAACAACCTGCTCAGAGAAGGGGAATGGAATGTCACCATCCACCATGACAGCCACCAATGCGCCTGAACTCAGTCACCACTGTAGATGCATGATCAGTCCTCTGGAGAGTGAATCCACAGAAAGCTTCAGGCCCAGATGGTATCCCTGGCCATATCCGTAGATTCTGCACAGATCAGTGCTTTGAAAAAGTACTCAGCCCCCACCCTTTGTTCACATGAGTATTACAACCAGGGATTTTGATCAAATTAACTGAGAGTATTTATTTGTGAATCACACGCTCCTTTTCCTCCCCATGGTGGAGCCCAAAAACACAGAAGATTGTAAAACATGAAAAATTAAAATCTCAAAAACTGCAGTGTCAACAGTTCAAAAAGTATTCTCTCTCCTTTGCTCAGTACTTAGTTGAACCACCTCTAACAGCTAATACAGCCAGTAGTCTTTTGGGATAAGTCTCTATTAGCTTTGTGCAACATGATGGAGCAAGATTTGTCCATTCCTCCTCACAAAATTACTCAAGCTGTGCCAGATCAGTTGGAGAGCAGCAATGGACAGCAATCTTGAGGTCTTTGCCTGAGATGTTCGATCAGCTTAAGTCAGGACTCTGACTGGGCCACTCAATAACATTAGTCTTCTGCATTTGCTCTGGCAGTGTGCTTTGGGTCATTGTGACAAAACAATTTAAGCTTTTTGGCAGAGGCTATAAAGATTTCCAGTCCCTGCTGCTGAAAAGCATCCCCACAGCATGATGCTACTTCCTCCATACTTTACAGTAGGAATGGTGCTATGTGGCTGATGTGCAGTATTAGATTTATGCCATACATACCACTTGGCATTGAGGCCAAATAGTTCCACTTTAGTCTCATCCAACCACAAGACCTTCTTCCACATCTTTACAGTAGCTTCTAAGTGATGCTTTGCAAAGTCTTTCAGGGTAAGGAAATGCTTTTTTTTTTAGCCAAGGCTTCTTCCCTGCCACTCTTCCATAAATATTCTTTTTATGGAAGGCCTTAGATTGTGTAGCTATGAACTTAATATCCAGTTGCAGCCACTGACTTAGGCAGCTCATTCAGAGTGACTGTTGGCATTACAGTAGCCTCTCTTACAAAAGCCATTATTCTTCAGGCAACTAAGTTTAGAGGGGCAGCCTGACCTGGGCAGTGTGACTGCGGTTTCATATTTTTCTCCCAGTTTCTCATAATGGACTGCACTGAGCTCTGAGGTATGTTCAGTGCCTTTGATATAGTCTTGTACTGTTCTCCAGATTTGTGCTTCTTTATTATCATTTCCTTGACCTATCTTGAATGTTCTTTTGTCTTCATTTTGGTTTGGTCCTTTGAAAATTTACCATACCGTTGGACCTTACAGAGAGCGAGGGTATTTATCCTTATGAATTCATTGAAAACAACTGATCTTCCAATTTTCTACATGAACAAATTGGGTGAGTTGATAAGGTAATATTGCACCTGAGGAAAGTTAGCGTAGTAATTACAAAGGGGATGAATTCTTTTTCAGACTTACAATTTTGCTTTTTAATTTTTAGTAAATTGTTGACAGGTTTTGGGAATTTTCTTCAATTTGACACAATGTTTTGTAGATTAGCTCAGAAAATCTTACTTCAATACAATTTAAATTTTAAAAAATGAGACAGTAAAATATGAAAATAGTTGTGGGGGCTGAATACTTTTTTAAAGCACTGTATTTGCAGGCATTTTTAACCTTTTCATGCTTCACTCTGAGATTCCATGCTGTTATAAGACCACTATCATCCCAGTACCAAAGAGAAACAAGGTAACCTGCCTTAATGATTGTCACCTGGTAGTTCTGGCATCCACCAACATGAAGTGCTTTGAGAGGCTGGTTATGGCACGTAACAACTCCAGCCTCCCAGTTAACTTTGATGCACTGCAATTTGCCCACCACTGAAGCAGGTCTATGGAAAATGTCATCTCTCTGGCCTAACACTCATCTCTGGAGCATCTGAAAAGTAAAGCGTCTTAGAAACAAGATTTAACTCTGTTTCAAACCATCAAACAACATGAGGATGTGGATCACAGACAGACCAAACACTCACAAGGAGAGATCCTGAGTCTAGGATTCAGAAAATAAAGGGAAGCCACAAGTCCCAGGCATGGATACTTTCTTTGCTAATCAAAACCAAAACTATCCAGTGCAAGAGCTGCCGTTTACTATTAAATGTTAGTTGCCACTGGGTTTACATACTTTCTAGATTTAACTGATTTGATTTCCTTATTACATAGCCTTTTATCAGAATCTTTCTTCAAAATTGCAAACTGGTGGCATTTAAAAAAATTATTTCTCAATTAGTTACACTTGTGGAATTCATTGACACAAACAGCTGTGGAAGCAGAGGTTGATAGGTTTTTTATAAATAGGGATGTTAAAGGTTTTGGGGAGAAGGCAGGTGACTGGGCTGAAAAAGGTAATGATGATAGAATGGTAGAGCAGACCCGATGGGATGAATGGCCCAATTCTGTTCCCATATATTTAGTCTGTCGAGACTAATCACCTCATGTCTTCACTTCTTATACACTGTCTTTGCATTTAAGAGTTTGAATAAAGTTTTGACTATTAGTGTGACTTTTATATAAATGTAACTTTGGCACAACTAAGGAAAAAGTAACAATTTCTTTGCAGTAATCCTGGATTTGGTAAGCCAGCAGTTCTATCTGGTGTTGTAGACAGTCCCCATTTGCAGATGCTTATGATTCATTACTGAAGAACTTACCAGTTAAACTAACATAAGGAAAAGGATTTGATTTTGCATAATGAATGAACAGTTTTTTTTAAAAAAATAGTATTTGACATATTTTGGCTATAAAATCAACTTTTGATTTTAGCTGTGGTTTGGGGTTTAGAGAATTATAAATAACTGCAAATAGGGAACAACTCCAACACCATAAAAGCACCAAATGGAACTACTGTAGATTGATAGCCTTGAATGGCTCAGTAGCTTTGTTAAATTCCTTTGATACTTATGTCATTACTTCCATAATATGACATTTCTACTTCCGATAAGTGATATCCTTATCAAATATCTCTGTAAAGCTGTCTACCAATGCCAAATAATAGGATGTTCTGTTCTTGTAACTTTGCCACAATTTTAGTCCCTTACCAACTGTCAGAGGAAACTCTTAGAGGTTAAAGTCCTAGAAATTAAAGGATTGTACATTCCCACCCAAATACTTACAATTTTATCAGATCCATAAATCTGCTCCAACTGCTTGGCAGCCTCAAGTGTTCCATCAGGGCTTCCGTCATCAATTATTATAATTTCATAGTCAAAACCACTGCAAAGCAGAATAAAGCATCACCATTATAGATTTCACGGCAAATAAATTCAACTTCTATCATTCAGCCAGAGGAAGTGAATTTTTCCAAGCACTGAAAATCTGTGTTCTTCCTTGTCATGTATGCTTATCAAGTCAAATTCCCATTTTATAAAGTGTGAGTTAGGAGATTATTGGAGCTTACTACCCAGAGTGCAGCAACTGCAACAAATCACCTGCATAAAGTTCCAATGATAGGTATTTTCTGCTATTTTCCCTTTTTGGCATTTTCTGGGCCAAGTGAAGTAGAAATATTGTACTTACGACAGGTTAGACGACATTTGTCTTGGGCTCCCTCAACTTGAAAATAAATCCTTCTACACCACCCCCATTAACTGGTTAAAAATAAGTATCTGCCCAGATTTTTTTTGAACTGATGGTTGAATTTACAGCTTGCTTTGCCACAAACGAACTCAATCTATGGCAAATCAGCATTGTCACCTCTTAAGATATTTCAAATTTAAAGTTCTATGAAAATCAAAATACATTCTTCTTCAAAAGTGTTAAACTGCAATAATTGTATTTTCCAATTTTATAACAGATACAACTTTAAAATTAATTCTAAAAAAATTTAGAACTCCTGATCATAAAAATCTGTTATAGCTAAAAAGTTGTACTCCTTCCTAAAAGGCTGAAGAAAAAAAAAGAAAAAAAATATTACAACCACCTTAACTCATTTTTATATTTTCTATCTAGATCCCTGCCTTTTTGATAATCTCAAATGAATACTGCATAACACACTCTAAACCCTGGAGCAAAGAAACAAAGACGCCAGAAATTCAAAACAAAAACAAAGAGTGCTGACAGCCCTCAAACAGCATTAGTGGGAGAAGAACAGTCTACATTTCAGGTCAACATCCTTCTCCAGAACTGGAAAAGTGTGAAAACAAGCATGTTAAGCTGCAGTGTAAACAGCAGGAATGTCTATGATATAGCACAAATCAAAGTTGTTACTATAATAATAACTTTATAAACCACTGTTTGAGACAAATAGAAAAAACACCTGGAGAGAGAAATCAAAGTGGTTACCCAAAATTGTTACATTCAATACCAAGTCCCAAGAGCTGCAGCCTAACCAGGCAGGAAATGAGGTCCTGGTCCTCATGTTTACATGGGCACCACTGAATAATGTAGGAAGTCAAGAACAATCCAGTTCAGTGCACGTGTGTGAGATGGAAAATTAAAGCTGGAGAAGCAGGAGATTCTGCAGGTGCTGGAAATCTAGAGCAACATGCACAACACATTGGGGGAGTTTGGCAGGTCAGCCAGCATCTATGCAGGGCAATAAGCAGTTGACATTTTGGGCCAAACCCCCATTATGAGGACTGAAAAGGAAGAGAACAGAAGCCAGAGTAAAAAGGAGCATAAACTGGCAGGAAAAGGGGAGCCCAGGTGAGAGGGGGAAGGTAGGTAGGTGGGGGGGGGGGAATGAAAGGGAATGATGTGAGAAGCTGGGAAATGATAGGTGGAAGAGACTAAGAGCTGAAGGAGGAGGAGGAATTTGCTAGAAGAGAACAATAAACCATAGAATAAAAGGAAGGAGTTGCTGGCCAGGTCTTGAGAAGTGGGGGGGGGGGGGGGGGAAGGGTGGGAAGAGGAATGAAGGGCCACAGAAATGAGACAAAACAATGGGAAGCGGTTACTGGCAATAAGGAAAATGATGTTGATGCTATCAGGTTAGAGACAATAGAATATGAGGTCTTGTTCCTCCAACCTGCATCTTGCCCCAACATGGCAGTAGAGGAGTCTGTGGGCAGACATGCTAGTGTGGGAATGGGAAGTAGATTTAAAATGGGTGATGACAGGGAGTTCCTGACTGTTGTGGTGGATGGAACAAAAATGCTCAATTAATTGATCCCCCAATCTACAGAGGGTTTCCCTGATGTGGAGAAGGCCACATCAGAAGCATCACATGCAATAAATAGTACCAACAGGTCAAAGTGCCACCTCATCTGGAAGGACAGTTTGGGGTCCTAAATAGTGGTGAAGGAGGTGGTGTATGGGGCACTTGTAGCACTTAGGGAGTGTGGAGGAACAAGTGGACAAAAAATTTGCAGAGAGAGTGATAATTACATAAAGCCAGAGAGGGGGTTGGGAAAAATGTTCCTAGTGGTGGAGGGATCCCATTGGAAACAACAGAAGCTGTGGAGAATGATGTGTTGAATGCAGGGGCTTATGGAGAGGTACACAAGGACAGGGTGAGGTCAAAAGGAGTCCTATCCCTGTTATATTTGGGGAGGTGTGATGGGGTAAGGGCAGATGTATGAGAAATGGAGATGCAGTTGAGGGCAGCATTGATACTGGAAAGGGAAATACCATTTTCTGAAAAAAAAGAGGACATCTCGGACATCCTGGAATGGAAAGCCTCTTCCCAAAAACAGATGTGGCGGAGGTGGAAGAAGCGAAAGAAGGGAATAGCATTCTTACAAGTGCCAGCATGGGAAGTGGTGTAATCAAGATAACTGCGAGTCTGTGGGAGAATTAACATGCCAGGTTTCTGGAAGCTCAAACTGAAGAGAACGTTCAGCATAGGATGAAAGTGGGGATCCATATAATCCATTATCCCATTATTTGAAAATCCCAGTTGTTCAGCATCTAGCTCACTAGGTACAGATATGCCCACTCACTTTAAACACATGGTTTTCCTTGCTCCTTTTAAACTTAGAATTCACCAGAAAATTTTATTATATTGGTGTCATATTTGTTAATTAAAAGGGTACAAGTATTTCACAGCTTATGAATCCCAAAAGTATATACAGCCCATACATACGAATGAGCATTTGGGAGACCAGATGGATGGACTTAACGGCTGCATGGGGTTTTGCTACTCCCTGTTTGAGTGCGTGGTCCATGCTATTTGCGTGGTTCAGATGTGAAAATGAATTTTGTAAGAATGAAGAAATATGCACTGCACACTATTTGACATCACTACACAGGTACAATGGCCATCATTCCCAATGGCTTGTGATAAATGAAGCAAACTCTCAAATGTGCATAACTGAACACAAGTGATCCAACTGCATCATGCAAAACTGATTTTGTCAACTTCTTTTGTATTCACAGCTAATTTCTAGCCCACCATCTTTACCAATACAGCTTTACTTTCTTTTGACCCCTCTTTTACTTTTAAATGCTACTGAAAACTTTTAGAAGTATCATTAGAATCCAAACACACTTCAGTGACATTTAAACTTAATTCTCTCTATGAAGTAACTTTTAAAATATTCTATCATTTACACAGAAGCATTTTAACATGGAATTCTCAAGTTTCATAAATTGGTTTGTTCTCTATGAGTAGTAACCCTAGAATATCTAGAAAAGTTTTAGTCAGAACACCAGAACAACAGTTGAAGGTAAGGCATAGTACTATACATTCAATTTCAGAAAATTGTTTTGGTTTCTCTATACATAAGATGTGCTAAAACAGAGGCTGATGATTAATAAGAGCAAGTAGTATGCAATCCATGCCTTGATACCAGTTGTCAAAAGTTCTATCAAACTGTGTGCGCCACTCATTTTAAAGCAGAGCTTATCTGTCAAGTTAGGTAGGCCTTTTCAGGTAAGTTCATTTGAGAGGACTCAACCTTGTCTATTGCTGAGGTTTCAGAGGCACTGAAAGTCACTCAGTTGGGTTTTCCTTTACGTAGCTGCCTTAAGTGTTTGCTCCCAGTTTCCAGACTCATTGCTGCCTACATCCCCAGGGTACTTGATATATAGAATTAATCTGTCCTCCATCTGCATTTACCTTTCTCAGGCTCCTTCACACTGATTGCCAACTTCTGACCATCATCCCTGCACCCTCTCTCTGATTAGCACCCTCCCAAGCCAAACCCCTCAGAATTTCTACTGTATTATGCACCCAAATGCCCAAAACTCCCAATTGTATCCCTGATTGCAACACAGACTGATTTTTACTTCTTTGTTTATTTTCTCTGGAATTACCTTGAATACCTTGGACTACTTTATGTTTATCATTTTAAAGCTACCCCCTTTATCCTATCCATATTTCCCTACTAACTCCGCAAAACAAAACTACCATTTTCTCATTTTCCCAATTTTGATGAGTCTTTGAAAGTTACCTTTCCACAAATGCTTCCTGATTTGTGGATTATTTATAGTACCTTCTTTTTTTAAAATCCTGAATAACCAGTTAGGCAAACTACTGTTCAGTTCTCATCAAGAACAAGCACAACCACAATCTTGTTCTTCATCCTACCTATCTGACAATATCTGTGAAGATGAGCTCTTCTACCCTGTATACACTATTTCAGAAAACAATAATCACAGGGAAGGGACAAAAGGATAAAATATAGCAGCTAATCTGAATTACCTCCCAGTATGTTCCTATTTATAATATGATGTTTGCAGATGACAAAATAGCAATCAGTGGATAACTGGGTGAGCAGTATGATGTTGGTATCTGGGAAAAAATATCTAATGACTATAATCAATTTATTTGTAATGAGAATAATATAGCTGCAAAAAATTACAAATGCAAAATTGCAGTCAATGACATAAATGTGTTAGGCAGTAAATCCAAATCACTTTGTAAATGTATTTTGTATTCAGATTGTTTGTCTCCCTCATTATATAATCACATGACCAATGTAACAGAAACTAACCAATAGGCAAGAGCACAACTGATTTGCAAACATTATTCATTTAAAATTAAACATTACTGCTTTGAAATTTCTCCCTCCAATTTTAGATCCTTCATTTTCTGGCTCAGATTGCAAACTGTCATCTTGCCAAGATATGGCTAATTTTGCTTTGTAACCAAAGACTGGAAAGCTCTTCAGTGTTTCTACACTTTCTACCCTTTAATTTTTCCATCCAGAATCACTGTATGCTGAAACAGGACCCACATACTTTCTGAACAGACCTCACCTACCTGGCATATCTGCAGATACTTCACCATGCTCTAAGCCCTGAAGACCGCTTCCCACATGGCCACACAGCAAAACACACAACAATGGCAGCAATGAAAGAAGGCTAAAATAGTAAAAAAAAAGAGAGCTTGCTTTTTCAACACAAGTGCTGGTGGAAAAACCAGAGGCCAAGAGGAAGGTATTATGTGCAGGGGAGAGAAGTGGTGGCAGATCCTCCAAGCAATCAATTAGAAAGAAGTGGCAGGAGATACCCAACATACTTATCACCTACAATAATCCCCCAAAATCTGGAGCAATTAGACATTTCATGATCTGGCAATAAACAAAGAAATAAGATAGCTCTACAACCATTAAATACTGTTCCTTCATGACACTTGGATATAAACAAATACATGAACAAATAGTCCTCCTACTCTGCTCTGCCAATCTTTAGAATCATGTCCAATTTTCTATCTCATCAGCATTCTCTTAAACTATCACTATATCCCTTAATTTTATTCCTATTCAGAAATCTTATCACTCTCTGTTTTGAAAGAACTGAATGATTGTCTTTACTGTTATCCCAGGTAGAGATAATTACACATATTTAATTCTGCATGAAGACATTTCTCCTCACTCAATTCTGAATGACCTACCTCTTTTTTTGAGACCATGAGCCCTGATTCTGTACTCCTTAGCCCTTTAAGTTTCAATGTGATCTTGTCTTGTACTTCTAAGCTCTAGTGAACACAGAACTGATCTACCCAATCTTAACCAAGAGAAAATCTGCAGACGCTGGAAATCCAAGCAACACACACAATATACTGGAGGAACTCAGCAGGCCAGGCAGCATCTATGGAAAAAAGTACAGTCAATGTTTTGAGCTGAGACCCTTCGACGCAATCTACCCAATCATTCCTTACACTGAAAACCCTGGAATGTCCCTATCGCAAATACTTTTTTTAAAAAAAAGATAAGAAACCAAAACAAAACATAAATCAGAAGGTGCAGTTTCATCTAGATGCATTAGAATTGCAGTAATCTACTTTACTCTCATGCTCAAATCCTCTCATCACAAATGTTAAAAAAACATTTGTTTCCTTAATTAATTACTGCATCGAAACATGACTTTCTGTGATACACGTACAAAGACACACATTGAAAATGAACATTACCCCAAATTTTCATTTAAAAATACTTTGTACAAGAAAGTGAATTTCACATTTTCCACATTATATTGCATTTGCCACATGCTTACACACTCACTCAAGTTCATCCATATCTCATTGAAGCTTGTACATCCTTCTCCCTGTTCACAGTCCCCCAAGATCTGTATGATCGGAAAACTTGAAAATACGACATCTGGTCCCCTCAGCCAAATCATTAATAAGAATTATGAACATCTGAGCCACAACCACTAACTCCACTAGTCATAGCTTACCAATGTGAAAAAGTGCAGTTTGTTCCCACTTTTTACTTTCTGGCTGGTAACCAATTCTTAGACTAGTCACTATATTTTAATCTCAATTCTGCCTTCCAACCTTCTTGACCGGTTTCCTATTACTCCACATACACTCACCTCCTTCCCTTTCTTTGAAACTTGCTTTCATCCCAACTTGATACTCTAGCTCCTCAACTACACTGATCACGAAAGAAAAGGTTACTCAATGCCTTTGAATTCTTCCATCCAAGTAAAAGTAGTGAGAAAGAGTCCATCCACACAAAGGAGACCCTACCAAGATTAATAGCTAACTATAGTGGTGGAAACTATCCTAAGAATGATGTGCCAACATGGCCCAAACATCATGTACATCTGTTGCCATTCATGTACATCTGCCTTCATTAGCAAAACTTCAAACTGATTATTACAGGCAACACATACAAAATGCTGGAGGAATAATCACAAACTGCTTATTGCAACCACTTTGAATTGATCAACAATTATGTTTGGGCTACAGGATTACTGTGAACATGTTTTGTCACAGCTCATGTGTGGTGTTTGCAAGATACTGGCAAATGTTGCCCCTTTTCCTTCCACTTAAGGAGGGGACAGAAGAGGCAGCAAGGCACAGTGGAGGAAGGGGAGATATTGAAAGGGGCACAAGCAGATGAATGCAGGAGACACTGGAGACAGGGTGGTGTAATAAGGACAAGAATTTGATGGTAAACACAGTTCGTCATTGCACTTGATATTTCCAGCATACATGTGGGTAGAAAGTTAGACTAGATGGACACAATTGTCAAAACAAGGCTGATACAAATACAAACTGAGATGGCATTATGTGCTGTCAGGTCTGCCTGACTGAATGCAGGAGGTTGTGAGAGGAATAATCTCTATGCTTTTCAGGAGATTATACAGAGTCAAGATGCCAGTACTCTACCTCCTTTCTTGAGGCATAAATACTTTTTTTTAAAGCACTTGTTCTTCAAGAAAACCTTAACAGGGATCCCTTTTCACACTGACTCCAAGTCATGTTACAACTACTGTGCAAGCATAGGCAGGAGTCACACAAAGTCTGTCTGTATAATCTAATTTTGACCCAGCTACATACAGTATATCAGAATCAGGTTGATCATCTCTGACTTATATGACATGAAATTTGTTGCTTTGGAGAAGAACAATGCAAAGGCATAAAAATTACTATAAACTACAAAATAAATAATAGCGTTAAAAAAAGGAATAATGAGGTAGTGTTCATGGACCATTCAGAAATCTGATGCCAGAGGGAAAGAAGCTGTTCACAAGACATTGAGTGTCTGTCTTCAGGCCCCTGTACCTCCTCCACGATGGTGGTAATGAGGAAAGAGTGCGTCCCAGATGGTGAGGATCCTCAGTGATGGATGCACCTTCTTGAAGCATCACTTCTTGAATATGTCCTCAATGGAGAGCAATGTTGTGCCTGTGATGGAGCTGGCCAAGTCTATACCCCTCTGCAGCCTCTTGCGATCTTATGCATCAGAGCCTTCATACCAGGCTGCAATGCCAACAGTCAGAATACTTTCTGCTGTATCACCAGAGAAATTTACATACGTCTATGTCCAATTGGTAGAGCTTCAAACCAGCAGGGAGTGGGTTTCATGTTCCCATAGAAATGAAAAATGCACCTTGAGGGACATGCTGTATGTCAACAGATCATTCTCCTGCATAAGCAGAGAGGATTATCCAGGCAGATCACTCCTACAAAAAACATATGGAAGCTTATCTGTTGGAATAAGAATATTCCCCTACTCACATCTCATAATCATAAGCACTGTCCAGTCACAATTGTATAGAGGGCTCCTTTAGAGAAGAATGAAGACAGAAAAGGACCAGATACCTGGCCCTATCATCTGCTAGCAAGTTCTGCAGAATCTAAAAGGTCCCCTCAAAAGGGCATCAGTTCTCCTGTCACTTTTGCTTCTCAGGCAGCACACTCACTCAAACCCAGAGCTAACAATGCTACTTCAATTGACGCTACACAGCAGTCAGAGGCTGGGCTGTCTAAGGCAAGAGCATTTTGTGAGTTACAAAGGAAATCTGCATAGACTCAAAGTGAAAGGAGTCAGCTATTGTATATAATGCTGCAGTGCTGTAACATCTAGGTTCACTTATAAGGTTAACATACATGCAGGGTTTTTAAGTTTTAGAAAATATATTACACTCCATTTATGTTTGGTGTCATTTCCTATCATAACAGAGATGTGAGCTGGTCAGCATTGCTGAAATGGACTCTCATTTTGTGAAAATAACATTCTTAATGGTGCAGAAATATATCATACCAGGGCTATGGCATTGCAATGCCTGAATAAGTACAAAGTTAATTCTGATTGAAATTTGTTTCCTCTGACATATGAAAACCTTGTAAATGCTGGCCTCAACAATTATAAATGCATACCACTGCTGCCATGTTGTCTGGCCATTATTGTCTAAGATGCTTGATGCCAAATTGATTACAGCGTTGTAGTTCATCTCCCTTGCTTGTTCTGCTTCTGAGAGAGGGATTTCTAAAGCTGTCAGAAAATAAGACAGACTTCAGAAAACAAGGACATTCATTTACAACCAAATTGAGGAGGAATTTCTTTAGACATAGGGTGGCGAATCTATGGAATTCATTGCCACAGACAGCTATGGAGGCCAAGTCATTGGGTATATCTAGGTTCTTGATTCGTAAGGATGTCAAAGGTTATGGGGAGAAGGCAGGGAATGGGGTTGAGAGGGATAATAAATCAGCCACGATGGAATGGCGGAGCAGACTCAGTGGACTAAATGGCCTAAATTTTTCTCCTATGTCTTATGATCTTATGGAAAATGTGACCCCCCTCTAGATCCTTAACATTTTATAAAGATGAAATAGAACAGAGTGGAGGAATCTTGAGTCAAAAATAATGGTTTCTGAAGGAAATCATTGAAAACACCAAAGCCTGCAAAGAGACAGTTTATAAGAGGGCAGTATGTGATGCCGAAGACTGTGAAGCAGCCTTTTTCTGAGAAAGACACATCTTTGTGTGCTGCGCTTATACTTCTGATTCACTCTACCTGGCCAGTGATAACCACAGCAAAGCCTGCACTAACAGGTTGTCAACTGCAATGTCACTACTAAGATTCCACAAATTATAAATGCTGGAAAAGCATGTGTGCCAATTGTGGTACAGTCAAGGTATTCTGAAAGATGACTGTGCAAGTTCTAAAGGCATCGATCAAATATCCCAGTTTCACAGCAGTATCTCTTTTAAAACAATAAAATCTCACAATATGCTCCTGGGTTCAACTGTGAGTATTCACGGAAGGACCCTTTTATTCAATTTATGCCAGTAATAAGAGAAAATAAATACCATACACTGAAAATATCATTGAGAGTATGTGTATGATTTTAGGGAAACATTTTATCACGATTGAGTAAATATAGCTGCAAGTGCACAGTCCAATTTTAAGATGGGCAAGAGCTCAACAGGAAATAATTACAGCTGTACATTATTAAAATATAAGCTGAAGTGGCTTATGTGTGTGACTTGCAGATGCTAGGTGCTCCATTTTCTAGGCTGGTGTTCAGTTTTAGTCAATGCTTCCACCAACTTTGCAATCAAAGTTCTTCATGTAGAAATATCCATTTTGAAGATGCTATACTCAAAAGGTAGTTATCCCTCAAGTCACTCAAAATTCACTTAACCAATCTTTGCTATACCAAAGGACTTTATTAATTCACTGCAGTGAAGGGTGGGAATATATTTAGAATCTGGCTTTCAAACTCAAGTCCATGAAAGCCAGTAACATTTAACGGTATTTTTAATAGGCAGAAGGCTGTGAAGTAAATATTTTAAATGGGTGATAAAAACAAAGAGCTCTCTTTGAGCATCTGCATTGATCCACTGGGCAGCAACAAAATTAAATGAATGGCATGTTAATCTTGGCTAGTCAAAACAAGTACATTTGATTTTGATTAACTGCATTCTTATTAAGAGAAGATTGACTAGCTTCTGCATCCTTTTCTTACCATTCACAGCAAGCAGTATCCTGGTGAAAAATGAGATTTTACTGTAGAAGCCATTTATGGATTTTTACATAGAGAATGGATTTTTTAAATGAACCTAACCCTTTCATTAACTCAGGGAATCCCATATATTAAATAAAGAAAAGTGTAATTGAACCATTTTTTCATCAACACTTTTAAATTTATGTCCACAGCTGTGCACAATTTCAATTCAACTTTTATTAGAGCAGAGCACTGCATTTTATTAAAAAAATAACACAATGGATTCTGGTTAACTGGGACACATCAAGATCAGCACATTTTGGTCCCTTTAAACAGCTGTCCCAATTAGCCGAAGTATGATGTAAATAGTTAAAGAGGTATATGAAACAAAGATAAACTGAGTATCAAATTATGTATTTGAATGAAATATAAAACAAATTAGTACACTACCAATACTGCTTCAGTACAATTAAACTGTACATTAGTTCCTAATAGTAATCAGAGGAATTTATCCAATGCACACAATAAACAAAATTATCGCACTTAGTGCATATGACTTCATACAATGCTATCGATGAGCATCCGCCAAATCTTAATTTTCATTCTAACATTCAAGCATTCAAGATGATTGTCGATATCTTCAAATTCTTCACATCTCCTAACTTGTTGAAATAGTGAATTTGTCTCATTTTCACTCCTGACCATTTTCTGTCATCTCCAAGCCTGAATGCTTGAAAACGCACTGAGCAGAACAGTTCTGAATTGTTTTACTGCTTATTCCTCACTAACTATCAGTGACAAAAAAACACTGCTTTTTGAATGCAAATACATGCAAATGATGCAATTTAAAAACGGATCACTTGAAGAATGGTGTAGCTTCTAATGACCGAGACTAACTCCAGTTAGAATTTGTTTGGCAACAGTCTCCTGCCCCAGTTAAGCAGCATAGTGTCCCAAATAAATGAAGGGAATCCTGGTAATTTTCTTGATTAGTTTTTGTTCTTTAAGAATTGTCCCAAATAAGTGGCTTCCCCAATTAACCGGAATCCACTGTATTAACGTTCATGCTAAAATACTCCTGATCGAAACAGGCTAAAAGCAGTCAAATTCCATAGTTTGCTTCTCTATGTGGTTCTAATGATGTTTGCCTTTAGCATCTTATGTTTTTCGTGTGCCCACATTCGTGAATTCCCATTTCTATCTGTGTTGCTAGCCAACTTGTGATGCAAAGAGTATTGAGCCCAGCAGAAAAACTTGTAACCAATAAAGGAAAATGCATGTTACTTTTCAGAAAGTAAAAGTATAGGTTTGAAGGCACCATTTCATACTTCAAGTTCTAGTAACCACAGGCAGCAAAACTAGAGTTTGTAGATTTTGTCAGATTCTAACTTCCTGCGACAACATGATATACTTGCTTCAACTCAGACAAACTGATTTTCAAATTCCTCAGGTAGTATACATTTTTATGGGGCGGAGGGGTGGTGTACAATTTCTAATGTAGGTTTTTAGCATATGTTAGCAACATAACAAATAAAGCTCATAAAATTGAGTGATCCACCAGACTCTTGCTAAAACATGCCTTTTGGTAACCAGCCAAATGACTTGTACACCATACAAATAGCTTAGTTAAATAGAACCATAATTTAACAAAGAAAAATTTAGTGAAACCAATAAGGTACCTAAGATGCAAGATCAAGTAATTATTCAGTACATTATTATCCCATCAAATCTGCACACATGGGGCAAGGCAGAGTCATCTGCGTGCCCACTGTTCTCCAAGTGAGGAACTCTGGAGCACATCCTCAGCGGCTGCGCAAGGGCACTTGGTGAAGGACGGTACCGATGGAGGCATGATCAAGTCCTGAAGACCATCGCCAAAGCCGTCAGTGCAGGAGTTGAGTGGGCGAAGCAGTCCCGACCCTCCAAGCAGACCATTGCCTTTGTCAGAGCTGGGGAGCAGCCAATACCCACCAAAAGAACATCTGCAGGCATTCTGACCTCTGCAAGTGACTGGCAGCTGTTGGTGGACCTCGAAGGACAGCTGAAGTTCCCCAACCATATCGCAGCCACCACCCTGCGACCAGACATTGTCCTTATGTCGCAGTCTACTAAGCAAGTGGTGCTGCTGGAGCTGACAGTCCCATGGGAAGATCGTTTGGAAGAGGCCTTTGAAGGGAAGCTCTCCAAGTACGCAGGACTAGTCAGCAACTGTCAGCAGGCTGGATGGAGAGCGAGGTGTCTCCCAGTGGAGGTTGGTTGTAGGGGATTCGCAGCCTGTTCCTTAGTTAGAGCCTTCAGCATTTTGGGCATCGAGGGAGTGAGGAAGAGGAGAGCCATCCGCAGTACCACCGATGCGGCAGAGAGGGCCTCAAGATGGCTGTGGCTCAAAAGAGGGGAGCCATGGAGTCATTCGTAGCTAGCCATCTGGACACAAGCTGGGGTCTGATCAGCCCCAGCTGGGTCACCTGGAGGAGGTTGTATGATGTTGAAAGACCCGAAACACCCGATAATTCCAGGAACATCACTGAAGATGTGTCCACAGCAATATTATGAGTCTGTTTCAGAAATGCCAAATTAATAAATCATGTTTCTTTTTAGAAAATACTGGAAATATTTAGCAGGTCAGGCCACATCTCTGGAAATAGAAACGGTTAATGTTTCAGGTCAAAGATCCTTTGTCAGAAAGTGATAAATTCTGATGAAGGGTTTCTGACCTAAGATGTTAACCCTGTTTCTTTTCTTACAGGTGCAGCCTGGCCTGCTGAGTATTTACATCCTTTGCTGTTTTTTTAAAAAGTTTCAAGGACCTATATTTTTTAACTTAAGTTCCTTTTCAGTTTTTAATAAAGCGCATGTCAGAGATAATTCAGAAACATTGACTTCAGGTGTAAACTTCTGCTACAGTTACTTTGAACTCTCGTTCATTGTAGCACAATTGTATAGATCCCTCATAATTTATCTTGATACATTCTATGAAACAACTTAAGTGTTACATGAAACACAACTGTTGGTGTAACCTAAGTAGGGAAAGAGAGTTCAATGTACTGTATTTGCTGGCACTCCTGCAAAGCAGGCTACTAACATTATGATCTCATTTAAAGATGTATGAAGTATGTAAAGTGTCAGGAACTTTGTAATTAACAACACTGAGCTGACACCTCTTAAAACAAAATTACAACTGAAAACCTACCCAAGTTATCAAAATTTAGCAATAACTTCAGTTTTAGGGTTCACATTCCATTCTTCAGTATCACTGATCATTCAATACATGACACAACACACAAAAAAGCTCACAATATGAACAGAGTTAAAAGTTTAAACATCGTAGATTAAGCTGATGTGTGTTTTTTCAGATATCTGAATTCTGCATATGATTGAGAAAATATCGGCTCAAAAATGAACTTGGAGCACTGCCATTTGAGAACATGAATAAAGTTTTGGAATTCACACTAATTAAAATGGAATAGAATTAGAAGGAAGGTACAATGTGAAAATACCATAGTAACAATAAGTGCATTTTCAAATTCAATTCACTGTACTATGTTGTGATGGTAACCAGAATTTGGAGCTGCTGCAATTCATTGCCTGCAGGCTATATTTCTAAAAGTGTGAGGTGGATCTTCCGGCAAGCGCCATACTGCCAGTATAAGCCACGTGCCAGTGCTGCTTTTATACCATTTACAGTTCCACCTTTTTCTCTGGCAAACCGCCAAAGCATACTAGTAGCTAAGATTATACCTTTTAATATCATTGCTGGTGGTTATTTCTACCATTTCAGCTTTTACATTTATACAATGAAATTAGGTGGGGGACAATGAAGAAACTGCAGGGCAAACTTTGGGTAGGAGATTGGTGGAGGTAGCAACAAAAGGGAGCATGAGTCAAAAATAAATTGCATGGATTCCCCTGTATGTTCCCAGAGGTCTTTACTTTATCTGTACCTGAGCTTTCCAGATTCAAAGGAAGGAACCACGGTATGTTCTTCCTTTTGGAAGACACTTGAAATAAAATTCCCATAAGAACGTTGCTAGTCAAAGGTTTCAAAGGTACATTCAATGTCAGAGAAATGTATTCAATATACATCCTGAAATGTTTTTCCTTCGCGACCATCCATGAAAACAGATGAGTGCCCCAAAGAATAAATGACAGTTAAATGTTAGAACCCCAAAGTCCCCCCCAGCTCTCCTCCCTACTGCACACAAACAGCAGCAAGCAACTAACCCCCTCCCCCATCAGCAAAAGCATCGGAACCGGCCACCAAGCACTCAAATGTGAGCAAAGCAACAGCAAAGACACAGACTTACAGTTACCCCAAAGACTACGCGTTCACCCGGTATTTGACATACCACAGATTCTCTCTCTCCCTATATAAAGGAGAAAGAGATGTCTCTGTTTCACAAATACATGTCTCCACAAGTATTACAGAATCTCATCTCACTGAAGGTCCATTGAGCCCATACTGCCTACGTGAAAAAGCAACTCAATACTTATTTTCCAGTCCTAAAGATTATTCCTCTTAAAATATACAGACATTTCCTGCATCCAACATTCTTTCCAACAACGGTTTTCAAATTAGAACTCCATTGTGTAACCAAAGTTTCCTTTGCCAATTCTTAAAATTGTTCTCTCTGGTTATTATGTCTTTCACCAGTTCCAAGATTCTCCTCAGCTATTCCGCTACAGGTACTGATAATTTGAACATTGTAGCGGTGTGCTACACACAGCGCTAAAATAACCACACGTAGTCGGTAAGTTAGAGTTGCAATGAAAGAGATTTATTCAAACTTTGCAGCCTGCTTTAAAGCCTTCCTGTTCCCGCCCTCCCTGGGCGGGACTGCTGTGGGGAATGCATATTCCCAGACCCTTTCCGCGCGTGGGATTTTCCCCCTGCTGGTGAAGATGGCCTGGCGCCCTTTTCGGGGCCAGCCTCTCTGCCTGCACGCGCTGTTTTGTGAGCCGGTTCGTGTGTGCTAGAAAGTGGGTTGCCACAACATCTCTGCTAAATCTTTCCTTAGACATACCGTATGTGGCCCACACATTCCAGATTCTTTCATCTCTCCTCAATTCCTTCATCCATCTTCCTGGCTAATCCCCCATGCACCATTTTCAAAGCAACCAAGTCAAAATTTTGCAATATAAAATTATTATTTCTGTAAGAGGACCCATCAACATTCATGATAGATGTGGAAAAGGTGCTAAAGGTGTACACAGCTCCAGAAAATCTTGGGATGTAACTGGTCTTTTCTGCAAGATGATTTAATATTGTCAGTCTAATCCAATAAATTTGAAAAATTAATGAAATTTGACACTGCACTTTAAGCAAGAAAACATTCATTAACTCTGTATTCTTCCTTCAAATTCAATCTTCCAAACTGAATCACTTCACACTTATCCAGGCTAAACTCCAACTGAATTTGAAGATTTGATTGATCCAGTATTATATTTCAAAGCAACAGATAACATTCAACTCTTTACATCAGTAAAATAGTTAAACAAACTAGGATTGGAAGTTGAATTGCCGTCCACTTAATTAAAGGCAAGATTTACTTTTGCTTTAGCCTAATTAAGAATAAACTTAAATTGTTCTTTATGAGTGACTTGGATGAGGAAGTAGAAGGTCAAATTACCAAGTTTGCAGATGACAAAGGTTGGTGGAGTTGTGGATAATGTAGAAGGCTGTTCTCGGTTACAACGGGACAATGCCAGGATACAGAGCTGGGCTGAGAAGCATTAAATGGAACTCAACCTGTAAAAGTGTAAAGTGATTCACCTTGGAGGATTGAATTTGAAGAATACAGAGTTAATGGCAGGATTCTTAGCAGTGTGGAGGAACATTAGGATCTTGGGGTCCATGTGCACAGATACCTCAAAGTTACTGTGCAAGTTGATAGGGTTGTTATGAAGGCATATGATGTGTTGGCCTTCATGAGTTGGGGCACTGAGTTCTGGAACTGTGAGGTGATGATGTAGCTCGATGAATGCTGGTTAGACCACACTTGGAGTTTTGTATTCAGTTCTCTTCATCTCATTATTGGAAGGATATGAAAGCATTGGAGAGGGTGCAGAGGAGGTTTACCAGGAAGGTGTCTGGATTAGAGAGCATGTCTTATGAAGAGAGGTTGAACGAGCTAGGGGATTTCATCTTTGGAGCAAAGGAGATTGAGAGTTGATTGATAGAGGTATACAAGATGATAAGAGAAGCAAATTGAGTGGATAGACAGAGACATTTTCCCAGGGCAGAAAAGGATAATATGGATGGCATAAATTTAAGGTGACTGGAAAAAAGTATGGAGAGGAGGGGTGAGAACATCAAGGCAAGTTTTTAAAAACACAGAGCGATGAGTGCATGGAATACCCTGTCAGGGTGGTTGTAAAGGCAGATACATTAACAACATTTAAATAAACTCTTAGGCATGTGGCTGATAGAAAAATGGATCAGCATAGAGGGCTGACGGTCCTGATCTGTGCTATAATGTTTTAAATTCAAATGAATTCAAAATGCCACTTCCTAAATTTAAATTCATCTCCATGAGAAATATTCAGCCCCCAAAATTGAGAGCACCCCCCAGCTGAAGGCAATTTAGAAAATGTGACTTTCAGCAATATCCCATACTGTTGAGGAAAAGTGAGGAGCAATTTCGATAAGTAAAGAAATCTGTGATACAACAATGCAATTTCCCATCCTTCCTACTCCATATATACTTGAGAAACATGAAGTGAATCCTGTTTTTGTATTGTGGATGAGATCCTTCAAAAACAATTTTGCAAACAGGTTCCCACTTGAAAGTAGCTAGTCCCATAGAAAACATCAACAACTGTGTGCAGAATAAAATTCCTGAGACTGTATTTCTTTATTACACTGAAAACATCTTCACTGTTGATACACCACACACTTTTAACAAGTTTCACTAACAAAATCTGCTCAGGAGAGGACAATAAAATAAGCAGCTGTAATAATTTGAGTAGAAATAAATGATGAATAAACGAACTATTGATTAGTTCAATTGACCCCTTTACCATGATAAGTTACAAGTTCAAACTTCAAAGCTCAAGGTACTTTATTATCAAAGTTGCTGGTGAACGTCGACTGTACCTCTTCCTAGGGATGCTGCCTGGCCTGCTGCGTTCACCAGCAACTTTTATGTGTGTTGCTTGAAATTCCAGCATCTGCAGATTTCCTCGTATTTACTTTATTATCAAAGTATGTTTACTATATACAACCTTGAGATTCATCTACTTACAGACAGCCACAGAATACCAATGCTAAGATTGATGCTTTATTAATGAGAGTGGCTGTGTAGCATCACAAGAAAAAAAAAGTAATTGTACTTTTCTATCTCCTGCTCAGTGGGAGAAGGAAAAAGAGAATGTCTAGGGGTGAGTGAGTGGGGAGGTGGAGGAGGGTTAGGGTCCTTGATAATGTTAGCTGCTTTCGCAAATCACCAGAAAGTGTTGACAGAGTCAATGGAGGGGAGGCTGGTTATAGAACCAGGTGTCACAATCTTAGAACTCAAGGGACAATATTTATGACTCTTTGGCCATAGAGTAGCAAATCTGTGAAATTCTTTAGCTCCAAAGGCTGTAGAAGCCAAGCAGCTGAATATATTTGAGAAGTACATGGAAAACTTTCTCGACACAACAGACATTAAAGGGTATAGAAAGGGAGTGAGAATACTGAATCAGGCATGATTGTTTTCAATGGCAGAACAGACTGAAAAGGCCGAATAGCCAATTCCTTCTCTGATTTTTCTATTTGTCTGTCACTTACATTTACAAACATTTAGCTATTGAGATTAGTTAAATTGAAGTTAAAAATCTGTCCCGAGCCTTATAGGCTCACCAGGCCGGTGATTATGCTGGTTTCCGTGGCATGAAGCGACTGAGAGTACGAGACTCCGATAAAGTTTAATCTCAAGATTCCTGTAAACAATGGATTCAGTACTGACTATGTCTGTGACTGCAGTGTGTTTGAATAACGTCTCACAGCTGCTTTCTTTGGAGAAGATAAGGGTTAAAGTTCGCCCAGATCTACATAGATGTCTCTGGGCTTTTCACACCTTTTGATTTTGACAAAAAGCAATACCTGATGGAAATTAGACAGAACATTCCTTTCTTAATTAAAGCATAAATTTGACGGATGTTCTTACCTTTGTAATTAAATTGTGGCTCCAGCAAACCAGGTAGGATATTCTTTTCTTTAATTAAGGTGGCTGGAGTGTCTAACAAATTGATTGTACTTCTGTATCAATTGTCCATTGACTTGACCAGAATAGTTATCAAACTGATTGTTCTTTTGTATCGGTGGCCTTATAACTTCTGACAATTCCAACATCAGGCAGTGAACTTGCAGAACCGCCAGGGAGATTAGAAAGGTTTTTTCCCTGATGTCGGGTCCAAGTTCACTCGCCGGCTCAGCTCGAAGGAATAAACGGGTGAAAAGATAAGTAACAATCTTTTTGTGCTCTCGTCATTTGATCTAGCAAAGTTACGTTTACAACTCCCCTCCGGATAGGATGCTAGTCTATCGCAAGGTTAACCTCCAGCATTTTTGCCAGGACCCATTCTCAGCTGGGTGGACTGGATTGAGATTAGATAATGAATGAAACTAAAAACATAACACACAGGTAAACATTTAAAATCGACAATATCAATCAACATTTAAAAAAATTATCTTTTTGAGAACTTTATAATCTCCAATAAAACCAACAGGGTCATGACATCTGAAGATGGCTGACCTGGCTCGAGATCCAAAAGATAATTCCTTATAGTGCCTTGAACTTGGCTTGGTAGAGTCCAGGAGAGAAATGAATTCTTCATTCAGTAAGCCCAGGACATCTATGTTTGACAGCTTAAGTAAAAGCAAAATCCTGAATTTTGCCTCCATTTAAGCAGGCAATTTCCATTTGTTCGGTTTGGCCGTGCTGGCATCTATCACTTGGCCATTGCACTGCACATTGCAGAAGACTCTTTTTCATGTATTACTAAAAATTATTGCTTTGAGTGAAAAGCAATAGTTAGTTCTTTGCCATATCATTCCATTAAGCTTAATTAGTTTGGCAACCCCTGATTCAAATTTTGATGGAAAAACTTTGACTTAAGAGTTGCAGCTCAAAAAAATGGTAACATTTATAATTTTAAAAATACAAAATATAATTCAACATTCTGATCGTCCATCTACTATGTGATAACAGTGTTTGCAGCAAAGGTAAATGGTGCATAAATCAACCTAAACTTGCTGAAAATTGCACAACACATTGACAGCATTCTGAGCCACTCTTTTTCTTATTTTAAAGGTCTGCAAATTTTATTTTCCTAATAGTGTTTTATCCTCCTTACGTAATGTATCTGGCCTTTTTTTTGTTAAACCCACTTCCCAACATTCACTATATTGAGGTGACCTATTGCTTTTTTCTGATCCACTAGAAGATTGTCAGAGATGATTATACGACACTGAGCATTTCTGGCATGCTGATGATTCAACTGTGCCAAAAATCTTTAATAAGCTATAATAATAAACTAAAATAGTGAGTCAGGCACTTGATTTGGACACAACAAAGCTGTACCAAACTGATTACTGAAATGGCCAGATTGTCATACAATTTAACATTACAAAGTCCATTTTACTGATAACTATATTCTTAAATCTACTTTGAGATGAGTCAGCATCTTCATTTTTTCACTACTCCCCTTACGTAAACATGTTCCTTTCAGAACATAACTCTTATTGAGTAAGATTACATACAATTTGACATACTGGTGCATCTCATCTTTTAGCCAACACCCCAAACATCTCCATCATAACTCTTGGGTATGTACAGTTAAAATAAGCGTAAAGACCTACCATACATGCCCAGTTACATCACATTACCACCAAGCCAAAGGACTAGCAAACACATAATCATTCTTAAAAAAAACAAATCCACACCAGCATTTCAATTTCAGTTCATCCACCTGTCGGATGGAAAGAATTGAATATCTATAGCACAGTTGAGCAGATTGAAACCAGGTAATTGGAAAATATCAGAGTGCTGGGGGGAGGGGAGATTGCTGTTCAAAGATATCACAGATATAAGGAAGGAAGGGTCTGGACTCAGAGAGAAAGAATGAAGTCAATATAGGAAGAAATACATCCTGCAGGACTTGAGCTGGCTGAAACAATAAGTCTGCTGGAACAGTCCTGCTTTTGAATATTATAAGATAGAAGCAGCTCTGCAGAACTGGGAGACTACAAAGCTGAGAGCTCTGGAGAGAAAATCTAAGGAAATGAGATCTGTAACTATCTGGCAGCTAATGGCCAGATTCGGTGATGCAGCCATGATCCAGAGAGAGAGGTAAGGAAGTAAGTGTTTGAGAGCTAACATCTGGGATTTGTGAGATAATATCAGCTTGTCTGACCACAACTCCATCCCATTCTTTGGTTCTGCTGGCAATACTAGTGTTGGTTTTTTTGTGAAAGTAGTGTTGTGTTCAGAAGGGAACATGTTTGAGTTGGTGGAGTGGGGGAAAATGAAGGTACTGAATGTTGCATCAGTAGTTTACAATGAATAGATCTTGAAACGGTAAGAGGTCAGAGTAATCAGGAATTCAGGAAATGGAAAGAATCGCTATCTGAAGTGAAGACCACTGATCCAAAAAAAAGTGTACAGAGGTGGAGGGAGCAGTTGAAATACTCACATCAGACTCAGAATTCACTTAGATGGGTTGGACCAAGGTGGAAGTCTCTACTGAGGACTGATCCCTTGGGCTTGGTGGGTGGAGGGGGAGTTGGGAATGATTAGAAGGAACTGTTAAAGCTGTAAGGGACTGGGACTGGAGGAAAAGATGGGGCAGAGGAAAGTTAAGGGAAGAAAGTTCAGAACTAATTTGGAATTTAAGAGCTATTGGAGATTGCAGTTCAGTAATTATGGCTGATTATATGAACAGACTAGCTCTGTAAGAAAATAATTGGCTGAGAGTGTTACAGATGGTTTGGAAAAACATATTTCGCATGTCCAGAACACATAAAAATGTTTAAAGATTCATACACAGGCATAAAAGAACACCACACTCCATATATGTAAGCCAATAGGCTTACTCTCTCTTATTTGCCTATATTCCAATGAATAAAGTCCCAATCTGATCAACCTTTCCACATAATTCAATTCTTCATGAACTGTTCTAAGCTAAGCAGGTGCACGGCTGCGCAATAACTGAAATGCGCCAGTACACATAGCATTTGATGCCGTGCAGCTGCAATTTTCTTTTATATAATGCTACCACAATTTTGAAATTACGATAAAAATTTTGAAATGTTAATAGAAATGTGAAATACCCTGTAATTTTGCGTTAATGAATATAACCCATAAATTTTCTAAATAATAAATGTACCATAACCTTTACTTTGAAACATTTTAAGAGCTTTAACATATTTACATCGTCAGATGTTTCAAGTTACAACACGATTATAAATTGTAACAATAAACAGAGAATGGAAGTCGGTAGCCCAATGTTAATAAACTGCTGGCCCCCGAATGCCAACGCTGTAATACACATATTACAAATAAAAGCATGTAAGAGTGCTGCGGTGTTCAAGCCATGTAAAAATTTCCTGTGTAGTCCGTGCAGCTGTAAAATAAATAAGAGAGGAATCTGCGCCCTCGTTTCCCACGAATGTCATCATAAACCAACACCTTGTACAGCTACAACAGCCCAAGGTCTGTACTCAGTGACCAGCCTGTCTACCTTTGATGCCACTTTCAGGGACCCATGTACTTGTACTCCTTAGTCCCTGTGTTCTATAACACTCCCCGAGCTCCCACCATTCACTGTAAAAGTCCTACACTGATTTGTACATTGCCTTGTATATTCTCATCTGACATAGAGAAAAATAACAATTAGTCTGTGAGCCAGGATCCCAAGTTTGGGCCAGAGGTACCATCTGGGGGGAATAATTCTTATAGTGATTTTTGGCGAGGTATACACCCCTAGTGCTAGAAAATTTGTGATAGCATTGCAGCGGTGGTAGCTAGCATGGTAACCTCCATGCTATAAGAACCATGATCCCATGGTGCTTTGCCTATGATGAGATGAATTATGCCAGGTACCTGTCCCCTTACTTTGCTCAGACGATGAACTTCCCAGAGAAGAATCCTTCTGTGTATGAGGCCTTCAAGTCAGGCCAATTCTCAGTGCAGCTGTCAAGTAACAACCCCTCTGGGCAGATCCCTGTGGACCAGGCTATTGAAGCCACAGAGAGCAAAGACACACAGACTCCTGGAGGCACATCATGGTTCAGCCTGAATGCTGGAGCTATCAAGCGTTACTATATAACAGCTGAGCACCGCAGTGCATTCGGGGGACAGTTAAGGGAGATGGTGCAAGGCGACAAGTCAAAGCTTTGTCATGCGGAGTTATAGAGGCCAAGAATCCAGAAAGATGAGGAAGCCATTTCAGCAATGGTTAGCCTCATACATGAATGGGTCAACCCATTTGCAGAGAAGCGGGATCTCATTAGCATCTCTACGGCAAAGGCAGCCCCCAAGGATATTGCCTCCAACCTGAAGAAGGCATAAGAGATTGGTGAGCAATGCTATGCAACCTTTAAGGATGAGAGACTAGAGGAAGGCCCACCAGCAAAGAAATTCCATGACCCAATGAAAACCAACAAGCCGAAAACATTCAGTGATATGTGTAACAAGAGAGAAGTGAAATCAAATGGGAAGGCGATCATCTTGAAAGCAGACAGGTCTTTGTTTGGACGCATCATAGTGATGGCACAAGGGTGCAGTCTACGTATGGAGAATATCCTTTCTTATCCCCTTGGACCATTGCCCGGGGCCCTGTCCACACCAGAAAGATTGCTGAGAAAGACAAATAAAGCTACTTTAGCCACAACCTTGCAGAAAAATGTAGCAGTAGAAGAGTAACTCCCAGGAAACTCTGTTACTGTGGTTGATGGAATGAACTTGGTCCAAAGAGTGAAAGGCGATCAAGTTACTTTCAGAGATGTTGCCACAACAATTCTGGGTATGGCTCTAAGGGAAGGCAGTCGGAGCAGCAGAATAGATGTTGTGTTCGACACATACAAGGAGAACTCTATCAAGAATAGTGAAGGATCTCTACGGGGTGAAGAGACTGGTCATGAGTTGCAAGGTATCACAGACACACAGATGGTGAGGCAGTGGAGGAGCTTCCTCACCGAAGTCAGTAACAAAAATAGTCTCAGTAGCTTCATAGTCCATGAATGGAGGAAGGCGAAGTACAGAGCAAAGCTACAGGAGAAGATTCTATATGCAACTGTGAATGACAAATGTTACAGAATCACATCTCAAGACAGTGAGGAGGTGTCAGCTCTTCAGTGTCAACAAGAAGTAGATGGCCGCCTACTTCTCCATGCTTCCCATGCCACAAGAGATGGATACCAATCTGTTGTGATCTGCTCAGAAGACACAGATGTCTTTATCATGTCTTTAACATTTTGTGACAAGATTGAGGCCCCATGGTTCCAGGAGTATGGCACTAGAACCCATACAAGGCTTGTAGACATCAGGAAGGTTGCTGCCACTGTTGGCATAGAGGTTTGCAGGGCTCTCATTGTGTTGCACGCATATACAGGATGTGACACTGTAAGCACTTCTGCAGGCAAAGGGAAAACAAGTGCCCTAAAACTTCTGACCAGTACCAGGGAAACTCAGGACACATTCTTAGAGTTGGGTCAGGAATGGAACCTCTCGCCAGAACTGATGGACAAACTGGAGGCATTTACATGTCTCCTGTATGCCCCAAAAGCATCGACCACCAAGGTCAATGAGCTCAGGTTATCACCTTTTCTGTGCCAAAAAAGGTGAAATCGAAAGTCATCAACTCTCACCTTGCAAGGACTGCTTAACAAAACATGCACAGCGAGCCAACTACCAGGCTGGTATATGGAGAAGATGTTTGGAGAAGGACCCACAAGCGCCAAGCCCTGTTGGCAAAGGATGAGAGAGAAGAGGAAGCTGAACAACAGGTGGTGCACTGGATGGAAGGCCAGCCAGCACTCACTGCCGTCCTGGATCTACTGGCCTGTAACTGTCCAAAAAAACTTTCACCCTCAAGATGAGTGTGTGTTGCAAATGGCCTCAGGTGTACTGACATGTGTAGACTGGCAGACTGTAAGAACCAGGCATCCACCTCAGAGTGTGGAAAGTTCAGATGAAGATGTGTTAGACTTGGAAAATTATGATTATTAATAGGTTATGAAAGTATGGAAAACAAAGTATGGAAAGCAGTCTTTGATTAAATATATTCATTTTACAAGCAAATGGGGCCTAGGTTATGGTCGTGTGGAACTCCACATTTGAATTATTGTACTGTAATTCTATATGCTATGACAAGAGCTTGATTGTTTGGATTTGATACAATATGGAAAATATCTTGACATTAATAAAACTCCAGAAATCTCTCCAAATGAGGCTTTTTTACCTTTTGTGGGGTGGGGTAACGTTTTCTGCTGTACTGATGTTACTATGGAATATATACAAAAAGTGATTACTTATTTGAAGTAACAAAGCTAACACTGGTGCAATGCTATCACATATTTTCTAACTCTAGAGATGTATACCTTGTTGAAAATCACTATGAGGATTATTCCCCTCAGATGGTACACCACTATTCATGGGCCTCATTCCAAAAAAAACCTTCCATCATCACCCTTTGTTTCATACCATTAAGCCAACTGAGCATCCAATTAGCTGTGTCTTCCTGGATTCAACAGTGAATCCTTTTTGGGTGATTACAACACTAAACTTTACTTTAAAACTTGTTTGCAATGTTTCCATGTGCAGTCTCAAGGATCGTCATGGGAAATCTATTATTTATGCTAAATGTCACAATGTTGATCAAAAATGGAAAAAAAACTAAATTCAAAGAAAATGCTGGTGATTATATTTTGAGTTGCCAGTCTGTACTATTTTGTATTTGAAAGACGATTCACATTACTTACAAAACTTTGTTGTCCATTTGGACACTGAAGCTTGCTATTCCGAAAGTGAGCATCATAAATACAGGTTAGTTGCCAAACTCCTGTTTCAATATTACTATGAAACTGAGCACGAAGCATCCAAACAAGACAATACACAAATTATGGTTATAATTTTACGCAGAAATTTAAACTCTACAGCTGATAGGATGCCACTAAATGGGGGAAAAATGTACTTAACAAATCAATCAGATTTTAAGCCAAGTACATGAACACACGTGGATGAAGATTCAGGCACAAAGGTGGCTCAGTGGTGCAACAGAGAACTGCTCATACATAGCTCCACGACTCACGTTCAATCCTGACCTCCAGTGCTGCAAGCGAATAAATAGCAAAACTAGAATCCCTTAATAGTCAATAGGAATGGGGGAAAATTTAGTTTAAATGGATGCTTGATAATTGGAATAAACTAAGTGGGTCATAAGCCCTATTTTTATGCTGCATGGCTGGCTCAGTATATTTGAATAAAGATGAAGACTTTGAATTGTCTATCCACAAAGAATACAAAGTGGAGTAGAAGAATAAAAGGACCTCAAAAGCACATTTATGGAAGAACTGTTTTCAGAAGACTTGGTATATTAAATGTGTAATGTCTTTTGCACTAGTTATTTTTTTATTTTTCTTATTGTAAGTTACAGTAATTATTTATGTATTGCACTGTACTGCTGCCGCCAAACAACAAATTTCACAAATATAGTATGTCAGTGATAGTAAACATGATTCTGATTAATAGCAAAGAGAGTTAGGATCTAACCAGTATGTCATTGCAAAGCACAACCTGCAAAAGCACTACTCCAGCTGCCTAAATGAGCTGCAACACCATTCCGAACAATGCAAATAAATTACTGTGAAAATAGTTGGATGATTTTATATTAAGTGGCAGTAATAACTCAACTAAGAATGTATGATACAGGAAATCAAAGCTGTCTTAAATAAGAGGTTGCATCATATGAGTAGCAATGGAATAAAGCACTATTCCAATTCTCCTTACCACCCTGCTTCAATGAAGAAGCAAAATCGTCAATTCACGTGTTAAAACGAGACACTGAAGTAACAGGCCAGGGAGGATCAACCGAACATGAAAATAAAACATTTTTTAGCAGCAATGTTTCTAAGCTAGAGATCAACACCACAATCCACAACGTGCTGCACTACAGTGGAAATATTGATGTTTAGACTCATGTCCTAGTTAAATCTTATTCAACCCAATTTAAAATAAGAATGTGGAGCTTCTTCCCCTCTGCCATCCGATTCCTAAATAGACATTGAAGCTTTGGACACTCTCCCACTTTCTTTAAAATATACAGTACTTCTGTTTTTGCACTTTTTAAAAATAATCTATTCAATATATGTAATTGATTTACTTGTTTATTATTGTTTTTATTTTTTTTTCTTTCTGCTAGATTATGTATTGAATTGAACTAAGTTACCAAATTTCAATCACATGCCAGTGATAATAAACCTGATTCTGATTCTGATTCTGAAAGCAATGCACAACTGCAAAGGCCAGCAGTTCAGTTTGCACAATACAGTTCTTGACACAGTCCTGGTAGGTCAGAAATGAGAAGATGGAACTTTTCGGAAATAGTAGAAATAAGCGGTTCTAAGAATAATCTCATAAAGATTGGAAAAAGATTTTTTTTTGAAAATCACATACTATTTGATCCTACACTATGATATTCAAGAGAATACTTAAGACAATAAATAACAACTATACTCAAGAATAAGTACATTCCTACAGGAGAGCCAAAGTGTAAATGTTTCTAAGGGTCGAGATGAGACAACTTAATTAAATCCAGAAATGGGTGATATTCTAGCAATCCTGGTTGGATCTGTAAGTTCAAAGTAAATAGCATTAATACTACTGCTAAGATCACAAAAAAATGTGGAAAAACTGAAATATGGCCAAACTTATAGATATATTAGATCAGTATGTGTGTTTCTTAAAAAATAGAGCTTTTGACAAATGCTACACGTGCTATTGTGTGGAGGGGCAGTGCTAGTAAACCCCTTTAATTCAATGGACACTTAGTTTGATCTTGTCTTTCACATTTAAACAATCTGTACACATGCAATGGACTTCCTTTAAAGGTGCTCATTGATTACATGTACTTGGGGATAGACAATAAACACCCTGCAAGCAATGCTTGCATCTTTGAATTGGTTATAAAAAGTTTGAGTGGTCTTCGGAGGTTATGAGAGCATGTTGGAGTTTTGCTCTCTGTGCAACCTCTGTTCCATTGGTGAGGGCACTCTGGTTGCTGGTAACAGGTGTCTAAAAAGCAGTATCACTTCATTTTGCCAAACTTTCAATCAGTCAATTTCATTAAGCTGGGTTCAAAAATCTTTTAAATACCACTTTTGGAAGCTTAGCTTTTAAAAAAGCATAATTACCAAGGATTATTAGATGCAATTTAAACGCCCAACAAATTTTATCCATAGTACAATATAGCCAGCAAGCTAAAAGGGGAATATTTAAATTATTTTTTTTAAATCAAGAAAACTGAAGCTTTTGTCTGAAAAAAAAATTCATGATTTTACCCTTTGTGTGCACCAATTTCAGCTTTTTTTGTTTAAACAGAATTAGAGCTAGCTTTACCACATCTGGAGATGTGTATACTATAACTGGTTGCTATGTTGGGATCATAGCAACAAAACAACCAATGCCTGGCACTTTTATTATACAACAATGTATTGTTGGCTGTTGTCCACCAGCACAGTTATTTTCCATCTATGCAGGAAAGTTAAGCTTTAGTTAAAGATAGCGGATTGATGTGGAAAAAAAATTATTTGAAATAATTGCCACAACAGTATTTTCAATTCCCCTCTGACCTTCACCAAGATAACAGTTAATACACAAGATTAACATCATAGCATTCTACAACAATGTTGTTAGGGGGGAAAATGGTGTCTACACTACTTTGTAGCATTAATCAACCTAATTGCTTGGAATTTGCAATCAAAACAAAGCCAATTTGTATCTATGGAAAATATTCCATTGACCTGAGAAAGGAAAGCCAATGATTAAATTACAGTTCATATACAGCTCAAGATTTTGTTTTGAATTTTGACAAAACCTGAAGCAACACTCTTCAGACTTACTTGGAAGAATACTTTTATTTCCCCTCTCTGATAAATATTCAAGTCAACAATAAATGTCAAATATGCAGATTTTACATTTTCATTCTTTTTTTTAAGAATGCCACATATGATTTTCAAAAATACTAATCATTTGTTTATTAGATGTGCATGTCACTGGTGTGATGGTAGCCAAAGTAACCAGCAGAGTAAAGCTGAGCAGAAATGGGCAATATTTTGGTGTTCATGATTAGGTGCAAGAACATTAAGAATTAGGAAACAAAGTAAAGCCTGAACTTGTTGGTGATCGATTCTAACACCTTTAATTGAGTAGTGCTTTAGAAATCAAAATTTTTACAGTTCACTATCAAATAATAAAGCACCCTGAACTGAATCAAATCAAACACTGAAACACCCTACTCATATTAAAAGTTTTATTTTATTTTCTTTGATTTTTAACTTTGTTAATTTTTTTGTTAATATGTAAATTGTGATATTGTTTGTACTTCTGAGAAACATTTCAAAATACAGGCTACCATAAAAGTTTCTTACATTTCCATACATTAACAGTTGCTTAAAAAAAATAAATATTGATTTTAACACCTAAAAGGACTGGGTACATTCAAATTTAAAATGATTTCATCATTCTGTACTTATATTTATTAAGAAATTACATAAGAGTGATAAAAGGATACCTAATTTTTGCCTGAAATAAATACAATTCTGTAAAAATATTTTAATATGGGAATCAATGGCTGTTTCATTAGCGACGAATCAGTTGGATGCTAAATCACAGATGGCTTTGCCTTACCTGTTGCTGTTGTATGAAAGCAAAATCTGGACCAATTTTATTGCATTTTATGTCTGACCCCAAAAATAATGTATAGCCATCAGAAAATGTAATAAAGCCATTGAATCTGTAGGTGGTCAATAAATAGGTTTCCAGTATAGTATGTGATAAGTCTCATATCATTAATCAGTTGCAATGCCAGACTGATAGGCAATAAACCAAAAATTTCCAATTTGTGGTAAAGATTCACTACAAGGAATGCTCATTTGTTCCATTGTCAATAGATTTAGTTTCCTGAACCAAACCAGTTGCTCTACCCTGCTGAATAGGCTTTAGTATTCTTGTAGATAGTTAAATTCTGCAAGGTGGAAGAGGTCAAATGAGAGTACCAGAATTACATGAATTGCCCTTTTATGTTTGCGTAGTTGGCAAAATGACTGCAATCATGTTTTTATTCCCTTGCTAACTTGAACAAAGTGGAAAACCTAATCCAATGTTTTTTTCATCTTTTAATATCGCAGTCATCCAGTACTGAAACAGGCTCTTTAACCCAGAGACCTCGCGAAGCTCCAAATGCCCTTTTAAACTAATCCTAACCCCTGTTTATTCTCCCTTTATCCCCTCCCCAGTCCCACTCCTCCCAGATTCTACCACTCACCTTCACACTTTGGAAACCCAAGCACCCAGAGGAAACCCATGTGGTCACAAGGAGGATGGACAAACTCCACACAGACAGCACTGAAGGTCAGGCTCAAATTCAGCTCCTTGTAGCTGTGAGACAATGGCTCTACTAGCTTTGGGGAAACTTTGTTCTATTTTGCATATATGGTATACATAGTGTTCGCAGAACTGAAGTAGTTACATGCATTCATTCTCAAAAAACAAGTTGTTTTAAAGCTCTTCAGAGTTGTGGGTTAGATTGGTGAACAAAACAGATTATTCCGAAGTTTTTAAATGGAATGGTGAGGAAAACATATGGAATGCTTATTTTTATAGGTCAGGACATAGAATATTAAATTTGGGCTGTTACATTGTAATTTCACAAAACACTATTTAAGGTTGCGCAAGGATGTGATTGTACGGTAGAGAGTGCAAGAGGAGATTTACCAGGATGTTGCCTGGAATGCAGAATCTTAGTTACGGAAAGTGATTGAATCGACTGGGCTTACTTTCCTTGGAGCAAAGGAGGCTGAAGGGATGGCCTAAAGGAAGTACAGTTGCAAGAAAAACTTAGTGAACCCTTTGCAATTACCTGATTTCCTGCACTAATTACTCATACAATGTGGTTTGATCTTCATCCAAGTCACAATAATAGACAGACACAATCTGCCCACAGCTCTATTGTTAATTCCATAATATTAATATTTCCACAGCATGTAATTATTTTTGTCCTTTTGTTATATAGAATAATGAATTTGTCACATTTATGATCAACATTATCCATTTATTGCACCTATTATGTTCATTAGAGAAATAAGACCAACAGACCATACAATATAGGAGAAGTAGGCCATTTGGCCCATCGAGTCTGCTCCGCCATTCAATCATGGGCTGATCCGATTCTTACAGTCATCCCCACTCCCCTGCCTTCACTCCATACCCTTTGATGCCCTGGCTAATCAAGAACCTATCTATTTTTGCCTTAAATACACCCAGTGACTTGGCCTCCACAGCCGCTTGTGGCAAGAAATTCCACAGATTTACCACCCCCTGATTAAAGTAATTTCTCCGCATCTCAGTTCTAAATGGACGTCATTCAATCCTGAAGTCGTGACCTCTTGTCCTAGACTCCTTTACCATGGGCAATAACTTTGCCGTATCTAATCTGTTCAGGCCTTTTAACATTCAGTTTCTATGAGATCCCCCCTCATTCTCCTGAACTCTAGGGAATACAGCCCGAGAGCTGCCAGGTGTTCCTCATACGGTAACCCTTTTATTCCTGGAATCATTTTCATGAATCTTCTGAACCCTCTCCAAAGTCAGTATATCCTTTCTAAAATAAGAAAACTGCACACAATACTCCAAGTGTGGTCTCACGAGTGCATAACAGAGCCTCAACATCACATCCCTGATCTTATATTCTATACCTCTAGAAATGAATGCCAACATTGCATTCACCTTCTTCACAACCGACTCAACCTGGAGGTTAACCTTTAGGGTATCCCGCACAAGGACTCCCTAGTCCCTTTGCATCCCTGCATTTTGAATTCTCTCCCCATTGAAATAATAGTCTGCCCGTTTATTTCTTCCACCAAAGTGCATGACCAGACACTTTCCAACATTGTATTTCATTTGCCACTTCTTTGCCCATTCCCCTAAACTATCTAAGTCTGTCTGCAGGCTCTCAATTTCCTCAACATTACCCGCTCCTCCACCTATCTTTGTACCATCAGCAATTTAGCCACAAGTCCATTAATACCGTAGTCCAAATCATTGACATACATCGTAAAAAGCAGCAGTCTCTACATCAACCCTTGTGGAACTCCACTGGTAACTGGCAGCCAGCCAAAATAAGATCCCTTTATTCCCACTCTCTGCTTTCTGCCGACCAGCCAATGCTCTACCCACACTAGTAACTTCCATGCAATTCCATGGGACCTTATCTTGCTAAGCAGCCTCATGTGCGGAACCTTGTCAAAGTCCTTCTGAACATCCAAGTACACCACGTCTATCGCCTCTCCTTTGTCTACCCTGTTTGTAACTTCCTCAAAGAATTGCAGTAGGTTTGTCAGGCAGGATTTTCCTTTCAGGAAACCATGCTGGCTTTGGCCTATCTTGTCATATGCCTCCAGGTACACCATAATCTCATCCCTAACAATCGATTCCAACAACTTCCCAACCACTGATGTCAGGCTAACAAATCTATAGTTTCATTTCTGCTGCCTCCCACACTTCTTAAGTAGCAGAGTAACATTTGCAATTTTCCAGTCATCTGGTACAATGCCAGGATCTATCGATTCTTGAAAGATCATTGTTAATGCCTCTGCAACCTCTCTAGCTACTTCCTTCAGAACCCGAGGGTGCATTCCATCAGGTCCAGGAGATTCATCCACCCTCAGAACATTAAGTTTCCTGAGCACCTTCTCAGTCGTAATTTCAACTGCACATACTTCACTTCCCTGACACTCTTGAATGTCCAGTATACTGCACACATCTTCCACGGTGAAGTCTGATGCAAAATACGCTTTCAGTTCCTCTGTCATCTCTGCATCTCTCATTACAATATCTTCAGTGTCACTTTGTATTGGTCCTATATCTACCCTCGACTCTCTTTTACCCTTTATATACTTAAAAAATGTGTGAGTTCCATGTTCAGTCAGCATAGGAATTGTGGTGTGATTAGACTCTGGATATATTGCCTTATTATTTAGACCTTATTTCATGAATCAAGGTCTCCAACTTATGCTTAAGACCTTGTTTTTCATTTCAGCTAATTATTTTTAGCACACAAGTTCTGTTCAATTTCGACAAGATTTATTTATCTGTGAGACTACTGTTGCCTTACAGTTGGACATCATTTTTTATTGGAAGAATGGAAAAAAATTGTCAGGATTGGGCTCACTTCATCATGGAATCAAATTTCATTAATAATCCGTCATAAATGCTACTCACATCAATAAGCCATCAGCATAGTTTAGGTGCTGAGGGAGTCAACTATGAAAAATGAAGAAGTTAAATCCTAACTGAATCTATAAATGGTTTGGCATGGACTAGATGGGCTGAAAGACCTGTTTCTATGCTATACTTTTCCATGCCTCTATGATTCTATGAACAGAATAACATTGTAAAACAAAATCTTATATTCATTAGAAACTCAGACGAGTTACGAATTCCACTGAACCCCAAACCAAGCCAACAACAATTAATCTCAGGTTGTGTTTATATATTCCCATTAGTTTATGTGGCTTTTAAAATGTTAGATCACTTCCACAATCAAATACATAACACATTATATGCTGTAAATGTATAAAAGTGTATTTTCTAATTTACTACAAGCAAATTCAAGTAAAACCAAATAATAGAAAATATTTTTAAACTATTTTCATAAATTTGTTTTTTTGTTGGCACTCTATATTCTGTAAAATGTAACTGATGTGACTATATTGCAAATATAATTTCATTTATAAAATAGAACAAAGGAATTATAAAAATAAAAAGTAAACTTAGTTGAAGACATGCAGATCCTATAGTGAAGGCTTCATTACATTATTGCCTAACAACACTTCAGAAAATCATAACTTTTAAAAAGAGCAGACAGAGAAAACTAAAACAAATGTAAACAGCCAAACTGATAATGCTTTTGTAATAACTACCTAACCATCTTTATGAATACGGTGCTACTTCAAGCACCTTTACATAAGATTCACAGATTCAATATGGCATCCACTAAATTATTACCAAACCTAGAAAATAATTTCAAGTATATTTTCCTTAATGATGCCTTTGATATTATCAAAGACATCATGTAATGAATTCATTTGAGAGTAGTGTTTATTAATGCAGGAAAATATGGAAGTTATTTTTATATATTTTGAAACTTAGACTTGGGTCCTTAAGGAATCTCCAAATTTCTCTGATTTCTCTCCTTCAGGGACTGAACTGCTCTTGAAATGGGCATAACACCTATTTAGGGCTTATAATTGTCTTACAGGTCTTTCACAGATCACAACAAAGGTGGCTTGAAGTGCGTCAATAATTCCAGAAGGACACTTACTTTCTAATTTTAAGAACTACTGATGTACAACAGAATTCCATAAATAGCAATAAGAACATTAATATGTTCTTTAGGGAAAATTGTGCCCTGGGGAAATGAATAAATTCCCTGGTGTTCTTGGAATAGAGTCACAAGATTTTTAACATTCATTATGAGCCATACAATAAGTGGATGTAATCTGTTTAATATTTCATCTGAAAAACTCAAACTACGCACTCCTCCCTCAGTACTACACTGTGTGTACTAAACGCTCAAATTAAGGGCAGGCAGAGGTAAAGTTGTAATCAACTAATTAAACTGAATCTTTGGAATATTCCTAATACTGCTAATAAGGATTCATTTTGCTGCATGGGCAAAAAGAAACAAAACACTTTACAGCCATCTGCTGTTTCCACTTGTACAAATTCAAGAGGAATATGTTTTAAATCTCCTTTTATGAACTGTTTAAAATTTATAAAAACGTATTTCATTGTGGCTTAAATTGAAAATACACCACCAATAATGACATACAACTTAAAAAAACAGATAGATGAACACATTGTGCACTGCAAGTGTCTCTGGCTTTTCAATTTAGTCCACGAGTTAAAATCCAGCTCTCATTATTGGGTTGACAGTATGTTTTCTCTAATGGATGTAAATGCCTCTGTGTTTACTGCGATCTCTACGATCAAAGTAAAGTCTTTAAATGCCAATGGCTCAGATAATGGTAAGTTGAAATCTATAGCTCTGGCACAATTCAATTTAAGATGTTCATATTGTTGCAGCACATCTTCAGATGCCATAATTTTCATTACTAGAGTGTTCTGTGCCACAATTTACATTAGCACTTTCAACATCAGATTATATTCTTAATGTAAAAAAAAGTCCATGAATTATATTCTTAATTACTTTATTAAGTGCATCTGTTACTTAAAAAAAAACAAAATTATGGAGGAAAATCTTTTTAAAACAAAAAGCCAGAAGACTAATTTTATGCCAATGCCTTTATTGTGTTGTATAGGTCTCAGTGTTTAATGCCAGTCTATAAATATCAGTAAATTATTCTGCTCAAAATGCTCCATCTAGGCACAACATATTTGGAAGGACGAAAATACAATGGTACACAGTGAAATAAGGAGAGGGAGATAAATCAGATATAGATTATAAATAATGTAACTGAATGGTGGGACAGAGTTCAAGACATTACAGCCAATGTCTATTTATGATACTGTGCAACATAAGTCATAGTCATACTTTATTGATCCCTGGGGAAATTGGTTTTCGTTACAGTTGCACCATAAATAAATAGTAATAAAACCATAAATAGTTAAATAGTAATATGTAAATTATGCCAGGAAATAAGTCCAGGACCAGCCTATTGGCTCAGGGTGTCTAACCCTCCAAGGGAGGAGTTGTAAAGTTTGATGGCCACAGGCAGGAATGACTTCCTATGACGCTCTCTGTTGCATCTCGGTGGAATGAGTCTCTGGCTGAATGTACTCCTGTGCCCAACTAGTACATTACGTAGTGGATGGGAGACATTGTCCAAGATCGCATGCAACTTGGACAGCATCCTCTTTTCAGACACCACCGTCAGAGAGTCCAGTTCCATCCCCACAACATCACTGGCCTTACAAATGAGTTTGTTGATTCTGTTGGTGTCTGCTACCCTCAGCCTGCTGCCCCAGCACACAACAGCAAACATGATCGCACTGGCCACCACAGACTGGTAGCCAGACTAGCCACAACACTTCATATACTAGCGATAGAACTATAGAGAAAATCTGCAGAACGTGATTAAGCATATTATCAGTTACAGAACTTACAGAATCTTCATAGGCAACTATTAAATGTATTATTGAAGAAATACAAAATATATTTCATACACACATATAACTTCAACGATGCTTTAGCTTCTGGTTAAGATCAAGTCAAGTCGCTTTGAGTGTCATTTCAACCATAACTGCTGGTACAATACACAGTAAAAATGAAACAATGATCCTCCAGGACCATGGTGCTACCTGAAACAACACAAAACTACACTAGACTACCTGAAACAACACAAAACTACACTGGACTACCTGAAACAACACAAAACTACACTAGACTACCTGAAACAACACAAAACTATACTAGACTACCTGAAACAACACAAAACTACACTAGACTACCTGAAACAACACAAAACTACATTAGACTTCAGGCCTACACTGGACTACATAAAGTGCACAAAACAGTGCAAGACAGTACAATAATTGATAAACAAGACAATAGGCACGGTAAAGGACAAACTACAATATAATAAATGATGTCAATGTAAATGTAAACAATGTTTTAGCAGGAATTGAGAAAGAAATGAGCAAAAATTGCAAAGGGTGTGGAGTGGTGTTCAGTTGGGAGGGGGAGGGAGTACGTATGTATAGGTTGGTGTCAGACTAGACTCTGGGAATTGAGGAGACTAATGGCTTGGGGGAGAAACTGTTACACAGTCTGGTTGTGAGAGCCCGAATGCTTTGGTACCTTTTGCCAGATGGCAGGAGGGAGAAGAGTTTGTATGAGTGGTGCATGGGGTCCGTCATAATGCTGTTAGCTTTGTGGATGCAGCGTGTGGTGTAAATGTCTTGTAATGGCGGGAAAAGAGACCCCGATGATCCCTTCAGCTGACCTCACTATCCGCTGCAGGGTCTTGCGATCCGAGACAGTGCAATTTCTGAACCAGGCAGTAATGCAGCCGTTCAGGATACTCTCGATACATCCTCTGTAGAAAGTGCTGAGGATGGGGGTGGAAGATGGACTTTTTTCAGCCTTCACAGAAAGTAGAGATGCTGCTGGGCTTTCTTGGCTATGGAGCTGGTGTTGAGGGATGTTGGTGGTGATGGTGCTACCAAATGTGTGCGACAGCTTCTAGTTGTCAAAAAATTAAGAAATCCGACTAAAAGCATAACTAAGAATATCTTTTCTGTGGTAAGTTGTGTTAAATCATCACCGCAAACAATAAAGGAGTGAGCGATGGTGAGGCATTTGGGGGATGAGTGAGGTAGTGTGTTGCAGAATCATTGCAGTTGGAGTTCTGATGCATGCACAGCTGACCTGGGAACAAAGTTGGATCACTCTGGGCCCTGAAAGGAGAGGTTTGGGCCCAGGTAGGGGAGTTCCTATGCTCCTTCAACTGGCCCGGGTGCGATGTTGGGTCGCTCTGAGCGTCAAAGGGAGAATTCGGGGCCTGGGCAGAGAAGTTCTGACGCTCACTCAACCGGCCTGGGTACAAGGTTGGATCGCTCTGGGCACTGAGCTGATCTAAAGTGAGTGAATGCGGCTTCAGGCCAGGTGATGGAACCTGGGCCTGGAGTGAGTCGCTGGGCGTCATGGCTTAGGCCAGAAGCCTTTCTCAGCAGTGCTGCCTGGCTCCTAGCGTCAGGTACAATACACTGTTTTCACAATTTAAACGCTGGCCCAGATCGGAGGCAGGAGCCTATTTTGCTCACTCTCCATGATCTTCACTCCTTGCTCAGGGCACTGGAGCCTTTCGCTGTTCCGCTGTTGGGTCAATTTAAACAATGGTCGGGATGAGAGCCGATTTCACTCGCTCTCCGCGATGGTCATCTCCATAGCACTGAGGCAACGAAGACAGTGCTCCGTGCCTTTTAATACGACAAACTGATAACCGAGGCTTTGGGCCTACTCCAGGGTTCAGATCTGAGGACTCAATTCTATTTTGTAATGGCTGTCGTTCACTTCAATTGTTTGCATGATTTGTATTTTTTTCTTTCACTTGCGCATTGAATGTTGGTCTTCCATTTTTAATTTTTTTCTTTAACTCGGTTCTTTTAGATTTCTTGCTTTGTAGCTACCTGTGAGCAAGGAAATCTCAAGGTTGTATAATTTATATGTTGTTTGATAATAAATGAGTCTTGATTCTCCATTTCTCTAAACATTACTGTTTGACAATTTTGGGGTTCAATTCAAAAACTGATGCTACAAAAGTTAGAAAGTACATCATATGTTACATTGTGCAGCCCACACTATTTGCATACCCAAAACAAGATAGTTTATTCCCAGCTTCATTGTAGATCACTAGGTGGAGAAAGAAAAAATATTCATTGATGTGCTCAAAGCTTCCTTGAGGAAGTTCAACATCCCCACTGACTCCTTTGAAGTCCTGATCCATGATAGCTCACGATATAAATGGATAAAGAACATTCAGGATGGCACTGAAAATATTGCAACCATGAACTGGGAGTACTCAGAAAGTCTGCATTAGCAGCTGAGGAATGCAAGGAACCCACCTGCTTATCCCATCACAATCTCCTGCCACATCCTTGGACATGTTGGCAGTTAATACATTGGCCTCAGTAGCCATCTCATAATCCAGATAACTTGAAGAAAGTCATCTTTGATCCCAAGGGACTGTCTGTGAAGGAGATCTCAAGTGATATGGTTGATGGAATGTTTCTTCTCAATAAGGTGTATTACCATATAACCAATGTTAAGCAAATAAATAGCTTAGAAGTCTGTCCAACTCCATTGTAATGTTTCCTACTCCTGCCAGTAGTGTAGGGAACTGACGCAATGTCATGTCAGTGAAATCAGAACTCAATGGTTGTCAGCCCTTTTAAAGTCAAGGAAAACACAATTCCTGAAGATAGTACATTAAGTATACTGTCTTTTCTGCTGTGACATTCCAATATCTGTATAGAGCAAATTGAGGAATAAGTTGGTAAGATGCTCTCACTTTGCAAAGTTGAAATCGAGATACTGGTATAGACTAAGTAACAAGGAAATCAAATTAGTTAAGTCTAGAAAGTATGTAAACTGGTAGCAACTAATATTTAATAGTAAACAGTAACTCTTGTTAACAGTAAGCATAGTTTTGGTTTTGATCAGCAAAAAAAGCATCTAAGCCTGGGAGTGAGATACTGAACTTTCATTATGCTGATCATAAGAATAACTTGATCAGCTACTTCCTAGCCTGACGGATAAAAGGCAAACACCCACATGAAAATACAGGGTACTGGTTGGAATAGAAAATTCATCATAGCAATATTTATGCATCTTTAGCAGTAAAATATCACAGAATATTTAATAGGATCATTAAAACAGAGTATAAATTTTAAGATTTGTGGATAAAAGCTTGGTCAAAGTGGCAGTTTTTAAAGGAATGAAGAGCTGTGCTTTAAATTACAAAAGTTTGTAAATTATAACGAAAAGTTTGGATGAATTTTGGGAAGACACGCTGGCCTCTTGGGTGGTGCATCAGTAATCAGATTTCTATGAAACGTTTGAGAAAGATGAGCTAAACGGCCTTTCTGCTTGGCATTTACCTTTTCCTTTTCTGTGGCAGGAAAGCGTTTTATGGATTTACCAGGCATTGCTCATTTACAGCACGACTTTCAAATGCAAAATGCAACCAGCATTTACAACAGCCTTCGAAATTGACTGTTTCATACATTTAAATGTGTCTTTAACCAGTCAACATTTTTTGATCACATTAAGAAAACAGAAAGAAATGCATCAGGTTGTTCCTTCCAAAGATCATGCATCATTATTTGCCATGGTCCTTGCCATCCTATTAAGAGGCATTTTCCAATTGACAATCTTTAGGAGAGAGCAGGTACAGTAGTACCGTGATCGTTAGTTGCTATTATGCAGAGATTTGGTCTGTTATTCCAAAGACACAATCAAATCCACCATGGCAACTGAGAATTTAAATACAAGTTGTAAAACATATTTGGAATAAAAAAACTACCACTGGTCACTACCAGAACTGCACGTTATCTTTAAAGCTTCTTTCCTGTAGCTATCCAGCTTCTTAACAAAACCCACTCAGGTGTAATATCCCAACGGTCCCTGCACAACATCCATTAAATGGTCTTTCCTGCTCCCCTTGTTCTGTTGATAATGATTTAGTCTGTTCATATGTTCACATTTATGTTTGATTATTGACATTTGCTCATGTGACCTTTCTGCTAATTGTTGATTGCTCGTGGCTGTTTGCACTATCATCTTGTAAACTGTTGTTTGCTTTTGCGTTGTCTGTAATGGTATTGTCCTGTCTTTCATGCTTGGCACCGAATCACAATCAATTCTGGTATATTTCACATACTGCCAATAAAGCGAATCTGATTAATCATGAACCTACTGGTTGGCATAAAACAGATTGATCTCCAGAGTTACTAAGAGAAAGAAATTTATTATTCATACCTGATCAGTCAAGATGCAGATTCACACCTCTCATCATGGTTGACTCTCAACTACCCTCTGAAACAGCCTATTTAGCACAGACAATAAGTAGTTTTCATCTAGGTAAACATGAGAGTTTCTACAGATGCTGGAAATCCAGAGCTACATACACAAAATGTTGGAGGAACTCAGCAAATCAGGCAGCATCTGTGGAATGGAGTAAAAAGTCAATGTTTTGAGCCTAGGCTCTTCAACAGGACTTGAAGGAAGAGTTAAAAACCATAATAAGAAGATGGGGTTAGGAGAAGGAGAACAAGCTGGCAAGTGAAACCAGGACAGAGGGGTGAAGTGAGAAGCTAGGTGAAAGATGGAAGAGGTAAAGGGCTGAAGGAGGATCTAACTGGAGAAGATAGTGGACCATGGAAGAAGGGGAATGAAGAAGGGCACCAGAGGGAGGTGATGGGCAAGTGAGAAGAAAAGGGGTAGAGGGGAACCAGAATGGGAAATGGAAAAAGAGAGAAGGGGAGGAGAAATTACTGGAAGTTAAAGAAATCGATGTTATCAGGTTGGAGGCTACCAAGATGGAATATGAGGTGTTGCCTTTCCAACCTGAGGGTGGCTTCATCGTAACTGTAGAGAATTACAGACATTTACTTTGTAAGGTTCTTCAAATCAATCTCCTGAATTATAACTGAAATACATTCAACTGGACAATACTTGGCCATCCCTACAGCCAGTACGTTCCACCCTATTTACTTCACTAACTGGACAACTCCAAGATCATAGTCAAGAGTACTACAGGCCCTTCAGCCCAACTCGTCCATGCCAACCAGGATGCCCGCCTAAGCTAGTTTTACTCGTCCACGTTTAGGTCACATCCCTTTCAATTTTTCCTATCTATGTACTTGTCAAATGTCCTTTAAAAGTTGTTTTTGTATCTGTTTTGACCACTTCTTTTGGCTACTCATTCCATATACGTACCAATCTTTGTGTAAACAAGCTGACACTTTATTTTACCCACGTCAACTTAAATCTATGCCGTCTAGTTTTTGAATTCCTTCCCTGGGAAAAAGCTGCATGCAGTCACCCTGTCTATGGCCCTCATGATTTTATGTACCGCTATAAGGTCACCCCTAAGTCTCTTGAGCTCCAAGGAATCAAGTCTTAGCCTCCCCAACCTCCCCCTATAACTAAGACCCTCGTGTCCGGGCAGCATTCTCGTAAATATTTGCAATCTTTACAGCTTAGTGGAGTCTTCCTAGTAACAGGGCAATCAAAACTGTACACATTACGCAAGGGCGACCTTACCAACATTCTGTACAAATGCAACAAAACGGCCCAACCTCCACGCTCAATTCTCTGACTGACGTAATCCAACATGCCAATCCCACAAGAAATACTATGATTAATAGCCACATTCAGAAAGGAAAATAATGTATTTGTTTTGGGTGGACCCCACTCGGAAAGATCTTGATTGAAGGATTTAGCCTATCAATCGGCCCTTTGCCCATTTTGGTAACACTGTGGGGAACAGGATGGCAGTCAGTAGTCTCCTATCTTAACCAGCAGATGTTCTCGGCCCCATTTACCTCCTCAACCCTTCACCTCCGGTCTCACACCCAACACCCCTCCCCCCGTTTCAGTCTGAAGGGCAGCCCCAGGTCGGTCCCCTAGTTCCCTTCCCCACCCTCCGACGGACACCCGCGGGTCAGCCGCGATACCGACCCGGGGAATGAGCTTGCGCTGGCTGCTCAGCGCGCAGCCGGGTACCTTTCATCGAAGTATCGGACCAGCAGCCAGACGATAAGTGGCAGATTGTCCCTCTCGTTGTAGGTGGGCAGTAGCACCGAGTATTTGTCGCCTCGCCACCTCTCGGTGCCCTCCCCGCTTGCCATGTTGGAGGATCCTACAGGAAGCTAGTGCTTCATTCAAAACAAACCCTCCTGCTGCTGTCGTAGCGGTTAAAGTGTCCCGTCCGCATGAGTGCGAACTTTAATCAACTCAGCTTTGTTAAATCCAGACCTTCCTACGCACGGCGCCGTAACGCAAGACTTAACAGTTTCCAAAAACAATAAAAGAATGTTTGCACTCAACATCCGCCTTGAACTGACAATAAAACATGCGCAACCAGTACGCTCTCCTTTGAGAATCCCGCACCAATGGCAACTAGTTTTTGTGACGAGGACTGCTTCAGGAATAAGAGTCCCCATGATCATTTTGTGGCAACCACTGCCAGCAATAGGTTGGAGTGGAAATAGTATTGAAGAAAAAAGGAGAAAATAATGAATGCGCATTATTTTAAGTGCAGGAACAGGCTATCTGCCTTACCAGCCTAAAATGGTACCTTGGAACAATAAAGACAAAATGCTGGAGGGACTCAGTAGGTCAGGCAGCATCTATGGAAATTAATAAGCAGTTGACATTTCGGTCCGAAACCCTTCGTCAAGACTGGAAAGGGAGGAGGAAAATGCCAGAATAAGAAGTGTGTGTGTGGGGGGGGGGGCGTTGGTGAGGAGGACAAACTAGGAGGCATTCTCCTCCTCAGCCTCCAAACTCCTGGATTACATGGATGCATTTAAGGAAAACATACAAATTCTTTTTCTATTTAATTTGTATGTTTTCCTTAAGTGCATCCATGTAATTGGTATCTACTCCATGTGGCAAGAAATCCACATTTTATTTGCAGAAAGCTGTAAAATTAGTCAGTACTATCATGGGTACCAGCTTCCACAGTATTGAGACATCTTCAAGGAGCGGTACCTCAGGCATATATCATTAAGGACCCCCACCACAGAGGACATGCCCGCTTCTCATTGTTACCATCAAGAAGGAGGCACAGAAGGCTGAAGGCACCCATTCAAGGATTCAGGAACAGCTTCTTCCCCTCTACCATCAGATTTCTAAATAGACATTGAACCCATGAACACTGCATCACTACTTTTTTTTATTTATTTCTGTTTTTGCACTACGTACTTGAACTTAACTATTTAATATACATATGTACATACTCACTGTAACTCATTTTTTCCAATATTGTATCATGTATTGTACTTACACCACAAAGTTAACAAACTTCACAACATATGCCAGTGATATTAAATCTGATTCTGAATTATAAGTGAAGAGGTTTCTCCAAATTAATTAGTTGCTTCTTTAAATTAATTTTTCAAGTGTTGCTTTATGATGACAAAAATATGTTGTGTTTGGAAGTTGGTGAGCTGTATTCCTGATCTATTGGATTCCTTGGTCGAGGGGCTTGTAATATATGGATCAGTTTCTTTCTCTTTCTTTCTCTCTCTCTCTCTCTCTCTCTCTCTCCCTCTCTCTCTCTCTGTCTCTCTCTCTCTCTCTCTCTCTCTCTCTCGTTGCAATGTGAATACACTAGTTAAAGCCATTTCCTGCGTGTGTGCCTTTAGTTGAGCACAGACACAACAATCTAGCAACAAGTATGAACCTGAATGTCAGAAAATATAACAAACGGCACCGACAGTTACCGGATGAAACAGCAAGAGTTAAATAGCATGAGAAAGCCAAAGGACCTGTGAGTAACAGTGAAAGACACGCTGAATTTAAAGTGAAAATAATACAGTGATGGCTTTATTCTGGAAAGTTGATAAATTTGATAGTGCTAATGAAGGCTGGGAGCCATATATTGAGAATGTTGAACTGTAGTGTAATGTGAACAATGTGGACAAGCAAAGGAAGACCCCTGCACTTCTTAGCTTAATGGGTGCAAGGACATACAGCCTCTTACGCTAACTAGTAACCCCTGAAAAGCCAGCCAGCAAGATGTTTGATGTAATTGTTACAATTTTACAAAATCACTTGAGCCCTAAACTACTGGCAATGGCTAATAGATTTAGGTTTTACAAAAGGAGCCAGTCAAAAGATGAAAGCATTTCTGAATACATTGTAGTAGTATGATTTTAGAGATGGACTTTCTGATGTATTAAGGGACATGCTTGTATGTGGCATGCATAGTCAAAGCACTCAAAGGAGGCACTACAGCATCTGAAAGGGACCTAACCTTAGAGCAGGGATTGACCATTGCCATCGTTAGAGACTGCAGCAACGGATGCAGCTGAACTACAGAAAAGGTTAGAATGTGAAATGAATAAAAAGACTCCAAATGCTGCAAAAAGCCAAAAATACTATCGATGTGGCAAATCCTCCTGTGATGCACATGACTATTGGTTCAAGGTTAAAGTGTGCAGAAAGTGTCACAGACAAGGTCACGTAGACAGAGTGCGCAAGTCAGACAAAAAGCACAACCAAAGAGAAAAAAACACACAGAGTGAAGAGTTTCACATACAAATCTAAGCAAATGCACAAAGTGACTGAATGTGAAACAGACAACACAGAGTCTGATGAAGGTGAGCTTTAATGTCCAGAATTGCATAGTATTACTGAAGCAGATCACAAAATCAAATGGATCACAATAGATGTGTCTGGTATAAAACTAAAAATGGAGCTGGACACAGGGTCAGCTTTGTCTGTAATTCCAGAGGTTGACTATAACAGATTCCAGAGGTTGACTATAACAGACTGTCTCTAAGATACCTTTAGAAAAGACTCCAGTGATGCTAAAGACCTACTAAGGTGAAAAAGTGTCTCCCGAAGGAAAATTGAAGGTAAGTGTGACGTATGAAGGCCAGACATAGCAATTTGAGCTTCATGTACTGAAAAGTGGAGGGCCAGCACTTTTTGGACGTGAGTGGTTGAGAAAAGTCCAACTAGACTGGCACTCAATCAAAGCTCTCAACAAGCACTGACAGCACAAATGGTAGCACTAACCAGAGACTGGAACAGCTGCTTAACGCTAATGAGAATGGGATTGGTAAACTCAAAGGCATAAAGGCCAGAACTGAACTGGATGAAGCAGCAACACCAAGCTTCTCTAAAGCGCATCCAGTGCCTTACGCATTATGTCCTAAAACGGATGCTGTACTGCAGAGTTTGGAGGCATCTGGAGTTCTCTTCAAGGTTGAGTGGAGTGATTGGGTCATGCTCATCGTCCCGGTGATCAAGACAGGGAAGGCCAGAGCCGTTCACATATGTAGGGATTTCAAGGTGCTGCATACTGTGCAGTATCCCCCATCACAAACAGAAGACATTTTTGATCTTTGGCAGTTTGGGAGTAGTTTTCAAAGATTGACTTGTCACAACCCTATCTGCAAATGGAAATTGAGGAGTCATGCAAGAATTTCCTCACCATTAACACTCACAAGGGATTGTTCCAGTATAATCGTTTCATCTTTGGCATCGCATCAGCTCCAGTAATGGGTGAAGTGTTCCAAGATATCCCAGGAAAACAATGTTACCTTGATGACATCATCGTGACTGGCAAGTATGATGAACAGCACCTCCAGAACCTGGTAAAGTGCTTACCAGGCTCAGTGAGTATGGTCTGAGTGCAAAGAGAGAGAAACGTGAGTTTTTCAAGAATAGACATATCAGAATGGGAATGGGATGTGGAATTAAAATGTGTGGCCACTGGGAGATCCTGCTTTCTCTGGCGGACAGAGCGTAGGTGTTCAGTCAATCCATGGCCTCCTCTACTGTCAAGATGAAGACACAATCAGGTTGGAGGAACAACACCTTATATTCCATCTGGGTAGCCTCCAACCTGTTGGCATGAACATTGACTTCTCTAACTTCCGTTAATGCCCCTCCTCCCATTCTTACCCCATCCCTTATTTATTTATTTATTTATTTATTTTTATTTTTCCTTTTTTTCTCTTCCTGTCCCTCTCACAATATCTCCTTGCCTGCTCTCCATCTTCCTCTGGCGGTCCCCTCCCCTTTCTTTCTCCCGAGTCCTCCCATCCCATGATCCTTGCCCTTCTCCAGCCTTGTATCCCTTTTGCCAATCAACTTTCCAGCTCTTGGCTCCATCCCTCCCCCTCCTGTATTCTCCTATCATTTTGGATCTCCCCCTCCCCCTCCCACTTTCAAATCTCTTACTAGCTCTTCTTTCAGTTAGTCCTGACGAAGGGTCTCAGCCCGAAACGTCGACTGTGCTCCTTCCTATAGATGCTGCCTGGCCTGCTGCGTTCCACCAGCATTTTGTGTGTGTTGCTTGAATTTCTAGCATCTGAAGATTTCCTCGTGTTTGCATGTTTATTTGGAATATGGGTTTAAGAAAGAGAAACTAAATGTTCTGTACATATACAGATTTATGTTGCATTAATCTAAGGTGGGGGGGAAGATTAATGCATGGATCTGTTTCTTTTAGAGCAATGACTCCACCCCCAGCCTTTAGCACTACATTTTGATTTGTTGTCTGCACGTGCACATGTCTTTCTCTCTCTTTCTCTCTCTCTCTCTCTCTCTCTCTCTCTCACTGAAATGTGAATACACCAGTTAAAGCCATCTCCCATGTGTGTGCTTTTATTTAATTGGCATGTCATTGTGCTTTTATGGAGAGAGCTCCAGGATATAGACCTAACAAAACTGCAAAATTTGTGATCTGTTTTCAGGATGCATGCAACTTGGGGTGGCAGCGGGGTGGGGGGCAACTTCTCATAGTCATAGTCATACTTTATTGATCCCGGGGGAAATTGGTTCTTGTTACAGTTGCACCATAAGTAATAAATAGTAATAAAACCATAAATAGTTAAATAGTAATATGTAAATTATGCCAGGAAATAAGTCCAGGACCAGCCTATTGGCTCAGGGTGTCTGACCCTCCAAGGGAGGAGTTGTAAAGTTTGACGGCCACAGGTAGGAGTGACTTCCTATGATGCTCTGTGTTGCATCTCGGTGGAATGAGTCTCTGGCTGAATGTATTCCTGTGCCCAACCAGTCCATTATGTACTGGATGGGAGACATTGTCCAAGATGGCATGCAACTTGGACAGCATCCTCTTTTCAGACACCACCGTCAGAGAGTCCAGTTCCATCCCCACAACATCACTGGCCTTACAAATGAGTTTGTTGATTCTGTTGGTGCCTGCTACCCTCAGCCTGCTAACCCAGCACACAACAGCAAACATGATAGCACTGACCACCACAGACCCGTAGAACATCCTCAGCATCGTCCAGCAGATGTTAAAGGACCTCAGTCTCCTCAGGAAATAGAGACGGCTCTGACCCTTCTTCTAAACAGCCTCAGTGTTCTTTGACCAGTCCAGTTTATTGTCAATTCGTATCCCCAGGTATTTGTAATCCTCCACCATGTCCACACTGACCCCCTGGATGGAAACAGGGGTCACCGGTACCTTAGCCCTCCTCAGGTCTACCACCAGCTCCTTAGTCTTTTTCACATTAAGCTGCAGATGATTCTGCTCACACCATGTGACAAAGTTTCCTACCGTAGCCCTGTACTCAGCCTCATCTTCCTTGCTGATGCTTCCAACTATGGCAGAGTCATCAGAAAACTTCTGAAGATGACAAGACTCTGTGCAGTAGTTGAAGTCCGAGGTGTAAATGGTGAAGAGAAAGGGAGACAAGACAGTCCCCTGTGGAGCCCTAGTGCTGCTGATCACTCTGTCGGACACACAGTGTTGCAAGCACACGTACTGTGGTCTGCCAGTCAGGTAATCAAGAATCCATGACACCAGGAAAGCATCCACCTGCATCGCTGTCAGCTTCTCCTCCAGCAGAGCAGGGCGGTTGGTGTTGAACGCCCTGGAGAATTCAAAAACATGACCCTCACAGTGCTCGCTGGCTTGTCCAGATGGGCGTAGACACGGTTCAGCAGGTAGACGATGGCATCCTCAACTCCTAGTCGGGGCTGGTAAGCGAACTGGAGGGGATCTAAGTCTGGCCTGACCATAGGCTGGAGCAGCTCCAGAACAAGTCTCTCCAGGGTCTTCATGATGTGGGAGGTCAATGCCACCGGTCTGTAGTCATTGAGGCCGCTGGGGCGCGGCGTCTTCGGCACGCGGACGAGGCAGGACGTCTTCCACCGCACAGGAACCCTCCGGAGCCTCAGGCCCAGGTTGAAGACACGGCGAAGTACTCCACATAGCTGAGGGGCACAGGCATGTGAGTTCCTCCAGCATTTTGTATGTGTTGCATGTGAATCCTTTATTTATTTTTGTTTTAGAGATGATGAGTGTGGGAGGTGCAGTTGGGATAGCCTAGTTAACTGTAATTAATTTTTACCATGGTGCTTACGGCAGCCAAGACTGAATGCTTAGTGGATGGTGTCGCATTCAAACAGGTTGCTTTCTCTTGCAGTGTGAAGCTTCTTGAGTTTTGTAGGGGCTGCACACGTCCACACAAGTAAAAGTATTTTATTACATCCCTTTTTACACAGCAAACTACCTCTAGGGATCAGAAGATAAATCCTCCACTACAGCATACTGTACATGCCCCCTGACCTTATCTCACAGCCACGGGAACTTTGTAGCTGTTCCTGTTAAGTTTATGGTCAATGAATACCTCTAGGGTGTTACTAGTAGGGGAGCTCAGCAATAGATATCTTGTTGAATATGATGGGCAGGTGGTTAAATGTCGCAATGGTATTTGTGTGGCATTAAAATTTTCTGTGATGAAGTACTATGAGAGGTTGGTCATGGCTAGAATTAACTCCTGCCTAAGCAAGGATCTGCAATTTCCTAACCCTCTCAATCAGTCTACAGCAGATGCAGTTTCAATGGCTCTCCACTCTTCTGTGGACTATCTGGACAATAGTAATACTATATGAGGCTGTTGATTATTGATTACAGCTCAGCATTGAACACCATCATCCCCTCAGTATGAATCAGCAAGCTTCAAAACCTGGGCCTCTGGACCCCACTCTGCAATTAGATCCTTGATTTTCTCACTGGGAGACCACAGTCAGCGTGGATTGAAAAAAACATCTCCTTGCTGATAATCAACACTGGTGCACCTCAAGTATGTGTGCTTAACCCGATGCTCTATTCTCTCCACATCCATGATGGTGTGGCTAGGCACAGGTCAAACACCATCTATTTATTTTAAGCAGAGTCCCTGATGGTGACGAGGAGGCGTACATGAGTGAGATAGATCAGCTGTTCGAGTAGTGTCACAATAAGAACCTTGCACTCAGAGTTAGTAAAAGCAAGGAATTGATTGTGGACTTCAGAAAAGGGAAGTAAAGGGAACATACACCAATCATCATCGAGCAGTCAGCAGTGGAATGGGTGAGCAGTTTCAACTTCCTGAGTGTTAACATCTCTGAAGATATATCCTGGGCCCAACATATTGATACAATTGCGAAAAAGGCACAAGAGTGGCTATATTTCATTTGGAGTTTGAGGAGATCTGGTAGTCCATCAAAGGCTCCAACAATTTTCTGAAGATGTACCATGGACAGCATTCTAACTGGTTGCATTACTGACTGGTGTGGAGGGGCCACTGCATGTGATCAGAATAAGCTGCAGAAAGTTGCAAACTCACCCAGCTCCATCATGGGCACTAGCTTTTCCACTACTGAGGACATCTTCAACAGTCGATGGCTCAGAAAAGTGTCATCCATCATTAAGGACCCCCACATTCTCTTATTACTACTGTCAGAGAGGAGGTAGAGGACCTTGAAGACACACACACACATCATTTTAGGAACAGCTTCTTCCCCACCACCATCAAATTAATGAGTGGACAATGAACCAACTCACGAACACTGTCTCACTAATTTTGCTCTTCTTGAACTACTTATACAGCTCGCCTTCTTCCAGCCACAGTGGTCTCCATAGCGTTGTTGAGCTCAGTCCAGTTAACCTTAATATGAATTTTTTGAAAGCTCTTTAGGTGAACAAAGAAGGCATACAGTGATTCATAAGTTATGTGAAATAAAACTCCAAAATGATATTTTCACTTTGCACAATTGGATTATTTTTGAAATCATACTTACATAAGCCTATCACTCCTACTAGGGCATAGGCTGCCAACGGTAGCTTGCCAGGGCCCTCTGTCCTGCGCCATTCTTTCATGTTACCTTCAGGTAACACACATCAAAGTTGCTGGTGAACGTAGCAGGCCAGGCAGCATCTCTAGGAAGAGGTACAGTCGACGTTTCGGGCCGAGACCCTTCGTCAGGACAAACTGAAAGAAGAGCTAGTAAGAGATTTGAAAGTGGGAGGGGGAGGGGGAGATCCAAAATGCTGGGAGAAGACAGGAGGGGGAGGGATGGAGCCAAGAGCTGGACAGGTGATTGGCAAAAGGGATATGAGGGGATCATGGGACAGGAGGCCCAGGGAGAAAGACAAGGTGGGGGGGAACCCAGAGGATGGGCAAGGGGTATAGTCAGAGGGACAGAGGGAGAAAAAGGAGAGAGAGAGAAATAATGTGTATATATAAATAAATAATGGATGGGGTACGAGGGGGAGGTGGGGCATTAGCGGAAGTTAGAGAAGTCAATGTTCATGCCATCAGGTTGGAGGCTACCCAGACGGAATACAAGATGTTGTTTCTCCAACCTGAGTGTGGCTTCATCTTTACTGTAGAGGAGGCCATGGAGGCCTTGAACTTCCAGCATGCTTTAGCAGGATCTCCCAGTGGCCACACATTTTAATTCCACATCCCATTCCCATTCTGATATGTCCATCCACGGCCTCCTCTGGCGTTGCTAGCCCCATACCCGACCCTCCTCATTTCTTAGCAGGGCTTGGGTCAGCCCATGATGGAATTTTTAAAATGATAGGACCCTGCTATAATACACTAATGAGACATTAAAAAATGGTCCAAATGAAGGATTTCAGCCTGAAACGTTGACTGTTTATCCACCTCCATGGATGCTGTATGACTTGCTGAATTCTTCCAGCATTTTGTGTGTGTTGCTCAACATCTGCAGAATCTCTTGGGTGTATCTAAAAAAGGTGGCAGCTACATCAGGAGAAGAAATAATTCAAGCAGCATGAATAATGAAAAATTACAAATTTGTTTGCTTCTGAAGTGGGTAATTAAAGTTAGTCTAACAAAGGACTGTTACCATGCTTCTTTTATATAGACATCGAAGCTTATCATTTTTGGACTGTGACTTGAAGTCCTTTTGTAAACTATTGCACAATGACATTGGAAATATTTCAAATAATCAACCATGAAACAGGCCATTAGTTCAAGGGTTCTAAAAAGATGTTGCTTTTGTATACTTCTGTCTGTAATAATTTGCCATTTCAGGAAAACAGGTTCAGCCAGTTTGCTCTGTTGTAAATGATCAAATAGCCATCAAGATGAAGAAAAAGATGCCTTTAAAGTGCAAAGGCAGGGTCTAAGAGCACAAAAAACAGGAGCCAGAGTCAGTCAACTTGCCCATTGAGCATGCACCACTATTCATTAAGATCATGGCTGAACTATCTGCCTTTTCCTCAAAACTCTTAAATACTCCTACTATGTAAAAATATATCCAGCCATGTTTTTAAATATATTTAATGAGGTAGCTACTACTGATTCCCTGAGCAGAGAATTCAACAAGTCCACTATTCTCTGGGAAAAGCAATTCCTCCTCATCTCTATCCTAAGTCTACTCATCTGTGGTTTGCAGTCACTGTTCTGGTGCAAATGAACATTTAGCAATTAAATGCCGCCACGTTACCTGCTCAGGGTGTTCACTGTTGTGGTCATCACCACTGTTTACATCCCCCGAGCACTGGAAGAGATTTACAATATCATCAGCTCTCCACAAAATAAGCATCAGGATGGTCCCTTCAATCATGTTAACCAACAGGACATTTTACCCAAATTCCACCAACATGTCACCAGGGCCACTAGGGAAACAAACAGACTCAACCATATACATACAAACATATGTGTTACTTACAACATCATCTCACACCCTCATCTTGGCCTCTCTGACCACATCTCCATAATGTTTATCACAGCTGACCAACCACTGCTGAAAGTGGAGAAACCAATCAAGAGGCCCATCACTATATGGCCTAATGAGGCAATCTCTATGCCTTAGGACAGTTTTTAACAGGACTAACTATTCAAGGAGGCCAACACAAATGGAGCAGGCACAGACCTCAAGAAATATTCCTCATCTGTCATTGGCTACATCAGTAAGTGCGTAGACTATGTTTATACCTCAAGAACAGTCATCTCACAGCCCATCCCGAGCCCCCGGCTGAACACAAAGGTGTGCTCCCTACTAAAATCCTGAGACGTTGCCTTCAAGTCTGGTGACAGAACAGCTCTCAGAGTAGCCATGAGAAACATCATCTTAGGCAACAAGGGGGCTAAGACCGCCTACACTCAAAAAATTCAGGAATATCTGTCCAGTAACGATCTCCAGTGTATGTGGCTGGGCATCAAGGGCATAACTGACTACACAAAGTAAAACAACGTTGATTGTACCAGCAACTTTGATGTGTGTTGATTGTACCAGTGACACCTCCCTCCCTGACGCTCTACAGAACTTTTCTGCTTGCAACATAACGCTGGCCATGAAAGCTACCCCTCTCCCAGGTGAGCAGCCACTGTCTGCAACAGCAGCAAACATGAGGAAGACTTTGCAGAGAGTCAGCCTGGGCCAGACAACATCCCAGGGAGTGTGCACACCAGCTCACTGACATCTTCACAGGCATCTTCAACACATCACTTATCCGGGCTGCTTTCCTCACATGCTTCAAATCAGCCACCACCATCCCTGTACCAAAGAATTCGACACCTTCAGAACTAAACAATAGGTTATTTTAAGAGACTCTTAAATAGGTACATGGAGCTTAGAAAAATGGAGGGCTATGCACTAGGGAAATTCTAGGCAGTTTCTAGAGTAGGTTGCATGGTCAGCACAACATTATGGGCTGAAGGGCCTGTAATGTGCTGTAGATTTCTATGTTCTATGTTAAACAACTTCCTCCCAGTGGCACAGACCAGTGGCCAATCATCATAAAGTGCTCTGAATGACCGGTAATGACACCTATCAGAAACCCCATTCCTGCCACACTGGACACTCTTCACTATGTTTACTGAGAGAACCACTCTATGACAGATGTCATCTATCATGCACCTGGCCCTGGCACACCTAGAAAACAAGGGCATTTATGCCAGAGTGCTTTTTCTGGATTTCAGTCTGGCAGTGAACACCATTGTCCCACAGACCTTGGTGAACAAACTCCTAGTCTTCGGTTTAAACATACCACTGCACATCTGGGTGTTGGACTTCCTTACCAATAAACCTCAGATAGTCAGGATGCAAACTGCTCCTCCCTCCCCATCATCCTCAACATGGGTGCCAAGCCCATTGCTGTACACTCTGCTCACACATGACTGCATGGCCAGACACCTGAGCAATCACTTCGTCGATTTCACCGATGACAAGACAGTGTGGGGTTCATCACCAATAACGATGAGACAGTCTTCAGGGAGGAGGTGAATGATTCGAGGTCCAGTGCCAGGCAAGTAACCCTTGCTTCAATGTCCTACAAGACAAAGGAGATGGTTATTGAGTTCAGAAGAACTCACTGCACTCGCACCCCCTGTTTACATCTGTGGCACAGCAGCAGCAGCTACAAGCTGTTTCAAACTCCCAGGAGTGCTCATCTTATACAGCGATCCATGGTTCTAGGACACATCATGCACAAGCAGGAAAGCTCACCAACATCTGTACTTTCTGAAGAAACTGCAGCGAGCTAGACTATGCACATCATTCTACAGACATGCAGTAGAAAGCATCCTAACAAGCCGCATAATTGCATGGTGCGGAAACTGCACTGCAGCAGACAGTAAGTCTCTAGAATGGGTAGCTAAAACTGCCCAACACATCACCAACACCAGCCTACCTGTCACCAAGCACATATAGACAGAAAGATGACAGAAAAGAGCCAGGAACATCATGAGGTATCTCACCAACCCTGCTCATGGACTGTTTGTCCTAGTCCCATCAGGGAGGAAGTTAACGTAGCATTATGCCAAGACCATCAACTCAAAAGCTGTCAACACTTTCACCACTAACCCACCGCTCTACACTCCCACCACTACATTATCATTTCCCATTAGTCAGCTTATGAACAGACACTTCTGTGCCTAATATCATTTTATGGACAATCAATCTATGTATAGTATATAAGCTATCTTACATATTTATATTTATTAAGCTTTTTTAAATTATTATGTTCCTGATCTTATTGTGTTTATTGTGCTGCACTGGATCCAGAGTATCGATTATTTTGTTCTGCTTTACAGTTGCGTACTGGAAATGACATTAAACAATCTTGGATCTTCACGTCAACTCCCTCCAATCTTGAAGTCTACTCTGCCTAATCATGAGTCTCTGACCCCTAGATCTAGGCTCGCCTATCAGTGGAAATAACTTCCTTGCTGTTAGTTCAAATTTCCCTTTTTTTTATGTCTCCATGCGATTCCCTCTCATTCTTCTAGATTCTGGGAGTATAGTCCCAGGTGACTCAATTTCTCCTCACAGGCCAATTCCCTCATCTTTGGATTCAACTCAGTGAATCTCCTCTGCACCACATCCAAAGCTAGTAAATCTGTTAGATAAGTGGGTGACGGGTCAGGGAAGGGAAGGGAAGAGCTCAGATAGTAGAGAGCACACCTTTGGCCATCCCCCTCAGTAATTGTTATCTCATTTTGGACGCGGTTGAGTGGGGTGACCTGACAGAGGACGACCACGGCGATCTGGTCTCTGGCACTGAGCCTGGTTCCGTGGTGCAGAAGGGAAAGAGGAAGAGGAGGAATGCGGTAGTCATAGGGGATTCCATAGTAAGGGGAACAGACAGGAGGTTCTTTCAGCCTGATAGAGATACCCGCATGGTGTTTTGCCAAGGTACGGGATGTTTCAGATCAGGTGCAGAGTATTCTGAAAGGAGAGGGTGAACAGCCAGAAGTCTTGGTACACGTTGGTACCAATGACATAGGTAGAAAAAGGGAGGAGGTCCTGAAGAAAGAATTTGAGGAGTTAGGTAGGAAGCTGAAAAGAAGGACCTCTAGGGTAGTAATCTCAGGATTGCCGCCTGTGCCATGTGGTAGCGAGTGCAAGAATAGCATGATTAGGCGTATTAATGTGTGGCTGAGAGACTGATGTAGGGGGCAGGGCTTCAGATTCCTGGACCACTGGGGCCTCTTCTGAGGGAGGTACGACCTGTACAAAAAGGACAGGTTACACCTGAACCCAAATGGGTCCAATTTCCTAGTGGGCATATTTAATAAAGCTGTTAGGGAGAGTTTAAACTAATTTGTCAGTGGGATGGGAACCGGAGTGATAGGGTTGAAGAAGGGGAAAACAGAAATAAATCAAAGGTAGCATGCAACAGAGATTATTGAAAGAACAGGCAAGAGATGAGGCTTAATCACAGCCAGCAGCATGTGTTACAGGGCAATAGAGGCATGGTGCAATTAAAACAGAAAGCAACAAAGACTGGACTGAAAGTGTTATATTTGAATGCATGCAGCATAAGGAATAAAATGGACAATCTTGAAATTCAGCTACTGATTGGCAAATATGACATTGTGGCCATCTCTGAAACTTGGCTAAAGGACGGCTGCCATTGGGAGCTGAATGTCCAAGGATATACCGTGTATCGGAAAGATAGGTTAGTAGGCAGAGGGGGTGGTGTGGTTCTGTGTATAAGAAATAATATTAAATCATTAGAAAGAGATGACATAGGATTGGAAGGTGTAGAGTCTCTATGGGTTGAGTTAAGAAATGGCAAGAGTAAAAGGACCCTAATGGCAGTTGTATACAGGCCTCCAAACAGCAGCTGGGATGTGGATTACAAATTACATCAGGAGATAGAACAGGCGTGCCAGAAAGGCAATGTCATGATAATCATTGGGGATTGTGTGTTGTGAAATGATCCGGAGGTGATAAGAGAACTTAAGGTGAAGGGACCCTTAGGGAACAGTGATCACAATATGATCAAGCTCACATTGAAATTTGAGGGGAAAAAAAAAAGAAAACCCAATGTGTCCAATGTTCCAGTGGAATAAAGGAAATTAAAATGGCATGAGAGGTGAAATTGCTGAAGTTGACTGGAAAGGGACATTTGCAGGAAGGACAGCAGAGCAGCAATGGCTGAAGTTTCTGCAAAAAATAAGGGAAGTGCAAGACAGATATATTCAAAATAAGAAGAAATTTTCAAAGGGAAGAGGGACACTACCGTGGCTGACAAGTGAAGTCAGAGCCAAAGTAAAAGCAAAAGAGAGGGCATACAAGGAAGCCAGAGCTAGTGGGAAGATAGAGGATTGGGAAGCTTTTAAAAACTTGCAGAAGGAAACTAAGAAGGTCATTAGGAAGGAAAAGATGAATTATGAAAGGAAGCTGGTGATTAATATCAAAGAAGATGCTAAAAGCTTTTTTAAGTATATGAAGGGTAAAAGAGAGTCAAGGGTAGGTATAGGACCAATATAAAGTGACGCTGAAGATATTGTAATGAGAGATGCAGAGATGGCAGAGGAATTGAATGCGTATTTTGCATCATTCTTCACAGTGGAAGATGTCTGCATTATACCAGGCATTTCCTCACAGCAGGAGGAGGAGTGAGAGGCTCGGGAGAGCACTGAATGCTGGGAAGCAGCTGAGGAGCTGAGGTGAGTATGCTTTAAAAGGAGCGTGGAGGGCAACTGAGGGGTTAAACAGAGTGTTGATTAGTTGATTGGGGGAGTGAGTACTTGAGATAATTAGCAGGGACAAATAAAAGGAGGGGTAACTGAAGAGGAGTGGCCAGCATGTGAGTGGCTCAGGGTAGGAATGGAGCTTTGAGGCTTTGGCTCGAGAGGCTTTGGCGAGCAGAGTCTGAGGACGAGCCTGCTCCCAGTGAGGTAAGATCGGGTAAGTCCCTTTAATTAATTTAATTAACTTAGGAGTAGGTAATGGAGGCAGCAGTTAGGGCAGTCGAGTGCTCTGTATGCAGTATGTGGGAAGTCAGGGACAGCACAATTGCCTCTGATGACTACACCTGTAAAAGGTGCATCCAGCTGCAGCTCCTGACAAACCAAGTTAGGGAACTGGAGCTGGAGCTGGATGAACATCAGATCATTCGTGAGGCAGAGGCAGAAATAGACAGGAGTTTCAGGAAGACGTCACCCCTAAAAGTCAGGAGGCAGGTAGCTGGATGACTGTCAGGAGAGAGAAGGGGAACAGACAGAAAGAGCAGAGCACCCCTGTGGCCGTTCCCATCAACAATAAGTGTACCGTTTTGGGTACTGTTGGTGGGGATGACCTACCAGGGACAAGTTGTAGTGGTTGTGTCTCTGGCACTGAGACTGGACCCTCAGCTCAGAAGGGAAGGAGGGAAAAGAGAAGAGCAGTGGTGATAGGGGATTCGATAGTCAGGGGGACAGATAAAAAGTTCTGTGGGAGAGATCGAGAACCCCGGATGGTCTGTTGTCTCCCTGGTGCTAGGGTATGCAATATCTCGGATCGAGTTCTCGGTATTCACAGGAGGGAGGGTGAGCAGCCAGATGTCGTGGTCCATGTAGGGACCAGTGACGTGGATAGGAAGGAGGAGGAGGTCCTGCAAAGAGAGTTTAGGGAGTTAGCCTTGCAAAGTTGAAGGACAGGACCTCCAGGGTTGCAATCTCAGAATTGCTACCCGTGCCACGTGCTAGTGAGGCTAAAAATAGGAAGATAATGCAGCTAAATACATGGCTAAGGAGATGGTGCAGGAGGGAGGGCTTCATGTTTCTGGACAACTGGGCTTTGTTCCAGGGAAGGTGGGACCTGTTCTGTTGGGACGGTTTGCACTGAACTGGAGGGGGACTAACATCCTTGCGGGTAGATTTGCTAGTGCCGCTCCGGGGGGCTTAAACTAGGTTTGCAGGGGGAGGGGAACCAGAGTGTTAGAGCAGATAGTGAGGTGGAGGAGGATAAAGGTCATGTGAGGACTGCATGTATAGACAGAAGTCAAAGGTTTGTACGTGACAGAAATGTTCTCAGGTGCATCTATTTCAATGCAAGGAGTATTGTAGGTAAGGCAGATGAGTTTAGGGCATGGATTGTCACGTGGGATTATGACATTATTGCTATTAGTGAGACTTGGTTGCAGGAGGGGCAGGACTGGCAGCTTAATATTCTGGGGTTCCGTTGTTTCAGACGTGATAGAGGGGAAGAGATGAAAGGGGGAGGAGTGGCATTACTAGTCAGGGAAAATATCACAGCTGTGCGTAGACAGGACAGCCCAGAGGGCTTGTCTACAGAGGCCATATGGGTGGAGCTGAGGAACGGGAAAGGTGTGATCACACTAATAGGGTTGTATTATAGACCGCCCAATAGTCAGAGAGAATTGAAGGAGCAAATCTGTAGAGAGATAGCAGACCGATGTAAGAAACGGAAAGTTGTAATAGTAGGGGGATTTTAACTTTCTACATATTGACTGAGAAACCCACACTGTGAAAGGGCGTTTGTTAAATGTGTTCAGGAAAGTTCTCTAAATAAATATATAGAGGTACGTATGAGAGAGGATGCAATACTTGATCTCCTATTAGGGAACCGGACAGGTCAGGTGACTGGTGTATGTGTAGGCGAATATTTTTGGTTCAGTGACCATAATGTCATTAGCTTCAAATTAATTATGGATAAGGATAGGTCTGGTCCTCGAGTTGAGGTTCTAAATTGTAGAAGGGCCAATTTTGTGGAAATGAGAAAGGATCTAGGAAGAGTGGATTGGGATAAGTTGTTTTCTGGCAAGGATGTGTTCAGTAAGTGGAAGGCCTTCAAAGGTGAAATTTTGAGAGTGCAGAGTTTGCATGTTCCTTCCAGGATTAAAGGTAAAATTAACAGGCATAGGAAACCTTAGTTTTCAAGGGATATTGGCGATCTGGTTAAGAAAAAGAGACAGGTGTATAGCAGGTATAGGCAACAAGGAACTAATGAGGTACTTGAAAAGTATGGAAAATGTAAGAAAATACTAAAGAAGGAAATCAGGAAGGCAAAAAGAAGACATGAGGTTGCTTTGGCAGATAATGTAAAGGTAAACCCGAAGGGTTTCTACAAGTATATTAAGAGTAAAAGGATAGTAAGGGACAAAATTGGTCCCCTAGAAGATCAGAGTGGTCGTCTATGTGTGGAGCCTCACGAGATGGGGGAGATCTTAAACAGTTTTTTTGCATCAGTATTTACTCAGGAAACTGGCATAGTGTATATGGAAGGCAGGGAAACAAGCAGTAGCGTGATGGAACATGTAGAGATTAAAGAGGAGGAGGTGCTTGCTGCCTGACAGCGAATAAAGATAGATAAATCCCCCGGGCCTGACATGACATTTCCTTGGGCCTTGGGAGTGACTAGTGTAGAAATTGCGGGGACCCTGGCAGAAATATATAAAATGTCCCTAGCTATGGGTGCGGTGCCAGAGGATTGGAGGGTAGCTCATGTTGTTCCATTGTTTAAAAAAAGGCTCCAAAAATAAACCAGGTAATTACAGGCCGGTCAGCCTGACATCAGTAGTAGGTAAATTATTGGAAGGTGTTCTGAGAGATCGAATATACAAGTATTTGGACAGTCAAGGGCTGATTAAGGATAGTCAGCATGGCTTTGTGCATGGTAGATCGTGTTTAACGAATCTTGTAGAGTTTTTTGAGGAGGTTACCAAGAAAGTAGATGAAGGAAGGGCTGTGGATGTTGTCCACATGGACTTTAATAAGGCCTTTGACAAGGTCCCACATGGGAGGTTAGTTCGGAAGGTTCAGACACTAGGTATCCATGGAGAGGTTGTAAACTGGATTTGAAATTGGCTGTGTGGGAGAAAACAGAGAGTGGTAGTGGATGATTGCTTATCAGACTGGAGGCCTGTGACTAGTGATGTGTCTCAAGGATCTGTGCGGGGACCATTGTTGTTTGTTGTCTATATCAATGATCTAGATTATAATGAGCTAAATTGGATCAGCAGGTTTGCTGATGACACTAAGATTGGAGATGTTGTGGACAATGAGGAAGGCTTTCAAAGCTTGCAGAGGGATCTGGACCAACTGGAAAAATTGGCCAGAAAATGGCAGATGGAATTTAATGCAGACAAGTGTGAGGTGTTGCATTTTGGAAGGACAAATCAAGGTAGGACTTACACAGTAAATGGTAGGGCACTGAGGTGTGCGGAGGAACAAAGGGATCTGGGAGTTCAGATACATAATTCCCTGAAAGTGGCGTCACAGGTAGACAGGGTTGTATAGAAGGCTTTTGGCATCCTGGCATTCATAAATCAAAGTATTGAGTATAGGAGTTGGAATGTTATGGTGAGGTTGTATAAGACATTGGTGAGGCCAAATTTGGAGTACTGTGTACAGTTCTGGTCACCTAACTATAGGAAGGATATCAGTAAGATTGAAAGAGCGCAGAGAAGATTTACTAGGATGTTGCTGGGTCTTCAGGAGTTGAGTTACAGGGAAAGATTGAACAGGTTAGGATTTTATTCCTTGGAGTGTAGAAGAATGAGGGGGAATTTGATAGTTTACAAAATTATGAGGGGTATAGACAGAATAAATGTGAATAGGCTCTTTCCACTTAGATTAGGAGAGATAAATATGAGGGGACATGGCTTTAGGGTGAAGGGGGAAAGATTTAGGGGGAGCATTGGGGGGAACTTCTTCACTCAGAGAGTGGTGGGAGTGTGGAACGAGCTGCCATCTGACGTGGTAAATGTGGGCTCACTCTTAAATTTTAAGAATAAATTGGATAGATACATGGATGGGAGAGGTCTGGAGGGTTATGGACTGGGTACAGGTCAATGGGACTAGCGGAATAAAGTTTTGGCACACACTTCAAGGGCCAAATGGCTTGTTTTCTGTGCTGTAGTGTTCTATGGTTTTATTCAAGAGTGTCAGGGAAGTGAAGTTTGTGCAGGGAACATCACAACTGAGAAGGTGCTCAGGAAATTTAATGGTCTGAGGGTGGATAAATCTCCTGGGCTTGATGGAATGCACCTTCGGGTTCTGAAGGAAGTAGCTGGAGAGATTGCGGAGGCATTAACGATGATCTTTCAAGAATTGATAGATTCTGGCATTGCACCGGATGACTGGAAAATTGCAAATGTTACTCCGCTATTTAAGAAGGGTGGGAGGCAGCAGAAAGGAAACTATAGATCTGTTAACCTGACATCAGTGGTTGGGAAGTTGTTGGAATCGACTGTTAGGGATGAGATTACGGCGTTCCTGGAGGCACATGACAAGATAGGCCAAAGCCTGCATGGTTTCCTGAAAGGAAAATCCTGCCTGACAAACCTACTGCAATTCTTTGAGGAAATTACAAGCAGGGTAGACAAAGGAGATGCAGTGGACATGGTGTATTTGGATTTTCAGAAGGCATTTGACAAGGTGCCACACATGAGGTGCCTAGCAAGATAAGAGCCCATGAAATTACAGAGAAGTTACTAGCACGGGTGGAGCATTGGCTGGTCGGCAGAAAACAGAGAGTGGGTATAAGGGATCCTATTCTGGCTGGCTGCTGGTTACTAGTGGAGTTCCACAAGGGGTTGGTGGTGGAACCGCTGCTTTTTACAATGTATGTCAATGACTTGGAGACTATGGGATTAATGGATATGTGGTTAAATTTGCAAATGATACAAAGATAGGAGCGGGTAGTGTTGAGGCAACAGAGAGCCTGCAGAGGGACTTAGAAAGTTTAGGGGAATGGACAAAGAAGTGGCAAATGAAATACAATGTTGGAAAGTGTATGTTCATGCACTTTGGTGGAAGAAATAAATGGGCAGACTATTATTTAGATGGGGAGGGAATTCAAAATGTAGAGATGCAAAGGAACTTGGGAGTCCTTGTGCAAGATACCCTAAAGATTAACATCCAGGTTGACTCATTTGTGAAGAAGGTGAATGCAATGTTGGCATTCATTTCTAGAGGTATAGAATACAAGAGCAGGGATGTGATGTTGAGGCTCTATAAGGCACTCGTGAGACTACACTTGAAGTATTGTGTGCAGTTTTGGGCTCCTTATTTTGGAAAGGATATACTGACATTGGAGAGGGTTAAGAGAAGATTCACAAGAATGACTTCAGGAATGAAAGGGTTACCGTATGAGGAACGTCTGGCAGCTCTTGGGCTGTATTCCCTGGAGTTCAGGAGAATGAGGGGGGATCTCATAAAAACATTCTGAATGTTAAAAGGCCTGAACAGAATAGATATGGCAAATTTATTTCCCATGGTAGGGGATTCTAGGACAAGAGGGCACAAATTCAGGATTGAAGGACGTCCATTTAGAACTGAGGTTTGGAGAAATTACTTTAGTCAGAGGGTGGTAAATCTGTGGAATTTGTTGCCACGAGTGGCTGTGGAGGTCAAGTCATTGGGTGTATTTAAGGCAGAGTTAGATGGGTTCTTGATTAGCCAGGGCATCAAAGGGTATGGGGAGAAGGCAGGGGAGTGACGATGACAGGAAGAATTGGACCGGCCCATGAGTGAATGGCAGAGCAGACTTGATGGGCCGAATGGCCTACTTCTGCTCCCATATCTTATGGTCTTATCTTTTCTGAAGAAAGAAGACCAGAATTGCATTGAGTCTTCCAGGTGTAATGCCACTGATACCCTGTGCAGTTGCAGCACACCCTCAGTACTCCTGAATTGAATAATTTAGCAAGGAAGGTCAACTTTCCATTTGCCTTCCTAACAACCTTTTGCACCTGCAACCAACCTTTAGCAATTCAGGCACAAGCATTCCCAAGTCCCTCTGCACAACATCATGTTGCAATCTATTACCATTTAAATAAAATTGTGATCATCTTTTATTCCCCTTCCAAAGTAGATAACTTTGCACTTACTAACACTGCACTCCATTTGCCAGAAAGTTTGCTCACTCACTTAACCTACAGTACCTACAGTATATCTCTTTGCAGAATCTCTACATCCTCTGCACAATTTGCTTTATAACTCAGTTTAGTGTCATCAACAAATTTAGATATACTACACGAATGGTCCTCACTTCCAAATCATTAATGAATATAGTGAATGGTTGTGGTAACCAGCACTGACCAGTGCGGCATAGCTGTCACCATTGACAGTCAAGCAGACAAACACCCATTTAACTCAAATTTCTGCCTTCTAATTGTGGACTAATTTTCTATTCATGCCAATATAATACCCTGCACGTCCCCCAACTCCATGGATCCTTACATTATGGATAAGTCTTTTACATGGCACATTATAAAACACCTGGAAATCAATTTTTACAACATCTACCTCTTCTCCTCCATCCACTACACAAATATATTGTAAAAGAACTGCAGTAAGTTCATCCATAAGACAGTAAGACCTAGAAGCAGAATTATTCTATTTGGCTATCAAGTCTGCTCCACCATTACATCATGGCTGATTTATTATCCCTTTCAACCCCATCTCCTGCATTCTCCTCATAAAGTTTGATGCCCTCACTAATCAAGAACCCAGTAATCTCCACTTTAAATGTGCCCATTGAATTGGCCTCCACAGCTACAATGAATTCCAGATACACCACCCTCTCATGAAAGGGATTTCTCTCATTCTCTGTTCTAAAGGGATGTCTTTCTATTCTGAGGCTGTGCTCTTTGGTTCTAGACTCTCACACTATAGGAAATATCCTCTCCACATCTACTCTAACAAAAGTTTTTCGATATTTAATAGGTTTCAATGAGAACCTCCCCCCCCCCCCCCATTCTTCTGAACTCCAATGAGTACAGGCCCAGAGCTATCAAACGCTCCTTAAAGGTTAACCCTTTCATTCCTGGAACAATTCTCGTGAACTTCCTCTGGACTCTCTCTAATGCCAGCACTTATTTTCTTCGATAAGAGCCCATAAATGTTCACAATTCTCCAAGTGTGGTCAGACCAATGTCTTATAAAGCCTTAGCATTGCATCCCTGCTTTTCTATTCTAGTGCTCTTGAAATGAGTGCTAACATTACATTTGCCTTCCTTACCATTGACTCAACTTTCAAGTTATCCTTCAGGGAATCCTGTATGAGGACTCCCAAGTCCCTTTGCAACATTGATTTCTGATTTTTCTCCATTTAGAAAATAGTCTACACCCTTATTCCTACACCCAGAGAGCAAGAAGATACACTTCCCAACACTATATTCTATCTGGACCTTCTTTGCCCATTCTCCCAATCTGTCTGTCCTTCTACAGACTCCCTGCTTCTTCAACACTACCTGCCCCTCCACTTATCTTTGTATTGTCCACAAACTTGGTCACGAAGCTATTAAATCTGAAATCAAAATCAGTGACGTTTAATATGAAAGAAAACACTCCCAACACTGACATGGCAGAGCACCATGGTCACTGGCAGTCAACCAGTAAAGGCCTCCTTTATTCCCACTCTTTGCCACCTGCCAGTCAGCCAATTTTCTTTCCTTGCTAGTAAATTTCTTGTAATACCATGGACTCTTATCTTGTTTAGCAGCCTCATGTGCCTCATGTGTGGCACCTTGTCAAAAGCCTTCTGAAAATCTAAGTAAACAACATCAATTGAATCTCCTTTGTCTATCCTGCCTGTTATTTCCTTAAAAAATTCCAGTAGGTTGTCAGACAAGATTTTCCCTTAAAGAAACCATGCTGACTTTGGCCTAATTAATGTGCCTCAAGGTACTTCAAAACCTGATCCTTAGTAACGGACTCCAATATAGAAACATAGAAAATAGGTGCAGGAGTAGGCCATTCTTCCCAACCACTGAAGTCAGGCTAACTGAATCCTGATGAAGGGTCTCGGCCTGAAACATCGACTATAATCTTTCCCATAAATGCTGCCTGGCCTGCTGAGTTCCTCCAGCATTTTGTTTAACTCAGCTATAATTTTTTTTGCCTCCCTACCTTCTTAAAGAGTGGAGTGATATTTGCAATTTTCCAGTCTTCTGGAACCATGTTATGGTGGCATGCATAAGACCTGCATATTGAAGACACAAATGTCATGTAATCCTGGGAAAGATAACTTATGATTCATTATCCAAAGCTTTATAGATGAAATTTATTCTCTTCATTTACTTTCTCCATAGGTTATTCAGCCCACTCTGTGTGTGGCAATTCTATGAAAATGTTGCTTGCCATATATATAAATGATTTGGATGAAAATATAGGTGGTCTAATTAGTAAGTTTGCCAATGAAAATCGGTGGAGTTATACATAGTGAAGAAGATTGCCTAAGATACAAAGGAACATAGTGTAGATTAGTTTGAAAGGGGTGGTGGAAATTAATCCAAGCCAGGGCGTGGCAGCGGCAGTGCAGTGTAAAATTCCTGCCACCAAAGTGCCATAAATACCTGTAATTGAAGGAAAAGTGTGGAATGGTGCCTTGTCTTCTGTGAAGGCTTGAATTGAATTTAACCATATCTAGATGAACCTCAATTCAGAATTTCTACAGGTTACGATTGGCAATTCTTCATTATGGCATGTAGCAGTGGCAGGAAGATTGAGCTATATCATGAGACCCCATAGAACAGCGGTGGTGTTGGGGGGGGGGGAGGTGTTTAGAACATAGAACATAGAAATCTACAGCACCTTACAGGCCCTTTGGCCCACAATGTTGTGCCAACCATGTAACCTACTCTAGAAACTGCCTAGAATTACCTTACCGCATAGCCCTGCATTTTTCTAAGCTCCATGTACCTATCTAAGAATCTCTTAAAAGACCCTATTGTATCCGCCTCTAGTACCATCGCTGGCAGTGTATTCCACATGTGAAGAACTTACCCCGACATCTGTACCTACTTCCAAGCACCTTAAAACTATGTCAACCCTTCAGCCTATCCACAACACCCCCAGCCTTTGTGTCATCAGCAAACTTACTAACATTCCCTTCTACTTCTGCTTCCAGGTCATTTGTAAAAATCACAAAGAGGAGGGGTCCCAGAACAGATCCCTGTGGAACACCACAGGTCACCAACCTCCATGCAGAATACGAACCATCTACAACCACCCTTTGCCCATCCACAAAACAAGGTCTCTTTGGAAGCAAACATGGCAGTGCCTCTACTTCCTTAGGAGTTTGCAAAGATTTGGCATGACACATAAAACATAGACAACCCTCTTCTAAGTATATTGACTGGCTGCATCACAGCCTGGTATGGAAACACAAGTGCCCTTGAATGAAAAATCCTACAAAGAAGTATATGATATGGTCCATTCAATGAGAGGTAAAGCCCAACCCACCATTGAGCACTTTTGCATGAAGCTTTGTCACAGTAAAGCAGCATCCATCATCGGGACGCCACCGCCCAAATCATGCTCTCTTCTCATTGCTGCCATCAGGAAGAATGTACTGGAGCCTCAGAACTCACATCACCAAGCTCAGGAACAATTATTACCCCTCAGCCATCAGGCTCTTGAACCAAAGGGGGATAACTTCACTCAACTTCACTTGACCCTTCATTGAAATGTTTGCACAACCTATGGACTCACTCTCAAGGACTCTTCATTTCATGTTCTCGATATTTATCACTCATTTATTTTTGTTATTCTTATTTCATTCTTTTAGTATTCACACAGTTTGTTATATTTTGCTCAATGGTTGAACACCCAAGTTGCAGCAGTCCTTCATTGATTCTATTATGGTTATTATCTTATTATGGATTTATTGAGTACGCCAACAAGAAAATGCATCACAGGGCAGTGTGCTTGGCCCCCGCGCCACTCACCTTGTACTTATGACTTAAGTGTAGCCTGAATGTCATCTTAAAGTTTGCTGAGGGCACCACAGTTATTGGCTGAATCATAGGTGGTTGAATCTAGCATATAGGAGGGAGATTGAAAAATTGACTGGGGGTTGCCACAGCAACAACAACCTGTCAGTTAAATGTCAGCAAGACCATGGAGCTGATTATTAACCACTGGAAGAAGAAACTGGAGTTCTATGATCCCATCTCATCAGGGAGGACGGGAGGGTCAGAACAGAAAAGCCAACCAAAAGTAAATGGATACGGCCCAGTCCATCACAGTAAATACCTCCCCAAAATTGAGTACATCTACACAGGAAAGCAGCATCCAGCAAACAATGACCCCCACCATCCAGGTCAAGCTCCTTTTTCACTGCAGCCATCAAGAAGAAAGTACAGGAGCCTCAGGACCCACACCACCAGGTTCAGGAAGTTATTACCCCTAAACCATCAAGCTTTTGAATCAGAGGGAATAACTTCACTCACTCCATCACTGAACCATTTCCACAACCTATGCACTCAATTTCAAGTATTCTTTATCTCATGTTCCTGATATTTATTGCTTATTTGTTTATTACTATTATTACTATTTTTTTCTTTTTGTATGTGACCAGTTTGCTGTCCTTTGCTCATTGGTTGTTTGTTTGTCTTGTTGGGTGCAGTGGTCTTTCACTGATTTTGTTGAGTTTTTTTGTATTTACCGTGCATGCCCGCAAGAAAATGAGTCTCAGGATTGTATATGGAGACATGTACTGTATGTACTTGGATAATAAATGTATTTTGAACTTTAAATACCAGGGATTGTTTTCAGAACTGTCCACCACAGTCAATGTGATTAGGCTGATCATTTCCATTTTCACATCAGGATATAATGAGCTGTTAGTTCTGTTTATTCAGCTTCCACATTTGTGCTATCTACACCTAGCTCCACCTCTCCACTTTATATGCAATTAGTTTTGGATCAGAATCAGAATCCTAACAATTTAAGAACTCCTAATGAAGTGGAACCACAATTTGAAACTAACATGTCACTTTTACTTCCTGTTGCAAATACTATCTCAAAGGCTGAATCAGATTCTGCTCAAGCTGAGATCCAAACCACATCCTCTCTCTCAGTATTCTTATTTCCATTTTGCAAGTCTACTTTCATCTGGTAAAATCTCCCATCATTATGCTGGAATTCTTGTGACCATGTCACCATCATCTTGTTGTGCTGTCCTGCTCAGTCTCTCATCATCCACCTTCCCACCTCCAGCTCATCCAATATGCTGCTACCTTATAGCGTATTTTACACTTACTTGCTTCAGCACGTCACCCTTACTGGGGTATAGGCTGCCGACGGCAGCTCACCAGAGTCCTCTGTCCTGGGCCAGCCTTTGTCGCGAGGGTGGAACATCCCGAAGGCTGTGTTGCCTGCCTAGTGCCCAGGTTCGGGACATCTTAACTGACCTGCAGAGGAATTTGAACTGGGAGGGGAAAGATTCAGTTGTTGTGGTTCATGTGGGTACCACCGACATAGGTAGAATGAGGAAAGAGGTTCTGCTGAGGGAATTTGAGCAGCTAGGGACTAAATTAAAAAGCAGAACCAAAAAGGTAGTAATCACTGGATTACTATCTGAGTCACGTACAAATTGGCATAGGGTCAAGAAGATTAGAGAGTTAAATGCGTGGCTCAAGGATTGGTGTGGAAGAAGTGGGTTTGAATTGATGGGAAATTGGCACCAGCATTGGGGACGGAGGGAACTGTACCAATGGGACGGGCTCCACCTGAACCATGATGGGACCTGGATCCTAGCGAATCGCATAACTACGGCTTTAGATAAGGCTTTAAACTAAATAGTAAGGAGGTGGGTTCAACAGATAGGTGAAGTATGGATAAAGTAAAAAAGAAAAGGGTGAATAAAGATAAAGAAAGACAAAAGATAAAAAAGAGAAAAGTAAGAATGGAGTGAAGAAAAGTCAAATGCAAAAGAGTAAAAGATTACAAGATTTTAAAAGCACAATGAGGGTAAGGGCACTTTATTCGAATGCCCGTAGTAATCGAAACAAGGTCAGTGAATTTGTGACACAAATCAGTACAAAAGGGTATGATTTAGTGGCTACAACAGAGACGTGGGTGTAGGGTGGAGAGGATTGGGAATTAAATATCCAAGGATATCAGGTAATACAGAAGGATAGGCAGGAAGGTAAGAGAGGTGGGGTAGCGCTCTTAATTAAAGATGAGATCAGGGCGATAGTGAGAGACGATACAAGACCTAAGGAGCAGAATGATGAATCCATCTGGGTAGAGATTAGAAATAGTAAAGGGGAAAAAAATCACTGGTGGGAGGTGTCTATCAGCCACCAAATAATAACATTACGGTGGCACAGGCAGTAAACAGAGAAATACCTGAGGCATGTAAAAATGGAACAGCAGTTACCATGGGGGACTTTAACTTGCACATGGATTGGGTGAATCAAGTTGATCGAGGCAGCCTTGAGAAGGACATCATAGAATGCATCCATAATGACTTTCTTGAACAGCATGTTATTGAACCTACAAGGGAATGTGCTGTCTTAGATCTGGTCCTGTGCAATGAAACAGGTAAAATTAGTGATCTTGTAGTTAGGGATCCTCTTGGAAAGAGTGATCACAGTACGACTGAGTTTCTCATACAATTGGAAGGTGCAATAGTTTGATCTAAAACCAGTGTATTATGTCTAAACAAGGGAGACTACAACAGGACGAGAGAGGTGTTGGATAGGGTAGACTGGGAACACAGGCTATATGGTGGGACCGTGGAGGAACAGTGGAAGACCTTCAAAGATATTTTTCATGGTGCTCAACAAAAGTATATCCCAGTTGAAAGCAATAACAGTAAGGGTGGGGAGAGCCAGCCATGGGTAACTAAGTTAATAAAGAAAGGCATCAAACTAAAAGCTTGTGGGTACCAAGTCACCAAGAATAGTGGGAAACTGGAAGACTGGGAAAACATTAAAATACAACAAAGAACCACTAAGCAAGCAATAAAGAAAGGGAAGCTAGATTATGAAAATAAACTAGCACAAGATACAAACATTTGTATAAAAATGAATAGTAAAAGTTTTTATAATTAAATAACACAGAAAAGGGCGGCTAAAGTGAACATAGGTCCCTTGGAAGACGAGAAGGGGGAATTGATATTGGGTAATGAAGAAATGGCAGAGGCTTTTATTGACTATTTTGTGTCGGTCTTTATGGTGGAAGACACATCTAACATGCCAAAGAGAGATGTTATGGATGCAATGGGATATGAGGACCTCGATACAATAGCTATCACTAAAGAGGTAGTGCTGAGCAAACTTGTGGGCCTGAAGATAGATAAGACCCCTGGTCCTGATGGAATGCAACCCAGAGTACTGAAAGAAATGGCAGAAGTTATAGTAGAGGCTTTGGTGAAAGTTTACCAAAATTCTCTGGACTCAGGGCAGTTCCTGGTGGATTGGAAGATGGCAAAGTCACACCACTGTTCAAAAAGGGATGTTGGCAAAAGGCAGGTAACTATAGGCCAGTTAGTTTAACATCTGTAGTTGGGAAAATGCTTGAAGCTATAATTAAAGAAGAAATATCGAGGCATCTGGAAAGAAGTGGATCCATCATGCAGATGCAGCATGGATTCAGCAAAGGCAGGCCCTGAACTTACTGGAGTTCTTTGAGAATATAATGAGCGCAGTGGATAGAGGGGAACAGATGGATGTTATTTACTTGGATAAGATGTTCGATGAGATGCCACATAAAAGACTTATCCATAAGATAAGGATGCATAGAGTTGGGTGTAATGTACTGGCATGGACAGAGGATTGGTTAACTAATAGAAAGTAGAGAGTTGGGATACATAGGTGTTGGCAATCAGTGGAGAGCGGTGTGCCGCAGATGTCAGTGCTGAGCCCACGACTGTTCATGATATACATTAATTATCTAGAAAAGGGGACCGAGCGTAGTATATCTAAGTTTGCAGGTGATACTGAATTGAATTGAAAAGCAAATTGTGCAGAAGATACGGAGAGTCTACAGAGAGATATAAATAGGTTAAGTGAGTGGGCAAAGGTCTGGCAGATGGAATACAACATTGGTAAATGCAAGGTCATCCACCTTGAAAGGGAAAATGAAAGAGCAGATTATAGTTTAAATAGTTTAAAAATTGCAATGAGCTGCTGTGCAGAGGGACTTGAGAGTGCTTGTGCATGAATCACAAAAGGTTGGTTTGCAGGTTCAGCAGGCTATCAGGAATGCAAATGGAATGTTGGCCTTCATTGCTAGAGGGATTTAATTTAAGAGCAGGGACTATACAGGGTACTGGTGAGGCCACACCTGTACGGTGTGCAATTCTGGTCTCCTTACTTGAGGAAGGACATACTGGCTTTGGAAGTGGTGCAGAGGGTGCTCACCTGTTTGATTTCAGTGATGAGGGATTAGATGATGAGCAGAGATTGAGTGGCCTGGGACTGTACTCACTGGAATTCAGAAGAATGAGAGGAGATCTTATAGAGACATATAAAATTCTGAAAGGGATAGATAAGATAGAGGCAGGAAAGTTGTTGCCACTGATAGGTGAGACTAGAGCTAGGTGACATAGCCTCAAGATTCGAGGGAGTAGATTTAGGACGGAGATGAGGAGGAACTACTTCTCTCAGAGAGTGGTGAATCTGTGGAACTCTCTGCCCAACAAAGCAGTGGCGGCTACCTCAGTAAATATATTGAAGACAAGGTTGGATAGATTTTTACATAGTAGGGGAATTAAGAGTTATGGGGAAAAGGCAGGTAGGTGGAGATGAATCCATGGCCAGATGAGCCATGATATTGAATGGCAGACAGGCTCGAAGGGCCAGATGGCCTACTCCTGCTCCTATTTCTTATGTTTTTATATTCTTTGGAGTTGTTTCCAGATGTAGCCCATCTTCAAAGATCCTTTAGGAATGAGATCTTTGGAGGTTTTGTTGGTGTTTCCGTAGCACTGGGGTTTTATGGTGTTGCTAGCCCCACGACTAATCCTCCTCCTTTCACAGCCAGGCTTGGGATTGTCAATGTTAGGGTTATATTTTGCACAAGTTCCAGTAGCTTATCATTTCTTCATGTTGACCTGCTTTGGTTCTACTATCTGAAGTGTCCCAAAGTTAAAATTCTCATTGTTTTGTTCAATCTTCTTATCCCTAGATGACTATTTCTTGTAACTAAAGATGATCTTTTGTTACAAAGAAGAGTAAATCTTTTGTTGCAGGCTAATCGGATGTTTCTATTATGAAATTATTAACCTATATTTTACATTGTACAGGGAAGTAAGTCAGAAAAAAACATTGCTTAGTGCCCAATGAAAATGGAAAAGAGTTGGAGATTTTTTAAGTGAATAAACTAGAAGTTCATGTTTAGATCTGAGCTCATTTATGACCAGCTTTATTTATGTTAGGAATTTAGTGCTAGAAAATTACACGATGTTAAAGATGCAGGCAATTCTACCCTCAATTACTATACCTTACAATTGTCCCTTATTGTTTGACAATAACAGTTGAAGGGGGGAGGGGGAATGAATAAATTTTTATCTACACATGGTCAATATGTCAGATGAGTGATGAACCTTCTATTTAGAAGTTCCTAACTGGTATCAAGGGAACAGTTAAGTTGCACAGAACTGAAAAATTGCAGTGTGAAGGAGGTGAATCTAGAAATCCTTTCTGTTAGTCATTATATTGATAGGTCCCAAAGAAGTATTAAGTGATCGCTCTATACGTAAGGCTATTTTTTAAAATGGTATACATTTTAGACGGTATTGGAAAAAGGCAACAAAATGAGATTAACTGCTTGATTTTTCTTTTGCATCCAGCACTGCCACACTGACTGATTAACCTGCTTGTGTGCTTAGAAATCCTGTTCACTGACTTGTGTCAAGAACACTGACCCTTTAGGAAAAGGATAGAAATCTTTTTGTTGACCTTCACACTCTGAATTGTTTTTTGTTGGCGTGCTTTCTGCCCAGTGACCTCTGCTGGTAGTGTGCATGTATGCAGTTTAGGAGTTGTCCATTTTGTGATGGGCTTTGGACATTGAATTTTTTTTGTGCATGAACAAAAGCTACAACTCCCCTCTGAGGTGATTCTAAAATATCCCATGGCAATATCAAATAAGGAGCCAGAAAGTTTCTCCAGTGAATTAGCCAATATTTAATCCTCAACCAAAGGGTCATATAAATTTACTCCACCCCCACCCCCGGTGAAGTACAGATTACAGATCAAATATTTTTCGTATGTAGACTAGGCGACAGATTCAAATTTTGTTTACATCTCAACACTGGTTCTTATAACCAAGCATCAGCCATCGGTAATTGTTTAAGAAATTGGAAGAAAGCCATAATACAATACTGTAGGTGGCACCATAATTGCACTATATCTTTGAAGAACAGATAAACTAAATTCAGTAGAGGGCAGCATTGGTTCACTGTTATATAAAAGGAAGGCAAAATTAAAGAGGGGAAGATTATTTAAAAGTTCAACTTTTTAAAAATATTTTAAAAATTTTAACTATTTTAAATATTAAAGAACTTTTTAAAGTGTTTATTACTGTGCATTTACACATTCTCAAAGTTAAATAAAGGAACGTTTCTGTTACGGACGCAGTGATTTTAAGCAATGGACAGAATCTCCCTGGTGGTTGGCTAGCAGTTGTATTCCAGTCTACCGCTGCTGAGAAGTATGGAGCACACTGAAGCATATCTGATCTCACGCTGTGTCCTGGATACACCACTAAGTGCAGAGCATTCCATGAGTTGTAAATTGCCCTGATGCTTTATGCTAGCAATAGCTTATTTGAATCAGCTTCACAAGCAACAAGGCAGTTCTGGGGGCAGAATATCAGGATTTATTGCCTGCAGGCTTGCTTGTAAACTGTGACTTGCTCAGTTATGGGCTGGCTGTGCCACTGAGGCTTTGAGCTTAATGGAAGCCACATGGTTACATACAACTAGTGGCCACTTTATTAGGTACATCTGCTGCTGCAGCCCATCCACCTCAACATTCAATGTGTTGTGCATTCAGAGATGCTTTTCTGCATATCGCTGTTGTAATGCATGGTTATTTGAGTTACTGTTGCCTTCCTGTAAACTTGAACCATTCTGGCCATTCTTCTCTGACTTCCCTCATTAACAAAGCATTTTTGCTCACAAAACTGCCACTCACTGGATGTTTTTTTATTATTCATACCATTTTCTGTAAACACTAGAGACTATTGTGCGTGAAAGCCTCAGGAAATCAGCAATTTCTGAGGTACTCTAACTGCCCCGAATAGCACCAACAATCATTCCCTGGTCAAAGGCACTTAGATCACATTTGTTTCCCATTCTGATGTTGGGTCTGAACAACAGTTGAAACACTTAACCATGTCATTATGTTGTTGCCACCTGATTGGCAGATTAGATACTTGTATTAATGATCAGGTGTACAGATGTACCTAATAAAGTGGCCACTAAGTATAATGTTAATGCAGCCATGGAACTAGTGTGATGGGATGAATATAGGTATGAACTGATGGAGTATAATCCAATTCAATCCAATATTTTTCCACAGCAGTAGAGCATAATAGTAGAGATGCAAGGTGGTCATTGAAGTCCATATATCAAAATTTGTAAGAGCTAGAGTAGAAGTTCAAAGTAAATTTGACTTTAAAAGTGCATATATGTCACCACATTCAAACCTGAGATTCATTTTCTTGTGGGCATACTCAATAAATCTACAGAATAGCAACCATAATAGAATCAATGAAAGATTGCACCAATATGGGCGTTCAACCAATATGCAAAAGACAACAAACTGTTCAAATATAAAAGGGAAGAAATAATAATAAATACATAAATATGCAATAGATATTGAAAGCATGAGATGAAGAGTCCTTGAAAGTGAGTCCATTGGTTGTGGGAAAATTTCAAAGACAGGCAAGTGAAGTTGAGTGAAGTTACCCTTAGGTTCAAGAGCCTGATGGTTGAAGGGTAATAACTGTTCCCAAACCTGGTGGTGAGAGTCCTCAGGCTTCTGTACCTTTTTCCTGATGGCAGCAGTGAGAACAGAGCATGACCAGGGTGGTAGGGGTCCCTGATGATGGATGCTGCTTTCCTGCAATAGAGTTTCATGTACATGTGCTCAGTGGTGGGGAGGGCCTTACTCATGATGGACTGGGCCATATCAACTACTTCCTGTGAGATTTTCCGTTCAAAGGATTAAGTATTTCCAAAGCAGGCTATGATGGAGCCAGTCTATATACTCTCCACTACACATCTGTATAGAGATTTGTCAAAGGTTTAGATGTCATGTCAAATCTCTTCAAACTTCTAAGGAAGTAGAGGCGCTGCCGTGCTTTCTTCATAATGGCACTTACGTGCTGGGCCTAGGGCAGGTTCTTTGAAATAATAACACAGAGGAACTTAAAAGTGCTGACCCCGCCTCCACTTCTGAGCCTCTGATGATAAATATAATCAAAAATATTATCTTGTTGAAAGTAATATTATCCTGAGAAAAGGATAAATATTGAGAGGATGTTTCCCCAAACTGGAAAACCTAGAAGTAAGAAATTGATTTCAGAATAAGGGGTCACCTAAGTAAGATGGAATTGAGAAGGATTTTCTTCTGTTATGGATTAAGGACTCTGCCTCAGAGAGTTCTGGTAGGTGAGACAGGCAAACTATTATTGGAGCAACCAAGAAATAGAGCTGAAGCTATAATCATATTATGCATGGTCTTATTGAACGACAGAGCAGGCCCAGACAATCACTTGCACCTCCTCCTTCTCTTTCTTATGTTCTTACGAAATGCTGGCTAAAACGAACAAGCAACAGATCCAAAACTCTGCATTCTTCTTTGGACAATAAAGAAGTCCAGAATCAGTCTTATATGGATAAGTTGTGAGCCAATCCTTTTGTTTCTACCTTTGTGAGAACAGCAGTTGAAGCTCAGCTTGATTCTATACAGGCTCAGCCTGTTCTCATACAAATTCTGCAAACTATGCTTCTGGCTCACATTGCTGCAATCATAGCTCTGGATCCAAATTTTCAAAAGGATGGTCAAAGTTTCACAGCAGTCCATCCATTTGGTCTCCATATATAGTATAGACTACCGAGGCCCTGCTGGTGGAATGGATTGCACCCATGATCCAACCATTGCCACTCTGCCTGTACACTTGCCTGGAATGCTCTGGGGTTGCCACTCTTGGCAATAAGTTATAATCTGCAACAAGACTTTCTAGGCCCAGAGCTCCTGCAGGTTTTTTTTCAGTAACCATCTGCAATCTTGTCTTTTGAAAGTCATCATTATTCCGTCAATCACACCACAAGCCGAAGTGTAGCAATGCCCAGAAACACAAGGACTAGGAAACAAAGGCACACAGGGAAAGAACAAGGATGACTAGTTGATGTTTCTATGGAATGCAGTGTTCTTTAATTTTTAAATTAGATTTAGAATTCAAAAGTGCAGCTGATGGATATCTGAAATAGAAACACGGATTGAACCTTGGCTTATGAATCACCTGACAAACTCAAGAGCACAGCAACAGCTGGGATGCTTCTCAGTGAGGAAGATCAAACTCCAGCCATGGCAACCAACCCCTCCTATGATGACTGATTTTGATCACGACAAAGTACAATTATGACAACCAAAATGGGGCTGACATACTTCACGACAGGAGCTTGGGGAAAGCAGCTAGTAACAGTAAACTGACATTCAAACATTGTTTGCTTCCAATCACAAATGTATTTTTGGGCAGTCAGCCAGAAATACAGCTTCCACCTGTGGACTGCTATTATCAAGTGGTTTAGGTCAGGAGGCAGTGATTTGGCTTCTACCACATTGCAAGGTAATTTTATGCTCAGCCTTGGGGGAAGTGGTACTGGCTCTGTGAAGCATGAAAGTGATGTCCTTTTTCAGGAAGTCGGCATCTGTTTTCTAAGCACTGACACTCTGACAATATCCAGTTCTCTGTGTGTCTCTCACTACTGCTGTTTCTGTTGCTCATGTTGTTTAAGACTTAGAAGACAAATTGCATTCAGCCCAGCGACCAGAACAGTCTCATTAATCCCATTCACCAACAATCTATTCTCTTTTAGAAGGCTACTAAAAAAGTCATTAAGAAGGCAAAGGTGGAATATGAAAGTAAGCTAGCCAATAATATTAAAAACGATACCAAAAGTTAACATAAAGTGTAAAAGCGAGGCAAGAGTGGATATTGGACCACAGGAAAACAATGCTGGAAAGGTAGTAATGGGGGACAAGGAAATGATGGAAGAACTGAATAAGTATTTTGCATCAGTCTTCATTCACTATGGAAGACACTAGCAATATTGTGGAAGTTCCAGGTGTCAGGGGTCATGAAGTGTGTGAAGTTGCCATAACTAGAGAGAAGTTTTTGGGAAACTGAAAGGTCTGAAAGTCACCTGGACCAGATGATGTACACCCAGGGTTCTGAAAAAGGTGGTTGAAGGGACCGCGGAGGCATTAGTAATGATCTTTCAAGAATTACTGGATCTGGAATGGTTCTGGAGGACTGGAAAATTGCAAATGTCACTCCAAGAAGGGAGAGAGGCAGAAAGAAGGAAATTATAGACCAGTTAGTCTGACCTCAATGGTTGGGAAGATATTGGAGTCAATTGTTAAGGATGTGATTACAGGGCACTTGGAGGCACATGATAAAATAGGCCGTAGTCAGCATGGTTTCCTGATGGGAAATCTTGCCAGGCATATCGGTCAGAATTCTTTGAAGAGATAACAAGCAGGATAGATAAATGAGAATTGGTTAATATTGTGTACTTGGATTTTCAAAAGGCCTTTGACAAGGTGCCACACGTGAGCCTGTTTAACAAGCTACAAGCCCTTGGGATTCCAGGAAAGATTCTAGCATGGATAAAGCGGTGGCTGATTGGCAGGAGGCAAAGAGTGGGAATAAAGGGGGCCTCTTCTGATTGGCTGCCGGTAACTAGTGGTGTTCCACAGGGGTCTGTGTTGGGACCAATTATTTTACGTTATATGTCAATGATTTGGATGATGGAATTGATGGCTTTGCTGCAAAGTTTGCAGATGATACAAACATAGGTGGAGGGGCAGGTAGTTTTGAAGAAATATGGAGGCTACAGAAGGACAGACAGATTAGGAGAATGGACAAGGAAGTGGCAGATGGAATACAGTGTCAGATAGTGTATGGTCATGTACTTTGGTGGAAGAAATGAAAGGATTGACTATTTTCAAAATGGCGAAAAAATTCAAAACTCTGAGGCATAAAGGGATTTGGAAGTCCTTGTGCAGGATTCCCTGAAGGTTAATTTGCAGATTGAATCTGTCGTGAGGAAGGCAAATGCAATGCTAGAATTCATTTTAAGAGGACTAGAATATAAAAGCCAGGATGTACTATTGAGATTTATAAAGTAATGGTGAGGCCTCATTTGGAGTATTGTGAGCAGTTTTGGGCCCCTACTCTTAGTAAGGATGTGCTGAAACTGGAGAGGCCTCAAAGGAGGTCCACGCAAATGATTCCAGGATTAAATGGTGTGTGATATGAAGAATGTTTGATGGCTCTGGGACTGCATTCATTGGACTTTAGAAGAATAAGGAGTCAACTAATTGAAACCTATCAAACGATGAAAGGCCTCGAGAGAGTGGATGTGGAGAGGATGTTTCCTATGGTGGGATCTAAGACTAGAGAGCACAGCCTCAAAATAGAGGAACATTCTTTTAGAATGGAGATGAGGAAGAATTTCATTAGCCAGAGAGTGGTGAATCTGTGGAATTCATTGCCACAGGCAGCTGTGGATGCCAAGTTTATGTATATTTAAGGCAGAAGTTGATAGATTCTTCATTGGTCAGGGCGTGAAGGGATGCAGGGAGAAGGCAGGAGATTGGTGCCGAGAGGGAAAATGGATCAGCTGTGGTGAAATGCAGAGCAGACTGGATGGGCCAAATGACCTAATTCTGCTCCTATATCTTATGGACGAAAGGTCTCTTGTGAATGCCATCAACTCCACCCTGATACTTCTGCCATCCTCCCACTCTGGCAAATGAGCCTGCCAACAAACATGAAATTGGGTTTGGGGGAATACTGGAGCATGTGGGGGAACCCATACAGTCACAGATGGACAACGTTGGAAGTCAGGATCAAACCTGGATCACTGGAGGCAGCAACATGACCAGCCATGCCACTATGTTGTTGTAGAATGTACGATCCTGTTCAAGACATTTAGGTCCAGAGCTACTCACCATCACCTTCGCCCAACTACAGTTGCACTCACTGATGTGACACGTTCTTTGACAGAGTCACGAGGGGTGGTCTGTATAAAGCTGGAGCTCAGCAAAACAATATAGAAAGCTGTAACAAGGGGGAAGCATGCTGGTTCCTGTTATCAATCTAGAATCTATAAAGATCCATTACCCTTAACTGCCACATATTTATATTTTATCATTATTACCTCCATGCTATCGACCAAAGAAATCTGCAACAGGGATGTTGAAGAAAGCCTCAGAACTCAGAACTGATGACCCCAAGCCATCAGACTTCTTAATACCCAGAGTCTTGACTGACATCTAACTCATTTATTATTATATTGTAATTTGTTCTCTACTGTGCCTATTGTCTCGTTTATTATTTATTGTACTGCCCTGCACTGTTTTGTGCACCTTATGTAGTCCTGTGTAGGTCTGTAGTCTAGTGTAGTTTTTGTATTGTCTTATGTAGTCTAGTGTAGTCTTGTGTTGTCTCACTTAGTCTAGTGTAGTTTTGTGTTGTTTCATGTAGCACCATGGTCCTGGAGGAACGTTGTTTCATTTTTACTGTGTACTGTACCAGCAGTTTATGGTCGAAATGACAATAAAAAGAGACTTGACTTGACTACAATCGTATTTTTACAATTGTGTGAAGCACTTTTAGCTACTGTTTGATGTATGTATGTGTGACTGATTGCTTTGTGGAGGTCAGACTTACCAGTGATATTTGTTGATTAGTTTCAAACTACTTATGATTCGTCTTATATACAGTGCTCACAGACAATATGCTTTTTTAACATATGTCTTAGGCACAGGCCTACAGGTTCCAAATTTCAACAAAATCATTTAGTATCATTAGATGTGTTATTAAGGATGTTACCTTTAGTTTCTAATGTGAGGGATCAGTGACTTATTTCACGTTTAAGGAAGGTGTTCCTTATAGAGCATTAGTGCCGATCTTTCATCTACTGATGTGCTGGTTGGCAATATTGACAAATGCACCTTAAGGTAATGGATTAACGATGTGCAGTACTTGAGGAACAAGAACGTTGGGTCAAACAGCAAGCAAATAGATGAACCGTCTTCCCTTCCTTCTTTAGGAAGCTTTAGAATCTTCAAATTCTTCTGCAGCACACTTGACTTTTGTATGAAAACAGAATTTGTTGGCCTATAAGCAATGCAAAGCCTGGAAAATGGGGATTATTCAAAGGTATTACCCATGAGTGCCCCTCTATGCCTCTAAACCAGAAAAAAATGGGCAGAGCATGAAAATGAGCGTAAGATTGGGATTAACTTTTAAATACAGTGCCTATGTTAAACATCCTATGTGCGGTCATTTAATCAGCAGTGTAGCATACTCAAAGAATTAAGCGGATTTATCATGTTTGTACAAATTACACACAAAAAGGTGGAAACTATGTAGAAGAATTTCTGACATGCAATCTTCCTCTAGTATTGGTTTTGCTGAAGTAATTTCTGACAACTTGGAATTAAAAATGGGTCGTTTTAGGCCTCCAGAAAGTAACAGTCTAGCTGGCACCAACACAGCTACAGGAGAAGTCATTGGCATATAATGCAGATTTATAAAATTAACATAGACAAGCAAAGCTTTGGTTGCAGGGCATGTTTAGTAACATGAATTGAAACAACCCTTTATAGAGTACTTTTACTTTAAAACAGACATATTTATATAAAAATAATCTCAACTAAAATTGCATCATTCAGTAGATGTTTGCCTTGTTGATGTCACAATATTACTAAAGTAAACTGATCAGACATATTGTTTTATTTTGACATCCTAAATCTCACTGTGTTAAATTACCAAAACCATTCTTCATTTTAATGAATGTGTGGTAAGGATCAAGAGAATTATAGAATCAGAAAATCCACTGATTTAGTTGGCAATTGTTATGGGATCATAATCCTCTGTTTAAAAATGGCCTCTAGTTTTATTTATATTGAAGTGTTTTATCAACATTAGAATAAAATAAAGTCAATATTTTTCTAAAATCTTTGCCAAAGGTTCCAAATGAAAATATGTGTTATGTAACCGACAATGGATATGTTTACAGCTTCCTGCCAGATCTGTCTTTTTCTATTGCAATTGCATTGGGATTTTCTTTTAAGTATTGTGTGCATGCCAAATGTCAAAATTTTAACCTAAACTTCATTATGCACAAAAACAGAAACTTGACCGGTTTTGGTCAAGTGCATTAAATACACACATATTATTCACATTAAAATATCTCAACACAAGCACGTACATCATATGCATGAATAACAGTGCACTCACTATTCCAACAAAAAGCTTCACGCAATGAGCAATCTGAATAACAAAGCCTCTTCAACATTAAACATTATTCACACTCTGTGTGTACATCAATAAAGGCTGGTACATAAACTCTCCTGTAGTTATCTGTCACTTTTCTGAGGCATTTCAGCATCTTACAATCAAAGGCCAGCCACATTACCTGTGTCATGGGCGCTAATGCCAAGGATGTGCTGTGAGAGCTTTATAGTATCTACAAAACAAGCATCTGGACAGTCTCTTCATATTTCACTCATACATTTACTTGTACATTGTGTTTTATAGGATTGCTTGTTTATTCATATTGTGTTTTTTATGCTTATTGTATTTTGTATATGCTGCATTGGAGCAGGAGTAACAATCATTTCATCCATTGGTTATCGAATAGTTCATTGTTGAGGTGAGTGTAGTTATCCACGCTGGTTCAGGAGCCTGATGGCTGAAGGGTGATAACTGTTCCTGAACCTGGTGGTGTGGGACCTAAGGCTCACGTACCTCCTTCCCAATGGCAGCGGAGAAAATGAAACAAGGATGGTGCAGGTTCTTCATGATAAAAGTTGCTTTCTTGTAGTTGTGCCTAATGATGTGGATCCCTTTACCTTTGATAGACTGATCTGAATTTTTAACTTCTTGCTGGCTTTTCTGTCCTTGAACATTGGTGATGCCATACCAGCCCACAATGCAGCCAGTCAGGGCACTCTTCACTGTGCAACTATAAAAGTTTATCAAAGTTTTCGGTGACATGTCGAATCTGTGCAAGATTTTAAGAAAGCAGAGGTGCTACCGTACCTTCTTTATAATAACACTTACATGCTGGTCCCTGCACAGATCCTCTGAAATGATAACACCAAGGAACTTAAAGTTACTGGGCCTCTCCACCTCCAATCCCTTGATGAGGACTCTGGTGTGCTCCTCCTGTAGTCAATAATCAGTTCTTTGGTTTTGCTGAGATTGAGTGAGAGGTTGTTGTTGTGGCATCATTCAGCAGATTTTCATTCTCCCTCATATATTCTGTATACAATAATAAAATAATTTATATGATATATTATATAATAATATTATGCACAACTAATATGCAAACTGGCTTGTTTACCTTCGTAATTACTTGTGTTCCATGTTCAGGGAGCTATAGACTTGAACCTCGGTATATTTATGGATCTTAAGGATTCTGTTATTTATTGTACACATTCCTCTTGCATTTACCCTCATGAGACGACACCTCACACTTATCCAGATTAAACTCATTTGCCATTTCTTTGCTGACGTTTTCAACTACCAGATTCTTTAACAACATTCTTGACATTCATAACTCGGCCACTTTTGTGTATTCTGCAGGCTTATTAATCAGCCCCACTAATTTGACAAAGCTGGCATAGCCAAGGAAATGACTCCATGGGATAAGATCATGGTTTGAGGCTATTGCACTCTGAGGTTTTGGAAAAAAAACTTTTAGACTATTTATTCAAGAAATGTAGTTGAAGAAAAATTGATGTCTTGCTGACGTAATGTGAATGGGACAACATAGCCTGCACTAAAAGAGTTCCATATATCTGTACTTACAGATTTTATATCTTTGGAATGAAAGAAAATCAACCCACTGCTGTCCAATTCAATCAGCACATTGTTATTGGTAATATGATGCCATGAGGTTCATGTAAACTATTAAATAAAACAAACTTGTTCTGTGGCTAAGCAACAGGAGGTCACTGAAAAAAAACTGCCCAACACAAAGACCGATTCTTACTGTCTTTCAATGTCATCTGTTGAATTTGCTTGTTTACAGACTGCAGTATTATTATGCATATGCATGAGCAAATAGGTTTAAAGAGACTGTAAAATCTCAATGTAAACTCTCATTTGAAAGCACTTAGGAGGCAGTACAAAAGGTTTCCAAGAAAATGCTTTGCGAATACAGGAAAGGAAGAAAGATGCATATATTTTCTGACAGTGTTCTATTTAACCTTGTTGGTTATATTCTTTAAAGGGAATTGCTGAATCCAGCCTGCAAATCAATGACAGTACTGACATACACACAATACTCTGAATAAGAAAATATTGAATAAAAGACCTTATATTGTGCCAGCCTTTTATTTTTTTTATATTTTTCATATACACTGACAAGAGTATTGCAGTCTCAGTCCAAAGAGAAAGTAACTATAGTGAATCAGTTTTCTTCCTGTCGATTTACATCATATCAGGACTACAGCTCTACCACGGTTCAGGACAGCAAACATCTCCATCATCATCACATGCTCTAGTATAATACAGTAGGTGCTAATCTGGAAACATTTCATTTTTACAATTCAACAGTATGGTGGTTAGTGTGACATTATCACAGCTTGAAGCATCGGAGTTCCGAGTGCAATCCCGATGCCGCTTGTAAGGAGTTTGTGTGTTCCTCGCCATGAACGCATGGGTTTCCTCCCACACTCATACCATTAGTAGGTTAATTGGTCATTATAAATTGTCCTGTGATTAGGCTAGGGTTGCTGGACGGTGCGGCCCATAAATAAAAGATAGAAAGAGGAAAATTGGAGTGATAGGTTCTGAAAGCTACAGATAAATATATTGTCTCTGGTTGCCTGTGGAAGTCAAGTGTATTGTCATAAGTACAAGTACAGTGAGGCACAGATACAATAAAAAACCTGCTTGCAGAAGCATTGTAGGCACAATCAGAGACAAATCGAGGCAGTGAAAAATGTGGTCCGCAGTGTTCCGTTGCAATGGTCCTACAAGTTAGTTCTAGGAAAGTAGCTGTTTGAGAACTAGGTGATGGACTGTGAGCTTCCACCTGCTGGCAGCAGCAAGGAGTTAGCATGACCCATTTGGTGGGGAATCTTGATGATAGATGCTGCCTTCTTGAGACAGTGGTGGATGTTTCCACTAAGCTACTCTATGCATTTGCACTTTAGTATTAACATTTATGTTCTAATGCACAGTGTCATCAACATTTTGGCATCCATCCACATTTGCATTTGAGGGAGGAAAGGCTTCAGTCAACTGAAGACTGCCAATGACAAAGCTGTGACAATCAGGGCTGCAAACAACACAGCTCATTTGTCTCTGAGACATGATCAGCAGTGGGTAACAACTCTTCCTGAGGTATGTCTGCAGTACAACATTGATTTCAGATGCAGGTGAGGAAATTATGGATTTGGAAAATCATTACGTATCCTCAACCAAGGTTTGATAAACGGAGGACATGAGTTATACCTTGGTTCGTTCAATTAATTCACCAATGCTCATATGCTTTCAACAGCCATTATAAATGCTATCACTAAACAAAATGTTTAACAGCTTGCATGATATGAGATAAATTTGGGCATTCCTCATACTTGACTTTCACATTTTTTTCTCAAGGCAAAACAACACGTCTGGATCTTTAAAGCAGCACACCATTCTGCAGTCTTTCATAGCACCCTTCTGGATGCTTTACTCGCAGTTTTCCTGTAATTAATATGTCAGCTTTACCTTCTGTCAGGCCTGCTCAGGCTGGCACCTTCTAGTCTCCACCCAGCTAGCAGGAGTCACATGTCACTCATTTCCAAATCATCACCTGCAGCCTATTGAAACCCAGCTCTCATCCACAGACCTTGTTCTCCCATTCAACCAACCAGCCTCCAACAGTTGCTCCTAGCCTCCGGTTACCTTGTCAGGTTAAGTATCTGTTCTCTCTTATTTTGTGGCCCCCGTGGCTTGTTACTTTGCAATTTGTTAGTAAAGTATGTTTACTGCGAAATAGTCTCCACTGCTCTGTTTTTGTATCAAGCCTCTTCTACATTTCCTGATACATTCCTTTTCATATCCATTGCAAACGTGCATTTCCTCCTTGAGACGATGGGGGGGGGGTCAAATCTCATTATGGTAACAAGTTATTGGGTTATAAATGGTATAAGGTCCATGCACTCTAGCAGTGGCACAATCTTATTTGGTATTTGTATTGTGCATGGAAGTAGAAAGAGTTACCACACGCTACAAGCAACCAGCTCAGCATTTTTTGTATTCTGCTCACTTTCTCCATTCTTGTACTTCAGAATCTAATCATACACATGGTGTGTTAATATTACAACATCTGTAGCATAGTTAATAATTATGGAGGTATCTCTTTCTTTACCAAAAATATTGTGCAGGTGTTTATGATTATGAAAATAATAAAATTCCAGCTATACTGCAGAACTTTGTTATTTTGTCATGTTATCCAAATCTCTTTTCTCTCATTCTGAGCATTGTTTCATTGCTTTGATAAAACTACATTGAAATCACAAAACAGTATGTCACAGTAATAATGGCTTTGCTGGATAATAATGAACAAAAATCTGTGAGGTCACTAGTAACTGCTTGAATTCTGGATATACAAATTTTGTTCACTTTTCACATAATCTTGTAATGTAGCATTTTGTGTACGGGCCCTAACATTTTTCTTATTGAATTCATTAGTTGGGGAACTGAAAGGAGATTCTGTGGATGAGAAGGAGATTCTTGGATGGTATGTTGCCTCCCAGGTGCCAGGACCTGGGATATCTCGGATTGAATCCTCAGCAGTCTTAAGCGGGAGGGGGAGCTGCCAGAGGTTGTAATCCTTCTAGGTATCAATTACACAGGTAAGAAGAGTGATGAGGTTCTGCAAAGTGAGTTCAGGGGAGGGAACATCGACTCAAACCATGAGAGGCCTGCATCGGGCATTTTCATGCCTTACAAGGCGCAGATTGGAAGTCTATGTGGGGCACCACTCCTCGCACAGACTAGAGCAATATGTGATTAAGTGCCTTGCTCAAGGGCACAAACATGCTGCCACCCCTGAGGCTCGAACTAGTGACCTTCAAATCACTAGATGAACGCCCTAACCACTTGGCCAACACAAAGTTCAGGGAGTTAACTGCAAAGTTAAAGGACAGACCTCCAGGATTGTGATCTCAGGATTTCTACCTGTGCCACATGCTATTGAGGCCAGAAATGGGAAGAACATACAGTGCAATATATGGCTAAAGCCTGGTTTATACTTCTGCGTGAACTGGACACCGTAACCTACGCAAATGGCCTACACGCATTGTGAGCATTTATACTTGTGCGTTTGTGTGTCTGCGTCTCTCTGCAATTCACGCAGGTCACACATGCGCACACACCTGCCCGCGCAAGGCTTCATGGTCATGGTAGTCTTTCTCGGGGTATACAAGAAGCGAGCGTCTTTTTTCGTAAAAGTGAAATGTGTCCTCCATAATTTCGGAGGTCTGTAAAGCTTTATGGAAAGCATTGCAGCCAGAGTTCCTTCCCTGCCCTTCAGTCGCCCAATGGGAAGCTATTGCAGCATAGGATGAAATGCGATGCTACCAAGCGGACCAATCACAGTTCTTATGGTCTGCGTTGCCACGCCGCGCGGTTACATTTCGGGAGAGGTGCACGTCGCAGCAACGCAGGCTCTGGTGTAGGGTTCCACGTCAACTTTGTGTAGGGTTTGCGGCGACACAGACCTTATGGTGACGCGTTGACGCAGAAGTACAAACCAGGCTTTAGGAGTTGGTGTAGGAAGGAGTTCTTCAGACTTTTGGATCATTGAACTCTATTCCAGGGAAGGTGGGACCTGTAGAGAAGAGGTAGTTTATACCAGAACTGGAAGGGGGCTAATATCCTAGTGGGAAGAGTAGCTAGTGGGAAGGGGTGGGTTTAAATTAGAGTTGCAGGGAGATTGGAACCAGAATGCCAGAACAGATAGTGGAGAGGTTGTGGAGACAGATGTTGTTAAGACCTCAGACAAAGTCAGGAACCAAAAGGTTGAGTATAGTGCGACTAATGTTCTGAGCTGCGTATACTTCAATGCAAAAATTATTGTAGGAAAGGCAGATGAGCTCAGGACATGGATCAACACATGGAATTATGATATTGTAGCCATTAATGAGACTTGGTTGTAGGAGGGGGAGGATTGGCTGCTCAATATTCCAGAGTTCTATTGTTTAAGGCATAACAGAGCAAGAGGCATTAAAAGAGGGAGTGGTGGCGTAATGAGTCAGGGAAAAAGTCACGGCAGTGCTCAGTCAGGACAGACTGGAGAACTCGTCTAGTGAGGCTTTATGGGTGGATCTGAGGAATAAGATAGGTATGTCCACGTAAGTGGGCTATGTTGTAGACCACCCAACAGTCTGATGGATTTAGAGGAACAGATTTGCAGATCGCAGACTGTTGCAAGAAACATATGGTTGTTATAGTAGGTGATATTGACTGGGACTCCATACTGTAAAAGGACCAGCTGGGATAGCGTTTGTAAAATGTGCTCTGGAAATTTCCTTAATCAGTACATAGAAGTCCCAACAAGACAATGTGCAATAGGGCAAGTGATAGAAGTTTATGTATCTAGTGATTACAATGTCATCAGTTTCAAATATTGGAAAAGAATGGTTGAGATTCTAAATTGGAGAAAGGCTAATTTTGATCGTATCAGAAAGGATATGGCAAGTGTAGATTGGGACAGGTTGTTTTCTGGCAAAGGGGTACTTGGTAAGTGAAATTTTGAGGGTCGAAACTTGTATGTATCTGTCAAAATGAAAGATAAAGATAACAGGTTTAGGAAGTTTGGTTTTTAAGAGATAGTGAGGCGCTGGTTTAGAAAGAAAAGAAGGTGCATTGCAGGTATAGGCAGGTAGGAAAGTTGAGCTACTTATAGAGTATAAGAAATGCATGAGAACATCTAAGAAAGAAATCAGGAGGGCTAAAAGAGGCATGAGGTTGCCCTGGCAGACAATGTGAAGGAGAATCCTAAGGGATTCTACAGATACGATAAGAGCAAAAAGATTGCAAGGGACAAAACTGGCCTTTTGGTAAATCAGAATGGTAATCCATGCGTGGAGCCAAAAAGAGATGAGGGAGATCTTAAATGAATTTTTTGCATCTGTATTTACTCGGGAGATGGACACAAAGTTGATAAAATGAAGTAAAGCAGCAGTGAGGTCATGGACCCTATACTGATTACAGTGGATGAAGTGTTTGCTGTCCTGAGGCAAATTAGAATGGATAAATCCTCAGGGTCTGACAAGGTGTTCTGTTGGAGGCAAGTGCAGAAAACGCAGGGACCCAAGCAGAGATATTTAAATTATCCTTAGTGATAGATGAGGTTCTTGAGGATTGGACAATAGCTAATGTTGTTTCATTGTTTAAGAAAGGCTCAAAGAATAAACCATGAAATTGTAGACAAGTGAGGCTGATATCAGTAGTGGGAAAGTTATTGGAAAGTGTTCTAGGGGTCCAGATATATGAGCATTTGGATAGACATGGACTGATTAAGGATAGTCAACATGGTTTTGTACATGGTAGGTTGTGCCTAAACAATCTAATAGATTTTTTTGAGGAAGTTACCAGGAAAGTTGATGAAGGCAAGGCAGTGCATGTTGTCTACATGGATTTTACCGAGGCATTTGACAAGGTCCTGCATAGGATGTTGGTCAAGAAGGTTCAGTTGTTTAGCACTGAAGATGAAGTAATAAATTGGATTAGACATTGGTTTGTGGCAGAACTCAGAGATTGGTACTAGATGACTGCCCCTCTAACCAGAGACCTGTGACTAGAGGGGTGCTGCAGGGATTGGTGCTGGGTCCTTTGTTGTTTGTCATCTTTATCAATGATCTGGATGATAATGTAGTTAAATGGATCAGCAAATTGGGTGTGTAGTGGACAGTGTGAAAGACTATCAGAACTTGCAGCAGAATCTGGACCTGCTGGAAATGAAGCTGAAAAATGGCAGATGGAATTTAATGCAGACAAATGCAAGGCGTTGCACTTTGGTAGGACCATCAGAGTAGGTCTTACACAGTGAATGATAGGGCACTGAGGAGTGCAGTAGAACAAAGGGATCTAGGAATACAGGTCCATAATTATTTGAAAGTAGTCACAGGTTGATAGGTTTGTAAAGAAAGTTTTTGCCACCTTACCCTTCATAAATCAAAGTATTGAATACAGGAGATAGAATGTTATGTTGAAGTTGTGTAAGACCTTGGTGAGGCCTAATTTAGAATATTGTGTGCAGTTTTGGTCTCCTACCAACAGGAAAGACATAAATAAGGTTGAAAGAGTACAGAGAAAATTTATAAGAATGGTGCCAGACTGGATGGCCTGAGTTATAAGGAAAGATTGAGTAGGTTAGGACTTTATTCCTCAGAACGTAGAGATTGAGGAAAGATTTGATTAGGTATACAAAATTATGTGGGGTACAGACAGGATAGATACAAGCCAGCTTTTTCCAGTGAGGTTGGGTGGGACTACAACCAAAGGTCATGAGCTAAGTGGTCATGGTCATGGGCTAAGAAAGTTGAGCCAGGTGGATAGGAAGGGTAAAGGGCTGGAGAAGAATGAATCTGTTAGGAGAGCAGAGTGGACCATTGCAGAAAGGGAAAGAGAGGGGATCTGGGGGAGGTGATAGACAGGTGAGAAAATACAAGAAGTCAGATTAGGGAATAGAAGGGATCATGGTCATGGGCTAAGAAAGGTGAACAATTTAATGGGAACATAAGGGGAATTGTCTTCACTCAGAGGGTTGTGATAGTATGGAATGAGCTGCCAGTGCAAGTGCTGCATGCGAGCTTGATTTCAACTTTTAAGAGAAGTTTGGATAGGTACATGGATGACAGGATTACGGAAAGCTATGGTCTGGGTTCAGGTCAATTGGACTAGGCAGTTCAAATGGTTTGGCATGTACTAGACTGACTCTTTGACTGGTATGTATGCAACATGTCAAAGCTTGTGAAGATCTGTCCTCCTCCTAGTTGAACCAACAAATCAGTTGGATGTAAGAAGAGTTTATTTTTGGTTGACTTTAGTTATTAATTTATAATCCCCATAGATCATAACGGCATCATCTGTTGCAGTTAAATCAGAAAACTCAGTCAAAAACCAGTTTCCCATGGGCTCTCTGTTTTTCCATGACCTTCAGGCTGTAAGCTACAGAAGGAGCATTAAAGAATCTAGGTGCAGCACTTTTCTTTAGTTGAATTTTGGAGCTTCTACCTTGAATATAACCTAACTCATTGAGAAAAATTTTAAGGATTCTTATCAAGTATAGTTGGTACAGAGAGCTTCTTCATACCTTTGATCCCAATTCCAATCTAGCTTTGTATTTGATAGCCATGTTGGACCTGTCACATTCGATTCTTTCCTTGAAAAATATCAGGAGACAGAGCTTTGCTTCACTTCTACCAATTCTCATTCTCACCTCATACATCCATTCTCACCTCATACGTCCATGTCACACTGATTCCTTTCCCCAGTGTAACTAAGCAAGAAGGAGGCGAGTCCTTAAGCTGCACTGTAACACCTGGCATAACTTTCTGCTCACACATCACCAACACACAGCATCATTGTTCCATCGCTGCTTCCCTTCCTTCAATGTCTACCAACAAAGAAAACAATTTCTAATGTAGTGTGAATAATTTCTGTGACCCATCTTCTTCACTTAGTTTGGCTATTCTTTTCAAATCTGCTAGAGTCTAACTGTTTTGCTATTAATTCCAGCAGTTAAACTTCTACCATTGAATGTAAGACTGGGCGTGGGATGTTGATGCTGTTCAATTAGATTTACCAACTCTAACTTATCTTTGCCTTCTCCCTTGTTTTCTGCAGGGATTGCTCTCTCTGTGATTCCCTTGTCCTTCCCCACTAATCTCTCTCCTGACACTTATCCCTAAAAGTAGCTACAACTGCCCATTCACCTCCTCTCTCACCTCAATTCAGGGTCCCAAACAGTCCTTCCAGGTGAGGCAACATTTTACCTGTGAATTTGCTGGGTCGTCTATTATGTCTGGTGCTCCTGATGCAGCCTCCTTTACATTAGTCTGTCCTATTGTAAATTGGGGGGCCACTTCATCGAGCACCTCTGTTCCATCCACCAAAAGCGGAACTTCCTGGTGGCCAAACATTTTAATTCCCATTCCCATTCCCATTCTAACTTGACGATCCATGGCTTCCTCTCATGCCACAATGAAGCAACACCTTATATTCCATTTAGTAGTCTCCTACTTGATAGCATGAATATCGTTTTCTCCTTCTGGTAAAAAAAATTCCTTTCTCCCCTATTCCCCTCTCTGTCCTCTTATATCTTCTCACCTGTCTATCACCTCCCCCGGATCCCCTCTCTTTCCCTTTCTGCAATGGTCCATTCTCCTCTCCTGACAGATTCATTCCTCTCCAGCCCTTTACCCTTCCTACCCATCTGGCTTCACCTTTCACGTTCTAGCTATTCTGCTTTCCCTCCCCTCACCTTTTTATTCTGGCGTCTTCCCATTTCCTTTCCAGCCCTGAAAAAGGGTCTCGACCTAAAATGTTAACTGCTTGCTCATTTCCATAGATGCTGCCGGACTCATTGAGTTCCTCCAGCATTTTGTGTATATTGCTTCTTCTATATGGTTTGTTTGACCAAGCAACTACAGAAAGAAGCAAAGTAGATTTTTCTGCAACAATATCAACCATGGTAAAAATATGTTTCAGTTTTTTTTCTCCATGTTTCATTCATGACTTGATAGAACTATTAAAATAACCTAATGTAGTTGCTGTATTCATCTTCACTGGTACAAAATGTAAAAAAAACCTGACTCAGTGAGTTCTAATTTAATCTCCATAAGCAATACTGCTCTTCAGAAAAAACTAAAACCATGCAAAAAGCACATAGTATATATACCAGTAATCTTCTTACATTTTCTGAAACCAGTTATGATAATAGTGCTCTTCAGTGTCTGCAAATACGATATAATAGCATTTATAGTTCAGCAGTGTTACGTCGTGTTTTTTTTCGGATAAAACTATTTTTATTTTGTGTTATCCTCAACAAATGGGGGGGGGGGCAATAATAAAATCTCAATATCTTCCCAGTATTTTCAGGATACCACAAAAGGCAAGATGGTGAGAGATACCGTAAATTATGCTTCTGTTCTTTGAAATCATAGTTAAGGGGGCATATTGAAGCTTTCATGATTTTGATCACATTTAGATATTCTCCTTCATGCAGCCAATTGTAAACCTGTGGAACTTCTTCACTCAAAAAATGGATATTAGCTTAAATTAATTTCCATTTATATCTCAGATCAATAAAGCTATTAAGGACATAGAGAGAAATGAAACCAAGACAGACAAACGGACCCATGGATCAGTTGAGATGTACTGTATCCTCACTGAATAGTAGAACACATCTGGTTCAGTGAGTGGAATAATCTTCTGTTCTTTAAAGTTCCTTGTCACAGTGTTATAGAGTTAGCATTGAAACAGGCTCTTTGGCTCAATCTGTCCATGCTAGCCAAGGAGCCATCCTGAGCTCACCCCATTTGCTTGTATTGGCCCTCTGTGCTTCTAAACCTCTCCTACCCATGAACCTGTCCAAGTATCTTAAGGCTGCAATTGGATCTATCTCTATCAATTCCTCTGGCAGCTCTTTCTACATACTCACAACCTAGTGCATGAAAAATTTGCCCCTCCAGTCCCTTTTAAATTTAAGCACAGAACTTAACAGGGACCAAGCTTTGGCTGCTGTCCATGCCAGCCTAAAACCCAGAAAAAAAGCATGTCTATCCTCATCTATACATTGCCAAGAAGGTGTCAGTAATTAAAAAGCTGCTGTGATGAAAGATTATCAACCTGAAATGTTGACTCTATTTCTTTCTTCATTGATGCTGCTTGACCTGCTGAATATTTCAAACATTTTCTACTTTCATTTCGGACAGCACTCGTTCTCTTAAGATGTCAAGAAAAAAATCTGTACAGGTCATGTTTTTTTAAGACAGAATCCTCCTGTAACTTTTTAAAGGATTATCAGCTTGGCTGTGTACTTGTTGATGCATCCAGATGACTGGAATGCAGGAGGGACATATGAATTGGTGAGGAGCTTGGTGTGCATAAACAATTAGTCAAATAACTGGTTCAGATTGACACTAAGAAATCAATCAGATGGTCAAAATGTCATATACTTCCATTATATTTTTGACTGCTCTATATATGCTTTGTGGATATCAAACCAGCAGCACCTCAACATCACTTATGTCAATGAGCCTATCAAGAATTTGATGAAGAGGTAAGGAAACTGGATACAATGTATAAAGCAACACACATCAAAGTTGCTGGTGAACGCAGCAGGCCAGGCAGCATCTCTAGGAAGAGGTACAGTCGACATTTCAGGCCGAGACACTTTGTCAGGACTAACTGAAGGAAGAGCTAGTAAGAGATCTCTTACTAGCTCTTCCTTCAGTTAGTCCTGACGAAGGGTCTTGGCCTGAAACGTCGACTGTACCTCTTCCTAGAGATGCTGCGATCACCAGCAACTTTGATGTGTGTTGCTTGAATTTCCAGCATCTGCAGAAGTCCTCGTGTTTACAATGTATAAACTTATAAATTGTAGCATAGGGGTCAAATTGACTACTGATTCACAAATGGCCAATACAATACTCATTGTTCTTTTCCTTCAAGTTTTTTTTTGATGTCCTGGATTTCTATTATAGTAAATGTGAAGGAAGTCCTAACTCACACAGCTGAAAACTTCTAAATGCATCTAATTGCTTAGAGAATCAGAAGGCCTAATCCTTGTTTGTAGATAACATTGATTGGTTTCAATTGAATCTTTGTGATACTATAGACCAATGTCATTTAGATCTTCCTGTCTTCTAAATAAACCGAGAAATATTTTTCTGTCAATTATTTTCAGCTGTGGAATGACTCAATGAAGAAATACTGTAATAAGATGAAATGATAAATTAAAACTTATGATAAATACCTTGCAGATTTACTTGTGATATTGCCCCTGTACATTACCTTATACTGTCCAACTGTGTGTATGATGCAAATTTCTTTAATTAGACAACTTCTAAACCCATGTACGGTTTTTCAAACTATATGCAAGAGTCATTTTTGGAAAAGTGAACTATTCTTATTGAATAAATTGGAAGTGAAATTGTACAATATTTCATACTCCTGATTTGATAACAACACTATTTGTAGCCATGTTCCAGACTGCGACAAATGTTGGTACAATCATTTCTACTGATGTCTTAAAATGTTTGCTTGAGTCCTCCAATTTAGAAAACATATTGATTCTTGTTTGCTGTAGGGGTGGGTGTGAAATTGTTACTAAAATAAATTTAATGCATTTTTAAAGAAAGGTATTGATTTATTTTAGATATTTCCATAGCAGCATCTTTAGCTTTTCTCTTTCTAAAAATCTATTCTACTACCTTTAAAAATAAAATCAGGCAATGTCACTTTAAGTTAGTTACAATTGAATATCACAACCAACCTTAAGAGCCAGTCTTTATTTATTGTTAAAAGCTGTGTTCATTTACAGCACTGAGTGTACTTAAAATGGTTCTGTATTTTAGAGAATTAATGCACTTACTTGGCAATATGATTGTTGCTGAATTACATAACACATGAAAAGGCATCTCAATTGACCAAATTTCTTCCTGCGAGAGGACTAGGTGGGGCTGGTCTAGGATGAGCTGAGCAGGTATAACCCACCCTTTGAATGTTGCCAAAATAAACCTTTCATGAATCAAGGCCAACGTCACAGTGTCATCCATGTATAACATATTGTGACTCTTTACCTCTGTTCTCTGTAACACACATTTACCAATTCTCTGCATAAAAGACAATTGGTAAAAATGCAAGTTAGTCAGCAGAATTAACAAATTCATTCATTAAAAACTTTTTCATCATAAATTGTGATTTATTTTAGGGTTTTTTGGCTTAAATTTCTCAGAAATAATGATTCTATTTAGAAATGCTCGACCTATTCCACTAAGTTATTTTTAGTTGAATCTATTCCTCTACAAATAAATCCATTACAACTATCATATTATGTTTTACATAAGTTATTTTTCAATTAAATTTGATACCTGATATTTGGCAAAAAATAATATATCCTACCAATATATTTTCAGGATTTCAAATGGTTTTCTGTAGATTTTTACTGTAGGTCACTCTGCTGCACATAATCTCTAAGCAACAGTGTGAAAGAGGGAAAGATATGTAACCAATAATTTACAATTTGGTTGTAATTTGAAAAAAATCTAGAGAACAAAATAGTTTCATTAGATTGTTGGATTATGGTCTCAAAATATTTAAATTCGAAATTCGAGCCTGTAAGAATAAAAGATTATTCAGAGAGGACTTAGTGGTGGAAGGAACTTAGAGTGAGAAGGTGTAAGTCAGTCATTATTTTACTATTTTGCCTTGTACTCTACTTACAATCACTGTGTATGAATATGTCTATTTGTTTTAATCTCTGCTGTGAGTTTCATCTTTTTTCATGCTTTCATGTTGCCTCTGTAGCAAACGCTGTTTGCGTACTACATGATTGATTTCCAAAGTACTCTGCATTATTATGTGCGAATATATGTTGTGTTAGCTATACTGTCTGTCCTTATGAGAAGAGTGGAAGTGTGGAAGATGATTGTGTGTGCCAGAAGAATTCATATTAGGCAGAATGTAGCTTCAGTTCTCGTGCAATACTGATTTGATAACAGTGTTTCCAAGATGCATAATAATGAAACAGTTATTTGATTTCACATACCACAGAGGATCCAGAACTTAGCTGCAGCATGATCTCTCATATGGAAGAGCTGATGACTTGGTGACTTGGTGTTTTGTTGTGTGTTGGTTACTGGAAGCCAAGGGTTAGCTTTTTCCCACACTTTCTGCAGCTTTGGTACACTGCAGTACATTGACCTGTTATGCAGGAGGAATTGATTGTGTGTGCTGATTTCAACAGAATGCCAGCCCTCCCACTCTGTACTTAGGGTACTCAGAGACGCTTTCCATTCCAGGAGAGCTCAGTGCATTTCCTTTTTCTTTGTCAAACAACAGCAGCCAAGAAAACCATGCAGCACTAGGGGCTTCCTAATGGGACAGGCTGCCTTTTACTGTGCTCACATGGCAATAATGGTACCACAGTTAAATGCCAACATATTCTTTCAATGCAAAGGCTTCCCTTTCTGAGCCTGCAGTTGGCCTGTAACCAAACCTAGGCCATTCAATCAGGATCATTTAATGTTGTGCTAATCCACTAACCACGGCCTTTTGAGCTACTGTGCCAGACCAAAGGGAACCTACAGTGAGATATCAATTATCCCTTTAACACATTGCTTATGACTCTGGTACACTATCCACATGAAAGCACAATATGTTCAGACAGAAAGCCATGCTGCTGCCCTTGACCTCACTGTAAAGACTGCAAGCATATTTAGACAATGCTTCCTTTGCCTGGAACTGTTGGAGTGTACATACCAATTTGCCATACTTGTAGCCCTTTGTTGTCTGCTGAACAAGTTGGCAAGTTGTGAGAGCACAGCCTTTGCTGCTTGTTTTAGGGGAGGAAAAGTAGGCAACTTCAAGAGCTGATCTCTGGCCAGGCAGTTAGAATCTCCATTACAATACATTTCCCATTTTATCTTTGCTCTGTTACTGATCTTTACAAAACACAATTAATAACAAAGACAGATTATACAGATTCATAATGAAATGGTGCCATGAATAGCATATGCAATGAATAAGCAGCCCATATAAATCAGACATTATTAAATAAAGATAAAAGTACTGAATAATAAGTTAAAACATGAATCACAAAGTAGATTTTGATGTAATTGAAGAAGGAGACAAAGCCTAAAGTAAATATTTGATCACAGGTTGCATAGAAAGTAAATTGCACATAAAATAAGATGGATTGTGAAGATTTATTTGTTGTCCATATTCATTTATTCCTGGAAAAGTCCCGAATTAAAGGTCCAAAAAGGTGTAGCTTTAATGAAAATCTGATCATTTTGGATCGATTACACATGGGATAACAGCTAAACTCAACAGTCTATGATTTGGGGCCCTTAAATCCATTGAGGCATGTTAAGCTAAATGAATAGATTCCTGTTGGAGTATGGGACAGAATATCCACAGAACCAAGCTCAGTCACAAACACGAGGAAATCTGCAGAGTGATTGAATTAAAAGCAAGGTGAAGTCTGAAAGAAAATACAGTGCAAATAACTGAACGAAGAACAGAATTAGAGTACTATAAAATTGTTTTCAGAGATGAAAATAGTTGGGGTCAAAATGGTCAACTTTTATACCATTATACAATATCATTCAGCAAAATCCTGTAAACCAGAAAGCATTTTACAAAATTATGGGTTTGAATATGTTGAATAAATGATGTGAGTTATCTTTCATTGTAAAAGTTTACTCCCGAGATCATGGTAACCTCATGTTGATTTATGTTTATTATGCTAAGAATATACTGTACTGCTTCTGCAAAAAGCTAATTTTCGTGGTATTTATACCCTCTGTATGTACATCTATGATACCAATAAACTTGAACTTGAACGGGAAGATATAACTTGTGTGGTAAAATTATTCATCCAGAAATTCATTGTTCGAGTTAATTTTGTAATTTCTTACCAGTTATCATTTGCCTCCTTCTTGATGTTCCAACCATAGTTTCTGCAATATCCAGAATTTTATTTTTCTAAGTGAAAGCTAGACAAAAAATCAATAGAGCACTATTGATATATGTATTTGATGTGAGCCATGAAATCGATAAATATGTTTATTATTGTCACATGTACTGAGGTACAGTGAAATCATTGTGTTGCATGCCATCCATACAGATCATTTCATTTCAACAGTGCATTTGGGTAGGATATGGGAAAACAATAATCAAATGCGGATAAAGTGTTCCAGTTACAGAGAAAGTGCATTGTAGGCAGGCAATAAGACGCAAGGCCATAACAAGGTGGATTTAGAGGTCACAAGTCCACTTTTTTTGTACCAGTGAATGGCTTAATAGTCTTGTCACAGTGGGAGGGAAGCTGTCCTTGAGCCTGGTGGTATGTGCTTTCAGGATTTTGTATCTTGTGTCTGATGGGACGGGGTAGATGAGAGAATGTCAGGAGTGGGTGAGGTCTTTGATTATGTTGGTTGCTTTACCCTGTTGAGCAGAGCAGTTGCTGCAACATGCTGTGATGCATCTGAATAGGATGCTTTTGATAGTGCATTGATAACAATTGGTGAGGGTCAAAGCGGACATGCCAAATTTCTTCAGCCTCCTAAGGAAGCAGAGGTGCTGGTGTGCCTTCTTGGCTAAGATATCTCTGTGTTTGGATCAGGACAGGCTGTTGGTAATGTTCACTCCTACGAACGAGAAGCTTTTAACCCTCTCAGCTCTCTTAACTGTTGTAAGTGGGAGTGTGTGCACTACTTCCCTTCCTGAACTCAACAACCAGCTCTTTTGTTTTACTGATATTGAGGGAAAGTTTGCTGTAATGTCACCATATCACTGGACTGTGTAGTCCGACAATATTATTTGAGATTCAGCCCACTACGGTGGTATCAGCTGCAAACTTATAGATGGAGTTAAAGCCCAAGAGTTAGATGGTGAGTGCAGGGGGACTTGAGTCGGGGGCTGAGATGGCAACCTTGTGGGTCACCAGTGTCGAGGATACTCATGGCAGATGTGTTGCTGATTATTCTCACTAATTGCAATCTGTTGGGTAGGAAGTCAAACATCCAGTTGCAAAGGGAAATGTTGGGTACCAGGCCTAAGAGCTTGGAGATGAGTTTGCTTGGAATTTCTATGTTCAATAGTTATTGAAGATTGAGCTGCAGTTGAAAAACAATAGTCTAACGTGGGTATCTTTACTCTTCAAAAGCTCTGGAGATAAGTGCAAGGCCAGGGATATGTTGTCAGTCTTGTTTGGACAGCAGGTGGATTGCAGTGGGTTGAGGTTGCCTGGGAGGCTGAAGTTAATACACGCCATGACCAGCTTCTCAAAGAACTTCATGATGGTGGATGTCAGAGTGAATCGGCAGCAGTCATTAAGGTACATTACCTTATTTTTCTTGGGTATTGGAATTATAGTGGCCTTCGTAAAGAAAGTGGGAACCTCAGATTCAAGTAGAGAGAGGTTAAAAATGCCCGCAACACTCCTGTCAGCTGATCTGCACAGGGTCTGAGGACATGGCCAGGGTCTCCATCTAACCAGACGCTTTCCGCATGTTCACTTACTGGAAGACTGACCTTACATCTGCGATGGTTGCTGTGGATTCCTGTGCATTGGAGGTGGTGGCAATCTATTCCCCTTCTGCTAAAACATGCATCTAAGGCATTAAGCTCATCAGGAAAGGGTGCACCATTGTCAGCTTGGATTTTAATGCTGATTGCTTGTGAGGAACTCATTCACATTGTGCTGAAATTTATGGCATTCAAAGGAGGGAAGGAGAGAGGTGATTCACCGAGAGACAGCACCAACTATCATGTAAAGGAGGACCTATGACAATATATTTGATAATTAACTGGCATGTCCCATTCTGGTGTTCCCTGTCAGCCACTCAGGCTTCTTTATGACAGTGCAAGATTTAAAATAATCACTCTTGCAATGTGAAATTCATAGAGGACATATCAGACAACATGAGGACCATGATTTAGTGACCATAGTGAGGATGAAGATAAGGAGGAGGAGAAAATGAAGGTGGCTTTCTTCTCCTTGGATAATTGGGGAAACAGGGAGTTGTAGATAACTACTCTCAGTAATTGCTCCAGACAGCAGTGGAGGCCAAGTCATTGGAGGCATTTGAAGTAGAGACTACCAGGTTCTTGGCTAGTGAGGATGTCAAATGTAACAGGGAGAAGACAGAAGAATGATGCTGAGAGGGAAAATAAATCTGCCATGATTGAATGTCAACACAGACTCGATGGGCTGAATGGCTTTATTCTGCTCCTAGTGTATGATGGTCTTATGGTAATTTCCAGATGGAGATTTAACTGCAGCTTAGCTGATACCTTCCAACCCTAATTTATTTCCTTATTTGGCCCATCTCACTGTGAGGTTTACTATTAATGAGAAATACAAAATCTTTCAAATTTATTAGCTGATACTTAAATAATGATGTGCTCTTGCAATCAACTTAAATAAAGACGTGCTCTTGCAGTCAACCACCATGTGACCCATTTCACAAATTTTGAACTGCTCGCTCTGTTACATCTTCAAAAGGTGGAGAAGCCAGCTCTAAGCCAAATTCCAAATTGCTATTTTCCAATATAGAGCTAGACCATAAGACCATAAGACTCAGGAGCAAATTTAGGCCATTCAGCCCATTGAGTCCATTCTGTCCATTCTGTCATTCCATCATGGCTGATTTATTATCCCTCTCAACACCATTCTTCTGCCTTCTCCATGTAACCTTTGACCCTCCTCACTAATCAAGAACTTATCAACCTCTGCTTTTAATATACTTCTTAATTTGGCTTCCACAGCCGCCTGTGCCAATGAATTCCACAGATTCATTACCCTCTGGCTAAAGAAATCCCTCTTCATCTCTGTTCTGAGACTGTGCCCTCTGGTTCTAAACTCAGCCACTATAGGAAACATCCTCCCTACATCCACTCTATCCAGACCTTTCAACAGTCAATAGGTTTCAATAAGCTCACCACTCGTTCTTCTAAGCTCCAGCAAGTACAAGCCTAGAGCCATGAAATGCTCTTCATACCTTAACTCTTTCATTGCTGTAATCATTCTTGTGAACATCCTCTGGACCCTGTCCAATGCCAGCACATCTTTCCTTAGATAAGGGGTCCAAAACTACTCACAATACCCTGTGTGTGCTTTGTGCGCTGTGCTCTGTCCAAGTCTCGACAAGCACTACGACGACAAGTATGGAGTTAAATATTATCATGATTAAGTAATAATTTGCTGACAAGTGCAAATTCACAAGCACAATTGTCATACCTACTGCGCTACCGAATCCATGGTTGCGACACTTTCAGATATATAAAGAGTAAAAGAGAGGTAAGAGTGAATATCTGACTGTTGGAAAATGATGCTGGAGAGGTAGTAATGGGGGACAAAGAAATGGCAGATGAACTTAATAAGTATTTTGCATCAGTCTTCACTGTGGAAGACACCAGTAATATGTCAGCAATTTGAGAGTGTCGAGGGCAGAAGTGAGTGTAGTTGCTATTTCTAAGGAGATGGCACTTGGGAAGCTGAAAGATCTGAAGGTATATCAGTCACCTGGACCAGATGAACTACACCTCAGGGTTCTGAAGAAGACAGCCGAAGAGATTGTGGAAGCAATAGTAATGACCTTTCAAGAAACACTACATTTTAAAATGGTTCTGGAGGACTGGAACATTTCAATTGTCACTCCACTCAAAGAGAGGAAGGGAAAAGAAAATAAATTATAGGCCAGTTAACCTGACTTGGACACCACTGTAATGTAGCAGTTAGCATGACACTATTACAGCTCGGAGTATTAAAGTTCAGAGTTCAGCCCCAGTATTCTCTGTAAGGGGTGTCTCTACGTCCTCCCCATGGAATGCATAGATTTTCTCCAGGTGCTCTGGTTTCCTCCCACATAGTAAAGACGTGGCAGATAGGTTAATTGGTCATTGTAAATTGTCTCGTGATTAACCTTGGGCTAAATTGGGTTGTTGGAGTTTGCTGGGTAGTACAGCACAAAAGGCCAGAAGGACTTGTCTCTAAATAAATAAAAATAAAAAATAATCAAAATGTCAGTGGTTGGGAAGATTTCCATTATTAAGGATGCATTTCTGGCTTTCTGCTAGTATATTTCACAGTGAAGACTGGCACAAAATACTTATTAAATTCATCCGCAATTTATTAGTCCTCCATTGCTATCTTTCCAGTGTCATTTTCCAGCGGTCTAATACACACTCCTGTCTCTCTTCTACTCTATGTATAATCTGAAAAAAATGTTGTATCGTCTTTTATATTATTGGCTAGCTTACCATCTTTCCTCTCTTTATGACTTTTTTAGTTGCTTCATGTTGGTTTTCAAAAGTTTCCCAATCCTCTAATTTCCCACTAATTTTTGCAATATTATATGCCCTCTTGTTTACTTTTATGCTGCTTTTGACTTCCCTTGTCAGCCATGGTTGCCTCATTCTCTCTTTAGAGTACTTCTTCATTTTTGGGATGAACCTTTTCTGCACCTTCCAAATTTCTAGCCATTGCTAGTGCCCCCTTCCAATCAACTTTGGCCAGCTCCTCTCCAGTTCCCCTTTAAAGTTCAAAGTTCGAAGTAAATTTATTATCAAAGTATATATATGTCACCATATACAACTCTGAGATTCACTTTCTTGCAGACATACTCAATAAATCGGAGCAAGAAGGCTGCGAGTGGAACGGCTAAGGATTTCTGGAGCGAAGTCATTTTACTACACAGGGTAAAAGAGAGGTAAGAACGTGCAGGCACGTGACGTCAGCCAGTAGAGCGGAAAAGGTTTAAAGAGAAGACCGCCATATCCAGTGGGCAGCGGAGTGAGAGGTAGCAGAGTGGTAGGGCTTTGGCTCAACAGGCTAAGGTGGCAATGAGGCGAGGTAAGTTTACCTGTGTTAATTGTGAAAAGGAAGTATGTGTGTGAGGCCGGTGTTCTGTGCTCAGTGTCAGATGTGGGAGGTCCTGGAGTCTCCCAGCCTCCCGGACGGCCATATTTGCACCCGGTGTGTCGAGCTGCAGCTCCTAATGGACCGCGTTAGGGAACTGGAGATGCAGCTCGATGACCTTCGTCTGGTCAAGGAGAGCGAGGAGATGATAGAAAGGAGTTATAGGCAGGTGGTCACACCGGGGCCATGGGAGACAGAGAAGTGGGCCACAGTCAGGAGAGGGAAGGGGAAGAGTCAGGAACTAGAGAGTACCCCTGAACAATAAGTACTCCTGTTTGAGTACTGTTGGGGGGGGGACAGCCTACATGGGGGAAGCAACAGTGGCCGTGCCTCTGGCACAGAGTCTGGCCCTGTGGCTCTGAAGGGTAGGGAAAGGAAGAGGAAGGCAGTAGCTATAGTTAGGGGGTCAGACAGGCAATTCTGTAGACGCAAGAAAAAAACTCGCATGGTAGTTTGCCTCCCAGGTGCCAGGGTCCGGGATGTTTCAGATCTTGACCAAGATATCCTGCAGTGGGAGGGAGAACAGCCAGAGGTCGTGGTACATATTGGTACCAATGACAGGTAGGAAAAGGGAAGAGGTCCTGAAAAAAGAGAACAGGGAGTTAGGAAGGAAGTTGAGAAGCAGGACCGCAAAGGTAATAATCTTGGGATTACTGCCTGTGCCACGCGACACTGAGTTTAGGAATAGAAGGAGGTGGAGAATAAATGCGTGGCTGAGGGATTGGAGCAGGAGGCAGGGATTCAGATTTCTGGATCATTGGGACCTCTTTTGGGGCAGGTGTGACCTGTACAAAAAGGACGGGTTGCACTTGAATCCCAGGGGCACCAATATCCTGGCGGGGAGGTTTGCGAGGGCTACTGAGGAGAGTTTAAACTAGAAGTGTTGGGAGTGGAAACCGAACTGAAGAGGTGGTTGGCTCACAAATAGAGAAAGCTTGGAGACAGTGAGAGAGGGAGGATAAGCAGGTGATAGAGAAAGGATGCGCTCTGATGGTTTGAGATGTGTCTATTTTAATGCAAGGAGTATTGTGAACAAAGCAGATGAGCTTAGAGTGTGGATCAGTACTTGGAGCTATGATGTAGTGGCCATTACAGATACTTGGATGGCTCAAGGACAGGAATGGTTATTTCAAGAGCAGGGTTTTAGATGTTTCAGAAAGGACAGGGAGGGAGGCAAAAGAGGTGGGGGCGTGGCATTGTTGATCAGATATAGTGTCACGGCTGCAGAAAAGGTGGACGCCATGGAGGGATTGTCTACGGAGTCTATGTGGGTGGAGGTTAGGAACAGGAAGGGGTCAATAACTTTACTGGGTGTTTTTTATAGGTTGCTCAATAGTAACAGGGACATCAAGGAGCAGATAGGGAAACAGATCCTGGAAAGGTGTAATAATAACAGAGTTGTCATGATGGGAGATTTTAACTTCCCAAATATTGATTGGTATCTCCCAAAAGCAAGGGGTTTAGATGGGGTGGAGTTTGTTAGGTGTGTTCAGGAAGGTTTCTTGACACAATATGTAGATAAGCCTACAAGTGGAGAGACTGTACTTGATTTGGTATTGGGAAATGAACCTGGTCAGGGGTCAGATCTCTCAGTGGGAGAGCATTTTGGAGATAGCGATCATAATTCTATCTGTTTTACAATAGCATTGGAGAGAGATAGGAACAGACAAGTTAGAAAAGCTTTTAATTGGAATAAGGGGAATTATGAGACTATCAGGCAGGAAATTGGGAGCTTAAATTGGGAACAGATGTTCTCAGGGAAAAGTACGGAAGAAATGTGACAAATGTTCAGGGGATATTTGTGTGGAGTTCTGCATAAGTACGTTCCAATGAGACAGGGAAGTTATGGTAGGGTACAGGAACCGTGGTGTACAAAGGCTGTAATAATTCTAGTCAAAAAGAAAAGAAAAGCTTACAAAAGATTCAGAGAGCTAGGTAATGTTAGAGATGTAGATGATTATAAGGCTAACAGGAAGGAGCTTAAAAAGGAAATTAGGAGAGCCAGAAGGGGCCATGAGAAGGCCTTGGTGGGCAGGATTAAGGAAAACCCCAAGGCATTCTACAAGTATGTGAAGAGCAAGAGGATAAGACGTGAAAGAATAGGACCTATCAAGTGTGACAGTGGGAAAGCGTGTATGGAACCGGAGGAAACAGCAGAGGTACTTAATGAATACTTTACTTCAGAATTCACTATGGAAAAGGATCTTGGTGATTGTAGTGATGACTTGCAGCAGACTGAAAAGCTTGATCATGTAGATATTAAGAAAGAGGATGTGCTGGTGCTTTTAGAAAGCATCAAGTTGGATAAGTCGCCAGGACTGGATGAGATGTACCCCAGTCTACTGTGGGAGGTGAGGGAGGAGATTACTGAGCCTCTGGTGATGATCCTTGAATCATCAATGGGGACGGGAAAGGTTCCGGAGGATTGGAGGGTTGTGGATGTTGTTCCTTTATTCAAGAAAGGGAGTAGAGATAGCCCAGGAAATTATAGACCAGTGAGTCTTACTTCAGTGGTTGGTAAGTTGATGAAGAAGATCCTGAGAGGCAGGATTTATGAACATTTGGAGAGGTATAATATGATTATGAATAGTCAGCATGGCTTTGTCAAGGGCAAGTCATACCTTACGAGCCTAATTGAATTTTTTGAGGATGTGACTTAACACATTGATGAAGGAAGAGCAGTCGATGTAGGGTATATGGATTTCAGCAAGGCATTTGATAAGGTACCCCATCGCAGGCTTATTGAGAGGCATGGGATCCAAGGTGGTATTGCTTTGTTGATCCAGAACTGGCTTGCCCACAGAAGGCAAAGAGTGGTTGTAGACGGGTCATATTCTGCATGGAGGTAGGTGACCAGTGGTGTGCCTCAGGGATCTGTTCTGGGACCCTTACTCTTTGTGATTTTTATAAATGACCTGGACGAGGAAGTGGATGGATGGATTAGTAAGTTTGCTGATGACACAAAGGTTGGGGGTGTTGTGGATAGTGTGGAGGGCTGTCAGAGGTTGCAGTGGGACATTGATAGGATGCAAAACTGGGCTGAGAAGTGGCAGATGGACTTCAACCCAGATAAGTGTGAGATGGCTTATTTTGGTAGGTCAAATATGATGGCAGAATATAGTATTAATGGTAAGATTCTTGGCAGTGTGAAGGATCAGAGGGATCTTGGGGTCCAAGTCCATAGGGCACTCAAAGCAGCTGCGCAGGTTGACTCTGTGGTTAGGAAGGCATACGGTGTATTGGCCTTCATTAATCGTGTAATTGAATTTAGGAGCCAAGAGGTAATGTTGCAGCTATATAGGACCTTGGTCAGACCCCACTTGGAGTGCTGTGCTCATTTCTGGTCGCCTCACTACAGGAAGGATGTGGAAGCCATAGAAAGGGTGCAGAGGAGATTTACAAGGATGTTGCCTGGATTGGGGAGCATGCCTTATGAGAATAGGTTGAGTGAACTCGGCCTTTTGTCCTTGGAGTGACGGAGGATGAGAGGTGACCTGATAGAGGTGTATAAGATGATGAGGGGCATTGATCGTGTGGATAGTCAGAGACTTCTTCCCAGGGCTGAAATGGTTGCCACAAGAGGACACAGTTTTAAGGTGCTGGGGAGTAGGTACAGAAGAGATGTCAGGGGTAAGTTGTTTTACGCAGAGAGTGGTGAGTGCGTGGAATGGGCTGCCGGCAACAGTGGTGGAGGCGGATTTGATAGGGTCTTTCATGAGACTCTTGGATAGGTACATGGAGCTTAGAAAAATAGAGGCCTAGTAATTTCTAAGGTAGGGACATGTTCGGCACAACTTTGTGGGCCGAAGGGTCTGTATTGTGCTGTAGGTTGTCTTTGTTTCTATGTTTCTATAAATCCATAATAGAATAACAACAGAAATAGAATCAAAGAAAGACCTCACCAACTTGACGTTCAACCAGTGTGTAAAAGACAACTAACTGTGTAAATAGAAAAAGAAAGAAATATTAATATTATTAATAATAAATAAGCAATAATTATCAAGAACATGAGATGAAGAGTCCCTGCAGGTGAGTTCTTAGGCTGTGGGAACATTTCAATAATGGGGTAAGTGAAATTAGCTCAAGAGCCTGATGGTTGAGAGCAAATGACTGTTCCTGAGCCTGGTGGTGTGAGTGCTAAGGCTTCCTGAACCTACTTTCTGATGGCAGCAGTGAGGAGAGAGCATGACCTGGGTGCCAAGGGAGACGGGTGGTCCTTGATGATGGATGCTGTTTTCCTGCGACGTTCAATGTAGACGCGCTCAATGGTGAGGAGAGCTTTACCTATGATGGGCTAGGCTGCGTCCATTTCTTGTTGTATGATTTTCCAGTCAAGGTCATTGGTAGTTCCATGCCAGGCCGTGATGCAGCCAGTCAATATACTCTCTACCACACATCTATAGCAGTTTATTAAAATTTTGCATCTCATGCCCAATCTTTGCAAACTCCTAAGCAGAGGTACTGCCATGCTCCCTTTGTAATTGCACTTACGTGCTAAGTCCATGACAGGTCGTCCGAAATAATAACACCGAAGAATTTTAAGTTGCTGACCCTCTCTACCTCTGATCCACCAATATATACCGACTCATGGACCTCTGGTTTCCTCCACAGGTTGTTGTAGTGGCACTACTCAGCTAGATTTTCAGTCTCCCTCCTATATATTATTTGTCACCACCTTTAATTCAGCCTACGACAGAGGTGTCAGCAAACTTGAATCTGGCATTGGAGCTGTACACACAATCAGTACACTACTGTAATACTGATACATCCAATTTTAGCTTCTCTTTCTCAAACTGCAGAGTGAATTCTATCATATTATGATTACTGTCTCCTAAGGGTTCCTTTACCTTAAGCTTCCTAATCAAATCTGGGTCATTACATAACTCCCAATCCAGAATTGCTGTTCCCCTAGAGGGCTCAACTACAAGTTGCTTTAGAAAGCCATCTCATAGGCATTTTTTTTTTTACTATGGAATACACTATCACTACTACCTGCTTCTCTCCCCTTTCCTTCTGAGCCACAGAGCCAGATTCGGTGTCAGAGGCCTGGTTGTTGCAGCCTCCCCTGGTTGGTTGACACCACCATCAGTATCCAAAGTGGTATACTTATTATTGAGGGGAACGGCCACAGGGAAACCCTGCACTGACTGCCTATTCCTCTTCCCTCTCCTGACAGTCACTCAGGTACCTGCCTCTGGCAACCTAGAGGTGACCCATAGCTCCCTGTAGCTCTCATCTATCACTTCCTCATTTTTCTGTATGAGCTGAAGTGTGTCATGCTGCAGCTCCAATTCCTTCAATTGGAACTGCAGCTCTTTTGGGGCACTTACTGCAGATGTAGTTATCAGGCCATCCTGAATGTTCCTCTTTTCTTTTACGTGATTATGGACTAAGGATACATGAGTTAGTTGGCAGTTATGATGAAGACTTTGAGGTGCCTACTGTAGGTACTTCACATCTCCAAAGCATACATGACTTTGACTATGGTAGCATCTATGGTAGTTAAGCTCCAAAGGCTTTTCGGTGTACCTCCCACAGTTCCACTCTCCATCACCGTGAAGAATAAGTATCTTCACCTATGTTCTCTTGAAGCTGCATATGATCCTAATTTGGTCATTGTTGCTGGGTCAATTGTACATTTCTCAACCAACAGCACTGTGGCTTTCCTGGCTATAAATTTATAATTTCACAATAACATTGTGTATTTTTAAAGCACTTTGATTTACTTTGAAATTCATACTTAATAATGAGAAAAACATTCACATTTATACCAGTAATAAACTTCAGGAAGGTAGCTCTTTGATGTCTGAGCAAAAGAAATGTAAGTGAGGCATGAACAACATTCTGCTCTATATTTTTGTGCCAATTTTTTTCAATGAAACAGAACATTTTAACTATATCTCATCAAACAACAAAGCAGTTTTTATATGAATTTATGATCTCATAAAAATACAGAACATTCATATTTGAAGGATTACAAAATTTGTTTTGACTCTCTTTCTCTCATTATAGTTGTTTTGCAATTTATTAATATGAAGTCTAATGGTCTACCAAAAGCATAGGTCAATTTATTTACATGGGGGAACATTATTCTCATGCTCCCTCAAGTAATAAAACCAAAATGCTCCTGGGATAAAGAGGGAAAAAAGGCCACCATCCAGTGACATTTGATGGATATGCAACTGAGGTGTGTGTGGTGGATTCAGCTTTGTTTTTTAAATGATCCAGGGGCGTAGCCTAAAAGATCATCAATCTTTTATCTTTGTGTCCAAGTTCACAGATCTAATTCTGTTTTCACATCCTCCACTAGCTTGACCCATTCTATCCAAAGGAAGTTTCTCATGTATTTATCCAGTAGCTCATTCATGTGTTGGGCACGTGGCCAAGTGGTTAAGGCGTTCGTTTAGTTACCTCAAGGTCGCTAGTTCGAGCCTCAGCTGTGGCAGTGTGTTTGTGCCCTTGAACAAGGCACTTAATCACACATTGCTCTAGTCCGTGCAAGGAGTGTCGCTCCACATAGACTTCCAATCCGCGCCTTGTAAGGCATGAAAATGCCCGACACAGGCCTCTCATGGTCTGAGTTGACGTCCCCTCCCCCTCCCCATTCATTTTATGTCTCAAATGGACATTCTTATTAGTTTTGTTCTGATTTTGTCTGAATTCCAAACTCTTCTTCATACAAAGCAACACATGAAAAGCTCTAATTTTATATCGTCTGCAATGTTACATACCAAACAATCTATTGGTTAGTCATTGTGAAAGAATAGATTAGGGAGGGATTAAAGGAGGAGGAATGGCGTTACTAGTCAGGGAAAATGTCACGGCAAAGCTCTGTCAGAACAGACTGGAGAACTCAACCAGTAAGGCGTTATGGGTGGAACTGAGAAATAAGAAAGTTATGAACATGTTAATGGGGCTATATTACAGACCACCCAACAGTGCTAGGGATTTTGAGGAACAAATTGTAAAGAGACCGCAGACTGTTGCAGGAAACATAAGGTTGTTATAGTAAACGACTTTAACTTTCCACATATTGAGTGGGAATCCACTCAAGGACTAGATGTGATAGGGTTTGTCAAATGCATTCAGGAAAATTTCCTTCATCAATATGTAGAAGTCCCAACGAGAGAGCATGCGATACTGGATCTGTTATTAGGAAATGAGACAGGGCGGGTGACAGAGGTTTGTATAGGGTAACACTTTGCATCCAGTGACCACAATGCTATTAGTTTCAAAGTAAATATGCTAAAAGGAGGGTCTGGTCTGCAGGTTGAGATTCTGAATTGGAGAAAGGCCAGTTTCGATGATATCAGGAATGATCTGTCAAGTGTGGATTGGGACAAGCTTTATTTTGGCAAAGGTGCACTTGGAAAGTGGGAGGCCTTCAAAAACAAAATTTTGAGGGCACCAAGCTTGTACGTGCCAGTCAGAATAAAAGGTAAAAATAAAAAAGTGTAGGGAACCTTGGTTTTCAAGAGATATTGAAGCCCTGGTTAAGAGAAAAAAAAGAGGTGCATAGTAGGAATAGACAAGAACAAACAAAAGAGGTGCTTATGGAGTACAAGAAATGCAAGAGAGCACTTAACAAAGAATTCAAGAAGTCTAAACAAAGGCATGAAGTTGCTTTAGCAGACAGGTGAAGGAGAATCCAAAGGGATTCGACAGATATGTCAAGAGCAAAAGGATTCCAGGGACAAAATTAGTCCTCTGGAAGACCGAATGGTAATCTATGTGTGCAGCCAAAACAGAGGGGGGATATCTTAAATGCATTCTTTGCATCTGTATTTACTTGGGAGATGGACACAGAGTCTATAGAAGTGAAGCAGAACAGCATCAACTTCCTGGACCCTGTACAGATGGCAGAGGAGGAGCTGTTTGCTACTCTGAGGCAAATCAGGGTGGATAAATTCCCAGGGCCTGACAAAGTGTTTCCTCGGATCCTAAGAGAGGTAAGTGCAGAAATTGCCAGGGCCCTAGCAGAGATATTTTAGCATACTTCCCAACAGAAAGGTACCCAAAGATTGGAGGATTGCCAGTGTTGTTCCACTGTTAAAAAAATGCTCTAAACAGAAACCATGAAATTATAGGCCAGTGAGTCTGACATCAATTATGGGAAGGAAATTGGAAGGTATTCAAAGAGACCGAGTGTATAAGTATTTCGAATGACTTGGACTGATGAAGGATAGTCAGCATGGCTTTGTGTATGGTAGGTCATGTCTAACCAATCTTATGGATTTTTTTAGGAAGTTACCAGGAGATTGGATGAAGGCCAGATATTGGTTTTGTCTACATGGACTTTAGTAAGGCATTTGACAAGGTCTAGCAGGTTCAGTCGCTCAGTATTCAGGATGAAGCAGTAAATTGGATTAGACATTGACTTTATGCAGGAAGCCAGAGTATGGTCTTAGAGGTTTGTCTCTCTGACCGGAGGCCTGTGACTAGAGGTGTGCTGTAGGGATCGGTGCAGGGTCCTTTGTTGTTTGTCACCTTTGTCAATGATCTGGATGATAATGTGGTTAACAGGATCAGCAAGTTTGTGAACGACATCAAGATTGGGGGCATAGTGGATAGTGAGGAAGGCTATCATGGCTTGAAGAGGGATCTGCATCAGCTGCAAAAATGGCATATGGAATTTAATGCAGACAAGTTCAAGGTTTGCACTTTGGTAGGACCAACTGGGGAGGTCTTACACAATGAATGGTGGGGCACTGAGGAATGTGGTAGAACAAAGGTATCTGGGAAGTACCTTGAAATTTATTGAAAGTGGCGTCACAGGTAGATAGGGTCGTAAGGAAAGCTTTTGGCACATTGGCCTTCATAAATCAATGTATTGAGTACAAGAGATGGGATGTTACGCTGAAGTTGTATAAGGTGTAGGTGAGGCCTAATTTAGAGTATTCTGTGCAGTTTTGGTCACCTACCTACAAGAAAGATGTAAACAAGGTTGAAAGAGTACTGAGAAAATTTACAAGGACATTGTCAGTTCAGGAGGACCTGAATTATAAGGAAAGATTGAATAGGTTAAGAGCATATTCTTTAGAATGTAGAACGTTAGAAGGCCTGAACAGATTAGATATGACAAAATTATTTTCCATGGTGGGGGAGTCTAGGATAAGAGCGCACAATTTCAGGATTGAAGGATGTCCATTTAGAACTGAGATGCGGAGAAATTACTTTAGTCAGAGGATGCTAAAACTATGGAATTTGTTGCCACGAGCAGCTGTGGAGGCCAAGTCATTGGGCGCATTTAAGGCAGAGATAAATGGGTTCTTGATTAGCCAGGGCATCAAAGGGTATGGGGAGAAGGCATGGGAGTGGGGAAGACTGGAAGAATTGGATCAGCCCATGATTGAATGGCGGAGCAGACTCAATGGGCCAAATGGCCTACTTCTGCTCCTATGTCTTATGGTCTTATGGTCTTATAGAAGATTGAGAGGAGATTTGATTGAGGTATACAAAATTATGAGAGTATAGATAAGGTAAGTGCAAGCAGGCTTTTTCCACCGAGGTTGGTGTGGGACTACAATCAGAGGTCATGGGTTATGGGTGAAAGGTGAGAATTCTAACGGGAACATGAGAGGAAACTTCTTTACTCAGAGAGTCATGACAGTGTGTGGAATGAGCTGCTAGCACAAATGGTGCATGCAAGCTCGATTTCAATGTTTAAGAGAAGTTTGGATAGGTACATGGATGGTAGGGAGGTGGAGTGCTACGGTCCCAGAACAAGTCAATGGGAGTTTAAATAGTTTAGGCATGGACCAGACAGGCCAAATGACCTGCTTCTGTGCTGTTATTCTTTATGACTCTATGACTCTATATATAGTACATCTTTCTTTGAAAGCGATTTAATAAAAACTTAAAAACAGAAAATGGTTTAAATTTGTTTTAGGGCATTATAGTCACAAATCACATGTTGCAATACTTTAGGCACAAGGTTTCTTGTTACCTTATAAAGTGCTTGATATGGAAAATTGAAAATAAAAAAATGCTATCTTTTCGTCCTCATCAAGGAAGCAGAGGGGTTAACATACATATGTTTCAGATACCCAGCAGTTGAGTGAATCACATTGAGCAATATTGTGCCTCTTTCCTCTTGCTATAACCGCTCACAACTTCAGCATTATTCTGGAGATGGAACATTTCTTTTTTCAATGGCAAACTTCTACATATGCCTCATATCTAGAGTAAAATAATGATTGAGATTGTCCTATCAGCTGCATGTACGTCTATTCATTATTTAAGCCCATAAAGACAAACTCCCCACCCTCAAGTAGCAGTGATCCTTGCATGTGTTTTCTCTCCTGTCATCCCTTTTCCAAACAAATCTTGTGATTTGTGTTTTTGCACAGCTGTACGTACTGACTAGTGCTGGATTTGTTTTTAAATTCTCCCAGCTTCCTAAGAACTGTATCCTACTATTTGAAAATAGTCATTTGCTCTTCTTTGGAAGGTGTTTAAAAGGCCAACTGCACAGGTATATTCCAATAAGAAGGAAGGATAAGGATGCCAAGATCAGCAAAATTGAATGTCAAAAGAGGTGGTGAACTTAGTCAAGAAGGAAACGGAAATATATGTAAGGTTTAGGAATCTAAAAAACAAACAGAGCCTTTAAGAATTATAAAGAAAGCAGAAAATAATTCAAGAAGGGAATTAGAAAAGCCAGAAGGGACCATGAACAGCCCTTGGCAAGCAGGATTAAAGAGAATCCTAAGGCATTCCATGCATACATCAAGAGCGAGAGGATAATTAGGTAGTGTGTATGACCACTCAAGGATAAAAGTGGAAATGTTTAGAAGCAGAGATTATGGGTGAAGTCCTAAATAAGTACTTTGCATCTGTATTTATCAAGAAGAAGGACATGGAGGATAAGGAGATTAGTGTTAATTTGTTAGGGGATTTCAAGATTAAAAAAGGAGATAGTGTTAATGTCTCTTAAGAAACATTATGATGGATAAGTCACTAGAGCCTGATGGAATATATACTTAGGTTGTGAAAGAGGGAAGAGATGAGATTGCTGAGGCCTTGTCCAATATCTTTGTGTCCTCTCTAGCCACAGACAAGGTCCTGGAGGACTGGCATGTTGTTACATTATTCAAGAAGGGAAACAGGGGCAACCCTAGAAACAATGAACTGGTGAATATCACATCAGTAGTAAGGAAGTTACTGGAGATGAATCTTATGGATAGGATTTATTAGCATTTGGAAAACCAAGACCTATTTAGGGACAGTCGGTGCCTTTATGCGAGACATGATATGTGTTAGTAACTTGTTTGAGTTTTTTGAGGAAGTGACAAAGGTGAGTGGTGAAGGTAGACTGCAGATATTGTCTACATGAATTTTAATATCTACATATGTATACGTAAGTATGATCTGGCTGCAAAGGTAGATGGGTGGGTTAGTAAATTTGCAGACCATATGAAGATTCCTGGTGTTGTGGATAGTGTAGAAGACGGGCTATGGATTACAGATATAGATCAAATTCAGATAAGGGCAGAAAAATGGAAGATGGAGATGAAACCAACCAAATGTTAAGTGTTGCACTTCAGGAAATCAAATATAAGGAGACAATAATGCTAATGACAAGACCTGTAACAGTGCTGATGAGCAGAGGGATCTTGAGGTCAAAGTTTATTGCCCCCGAAAGTGGCTATACATGTTGAAAGGGCTGTTAAGAAAGCATACATCAAGCTTAACTTTACTAGTTGAGGAACTGAGCTCAAGAGTCGGGAAGTTATGTTGAAGCTTTATAAACTCTAGTTAGGGTGCATCTGGAGGCTGTTGAGACTTTGGAGAGAGTGCAGAAGATGTTTGCCAGGATGTTGACTGGCTTAGAGGGAACATGCTATAAGGAGAGGTTAGACAGACTTGGATTATTTTGTCTGGATTGGCAGAGGCTGAAGGGATATCTGATGGAGTTTATTTGGAAATTTGATTACAATTTAATTAGTTCAGCATTGCATTGTGAGCTGAAGGGCCTGGTGCTGTACTGTACTGCTCTATCTGTTCTATATTTTAAATACTTATCCTTATAAACTCCTGCGAATTTTTGATCTCATTTTCGTAGTCATGCTGCTTCCTATATCTTTGTCAATCATTCCTCAACTCCAGGTTATAATTGCTTCAATTGAGTTTGTGTCAATACCATGATACTAAAACTGTTCTAAGGACGAACTATTCTACACATGGAGCTCTTCTAGGTGTCTTAAAATGGTCCACAGTTTGTAACACATTTAAGCAAGTAGTCCTACTTCATCATTTCAACATCACTGCTCAATTTAGCAATATAGGAAAAGCTTAATTTGATTTTAATGCTTTATCGAGTCATAAACAATCGGTTTCAGCTTTGGCTTTACGTCCCACCTTCACCTTGTGAAATGCAGCCCCCTTGCACCACCTCCTGCCTGCTGCTTTCATTGATTCTGGGTTGGCCCTGCTTCATAGAGATCATCATTCATAGAGTTGGAGGTCAACTTCCACACACACTGAAAACATCAATAATTCCATCTTTTTTATCTTTCTTCAGTCCTCTGTTGCATTGAGATTGTCAGACTGATTACCCAAAATCTAATCTTGGATGAACTGCAATTTTCTCCACTTGGGAAGACTGAACTCATGATTTGCTGTCAACAACAGTGATATTGTATTGGCTTTTAATTATGTATAAATTATACAGCGATTTCAGGCAGGGAGTTGTAGTCAAAAGTTGTGTCCCTCAGCCATTACGATGCCAGTTCTCTAAGTGCCTCATCATTTAGTATTCAACTGGCAGATTTGTCCTAAAATCTAGCAGTTTCTTTTAAACACTTAAACTGATAAATCAATCTTCTTGAAATTAAAAATGATTGCAAACATGGAGATACATTCCTTCCAAGTTTAATTAATGCTGGAGATTTCAAAAGGTCGATATTGTCTTCTTAAGTTTAGATCTCTTTCCTGAATTAATTCATTTACAGATTCACAGTATAATTCAGAATCCTTATTGACACCATCAGTCAGGTGAATTGGCAGTGGGATAGGGCATACAATTCAGATCAAATAGCCCCTTCTGCTGAAAACCAGGTTAATTAACTCAGAAAACATGGAGCAGAGAGGAAAAAGCACAGCAAACATTTTATATAAACAGTATTATACAAATGTCCCTAAGATCAGTGCAGTCACAAACTTTGATTGAGAGTGGAAGTACCATATCATCTTCACTTCAATACTGCATTGTCCCTATATGTAGCTTCTAACATTCTAATTTTCCTGTTTATATCCTCTGTCACCAAATAATTCTACACTGGCCTTGTGAGCATCTTCCCACTAACACTTTAACTCCTTCATCTCGTCCATGGATGAAATCCTTACTGTTCACACCTGGCATCTCTCCCTGTGCAAAATCCATGTCTCCTCTTCAGGCTCAATAATCATTTTGATTTGATCGCACCTCAGAGGTCACTTCTGACATCTGTAAGCTTAAAGCTTTCAAATCAGCTTTCGAAAATTAGCTTTGAAAATGGGAAAAATATATAAGAATTAAATTGGAACTTAAATATTCACCTTACAACTGCTGGCAATCTGCAGTAACGCAAAACAATTGTATTTGCTGAGCATAACAACTTAGTTTTGGAGTTATACTGATACCAACATTAGATATTTATTCCACTTCTTTTCAAGGATAAACTGCTGCTTAATACATGAGTCAGCTTGGAGGAGGAGCCAGCATCCACAGCTTTCCACTGAAATTGTAGGGTACTTCAGTTGGAACTACTCACATACAATTGCAACATTATTTAATGTAAAAAGAGTCCAGCAATTAATTGACTCCCACTCTTGACCTTTTGTTCCTTAGGAATGTGTTTTACCCAAGCACAAGTTTTGAAAATTGCCAATAATTTCTAATCTATAATCATAAATGTTGCCAAAGTTTGCTCTGTTTTACTAGAAATGATATTCTGCAGTATACAACCATTCTTAGAAAGTACGTGGAAAGCTTAATACTAGAAGATCATTCATTTTCATTGGGTTTATTTTAAGTTCCAGCGGCACAATTACAAGAACAAGTCATGTAGAATAGGTACGCAGCTCACTCTTTTGCATGCATCATTTACAGCATTGCAACAGTTTATCCATTGGCAAATAAAAAAAATTGTGCGCACAAACTATACACTTCACCTTTGAATATTAACTTTACAGTTTGTCAGTCAATCTTGAATATGAACTTGATTCATCGTTCACATAAAAAATAAGTTTAGCATTTGTGTAATCTATTATTTTGCTGGTTACCTACTGTACCTACAAAAAATGTAGGTCTGTAAGTGCTCCACAAAATATAAACTAATAATTAAGATTAAAGCTTTTGTGTTTTAAATTACGTTTACTTTCAAGCATACACAATGTGCAAATGCAATGGTTGCTCAGCAGATACATTCTTCAGCTCAAGAACCTTCACTCTATCACTATCAAAGCCGATTAAAGAGATTATATCCTTTTTGCTGTCAAAATAAAAAGGTTTAGATCTCTTGACCTAAACATGTTACAGACAAAGAACAGAAAATAATTGACTGCCTTTTTATATCTCTTGTGTGTGAGAACTACATACATTTTTTTAAAAATAGCAATATTGTAAGATTTAGATTTGGTCTTCCATAAAATGAATGAGCAGGAATTTGTTATCAATGTTATGTTATTTACAACATTACAGAACAACAATGTTAACTCTAGGCATTGTATCTGAGGAATAATTTAGTTCAGGTTAAATTCTCCTTAGTTGGAAGCTGAAAAAGTACTGAAGCTAGGTTTTAAGCTTAACAGCTTTGTGTTGTGAAAATGGAATAAATGACTGTATTGTAAATTTGTAATGTGGAGAGCCTCATGTACCTAGAAAATGCTTCATTTCATCTTGATTTATATATACGTGTTACACACTGAGCGCCTAAAATTGATACCGCTTTTCATAAAATCTCCCAGGGTGCATGTCACGTTGAAACTATTAACTAGCATTACTGAAGCACCTTCAATTACTCCAAAAGACTGAGGTTTGGTAAAATACTGAAAGGCTTTTATTCGCTGTACAATACAACCTCCACAGTGAGTGTCTGCCCCCCGACTGAGGGGGAGGGGCAAGGCGAACACCTTTATACAGGACTCTGTTGGAGGAGCCACAGGGGCAGTCAGCAGAGGGATGTGTCCAGACAGGTAACCGAGTTACAACATATATACATGGTTTACCACATTCACCCCTCCTTTTTTTAAAAAGAGTCCCGCGGGGTGAAGTGACTGACAATATTTACAAGAAGTATATTTACAGGTCAAGTCTATCAGGCGGTCGAGTCCGTCGCTGTGATCTACGTAGCACCGGCGGTGATTGCACCGGCGATGGTGGTTGTGCTGGCTCCGGCCTGACTTCAGGTGCCAGCACGTTAGGCGTCGGTAATCCCTCGTGCGTGTGCGTCGCGCCCGGTATGGGAGTGTCGTGTGGTGTCTGTGTAGGGTTTGGGGTGCACGGTGTCTCGTAGGTACATACATTGGTGAGTACGGGGTCAATAGTCACCACGGAGTGTTCAGGGTAGGGGCCTGGAGCTCCTGCGGGCGCCAGGTCGCGGATGGAGACCGTGTCCTCCCGCCCATCAGGTAAAACCACGTAGGCATACTGGGGGTTCGCATGAAGTAAGTGAACCCTCTCGACTAACGGGGAGTATTTATTGCTCCTCGCATGTTTTCAGAGCAGCACTGGCCCCGGGGACGTCAGCCAAGATGGTAGGGTGGTTCCAGTGGTCGATTTTCTGGGAAAAGAAAAGAGCCGCTCATGAGGGGTGGCATTGGTGGCTGTACATAACAGGGAGCGGATGGAGTGGAGTGCCTCGGGAAGGACCTCCTGCCAGTGGGAGACCGGCAGTCCCTTTGACCTGAGGGCTAAGAGTGTGGCTTTCCACACTGTGCCATTCTCCTTCTCTACCTGTCCATTCCCCCAGGGATTATAGCTCGTGGTCCTACTGGTTGCAATTCCCCTAGCCAGTAGATATTGGCGCAGCTCGTCACTCATAAACGAGGACCCTCATGATGTCATAGTTGTAGGTGGAGAGTTCGATTCTCCACCTCAGAATTTTATAATTTTTGATTTTGCTCCGCTGCTGAGTATTAAACATGAATGTGACTGAGCGCTGGTCAGTTAGCAGGGTGAACCCTTTGCCGGCAAGATAGTGCCTCCAGTGCCTTATAGCTTCCACTATGGCCTGGGCCTCTTTCTCTACCGCAGAGTGCCGAATTTCAGGGCCTTGAAGGGTACGGGAGAAGAACGCCACTGGTCTTCCTGCCTGGTTGAGGGTAGCAGCCAGCGCAAAGTTGGAGGCGTCACTCTCTACTTGGAAGGGAATGGCCTCATCCACCGCATGCATTGCTGCTTTGGCAATGTCCCCTTTAATGTGGCTGAAGGCCGCGTGGGCCTCGGCAGAGAGGGGGAATGTGGTGGACTTGACCAGGGGGCGGGCCTTGTCTGCATAGTTAGAGACCCATTGGGCATAATATGAAAAGAAGCCCAGGCACCTTTTGAGGGCTCTGAGGGTATTGGGAAGAGGGAGTTCCAACAAGGGGCGCATACGGTCGGGGTCAGGGCCAATGACTCTATTCTCCACGATACACCCAAGGACAGCAAGTTGGTGGTCCCAAATACACACTTGTCCTTGTTATAGGTGAGGTTGAAAGATTTGGCCGCTTGGAGAAATTTTTGGAGGTTGTTGTCGTGATCCTGCTGGTCGTGACCGCAGATGGTGATGTTATCCAGATATGGGAACGTGGCCTTCAGTTGGCACTGGTCCACCATCTGGTCCATTGCCCTCTGGAAGACAGATACACCATTCGTGACACCAAAGGGGACGCGCAGGAATTGATAAAGCCTGCCGTCCGCCTCAAAGGCAGTGTAAGGGCGGTCCTCTTGGCGGATGGGGAGCTGATGGTAAGCGGATTTTAGGTCTATGGTCGAGTACACCTTGTACTGTGCTATCTGATTGACCATATCCGCGATGCGGGGTAGAGGGTACGCATCGAGCTGCGTGAACCTATTGATGGTCTGGCTATAGTCCATGACCATCCTATTCTTCTCCCCGTTCCGAACAACCACCACCTGCACCCTCCAAGGACTTGTGCTTGCCTCAATGACCCCCCCCCCCGAGCAGCCGCTGCACCTCCGACTTAATGAAAGCTCTGTCCCCCGCGCTGTACCTCCTGCTTTTAGTTGCCACGGGTTTACAGTCGGGGGTCAGGTTGGCGAACAGCAGTGGGGGAGGGATCCTGAGGGTGGAGAGGCCGCAAGTGGTGTCGGTAGTGTGGCAGTTGGCATGATGTTGGGTGGGATGCGCGGGTCGGTGTGTGTGTGTGGTCAGTAGCAGGGTACGTGACATATCTCTACAAAACAGGGGATTTATGACAGTAATTGGTAGGAGGGGCCCATCATACTTCATTGTCACGCTTTTCAGGTGGCTCTGGAAGTCCAACCCCAACAGCACAGGGGCACACAGTTGAGGCAAGACCAGTAACGTAAAGTCCCGATATTCTGTGCCCTGCACCACTAGTGTCGCTACACAACCCCCCCGGATGTCTGTTGTATGCGACCCGGAGGCCATGGTGACCCTCTGACTTACCGGCCGTATCATGAGTCCACAATGCTGCACAGTGGCCGGGTGGATAAAACTCTCCGTGCTGCCTGTGTCAAACAGGCAGCTTGTCCTGTGCCCCTCCACCAGGATGTCCATCATTGACCTTGCGAGCTGGTGGGGAGCGCTTTGGTCGAGGGTCACGGAAGCCAGGGTGGGGTCGCTGTCTTGGTCCGGCGCGGTGGGGTGGCCCGTGAGCACCCGTTGGTTGTAGGCGGTGGGAGGTGGCGCCGACCAAGATGGCCGCCCCCATGTCTCGCACGTGGTGGCGTTGTGCAGGGAAGATGGCGGCCCCCATGTCTCGCACGTGGTGGCAGTGTGCAGGGAAGATGGCGACCCCCACGTCTCACGCGCGGCGCTGCTCGATCCCGCTCGCGGTTTTGACTTACAGACCTTGGCAAAGTGGCCCTTCTTTCCGCAGCTGGAACAGGTAGCTTGTCGGGCCGCGCAGCGTTTCCGGGGGTGCTTCTCTAGTCCGCAGAAGTAGCACTTCGCGGACTCACGACTGGCTGCAGCCGAGGTCGATTCGCCAGCGGGTTGCGGGGTCTGCGGCGCCCACGAGGCCATCGGGGGATCGCGTGCCTGGAGAGCCTCGGAGTTATGCAGAGCGGCCTCCAACGTATCAGCCAGCTCGATCGCCGAACTTAGGGTAAGATCCGCTTTTTCCAGCAGCTGCTGGCGCACGTACACTGACCTGGTCCCCGTAACGAAGGAGTCTCTCACTAGGAGTTCTGCATGCTGCGCCATCGTCAGCTCCTGGCAATTGCAGGCCCGCACGAGCGTCCGTAGGGCCTGGACGAACTCAGCACTCGATTCCCCGGGGCGTTGTTGCCGTGTTGCTAAGCGATGCCGAGCATAGACGCTGTTTATCGGCCGCAGGTATTGTCTTTTGAGTGCGTTCATCGCGCTGTTGTAGTTCGGCTGGTCTCTGATCAGCGAATAAACCCGTGGACTGACCCTGGAGAGTAGAACTCTGCACTTCGCTATGGGGTCGGTCGCTTTAATCTCCTCTAGATACGCTTCGAAGCAGGCCAGCCAGAGTTCGAAAGCATTTCCAGCGTCAGGCATTTGCGGATCGAGGTCTAATTTTTCTGGTCTCAGGGCTTGTTCCATGTTTTGAAACATACAGCGAATAAAATTGAAGCACCTTCAATTACTCCAAAAGACCGAGGTTTGGTAAAAATACTGAAAGGCTTTTATTCGCTGTACAATACGACCTCCACAGTGAGTGTCTACCCCCGGCATGAGGGGGAGGGGCAAGGCAAACACCTTTATACAGGACTCTGTGAGAGGAGCCACAGGGGCAGTCAGCAGAGGGGTGTGTCCAGAGGTAACCGAGTTACAGCATACATACATGGTTTACCACAATTACCAACTGAACAATGAATTCATTCACACCTTCAGTATTCTCCACCATTGAACATAACTGGGAATTACAAACACTGTGTTATCTGTCGAGATTCACAATAAAGGTTATCTCCTCCCAAACTTGGAGTAGTAGGATGTGGATCCAGTTGCTGCAGTTTACATGGGAAGGAGCAACAGACATGCAAACTGCTGAGAGAGTTCGAGGATCCGATGTTAAAAATAAAACGAAAACCTGAGTTGATATTTCTTGCATCTTTACATGAGCCACGTGCCAAGATAGTGATGTATAGAAGCCAGAGCTTTGGAGAAAAAGTGAACTGTCATGAAGGGTCATTGACTTGAAATGTCAAGTCTGATTCCTTTCCAGATACTGTCAGACATGCTGAATATTTCCAGGGTTCATTATTTTTAGTTCCTATTTCCTAAATCAACAGTTTTTCTTTTGTCAGTTCCATTCACATGGGCTCCAACGGATGTCTTGCTGAATCATAGAATAGGGCAATACTTTTAATCAGGTGAAGGGCAAAGCAGGTGGTGAGAAAGGAAGATTGGTGGTTCTGTCTGCAGTGAAGTTTGAGGATTCAGGGAAGGTTAAAAGCAGATTTTACTGGAAGTAACGACAGGAAAAAAAATATAAATTCTGGCTATAAATTCAACTGACCAGAGGTGAATTTTTAGGTTCAGAGTTTCTGCTGCAATTATAGAGTGTCCTGATGAGACCAAATCCGGAATATTATGCACAATTTTTAAGAATAAGGATGCCTACTGGAAAAAAATCGCAAATCTGCTGGTATTTCCTGAAGAAGAGTAACTTTATATTTCCCTTGGAGATTGGAAGATTGAGAAATGATCTCAGCAAAACAAAATTCTTAAGGAATCTGAAAGGGTAGGTGTTGAAAGGATGCTTCCCAGTCTAGAGAATCAAGAACTAAAGAGTCACAGTATTAGAATAATTTATCAGAGTCAAAACAGGATGATAGGCAAAGCTGCTACATAAGACTTGTGTAGACATCCCACATGCATTATTCTATCACTAAATCAATCCACATACTCAGAGTCCTCTCTTGAGGAGACTGAGGTCCTTTGGAATATGCAGGCATCTCCATCATATGTTCTACCAGTCTGTTGTTGCCAGTACAATCTTCTATGCAATGGTGTTTTGGGGCAATGGCATCAACATGGGTAATGCCAACAGACTCTATAAACTGATTAGAAAGGCTGGCTCTGTAATAGGAGTCAAACTGGACACACTGGAGGCTGCGGTAGAACAAAGGACCCTACGGAAAATCTTGACAATTCTGGATAATGTTTCTCACTCTCTGCATGCCACTTTGTCTGAACAGAGGACCACTTCCAGTAATAAAATAAGACAATTGCGCTGCCTCAAAGAGTGCTATATGAGGTCATTCTTACCCTCAGCCATTAGGCTCTATAATGAGTCAACGTATAGTTAGGGAAGTGATGACCCCCCTCACAGAAAACACTGTGCAATTGATTTTTAATCATGAAAATTAAGTTCATTCATTTTGGTTAGCAATGCTACATGTGACTTTCCAAATGTCCACATACAGTAGATAGAGAATGATCTCATCTGTTTGTGGGACATACTTGTTTGTTGGAAAGTTGGATAACTAATAGTGGCAATTAAATAAAGTACATAAGAAGGTATGTAATATCATAAATTAAAACATAAATTTGAAGATGTATTTAAGGTGAAATTTGTGCTCACCTTCACCACTCATTATTACAAATGTGAATCTGGTTGCACTTTACAGGTACAAAATATGTGAGTTTCATTTGCATGAACTTTCTAAAATAATGAAAAATATCAATTTCACTAAACTCCAATGAAAATGGAAATATCCTTGAACTGAACCACAATATAAAAATGAAAGAAAAGTAAAATTCAATGACAGATTCTGACCTCAGATTGGAGAATTAATTACATAAAGGATATTTAATTCAGTGTGTATATAGTCTAGATTCATCTCAGTTGTTCCAAGGACAGGAAATTATAAGTAGAATGAAACAACTGAGCTACCAATAGTATCTTCAATGGAATTGAGAAAGCCAGAGAAAATTTAGTAAGGATTTTGATTTGAGGCTAATTACTGTCTGGAGAGATAGTTGAAAGATATTTTCAATATAAAGTTGTCAAAAAAGAAGAATATTCTTTTTAAGCATAGATTATGTTGGTATATGTGATAGCGCAGATACTGGGTTCATTTAATGCAAAATATGGATAAATATTTGAACCCAAAGGTATTTGAATTATTGATATGAAGATTATAGGACTGTGAATTAATTTTGAATTTCCTACAAAAAGTTGGCAAACTTGCAAATATCTTCTATGGCACTAAATATAACATAGATATCCCTTTGACAATAACTTCTTTTATTGCACAATGTTGCATTGTATTATGTTTTCATAACATGAACTGTAGTTATTCTGTATTGTGTCTAATTTAATATCAATTCCCAATATCATGTTCTAAAATGAAATCCAGAGCATGTTCTCCTAGTTCAGAGTGTCCCTATGGGAAACCTGCAGCAATGAGTGTACACTCGAACAGATTACAGGTTATATATAGTATTGCACAATACAGCATCGGTGTTCAAATGCAATTTGGAAAGCTAGTGTCAGTTTCATGCAGCTCTCAGTGCAAAGCATTATTTCATCACACATTCTTTACATAACAGATTGTGCATTCCATTGCCTTCATATCAATGCTACAGCAGATTGGATTAAATAGATTTAAAATTCATTTACAAGCCAATGCCAGCTAGAGAAGTAATATTAATCAGGGAAGAACACCAAATTGAAGTACTTTCTCCAAAATAGAAAAGACTGAACAGTGACCTCATGGAAGTGTTCAAGATTGTGGAAGGATCTCATGCGGTACATGCAGAGAAAGCAGTTCCGTCTTGGAGAAGCCATAATTGGGAGTATGATAAAAATCCAAGTCTAACAGCTTTACTTAAGCAATGGGTAAAATTTATAATTCCTTTTTATAAGGAGTAGTTGATATAAATATCAGAGAAGTATTCAAGGGAAATCAGATAAGTACATGGAGACAGATATAGAGGGTATACTGACAAAATTTGCAGGGGAGTCAACTTAAATGCTGCAAGTATGTCATACTTACAGCAAAATTCCTTGCCAGAGCTAAATCCCAAGCACAATTGTCATAGCAAAAGTATGGTCAAATTTGCCTTAAAGTTTTATCTTTCAACTGTAATAGGGAGCTTGAGATTAAAATCAGGTTGGAAAGCGTGAATGTCATAATCATCCCAAGAAACAAAACATTAAGAATTTTTTAACAATCAACATTAATAGTCTTTTGAATAGGTCATTTAATGAGATTTAACTACTGATTTAGAGCCTCAAATGTGTTATGAGGATTCATCAGGACTTTGTTATTAAAACAAAATTGGGTTCTAATAATTGTCACATTGTTGAATTTAGTAGCATTAGGTGCAAATTCACAAGTAATTTTAATGGTACCAGCTCCCTATGAAGAGTGGAACTACTGCTCTGTGGAATCCATCCAAAGATCTTTACCATATTGGGTTTTGTTATAATCTCAATTTACCCTTTGGCTGTTCCAGACATCCTGTAAATATCAAATGTACCCACAAAACACTAACATTTAGAGGATGAGTCAACTCAATATTCATTTGAATCAGGGCAACAATCTGCAACAGTTCTCCAGCTGTACTTTTATTTATTTCAATGCAGTTCAGCAAAAACAATGACACTTATGGACAGTAAATGGCCCAATCGGAAGATATCCCCAGGGGCCCATTACAATTAGATAACTATCTCAAAAATGCTCCCAGGGTCAAAAGCAAGTTATTTGCCATTTAAACTATTGCACTACAGTTTGTCAGCTATCTGCTTTTATCCCATCTCCAACCAGAGCAAGGATAGGTATCCCCCAGTCTTCACCCAAAAGCTCACTGGTCTCTACAATCAAAGAATCATCCTCTATAATTTCCCGAATCTTCATTGTGACACCCTCCCTTCCCCTTTCATCATTCTGAAGGAACCATCCTCAGTGTGACTCCCTGGTTCTTTCTTCCATTTTCACTAAACCCATTACCCTTCTCTTGGCATCTTCTTAAGCAACCACAGGAGATGCAACAGTTGCTCTTTTATCTCTTTCCCTGTCACCATCCAGTGATTTAAACATTGCTTCCAGGAAATAAATGAGTCACTAGAATTTCTTACAATTTAGTATATCACATTTGCTTCACACTGGAGAGAACAATGGCAAATTTAATGACTGCTTTGCAGAATACCAGTATTTAGTCTGCAAGGGTGACTCTAGGCTTCCAGCTGCTTGCCACTCTGTTCTCTGGCTTTGACTTCTCATACTGGTCCATGGAAGCCCAATGCAGGCTCAAGGAATAAGATCTGATTCCCTGACTAGGCACGTTTACAGCCTTCATGATTGAACACTGAATTCAAGACTTTTACAGAACTGTGCAAAAGACTCGGGCATATATATCGTATATAGCTAGAGTGCCTAAGACTTTTGAACAGTACTGTATATGTATTATGTCTTTCCAGTTACCAAATAACATTTAATACTGCTGAGCTAATACAAAGTTAAGTATTCTTATTTGTTTCCCAACCTCCTTTCTATTTTAACCAATATATAATACCATACAAAAGTCTGAGAGATTCTAGCTAATATATATGCCTAAGACAGTACTGTATATAATCAACCTTTCCAAATTGTGTCAGAATGAAAAGCTGTTAGCCTGTATTAATAAAGTGGGGTTTCTTTCTCCTAACCTGCTGCATACTTCAAACATTTTTATTAAATTTCAGATTTCCAGTCTTTGCTGTATTTTGTTTCTCACAATCCCAGCATTGTCTTTGTTTCCTCTCTCCTCAGTTCTTTTATTTCATTTTCCTGCATCTCTCTCCCATTCAGCTTCACCTTCATAGCTCTAACAGCACCACAACAAATTTCTTATGTTAGAGCCGAGCACAGACGTTCACTTAGTACTCCCCACCTCTCCTCTACACTGAAAATTAAAACATATTTAATTTCTAACCTTTTCTTGTTTTATTGAAGGATAATCAATCTAAAATATTAACTCTTCAAGTGTTTCCAGCATTTATTGTTAATATTTGTTTCATTTTAATTTATTATGTAATAAATTAAATATAATTATGTAATTAACTTTTACCAATTATATGACAAAAATGTGCTTGGGAAGATAAAGAGTTTTAAATCTTAAAAGAAATCTTCTAATGGGAGGTCAAGTGGAAACATTTCTATTAGATAGCATATTTATGTAGGATAGTTGTACATGGTTACTTGTTTATTTTGATGGGATTTCATGTGACTTGTTTAAGAATATTACATTTATTCTCCATTATAAGTAAAAAAAAATACTGCTAGTACTGGAACTCTGAAAGAGAAATGAAGTGCTGGAAAAGCTCAGGAAGTACGGCAGCATCAACAGAACAAGAAACAGATTTAGCATTTCAATTTGAACTTCCTTTGTTTGGGCTCTCGCATTCGACCATCCCCTATTTCATAGCTTTTGTCCTATGTTTATTTCTCTGTATGACCTCATTAACCCAATTGATCAGATGACTTCTACAATTCATTCTCATGGCAACCTGTCCTTGATATTGTCTTTGTCATGTCAATCTCCCACTTACCAACTCTGCAAATTTAACTTTTTTTCTTTCTTTCCTTGCACACCTGAAACTCTCTCTTTCATCTGATGCTGCCTGACCTGCTGAGTGTTTCCAGCACTTTTTTTTATTATCCATTGTATAGCTAACCATAATAAATCTTGAGCTGGCTCAGTGTAATATCTAGTGCTGTAAAAATAACTATCACTTTCACTCAAAATTTTACTGAAATTCAAGATTTCTGTTGACCACATATCACATTATGTTGCTGATAACTCCAACCAGCCTCTATTGGGTATAATAATGTATAGTTATAATGCACATTTAAATATGTGTAGTATCTAGATTTTCAAAAAATAATCACAATCTGAAAACTACTTCTCTATCAAACTGCTTTTGAAATATCTTTTTCTATGCAAAACACAATTATGCAATGTTTTAGAAATGAAGATTGTCTCTAATATCTGCTGCTCAACTCAAAACAATAACTTATCTGGGATCTGAAGAGTGACTAAGAAATATACTTTCAGTTTATCATCATATGTTATTTATCTGTGATTTAGATTTAACCATGATGTGTAATCTCCTTTGATCTCTTTGCTGTTCTTGCTTTAACTCCACATATGAGCGAGAGAAAGTGTGAAATATGGAGGTTACAGGGAAGGCCATGAGGAGAATGCCACTTAAAATGCTGCTTAGAGCCACCACTTGACCTGGGATACTTCGTGGCACCATGTCTCCATAGCCCACAGTTGTCATGGTGATTACTGCCCACCAGTAACATGCTGGTATACTTGTGAACTCCTGAGAGCTAGCCATTTCATTTTCAATAAGGTATAGCAATGGAGCGAAAAGCGCAATGGCCACACACAAGAACAAAAGGAGTAGACCAAATTCACGAGTGCATCTGCGAGCTGTTAGTCCCAGTGTCTGTAGTCCCAAGGAGTGCCTGGCAAGGCGCATGACATACAAAATTCTTAAGGCACGGAGGACTCGCAGAACCAGCCCCACCTTGTCAAGGTAACTGCTTCCTCCTCCAGGTTTTCCATTCTCCATCGAAGTGGTGTCCACCAGGAGCGTAATGTAATAGGGTAAGATAGCTACGATGTCAATGATATTCAGAGGAGTCCTTAGGAAAACAAATTTGCTGCGGGCCTGAATGAAACGTAACACAAACTCTACAGAAAACCAACCTACACATACAGTTTCCACGATGAAAATGTTGTAACACTTCTGGGAGCATATACCCTGGAGATAAAAAATATTAAATAAATCTGTGAGTAAATTTCCACTATTTCTATATTTCAATACACAGTATCTCTTTTAACAGACTCAGTCTAGCTTAATGTATGGTGCTCTAAATAGTTTACAAATTTCACTATCAGATTTATTCCTAGTGAGGTATGTCAATATGCTCCAAACAATAGGATTGATCCTTTATTTTTTCACAGTTTGGACTAATAGGATTTTATTATAGTAACTCATTTGTTTAAACTGATAGGCAGTACAAATTGCATAATTTTAGTATCAGAATGCATCAACTTATGATCTCTGTTGTAAAACATTTCTGCAACTGTAATTACAAATCATACAGAGGTGCCATATATTCTATTTAGTGGAGAAAACCAAACAAATTGATGAGACAGAAACCTGTCGCTGAAATTATGATGAAATTCCAGCCAGATTTACAAAGATAAGTCCGATATCTTTGAAAATTCTTTAAGATTATCATTCAAAATTTCAACCAGAATAAATTCAGAGAACTGGAAACATTGTTTTTTTAACCTATTAATCTGTCTGTGAATGTAGATGCACAGCAAGCAATTGATAGTCAGTCCTGAAAAATTAAGGGATAAACAGTCACCTTCACAATCTTCATGATAATATCAAGAAGTTTCCTTTTTCTGCAGAGAGGCCGAGGCAGTTGAAGATAGCAGTGAAAACGAAAGCATTGTGTGTCAGCTACGAAGAAAATGTGTTGTAGGTTGTAGATGTTACACCGTTAATTTGAGATATGGTAATATATTGAATGAAATCTAAATCAACTATTATTAAAGGCACAGAAACATTATTAAATTGTAACTGGAAATATATTACCATGAGAGGTCATAAGTGATTTTATTGTACTATACAGTCTCCTGTGATTTTTGACAATAGGTAGTTGAAGTTGGTCTCAGATTTAATATTCTGAGTGAGCTTTACATCTCACTTCTCAAACTTGCCACAATTTCAGTGAAAGCAAATTTCAAAATTTAACAGTAATATGCAAATACAGCTGTGTCCCGGTAGACAACTGCAGACTCTAATGCAAAACAAAACACGCAGGTAGGTGCCAATGATAGAAAGGCCTCAGGATCACATAAGAATACAGGGAGCTGTATTTTAAATTACAACAAACTGCCAAGTGAGTCACCTCTAGGAATATAAAAGCATCAAAGAAGAAAAAAAACTGGAAAGAGTGCAGAGAAGATCTAAAAGGATATTGCTGGGATTTGAGGGACAGAGGCTGAGCAGGTTGGGTCTTTTCTCACTGGATTGTGGGAGAATCAGGGGTGATTTTAAAAAGATGTATAAAGTTATGAGGGGCATATACTGTACAAGGTGAACATACACAGGACTGGAGAATCATGAACTACAGATTATAGGTTTCAGGTGAGAGGAAAGGCATTTAAAAGAAATCTAAGGGGCAATATTTTCACCCAGACGGTGGTCAGTACGTGGAGTGAGCTCCCAGAGGAAGTGCTTGAGACAGATGCACCCAAACATTTAAAAGTTACTTGGAGAAGTACATAGATTGGAAAGGTTTTGAGGGATATGTGCCAAAAGTGAGCAAGTGGGATTGGCCTGATGGGGATCTTCATTGGCATTCAGCAGTGGGACCAAAGGACCTGTTTCCTTTCTGTAGAGTCCTACAGCAAGGAAATAAAAATTCTGGTAAACACGAGGAGATCTGCGGATGCTGGAAACTCAAGCTGGAAAAAATGCTGGTGAACGCAGCAGACCAGGCAGCATCTACAGGAAAAGGTACAGTTGACATTTAGGGCTGAGACTCTTCGTCAGGACTAACTGAAAGAAGAGATAGTAAGAGATTTGAAAGTGGGAGGGGGAGGGGGAGATCCGAAATAATAGGAGGAGACAGAAGGGGGAGGGGGATGGAGCTAAGAGCTGGAAAGTTGATTGGCAAAAGGGATACCAGGCTGGAGAAGAGAGAGGATCATGGGACAGGAGGCCTAGGAAGAAAGAAAGGGGGGAGAGCCCAGAGGATGGGCAAGGAGTTATAGTGAGTGGGACAGAGGGAGAAAAAAGAGAGAAAAAAAATCATCATAATAATAAAAAGTAAATAAATAAGGGATGGGGTACGAAGGGGAGTGGGGCATTAACAGAAGTTAGTGAAGTCAATGTTCATGCCATCAGGTTGGAGGCTACCCAGACGGAATATAAGGTGTTGTTCCTCCAACCTAAGTGTGGTTTCATCCTGAAAGTAGAGGAGGCCGTGGATAGACATATCAGAATGGGAATGGGATGTGGAATTAAAATGTGTGGCCACTGGGAGATCCTGCTTTCTCTGGCAGACAGAGCGCCATTATTTATTTATCCTTATCCCTTATTTATTATTATTATGATTTTCCCCCCTTTTTTTCCTCACTCTTTTTTCTCCCTCTGTCCCTCTCACTACAACTCCTTGCCCATCCTCTGGGCTCCCCAGGCCTTCCGTCCCATGATTCTCTCCCTTCTCCAGCCTCGTATCCCTTTTGCCAATCAACTTTCCAGCTCTTAGCTCTATCCCTCTCCCTCCTGTCTTCTCCTATCATTTCAGATCTCCCCTCCCCCTCCCACTTTCAAATCTCTTACTATCTTTTCTTTCAGTTAGTCCTGACGAAGGGTCTCGGTCTGAAATGTTGACTGTATCTCTTCCTATAGATGCTGCCTGGCCTGCTGCGTTCACCAGCATTTTTTGTGTGTGTTGCTTAAAAATTCTGGTGTTGCACTTGTCAATTCAAACTAAGACAGTTTACCTGGCAGATAAGGTTAGGGGGCTGGGTAGCAGTACCAGGATGAGTCACCCTCCTTAATCACCTCCCCCATTTCTGGACGACTCCCAGGTGCCATGCATTTTGGCTGATTTGATCTGGTGAAGCCCAGAGAGTAATTTTCTTTGGTCCTCATGCACAGCCAATTCATGCCTGGGTTGAAGCAATGAGGGATGATACCTCTCTTCTCATTGCAGCATATTCCAGCCTTACTTTATCATATCAATGTCTGGAACTGGTTTCAGCTCTGAAATATCAAATTTCCGAGTGTCTGAAATAACTTTGTAGTCTCTGATTTATTTAATTTCATTTACTACTTGTTTCCAAATACTAAGTATTTTGGTTGTGATTTGAAAAAAGTTATCTTATGATTTTGATTGACATGGTTAATTAATTGCAAAATTAACTAATTCTCTCAACAACTTCTCTGGATCCTGACAGGACATGTGATGTAATTATTATCATAAATCAGATGATGTCATACAAGACAATTCAGCAAATGTATGCATCGCTAATTTCAATGTATAGCTGGGACATGGCATTGCATATTCCAATACAAGCTATGAGAAAAAGACAAGACAATCCACATGGAGAGCAAAATATAAGTGAGCTGGAAATGAGTGATCTGGAATTATAAATTGCACTAAAATGATATTTTGTAGAATGACTAGACCCTAAATATGTCAAGTGACAGATGTTTAAGAAAAACAAGTAAATTAAGGATGGTACTGAGAGAAGTCGGATGCCTAGAAATGTGACCCTGGTCATAGTGTTGTCAGTACTGCTTCTGCAATCCATTCCAATGAATGCACTAATACCAATATGTAGCAGGTCTGGAGCTTTAGGGGATGATTTCCAAGGCAACAGATGCCTCAGTAGAAACTGTTAGTGTGGATGAAGGAGCAGTGGAAACTCATAAATGACTGAAGCTGACACCCTTTAAAATGTGCAGAGTCTGAACCTGTTGTACAAAACTTTGCGCTGCCCTCTGATTGGAATAGTTTTGATATGCATTCATGGCATATCACATTGGTGATGGGTTAGGTGCATCAGCAGGGACACAATAAGTGGCTACCTCAAAGCAATGAAAATTGACATATTGTTGAAAAGAGTGTGCCCCAAGTTTTCTAAACACTCGGGTCCCTGGTTAGGACGAATAGAGGCTACAAGTGCAGAATGCTGGGCTCAGAAGGCGCTGGCATGGAGTGACTTCTGAGGCAAATCCAATAGATTCGGAGATCAATGGTACGAGTCCAACTTCGGGGACCAAGAGGTAATGCCATATGAAGTTCCATGACCTTGAATTGTCACTGAATGCATCTTCAAATTCTATATGCTGCCGACTGCACCATTAGTTTTGGGTGCTGATCAATTCACTACTGAGCTGCAAGTGTCTCATCTGTATCCATTTGCTTTTATTCCTTTACTTGGCCACTGTCGCTCCCTATCATCTCTTATCTCTTCCATCATTCAATCTCTCCTATAGTTTATACTATTACATACCTTTCCTTCTGTTTTCTCCTCCTTGTCAAGTTAAAGCAAATTGACTTCTTTTCTCTAACCTTTCCCAGTACTGATGAAAGGTCACTGATTGTAAAATTAACCATTCCGACTTGACAGACTGAGCATTTCCAAAGGATTCTCGCTTAATTTCAGGTTTCCAGCATTTCAGACTTCTGCTTTACTCTCAGCCATACTGTATCTCACAGCTTGCACCCACTGCTAGTTTTTCAAATGTGTGCCCAGAATGTGTGACATTCGATAACATACCTCCCTCTCTAAGTGATTGGGTGCCAGAGACAACATGGCTGGTAATTACTGAGCAAGAGAATATACTACACTAAATCCTCCTCCTCACATCCCAGTACGTCTTACAGTCTTATCTCCTCCTCACCCCAGCATCTCTTTTGCTTCACAAACTGGCAAAAATGTAAGCATCTACATCCCAGCCCTTCCCATACATATTCTTGCCTTTAGGTCTTTCTCCTTTTAGATATTTAAGTAATAAAACATGATGAATTGATACAGGAGCAGTGAGGGATGAGGGTATGCTCAATTTCACATTTGCTGCTCTTCACTCAGATTCTGACATCATGCACAATGTAGAAGACAGCACTTGGGTATGACTGTACATCATGAGATGTGCAGAAGGGAAAAGAAGTCAAAGGTAGCACAGCTAAAAGATTACTGGAGAGTAGCCACATGCATTATGTTCCGAGGATTTAGGTAAGGGCTACAACGGAGGACCCTTTGAAAGAATTTGGCAGGTGGAATGATGTGTACTGGTACATTGCGAAACCAACCAGAAAGGCAGAGTTCAGTGTCAATAAGCACAGAAGAGCATAACATCAACTTGGCACAGGGTTTTGTGCAAAGATGGGAACCCATCCATGCATACAGAGCCAACTCTATTCACACATCAGTGAATTTGATCATGATGGCGGCCTATCCCTCTGGTGTTACCAAACACAGAATCTGCTTAATCCCAATTCAAAGGTTTGTACCACCAAAACTGAATGCTCCTGTCGAAACCCAGGTCAATGCCAAATGTCAACTGTGGGCACCTAATGTCAACCTTACATCACTTAAGATTATAACGTGCAAAGGGGGCTTGTAGTCTATCACAGCAATTTGCATGTTTCTTCTGAATCAGATCACCAATATTTTTTGATGGTGCTACTATAGTTGTAGTGGTACAAGGTCATTTGGCAGGTCCATCTACTGGTCCCTCCATAGATGGTGAGCTCCTTTCTAGCAACCACAGGACAGCAGGGAAGATTCTATTGTGAGAAGTGTGCTGAAGCCGTAGCTCGTCATTGTGCAAGGCCACTGAGAAGATACCAGTATAAAAGGGAAACATTGCCTAGTGGAGCAGTTGTCGGAGTTGTGTGAGTCAGAGTAGTAGAGCTTTGGTAAGGATGGGCCTGGACGAGGTAAGGAGGCAAGGTACTTTCATATCTCTTTTTCACCCTAACTTAGGAATAGTGGGTATGATTGCAAGGCCAGTTTTCTGCTCTGGGTGTCAGATGTGGGATATCCGGGAGACTTGGCTACATCTGCACCAGGTGCATTGAGCTACAACTCTTTAGAGACTGGATTAGGGAACTGGAGCTGCAGCTCGATCACCTTTGGCTTGTTAGGGAAAGGAGGAGGTGATCGATAGGAGCTACAGGCAAGTAGTCACAGGAAACAGATAAGTGGGTGACTGTCAGGAGAGGGAAGGGAGAGTGTCACCCTTGAGGCTGCCCCTTTAACAATAAGTACTCCATTTTGAGTACTGTTGGGGGGGGGGAATGACCTACGTGGGGGAAGCAACAGTGGCTGTGCCTCTAGCACTGGGTCTGGCCCTATGGTTCAGAAGGGTAGGGAACAGAAGAGGATGGCAGCAGCAATGTTTCTGAATGCGTTGACAATATCCTGAAATGGGAGGGTGAGCAACCAGAGGTCGTGGTACATATTGGTACCAATGACAGGTAGAAAAATGGAATAGGTCCTAAAAACAAAATACAGGGATTTAGAAAGGAATCTGAGAAACAGGACCTCAAAGGTAGTAATCTTGGGATTGCTGCCTATGCCATGTGACAGTGCGTATAGGAATAGGATGAGGTGGCGGATAAATGTGTGGCTGAAGGATTGGAAAAGGGGGCAGGGATTCGAATTTCTGGATTATTGGAACCTCTCCTGGGGCACATGTGACCTGTATACAAAGGACTAATTGCACTTGAATCCGAGGGGGACCAATACCCTGATGGGAAGGTTTGTTAATGCTATTAGGGAGGGTTTAAGCTAGGTTTTCAGGGGGGTGGGAACTGAAGTGAAGAGGTAGAGGATGGGGTGGTTGGTGCATGAGTGGAGACAGTTTGTAGGGAGTTTGTGAGGAAGGATAGACAGATGATATAGCAAAGATGCACTCAGCAAGATGGTCTATTTTAATGCAAGGGGTATCATAAACAAGGTGGATGAACAGAATGTGGAACTATGACACTGTGGCCATTACAGAGACTTGGATGTCTCAGGGGCAAGAATGGTTGCTGATTGTGCCAGGCTTTAGATGTTTCAAAAAGGACAGGGAGGAGGCAAAAGAGGTGGGGGAGTGACATTGCTAATCAGGGATAATGTCACGGCTGCAGAAAAGGAGAAGTCATGGAGAGATTATCGACTGAGTCAGTGTGGGTTGAAGTCAGAAACAGGAAGGGGGCAATAACTCTACTAGGCGTTTTTTTTAATAGATCCTCCCAATAGCAACAGGGATGTTGACGAGCAGAAAGAGAGGCAGATTCTGGAATGGTGCAACAATAATAAGGTTGTTGTGATGGGAAATCTTAACCTTCCTGATGTTGACTGGCATCTCCCCAGAGCAAGGGGTTTAGGTGGGGTGGAGTTTGTTAGGTGTGTTCAGGAAGGTTTCCTGACACAATATGTAGATAAGCCAACTAGAGGAGAGGCTGTACTTGATCTGGTGTTGGGAAATGAACCTGGTCAGATGTCAGATCTCTCAGGAGAGCATTTTGGAGGTAGTGATCAAAACTCTATCTCCTCTACCATAGTGTTGGAGAGGGACGTTGTCAGTGTTGTTAAGAAGGCGTAAGGTGTGTTGGCATTCATCAGCCGTGGGATTGAGTTCAAGCCATGAGGTAAATTACAGATATAGAAGACCTTGGTCAGACTGCACTTGGAGTACTGTGTTCAGTTCTGGTCACCTCACTACAGGAAGGATGTGGATACTATAGAGAGTGCAGAGGAGATTTACAAGGATGTTGCCTGGAATGGAGAGCATGTCTTAAGCGAATAGGTTGATTGAACTTGGCCTTTTCTCCTTGGAGGGATGGTGGATGAGAGGTGACCTGATGGAGATGTATAAGATGATGAGAGGCATTGATCGTGTGGATAGCCAGAGGCTTTTTCCCAGGGCTGAAATGGCTAACATGAGGGGTTATAGTTTTACGTTGCTTGGAAATAGGTACAAGGGGGATGTCAGAGGTAAGCTTTTCCACACAGAGAGTGGTGGGTGCGTGGAATGCACTGCTAGCGAAGGTGATAGAGGCGGATACAATAGGGTCTTTTAAGAGACTCTTAGATAGGTACATGGAGCTTAGAAAAATAGGGAAATTCTAAGCAGTTTCTAGAGGAGGTTACATGGTTGGCACAACCCTTGTGGGCTGAAGGGCTTGTAATGTGCTATAGATTTCTATGTTCTATGTTCCATAAGCACCTTGGAAATGCAGAAGAGCGAAGAGTTAACATTTGCACTTCCTCCCTGACTTGCCTCCCCCCAGACAAAAATTCCTCCTGACACCCATACCCCTTATTGTCCTGACACCACTCACCCCCAACTCCTCTCACTACACCCCTCCACCAATTCCCCTCACACTCTGACTCCATCTGGCAGAACTCAAATGTTCGCTGGAATAATTATTTTTGATGGTTCCTATTTTTAAATTAAATTGAATTGTGTTCAAGTAGAAGGCTTTGTGATAGAGGCAGACTATGGTACTGGACAGTCTGTGAATCAGAAATCAAGGTTGCCATTTCTCAAACAAATTTTCTATGGGGGGGAGGAATCTGAGCAGGAAAGGACACTTAAGTTTGGTTTCTCCATCCCACTTGCTTAAGCTAAGCTTCCTTTTTCTTTTCACTTACCTGCTCACTACATGAGATACTATTCTTCATTTGGCAGTCGTATAACATATATCATTAGGACTGTTAAAACACTATTTACTAGACCACCAGCGAATGCTGAATGCAGGAACTTTGTAGCAGGCCAGTGGTCTGTGCTACCAATATAACGTGATTAGGTTTTCATCTTACCCATGCTGAGCCCTTCTGCATGGTGTTTCCTGAGAGACATCAGCAAGTAAATGATGTTGGCCAGTATATATCCTCTAGTGTCCGCAACAGCTCAGACAATTAGTGCGACCAATTGTTACAAAATGATTATACCATGAATGCCAAGAAACTAATTTTGAAACTTGAAATAATTGGAGGAAATACAAACAGGAAATACTTTATAGATGCTGGAAATGCAGAGTAACACACACAGAATACTGCAGGAATTCATCAGAAATAAAGAGTTGACAATATGGTTCAAGGCCCTTCATCAGGACTGGAAAGAAAGGAGGACAAAGCCAGAATAAAAAAGTTTTGGGGTGGGGCGAGAAGAGAAGGAGTACAAGTTAGAAGTAGATAGGTGAGGAGGAAGATGGGTGGGTGGGGGAGGGTGTGTGAAGTGAGAAGCTGGGAGATGATACGTGGAATAGGAAAAGGGTTGAAAAAGGAGGAATCTGATTGGACAGTGGACCATGAGCGAAATGGAAGGAGGAAGGGCACCAGAGGGAGGTGATAGGCAGCTGAGGAAAAGAAAAGAGGTGAGAGGAAGCCAGAAAAGGGATTGGAAGAAGAAAGAAGAGGAAGAGGGCAGAAATCACCAGAAATGAGAGAAATTGATGTCATGCTGTCAGGTTGGAGGCTACCCAGACAGAATATGATGCATTGCTCCTCCAAACTGAGAGAGGCTTCACCTTGGCAGTAGAGGAGGCTATCGACTGACATGTCAGAATGGTAATAGAATTGGACTTAAAATGGTTGGTCACTGGGCGATCCCGCTTGTTGCAGATGGAGTTAAAGTGGAAACACAAGTAATTTGTACAATTGTGGCGTATGATAGATATTCACTATCCAGGGCCAGGGCGCCGCCTTCTTTTGCAAAGCACAGCTTTCTAACAAAGCAGCTAACACTTGTGGAGATCAAAGGGTTGTTTTGAGTAAGTTAAACTGCCAATCAATATTCTTTGTTCAGCTTCTTTTTGTAAACCGGAGCCAATCTTCAATTTTTAATGTAAATGGCAAGCAATAATCAGTCTGAAGTTAAAAGGACAGCTTTGCAAACAAACAGCACTATCATAGACCAATGGATGTTGGCCCACAGCACCTGGGCTGCCCTTTCAAGAGATGCAGTGTAAAATAATAGGGTTATGTTAATTAGTTTGTTTCAAACCAGATAATGTTGGCAAAGTTATTTAGTTCAAGAAAGTTTGCTGACCAAATTGATACCATCACTTAGCACATTAAATAGCTGATCTGTTAATAGTTGGAAGTTTTATTTTTGTGCTCAGAGAGTCAGCATTAATCTGGGAATTGTTGTCTCCAGAAGCTTTTAGACCATTTGTGTAAAATGGTGTCTGAAAAAATTATCACCTGTGTGAAGTCACCTAAGTGGCAAAAAATCAGTATAAATGAAAGAGAGTAATTAGCCTTGTTAGGAATAGTCACAGAACAGCAAGAAGAATGACAGAAAGACAGGATGAGCAGAATGCATTCCTCTGCCTTCGATTTCTGTAACGGACAATTCATTTGTCTGAAACCTGTTGATATGTCTTTGTAGCTCATGGAAATTGTATCCATGTTTGGGAAATCCTTTTGTTTTAGAAATAGTTTGTAATTTGGAAGTATTTTTATAAGATAGAAAAACTCTGAGCTTTAATTATGTTTAAGAATTTTGTTTGGATTTAAACGTGTATCATTGAAAATAAATGAAATATGTTTAAACTAATTTATTAGCTGGAATATCTCCTCCTTGGTAGGAAGAGGAGACCCACCACTCAAACAGTGGGTATTGGCAGCTAATCTTGCCATGGAGGATAAATAGGGAAGAGAACTAGTCTTTGAAGAGTAGGTAGCTACGGTATAATTCCCCTTTAATGCTACTCATAGTTCTCTCTCTCTCTGATATATATACACACCCACATATACAGCACCTCTAGTCCTTGCCAAACTATTAATCTGCCTAGTCCCAGCAACCTCAACCTGGACCATAGCCCTGCATATCCCTCCTACACATGCGCCTATCTAAATTTCTCTTAAATATTGAAGTCAACTCGGCATCCACGACTATAGAGTCAAAGAAATTCATAGAAAGTGGTGGAAGATCCTTTTAAATTGGGTTCAATTTTTATCTATTAAATTTAAGAGAGATAGCTTTGGATGAAACACTACATTTCAAAATGGCAGCACCAGTGCCAATTCAGCATCACATGACTGTCCTCTGCACATTCCCAATTTGGCAATGGCATGATTCACCTCACAAATATGTACCATACACAGGAATAAAACCTTGCTATCATTGTTTTATATCATTACCTCTATCTCAGAATTGAAGCTCCTCAATTCATGTTTAACCATTAAAGATAATGCAGAAATCATAACTTGAGGAAACAAAGGGAAAAGAAACTTCAGATATTATTGGAATCTATTTATGCTCTTATCTTAATTAAATTAAAATATATTTTCATCATATCATAGTGATAACATCCATTTATTTTTGTAAAATAACTCTCTTTAAAAGGGTTGCTAAATTAACTTATTATCCATGGATCACAGCCTTTGAAATGATAAAGTGGCTCCATAAAGCTAGCTTTCAGCCTTTCATTAATCTTTTGTGTAATACAAGGTTTTGGTCTGTGTTAACTATCAACTGTCATTAGGTTGTTCTGTTTAACCTCAGTTATAGACAGGATTATTAAAACAATTATTGAAGCACCTGTTAACATCGTAAAATATAATATCAAAACAGAAATTGCTGGAAATACTCTGCATGCCAGGCAGCATCAGGGGAAAATTAAATGTTTCTAGAGAAATTAAAATAAAACTTTGGAATGAACACAGGGAGGTGTGGAGGAGTCACAGAAGCTCTGATAATAACTGTTACGTTATTGCATTATGTCTGTTTTATGTAGATTCTGAAGTTGCAAATTCTGTTCACTGGAGAGAGGCTACCTTGGGAGTGAACTTCAGTTTTGATAATCCCAGAATTAGGCCCAATTCATTCTGCAAGCAGACTGTAGACTGAAATGCAAGTCTACATGCAATCTAACTGACTACCCCTCCAGGGCTACTGTAGATGCTGATTAACTTGACTCTGACAACTTGCACTCGTTCCTCAATCACATTTTATTTACTAGTGCACAAGGAGAGCAGCATGGCACCCACACTGCTCTGAAATTTGAACAAAGAAATGCTACTTTCTGACTGGCTGCATCATTGTCTGGTATGGGGGAGGACTACTGCACAGGATCGAAGTAAGCTTCAGAGAGTTGTAAAATTAGTCAGCTCCATCATGGGCACTGGCCTCCATCGTGTCCAAGACATCTTCATGGAGCGGTGCCTCAAAAAGGCAGTGTCCATTATTAAGGACCCCCACCACCCAGGACATGCCCTCTTCTCATTGTTACCATTGTAATTCACAGTTTTTTTTCTATATGTATCATGTATTACATTGTACTGCTGCTGTACATTAGCAAATTTCACGACATTTGCTGGTGATATTAAACATGATTCTGATTTATACAGAAATTGACTAGTTGAATACAAACAGGGATCCAAGAGAAACATTGTGCACTTCTGAATCCCATCATTTGCATATTTGAGTCTAATCATAATACATAATCTGTGTTCATTAGCAATTAAATCTACATGTTAAAGGCCAATAATACTTGAGAAGTAGTAAAATAATTGTCCAAGAGTCATTCTAGAATCCTTTGTTTGCATCCTTATCTTGTCTTGGTATGCTCAGTGACTTCGGTTCCCAGGCTTGAATAGAAAGGCTGTACAAGAGTTAGGCTTTCAAAGACAATGTTCAGCCTGGGTGACTGTACTATGTCTGTATTGATATTTCAATGGTGCTTTAAAATGGTATTTTCAGTCGATCACATGAAGAAATTTGGAATTAAAGTGGGAGAATACAATTTTCTACGGTACTCTAACTTTTATACACCAGTGGCAAAATTTGCTTCAGGTTTCTTTATGTAGAAATGTAGTACAGCCTGCAGAACTGCCGCCTCACAATTCCAGTGATCCAGGTTAGCTCTGACAACTAGTGCTGTTTGTGAGGAGTTTGCAGAGATTCTCTGGGATTATTCCAGGTGCTCTGTTTTTCTTCCATAACCTAAAGGCACTTGGGTTAGCAGTTCAATTGGCCACTAGAAAATTATCCCTTGTGGGTGGGTGACTGGTAGAATCTGAGGGGATGTGAGGAAAGTAAAATTGGATTACTGTATGATTATTGCAAATGAGAGCTTGATGGTCAGTGCAGGCTTTGTGGATCGAGTGCCCCGTTTCCATGATGAGTGAGACTGACTCTCATGAAAGATTGCAAGGAAAATAAGGATGCGATAGTAGGTGATTTTAACTTTCCTCATATTAATTGGAACTCCCATACTGTAAAAACGCTGGGGGGATAGAGTTTGTCAAACATGTTGAGGAAAGTCTCCTTAAGCAACATAAAGAGGTCCCAACTGGAAAGAGTGCATTAGACTCAGGTATCTGCTGTTTATTATGTTTGCCTTAGGCCAAAAGCTGGCAGTAAACAACAAGCAGTCGAGATGTTCAACAATTATTCATCAATAATTTTTCTGTTCTCAAGTGCAGCTCTGCCACAGACTGAGAACGAGAAGCTTCATTCAATACTTCAAGGACCCAATAAGAATAAAACCTACTTCTATTTTTTTCACCTATTTATTTTGTAGCTGCCCTGGCATAAATTGGAGACATTTCTGGCAAAGGATCGAATGTGTGAATGAATTAAGAAAATTCAAATTTGATCCAGCTCATCCTTACAACTTTCTCCAGCCTACACTGTTATTTTAACTAAAACTAATTCTCTCATCAATAGTCTTTGAATCTATTTATGACCTTCTAGCTTCTGTACTTTCACCTCGTCTAGCAGCATGAGTGAGATATTGGGAATTCAGATCCTGTTTAAATCCATCTCATGGCAGAGCTCAGTCAACACCATTTTGTCTTATCTTTTCAAAATGAATAATTACCTTAATTTATACTGCAGAGAGGCAATTATAGTTAAGTTCAAATAAAGCTGCAGTGGTGAGAAAAGAATTATAACTGGAATGGAGCTGGGATGCCATAAAAGTATCTGAAGTAGTTTGATGGGGGTAAAAATGTATAAATAACTGCAGCCAACAAAATGTAAATATTGGTTTAAAAATACTCTGAGGGCTGGACAGTATTCAGTTCCAAGATTATTTATATACATAACAGACAAGATTTAACGAAAGGTATTTTTTTCCAAAAGCAGTACACCTCAATAATTTTTTGCTTCTACCTATAAATCCCACCATTGATCTATTTGCCTCTCCCAAAGTTACCATTAAAATTGATGATTTGAAGCAAAATTGGATCACAGTACCTTTATGGGGTGTCATCTAACCTGTTCTTGGAACTTCCCTGACGGCAAAAAAAATTGCTTTGAACTTACTGCCTAATTTCAAGCATAAACCAAAGGATAAATTCATGTTCCTCTACCAACCTATTTCCACTGAAACAGCAGGATTTAAAAAAAGTGATGGATAAAATAAAGGAACTTAAGATCAATTATACTCTATGATCTGATGGTTTTTAGCCCCAGGTAGTCAAATAAATAGCTAGGGAACTGCAGCTGTGTTCAGACTCATTGTTCAGAACCCTTTGAATTCAGGAATCGTTCCTTTGGGATAAAAATATCATTCCATTACTTCAGAAGGGAAAGGGAAACAATAAACCCAGTTTTTCATCAGTTGTGGAGAATATACTGAAACCAAGTATGCAATAAAGATTTACAAACACTTGAAAAAGTATGAGCCAATGAAAGAATTAACATAAATGTCTGACTACCCATGACAAGCCAAGCTGTGTTGTTTTCTGAACTTTGACTTTATAGCCTTCCAGAGAGTATTGGATATTATCTGTTGGCAAACCTTATGAGCAATAATGAAAGTGCACGGAAATCAAAGTGCTTTCTGACATGGGTTTGTAATATATTGGGAGAAGTAGTTGATAAAATTTAAAATATTCCATGCTCTATATGAATATTTCCATAAAAGCTTCCTCCATTCCACTTTATCAGAATCTATAATCTATGATGAGTATGAAGTAATAATGAATTCTATGCATAAATTCATAGATGTCACTGTAAGGAGGTACAGTAAATTGTATAAGTGACTGTGGAGTTTCCAAAGTGACATAACTATACTAACTGATAGATATAACTACAGAACTTAGGACTTATTGTGGGAAATTATGAATCTATCTGCTTTAATTCTAAGAAAGGTATATGAAAGTAGGTTCTTAGTGATTAAGCAAATTGGTAGTCTACACACAAAAATCAAAAACAGCAAGCTTACAGCTAAATTTAGTCTAATAAACTGCTGGTTTTTAATAAATGGGGATGAAAATACAAAAATGAAGGAAATACATATACTTCTATTTACCACTTTGCCTCAAATCCATTTGCAATGCATTTTTCAGTTTTGTGCTTTGTGCCTTCAATCAGATAAATACAAAATTACCAGAATGATTCATAGGGTTAAATTGAGGAAAGGCAACAGAATACATTTTGTTTTCCTTTGAATTTTGAAGGTTTGGGGAAATTAGTCTTTAAAATGCCAAACAGATTCTGTGGCTTAAGTAATAAGGAGTTTCTTCTTTTGTTGAGGAAACCCAAAACAAGGGTGAACAATTTTAAAATTAAACTTTGGGCATTAGATGTGAAAATCAGGAAGAAGATTTTCATTACAGAAGGGGTGATTAAAATTTTAATCTCTTTTTCCTAAATAGGCATGGAAGGTATCAAGGGAGATGAAACTAATGCTAGTTAAAGGATCATAGGCACAGGACATCCATGATCTAAAAGCATGATGAAACAGGCTCTTTGGTGTTAATGTATTCTCATAATCCTCCATTGAAGATTCTCCCCCATTTTATGGGGAAAAACTGTGTACACTAGCCTAGATTTTGTTGTGTTTAGATCAAAGCGAGCATTTTTAATACTAACAAAGTAGCACTGATGATTCAGGTCTTCTTTCCCTTGCATACAAACATACATATTAGGAGCAGCTGTGAGCCCCTCATGCAAGATTCAGTAAAAACAATGTTGAGGCTTTATAAAGACTGGTGGGGCCTCACTTGGAGTATTGTGAGCAGTTTTGGGCCACTTATCTAGGAAAGGATGTGATGACATTGGAGAGAATTCAAAGGGGGTTCACAAAAATGATCGAAAGGCTTATCATATGAAGAGCATTGGATGGCTCTGGGCCTCTACTCATTGGAATTCAGAAGAATGAGGGTGACCTAAATGAAACCTGTTGAATGTTAGAAGGCCTTGATAGAGTGGGTGTGGAGAGAATGCTTCTGATGGTGGGGGAGTTTAAGACCAGAGGGGACAGCCTCAGAATAAAGGGGCATCCTTTTAGAATGGCTATGAGGAGAAACTTATTTAGCCAAAGAGCAGTGAATCTGTGGAATTTGTTGCCACAGGTGGCTAAGGAGGCCAGGTCATTTGGTATATTTAAGGCAGAGGTTGACAGATTTTTGACGAGCCAGGGAATGAAGGGATACAGGGAGAAGGACGGAGATTGAGGCTGAGAGGAAAACTGGATCAGCCATGATGAAATGGCGGAGCAGACTCAATGGGCCAAATGGGCCCAAGTTCTGCTCGTATATCTGATGGACTTATCTTATCTGACTGTAACCTCAGCTTCATATTCTCAATACTCCTAATAACCCATGGCTCATTGGTTATCAAAGATCTATCAAATATCTACCCTAAAAATATTCAAAGATTCTGCTTCCATTTTCCTCATCTGTTGTAAATGGGTAACCGATTATCTTTAAACAGTGACTTCTAGAGCAATGCAACACAGATACAGTCTCTTCAGCTCAACCCATTCATGGCAACCACATGCCCACCCAGCTAGTCCTAATTTTCTGTGTTCGGCCTATATCTTCAAAGCACTGTCCCTCCACACACCTACTTTCATCTGCAGTTCATTCCAAATCCTCACTACTCTGTGTGTGAAAAGTTGCCTTTTAAATCCTTCCCCTCTCAACCTAAAACTACGCCCCATTAGTTATGGACTCCCTTACCCTGGGGCGGGTGGGGGGGAACTGTTATTGTCCACCATATCTATACCTTCAATGGTTTAAACCATTCCTATAAAATTATCCCTCATTTCCTGATATGCCAAGGCATAATGAACTAAATTGGCCAACCCCTCCCTATATCTCAGGCTCTCTAGTCCTGGCACCAGCCGTATAAATCTTTTTAGCACTCTTTCCATCAGTTCTACATTCTTCTATAAGAGGAAACATTTTTTTCTTATCCATCCTGCCAAGAACTCTCAAGACCTGATAGGTTTCTTGAAATATTACCGTTGCTTCCTTCTCCATAGATGCTGTCTGATCTAAGTGCTAGTTGCAATTTTTGTTTTTACCACAATGCCTGTACTCAACCAGGACCAAGAGCAGGGAACACCCAAATCTGTAGCTTCCCCTCCCATAGGCACACCATCCTGATTTTGAGATAATCACACTAGCAATTGCCGGGTCTAAATTCTGAAATTATCCGGCCAACAGCATTGTGGGAGAACTTTTCCTAGAAGGACTGTAGAGGTTGAAGACTGTGGCCCACCATCCTATTGTCAAGGGCACTTAAAGAGAGGCAATAATGTAAGCCTTGCCAGTAATTCCCAGATCTCACTTAAAGTGTCTTTGAAATGGGTGAAGGCTATAAATGGAAAAAAAATGTTGATCCAAACTACATAGCCTCAATTAAATATAATTTCTCAGAATCAGTTGACTCTAGATTGTCTCTCAGGATGGGGTAACATTCTTTCTACAGGGTGCAGTTGCTTGTCTGAATCTCAATTTCTCTTTTTGAAGATGCAAGAGAAGACTAGCAGGCATTCTAGTTCCATACATTCAAATACAATCACTCATCTAGATATTGGCACTGATATTTAAATTAGTAAGTGTAATTTCAGAGTCAGCCTTGAGCAGGTATAGGAATAAAACCAACCTGGAATCTCAAATGACTTAAATTGGAATTACAGTACAGCTAACTCAAATTAGGTTCTGATGTTTATGTTTTTAAGACATCATTCATGTGTGCACGCACAAAATATTTGGTGATGGAATGTGTGGTGATCACAAATGCTCTGTCCCAGATCATCATATGATATTGTTTATGCCTCATCCCTGATGTGTAATTTTGTAGGTTTTCCTTTCCATGTGAGTGCTCGTCTGAGTTTTCCAAAGGATCAGTGTTACCACTGTTTTCAATCGTCTGATTGTCAATTCAGTGAGTGCTAATACACATAGTTGCAACTGTTTTTTTTGGAAGGTTCACGTTCACCACCCCATCCCCCAGTGTTTTGTGATGATTGTCTATACTATTATCTTTTTATTTAACGATACAGCATTGCATAGGCCCTTCCAGCCCGTTGAGCCACGCCGCCCAACAATCCCACAACCCTGATTAACCCTGACCTATTGACGGGACAATTTACAATAACCAATTGAACAGCCCGGTATGTGTTTGGACTGTAGGAGGAAACCAGAGGACCCAGGGAAAAACCACACATTCCCCGGGGAGGACGTACAGAGGCTCCTTACAGAACTGTACCAGAATAGAACTCCAAAATGCAGAACATTCCGAGCTGTAGTAGTATCACGCTAATTGCTAGGCTCACATGGGACTAGTTTTGGAAGTAAGCAATCTCAGAATCAGAAACAGGTTTAGTATCACCGGCATATAGAACATAGAACAGTACAGCACAGTACGGGCCCTTCGGCCCACAATGTTGTGCCGACCCTCAAACCCTGTCTCCCATATAACCCCCCACCTTAAATTCCTCCATATACCTGTCTAATAGCCTCTTAAATTTCACTAGTGTATCTGCCTACACCACTGACTCAGGCAGTGCATTCCATGCGCCAACCACTCTCTGAGTGAAGAACCTTCCTCTAATATCCCCCTTGAACTTCTCACCCCTTACCCTAAAGCCATGTCCTCTTGTACTGAGCAGTGGTACCCTGGGGAAGAGGCGCTGGCTGTCCACTCTTTCTATTCCTCTTAATATCTTGTACACCTCTATCATGTCTCCTCTCATTCTCCTTCTCTCCAAAGAGTAAAGCCTTAGCTTCCTTCATCTCTGATCATAATGCATACTCTCTAAACCAGGCAGCATCCTGGTAAATCTCCTCTGTACCCTTTCCAATGCTTCCACATCCTTCCTATAGTGAGGTGACCAGAACTGGACACAGTACTCCAAGTGTGGCCTAACCAGAGTTTTATAGAGCTGCATCATTACCCCGCGGCTCTTAAACTCTATCCCTTGACTTATGAAAGCTAACACCCCATAACCTTTCTTAACTACCCTATTCACCTGTGAGGCAACTTTCAAGGATCTGTGGACATGTACCCCCAGATCCGTCTGCTCTTCCACACTACCAAGTATCCTGCCATTTACTTTGTACTCTGCCTTGGAGTTTGTCCTTCCAAAGTATACCACCTCACACTTCTCCGGGTTGAACTCCATCTGCCACTTCTCAGCCCACTTCTGCATCCTATCAATGTTTCCCTGCAATCTGTGACAATCCTCTACACATTCCACAATACCACCAACTTTTGTGTTGTCTGCAAACTTGCCAACCCACCCTTCTACCCCCACATCCAGGTCATTAATAAAAATCACGAAAAGTAGAGGTCCCAGAACCAATCCTTGTGGGACACCACTAGTCACAACCCTTCAATCCAAATGTACTCCCTCCACCACGACCCTCTACTTTCTGCAGGCAAGCCAATTCTGAATCCACCTGCCCAAACTTCCCTGAATCTCATGCCTTCTGACTTTCTGAATAAGTCTACTGTGTGGAACCTTGTCAAATGCATTACTAACATCCATGTAGATCACATCTACTGCACTACCCTCATCTATATGCCTGGTCATCTCCTCAAAGAACTCTCTCAGGCTTGTTAGACACAATCTGCCCTTCACAAAGCCATGTTGACTGTCCCTGATCAGACCATGATTCTCTAAATGTCTATAGATCCTATCTCTAAGAATCTTTTTCAACAGCTTTCCCACCACAGACATAAGGCTCACTGGTCTATAATTACCTGGACTACCCCTACTACCTTTTTTGAACAAGGGGACAACATTCGCCTCCCTCCAATCCTCTGGTACCATTCCCGTGGACAACGAGGACATGAAGATCCTAACCAGAAGCTCAGCAATCTCTTCCCTTGCCTCATGGAGCAGCCTGGGGAATATTCTATCAGGCCCCGGGGACTTATCCATCCTAATGTATTTTAACAACTCCAACATCTCCTCTCCTTTAATATCAACATGCTCCAGAACATCAACCTCACTCATATTGTCCTCACTGTCATTAAGTTCCCTCTCATTGGTGAATACTGAAGAGAAGTATTCATTGAGGACCTCACTCACTTCCACCGCCTCCAGGCACATCTTCCCACCTTTGTCTCTAATTGGTCCTATCTTCACTCATGTCATCCTTCTGTTCTTCACATAATTGAAGAATGCCTTGGGGTTTTCCTATACCCTACTCATCAAGGCCTTCTCATGCCCCCTTCTTGCTCTGCTCAGCCCCTTCTTAAGCTCCTTTCTTGCTACCCTATATTCCTCAATAGACCCATCTGATCCTTGCTTCCTAAACCTCATGTATGCTGCCTTCTTCCACCTGACTAGATTTTCCACCTCACTTGTCACCTATGGTTTCTTCACCCTACCATTCTTTATCTTCCTTACCGGGACAAATTTATCCCTAACATCCTGCAAGAGATCCCTGAACATCGACCACATGTCCATAGTACATTTCCCTGCAAAAACTTCATCCCAATTCACACCCGCAAGTTCTAGCCTTATAGCCTCATAATTTGCCCTTCCCCAATTAAAAATTTTCCTGTCCTCTCTGATTCTATCCTTTTCCATGATAATGTTAAAGGCCAGGGAGCGGTGGTCACTGTCCCCTAGATGCTCACCCACAGAGAGATCTGTGACCTGACCCGGTTCGTTACCTAATACTAGTATGGCATTCTCCCTAGTCGGCCTGTCAACATACTGTGACAGGAATCCATCCTGGACACACTTAACAAACTCTGCCCCATCTAAACCATTGGAACAAATCAGGTGCCAATCAATATTAGGGAAGTTAAAGTCACCCATGATAACAACCCTGTTATTTTTGCACCTTTCCAAAATCTGCCTCCCAATCTGCTCCTCGGTATCTCTGCTGCTACCAGGGGGCCTATAGAATACCCCCAATAGAGTAACTGCTCCCTTCCTGTTCCTGACTTCCACCTATACTGACTCAAAAGAGGATCCTGCTACATTACCCAAGCTTTCTGTAGCTGTCGTGTATGTTGTGAAGTTTGTTGTCTTTGCAACAACAGTACAGTGCAATACATAATAGAAAAACGTATTACTGTAAGTATATATATTAAATAATTATATGACCTGGGTGATGGGGGTCCTTAATGATTGATGTTTTGTGTTACCGCTCCTTGAAGATGTCCCGGATACTATAGAGACTACTGCCCATGATGGGGATGACTAAGTTTAAACTCTGCCACTTATTTCTGTTGTTCTAAATAGGACTTAAAGGTACATTTGTAAGATTTTTAAAAAAATCTCAATTATAGTTAATATGATCAAACAACTGTACTAACAATGAAGGAACACATTTGTGTGCTCTTTATTTTCTGTTTTTTTAAAATAGAGAAACCACTTCTCAGTAAGATAGCAGTATCTTTACTTTTGCAGGAGATTAAGAGGTCTGGCTGGTCACTGAAAGCTCCAGCAAACTTTGACAGAGGTGCTTTTGAAAGTGCCCTTACTAGTTGCACCATTACTAGTACATTATGATAATTCCAGTGTACTGAAATGTACTGTGGGCAGCTGCAGAGATTAGTATACTCTGTCCAATGTACCATGCGGACATCTCTCCCCACCATTGGTAGTATCTACAGATGATGCTGCCTCTGGAAGGCAGAACCCATCATCGAAGATCCCCACCATCCCACTCATGGCCAACTTTTTGTAGCTGCCATCGGAGAAGAGAATCCCACGCCACCAGGTTCAAGAACATCTATTTCCCTTCAACCATTCGGTTCTTGTACCGACTGCCAAAACCCTAGTCAACACTTCTGCATTATGACCACTCTGATCACTTTGCACTAAATTGGACTTTGTTGTACCCTTTTTCTTGTAAAAATCTGTGTATGTTTCATGTTTTTTTTTTGTGAATGCTTATATGATGCTATGTACCTATGATAGTACCGCCGGTCAGTTTTTCATTGTACCTGTGCATGCATGCACTTGCGCATATGACAATAAAATTGATTCAATAGCTAGGGTTATTTTCTTTTGAGCAGACAACATTTTTTCTTGGTGGTCAGAAGTATGAAACATAATGGGAATATAAATAACATAATAAAATGTTTTTAGTAGCAGAAGCATTGGAACCAGTTGATCTAGATATGAGATGATTGGCAAAAAGAATTAACGGTAATGTGAAGTTAACATTTCCTTGCCCAGTTTCTTTTGTGATCTGCAATGCAGTGCCTGAAAGCATAATGGAAGCAGATGTAATACAATGTTCAGGGGAATTGGATAATACTTGAAAGGAAAGTTATAAGGCCATAGGGAAAAAAGTAGAGGAGCTGAGTTAATTGACTAACAATCAAATAGCCAGCACAAACAATTGGTCAAATGACTTTCTTCTAATTTGCATCAGTCCACAACTTTATGAAACTTGCTATTATATAATTAGTGAACTTTAAGAAAATAAGCTATGACTGTATATAAATATGCAACAACTATATTGCCACAAGCTTGCCTGAGCTAAGTTTCTATACACTATTTTTAAATAATTGGTTAGAAAAATACCACTGAGCACTGGAGATAAATTATGTCTTGCATTTTGAAGGTAACAGTTGTTTATAAATGTGGTTTAACTGTACACTATTAAGCCAAATTTAATTTACTATGACGTATAAAAGCAAACTTACTTTATCCTCTTCTGCTCTGAGGTCAGGCATGGTACTGATGGATAGATTAACTACAGTAATCGTCACAAATATAACAGAGAGACAGGCAAAGATTTTTCCTGGAAGCCCTGACTGGGGGTTTTCCACCATGTCCCTGAGCTTTGTCATGAATTGATTACATTTCGATGACTCTACCAAATCAACCAACTTTTCACCTTCTACCAGATCTTCCTCAATAGCATTCATTTCTGCAAATTCCTCAATTTTTTGCAGGTATCGGCGACGGCAGCACCACTCCAGGTTGTCGTCTTCGATGCCCCAATATAGCAACTCTTCTTGGAAAGAAAGGGCACACATTTCCCTCAAAAGTCTCAACTTCCCAGCCCTTAGGAAAGTCAGTATGGTTTTAAAGGCACCTGGATTTCGATCAAAGAAATATTCATTGGATGTCACATCATAATCATCACAAATTTTCATTATTTCATCAAAGGTATGACAAAATCGAAGTTGTCCTAGGCGTGTTAAAGGAAAGTCATCCAGTGTGGTCCATGGTAATAAGTACTTTATTCCCCCAACATTTATTACAACATGATGTTTGCGATCCCCTGGGAGTGCACTGCCATACAAGTCTTCTTGAGGAGAAATGAGGTGAGCTCTATTATAAAAAACACCTTTCAAAGTTTGTGTTTCATTGTAGACGGTTTGATTAAAAGAGGTGTCGGAACCACAGCTAAGGGCGCTGTAATCATAGTCCGAACTGTCACCTGCCAGCAAAGTCATCCTGGATGATCTCCTCACATCACTATCACCAGGCGCAAACTATAAGAAAGAGAAGAGGTTGAAAGTACCATGAACATTCATCTATGTGAGGACATTATAAACTGTGGAAAGTTAACTCTAGGTGGCCCTTTAATCTTAAAAAATATCACAAACAGGTCTTATCAGATTATTTGTGTTATCATTATCACCTGTGGAGAAGATGAATTCTACTCCACTGAAGATTATCCTGGGATTCCACAACCTAGACAGGTTATTTCCCATATATGGAAAAATATTTTAACTTTAACCACTTCAAAAGTCAATAAATGATCATGTCCACAACATCATGACACAAATTTAATCCATTGTACCCGTACATCCCTTGGATTTATCTTCTACAGCATGAAATGATTAACTCTTACAATTATTTTATTGCATTATTGTATTGATTTATGGGGCTAATTACTCAATATGGGCACAATGATTAAGGTCAATTAATGAACAATAGATTAATGAAGGACTCAGTGCTTGGCCATTTATTTATTCATGTTGAATAAAAGACTTGGACAAAGGCAGCCTTTACTACATTAAGGGGTTATTATATTTTCAATTTTGTTCACTACCAATAATCTATTTGCTGCCAGGTGAAAGGTGCAGAGTTCCACCCTCCAACTATATCTGGACTGCATTGTAAACACTTCTTTAAACAAAATACCAGACAACAACAAATCAGTTTGAAATCTTTGAAACAACCAGAGAACTGAATTTGTTTTATGTAAGACTTCTTCGAGGTGAGTATTCTTTTTTATTTTACAGAGCAGCTGCTTCTTGCTGAAGGTTTTGGTGAAACCACCCCATGCTCAGAAGAGGGTTCTACTCTCTATCAGTAGGTAATATAGCAGAAATTGACTTGCAGTACCATGAATAGATACAACATTCCGCTGGGCCTGCCCACTCCACAAAAAAAAAATACTGAATCACAAATCATAAAGGAGTTGCAAACTGCCCAACTTAGAATGCTCGGAATTTACCGCTAAACATACAATTTCAGTCTAATGCAAATGACAGCTAGTGGATTAAACTACACGTTGAACAAACATTTTCACATGCGTTATATCGAGAAGACAATATTGGGCATCTTTAAACTTTTCAAAGACAACATAATCTTGTCAAATTGACCTTTGAACTCAGCGTAGTCTCATGATGGCATCAATAAATGTAACTCATATACAATCCAGGCAAAACATCTTTTGCTGCATCTAAATTAAATTTTAAAGAACATTTTCATCCAATGCTTATCTTTATAATTCGAGACAAAGCACGAATATATACACACATACCTATCTTCACCTGTTGCAGACGTTTGTCTTTTTACGAAGGATTGGCTCGTGATTAAACACTATTCATTACCATTTGCCACTACAAGCTGCCACGCAACAACATTCAAAATTAGCATCGCCACCATATCAGGAATACGCTGTGGTTGTGCAGATTCTGTAAATAGCTTTAACATCTTCGAGAAAAAGGGTGAAACGAACTGGACAGTCCGTATCTCAACTAAACAAAAACAGCCAACAAGACGGTGGTTCTGACAAGTTCCTGGTGTGGAGCGTTTGTACTTACTGGAAACTGAACGAAATGATTACGGTTTAATCGAGTTACATCGCTAGGGAGTCGCACGCTGGACACTAAACACGCATTTCACTGGAAGTAGAAAGCTAAAAGCAAAACGAATGCACGGACCAAAAATTCAGATATCTCACTTGGTCAGCACCCAGAACTAAGACCAATCTAAAGTTTCAAAAATGTGTTGTGCTCCCTTTTTGACCCTGTAATATCGATCTCTTTGAATTATCCCCACCGTGGCTGCCACTGTAACACTAATTCACAGGAAACAACAAGGTCTGATCTCAGTTCATCCTTAAACACTTATAGCCATATCATGGATAAAAATGTAACGAATTAATATGTGAACACTTACACTTATGCTAATCTAATATCACGCGGAGAAAGTTCTTCGGATCTCCAGCAGAGATTAAAGTTACTTTTAACTGCGGGGTTGTTACTCGACAACTCGTTGCAACTACACCTTGCACCAGCGTCTACCCATATAAAGTATAACGAGTGGGAATGGTATGCAAAGTACAAGAGCATCAGAGCCAACAGGCTGCAATCTCATCGCCTCCAACAGACTGTTCTGACGCCACTCGGAGGACGTGCTCGGTGATTGAGAAGGTTTGAGTGAAATCCATGGCAACCAGCGCTTTCAGAATGAAGGATTCCCCCCCACCCCTCCTTTAAATGGAAATCATGAAGCTGAGGGGAAACAAATCACAGTGAACATGCACAGTCTAATAAAAGGGACAGCTCTCCCACATCTTCTGATTGATCTAAATGTAAGTTATCTTGTAAATAAGCTCTCAACTGCACTCAAAAATATAAAACCCGAACGTTTTGTTTGACTGTATTGTTTAGGATTTCTAACAATATCGACTCCGAGTTATACTGCAACCCGTCCGTGGAGCAGTTCATTTTAACCTTGACGTCCTCAAGGTGTTAGCTGTGAAAGAAATACACTTCATCCACGGAAGAGCCCGTTCTTTTAAAAATGGCAAAGCCAAGCCAGAGAATATCTACTGCTTGTCATGGTGGGTAATAATTATCAGGGAACAAAGTGACATCAAGTAAAGCGACACAACTAGTTGTATATTGTCCTCATTGTGTTATAGTGGATCAATTAATCTTGTTGGCTCTTCCTCTGTATTTAATATTTACATTTTAACTCAGTTTAATTTCCATCTCTTGATCTTTGTCTTTTCTTACCTATTTCGTTAAATGGAAAGTGAGATCCGCAGTAGTCTGATCTGCCAGTAAATATGAACTTATTACATCAAATTATTGTTCAGCTACATCAGAGGTGCGCTAAGTGTGGATGAATTCCCTTAAAACCCTGCTGTATTTTTAGTTCCTTTCCAGCATTTGAATATAATTCCCGATCCGGGTTCACTCAGCTAGAAGCAAATACCCATCAGCGCGAAGAGAGCCTAGGACAGAAAACCAGCTACAGTTTTTGTTCTTAGCATATGCTGATTTGACCTAACAAGCTAGAGCATAATTGGAAACTCCTAGCAACCTGTAGTTGAAAATGCTAGCGTTTCAAACAAGTATGAGCAAGAGCAATCAGTAACAACAGCTGGTCTTTGACTTAACACTACAAAATCCCGCGCTCCTTTTCCCATGCAAATCGATCATATCAGAACTGATTTGTAATCAGAATTTCTATGGAGAAGAAATAATAATTAATGAAATAATGCCATTAATATATCGTCATGTGGCTTTAGTAGAGACAGAAATTATTAGAAAAGTATATTTATTAATACCAAAAAAACTAAAGAGTTTTGCATTTTTTAAATAATTTTTTTATTGAGTTTTCAAACTTAGTTACATGGAATAATAATATCTACCCTCTCCTCCTCCCCTCAACCCTTCCCCCGATACATACCTCTACCATAGAACCATAGAAACTACAGCACAGAAACAGGCCCTTTGGCCCTTCTTGGCTGTGCCGAACCATTTTCTGCCTAGTCCCACTGACCTGCACACGGACCATATCCCTCCATACACCTCCCATCCATGTATCTGTCCAATTTATTCTTAAATGTTAAAAAAGAACCCGCATTTACCACCTCATCTGGCAGCTCATTCCATACTCCCACCACTCTGTGTGAAGAAGCCCCCCTTAATGTTCCCTTTAAACTTTCCCCCCCTCACCCTTAACCCATGTCCTCTGGTTTTTTTCTCCCCTTGCCTAAAAGAAAAGAAAAAAAAGAAAAAAGAAAGAAAAACTGCCTGGATATTGGAAGGTCTCCACATGCTCCATGGGATTCGAAATGAATTTAATATATTTATTTGTTTCTTTCCCCAAAGGACCAACATCTTTATCATCGGAGCACCTATATATGCCAACCTATCTTTTGTAAATAAGGGCGCCAAATATTCAAAAATGTATCATATTTATCTCTTAAATTACAAGTAATTTTTTCAAGTGGAATACAGCTAAAAATTTCATTATTCCAACGATCCATACTTAAGTACGAATCTGATTTCCAAGTAACTGCAATAGCCTTCTTGGCTGCTGCCAGTTTTGCATTTTAAACATTAGCATTTCATCAGAATATCTCACATGTCCAATTCTGGCAAAACGTCTATTGCGAGTTCTAGCTAGGAAAGGTGATGCCAGTTTTGTGTAGTAGCAGCATTTTGTAGTTTCATTTCAGTTTTCAACATCTGTGGGCTCTTATTTCTCTTTCCAATGAGAGTTATGTCAGCAGATAGCACCATCTGTCTCAGAAGTAAATGGTTATGTACTTAAATCTGGCACCAAAGCCAGGGTGTGTAATATCTGTTGACAACTAAAGATGGAACAAAGTGGATGGAAAGTTATAAGGAGCCAGTTCCAGATCTTTGTGTCCAGACAGTTGAAAGGAAGGCTGCCAGTCCCTGGACATGTGCAAGAGGTCAGAATTAGCGGAGTACAGAGATCCTAGATGGTTGCATCACTTTAGATGGTTAAAGAACTAGGACCAAGTTAAGCCATATGGGGATTGAAATTGAGAGTGGGAATTTGAGGAGGTAGTGACCATAATATGATAAGTTTTAATCTATAATTTGAGAGAGAGAAGGGAAACTCGGAAATGTCAGTATTACAGTTGAACAAAGGGAACTGTGGTCCTATGAGGGAGGAGCTGGCCAAAGTTCAATGGAACAATACCCTAGCAGGGAAGACAGTGGAACAGCAATGGCAAGTGTTTCTGGGAATAATGCTGAAGGTGCAGGATCAGTTCATTCCAAAGAGGAAGAAAGATCCTAAGGGGAGTAAGGGGAGGCCGTGGCTGACAAGGGAAGTATAAAAATAAAAGAGAAGTATAACATAGCAAAGACGAGTGGGAAGCCGGAGGACTGGGAAACTTTTAAAGAGCAACAGAAGGTAACTAAAAAGGCAACACGCGGAGAAAAAATGAGGTACGAAGGTAAACTAGCCAAGAATATAAAGGAGGATAGTAAAAGCTTCTTTAGGTATGTGAAAAGGAAAAAAATAGTTAAGACCAAAATTGGGCCCTTGAAGACAGAAGTGGGGGAATTTATTATGGGGAACAAGGAAATGGCAGACGAGTTGAACAGGTACTTTGGATCTGTCTTCACTAGGGAAGGCACAAACAATCTCCCAGATGTAATAGTGGCCAAAGGGCCTAGGGTAATGGATGAATTGAAGGAAATTTATATTAGGCAGGAAATGGTGTTGGATAGGCTGTTGGTTCTGAAGGCTGATAAGTCCCCGGGACCTGATGGTCTGCATCCCAGGGTACTTAAGGAAGTAGCTTTAGAAATCATAGACGCATTGGTAATCATTTTCCAATGTTCTATAGATTCAGGATCAGTTCCTGTGGGTTGGAGGGTGGCTAATGTTGTCCCTCTCTTCAAAAAGGGAGGAAGAGAGAAAACAGGGAATTATAGACTGGTTAGCCTGACGTCGGTGGTGGGAAAGATGCTGGGGTCAATTATAAAAGATGAAATTACGACACATCTGGATAGCGGTAGCAGGATGGGTCCGAGTCAGCATGGATTTATGAAGGGGAAATCGTGCTTGACTAATCTTCTGGAATTTTTTTGAGGATGTAACTATGAAAATGGACAACGGAGAGCCAGCGGATGTAGTGTACCTGGACTTTCAGAAAGCCTTTGATAAAGTCCCACATAGGAGATTAGTGGGCAAAATTAGGGCAAATGGTATTGGGGGCAGAGTACTGACATGGATTGAAAATTGGCTGGCTGACAGAAAACAAAGAGTAGCGATTAATGGGTCCCTTTCGGAATTGCAGGCGGTGACCATTGGGGTACTGCAGGGTTCAGTGCTGGGACTGCAGCTGTTTACAATATATATTAATGATTTAGATGAGGGAAGTTAAAGTAACATTAGCAAATTTGCTGATGACACAAAGCTGGGTGGCAGTGTGAAATGTAAGGAGGATGTTATGAGAATGCAGGATGACTTGGACAGGTTGGGTGAGTGGGCAGATGCAGTTTAATGTGGATAAATGTGAGGTTATCCACTTTGGTGGTAAGAACGGGAAGGCAGATTATTATCTAAATGGAGTCAAGTTAGGAGAAGGGGAAGCACAACGAGATCTAGGTGTTCTTGTACATCAGTCACTGAAAGCAAGCATACAAGTACAGCAGGCAGTGAAGGAAGCTAATGGCATGCTGGCCTTCATAACAAGGGGAATTAAGTATAAAAGCAAAGAGGTCCCTCTGCAGCTGTACAGGGCCCTAGTGAGACCACACCTGGAGTAGTGTGTGCAGTTTTGGTCTCCAAATTCGAGGAAGGACATTCTTGCTATTGAGGGAGTGCAGCGTAGGTTCACAAGGTTAATTCCTGGGATAGCGGGACTGTCATATGTTGATAGATTGGAGCGAATGGGCTTGTATACTCTGGAATTTAGAAGGCTGAGAGGGGATCTTATTGAAACATATAAGATTATTAAGGGATTGGACACGCTGGAGGTAGGAAGCATGTTCCCATTGATGGGTGAGTCTAGAACCAGAGGCCACAGTTTAAGAATATGGGGTAGGCCATTTAGAACGGAGTTGAGGAAAAACTTTTTCACCCAGAGAGTGGTGATATATGGAATGCTCTGCCCCAGAAGGCTGTGGAGGCCAAGTCTCTGGATGCTTTCAAGAAAGAGATGGATAGAGCTCTTAAATATAGTGGAATCAAAGGTTATGGGGATAAGGCAGGAACTGGATACTGATTGTGGATGATCAGCCATGATCACAGCAAATGGCAGTGCTGGCTCGAGGGCTGAATGGCCTACTCCTGCACCTATTGTCTATTGGCTATGGTCTATTGAATTTCAAAATAAAAACATTACTAGGTTAGGATGCAATCCAGCTCAGCAAACCCAGGGACTCTGCAGGTGCAGGAAATCTTGAGCAACACACAAAACGCTGGAGGAACTCAGCAAGTCAGGCTGCATCTATGGATGGGAATAAACAGTTGATGATTTGGGAAGGTTTTCAGCTTGAAACATTAACAGTTTATTCCCCTCCACAGATGCTCCCTGAGTTCCTGAGTTCCTCCTGCATTTTCTGTGTATTGCTCAGAGCACCCAGGGATTGTGGTGACCAAGATTCAATGCAAGTTAGGGTACAGCGATCAGAATGATGCAATGATTGTGCTGGGAGAAAGGACAAAGGCTGGCCTGCAGATTACTGAAATCATTGAGTTTTGAGATAACAAAAGCATTCTTCAGAGATTTAGCAGCAGGTGTGGTAAATTGCAAGTGGAGTTTGGGTATTTTATAGCGGCAAAAGGCTCTGGTGTTGGTAATGTATATGGGATTGAAGGTTAATTTAAATGATGTGCAATACCTTCACCATTCCCCATTTCTGTTACCCCGTCTCACCTTTTTCCTTACCTGCCCATCATGCTGTCTGGTGCCCTCCTCCTTCCCTTTCATCCGTGGTCTTCTACCCTCTCCTGTCAGATTCCCCCTCCTGCAGACCTTTATCTCTTTCACCAATCAACTTCCCGGATCTTTACTTCACCCCATTCCCCCTCTCCTGGCTTTGCTTATCTCCTACCACCTTGTACTTTTTCCTCCTCTCCCCCCAACTCTTCTTTCTCTGACAGCTCATCTCTTTTCCCAGTCCTGGTGAAGGGTCTCGGCCCAAAACGTTGACTGCTTATTCCTTTCCATAGATGCTACCTGACCAGCTGAGTTCCTCCAGCATTTTGTGTGTGTTGTTTTGGATTTCCAGCATCCGCAGATTTTCTCGTGTTTGTGATATACAGTGCCAATCTGATAAGGGATGCTTTCAGGCATTGTGGCAGGAACTGAAGGCAATGGCTTAGACTTAATAAATATGAAATAATTTCAGTATTCATTTCTGTTGTTCTAAGCACAAATTTTGTGACTTCAATCTTAAATGAAGTTGATGTTAAGATGTTTAAACATGACAACATTAAGAATGACGAGTGCTGGAACCTGAAAAACACTAGTATGGATAATTCCCCAGAGTTAGATGGGTTATACCCCAGGATACTGCAGGAAGTGAGGGAAGAAATTGCACCACCTTTGGTGATGATCTTTGCATCCTCACTGGCCACAGGAGTAGAAACAGATTATTAGAGGGTGGCAAATGTTATTCCTTCATTCAAGAAAGGGAGTAGGGGTAACCCTAGGAACTATAGACTAGTGAGTCTTACTTCAGTGGTGGGAAATAATTGGAGAAGGTCCTTAGAGACCAGATTTATGAGCGTTTGGAGAAGCATAGTCTGATTAGGAATAGTTGGCATGGCTTTGTCTGGGTCAGATCATACCTCATGCGCCTGATGGAATTATTTGAGGATACTTGGCAGCGTAGCAGTTAGCATGACGTTATTACAGCTTGTAGTGCTGTTGGAGAGGGTTCAAACTAAGTAGGCAAGGGGATAGGTCAGATGATGGAGCAGTTGGTGTAAAGGTAGGTAAAAAGTGTGGAGAGACTATGAGGAATGATAGGCAGTGGATAGGGCGTAGGTTCAAGTCTGTCAACATTAATGTGCTAAGTATCAGGAACACGGTGATGGACCTAGAGCATGGATCCGTATGTGGAACTTTGACACTGTGGCTATTACAGAGGCTTGGCTGTCACAGGGGCAGGAATGGCTGTTGGATGTTCCAAGGGTTTAATGTTTCACAAGGAACAGGGAGGGAGGTAAAAGAGATGGGTGGGGTGGTGGTGGTGTGGAGTGGCATTGCAGAAAGGGAGGAATTTGTGGAGCAATTGTATACTGAGTCAGTGTGAGTGGAAGTCAGAAACAGGAAGGGAACAATCACTCTATTGAGAGTAATCTATAACCATCCCACTCCCCCATAGCGACTGAGGAGCAATTTTGGAAAGGTGCAAAAATAGCAGGGTTATTGGCATGGCTGACTTCAACTTTCTAATATTGATTGACACCTTCTTGGTGCAAAAGGTTTAGATGGGACAGAATTTGTTTAGTGTGTCCAGGAAATATTCCTGACACAATATGTGAACAGGCTGATTAGAGGAGAGGCCATACTGGATCTGGTACCAGGCAATGAACCTGGACAGGTGTCACATCTCTTGGTGGGTGAGCATTTTGAGACAATGACCACAACTTCCTGACTTTTAGCATAGCCTTGGGCAGGGATAGGAGCAGATGATATGGGTAAGTATTTAATTGGGGAATGGCAAATTATGATGCCATGAGGCAGTAACTAGGATGGTTTCAGGGAAGTGTGCAATGGGAATGTTAATGTTGCCTAGGGAGCACTTGCATGGGGTTCTGGATATGTTTGTCCCATTGAAGCAGGGAAAAGATGGTTGAGTGAAAGAACTGTGGTTGATTGGGGAAATGATACATCTAGTCAAGAAGAAGAAGGAAGCATACTTAAGGTTTCGGAAGCAAAGATCAGACAAGGCTCTAAAGAGTTATAAGTTAACCAGGAAGGAGCTTAAGAAGGGAATTCGGAGAGCTGGAAGGGGACATGGGAAGAAGGGCATAATGCAATGCTGGGTTGAGTAGTGGCAGATGGAGTTCAATCCAGAGACGTGTGAAGTGATACACTTTGGAAAGTTGGTGAAGTCAGAGTACGAGGTTAATGGCAGGATTCTTAGCAGTGTGGAGGTTCAGCGGGGCCTCATGGTCCACCGACACAGAGCCCTCAAATTTGCCGCATAACTTGATAGCATGGATAAGTGTGTTGGCCTTCATTAGTCAGGGGAGTGAGTTCAAGAGACATGAAGTAATGTAGCAGCTTTATAAAACTCTGGTTAGATCACATTTGGAGTATTGTGTTCAGTTCTGTTCGCCTCAGCATAGGAAGGATGTGGAAACTTTAGAGCGGGTGCAGAGGAGAATTACCAAGATGCTGTATGCAGTAGCATGCGTGTCTTATGAGGAAAGGTTGAGCAAGCTAGGGCTTTTCTCTTTGGAGCAAAGGGGGTGAGAGGTGACTTGGTAGTGGTGTATAGGATGATAAGAGGCATATCCAGCACCTCTTTTTTTCCCTACAAAGAAGTGGCTAATACAAAGAAGCATAATTTTAAGCTGACTAGAAGAAAGTGTAAGGAGAATATTGGAGTTTTTTTTATATAGGGATTGGTAAGTGCATGGAACCCCCTGCCTAGGGTGCTGATAGAGGCAGATACATTTGGGAGATCTAAGAATCTCTTAGATAGGCACATGGATAAAAGAAAAATTAAGGGCTATGAGGGAGGGAAGGCTTAAGTTGACCTTGGAGTAGATAAAGAAAAATTCATGACAGCATGGTGGGCTGAAGGGCCTGTGAGGTATTGATCTATGTTCTATGTACTATGTTCTCTGTTACTTCCCGAAGTCCCAGTGGATAATATGGGGTTTGAAAATTGCTCACACATGTCAAACAGAGCACAATGCTTGCTGTTGCAAATTGGTGTAACCCAGAGTAGAACAATTTTATATCCATCTTTAGGTATCTTGGGCTGAATTGGGTTATTCACCCTTTGTGATGAAGGCTCGTCACTGACTACGGACAGCACATGGCACACTCGGTAAAACACTCATCCCCAGCAGTAATAGTGACTGGGTCTGAACCAGAGCTGTCTCATATAGAGGCAGCAGCAACCTGCACAGGTGTGCTGATGGTGGAGGATACCATCTTTAATTGGATAATTGAGTTAATTAGCTTTTGGTTGGTCTAGGGGGAGGGGCTTAGCAGTTATAAGCCTCAGGTTACGAAGGCTTTGGGGTTAGTTTTCTTTTGTGTTTAGTCTGAGGGTAGCTATATATATTGATTTTTTTTCCAGTTTTTGTCTTGTTTTTAGGTAGATAAAAGCACCTCAGTCTAGTTTTGCAACTCAAGCCATCTTGTTATTTTTCTTAAACAAGGGACCCTCAGTTTTTTGTGACACCCTTTTATTTCTGGGGGGATTTTTTCTTCTTAGCAAACTGTTTTCCAAGGTAAAACTCACCCAAATAACATCAACAATGGGAACCTTGCAAGATTTGAAGTAAGATTTCTGACCTAACTGGTGCATAAAGTGGCAGCAATTTGTTCCTATAATTAGATCTTATAAACTTCATTGGACGTGATTAGGAAAGAGGAGTTAGAATGCATGTTAATTATGGGGAAGATTGAAGGGAAGAAAACAAAAGGAAGGCAAAGACAAATGATGATGGAGACAGCAGCCAGAGAACTGGAAATGAATACCAATGAATTGATCCACTTGACCCGAAACAGTCAAAAGCTCAAACTGGGCATGGTACCTGATGATGATAAACCCTATATCCCTGATACTATGCTATTTAAAGGAAGCAAATTTAAAGTGTGATTTTCTCACTGAGATCTGTGATTGTAAGCACAATCCCACATGTACACTGACCACTCTCCCCTTAGATGTCAAAATTAGAGTTGCTTCATCCTTGGGATCATTCCAGGCAGCTGGCTTCAAATCTGTGGCACACTTTGTTCCCTGCTAGTTAATGCAGGTTACCTAGACTCCAGATTCAAGGACAAAAGACTTCATTTTCTTTTTCTTCAGTCCAGAGAACCAGGAATAGCAGCTATGGTTACCTGCCTGCTTTCACAGAGTGCACACATTCAGAGACTGTACTCATTCATATCTTTCGGAGGTCTGCCTGACCATCCTTTGCCAGGAGCACTTGGTGGGAAGATCTCCCTTGCCAGTAGCAAAAATAACATTACTCCTTTGGGCACTGTTCTCTATTAGCCTTGTTGTGACTGTGATCTTGTCACCAGAGAAACATTCATATTGGTGCTATAATAGTCTTTATCCATCGTAAACAGGCATTCTGCTGGAGATCCTCTCCTTAGAGCCTTCCAGACTCAAAGTACATTACATTTTTAATACTATTGTGATCAAAGATAACAGCAGGTGCATCAATACAATTTCAATACTTACAATGACATCATTTATTTCAAATTTTAGGGTGACATTGCCTCCTTTGAGTTACACATCTACAATGGGATAAACCTTTGAAAATTTATATACCTTTGCTGGGACAAAGTAATACACTAGATGGTCTAAAAGCTGCTGAAGACAGAGTACCCAGATACCCTAAATTAATGAAAGTGAGGACTGATTTTCTGAGTATACAAATATTTCAACTATTGATAGAGCAACTATGTCTGTGACCATGTTTGATGTGCTAAGTGACAGTATCTGTCTGATCTGCAAGTTCTGATAGAACTTGCCTAAATGGTGTAATAACTTAGCTATGTTCCCTGCTTTGATGGAGGCCTATTAACCTAACCACATTCTCTTACTTTTGGTTGATGCATTCAAGAACATCTCATGGTCATTTGACTTTGCAAAACATATCTCTTGAGCAGCCTGTGCTCTGCAGACAGTGCTGTTTGTTTGTAAAAGTGTCCTCTTAACTTCAAACTGATGATTGTTTGCAATTTACATAAGAGCCAATTTACATTAAGATTGTTTGAATTAGTATCGGTAATATTCACATAATTCAATAACTCCTGAATCTCCAGATTTCTCATATCCTTTGGAAGCACTCTTCTCTTATCTTTCAATGAAGGATCCCCTGTAGCTGGGAAGTGTTGCTTGTATTGTGTTATGCCTCTTTAGGCTGGCTGTGAAAGAATCACACCTGCCGTGGGTTGCATGCAGAGAACTGTGAAAACTTGCAACACATCGATAGGGAACATTGCGCTGAAACTGACAATGTCAATTTCAGTACTTCATGACACAATGCTGTTCTGAGACCCTCACTGCTGAGGATCTTGCTCATTCTGTGATCTGAACAAACAGCACAGTTTTGGAGAAAAGGAACTACTTTCACAAGCTTTTACTTGCTTCAGATTGCAGCATCTGTGGTCTCACGTCTCTTGTCTCTACTTTCATTTTCAAATGTTTTACTGGTATGAGGAAGGCCTCCGTCTGTCAGAGTTGACCATGGATATTGTGTCCTAACTGCCTAGATACACAAGCCTTGGCAGTCAATATGGAGAGAAAGCTGTTGCCCTGTAGCAAGCTCCCCCTCTCCACACATCTGATGAACCCAAAGAAACGGTGCAGACCTATACAATTTGGTACCAGCAGCATCATCCCAGGAGTTGCCAGTCAGTGTTGAACCCAATGTAGGAATTCTTTAGGGACTCCAGCTCCAGCTTTTTCCCTCAGGATTTATCCCCAAAAGTGAGTGGGTATAGCCGCAGGGCAGCGGAGGTTTCAGATCAGAGCTTTCCTTCTTCTACATGAGCTGCCAACCACAGCTGACCAGTCCCATCTGTCCGAAGTGACTATATTTGAGGTGCCAGTTACTCACTTTTGCCCCTTCTCCTGTCAGTAGAATAGTTCTGTCAGGCTTAAAAGTTAAGCCACACATGAAGTCCAGGAGCTGGACTTGGTTGTCAGAAGCTATTTGAGGCACACACCATTGGCAGCATTCAATAGGTAATGGGAGTTTGTCCACATTACCACCCCTGGCTATAAAAACCTTAAGAATTCTTACTGATAAATATTGAACTATTTTACTGATATATGTTGAACTATAACAGAGAAAATAATTTATGACATGATACAAAATTAATAAAGAAGTGATTAGAAATTCCTAGATTTGATTTGAGTTTGTCTTTGGGATATGACAAATAAAGCTAATCTTTATCTATATCTTCAAAAGAATCAATGATGTATGGGTGTCATGATTATTTTTAAAGACTAAACTATACAAATATCTGATTACAAATTTTGTTAAGAATGCATATAAGTATAAATGTAAATATTCTACATTGTGGCATCAGGATGAGAAGTAAAGGCATTTTATTCATCAATGGTCAAGATTGACGGCAGTATCATTGTATACAAGATCATTACATAAAACTGCCACTGGGAACTTTATCTCAAGTATTTTCAAGAGTCAGGGAGAATGTTTGACTCTCCTTGGAATATTTCAGTATGATTAATCTCCTCTTTTAATGGATTTTCAAATGAAAATGTTACATATTCTTTTGCAAGGTTTGGAGTCAATTGGCTAGATGACTTGCATTTCTTAAATACTATTGTTTAAATTTTTGTATTTTTTCCTACTTTTTCTTCCTCATTCTCTAATATTATACCACCATTCCTCGAAGAGTTGAAGGCTTGTTGGAGAATGAATCAAAATCATTCTTATAACATTTTGTGCCTGGTACGGAAACACCAATGCCCAGGAATAGAAAAGGCTACAGGAAGTGTTGGACACAGCCCAGTCTATGACAGGCAAAGCCTTTCCCACCATTGAGCATATTTATATGGAGCACTGCCACAAGAAGGCAGAATCTATGATCAGGGACTCCCACCGTCCAGGCCATGCTCTCTTCTCCACTGGTTCATCCAAGCTGCGCGGGTGTGTGGGTGTGTGGTCACATGGTAACAGAAATGCTCCCGCACTCATGGACTTTGTTGCTGCACATCTGAAATGTTCTTTTGTATAATGTCTTAGGTTGTGTAAAACAGTTTTCAAGTTGTGTAAAAATTCCTGATCAAAGCAATGGTTGGTCCATGCAGCTGTAAAAGATAATTAGAGGGAACTACTACCATTACTTCTCACTACTACCATTGGGCAGGGCAGGAGGTACAAAAGCCTTAGGTCCCTCATCGCCAGATTCAAAAACAGATTCTACAACCATCAGGTTCCTGAACCTGTGTGGATAACTTCAAATCCAACATGCTGAACTGATTCTACAAACTACAGACTCAATTTCAAGGACTCTTTACAACTGGTGTTCTCAGTATTATATTTTTATTTGCATAGTTTGTCTTCTTTTTGCACATTGATTGTTTGACAGTCTTTGTTTATGTATAGTCTCTCATAAATTCTATTGTATTTCTTCATTTTCCTGCAAATGCCTAGAAGAAAATGAATCTTAAGGCAGTATATGGTAACGTACGAATCTGTACTTTAATGATCAATTTTCTTTGAGAGCTTTGACAGAATGAATGTTATTTTACCAGCTCATCATGTTCTGAGTATTCCCCACCTGACATAAAACAAAAGAACACCCCCACAGGCTTAGCACCAGAAGAAATCCAATCCAGTGAAGATCTGGTGCTCTGATGTTTGCCCATTGACTTTCCGAAAGGTTTCCTGGTCAGATGGTTTTGGGGAAGGAGCTTGATGTGACCCATAAGGAGACTGATGTGACACAAAGAATTACGCTTTCTACTTCTCTTAACCCCATAATTTTTCAAATATATTTAGATGTTTGGAAATTTCCACCATTCTGCAAGGCCTCACAGGTTAGAATGTTCATAGTAGTCACTCTGGCTGCTAAGAAGCCAAAATTAACTCAGGATGTCATTTAAGTGGAAGGATTTATTAACAAGAAGATGAGGTGAATAGATAGGGATAGGTTGTTTTATGGAAAAGGTAAGTGGGAAGCCTTCAAAAGGGAAGAATTGAATTGAATTGACTTTATTACTTACATCCTTCCTATACATGAGGAGTAGAAATCTATATGTTACTTCTCTGTCTAAATGTGAAATGTGCAATGTATAGTAATTTATAGTAAGTAGTATGTACAACAGGATAGTTATTATAACATAGAAATACAGTTGTGTCAGCATGAGTTAAGCAGTTTGATGGCCTGGTGGAAGAAGCTGTCCCAGAGGTCCTGTTGGTCTTGGCTTTTATGTTGTGGTACCATTTCCTGGATGGTAGCAGATGGAACAGTCTGTGGTTGGGGTGACTCAGGTCCCCAATGATCCTTTGGGCCCTTTTTACACACCTGTCTTTGGAAATGTCCTGAACAGTGAGCAGTTCACAACTACAGATGTGCTGGGCTGTCCACACCACTCTCTGCAGAGTCCTGTGATTGAGGGAGTTACAGTTCCCATTCCAGGCAGTGATGCAGCCACTCAGAATGCTCTCAATTGTGCCCCTGTAGAAAGTTCTTTGGATTTGGGGGCCCACACCAGACTTCTTGAATCGTCTGAGGTGAAAGAGGCGCTGTTGTACCTTTTTCACCACACAGCCAGTATGTACAGACCACGTGAGATCTTCGGTGATGTTTATGCTGAGGAACTGTTCACCTTTTCAATCCCAGATCCATTGATGTCAATAGGGGTTAGCCTGTCTCCATGCCTCCTGTAGTCCACCACCAGCTGCTTTGTTTCTGCGATGTTGAGGGAGAGGTTGTTTTCCTGACATGACTGTGTCAGGGTGATGACTTCTTCTCTGTAGGGTGCCTCATTATTATTTGAGATTAGGCCAATCAGTGTAGCGCCATCAGCAAATTTAATTAGCAGATTGGAGATGTGGGTGGCGACGGAGAGTAAAGGAAGGGGTTTAGGACACAGCCCTGAGAGGCACCTGTGTTGAGGGTCAGAGGGGCAGAAGTGAGGGAGCCCACTCTTGCCACCTGCAGGCGATCTGACAGGAAGTCCAGGATCCAGCTACACAAGGCAGGATGAAGGCCAAGGTCTCTTGGCTTCTTGTCGAGTCTGGGGGGAATTATAGTGTTGAATGCTGAACTGTAGTCCAAGAGCAGCATTCTCAGATAAGCATTGGGAGTACAGAGTTTACATGTTCCTGTTAGAATAAAAGGCAAGGCTAAAAGGTTCAGGGAACTTTGGTTTTCAAGGGTTAATGACGTCCCGGTTAAGATGAAGAAGGAGGTGCTTGGCAGGTATATGTCTCTATAACTGGCTGAGGCAGGTAGAATATGTTACTTACTGTTTTAAGAATAGGCTCTTCCTAGATATGACAGGGTGCCAGTCCAGAGAACGTTTTGCAACTCAAACAGTTCACAAGTTGGAAATGTGACAATAATGCAGAAGATGCCTGCAGCTCCTCAGCAGCCAGTCCATAGATCTCCCAAACATTTCTCTTCTGTATGAGATTCACGTCAGTGGGCTGTTCATAAGCTGACAAGGACCTGTACTCATTTGTTAAGGTCACTGGAGAAAGGGAAAATATGCTTCAACTTTAACTCCTCTCTGCTACAATTAGTGTCTTGTGTTCAAATGCCTGAGATCAATACTCCAAATTGCAGAAAGCTTTAGGAATGTAACACTTGACAGAAAGTAAATGAAGCCAAAGCAACATGCACAAAATACTGGAGGCTCAACAGGCCAGGCAGCATCTATGGAGAAGAGTACAATTGACGTTTTGGGCCAAGACTCTTCATCAGTACTGGAGGAAAAAATAGATGAGTAAGAAGAGTAACAAGGCCACCCCTCCTTCTTACTCTGACTCCTCATCTTTTTTTTTCTTGAGTCCTGATGAAGGGTCTCGGCCCGAAACATTGACTGTTTACTCTTTTCCATAGATGCTGCCTGGCCTGCTGAGTTCCTCCAGCATTTTGTGTGTGTTTGGATTTCCCGCATCTGCAGATTTTCTTTTGTCAGTAAATGAAGCCTCACGGGTTTTCAAATAACTCTGAACAATTGAAAAACAGGGTACGAGAGTGCACATTTCTGGCTCAGGGATATTCTATCTTTCCCAAATGATATACCTCATTTAGCAGTAAATTACACCAACTCTACTCACCGAGGATTGTAATGCTTCAGCTTAATGCCTTCTATAATATCTTGATGCTGCTATGAGATGGACAAATATCCTGCATGTTAATTGTCAGGCTGATGATTGTAATGCCCTTGTGGTTGTCAGAATCTCTCAAGGTAGGCACAGCTGGACTTTAAATGCCTTTCTCAGGTAGTTAGAAAATGTGCTGCCTTCCTTTTGCTGGGAAATAACTCATCCCAATTCCTCCGGTGATGTCGTGGATACCCCACTGTCCCTCATTTGGCACTAAATTTGATTCCTGTGATGGTCTGTATCCAGAGTAAGCAGAAAGAGTCTATATAATTCCTTCTGTAGAGAGACCATGCTAGCTCTGCCTTTTGTCACCAGCCTTGTAAAAGTTTAATAAGGACTGGGCAGGGGAGGAGGATTGTTGATACGTTGAGAGGAAGGAGTGGGATAGGACCTCCCTGGAGAGCGCTGGCTCTCAGAGGAATTTTCCAAACTCAATACCGTGCGCATCAAACAGAATCTTCGAGAAAATTCAAGGCTTTGTCCTCTCAGTACAAGCTAAAGTTGTTCCTTTCTTTATTATTGCATCAGTCCTTTCATTATCAGAATTTGCTCCTGTTGTAAGGAGGTAAACTTTTGCTGCAAGGTTCACATTCTGTGTTTTGATATATTTAATTACAATGCATATTGCTAATTTGCATTTTAAGGTTTGTTCTATAATTTTGAGTTTCTTTCCATATTCTTAATCTGTATTACTAAAATGAGTTTTACAGGTACTAAGAATAAGTTGTAACATTGAAATTATTCAGAATTCTCTGTTGATCCAATTGAAATTAAAGCTCTTATTGTGCACCTAAGATAAGGGAAGCATCATGCTTTGACCTTTTTCACTCCCATATTGGATTGATTAGCAATTACTTCTTACAGTTCAACAATTATAATGCAGGGGTTCCTAAAATTGTATTTAATCTGTCAATTCTGGTAAATCAGTCAGATGTAAAGGACATACAGCTTTATCTGAATGAGGAATGTAGTCTAACTTCATTAAACTACAATAGCAGTCAGCAGGGAAAAATGAATTTTTGACTTTAATTATAGTACAATCCAGTTAGCCTTGAATGTTCTTTTGGAGAAAACAAGAATGAAGTCTTACTTAAACAAACTACATGCATTGCAATTTTACCAACTAATCCCCTGATGGAGGTTTAAATTTAGGAAACAAACTCAAATCTGAGTAAGATAAACGGACAGGCAGAAGAAATAAGTTACTCTCCAAACATGGAACATTGCATGATATTTTTGTCAGTTTTAAATGATACAAATATGCTTTCTAAACTTCCGTTGGAAATTATATTTTATATTATTTCATGCATTGATGTTCTAATATGAAATTTATTTATCTATTTCTTAATTGCGATCATACATATTTCACTTTAAAAAGCTTGATGTCTGTTAAAGTAAAATGCTGAGGAATTTAATGCAAATATTATAGATCTTTCAATGTTAAAATACCTTTGTGGTTCTAAACATATTAAGATTCAAGATTGTTTAATGTCATTTTCATTACACAACTGTAAAGGAGAACTCAATGATTATTACTCCAGATCGGATGCAGAACAAAACAGCACAATAAATATAAATACATAAGATAGCTTACATACATAGATTGATTGTATGTCCATAAACTGATGCCAGGCACAGGACTGTCTGTACATAAGGTGACTGACAGGAATAATAAAGTAGTGGTGGTGGTCGGGTGTTGGTGGTGGTGAAAGTTGTGGAGGGTTGGGTTTGTGAGTGGAGCTGCTGATCAGCATTACTGCTTGGGGAAAGTCTTTGTTTTTGAGTCTGGTAGTCCTTGCAGGAATGTTATGTAGATTCCTACCTGATGGGACGGGACAAATAGCCCATGAACGGGGTGGATGGGATCCTTCATGATGTTACTGGTCTTTCTCTGGCTTCTTTCTGTATATATGTCCTTGATGGCAGATAGGCTGGCGCTGGTTATGCATTGGGCAGTTTTGACTACCTGTTGTAATGCCTTCCTGTCAAGTCAAACTAGAGTTTCTAGAAAGTATCGGGACCTAGAGGCAAAAGAAAATAAAATTTAAAAGTAATAGCAAGAATCCACTGATAGACCGGATGGAACTCACTGCCTGAGTGCTGCTTCTGCCTGGAACATCGGGAGGACCCGGCAGCATCACAGCATCAGTGCCGGAGCAGCGTTGGAATCTGCGGTAAGATGCTGAGCTTTATATAACTTTAGAGAATCTGTCTACAAAGTCTGCAGAGGTAGCCAGTTTCTTCATCTAATGACTTGTGTTATGACTTATGACTAGTGTCTAAGCGACTAGTGTCCAGTGACTAATGTCTAATGACTAGTAACTAATGTCTAATAACTAGTGACTAATGTCTAATGGCAAATGGTTGATGGAACTAATAGAACTATCAAACTGCCGCACTTGCGAAAAATAAAAGGAGGAAAAAGGAAAAGTTGTTTGGTCATCAAGTGGAATCCTGTTAAAAACCTTCGGGTAGACGCATTCAATCCCTTTCAAGTGGGGAAGCTGCACATGTTCAAAGAAGAAAAAGAAAACTGCTTGACAGTGAAAAACTGGTTGACCGGGAAACCGGAGGACCAGGAAACAGAAATCTGGGAGCTTTGAGCTGGAACAGCAGGAACAATGACCTGGAATCCTGAAAAAGGAAGAAAATCAAGTTAAGATAAAACAACATCAAAGCATCATTAAAAAGTTGTACTTACCTTCTTACCTGTGAACAGCTTGCAGAGGAAATCAAACGTGGCTGATCAAGCTATTGGGAAATCAGTTGAGCAACTCAAGGTAGAGCCAACGACAGCAAAAAGATTATTTTCTCGTCTGGTCAACGGTATTACCAGGACCTATGAAGACATGTCTGAAGAGGAGCTCAGAGTCAGTTTCAATAAACTCACAATAGAAGCTGAGAAAGCCATGGAAACCAGTGGTGACGTGGAGGCCGGATTCATTGCAGAACTGGAGGCAGAGCTGAACACAGGAAGTAGCTGTGTTAACTGAACAGCAAAAAGCCGGCCTGGCAAAGACGGCAAATGACTGTGAGTTGAAACTAAAAGGGGTCAGAAGCCTAATCCAGGAGACTCTTTGGGCCAACTTTGGAAATGTTGAATTGCTCACAGCACTACAAGCAGCAGAGGGTGAATGTGAAAATGTCGCTGCTGTACAACCCGATGGCAACCAGGAGGCATATGACCTCATGCTTAACCACCTGCAAGGACTGGTAAAGACAACGAAGGAGGTGCATGGTCGGTGGAAACGATGGATCCCGCCAGGGGATCAGAAGGACCTTCAGAGTCACCGAAAGGGGGTTGAACTCCACATCCCCAAGTTGGTTTCCAAGAAGGCCCACTTCATACAGGCAGGGAGAAAGGAGGTTGCTGAAAGACTAACACTGACAGCGTTGGGCTTCTCCTCCAATTTTCCCACCCCAGCCATCAGATTGAAACCGACGGCCCTTCCCAAGTTTACTGGCAGCAAACGTGATTTTCACAGGTGGAGAAAGGACTGGGAAGCACTCCAGAGGCAGGGAGAGTCGACCGGTTCAAGAGAGGTGAAAAAGGTTCAACTACTGGACAGTCTTGACGACAAATTCAGAAGAGACCTTTGCCTCACTACTTATAACACTGTAGATGACATCTTCCGTGTTCTAGAAAACCACTATGGAAATCAAACGTGCATTGCTATTGAAATAGTGGAAGAGTTATAGAAAATGCCAGCTGTCAGAAATCATCAGTCACAGAAAATAGTGGAATTAATTCAAGCTGTGGAGAAGGCTCTTCAAGACTTGAGTGACCTTGGAGACACGGGTGCTATCAAAAATCCGCTGGTGACAAAATCAATTGAAAGTAAACTTCCAGAAACTCTCAAAAAGGAATGGCTGGTCTATGTCGCTGACAGGAGAAATGCTATGGCACCAGCTAATCGGTTTGACAGTCTCTTGGAATTCCTCAAAGGGCAAGAGAGCATATATGAGCGGCTCAAGCAACTGAGGGATGAAGAGAGAGTAGAAGAGAAACCAGGGCTGAGCCAAGACGTGCCAGAACCAAGTCTACCAAGTCAGGCAACGACCATGCAGGGTGTGTAGTCTGTGGTGATGGAAAGCACAAAAGGAAGCTCTACTTTTGCAATCAGTTTCGAGCGGTAAAGCTACTGGAGAAAAAGGCTGCAGTAAGAAAGTTGGGGGCATGCAAGAGGTGTCTCGAGGTTCATGATGACAGTTCATACTGCAAACCCGCCTATCTGTGTAAAAACCAAGACTGCAAGGATGAGCATACTCCTGAGCATCATTACTATCTGTGCCCCGGTGCTGAAATAAAGAAAAGCAGCGCAGGTCAGAAAAAGAGCAGATTTGGTCCAGAGGAAGATAAAGGCAGGGAGAAATATACAGAGGATCAAGAGGAGTTCTTAAGCAAACTTTCACCAGAATTGGCCAAACAATGTTACAATGTATTTTCAAACATTGCATCCAGAGCCTTTAGCGCTGTGAAAGATAAACCGGGCCTTCTGACGGAAAGTGGATTGCAAGAGCTGCCAGTGATTATGATGCTTCTCGAGGTCACAGCTAATGCTGGGCAAAAAATCAGGACGTTAATTGACTTGGCTTCAGACACCAATTATATAATCCACAAGGCTGCAAGCAGACTGAACCTCAGAAGTGAGGAATTCACTCTTGTCATCCATGGAGTTGGCAGGGATGAAGGTTCAGTTGGAGACAAAGCGGTACCTTCTAAAAATCAGAGTAAACACTCCCAAGGGCACTCTCAAATCACACCAATTGGTTTGTTATGGGCTAGACGGCATTGCAAATGTCCACAAATATGTGACACTCAAGCAACTGCAGAAATTCTTCCCAGACATACCGCTCGATGAGATTGTGAGACCCAGAGAAATAAATTTACTCATAAGCCATAGAGAAGGTCATCTAGGGCCTCAGAGAACCAGAGCTGTTGGAGAACTTGTGCTGTGGGACGGACCACTGGGGAAGACGGTCGGAGGAGCACATCCTGATCTCTTTGAGGAGCTGTCTGTGTCGGCCGACATGTCCAAGACACATTTTGCAAGGTCAATGAGAGCAGCTGCTGTAAAGTATGAGGAGTTCACCAGCAGAGTCCCAGGGCAACTTCCTCCAAACAAACAGGATGACATCAAGCTCCAGGAGTCAGGTACGTCAAGCACCAAATGGGACTTCCTAGAGTGGTGGAAGTGGGATAGTATTGATGCAGCATGCGAGCCAAAATGCGGGGGTTGCCACTGTGGAAACTGCCAGCCGGGCGGCAAAGGAATGACGCCTGCTGAGGAGAGGGAACTTGAAGTTGTAAGAAGCGGCCTCACCTATGTCACAGGTGACCGCCACAGCTAGGAATCATATTGGCATGCCAGATATCCTCGGTTAGAAGATCCAGCTTCCTTGCCAAAGAATAAAAGAACAGTCTAGGCTACATTTCTCAGGACGGAAAAGCAACTAGCCAAAGAACCCAAGGGGAAAGCTGCCTACATTGCTCAAGTGCATGACATGGTCGATCGAAGGGCTGCAATTAAATTGTCCGAAGACACGGTCATCAACTGGAACAGGCCAGTCTGGCACGTGAGTCACTTCATTGCTCTGAATTTGCACTCTGTCACAACCCCAGTGAGACTCGCGTGGAACAGCAGCCAAAAGTTCAGAGGCGTGAGCTTGAATGACCTGCTAATGAAAGGTCCAGATGTCCTCAACCAGATTCGTACTGTCCTACTCAGATTCAGGGGTGGAGTATACGCTGCTCTGAGTGACATAAAAAAGATGTACAATTCTGTTTGTTTGGAAGACCGAGAAGTGCACCTGCATAGATTCCTCTGGCGAGACTCCGAGGATGAGGAGCTGGGGGAATATGCAATCACAAGAGTGAACATTGGAGATAAACCAGCAGGGTGCATTGCGCAGCTAGCAATGTGTGAAGCTGCTAACCTCCCTCCTTTCACCCATCTCAAAGAGGAGCGGCAGGTGCTCCAACACGACAGCTACGTTGATGACATTCTCATATCCCACAACAACCTTGACCAGCTGAAATCCATCACAGCAAATGTGGAGCAGATCCTGAAGGCCGGAGGTTTTGAGCTCAAGCCTTGGGTCTTTTCTGGGCAAAGTGGGAGGAAAGAGTGTAATGACAAGCTGGAGAAGTCCAAGGCAGAAATCATGGTCTTGCCAAACCAAATGCGTGATGATGACAAGGCACTTGGACTGGGCTACATAGTACAGGAGGACAAGCTCCGTGTCATGATTGCAATCAATTTCTCGAAGAGAAAGGAAAAAATGAGACTTGGACAAGACCATCTACCAGAGGAAATCAGAGACCAGACGCCAAACCTCCTGACACAAAGAGAACTGCTCAGCCAACTATCAGGGCTATATGACCTAATTGGCCTGGTAACTCCTGCTAAGCAGAAGGGAGCTATTCTGGTACGGAGGGCGTTTGAAGAGGCAAAGGGCGAAGACACATGGGACATAGCGCTCTCAGATATCCTTAGGGAGGATGCAATTAAGCTCTACAAGGAGTACGTTCAACTTGGCAAGGTAAAGTTCACCAGGGCACTGACTCCCCCATGCTTCACTGAGGAACCCTGGGCAATCATGTTCTCTGATGGAAGCAAGCACGCCTATGGAGCAGTGATGTATCTAAAGTGGAACTCGGACCAGGGCTCAATTGTCAGGCTGGTGGAATCTAAAGCCAAATTAACTCCCTTGGATCACAAAGGTGATGCTGTCAAGGCAGAGATGTGTGGAGCAGTGTTTGCCTCACACCTGAGAAAGTACTTTGAGCTGCATAGCCAAATCCAAGTTGGGAGGTGGTACCATTTTGTTGATAGCCGAACAGTCCTTGGTGCAGTATAGTGAGAAAGCTATGACTATCAAACATACTTTGCAAATGGGATTGGAGAGATTCAAAACAGCATAGGGATCCAGGACTGGCGGTGGATTCCTGGTCCACAAAATATTGCTGACGTAATCACCAGAGGAGCCAGCCCTCAAGACCTGGATGAAGACTCAGAGTGGCAAAATAGGCCAAATTTTTTGAGTTTGCCAGTGAATGAGTGGCCGATGGAATCAGCCAAAGAACTAGCAGCCACTGCCAGGGAAAGCATCAACAAGTTGCAAAAGAAGGTGTTTGTTGCTGCTTTGACAAGGACCAAGGCAAAGAAACAAGAACCAGCACAAAAACAGTACCAGGTCAAAACAGAACAATGGAGACTGCCTGCAGCGTCAGCCATCTGAAGCCTTGTGGACATCAAGCGGTTCACTTGAGGATATCTAACTCGACTAGTCAAAACAGTTGCATGGTTCTGGAGAGCAGCAAAAAAGTTCATTGGACAAAATCAAGCCGTGGACAGTCCAAAGTGGGAGGCAGTTTCTTTGGCAGGAGTCATCTCAGCAAGGGAACGAGAAGATGCTCTAAGAGACATTTTTCTAGCAGCACAAGAGAGCGCAACCTTCCCAACCACCACCACAGACAGGTTGGTAGTCTACAAAAACCAAGACTCTGGGCTGTTGGTTTGCTGTGGCCGAGTGCAAATCTTCAAAGAAGATCAAATTGGTGTCACTATCTTGCCCTATGATGCCTGGGTGTCCACACTGTTAACTCGGGATGCACACAATGAGAGTCATGACAGAGTAGCCGGAACCTTGCTCAAGATGAGAAGAAAGGCATGGGTCATAAGGGGAAGGAAAATTGCCCAAAAAGTTGTCAATGGCTGCATGCTCTGCAGGAAGGCAAAAGCAAGAAAATATCAACAAGTAATAGGTGACTTGCTGCCAGAAAGAACTGAACCTGCTGCACTGTTCCAGTTCACAACGGTGGACCTCTTTGGACCCTACCAAGTAAAAGATGATGTCAAGAAAAGAGTAACACTGGAAGTCTGGGGAGTGGTCTGCTGCATGGCCAGCAGAGCCATCCACACAGAGTTGGTAAACACCCTATCAACCGAAGGATTCCTGATGGCCTATCAAAGGTTCACAGCAATCAGGGGACACCCAAAAAAGAACTGGTCCGATCCGGGCACCAATTTCATTGGAGCAAAACCAGTCATGGAGGAGCTGTATAGATTCTTGGATGGCCTGAATGGAGCAGCCCTGCAGGAGACCATGGCAAAAAATGGAACGGAGTGGATGTGGAAAATCTATCCGCCTGATTCTCCACACAGGAATGGTGCTGCAGAAACCGCTGTGCACATTGTAAAGGAGCACTCCAGAGTCTTGGGAAGGAGTCTGGGCTCAGTTACAGCGAGTTCCAGACAACTCTTCACATAGCAGCCAACCTTGCCAATGAGCGCCCAATTGACGCCAGGGTACAAAGCTGGGAAGACTGTATTCAGTATGTCACACCCAACACTCTCCTACTTGGTTGAGCATCTCAAAGTGGGAATTTCAAAACCTTTGACTTTTCCAGCTACCCCTACAATAGACTCCGAGCAATGGAGTCAGAGGTGACCAAGTTCTGGAGGTGCTGGAACCAACTTGCTGGTCCTAATTTGTTTGTCAGGAGCAAGTGGCATACTGCAGAGAGAAACATCTCTGTTGGGGACATCGTCTAGTTAAGCGACCAAAATGCACCAAGAGGACATTTCAAGCTTGGCAGAGTCATCAATACTAATCCAAATAGCAAAGGCATCATGAGGGACATCAACGTCAGGATCTTCCCAAGCTACAGTGTTCCTGTGACAAAAGCTCGGAGAGTAACAACAACACATTCGATCTCTGATGGGAAAAAAGACAGGATCCAAGCCACCGTCCTTCACAGGGACATCAGGCGGCTGGTTGTCTAACTACCTGCTGAGGAACAGATGGAAAATCAGGTCAACAATACATCGTAAGAACACCGAACTGGGACCACCAAGTTTTCCTTTGAAGCTGGAGATCTCCCCAGTGCTTCCATGGGAAGATCAAGTGGGAGGTGTCAAGTCAAACTAGAGTTTCTAGAAAGTATCGGGACCTAGAGGCAAAAGAAAATAAAATTTAAAAGTAATGGCAAGGATCTACGGATAGACCGGATGGAACCTGCTGCCTGAGTGCTGCTTCTGCCCGGAACATCGGGAGGACCCGGCAGCATCACAGCATCAGTGCCGGAGCAGCGTTGGAATCTGCGGTAAGATGCTGAACCTTATATAACTTTAGAGACTGTTTCATGAAAAGAAAGAGCACTGCTGTCACTGCGTTTTGAGTTAGCGCTAGCTTCACGTCACAGGAATCATCGCGCGCAGGTGCTTCTGGGAAATGGCGCGAGATTTAAGAAGAGCTTGGGAACCTTCGGAAAGGGACGCCCGGTTTGAAAATATAACGGTCTATGAGGGAGTGGAGAGGTGCAGGTCGGAATCTGTCTACAAAGTCTGCAGAGGTAGCCAGTTTCTTCATCTAATGACTTGTGTTATGACTTATGACTAGTGTCTAAGCGACTAGTGTCCAGTGACTAATGTCTAATGACTAGTGACTAATGTCTAATAACTAATGAATAATGTCTAATAACTAGTGACTAAAGTCTAATGTCTAATGGCAAATGGTTGATGGAACTAACGGAACTATCAAACTGCCGCACTTGTGAAAAATAAAAGGAGGAAAAAGGAAAAGTTGTTTGGTCATTGAGTAGAATCCAGTTAAAAACCTTCGGGTAGACACATTCAATCCCTTTCAAGTGGGGAAGCTGCACATGTTCAAAGACCAAAAAGAAAACTGCTTGACACTTCCTGTCCACTACAGTGCAGTTTCCATAACGTGTGGTGTTGCAACATGTTAGGGCACTCTCTACAGTGCATCTGTAGAAGGTTGTGAGTATAGATGTACATAGCCCAGCTCTCTTCAGCATCCTCAGAAAGTAGAGGTGTTGGTGAGCATTTCTGATTATATAGAAGGCTTTCAAAGCTTGTAGAGGTATGTGGACCAACTGGAAAAATGGGCCAGAAAATGGCAGATGGAACTTAATGCTGACAAGTGTGAGGTGTTGCATTTTGGAAGGACAAATCAAGGTAGGACATACACAGTAAATGGTAGGGCACTGAGGAGCGCGGAGGAACAAAGGGATCTGGGAGTTCAGATACATAATTCCCTGAAAGTGGTGTCACAGGTAGACAGGGTTGTAAAGAAGGCTTTTGGCATCCTGGCATTCATAAATCAAAGAATTGAGTATAGGAGTTGAGTTGATATGGTGAGGTTGTATAAGACATTGGTGAGACCAAATTTGGAGTATTGTGTGCAGTTCTGGTCACCTAACTATAAGAAGGATATCGGTAAGGTTGAAAGAGTGCAGAGAAGATTTACTAGGATGTTGTCGGGTCTTCAGGAGTTGAGTTACAGGGAAAGACTGCTAGGATTTTATTCCTTGGAGCGTAGAAGAATGAGGGGAGATTTGATAGAGGTTTACAAAATTATGAGGGGTATAGACCGAGTAAATGCAAGTAAGCTCTTTCCACTTAGATTAGGAGAGATAAATATGAGAGGACATGGCTTTAGGGTGAAAGGGGAAAGGTTTAGGGGGAACATTGGGGGAAACTTCTTCACTCAGAGAGTAAACACGAGGAATTCTGCAGATGCTGGAAATTCAAGCATCACTCAGAGAGTGGTGGGAGTGTGGAGCGAGCTGCCATCTGACGTGGTAAATGTAGGCTCACTCTTAAGTTTTAAGAATAAATTGGATAGGTACATGGATGGGAGAGGTCTGGAGGGTTATGGACTGGATGCAGGTCAGTGGGACTAGTGGAATAAAGTTTCACTCAGATTAGAAGGGCCGAATGGGCCTGTTTTCTGTGCTGTAGTGTTCTATGGTTCTGTAATGTGTTCTGAGACCATGAGAGGTTGTGTGAGATGTGCACTCGCAGGAGTTTGAAACTGCTCGCATTTTCCTCTGCTGTGCCACTGATGCACATCTATACTCACATCCTTCTACAGACATTAACATGTTAATGAGAGCCCTAATCCTGCACAGTGGCAGGAGGAAGGCCTATATAAAGATGAGTGTCAGTGGCGTGATTTCTTCAGAAGCCAATAACCAACTCCTTTGTCTTGTTGGTATTTAGGAAGAGGTTACTTGCCTGGCACTAGGCTTTGAGCTCTTCTGCCCTCTCTCTATAAGCTGCCTCATTGTTGTTGGTGATGATCCCCACCACTGTTGTGTCATTGGTGAACTGGACAATGTGATTAGTTGTTGGAATTTGTTTTCCCAGCGTCATTTCCCAACAGTGGAAGATTGATCTCATCCACAGTGATATCTAAAGCACATTTTTCAGTCCCAATTACTTTAAATTGTCACTTGATAGAATATTATCAAATCATCTTTAATGTTGCTATTATTTTTCTAGTGTGTGAATGAGGCTTTATCCCTCACACATGATGTGATTAATTCATTTCAACATGGTGCTTTCAATAGAAATGCTAACATGCAGTTTTGGGGCCTTTTTATTAAAAGGATATTACTCTTCTGTCACATTATTACCTTACTTTTCTTTGAAAACAACTCTTTAATTAGATTATGACAATGGTTTTCTTTGATAACGGTGGGTGAAAACGCTCTAGAGAATTGCATCCAATCATAAAGACAAGGAATGTCTGGAGTTATTTTCTGGTTTGCAGTGATTTAAAATCATAATGAATATGATGCATATCATTCAAATCAGGATGACAAAATTGGGTGGAGTTCTCACCACTAATTGATATTCATTTTTGTCCTCTGCTGTTTGGTGTGGGGAAATTTGTTGTACACTGTATTGTGTTTGGCTATTATTTACTGGAAGTCTTGATCAGGCCCTTGTTTGATTCTCCAACTCTTTACATCAAGGTATTAACAATTATCTCTTGATATATTAAATCTACTAACTATTTCACAGGGAAAGTATCCACCTTGCACCTCAAGATTAAATGATAGGTGGTTTTCTACTCAATAAATGGATAAAGTGGCCACTTTATTAGGTACATCTGCATGTTCATGCAGTATCTAATCAGCCAATCATGTGGCAGCATAAAAGCATGCAAGCATGGTCAAGAGGTTCAGTTGTTGTTCAAATCAGACATTTGGATGGGAACAAAATGTGTTCTAAGTGACTTTCACTGTACAATGACAGGGTGGTTTGAGTATCTCAGAAAATGCTGATCTCCTGGAATTTTCACCCACAACAGCCTCTCTAGAGAATACAGAGAATGGTGCAAAAAATCACCCAGTGGGTGGCAGTTATGCGGTTGAAAATGCCTTGTTAATGACAGAGGTCAGAGAAGAATGGCCAGACTAGATCAGGCTGACTAGAAGGTGACAGTAACTCAAATAACCATGTGTTACAACAGATGAGCGTCTCTGAAGGCGCAACACATCGGACTTTGAAGTGGGTGAGCTACAGCAGCAGATGACCACAAACTTAAATTAAGTGACCACTTTATTAGGTACAGGAGGTCCCTAATAAAGTGGCTGATGAGTGTAATATTTTATGTAGGATTCCCTTTCAAATAACTATTTTATAATATTGACAGTTTAAACCGCAAACATTTTAAAAATGGATTTGCAATTAATTTTGATTACAATGCATTTTCGTATTAGATCTGATTCAATTTAAATTATAGAAACATAGAAAATAGAAAACCTACAGCACAATACAGACCCTTTGGCCCAAAATGCTGTGCCAAACATGTACTTACTTTAGAAATTACCTAGGGTTACCCGTAGCCCTCTATTTTTCTAAGCTCCATGTACCTATCCAAGAGTTTCTTAAAAGGCCCTGTTGTATCTGCCTCCACCACTGTCGCCAGCAGCCCATTCCATGCACTCACCACTGTCTGCATAAAAAACTTACTCCTGACATCTCCTCTATACCTCCTTCCAAGCACCTTAAAACTGAGCCCTCTTGTGGCAGCCATTTCAGCCCTGGGAAAAAGCCTCTGACTATCCACACGATCCATGCCTCTCATCGTTTTATACGCATAATTATAGTTTTACAGTTCGAATTTTTTTCCTGAACTGGATGAAAGTGACATTATTATAGACTATCCAACCTCTCTGGGACTGAGAAACAAATTTTCCGCAGTTCTTTCTTCTTTTAGGATATAATCAGTCTTATCATTGAGTGTATCAATTTCTCAGAATTGTGTTTTTTATAGTTGGATTATTGCTTTTACTTTCCAGATAGGAAATGGACAAATAGTATTTAATAGAGACCTAGATATTAAAGCATGTCTGGCAGACGGTTCATTAACTTGTTGGAGTGGTTCTTGTTAGAATTCCAGCATGAGTTCAAATCCAGTTGATGTGGGGGAGGGGAAGATTGGAGTTAGTTCAGCTCTAATGTGAAATTAATCAGCTGTATAGTCATAATCATTGAAATACATCTAAGGCTATTAGTAAAAGTTGCTTGGATTCAATTTCTTGTACAGTCTTTCTGAATTGGTTAAATCATTGTTCAAGGACCAGGTCTCAGTTTAGGATAATGACTGATTGAAAGCTTGCAGAAACGGGCAGGCCAATGTTTAGCTGGAATACTTCATGATTTAACAGCTCCTTATGCAGAAGCCTCAACTCACTGTTTTTATTGGGCATTGCCCTGAGGCTGTGTTTAGTCTCTCAGTCATACTCAGACATAATCCTTTGCATAGATAACATGATTCTGTATTTTTTTCTCTTTTTTAAACCAACCTGCAAGATTTGGTAAGCAAGAAAAAACTATATGAATTGCATAGCTTTATATCATTCTGATGTGTTGCAGCCAGAGTACAGTCACTGAAGTCTTCTTATTTAAATAGGAGACCTGTAAACCAGTATTTTTTTCCGAGCTAGGAAAGTAGACTGACATCTTTATTTTGTGGAGTCAAATGTGAGAAAAAAAAATCTATTCTTGGTAGGAGGTAAATGACAATAATTATGCTGGTCAGTAACAACATGAAGTAGATTTATTTTTGACAGGAAACTGCCTGTTGTCAGGCAGTGTTTTTGTTTTGGATGGAGAGGGATTGAATAAAACAATCTAATTCTGAATGTCAAAGATTGAGTTATTTCCCCTTGCCTAAGGCCATAACATTCTGTAATAGTAACGTTCCTTTCGACTCTAGGAGAGCTGATCTTACCTGTATGCAAATTAAACAAAGCAGCAAAATACTTATATCAAAATATGTAAATTTGACATCCCTGAACACAAAGGAGCAAAGCTTCCTTCGGGATCTGCATTACATACAACTGAGAGGAAGCTGACTGCGATGTACCCAGGATCCTAGCCATATTCAATAGTGTACATGTAGACAGTATGAGGTTTTAACTGAATTGCTTTTCAACTCCAGCTGGGCTTATTAAAAAAAGGCTACTTCTCCACTTCTGACTTTTGAGATTCAGTACTGAGAAAATGCAGGCTTGGGCAAGTAATATTAATGCCACAGAAGTGCTGGACATTGATCCTACACAACAAGAGAAAATCCAGCTATCACCGCCTGATATTCAATGGCATTATCATCCCTGAATTGTCCACTATCAATATCCTGACCAGAAGCTGATCTGGACTAGCCATATACACAACTTGGCTATGACAGCAGCACAGAGCTAGGAACCCTGTGGTGGGTAACTCACCTTCTCACTCCCCAAAGCCTGTCCAGCAGCTACAAGGTTCAAGCCAGGAGCGGGGATGGAAAGATCCCCTGTTGTCTGAAAAGGTGCAGCTTCACGAAACTCGACTCCGTACTGGACACAGTCTGAATGATAGGCGCTTCCATCCACAACCATTCCCTCATTCCGCCACCTACACACAGTAGCAGCATTTTGTGCCATCTGTAGGGTGCACCACAGCAAATCAGCAAGGTTACCCAGACAGCATTTTCCAACTACATGACTTCCACCAGCTCGAGGGGTAAGGGCAGCAAGAGCAAGGGATCAACAGCAACTGGAAGTTGCCCTCCATGTCACATGCCATCCAGTCAGTGGGGATGGTGCTCTTATTTCAAGGAGGCTTTCAGTTTATCCTTTAATCTTTTCCTCTGTCTGCCACTAATCTCTTTCCATGACAGAGCTCAGAATGGAGGGTCTGTTTTCACAATGGAACCAACTGTGGGTTATCAGGGCTTCCATGTTGGGTGGGAAGAAGTCAGTCATTTGTTTGTCTGATGGAAATACATCACCATTCTTTCACTGGGTCAGAATCCTAGTACTGAACCTACACCTCAAGGACTGGAGTGGTTCAAGAAGTAGTTCACCACTAAGGTCGGATAAGGATGGGCAATTAACTGCTGGCTCAGCCTTGCTAAACCCATACCTCTCGAATGAATTAAAAGAAGTCATCTTTACCCACCGCCAGTTTATTTTTGGCAGTATGATTTATGCTTCACCATTACTAGTACGTACACATGCTGAAAATTGTTTTAAGTTAGTTGGTTGAAGATTTCAGAATCAGAATTGGGATTACTATCACTGGCCTATGTTGTGAAATTTGTTAACTATGTGGCAGCAGTACAATGCAATACATGATAATTATAAAAAAAAACTGAATTACAGGAGGTATATATATGTGTATAGTTAAAATAAGTAGTGTAAAACCAGAAATTAAATTTAAAAAGTAGTGACGTAGTGTTCATGAGTTTATTGCATTTAGAAATCGGATGGCCGAGGGGAAGAACTGTTGCTGAAATGCTGAGAGTGTGCCTTAAGGCTCCTGTACCTCCTTCCCGATGGGAACAATGAGAAGAGGTCATGACCTGGCTGCTGGGGTCCTTGATGATGGACGCTGCCTTCCTGAGGCATCTTCCAGGGGCATCTCTGTTGCTACGATGATTTTCCATCAACAATTTGCCCAAGAACTGAATAAAAGTGCCCTCCAGTTTTTATCTTTTGAGTTAAGATCCCAGTGTAATGACGTCTTAATGTTAGAGATATATTAACATTCCAATTTTTTTCTCTTAGGCAGCCCATCTGCACTGTGGATGATTTATTTCCACTCTTTTGGGATCTGGTGTGGCTAATGAGGACAATGTGGGAAGAGCAGACTCTGTGGTAGATTTCAAAGGGGGTCTCTGATGGGGTAGGTAATTTGTGAGCTGGTACCTTCCTACTGTTCATACAATGCTTGTGTGCGCTTCCAATGCATGGACTGTAAGCACCATCCTGAATGCCTCTTCTCTACTTTAAGTAATGAGGCAGGTTTCCCAGGAGTCAGTGGGGATGTCACATATCCTTGATTCCTTTTCTCTGTTCACCTTAGGATCATAAGACATAGGAGCAGAAGTAGGCCATTTATCCCATTGAGTCTGCTTTGCCTCTCAACCCCAATTTCCTGCCGGCTCGCCATAACCTATGGTTTCCTTGCTAATCAAGAACCTATCAACCTCTGCTGTAAATATACCAAATTACTTGCCCTCCACAGCTGCCTATGGCAATGAATAACTCAAATTCACCACCCTCTTGCTCATGAAATTCCTTCTTACCTCTGTTCTAAAGGAACATCCTTCTAATCTGAGGCTGTGGCCTCTGGTTCTAGATACCTCCCTCTACTGAAACACCCTCTCCACATCTACCCTAAGTCTTTCAATATTTGATAGGTTTCAATGAGGTCACTCCTCATTTTAATAAACCCCAGTGAGTACAGGCCCAGAGCCATCAAATGTTCCTCATACATTAACCCTTTTGTTCCCAAGATCATTCTTGTGAACCTCCTCTGGACCATCTCCAATGCCAGCTCATCCTTTCCTAGATGAGAGGCCCAGTGTATTTATTTATTATTATTTCTGTTTTTTTTCACACGTTGGTTGTTTGTCTATTGGATGCAGACTTCATTGATTCTTTTGTGTTTCTTGTATTAACTGCGACTGTCTGCAAGAAAATGAATCTCAGGCTTGTATATGGTGATATATATGCACTTTGATAATAGATTTACTTTGAACTTTGAACATTGCTCACAATGCCTTGTAAAGCCCTGGCATAACAGAGGTAGAGGTCACTGTTTGGAAGGTTTGAACCATTGAAAAGTTGCCACAATAATTTCTCTGGATGGCACACACTACAACCACAGTGTGCTGGGGGTTGCAGGAAGAAACATTGCCTGTGATGGCAAGGAAAGAACTTGGAATGGAAAATCTGTTTTCACAGGTTGATGTTGAGTATGTGAATAACATGGCATGTCCAATGGGGCCATCTGAGGGTTACCAGGGCCTCAGAGTTGGGAATATTCAGAAATTATTTGATTGTCCTTCCAGTGACTCATGTTTTACAACTAGCTGTTGTTTTAGCTTGATGGCATTTAAGTGGTCAGTAGGAAAATATCTCTGGAAGTATCACAAGGATGTATGATTTAAAATGGAAAGCTGAGCCCTGGAGAAGATGGTCAAAGCAATGGATTGTAATGAAAAGATGGAATACACAGTTGTTTCCATAATGTGGGACCAGGAAGGCAAAAAGTGGCGGATGTGCAGGAGGATAAGTGTACATCTTGTCCTTTAGCAAGTCAGGGTTTGGTGCTTCAGTCCTCCTGTGTGTGTCAGATGAGGATAAATAGGGAAAATATGCACACTAGACTTTGATTTGTCATCTATGTAAGAAAATAACAAGAAAATGAAGGTTTTGAAGCTTTGCAAATCTTCTTTCTCATTTTTGAGGATTTCTGAAAAAACTGTCATATTGTCATGGAAAGAATTCATTTTTATATATTAAAAATGTTATTGATTTGCAATTTTTTTCTGACATATTGGCACACTCTCTGAGCAGCAATGCAGGAAGATATAATTTAGAACCAAGAAAGGTGAACACACAGATAATGTAATAAATCTGTTCGCCATTTACACTTAATAGTGTTGGCCGGTGCCTTTTCATTTTAGTACAACAGAGATAAGTTATCAGGAAACCTTTGAGTGGGTGATTTATGCAGCTTCACACACACGTATCTCATGAGAGGGAAGAAGGCAGAGGTCAATCCACTAACCATTCATTTAGGCAGGGAATTAAGGCCAGAATAACACATGGTAATGTTTCAGTTATTGAAAATCAAAGATCTATTCAGATTTGGGGTAAAAATTTAAATTGGAAATATTATAGAAAGCTATTCATTGTGCGGGATTGAAACAATATATGTTGCAGACTTATTATTCAGATGATTGCATACAAAGAAGGAAATTTTTTTTATTTTCTCATGATTGCCACTGGCAAGGCCAAATTTATTATCCATTCATGGTTGTTCGTAAGGGCATCAGGACTCAATTAAATTGGTTGGACTTAAACGTGTGTAGGCTAGGCTGGATAGGGACTGTAAGCCTTCTTTCCCTGAAGGATTTTATTAAGTCTTGTGGGCTTTTTGTGACAGTCCAGTTGATTCATGGTCAGCTTTACTACACAAGCTTTTTATTCCAAATTTAAATATTCATATTTAAGTACCTCAGCTGCCATGTGGAGTTTCTAGTTCAAGTTCGAGTTCAGTTTATTGTCATTAAACTGTACGCATATATACTGCCAAACAAAACAACATTTCTTTGGACCAAGGTCCACAACACAGCACGTATAACACACACACATAACACATCAAGTAATATTAGCACAAATAAATTAACAAATAATAAAGTGCATATATGACGTAACTTGAAAAGTAACAGTATAATGCTACTGCCGTTTCACATGTGATGAGACCTGGGTGGTGTCAGGGAAATCAGTTGTCTTGCATTCTGGGGGAAAAAAGCTGTTTCCCCTTCTTCTCCTCATGCTATGGTACCTCTGCCTGATGGTAGGGGCCAAACAGATTGTTGTACAGATGGCAGGGATCTTTGGCAATGTTAAGGGCACTGTGTACACAGCGCTTCTGATAAAAATCTCTGATAGGTGGAAGAGAGACCCCAATGATCTTCTCACCAGTCCCCCGCAATCCTTTATAGGGATTGCGGTCAGATATCCTGCAATTCCTGTACCAGACGGTGATGCAGCTGGTCAGGTCACTCTTGATGGTGCTCCTTGAAAAATTGGTTAAATTGGTGGGTGGGGAAACTCACCTCAGTGTCCTCAGGAAGTGGAGACACTGTTGTTATGTTTTGTAACTCCAGAGACTAATTGAAAGAAAAACATGGGAATCAGGAAATGGGTCCTCAGTATTTCAGTTTTTCTTTAGTAAGGCGGTCACATATGATGTGGTGGTGGCGTAATGACAGATGCCATTCTCATACTTCATACATATAACGCTAATGAATTATGTAAACAAACAACATATTTACCATATTACTGAAATATTGAATACACAACATTCCTCCCTGCTTAGCGATAAACTCCAAATCAATATAGAATGCATCCCAATGCAAATATGTAGTATATTGCTTTCTAGTCATCTTTATATAATATACACCACACATGTACACACACACACACAGTATATACCATATACATACAAATTGCACACAGTATATATATCTCACAGCTCTGGATACCTTTCTTCTCTAATTAACTCTGTTCAACTGATCGATATGTCATCTCTAGATGACATCAGATGCAAGCTCCACTGTGTAGGAGAATGGTCCAGTTCTGCCTTTAATCTTTCCAAGAACACACTTTTGACCACCTCTGGAGCCCCTCACCAACATTACTTGTCCAGCAGTGAACCATCGAACCTCCTTGTTTGAGGAGTCTTCAATTTATCTCAGCTATTTGTCCTGCATACTCCTTCTGAGAATGGGTTTGAAAAGATCCAAACGTGAGCACAAGTGATGACCCAGAAACAGCATAACTGGTGAGTTGTTTGTTGTGGAGTGTGCTGCATTGTGATGTGCAAGGAGGAAATTGGCAAGCTTCTGGTGCAGTGTCAGCGCAGTGTGTTTTGCTGACACTGATTGCAGTGTGTTTTGCCGACACTGGACAAGCCATTCTGCCAAGCCGTTTGGTATGGTGCAGATGTAATATATCTTATTGCTTTTATTTTCAGAATTACTGAACTGTTCTGCAACAAACTGTGGTTCATTGTCACTGACTAAGTGTTCTGGAACATCAGTCCTTGAGAAAAGGGTTCTCAATATCTCAACAGTGTGCAAGGCTGTAGTGAAAGCCATTCAGAACACTTCTGACCACTTTGTAGCTGCATCCACTCCTACCAAGAAATTTGTGCCCATGAATGGTCTGGGAAAACCTACATGAATCCTCCACCAGGGCAATTCAGGCCATTCACAGGGATGGAGAGATGCTGCTCTTCGCATCTTATATAACCATATAACAACTACAGCATGGAAACAGGCCATCTCGGCCTTTCTAGTCCGTGCCGAACTCTTACTATCACATAGTCCCACCTACCTGCACTCAGCCCATAACCCTCCATTCCTTTCCTGTCCATATAGCTGTCCAATTTAACTTTGAATGACAACATTGAACCTGCCTCAACCACTTCTGCTGGAAGCTCGTTCCACACAGCCACCACTCTCTGAGTAAAGAAGCTTCCCCTCATGTTACCCCTAAACTTTTGCCCTTTAACTCTCAACTCATGCCCTCTTGTTTGAATCTCCCCCACTCACAATGGAAAAAGCCTATTCACATCAACTCTATCTATCCCCCTCATAATTTTAAATACCTCTATCAAGTCCCCCCTCAACCTTCTACGTTCCAAAGAATTAAGACCCAACTTGTTCAACCTTTCTCTGTAACTTAGGTGATGAGACCCAGGTAACATTCTAGTGAATCTTCTCCGTACTCTCTCTATTTTGTTAACATCTTTCCTATAATTCGGTGACACAGTACTCCAAATTTGGCCTCACCAATGCCTTGTACAATTTCAACATTACATCCCAACTCCTATATTCAATGCTCTGATTTATAAAGGCCAGCATACCAAAAGCTTTCTTCACCACCCTATCCACATGAGATTCCACCTTCAGGGAACTATGCACCATTTTTCCTAGATCCCTCTGTTCTACTGCATTCTTCAATGCCCTACCATTTACCATGTATGTCCTACTTTGATTAGTCCTACCAAAGTGTAGCACCTCACATTTATCAGCATTAAACTCCATCTGCCATCTTTCAGCCCACTCTTCTAACTGGCCTAAATCTCTCTGCAAGCTTTGAAAGCCTACTTCATTATCCACAACTCCACCTATCTTAGTATCATCTGTGTACATACTTATCCAATTAACCACCCCATCATCCAGATCATTAACGTATATGACAAATAACATTGGACCCAGTACAGATCCCTGAGGCACACCACTAGTCACCGGCCTCCAACCTGACAAACAGTTATCCACCACCACTCTCTGGCGTCTCCCATCAAGCCACTGCTGAATCCATTTTACTACTTCAATATTAATACCTAACGATTGAACCTTCCTAACCAACCTACCGTGTGGGACCTTGTCAAAGGCCTTACTGAAGTCCATATAGACAACATCCACCACTTTACCCTCGTCAACATTCCTAGTAACCTCTTCAAAAAATTCAATAAGATCTGTCAAACATGACCTTCCACGCACAAATCCATGTTGACTGTTCCTAATCAGACCCTGTCTATCCAGATAATTATATACACCATGTCTAAGAATACTTTCCATCAATTTACCCACCACTGACATCATACTCACAGGCCGATAATTGCTAGGTTTACTCCTAGAACCCTTTTTAAATAATGGAACAACATGAGCAATACACCAATTCTCCTGCACCATCCCTGTTTCCAATGACATTTGAAATATTTCTGTCAGAGCCCCTGCTATTTCCATACTAACTTCCTTCAAGGTCCTAGGGAATATCCTGTCAGGACCCGGTGACCTATCCACTTTTATATACCTTAAAAGCTCCAGTACTTCCTCTTCTTTAATCATCATAGTTTCCATAACTTCCCTACCTGTTTCCCTTATCTTACATAATTCAATATCCTTCTCCTTAATCTTCTGGATGTGTTGGCATACTGAACAGAGCATGGCGAGCTGCTCATCTATCCCAGGACACCAGACAAAGTTTTGAGCCAGCTCAATCCCCACGTAAGGCAACCCCTGTCAAATGCAAGGTCATTCTGGCACTGGTAACAATGGGGGAATTGGAATTCCTGCTGCCATTTTGGGTTGCCATGTACACCTGAGACAGTGTGGGGTCATTTCTGCCTACCCTTTGGATCATCTCTGGTGTAATAGGGAGACGTTAGGGAGGAGTGTCCTCATTTGTAACTTTTTCAGATATTTCCTTTTCCAAAGGTAAATGGGACAATCAGATGGCATTTCTATAATTAGTTGTTCTCTTGAATTCAATCTTGTAATTGTGTCCTCCAAGAAACAGAGCTCATCTCTGCATTCGTGCTGTAGCTGTCAGTGGAACACACTTCTGTGGACTGAAAATGGACACTAGTGGTTGATGATCAGTAATCAGGTAAACTCTTTCCCATACAAGTACTGATTGAAATATTTTACACCCCTAACCAGACTCAAAACCACTCTGTCAATCTCTGTGTAATTTTTCTCTGCATTGGTAAGGGAACATGATGCAAAGGCTATGGATTGCACACTTCCATCACTCATAACATGTGACAGGGGATTCAGTAGTGAGGGGAACAGACAGGAGGTTCTGTCAGCCTGAGAGAGATACTCGCATGGTGTGTTGTCTCCCAAGTGCCAGGGTACGGGATGTCTCGAATCAAGTGCGGCGTATTCTAAAGGGAAAGGGTGAACTGCCAGACGTCTTGGTACATGTTGGTACTAATGACATAGGTAGGAAAAGGGAAGAGGTCCTGAAGAGAGAATTCAGGGAGTTGGGTAGGAAGCTGAAAAGCAGAACCTCCAGGGTAGTAATCTCAGGATTACTGCCCATGCCACATGCTAATGAGCGCAAGAATAGCATGATCAAGCATATTAATGAATGGCTGAGAACCTGGTGAAGGGGGTGTGGGTTCGGGTTCCTGGATCACTGGGGCCTCTTCTGGGGGAGGTACGACCGACCTGTACAGAAAGGATAGGTTACACTTTTGGGTTGAGTTAAGAAATGGCAAGGGTAAAAGGACTCTAATGGCAGTTGTATGTGGTCCTCCAAACAGCATCTGGGATGTGGATCACAAATTACAGCAGGCGATAGAAAAGGTGTGTCAGAAGGGCAATGTCATGATAATCTTTGGGGATTTTAACATGAGAGTGGATTGGGAAAACCTCAAGAGAGAGAATTTGTAGAATGTCTAAGGGATGGCTTTTTAGAACAGCTTGTTGGTGAGATTTCTAAGGGATCAGCTATGCTGGATTGGATGTTGTGCAATGAACTGGAGATGATAAGAGAGCTTAAGGTTAAGGAACCTTGAGGGAACAGTGATCACAATATGATCGAGTTCACTTTGAAATTTGAGAAGGAGAAACTAAATTCCAATGTGTTGGTACTTCAGTGGAATAAAGGAAATTACAATGGCATGAGAGGGGAACTGGCCAAGGTTGACTGGAAAGAGACACTAGCAGGAAGGACAGCAGAGCAGCAATGGCTGGAGTTTCTGCGAAAAATGCAGGAAGTGCAAGACAGATATATTCCAAATAAGAAGAAATTTTCAAATGGAAGAAGGACACTACCATGACAGACAAGTGAAGCCAGAGCCAAAGTAAAAGCAAAAGAGAGGGCATACAAGGAAGCCAGAGCCAGTGGGAAGATTGGGAAGCTTATAAAACTTGCAGAAGGAAACTAAAAAGGTCATTAGGAAGGAAAAGATGAATTATGAAAGGAAGCCGGTGACTAATATCAAAGAAGATACTAAAAGTTTTTTAAAGTATATAAATGGTAAAAGAGAGTCGAGAGTAGATATAGGACCAATGGAAAATGACACTGGAGATATTGTAATGAGAGATGCAGAGATGGCAAAGGAACTGAATGCGTATTTTCCATCAGTCTTCACAATGGAAGTCATCTGCAGTATATCGGACACTTAAGAGTGTCAGGGAAGTGAAATATGTGCAGTGAAAATTACGACTGAGAAGGTGCTCAGGAAGCTTAATGGTCTGAGGGTGGATAAATCTCCTGGACCTGATAGAATGCAGCCTTGGGTTCTGAAAGAATTAACTGGAGAGATTGTACAGGCATTAACAATGACTTTTCAAGAATCGATAGATTCTAGTATTGTACCGGATGACTGGAAAATTGCAAATGTTACTCTGCTATCTAAGAAGGGTGGGAGGCAGCAGAAAAGCTGTAGACCTGTTAGCCTGACATCAGTGGTTGGGAAGTTGCTGGAGTCGATTGATAGGGATGAGATTACATAGTACCTGGAGGCACATGACAAGATAGGCCAAAGCCAGCATGGTTTCCTGAAAGGAAAATCCTGCCTCACTAACCTACTACAAATTTTTGAAGAACTTACAAGCAGGGTAGACAAAGGAGAGGCAGTAGACGTGGTGTACTTGAATTTTCAGAAGGCCTTTGACAAGGTGCCGCGCATGAGGCTGCTTAGCAAGATAAGATCCCATGGAATTACAGGGAAGTTACTAACATGGGTGGGGAAAACAGAGAGTGGGAATAAAGGGATCCAATTCTGGCTTGCTGCTGGTTACCAGTGGAGTTCCACAGGGGGCGGTGTTGGAACCGTTGCTTTTTACAATGTATGTCAATGATTTGTACTATGGGATTAATGGATTTGTGGCTAAATTTGCTGATGATACAGAGATAGATGGAGGAGCGGGTAGTGTTGAGGAAACAGAGAGCCTGCAGAGAGACTTAGATAGTTTAGGGGAATGGGCAAGGCAGTGGCAAATGAAACACAATGTTGGAAAGTGTATGGTCATGCACTTTGGTGGAAGAAATAAACGGGCAGACTATTAATTAAATGGAGAGAGAATTCAAAATGCAGAGATGCAAAGGGACTTGGGAGTCCTTGTGCAAGATACCCAAAAGGTTATCCTCCAGGTTGAGTCGGTTGTGAAGAAGGTGAATGCAATTTTGGCATTCATTTCTAGAGGTATAGAATATAAGAGCAGGGCTGTGATGTTGAGGCTCTATAAGGCACTTGTGTGACCAGACTTAGAATACTGTGTGCAGTTTTGGGCTCCTTATTTTGGAAAGGATATACTGACATTGGAGAGGGTTCACAGAAGATTCACGAGAATGATTTCAGGAATGAAAGGGTTACTGTATAAGGAATGTCTGGCAGCTCTTGGGCTGTATTCCCCAGAGTTCAGGAGAATGAGGGGGAGTCTCATAGAAACAATATGAATGTTAAAAGACCTGAACAGATTAGATATGACAAAGTTATTTCCTGTGGTAGGGTAGTTCAGGTCAAGAGGGCACAACTTCACGATTGAAGGACGTCCATTTAGAACAGAGATGCGGAGAAATTACTTTAGTCAGAGGGTGGTAAATCTGTGGAATTTGTTGCCACGAGCAGCTGTGGACGCCAAGTCATTGGGTGCATTTAAGGCAGGGATGGATAGGTTCTTGATTAGCCAGGGCATCAAAGGGTGTGGGGTGAAGGCAGGGGCGTGGGGATGACTGGAAGAATTGGATCAGCCCATGATTGAATGGCGGAGCACATTTGATGGGCCGAATGGCCTACTTCTGCTTCTATATCTTATGGTGTTATGGTAATCCTTGTGCATCAGTGGTGTGACCATAGTAAGTGATGCTTGTTTTGAAGAATTCTCACATGTTGCGTTGTGCTCTGAGCCCATATTCTTGTAATATTTTTAACACTCTCTTGAGATTTTTGAGATGTTCCTTGTCATCCTTACTGGTAACAATGATGGTAACACTGGTGACACTGAATGCCTGGACAGCCTTGCATCAACTGATCCATAGCTTTCTGCCAGTTTGCAGGTGTAGATGCTACTCCAAGAATAAGCCTATTATAGTAAGAAAGCCATTTTCAGTGTTTATTGTGAGAAGCACTTTGGACTCTTCCATTTCCATCCGTAGGTAGGCCTCAGCTTTGTTGAAGTGTTTTCCTCCAGAGCAGTTTGCAAAAATAGCCTCTATTCTGGGCAGAAAGTACTGAACTACTTTGAGTGCTGGGTTGATGGTTACCTTAAAATCACCGCAGAGCCTGACACACCCATTCTTCTTGGCTACTAGGACCACTGGCATTGCCTATGGGCTCCAGTCAAACTTGGAAAGAGTTCCTTCAGCCCCAATGCGACTGACCGCTCTGGCTACTTTATCACAGATGGTATAAGGAACTGGATGGGCTTTGTAAAACTTGTGTGTGCCATTTTCAGCTAACACTATTTTCCTATTGATGTTTGAGTTTTCCAGTGCCATCCTTGAACACTACTGTGACATCATCCAGTATCTTTCTTAATTTGCTTTTAGTTGACTCTGTTACTGGGGATGGGGCATGCAAATGGTGATGGTCTCCAACCAAATTGTATTGTCTCAGCCACCTATGTTCCCACAATGCTGGCCCTCCTGTTTTCAGTACATGCAAGCCTAACATGGCTTGTTGGTTGTATTTTACAGTTATGAATGTCATTCGCACAGTACTTATCTTTTCTCCAGTATATGTTCTTAGTTTGTTATCTGCAGGCTTCAGTTCAGTATCTTTAGAATACTGTACAAACTCATTTTGTAGAATGTCTGAAACAGCTGAGCCTGTGTCCAGTTCCATTTTAATTAATTCGCCACTCAATTCTTGCGTTAGCTTGTCTCTTGTCAGTTTTTACATAGCAAATCTCAAGTCAACCTCGTCCTGTGTCACTATCATTCTTATTAGACTTTTCATCAACAGCACGCAGATTAGTGCTCTTTTTGAAAATGCAGCCTGACTCTATCTTTTTCTCTTCACTGTGCAGTCCATTCATGTTTGTCTGTTCGATGTGCTCTTCGTATGTGCCCTACTTTGTTGGATTTTCGCAATTTTGATCTTTAAACATGCATTGATCTGGTGCATGTGAACCCCTGTCAGAACAGTAACAAAATTTGTCTGGCCAGGCAGGTTTCTGTTTAGATATTATAATTTTGTTCACGCTCACTTTCATTCTTGACTGCAACTCAATTGCATCTCTGGATGCTCAAGTTCATTGATACAACAACTTCAACTGCTGTTTTAAATGTGAGTTGCGCTTAAGTTAGGAGCCGCTTTCGAATGCTGTCTTGTAACATTCCATAAACCAAATGATAGCTCAGTGCATCATTAAACCCATCAATGAACTGATGATGCTCGGACAATATCTTCAATACAGCCATTGTTACGTACCCCGTAACTGGGTTGCCAAACCAGCAGAAATGGACCACTTAGTTGGAGTCTGGTTTAACAGAAGCTAATAGAGTTTTATTAAAGAAATAAGTAACACAGTACTCTAATCGTAAGGATATAAATGCAACAGGTTAGCAATGATAAAACACACATGTACACAGAACTAGGGTAATAGGAATCAACCAAGCTCTATCGCAGTCTAGGGGTAAAATGATCAGTCTCAAGTGACGCAGAGTTCAGTTAAGCTTAGTACAGTTCGCAGTAATCGCTGTTGTGCCATTAGAGAGAGAGAGAGAGAGAGAATGCAAATTTTGATTCAAACAGACCTTTGATGTTCTTCACAGTTAGCTTTCAGGCGAACCCTTTTATGTCTTCTGTGGTCACCGACTGTGACCCCTTCGTTCCGGATACGACCGTTCTTCCGCGGTGAATCCGGCACCCAGGCAAGGGTGGACACACACACCAGGTTCCCACCGATCGTACCTTTTCGCCCTGTGTGTCTATGGTCGGTTCCCGCGACCAGACTTCCAAACTCCCACCAACTTGTGGGGGCACACTGCTCTTCCAGGGTCTCGTTATCTCGTGATCTCGTGGTGTGTGTCGTGCCTTAGCGAACCTGTTCTTTTTATCCTCCTGCTGGGGTATCGCCTGTCCATCAAACTTCAAACAGTTCAGATTCAAAGCAATCGGTCTGTCAATATCTGAGATGTGTTTCTTTCTCGTTAATCTCTCTCTTCTCACTTATTAACATTTTGAATGTTTCTCCATTGTCTCCCTTATCTCTCTCATCAGCATCAATCTTCTGATAACTTGGTTTGTCGTCACACCATGTAAGCTGAAATACACTTCCTTTCCTTTTGATTCCGCTTATGAAACCTAATGTGTTCTGCAATCATCAATGATTTTGGTTCTAAATATTCCTGCATTATGTTCATGATATCAGCAAAGCTCATTTTGGCTGGTTTGTTTGGAGCAGTCAAACTTCTAAGCAAAATGTATGCTTTTTCACCAATTACAATCAGCAACACTGGCACTCGTTTATGATTAGCTATTTCATTTGCTCCAAAATTTAGCTCAGTTGTTCAGTATACATCATTCAGTTATCTATTGTGCAATTGAACACATCTACCTTTCCAATATAGCCAGCCATTTCTGCTTTTTAAAAATATTATTGTTATCACCCAGTACTCACTGTTTATGAACCCATAGATTTTGTCTGTTATCTGACTTTTTAACTTCTCTCTCCCCTTCTAAAGAAAAATGTGCAGTATTTCAACAGGTAGGTAGTTGTTTCTGGCTCATTTTAAACTTACTCATCACCACTGTTAAGTTTTGTAGTTCCAGAAACTATCCAAAAGTAAAACATGGGAGCCAAGAAATGTGTCTACTTAGTTTTACTTTAGTGAGGTGCTCAAGTATGATGTTGGAGAGTAATGGTATATGCAATTTACGTACTTCTTATACAGAAGTCAGAATGAATTATGTAAACAAACAAAGAATGGTTAATCAAACAATATATTTACAATATTACTGAAATATTGAATACACTACAGCTGTAGTACTTTCTTGGCCAATGAGGTGGTGTTGAGGGACCATGTGAAATTGTCTGTTATGTGCACCCTCAGAAACTTGCTGCTCCCCACTCTCTTCATGGAGGATCCTTGTATGTGCAGTGAGGAGTGCTTAACCTGAACCTTCCTAATGTCCACAATCATCTCTTTCATCTTGTTCAGGCTGAAACTCAGGTTGTTGTGCTTGCACCATTCTACCGGCCTTCTCTCTGTATGCTGTCTTGTTGTCATTGGTGACGGGGCCAACCACTGTTGGGTCATCAGCGAACGATGATTCAGTTTAAACTGAATCTAGCAATGCAGTAATGCATTGGCAGCATGAGCAATAGAAGGCTGAGCAAACTGCCCTGGGGAGTGCCCGTGCTCAGTGTGGTGTATTTAATACTTCAGTAATATTTGAGTAATATTGTAAATGTATTGTTTGCTTAAGCGTTCCATTTAAATAATTCATTACGAGTTATATAAAAGTATGTGAATGGCATTTGTCATCACACTACCACATCATATGTGAATGCTTTGCTAAAGGCAAAAATGAAGCTAAGACTCTTCGTGTTTTTATTTTGACTAGTTTTATGTTTTGGAGTTACACAACATTACTCTGCGCATGATGGAGTTAAAGTCAATATCGACTGCCTGTGGTCTTTCTGGCCATAGAATTCAAACCAATTCCACTGCATCAGTGGAAGATGTTGCTAGATCCTAGTCCAGTCACTTAATCTTTATGCTATTATATGCCCATAGAACATAGGTGGCAGTCAATTTCCTTCCAGATCGATTATAATTTCCATTATGATGAGCAGAACAAATCTGCTGTATGATTTTCAACCAACTGCATCTCATGCATTAATCTTTTTAAATGGCTTGAATAGCACTCATGGAATCATCTGAGTTTATGGTAATGACTAAGCAATTTATGCAATTTCATTGTTCAATCCCCAAATCGTCCTGGCATAAACTAGATATTGAACAATCATGGTAAATTCATGATTTACAGATGTGGAATGAGGATATACAAGAATCTTATGTCGCTGAACAAATTACACAAGAGAATGTAGATAAGATTGAAAATTCGTATCATTGGTCATGTTGCAGAAGGGGAAAATACTGCCTATCTTAACACTTTTTCTCATTGGGTGTGGTAATGGAAAAATGCTAATTTTCTTAATTACTAATGAACCAAGTTCAGTGGAATAGGCATTAACAGATGTCTGCTGAAGAAACAGATGGTTTAAAGTCTGCTTAGCATAGCCATAATTCCGTCTTTGAAAGGATCTGCACTCTTCATGACCCTTACACGGTATACCTCCAGAAGGCAGGCCTTTCAGCCTCCAAGCATCACACATGAACAAATGATGGGTCAATCCTATGCTCCTGTCATCATTGTACCTTGGTGTTATTTTTCAACACTGGAAAAGGAGTTTGAAGAATACATTTTTGCTCAATACTAATCGTCAAGCGCTCAGAAAACCAGTTACACAGAAGTCAAGCCAAACAGCTGTTTTTACCTTCATTTGAATCAATACATTTTCAGCCAATTCCAGTAAAACCATGTTAATACTATTTAGTATCAGATACTTTAATGACAGTATGCCACTGTAATTCTCAAATTGCAAATATTTATCATTGCGTTAAGTGCTGCATTTTGGGATGGTCGTGGAAAACAGATTACCGTCTAGTGATTGTAAATACAGATTCCATCCCTTTAAAGTACTTGGCTAGATCATAGAAGAGTACAGCACTGCTCAGGCAGTTTGGCTTGTGAGGTTGTGCCAATCTTGTTGCCAAATTATACTAAATATTCTCCTCCAGTATTTCATCCATATCTCTCTATTCCCTTCATTTTAATGTGTCTCTCTAAAAGTCTCTTAAACTCCACCAAACTGTTTCCATGACTACCTCTGGTATCCCATTCCAGGCAACTACTACTCTCTCTGTAAAAAAAAATACTGTCCCTCATGTTGACTTTAAATTACCCTGCCCCCCCCTCCCCCCCCCCGCAGTCAGAAACTATAGAGCAGACCCGACCCAAATGTAGAGCAGCAGAGATGATTTAGCAGTGAGTGATAACTTTAATAATAATCTACAGAATAAACGACATGAGGGGCCACAAAATGAGAGAGAACAGATATAAACCACAATAAGACAACAAGGTAACAGAAAACTAGGAGCAACTGATTGAGGCTGGATGATTCAATGGGAGAATAAGGCCTGTGGATCAGAGTTGCAGGTGATGAGTTAGAAATGAATGGCAACTGACTCCTGTTAGTTGGGTTGAGAATAGGAGGTACCTGTTTGTGCAGGCCTGACAGAAACCCCGCCCTCTATGGCCAGTCACTAATGACCCAGGATGATCTGGATGGGTCCAGTTGAACTCCTCGATGTGCAATGGATTCAGATGTAACGGGACTGCACCCATGATCCCTCCTCCAGGCCATAACCTTCCCAGTCAACCAGGTACTGTACACCCTGTCCATGACAACATGAATCCATCAACTATTAAACTGTGTACCCTCGGCCACCTCCACCAGCCTTGGTTCCGGAGGTGAAAGCTCATGTGAGTTGACTGGTCCATGGACTATGGGCTTGAGGCAGGACATGTGAAGGATAGGTCTGATCCCGAGGGACGATGACAGTAAGCAACAAGGATGATGCAATGAGTAATCTTAAAGGGACCAATGGACCAGGGTGAGAGTTTGCAGGGGTCGGCGCACAGGGATAGATCTTGAATGGACAGCCAGACATGGAGACAGTAGGCATGATTAGCAGCTGGGATGGATCTCCTTGTCCTCCTTCAAGCATTCTGGTAGCAGTGAACTAGGGTCGTGATGGACGGGATCTCCACTGTTGGATCCTCCATGGGAAACCACAGGAGTTGGTAGCCATGAAGTACTTCAAAAAGAGTGATACCTGTGGCAGAGTTGAATTGTTGTGACAGGACTCCCGCCTTAGAGTCTTGGAGCTGGATCAGTAGGAGATGGTAAAGTTGAATTGCTCAAAGAAGAGGGCCCTGTGAGCCTGACATGGGTTGAGTTGGCAGGACTGCTGAATGGATATGAGGGTCCAGTGGTCAGTCCAGATCAGAAAGGGCTCAGTGTTCCCCATCAGCCAATGTCTCCATTCCTCCAAGGTCCATTTAATGGCAAGTAGCTTCCTGTCTCCTATTCCATAATGGTGCTATGCATACTGTCTATGTAGACTGACTGGGGGTGTATGGGTGTCAGGGAGGGGTAGCACCTCTGGTGGGGGAACATGTCGCATCCTTTTCAGGGCGGTTTGTCCACCTCTGGTCCCCACCTGGCACTCAGCTCTCACCTGTGACTCCCCGTAGCTGTTTGCAAGCAACAGCGGCCACACCCCGGGCAACGGCTTCGACAAGCCGGCTAAACCAGGTGAGGGTAGCCAACGGGTCTCAAACCCTCGGTGAGATAGGGAGTTGTCTATCCCAGCATGTGAAGACAGACTCCAGCTGATTGAGTGGATGAGACCAATGGTAGGTCCAACGATCAAGAAGGCGGTCTCTGCAAGTGTCGTGGAGCACATAGAGCAGGAGAAGACACAGAACATGTCCTGGTCATCTACTGCTCCTAGTCCCATCTCCAGCCGTCACAACTCTGTCTTGCCACTGGAACCAGATGGGAATTGGGAAGAGAGAATGAGGCTGATGCTGCACAACTCTCCCTCACTTAAATACAAATCAAACGCTAGTCTCAACACCATCAAGCCGGCTGGTGGTGCAGTGACATCAGTGCCGGACTCTGGAGTGAAGGTTCCCCAGTTCGAATCCAGTCGAGCCGCTCCCGGGCACGCTTTCCATCTGTGGTGGATTGAGTGTCGAGCTAGCAACTCGACTTCGTAAAAAGTACTAATGGTGTCGAGGTCTTCATCGATGACGATGGACGAACCTTAGTCCTCACTGGGAGAAGATGGCTCCAACACCCACAGAAGGTACATCCACCTCTGCCACAAAATGTCCGGAGGGATTTGAATGGCGGGGAATGAAAGCAATGGTGAAGTGTCTCTTGAACTCCTTGAAAGCGTGGTAGACGAGGTTATCTGTGAGGTACAGGAGGTGATTGGGTGAGGGAGGTGAGAGTAGTGTCAGTTTGACAGTTATTTCTGGTGAAACTGCGGTAGAAGTTGGAGAAGGCCAAGAACACTGCAGCTGTTTGAGAGAGTGAGGTCGGGACCATTTAACAACAGTATGCACTTCCTCTGGGCCAATGTTTCTTCTCTGGGGGTGTACGGACGTAATCCAGAAAGCATATGACTGGCGTGTGGAGCTGGCATTCCTCAAACTTGCCGGACAGCTGGTTTACGAGGAAATGCTGAAGGACTGAACGGACGTGACTGATATGGTCTTGGGAGTCCTTGGAGAAGATGGGGATGGTGTCAAGGTAGATGACCTGTGTAGCATGCCTCAGAGTATTTTGTTGAGGAAGACTTGTAAAATGGCCGGACTGTTGGCAAGTCCGCAAGATATCACCAAGTATTCATAGTGGCCAGTCTTCCACTCATCTCCCTGGCGGATATGGATTAGCTTGTACGTGCTCCATAGAACCAGTTTGGTGAAGATCTGGGCCCCATGGGGTATTTTGAATGTGCTGTCCATCAAGGGGAGAGGGTAGTTCTTTTTTTTATATTTTTTATTTTTATTGAAGGAATGACACACTACAGAATATATAATGGATTACATTTTCCTCCATTTTGCTTTAATATCGTACCCCCAAAACAAACCTCCCCCCACCCGCCCTCCCCGAACATATCATGGCTGCTAATATATTTACAACATAACAATTCACAAATACAAGTACGGACATTTCACAACCATACCCCCACACTACTTCAAGACGATGGCTCACACACATCTGCAACATGTCAGATGATCCAAAATACATTCATATTTACAATTCCTCAACCACCCTGTGAGGTAAATTATAAGCATGTTAAATGGAAGGCAACTTCCCAAGTACAATCAAATGCCCTCAACTAGTAGATAGTTCCTTAAGACTCCCAAAATATGATAAGAAAGGTCCCCATTTTGAATAGAACTTTTTCACAGACCCCTCAAAGTGAATTTAATCTTTTCTAATTTCAGAAAAAACATTACATCTTCTAAACAAGCAGCAGCAGTTGGGGGAGTGGCAGATTTCCAAACCAGCAAAATTCTCCTACGGGCCAATAGCGATGTAAATGAGGGTAGCTCTTCTTAATGGTAATTTTGTTCAGTGCATGATAGCTGATGCAAGGATGAGGACTCTCATCTTTCTTTTTGACAAAGGAGAATACTGCACCGGCAGAGGACTGGGATGGTTGAATGAAGCCATGCTTTGGCAATGTAGTCATTCATGGCTTGGCTCTCAGGTGGGGAGGGGTGGTGCCTGTGAGGAGGTCAGTCGCACGGTCGTGTGAGGCGGCAGGGTGCTGACATCCCTTCTACTGAAGGCGATGGCTAAGTTGTGGTATTCCTGTGGAATTCGGTGATGTTGAGGGTTTCCTGTCTCCACGGATTTATGGGGTGAAGGTGAAGTCAGCTGAGGTTGCAGCAGGAGGGTCCCCAATTCAGCAGTGAACCAGATGCCCAGGCGAAGTGAGGGGCTTTAGTACAGAGAAAGGGGTAACCCAAGATGAGAGGAGTGTTGGGTGAGTCAATAAGGAGGAATTGGATGGATTCGTGCTCTCTGATACTCATGTGCATACTCTGACCATCCCAGGCCCCAAGGGACATCTGTCAATAGCTGTGATGCAGAAGAGGTAAGTAACAGATTCAGTCTGGAGGCCAAACGCACACATAGGGTCCGGTTCAGAAAGCTGCCTGCTGTGCCAGAATCCACCAGAGCAACGAACCGTCAACATGTGGAGAGGACAGAGAGAGTGAGTTGGGCTATGGTGCTGGAATGAGAGGTCCAAAAATCTGGCCACAAAATGTGGTAATTTACTTCATTGCATCATCACGTCAGGCCAGCTTCTTAAAGTGAAACTCCAACTCAATGTCGGTGGTTGTGAATTACGTAGGTTTCCACCAATTAAATTACCTTACGCAGGCACAACCAGAATTCGCTAAAACTGGCATTGTGAGCCTGTCTGGAGCTTGGATGAGCTGCCGGATTTGGTCCTGTTTTCCATGGGTGGAGGAACAGCAGGGACCCCTGTCTCGTCCAGAGACGTGTTGACGTGCTCATGGTCATGTCGTGGTGGCAGGGGCATGGTAGTGGAATGCTCTCAATCTTGGTGGGCTGGTTTAAGGTGGTCTACCAAAACACATAAAGGTTTACCCCTTTTATTAATTATAACAATCTTTTCTCTCCATTCCAAAACGTGGAGCAGGCCATTGTAAGGGGGCCTGCGGGGATCTTGCTGTGGATCATAGTGGATGAAAACAAACGAGGCGGAACGAAGGTCAACAGGAACCCAAGAGTGCTGTACGCCATGATGGGAGGCAGGAACTGGTGCAAAGAAATTGAATTTATTGAGGAGGGTGGAATGCTGTTGAGAGATCGACCAAGTAGTCGTAGAGTCAGGAATAAAATCACCTGGCACTTGTAATTGCTGCCCGTATACCAGCTCAGCCGTGGATTACTGCAGGCCCTCTGTTGGAACTTTTCTGAGCCCGAGCAGGACCCACGGGAGATGATCATGCCAACATTCATCTGCCTAGGAAACCCTCAGAGGAGCTTTTAAGGAGTGGTGAAACAGCTTGCATAGGCCATTGGACTGTGAGTTATACACCATGGTGTGATGTAGCCTAACGTCAAGGGTCTGGGCCATTGCAGCCTAGAGGTCTGATTTGAAATGGGGAACACGGTCAGCGAAAATATCAGATGAGGTGACAAACCGAGCAAGGTAGGTACTGATGAACACCCGAGCCATGTATGCAGCTATTGTTGATGCTAGAAGGACGACCTCTAGCCACTTGGTGGTACGGTCCATCATGATAACAAGGTACGTGAAAATGTTGGGGGGAGGAAGGAGACAGGACCAGCAAGATCCACATTAACATGGTCAAACCATCGCTCAGGGACTTCAAAAGATGCCAGTGGTGCCTAGATATGATGGCTAATTTTTGGCTGCTGGCAATCCCAAAGTCTGCACTCCAATCAGGCATGTCCTTTCTAAGGCCGTGCTACACCAACTTTAGCGCAACCAGTTTCTGTGAGGCCTTCTGGAGTTAAAAACGGTCTGCCTCCAGTTTGCGAGTACTACAGGCGAGGGTGATGGCTGAGACATCACACAGGAGAGAAATCCCAGCTTTCCCAAACTTAATATCGACCAACCACAGGCCTATGACTACTGTTTGCCAAGCCTGGTCCTCTGGGTCAGTAGACATGCTGGCATAGTCTACCACTATGTATGTGGCCTCAACAACTGGCCGTAAGAGCAATCAACTGCGGCATTATTTTTCCCCTTGATATGTCGAATATCAGTTGTGAACTCTGATACGTAGGTCAGGTGATGTTGCTGCCATGCAGACCAAGCCCCTGATATTTTGGGCATTGCGTGCACAAGGGGTTTGTGATCAACGAGCACTGTGAAATGGCGATCATCCAGAAGGAAACAAAAATGACCCACAGCCAGATAGAGACCGAGAAGCTCATGGTCAAATGTGCTGTCCTTCCTTTCATGGGGAGGCGGAGCTGCTGGTTGAGGAAGGCGAACGGCTGCCACCCGACTTTGACCATCTGTTCGTGCCCAGCACCCACAGCATAGTCTAAAGCATCAGTAGTAATGGCCATGAGTGCTTTGGGGAGTGGGTGCGCCAGTAGGGTCTCATTGGAAAGAACTTGTATGGTATCACCAAATGCCCTGGTCATGTCTGTTGACCAGTCAAGCACTTGATTAGGGGTATTGCCTTTATACTCACAATACAGGGGGAGCATAAGTTCAGCAGCTTGTGGAATGAAGCGGTGATCAAAATGAACCATACCTAAAAACTCCAATAGGTTTTTAGTAGTGCAGGGTGGTGAGAAATCCATTAATAGCGACTACCTTTGAAGGTTTTGCACCTTCTGCAGGGAGGCAATAGTTGAGAAAGTCAATGGTTGACAACCCAAACTGGTACTTAGCAGGGTTAATGTTGCTTTAAGTGCTTGAAAAGTGTGTGGTGATGAAATGCATGTTTGGATTTGGATGCACTGGGGACAAGTATGTCATCCAGGCAAACAAAAAGAAAATCTACGTCTTTTAATATAGAGTCCATCAGCCGTTGGAAAGTCTGTGCTACATTTTTTAGCCCAAATGGCATGCAGAGGAACTCAAAGAAGCCAAACAGTGATATTACAGCCAGTTAGGGAATGCCTTCTGATCACACAGAACCCTGATGGTAGCCCTTAACTAGATCGACTTTGGAAAAAATTAACTTTCCGGCTAAACATACCAAAAAGTCTAGGATGTGTTGGACCGGGTAATGATCGACAGTGGTGGCCTCGTGGAGGCATTGGTAATCGGTACATGGGCAGCAACCACCATCAGATTTAGGGACCATATGGAGGGGCAAAACCCAGGGGCTATTCAACTGGTGTACAATCCCAAGTCTTTCCATGTTGGCAAACTCACACTACGTGGTTGCCAGCTTCTCTGGGTCCACTCTACACATGCCAGCATTGACTGGCGGGCCACTTGTGGGAATGTGGTGCTTGATCCCATGTTTTGTGACTGTGGTGGAGAACGTGGGCTTGGTGAGGTTCAGGAATTCGCCCAGTACTCAACATGTGGAGGTGCATGTGATTGGTAAAGTCATTGTGGGGTACTAACTGGGGGAGCAGGGTAATGACCCAAAGTCTTTGACCTCCACAAGCCGGCAGTTTTTGAGATCGACTAACAGTTCTCGGGCACACTAGAAAGCTGTACTGTGTAGGGGTGTAGCCACCTTAGCCAGAATGAAGTCCCATCTGTAACATTGTCCACTGAAGCAGAGCACCTCCTGTTGTGACCATAAGTCTGGATCTTGCTGCTGTTGGCAGCCTCCAGTAAGGTTTCATTGCTCTTTGCCTTTGCAACAATAGACAGTGCTGGCAGTACACTCACTTGACCACCCTTGTCACACAGGAAGCGTTGCCCTGAAAGGGTGTCTGTAATGAACAGTAGATGACCCTGGCAGATAGAACCCATGGTGTTCTCAGATTTCTGATGTCCCAGTGCACTGGTACTGTTAAAGCTGCAAGGCAGTCGGCACTTCCTAGTACACTTGGTACCAAAGTGAACGTGGTGAAAACATAGACCCGGTGTAGTCTGTTTCACAGCATTAGTTCGTATTGTTTCTCGTGCTTATGTTGAAGGCTTTACTGACTGGGCCTACTGAGGCAGGGAAAAGAGGAAGAGTTATGCACCACAGCCAGCCTAAGTATTGACTATCAGCCATTTTACCAAGCTCTTTATAGTCCTTCACGGGTGCACTAGCAAGGACTTTTGCAAACTTGATCAGGCATTTGCTGCGTGAAGAAATATTTAAAAATTAAACAAAGATGGTATCTCCCAAGAGAGACAACGTGTGGTCCTTTAGCTCCGAAGGCCTAACATCGCTAAGGCTGGGCAAGGAGAGCAACTGTTTGGCATGCTCAGACTCTGATAGTCCGAAAGGTGAGTTTTCAGCGATTGAGATTTATCATGTTTAGGCGGGTGTTCTAGTAGACTCACCACCCTGACAGTCTGGAGTTTCTCAGCAACGCTGCTACGTGGTAGAATTCGGTGTTGTCAGCGGTGATTTCTCGCAGTGCATTGGGCCTTGGCTTGTACAAACCAAACAATGACATTTTGCTTCCAAAACTCTGGCAGCTTCAAAGTAACTGCCTTGGCCAGTATGTTCAATAACTCTTGCAAAAAATGAGATATGGCATTCTATGTTTAAGAAAAAAAATGAAACAACTCATTTATTGAACTCCAAAAAACTGAACACAAAGCATGATAGAGGTCCTTTGTGTAATTATGCCATCATTTCAGACCAGCCTCTTAAAGTGAACCCTAACTCAATGTTAATTATGTATGTTTCTACCAATTATGTTACCCTACACAGGTACTTTGAATTTAAGTGATGGTATTAGATACTGAAACCATGGGATCCCTTAAAAGTGAAACAGTATTTGATAGTATTTTTAATGATTAAATTATAATAGAGACTTGAAAATATTGTAAAAGAATAGATGTACAATGCACACTATGATCTTCTTGAAAGCTATTAGATATTTAAAATAAATGAGACAATTGTTCTTGGAAAGCACATACTTTTGATCATTAGAGTAAATGTAATAGCCTCATGATCAATTTTAATTCATAATTGTTAATATGCATGAATTATTATTTTAGAATGTAGTAGACTGATTCTTCAAAGCCACTTGTACATTATGAAAGCACCCCCATATCCAACAGAGCGGAAATTGAATCCTTGGGGTAGAGACTACTTAACATTGCTTTCTGTTCTGCTTATCTAGAAACATCCACATGACATTTCTTAATAATTTTGCCTGGGGAAAATAATTGGAATTGCAGAATGATTTATCATTTCCTTCACACTTTAGAATTAAAAAAATAGAATTGCTATATGTAGATTATGAACTTGAGCATTACTGGCATTCTAACCTTCATGCTGCATTAATTTATCAGTCTGAGCAATGCCCTGGAAATCAATGTGATAATGTTTTCTTTTAATTCTTTGGATCCCAAGGTGCTTCAAGCTTGACCACTGAAGTCATAATGAGAACATTTCTGAGACCTAGTATTCCCCAACAAGCCACCAAAATTCAGACACAATTTCAAAAGGAAAATGAGAGCAGAGGAAATACCAAATGGCACAAATTTGGATCAGCCTTCTCATCTTTATCACGATTTGTTACTTCCTGAAGCAATAAATTTCTTACTGGGGTGGGGGATGATGGCTTGTTTCATGCTACCTGTAAACAGCAAAGGCGGGTGAAAGTAACTGATATCATCTCTGTCTTCTTGTATCCTTTGCATACATCAGGTCTTTTGCGCACATACACAGAATGCATTTGGTAACAGGCTAGATAATATTGGCAGGTCAAGGCTTGATGTTGATCATTAACCTAGTTAACTTGTATCAAGTTGAAGAAGTTCAGTATGTGTCCCCGGATCCTAAGTACTTTCTATCGGGTACAATTGAGAACATCCTGACTGGCTGAATCACTGCCTGGTATGGGAACTGTACTTCCCTCAATCGCAGGGCTCTGCAGAAAATGGTGTGGACAGCCCAGCTCATCTGTAGGTGCGAACTTCCCACTATTCAGGACATTTGCATCGACAGGTGTGTAAAAAAGGCCCGAAGGATCATTGGAGACCCAAATTACCCCAGCCACAAACTGTTCCAGCTGCTACCATCCGGGAAATGGTACTGCAGCATAAAAGCCAGGACCAACAGGCTCCAGGACAGCCTCTTCCACCAGGCCATCAGACTGCTGACACAACTATATTTCTATGTTATATTGACTGTCCTGTTGTACATATTATTTATTATAAATTACTATAAATTGCATATTGCACATTTAGACAGAGACGTTACAAAGATTTTTACTCATGCATATGAAGGAAGTAAGTAATAAAATCAATTCAAAGTTAAACACAGAGAAAAGAAATAAAAATTGCTTTCACACATTTTCATCAATACAATCTGTTTTTGTTTTATTATGTAAAAAGAATAGACATTTTGGCCATTTTATTGCTACACCGCTTTTAATTCAGACTATCCTGCGCTCACTCTTCCTAAAGTCTGTGCTCCTTTACTGCTTGTAAAGTATCTATTTTTTAAATTGGATGGCCAATGTGACATCAATGTGTCTCCCTAAAAATATTACCATCCCCAGAATCAAAATCAGGTTTATTATCACCGGCATGTGACATGAAATTTGTTAATTTAGCAGCAGCAGTTCAATGCAATACATAATCTAGCAGAGAGAAAAAGAAATAAATTAAAAAAATAAGTAAATCAATTACATATATTGAATAGATTTTAATAAATGTGCAGAAACAGAAATACCATATATTAAAAAAAGTGAGGTAGTGCCCAAAGATTCAATGTCCATTTAGGAATCAGATGGCAGAGGGGAAGAAACTGTTCCTGAATTGCTGAGTGTGAGCCTTCAGACTTCTATATCTCCTACCTGATGGTAACAGTGAGAAAAGGGCATGCCCTGGGTGCTGGAGGTCCTTAATAAAGGACGCTGCCTTTCTGAGACACCACTCCCTGAAGATGTCCTGGGTGCTTCGTAGGCTAGCATCCAAGGTGAAGCTGACTAGATTTACAACCCTCTGTAGCTTCTTTCAGTCCTGTGCAGCAGCCCTCCATACCAGACAGTGATGCAGCCTGCCAGAATGCTCTCCACGGTACAACTATAGAAGATTTTGAGTGTGTTTGTCGACATGCCAAATCTCTTCAAACTCCTAATAAAGTATGTATAGCTGCTGTCTTGCTTTCTTTATAACTACATTGATATTTTGGGACCAGGTTTGATCCTCAGAGATCTTGACTTCCAGGAACTTGAAGCTGCTCACTTTCTCCACTTCTGAGGCCTCTTTGAGGATTGGAATATGTTCCCTTGACTTACCCTTCCTGAAGTTCACAATCAGCTCTTTCGTCTTACTGACGTTGAGTGCCAGGTTGTTGCTGTGGCACCACTCCACTAGTTGACATATCTCACTCCTGTACACCCTCTCATCACCACCTGAGATTCTACCAGCCATGTAGGTAATCAAAGAAATCAACCACAATGGGTTACTCAAAGGAAATAGAATTTCTTCTATTATTCACAGGAAATAACTTTAGAAGTGGTTAATTGCCATTTAATTGATTATTAATTCAGTCCACCTACTTGAGAATGTATTAGATTTTGTCACATTTTAAATAACAATTTCCACACTTTGCTTCTGTGAGAATTGGCCAAAAGATCTCATACTAAGAATATGGTGTTCTGTTAGAAGACTATAATTTCTTCAGTGCATAATTAAACAGAGAAAGTGAAATAGTGTAAAACTAAATGAAATGGCTTCCATGAAGGCAAAGATTGGTAGAGAACTTATGGACTGGAATAGTCCAGGAAAGGGAAGCAAAAAAGAGTAGCTAAGACCTGCAAACAGACAATATGAGATAATACATCAGAGAGATATCAAGGTCAACCTCAACGATTTTATGTACTGTATATTTAGGAAAAGAAGGCAGGACATAAAGAGTCTTTCACATCTTTCCCAGAATGTCTCAAAACTATTTCTAGCCAAGTCCTTTGGAAATGAAGTGAATGTTTTAATACAGGGACAATACAGTCAATTTGTGCACAGGTTAGCAATCTGGACTGAGGGATGGATATCAGGTTGTAGAGAAGTGATATCTCTCCTGCTTCTTTTCATAATGTCATAAGGTCTCTCATGAGAGAGTAATGGGTCATCTGTTTAACACATCAACTGAAAGATGACATTACCAGTGATTCCTCAGAACCTCAATGAAGTATTACATTTTTGTGCTCAATTCTCTGTTCAACCCCCAAATTTCTAATTTAAGTATTAGAGCTAAAAATGAGCCAAAATTGAGATTTAGAATTTAATTAAGCATAATGTACTTCAATATGGTCAGACAAGGTACCGGAGATATGAAGAGAACCACAAAATCGACAAGGGGAGGACTAATTAAGTAAAACTGAATTAAAATGAAGGACTAAAATGAGTAAAGATTGACGAACTCCAGATTCCAATGACTCCTACCACAGGATATTAAAAGAAGTGAGTGAGGAATTTGTTAGCTATGATGTGTTAGTCATTATGTTCTGTTAATGTGTGGAGCCTGTGCCTTCCATGAGCCTCATCTATGGAGGCGATTTTAAAATAAGTTACTCTGTTAGTGAAACTATAATTAGTAGCTTTATTTATGCTAATAATTTATAATAAAATGTACAGAGTGTAGGATCGTTACAGCACATAAGACCAGTTCATCCATTAGACCTCTCCACGAAGAAGCGGCAAAGATTAATTTCCACTCTTCCACTTTCTTCAGAACTGTCCTTCCCTACGATATACTTTCCCTTAGCTGCGACACAATTTCTTTTTGAAAGCTCTTATGAAGTATGTTTCCACTAGTCCTTCAGGTGTTAAGTTCCAGATCCTAACGATTCTGCATAAATTTTTGTCCTCACACCCACTATCTTCTGTCCATCTGTTTCCCTTGGTTTTTGCTTATGAGAACACCTACTATTATTACGGCAATCAAATTATGGCTGACGTGACATGAAGAAGAGAGCAAGAGCATTTGAATTCAATGAGATGTTGGAAACTAGAAGTGTAGCTTAATTTTCTTTGCCACTGTAATTACTAAATTGCTTGAGAGACCAGCATAGAGGGAAGACAGTTGGGTATTGTTCTTGCTAGTGCATATAACTTGAACACTTTTAGGAAACAATGTTACCTGAGAAAATAGACTATTACACCTGGGTATAATTCACCTATTTGGTTTGTTACTAAAGTAACTGTTTTCTAGTGACATCAGCTGGCTGTTGTTAAGTTTAACAAAGAAATACATTACGTCTCACCAGATTTAGAAAGATTCTTCTACTTTAGACTGAATATTTGATTGGTTTCACTGATAAAAATTATAGGTGCAGATTTTGTTATAAATTTTGAAAACACAACTTTCATTAGGTGTGATCAATTTAAAGTCCGTCAGGAGGAATGACGAGATGGTTGATCTTCGAAACAGGAAGAATCAAAGAGAGTGGCCTTAAATTTCTGGTAGGGTCACTCAGCAGCAGGGCATGTGTAAGACCAATTATGGTCTTGTGTACCATAAGACCATAAGGCCATAAGATATAGGAGCAAAATTAAGCCATTTTGCCTATTGAGGCTGTTCCACCATTTCATCATGGTTGATCCAATTTTAGTTTCAGCCCCAGTCTCCTGCCTTCTCACCTTATCCCTTCATGCTCTGACCAATCAAGAATCTATCAATTTCTGACTTAAATATACATAAAGACCTGGCCTCCACAGCTGCCTGTGGCAAAGAATTCCACAGATTCACCACTCTCTGGCTAAAGAAGTTCCTCTTCATCTCCATTCTAAAAGGACACCCGTCTATTCTGAGGCTGTTAGACTCTCCCACCATGGGAATCATCCTCTCCATCTCCACTCTATCAAGACCTTTTGCCATTCGATAGGTTTCAGTTAGGTCACTTCCCATTCTTCTGAATTCTAGTGAATACAGGCCCAGAGCCGTCAAACGGTCTTCATTTGACAAGCCATTCAAACTTGGAATCATTTTTGTGAACCTCCTTTGAACCCTCTTCAGTTTCAGCACATCCTTTCTAAGATAATGGGCCCAAAACTGTTCACAATACTCCAAATGAGACCTCACCAGTGCTTTATAAAGTCTCAATATTACATCCTTTTCTTTTATATTCAGCCCCCTTCAAATGAATGTGAACATTGCATTTGCCTTCCTCACCACAGCCTCAACCTGCAAATTAACCCTAAGTGAATACTGAACAAGGACTCCAAAGTCTCTTTGCCCTCAGATTTTGGTATTTTCTCTCCATTTAGAAAATAGTCAACCCTTACATTTCTTCTACCAAAGCGCATGACCATACACTTACCAACACAGTATTTCATCTACCATTTCCTTGCCCATTTTCCTAATCTGTCTAAGTCCTTTTGTAACACCTCTACTTCCACAAAACTACCTGTCTTCAAACTTTGCAACAAAGCCATCAATTCCATCATCCAAATCATTGACATATAGCATAAAATGAATTGGTTCCAATTCAGACCCCTGTGAAACACCACTAGTTACCAGCAGCCTGCCAGAAAAGGCTCCCTTTATTCCCACTCTTTGCATCCTGACAGCCAGTCACTCTTTTATCCATGCTAGGATCTTTCATGTAATGCCATGGGCTCCTAGCTTGTTAAGCAGCTTCATGTATGGCATTTTGTTAAAAACCATCTGAAAATTCAAGTATACAACTTCAAGACATTCTCCTTTGTCTATTCTACTTGTTATCTCTTAAAAGAATTCCAGCAGTTCTGTCAGGCAAGGTTTTCCCATAAGGAAACCATGCTGACTACAGCCTATTTTATCATGTGCCTCCAAGTACCCTGAGACTTCATCCTTAACAATCAACTCCACCATATTCCCAATACTGAGGTCAGACTAACTGGCCTACAGTTTCATTTCTTCTGGCTCTCTCCCTTCTTGAAGAGTGGAATGACATTTGCAATTTTCCAATCTTCTGGAACCATTCCAGAATCTTGTGATTCTTGAAAGATCATTGCTAATGCTTTCATGATCTCTTCAGACACCTCTTTCAGAACCCTGGGGTGTACACCATCTGGTCCAGCTGACTTATCCACAGTACCTTTAGATCTTTCAGTTTTCCAAGAACTTTCTCTCTGATAATGATAACTTCACACATTTCATGAGCCCTGACACCTGGAACTTCCACCATACTGCTAGTGTGTTCCACTGTGAAGACTGATGCAAAATACTTATTCAGTTCATCCCCCATTTTGTTGTTCCCCATTGCTACCTCTCCAGCATCGTTTTCCAGAGGTCTGATATCCACTCTCGCCTCTCTTTTATACTTAAGTATGTGAAGAATCTTTTGGTATCCTCTTTAATATTATTGATTAGCTTGTTTTCGTATTCCTTTTACCTTTTTAATTGTTCTTAAAAGCCTTCTGTTGGCTTTTAAAAGCTTCCCAATCCTCTAACTTCCCATTAATTTTTGCTCGATTATATGCTCTCTCTTTGGCTTTTATATTGGCTTTGATTTCTCTTGTTAGCCACAGTTGTGTCATCTTTCCTTTAGAATACTGGTTCCTATTTGGGATATATATATCTTGTGCCTTCTGAATTGCTTCCAGAAATTCCAGCCAGTGTACAATGCTGAGTTTCAGAACACTGCCTCCAATTTCGGATGTAAGGTTAAAGTCAAATAACTGCCTGTCTGATTGTATAAGCATTGACACTCAGAGCTGGTGTTACATCTTACTCATAGTTCATATCTATTCATAATGTAGCAAGAGGCCATTCTGTCCATCAGGTCTATGAAGGTTTCTTAAAGCATTCCCATCAATTCGCTTCCCCTATTTATTTCCCTGTAAATTATTCTCTTTCTCATGCTCCAAAATTCTCCCTGGAATTCTGTTCTCAGCCATTTACACTAGGGGCAATTGAGATTGGCCAAGCAATCTACCAACCCGCAGGGGGATCCCACACAATGACATGAAGAGTGTGCAAAATGCACACAAGGAGCACCAGAGGGCAGGATCAGACGAGGCTGCTAGAACAGAGAACCATCAGGGGATAACTAGTCTCCCCTGCCCGTGTATTGAGTTGTTCCTACAACCAATGATCTAAGGTTAAGGACTCTTTGTCTTGTCATTTCATGTTTATTTATTGCTATTTATTTATATCTGCATTTGCACAGTTTGTTGTCTTCTGCACTCTATTTGATCTCTTCATTCAATCTGTTTATAGTTATATTTCTATAGATTTGCTGAGTATGCCCACAGGAAAAGAACCTCAGGGTCGTATGTGGTGACATATACGAGGGGTGATTGATATGTTTGTGGCTTAATGTAGAAGGAGTCAATTTTAGAAAACCCTAGCACATTTATTTTTCAACACAGTCCCCTCCTACATTTACACACTTAGCTCTCTCCCACATTTACACACCTAGTCCCCTCCTACATTTACACACTTAGTCCAGCGGTCGTGGAGCATACGGATCTTGGACCTCCAGAAAGTGCCCACAGCAGGGGTGATTGATAAGTTCGTGGCCTTAGGTAGAAGGAGATGAGTTATACGGCTCCCATTACATGTACATGCAGTTCAACTCTTTGAGTGATTATGCAGAAAGTTTGAAGTTAATAACTTATCAGTAATAACTCATCAGGGGTGATTGATAAGTTTGTGGCCTAAGGTAGAAGGAAATGAGTTATTAGCTTCAAACTTTTTGCATAATCACTCAAAGAGTTGAACTGCCTGTGCATGTAACGAGAGCTGTATAACTCATCTCCTTCTACCTTAGGCCACAAACTTATCAATCACCCCTGCTGTGGGCACTTTCTAGAGGTCCAAGATCCGTATGCTCCACGACTGCTGGACTAAGTGTGTAAATGTAGGAGGATACTATGTTGAAAAATAAATGTACTAGGTTCTCTAAAATTGACTCCTTCTACCTTAGGTCATGAACTTATCAATCACCCCTTGTCTGTACTCTGATAATAAAATTTACTTTGAACTTTAAGCAGCACTACCTGCTGTTCTCTATGCTACTCTTTCTTGAAGTCTGAAGGTAAGAAGCTCTTATTGAGGCATGCAGTTGAGTATTCCTTTACTTCATGTTTCTTTATATCCTGAGGGGACATTAGGGATGTCATCATAAAGTAATACATTTGCATAGGGTCTTGTTGCTTTGTGACTCAGGCAAACTGGATCTTTGAAAGAAACTACCAATGCTCAGAGCATGGGTTCCTTTGGATCTATGATAGGGAATTTGGACTGAATTCCATGCATTAGACACACTAAATGGACACTGGGTTGTGATAGGGCTGGATGAGGTGGGAAAACACTTCTTTCCCACTTTGCAACTTGCTGTTAAAACAGGAATCCAATCTGGATCTTAGACCATAAGACCATAAGATATAGGAGCAGAAGTAGGCCATTTGGCCCATCGAGTCTGCTCCACCATTCAATCATGGGCTAATCCAATTCTTCCAGTCATCCCCTCTCCCCTGCTTTCACCTCATACCTTTTGATGCCCTGGCTAATTAAGAACCTATCCATCTTTGCCTTAAATGCAGCCAATGACTTGGCCTCCGCAACCACTCATGGCAACAAATTCCATAGACTTTCCACCCTTGGACTAAAGTAATTTCTCCGCGTCTCAGTTCTAAAAGGATGTCCTTCAATCCTGAATTTGTACCCTCTTGTGAGGTAAATCCTGCAATTATTTTATATATAGGCATCCGTTAGTCTCATGGGACGATGGACTTGGGCCTTGGAAGGTTTCCAGGATGCAGGCCTGGGCAAGGTTGTATGGAAGACCAGCAGTTGTCCATGCTGCAAATCTCCCCTCTCCACGCCACCGATGTTGTTCAAGGGAAGGGCACTAGGGCTGATACAGTTTGGCACCGGTGTCATTGCAGAGCAATGTGTGGTTAAGTGCCTTGGCCTGGGCAAGGTTGTATGGAAGACTGGCAGTTGCCTATGCTGCAAGTCTCCCCTCTCCATGCCACCGATGTTGTCCAAGGGAAGGGCATTAGGACTCATACAGCTTGGCACCGGTGTCGTCGCAGAGCGATGTGTGGTTAAATGCCTTGCTCAAAAACACAACACACTGCCTCAGCTGAGGCTCGAACTAGTGACCTTCAGATCACTAGACCAACGCCTTAACCATTTGGTCATGTGCCAACACTGCAATTATTAGAAACTTCAAAAAAGGAGTGGAAGTTGCTTGGTCAACATCTGTGAAGGAAACAATGTGTTCAGCTCAACAGAAAATGGGAGATGACAAAGTACAGAAATAGAGGAAAGAAAGGAGGGTATAAAAACACAGTGAGGAGGTATCACTGGAATTGTCATTAAGGGATCACACTAAGCACCTCTGTAACATAAAAAAAGATTAAACAAACAACAAATCAGAGAAATAGAAGAACGATGTACAGATGAGACAGTGAGGGGCTTAAGGAAATATTATTCTCTTCCTCTTTCTGCAATAGAAGGCATATCTCCCAGACTGCTATGTTCACTGTGGAACCTCTCCTTACTTTCGTACAGCTCTGCTTGTTCCCTGGCATCATCCTGCTCTCTATGGTCTACCCAGCCTAATTTTATTTGAAGGAAATTAATGCACAGTGTGAAGAAAGTAAATCTTGAGCAAATTGTCATGTTTCTCATTACCATCTCATTTAATTATGATTTAACAAGCAGAAAATAAGCCTTCAATGATGTGGCACATAACCATTAAAATGTAAGCAGAAAGAGACCCAGGGCCAGGAAAAGCTCCTTGCAATCGTTAAGTGCACACATTACTTTGAACATAAAGTTCAAAATCAGATTCATATTCGGAAGAAGATGGTGAAAGTGAACATCACAACCTTGGGCAACATCCTCCAGATGGTTCACAAAACCACTTCTTTGATTTCTTTTACAACTTCCTTTTGCTTTCAAATGTGGTTCTTCTACTTTTGGAACCTGTGATGGACATTTTAGTGGTGTGTTTTTGGGCCGATTGAGGGATCTGGGGGTTTGTTGTCTCTGAGGGTGTTCTGGGAGGTGCGTAGCCTTGAGTCCTAGCAGCATGGAGATGGGGCGCGAGCCCATGGTTGCTATCATTTCTCTCTGATCTCATCGAGTAAAGCATCGAGATAGATTAAAATCATTGAGGCTTGAGCACAAGGTGAGTGGGTAACACACACAAAATACTGGAGGAACTCAGCAAGCCAGGCAGCATCTATGGAAAAGAATACAGTTGACATTTCGGGCCGAAACCCTTCGGCAGGGCTGGAGAAAAAAGCTGAGGACTAGATTTGAAAAGTGCGGGGAGGGGAGAGAGAAACACCAGGTGATAGGTGAAACCTGAAGAGGGGAGGGATGAAGTAAAGAGCTGGGAAGTTGATTGGTGAAAGAGACAGAAGGCCATGGAAGAAAGAAAAGTGGTGGGGGGGGTGGGAAGAGCACCAGAGGAGGTGATGAGCAGGCAAAGGAATAAAGAGGGAGAGGGAAAAGGGAATGGGAAGAGTGAAGGGGGGGTCTGGGGGCATTACTGGGTTTGAGAAATTGGTGTTCATGCCATCAGGTTGGAGACTACCCAGAAGGTATATAAGGGGTTGTTCCTCCAACCTAAGTGTGCCCTCATCACCACTCACCTCCTCTACAGTCGTGATAAGGCCACACTTAGGTTGGAGGAACAACACCTTATATTCCTTTTGGGTAGCCTCCAATCTGATGGCATGAACATCGATTTCTCAAACTTCTGGTAATGGCCCCCCGCCCTTCACCATTACCCATCCCCTTTTCCCTCTCTCTCCTTAGCCCTTTGCCCACCCATTAACTCCTTCTGGTGCTCTTCCCCCCCCCCCCTTTTCTTTCTTCCATGGCCTTCTGTCTCTTTCACTAATCAACTTCCCAGCTCTTTACCTCATCCCTCTCTCTCTGGGTTTCACCTATCACCTTGTACTTCTCTCACCCCTCTCTTCACCTTTTCAATCTACTCCCCAGCCTTTTTCTCCAGTCCTTTCTTGGCCCGAAATGTTGACTGTACTTTTGTCCATAGATGAAACTGGCCTGCTGAGTTCCTCCAGCATTTTATGTGTGTTGCTTGGATTTCCAGTGTCTGCAAATGTTCTCTTGTTTGTGAAGGTGAGTGGGTGTTTAGTGCCGTTTTCCAGCCTCTTGCTCGCTCCTCCCAGAGAAAAGTCCCTGCATTCAAATGGCCTCTCTCGCCTTCGATTCTGTTGGAAGATGGAGCTGGAGTCCCAGGTCTGCAGACGACACAGTGCTAGGTTGAAGTAAACCTGAGCTGAACTGAATATGCCTAGACTCTTTTGATTCTGCGTTTTATATTCCATGTTTTTCACTAACTGTTTTGTCGTTTGCACGATTTGTTTTTTTTTAACGCATGGGTAGGAGGGAATGGTTTGATGTTTTTCTTTGACTGGGTTCCCAGGGTTTTTTTTTGTTTCGTGGCTGTCTGTGGGAAGATGAATCTCAGGGTTGTATACTGCATATGTACTTTGAAAATAAATGTACTTAGAATCTTTGAGATTAAATTATTTATCACACGTGCATCAAAACACATAGTAAAGTGCATTTGAGTTGACAACCAATGCATGTTCTGGGAGTAGCCCACAAGTATTGCCACACGTTCTGGTGCCAATATAGCATGCCCACAATGTTCAGCAGAAAAACACAGGCAGTAACAGGAACAGAACAAAACAACAACAACAAAACAGGCCCCTTTCCCATCCTCCCACCTATTGACCCACTGACACACACAGATAGGCCTCCAGACCCAGGACAGGTAGCCTCCAGTCCTCCAGTGGACTTGCAGACATTGGGGCCTCCATGAAGCAGACAAAGGCTGGATACAAGGATGAGAAGGCAGGATAAACTATCCCTTGCCTGACAGAGTCAAAGTCTTTAGTGAGGGGAGGCAGATTTCTCTGCAGATACAACTGGATAACTGTCTTCTCTTGAAGGTGGTCACAATTAGGTAATCTCAGAGTTCCTCTGGCATGTGGGACTCAAGAGTTGAGGTTGTGAATTGTTGACCAACTTTCTGCCTGACCAAGTTTTTTTTCAACATTTTTGCAGTTTCTATACAGGTGATTTGGTGAGGCTACATTTTACAGTGCACACCACATTTCCATTGGAACTTTCAAAGCTGCCAGAGTGTGGCTGTCTGTGATTCAGTTACAAGGGAAGCATGGTGGCATGGCTGCAGGTGAGTTGGTCCTGTTGGCACATGGCTCCAGCATGCTAGGTTCACTCCTGAGCTTGGGTGCTTCTGTGTAGAGTCTGAATTTTCTTCCCACGATTGCATGGGTGTCTGATAGTGTTCTGATCCCAAAGATGTGGTGGTAGGTTACTTGGCTGCAGCGCAAATGGCATCCAGTGTAGGTGCAGAATGAGAGGTGAGATGATGGGCATGTAAGAGGGAATAGCAGTGATGGGAATGCTCTGAGATTCAGCATTTACTTGACAGACTGAATGGCTTCCATCAGTTTTATAAGAAAATTTACAAATAATATGATAAATATGAGTAGAAGAGATGAAATACTGGCTGCTTTGCAGGCCGTATCAGAGAGAACAAAGCACAGTGTGGGACTGAATCAGACCAGACCAAGCTGGGGAAGTAGATTCTGTGTTCTGACAGACATTAATAAAATATAGTTGCTTCTATAGCAATTCAGTTATAATTTCATTTGCTCAGATTTATAACTGCCTGATTTTGGTGGAAGATGGTGGAGTCAAATGTTGAGGGTCTCCAGAGTGACAGAAATCAAATAATAGAAAAGCAGGTTGGGGTAAGTAATGACAGAAGTGATTCATGCCCTATTTCCCTGACGTTTCTGCAGCCTGCTTCTAGAAGATGAACGTGAATTACATGCTAAGGTAACAATCCATATGACTCAGAATGGTGCTGGCTCACACCAGACTTTGAAGATCATTGTCCTCTGAATTTAAAGGAAAATGTATTTCTAAAGTTATTTCAGTGAAATGAAAGGCAGGGTTTCCTAACAGGATGTAACAAATGCCCAAGCAATTAGATACAAAGTCTGATTGTATTACCTATTTTAAAAGTGAGCCGAGGCAATGATTGGAAGCCAGAGGCCTCTTGACATCTCTTGGGAGACGAACACAGGGATTCAGCTATTTAGGGAAAACTGAGTCTCCCTGACTGACTCTAATGTGGATAGATGAACAGATCTAAATAAGATCAATCAGTTATTTTAAAATGAAAACGATGCGCTGAACATGAAAAGAAATTCTTAAAGAGATTAATTCATAAAAATCTAAGGGGTGCCACAGTACCATTACTGTGAAGGCTATTTCGGCTTGGGGAGTTCTGGACTTCGCATGTTTATATGTTCTCCCTGTGAGCATATGGATTTCCTCCAGAAGCTCTGGTTTCTTCCCATTGTCAAAAGGCTTAGTGATAAATAGGTTAATTGGTCATTGTAAATTGTCCTGTGATTGGGCTAGAGTTAAATTGGTGGTTTGCTGGGTAGTGCAGCTCATTGGCCTGGAAAGGCCAGTTCTCCGCTATATCTCTAATAAAAACTAAATAAAATTTGCATTGGCAGCTGGGAAGTGACGCAAGTCCATAAAATGGACAGTGAACTAGTGACCACCATACCCAAATGTTGACTTCTCCTGCAACGGGTGAACAGAATGCACTGAGTGAAGATGTGAAGCATAAGTTGTTTTTTCAAGATAGTGCTTTGCAACTTAGAAAATGTTTACCATTATATACCAAATCCTCTAGTATTAGATATTACACCCCTGGGAAAAAGATACCAGCTGTCTACTCTATCTATGCCTTTAATAATCATATAAACCTCCACCAGGTCTCGCCACTGCATCTGCTGCTCCAGAGAAATTAACCCAAGTTTGTCCAACCTCTCATTATAGCACACGTCCTCTAATCCAGGCATATCCCTTGTGTAGCCCCCTGGTAAACCTCAGGCTCGCTCAGCTCGCTTCCGTCTATGGGGAGCAGCCTTCGGCCCCGCCAAACTGGGTAATCAAGTTTGTGTGGATGCTGTGTGATGTACCCCACCCCGCTAAATATCAGACAATACACCATACGTGATTAAATTATCACACTTTATAGATCTTTCTGGAACTATGTAATTAATAGAGATAAAATATAAAAGGAAAAGTAAAAGGTGCCAAACTTATCAAAGTTCAACCACTTCATGCACAACAGTTGGAGCTCAATTAACGGAGTCTTCTTTCCACCATTCGATCCCCTCCGACCTCCTCGACCGGCCACATGGGACCAACCACGGTGGTCGACCAGATGCTCCGCATGAGTCTGTCTTCGTCTCCTTTCCTCGCCAAAGACCCTGGGTCTCAGACTCCCGCTCAGGGTCCATTCCATCGGCCAGTTTACAGAATCGCGTCTCCTCTCTCTGTCCCCATTGTGCCTTCTGCCCCAACACCCCCGAAAACAATAGCTTACAGACACACAAGAAAGAATAACATCTATCCCAATTGGTTAGCAAATGAATACAATTCTCTTATCGGTAATTATAACCCAAACAAGCTGCGAGAGAGAAGCACTTTCTCAGCAGCTATCATAACAAAGAAGCCATTTTTATTTTTAACATAACAAAGAAGCCATTTTATTAGCCCTAGCAGTAATATAAAAGAAATCCCTTACACATGTAAACCTCTTCTGCATCTTCTCCAAAGCTTCCACATCCTTCCTCTTGTGGGGTGTCTAGAATTGAATACATTGCTCCAGATGTGGCCTCAGTTTTAAAAACTTGTCAGTTTTAAAATGCTGAAACATAACTTCCAAATTCTTGAACTCAATACCTGACTTGTGCTCAATACCTATCAACTTATGCAGCCACTTTCAAAGAGCTACATATTTGGACCCCAAGATCCCTCTGTACATCAAAGGAGAAGGCAGATGTAAAATACTAATTAGACCACAGCTAGGGTAGTGTATATAATTTTGATTACCACATTCCAGTCTTAGGAATATAAAGGATATAAATGATGCTGCCAATATTGAAGGATTTACATAGACTCAGGTTATTTGTTTTTTTTCTTAGCAATAGAAGAGGTTTAGGGGGTATATAATTGAGGTGAATGGTGTAATAAACAGCCTAGAAGACATAAGAGACAGCAGATATTGGAATCTGGAGCAAATAGAAGAGCTGTTGGAGGAACTCAGCAGACCAGGCAACACCTCGGAGGGAAACGGACATTGATATTTCAGGTTGAGACCCTTCATCTGTTCCCTTTATCAAGGCCCTTCATCTCCTAGGGTACCATGCTGGAGTAATTTTCCCAAGCAGAGAGCTTAATAACCAAGAGACATAGATTTAAAGTATTTCTAAAATTATTTGTTACGGAGCCTTCTCTTTTGCATTTTTGAGGTGAGAGAGAAACTGCAAAGATGACAGCATTATTTTGTTTCAGGTAAGTGTGTTCATTTAAGTAACGTTAGATAAACAAACACATAAGAAGCCCAGCTGAACTCAGATGGAAGAGAATGTACAAGCAGATTATTTTGGCTTCCTTCCTCTGTGGTGGCAAAATCCTGTTCTTTCTCAGCTTGTAAAATAAGCCATGGACTTGTCTTGAGGCACTGTTTGAGGGTCTACTAAATCCTCACACTGCGGTGTTAAGGATTTGAAATACCTTACAATCATTTTTATTTCGCTTTTTGTCAAAAGTGATATTTCCTTGTGTACTTCCTTGAGGATTATTCTCTCTCCAATTTGCTATCGCAATGTGTTTTCTTTATGTAGGAGCACAGACAGAAATACCTCGCAGGCTTTTATCAATAGTGCTTTATCTCTCTTTGCTCTACAGCCATATGTGCGCACTTTCCAACTAACATCTTTGCATACCATTTAGGAAGGGGAAAAGTGGCTGATTTTTCATGTTACTTACTCTGGTTACAGATACTATGAACAATCCTATTACTCCACAGATGGCCATGAAATTTATAAAACTCTTTCTGGATTTTTAACAGTAGTGCGAAATTTAACGGACTTGTATGAGACAGCAAGTGTTTTAGTCGAAGGGGTAGATTCAGATTAGTTTATTGTGGAATATCTACCCGGATGCAATGGAATTCCCTGCTTGCATGAAGCTTACAGAGTAAACAGTAGTAATTAGTAACAGAAAAGCACGTGTTATAGTTTGATCAACTGTAATTTACTCTCAGCTCATCTTTATTTTCCCACTATAATTCAGATTTCACTTTTAAAATCTTTTCCTCTTATTTTCTTCTGAACTGTTAGACTTTTGATTCAAAATAATGCTTATATTTCCTTTGATACTCCCATTGCTTATTCTAGATTTTTTGATTCATGTGAGCTGCTTCACCTGTAGCTACCAATATCAGCCTGTCCCTCCTCCTTTGTCTCATTTAATTAAGCTGCCATGTACAATACTAATATAACTTGGATGACTTTTGCCATTTTTTTCCCCCTAAACAGTTGCTGAAAACATATGTTAAAAAAAACAATGATCTCGCCAGTGCGTACTGTTCTGACCTGCACTTCCTGCCAGGTCTAAAAAGTGTTAGGTCCCTCTTCTACTTTCAACTGTCACTTAAATATAACTCATGAAAATAATGGCTTTTGTGGGCTAATCAAGAGTTTCTCTGTAACATTCAAGGACTTGAAGATGCGATGAAACCTATGGCAAAACTCAAAGATTAAAGTGAATTTATTATCAAAGTGCACATATGTCGCCATACACAGCCCTGAGATTCATTTTCCTGTGGATACACTCAATAAATCCACTAATTATAATAGAATTAATGAAAGACCACACCAACAGGATGGACAAACAGTGCGCAAAAAGACAACAAACTGTGCAAATACAAAAAGAAATTAATAACAATAGTAAATAAATAAGCAATAAGTATGGAGAACAAGAGATGAAGAATCCTTTAAAGTGAGTCCATAGGTTGTGGGAACATTTCAATGATGGGGAAATTGAAATTGAGGATGTTATCCCATTTGGTTCAAGAACCTGATGGATGAGGGGTAGTAACTGTTTCTGAACCTGGTAGTGTGAGTCCTGAGGCTTCTGTACCTTCTTCCTGATAGTATCAGTGAGATGAGAGCTTGACCTGGGTGGTGGGGGTTCCTGATGATGGATACTGCTTTCCTGAGAATACGCTCTGTGTAGATGTGGTCAATGGAGGGGAGGTCTTTACCTGTGATGGACTGACCCATATCCATGAACTTTAGTAGAATTTTCTGTTCAAGAGCATTGGTGTTCCCATACCCAGGGCATGGTGCAGCCAGCCAATATACTCTCCATCACATATCTATAGAAGTCTGTCAATGTTTTAGATGTCATGCTAAATATCAGAAATTGCTAAGGAGGTAGAGATGCTGCTGTGGTTTCTTCATCATTATGCTTATGTGCTGGGCCCAAGACAGGTCCCCTGAAATGATAATACCGAGGAACTTAAAATTGCTGGACCTCGACACCTCTAATCCCTCGATGAGGACTATCTTATGGACCGGTTTCCTCCTCCTTCTCAGAACATAACAACGACTTCCAGTCAAAAAAGTATCTATTTTGCCAGCAAATCGATTCTATTTAAAACACACAGCGGTCCATAGATTCTATAGCAAATAATTCAATGAAGCATAACATTCTGTCGACTGAAACTATGGGAAGTTTCCCCAGTAAAAGTATAATGATATTTCAAACAGACTGCAGTGAGTTGGGGATACTTTTCCACTTATTATAAGAGTAAAACTCAAGTTAATTCACTCGCAATGGGAACTGTAGTTGCAACTGAATTAAGAAATACCCGAATCTACATAGGTTGGGAACAAAGTTGTCATTATATGTGGACATTAAATGGATTAACAGTCAACTATAATTAAATGAAAGCTGCAGTGCTTGCTGATACATTTATTGTTCACACTCCCATGAAAAACAAGTAGGAAAATGCAGTTCATGGACTCATCATGTCAGAACTTATCACATGTGATGCTGCATTGGCAGATATCAGTGCGTAGTTGGCAAAATATCTAATTGCATGAGCCCAATGGCCCTATCCTGTGGGTGGAAGTGATCTGGAGCCAATCCACTGCTGAGAAATTGCAATAAAGTCAGAGACATCAAGATTATAAGTTGTAAGCAAATTAAATTGAGACAGCATTCTGCAGTGCAAGAAAAGGACACCCATTTTTGGTCAATCCTTAGACTCAACAGCATCCTGTTGCCATAGCTACAGCTGACACCAAGAACCTTAAGGAGAAAAGAAAAGAATAAGTTTTTTTTATTCCTATTGTGTAGAGGTATTTTAAGCTATAAATAGATAAACACAGAAATTATGAAACATTGTTGTTGGCAGCAAATTCGCCAATTACATCTAAATGTTGCAGCAGCCCTTCTCCAAGTATAATCCACATTAGTTATACCTAGGTTACTTGCTCCTTTACAATGCAGGGGCTTTTCACTCAGAGAATGTTGGTGCCACGATAGCGTAGCGGTTAATGTGATGCTATCAGAGCTCAGGGCATAGGAGTTTGGAGTTCAATTCCAGCACCGTCTGTAAGGATTCTCTGTACGTCCTCTCCATTGAATGCGTGGGTTTTCCCCGAGTGCTCTGGTTTCCTCCCCACAGTCCAAAAATGTACTGGGTAGGATAATTGGTCATTGTAAGTTGTCCTGTGATTAGGTTACATTTAATCGGGGTTTGCTGGGATGTAGTGGCCTGGCTTGAAGGGCCTGTAGGGCCTACTCCGTGCTGTATTGCTAAATAAATAAATAATCACAATCTGGAAAAGTAATTGAAATTTCCATTTTTAACAGACTACCCTGACTCAAAACTGAGCAAGTTATTTTCGAAATAAAAGCAACATGAAGGTTGGCTTTCAGATTCCAGAACATTATACCATAGGAGGGAGGAGAAGATGGCAATGTGACGCAGCGCGTGTAGCCCCTCCAGTGAAATGATATTGTATTTGTTAAATAGGGCCGTGCACAATTCTGATTTGATGGAGGCAGCCGTGAGAGCATGGAGGAACATCTGGAGTAACTTCTGCAATGCCCGGTTCGCTGCCGCTGCTACTGTGTGATCGAGAATCTCCGGAGGGAAGGCCCCAAAATCCTCAGCTTTGCCTGCTGCTGGCGACTGGGGCTGGGGTCGAAGTGTTTGGCAGAGATGGTGCTCGGTGCTTGGTGTCGGAGGGCTGGTCGGAGCTTGAAGTTTTTGGACGACTCAGAGTCGGACTGTGGTCGGGTATGGCAGGGAGAGTTCTCTTCCTTCTCCCGTCTGCGTGAGATGTGGGACTTTCGAGAGACTTTGAACTTTTTTACCGTACTCACGGCCTGTTATTCACCAAGTTATGGTATTGCTTGCACTGTTGTAACTATATGTTATAATTATGTGTTTTTTGTCAGTTTTTCAGTCTTGGTCTGTCCTGTGTTTCTGTGATATCACTCTGGAGGAATATTGTATCATTTCTTAATGCATGCATTACTAAATGACAATAAAAGAGGACTGCGGGTCCTCATAATCTAATCTAATCTAATCTAATCTAATTCACGTTAGATCCTTTCTCCTGACTTCATCTCTCTGATACTAAGGGCCTTCTTTCCCATTATAGTGATACTTCCTCTACTTACCTCCCAGCTTCATGTACATTCTTGTTATTGACTTTTACTTTTGTCCAAGTTTGCATTTCTTAATGTCAATAATCAGAAGTTAACCACTTTATCTCTGCAATGAATATGCCTCACCTTTGCTAATTGATTGGGTTGAGAACAACTTCCATTCAGCTTACCTTTATTCTCCAATCAAACAATTCATGTATCATCCAAAATATTTTATTATTAATCTGCATATATTTATATTTATTTCCTCTAACTATGTTTTCCATTGTTAAACAAAAATGAGATTAAGCTTTGATATATTTGTATGTTCACAAGTTCATTTGATTATTCCAAAATCAGGCATGGATATACGTGTTGTTAAATTCGATTTATAGCACTAATAAGGATGCTCTGCATTTCTAATTATCTCTTGGATGGAGGTCTGGAAATAAAAGCCCTGGGTTTATTTGGGAAATAATTCAACATCATAATACGGGAACCTAATAGACAATGTGAATGTGTATTGAACATCTGCAATTAATATCTGCAAACAGAGCTATAAATGCAAACTTGGGATATTGGAAACTATAATTAGAAAAGGTCCAGAGAACCAAATTGCATTTATAGCAAAGTTGTTGGAAATATCTCAAAGAAACTGTTAGTTTGATTAAAGTCCTCAGAGGAGGGGTGAGGGAATAAAGCTATGTGAACAAATCATCTTGTCACATGCTGAGGTTAGTAAGAACATAAGACATAGGAGCAGAATTAGGCCATCTGGCTCATCGAGTCTGCTCCGTCATTTCATCATGGCTGATCCAATTTTCCTCTCAGCCCCAATCACCTGCATTCTCCCTGTATCCCCTCATGCCCTGACCAATTAAAAATCTATCAACCTCTGACTTAAATATATATATAAAGACTTGGCCTCCACAGCTGCCTGTGGCAAAGAATTCCACAGATTCACCACTCTCTGGCTAAAGAAATTCCTCCTCATCTCTGTTCTAAAGGGACACCCCTCTATCCTGAGGCTGTATCCTCTGGTTTCAGATTCTCCCATCATAGGAAATATCCTCTCCACATCCACTCTCTCAAGGCTTTCCACCATTCAATAGGTTTCAATGAAGTCACCCCTCATTCTTCTGAATTCTAGTGAATACAGTCCCAGAGCCATCAAACACTTTTCATATGACAAGCCACTCATTCCTAGAATCATTTTTGTGAACCTCCTTTGAACCCTCTCCAGTTTCAGCAAGTGCTCTGTAAGATAGGGACCCAAAACTGCGCACAATACACCAAGTGAGGTCTCACCAGTGCTTTATAAAGTCTCAACATTAAAGCCTCGCTTTTATATTCTAGTACTCTTGAAATGGATGTTAGCATCTCTTTTGCCTTTCCTACCACAGACTCCAACTGCAAATTAACTTTTAGGGAACACAAAATACTCTGCAGATGCTGGGGTCAAAGCAACACTCACAACACGCTGGAGGAACTCAGCAGGTCGGGCAGCGTCCGTGGAAACGATGAGTCGACATTTTGGGCCGGAACCCTTCATCACGACTGTAGGGGGAAGGAGCGGAGACCCTATAAAGAAGGTAGGGGGAGGGTGGGAAGGAGAAGGCTGGTTGGTTCCAGGTGAGAAACCAGTAAGGGGAAAGATAAAGGAGTGGGGGAGGGGAAGCAAGGAGGTGATAGGCAGGAAAGGTGAGGAAGGAATAGGGGAAAACACAATGGGTAGTAGAAGGAGGTGGAACCATGAGGGAGGTGATAGGCAGCTGAGGGAGGGGGCAGAGTGACATAGGGATAGAGGAAGGGAGGGGGAGGGAATTACCAGAAGTTGGAGAATTCTATGTTCATACCAAGGGGCTGGAGACTACCTAGACGGTATATGAGGTGTTGCTCCTCCAACCTGAGTTTAGCCTCATCATGGCAGTAGAGGAGGCCATGTATGGACATATCTGAGTGGGAATGGGAAGCAGAGTTGAAGTGGGTGGCTACTGGGAGATCCTGTCTGTTGTGGCAGACGGAGCGGAGGTGCTCGACGAAGCGGTCCCCCAATCTGCGTCGGGAATCTTGTATGAGGACTCCCAAGACCTTTAGTGCCCCAGTTTTTCGTATTTTCTCGCCATTTAGAAAATAGTCAACCTTTTCGTTTCTTCTACTGAAGTGCATGGCCATATACCTATCGACACTGTATTCCATCTGTCATTACTTTGCGCATTCTTCTAATTTGCCGAAGTCCTTCTGTAGCCTCTCTACTTTCTCAAAACTACCTTCACATCCACCTATCTTCATATCATCTGCAAAATATGCAACAAAGCCTTCAATTCCATTATCCAAATCATTGACTTATAACATAAAAAGAATTGGTCCCAACACAGTTGCCTATGGAACACCAGTGGTCACTGGTAGCCAACCAGATGAGGCTCCCTTTATTCTCATTCTTTGCCTCCTGCACATCAGCCACTGCGTTATTCAGGCTGGAATCTTTCCAGTAACGCCATGGGCTCGTAGCTTGTCAGGCACCCTCATGCGTAGCACCTTGTCAAAGGTCTTCTGAAAATCCAAGTACACAACATCAACTGATTCTCCTTTGTCTGCTCCTTGTTTCTTCAAAGAATTCCAACAGGTTTGTCAGATTTGTCTCTTGAGGAAACCATACTGTCTTTGGCCTATTTTATCATGTGCCTCCAAGTACCCTGAGACCTCTTCTTTGATAATCGACTCCAACATCTTCCTAACCACTGACGTCAGACCAACTAGCCTATTGTTTCCTTTCTTCTGCCTCTTTCCTTTCTTGAAGAATGGAGCGACATTTGCAATTTTCTTGTCTTCCGGAACCATTACAGAATCTAGTGATCCTTGAAAGATCATTACTAGTGCCTCCACAATCTCTTCAGCCACCTCTTTCAGAACCCTGGGGTGTACATCATCTGGTCTAGTTGAATTATCTACCTTCAGACCTTCCAGTTTCCCAAGAACCTTCTCACTAATAATAATAACTTTACACACTTCATGACCTCTGACACCTGGAACTTCCACCACACTGCTAGTGTAGATTGATGCAAAATACTTAATCAGTTTGTCCACCATTTCCTTGTCCCCCATTACTACTTCTCCTGCATCATTTTCCAGTGGTTTGATATCCACTCTTGCCTGTCTTTTACACTTTATGTATCTGATGAAACTTTTGGTATCCTCTTTAATATTACTGTATAGCTTACCTAGGTATTTCTTCTTTACCTTCTATATGACTTTTTTAGTTGCCTTCTGCTGGTTTTTAAAAGCTTCCCATTCCTCTTATTACTAATTTTTGGTCTATTATATGCCCTCTCTTTGACTTTTATGTTGGTTTTGAATTCTCTTGTTGGCTACAGTTGCGTCATCTTTCCTTTAGAATACTTCTTCCTCTTTGGGATGTATATATCCTGTGCCTTTCATATTGCTTCCAACCATTGCTGTTCTGCTGTCATCCCTGTCAGTGTTCTTTTCCAATCAATTCTGGCCAGCTCCTCTCTCATGCCTCCTGTAAATCCCCTTGCTCCACTGTAATACTAATACATCTGACTTTAGCTTCTCCTTCTCAAGTTTCAGGGTGAATTCAATAATGTTATGATTACTTGTCCCTAAGGGTTCTTTTACCTTGATGGGGATTTCAAAACTTAAATAAAACTCATGGGACTAGAAATTATATCACATAACAGTTTTATTGACTGTATAATAAATTTAAAAGAAATCACTTAGAAACCATAGAAACTACAGCACAGAAACAGGCCCTTTGGCCCTTCTTGGCTGTGCCGAACCATTTTCTGCCTAGTCCCACTGACCTGCACACGGACCATATCCCTCCATACACCTCCCATCCATGTATCTGTCCAATTTATTCTTAAATGTTAAAAAAGAACCCGCATTTACCACCTCGTCTGGCAGCTCATTCCATACTCCCACCACTCTCTGTGTGAAGAAGCCCCCCCTAATATTCCCTTTAAACTTTTCCCCCCTCACCATTAATCCATGTCCTCTGGTTTTTTTCTCCCCTTGCCTCAGTGGAAAAAGCTTGCTTGCATTCACTCTATCTATACCCATCATAATTTTATATACCTCTATCAAATCTCCCCTCATTCTTCTATGATCCAGGGAATAAAGTCCTAACCTATTCAACCTTTCTCTGTAACTGAGTTTCTCAAGTCCCGGCAACATCCTTGTAAATCTTCTCTGCACTCTTTCAACCTTATTTATATCCTTCCTGTAATTTGGTGACCAAAACTGAACACAATACTCCAGATTCGGCCTCACCAATGCCTTATACAATCTCATCATAACATTCCAGCTCTTATACTCAATACCTCGATTAATAAAGGCCAATGTACCAAAAGCTGTCTTTACGACCCTATCTACCTGTGACACCACTTTTAGGGAATTTTGTATCTGTATTCCCAGATCCCTCTGTTCCACTGCACTCCTCAGTGCCTTACCATTAACCCTGTATGTTCTACGTTGGTTTGTCCTTCCAACGTGCAATACCTCACACTTGTCAGTATTAAACTCCATCTGCCATTTTTCAGCCCATTTTTCCAACTGGTCCAAGTCCCTCTGCAGGCTCTGAAAACCTTCCTCACTGTCTACTACACCTCCAATCTTTGTATCATCAGCAAACTTGCTGATCCAATTTACCACATTATCATCCAGATCATTGATATAGATGACAAAATAACAATGGACCCAGCACTGATCCCTGTGGCACACTACTAGTCACAGGCCTCCACTCAGAGAAGCAATTTTCTACCACCACTCTCTGGCTTCTTCCATCGAGCCAATGTCCAATCCAATTTACCACCTCTCCATGTATACCTAGCGACTGAATTTTCCTAACTAACCTCCCATGCGGGACCTTGTCAAAGGCTTTACTGAAGTCCATGTAGACAATATCCACTGCCTTCCCTTCATCCACTTTCCTGGTAACCTCCTCGAAAAACTCCAACAGATTGGTCAAACATGACCTACCACGCACAAAGCCATGTTGACTCTCCCTAATAAGCCCCTGTCTATCCAAACGCTTGTAGATTCTGTCTCTTAGTACTCCCTCCAATAACTTACCTACTGCTGACGTTAAACTCACCGGCCTATAATTTCCCAGATTACTTTTCGATCCTTTTTTAAACAACGGAACAACACGAGCCACTCTCCAATCCTCCGGCACTTCACCCGTAGACAGCGACATTTTAAATATTTCTGCCAGGGCCCCTGCAATTTCAACACTAGTCTCCTTCAAGGTCCGAGGGAACACCCTGTCAGGTCCCGGGGATTTATCCACTTTAATTTTCCTCAAGACAACAAGCACCTCCTCCTTTTCAATCTGTACAGTTGCCATGGTCTCACTACTTGATTCCCTCAATTCCATAGATTTCATGCCAGCTTCCTTAGCAAATACAGACGCAAAAAACCTATTTAAGATCTCCCCCATTTCCTTTGGTTCCGCACAAAGCCGACCACTCTGATCTTCAAGAGGACCAATTTTATCCTTTACAATCCTTTTGCTCTTAATATACTTGTAAAAGCTCTTTGGATTATCCTTCACTTTGACTGCCAAGGCAACCTCATGTCTTCTTTTTGCCCTCCTGATTTCTTTCTTAAGTATTTTCTTGCACTTCTTATACTCCTCAAGCACCTGATTTACCCCCTGTTTCCTATACATTTCATACAACTCCCTCTTCTTCTTTATCAGAGTTGCAATATCCCTTGAGAACCAAGGTTCCTTATTCTTATTCAATTTGCCTTTAATCCTGACAGGAACATACAAACTCTGCACTCTCAAAATTTCCCCTTTGAAGGCTTCCCACCTACCAATCACATCTTTGCCAGAGAACAACCTGTCCCAATCCACGCTTTTTAGATCCTTTCTCATTTCTTCAGATTTGGCCTTCTTCCAGTTCAGAACCTCAACCCTAGGATCAGTTCTATCCTTGTCCATGATCAAATTGAAACTAATGGCGTTATGATCACTGGAACCAAAGTGCTCCCCTACACAGACTTCCGTCACTTGCCCTAATTCGTTTCCTAACAGGAGATCCAATATTGCATCCCCTCTAGTTGGTCCCTCTATATACTGATTTAGAAAACTTTCCTGAACACATTTTACAAACTCTAAACCATCTAGACCCCTAACAGTATGGGAGTCCCAATCAATGTATGGAAAATTAAAATCCCCTACCACCACAACTTCATGTTTCCTGCAGTTGTCTGCTATCTCTCTGCAGATTTGCTCTTCCAAGTCTCGTTGACTATTGGGTGGTCTGTAATACAATCCCACTAATGTGGCCATACCTTTCCTGTTTCTCAGCTCCACCCATAAGGACTCAGTAGACAAGCCCTCTAATCTGTCCTGCCTGAGCACTGCTGTAATATTTTCCCTAACAAGCAATGCTACTCCCCCACCTTTCATTCCTCTGCCTCGATCACATCTGAAACATTGGAACCCCGGAATATTAAGCTGCCAGTCCTGCCCCTCCTGTAGCCAAGTTTCACTAATTGCTACAACATCATAATTCCACGTGTCAATCCACGCCCTCAACTCATCCGCCTTCTCCGCAATACTCCTAACATTGAAATATATACACCTCAGAAGATTTTTACCACCACTCACAACCTTTCTATCAGCGGATTTGCTTAAACTTTCAATATCATTTATTTTCACCCCAGCCACACTGTCAGCTCTGGCACTCTGGTTCCCATCCCCCTGCAAATCTAGTTTAAAGCCTCCCCAATAGCACTAACAAACCTCCCTGAAAGGATATTGGTCCCCCTGTGGTTCAAGTGTAACCCGTCTCTCTTGTACAGGTCCCACCTGCCCCAGAAGAGGTCCCAATGATCCTGAAATCTGAAACCCTGCCCCCTACACCAGTTCCTCAGCCACTTGTTCATCCTCCAGAGCATCCTATTCCTACCCTCACTGGCATGTAGCACAGGTAGCAATCCTGAGATTACCACCCTCGAGGTCCTGCTTTTCAACTTCCTACCAAGCTCTCTATACTCACTGTCCAGGACTTCTTCACTCTTCCTTGCTATGTCATTGGTGCCTATGTGCACCACGACATCTGGCTGGTCACCCTCCCACTTCAGAATGTCATGCAATCGATCAGAGACATCCTTGACCCTGGCACCTGGGAGGCAACAAACCATCCTGGATTCTCTGTCACGACCACAGAACCTCCTATCTGCACCTCTAACTATCGAGTCCCCTATCACTACCGCTCTCCTCTTTTCCCCCCTCCCTTCTGCACTGCAGAGCCAGACTCAGTGCCAGAGATCCGGCTACTGCAGCTAGTCCCAGGTAAGTCATACCCCCCAACAGTATCCAATGCGGTATACTTGTTGTTGAGGGGAATGGCCACAGGGGAACCCTGCTCTGCCTGCCCTTTCCTCTACCCTCACCTGACAGTGACCCAATTTCCTGTCCTCTGCTCCTTTGGCGTAACTACCTCCCTGTAGCTACTATCTATAATCTCCTCATTCTCCCGAATGATCCGCAGGTCATCCAGCTCCTGCTCCAGTTCCCTAACGCGGTTTGTCAGGAGCTGCAGCTGGATGCACTTCTTGCAGGTGTCGTTGTCAGGGACACCGGAGGGCTCCCTGACTTCCCACATCCTGCAAGAGGAGCATTCCAACATCCTGCCTGGCATTCTCTCTACGCTAGACAATCTGAACAAAAAACTTACCGGAACCTACCCTGGCCTGTGCCTGTTCTCGCCGAGGCCTGTTTGAGCCAAAGCCGCCCCACTCTGACTCAGTCCACTCCGATGATGGCCGCTACAACGATGGCCGCTGTATATGGTGGTCTGCTTTTTAAACCTTGGCGCGCCATGTCACGCGCCTGCGCAGTGCAGACCCTTCTCCCCGAGCAGTTCTTTAAAAAAAAACGACTTTTTCGACCCGAAATTCTTCCACTCACTTCTTCAGCTACTTGCTTCGACTGAAACAAGAACCGCTGAAATTTTCCCTTTTTAAACCTTGGATGAAATGAGATTCTAAATCACATGTGAAACCCATAAATGACATGGACCTCACACAAAGCTGTTCAACATGAGTCGGAGCTGGAGGTCATTACTTGAAAGGGAAGACCCGGCCTGGGGAGTCTGTGGTGTCCTACTAGGTTCTTCAATAGTTTTCACTTTAACTGATTATCACCATAGCTCCCAGCTGATATCCTCAATCATCTCCCTGGCAAAACTATTGGATTATTATTCCAAATTTTTCCCAATGACCAATGCCAAAGTTAAGCTTACACCAGTCATTTGAACAATACTCTTAATTTCCTCCACTGCTGTGCCCCAAGCTGACTGACCTTACATCTCTCTATTCCCAGCAATTGCCTCCACATATGTCTCCTTTCCAAATAACTGGAACAAACAACATCTCTCTTTCCACAGAGATATTCTTGCTTTCTTCCCCACCCCCCTCCCCAAAATACTCTATTTTTCCAGCCTTAGTTCCTCTTATGTCTGGTCTGATATTAGTACACTACTTGGGTGAAGCATCTGCGATGAGGTGGGGGGGAGGGAAAAGGAGATTATGGAGAATGAGACTGGGCAGTTGAGATTGTAATAGTGTTTCTGCATTGTGGACCCCAGCAGATTGCAAGCTCAAGATGGGTAATGTCAATGAATCCGCAGCGTACAAAGAAAGGATACCACTACAGGATGGAGGAATGCTGTTCTCATACTATTTCAGTTATGCCTGCTCGCCCAGACTAATGTTACTGTGCAGATACCTGGGCCCAGAGCTGCCAACAATAACCTTTCATGGCCACCTGCAAGGGTCATTCATCCACCAGTTTGGTTGCAACCATGATGGGGAAATCCCATTAAAGAAGCAGTGTACATTCGTACCAGCTGAACAATATGGATTTGATATTATGGGATGTTTTAGAGTATTAAACATGTTGGCTTGTTTGTTTTTCCCTCTCATAATCTTAGCAGGAAGAGAGAGTGGAATGACCATTAATGGAGAAATGGTAACATGTCTAATGTGTGAATGTAGGGAATTGTGTTTTTATTTATTTGTACTCATGGACATTAGTATTTGCATTGACATCGGCATTTATTGATTATGGTTATTATCACTATAATACAACTGCAAAATCCAGGCACTTATGTCAAACATGTTGTCTTAGCTAGTTAGAGAAGTGGATGCCCGAGGACCTAAATTTTATTGCATTATAAGTATTGAGATTGAGATGCACAAGTATCACAGGTAATATGAAGGAGAGTCCCAAGGGCTTCTACACTTATATTAAGAGTAAAAGAGCAGGGGACAAAATTGGTCCTCTTAAAGTTCAGAGTGGTCACAGAGTATAGCTGAAAGAGGTGGGGGAGATCTTCAATGGATCTTTTGCCTCTGTATTTACTCAGGAGACAGACACAGAGTCTAAAGAAGGAAGCAGTGAGGTTATGGACCATATGCAGATTACAGTAGAGGAGATGTTTGCTGTCTTGAGGTAAATTGGGGTGGATGAATCACTAGGGCACGATAAGGTGTTCCCTCGGACCTTATGGGAGGCTAGTGCAGAAATTGCAGGGACCTTAGCAGAGGTATTTAAAATGTTCTTATCAATGGGTGAGATGCTGGAGGATTGGAGGATAGCTAATGTTATTTTGTTGTTCCAGTGAGCCTGACATCAATAGTGGGTAAATAATTGGATGGAGTTCTAAGGATCAGATATATAAACACTGTGTTTAGATAGACAGGAACTGCTTATGGATAGTCATCATTGCTTTGTACATGGTAGGTCATGTCTAGCCAAACTTAATAAAGTCTTTCAAGGACATTACCAGGAAAATTGATGAAGGCAAGGCAGTAGACGTTGTCAACAGGCAAGGCCTTTGATAAGGTTCTGCATGGGAGGTTGGTCAAAAAGGTTCAGTCACTTGGCATTCAGGATGAGGTAGTAAATAGGATTAGATAACCATATAACCATATAACAATTACAGCACGAAAACAGGTCATCTCGGCCCTTCTAGTCTGTGCCAAACTCTTACCCTATCCTATTCCCACCGACCTGCACTCAGCCCATAACCCTCCATTCCTTTCCTGTCCATATATCTATCCAATTTAACTTTAGATGACAACATCGAACCTGCCTCAACCACTTCTGCTGGAAGCTCGTTCCACACAGCTACCACTCTCTGAGTAAAGAAGTTCCCCCTCATGTTACCCCTAAACTCTTGTCCTCTAATTCTCAACCCATGCCCTCTTCCCCACTCTCAATGGAAAAAGTCTAACCATGTCAACTCTATCAATTCCCCTCATAATTTTAAACACCTCTATCAAGTCTCCCTTCAACCTTCTACGCTCCAAAGAATAAAGACCTAACTTGTTCAACCTTTCTCTGTAACTTAGGAGATGAAACCCAGGCAAAATTTTAGTAAACCTTCTCTGTACTCTCTCAATTTTATTGACATCTTTCCTATAATTCGGTGACCAGAACTGTACACAATACTCCAGATTTGGCCTTACCAATGCCTTATACAATTTCAACATTACATCCCAACTCCTATACTCAATGCTCTGATTTATAAAGGCCAGCAAACCAAAAGCTTTCTTCACCACCCTATCCACATGAGATTCCATCTTCAGGGAACTATGCACCATTATTCCTAGATCCCTCTGTTCTAAAGCATTCCTTAATGCCCTACCATTTACCATGTATGTCCTATTTTGATTAGTTCTACCAAAATGTAGCACCTCACATTTTTCAGCATTGAACTCCATCTGCCATCTTTCAGCCCACTCTTCTAACAGTCCTTAATCTCTCTGCAAGTTTTGAAAACCTACCTCATCATCCACAACACCACCTATCTTAGTATCATCTGCATACTTACTCATCCAACTTACCACCTCATCATCTAGATCATTAATATATATTACAAACAACATTGGACCCAGTACAGATCCTTGAGGCACACTACTAGTCACCGGCCTCCAACCTGACAAACAGTTATCCACCACTACACTCTGGCTTCTCCCATCTAGCCATTGCTGAATCCGTTTTACTACTTCGATATTAATGCCTAACGATTGAACCTTCCTAACTAACCTTCCGTGTGGAACCTTGTCAAAGGCCTTACTGAAGTCCATATAGACAACATCCACCGTTTTACCCTCATCAACTTTCTTAGTAACCTCATCAAAAAATTCAATAAGATTTGTCAAACATGACCTTCCATGCACAAATCCATGTTGACTGTTCCTAATCAGACCCTGTCTATCCAGAAAATTATATATACCATCTCTAGATAGTGGCTTTGTGCGAGAAACTAGAGAGTGATAGTAGCTGGTTGCTTCTCTGACTGGAGGCCTGTGACTAGTAGTGTGCTGCAAGGACCGGTGCTGGGTTTGTTGTTGTTTGTCATCTATATCATCAATCTGGGTGATAATGTAGTAAACTGGATCAACAAACTTGCAGGAGTACAGGAGCTGAGATATTATGTTGAAGTTGTATAAGATTTGCTGAGGCCTAATTTGGAATATGGTGTGCAGTTCTGATCACACCTACAGGAAAAATGGCAATAAGATTAAAAGAGTGCAGAGAAAATTTACAAGGATGTTTCCAGGACTTGAGGACCTGAGTTATATGGAAAGGTTGAATAGGCTAGAACTTTATTCCCTGGAGTGTAGGAGAATGAGGGGAGATTTAATTGAGGAATATAATGTTGTGAGGGGTATAGATCAGGTAAATGCAAGAGGTTTTTTCCACTGTGGTTGAGTGAAACTAGAACTAGGGGTTAAGGGTGAATAATAAAATGTTTAAGGGGAAAATGGGGAACTCTTTTACTCAGAGGGTAGTGGGAATATGGAATGTGCTGCCAGTGGAAGTAATGGATTTGGGTTTGGAGAAATTTAGGAGAAATTTGGGTGGGTACATGGATGGGAGGGGTATGGAGTGTTATGGTCCGAGTGCAGGTCGATGGGACTAGGCAGATTAATACTTCAGCATGAACTAGGTGGGCCAGAGGGCCTGTTCATGTGCTGTAGGACTCTTTTGTGTAACACCCTGGGGAAGGTTTCACTGCTAATATAATCGTTTTTCTCCAGCAGCAGTGTTTGGGTTATGACTAGAGATAATGGGGGCTTTGGAATGTGCACCGTACAATGAAGGGAATGTTTTTTTCTTGTTGTGTGTCCGACAGCAAGGTGTTCTAGGTCTTTTGTTCAGCAAGAGATGAAGAGAAATGACGCGAGACAGGAGAGGTCGTAGACCACAAGACAGAGTGGACTTGGAGTGAGGGGCCGGGAGTCGATGACGCCCGGGGAGAATTCATGGAGGACTAACGGATGGGAAACCATGAGCTGCAATGTGCACATTAGACTGATTCATTAAAATGGGCCCTTTTCTGTTTGCTTTTCTTTACTAACCCTTTAGTCAAATTAAGAATTATAAAGCTAAATCGTTTAATTGCATATGGTGTGCTGTCTGATATTTCATGGTACTGATTTGTAACAGGGTAACACATCTCGCACGCAGCATCCACACAAACAAGAAGTTTTGCACCTCAGATTTCACACGTTTGGTGGGGCTAGAGACTGTCTTCCCTGGACTAACACCACTGGCCAAACCCAAGGGTTATATTTGTATATTACTTTTTGGGCAACATTCTATGTTTTTAAAGCTCATAGCTCTTTATAATTATTTAAACGTTCATCCGGCAATAAGTGCGTTGTCAATTGGATGGACACAACAGCAGAAGACCAATATTTTGAATGCCTGTAATGAATTAAGGATAGATTACATTACTTAACACCAATCAAATTTTTTAGAGGGAATGTGCTTTGTGCCTGGAATAATTGGTCACCATTGAGTCGTAGCTTAATTTGAGAGACTTCTCGAACTGTGTCATTGTAGGGAATTTGGTTTCTATTTACATTCTTGGACTTTGCCACTGTAGTAATGAAATGGGATACAATCTAAATATAATTGTAAAAGTTTTACTGAGTATCCATAGGATAGAGAGGCAGAAGGAGACCTACCAGACATGAGATCAAGCTTATGGGAGCAGGTAGCCTTGGAGGTCATTGGCAAGAGTCAAGTTCTGAGAATATGGATCAATGCAAGAGTAGAAAAGACTCATAGTTGTGTTCGAGGAAAACAACTACATATTCAAATGCCATAGTCTATTAACTATATCATTAGATCAACTTCAGTATATTGATCAGTTTCCTCATTACTACACCTAGATGAGCAAATATTGTATAATACTAAGCTCCTAATAGCATTGACACTGAGCAATGCCATGATACTACATTAAAACCACTATCAGGTCCAAGAGCAGCTACTTCTATGCAACCATTTGGTTCTTGAACTGATTGGCAAAACCCGAATCACTACAGTTTAGCAAAACCATGCCCACTTTGATAACTTTGCAATAAAATAGTCTTTTTTTATTCTAATTAAGTTCTTGTAAAATTGCTGTGTAACTTCTGTTTATATTTTCATCGTGAATGTGATATTATATGCCTGTGCTGCTGCTGCAAGTAAGTTTTTCATTTCACCTGTGCATACATGTAATTATGACAATAAACGTAACTTTGATATGAATTGTTACAAAAAATATCGTGGTATAATGTTTCTGTTGGATAACACTGACTGCTTTTACACTAATATGCCTAACTTCAGCCAAAGTAGCAGGGGGAAAGAAAACAAGGAATTTCAAATTTAAGACACGTCAAGGTTCCATTATTGCAATAATTGTGCAAGAAATTGGCTGAAGAACAACTGTCCAGTTCTTCATATAAGTGGCTGTGAGCACTGATAAAAGTACCATCTACTAAATCCTTCAGTTCAAACATTAAACTAACACTCCTAATCAGCTCCAGTACAGGATCCCAAGGTTCAAAGTTTAAAGTTCAAAGTAAATTTATTATCGAAGTACATACAGTATGAAACACTGACAATAGAAAATGGAACTTCAACATTACTCAGATCAGCATGCAATTTGTGCCTAAATTGGAAACACTATTTTTGAATGTCTTATGATATAATGTTCTTGTCTTTATGGAAAGGTGCGCACCCTTGGTTCATTGTGTAAGAATAGAATTATAATAACACACTCTTCTAATAGGTAATTTTACTTTTCATCTTTGAATATAAATTTGGCTATGGAAAGGTCAGGATGAATATGATTATATAAGTGATGATGGGTTGTTTCCATAGTACCTGCATACATGCAAGTTTGCTTTCACTTTATTTTGTGGGGGCTTTTACATTGATTCTATTAATGTACTGCCACTTATGTATGCAGAATATCACTGAAATCCTCTAATAAATTCAGAAACAATGCATGTTTCAGTGTATAAGATGATAATTTTGATCTTGAGATAACTCAATGTCTATTCAATCAAACCACTACCCTCAATATCATGCAAGCAAAAATTAGATATCTCAAATCCAGTAGTCAGCTTCCATTCTTGTATGCAAGCCTCTTCATAGTTCTGCTTTCCCTAATTCCATCACCCATTTCCATCCAAATCCACTCCTGAATCCCACAAATCTTTGTGTTCCAAGAAACCGTGGCTTCCTGTATATGTACCTTCACTCTATTCCCTCCTTTACCGATGAAACAGCCTCAGTTATTAAGGCAGCAAACTCTGAAACTCAGTCCCTAAACATCTCACCACACCATTCTTGATCCTTAACATCTTTAAGATTTATCTCTTTGATTACCCTACCTAATATTTCTTCCACCTGGCAAATCATGATGGGGCCTGGCAAGACTTCAGGAGGATCAGAAGTGTCATAGACCCAAAGTGTTGGAATTTTCTCTTTTCGCAGATACTACTTGACCTGCTGAGTGTTTCCATCACTTTCTGTTTTTATTGAAGTATTTCAGTAGATTTTCTTTTGAAGGCAACGTTATTTCAATTACAATAACTTAGCTCTGTGAATGTTATTGTGTCAATCATACTTGATGTCATTATGGACAAAGTCCTGACTCTGTCCAATGGCTACCCTATTCCTGTAAGATATTTCCATGTAATACAGCATATATCTTTCCTTGACCTTTTAAAGATCATAATAATGAATCTATTGGTTTAGATCTATATAACTATATGTTTTTATTCTAAGTTTGTTTTTACTAAATTAAACTTAAGAGGAACAACTTATTAAAGTTCCACAGAACAACAGTGCTAGGACCCTTAATATTTGCTTTATACAAGAGGGATTTGGATATAAATGTTGGAGATATGATTAGTTTGTTTGCAAATGACCAAATACGAGTGGTGTCATTGATAGTAAGGATGAGAGGCATGAGCTAAAAGATGACAATGATCAGCTTGTAAGATGGGCAGAGAAATTGCAGATGGAATTGAACTCTGATAAGTATGAAGTGATGCGATGAAATGGTGAATGGTAGGCTCTAAGGAGTATTGAGGAACAGAGGAAAAGTATGAGTCGAACGATCACTGAGGGTGGTACCACAGATAGATAAAGTGATGAGAGATAATTGCCTTTGCAGGCAGATAATGATACAACTTTATAAAATGACCTACAGACTCTTTACAACTCATATTCTCAGTAGTTTTTATTTGGACCATTTGTCTTGCACACTGGTTGTTTGAGGTCTTTGTTTATGTATAGTTTTTGTAAATCGATTATATTTATTTTTTCCTTGTAAGTGACTGCAAGGTGGTATACAGTAACACGTATGTACTTTGATAATAAATATGCTTTGGAATTTGACCATTTGCTGTGTCACATCAGAATGCTGTGCCCATTTCTGGTCACCACACTAAAAGGAAGAATGTGATTGTATTAGAGTGCATAGGTGAGGATTAAAAGTAAATTCACCAGGATTTTACCTGGAATGGAGCATTTCAGTTAAGAAGAGAAAATGGATAGTTTATGTTTGTCTTTCATGGAGTTGGGAGGGCTGAGGTGGGACTTGATAGAGATATACAAAATTATAAGGGGACCTGATAGTGTAGTTGGTAAGAAACCTTCCCATAGCAGAACCTGGAGGGTACTGGATTAGGGTAAGGAGTAACGGGTGTTAGACGAGACTTGAAGAGGAAGTGTTTTACCCAGACGGTGGTTGGAATCTGGACTGCATTGTCTGAAGGGTTAGTGGAGGCAGGAATTCTCAAACAACTAATTGAGCACATGATACATCAGGGCATAACAAAGTTTCTATACAGTAGGTAAACATCTTTCACAATATGACATGAGTGCAGAAAAGATAAATCTGTGAACATGGCCTTCAAAAGAAAATTTTATTAGATTTCCTTAGCGCTGTAGTTATTGCCAACTGAAATTCTTTATTTGCCTATAATTGCAGAGAACATTATTATCTCTGAATAAAACTTTCACAAGCCAAACAGCTATTTAATAACAGATGTTTTTTTGCTTGCAGATCACTGCATTTATCCACCATATTTTGTTCTGAACTAGATTTCATTTATACCAAAGTGAACATGTTTAGTTTTCTGTGAGTAGTCAATAAATTTTAATAAAAGATAAATTGATTAAGTCCTAGTACCATTTTCTGTGTGTATTTTAGTAGCTTTAAGCATTAACAGTGGTGATATTTTACAACAGATTGTCTAAGATTCACATACAGTAAGTGCTCCCATTACTATCTGTTGAACATGTGTACATATGTAACACATATTTATATGGAATTTCTGATTATTGAAGAATGATGTTTTGGTTCTGAATTACTGACCTCAGCTGAATTATTTTTCAAATCAAGGAGAGGTTTTATCAATAAAAGGAATCTTACAACTATGTAAAACATTCTGATTACAGAATGGAAAGAATCTGGGTCAGCTTTTGATACTTTCTTGTGCCAATGTACCTGTCCATATTTCAGAGATTCCTTGAACTATCTTTCTCTCTGATTTTCATATTTGAATTTATTAATTGCTTAAGGAAATATCAGAAAATATGCAGCATTTATATTTGAAAGAGAAAAGACAAGTTAATGTTTCAGCTAAGTTTTTTTATCTGTACTATTTGATAATGGGTTTGTCTCTCTCAGATACAGAAAAACATTTTATTTTCCTAGAATTTTCTCATTTAACTTCTGGCCTCCAGTATCCACTATATTTTCCTTCATGTTCACAGCTAGTCCTTAGGAGTTTCAAATAGGCTGTATGGCAATGTAGTGGTTAAGTTATTGCACCAGCAATCCGAGGCCAGTATTAGAGATCCAGGGATATGAGTTCACCACGACAGCTGGGAGGTTAAAATTCTACTAATTAAGTAGGTTCTGGATTATTATAGCTACAATCAGTAACGGTTACCATGAAACCCCATCTGGTTTCCGGATGTTCCCTGGGGAAGCATGTTTGCTGTCCTTAACCAAAATAACTTTTATGTTGTTTCAGATCCGCAAAGTGGCTGAATCTTAAACATCCACTAAGATGATTCAGCAAGTTCAAGGGTAAATGGGATATGGTAATAAATGTCTTCCTTTTCCATGGATGACTAGAAATAAAACTGTTAATTCCAGCATCAGTTGGACCCTGCTCTCAAAGGGCAAATCATTATTATGCAAACTAATCTCAAATGCAGACTATAAAGAAGAAAATTAAGGAAATTTAATAAAACAGCCTCATAAACAAGGGAAAGGTAATTATTATGTGAATTAAGATGTTGCATTAGTTGTTTGTTTTTCATGTTTAACTTTATATTAAAGTTACCAAGGTGATTATAAAAATGGGAAAAAAAATGAAGTGGACTACATGCACTCAGTGGCCATTTTGTTAGGTACACCTGTACACCTGCTCATTACTGCAAATATCAAGCATGTGGGAGTAGCCCAATGCACAAAAACGTGCAGATATGGTCAAGGGTTTCAGTTGTTATTCAGACCACACGTCAGAATGGGGAAGAAATGTGAACTAAGTGACTTGTCTGTGGAATGATTGTTGGTGTCTGATGGGTGGTTTGAGTATCTCAGAAACTGCTGATCTCCTTGGATTTTCATGCACAACAGTCTCTAGAGTTTACAGAGAGGAAAAAACATCCAGAGAGTGGAAGTTTGGTGGGCGAAAATACCTTGTTAATGTGTGGACAATGGCTAAACTGGTTCAAGCTGACAGGAAGGTGACAGTATTTCAAATAACCACGCTTTGCAACAGAGGTGTGCAGTGGAGCACCTCTGAATGCACAACATGTCGAACCTCGAAGTGGATGGGCTACAGCAGCAGAAGATCATAAACACCTCCTGTACCTAACAAAATGGCTACTAAGTCTATATGCAGTTTAAATAACAGTTTGGCATTGATTTTCATAATGAATGAACACTATTTCAAATCATTCCTGATCATTCAGGATGCTGAGTGTGTGATAGACAGGACATATAGAAAGGTAATTACACCCAAGGTGCTGGACATAGGAAACTGGTGACAGTCAGGAAAAGGAAAGGGGTTAGGCAGCCAGTGTAGAGTACCCTATGGCCATTCCCCTCAACAACAGGTCTATCATTTTGGATACTGTTGGGTGAGGGTGGGGAACTGGGGATGATCTAGCAGAAGAAAGTCACAGTGGTCAGGCCTCTGGCATTGAGTCTGACTCTGTGATTCAGAAGGGAAGTGGGGAGAGGAGGTGAGCTGTGGTGATAGGGGATTCATTAGTTAGGGGAACAGAAATGAGGTTCTGTGGATGAGAACAAGATTCCCGGATGGTATGTTGCCTCCTGGGTGCCAGGGTCTGGGACACCTTGGATCGAGTCCCCAGCATTCTTAAGTGGGAGGGTGAGGAGCCAGAGGTCATGGTCCATGTAGGTACCAATGACATAGGTAGGTAGAGTGACAAGGTTCTGCAAAGTGAGCTCATGGAGTTAGGTGCTAAGTTAAAGGGCTGGACCTCCATGGTTCTGATCTCAGTATTGCTAACTATGTCACATGCTAGTGAGGCCAGAAATAGGAAGATTATACAGTTTAACACGTGACTAAGAGGTCGGTGTAGGATGGAAGGCATGTGATTTTCGGATTATTGGGTTTTTTTCCAGGGAAAGTGAGACCTGTACAGAAGAGACGGTTTGCTCCAGAACTGGAGGGGACTAATAGCCTAACAGGAAGGTTGTTTATTAGTGCTGTATGGAGGGGTTTAACCCAGATTTGCAGGGTGATGGGAACCAGAGGGCTAGAACAGATATACTGGAGAAGTTGTGGAGACCGATGTTGGTAAGACCTTGGACAGGGATCAAAAGGTTGAGCACGGTACAACTAGTACTCTGAGTTGTGTATATTTCAATGCAAGAACTATCGTAGGAAAGGCTGATGAGCTCAGGGCATGGATAAACACATGGAATTATGATTTTGTAGCCATCAGTAAGACTTGGTTGCAGGAGGGGAAAGACTGGCAGCTCAATATTCCAGGGTTGAGTTGTTTTAGATGTGACAGAGTGGGAAGGATTAAAGGAGGAGGGGTGGTGCTACTAGTCAGGGAAAATGTCATGGCAGTGCTCAGTTAGGACAGACTGGAGAACTCGACTAGTGAGATGTTATGGGTGGAACTGAGAAATAAGAAAGGTATGACCACATTAATGGGGCTATATTACAGACCACCCAACAGTCTGAGGGATTTAGAGGAGCACATTTGCAGAGAGATCGCAGACTGTTGCAAGAAACATATGTTTGTTATAATAGGTGATTTTAACTTTTCACATATTGACTGGGACTCCCTGACTTTAAATGTGTTCAGGGAAGTTTCCTTAATCAGAACGTAGAAGTCCCAATGAGAGAATGTGTGATACTTGATCTGCTAATAGGCAATGAGACAGGGCAGGTGACAGAGGTCTGTGTATCTGAACACTTTTTATCTCAAGATATCAATGCCATTATTTCCAAAGTAAATATGCAAAAAGATACGTCTGGTCCACGGTTGAGGTTTTAAGTTCGAGAAAGTCCAATTTTGATGGTATCAGAAAGGATCTGGAAGGTGTAGATTGGGACAGGCTGTTCTCTGGCGAAGATGTACTTGGTAAGTGGGAGGCCTTCAAAAACAAAATTTTGAGAGTACCAACCTTGTATGTGCCAGTCAGAATAAAAGGTAAAGATAACAAGTGCAGGGAACCTTGGGTTTCAAGAGATATTGAAGACCTGGTTTAGAAAAGAAGCATGTTTAGGCAGGTAGAAACAAATGAGGTGCTTATGGAACATAAAAAATACAAGAGAACACAAGAAATGAATCAGGAGGGTTAAAAGAAGGCATGAAGTTGCCCTAGTTGGCAAGGTGAAGGGGAATCCTAAGGGATTCTACAGATATGTTAAGAGCAAAAGGATTGCAAGGGACAAAACTGGTCCTCTGGAAGGTCAGAATGGTAATCTGTGTGTGGAGCCAAAAACAAATGGAGGAGCTCTTTATACATTTTTCGCATCTGTATTTTTTCAGGCGATGGACACAGTCTATAGAAGTGAGGCAAAGCAGCATCAACTTCAGTGACCCTATACAGAGGAGGAGATGTTTGCTGTCCTGAGGCAAATCAGTTTGGGTATATCCCCAGGGCCTGATAAGGTGATCCCTTGGACCCTGTGGAAGGCAATTGCCGGGGTCCTAGCAGACATATTTGAATTGTATATAGCAACAGGAGAGGTACCAGATGATTGGAGGATAGCCAATGTTGTTCCGCTGTGTAAGAAAGGCTCTAAACATAAACCAGGAAATTATAAACTGGTGAGTCTGACATCAGTCGTGAGGAAGTTATTGGAAGATATTCTAAGGGATTGGAAATTTGGTTAGACATAGACAGATTAAGGATATTCATCCTGGCTTTGTGTGTGGTAGGTTATGTCTAACCAATCTTAAAGGATTTTTGAAGGAAGTCACCAGAAATGTTAATGAAGGGAAGGTAGTGGATGTTGTCTACATGGACTTTGGCAAGGTAGTTGACAAGGTTCCACATTGGAGGTTGGTCAAGAAGGTTCAGTAACTTGGCATTCAAGTTGAGGTATTAAATTGGATTTGACATTGGCTTTGTGGGAGAAACCAGAGAGTGGTAGTAGGTGGTTGCCTTTTTGACTGGAGGCCTGTGACTAGTGGAGTGCCTCAGGGACTGGTGCTTGGTCTGCTGTTCGTCATCTATATCAATGATCGGGATGATAATGTGGTAAACTGGATCAGCAAGATTGAGGGTGTAGAGGACAGCTAGGAAGACTATCATAGCTTGCATTGGGATCTGAACCAGCTGGAAAAATGGGTTGAAAAATGGCAGATGGAATTTGCTGACAAGAGTGAGGTGTTGAACTTTAGAAGGACCAACCAGGATAAGACTTATACAGTGAACGATAGAGCACTGAAAAGTGCAGTAGGACAAAGGGATCTGGGAATATAAGTCCATAATTAATTGAAAGTGGCATCACAAGTTGACAGGGTCATAAAAAAGCTTCTGGAACATCGGTCTTCATAAATCAAATCATCGAGTGCAGGAGATGGGACGTTATGTTGAAGTTGTATAAGACGTTGGTGAGGCCTAATTTGGAATATTGTGTGCAGTTTTAGTCACCTATCTACAGGAAAGATGTTAATAAGGTTGAAAGAATACAGAAAAAATTTACAAGGATATTGCAGAACTGGAGGACACGAGTTATATGGAAAGATCGAATGTGTTAAGACATTATTCCTTAGAATGTAGAAGATGGAGAGAAGATTTGATAGAGGTATACAAAATTAAGAGGGGTACAGATAGGATAAATTCAAGTAGGCTATTTTCCATTGAGGTTGGGTTGATCTACAACCAGAGATCATGGGTTAAGGGTGAAAGGTAAAAAGTTTTAAGGGAATATGAGGGCAAACTTCTTCACTCACAGGGTCATGAGAGTGTGGAACAAGCTGCTAGAGCAGGTGTCCATGCCAGCTCGATTTCAATGTTTAAGCTAAATTTGGATAGGTACATGTCTGGCTATGTACAGGTTGATGGGAGTAGGCTGCTTAAATGGATTTAGCATGGACTAGATGAGTTGAAGGACCTGTTTCTGTGCTGTACTTTTATGTGATTCTATGACTCAAAGATTCTAAAATTTCCATTCAAATTCTGCTAAAACCACACGTTTTGAAGACTTGCTCCTGGAAACAAGCGAATGTAGTCAAATCTATATCTGAGAGGTATAGAAACTGTCACCTTAAGTAGAATTTTCAATTTAAGCAACAAAAATTTACACAGGTATATATTCTGTTTTGCAGATGGGAGTACACTCTTTTAACAATAGGAGTACATGAACCTGATCTATTTCTAAAGTGGGTAGAATAACAAAACTGAATCCCAAGTGAGCCAATAAGTAATAATTAGTTAAATCAATATATTGACACATCACATAGAATAAATTTCTCATTACCAGTCCTGCAGAGTTCATTCAACTTTATAGTTTTATCTATATCTTGGTGGAATGAATTCCAGTATTTGTTAGAACTATTCTCATTCCTTGATCAGTTTTTAATGGTGCCTTGGACATGATGAGATCTATCAGGTGATGAAGGGTATCATATTTTATTTTCCCATGGGATAGTTTGGTACTTATTGCTTGCCTGAAAGCAGAATGATCTTCTGAACCTTTTAAGGAATTAGGTTGCTTTAACTGGAACCAAATTTCAGGAGTGAAGCTCAATGCACTATTCATTAAAACAGGGGATGAATTTTAACTCCAGTTTATCATAATATTTTGGACAATCATATCCTACTTTACTTCCAAACATTTCACAATATTACAGGAATTTATACTACACGATCTAATCTCCCATTGCACCGATGCTGACAAATCATAAATATCATGGAAGTGCCTGTCAGTTGTGCTCATTGCCAACGTAAAGTGGAATAGGTTTTCTTTATAAACATTTGCAGCTGCTGGCTATATATTTTTATGCTGAATGCATAAAAAATTGAAGCAGGATTTGAAGCAATGAAAATAAAAGTATGTGATAATACATAGTATGCAATTTTATTACAGGAGAAGTTAACCAATTTGGAAAGGTATAATGGAGAATATGATGAGAATTACATTTTAACATCAGGGTTAAGATTTTAATTTGCAAAATTTCACTTGAGTTTTATTTGTTGATAAGCAAATCTGAACCCAAAATTCAATCAATAAACCCCTCGACTACAACTACTGTAAGTACACTGATACTTCTCAGCCATAGCCTCAGAAATAAACAACATATTAATTAAGTAATGGTATTGAGGAAGGTGTAGGCCAGTACTATCATATTCAATAATATACTTGGATCAGTCCCACAAAACCTTTATAGAAGTCAAATATATCATTCCTACTAGCCAGTAAAACCACACACATTTGACTAGTACATCTGAATGATTTGCTGCTTGCATGAGTACATGTAGTTCCACAGGTAATTTGCCAGGAAATATTCCATGCAGCAAAAGCCTTTAGGAAAAGGAAGGACTTACATTCATCATATAGTCCCTATCAAAGGGACAATTAAATAAAAATAAAGCTTTCCATGGAACGCCGTACATCTTTTACTCTCTTGTAATGTACTGCAATATCAGCTTAGACATTTGTGTTTAAGCTATGTGGTGTGGATTTGTACTCATAATCTTCAGAATCAAATATTCTTGAATTCGGCCAATTGAGGAAATCCTACTCTACCAGCTCTCAATCCACTGTTCTCAGCCTGACTCTCACCCACCCGAAACTTGGATCCCTGCTCATGAGTAGGAAGGGTGAAACTTCGAACATCCTGTTAACCTATTAAAGGAAGGAGGAATCTATGCCTTAAATATAAAGCTTTCTAAACTACTGCCAAATCTAGTAATTTTTCCATTTGCAAATTAATTTAGTTTTCATAAATCCCTTCCCAGAATTTGTTGACTCAAATTAAAAACACTTTGGCCTTTTACTATTGAAAACTTGAGAATAAGTATATGCAAAGTATTTGTGAAATTGAAAATCATGTCATTACTAATCCTTAATGATATCTTTTCAAGATAGCATTAATATATTTTTTATTTTATATAGTGAGCAGTGAGCATTAGCCTTTACAGTTCATGAAGTTGCCATAGAAACTATTTCTTGGATAATGTATTATCCTATTCTGTGGTATTGAATGGGTTTTAGTGAAATCATGAATTTGATTGACAGGTGATTTTGCAAAGGGTACACTAAAATGTCATCAGAATAATCTTTATGCTGTAGGGTTTCAATGAGCTGAAAGTAGTCCATACAGAACATGCTGTTCAATTCTGCCTACTTGTTTTTTTAAGGAAATAATATTTATGGATAAATCAGAAAGGATGCTTAATATGTACTTCTCCTACTTTATTTTTCAATATCAGATTTGCTGACAACTAAATGTATATTTTCGTACACCTTAACATTATTTGATTTGTGGGAAGAGACAAAGTTCTGCAAAACTAAAATTCCATTTTTTAAACTGGGTTTGCAAGTAAAGTATTAGTAATGCCATTTGTAAATCACTATTGTGGTGCTGGGAGCAACACTTGCAATCATGGTTAACAGAAGAAGATACATAAGGCATAGTAAACTGGATTACAGTGGGGAAAAAATAAACATGCATACCCTTCACCGTGCACCAGCTGGACTGCTGCCTTCCCCTCCTGTTGCTTTACAATAATCAAAAGATAGTCCGGGGATAAAAAGAATAAAAATAAATATAACGTTTGAAATATGAAAACACCATCTGCCAGCTGTACCACCCACAGAGATGGAATTAGAATGAGGCTTGCTGGATGAGCAAAACAGTTTCTTTCCTGCTCAAGAAATACTTTAGCAAGATGTTCTCTTTAGATGGTCGTCACAGTAATCATAGATAACTCTGCACAAGGAAAAGAACAGAGAGAGCACCTGTAATCATTATCAAACTCTCCTCATCTGTTGGATTGAATGACAGTTTGGCGGTTACCTCACAATATTTGTGTGTCCAATCTCATCATTACACACTCCCATCACTGCACAATGCAACTAAAATTGGAAGACATAAATGATAGGATTTTAACTTTGAACTGCAAATCTTTCATACTATTCAAACCTTATTCATTGGGTGTAGAATGATACATACAGGTACACCCTTGGTCATATTTCAGTGAATATTAGCTCAAGGAGAATTTGATCTGAGAAGTTATGGGGTATTAATATGTTTGTGGATAACTTTTTCTTCTTTGTCCTCTTGTCCAATACTGCCATCAATACAATGGATCTTTGCTCCTGTGCCTTCTTAAGCAGTAAGATGCTGACAGATTAATCCATGTTTCAGATCTACACGTCATTGATTGCTACCAAGACTGGGAACCCTGTCAAGTAATTCTTCCTTATCTCACAGCCCGGTCAGTTGCTCGTTGCTCTCACTGTTGACATAACAAAAAATTCAAGAAAAGAAAGATCAATCCCAGGACCTTCCTGATCATTGAGCCTCTGAATTCTAATACGTAACTACTGACCTTCCAAGTGCGCTGTGCATCTGGTTTCAGTTGCAAATACTTTTGAAGCAATTGAATCATATTTTAACTCATTAGCTCCATTATAATCCCTGTAGTATTCCCGTTATTGTTTACATGAATAAACATGTTTGAATTAAAAATAACCAAAATGATTATGAGTCAAAGAATCTCAGACAAATAATCACTCCAAGGAAAAGTGTAACTCTGCAATTCCAATTAACTGATAAGTAAGATGGTTGATTGTTTAGGAAAGAAAGTGTTTTATTTATAATTTTTCCTCCAACCGGGCCATGTTCATTAAAGAAGGCGGTGAATAAAGGAGACATTCCTTTTGATACAAGAGTGAATCAATCAGCAAAACTGGGTACCATGTGGGATCTCTAAAGCAGTTGTGAATGGGGCCCCAAGGAAAAGCAAGTTCTCTGAATTTTTATTGCTGTCACAGTGGGGGTTCTCAACTGGAGAATTTGATATGGTGCTGTGATATATAATGAATAACTATGTCCCATCTCCAATTCTGTTTCCCAACCGGAAAGAAGAAATATTTCACTTGATTGCAAATACAGGCTGAGAACCCTTAATCTGAAAAATCCAAAATCTGAAAACCTCCAAAATCCAATATTTTTTTGAGTGTTGACATGATGTCAGAAATAGAAAATCCCACAAGGCTCTCGGAAGTTTCTCAGGTGATGTGCAGGTCTCTGTATACCACAGGCAGGTCTGAGAAGTGACTTCACATGTATAATGAACAGAAGTTAATGGAAAATAGAAAAACACCGCATAAAGTGAAAATGAAGATCTCGATGTGTATTGAAAGAGTGGATTTCTCAGTGTCGGAGTGAACATATGCGGTTCAGCGGTATGCTTATCATGAAACAAGCAAAGATCTATCATAATGAACTGCAAATTGAAGATAATGGTGAATATTCAGCAGGTTGGTTGCAGGAATTTAAGAAAGGGCACGACTTTAAATTTTTAAAGATAAAACATCTGATCATGAAGCAGCAGAGAAAATCATTGATGAATTTGCCAAGATCTTTGTTGATGGAAATCTAACACCAAAGTAAGTCTATAATGTTGATTGTTTTTATACCTTTCTTAAAAGCTAATGTAATGCCCTGGTTAAGATTCCTATTGCTATTCTGTAGGTATTTCATTATCAGCAGTTTTCTGTAGAAACAGTGTGCCATGCAGGAAATCATGCTTTGGCTTCGACTAAGATAAGGACACATGTTGTCCAACTTAGGAATGTGAATCAGCTGATAAGGATTGTGGGGAAGAATTTTCTGAAGGATTGTAGTCTGGTTCGGGGGTCTTTTTTGACAGGAGCTGTGGAGCGGGCAGGAGGGAAGATGGCTGAGGATGCGGTCCCTGTTGCACAAGGAGGAAGGGCCAATACTCCCAATGAGAGCGTCCATTTTCTGGAGATGATTTCAAACGAAAGTTCGCAATGTGGCGTATGCTTTCATGCAGACTGTGGGTCCTGTGTGTGAGCTAAAGACAACTCCAGGATGAGCTCCGACTTAATGTGCACAATTGGACTGGGTTAACTGTTAGGGGCCCTTTTATTTATTTTTTCTTTTCTTTTTCCTACTAACTGTTAGATACAGCTGAAATTTGTAAATATTCTTACTTTATAATTTTATGTGGTGTACGATTTGTTATTCCTTGCCAACTGACAATTGTGCAAAGGCAGTATTTACGCAGCATTTGCTCAAATCGAGGTTTCTGTCTGGTTGAAGCCCAAATCATACCAACCATAGCTATTTATTGTTTATAAATGGTGGCCTTCTCACCACTGAGTCCCATAGCCGTTAGTGAGGCTGGCAATGAACCAAGTTTCTATACGAGCCCGGTGAGGAGGCTTCACTAAAATACAAATACTGTGTACTGTAAACATTTCATCAAAACACATTATTGTAGGCAGAGACTGAGAGCCTGCCATTGTTTGTTGTTGTTCAACATCTGATTCAGGTATTCTCCTGATGCCGCTGTGCAGCTGTTGTCACCCTGTACATATTATAATTTCATTATATGAATGATGCGTAATAATTTTTATTGTTAAGTACAAATATGTGATGAACAAGTGTAAGATAAAGATGCTTACCAGTAGCACATAAATTCAGAGTCGGAAGTGATGGTGATTCCAAGCTATCTCATTATATATTCCAAAATCCAAAACACTTCTGGCCCTAAGCATTTCAGATAAGGGGAACTCACTTCCAGTGCCATTTCTGCCGTCCTGGCTTTATTATTTAAGAGGTTGCTTCTTACCAATTTTTCTGAACTGCTTCTACCTTGTCATTCTGGTTAGCTGCTGCTCAGCAAGAACAAGCTAAAGTTTCAAAAGTCGCATGCATTCCAGAAAACTGCTAAATATTGATTTAAGACTGCCTGCATATGGTGGGCATTTCACCCCAGATCCATCAGACCAGAAAAAAGCCAGAGAGTGTCCATCAGTTTTTTTACAGCTGTTGTACACCCTCAGGAATATTTCTTCTATCTACTGTGCATGAACTCGTATTAGCAAGAGAAGGCACCGCAAAGCTGCCAACAGCATCAGGTTGATTATTGACTCAAGCTCATTAACAGCTGAGGGGCAGGGGGAGGAGTGGGAATAAGTTCTTTCCACTGTTGAAGCAGTCTGTGGCCAGTACCAACACTGTGACCACTGAAGGTTGAAATCTGCTCACAACTTATCTGCATCACAAACCCTAAATCCTTCCCATCCCACATTTTCGACTGATATGAAACAGGCAGATGATTTACTTCTCTCCAGGCAGCTGCAAGATGCCTGAAAAGGATTAAGATGAGAGATTACACAGTGCCTAAAGGCCTCATGGCAACTTCCCAGATTCTGGTCATTCTACCATGCTTGCTCAAAAGGGAAAGATATACTTCCATGTTCTGAAATATTGCTGCATGCTAGCACAGAAACCAAAAAGCAATACTTTTTTGGTGAATCCATTCATCCTGGAAAATCACTGTGTCACTCTCCTGGTAGCTAGCTACATGAGAAGGAGAAGGATTCAACCCTCATTGGAGAGAGAGTTTCCATGATCTTCTGTAATGGGGGTCTGGCCATTAAGGGATGTGACATACCTCTAGTGTTTCCACCTACCTGGAATAAGCAGGAGATGTGGGAAATCATCATTACTGTTACCTGGGAGCCTCTGATGGTAGCTCTGATCTTGCTGAGCAGCCACAGGTGTGGCTGTGGAGTGAGGCAGATCTCCAGGAGGACTTTTGAGAAATGGAGTCTCTTCTGATATTGTCGAAGGGAGGTTACTGACAAAATATTCTGGTAGGATATAAATGATGGGCCAAGACCACCCTCCCCCTCATCCTTCCATCTCTCCTGGCATGTTGTTTTCTTCTCCAGTTGAAGCTGCTGATGACTGGAACAGCAATGAATGCCCCATGTCTACACATGTCCAAAAGCTGTAGTAAGCTGCTGCACACTTTCATGACTTCTGAATCTTAAGCTTTGCCAAGAATCTACATTCATCTCTGATCACTAGATCATCAATAAACATTAAAATCATTCAAGGTCTTTTTAAATCACACTTATCCAGGAGGGCTCAGTGTTGGTCTTTCCAATGCCAGCTATCTGAAACATGTCATCTTGATGTTGATATAAGGAGGGCATTTCCTTTGTCTGAGGAGTCTAGAACCAGAGTCTCTCAGATTTAAAGTGTGGCAGAGGCCATTTTGGACTGAAATTTAGAAAACTTCCTTTACTCAATAGCAAGTACAAAGTACTTGCAGCTCACTGCCCTGGAGATCTCAGGAGGCTCAGTCATTCAAAATGGAAATCGGATTTTTAGATAACAGAAAAATCTTGGTATATATGGATGACATAGAGAAATAGTCTAGAGGAAAAGAATTATGCATGATTTCTAACAACAATTGAATGAGCATAGGATGTAATTGGAATTTACCACTGGCAGAACTGGATTTTTCAAAAATGCAGATGGCCAGAATTTTCACTTTATACACACACAGATAAGAACCAAATAACTGCTTCAAAGCTTCACTTTTCTTTGAATTGCTTCGTGGTATTTCTCTTTCAACAAAGTTTTTAGAATAAACTGGTTTTCCATTCAGAGTAGTTAGTTTGGCTGTATTATGATCAAATTGGAATAGAATCAGATTCTAGTGAAAAAAATCCTTTAGACAGGTTCCATGAAGTAACTGAATCTGATGTTTGAATTTGTTAGTATAATTGACTTTTATTTTTCAGGAACATGTCAATAGTTGCAAATATAATTTTTGTTCCTGTGTGATAAATATACTGGACTTTATAGCAGTCCCAATTTAGAGATAAAGACGTAAAATTCTTTGGGTGTGTGGCACCATAAAGGCCGCCATTAGAGAAATTACACTGAAACAGAAACTGCTTTGAAAGTACATTAGTATGAGACTGGCCTCAAGTAATTCACTTGATGTGTCAAAAATTGTTATGGCTTACGAATGGAAATTAATGTTACCTTAGAAATATCCTCAGTACACCAGGAAATTGTAAAATTGCCAATGTCAGCAAATCTCCAGATCACTAACATTGCAAGCATCATAAACATTGTGAACCGATCTAACATAAAATTTCTGCAAAGTAAATTCTTAAAATCAAAACTGAAACATAATATAATAACATTGGAAATGATGGTGGAGGTGGCCAGGCAAGTGCTATGTTTGGTTTCAATTGAATTTCTCAACATTTTTAGGCATAATAATATACAGATATAAGCCGCATCTACAAGAGTTTGAGCAACTGAGGAAGTGCTTTCTCATAATCAGTTTTATGCAAGTGCCTTCATCATTGTGGCAGAGCTGATTTTGAAATTGTAAATTGCAACAAGCTATAAAGGTGAGAAGTGACAAGCAAAGTGAGAGAGTGGAAAGTTCTTCTCTGGGATGAGGTCAGTAAACCACACAAGTTCACACCTTCACTTTGAGCATTGATTTTTTTTCACTCAAATCTTGTAATTGATAAACAAAGCAACTAAACATTTGAACTAATAAATTATGGCATCTCAACCCTCAGCTGTCTGTTATTAAAACTTGGTTTTTATATTTTTTATTTGAATCTGTATTGGTAAGTGTTGTTTGAGAAGAACTGTAAAATGATTGTTAATTTGAGATCCCTGTCAGCCAATCGATTAAAAGGAAGTCCCAACAGGAATCTTTACGGCTTTTTCTGGTGATGCAAAAGTAATTTTCTACTTCTTCTTCAACCAAGCTGTTCCATCTATCAAGTGCATTGACATGCTGTATTTGAGTAGAACGTTAAATTATAATGAAATTATTTCTGTGTCGTAGATCACAATATTACTGTTTTAATTTTAATGTGGTTAATGTAGAGTGAGCACCAAGTTTACACTGGATCATGTTCCTCATTGACAGTAACTACATCTGATCAGTTTTCTGCCTGAACAGGACTTCAAAGGTGTGAGGTGGCAGTTGACAACAGATCAGGAGGCCCTATCTGAGTGCCCACCTGAGAGGTAGTATCATAGCCAGTTTCTTTTTGTGTCGCTCAATAATATTTTCTTCTTACCTATGCAAAACATTTGGTCTCTGATTTTTTTGCTACACTTTTCTAATTATCTGTTAATATAAATAACCCAGCACCGAGGGCATCTTCAGGAACAGCTTCGTCCCCATTGCCATCGGATTTCTGAATGGACAATGAACCCATTACACTACATCACTATTTCTTTTTGCTCTTTTCTCTACTGCTTATTTGATTTAATTTATATACGTATCTTATTGTACTTTGCAGATATTTTTATTATGTATTGCACTGTACTGACGCCACAAAACAACATATTTTATGACATATACCAATAATGTTAAACCTGATTCTGAAATAAACATGTAAAGCCAAACTACAGATTATGGTGAGTGTCAGGACGCTGGAGCGGGGATCCAATCGCAGACCCAGTATCGTGCACACAGTGATATTAACCAAGTAACAAATCCTGAGGTGCAAACAAAGTCAGTGTCAAAGTTCAAGCACAGATCAAAACATCCAGAGAAATCCAGAAACCAGAATCGGGAAACAGGCAGAGTCGATATTCAGTCGTACAGAGTACAGATACGAATGTTGGAAAGGTTCAGGAAAATTGACTGGCACAATCCGGCAACAAACAAGTGAAAGCACAGGACTGAAATTCACTGAGCAATAAACAGAGAATCAGATGATAGGTGGAGCACAATGAGACAGGTGGCAGCAATACAGGTAATAATGAGAAATAGGTGAGAGACGGAGTGCTCAGTAATACAAGGGCCAGAGTAGAGCAGGAACGGGGACAGGGGTAAGGGCAAGGGCAAGGGCAGGGGCAGGGGCAGGCTGAGTTTGGAGAGAGTCGAGTTGTGACTGGAAAATGGTGGAGAGGGAGAACATCAAGGAAAGAGCCAAGCTGTTGAAGGAAGTTTTTGGCGAGAGTGGAAGTGAACTAGAGATGGAGGTCGGTGGGAAAGAGGAACGGAATGGAAAGAGGAAGAAAAGAAAGCAGAGCTACGGGATATCAAACTCTGAGGAGTCAGCGGATAATCAAAGCAGGACAGCAAAACAATGGAAAGAAGATGAGATTAAAGCAATTACAAAACTAAGTGAAGACGGGGTGTCATTTGGTGATTGGAACTCGATTCGTTTGACGAAGATGCTCAATAAAATTATAGGCGAGATTAAAGGAGAAAAGATTTTACGAAATGGATCGCTATTACTGATTTGTCGGGATAGTGCTCAGCAAGGTAAAGTGATAAGATTATGTAAAATAAACGGCAAAGAGGTACAATGCTCAATACCCAACAATAGAAAGTGGACCAGAGGAGTTATTTCGGGGATACCTACAAAAGTTACTATGGATGAGATTAAACAGAACATAAAAGGAGCAAAAATTATTGAGGCCAAATGTTTGAAAGTTACAAGAAACGGGAAAAAGTGTGATAGTTTATCAGTAATGATTAACTTTGATGAAGAGAGATTGCCGACTAACGTTTACTTAGGGTATATGTGTTATGCGGTTAGAATATATATACCACCGCCTTTAAGATGCTATAAGTGTCAGAAATATGAGCACATTGCGGCAGTCTGCAGAGGAAAACAAAGATGTGGGAGATGCACTGGAGAACATGAGTATGGGAAATGTGAAGCGGTAGCTGGGCTGAAATGCTGCAATTGTGGCAAGGCACACAGCGCAGCTTATCGAGGGTGCACTTATAGCAAGAAGGCAGCTGAGATACAATATGTAAAAGTAACTCAAGGAATCAGTTATGCAGAGGCAGTGAAAGAATTTGATGAAAAAAGGCTATCAAGCAAACAAATACAGGGAATAATAAACTGGTGAATTGTGAGAGCTGTAATATGAAAAATAAGGTTACACTATTAATGAGTAGAAAGGAGTTTGTGCTTTTTATGGTGGATGCAATTAATTGTTCAGTGCAAACAAGCCAGAGAACTGAGAAAATTAAAATTATAGTCAGGTCTGCAGAAAAGTATCTTGGTATTAATGGGATTAGGTGGGAAGAAGTCAAAGAAACTCTGAATGGAGGATCCAACAGTTCACAGGCAGGGGAGATGGAATCTTAATAGCAGTATATTTATCGCAAATGGTCAAGAATTTAAGAAATGTTTCAGAATTTAAGGAAAATCCTCAGATTTTATGGCTTCCAGGGTAAATGTGCAGAACTCCAACAATAAATAGAAGTACCCGACAAGAACAACGGTGAGTTGGAAAGAGATTGGAAAATGGAGGAAATTATTACAAGGATACAAAAGGAAAAGGAATTTGTTGCAAAGTGAATTATCTACATTCAGATTATAAAATGAAAACATGGAAGCAAATGAAGAAGAACTCTGAGGTCTCAGTAAACAACTGCAGGCTACGATCCAAGAGAAGGAAAACCTGAAAAAGCAGATAGACTTGGAAAAACAGCAATTTTAAAAGTATAACATGCGATAATTACTATTCTTTAACAAGACGATTTTAGTCTTACAAGTGATGTAGATGAAATCCATGTAATTGAGGTAATGCAACTATGCAAAAACATGTGACATAATTAGGGAAGAATAGCAGTTTGCGGCATTATCTAATGAGCGCATTAAGCATTCATGAGGAATCGCAACTACGGAGTGGTGCTAATAGAGAACTGCAGGCTGAACTGGATTGTCTAAAGTACAGAACTCCAGGACATATTTGGTTGGAACACCACAAGTCTAGCAGGTGGCGGTAATGCACTGAAAACTGGTTGCCAACCGCCATAAAACAAAAAAGGAGTAGAAGAAGAAGAATAATAATAAGAAGAAGAGTGGGGGCAGGAACACATGGCAATACAGAACCATAGACTGACAGCTAGGGGGAAAACACACAAAATACAGAGTTCAACTGGAGGTTCTGACAGGTGAGCTTTATTTTGTTAGTTCCTTCATCAAGCTTGTTAAAAAAAGTTAGTTTCTGTTTGTTGCTCACCAATAAGTGCATTGGATTAAAATGAAATGGAGAAAAAAATCGTTAAAGTAACAACATCAACATCAGCATCCAATAGTTAGAGCTGAGCCTTATAAATTTAATGCTGATTTTGCATTCACCACATGAAAATTAAAGTTATAGCTCTGAAGGACAACATCATATAAGGAATTTTATTTTGATTTCGTGTCCTGCTCTGGGACTTCCTTCAAATACAGCATGTCAATATACCTGATAGATGGAACTGCTTGGTTGAATAAGGAGTACAAAATGACATTTACATCAGGAGATGAAAGTTTATATTTTATACCATGGTCTGGACTGTGTTACGTACCCCGTAACTGGGTTGCCAAACCAGCAGAAATGGATCACTCAGTTGGGGTCTGGATTACTAGAACTAAGAAAGTTTTATTAAAGAAACAAGCAACACAGTACTCTAATCAAAAAGGATAATAAATGCAACAGTTCAGCAATGATAAACACACATGTACACAGAATTAAGATAACAGGATCAATCAAGCTCTATCGTTGTCTAGGGGTAAATGACCAGTTTCAAAGTGACACAAAGTCCAGTTCAATTTAGTTCAGTTCGCAGTAATCGTTGCCATGGCGATGGACAGTGGGGGGGAGGAGAGAGAGCAAAACGAATGAATATTCAAACGGCTTCCACACACAGACCTTCGCAGTCAGCTGTCAGGCGAGTCCTTTGTGATGTCATCTGAGGTCACCGACCGTGACCCCTCCGTTTCCAGATACGATCGTTTCCCTGCGCTGAACCTGGCACCCAGGCAAGGGTGGACACACACCAGGTTCCCGCCGATCGTGCCTTGCCACCCTGAGTGTCTAAGGCTGATCCCGCGATCAGCCGTCCAAGAGCTTCCCACCAACTTGTGAGAGGCGCACCGCTTCCAGGGTCTCGTTACCTCGGGTGTCGTGTGTGTCCTGCCTTAGCGAACCTGTCCCTTTTTAACCCCCTGCTGGGGTATCACCTGTCCATCACTTCAAACAGTTCAGGGTTCAAAGGGGGAGCCGCTCTAGACAATACCCAGACTGATGGCTCCTTCATTAACATCTCCAAATGCTGCTTCATTGTGTTCCTTATCTCTCCTTCTCCTGTGGACAGGTGGCAGACCAACTGCTGATGCCACTGGTGCTAGCCCAGGCCAGCAAACATCTTAATTTATGTGTATTCTCGTCACACTTCCTCCCTTTAAGGATTTTTACCCGGGTAAAAATTACAAACGTGAGTACATTATTTGATACACACAAATATACATCTTTATCAGCTTTTTGGCTAATACAGAGAATTTGAAGTTGTCAACACCTGACAGACAGTCAGCCATCACATTTTCTGTTCCTTTTATATGTGTTATTAATAATCCCTTAGACCAGTCTCCAACTTAGCAAACTTCATAGTGGCCAAAAACACTGATGAATTGCGATCAATGTAACCTCTCATTTGGTTTTGTCCCTGACCACAATAACAAGGGTCGTCCCATTCCGACTTAGTTTTCTCTCGCAAGGGCTTAGTAGGAGGGGAAGGGGTCGTGACCGCAGAGTTGTTGCAAAACTTCCTACAGTACCCCACCATCTCCAAGAGCCTTCTGAGGGCCCTCTTGTTTGTCGGGGTTGGGAGGTCAGCGATAGCCTGCACTGTAGCTTGCATTGCTGCCAGCTGCCCCTGTGTCACCACAATTCCCAGGTAAGTGACCTTCGTGTGGCCGAACCCATTTTTTTCAAGGTTCACTATCAAGCTGGCTTCAGACAGCTGTATTAAATTGCCAATACACACCTCTGTATTTGTCAGCCCTTTAGTCACTGAATTACTCATTCTATATGGATGTTGCTTACTAACCTGACCCACCCAACGTCCCAGTTCTTTGCATCGCCTCGGGACAGTCAAACACATGGGTGCGAGTCGTTTAATTACTTCTTCTAAAGAGTCGCTTTGTTCGGGGATTAAGGGAGAGACCTTATCAGCAGACCTGGCCAAAACAATAGCCTTCTCCCATCTGATCGATACCATACTAATCTTTTCAAAATGGTTTTTTTCTCTTATCAGGGGGCCCCTAGCTTCATTGATTTCCGCGCTAACCCCGACTAGGTTTGTTAGCATATCAAAAGCCTGTGACCGTCCCAGTTCGCGTCGGCCATAATCAATAACATCCTTCCCCCTGGGCAGCCGGTAAACCTCTTTCATGATTCCACCAACTGTTCCCTCCAGTACTGCAAAATGTCCACCGGAGGGTACCTTGTGGGCCAGGTTAAAAACCTCATCCCCATAACCCTTTTGCACCACCCCCCATTCCTCATCTGCGGGCACGGCACTTGGTCTCCCTTGCTTCCTGAGCACTTCCTCCTCCACACAATAGCCTACTAGTTCCCTTGTCGAGTCTGTGTCAGAGAGAGCTGTCTCTGCCGAAACCATCAGCCCCTCGTCTCGCTCCCGTGTCTGCACAAATTCTTTCCTGGCTAATGCTACGTCTGTCCCAGCTCCCTCACTACCTCTTGTTTCACTACACTCCTTCTTTTCACTTTCTACCCTCTTCTCGTACAAGGTTGGCAGAAACGTTTCAGCTAAATTTACCACCGCAGCCCCATGATGAACCTGTGAGTCCATGGGCGGGGCCTCAATGCTGGCAGGCTGACCTGTCAATCTCACGACTGGGAACAGGATTCCCCTTGGCGACGTCATTACCGAGCAAGACTTCCACGCCTTTCATCGGTAATTCGGACCTCACCCTGATTGTGACTAGTCCAGAGACCAGGTTGCTTTGTAAGTGTACCTGGTGCAAAGGGACTGTCTCAGTCCCTTCTCCAATACCTTTGACCTTGACCTCCCCAGTCCGGGTCTCAAGCTGAACTCTAATACACTCTTCAGTATTAGTGACTGACACGCTCCCGTGTCTCTCCAGATCCGCACTGGAACTGGTTTTAACCCCTCCTTCACCGACACCAATCCGGCCGAGATAAACCTCTCGCGCCCTTCCTGAACTTTGGCAGACCTGTCTTTCCCTAGCGGTTCGCTTACCAGCTCGATACAGCCAGTCAAAATCGCTGTTTTCCCTTTTCCCGTCTCCTTCTTTGGGGCAAAGCACCTGGACGCAAAGAGTCCGACTTTCCCGCAATTATAACAGACGACCCCAGGAGACTTCCTACCAGACTGCTCCCGGTCTACCTTATCCTTCTCACTAGTCCCCGGCTTACTTTCTGACTTTTCCGGCGGACTCTCCCCACCGTCCTGACTACGCTTCTGGTAGCCTTTACTTGGGGCAAACTTCATTTTATGCGTCAACGCATACTCATCCGCTAACTTAGCAGTTGCGGCTAACGTGGCTGCCTCTTTCTCATCTAGGTAGGGTCTCATACCCTCAGGGACACAACCTTTAAACTGCTCAATCAGGATCAGCTGTAGCAGTCTGTCATAATCCCCCTCTACCCCCTTCGAGGCGCACCAATGCTCACAATATGTCTGCATCTCACGGGCAAACTCTAAATACGTGCGGTCCCACTGCTTCCTCGCACTCCGGAACCTCTGCCGGTATGTCTCCGGGACCAACTCATAAATCCTGAGGATGGCCTCTTTCACCACCTCATACCTCTGGGCATCTTCCGCGGACAAAGCTGAGTAAGCTTGTTGGGCTTTCCCTTTCAGTACACTCTGAAGTAAAACAGCCCACTTATCCCTCGGCCAGTCCTGACTTATAGCCACTTTTTCGAAATGGAGAAAGTACCGATCCACGTCGGTATCGTCAAATGGGGGAACCAGCCTAACCACCTGGGTCGCCCGGAACCCTCCACCTTGGTTCGGCACGAGCCCCTGCTCTGCCCTTATCCTTAACTTCTCCAGCTCGAATTCCCTTTCCCTCTGTTTCTCCTCTCTCTCCAACTGTCGTACCCGGAACTCGTGCTCGAATCTCAGTTTTTCAAGCTGTACCTGTACCGCGTCTCCAGCAGGTTTTTCAATAGACACCACCCCCAGCTCGCCTTGGGGAAACACACCTTTAGATACATAATGCTCTATGATAGCTCTGTGTATCTCCTCTCTCCTCATTGTCGACTTCCCCTTGGCAAGATTTAACCGTTTGGCCACAGCTACCAATTCCGATTTCCTAGCATCCTCTAATGCCTCCAAGGTCGGCGCCTTTATAAATTCCTCAGCCTCCATTTCTGCTGTTTGTCTTTTCTTTCTTTCAGGAATTTTGACCTAATCAATTTACTCCGCCCCAAATTTAGCGTTCAAAATCGCGGACGAGAACCCCACTTATGTTACGTACCCTGAAACTAGGTTGCCAAACCAGCAGAAATGGATCACTCAGTTGGAGTCTGGATTACTAGAACTAAGAAAGTTTTATTAAAGAAACAAGCAACACAGTACTCTAATCAAAAAGGATAATAAATGCAACAGTTCAGCAATGATAAACACACATGTACACAGAATTAAGATAACAGGATCAATCAAGCTCTATCGTTGTCTAGGGGTAAATGATCAGTTTCAAAGTGACACAAAGTCCAGTTCAATTTAGTTCAGTTCGCAGTAATCGTTGCCATGGTGATGGACAGTGGGGGGAAGGAGAGAGAGAGCAAAATGAATGAATATTCAAACGGCTTTCACACACAGACCTTCGCAGTCAGCTGTCAGGCGAGTCCTTTGTGATGTCATCTGAGGTCACCGACCGTGACCCCTCCGTTTCCAGATACGATCGTTTCCCTGCGCTGAACCTGGCACCCAGGCAAGGGTGGACACACACCAGGTTCCCGCCGATCGTGCCTTGCCACCCTGAGTGTCTAAGGCTGATCCCGAGATCAGCCGTCCAAGAGTTTCCCACCGACTTGTGAGAGGTGCACCGCTTCCAGGGTCTCGTTACCTCGGGTGTCGTGTGTGTCCTGCCTTAGCGAACCTGTCCCTTTTTATCCCTCTGCTGGGGTATCGCTTGTCCATCACTTCAAACAATTCAGAGTTCAAAGGGGGAGCCGCTCTAGACAATACCCAGACTGATGGCTCCTTCATTAACATCTCCAAATGCTGCTTCATTGTTGTCCTTATCTCTCCTTCTCCTGAGGACAGGTGACAGACCAACTGCTGATGCCACTGGTGCTAGCCCAGGCCAGCAAACATCTTAATTTATGTGTATTCTCGTCACAACTGGAAGTTCAGAAAGTAAATAGGGAAGAGATGATCATGAAAGCAACTCTATTGTGTCTCAGGAGATTGCTGGTTGTCCAGATGAAGATTTATCTATAATACTGAAGTTAGTAACTGATTGAAGATGCCAAGGTTTATACTGTAATGGATTTCTGTTCCTTGGAGATACAGTGAGTAGATGTGCTATGATTGCTAGGAAAATAACATATAACGATGGTACATTGCAGTGCTGTTACTCTGGTTTGCTGTATACTGATTGTGAGTACATCTATTAAATATATATGGAAATGATGCACTGCGGAATTAGATACAAAATATTGAAGCAAACACACAAGCCAAGCTACAGAATGCAAATGCTAAACAGCCTAAAACCAAAGCCCTTCCATCCCATCTTACTTTTCCAGTATCTCCATGCTCCCCTATTTCAAGGATGATAACTCCTGGAAGAATAAAATACTTAACAGCAGATGCTGCAAGGTCTATTGGGAGAAGTCAGGGGTTGAACTGTATGGGTCCCAATTGGAGTTTAATTGACTTTGGAAAGTGTTTCTGTATGGTGTTTGATGAGCAAATTTGTTGTGGCATCACTGTGCAACAATAATTTAGCAACACTTCTCTCTAATAGAAGTGAACAATTCCAGGCCTTGCTGTACTCCAAATGAAATCGATGCATTTATTCCAACTCTCTGCTTTTTAAGAGACAGTTTTCAATGTCTACATACAATAGATAACAGTCTATTAGGAATTGTTAACAAACCGGTGAAAATGATATCAGTCTTGTGTGCTTTCAGCTGCTCTTCTATTTTTGCCTCACACATTTTTCATTGCAGTTCTGCATTTTGGGCTCCAGATTAAAATAGTGGAGTTAATAGTTCTGGTTTTAATGTTTGTGCATGTAATATTAAACCTTAATAGGTGCTCTATTATCAGACCAATCTTACTGGGGCTGTAGAGATAGCAAAAGATAATGGACAGGACTGCATTGGTTGTATATGTGTTTTACAAATTAAAAGCTGGCTGAAATTGATGATGACTGGAACTGTGAGAATTCCCTTACCTTTTAGTATCTGTTAAGCAGTATAATTTGACTTTCATGAACACATTTCACTGCTGCAAATGCGCATGAGGCTGCACAATTAAATCCTTGGCAACAGGCTATTAATCACCTACCAATCCATCATATTACGTCAATCAGGCCCCGAAACAGAAATCACTAAGTGCGGATAAACCCATCTGGTTTGTCTAGCCTGCCACTCGGTAGTTAGCATTGCTTCCACCATGTCCTCCAAATTAGCTTAACTAACCAGATTTAAACGAACATTACAGATGTCACGCTCTTTGAAACTAACAAGGACAGAATTTTAATGTTGAACTTATTAAGGCCAAAATGGTGGGTAGACTTGGGGTTTAGTTACAGAACCTTACAGTGTCTGAATTCTGACTCTAATAGTGAAGTGTTGTTTACTGGTTCTCAAGTGTATGGCTTTATATTCTCAATGAAGAATAGCCACTGGTGTACCTATGTCATTTTTGCATTCATTGTTGGTCCTGGGATAGATCCTCTGAGATGTTTGAAGGTGAACATCCTTTTCACCGCTGACCCCCTCCGTGAGGACTGGTGCATGTCCACTAACTACTTCTTTCTGAAGTCTACAATCAATGGTTTGGTCTTGCCGATGTTGAGTGCAAGGTTGTAGTGATACCACTCAGCCAGCCAGCCTACCTCACTCCAGAATGCCTCTTTGTCAACATCCTGCCAACAACAGTGGTGTCATCTGTGAATTTACAGATGGTGTTTAAGTTGTGTCCAGCCGCACTTTCATGAGTGTAGAAGGGACAGAGCAGTGGGTTAAGCAGACATCCTTAAGGTGCGCCTGTGTTGATTGTCAGTGAAGTGGAGATGTTATATCCGATCAGCACATGCTGTGGTCTCCCAGTGAGGAAGTCAAGGAACCAGTTGCACAGGGAGGTACAGAGGCCCAGGTTTTGAAATGTGCTGATTAGTCCTGATAGGTTGATGGTGCTGAATGCTAAGCTGTAGTTGATAAACAGCAGCCTGACATATATATTGCTGTTGTCCAGGTGCTCCAAAGCTGAGTGGAGAGCGCATGAGTTGCATCTGCTGTAGAGCTGTTGCAGTGGTAGGCACATTGCAGCAATGCAGATCCTTGCTCAGGTAGGAGTTAATTCTAACCATATCCACTCTCTCAAAGTGATTGTCATTCAGGCAGCTCGCCCTGTTCGTCTTGGGCACTGGTATGATTGATGCCTTTTTTTGAAACAGATGAGAACCTCTGACTGTGGCAGTGAGAGGTTGAAGTTATCCTTGATAGTTGATCAGAACAGGTTTACAGTACCCTGCCAGGTACACCACTGGGGCCTGATGCCTTGCAAGGGTTTGCCTTCTTGAAGGATGTTCTGATGTTGAACTCCAAGTCAGAGATCACAGGGTTGCCAGATGCTGCAGGGATTCGCACAGGTGTAGTTTTATTCTCCATGTTAAAGTGTGCATAGAAGACATTGAGCTCATTGGGGAGTGAAGCATCACAGCCATATATGCTACTAGTTTTCACCTTATAGGGACTTGTAAACCCTGCCACAGCTGTCATGCATCCAACTGTGTCTTTAACCTCAAGCTAGAATTGCCTTTTCCCTTTCACATCTGCCTTCCAAAGGTTGTATCCAGAATTCTTGTAGCATTCTCTATCGCTGGTCTTGAACACCACAGATCTAGCCCTCAGCAGACTATAAATCTCCTGGTTCATCCAGGGCTTTTGCTTTGGGTATGTTTGGTATAATTGTAAAGGTGCACACTCCCTCCACACAGGTCTTGATGAAGTCAGTGATGACAGTGGCGTATTCATTCAGATTTGAAGATTCATCTTCAGGTGAATCTTGTCTATTGTACCTGGAATACTGCTTATTACCTCATGAAATACCTTGGAGTAGTTTATCATGTTCAGGTGATGGAAAAATGTTTCTTTACATTCCTGAATTCCTAATTTAGCGTTCCTTTTGATAGTCAATTCCAGCCTTTCAAACCGAATCTTTGCTGCTCCAGCAGTTTGTCTTTTGCTCCTGATTCAACAATTATATTAATGCCCAAGAAGAGTGGTGTGAACTGCCTTAACAACTCTTGTCCAGTAGCACTCCCGTCTATGGCGATGAAGTACTTTAAGAGGTTGGTCATGGCCAGAATCAAATCCTGTCTCAGCAGAGACCTGGACTCACTGCAATTTGTCTATCGTCACAATTTCAATGTCTTTTCATCCGATCTTAGATCAGCTGGACAATGCAAATACCTATGTCCGGATGCTGTTCATTTTCTTTTCTTTTAAGTTCAGTGTACAACACCATCGTTCATACAGTCCTTATCAAAAAAACTACAGAACCTGGGCCTCTGTACCTACCATTGCAATTGGATCCTCAACTTCCTGACTGGAAGACCACATTCTGTGCAGATTGCTAACATCTGCTCCTCACTGACGATCAACATTGGCACACCTCAAAGATGTGTACTTAGTCCTCTGCTCTACTCTCTTTATACCCATGACCTTGTGGCTAGGCATAGCTCAAATACCATCTATAAATATGCTGATTATACAACCATTGGTGGCAGAACCTCAGATGGAGATGAGAGGGCATACAGCAGTGAGATATACCAGCTAGTTGAGTGGTGTTACAGCAACAGCCCTGTACTCAACGTCCTTACGACCAAAGAGGTGATTGTGTAGTTGAGAAAAGATAAAATGAGGGAACACGAACCAATCCTCATAAAGGGCTTAGAAGTGGAGAGAAGGAGAAATTTCAAGTTCCTGGGTGTCAATATCTCTGAGGATCTAAGCTGGTCTGAACATATTGATGCAGCTATAAAGAAGGCAAGACAGCAGATATACTGTATTTCATCAGGAGTTTGAAAATTTTTGGTTTCTCACCAAAAACACTTGAGAACCTCTACAGATGTACCGTGGAGAGCATTCAGACCAGCTGCATCACTGTCTGGTATGGGGTGGGCATGGGCGTCTCATTGAAACCTACCGAATGTTGAAAGGACTAGATAGGGTGGATGTGAAGAGGATGTTTCCTACGGTGAGGGTATCCAGAACCAGAGGGCACAGCCTCCAAATTGAGGGATGACCTTTAGAACAGAAGTAAGGAGGAATTTCTTTTAACCAGAGAGTAGTAAATCCGTGGAATGCTCTGCTACAGTCTGTGGTGGAGGCCAAGTCTGTGTGTATATTCAAGGTGAAAGTTGATCATTTCTAAGGGTATGGGAAGAAAGCAATTGTATGAGGTTGAGTGGGATCTGGGGTCAGTCATGATGGAAGGGCAAAGCAAAATCAATGGGCTGAATGGTCTAATTCTGCTCCTATGACTTATGGTCTTATTGACTTGTATGTTACCAGACCCACAGTGATGTGATTTATCTTAACTTCCTTCTAAAAATATTTCAGTTCATGTGCAATTTTCTGAGTTGATCAATTGGCTGGAGTACACTGAGATCTTTAACCTCTCACTTCGGCAGTCTGAAGTACCCACCTGTTTCAAGCAGGGTTCACTTGTACCAGTTCCTAAAAAGACTGTGGTAACTATCAACTAGTAGCACTTATATCTACAGTGTTGAAGTGTTTTGAGAGGTTGATGATGAAACATATCAACTCCAGCCTGAGAAGTGGTATGGATCTACTCCAATTTGCCTACTGGTCCACTGCAGATGCCACCTCATTGGCGTGTCTCTCAACCCTGGAACATGTGGACATCAGGATGCTCTTAATCAACTACAGCTCGGCATTCAATACCAACATCCCCTCAAAATTAACCAATAAGCTTTAAGACCTTGGCCTCAATATTTCCCTGTGCAATTGGATCCTCAGATTCCTCACTTGCAGACCACAGTCAGTTCGGATTGGCAAAAATAAAACCTCTGCCACAGTGCCCATCAGCACAGGTACACCATAAGGCTGTGTGCTTAGCCCGCTGCTCTACAGGCTTTACACTTAGGATTGTGAGGTAAGCACTGCTCCAAAGCCATGTTCAATTTCACTGGTCACTGTCGGAGACCAAATTAAAGGTGGTAACGAATCAGCATAAAAGAGGGAAATTGAAAATCTGGCTGAGTGGTGCCACAGCAACCTCTCACTCAAAATCAGCAAGACCAAGAGCTGGTTATTGACTTCAGGTGGAGAAAACCAGAGGTCCAGTGATCCAGTTCTCATGTCCTCATTGGGGTATTTGAGGTGGAGACGGTCAACAATTTTAAGTCAAGTCAAATGTATCTATAAAGCACATTTGAAAACAACCCATGTAGACTAAAGTGCTGTACAAACCATAACAGGTAGCTAAAATCACAAATACAAGAAACACAGATATAAACAACAAGGCACACAGTTTATAGGCACAAAATAAACAACACATGAGCCTAGGCACAAGCCAAAAATCAGCCATATCGGGAAGATTCAAATGCTAGTGAATAAAAGTAAGTTTTGAGCCTGGACTTAATAGTCAATGAAGGGAGCAGATCTAATAGGGAGGGGAATGCTGTTCCACAATCTAGGGACTACAACAGTAAAGGCATGGTCAGCTCTGAACTTAAATTTAGATCACGGGATAGTGAGGAGCCCCAAGTCAGCCGACCTGAGGGACCTGGAATTAGAATACGGGTTAGAAGGTCTGCGTTATAGGAGGAAACCAGCCCATTTAGGGCTTTATAAACAAACAGGAGCACCTTAAAATCAATTCTAAACCATACTGGTAGCCAGTGGAGAGAGGCCAGGATAGAAATTCCTTGGTGTTATCATTTCAAAGGACCTGTCCTGGGCCCAGCACATAAATGCAATTATAAAGAAAGTAGAGCAGTGCCTCTACTTCCTTAGGAGTTTACAAAGCTTTGGCATGACATCTAAAGCTTTGACAAACTTCTATAGATGTGTAGAGGAGATTATACTGACTGGCTGCTTCATAGCTTGGTATGTAAACACCAATACCCTTGAATGGAAAATCCTACAAAAAGTAGTGGATACCGCCCAGTCCATCATAGGTAAAGTTCTCATTACCATTGAGCACATCTACATGGAGCACTGTCACATGAAAGAGCATCCAGCTTCAATGACCAACCACCCACCCCACCACCACCCAGGTCATGCTCTCTTCTCACTGCTGCCATCAGAAAGAAGGTACGGGAACCTTAGGATCAGGAACACTTATTAACCATCAACCATCAGGCTCTTGAACCAAAGGGGATAACTTCACTCAACTTCACTTGCCCTTCACTGAATTGTTCCCTCAGCCTATGGACTCATTTTCAAGGACTCTTCATCTCATGTTCTTGATATTTGTTGCTTAATTATTTATTGTTATTACTGCTTTATTTTTGTATTTGCATTTTGTTGACTTTTGCACGCTGGTGAATGCTCAAGTTGGTGGTCTTTCATTGATTCTATTATGGTTATTATTCTGTTACGGATTTATTGAGTATGCTCACAAGAAATGAATCTCAGGGTTGTATCTGCTGACATATATGTAGTTTAAACTGTGAGTTATATAGGGAACCAAATACTTATCCAGTAATGAACTGCACCCTAGGGTTCTTTCAAAATTCATTGGACTCTGGCATGATGCCAGAGGACTGGAAAATTGCAAATGTCACTCCACTCTTTAAGAAAGGAGGAAGGCAACAGAAAGGAAATTATAGGCCAGTAAGCCTGACCTCAGTGGTTGGGAAGATGCTGAAGTCAATTGTTAAGGATGAGGCGATGGAGTACTTGGTGACACAGGACAAGATGGGGCAAAGTCAACATGGCTTCCTTAAGGGAAAATCTTGCCTGACAAACCTTTGGAATTCTTTGAGGGAATTACAAGTAGGATAGATTACAAGAAGGGGATACAGTGGATGTTGTATATTTGGACTCCCAGAAGGCCCTTGACAAGATATCACACATGAGGCTGCTTAGCAAGTTAAGAGCCCATGGTACTACAGGACAGTTACTGGATTGGTTAGAGCTTTGGCTGATTGGTCGGAGGTAGCTAGTTGGAATGAAGGGATCCATTTCTGGTTGGCTGCTAGTGACTAGTGGTGTTCCATAGGGGTCAGTTTTCAGACCGCTTCTTTTTAGCTATATATCAATGATATAGATGTTGGAATAAATGGCTTTGTTGTCAAGAGACTCATTCTACCGAGATGTAGCACTGAGCATCATAGGAAGTCATTCCTGCCTGTGGCCATCAAACTTTACAATTCCTCCCTTGGAGGGGCAGACATCCTGAGCCAATAGGCTGGTCCTGGATTTATTTCATAATTTACTGGCATAATTTTCATATTACTATTTATGTTTCTATTACTATTTATTATTTATGGAGCAACTGTAATGAAAACCAATTTCCCCCAGGATTAATAAAGTATGACTATGACTATGACTAAGTTTGCAGATGAAACCAAGATTGGTGGAGGGGCAGATAGTGTTGAGGAAACAGGTAGGCTGCAGAAGGACTTAGACAGATTAGGAGAATGGGTAAGAAAGTGGCAAATGAAATATAATGTTGGAAAATGCATGGTCATGCACTTAGGAAGTAGAAATAAATATGCAGACTATTTTCTAAACAGGGAGAAAATCCAAAAATCATAGATGCAAAGGGACTTGGGAGTCCTTGTGCAGAACACCCTAAAGAATAACTTGCAGGTTGAGTCGGTGGCCTAATTCTGTTCCTATGTCTTATAGCTTTATGGTCTTATGATACTCAAATCCTATTTAATAAAATGAACAGGCACTTTAAGAGATCACCAGTCCAGGTGGAAATTCTGTGTGAAATCTCAAGAAGTATAGCGGAAATTTGTTAGCTGCATTTCCACTCTTGTGGATCTATTAGTCTTGTGGTAGGTTTGATGACTGAGGTCTCAGCTAGTTGGAGCAGATGATACCTGATAACAGAGTGTTGTAGATGAAGCATCCACGTCTACCGCGCAAGCTCAGTGTGACTGCTGTTGTCATGGCTGTGATAATGAGGTGCCAGCCCATGGTGGTAGCACTGCCATGCCACCAGTACTCTAACCCTTGTCAGCCAGCCAGCAAGCCTCGACTCCTGCAAAATGGCTAAGAATGGAATTGGAACATCCATGCTCAAAACTGCACCAACTTTCTCCAAACCTGTCTTTTTGACCTCCTGTACCAAGATAGTTATCCTGCGTCTTTTTCCTCCCAATCCTGGTCATGCTGGAGATCCAGTGAATGACAACTAAACACCCACCTTTGGGATTTTTGCACTTCAGTTTACTGAACAGCATGAAATAATTTTGTACAGCACATTTCAGTATACATCCAGTGTCCCTCCTCAATCTGAGCAAACACTTAGTGAACACTTATTATCTTGCAAACTGTAAGTTTCCTGAGACAAGAATAAACATAAGATTCTCTAATCTCTAATACAGGCCACATTCTACTATGTTAATATCATTGTACATAATGTCAGATGATCTTAATTTGTATTCTCTTTAAATCTTGATCAAGAATCTCAAAAGGATTAATTAGCATTGATTGGTCTGCTGGACTATGTAGTCAAAGTTGTTTTCATATGCTCATTAGCATGAGGTTATTTATATATAACGATCAGTAACATTTGTACAGTGGTTACATTTGGCACTGTGATAGCATAAGTAAACCTTCCTTAGGTATCAGCACCTAAGAATAAAAAGACACAACTTATTTGAGAGTGTATTTTTAACAGAGAGGCAAGAATTATCATCATGCTGATATTAAACACCATCACTAATAGCTTTAAGAGGTGAATTGCAGTTCAATTACTTCTAAATTAATTTCAAGACTAATCTGTTATTGAAATGTGTCATAATTGAGAACAAAATGATGTAGTCATCTTATATTGGTTACCTAATAGTTAACAAATATTCCAAATTTCATGGTGAAGGAAGACAACCATTAATTATACACAATTCCCAATATGCAACTCAGGCACTAATTTGTACCCATAGTGTGTAAGAAGTAATGTTAGGAGCTAAATAGTGAAATGCTGAAACCTGAAATACCTGTGCTGAGTAAAGTGATTTTCAATTTCTTGTAGGTTTCTGAGAAATCCCTCAAGTGTGCTATGCTGTACTTTGGAGCTGTGCCAGTCAGGGAAATTAATTTTTCTTTTTTTTTTGAATTGAGGAGGAGGCTTCTTCATTTTCTTCAAAACTGACTCTTTTAGGGGAAAGAGGTGGGGGAAATCCCATATCCAAGTAACAATCTACCTGGAGACTGTAACTCTTAAGGGCAATAATTAGTGATATCTTCTGCAGAAAAAGTTGTAACCATCTTGAAAATCTTCTGCCCAAGAAGTGGGGAATTCAAAACCTAAGCAGGCCAGGCAGCGTCTATGGAAAAGAGTAAACAGTCGATGTTTCAGGCTGAGACCTTTCTTCAGAACTGAGAAGGAAGGGAGAAACGGCTGAATAAAAAGGTGGGGGGGAGGGGAAAGAGTCTAGCTGGAAGGTGATAGGTGAAACCAGGTGGGTGGGAAAGGGGAAGGGCTGGAGAAGGAAGAATCTGATAGGAGGGGAGAGAAGCCAATGGGAGAAAGGGAAGGAGGAGAGGACCTGATGGGGAAGTAATAGGCTGGTGAGAAGAAGGAAAAGGTCAGAGTGGGGAATGGAGTTTGTTCACTGGACATCAATATTCACGCCATCAGGCTGGAGAGTATCCAGATGGAATATAAGATGTTGCTACTTCATCCTGAAGGTAGCCTCATCTTGTCACAAGACGAGGCCATAGATCGACACCACAATTGAAATCCTTCTCTTTGAGTAGCTTCAGGCATTTGATTTGCTGAGAAATCGGTGACCCTGAAAGGAGGGAGAGGGAGAGATTGTACAAGTGGATTGATAGTCTCCAAGCAGAAGCTCTAATTTAAAAAAAATTATTTCCTTGAATGTGCAGTAGTGTATAGCCACTGCTTAAAGTCCCTTGTAGTCAATGCCATGTAAAGGTACTGATGCAGCTAGCAAAACTCTTCTGTCATGAGGCAATCTGCTGTGACTGTCAAATGCCAATATCGTGATGGATTGAGAGGTAGCTCTTAGGGACAAAAGTTATTCTAATTGTAATAACATGCTAAACAGATTTCATACACAAAATCATACACCCAGTGAGAAACCAGTTCATCATGGCTACTCCAATAGAGCTTAGTAATTAAGAAATAGGTTTTGCACAGTTTGGATAAATTTTCAAGTGACAAATTTTGGAGAGAAAAAGAAATTGGTAGTCATCCTATGGAAGAACATAAATGATTTTATAAACCTATGCAACCTCATGGTTTCAAATTCCATCTCAAAGAATACTTGCACGTATGATGTCATTGATTGGTTCATGTGTTTGATCCTACTGCACTGGAAAGTTAGAAATACTACTTTAATAACCTACATTTCTGAGTGAAGTAAATCAGAGTCCCCTTTTGCTGTTTTTTGGTTTTTACTTCCTAGCTTTCATAAAGTGGGAGAACTAAACTTCATAGGTTGCTGCAGCTATAAAGTTATTAAAAATAGGCCAGGGAGAGGCAACAGGATGTCTGAAGGTGGGGATTGACATTCTCTTTGAGTTACAAAAGTGCTATGCTCTTTGAGAAGTCAGTTGGCAACAACAACTAGATTATCAGAAATGCCACCTGATATTCCATTCCCTGCAGAAGTGGGCTTCATTCCCTTCCTAAACACAAGGTATTCTGCAGATGCTGGAAATCCAAAGCAACAGACAGAAAATACTGGAGGAACTCAGCAGGTCAGGCAGCAGCTATGGAAATGAACAAGCAGTCAATATTTTGGGCTGAGACCCTTCTTCAGGACTGGAAAGGAAGGGTGAAGATACCAGAATAACAAAGGGAAGGACAACTTTACAACAGCTCAGATTGAGCTCTGACAAAGGCATTCAGTTCTGAGCTCATTACAGCTTTGGTCCAAACATGGGCAAAAGAGCTGAACTCAAGAAGGGAGAGTAACTGTCTTATCAAACAACATTTGGCTAATTATGGCATCATGGAACCCTGGCTAAATTGGTTAAATGGGAATCAGCAAGGAAAACATTCCACTGGTTGGACTTGTAATGAACACAATAAAGGTCAATCATCTCAGCCTCAAGACATCTCTGTAGGAGTACCTCAGGGTAGTGACCTTGGCCCAACCTTCTCGAGCAGTTTCATCAATTTCCTCCCTTCAATTGTAAGGTCATAAGATATTGGAACAGAATGAGGCTATTTGGCCCATTGAGTCTCCTCTGCTATTTCATCAAGGCTGATCCAATTTTCCTCTCAGCTCCAATCCCCTGCCTTCTCCCCATACCCTTTCATGCCCTGACCAATCAAGATTCTAGCAACTTCTGCCTTAAATACACATAAAGACGGCCTCCACAGCTGCCTGTGGCAAAGAATTTCACAGATTCACTACCGTCTGACTAAAAAAATTCCTCTTCATCTCTATTCTAAAAGGATGCCCATCTATTCTGAGACTATGTCCTCTGTTCTTAGACCCTCCTATCATACGAAATATCCTGTCCATATCTACTCTATCAAGGCCTTTCACCATTTCATAGGTTTCAATGACGTCACTCCTCATTCTTCCCAATTCCAGTGAATACAGGCCCAGAGCCATCAAACACTCCTCATATGACAAGCCATTCAATCCTTTGAATGGTCTCCAGTATCAGAACATGCTTTCTAAGGTAGGGACTCCAAACTGCTTACAATACTCCAAATGAGGCTTCACCAGTGCTTTACTAACTCTCAACATTACATCCGTGTTTTTATATTCTCGTCCTCTTGAAATGAATGCTAACATTTCATTTGCCCTCCTCACCACAGACTCATTCTGCAAATTAACCTTTAAGGAATCCTGCACAAGGACTCCCAAGTCCCTTTACACCTCATTTTTAAAATATTTTACCTCCACTTAGGAAATAATCAACGTTTTCATTTCTTCTACTGAGTACATGACTATACCCTCCCTGTTTATATTCCATCTACCACTTGTTTGCCCATTCTTCTCATCTGTCTAGGTCCTTGTGTGGCCTCTCTATTTCCTCAAAACTACCTGCCCCTCTGCCTATCTTCATATCATCTGCAAACTTTGCAATAAAGCTATCAATTTCATCATCCAAATCATTGATATATAACATGAAAAGAATTGGTCTCAACATAGACCCCTGTGGAAAACCACTAGTCATTAATAGCCAGCCAGAAAAGGCTCACTTTGTTACCACTCTTTGCCTCCTGCCAATCAGCCACTGATTTTTCTATGCTAGAATCTTTCCTGTAATACCATGGGCTTGTGGCTTGTTAAGCAGCTTCATGTGTGGAACCTTGTCAAGGGCCTTCTTAAGATTCAAGTACACAACATCATCAGATTCTCCTTTGTCTATCTTGCTTGTTATTTCTTCAAAGAATTCCAACAGATTGAGGTAACCATGCTGACTATGCTCTGTTTTATCATGTGCCTCCACGTACCATGAGACCTCATCCTTAACAATCTTGCCAAATGAGTTCAGACTAACTCTCTTCTGTCTCTCTCCCTTGAAGAGTGGAGTGACATTTACAATGATCCCTGAAGACTGGATAATCCCAGAATCTAGTGATTCTTGAAAGATCATTACTAATGCCTCTATGATCCTTTCAAACTCCTTTTTCAGAACCCTGGGGTGTACATCATCTGGTCCAGGTGATGTACCTACAATACCTTCAGACCTTTCAGTTTCCCAAGAACTTCTTCTCTCATAATGGTAACTTCAATTACGTTATGACTCCTGACACCTGGAACTTCCACCATACTGACAGTGTCTTCCACAGTGAAGACTGATGCAAAATACTTTTTCAGTTCATCCACCATTTCCTTGTCCACCATTACTACCTCTCCAACATTGTTTTCTAGTGGTCCATTATCCACTCTCGCCTCTCTTCTACAGTTAATATATCTGAACAAACGTTTGGTATCCTCTTTAATATTATTGGCTAACTTACTTTTATATTCCATCTTTACCTTGTTTACGACTTTTTAGTTGCCTTCTATTGGTTTTTAAAAGCTTCCCAATCCTCTAACTTCCCACTAATTTTTGCTGTGTTGCATGGACTCTCTTTGGCTTTTTTGTTGGCTTTGACTTCTCTTGTTAGCCACGATTGCGTCACCTTGCTTTTAGTATACTTCTTCCTCTTTGGGATGTATATATCCTGCACCTTTCAGATTGTTTCCAGAAGTTCCAGCTGTTGCTGCTCTGCCATCATCCCTGCAAGTATTCTTTTCCAATCAATTCTGGCCAGTTCCTCTCTTATACCTCTGTCATTCCCTTCACTCCACTGTAATACTGATACATCTGACTTTGGCTTCTCCTTCTCAAATTTCAGGGTGAATTTGATCAGATTACTGCCGTGCATGTGCACGACTACATATATTAATTTAGAGCACACATGCGGGAGATGGCTTTACCTGGTGTATTCACGTAGCAGCAAGAGAAAGAGAGTGAGAGAGGGAACAATATGCATGTATAGACAACAGCACATAGCAGACAGCAGATCAATATGCAGTGCTAAGGGGAGGGGTCATTGCTCTAAAAAAAATTCATACATTGCACTTCTTCCCCCTTTAGATTTTCCCAATCTAATGCGCATATTGAAATCCCCAATGACTATTGTAACATTGCCCTTTTGGCATGCATTTCTATCTCCTGTTGTAATTGGTAGACCACCTCTTTACTATTGTCTGTATATAACTCCCATCAGGGTCCTTTTAACCCTTGCATTTCCTTAGCTCTATCCACAATGATTCACCTTCTGACCCTATGTCACCTCTTTCTAACGATTTTATTTCATTTTTTACCAATAGTGCGATGCTGTTCCCTCTGCCTTCCTGCCAATCCTTTCGATCCAATGTGTATCCTTGGATATTAAGCTCCCAGCTGTAATCTTCTTTCAGCCATGATTCAGTGATGCCTACAACATCATATCCGTCAATCTGTAATTGTGCTACATGTTATTCTGGATACTATTCGCATTCAAATATAATACCTTCTGTCCTGTATTCACCCTTTTTGATTGGCTGTCTTTTACAGTGCTACTCATCTCACTAATTGCGATTTTGTCCTATCAACAACCTCTACTCACTTCATATTGCTTCTGTTTGTAAACCAGCTACCTTATCTTCAGCACTATCACTTCAGTTCCCAGAGTCTGAAGCAGTTCAACACCATTTGTGGCTCCTCAGATAATGCCACAGTCCACAAACAAATACTGCAAAATCTAGACAATATGCAGGCCTAAGCTGACTGGTAGCCAATAAAATTCATGCCCCATAAGTAAAATCTAGCTATTGCCGCTGGCATTCAATGGTGCTACCATCACGGATAACCCTCTCCCCCCACCCCCCACACGGCTATCAATATTTTGGAGGTTGCCATTGACCAGATGTTGAGGCCTCCGTCGGTCAGGGTCAACCATGGATATTGCACCCTAGCTGTCTAGGTACACATACCTGGGCAGTACGATATGTAGAGCAAGCTGTTGCCCATGCAGAAAGCTCCCCCTCTCCACGAATCTGATGAACCCAAAAGAACAGCAGAGACTGATACAGTTTGGTACCAGCTGGAGTTACCAGTCAGCGTTGAGCTCAATGTAGGACTGCCTTAGGGACTCCAGCTCCAGATATTTCCCAAAGCCTTCTCCATGAGTGTTACATGCATGTGTAGTTCAATTCTTTGAGTGATTATGCAGAAAGCTTGAAGTTAATAACTCATCTCCTTCTACCTTAGGCCACTAACTTATCAATCACCCCTGCTGTGGACCACTTTCTGGAGGTCCAAGACTCTGACTTCTACAAAGAAGGGATCTGTATGCTCCACTTCCACTGGACTAAGTGTGTAAATGTAGGAGGAGACTATGTTGAAAAATAAATGTGCTAGGTTTTCTAAAATTGACTCCTTCTACCTTAGGCCACAACCTTATCAATCACCCCTCCTATCTTTATTGTTGCTGGGTTAAGATCCTGCCCTCTCCCTAACAACATTGTTCATATATCCACACGTCATTGACCTCAAGATTAGCCTTGTTTGCCACATGTATATTGAAACATTGAAAATTACAGTAAAATATGTCTTCTTGCATCAACAAGAACACGGCCTGAAGGCATTTTGGGGGCAGGCCTCTAGCACTGCCATGTTGCCAGCACTGACATAGCATGCCCACAACTTACTGACCTTAACCCATATGTCTTTTTGGAAAATGTGGGAGGAAACTGGAGCACCCGGAGGAAACCCACAAAGTCATGAGGCAAATGTACACACTCCTTACAGACAGCGGCAGAAGTTGAAACCCACCTCTTCTGTAAAGTGGTACACTAACCACTATGCTACTGTGCCTAGGATATTGGTTCAAAGAGTTAGCTCACCACCACTTCCTCAAGGGCAACTAGGGATGAGAATAAATGCTGGCTCTGTCTGTGAAGCTGCCATCCCTTGACTGAATATAAAAGAGCACTGCATTGCACGTCATTGCATCTTTTAATACAAAGCAGTTTTGTTTTAATAGAAAATAAAACTGAATGAAAATAAAAACTGTAGGGCTTGCTGTGAGATACCCGAATTTATTGATTTTCTCCAGGTCTTCATTCTGTTCAGTTCATGAATGGGAGAGGCCAGATTACAGGAGTGATGTGCACACATGGCCCCAGCAGAACCAGGGTCATTGATCGTAGAAGCAGGCCTACCTCTACATGAGTAACACTGTGAATCCATCAGTATAAATGAGCAGTTCATTTCTGGGAACTCACTTCAGGGAATGTAATTCCTTAGTTCAGCCTTAAGGCCTCTCAGGCTTCCTCAACCCCACACCAGGGATCCATACCGAAACCTTCCCTATACTCCAGTGTGCCGCCTTTATGTGACCAACCTTCACTCCTTACAATCTATCATCACCAGCTCCACCATAACTAATTATCCCCCTATTCTGACTCCAACTCAGCTCTCCTAAACCTCTGAACTCTGGCAACTGTGTCTGCATTTCCAAAAATTTCCACTAGTCAATCTTACCTCCAACTTTCACTGATTTGTCCTTCTTCCCTCTATTGTTATTCCTTTATTAATTCTGGTCCTGATCCCTCTAAAAACTGGTTAGGCTTGATCTGCTTGCACTCTGTCCCCATTTTCCTGAACATACTCCAACTTTTTTTTATCTAAGCTTCCAACATAAAAAATTTCTTCTGTGCGTTGGGGGCTGTGAATTTTTCTGCAGCAAGGCCCTGAATAAATTGTTCATTTGCAAATCACTCTCTGTTTAATGGTGTCAAATTGGCACCTTTCATATTCTAGGAAATTACTTTATGAAATTCTTTGATATTGTTTATTGAAAAATCAATCTAAAATGTTTGGCTGTTTCAAACAGATTATCTATCTGGCATGTGTTTTATTTCAAAGAACTCCTAAACATCAAGTATATATTAACTTGCATCATTTTTCCTTTTATGAAGTATCTCTGCAACAGTGTGTAGAGCAACAGAAAACACATTATTCAGTTTAAACATATTAAAATTCATGACTTGTGTTTTGAATATCGCTCTGAAGTTGCATGATGGCATAGCCTTTAAAATCTGCTCTTTCTGTTAGTTGATTCTGAGTCTGATTTAATGTACATGTAGACAAAAATTATATCTTTCTCATGCACAGATAATATATACAGTTAGTAAAATACGTAATAACAAATTGACAAATGTTTTCAAAGGAGAAAAATAATGAATGATCCCTCGTCTAAAGGCTCTAAGTTAGGGCAGAGAACAGGGACTCTAGAAAAGATTTGGTTCATTTTGAATATTTGTCCACTTTGTGTGGATGCTTGTCAAGTTTTCCAAATCTAATGATAAATGAGGATTTATTCGTCACTCAGTAACTAATATGATTGTATGTTGGTATTAGATATTTTAATCTTATGTACTGTATCTTTGGTCCCCTTAGAGAAATATTCTTAATTGAATTGGTCTGATCATTAATCCGATTTTTTTCTGTGTGTCTTCCTTCGAAGACCACATGATACCCAGTTGAAAGAAGTATTGGGCCACAATTTTGTAGCTATTTTGATAGACTCAATAAACTGGTCCCATCACCCTTTTGTATTTTTACACATTTACTTGTGACTAAGATGAGGACCTTGCTGCCCTCCAAACCAATCCCACATCCCCTTAAAACAGCAAAATCAGGATTGTAAGACATTGTAGTAATAGATGGGAAAAGGAGCAAAATTAAAACCACAGGTTCTGACAGAAATTGGTTACACATATTCAAAAGCAAAATGCTGCAGATGCTGGAAATCTGAAAATTAAGAAAAAACTGAAAATGCTATTAAATCTCAGCATGTGGGGACCATTTGTGGTGAAAGAAAAACACTTTAGTTTTCCACAGCTGGCGATTTGATCTGCTGAACAACTAACATCTTCTGTTTTCATTATAGCTAGAAACATTGTCAACAAGATGATATGTCTGAATATTTTAACATTATATTTGAATGTACTTGATTTGATCTTCAAACAATTGAAAGAAAAAGAAGTGAAAAATGTTAAGCAAACAGTTTGAGTAACTTCGTTAATTCCCTTTCTGTTAAAAGTAATTTACTGATTCATTAAAGGTGTTTTATTGAGACTTTTTAGTGAAATTTAGATGTTATGAGAACAAAAGAACAGAAGAGTTTACAAGCAGCAGTAGGCCATCAGGCTGTTCAAGCCTGCCCTGCCATTTAATATTATCATGGCTGATCTATTTATGTTGACTTCAACTCTTCTTAAGTATTTTTTTACATATGCTTTTATTCTTCCTTCTATCATCCACTTTAAATACAATGGATTCTAATTATTTGAGCCATCAGTTAATTGGGGCAGCTGCTAAAATGGGACAACTCTTAATGAACAAAAACTAATTGAGAACATAGCCAGGACTCTTTTTTAAAAAAAAATCGGGATACTGTATTGCTTAATTGGGGCAGGAGACTGTTGCCAAACAGTTTCTAACTAGCGTCAGCCAAAGCACTTTTGAGGCCCTTAGACACTACACTGTGCTTACAGTGGACAGTTTTTAAATAGCATGAGTTATGTGTGTTTTATGTTTAAAAAGCAATGATTTTTGTCACCTATAGATGGCAAGAAATAAACAGTAAGACATTTCAGCAACTGTTTTACTCACTGCAGTTTCAAGCATTCAGGCTTGGAAATGCCAGAAATGGCTGGGAGTGAAAATGAAATGATTTCACTACTTCAACAAGGTAGGAATTACAAAGAATTTGAAGGTATTGACAATTATCTTGAATGATACAATGAAAATGAGGATGCAATCATAGAAAGCATTGCAAGAAGGCGCTGGGTGTCGGCACTGATTATGTTCATTTACAGTCTATCAAAAGACCGCAGCAGCATATACGGGATGAATTAGGAACTATTAACTATTAGGAACTAATACACAATTTTATAGTACTGTAGAAGGATTGGCAGGTTTCTAATTTGTTCCATATTTCATTTAAATGGTAGCTTGTCCTTTTTTTTAATGCCTTTTATAGAACTATTTCCATTAAACATAGGCTAATTGGGGCAGTCGTTTAATTGGGCAAAAATGTACCGGTCCTGGTGTATTGCAATCAAACGGAATCAACTGTACTTCTAAAGATCTATGTTCCATCAGCCAGCAGGGCAGATAATCCTGGAAGTTCACCACTCTCTGTGATATGAAATTTCTATGTACCTCAGTTACAAATGACTGGCTCCTTAACTTGTAGTTGTGTACCCATCTTCAAAACTCTCCCACTAATGATATTTTTATTACATCTGATGAGTGATGAGTGATTAAATCAGGTCACTTCAAAATTAAAAAAAGATATTAAAATTCCTCTGAGAAAAATACCAACTATATATATCATCATTATATGGTTTTGCAAGAATTGTATTGGTGTTGTTTGAAGTGTATTCAGTGGGGTAGCAATAAATTAAATGCTAGAAATGATCAGTTAATAATCCTCTGTAAATACTGTTGAGATAAGATCATTAATTTCTATGATAATTCATGTTTCTGCTCTCTACAATCATGATAACAAACCAATATAGATAACTGTGATCTCTTATCACAATTATATCTCCTGACTTCCAAGAAGGATTTGGTGTTTCTGAAACATGTCCTAGAAGGAAAGTCAAAAGAAGTAATGGTGAATATTAACAAATTATTTTTATATTATATTTACTCAAAATATACCCCAAATTCTTTTTAAGTAATGGAGTGAGGGAGTGTGAAAGAGACGGAGCAACAGGGAGAAAGAAGGAGAGAGAGAGAGAGAGGGACAGTGTATTAAGTTTATCATTGTATTCTACGATAGTTTGTTTTATCAAGTACTATGTGATAGAGGCTGTGCACTCATGTAGGGAAGATAAATTTCAGAGTCGACCCCAGTACGCTCACATTCATCTTGTGGACATCTGATACATTAATATATATGTCTGGTACCTTGGAAGGGAATAAAATCTAAGTGGCTTACATTTCATATTCTTGACAATAGAATGAATCGCCACTGTGGAACCAGTCAAAAACAAGTGCATAAACGGGCTATTGACACCCTATTCAGTGTAAGGGCAAAAGAATTAGTTGGCAAAACCCAGTGGTAAAAATGCTAAATCAATTAAATTGCTGAAAATCAGAAAAAGGGTGCCATCATGCACTGATCTGCTCTGAGATATTAAGTTATAATAAACATACCATAAAGTAGAACACTAGCACTTTCCTGCTTTGTAACTGCATCTGCAAGTATTTTGCTCCTTCTTAAGTTATTTACTTCTACCATACATCCTAGGACAGCAGACTCACAGAGCCTACAACGCTTGGAAAAAGAACTGATATTTCAAGGAATGTTCTACAGTGTCCTCCCTACCTCCTCCATTGAGCTATAGATGTAGATATTTTTGTATAAAGTTGAAATCTTCCTGCATATACAATTAATACTGTAGAAATCCAACTGACTTGTTCATCCAGAGGAATGCTGAGCTGTAAGGCACTGCACTAAATTTAACTTTGAATTCAAAGGACTATTTATTTATCAAGTGCCATCTGAAAATAGTTTGATGACTACAATATGCTTCATAGAGGCATTAGATGACAATTCCACCACAAGGTGCAGACATATTTTCTTCATAACATATTTTTATTTGTGTATTAAGAGGTATGAAGTAATATTTTAAAATAAATATCAAAAATATCAATACTGATTTGTCATTGTTGCAATATTCTAAATGCCATTAAAATAGAATAAATCTTATCAAGAATAAAATTAAAAATCAGGAATGTCAGTTGGTGGGATTGGTATTGCTGAGATATGTGGGACTTCAGAGCTCAGTGAGATGGTAAAACAACAAGCTGATCGTCAGCTTTTCAGTTCTATCTTATTGTACAGAATCTTTCAACCTGACCATCTTGATCATCTTGTTCAGGTCTGCAGGACACTCACAACAGGAAAGCAACAACATCTACATTGGTGGTAGAGATGAAAACACCGCTGAAATATTTGCTTCAGGCACCTTTCAGGTTCCTTCAGGGAATGTCAATCTGTAGGACGCAGGGGCTTCAGGCAACCACATCAACTGCCAGTAAACGTAAAAGGCCACATTCCAGATTTACTAAAAGCCTAGTAACATTGGTGGCAATCACTTGTTCATACCCGTCCTCCGAATCCCATGGTGTTGGTACTTTCCAAGGAGATCTACTATTGTCAATCTTCAGCTGGTTGAGGACCAACAAAACAAGATTGCAGTCCAATTCAAAATCAACTTAGTTTAATTTTCTGAAGTTCTCTTGTGCTATTGTTACTCAAGTCTAGCCTAGAAAGTTAGTTTTGGGCTAAAGTCTAATATAATCTGCCCTCGAAATAGCTGAACTATCACTTCCCTTATTTCAATTCGAGGGTAGATATACTTGTTCTATAAATGTAGTGTTGTCCAGAAGTCACACAAGTTTATCTGTGTATTTGCTTCTGGTCTTGTCCTTGTTATTTCATTTGATCTTCATGTTCAGGAATATTATAGCATTGAGAAAAAATTTCTGGACTAGTTTCCAGAGGCTTTGATTACTGTGAGTTTGAATCCCATGGCATCAATTGGGGAATTTCAATTTAAGTAATTATATAATTTTAAGTCAGTGAAAATGGCACCAATGGAGGCAACCTTCAGATGGTTTATGAAACTACTTCTTTTATACCTTTTTTTTCAAATGTGATTGTGCTACAATTGGAGCCTGTGATCTACAGTGTGGTGGTGTGCTTTTGGGTCAATTGGCACTTTGCTGTCTCTGAGGGAATGAAGGAAAGCTTTGAGCCAAGTGTGTGGCCCTGAGGCCAAGAAGCCTAGAGATAGGGCCCAAGACCATAATTGACTGCATTTATCACCAATTCTGCCGGTTTTAAAAAGTTGAGGAAGATCGAAAACCCTCAAGGAGCAAAGAGGAAGGTGGGCAGGTTCAGCATTCGAATCTCTCCCTCTCACTCATTGCTTCCAGACTGAAGTGTCTGTATGTGTCTAGTCTCTTTCTCCCCTTCTCATTCACTGCTCCCGGAGGAAGGTTCCTGCATTTGAATGGTCTGTTTCTCTCTTTTGCTCTACAAGTGAGTGCCGGAGCCCTAGGTCCTGGGTAAGGTTTACTCGACATAGTTTGTGGTCTCTGTAGTTCACATTATGATGTGTTCTAGCTTCTGGTTTCTCCTTTTTTTTTGTTGCTACTTTGTGTAATTTTGATTGGGACGGCTGGATTTGAGGCCTAAAGTTAATGAACGATGCAGTGCTATGCTGAACTGAACAGAGCTAAACTGAATATGCCTGGATTCTTCCAAGTACTTTGTGATTTGGCATTTTGTATTCTGTGTTTTTTGCTCTGTTTTGCGACACGCGATTTTTCCTTTTTTTTGAGTGTTGGGGGTTTGATGTTTTTCCTTGAATGGGTTCCATTGTTTTCTTTGTTTCTGGGTGAAGACGAATTTCAGGGTTGTATACTGCATACATGCTTTGATAATAAATGTACTTTTAACCTTTGAATCTAAAATGGGAGCCACAAAGCCTAAGTTTTAATGACCATGAAACAATAGGAAATGTGCTTATGAAAACTATCTGCACAAACAGCTTAGACATTGAAAGGTGAAATGTTTAAGTGGAACATGAGGAGAAACTTTTTCACTCAGAGGGTTGTTAGAGTGTAGAATGAGCTGCCAGCATAAGTGGTGCATGCGAGCTTGATTTCAATGTCTAAGAAAGGTTTGGCTAGGTCCTTGGATGGTAGGGGTATAGAAGACAGGTTGATGGGAGTAGGCAGTTTAAATGGTTCAGCATGGACTAGATGGGCCAAATAGCCTGTTTCTGTGCTGTATTGTTCTATGACTCTAAACACTGGATAAACTATGCGGGACAGACAACACCCATGGAGGGAAGTAGGTAGTTGAAGTTTTGGGGTAAGACCCTTTATCTGTATCTGAAGTCTCTTGTGTCCTTGTAAAAACACCTGGTGTGCCAATTCTACCATTACTTGGTCTTGCCAATAAGTTACCATAGATCCATCCATAATATTGCATCTAAACTACCTCTGTATTGGACAACAAGTCACTCATTTTAGGTGCTGTGTATAATCAGGGATGAACAGTAAATGCTGCCATAGCCTGTGGCTCTATATCCCGTGAAGGAATTAAAAAAAATGAAGGCTTTTGTGAAACCTGGGAGAATGGCTCTCTCAATAGAATCAATGAGGTGATTGATAAGGTGTGTCTCCATGGCACCAGTGTGCAAAGAACCTCTGGTGCTTATCCACTGCAACGTCCCTGCTGCTGCAGTATATTTCAGTTGGATTATAAACATATTGATTGTGTATTAAGGGAAAGTTAGTTTATGTATGCAAGAGAAAGGAAAGGATTTGAGGATTAAGCTGATGGTCCTTGTCACAAAAGAATGAGATTGAGTCACATTGTGCATAAACACAGCCATGGATCAAATGACCTATTTCTGTTTTATACATTTTATGTAATTCTAAAGTTACTCACTGATCACCAGAGGACCACCCATGGGTCTTAGAACAAACTACTCTGATTGCAGAAAGCATTTGTGATGGGATAGGAAATGATTTGTATCTAGTGTCATTCTGAATTATGGCTTTAAATGGACATTAATGGTGGCTCATTCTGTATCCTATTAGGTCTGTCTATGGATTTAAATCTCATGACAAACCCTTAAGCACATAAATCTGATCTGGTTTTAGCAGAGCATTGAGAAGGTATGTCAGTGAAAGCCCTCACTACTCTCTCAAATTCATTAAAAAAAACCCACTGCACCATGAAAACAAAGGGAAGCTGTTCCCATGCCTTGGGTAATATTTATCCCATGCTTAACATTACTAAAAGAAAGACGACTTAGTCATCATCAGAGTTTGATATTGAGAGCTTACTCTGCTCACAATCGCTGCACTATTTGAACAATGGCTGCACTTCAGAAGAAACTTTATTGGCCGTGAAGAGCTTGTGAAAGGTGGGTGGAGAGGAGAGAGAAGCACCAGGAGATAGGTGAAACTTGGAGGGGGAGAATAAAGCAAAGAGCTAGGCACTTGATTGGTGAAAGACACAGAAGGCCATGGAAGAATGCCGGAAAAAATTTCAGGGGGGAGAGGCATCAGAGGGAGACGATAACAAGGAGATAACATGAGAGGGGGAAAAGGGGATGGGAAATAGTGAGTGGGCGAGGGGAGGCATTACTGGAAGTTTGAGAAATCGATGCTCATGCCGTCAGGTTGGAGGCTATCCAAACGGAATACAAGGTGTTGTTCCTTCAATTTAAGTGTGGCCTTTTCACGACATTGGAGGAGGCTATGGATGGACATATTGGAATGGGGATGGGAATGGGAGGTGGAATTATAATGGGTAGACACTGGGAGATCCTGTTTGTTCTGGTGGACAGAGCATAGATGCTTGGCGAAGTGGTGTCCCAATCTATGTCGGGTCTCACCAATATACAGGAGGCCACACTGGGAGCACTGAACACAGTATATGACCCCAACAGAGCCACAGGTGAAGTGTCACTTCACCTGGAAGGGCTGTTTGGGGCCCTGAATGGTAGTGAGGGAGAAGGTGTATGGACAAGCGTAGCACTTGTTCCATTTGCAAGGATAAGTGCCAGGAGGGAGATCCGTGGGGAGGGATGAAGGAACAAGAGAGTTGCGTAGGGAGCGATCCTTACGGAAAGCAGAAAGTGGGGGTGGGGGGAGGGAAAGATGTGCTTGGTGGTGGGATCCAGTTGGAGCTGGCAGAAGTTTTGGTGGTGGGATACTTGGTGAATATGTATGACTTTTGGAAGAGTGTTGGTCCAACTTGTGCCCATTTGACTGTTTAATCATAATGGGCCCTTTTAATTATTTTTCTTTTTTTTCTTTACTAACCCTTCTGTTAAGTTTAATTCCTTTAATCGTATGCAGTATGCTGTCTGTTATTTCTTGGCACTGAGCTGTAACAGGGTAGCAAATTACCCAGCATCCTCACAAACCGGCATTTGGGTTGGGAAAGCTATCTCAATCTTATGGGTTTGGCGGGACTGGAGTGCATCTTCCCTAGACTTACGCAGCCAAAGAAACCAAATGGTTTCACTGGATGATCTTGTCTTGAAAGATTGTTTGAGAATGCCAAATATTGTTCACAGATTCACCATCCTTTTGAGTGTTCAGGAGGTGTGGAAGGATGTCCTGGTGGAGTCAGTTGTGTAACTGATGTGGCTTGGTGCTTTACAAAGCTCAGTCAACTCTCCTTACACCCAGTTTATGGACCTACAGTTCCACAGATGTTTCAGTAAATCATACCGTTCTTATTGCGCTGTACTTTGTAACTTTCCTCCTGTAATCTATCAAGTTAGAACCATATCCAGCAGAATTGACTCTGGAGTGAAAGACTGGTGTGTACATACTGGATTTTGTAACTATATTTTTGTGCTTTGCAATTTAGTTTAATCGAGGTGCAATTTCGGACATTTTTGTCTAAATCTGTGCCTATGAAATCTGCAGGACGTTCATGTGGAAGCAGAGTTTTGGAGCAACACACAAAATTCTGGAGGAGCTCAGCAAACCGAGTATCATCTCTAGGGGGAAATGGACAATCAACACTTCAGGTCAAGACTCTTCATCAGGGCAAGAGGGATGGTCAGTATCAAAGGGTGGGAGGAAGGGAATGGAGCAAGAGCTGGTAGGTTATGGGTAGCTTCATGGAAGAGAGGGAAGATAGGCAAGTGCAGGTGGGGGAGAGTGGGATGATGTAAGACACTGGCAGTGACAAAGGGCTGAACAAAATGGAATCTGGTAGGACAGGACAGTTTACCACAAAATAAAGGGAGGGAGGTGAGGTGTAAAACTAGAGGGAGGAAGCTGTGAGTGGTGGGCAGATCAAAGTCACAGGGGATGGCAAAAAGGTGGCTTAATAAGATTGGTTGCAAACAAAGGTAGAACAATGGGGAGTAGTTACTAGAATTTAGAGAAATTGATGTTGATGCTGTTAGGTAACAGAAAGTCAAGGTTCTGTTCCTCTAATCTGTGTCTAGCTTCAGCTTAGCAGGAGAAGAGACTGTTGTCAGACATGTCAATTTGTGAATGGGAAGTGGATTAAAATGGCTGCCTACCAGGAGATTCTGGGTTTTAAAACTGAAGGTATTTGATGAAGCATCTCCCAATCTGCATTGGATGTCATTAATGTAAAGGAGGCCATACCAGGAGCACTGGATGCAACAAATGACACCTATGGATTCACATGTGAAGGACTGCCTCACCTGAATGGTGATGAGGGAGGTGGTGTAGGGGCAGGTGTAATGCTTAGTGTGGTTTCTGGAATAAATGCCTGGAGGGGATAAGTAGAGAGGGACAAGAGGACAAGGGAATCATGGAGAGACAATTCTGTGGGAAGCAGAGAGAGAAAAAGATCTGCCTGGTGGTTAGATCACAACTGAGGAGGTGGAGGCTGCAAACCATTATATCTCAGAAACTGAGGCTGATAGGGAGGTGGGTGAGGAGAAGGGGAACCCTAGAGCTGTTATGTAGGGGTGAGATGGGGTGAGGACAGACATGTGGGAGATATATATGGGTGAAGGCTGCATCAATAACAGTGAGGGTGAAACTCTGTTTTCTGAATAAAGAGGACATCTAGAATGTTCTTGAATGGAAAGCCTCATCATGAGAACAGTTGTGGTGGAGATGGAGGAACTGAGAGAAGGGAATTGCATCCTTGCAAGTGACAACATGGGAAGAGTTGTAGCCAAAGTAACAGTGGGAGTCAGTGAGTTTGCCAAAGATATCAGTAGATAATCTATCTACCTAGATGGAGTCCACAAAACCATAAGATGTAGGAGCAGAGGTAGGCCATTTGGCCCATCGAGTCTGCTCCACCATTCAATCATGGGCTGATCCAGTTCTGTAGTCAGAGAGATCAAAAAAAGGAACAGAGATGTCAGAGCTGAATCAAGTGAATTTAAGGTCAGGGTGGAAGTTGATAGCGAAGCTGATAAAATTGATGCAGGCACAGGAAAGGGCACCAATGCAGTTGTCAATGTAGCAGAGAATGAGTCGTGGAGTATTGCAGGTCAAAGATTGGAAAATGGGCTGTTGCAATAGTCGATGAAAGGGCAGACATAACTGGAGCATACACTGCACCCATGGCAACAACTTTGGCCTTGAGAAAGCAGGAGGAGCTGAAATAGAAGCTGCTAAGGGTAGGCACCAGTTCTGCTAGACAGCAGAGGGTGGGGGTGGAGGGAAATTGCTGGGTCTGTTATCTAGAAAGAAGTGAGAGTCCAGAGGCCTTCCTGATGGGGGCTTGACGTTTACAGCGACTGGATGTCCATGACGAAAATAATGTGGTTGGGGTGAGGGGACTGAAATTTGTTGAAGTGTTGGAGAGCATGCAGAGTGTCATGGGTGTAGGTAGGGAGGAACTAAACCAAGGGGAAAAGATGGAGCGGAGATATAAAGATACATGTCCAATAGTGCAGGAACAGACAGAAACAATGGGCCCACCTAGTGTTTCGTTGTTTTGGTGGATATTTTTCCATTTAAAACATATAAACATAGAAAAATATGTGTCCAGAGGAGCATACGTTTGATCCACCTTATCTGTGCTGACCATGAAGTCAAATCAAACTAATCCCACCTGTCTACACATGGTCTGTATTCCTCTGTTCCCAGCTTGTTCATCTGTGTGGCTAAAAGCCTATTTAATGTTGCTATTGTATCTGCTTCATCTACCTCCCCTGTCTCTCAAATCTCCTTCAAGCTCGCCCCTCTCATCTCAAACTATATTGACAAGTATTTGACATTTCCACCCTGGGAAACAGTTTTGATCATCTACTGTCTCTATGACCTTCACCATTTTATACATTTACATTAACTCATTCCTCAGCTTCCTTGCTCTCTAGAGAAAACAATCTAAGCTTGTTGAACCTCTCCTTTATAGCTAATTCACTTCAATCCAGCAACATCCTGCTGAACCTCTTCTACACCCTTTTCAAAGCCTCCACATCCTTCCTCTCGACAGAGTGGTGATTAGCAAGCCCTCTTCCTCCCTCCCACCCATGCACATACACTATCCCCTAACCCAAGGGCAGGTCATCTTCTTTGGCCTCCATCCTTCAGTGGATTTGGACTCAGATTCCGATTTGGACATGCAGACGTTGGACCTTCGACTACTCCAGTGGACTCACAGAGACTCACAGACCCAGAAATTCTGGCCGGCCGGCTTGGACTTCTAGATTTCCGATTGAGCTCCTGGGCCTCGATCCTTAGCATTTGAGACTTGGAATCTGGGACGTCAATTCAGGTAGCAACCCCTTTAATTAACCTGCCCTAATCATGTGTCACAATTCTTCTAACTATTAATTGCTTCTGTCAGCCCTACCCATCCTTCGCAGTGCCAGACCCCACCTACCACTCCCACTTCCAGACCACCACCCACGAATCCCCACCCACCAATCTCACTGTCAGACCTACTCTCCGCTGATTCCACCTCTGGTCCCTCTCCCCACCAATCTCAATCTTATACCCTCTGCAGATCAATCCCAGCCCCTTTGCACAGCTCATTCCAGTCTTGAGACTGTATCCACCAATCCTGCCCTGCTGAACAAATCCATGCCCTCCAACACCACCCAGCAGCTCTCCACTTGTCCCAGCACTGGACTTCACATATCTTCCAGCCTGTTGATACATAGGGCTGTTTCAGCAGTTCATGTTTAAGATGTCAGGCTTCAATGAAGTTCCTAGTGACCAGGTGTTGAAGAAATATTTGTTGGCTAACTACGGGCTGACTGGTTACCATATCCAAAAGAGGAACCTTTTGACTTAGACACTGAACCTTTGGAACACTGGGTATCCTCGAGAATCTGAATGATGAAAAAGACTAGCTTGAAGTTCTTATTGAGAGGAAAATCCCCAGAAAATTGTGGTCACAAGAGAGAAGCAAGGATGGTGTGTTGCCTCCTAGGTACTAGGGTCCAGGAGGCCTAAGAGTGGCTGCAGAAGATCAGAAGATTCTCAAGAGGAATGGTGAGCAGCCAAAGGTTGTAGTGCACATTGACAGAGGTAGGAAAGAGGAAGATGTCCTGCTCAGTGAGTATAGAGAGTGAGGGAAGAAGCTGAAGAGCAGGTTTTCCAAGGTAGTAATCTCTGGATTACTCCCAACACCATATGCTTGTCAATGCAGGAGTATTACAGATGAATGAGTGGCTGAGAAGTGGTGCAGGGGAAAGGGTTTCAGATTTCTGGATCATTAGGACCTCTTCTGGGAGAGATGTGACCTGCCCAAAAAACATGTTACAGTGAAACCTGAGTGGAACCAATATTCTTGTGGGAAGGTTTGCCGAACTGCTGGGAAGAGTTTGAATCAAGTTGGCAGGGGATGTGAATCAGAGTTATAGGGCTAAGAATGAGGCAGTTAGTATACAAGTCAATGCAGTGTGCAGTGAGACTGTGAGGAAGGACAGGCAGATAGCAGGGCAAGATTGCAGTCAGTGTGATGAGATGAAGTATAACACGGAGGGAAAATCAAAATGGGTGATGAATGCAAGGCTGACAGTGTTATATTTGAATGCATGCAGTATACGGAATAAAGCAGATGATCTTGAAGCGCAATTAGAGATTGGCAGGTATGATGTTGCAGGCATCACTGAGTTGCAGCTGAAACTTTCAAGAATGCAACTTGTGTTGAAAGGGCAGGTAGGTAGGCAGAGGTGGGAGGGGTGACTCTGTTGGTGAAATAGGAAATTGACTCCTTAGAAAGAGGTGACATAGGATTGGAAGATGTAGAATCCTTGTGGGCAGAGTTAAGAAACTGCAAGGGTAAAAAAACTCTGATGGGAGTTATATACAGGATGTGGGATATAAATTCCAGTGGAAAATAGAAAAGGCCATGAAAAAAGGGCAATGTTATGATAGTCATGGTGTATTTCAATATGCAGATAGATTGGGAAAATCAGGCTGGCGCTGGATTCCAAGAGAGGGAATTTGTAGAGTGCCTACGAAATGTACTTTTAGAGCAGCCTGTCATCGAGCCCATCAGAGGAAAGGATATTCTGGATTGAGTGTTGTGTAATGAACCAGATTTGACTAGAGAGCTTATGGTAAAGGAATCCTTAAGAGACAATGATCACAATATAACAGAATTCACCCTGCAGTTTGAGAGGGAAAAGATAAAGTCATATATCAGTAATACAGTGGAGTTAAGTGAATTTTAGATGCATGAAAGAGGAGCTGGCCAAAGTTGATTGGAAGAAGACACCATCAGGAATGATGGCAGAGCAACAACGGCTGGAGTTTCTGGGGGAAATCTGGATGGATACATCCCAAAGATGAAGAATATTCTAAAAGAAACTTGAGGCAACTGTGGCTGATAAGGGAAATCAAAGACAGCATAAAAGCAAAAGAGAGGGCATTTAAGACAGCAAAAAATTGTGGAAAGTTAGGGGATTGGGAAGCTTTTAAAAACCAACAGAAGGAACAAATAAAAACATATGGAGAGAGAAGCTGAAATATAAAGTTAAGCTAGCCAATAATATCGAAGAGGATAGCAAAAGTTTTTTCAGATATATAAAAAGTAAGAGAGGCAAGAGTGGATATTGAAAAATGACACTGGAGTGGGAATAATGGGGGACTGGGAAATGGCCGATGAACTGATCAGTGCATCAGTCTTCACTGTGGAAGTTACTAGCAATATGTCAGATTCGTGAGTGTCAAGGGGCAGACGTGAGTGTAGTTGCTATAACTAAGGAGAAAGTGCTTGGGATGCTGAATAGTGTGAAGGTAGATAAGTTACCTGGACCAGATGGACTTAACCCAAGGGTTCTGAAAGAGGTAGCTGAGGAGATTGTAGAGGCATTAGTAATGATCTTTCAAGAATCACTAGATTTTGGAATGGTTCCATAGGACTGGAAAAATGTAAATGGCACTCCATGCTTAAAGAAGGGAAGGAGGCAGAAGAAAGAAAATTTTTGGCTAGTTCGCCTAACTTTTGTGATTAGGAAGATGTTAAAATCCATTATTTAAGGACAAGGTTTCAGGGTACTTGGAGGCACATGATAAAGCAGGCCAAAGTTAGCATGACTTCTTTAAGGGGAAAGAATGCCTGACAATCGTCTTGGAATTCTTTGAGGAAACACCAGGCAGGATAAACACAGAAGAGTCAGTGGATGTTGTTTACTTGGATTTTCAGAAGGCCTTTGACAAAGTGCTGCCCATGAGGCTGCTAAATAAGAAGAGAACCTATGGAATTACAACAGAAGATTGGTAACTGGCAGGAGGCAAAGAGGTCTTTTCCGGTTGGCTGCTGGTGACTAGTGGTATTCCACAGGGGCCGGTGTTGGGGCTGTTTCTTTTCAAAGATTTGGATGAAGGAATTTATGGCTTTATACAAAGATAGGTGGAGGAGAAGTTAGTGTTGAAGAAATAGGGAGTCTGCAAAAGGACTTCGATAGACTGGGAGAATGGGCAAAGAAATGGCAAATAGATGATAAAGCAAGGAAGTGTATGATCATGCACTTTGGTAAAAGGAATAAAGGCATACACTATTTTCTAAACAGGGAGAAACCTATAGATTGAGATGTTGGTGAGGAAGGCAAATGCAATTTTAGCATTCATTTCGAGAGAACTGGAATATAAGAGCAAGGATGTGATGCTGAGGCCTTATGAGGCATTGGTCAGACCCACCTGGAGTACTGTGAGTAGGTTGGGGCTCCTTACCTAAGATGTGCTGGCACTGGAGTGGGACCAGAGGAGATTCATGGGAACGAAGTGTTAACATTGTAGGAGAGTTCGCGGTGCTGGGCCTGTACTCATTGGAGTTTAGAAGAATGAGGGGGGTTCTCATTGAAACCTATCAAATATTGCAAGGCCTAAGTTAACACACACAGAATCCTGCATCTTTGGAAAAGAATAAACATTTGACATTTCAGGCCCAGTATTTCTTCCTCCTCATCCCCCACCTTCTTACTCTGGCTTATCCCTTCTTTTTCAGTCTTAGGGAAGGGTCTCAGCCTGAAACGTCGACTGTTCCCTCTTTTCCATAGATGTTGTCTGATCTGTTGAGTTCCTCCTGCATTTTATGTGTGTTGTTTTGGATCTCCAGCACCTGCAGATTTTCTTGTGCTATTGAAAGGCCTAGATAGAGTGGATGTGGTGAGGATGTTTCCTATAGTGTGTGAGTCTAGGACAAGAGGGCACAGCCTCAGAACAGAAGGACATCTATTTAGAAAAGGGCTGAGAATAAATTTCTTCAGCTAGAGGGTGGTGGATCTGTGGAAATCATAAACACAGATGGCTGTGGAGGCTAAGCCATTGAGTATATTTAAAGCAGTGGTTGATAGGTTCTTGGCTAGTCAGGGCATCAAAAGATATGGGGAGAAGGCAAGAGAATGGTGTGAGAGTGATAATATATCAGCCATGATGGAATAGCAGATCAGACTCGATGGGCCAAGTGGCCTTCTATGTCTTATGGTAATGGTTTGAGGCACTATTTGCTGTTTTCCCCACAGTAATATGTGCACAAAATTCAATCACTCTTTTTTTCCTGACCTCTGCGTTTTGCTGTACAGCACTGAGTACTTACAAAAGAGATACAAAATCCTTGTGAAAAGAGTTGCTTGAAAATCCTGTCCCTTTACTGGTGTTAATTGCTTATATTAAATTGCCTAAGTGCTTTGCTAACAGAAGATTTGCTGTCCTAATGGCCTTTGAAAATAACATGGTGTTAGATTTGCAAAGGGACCAAAAGTGCCACTTTTACAGCAAAATAATGTCTATGTTTCTTTTGCTGACAACACTGCTGATTAAAATCTAATGAATCAGTCAGTGAACATCTTGGGAGGTGAGTGATTCATGAACTTTTTTAGAAGCAGTAATCTTGCTGTTATGTTACGCAGCAACAACTCTTATTACAATACATATAGCTTGCTTTTCCGCATCTGATAATTAACCATGGATTTGGTCCATAAATTGACCTTGGATTTCTTTATTTTCTTATATGTTATCAAGTATTGAGTTGATTGTAGCTTTCTGGCTATCTTCTGCAAAGACTATTGTTGAAAACATAAACCCATAAGACATAGGAGCAGAAATGAGTTCAGCTCTGCCATTCGATTATGGATGATCTATTCTTTCTCCCTGCCCCATTGTCATTACTTCTTCTAATAACCTTTGACCCCCTTATGAGTCAGGAAACTATCAACCTCCACTTGGCCTCTACAGCTGTCGGTGGTAATGAATTCCATGGATTCGCCACTTTCTGGCTAAAGAAATTCCATTTTATCTCTGTTCTAAAGAGAGGTCCTTCCATTCTGAGGCTGTGCCCTCCAGTCCTAGAGTCTCCCAGTATTGGAAACATTGTCTCCATGCCACTAAACACTCCTCATAAGTTAAACTTTTCATTCCCTGGATCATTCTAGGAAGTCTCCTCTAGAATTTCTCCAATACCATCAAATTCTCTCTTAGATACAGTGCACAAAACTGCTCGCAATGCTCCAAATGTCCACTGACCAATACCTTATAATGTCTCAGCATTCCATCCTTGCTTTAATATTCCAGTACTGTCGAAATGAATGCTAACATTGCATTTGTTTTCCCTCCTCTCAACACTCTTTAAGAAGGGACAGAGGCAGAAGAAATGGAATTATAAACCAGTTAGCCTGACTTCAGAGCTAGGGAAGATGTCAGAGTCCATTATTAAGGATGAAGTTTTGAGATACTTGGAAGGACATCATAAAGTATCAAAATCAGCATGGTTTACTTAAGGGGAAATCTTGCCTGACAAATCTGTTGGAATTCTTTGAGGAAATAATATTAACATTGACAATGGAGAATCAGTGGATGTTGCCTACATGGATTTTCAGAAGACCTTTGAAAAAGGCTTGCTAATGAGGATGTTAAAACAAGATCAGAGCCCATGATATTACAGGAAAGGTAAAAAGCATGGATCGAAGATTGGTTGACTACAGGAAGCAGAGTGGGAATAAAAGGTGTCTTTTCCTCATTGGCTGCTGATTTCTAGTGGTGTTCCACAGGGGTTGGTTTCTGGGACCACTTCTTTTCACGTTATATATCAATGACTTAGACAATGGAATTGATAGCTTTGCGGCCAAGTTTGCTGACAATACAAAGATAAGTTGAGGGGCAGGTAGTGTTGAGGAAGCAGGGAGTTTACAGAAAGACTTTGACAGATTAGGAGAATGGACAAAGAAGTGGCAGATGGAATATAGTACAGAATATTTTCTAAACAAAGAGAAAATTCAATGTTAGGCATGTAAAGGGACTGGGGAGTCCTTGTACAGGATTCCTTGAAGGTTAATTTGCAGGTTGAGTTGGAAGTAAGGAAGATAAATATAATAAATGCAAGAAAGTCTGCAGATGCTGGAAAACCAAATTAACACATACAAAATGCTGGAGGAACTCAGCATGTCAGGCAGCATCTATGGAAATCAATAAACAGTCAACATTTTGGGCTGAGACCCTTCTTCAGGACTGAGAAGGAAGGGGGAATAAAAAGGTGGAGGAAGGGGAAGGAAGCTAGCTGGAAAGTGATAGCTGAAGCCATGTGGGAGAGAAAGGTCAAGGGCTGGAGAAGAAGGGAACTGATGTTTCTCCATAATAGAAAAGAAAGGAGAAGAAGACGGAGAGGGAAGTAATAGGCAGGTGAAATGCAGTAAAATGTCAGAGTGGGGAATAGGGGATGGCGAGGAAATTTGTTTACTAGAAGGAGAAATCGACATTCATGCCATCAGGTTGGAGGCTAACCAGACGGAATACAAGGTGTTGCTCCTCCACCTAGAGGGTGGTCTCATCTTACCACAAGAAGAGGCCATGGACCAACATGTTGGAACAGGAATAGGAATCAGCCACCAGGCAGTCCCACTTGTGGTGGATGAAGCAGTAGTACTCGACGAAGCAGTCCTCCAGATTATGACGGGTCTCTCAGTTTACGAGGTGGCTGCATAGGGAGCAGCAGACACAGTAGATGGTCCTAGTAGGTTTACGAGTGAAGTTTTGCCTCACCTGGAAGGGTTCCCTGGGGCTGTAGATGAAAGTGACAGAGGAGGTTTATAGGCAGGTGTAGCATTAAGGCCACTTGTAGGGTTAAGTGCTGAGAGGGAGACCAGTGGGGATGGACAAGAGAATTATGATGGGAATGATCCCTATGGAAAGCGGTGGGCGGGGGTGATGTGTGAAGGTAAAGATATGTTTAGTGGTATGATTCCTTTGGAGATGGCGGAAGTTGCAGAGGATGATATGTTGGATGCAGAGGCTGGTGGGTTTTAGGTAAGGATAAGAGGAACTTTATCACTATTAAGGTGGTGGGAATATGGGATGAGTGCAATGTTAGTGTTCAGTTCAAGAGGATGAGAATAATGTTGAGGCTTTATATGTCATTGGTCAGACCATAGTTGGAGTATGGTTAGCAGTTTTGGGTCCTTATCTAAGAAAAGATGTGCTGGCATTGGAAAGGGTCCAGAGGATATTCACGGGAATGAGTCCGGGAATGAAAGAGTTAATTACTTTTGCAGATGGTGCCATTAAGTGGCAGTTCTTTGCAGCTATCTCTGACGGGAATCATCAAGTATTCCCGTTTAGGACAACTACAGCTGAAATCCACAGTCTTCTTTAAGCAGCACCATTTTAAGAAGTTTAAATAAATCTATCGATTCTCAAAATTGTTGGACCTCAGACAGCAGATTCGTATCGCGAGTGTAGTTCCTCTTTAAGAAAATGGAGGTGAGGTTGCTATACTGATCCACAGGTACAATTGACACACTGAGGCCTCAGACTTCCTCTCCTGACTATACTGCTGGCAAATGTACAGTCTCGACAAAATAAAATTGTAGTCCTCAGCAAGATTGCTGTACCAGAGGAACATCAGAGATTGCTTTGTACACTGCTTTATAAACATGGCTCAGACCAGTGATTCTGGACGCAGTGCTGGCTTCACCATTCTCTGCAAGACAGGACAGTTCAGTCACTTAAAGGCAGAGGATGTGGAGTAGGCATTATGATTAACTTATTATGGTGTACAGACATGGTGGTTCTTGCTCAGTGCTGCTCACCTAACCTGGAACACCTAATGGTCAAGTGTCATCCATTTTATCTGCTGAAGGAGTTTTCTGCTGTCATCCTGGTAACGGTGTACATTCCACCTCAGGTCTTCATTAGGCAGGCACTGGATAAACTGAGCAATGTTATCAGCAGGCAAGAAACTGTGCACCTGGATGCCTTCCCTATCATTGCAGAAGATTTCAAACAGGCCAGCCTGAAGAAGTTTCTGAACAACTACACTGACATATCACTGGTGGAACCAGAGGAGCCAACTGTTTGACTACCATTAGACCATCATTGAGAATGTTTACCATGCCAACCCATGCCTGCACTTTGTAAAGTTCAATCACCTGGCTGGACTTCTACTCCCAGAGTATAAGCAGGGACTAAAGACCGCACCACCAGTGGTGAAGACCAAAAAGATATGGTCAGGAGAGGTGGAGGAGTGCTTACAGGATGGCTTTGAGTCGGAGGACTGGACCGGACTAGACCACATTAAGGGGTTCACCTTTGGGTCTGAATGAATACACCAGAGTTATCACAGACTTCATTAAAACCTGTGTAGATGAGTGTATGCCTTTGAGAGCATACTGGACATACCCAAAATAAAAGCTGTGGATGAATCAGAAGATTCGTAGCCTGCTAGATCTGTGACATTCAAAACCAGTAATCCAGAGCTATAGAAGAAATCCAGGTCGGCTTAAGTGAAAAGACAACTCTGAGGTTAGAGAAGGAATCAGATGCATGTCACCTCTGGCAGGCTTTGCAGGTAATTACTTCTTACAAAGCGAAACCTAACATCATGAATGACTATGACACTTCATTCCCAGATGAGAACAATACCTTTTATGCTTGCTTTGAAAGGGAGAATAAAGCTACACCTGTGCCAATCCCTGCAGCATCTGGTGATCCTATCATTTCTGTCTTGGAGGCCGACACCAGAACATTTTTCAAGAGGGTGAACAATTGCAAAGCATCAGGCCCTAGTGGTGTACCTGACAGGGCTCTGTAAACCTGTGCCAAACCAACTGGCAAGGGTGTTTAAGGACATCTTCAAAAGGCAATGCCTCAAGAAGGCAGCATCCATCCCTACAGACCCCCATTACCCAGGACATAACCTCTTCTCATTTCTACTATCAAGGAGTAGGTACAGGAGCCTGAAGGCACACAATATTTCAGGAACAGCCTCTTCCCCTCCACCACTGGTTTTTTGATTGGGCAATGAACCCATCAACTCTTTCTGTGCTACTTATTTAATTATATATATATTTATAATTGGAATTTATAGTTTTTATTGTGTATTATAAGGTACTGCTGCTGCTAAGCAATAAACTTCACAACATATGCCAATGATATTAAACTTGATTCTGATAAAGTATGAAGAGCATTTGAATGCTCAGTGCCTGTATTTGCTGGAGTTTAGAAGATTGAGTGCCGGGGGGATCTCATTGAAACCTATCGATTATTGAAAGGCCTAAATAGACTGGGCCCTCCCCTTTCCCTAGCTCTGGTGCTGAAGTCCCACGAATTCAAAACCACTTTTCCCACATCATGTATTTAGCTCCCTGATCTTATTAACACATAGCAATTTGCACATGGCTCAAGTAACAAACCGAGATTATTATTCTCTGGTTCTGCATTTCAATTTATCCATAGCTGCTCAAATTCCCTCAGCAGAACTCTTTTCTTTGTTCCTCCTACATCACTGGTACCCATGTAGACCATGACAACTGGATCTTTGACCTTCCACTCTGAACTGCTCTACAAATCAGAAGAGATGTCTCAAACCCATGCACTGGGCAGATGACACAGGATTCAGTGTTCTTCATCCATGTTACAGAGAATTGTCTATTCCCCTCACTGTACTATCCTCAATTACAAATACTTTCTCTTCTATTCCCCACTCTTGAACAGTATCTTGAACCACAGTGTGTAGTTGTCGCAAAATGGTTCATATTCTTTTCAAACAAAAAAACCGCCAGTGCCTTCACATCTTTGACATTCAGGATAGCACTGGTTTTGCAAGCAGAGTTCAAATGCAGCTGAGTTCTGGAATCATAGAGGTGCAGAGCACAGGAGTGGACCCTTTTGCCTCACTGCATCTGAATGATCATGATAAGTTGTATCTAACTTTGGGAGGATGAGCACTTTAATTGGTCTCTGATCAGCTTAGATTTACACAATGGATATTCCAAAATGGAAAAAACATTGCACAGAACGTTGTGTGTAAGTACATCTTTGCACCAATAAACAGGATTGGAAAGACCATACATGACTATTTCCAAAAAGCAAAACAAATGGTCTTGCTTCATTATAAGTTACAAGAACAACAAGTAAATTAAACACCTGTTCTTTTTTTGGACCAAAGATGTTATGTAACTGTTCTTGAAGTAGATCTTGTTCTCTTTTAGAAAATGGTTAAAAGAGGCAGGATTTTATATATTCCACATACAACTCGGTGAAGGGTTTCAGCACGAAACATTGACTCTTTATTCGTCTCCATAGATTCTGCCTGACCTGGCGAGTTCCTCCAGCATTCTGTGTCTGTTAGTCAGGATTTTAATAAAGGATATTTAAACTGATTTTATGCGAACAAATGATCATAAGAAATAGGATCAGGCCCAATCTGGTTCTTCAAGCCTGCTCGCAATTCAGCAACACATTTTCCTGCATTATCCCTCATATTTCTTGATTCACTTAATATCAGAACAACTATTGACATCTGCCTTAAATCATTTCATAGAACCATAGAATCAGGCTGCACAGACATTTGGCCTTCAGCCCACGTTGTCCATGCTGAACAAGATATCTATGTCTGCTAATCTTATTTTGATGCACTAGATCCTTTCCCCTCTATATCCTTCTTGCTAATAGTACTTGTCTAAATTATAGAAAGCCATGCAAAACTATACAGTGCCCTGCTCAGACATCATTTTGAATACATCCTCTGGTTCTGGTTACCAAGACACAAGAAACATTCATCAACTGGAGGAATTGCAAAGCAGAGGCATATTGATGTCAGGCCTGCACAAGCAGGCATCTCTCATTCTCCAGCCAGTTAACAAAGCTGTCCTGCCACTCATTTCCAACTCACCACCTGCAGCCTATTTATACCCAGCTCTTGGCCATGGTCCTTTGGTAACCCATCAAACTAGACAGCCTTAAGTAATTGTTCCTAGCATCCAGCTACATTTTTGTCTGTTGTTTTTTCTATTGGTTTTCACTATTTAGTGACCCCTCAGGGCTTGTTATTTTGCAGTTTATTAGTAAAGTATTGTTTACTACTAAATACTCTCTGCTGCTCTGGCTTTTGGGTCAAGCCTCTCTGACATTTCCTGATAGGGTGGGTGAATTGACGATTGACCCAGCAGTTTGCTTGCCTAAAGGAAGTCATCCATTGACGTGAGCACACAGTCCAGAAGCAGCAAGAAACTATGGACCACCAGCTCACCATTCTCAACCAAATTTCCATTTCGATACAGCAACCCCACATGAGTCAACTTCCTTCCTCAGAGTCCCGGATTTCAGTGGCCAAATGCTTCAATGGATCTCCAGTACAATGCTGCAACTTCCTGTGCACTTCGAACTCCAGCATCTCTGTAATTTACAGGCCAAGCCAAGATTGCTTTCATCATCTCTCTTGACTGGGCGTGCCATGACCAGGGCACCTGCTAACTGGGCCAATAAGATCCTTATTTGCAACAGATATGATGATTTTACTGCTGTAATGCACTGGGTTTTTGACAGAAGTGACAGGGAGGCAGTGGATCAGATACGTCACCTGCGTGAAGGCTCGTGGTCAGTGTGGAATACACTGTAGAATTCGGGAACCTTGTGGCGAGTAAAGCTGGAATGTGGAAGCATGGCTGGCCCAATGCCATCCTGACATTTCAGAGTACTTGAGGACTTACTATCTACCCAGGAGATGCCCATCAACCTCAAAAGTCTCATCACTTTGACTTTCCATATTGTCAGTCGTCCTAAGGAATGACCCTCCAGATCATCAGTCAGAACACCTGCTCCATCCCCAGAACCATTTCAGACTGCAGGACCCTTATCATCGACACCTCTAGAACCCATGCAGGCAGTGAGAGCTCCATAATCCCCCAAAAGTATGAACATCATTGAAGAAAAACATGGGCGCATACTGCAGAGTCACTGATCACCCACGTACCTCCCTGTCTCCACCCAGCTAAGAAGAATCATCTGTCACTCGCTTCCAACTCATCACCTGCAGCCTATTTAAACCCAGCTCTAATCCACAGTCCTTTAGTTCACCCATCAAACAAGCCAGCCTCAGCCATTTGCTCCTAGCTTTCAGTTACCTTGTTGCCTGTTGTGTTTAGTACAGGTTGAGTACCCCTTATCTGCTTGGGGCCGGAAGTATTTCAGTGTTCGGAATCTTTTGGATTTTGGAATAGATAATGAGTTAGTTTGGGATCCGCATCATTTCTGACTCTGAATTTTTGTGCTACCAGTAAGTAGTCTTCTTACACTTGCTCATCACACATATATACAGTATGTATTTAATGGCAAAATTTATTACATACCATTAATATAATGAAAATATAATATGTACAGAGTAACAGAAGCAGCACAGCAGCGTCAGGAGAATACCTGAATCAGCTGTTGATCAACAACAGACAACGGCAGAATTTCAGTCTCCACCTATGATGCCGTGTTTTGATTAAAAGTTTACCATACACTCTTCGTATTTTACTAATTTTAGATTCTGTGTAGCATTGTAGACTTGTTCTGCTGTTAGATTTTTATCAGCAGGGATCTTCGCAAACTTATCAATGAATTTCTCTGCTGCTTAGTGATCAACAGATCTTTAATATCTTTTTCCTTAAAAATTTAAAGATGTGCCTTTTCTTAAATTTCTGCTACCAGCCTGCTGAATATTCACAATTACCTTCAATTTTCAGTTTGTTGTGATGGATCTTTGCTTGTTTCATGATCAGCATACCGGTAAATGGCATATGTTCACTCCGATGCCGACAGATCCACTCTTTCAATACATGCTCTGGATTCTCATTTTTTGTTTTATGCGGTGTTTTTCTATTTTCCATCAACTTCAGTTCATTACATTTGTGAAGTCACTTAACAGAAATGTCTGTGGTGCCCAGGGACCCGCACATCACCTCGGAATCTTCCCAGCGCCTTGTGGAATTTGCCTGTTGTGACGTCATGTTAGAGCCCAAAAAAATTTGGGATTTTGAAATTTCTGATAAGGGTTACTCAACCTGTACCTGTTTTCTCTTGCTTTGTGGCCCCTAGTGGTTTGTTATTTTGCATTTTATTAGTAAAGTATTGCTTACAGCTCAGTTTTCTCCACCTCTACTTTTGGGTCAAGCCTCCTCCACATTCTCTGACAATTGACACTGATCCTTAATGCTTGAAGGTGTAAGTGGGATACTACGGTTGTAAGAGGTACAATACCACTGGAAATGTTCACTGCTTTTTATTGATATACACTTTAGTAAAAGCTATGCTAAAAATTCATCTGTTCATTTTAATATTTTAAGTGGCAATCATGTATTCAGAATGCACAAATGAAATTTAGTTGATAGCAGTTATTTCTGTTAACAAGCGTTTTCCTCAGTAGCTTCATAGATATAACTGAGCTGAAAATCCTTAGAACATTCAATTATTTCAGGATCATCCAAAGCAATCATGAAAATGGTTTGTATGGTGTTTTTCATTTATAATTACTGTGTATAGGTACAAGCATGTAGGATGTTATAATAGGATTTTACTATTCAAAAGATAACTCATGACATTGTAAGCACTTAGTATTAAAATTAATTCTGGTCACGCTAGTATTACAAACCAGTTCATCACCCTGTTGCCTATCCTTTCATACTAATGAGTTGGTGATTATTCACTGATATTAGATCAGTGCCAGACCTTCAATAGTGAAGAACTGATTGAATGAAAAAGAGCAATCTTTGGATCTAACAGTGATGTTTAAATATGAGTAGCATAGGTAGATGTTAGTTTATTATGTTGATTGTTCACATTTTACATAATGCTCTTGTTCATTATTTTCAATATAACATTCTTATTTCACTTGCCCTGAAGATGCTAACTCCTACTTCACATGTGCAAATCAGGCATTTAGCTTTGACTGAAAGGAAGAAAGTCCCTTTCATTGATTACTGCTAATACCTTAAATTAAATGAACTACAACAATCTAAACCAAATTATGGCAGAAAATGGAGTATAGCCTTATTGGTGTTATTCACAATTCTTATGCTCTAACAGATTTTAAACCTCCATCAATTTTATTCTTCTGGCTCAATGTGCCTCTTCTACAAATATATCTCCAATGTTTACAAGAATCCCTCTTCCAAAATCCCTTCCTCCCTGCTGAACAAGAATAGGTAAACATATATACTGAAATTAGATCAAAGGAAATCACTTTATGATGGGATTAGTATTGGTATTAATTTATGATTGTCACATGCACCAAAGCATAGTGAAAAACTTGTCTTGCAAACTATTATGCAGATCAAATCATTACACAATACATTGAATGCGAAAAAGGTAAAACAATAACAATGTAGAACAAAGTGTGAACAGTGCAGGTAAGAACAAAGAAGTGCAAGATCGTCTCCCACACCATCACCAACCTTACTGACTCTGGGAATCTCCCATCCACTGCCACCAACCTCATAGTTCCCGCACCCCGCACCTCCCATTTTTACCTCCTACCCAAAATCCACAAACCTGCTTGTCCAGGTAGACCCATTGTTTCAGCTTGTTTCTGCCCCACTGAACCCATATCTGCGTACCTCAACTCTGTTTTATCCCCCGGTTCAGTACCTTCCCACCTACATCCATGGCACCTCACATGATCTTGATCTTTTCAAGGATTTTAGGTTCCCTGGCCCCATCATATTTTTACTATAGATGTCCAGTCCCTAAATACCTCCATCAACTCACCAGGAAGGCCTCAAAGCTCTCGGTTTCTTGGTAGACACCAGACCCAACCAGCTCCCCTCCACCACTACCCTCCTCTGCCTAGCGGAACTTATCCTCACTCTAAATAATTTCTCCCCTGGATCCTCCCACTTCCTTCAAACAAAAGGGGTAGCCATGGGCATTCACATGGGTCCCAGCTATGTCTGCCTGTTTGTTGGCTACGTGGAGTAATCTATGTTGCAAACCTACACTGGTGACCTTCCTGCACTTTTCCTACGCTACATTGCCAACTGTATTGGTGCTGCTTCCTGCACCCATGCTGAACTCATCGATTTGATCCACTTTACCTCCAACTTCCATCCGGTCCACTTCCGACATTTCCCTTCCCTTTCTTGATCTCACTGTCTCTATCTCCGGCGACAGCTTATCCACTGATATCTATTATAAACCAACAAACTCTCACAGTTACCTGGACTCTACCTTGTCCCACCCTGCAACTTGTGAAAACGCCATCCTCTTCTCTCAATTCCTCTGTCTCCAGTGCATCTGTTCTCAGGATGAGGCTTTTCATTCTAGAATGAAAGAGATGTCCTCTTTTTTCAAAGAAAGGGACTTCCCTTCCTCCACCATTAATGCTACTCTCAACCACATCTCTTCTATTTTACGCATGTCTGCTCTTACCCCTTCCTCCTGCCACGTTACTAGGGATAGGGGTCCACTTGTTCTCACCAACTATCACTCCACTAGCCTCCACATCCAGCATATAATTCTCTGAAGCATCTGCCACCTCCAACTGGATCCCACCACCAAACACATTTTTCCTCCGCTCCATTCACCCCCCCCCCCCCGCCCCCCGGCTTTCTGCTTTCTGCAGGGATTGATCCCTATGTGATTCCCTTGTCCATTTGTCCCTCCCCACTGATCTCCCTCCTGGAACTTATCCTTACAAGCGGAACAAGTGCTTCATCTGCCCCTACACCTCCTCCCTCACTACCATTCAGGGCCCCAAACAATCCTTCCTGGTGAGGCGCTGCTTCACCTGTGAGTCTGTTGGGGGTTATATACTGTGTTCGGTGCTCCCGGTGTGGCCACCTGTATATTCGTGAGTCCTGACGTAGATTAGGAGACCGCTTCACCAAGCATCTATGCTCCATCTGCTAGAACAAGCAGGATCTCCCACTGGCCACCCATTTTACTTCCACTTCCCATTTCCATATGTCCATCCATGCCCTCCTCCACTGTCACAATGAGGCCACACTTGGGTTGGAGGAAGAATAGCTTATATTCCGTTAGGGTAGCCTCCAACCTGGTGATGTGAACACTGATATCATGAACTTCCAGTAATGCCTCCACTCCTCCACTTCACCATTTCCCATCCTCTTGTCCCTCTCTCATGTTATCTCCTTACCCACCCACTGCTTCACCCTGGTGCTCCTCCACGCCCCCCACTTCTTCTTTCTTCCATGGCCTTCTGTCCCTTTCACCAATTGTCTTCCTAGCTCTTTTCCTCATCCCTCCCCCTCCAAGTTTCACCTATCGCCTGGCGTTTCTCTCTTCCCTCCTCCCACCTTTCAAATCTACTCCTCAGCCTTTTTTCTCCAGTCCTACCGAAAGGTTTTGGCCTGAAATGTCAACTGTACTCTTTTCCATTGATGCTGCCTGGCCTGCTGAGTTCCTCCAGCATTTTGTGTGAAGTGCAAGATCATAATGAGGTAGATTATGAGACTGAGAGTGCATCTTATCGTGCAGGAAGTGCATTCAATTGTTTGATTATAGTGGGATAGGAGCTGCCCTTGAGCCTGGTGGGACGTGCTTTCAGGCTCTTGTATCTTCCGCCCATTGGGAGAGGGGAGAAGAGAGGATGTCCAGGGCAGGTGAGGGCTTTGATTATACTGGCTGCTTTACTGAGGCAGCGAGAAGTATAGGCAGAGTTTACAGATGGGAGGCTGCTGACCTGTGTCCATAACTCTCTGCAGTTCGTTGCAATTACATACAAGGTAATTGCTATAAAAATCTTTAAAATCCATCCAGAAACTTTTCTATCGTGCGTCAATAAGAATTGATAAGACTTCATGAAGATGTGCCAATTTTCTTTAGCATCTTGAGGAAGTAGAGGCATTGATGTGCTTTCTTGGCTGTAACATTAACATGGTTGAACCAGGACAGGCCATTATAGTTTCCAATTTGTCTTTCTTGGTGGTAGAAATGTTATCTTTCCTTGACAATCGTACTCATAATGCAACCTTAGTTTTTCAAAAGATGGATTCATGTTTAAGATAGCTTTTTTCCATAATAGCAATTTAATCTCACTTCATGCATAATGCAAACTTCTTGTCTTCCCCTAAAGGATGATAAATTATAGTATTTACAACAGACAGCAGTCTTTCTCCTCTCTCAAGAACAGACCCTATTATCATAAAACCATTCTGCTGAACCCATTGGTGTCTCTCTCTTCCTCCTCACATGAAAAGATTATCACCAAGAAAATTGAGTGCATCAACCTGTAAATATGCTGAAAGATAATCTTTTTTAGTTTTTATATTATGATACATTTTGTTTTATTTAGAGCAGATGTAATCAGCAGTGTAATACTATCAACAAGTGGAAATCAGATAAAATAATTTTCATTGTAATGTCAGATACAAGTGACAACCAATTTAAAACTGCAGTGTGGGTTTTATTTAGTGTAATCTCTTGTGTGCATTGCGACATCATTCATTACTGTCACCGGTTTCAGATTTCAAGAGTGTTTGACAGCTCCAAAATTAATTAGTGTTTTTTTAATTATTCCTTTGATCTTTGTAGTTTGTTGTCTGTGTCTAATGATTTTATAATTAAAGAACATATGTTTCAAGCAACTAATTCTGTTCAAACACTCACAAGCTAATGGAATCACAGGTCACAAAGCTCCTTTTTAAAACATGGACCTTGTGGGATTAGTGCAGAGAATTTCTAAGTTCTTAGGACCAGAGTTTTTTTTTAAGACAGTAGTGGCTGGACTGTTTGTCCCCATCAAGCTATGAAATGTGTTCATCTACTCAACAATTACTCGCTGACATTTTCATTAATTCCCTATTAGCAAGACTGTACCTTCACTGGTCTCTCTCTATTATAACATTACTAGAAATAAAAGAGCTGTGGAATGGTAATTGTGGAGATGAGTATTTTGTTTGCTGTCATGATGATTTATTCTGCACGATGTTCAGTCTCCTAAATTATAATGAAATAAAACATCAAACAGAGAATGTGTTTTTGTAAGAAGAATTGATGAGAAAATGTCAAAAGTTATTGAATTTTCTTTCAAGTAAATTAATACATTCAAAAGCACTAATCTCAGGATTTCATACCAAATGATTTATGTGTACCCATTAAGATGAAATTTAGATTTGTGGTATATAGAAAGCATATGGAAAAAATAATTACCAAATAAGCTGAGTTTTATTTAATAGCTTGAAGAAGTGAATACCTCAAATTTTCTATTCATGAATAGTTGAGTATCAATATACAAGATCTTTTATTTAAGCACTAGGGTTTTGTTTTTGTTGAAAATGGTATGGATTGTTAAATGTACAGTTAATGTTTGAAAAGTGTGAAAGAGAATATGATTATAAAGCATTGCATTTATGTCTACTCCATAAAAAGGCTTTATTTATAATTTATTGTGATACAGTGCAGTATAGGTCTTACTGGTTCTTTGAGCTGCGCTGCCCAGCAATCTCCCAATTTAATCGTAGTCTAATCATGGAACAATTTACAATAGGAGCATAAGAAATAGGAGCAGGAGTAGGCCATCTGGCCCATCGAGCATGCTCCACCATTCAATAAGTTCATGGCTGATCTGACCATGGACTCATCTCCACCTACCTGCCTTTTCCCCATGATCCTTAATTCTCCTACTATGCAAAAAATCTATCCAACCTTGTCTTAAATATATTTACTGAGGTAACCTCCACTGCTTCATTAGGCAGAGAATTCCACAGATTTGCCACCTCCTGGGAAAAGGCAGTTCTTCCTCATCTCCCTGTCCTAAATCTACTCCTCTGAATCTTGAGACTAAGCCCCTAGGTCTAGTCTCCCCTACCAGTGGAAACAACTTTCCTGCCTCTATCTTGTCTATCCATTTCATAATTTTATATGTTTCTATAAGAAACATTCTTCTGAATTCCAGTGAATACAGTCCCAGGTGACTCAATCTTTCCTCATAATTGTATACCCTCAACTCTGGAATCAACCTGGTGAACTTCCTTTGCACCGCCTCCAAAGCCAGTATACCTTTCTTCAGGAAAGGAGACCAGAATTCCACACAATACTTCAGGTGCAGTCTCACCTGTACCCTGTATAGTTGCAGCATACCTCCCTGCTCTTAAATTCAATCCCTCTAACAATGAAGGCCAACATCCCTTTTGCTTTCTTGACAGCCAGCTGCACCTGCAAACCAACCTTTTGTAATTCATGCACAAACACTCCCAAGTCCCTTTGCACAGCAGCATGCAGCAATATTTTACCATTTAAACTATAATCTGCTCCTTCATTTTTCCTTCCAAAGTGGATGACCTCACATTTTCCAACATTGTACTGCATTTGCCAGACCCTTGCTCACTCACTTAACCTATCTATATCTCTCTGCAGACTCTTCGTATCTTCTGCACAATTTGCTTCTCCACTCAATTTAGTATCATCAGCAAACTTAGATACACTACATTTGGTCCCCTCTTCTAGATTGTTAACGTATATCATGAACAGTTGCAGACCCAGCACCGACCCCTGCGGCACACCCTCACCACTGATTGGCAACCAGAGTAACACCCACGTATCCCAACTCTTTGCTTTTTATTAGTTAACCAGTCCTTTATCCATGCTAATACATCACCCCCAACTCCATGCATCCTTTCTTTATGGATAAGTGGACATTGATCAATTAGCCTACCAACTAGTATGTCTTTGGACGATGAGAGGAAACCTGAGCAGTCACAGGGAGAATGTACAAACTCCTTACAGGCAATGAACCCGGGTAAGATTATTACTCACTATATAGATCTACAACATGATGGAGCCTATTATAGATTTATGCTACGGAATAGACGAGTAGAAGGAGAAGTTAGACCAAGCATTTTCTAAACAGACAAAGGGAGCAAGGACTGAAGTATGTGCAATAGTTATTGGTAATTTCTATTCTTCTGGAGATCTCGGAAATTCAAAGTCATAATGAGAAAACAAAACCAAGGTTACCTTAGGCCAGAACTTGGTTTTGAGCTGTTAACCTTGGGTAGTAAATTTAAGTTGATTTATTGTGTTCCTAAGCCAACCCAAATGATGATGATGGTGTCAACTCAGGCCTGAGAGGCCAACGTCGGGCATTTTCATGCCTTACAAGGAGCGGAATGAAAGACCGTGTGGTGCGCCACTCCTCACAGATATTTTTGCAGTATTTTTCTTTATTTTACGAGGTCGAGATGCAAGCTAAACACTCAACCTGGCAAGGATGGAAAGTGTGCTCAGGAACGGCCCGACTGGATTTGAACCCGGGAAACTCCACTCCGGAGTCCGGCGCTGATGTCACTGTGCCAGCAGCCAATGCTCAAACCTCAATGGCAAATCCCCAAGAAATGGGGGAGCCTCCTATGACACAAAATATTCATCTCAACTTCACTATGTGCCAGAGATGGTTGGCACTTGTAATTGGTTTATTATCGACACATTACTATGATACAGTTTTGTTTGCCTGAAATGTAATCAAATCATTCCATGTACAGATACTACAAGACATTGAAAAAGAAAACAATGTAGAATATAGAACATAGAACATAGAATAGTATAGCATGGTACAGGCCCTTTTGCCCACATTGTTGTGCCAACCCTTAAACCCTGCCTCCTATATAACCACCCACCTTAAATTCCTCCATATACCTGTCTAGTGGTCTCTTAAGTTTCACTAGTGTATCTGCCTCCACCACTGACTCAGGCAGTGCATTCCACACACCAACCACTCTCTTAGTAAAAAACCTTCCTCTAATATCCCCTTTGAACTTCCCAACCCTTACCTTAAAGCCATGTCCTCTTGTATTGAGCAGTTGTGCCCTGGGTAAGAGGTGCTGGCTGTCCACTCTATCTATTCCTCTTAATATCTTGTACACCTCTGTCATGTCTCCTCTCATCCTCCTTCTCTCCAAAGAGTAAAGCCCTAGCTACCTTAATCTCTGATCATAATCCATACTCTCTAAACCAGGAAGCATCCTGGTAAATCTCCTCTGTACCCTTTCCAATGCTTCCACATCCTTCCTATAGTGAGTCGACCAGAAATGAACACAATACTCCAAGTGTGGCCTAACCAGAGTTTTATAGAGCTGCATCATTACTTCACGACTCTTAAACTTTATCCCTCGACTTATGAAAGCTAACACCCCATAAGCTTTCTTAACTACCCTATCTACCTGTGAGGCAACTTTCAGGGATCTGTGGACATGTACCCCCAGATCCCTCTACTCCTCCACACTACCAAGTATCCTGCCATTTACTTTGTACTCTGCCTTGTATTTTGTCCTTTCAAAGTGTATCACCTCATACTTCTCTGGGTTGAACTCCATCTGCCACTTCACAGCCCACTTCTGCATCCTATCAATGTCTCTCTGCAATCTTCGACAATCCTCTACACTATCCACAACACCACCAACCTTTGTGCTGTCTACAAACCCGCCAAACCACCCTTCTACCCCCACATCTAGGTCGTTAATAAAGAACACGAACTGTAGAGGTCCCAGAACCGATCTTTGTCGGACACCACTAGTTGCAACCCTCTAATCCAAGTGCACTCCCTCCACCCTGACCCTCTGCTTTCTGCAGGCAAGCCAATTCTGAATCCACCTGGCCAAACTTCCCCGGATCCCATGTCTTCTGACTTTCTGAATAAGCCTACCATTTCGTGTTGGATTTACAAAAATAAAAGTACAGCCAGGTAGACAAATAAAGTACGTGTCATGATGAGATATATTGAGAGATCAGAAGTTCACCTTTATCTTTTAAGAATCTAATAAAATGAAATAGAAACTATCTTTGAATCTGCTGATAGATGATTCCAGTTGAGGGGGGAAAGCAGAAAGGTGGGAGTTGGGGGAAAAGGGGAATAATGTGAGAAGTTGGGAGCTGACAATGGAAAACACAAAGGGCTGAAGAAGATGGAATTTGATAGGAGAGTACAGTAGACTGTGGAATAAAGAGGAGGACGTGAGGAACCGGAGGGAGGAAATGTAGGTGATGGACAGGTTGTGAGGGCAGGGGAAGGAAAGGAGAAGTTTTAATGGGGCCATGGGGATAAAGTTCAAAGGAAAAAGAGAGGGGGGAAATGGAGGAAAGTAAATGCCGGAACTCAGAAAAATCAATGTTGATGCCATGGCAATGGAGGAGTCTGTGGACATGTTCATTTGGGTATGAAAAATGGAATTGAAATGGAATGAAAATTAAAATCCATTTCCCATTCCTACACTGACATGTCTGCTATTGTTTCCTCTACTACTATGTTGAAGTCGGAAATTAGTTTTATTTATTTATTGAGATACAGCGTAGAATAGGCCTTCAGGCCAAGCCACCCAACAACCCCCTATTTCACCCATTGCTTAATCACGGGACAATTTATAATGACCTATTAACCTAACAACCTGTACATCTTTGGAATGTGAGAGGAAACCGGAGCACCCAAAGAAAACCCGTGATGTCACCGGATGAACATAAAAACTCCTTACAGACAGTGGCAGGAGTTGAATTAGGGTCACTGGTACTGTAAAGCATTGCTCTAATTAATATACTACTGTGCTGCCCCTTGTGTAATGCAAGACCTCATTTTAGCTTGGTAATTCCCACCCTGATGACATCACCATTGATGTCTCTGACTTCTGGCCCTGCTGAAAGGTCTTGGCCTGAAGTATTTATTCATTTCCCTCCATAGATGCTGCCTGACCTGCTGATTTCCTCCAGAATTTTGTGTGTGTGTTGCTTCAAATTTCCAGCACCTGCAAATTATCTTGTGGCTGGGTACACATAAGACCCACCTATGAAACAATTAAATGTCCCAGCTTAAATGACAGGGATGTTTCATTATTTTTGAGTTCTCTAACCTTCATAAACATTCAAATACACTCGGTGGCTAATTTATTAATTACCCCCTGCAACTAATAAAGAAGCCACTAAGTGTATGCTTGTGATCTCCTGCTGCTGTAGTCCATCTGCTGCAAGATTTGATATGTTGTGCATTCAGAGATGCTCTTCGGCACACTATGATAATGTGTGGCTATTTTAATTACCGTCGCCTGCCTGTCAGCTTGAACCAGTCAGGCCATTCTCCTCTGACCTCTATCATTAACAAGGCATTTTCACCTACAGAACTGCTGCTCATTGAATGAATCTTTTTTTTACACCATTCTCTCTAAACTCTAGTGTCTATTGTGCATGAAAATCCTAGGAGATCGATAGTTTATGAGATAGTCAAATCTCCTTCTCTGGCACCAACAATCATGCCACGGTCAATGTCACTGAGATCAAATTTCTTCCCCATTCTGATGTTTGGTCCGAACAAACAGCCGAACTCTTGCCCATGTCTGCATGTTTTTATGCATTGAATTGCTGTCACTTGATTGGCTGAATAGATATTGCATTAACGAGCAAGTGTAGAAATGTGTTGGGTAATGTAATGGGTGACAGATGATACATTTTTCTTATAGAAACTGTTCCACATAACTCACCAACACCATCATTGCATCGTTGTGTTCACGTTAAAAGATGGTTTCTGACGTAATGACGTCAGTGTAAGGTGACAGCTTTCCGTTTGTTCGCTAAGGGCTGTGATATTATTAAACACACAAAATGACTCTCGCATATGCTATTCACAAAATTCTTCGGGTGTACCCAATAAAGTGGCCACCGAGTGTATATTAGCATATACATAAAGTATAAAAATTATTGAAAAATAAAGAAAACTTAAAATATTATTCTTAAGGAAGTTCATAAACAATTAAAAGCAATTTCCAAACTTTTAAATGTTCAAAATGTAAACTACTCAAGACCTTTGCATCTCACAATCATAGCTACCTTTTTAACAAACTCAAAACTTGGTTCTTGTATCTAGCCTGGTACTGGTTCAGTGCGCAGATCTTCCAATGCCAGGCAATTATTACAAGCTTGTGTGAAGAATCCAATGCAATAGGCAACTTTTTGACAGTAAGCAGCTGGAAAGTTTGGATCTTTTACTTTTGTATAGGCACCCTAAACTTGGTGGCACTTATGTGGAACATTGCTGGCAGTTTTGTATTGTTGTACATCATTCCCTAAGAAAATCCGGTCAAATGGCTTGGTCTTTGCATTCAGTAGCAATGGAATAATTCTGCTAATCTTCTAATAAATATAAATATTAATATTTTCAAACACTCAATTAACATTTTTGTTAAGCGAAATTAAGATATACTGGCAAAATTTATCTTTTTAAGGCTAGAGAGAACATTTGATATTCATTATGATTTAATTCCATTTAAAAATCATTTAAAAATCAAATTGAAAACCAAACTGTAAATAACAGAAATCCAAATCGAAGATAGAAAATACTGGAAATATTCAGCAGGTCAAGCCGCATCTGTGAGGAAAGGAAAGGACTTAACTTTTCAGGTCAGAGACTCTTTATCAACTGAAAAAGGAGTCAAAACAAATATGCAATGGCAGTATGGGAGAGAAGGAAGTCTCTGATAGACTAAAACTAGGGTGACCATGGGGATAAAATGTAGACAGCATAGCCTGGTCAGTGTGTGAGTGAGAGCAATTAGAGGGTTAGAATGTCGACAAAACAGCCTGGGCAAAAGAACGTGGGAGTTGCAAAATGAAGAGCAGGAGGGCGTGCCCAGCAGGCCAGGCTGGACTTGTCAACAACATTTCTTTTGCACTGTGGGTTAAATAGTTCATTAACTTTTGCTGTGATAGTACATGGAAACAATTTAGGCTCAAATGATATCAATAGCTTTCTACTGTTCCATTTGTGAAGATTGCAACAGTGCTCTCTGGGACTCTGGGGTGTAGTAGACCATGGCTAACATGACTTTCTGCATTAAACTGTGGCTGCCAGAATAGTATGTCTGTTTTATGTAGTAATAACAAAGGGCAGAAGTAGTTTAAATGTAATTACAACTGCACATTTCAGGCCAATATTTCATTAAGAATGAGCAATTATTAAAGGATGAGAAGTAAATTTTAAGTGCTTTTGAATCTAACGTTAAACAATAACCAAGAAGTGTTCCAGTACATCAGGCCATCTTGGGTTGGGATAGGATGATATTAAGGAAGGATGAAGGCAAATGGGATTAATTGTTAACAAAAATAGAAGTGGATTAATAATTCATTGATCTAAAATAATTTAGAGCAATGGTTCCCAAACTTTTTGGGTAACTGCTCCCTTGGCTCCCAACCCTCACTCCAGTGCCCCCTCTCCCTTTCTAGTATTACATAAAAACTATAAAGAATTTTGAATTAGATTGCACAGTGAAAGAAAATAGAAACTGCCAATTCACAGCAGTGACAAATTATTGCAAAAATTATTCAAATCTGTTTAAAGCTACAAATACAATTATTTCTTTATTTAATTACAGTAAAAGCAATTTCCGTCAACAACTTTAGAGCATGCATTAGTAATCCAAATAGTCACTATTATATTGCTTTTTCATCTTTCAGTGAGCTGGTTGGCACTGGTGCACTCATATCAACTTCTCACTATCAGGCGGAATGTCATTCAGTAATTTGCACTCTGTGTCATTGCTTTGAAAGAAGTTGGGCAACTGCACCGAAACCATGCTCCACTAAATATAATGTTGGAAAGGAAATAACAAACATCAGGACCTTTATCCATACTGTAGGATAGCATTTAGGGATTTCTTTCTGCAACCAAAAATCTAGATATATTTTGAACCTCAGCTTCAGTACAACCTCATTTTGTAGCGAGATCAATTCTGTTATCTTTTGTAATGCCAAAACATAAATTGGAAGCATAAACACGATAATGGTCTAACTTCATTTTCTTCTTTAAGCAATGTGCGCTTGTATCACGCGGCACCATAATGTCATATGCCATTTACGTACTTTTACATATAACCCGCAAATGTATTATGTAAACAACAAAAAATGCTTAAGCAAACAATATATTTAAAATATTACTCAAATATTACTGAAATATTAAATACACAACACTGCTCCCTGCTTAGCAAAAAAATCCAACTCAATGTAGAATGATTCTCAACGTATACACCTATATAATATAACTACAATACAGACATCTACAGCATATAAATTTTAAATTGTCCATTTCAGGCCTAAAGTTTTAATCGCTTTCTTACGCTTGTTGTGATGAGAGACCTTGACGAGGATGGTTTGGACCCAAGTGTTGGAGTATCTTGAAGCTGGAATTAAGACACGGTATAAAGCCCGCATAAGAACTCAACTAAAACAAAATGCTAGGCAATATCTCTAGATAGGCTTACATTTGAGCACAGAATCACAGTTCAGGTGCTCTTTAAATACTCAATTCTTGGCACCCAAAATTTGATTGACGATTAGCAGGGCAGTTCTGAACCCTTAAAGGGGCTGTGCCAGCGAGCCATATTCAGAGAGTTAGAGTGTCTAACTGGCCGAAGCTGGCGTGGTTAGGTGTGTGTCAGAACAGGATCCCCTCCCCTACAGCTGAATCCTGATGGCCCTGGCTGCTTGGAGAGATGATGATGGTAGTCATGGATGAGATCTGGATCTGAAGTGTCCCTTTCAGAAACCCAGCACCATTCCTCAGGTCTGAATCCATCTGAGTTCATGAAGAACTGCCGAACAGTTTGTGAATCCAGAATCTATTTACAGTGAAATTCTGTTCATCTGGGTGGCTGTGCGACAGATGGTGGTGGGACAAAAGGACTAGTTTCAACTCACAGGTTTCAACTTGGATATAAGAAAAGTGGGATTAATCTTAAGGGTCATAGGGAGCTGCAAGGTGTAAGACGCCAGGTCCACTTTTTTTGAGAACTTTGAAGGGTCCATTGAACTTGAGTGCCAATTGCCTAGATTCCATCCAGAAAGGCAAATCCTGATTGGACAGCCAGGCCCATTGCCCAAGATGCAAAACTGGTTCCTGCCTTACAGGTAGAAGATAACAAAATCTCCCTTGCCTTGGTCCATTTCTCCTTGCTGCATCGGACACGATCTTCAGCCGCAGGAACCCCAACCTCGGTCTCATGCTCAGGGAAGAGTGGTGGAGAATAGCTGAATTGGCATTTGAAAGGGGATGTTGCATGTGGCAAATGCTGTAAAGTGTTTGGGTGACATCTACCCACATTAAATGGTCACTCCACTCGTCTGGTCTTTCAAAGGTTAGGCATCTTAGGGTATGGTCCACATCTTGGTTCACCTGCTGTATCTGGCCATTGGACAGTGGGTGAAACCCAGAGGAAAACTCACTGTTGCCCCTCCAGGAACATGAGGCAAATTGTGAACTGCAATCTGAATCGTGACTACGTCCACCAGAAAACCATGGATTCTAAGATACGGTCCAAGAGAATTTTGTCTATTTCCACCCCAGATGGTAACTTGTCCAAGGCAGTGAATTTGCAGGCCTTTGAAAATTGATTGATTATTACGATAATGACCATCTTCCCCTTGGAAGGTTGAAGACCTGTGACAAAGTCCATGCAGAAATGGGCCCATGGTCTGTCCAGAACAGGTTGAGGATGGAGGAGCCCTTGAGGTTGGGTACAGGGCTCCCTGTTTCAGGTGCACACCTTGCACGTCTGCACATATTGTCGATCCTCTTTCAACATTCCAGGACATTGATACCTACTCTTGCGCAACTCGAGGATTGTGGCAGTCTCTGGGTGAGCAGTAGCCACTGGAGTACCTGTGACCTGGTGGAGCTCAGGACAAACAGCTGACCCAGAGCACTGTCCATAGGAGTCTCCCCATGTGCCTGGGCCTTGCAACCAAGCCTGTTGATTCCCCAGTGGATTGGCACTATCACCTTCACTTGGGACAAAATGTTGGTAAATTGCTCTTCTCCTTTGGGTCCATCCAACCAATGAGATAAGGCAACACACATCAAAGTTGCTGGTGAACACAGCAGGCCAGGCAGCATCTCTAGGAAGAGGTGCAGTCGACATTTTAGGCCGAGACCCTTCGTCAGGGGTCCTGACGAAGGGTCTCAGCCTGAAACGTCGACTGCACCTCTTCCTAGAGATGCTGCCTGGCCTGCTGCGTTCACCAGAAACTTTGATGTGTGTTGCTTGAATTTCCAGCATCTGCAGAATTCCTGTTGTAATGAGATAAGGCATCTGGTTTTCGATTGTTTGACCCTGATCGATAGGTCAGGACAAAGTTAAAGTGGTTGAAGAAAGTAAACTACCTGGCCTGGCTTATTCAGGTCTAGAAGCCTCTTTAAAATATCCTGGATGTGAGCAATGTGCTCTTCCATGGATGTTGAGAAGATTAGGATATTATGCAAGTGGAAAGAGACATATTTATGGAGAGTATCGTGGATCATGTTGTTTATAAAGGCCTGAAAAACTGCTGGAGCGTTTGTAAGGCTGAAGGGAAAAACCAGGTACTCATCATGCTCCTTTGGTGTATTAAATGCAGCCTTCCACTCATCACCTTCCCTTATACCAGGGATTCCCAACCTTTCCTTATGCCATGGACCAATACCATTAAGCAAGGGGACTGTAGACCACAGGTTGGGAACTCCTGTCTTATATGGACCAAATTGTATACACTCTGTATTGAATACTCTTGCTCCTTGGAGAATCTCAAAGGAATCTCATGAGTGAAAGGGGATAATGGTTCTTCACTCTTATGCAGCTTAATTCTCTATAATCAATACATGGCTGCAGGCTTTCATCCTCCTTTAGTACGAAGAAGCAGCCTGTGCCTGCTAGTGAGGTAGAGGGCTGAATGAATCCCATAGCAAGAGCTTCCTTTATATATTTTTCCATTGCGACTCTCTCTGGATTTCCAGAACTGTTTCAATAAAGAACACGACCAAAACATATGTGTCAATATAGCTATCTCAGTTTTACATCTATCACACTGACTATTTACATTAGGAAATATTTTAGACAATCTCTCCTTTGTCAAATAATAACAATGTACAATTTTAAATTGAATTAGAGAATTAGAGAATGACTGGCAGAAATCAAAGAAGAGTTAACCAACTTCAAAATTCGCAACCAATCCTCTGTTATCAAGGTCATGTTAAGCTCTCTTTCCCAATCTTGCTTAATCTTAAGTAAAGGATAGTTATCCCATTGTAATAGTAAATTATAAATTTTCCCAATGAAACCTTTTGCTAAAGGGTTCATTTTTAAAATAATGTCTAACAGGTCAGAATTTTGTATATATGGAATATTACTTAAATACTCTTGTAAGAAATGTCAGACCTGAAGATATTGCAAAAAATCTGAATATGAGAGAGAATATTTAGTTACTAATTTCTCAAAGGACATCAATCGGCCTTCTTGAAACAAATCCATAAAGGAAAAAATTCCTTTATTCCTCCAAAGAAAAAAGGTAGGATCACTAAGTGAAAGTTTAAATAAATAGTTTCGATAAATTAAACTAAAAAGTTTAAATTTTTTAAGATTAAAACTTAAGAAACTGGTACCAGATTCGTAATGACTGCTTAATCATAGGATTTATATTTAGAATAGAAATTTTGGCTAATTCTACAGGTAAAGGAGCTCCTAATAACGAAGTTAAATAAACTTGTTTCATAATTTTCGATTCCAGATCAATCCATGGTGGTCGTTCATTTTTATCGGTCCAATATAACCAAGAACACCCATAACGTATATTAGCCGCCCAATAATACATTCCTAAATTAGGCAAAGTAAGAGCTCCATCCTTCTATAATTTTTGAAAATGACATTTTCCAATTCTTGGTCTTTTATTATTTCAAACAAAAGATGAAATAATAGAGTCAACCTGATCAAAACGTAGTTAGAAAAATAGGAATATTTTGAAATACATATAAAAATATTGGTAAAATCATCATTTTAACTACATGAATTTGACCGGCTAATGAAAGTGTAAGTGGATTCCATCTAGAAAATAATTGCTTCATAAAATCCACTACAGGAACTAAATTAGCTCTATAAAGGTCTCCATAATTCTTACTGATGGTAATACCTAAATATTTAAAAGAATCCGTAACTTCAAAAGGAATGTCGTCATATATAGAAGCAGAATCATTTAAAGGAAATCATTCACTTTTATGCAAGTTTAATTTATATCCTGAAAACATTCCAAATTCATTTAATAATTTCAATAAACTAGGAATAGATTCTTCAGGATTCGAAACGTAAACTAAAAGATCATCCGCATAAAGGGAAATCTTATGAATAGTCCCATTTATGGAAATTCCTTGAATATCTTTAGCTTCATGAAGTGCAATAGCCAAAGGTTCCAACATCAAATTAAATAACAAAGGGCTTAACGGACGTCCTTGTCTCGTACCCCGTGAAAGTCAATAAAAAAGGGATCTGCCGTTATTAGTACTAATAGTGGCAATAGGGCTTTTATATATCAATCTAACCCATTTATTAAAATTAGTACCAAAGCTAAATTTCTCTAAAACTTTAAATAGATATTTCCATTCAACTCTATCAAATGCCTTTTCAGCATCTTGAGAAACAACACATTAGGGAGTCTTCGAGAGGGATGAGTATATAACATTTAACAGTCTCCGAGTGTTAGAAAAGGAATAACGGCCTTTTATAAAACCTGTTTGATCCTGAGAAATAATTTTAGCTAGTATATTCTCCAACTGATTAGCCATTTTTTTTGAAAGAATTTTAGCATCCACATTTAATAATGAAATAGGCTTATGTGAAGCACTATCTGTAGGGCCTTTATCTTTCTTAAGAATTAAAGAAATAGAAGCTTCATAAAACGTGAAAAGTAACTCTCCTAACAGAAAAGAATCTTTAAACATTTCCAACACATAAAGAGTAAGCAAATCTTCAATTTTTTATTATAAAATCCTACAGAAAAACCATCCAGTCCAGGAGCTTTACCGGATTGCATTGAAAGAATAGCTTTCTGAATTTCTTTTTCAGTAAATGGAGTATCAAGAATTTGCTGATCTTCAGATATTCTAGGAAAATCAATATTTGGTAAAAAGGCATACATATTAGAAGGGTCAGCTGGAAACTGAGATTTATAGAGTTCACTGTAATAGTCTTGAAAAATTTTATTAATATCTTCATAATTACAAGCTAAACTACCATCTCCCTTACGAATTTTTAAAATTTGTCTTTTAGCTCTAACTGCCTTAAGCTGAGATGCTAATAGCTTGTTACTTTTATCTCCAAACACATAAATTGACTTTTTAATTTAAGCAAATTTCTTTCAATAGGATAAGTTAATAGTAAATTATATTGTGATTGAAGTTCAACCCTTTGTTTAAATAAATCAACATTAGGAGAAACTGCATAAGTGTTATCCAGGTCTTTAATTTGTTTTGAAATTCTATCTAACTCTATTTTTGTCTGTTTCTTGAGCTTAGCCAAATAGGAGATTATCTGACCTTGCAAGTATGCTTTAAGTGTATCCCATATAATCAATTTCGACACATCTCCCGTATTAATAAAAAGAAAGAAATCTTTTATCTGAATCTCTATAAATTTAACAAAGTCCGAACTTTATAATAAACTTTCTGGAAAACGCCAAGGCAAGTTTGCATTACTAACATCATTTAATTCAAAAGTTAAGCTTAAAGGTGCATGATCCGAAACAGCAATAGTGTCATGTTCACATTTCTGGACTTTGGACAAAAATCAGAAATCAGCTATAAAATGATCAAGTCTCGAATATTTTTTATGGACATGTGAATAAAAAGAATAATCTCTATCATTAGGATGTAAATTTCTCCAGATTTCTATCAAACCATAATCAATTAAAAAGGAATTAATAAGTGTTGCTGAACAACTCGGAAGCTGTTGTGGGACAGTCAAGGGTGCTCGAAGATCAGGGGTATGAATGGTGAGATACTAATGTCTTCCACATGATCCCATATCCTCTTCTGCAAAACCACAGTGTGTTGCTGTATCTGCCCTGAACTATCGGGTGGCCATCCGAGACAGTTGTAGCCATAGAGTGGCTCAACTCTCAGTGGTATGTCAAACTGACAGGCGGTTCCTAAATCCAGCAAATTACCTGCTGCTCCTGTCCACAAAATCCTTTACCTGCCTTAAGTTCTTACCCCAAGTAAATTCCACCTTCAGCACAAAACCAGAATCCGTGAGATTGAGACTAGTAGCTGCTACCATCACAGTCCTCCTGATACTGGATGGCCTTAGCAGTTCTCCCGGTGGCTGCTGCTTTGGACATTTGGCTTGCAGATGACCTGCTTTCCTGCAATAATAGCAGCAGCCTTAACTCTGACACCATGAACTTTCATCAGCAGAGAGTCGTGTGTTACTGATCTACATGGGCTCGATAGAGTCCCAAACAGGAGACGGGATGGTCATGGTCTGAGATCAGGGGATGGAACTGCAATGGATTTAGGTTGGACTTGGACTATTCCTCTTCGGCCTCGCTCTGCCAGATGATTGTCAAGGTGGATGGACTGGTCGATGAGGACCTCTAATTTGCCTGATGGTTCTCCCAAGGTGAGGGCATCCTTTAGTTTGTCCTGGAGTCTGTGGTGGTACAGAATGGCCAAGGCTTCCTTGTTCCAACCACTCTCTTGCACTAAAGTTTGAAACTCAATAGCGTAATCGACTGCTGACCGACTTCCCTGATGCAGCTTCATCAGAACATCCAAGGCTCTGTTTGCATCAATGGGACGTTAAAATCCCTTTCTCATGGTGGCCATGAATTCCACTGAATTTTTCTAAGTCTCTGACCTTCATTCCCAATATTCAGTGACCCAGGCAAGTGTTAAGGAGAGAGATCATGAAGGGCACATTTCCATGCTCTGAAGGGAACTGGGACAGCTGGAGTTGGAACACCAATGAGCATTGAATAAGGAAGCTGTGGCAAGAACCTAGATCTCTGTTGAATTAGTACATTGGAAGATCGGAAGTTGTACTGGCTCCACAGAGTGACAGACAGCCTGACCCCAACGACTCTGGCATCCTCCTTGCGATAGCTGGTACACAGTAGCCTGATGTCAGAATCAGGTTCATTATCACTGGCATGTGACATGAAATTTGTTAACTTAGCAGCAGCGGTTCAATGCAATACATAATCTAGCAGAGAGAGAGAGAAAAAAATAAAACATAAGAAATAAAAAAGTAAATCAATTATGTATATTGAATAGATTTTTTAAAAATGTGCAAAAACAGAAATACTGTATATTAAAAAAAATGAGGTAGTGTCTAAGGATTCAATGTCCATTTAGGAATCGGATAGCAGAGGGGAAGATGCTGTTCCTGAATCGTTGAGTGTGTCTCTTCAGGCTTCTGTATCTCCTACCTGATGGTAACAGTGAGAAAAGGGCATGCCCTGAGTGCTTAAGAAGCTTACAGTTACTTTTAAGAACTTCCTCTTTACTTACTCATACAAATGCATAAAGAGATTTGAATTAACCTCAGTTCAGGTGCTCTTTAAATACTCAATCCTCGGCACACAAAACATGACTGCTAACTGGTGGGATGGCCCTGAATCCTTAAAGGAGCCGTGCTAGACATTAATTTTCTGGAGAGTTCAAGAGTCTAAATGCCAGAAGCTGGCACAGGTGAGTGTCTGTCACAACTCTTGTGGGATAATATCTTTCCCGACAAGGGGGATCACTCTGCTTGGCTGTTGAGACTTGTGGCCGGAAATAAGCTTGGATTTTGGGACCTCCTCCATGGTGATCGTAGGAGTTTATTCTGGGACTGCAGGAAGTGGTTCTGACAGCCCTTGGATACTTTTATTCTGGAAGTGCTGGCATCCCAAACTTCACTGGAGATGTGGATTATAATGTGTGAGTACTATGTCTGATGTCATCATTTCCTTTAGCTTTTTGAAAGCCACCACACTCTGCACTGTCCATTGCCAATTCTTCCCCATCTATAGAAATGAGTTCAAGGGGTTGAGCACGATAGCCAGGTTTGGCGGGAACCTTTATTAATAATTGACAAATTCTAAAAAGGACCACAGCTATGACTTGTCTTTTGGCCTTGGGGCATCCACCATTATTCGAATTTTCTTAGTAATCCTTGTGTGTCGATGGGCGAACACAGGAAGCCATGCTTGGATTAAAGAATTCACACTTGTTGCATCATGATATAAGCCGATAACCTTCTGATCTTTTAAACACTGTCTTGAGATTTTGGTTCCTTGCTATCCTTACCGGTAACGATGATGTCATCCAGGTAACACTGAGTGTCTGGGCAGCCTTGAAGCACCTGGTCCATAGACTTCTGCCAAAGTACAGGTGGAGATGCTCCTTCAAAAATCAGCCTATTATAGCGATAAAGCCCTTTGTGAGTGTTTATGCTGAGAAACACTTGGGACTCTTCTTCCATCTCTATCTGTAGTTAGGTCTCAGCTCGGTCCACTTAAGAAAGGTTTGCAAAGATATCCTCTATCCTGGGCAAAGGGCATTGATCTCCTTTCAGTACTAGGTTGATGTGATATTTAAATCACCACAGGCCTGATAGACCCACCCTTCTTGGCTACTGGGACTAATGGCGTTGCCCATGGGCTCCACTCAACCTCGGAAAAATTTCTTTCAGCCTCCATGCGAACTAGCACACTGGCTACTTTATCATGGACGGTATAAGGAACTGGACAGGCTTTGTAAAATTTGGGTGTGGCATTTTCATTTAACTTATTTTACCTTTGATATTTTTGAGTTTTCCAATGCCATCCCTGAACACTGCTGTGGTACCTTCCAGTACCTTCCTTAATTCGCTTTCAGTTGTCGCTTTTGCAGGGGATATGGCATGCAAATTGTGAATAGGTGTCCAATCAAATTGCAGTCGTCTTTGCCAATCATGGCCCCACAATGCTGGCCCTCCTGTTTTTACCACATACAAGCCCAATGTGGCTTGTTGGTTGTTGTATTTCACTGTTAAAAAATGTCATTTCCATAGAAGTTATGTTTTCTTCAGTATAATTTCTTAGTTGGATATCTGCAGATTTAAGTTCAATATCTTTGAAATGTTGTTAAAACTCATGTTGTGGAATGACTGAAGCAGCCAAGCCAATGTCCAATTCCATTTTAATTGATTTGCTGTTCTTTTCTGATATAAGCCATATTGCTTGTCTATTGTTAGTTTTCATATTTGTAAATCTTAAGGCTACATAGTCCTGTCTCACTCTCATCATTATCAGATTTTTCATCAACGAGATGCAGAGCAGTGCTCTTTTAGAAACTGCAACTTGACTCTTCAGCTTTTTCTTAGGACCTGGAAACTGAGATGGTCTCACAGCCACAAGTCCTCTCCTGCCAAGCAGAGTAACCCCCCTTGTGCAGAAAGACATTACTCTGCGAGAGTAAGAAAGCCTCCACAGCAATTAAAACTTCAGGTCTGAATGGGACAATTTAAAAATATACTATGCTGTGGAGGTCTGTATAAAAGTTTTATTGTATTGTATGCTATGTATATAGTTGAGGTGCTTTTTATATTGAGTTGGAGTTTATAGCTAAGCAGGGAGGATGTTGGGTACTTAATATTTCAATAGTACTTGAGTAATATTGTAAATATATTGTTTAAGCATTCTTGTTTGTTACTCATTGGTAACAGGCCCCAAATCCTCAGTTTTGCCTATTGCCTGTTGCTGGGGCCGGGGTCGAAGCGCTCGGCAGAGATGGTGCCCGGTGCTCGGTGTCGGAGGGCTGGTTGGAGGCTCAAAGTTTTCGGACAGACTCAAGAGTCGGCTGTGGTCGGGTGCTTCCAGGGTGCTGCATCGGCAAGTTTGCGGCACTGAAGCTTCATGGCAGGGAGAGTTTCTCCCTTCTACCGTCTGCGTGAAATGATGGGACTTTCGAGAGACTTTGAGACTTTTTTTTTACCATGCCCATGGTCTGTTCTTTATCAAATTACAGTATTGCTTTGCACTGTTGTAACTATATGTTATAATTACGTGGTTTTTATCAGTTTTTTTAGTCTTAATTTATCTTGTGTTTCTGTGATATCAGACTAGAGGAACATTGTATCATTTCTTAATGCATGCATTACTAAATGACAATAAAAGAGGACTGTGTGTCCTTCTAATCTAATCTAACTGTAATTATTATATTATAATTCATTATGGGTTATACGTAAAAATGTGTGAATTACATGTATGCATCTCGATTAAAGTAAACATGAAGTACACGCCTTATCCCTGACTCTCTTGTTTAGCTTTCAATTAGTCTTGATTTTTTGGAGTAACAAAACACCACACCAAGTTCTTGCTGGCTTTATCAGAGTGTATTCTCTTCAAGTGTTCAAGGAGTCTGAATGGTTTCGTTGCCTCATTTGGAAAAAAAACGTTTTCACAGAACACACACGTTGGCTGCTGTTGGTTGCTTAGTGCCGGTATAAATCCATATTTCGGATATTCCACGCTGAACTACCCACACTTCTTTTTCATTTGGTCTCCTTCTGCCATTTTTGTTTAAGTCCAACCTCAAGGGCTGCGATCAATAAAAGGGAAATTTATGATGTCATCATAGCTCAAGCAAAACCTGACTCTGCCTGAAAGGTTATAAAATGGGGGGTAGAAATACGTCATATAGGCCACGGGCTAGTGAAATGCAGTCAAGACCATTCAAAAGGACCTGGGTGGCATGGCTCGTTGAGCCAGAAGGGCCAGTTCCACGCTATATCTCCAAATAAATTAATATTTTTGGTGCGCTAAATTGTTGTATTGTTTACTGCTAGGACCAAATCAGTTACCCATTAAAAAAAAGAAATTGGTGAAAAGTTTTCCACTGAGAAAATTGTTTAAAAATGAAACCTAAAGTGATAACACTGAATTTGGCACAACTGCAGTGCAGTAATCAAAGAAATGCATAACCCCTTAAAGGTATATGTCCTGTGGCAGCCAGAGAGCAGCCACACATTATGTCTGCCATGGAGAAGGGGGAGGTCCAGATTTTATGATAAGGACATCGCAATGCTCATAGTAAACATACGTGGGCAATATAAATAAGCTATCATTATGGAGAAGACTCACTGGAGCCAATATAAAAAGATCCCGGCAGGAAGTGTTTTCCAGTAGTGAGAATCCCTGCATAATATTCATTTACTTTGATATGCTTTTATGCAGGTCATTGCCATGTTTTCATCCGTAAGAATTCCTACTGCATTAGTGTGGGATGTTCCACACACACAAGAATAAATTAGTGTTTTATTTCTATTCTGATATATTCCAGCACCTGTCCAATGAACTTCGCTAATTCCCATGATGTTAATCTTTAGTCCTTCCATTTCATTTATCACATTGTCCAATCTTCCTGCTTGATATAGGGTTCTTACATTCCAAATGGCAATAATTTTCTTTTGTGTTACTTGAATTTTATGAGCAGTAGCTTGATGATGGTCCCCTGCTGCCCAGAATCAACCCTTCAGAGCGAAGCATCTCCAGAATTGTCTTGAAGATCCTCTTGACACTGTTGTTGTTTGATACATTTTGTGAGTTTGACCATGGTTTTCTTAGCAAATAGATTCTAGGAAACCTAATATCTAGCAATGGTGGTTTGCTATTGCCTTCCGTTGGGCGAACTAAAGAAATCACCATTTCCCTTCCCAAATGTTCATCCGCCTGTACTATAGCCATTGTCATTTGAGGTCCTAGCTCACCTTCCTTCTCCGGCATAAGTTCTGTTACTGAACCTGCCGGATCTGCTGTTGGCCTTAGCTCATATCCTGAGCAGGAACCCTTGCAGGTGCTACCATTCCGGGTCAGAGCGGTCCTGGGAGCAATGAATGACTAAAGGGTATCTCCACTTTCCCCAAAGCTCTGAAAGTCCCCAATCAGAGCCTCATCACCGGTTGCAGTTTAGAGTCATACCCAGGACTAGGAATTCTTATGGATGAAAACATGGCAAAAAGTGTTTTAGGACATTGGGCAATATCAGAAAGAGTGCTCCTTGTTAGATTCAGAGGACAACCATTTGATTTATCAATTATACAGGTATATGCACCAGCAACAGATGGAACAAATCTAAATTCATGGGAGATCTAAATGCCAAAGTAGGACAAGGCGCTGATGGAAATATCATAGGAAAATTTGGACTAGGGGAAAGAAATGAAAGAGGTGAGAAATGGGTAGAATGGTGCAAGATGAATAATCAGGTCATTATGAATACCTACTTTAAAAACCATCCAAGACGCTTATGGACCTGGAAAAGTCCAGGTGATAACACTAGAAATCAAATTGACTTTATTACTATAAACCAAAGGTTTAGAAACTCAGTGAGTCAATGCAAAACATATCCAGGTGCAGACTGTAATAGTGACCATAACCCAGTAATATGTCATGTAAAAGTAAAACTTAAAAAACTAAAGAAGCAAAAACCTGAACAATCCCTTGACCACTCGCAATTAATTAAAGAAGAAAACTTAAGACAAAAATTTACAATTTAAGTAAGGAATAGATTTCAAAGTCTAGAAATAGAATCTGTTGAAGATGATAGCAATCATGTAGAAATGAAGTTTGCCTTGGTAGAATCAGCAAAGCCAATGATTCCTAAAAAGAAAGAAGCACAAAGAAAAAATGGATGACAGATGAAATCAAAAATCTAATGGAAGAAAAGAGATGGAAGAAAGCAAATCCTATAGAATATAAGTCCTTAGATAAAAAAGTTAAAAACTTATGTCAAAAAGCCAAAGAAGAATGGTTAAACCAGGAATGTGAGCAACTAGAAAGAATCCCTATTTATGATCCAAAAAAGTTACATCAACAAATCAAGAATATCACTGGTAAAAAGCTCTTCTGTTCTTCAGGTGGATGTTTGAAAGCAAAGGACGCTACCACTATCATGTATAAAGATGAGATTATGAATAGATGGACTGAGTATATTCAGGAATTGTTTGAAGACAATCGAGGCGAAAAACATTGAAGGTCCTAGTATTTTAAAATCTGAAGTTCGTAATGTAATAAATAAGATGAAGAAAGGAAAGGCAGCAGGTCCTGATGAATTAGTAATAGAACAAATTAACGCCCTTGAAGATTATGGAATTGAAAAACTTACTGATTTAATCAATGACGTTTATGATACTGGAAAAATACCAGAAGAGGTGAAAAAGTCAGTATTTATCACTCTTCCTAAGAAACCTGAAGCAATAGAATGTGAATTACATTGGGTCATAAGTTTAATGAGTCAGATCACCAAGACACTTCTAAGAATTTTGCTGACAAGAGCTAAAAGTAAGATACAAGCTGAAATAGGTAAAGAACTATGTGGTTTTGTGAAAGACAAAGGTACAAGAAATGTGATATTGATGTTAAGGATACTATCAGAACGAGCTATTGAAGTGCAAAAAGATTTGTTTGTTTGTTTTATCGACTATACAAAAGCATTTGATAAAGTGAAGCACAATAAGTTATTTGAAATATTACAGGAAACTCTAGATCTAGATTCAAAAGACCTCCACCTAATCAGAAATCTGGGAACAAACTGCTTCTGTAAGAATATATGGAGAAGTGAGTCAGTTTACGAAAATCAAGAGAGGCGTTAGACAAGGGTATGTTTTCTCCCCTGATTTCGTTTAATGTGTACAGTGAAATAATATTACAAAAAATAAGAGACATCTTGGGAATCAAAGTTGGCAGTGAAAACATCAATAATTTCAGATATGCGGATGACACTGTGTTAATTGCAAGTACAGAGGAAGAACTATAAAACTTAATTGATGTAGTTGTTGAAAAGAGTGCAAAAATGGGTCTGTCTTTCAATTGCAAAAAGACAGAATGTATGGTGATATCCAAAAAGAAGGAGAATCCTATCTGCAGGCTGAGAATAAACAGGGAAGACATAAAACAAGTGCAGAACTTTGCTACATTGGAAGTTGGGTGACATCAGATGGCAGGTGCAACATGGATATCAAAAGAAGAATATGGATGGCAAAAGACACCTTTATGAGAAGGAAGAGTATATTGACCAATACCAAACAAGGCATGACAACCTGCCTCAGACTACTGAAATGTTACATTTATCCAGTTATGTTATATGGCTCAGAATGTTGGACAATATCTAGTAACACGAGGAAACGAATTGAAGCAGTGGAGATGTGGTTTTTGAGGAGGATGCAAAAAGTATCATGGATGAAACAAATAACTAATGAGGATGTCATGAACAGAGTAAGCACAAATAGAGAAATAATGCATGAGTTCAGGAAAAGGCAACGTAACTTCATTGGACATGTGATTAGGAAAGAGGAGTTAGAATGCACAGTAATTATGGGAAAGATTGAAGAGAAGAAAGCAAATGGAAGGCAAAGACAAATGATGATGGAGACAGCAGCCAGAGAACTGGAAATGAATACCAATGAATTGATCCAGTTGACCTGAAACAGAAGTGTGTGGGCTTGGCAGTCAAAACTCAAACTGGGCATGGCACCCGATGGTGCTGATGATGACAGGTCTTTGAGTGAGATTGTACAGAAGCAAAATGAGACTAAGCATGCAAATGATATGTTGGTCATTATAAAGAGAAGAATTGATTACTTGAGTAAGATGCAGCATGGTGGTTAATCCAATGCTATAACAGCTTGGGTCATTCCGAAGTTTGGAGTTCAATTCTGGCTCCGTCTGTAAGGAGTTTGTACATCCTCTCCATGACTGTGTGGATTTCTGCCAGGTGCTCCGGATTCACCCACAGTCCAAAGACATAATGGTTAGTAGATTAATTGGCCGTTGTAACTTATCCTGTGAGAAGGCTAGTGTTAAATAGCTGGGTTGCTGGGCGGTGTTGGGTCAGAAGGGTCTGTTTCGTGCAGTGTTTCTAAATAAAATTTAAAAATAAATGAAGTACGACTATCTAACAGTGAACGTGATATGGTAGAATTCAGCCTGCAATTTGTGAGGAAGCAACTAAAATCAGATGTTTCAGTATCACTGTGGAGTAAGGAGGCATGAGAAAGAAGCTGTCCAAAGTTGATTGGAAGGGCACACTAGCAGGGATGATGGCAGAAGAACAATGGCTGGAGTTTCTGAGAATAATTCAGAAGGTTCAGGATAGATATATCCCAAAGAAAAAAAAGTATGCTAAAGGGAGGATGAAGCAACTGTGGTTTACATTTTAAGAACTGAAGGCTGGCTTCATTTTACAACCAGAAACTAAACAAACTGTTAGTTGGAAGTTTTCTTACATTTGCTTTTGATCTTACAAGTGGCAGATGCAGTGTTTAGAAAGCCAAGATAAACAAACAACCAAGGAGTGAATATCCATCATAACTGGAAAATTGCAAATGACACTCCACACTTTAAGAAGGGAGTGAGGGAAAAGAAAGGAAATTATAAACCAGCTAGCTAGAGTTCAGTGGTTGGGAAGATGTTGGAGTCCATTATTAAGAATGAGGTTTTGGGGTACTTGGAAACACATGATAAAATAAGCCAAAGTAAGCATGATTTCCTTAAGCGGAAACCTTGCCTGACAAATCTGTCAGAATTCTTTGAGGAAATATTGGGCAGTATAGACAAAGGAGAGTTAGTAGATAACAGGAATTCTGCAGATGCTGGAAATTCAAGCAACACACATCAAAGTTGCTGGTGAACGCAGCAGGCCAGGCAGCATCTCTAGGAAGAGGTACAGTCGACGTTTCAGGTCGAGACCCTTCGTCAGGACTAACTGAAGGAAGAGTGAGTAAGAGATTTGAAAGTTGGAGGGGGAGGGGGAGATCCAAAATGATAGGAGAAGACAGGAGAGGGAGGGATGGAGCCAAGAGCTGGATAGGTGATTGGCAAAAGGGATACGAGAGGATCATGGGACAGGAGGTCCGGGAGGAAAGACAAGGAGTGGGGAGGGGGGACCCAGAGGATGGACAAGGGGTATAGTCAGAGGGACAGAGGGAGAAAAAGGAGAGTGAGAGAAAGAATGTGTGTATAAAAATAAATAACAGATGGGGTACGAGGGGGAGGTGGGGCATTAGCAGAAGTTAGAGAAGTCTATGTTCATGCCATCAGGTTGGAGGGTACCCAGACGGAATATAAGGTGTTGTTCCTCCAACCTGAGTGTGGCTTCATCTTTACAGTAGAGGAGGCCGTGGATAGACATGTCAGAATGGGAATGGGATGTGGAATTAAAATGTGTGGCCACTGGGAGATCCTGCTTTCTCTGGCGGACAGAGCGTAGGTGTTCAGCAAAGCGGTCTCCCAGTCTGCGTCGGGTCTCGCCAATATATAAAAGGCCACATCAGGAGCACCGGACGCACTATACCGCCCCAGCCGACTCACAGGTGAAGTGTCGCCTCACCTGGAAGGACTGTTTGGGGCCCTGAATGGTGGTTAAGGGAGGAAGTGTAAGGGCATGTGTAGCACTTCTTCCACTTACAAGGATAAGTGCCAGGAGGGAGATCAGTGGGGAGGGATGGGGGGGACGAATGGACGAGGGAGTCGCGCAGGGAGCGATCCCTGTGGAAAGCAGAGAGTGGGGGGAGGGAAAGATGTGCTTTGTGGTGGGATCCCGATGGAGGTAGCGGAAGTTATGGAGAATAATATGTTGGACCCGGAGGCTGGTGGGGTGGTAGGTAAGGACCAGGAGAACCCTATTCCTAGTGGGATGGCGGGAGGATGGAGTGAGAGCAGATGTACGTGAAATGGGGGAGATGCATTTAAGAGCAGAGTTGATAATGGAGGAAGGGAAGCCCCTTTCTTTAAAAAAGGAAGACATCTCCCTCGTCCTAGAATGAAAAGCCTCATACTGAGAGCAGATACGGCGGAGACGGAGGAATTGCGAGAAGGGGATGGCGTTTTTGCAAGAGATAGGATGAAAAGAAGAATAGTCCAGATAGCTGTGAGAGTCAGTAGGCTTATAGTAGACATCAGTGGATAAGCTGTCTCCAGAGACAGAGACAGAAAGATCTAGAAAGAGGAGGGAGGTGTCGGAAATGGACCAGGTAAACTTGAGGGCAGGGTGAAAGTTGGAGGCAAAGTTAATAAAGTCGACGAGCTCTGCATGCGTGCAGGAAGCAGCGCCAATGCAGTCATCAATGTAGCGAAGGAAAAGTGGGGGACAGATACCAGAATAGGCACGGAACATAGATTGTTCCACAAAGCCAACAAAAAGGCAGGCATAGCTAGGACCCATACGGGTGCCCATAGCTACACCTTTAGTTTGGAGGAAGTGGGAGGAGCCAAAGGAGAAATTATTAAGAGTAAGGACTAATTCCGCTAGACGGAGCAGAGTGGTGGTAGACGGGAACTGATCTGGAATCCAAAAAGAAGCGTAGAGCTTTGAGACCTTCCTGATGGGGGATGGAAGTATATAGGGACTGGACATCCATGGTGAAAATAAAGCAGTGGGGGCCAGGGAACTTAAAATCATCAAAAAGTTTAAAAGCGTGAGAAGTTTCACAAACATAGGTAGTAAGGGATTGAACAAGGGGGGATAAAACCGTGTCCAGGTATGCAGAAATGAGTTTGATGGTGCAGGAACAAGCTGAGACAATAGGTCTGCCAGGACAGGCAGGTTTGTGGATCTTGGGTAGGAGGTAGAAACGGGAAGTGCGAGGTGTGGGAACTATAAGGTTGGTAGCAGTGGATGGGAGATCCCCTGAGCGGATAAAGTCGGTGATGGTGTGGGAGATAATGGACTGGTGCTCCTTAGTGGGGTCACGATCAAGGAGTAAATAAGAGAAGGTATCCGCGAGTTGTTGCTGTGCCTCGGCAAGGTAGAGGTCAGTACGCCAGACTACAACAGCACCCCCCTTCTCGGCGGGTTTAATAATAAGGTTAGGATTAGTGCAGAGGGAGCGGAGAGCAGAGCGTTCCGAAGGAGTGAGGTTGGAATGGGGACAAGGTGCGGTGAAGTCGAGACAGTTGATGTCCCGTCGGCAGTTAGTGATAAAGAGATCCAGAGCAGGCAGAAGACCAGAGCGGGGTGTCCATGAAGAAGAGGAGGGTTGAAGACAGGAGAAGGGGTCATCGGTGGGGGTGGAAGAGTCCTTGCCGAAGAAGTAGGCTCGGAGATGGAGACGGCGGAAGAAGAGTTCCGCATCGTGGCGAACACGGAACTCGCTGAGGTGTGAGCGAAAGGGGACAAAGGTAAGGCCCTTACTGAGGACAGAGCGTTCTGCCTCCGACAGTTGAAGGTCGGAGGGTATGGTAAAGACCCGGCACGGATGAGAGCTGGGATCAGAGGGGGGAGGGGGGAGGCTGGGGGTGTCAGTGGAGAGGGGATGGTTGGGGTGAGAGGAAGATGGAGCCTCTGAGGACCCAGGTGCTGATGATGGGATCTGAAGGAGACAGGATTGCAGAGTATTGGTGGGGGAATTAGTAGATATTGTTTTGGTGGGATTGCAGAGTATTGATGGGGGAATTAGTAGATGTTGTTTACTTGGATTTTCAGAAGGTCTTTGACAAGGTGCCACACTTGGGAATTGGAAGTCCTCGTGCAAGGCTCCCTAAAGGTTAACTTGCTGGTTCGTCAGTGGTAATGAAGGCAAATGCAATGTTAGCTTTCATTTGAGGTGACTAAAACAAGGATGTAATGCTCAGGCTGTATTAGCTATTGGTCAGACTACACTTGGAGTATTGTGAACAGAATTGGGCTCCTTGTCTAGGAAAAGATATGGTGGCATTGGAAAAGGTCCAAAGGAGGTTCACCAGAATGATTCTGAGAATGAAAGAATTGCTTTATGAGGAGTATTTGATAGCTCTGCGTGTATATTCACCGGAGGTTAAAAGAAAGAGGGGGGATCTCACTGAAACATATGCAACATTGAAACGACTAGATTGAGTGGATGTGGAGAAGATGTTTCCTATAGTGGGTGTGTCTAGAACGGGGGGTGGGGAGCACAGCCTTAAAATACAAGTATCTTCCTTTAGAACAGGTAGAAGGTGGTAAATCTGTGGAATTCATTGCCATAGGTGACTGTGGAGACCAAGTCATTGGGTATAGTTAAGATGGCAGTTCATAGTTTCGTGATTAGTAAGGGCATCGAAAGTTTTGGGAAGAAGGCAGAGGTTGAGAGAGGCAATAAACCACACATAATTGAAGAGCAGAGCAGACTCGATGGGCTGAATGGCCTAATTTTGCTCCTATGTCTTACAGTCTTAGTGCTTTATAGATTTGGTCCTAGAAAGACTGTTTTTGAAGGTGGTCAAGAGTTACTGGTCTGTCCAGGGAAGGTGGATTTGCCATAAGAAAAGAGATTCAGTTGTCTTTGCCTGCATTTGTTTAGAATTTGGAAGAATGAAAGGAGATGTCACTGAAGCTTATGTAATTCATACCAGACTCAGTGATTCAGGGTGGAACATTCTCTTGGCAGACGAGATTTGAATGAGGGATTAACATCTCAGAATAAGCAATAGGCTGTTTAAGGCAGTGATGAGAAGAAACTTCTTCATGGAGAAGGTGGTGGATTTTTGGGATTCTATGTCAGAAATTAACAAATTTTAAGGGAATTGAGTATAATTGGATAATTGCAGAAAAAAAGGCACTGGTGGAAGATCAGGCAGAAGTTAATCTGGAAAGGTTGACAATATTGACCCAAACTTTGATTGCTGTTAGACGATCAGGAATACTTTCCATTGAGCATTGTACTTTTACTGTTAACAAATCCGTGGCTTGTCATAGAGCTTTGAGAGCTTTTGGGCACCTGTATTTACTAATATGTTATCTTAACTAGAGTTGCTAAGTTTTTGTGTTTTCAGTTTAATTTTGTCAAGTTAATTGTGGCTGGCAGGTGTTTCCCACAGTCTATGATTATTTAAAGAGGACCCGCAATCAATGCCTCATTGGGGTCATTGTGTCAGTGAGGATGAGTTCTTGTGGTGTTGCTCAGTCACTCCTCTCAGATTCTGATGTTTAACCTCTTGTTTATCTCTTCATTAGTTTTCAATTCAATAGGTATATTTAATGTCAGAGAAATGTATATAATATACATCCTGAAATTCTTTTTCTTCACAAACATCTGCAAAAACAGAGGAATGCCCCAAAGAATGAATGACAGTTAAGTGTTAGCACCCCAAAGCCCCCCAGCTTCCCCCTCCCACACGTAAGCAGCAGCAAAGTGATGACTCCTCCCCCACCACCTAAAAAGCGTTGGCACCCCTCACTGAGCACTCAAGCGTGCAGCAAAGCATCACTAAAGACACAGACTTGCAGTAGCCCAATGACTACTAGTTCACCCAGTAATTCGACACACCACAGGCTCTCTCTCTCTCCCTAATAAGGGAAAAAGAGGTGACTCCATTTCACAGCGAGGGGAGACATAACAAAACAACTCACTGATTTATGGTGTTAAAAGTCTGTTGTGTCATTTTTTCTGAGCACTGTGCCCAAAGAACGGGCACCTAGGCACACAGCCAGCAGCCAGCTGGCTGCTTTCGATCTTCCGTGTTCTCCCATGACACATCAGGTGGCAGCACCAGCCTCGAATCAGCCCGTCTCCAGAGCCACGAGAATCCGGCACCCTGAAGGTGCACTAGTCTTCCAGGCTGATTCCTTGGCATATCAAAAAGCGGCCAGTCATAAGGCCCTGAGAGCCGGTCCCATTTCTGCAAAGAGCCAAAGTCAGCATGTAACTCCAGGTCAGGGTCTTCAAAAGAACCCTGGAAAGGGAAGAAAAGAGAAAAATTAAAGATAGAAATAGAGCTGTTTCTAAAGATGGCAAACAAAGGAGTCGCCGTTAGGTGCCATCATCCTAAGCTCCGACCCTTCGATCCCCTTTCTGGGGATCCTGCCATGCCATTCCTCCACACCTGGGTCCAGTCCTCTGTGAGCACACCATGACACTTGCATTAACAGAACATCAGGAAAATAGACTCATTGAAAAGTACAGCACAGAAACAGGGCCTTCAGTCCATCTAGTCTGTGCCAAAGTATTTAAACTGCCTAACCCTGTCGACCTGCATCCATACCCCTCCCATCCAAACTTCTCTTAAACGTTGGCTAATGAATTCCCTATAATCACAGCTCCCAGGCATGACTTGCGCTAGTAGCTTATTCCACACTCTCACGACCCTCTGAGTGAAGAAGTTTTCCTTCATGTTCCCCTTAAACATTTCACCTTTTACACTAACCAACACTTCTAGTTGTAGTTCCACCCAGTGGAAAAAGCCTGCTTGCATTTACCTTATCTATATCCCTCATAATTTTGTATACCTCTGTCAATCTCCCCTCAGTCTTCTACTGTATGTTCTAGGGAATAAAGTCCAAATCTATTTAATCTATCCTTATAACTCAGGTCCTCTGGCTGCTCACCCATCCCCTTAAAAATGCTGAGGACTCAATTCAAGATGTCCCAGATCCTGGCAAACAGGAGATAACATACCATCAGGGAATCTTGATCTCATCCACTGAACTTCCTTTCTTTCCCACTATTTAACAAATCCCTTACCACCACAGATTGCCTCTTCTCCCCACTTCCCTTCAGAGTCACAGAGCCATACTCAGTGCCAGAGATCTAACCGTAGTGACTTTTCTCTGCTGGGTCAACCCTCCCAACAGTATCCAAAGTGTTGTTGAGTGGAATGGCCATAAGGGCACTCTACATGAGCTGTCCAAGTCCTTTCCCACTCCTGATTGTCACCCAGTCTTCTGTGTGCTGCACCTTGGGTGTAACTACCCCTCTATATGTCCAATATACCATCCTCTCAGCCTCTCAAATGATCCAGGCTTCATCCAGTTCCAGCTCCAGCTCCTTAACCTAATTTGACTAACGTCATTACTGACATGGTATTCTCACTGTGATTGTGCATAATTTCCAAAGTCAGTTTTATTTTTATCTCAGGATTCTTTTCCTCTTAGTCTTCTTATACAGTGCTGAACCTATCAAGTTCAGGGAAAGGGTAACAAATGTGAACAAAATGGGTGATCCTAGCCATTATCAATATTCTTCAGAGATTGTCTGCTTGGCATCAGTGGTTGCATAACCAGGACGTGTGATATCCACCAACTGTTCATACGAACATCCACCACCTGCTCCAGTGGCTTCCTGTGACCCTGAACAGGCGCTAAGCAGCTACTACACCTTGTCCAAGGGTGAACTGCAGGCTAGTGGAGGAAAGGAGCACCTTACGCCACCACACCACCACCCAGTACATGAATATAGCAAATATTGATTCAAGCAAGAACCGGTCTTCATTTCTTATTGTACATTGAAAACAGCAAATTGAAGCCAAAAGCTTAGGCTGGCACACAGACTAAGAGATATGGTTTGCAAAATTATGACCATGGGGCGTTCGCATATGCATCAGCCAAACATTAAAACAATAAGGTTGTGTTAATTGGCCTGCATCAGTCCATGCAACTATGGGTTTAAATAATTTGTACCAGTATAAACACACTCAAGGAAGCTTGCAGACTAGACTGATATTATCACTTAGCACATCAAATAGCTAATCTATCAATAGATGGAAATCTGGCTCTTTGTCGTTAGAAGTTTTAGAATATCTGTGTTAATTAATTTCTCCCACCAAAGGCGTTTGAACCTTCAGAAATGTCTTACCAATCACAATGTGGTTCCACTGTTAATTTGTACCTCAAAGGAACTATTTTTCACCCTAAAGTATTGAAGTAAACAATGTCATTGAAACTATTGAAATCATATTGAGTCACCCTTTGATATTAAGGGTATAAAACTGTGATGCAGTTTCCAGAAGAATGCCTGTTTCTTTCATAGAATTATGAACTTCTATATCACCAGCTTCAGAGTCTCTCTGGGAACTTAGATCACAGTCACAACAGACTTTCTGCAGGATATCACATATTTTTGTGAGAGTGCTTAGAAAATCTGAGCCTGTGAATACATTGCTCATTAGACAGGATTGGGTAAGGGGTGGCAGCCTTGAAAGTTCCTGGGAATTGCTCTTCATAGACAGGCACGTAATTTCTTGCTATACTCCAATCCTCAACTATTCTTAAACGACTTGCTATGACCATTCAAAGTCTCTTGTAATATAGAATGCTGCCAGTTCAATCGCCATGAGGGCAACATTGAATAATTGGCTCAGTAACTGAATGCTGGAGAATAAACACTGTTTGGACCTTGGAAGATGCTTGACCAATTACTAGTCTGTTATGAGGCAGAATTGTCAGGCCTCCTGCTATTAGCAAATTGTTACTTTAAATAGTGGGAAAGCAAGAACATTGTGTAATATGTTCCCGGTTCTACTGAACATTTTCTATAATGGTTGTTGTATAGAGCTTCATCCTGCAATATATGTTTGTACTGGCCCAAGTATATTGTTTGCTTCCAGTGAATCACAGATATATGCCTAACACCAGCAAAAGGTCATATGCACTACTGAGGATCATGCCTGGAAGTGCACCATGCAATTTTGCGATTGACATGATCTCACCCAGAAATGATCACTAACATAATTTGCTCCAGATAAAATTGATTTTGGGTCACATAAAAAGGAACAATCGAATGTGATCTAATGCAAGTTAAATGTTTGCTGTCTGTTCCAATTACATATCTTTTCTACTTGAATGACATTCAATCATTATTTCATTCACTAATCTACCTTTAAGATTACAGAACATGGAACTATTCTTAATGGTGTTGTTTATTTTCCATTTTAGAAGATATGAGATTTTTTCTGCCAAACCTGACCAATAATCAATCTTCTGCATTTCATCTATTCAGATATCAGAAAGATGTCATCAATCTCAGTTAAATATCCTTAGACCCCATGAACAAAGATGGCAGTAATAACAGCAGGGCAACATGAAATATTAATGTTAATACTTTTCTAAAAACAATGTTTCTTTAAATTCTGATATTACATACAGACAAAAGCAAAATCTAATGACAAATATACTGTACTTAGTACAGTAACTAACTCCCTACATGTCTATCTATATTGATTTCACTTGGTACAAATATGATGCCGATAAACAATACTCACTAACAATGCAGTAAGAATTAGATTTATACTGACTAAATTTGTCCCTCCCTTTAATGAAATTCATTTCCAGGCTTTCCTTATGAAGCAATTTTGTCCAAGTTACTTTCACCAATGACCAAAAAATTCTTTTTGTATATTTTTGTATATATTTTGTGAATTTTACTATTTGCCTGCTGATGACAGGATATCAGAATTACCATTTTTGTCTTGCTGACATGAAGGAGAGGACCTTATGTGCAGAAAGAAATCAAATATATTTCAACAACCACACACTAAACAAACCAGTAGGGTACTTTTCTGAATCAACAAGAAGACATTATTTTGTTATGGTTGTACAATAATTCCAGTTCCATGAGGAAGGAGAGAGGTTCCAACCTATCACTAACACTCCAGACTCTGAAAGTATAACCAATTCTTTCTACATATTTCTAAAATTGTCCTAAATTGTGTATAGCACCAAGCTGTCAATAGCCATTTTACTAACCCTGATTTAGTTACAGTTATTGACCGTGCAGGTAACATCAGTTGTTGAGCAAAATATTTAGAGATGCTAAGAAGAATTCCATATACTTACTGTTCAAACATGGGTCACTCAGGTAGTTGACATTTAAAAGAACTACCCTCCTAGAACGATGTGATGTTACACCACCATCAAGAATGCCTACTGTGCTACTCCACGCCCTCACTTCGGAAAGTCTGATCACCTGACTGTACTTTTACTCCCTGAGTATATGCAGAGACTGAAGACTGCAGCACCAGTAGTGAGGACTAAGAAGGTATGGACAAAGGAAGCACAGGCATACTTACAGTACTGCTTTGAATTGGTGGTGTGGACCATATTCAGGGATTCATCTTCGAATCTGGATGAGTATGCTGTACTTGTTACCAACTTCATTAAAACCTGTGTGGATGAGTGTGTGCTTACAAAGACTTGCTGTACATTCCCAAACCAAAAGCTGTGGATGAACCAGGAGGTACGTCATCTGCTAGATCTGTGGCATTCAAGTCTGGTGATCTAGGTCTGTACCAGAAAACCAGGTATGAATTGCGGAGGGCTATTTCAAGGGGGAAGAGGCAATTTTGAACAAGGCTGCAGGTGACATCGGATGTACACGGATCTGGCAGCGTTTGCAAGACATTACTTCCTACAAAGTGAAACCAATAGTATGAATGGCAGTGAAGCTTCACTATCAGATGAACTCACCACCTTCTATGTCTGCTTTGAAAGGGAGAATATAACTGCAGCTGTGAAGATCTCTGCTGCACCTGATGACCCTGTGATCTCTGTCTCAGAGGCCGATGTTAGGCTGTCTTTAAAGAGGGTGAATCATCGCAAGGCAGAAGGCTGCGATAGAGTACTTGGTAAGGCTCTGAAAACTTGTGCCAACCAACTGGTGGGAGTATTAAAGGACATTTTCAACCTTTCACTGCTATGGGTGGAAGTTACCACTTGCTTCAAAAAGGCAACAATTATAACAGTGCCTAAGAAAATTAATGTGAGCTGCCTTAATGACTATCGCCCAGTAGCACTCACATCCACAGTGATGAAATGCTTTGCGAGGTTGGTTATGACTAGACTGAACTCCTGCCTCAGCAAGGACCTGGACCCATTGCAATTTGCCTATTGCCACAATAGGTCAACAGCAGACGCAATCTCAATGGCTCTTCGCACAGCTTTAGATCACCTGGACAACACAAACACCTATGTCAGGATGCTGTTTACTGACTATAGCTCAGCATTTAACACCATCATTCCCACAATCCTGATTGGTAAGTTACAGAACCTGGGACTGTGTACCTCCCTCTGCAATTGGATCCTCGATTTCCTAACTGTAAGATCACAATCTCTGTGGATTGGTGATAACATCTCCTCCTCACTGACGATCAGCACTAGTACACCTCAGGGGTGTGTGCTTAGCCCACTGCTCTATTCTCTCTATACACATGACTGTGTGGCTAGGCATAGCTCAAATACCATCTATAAATTTGCTGATGATACAACCATTGTTGGTAGAATCTCAGGTGGAGACGAGAGGGCATACAGGAGGGGGATATGCCGACTAGTGGAGTGGTGTCGCAGTAACAACCTTGCACTCAACATCAGTAAGATGAAAGAGCTGATTGTGGACTTAAGGAAGGGTAAGAAGAAGGAACACATATCAATCCTCATAGAAGGATTAGAAATGGAGAGCGTGAGCAGTTTCAAGTTCCTAGGTATCAAAATCTCTGAGGACCTAACCTGGTCACAACTTATCGATGCAGCTATAAAGAAGGCAAGACAGCAAATGTACTTCATTAAGAGTTTGAAGAAATTTGGTATGTGAACACATACACTCAAAAGCTTCTATAGATGTACTGTGGAGAGCATTCTGACAGGCTGCATCACTGTCTGGTATAGGGGTGCTACTGCACAGGACTGAAAGAAGCTGCAGAGGGTCGTAAATTTAGTCGGCTACATCTTGGGTACTAGCCCACAAAGTATCCAGGACATCTTAAAGGAGCGGTGTCTCAGGAAGGTAGCGTCCATTGCTAAGGACCCTCAGCACTCATTCACTTTTCTCATTGTTACCATTGAGTAGGAGATACAGAAGCCTGAAGGCACTCACTCAGCAATTCAGGAACAGCTTCCTCCCCTCTGCCATCCAATTCCTAAATGGACATTGAACCCGTGAACACTACCTCACTTTTTTAATATATATTATTTCTGTTTTTGCATGATTTTTAATCTATTCAACATACATATACTGTAATATATTTATTTATTTTCCTTGTACATTATGTATTGTTGCTAAGTTAACAAATTTCACGTCACATGCCGGTGATAATAAACCTGATTCTGATTCTGATTTAATGCCAGTCAGGCCAAATTGCTTCAAAATGTCCTTCACACTAAATTCTTTAGGGTTTATAAGAAGAAAATGACAAGGAAAAAAATCAGCTTTTGCAGTTTGACAGAAAAAATCAAGCGGATTTAAATGTTCCTCTTTATTGGACTAAAAATCTTAAAACAAATAATGGCATGGTAGCATGATAGCATAGCGCTTTACTACACCAGCAAACTGGGCTTAATTCCACTGTTGTCTGTAAAAAGTTTGTGCATCCTCCCAGTGATCGTGTGGGTTTCCTCAGGATGCTTCAGTTACCTCCTACTTCCCAAAGATGCACAGGTTAGTAAGTTAATTGGTAATATAGGTGTAATTAGGCAGCACGGGCTCATTGACCTGGAATGATCTGTTAACGTGCTGTCTTTAAATATCATCGTCATTGTTGGCAGCCGATGATCACAGGGGATCGTAGGTTTGCGCTTCAGGTGGACTGTGTCCTCCCCAGGGCGCGAGCCTGGGCGGGAAGATTTGAAGAACCGGCTGTTGCCCATGCAGCGGGTTCCCTCTCTCCACGTCACTGATGGTAGTCCAATGGAAGGGCAAGCACCGATACAGCTTGGCACCAGAGTCATCGCAGAGGTTGCCAAAGTGAAGTTGTAAACAACATCAAACTAATTGCCTTAGGGACCCCGTCTCCAGATTTCTTCCTCGGGGTTTACTCCCGAAGCCTTTCCCATGGGTGGGTATGGCCACAACACAGCGGAGGTTTAAAATCGGAGTTTTCCTTCTCCTAGGCGGGTTGCCGACCAAGGCTGATGAGCCCCACCTGCCTGAATGTCTTTAAATAAATACAAATAATAAGCATGTACACCTCATATAGGGTAGAAATTCAGTATCTAAGGCTCGAAGGACATTAATACTAATGAAAAATGACTACTTGAAACAGAAATTCACAGCTATACCCATAGGGAAAACATGGTTATGTCTGCAAATCTGTTGCAATTACCAATTGCTAATGAAGAATGGCTTCACTGCGTTTTGAAAACAAGTGATCAATGCCATTGAAGCTTGAAGGGACTTGAGTTTCATAGTTTGGTAAAACAAATTATTGGCTGAAGAGTTTAAATTATACAAGTAGGATACAGAAAAATGGAAAGTTTAAAACTACGTAGCATTAAATAGAATTTGATGAAATGCATGGTTGCCATAATGCACTCATTAAGCTGGTGTTATACCCACAAAAGAATGTGCACCATTGACCACTGTGTGCAAAAAATTTTGGTGGATATCTCAACAGGTCAGGCAGCATCTATGGAAATAAACAAATAGTTGACTCTACAGACCGCGAGCGTTCTTCAGGACTGAAGTCCCGAAGAAAGGTCTCGGCCCAACACATGGGCTGTTTATTCCTTTCCATAGATACTGCCTGGACTGCTGAGTTCCTCCAGCATTTTGTGTGCGCTGCTTTGGAGTCCCAGCATTTCTCATGCTTATAATTTCCTGGGTATCTGCAGTCTCTGAACAACAGCATTGACCATATAGTATTGCAATCATATCTTTGCTATTACAATTGTTTAAAACCGTGCTCACTGGCCATTATATCTAGCTACTAATTTTTTTAACTACTGTATATGATATCCTCGATGAGTCATCATAAAATATCGATAGGCAATGCTTAGAAGTTCTCCTTTTCCAGTCTTCAGGATACTCAGACACCAAAACATCATCAGATAAAGGTGGTGTTATTATCAAATGAAAGGAATATTGTAAAACTATATACGGTATTTATGATCAGAAACAGTCAGAAAAGCAGACAACTCAGCAAACAACATATGACTGTAAAATACCTCTGAACTAAAAGGTCTCCAGCCAAGGATACTGCTTCAGGATGAATGCATATATTAAATCTGATTTTTAATCCCATTATGGTTTGAGATATTAAGAGCATTTTGGGATCACATTATAGAATTTGGTTTGATTTTTTTTTGGTGTAGCTGAAGCTAAATGGCCTCCTCTATTCCATACAGAAGGTGGTCTTTGTTAGAGAGATGATACAGTTGGTTTCAATTTTACATCAGAGATTAGTACATCTGGTTTATATTTGTCTCAGACGGTGAAATGGAACAAGTTCAATCTGTGTTTCAAGGTATTCAGAAGGACACTGCAATTATAAGGTAGAAAACAGGCACTTGCCAGACGAGTGGTTGCTTGATTACAAATTGATTCAATGTAATAGGAACTAAATGCCATCCGTATGTCAAGAGGCAGCAATCTCTAAACATTCAACAGTGTTGCATTGACTAAGAATTGAAGTTGCAGAGGGATATGACGTCAATAGGGTTAATTTTTTGCAACCTCTTGAATTCTCAAGCAAGGAATTAGCTTGGTAATGCTTTGATCACTGCTGCAGAACTACAGAGCAATTAAACATAAACGTCTACGAAGATTGATCCTTGTCTTTTGTTCTATGAATGTCTCATCTGCTGTTTTCCTGCATGCATGAATAGAATTAGTGAACCCAAGGTTGTCTATGGAGAAAGGTATGATTTGTAAGAATGTCAAGTCTTTTATTTATTCATGGAAAGTTAGTATTGCAAAACAAACTGTGATAGACTGATTCCTCCATTATTAATACCTTATCATACAGACCAGTAAGCAACTATGTTAAAATCTTGGTCAATCCTTTGAGTCAGCTGTTCAGAGCTAACTTGGTCAGAAGGGGCTTGAGTTCCTGTTCCTGAACCTTTCCTATAACTCTCTGTGGTAATGTTCATGTATAGAACATTCAGATTCAAGGATGAATAAAGGTAAATAGCAATATACTGGATGTATCTCTGTATAGAATCAACAAATTGAAGGGAATGAGAGGCAGAAGTATTTAACCTCATCTAATTATATAGATCCATCTTCTTCATCATTGCCTAAATTTTGCAATGACAGCATTGATCACTAACCTTGAAAAAGTGGAATATTTGTACCAAGGATTTCACTTCACCCAATTCTAATTTTTGTTGTCTGCTCTCTGGTATCTCTGGAACACAGAAGCTAAGATGTTATCATGCAGGCTAAGCAGACAATCTAATGGAAAAAATTAAACTAGAAAGTAAAATATTGCTAGTTATTCATTACTGATTTAAACAGACTAAATTAAAAATTGAGACTTATAGATGAGATGAAGGTAAGTGCTGAAGTATCATAAAATTTAAAGATGTTAAAAGAGGTGTGCTTAATTTGATATTCTATAGCAATATGGAATTTTGAAAGAACTAGTATGAGGGAAACTAATGTATATTTTTTAAGATCAAGGATAGGTCCACAGTGGTACAGCAGGTAGAGTTGTTGCCTTATAGATCCAGTGACCCAGATTCAGTTCTGACCTCTTAGTGGCACCAGTGTGGAATCCTCTCAGTGGTGGCAGGTGTTTCCTTCAGTGCTCTGATTTCCTCCCACATCTCTAGGAAGTGATGGATGATAAGTTAAGAGGCTGTTATAAATTACTACTTCTAGAGGCAGGAGATAGGAAAGGTTAATAGGCATATGAGAAGGAATTGCTAACAGGGAAATAAGTGGGAGAATAGGTTTTCTCTGAGAACTTGCATAAACTCAATGGGTCAAATTGCCGCCTTCTTATGTTGTGTACAATATAATCTTATTTTTTTATTATTATTTAGAGAAACAGTATAGAACAGGCCTTTCCAGTCCAATTAGCTTCACCACCCTGCAACCCATTGATTTAACAGAAGCTTAATCACAGGATGATTTACAATGACCAATTATTCTACTAACCTGCACTTCTTTGGACTGTGGGAGGAAACCAGAGCACCTGGGGGAAACTCTGTAGTTCATGGGAAGGACATACAGACTTCTTACAGACGGCACCAGAATTGAACCCCAAATTCCAAATCAACCCAAGCAGTAACAGTGTTGTGCTACCTGCTATGCTACTGTAATGCTAGACGGACTTTAAAAACCATTTATTGGTTAATTCAGTAGTCTTTAAATTTTCATTAATAGAATCGATGAAAAGTTGAATATCATCGATTCAGTAATCTCAAAAATATTTCCGACAAGGGTTTTGAGAATGTATTTTGTGGAGGACCAGTGTCTCAATAATTCTGTATTTCCATGGTCAGCATTGAAACCTCAGTATCATATTGTGCTAATGGGGAATGCTGATTATTTCACTGTTAATACATTTACAAAACCTAGGCTCTAATTTTTATTTGTGCTTTGTAAATAAATACTCTATCTGCATTCTTTTCTGATCCCAGCAAATGGAGATGGAAAACAGTGTAGGAGAACTAGTATTCAGGGTATGGCAGAATTAGATCCAAGTTATATGGCAAAGGAAGTTTTAATTCAATCCAGGCTTCTTGATAAAATGTGGATTTGGCAGAGAATTGCCTCCATTGACAGCTTCTGCATCAGTGCCAAACCATCTGTTAAATGTACCTTGCAGAACCTGGTATAAAGAGGTTCTAGGCTGTCATCATCCCCATGGGGTTGCAGCCTTTGTCACCAGAGGCAGTATTCCCACAATCACATTAATCACATCAATCACATTAGTCACGGCATAAGACTGTGGAGAGCAAGTACATTCGATAAAGCTACCAAGGGTCTATTGTTTCAAACAATGATCTCAATATGACTAACGCAAAAGAATCAGAGTTCATTTCAATGATCAAGGTAAAGAAAAGTGGAGTTACCAGCTAGAAAGAATGAGTGCTGGAAATGTGGTTTATGTTTATGGAGGCTACAATGCCTCTGGTTTCATAATACAGATATTACTGCCAGAGTACTACGAAAGGCACCCATTTTTGAAAGGGTATCGTTGAAGTTATTGTGCTCCACTCTGCTGTCCCAGTGGCAGCTCTTGTTTGTGATGTGGATGTGGAAAGTCCAGATATTTTGCTATTTCCACAAGCAGAGACTGGAGTGCCAATTCAGCTGTGAATCTATTGAAAAATGGAGTAAACACATCAGTAGACCATTATTATAAAGATAAGAGATTGTATGAAAGCAAACACTTCCTATCATTATGGACTGATGATTCTATTGGTTTGTCGAACACTAGTGATTATCATGGAAGGAGCTTTAATATTGACGTACATTAGACTATTAGTGAGACTGTCAGCCCTCCTATTATTTCAATATAATAAATGTCCAAACCTATTTTGAGTGCTGCTTTTGTTGATCAAAAAGGGTGAATACAGGACTGAAGGTGTTATATTTGAATGTGCGCAGTATACGGAATAAGGTAGATGAATTTGTAGCACAATTACAGATTGGCATGTATGACGTTTTGGGCGTCACTGAATCATGGCTGAAAGAAGATTATCACTGGGAGCTTAATGTCCAAGGATACAGAATGTATCAAAGGGGCAGGTAGGCAGAAGGGGTGGTGTGGCTCTGTTGGTAAAAAATTAAATCAAATCATTAGAAAGAGATGACATAGGGTTGGAAGGTGTTGAATCACTGTGGGTAGAGCTAAGGAACTGCAAGGGAAAAAAGACCCTGACGGATGTTACATACAGATCCCTCCAAACAGTAGTAAAGATGTGGTCTACAAATTACAATAGGAGATACAAAATGCATGCGAAAGGGGCAATATTACAATAGTTGTAAGAATTTCAATATGCAGGTAGATTGGGAAAATCAGGTTAGTGCTGGATTCCAAGAGGGGAAATCTCCAGTATGCCTAAGCGATGGCTTTTTAGAGCAGCTCATGGTTGATCGAATAAGGGATCAGCTATTTTGGGTAGAATGTTTTGCAATTAAGCAGAATTGCTGAGAGAGCTTAAGGTAAAGGAACCTTGAGGAGAATTGATCATAATATGATAGAATTCATCCTGCAATTTAAGAAGAAGAAGCTAATGTCAGATGTATCAGTATTACAGTGGAGTAAAGGGAATGAGAGATGAGCTGTCCAGAAATGATTGGAAGAGAACATTGGCAGGGATGATGGCAGAGCAGCAATAGCTGGAATTTCTGCAAGCAATATGGAAGGCACAGGATATATGAATATCCCAAAGAGGAAGATGTATTCTAAAGGCAAGATGACACAACTGTTGCTCACAAGAGAAGTCAAAACCAACATAAAAGCCAAAGAGAGGGCATATAATACAGCAAAAATTAGTGGGAAGTTAGAGGATTAGGAAGCCTATAAAAACCAACGGAAGGTAGCTAAAAAGTTATAAAGAAGGTAAAGATGGAATACAAAGGTAAGCTAGCCAACAAGATTAAAGGGGATACCAAAAGTTTCTTCAGATAAATCAAGAGTAAAAGAAAAGGGAGAGTGGATATTGAACCACTGGAAAATAATGCTGGAAAGGTAGTAATGGGGGATTAAGGAAATGGTAGATGCACAGAATAAGTATTTTGTATCAGTCGTCAATGTGGAAGACATTAGCAGTATGCTGGAAGTTTGAGAGTGTCAGGAGGCAGAAGTGTGTGAAGTTGCATTTACTAGGAAGAATATTCTTGGGAAACCTGGACTAGATGGTATAAACCTCAGTGTTGTGAAAGGGGTGGCTGAAGAGATTGCGGAGGCATTAGTAATAATCTTGTAAGAATCAATTGACTCTGGCATGGTTCCGGAGGACTGGAAAATTGCAAACGTCACAACACTCTTCAAGAATGGAGGGAGGCAGAAGAAAGGAAATTATAAGCTCTTTAGTCTGACCTCAGTGGTGGATAAGATGTTGAAGTCGATTGCTAAGGATGTGGTTTGGGGTACTTTGAGGCACATGATAAAATAGGCCGTAGTCAGCATGATTTCCTTAAGGGAAAATCTTGCCTGATGGTTCTTCAAAGAAATAGCAAGCAGGATAGACAAAGGAGAATTGATGGATGTTGTGTACTTGGATTTTCAGAAGACCTTTGACAGATGCCACATATGAGGCTGCTTAACAAAGTTAAGAGCTCACAGTGAAGATACTAGCATAGATAAAGCAGTGGCTGATTGGCAGGAGGCAAAGAGTGGGAATAAAGGGAGCCTTTTCTGGTTGGCTACTGGTGAATAGTGGTGATCCACATGGGTCTGTGTTGGGACTGCTTCTTTATATATGTCAATGACTTGGATGGTGGCACGGACTAGAAAGGCCGAGATGGCCTGTTTCCATGCTGTAATTGTTATATGGTTAATGACTCTGTGGCAAAGTTTATGGATGACACAAAGACAGGTGGAGGGGCAGTTAGTTTTGGGAAAGGAGAGAGGCTACAGAAGGTCTAGGCAGATTAGGAGAAAGGATAAAGAAGAAACAGATACAGTGTCAGGAAGTGTATGGTCATGCACTTGGTAGAAGAAATAAAAGGATTGATTATTTTCTAAATTGAGACTTGGGAGTCCTTGTGCAGGATTCCCTAAAGGTTAATTTGCAGGTTGAGTCAGTGGTGAGGAAGGCAAATGTGATGTTATCACTCCTTCCATGAGAACTAGAATATAAGAGCAAGGAGATAATATTGAGGCTTCATAAAACACTAGTAAGGCCTCACTTGGTATATTGTGAGCTGTTTAGGGCCTCTTATCTAAGAAAAGATGTGCTGACATTGGAGAGTGTTCAAGGGAGGTTCACAAAAATGATTTCAGGATTGGAAGGGTTATCATATGAAGAGAGTTTGATGGTGCTTGGCCTGTATTCACTAGAATTCAGAAGAATGAGGGGTGACCTCATTGAAACCTATCAAATGTTGAAAGGGCTTGATAGAGTGGATTTGGAGAAGGTGTTTCCTATCTTGGGGGAGTCTAAGACAAAAGGACACCGCCTCTGAATAGAAAGGTGTCCTTTTAGAATGGAGATGAGGTGGAATTACTTTAGCCAGTGAGTGGTAAATCTTTGGAATTCATTGCCACAGGCAGCTGTGGAGGAGTAGTCATTGGGTATGCTTAAGGCAGTGGTTGATTTACTCTTGATTAGTCAGGGCATGAGGGGATAGGGGGAGAAGGCAGGACATTGGAGCTAAGATGGAAAACGGATAAGCCATGATAAGATGGTGCAGCAGATTTGATGGGCCAATTTCTTATGGACTTATGGTCCTCTTTGCAAAATATCTGAAGAATGATATGGAAAAAAACTACAGGGCCAAACTATTTCATTTAAAGAATGCCTTGGTGGGATCACATCTAGTGTACTATGTAAACAACAGGAATACTGCAGATGCTGGAAATTCAAGCAACACACATCAAAGTTGCTGGTGAACGCAGCAGGCCAGGCAGCATCTCTAGGAAGAGCTACAGTCGACGTTTCAGGCCGAGACCCTTCGTCAGGACTAACTGAAGGAAGAGTTAGTAAGAGATTTGAAAGTGGGAGGGGGAGGGGGAGATCCAAAATGATAGGAGAAGACAGGAGAGGGGGGGATGGAGCCAAGAGCTGGACAGGTGATTGGCAAAGGGGATACGAGAGGATCATGGGACAAGGAGGCCCAGGGAGAAAGCCAAGGGAGGTGTTGTTCCTCCACCCAGACGGATAAAGTGGGTGTCCGCCAGAGAAAGCAGGATCTCCCGGTGGCCACACATTTTAGTTCCACATCCCATTCCCATTCTGACATGTCTATCCACGGCCTCCTCTACTGTAAAGATGAAGCCACACTCAGGTTGGAGGAACAACACTTTATATTCCGTCTGGGTAGCCTCCAACCTGATGGCATGAACATTGACTTCTCAAACTTCTGTTAATGCCCCTACTCCCCCCTCGTACCCCATCTGTTACTTACTTTTATACACACATTCTTTCTCTCACTCTCCTTTTTCTCCCTCTGTCCCTCTGACTATACCCCTTGCCCATCCTCTGGTTTCCCCCCCCCCGTCTTTCTCCCCGGACCTCCTGTCCCATGATCCTCTCATATCCCCTTTGCCAATCACCTGTCCAGCTCTTGGCTCCATCCCCCCCCCCCACCCCCCATCTTCTCCTATCATTTTGGATCTCCCCCTCCCCCTCCCCCTCCCACTTTCAAATCTCTTACTAGCTCTTCCTTCAGTTAATCCTGACGAAGGGTCTCGGCCTGAAACGTCGACTGTACCTCTTCCTAGAGATGCTGCTTGGCCTGCTGCGTTCACCAGCAACTTTGATGTGTGCTCTAGTGTACTATGTACAGTGTTAATCTTAACTAAACTAGAATACTTCTGCTATAGAGAGAGTGCAGTGAAGATTAATTAGGCTGGCTTCAGATTTAACAGATATATAGAATGAAGGGAGATTAAGTAGTCAGGGTTAGTATTCTCTAAAGTTTGAAAGAATGGGAAGGGATGTCAATGAAGCTTACAGCATTTTTCAGAGTCGTGCAGGCTGGATGTTTTCAATGACTGAGGAGAATCTGGGCAGTACAGTAGCATAGCAGTTAGCACTATCCCTTTACAGTACCTGTGATCACTGATTGGGGTTTGATTCACTCTGTTGTTTGTAGGGAGATTGTAAGTCCTCTCTGTGACCGCATTGGTTTCCTCCAATGCTCCGACATCCCCCCACAGTCCATAGACAATCGGGTTAATACTGGTAAGTTGTGAGCATGCTATGTTAGCCCCTAAAGCTTGACGATGCTTGCAGGCTGCCCTCAGCACAACCGTTGCACTGTGTTTGTCATTGATGCAAAATGATGCATTTTTTTTTATAACCTTGGGTGCACCATGAACTTGTTTAGATATTAGAGTAACACGAACTTCTCTTGTTCATTCTGGGGTTGTACCCAGGAGAGAAAAGAGAATATAAAGAACTGATGGAATATAAGTAAACAAATTCAATAACATACAATCATAATGGTTTGATTTCAGTTTCAACAGCTCTCAGTATTTATCTACACACAAATGCTTTCCACTCTCAAGTAGCGTCATGGATTTTATTTTAATCTGGGCTCTTATGACCACCTCTCATATCATTAGTCAATTTATGGAAAATAAAAGAGATGTCGGATCAGATGGTGCTGCCCTCTGGTGGCACAATGGTGCAGTTAGCAGAGCTACTGCCTCACAGAGCCGGAACTAGAGTTTCAATTCTGACCCACCACCCCTGCCACCCCCAATGCTGTTTGTGTGGAGTTTGCAGGTTTTGTGTGGATTTTCCCCAGGCGCTCTAATTTCCTCCCACCTCCTGAAAGTATGTGGGTTAATAGGTTCATTAGTGATGGAATATTACCCATAATGAGTAAAGGAGTGGTTGAATTTGGAGGTGGTGCAAATGGGAGAGGAGAATTGATTAAATATGGTAGAATAAAAATGGGACTAAAGTATGATTACATAAATAGCTGACTGATTGTCAGCATAGACTCAATGGGCCAAAGGGCTTATCTCCATGCTCGATCTATGATTCTTTGCTTGCCACTCATGGAGGCTGTTAAATGTCCCTAATGCACCTGGCTCAATCACCACTTCAGGAATCTCACTCCATGCATCCACCACTGTGTTTATAAATCCTACCTCTGATATCCCCTTACACTTACCTCCAAACACCTTAAAGGTACTTATTAGCCATTTACACCCTGGGAAAAATAGCTCTGGCTGCCCACTCCATCTATGCTTCTTATCATCTTGTACACCTCTATCAACTCTACTCCCATCATCTACTTTCCCATACGGTTTACAATCCAAGGTTCTGGTAAAGGTCAGGGAGTTGTCATTATCACTGAAATGCTCACTCACTCACTGAGAGATCTAGCACCTCACCTGGTCCATGCTTAGTACAAAATCCAGTATGGCCTATCCTCTAGACCATTGACAATATGTCTGTTTACTTATTGTGTCAGGAAACCTTCCTGGACATGCCTAACAAAGTCTGCCCCATCTAAACTTTTTTCTATAAATGAGATGCCAAATAATATCAGGGAAGTTGAAGTAACCCATGATACAAACCTACTAATTTTGTATCATTCGAAAATCTGCTTCCTGATCAGCATCTCAGTTTCTCTGTTGCTATTGGGAAGTGTGTGGGGAGGGGTGCTTTGTCTATAAGAACACTCTCGATAGAATGATTACTCCCTTCCTGTTTCTGACTTCAACTCACACTGACTTAGTAGACAATCCCTCCACGATGCCTTTCCTTTCTGCAGCTTTGATACTACCCCGATTAGCAATACCACTCCCCTACCTCTTTACTTTCCTCCTTTTCTCTTCTGAAATACCTAAACCCCGGAAAACCAGCAGCCATTCCCACCTCTATGGTAGCTAAGTTAGCGTAATAGTCAGAATGTTGTAGTTCCATGTACTGGCCCATGTTCTAAATTCATCACCTTCTTTCCTGATCCATCTTGCATTAAATTAGACCTGTTTCAAACCATCCAACCAACTACAATTAAACCCTTTCCTCTGCTCATCCTTCTGAAGCACCTTCAATAACTCCAAAAGACTGGAGTTGGGTAAAATACTGAAAGGCTTTTACTCGCTGTACAATACGACCTCCATGGTAAGTGTCTGCCCCCGGACTGAGGGGAGGGGCAAGGTGAAATTACCTTTATTCAGAAATCTGTGGGAGGAGCCATGGGGCAGTCAGCAGAGGGGCGTGTCCAGACAGTTAACCCAGTTACAACATAGATATGGTTTACCACACCTTCTTCACAGTTTATTCACACACTGCATCTATCTTTACACCAGCTACCTCATCCACTGTCCTAATACTCTAGTTCTCATCCCCTTGCCAAACTAGTTTAAAGTCTTTCCAACAGCTCTAGCAAACCTGCCGGCAAGGATATTGGTTCCACTCGAGTTCAGGAGTAGCTCGTCCATTTTGTATGGATCGTACCTTCCCCAGAAGATATTCTAATGATCCACCTTGCACCCTTGCACCCTGCAAGAGCGAGGGAGGAGTGAAGAGAGTGTTGGTGGACTGACAGAGGGGGAGGCAGGTGGACAGCAGGGGAGGAGAGGAGAAAGGGGAATGGGGGGGTGGAGCGACGGGAGACAAGGGAGATGGGGAGGGAAAAACAAGGGGACATACAAAAGCTCTGAAGTGCAGGTCAGAGAAGTGGTGCCAGTGGAGAGAGAAAGGAGAAAAGGTGTTAATTTTAGAGATGGATAGCCTGCAGCAGAACAAGTAATTCTGAAACAGATGGAGACTCTGACTTACCTGAAATTGCTGAATTCAGTATTGAACCCAGAAGACTACAGTGTGCCAAGACATACTACGCAATTCAATATCTGATTTATTTATAGTCTTTTTACTTCTATTGAAATACATATGACAAATTGTAAAAATACTTACTATTGCATTCACATAAAATTGGTTTTAAACATGATCATCAAGTTGAAAAAATGACTGGAAGGGAGGCTTGATTAAAAAATAAGTCAGAAATAGGAGAGATTGGACAGGGAACAAAACTTGGAAGTATTTGGATTGCATGTATATACTGCATGTTCTGCCCTTTGTGATTCTTTCTGTGCTGGTTTTCTGATGCCAGATTGGCTGTTCAAACTAATTTCTTAATGAACTGCACTTTACACGAAGGTGAGATTTTGTAGACAAAAGACTCTACTTTCTTAGAAATCTGTAGAGATTTGGCACGACTTCAAAAACTTAGACAACCTTCTATAGATGTGTAGTGGACGTACTTCTATTCTGAGGCTGTACTTTCTGGTTCTAAACTCTCTGACTGTTAATATGCATCCTCTCCATGTCCACTCTGTCCAGGCCTTTCAACATTCACTGTTTCAAAGAGATCTCTCTCTTTCTTCTAAGCTCAAGCAAGTACAGGCCCAGAGCCATCCAATGCTCCTTATGTGTTAACCATTTCACTCCCAGGATCATTCTCGTAAACCTCCTCTGGACCCTTTCCAGTGCCAGCACCTGCTTCCATAGATATGCAGCCCATAGTTGCTCACAATACTCCAAGTGTGGCCTGAGCAATATAAATCCTCAGCATTACATCCTTGCTTTTATATTCTAGTCCTCTTGAAAGGAATGCTGATATTGCATTTGACTTCCCAACTACCCATTCAACCTGCAAGTTAATATTTCGGGAATCTTGCACTAGGATTTCCTACTTCCTCCCGACTTAGAATATAGTCTATGCCTTTATTCCTTCTGCAAAGTAGGTTAAAAGTAGCAGACTCAGCACCGACCCAAGGAGAACGCCACCAGTCACTGAAAATCAACCGGGAAATGACCCCTTTATTCCTACTCTTTGTCTTCTGCCAATCAGTCAAACTTCTATCCATTCTGTTACCTCTCCTGTAATACCATGGGCTCCTGTCTTGTTTAGCAGCCTCATCTTTTCAAAGGCCTTCTGAAAATCTAAGTAAACAACAGGTGCCTTTAATAAAAAAGAAAAACAATTTCCACAACCTTAGTGCAGATAAAATCTGAATTAATTATCTGGAAACCATCCTTCAATATACTGCCTATCTATCTTGTTTCCATATTTGAGAGATGAATTGTTTATCTCTGACATCAGTGACTGTTCAACTAAATCAAAAAGAAAATAAAATGTGCTTATAGTTCTTGTTTTCTGATAAGGCTCTTAGCTTAGATCAGAGAACATGGTGTCAGACGATGGCAGACTGAAGATGAATATATTATATTATTAGTTTAACTTAATACTTTGCTTTTGATTGAAAAGCAGAAAAGAATATAGAAAAAATACATTGGCTCCATCAGGGACTATATAACCTATTCTACATGAAACGTTTCACTGTAATATATGCTTTTAGTTTTTAATTAAAGGAATACCAATGAAATAATAGATCCCCTGCTAGACTCGTACGATGAAAATCACTGAGATCTGCAAATTCATTATACTAAATTCAAAAAATATCCCTACAGGAGTTATATATCAAAGATTGTTAAAACATTAAAAACACATTTCAAGGATTATGAAAGCAGAGAAAATAGAATCGAAAAATCTATCAAGAAGAAGACTGGGAGCAGGAATGGGAGCAGTCAGTACTATTACAGATCCTTTATTGTACAGGTAAAAATAGGCTCGAGTAAGTTTTTTAAAAATTTATTCATAAATGGGAAGTGCATCGCCAGCTAAGCCAGCATTTATTGCCCATTCCTAGTTGCCCTTGAGAAGGTGGTGATGAGCTGTTTTATCGAACTGCTGCAGTCTCTGAGGTTTAGGTACACCCACATTGCTGTTAGTGAAGGGATTCCATGATTTTGACTCAGTAACCATGATGTTTCCCATTCAGGATGGTGAGTGACCTGGATGGAGATTTCCAAGTGGTGGTTTTCCCAAGTATCTGCTGTTCTCATCCTTCTGGATGGTAGTGGTCGTGGGTTTAGAAGGAGCTGCCTTAGGAACTTCGGTGTGTTGTTGCAGTGAATCTTGTAGATAGTACACACTGCAGAGACTGTTCGTTGATGATATTTGATTGCATTCATTTATTGCAATAAAAATGGGAAGTTCTTGCTGCTTGGTTGACTTATAAATGCCACACCTACATTTTAGAATAATGAATATAAAATAAGTTTTTAATCTTACTTGGTCCAATAAGAGAATTAAAAGCTTTTGTGCTTCTAAAGGGAAAAAGAAAGGATTGAATTTCTGGAAAGGCAAGAAGGTGTGGGAATAAATAAAGGTAGGAGATGTGGGCATGTTGAGAGGGAATGGGTGTCATGACACATACCAGGAAAAAATGGGAAGTGAAGGGAAAGGAAGGGATGAGATGAGGAAGAGAAAAGGAGGGAAAAGGAAGTTGGGAGTGTTATTGGGATGGAAATGGAGATTGGAAGGAGATAAATGGAGGAATGGTGGGATGGACAAACACAGGATAATAAGTGGGGCGATGGGAAAAGCAGAGGTAAAGCTATGTGAATTGTGAAAGAAGAGCGGTGAGATAACAAAATGAGATCAGAGGAGGTGGGTGATTGGTGAGGAAAGGAGAATGAAGGAAGTGAGGGAAGTAGACATATGAGGAGACTTCAGTGGAAAATAGAGGATTGTGGAAAGCAAGATAATGAAAGAAGGAAATAAATTGTGAGGAAATATGAGGGAAGAGTTGGGAAAACCAAGAGTAGATAGGAAGACCCCAAAAGCAGGGAATGTAATGAAGGTGTAGAAATATAATGTAAAAAAAAGAGGAGGATTTGTGGGAAGATGGGAGGAGTTAGAGAGGGAGATAGGAGGTATGAAGAAAGTGAATAATGAACAAAAAATGAGTTTAGAGGGAATCAGAAAGTTGGGAAGATGGTTTGGTGGCAGAGAGAGGCAAATAAACCCAGAGAAACAAAATTTTTTACATGGTATTGATTCTGAAAAGCAATCTTAATCCTTTTTCAGTGGAATTTAATTCATCTGTCTATATTGAGTCATGGTTAATACATTTTATACCTTCTCTGCTAATCCATTTTAATAAAAGTTTGTCCTTTTAGCCAATGGATTTAAACCTTCTATTACAGGGAGGGCTCCTGCAGAAATTGATCTTTTTTTTTGGCTCAATGCCACAAAAGTAATAGAGTTTTGTTTCAATTAGTCTGGTGCAGCAGAATTAATTCCCTCATAAATCAACAGCAGAAAGAGGAAAGTCTACAATCTCAACACACCAAGAAGTTTGGCCAATGCATAAATCTAATGACCACACAAAATCCCTGGAACTCTGCAGGTTCCACTAAACATTGTCTTTTATCTACAGCCTATCCTTCCACTTTCTGCAACCTCCACAAAATCATTCTCTTTGTCCTGGTCATCAGTAACCATTCATCCTCCCTAATGCCAATCCCATTCCTCCTCTCAAAGTTGCCATTGAATTTGGTTTTATTTTCCTTATTCCTATTTTTATGAGGCTTTGAATTGCTTTAAATGCAGTGCTTAAAGTGAGGGTGCCATTCCGTAATTCCTTTTTTATTTTAATTATTCGTTAAATCAAGATTTTTGAAAAGAAGTGTTTTAAACTGTTGCAATGCCAAGTCATAAGGACTAAAATTCCTTCTGTAACATGCAGATCCTCAACTTACATTGTGTTTTGTATGTCAAAAATTGAAAGGGTTTTGAGAGGAGGATTAGGATTGGACAGGATTCAGGAGCCTAGTAACAAAGCAATAAAATTCAGAGATATAAAGCAAAGGATTAAGTGAATGGCAGTGTGCAAAATAAAGTATGATCTGGATTCAGTTAATGTCAAACATTGCTAATTTTAGAAGCCTTCATAACCCGAGACCTTTATATCTGAAGATCATTTTGTAGCTGAAGTGTCAGCAGCTTTCATTTTTTGTTTTGACTAGGATAGTATACCAGATGTTAAATTCATTTAATTGTATACAAGTAAATAGTTTGCTGTCAGTCAATGTAATGCCCTGAGTGTTTTTTTCTGTCATTTTAAGAATGTATGAAGAGTTTGGGGGAAGGAGAAGGAAAAGTCTCTTGTGCTGTTTGAGCACATTTAGCCATTATGATCGGCTGACAAAGTGCCATGTAAACAAATGAGTGTTTACTCTAGACCGAGTTTGGTAAAAACGAGAATCAATTTGCTGCTGTAATGGGTGGTTAATCTGTTATTCAAATGTTAGTCTCATGAGTTTAGAAATTTATTCTGGGATATTTCTAACATAGATCAGATAAATTATAATCTCTTCAGGAGAATCAATGATCTATTATACTATCATCCACATGTCAGCTCACGAACCCTCATCTGACAATACTGTTTTACCCTTTCCAATTCAGAAATTAATAAGATAATCAAAGAATCATATTGTGAAGCATAGAAACAGGCCTTTCAGCTCACTGTGTTTCTGTCAACCATCCTATCTATCTTGTTTGCATTAATTCCATTTCCCACTATGCCTTGCTCATTCAAGTATCTGCCCAAATGCCTTAAATGTTGTTGCCTCCATGACCTCTTCTGACAGTGCATTCCAAAACCAAAAACACTTTATGTGAAAAATTTACTTCTGAGATCTGCTTCAAATCTTTTTTTCTCAGCTTTTGCACTCCCATTTTAGACATCCTTTCTACAGGAAACAGATGATCTATGCTTCTCATAATTTTATATACTGTGCTTCTAACAGGTCACTTAGCCTTCTTTGTTGAGGAGAAAACAGATCCAGTCTATCCCATCTCTCCTCATAACAAGCTGCCTAATCCAGGTAACATACTTGTGAGTCTTTTATCCACTCTGTATAGCTGCATCTTTCCTGTAATGTGAGCACAGCTGGCAAATAGGGCTTGAAGCTGAAAAATTACTGTCCACTACCAACCTGCCTCCTATTACCAAGCCAATTATATATTCAATTACTCAGCTCTGTGGTCTAATTTTCTGGACCTGCCTACAGTGCGGAACTATGTCAAAGACCTTGTTAGAGTCCATGTGGACAACGCCTACCTTCCTGTCCTTCTCAACCATCTTGGTTACCTATTCAAAAAAACCCAGTTTGAGAATAATGTAATACATACTATAATTGACTTTTCTGGGTATCAATAACAAATAAAAGGGCCATGGTACTCTTTTGTAGCCGACTCACAGTCCATTCCAAAGTTATGGAAAGTGTCAAGGGCAGTCCAATACCTCACAGTTACTCAGCAATAACCTGAACAGAGGTGCTCAGGACCATTCTGGTCCAGCCATCATCCCATTCAATAGTGATTGTCCTTGAATCAAGGAAACACTTGACTGAGAGTACATCAGTTAGACAAAGGAGATGGCAAGACCAAACCTGCACTGCTCCCTGTTACTATTGATGGTGAGGACTTACAAGTACCTGGGGGTGCACCTGGATGACAGATGTGAGTGGAGTAACAACACAAAGGCTGTGTACAATAAGGGCCTGAGTCACCTCTACTTCCTGAAGAGACTGAGGTCCTTTGGAGTATGCAGGCCTCTCCTACACATGTTCTACCAGTCTGTTGTTATCAGTACAATCTTCTGTGCGATGGTGTGCTGGGCAATGGCATCAACACAGGTGATGCCAACAGGCTCAATAAACTGATTAGAAAGGCTGGCTCTGTTATAGGAGTCAAACTGGACATACTGGAAGCTGAGATAGAATAAAGGACCCTCTGGAAAATCCTGGCAATTCTGCCGATGTTTCTCACCCTCTACATACCACCTTGACTGAACAGAGGAGAATTCTCAGTAATAGACTAAGACAACTGTGCTGCTGCAAAGAGCGCTGTACGAAATTTTTCTTACCCCCGACCTTTAGTCGCTATAGCCAGAGAGGGGATGAGTCCTCCTGTTAGATTGTTATTACTGTTTACCAGGCTCTGACTAAGCTCTGTTTAGCTCTGTTCACCACATCCTGTTACCGTGGGCACCCTGTGCAATATTGTGCAATACTACCATCACTTCTTATCTGGACAGTGTGAATGTATACCCTTTGACTGCCTTTTCCTTCCTTCTCTCATCATACATGAAACAAAGAGCATTGTGGGCTTGTTGTTGACTGAGAATAGTTTTCTAAGTGTGGTGGTTGATGAGTCAAGATATTCTGGGGGCTGGTGAGTAGATGGGAAATCCAGTTTTTCAACACTTTGTGGAATTTTGATTTGTATTTGTTGTTCTCAGCAGGTTCTGAATTAGGAAGGCAACCTGATTGCCATGAACGGGGATGGATCCTGCTTCTGGGTTAGTGATATCATAGAGATGGTTGTGAGCAGGGAGATAGAGGGCTGCAATTGGGAGGAGCATTAAATCTAAATCTTGAAGTTGAGGGATCCAATCATGTTTGTGGTGGGGTGTGATGAAAACCCTATGCTGTGACGCTCAGCAACTTTATCTAGAGGGGACATTGATCTTTGAAAGCATGAAGGGGTGGACAGGGGTTGCAACTGGAATGACTCTGAAATAAAGGAGGATAAAGATTCTAAAAATTTGCGAACAAAAACAATCATCTTGAAGAGTGGGAGTTCCTTGTGATGAAGTTTTACTTGAAAATATTATTGAATGCGATTGGATGTGTACTACATTGTCAACGATATTTATAAATTTTCTGTTGGGTCTCCTGTGTGTCTGTCACAATATTGGTAAAAGCATTTGAAAATGTGTGTGCTGTTTGGTGTCATGTGATACATGTTCGGATGTCTTTTCCAGGAAATTCAGCACTTTGCAGTTGGACCACTCTTGCTTTACTGACACTTACCTGCTCAAGCAGGCAGCAGACCATGGAGGAGGGCACTTGAATATGACTTTAAGTGGTTAATGTAAAAACTTTCCCTTCACTGCCATCCTCTCTTTGGCCCCACCACTATATGGCAAACAAAACATAATATTCACAAACAAGAGAAAATCTGCAGATGCAGGAAATCCAAGCAACACACACAAAGTGCTGGAGGAACTCAGCAGGCCAGGCAGCATCTATGGAAAAGAGTACAGTTGACGTTTCAGGCCGAGACCCTTCAGCTGGACTGAAAACATGATATTACATTCTTCACCAATTAATCTTGGATGCCTTTTCCATTGATTAATAAGCAAAGACTGATGTACTGATTCTATCTCCAAAGTCCACTTAGGTTCCTCTCCATTGTAAATCACATCAGTTATGACATATTACATAGCTGAATAACTTAAATTGAGCAAGGAAAGACCTTCACTCATGTTAAGTGTGTAAGACCTGCCCTACAGCATGCAATGCCTCAGGCCCTGTACACAAGATTTATTTGTTTGTTGGGATCTGTACTTGGATGTTGAAGACATTTATTGTTCCTCTCTAGTCGCTTTGGGCAAGATGATGTCAGCCACTGCAATCCTTCTAGTGAAAGCACAGCTACGATGCTGTTGATCAGGGCATTTAGGAGTTGGGACCCAGCAACCATAACTTTCCAGGTCAGGATAGTACATAATGTAAGGAAACCTGCAGTAGTGGAATTCCCACATACCCACTGCCTTCTCCTTATTGATGGTAAAGGGGAGTAATTATAATACAATTAGTTGATGGCAAATGATGGAGAAAATTAATCTAGAATTTGGTGGTCTGGGTACCAATCAAGTAAGGTATTTTATTCTAGATGATCTGAGAATATTGAGTGGTGTTAATCCTACACCCAGTCAAGTATTTCATCATATTTCTATCTGAATTGCCTCTGATGAATTATACAAATGTTTTGTGGTGTCAGGAGGTACATCATTCACTAATGAGTATCCAGGCTCCTTCATGCTGTTGTAGCCAGAATATTTATGAGGCTTATCTAATTAATTGCCAGTCACTGATAACCTTTAGGAAATTGATGGTCAAGTGATGGTAGCTCCACTGAATGTCAAGACTAGGTAGTTAGCTTCTCTTTTGAATCAGAATCGAATTCAGATTTATTATTGCCGACACTCAGTCTGTAACGTATGTCATGAAATTGGCTACCTTGTGGCAGCAGTACTGTATAAAAAATTACCATGCCACAATAAAAAATAATACAAATAGTGCAAAAGAAAAATGTTGAGGTAGCATGCATGCATTTATGGTAGAGGGGAAGAGGCTGTTCTTAGTTGAGTTTGCATCTTCAGGCTCCCGTACCTCCTCCTTGATGGTGGTAACCAGAACTCCAAATGTTGCGATGATGAGAGTCCATAATGATTGATGCCACCTTCTTGAGGCACTGGGTTCTAAAGATACTCTCGATGGTGGGGAGGAGTGTGCCTACTTTGGAGCTGGCTGGATCTCTCCAGAATCTTTTGATCTTGTGCATTTGAGTCTCCACACCATGATGCAGCCAGCCAGCATGCTCTCCATGGTACTTTTGTAGAAATTTGCTTGAGTCTTTGGAGACATACTAAATCTCCTTAAACTCCAAATGAAGTAGAGCTGCTGTCGTGCCTCCTGCATGATTGCTGGGCCCAGGATTGATTCCCTGAGATGTTGACATCCAGGAATCTGAAGCTGCTCACTCTTTCTACTGCTGACCCCTCGATGAGGACTGGTTCTCCCATCGTACTCTTCCTAAACTCCATAATCAATTCCCTGGTCTTGCTGATGTTGAGTGCAAGGTTGTTGTTGTGATATTTACTCAATCCACCAATCTATCTTACTCCTGTATGCCTTCTCATTGCCACCTTGTGGTGACATTCGCAAACTTTCGGATGGCATTTGAGCTGTGCCTAGACATGCTGTTATGAAGATAGAGAGCGTGGAGCAATGGGCTAAGCACACATAGAAACAAAGAAACATAGAAAACCTACAGCACAATTCAGGCTCTTCGGCCCACAAAGTTGTGCTGAACATGTCCCTACCTTAGAAATTACTAGGCTTACCTATAGCCCTCTATTTTTCTAAGCTCCATATACCTATCCAAAAGTCTCTTAAAAGACCCTATCGTATCCATCTCCACCACTGCTGCTAGCAGCCCATTCCATGCACTCACCACTCTCTGACTAAAAAAACTTACCCCTGACATCTCTTCCGTACCTACTCCCCAGCACCTTAAACCAGAGTCCTCTTATGGCAACCATTTCAGCCCTGGGAAAAAGCCTCTGACTACCCACATGATCAATGGCTCTCATCATCTTATACACCTCTATCAGGTCACCTCTCATCCTCCGTCACTCCAAAGAGAAAAGGCTGAGTTCACTCAACCTATTCTCATAAGGCATGCTCCCAAATCCAAGCAACATCCTTGTAAATCTCCTCTGCACCCTCTCTACGGCTTCCTTCAGTTGTGCCTATGTTGATTATTAGCGAGGAGGAGATGCTATTACTGACCTGCACTGATTGTGGTCTCCTGATGAGGAAGTGAAGGATCCCGTTTCAGACTGAGATACAGAGTCACAGAATTTGAATCTTGTTGTTTAGTACTGAGGAGATAATGATGTTGTATGCTGAGCTGTAATCAATAAACAACAACCTGGCATAGGATTTGCTGTCATCCAGGTGGTCCAAGGCCAAGGGAAGAGCTAGTAGGATCATGTAACGAGACCTGGGTGCTGTTGTACACCAGTCATTGAAAGTGGGCATGCAGGTACAGCAGGCGGTGAAAAAGGCGAATGGTATGCTGGCATATATAGCAAGAGGATTCGAGTACAGGAGCAGGGAGGTACTACTGCAGTTCTACAAGGCCTTGGTGAGACCACACCTGGAGTATTGTGTGCAGTCTTGGTCCCCTAATCTGAGGAAAGACATCCTTGCCATAGAGGGAGTACAAAGAAGGTTCACCAGATTGATTCCTGGGATGGCAGGACTTTCATATGATGAAAGACTGGATCGACTAGGCTTATATTCATTGGAATTTAGAAGACTGAGGGGGGATCTTATTGAAACATATAAAATCCTAAAGGGATTGGACAGGCTAGATGCAGGAAGATTGTTCCCGATGTTGGGGAAGTCCAGAACGAGGGGTCACAGTTTGAGGATAAAGGGGAAACCTTTTAGGACCGAGATGAGGAAAAACTTCTTCACACAGACAGTGGTGAATCTGTGGAATTCTCTGCCACAGGAAACAGTTGAGGCCAGTTCATTGGTTATATTTAAGAGGGAGTTAGATATGGCCCTTGTGGCTAAAGGGATCAGGGGGTATGGAGGGAAGGCTGGTACGGGGTTCTGAGTTGAATGATCAGCCATGATCATACTGAATGGCGGTGCAGGCTCGAAGGGCCAAATGGCCTACTCCTGCACCTATTTTCTATGTTTCTATGTTTTCTATGTACGCTGTAGATCTGTTGTGCTGGGAAGCAAATTGCAGTGGGCCCAGGTCCATGCTCAGGCAGAAGTTAATCCTAACAAAAAACAATCTCTCAAAGCGCTTCATCATAGTAGACAACAGGAATTCTGCAGATGCTGGATATTCAGCCAACACACATCAAAGTTGCTGGTGAACGCAGCAGGCCAGGCAGCATCTCTAGGAAGAGGTACAGTCGACGTTTCAGGCCCAGACCCTTCGTCAGGACTAACTGAAGGAAGAGTTAGTAAGAGATTTGAAAGTGGGAGGGGGAGGGGGAGATCCAAAATGATAGGAGAAGACAGGAGGGGGAGGGATGAAGCTAAGAGCTGGACAGGTGATTGGCAAAAGGGATATGAGGGGATCATGAGACAGGAGGTCCGGGAAGAAAGACAAGTGGGGGGGAACCCAGAGGATGGGCAAGGGGTATAGTCAGAGGGACAGAGGGAGAAAAAGGAGAGTGAGAGAAAGAATGTGTGTATAAAAATAAATAACAGATGGGGTACGAGGGGGAGGTGGGGCATTAGCGGAAGTTAGAGAAGTCGATGTTCATGCCATCAGGTTGGAGGCTACCCAGACGGAATATAAGGTGTTGTTCCTCCAACCTGAGTGTGGCTTCATCTTTACAGTAGAGGAGGCCGTGGATAGACATGTCAGAATGGGAATGGGAAGTGGAATTAAAATGTGTGGCCACTGGGAGATCCTGCTTTCTCTGGCGGACAGAGCGTAGGTGTTCAGCAAAGCGGTCTCTCAGTCTGCGTCGGGTCTCGCCAATATATAGAAGGCCACATCGGGAGCACCGGACGCAGTGTATCACCCCAGCCGACTCACAGGTGAGGTGTCGCCTCACCTGGAAGGACTGTTTGGGGCCCTGAATGGTGGTAAAGGAGGAAGTGCTACACATGCCGTTACACTTCCTCCCTTACCACCATTCAGGGCCCCAAACAGTCCTTCCAGGTGAGGCGACACCTCACCTGTGAGTCGGCTGGGGTGATATACTGCGTCCGGTGCTCCCGATGTGGCCTTCTATATATTGGCGAGACCCGACGCAGACTGGGAGACCGCTTTGCTGAACACCTACGCTCTGTCCGCCAGAGAAAGCAGGATCTCCCAGTGGCCACACATTTTAATTCCACATCCCATTCCCATTCTGACATGTCTATCCACAGCCTCCTCTACTGTAAAGATGAAACCACACTCAGGTTGGAGGAACAACACCTTATATTCCGTCTGGGTAGCCTCCAACCTGATGGCATGAACATCGACTTCTCTAACTTCCGCTAATGCCCCACCTCCCCCTCGTACCCCATCTGTTATTTATTTTTATACACACATTCTTTCTCTCACTCTCCTTTTTCTCCCTCTGTCCCTCTGACTATACCCCTTGCCCATCCTCTGGGTTCCCCCCCACCTTGTCTTTCTTCCTGGACCTCCTGTCCCATGATCCTCTCGTATCCCCTTTGCCAATCACCTGTCCAGCTCTTAGCTTCATCCCTCCCCCTCCTGTCTTCTCCTATCATTTGGATCTCCCCCTCCCCCTCCCACTTTCAAATCTCTTACTAACTCTTCCTTCAGTTAGTCCTGACGAAGGGTCTGGGCCTGAAATGTCGACTGTACCTCTTCCTAGAGATGCTGCCTGGCCTGCTGCGTTCACCAGCAACTTTGATGTGTGTCACTTTGTCTTTACTTCGTTCACCACGATCGAAACGCTTAATTATGTCTAGTTTTACACTAAGTGTAACACCCTTACGAGCTCTTTTAGGCTTTTCCGATTCCTTAGAACTCATCTTGCAAACGGCTGCTCACAGGCATGTGTTTAAGCAATGCCGGCTAGAATGCAGTTCCGAATCCGGGGAAGAGCGGCTGCTCGGGACGCACGCTGTTTTTTTTTTGCACGCTGCCTTTTTTTGCACGCTGCTTTTTTTCACACACTGCTTTTTTTGTAACAGTGAAAACACCTTCTGTTAGCGAAAACAAGGAACTAATGTAGGTCTTTCGTAACAGTGAGGTTTCGTAAAGCGAACGTTTGAAAAGCGGGGGACACCTGTACTCAGTTTTATCCAGTTTCTTTTATTGCCACATTCAGTTAAACTTTGCCTTGAAGTCAAGGATAATGACTCGCAAAAACCTTTGGAATTTAGATAGTCAGAAATGCTCCAAAAGGACAAGGGAAGCAAAGGAGGCTGGCAGGGAAGAGTGGTGGTAGTGGTGGTTAGAGGAACAGATGGGAGTGGTTGTTGGAAGTTAGAGAAATCAATATTGATGCTGTCAGGTTGGAGACTACCAATGCTGAATATGAAATATTCCTCTCTGATCTGTGTCTAGCTGAATCCTGCTAGCAGAGAAGGCCATGGACAGGCATGTCAATGTGGAAATGGCAGGTGGAATTGTGGAATTAAAATAGCTGACCACCAGGAGACCCTGGTTGTTACAGCAGCTGGAGTGAAGGTGTTTGTCAAAACAATCTCCAACCCAACAAGTAAGTTTTGTCTTATAGCATTGTCCCAATTGTATTTCACGTACAAGTTCTGCAACAGTGCTCCCTCACACCAAACATGGATTGGCTTACAATGCATAATCTGTTTAAAGGTCTTTTCTATTGGCTTTCAATTTTTATGCCTATTAGCTTTTCCATTGGTTTGCACAGAACAAAGAAGAGGTCATGCTGTTCACTATAACTGGATTCTGTAGAGCTTTTAGAGCTCTAAGTGGATAAACTCCACTTGAGCACTTCTGACTAAACATACGTTTTTGGCTGTCCAGAGTCAATACATAATGTCACAAATATTTCTTCATGAAAAATTATGTTTAGTTGCAAGTTTGCTGTTGCCAGTTAATTGTTCTGATTTTTCAGTTCAATGTTGAATGTATAGCCACCATCTATTTTCTCAAATTTTTGATATTTTTATTGATAATAAGGCACAATGATTTTATAGTCAATGGAATTAGTTTTCTTTAATTCTTAACAGAAAGAGAGAGAGAGAGAGAAAGGGTAAAAATAGGAGAGAGGAGAGGGAAAAGAGAGAACTGAATGAGGGATAGAGAAGAATGAAATAGAAAAAATAAGAGAAAGAGAGACCCCATCAACATTAACCTGGACTATTGCTCTTTTCTTTACTGCACTTCCAACTTAACTGTTCTTGTGGTGAAATAGTTTTATGGTGTCCATTTATATAGCTATACCTTTCTTAGATGATTAGTGTTCACTTGTAGTCCTTGGTGATTGGTAGTGTCATCAGGTAATGTTAGACACTTACTACTTAAATCTGTATTTTATGATGTGTAGTAATCAGTTACTAAGATTACCTGCAGCTTTGGCAACCAGATCGAAGGTTCATTAGTTACTCAAGGTATTCAACCGTAGTGGAAGATAGCTTGATGATATGAAGTACAGCATCACAGCCATAAACTCACCCTATTCATTTCCATGCTCAGATCTTGAAATATATTGTAACTAATAAGCATGTCCAGCTTTTCAAAGTTTACCACTTACAGATATATTCATCTCAATAATTCCTTGCAACACCGTGCCTGTAAATTTCTTGGACATGTGGCACAAATGAGCTTTCAGCCTGGAATATAATTATGACCAAGATGAATACTTCTGAGAAAATTCCCAAATGAATGGAGGCACAATGTCAGTATAGTGTTATTGCTTAGTACTGTGATAAATGTAGCATTTTATTCAATACTTTTCTTCGGATACCACCTTTTCAACAAAGGAAATCAGGGAAGTTTTCAAGGAAAAATATCTGTAATTCAAGGCACACTGAACAACATCACTGGGAGGTTGAAATATAAAAAGGGTGGAAGCAATGCAGTTGTCCTTTGAATTGCGAACATGGTGTTGATAACTAAGTGCCATACTCCATTCTGCGCAGTGACACATTTTCCCATTAAACGTTACACAAGAGCCTTACTCCTAAGCTGTTGATTAGAATCACAGATTCTTCATCAGTGACTGGTGTTTCTTCTGCAATAGACTCCGAAATATGTAAGGCTTTTTGTGTATTTTTGTGCAATTTGCCAACCACCACGACGTGCCTACATCTCATTACCTCTGCTTTGGAGCACCTAGACATGTGCAAAACATATGCCAGGCTGCTGTTTATCAATTATAATTCAGTGTTCAATACTATTATCTCCTTGGTATTAATCACCAAGTTTTAAATCCTAGGTATCTGTACCTTCTTCTGAAATGGAAGCCTCAACTTTCTTATCCAGAAACAACAGTCAATGCAGATTGGTAATAAAACCACCACCTCGATGATTATGAACACAGGGGCACCTCAAGGATGGATGCTAAGTCCATTACTCTATTCTCTCTTCACCATGTGACAAAGCACAGCTAAAATACTGTTTATAAATTTGCCAATAACTCCACTATTGTTGGTAGAGTTTTAGGTGGCAAGGAGAAGGCATGTAGCAGATTAGCTGGTTGAGTGGCAATATAATAACTTGCACTCAACATCAGCAACACTAAGGAACTGATAGTAGACCTCAGGAAGGGAAATCCAGAGAACATATAGCAATTCTCATTGAGGAGTCAGTGGTGGAAAAGCTGATCGGCTTCAAGTTCCTGGGCATCAGCATATCAGAGTAGCTATCATGGGTCCACTGATGCAATCACAAAGAAGGCACGTCAGCACCTTTATTTCACTAGACATTCGAGGAGATCTGGTATGTCACCAAAGACTCCAGCAAATCTTTACAGATAGACTACAGAGTGTTCTGACTGGTTTTATCAAGAGTTCAATAGTTCAATCATTCAATAGTTACATTTAATATCAGAGAAATGTGTGCAATATACACGTTGGTAGATCCTGAAGTTCTTGTTCTTTGCAGACATCCATGAAAACAGAAGAGTGCCCCAAAGAATGAATGACAGTAAAAACGTTAGAAGCCCAAAGCCTCCCCTTTGGTTACATTGGAGTCTTTGATGAGATCAATGCCTGGTATGGAGGTTCGGATGCACAGGATTTCAAAAGGCTGCAGAGGGCTGTAGACTCAGTTAGCTCCATTACGGCACAATCCTCCCCACCATCAAGAACATCTTCAAAAGATGACGCCTCAAGAAGGTGGAATTTATTACTAAGGGCCTTCACCATCCAGGGCGTCTCCTCTTCTTGTTACTACCATCAGGGAGGAGGTACAGAGGCCTGAAGTTAGTCCCACACTCATTGATTTAGGAATAGATTATTCCCCTCCATCATCTGATTTCTGAACAGTCCATGTACCCACAAAGATTACCTCATTATTCCTTCTATTTCATTATTTATTTTTATACTTTATAATAATTTTATGTCTTTGCATTGACTGCTGCGGCAAAACAACAAAATTTATGTCAGTGATAATAAATCTGATTCTGATTCTAGTTGGGGCTATATTGGGAGACTTTATCATGTTTTATGTTACAGGTAGCTTTGGGAATGAAATTTTCATTCCAAATTACTGGAAGGCAGTGAGGTTTTGAGGAGAAAGTTTTGCCCAAGTGAGATGCTATTTCAAAGAATGATTACTGACTTCTTAATTGGATTGAAGCATCTTTGAAAATGCAGTTCAGGAGCCAAATTCAGCTTCCTGTGTGGAACATTTAACCCAAAATACTGCAAGTGTTGGGGAGATTAATTATAGTTCCCATTTCTCTTTGCTGTATAGCATCTCTTACTGAAAGCAAGCAAGTGAAATGAAGATGATGGAGTTGGACACATCTACAAATCTTTACTATATGTTTGTTCTGAATTAAATGTTGTTTAAGACCATAAGACCATAAGATATAGGAGCAGAAGTAGGCCATTCAATCATGCTCTGCCATTCAACCATGGGATGATCCAATTCTTCCAGTCATCCCCATTGCCCTGCCTTCTCCCCATACCCTTTTAAAAACTGATACATAAATTCCACAAACAGAAACAGGTCTGAAACATTATTAGCTTTTGTGGTACTGGTTGAGTGCTAAATATTGAGACTAACTGCTGCACTTCTTTAGATTACACCATGTAATCGTTTACTTCTAACAGAATAAAAAAAAACAGATCCTACATTATATTATCTCACACAAATTAAAGAGGCAGGTCAGTTTGCCACTGTGCTTTAAGTCTCTGCAATTTGCCTATGAAGTAGAATGATCAAAAATTTTAGGAATGCATCTATTGTTTGAGAGCATCACAAGGTTTATTGCAGCTATTCTGTTATCTTAGCCCTTAATCAAATAACAAATTAATATGATAATATATTATACATTTCTGAATAACTTCCTTTTTGCTGAGGTCTTGCCTCATTCTATATAATGACTTATAAAGCCAATTGTTGATGTATTACAAAGGCAATGTTTTAAAATAGACTAATCTGTAGTTCTACCTTTATTAAACATTTTAACAAGGCAGCACCAAAGAAAAACATCACAAAGATATAATATGAAATATAAAGCAAGTATTTAAAAGCCCAGTGTTCACTAATTCATTCCTTCTACATTCAGGTGATAATAAGTGTAAATTAAATGCAGTGATCTACAGTATAAAACACTGTGTGAATATATTTAATCTTGAGTAAAAATACTCTCCATATGCAATTTCAATCAGGCTGACTGTACCTGTTGTTTCAAGAGGACAGTTAAATGTCTTTACATTTCATTATAAAATGTTGTATTTGGTGTTAAGTGTTCCACACGAGAAGTTGAACTTGCCTCCCAAAATGAATTTTTAAAAATGTTTCAGTCCAATTAATGGGTCGGAAGTTATTCATTCACAGCAGGCAGTGAAGAAAGCTAATGGCATGCTGTCCTTCATAACAAGGGGAATTGAGTATAGGAGCAGAGAGGTCCTTCTGCAGCTGTATAGGGCCCTGGTGAGAAGACACCTAGAGTATTCCATACAGTTTTGGTCTCCAAATTTGAGGAAGGACATTCTTGCTATTGAGGGAGTGCAGTGTAGGCTCACAAGGTTAATTCCCGGGATGGCGGGACTGTCATATGTTGAAAGATTGGAACGACTGGGCTTGTATACACTGGAATTTAGAAGGATGAGAGGGGATCTAGTTGAAACATATAAGATTATTAAGGGATTAGACACGCTGGAGGCAGGGAGCATATTCCCGCTGATGGGTGAGTCCAGAACCAGAGGCCACAGTTTAAGAATAAGGGGTAGGCCGTTTAGAACAGAGTTGAGGAAAAACCTTTTCACCCAGAGAGTGGGGGATATGTGGAATGCTCTGCTCCAGAAGGCAGTGGAGGCCAAGTCTCTGGATGCTTTCAAGAAAGAGATGGATAGAGCTCTTAAAGATAGCAGAATCAAAGGTTATGGGGATAAGGGAGGAACTGGATACGGATTGTGGATGATCAGCCATGATCACAGTGACTGGCAGAGCTGGCTCAAAGGGCCGAATGGCCTACTCCTGCACCTATTGTCTATTGAAATAGCAACTCATGAGCCAAACTTTCTCCTCGGAAGTAATTAACAAAGTGTGCTCAAAGTTTCACTTGTTTCTATTCAAACTCTCTATATGTTGTAAACCAGTAAAGACTGAGCACCATTTTATCACCATTTCATGTGTACTTCATGATGCTTGTAAACCATGATCCTCACTGATCCATCTACAACAGAGCTAATATCAAGCAAAACTGCATCATTCTTTTAACACATTTATTAGTCCCCCTTTTTGTAACATTGCAACATCAAACTTTGTATATGCATGGAGTTAATCTTAAGAACAAATGGGAATATGTTCAATCTATGGTGACAACTGTTCAATGCTACAATTACCCTCACCTTAGCGGTCCAGTTGTTGAATTAGATGATGCTTTCATTTATGTATGCATGAAAGAGAAGTTGCAAATCATTGTTGACTTGTTCACTTAGTCTTGCACTTAACATCTGCAAGTCATGAGTCTACTAATATGTCTTGGCTGCATTTCATTACCCTCTGATAAAGGTTCACTGTGAAACACTGGAAATTGTGGTCCATTTTCTATTTCCTTGGAAAATGTCACCACTGATCCCTGCAGTTATACATTTTATGAGACCCTGGAAACATAAACTATCTAGGACAGGCTTATTTAAAGTACAGGAAAGATACCTCCAATCTGTCTCCACAAAATCCTACAAATTCATGAGAAGGATAACTGAACAACATCTCCCAGGCTACCAGTCTCTGTGCTGACACCTTAAGCAGACAACTTAGCTAGTTACATGGGAAAGCCAGATTTTTGGCATGTCTTGAGATTAGACTTTTGAAACAGCATCTATTCTCAGCTTTGTCTGAGAAGAGAGTAACAGCTGGACAGAAAACAAAAAGATTTGAAGATATCCTCAGATCTCCTTGTAAAAGTGCAATTTCTCCTCTGATTCATGGTAATCTCTGGAAAGAATGAAAAATAATCATTTGCGATGTTCTTGTATATACTGAGTTCATGCATTTGGAACATGCAAAAGCCCTGCAGAAACAGCAGAAAGGTTCATGATCTCACAAACAACCAATGCTCCTGCCTCGGTGGGCACCTGCAGCCCTTTCCTTGGAAGAGTCTGTAGCAACCACATTAGCCTCATCAACTACTAAATCAAGGATGTAAATCATCTCTATTCCAAAGAAATAATTACAATATGATCCAAAATTTAGCAAAGCAAATCTGTCAGTATCTATATCACCAAAATATACAATTTAAAGTTTTGACTCATAGTGATGCTATGAAATGGAGAAAAAATAGTATTAATTCACAACGTGATTAAACTAAAACCAGAACACTTTAGGTGTGAAAACCAAACTAAATACTATATAACAAATCCTGAAATACTTGGTTGCTCAAGCAGCATTTGAAAAGGGGGAACATAGACAAAGTTACAAACATTTGGCAATTCATTACAAGGAGTCAGTTAATGACTTATCACTACCAATGCTGACTAGGTTTTGTGGGCAGGACCAATTTCCAAGACAATGAACCAAAAATTGATGTGTGTTGTTCTTTGGGAAGATGGGGGATTGGGAGTCAGTGGTTAGGTGTGAAATAATAGAGAAGTGAGATCAATGATTGTGGAAAGGAGTAAACAAAATTGAGATGGATTAGGGAGTTGGGCAAAGGTAGAAGATACATAATCGTACTCAGTGGGTTCCAGGTTGGAGCAGAATTAGTAAAATTCATTTGCCCCCAGAATACAAATCAACTTGGTGAGAAAAGGCTATGGAATCTGTTCTTTCAGTTTCACAATACATTAAAGAGAGACAAAATCTGGGCAAGTATGATGATATCAGATCAGATTGGAGCACAAAATTGATGGATTTGTATTTGTGTGTCCTTACTGACTTCTCCCTCTTGCAGTCCTAATTCCCCTATTCACCTTTGTATTCAACATGAAAGTTCTTCAGCCTTCAGCATTTATTAAGTCTTGAAATGAAGCATTAATACCCCTTGAAGTTACAGTACTACAAAAAGCAGTTTCCTTTTGATTGGTGTTTCCTGACTTTTAATTGTGGAATTACAGGCCATTTGATTATCTAAATTTATGCTTTTACTTTGACTGAACAACAGGCTTGTCTTTAGCACCTGTTCACTATTATGTAAAATTCTTTCTTGCAAACACAATTTCTTGAGGCTGCCTAAACAAACCCTTCAGATCTCTCGTAACAGCTCAAGTGTTACATTCTCTTAACTTCTGTGTTTAGAAAACATATTCTATATTTGGCGCACTCCCACTTTTACTTTCTGGTAGGACTTTTTATCCTTTCTACTATGTATGCATAATTATTTTATGGTGGGGAAGAAATGCACTTCTTATAAGGATCCTTAATCTAACAATATCCTTCTAACTACTAATGTGCCATTTAAATTTCTCTTGTCTTGTTAATAGCTTAATAGCAGGAAGTTTTATATTTCTGAGTTTGAAGTCAAGTAATCATTTCTACCCACCATTCCATTTTAATGCGGTTGTGTGGCCTGTTCCTAGTTCTACAGTTGCATGTGTTTACTGCAGTATTTATCAATACTAAGCAAATATCCTTAAGGTGTACATATTTCTGCCTGCATTACTTCCTTTACTCACTAAACACTTGTACTAAAATGTAGCTGTAGGTATCGAATAAGACTGTGTTTTCATCTAAAATTTAATTCCTAATTTCCAATATCAACATAATTGCATAACATCAATAACACAACTCCAAAAGAGGTAAATTTTCTAACACAATCATGGATATTTTATTTACAAAGTGGTATAATTGCCTCACATTCTAGAAGGACCATTGGTAGGGAATGTTATTTGATGCATAGCTGCAGTAGAAATTGCTCCAGCACCCAGGGCATGCCTTTTCTCACTGTTACCATCAGGCAGGAGGTACAGAAGCCTGAAGGCACACACTCAGTGATTCAGGAACAGCTTCTTCCCCTCTGCCATCCGATTCGTAAATGAACATTGAACCCTTGGACACTACCTCACTTTTTAAAAAATATACAGCATTTCTGATTTTTGCATGTTTTAAAATCTATTCAATATATGTATACTGTAATTGATTATTTATTATTATTATTTTTATTTTGTTTAGTAATTTTTTTCTCTTCTATATTGCATTGAACTGCTGCTGCTACGTTAACAACTTTCACATCACATGCTGGTGATAATAAACCTGATTCTGATTCTGAATTAGCTCATCCTGAGAAGCAATGGTTGAATTTCCAGGCTGGCATGAAACTAACTGGAAAGAGGATAGACTGTATTTCTCTCCCGAACTGCACAATTTGTTGTCTTTTGCACATTGGTTGTTTGTCCATCTTTGTTTGGGCGTTTAATACAAAGACCCATTTGTTCCATGTGAAGTGTAAAAGATTCAGTGCTTTATTGCAACCTCCGGGCCGCGAAGCATGCAGGGGTGCAGCGGTAGCTGGAGCGCACCCAGTATATCTTTAAGAAAAAAGCCGAAATAAACAAGCTAATCAATTAGGTGCCGCCCAGAAGCCAGTCTTCATTAGAGGAACTGAGGTGGAGAGGGTCAATAACTTGAAATTCTTCGGCATTAAGGATTGATGTTTCTCTCTCTGAAAAGTGTCAGAGGATCTGTCATGGGACCAGCATGTAACTGTCATTACAAAGAAAGCACGGCAGCGCCTATACTTTATTAGAAGTTTGTGTATATTCAACATGTCACCTCGATCCTGACAGCCCTGTCTTTTCAGCCTGCCTGGGCTGGTGTTTAAATTGACCAAACAATGGAACAGCTAAAGGCTCCAGCGCCCTGGAAAGAGGAGTGAACATTGCGTAGAGCAAGTGAAATCGGCAATCACCTCTGATCTGGGCCGACATCTACGTGCCAGGCGGCACCTAATTAATTAGCTTGCTTATTTCGGCTTTTTTCTTAAAGATGTGCTGGGTGTGCTCCAGCTACTGCTGCACCCCTGTATGCTTCGCTGCCCGGAGGTTGGGGACCACTGCTTTATTGGAAATAGTGGTCATGACTTCTCAGGTGTTCTGGCCAATATTTATAACTCAATCAACATGATCAAAATTAAACAGCTATGTTAATTTTATTGTATTATTATTCTGGTCTGCCATTGGAGCTGTTTTATGACCTTCAGCCCAAAAGAAGGGGTGGTGATGAAAACAGTGTAATGGGATGACGGAAGTTCGGTGGAGCTCCATTCAGAGCTTTTAAGACTAACTCTGACCTTTACTTTGTAAAAGCAATTTCTTGAATAACAACTCTGCCAAGTAAGCTGAGTTTATTCTTCAGAACATCAACCTACTAAGGCATATTCAACCATGAATTAGCACCTTTACTGGTATCAATAAGACGGTTTTAGAAATGTTTTCAGTAGCTGAGAGAATTATCTGAACCATTATTCATTCCCTTTTTAGAAGATATTTTCAGGGTGTCAGCTTGGGTCAACATGCTGGTCCATTAATCTGGACTTTATTGTGCCATTTTACTCCAGCATTGAACAATAACAGGTTCAGTTTCTACCCTGACATTCTTTTATACATACCGCAAAATAGAACTCATGGACCACAACTTTGAGGTCAACATTCCTACCAATGTTTGCAAAATGACATTTTCCATAGAATTAACCTCTCTCACAAAGGGGTTGATTTGTTAGCCGATAAAACAAAAACTTTCAGCTGTGGAAAATCTGAAGTGCACAGTGTTATTGTTCAAACCAGCTGAGTAGATAGATTATTGATGATGAAGGATAGTGTTTGAGCTATGATGGACTGCGAACGACAGAGAATTATAAGGAATTCTCAACTGTAGTCTGTTCAGGCACTGAGAGAAGCTGCAACATGGCCTACAAGGACTACTGGTAATTCATGGGATGATGTTGTTCTTGCATCTGCTTCCTGGTGACTGGTGGGTTTAAAGGAATATGATTGTTTGAGTGAAGGCAGCTGTTGAACGCACACTTCACATGAGGATAGACAATTTTTCAGATACGCCTGCCAATTACTTGAAACAAGACCAAGGTGTGCCTCATTTTTTCACACATAAAGGACCCAGTTCTTGTCCTTTGACCCCTTAGTAGACAGGTGTCCTGAGGAACAGGACTATGCTTAACCTGGCATAGAATTTAATCAAGAACCAAATTTATAGTGAAAAGGTGAGTGTAACATCATTTGGATTCAAACATTGTTGCCTCTTTTATTGGTTAAACTTCTTTAAATGACCACTTAGTTAATCTCCAGAGGATAGCATTTCACATTCCATGATCTGAGCAGCAGTGCATGAGCAAGAACATCTGTTTGATGAGCGAGGCTCATTAATGTGAATGTGATAGCTGAGAGGATGGTTTAATCCCATTTGCCATGTTGTACAGTGTTAAGTAATACATACAATGAATCCCCCAAATGGATTTCGCCAATGACATTTACGAAAATAAAATGACTGACCAAGACAAGCTGCCCGGTGACATCTAAGTGCCTAGGCATTATTTGTGCTTGGTAGCCGGAACAAATTTTATGTTGAGTAAACACTGCTACTATGCACTCAAACATATTATCTGTTTTTATATGGAACAGTTTTGTCATAGTGGCCTTGTAGAATATTACTTGCACAGAAAGGATCTCCTGTTTTGTTGGTTCATTTGTAAATGAGCTTTGAAATAGAATTTTTAATTAATTCTGTAAAATAAATCAATACAGTTAATTTTTTAAACAGCACATATTTCTAATGTATCAACAATTGTGTAGTGTTTCATTAATAATGTTAATAAAGTCATCATCATCCAAATGTCTGCACCAATAGAGTGTTCAGCAGTTTATAGTTAGTATATTTTTCTTATTTAAGTTATTAACTTTGTTGTGACAGTTGTTCTTATTAACGTTCTGAGCCCATAGTACTGATATCAGTAGTTGCCTAGGGAAGAGTTTTCTTCTGGTACCTGAAAATAATTCAAACATATGTAATGACACAATTTTAATTAGCTGAAAATGGAGTCATAAAGATCAGATGTTTAATTTGTCTCAGAGTGGGTTACCCAGGGCAACATTGAGATATTGCTTAGAATTAAAATCATGAGTTGAACAGCTTGACTATTGCCCGTGAGAAATAATGAACAGCTTTAGACTGCAACTTGCAGTCGCTGGATGAATCAGATAAAAAAAATAACACACCAAACAGACGTTAATGACCACTTTACCAGTGTGAAATGTAAACTACAGTATGTTCCGTAATTGTCATGTTTGGTATATAATTAAACAGACATATGATAAAATATGCTTTATGTACAATATGCTGAATTAATTCCTTAATCTACTATTGTGTTGGTAGTGCAAGGATTACAATTCACTGTTTTAACAATCTTGTCTATTATTTTAAATTGTAATGAAGATAGAGATTTTAATTGGAAAAAAAAGTGACTTTGTTAGACTGTTGCTGAAAATGAGCTCAGAGATCCAAACTTGCGTATATGCAAAACTATGTAGTCATTACGCCAAGCGTACGCTGCCTGCTCATTGTAATACAGCATGATCTGACCATAATGTTAATTAGTTGAACACCTCATCAATTGTCTTTTACTCAATTGTCATGAGTAGATAACACTAGTTAAAGTTGGTCTGAACAAATTGAAATCAGCCGATCTTTTAAAGTGGAGCTACATTGTACAGTGGTGCATGGTCCCAGTATTCCACAAATGAAGCTGATTTGAGAAATATGCAAAAGTGGGTTTCCTGATATTTCTTTATAGCTGTGGCCCTTGGAATGGAGATGAGGAAAGATGCCCTGCTTGGGTGGGGCTGTGGGTGCAGAATATGGATTAACCACACATGTGGAAGGGAATACATGAAGGCAGTGGTCAATGATGGAGAGAAACCCTGAGGATGGGCAGCATGGTAGTGTATTGGATAGTGCAACGCTCAGGGGCGTTCCGGAGTTTGGAGTTCAATTCCGATGCCGTCTGTAAGGAGTTTGCATGTTCTCCCAGTGAACTACGTGGGTTTCCTCCAGATGCTCTGGTTTCCTCTCACAGTCCAAAGATATCCCGGTTAAGTGGTCCTGTGTTCTACGGGTGGGTTGCTGGGCAGTGCAGCTCATTGCTCTAGAAGGGCCTGTTCCACGATGTACCTCTATATAAATAAAATGCAGCTCCACATGAAGTTTAATGACCTTTTGCCCATGTCCTTAAGGTCAGTCAATGTACATTCAAATATCATATGCCATTGACTACGACACAAATCACAGTAACTCCTCAATGTCTCAACGGTCTCTGCCAATAACTTTTTCTGGTAGGATTCCTGTACAATATTCCATAGTACCAGTAATCAAAAATGAATCTCTAGCCAAGCTTTTCCAGTACAATTCTAACACTGGAAAATGGTACAGGTCGACCTTCACTAATTCGGCACCACTGGGGCCTGAGGAGTGCCGGATTAGTGAAAATGCTGATTTACAGAAGGATCACATTAAGCATAATCAGTGCTGGATTATTGAAGGAACCGGATTACAGGTAGTCGGATTAGTGAAGGTTGACCTGTACATGTTTATTAAGAGTAGAAACCTAATGAGCTTAGTACTATATTCGCAATCTACCCTCAGTCGTCAGCAAAATAATTGAAGGTGCTGACACTAATGATAACAAGGACTGCTTATTCAGCTATTGAGCCTCTGTTATCACCAACTGGTTATTCTAATTTTAATCCAAAGATGGATAAAAAAAGCAAAATTCTGGCATTAATATTGAGTGACAGTCTCAAACATAGTCTAGGAGCTTGAGTATAGTTGAGAAAATAGAAGTTTGTCTCCATCAGCCTGTTAACCACTTGTTACAGATCATAAATCTATATTTTGATACACACAGTAGCTGCCTCTTCTCTGCTAGTCAATAAATCACTCTATTCTGCTGATATGCGCAGGAGAACTTATTTCAAGGAGGAAGTCAAAGAGAGAAGCAACATGAAGCATGAGAAAAGAAATCCCTGCAGTTGCACACTGACCTGCATTGGGAATGGCTCACTGCGTTTTTGTAAACCCTGGAATTCCTTACCTTACAGGCCAGCATTTTCACTGCATGGGTGGGCGCAGTTCAAAATGTACTGTGGTCTGCCAAAGAAATTAGTAATGGATAGTATTGTTGGCAACAATCATGTCCTGTGCACAAGTGATAAAAGATTCAATGAGAAGGATAGCATAAGATTTCAGGAGGATTGCAGGCATGCTCATGAAAGGACAGATGATTGGCAGATGAAACTTAATTAAGCATAATCTGATGCATTTTGGAAGAAGAATGAATGGAAGCAAATTAAATAAGTGGGAAATTTTTAAATGTTTTAGGAACAGGGAGAACCAGGTGATTTACTAACAGAAATATTTCACACTACATGACAAGTTGATAACCTTGTCAAAAAAGCATATCAGATCATGGGATCCAATGTGCATTCAATACAGAAACAAAGAATTCGGTAAAATATTGGCAAATCTCTAATTAGGCTTTATATGGTGTATTAAGTGTAATTCTGTTATTTGTGTTGTTATGGTACACTCAGTGGCCACTTTATTAGGTACACCTGCTTGTTGAAGGAAGTATCTAATCAGCCAGTCATGCTGCAGCAACTCAATGCATAAGAGCACACAGGCACAGTCAAGTCGTTCAGTTGTTATTCAGAACAAACATCAGAATGGGGGAAGAAAGACAATCTAAGTGACTCTGACCTTGGAACGATTGTTGGTGCCAGACGGGATGATTTGGAGTATTTTAGAAACTGCTGATTTTGTGGGATTTTCACACACATCAGAGGCTGGAGTTTACAGAGGATGGTGCAAAACACAGCAAAAAACATCCAATGAGCAGCAGTTCTGTAAGCAAAAGCACCTTGTTAATGAGAGAGCTCAGAGGAGAATGGCCAGACAGGTTTAAGTTGATAGGAAGGCAACAGTAACTTAAATAACCACGAGTTACTACAGTGGTATGCAGAAAAGCATTTCTGAAGGCACAAAACATCAAATCTTGAAGTGGATGGGCTACAGCAGCAGAAGACCATGAATGCGCACTCAGTGGTCAGTTTATTAGATACAGGATATACCTAATAAAGTAGCCAGTGGCTGTAGGTAACCTTTGCAAGTGATGTAAAGGATATCTACCATAAAAAATAGATGGAGAACTTCATTAAGGGAAAAGTAAATGGAGATGCACAAAATTATGAAGGATTTATACAGACTAAATAAGGAGAAACTTCCCTTGTCAGAAAAGTCAGTAACCAGTGGATAAATATTTCAAACAATTAATAAATAAATCAGAAGTAAAGGAGGAGTTTTTTTTGCCATTTATCTCCTCTAGTTACTCTCTTCAGGTCAGCACAAAACAAATGAGGCGGAAATATTTAGCTGTTGGTGTTTTTTATGCCAGTATCCTTCAGAAGCCAGTGCTTCTAAGAGAACAGATAAAGTCAATACTTTCCTTTTCTCTCTAAATATATGATTCTGTATATAGAAAAGAAACAAATTTAATTAAGTAGTGCTGATAGTTTTTACCTGCTCTCTCTTTCCTAGCAATCCATTGAACAAGAACGGTAATTACAGGGATAAGAGATAAAGGCCTTAAAGGCAACATCAGTAAACTAAAATGTGATTAATTACATTCTGCACTTTGTTGGACAATGATTTTCTTGAATTATGATTGCAAATTCTTTGGTGCCTGACAAATTGTGTTAAATGAGGTCGCTCTGGACCTCATTTGTTTTTATATCAATGTTACACCATCTATGTGTTTAAGGGCCTTTCCTTCTAATATCTATATTACTGGATTGGCTCATGGATTATACAGAAGAGACACATAGGGTTAGGAGTAAGATCAGTTCATAAAGTTGGTGTAGGGATTGGGACAAAGACGAGAAAATCTGAAGATGCAGGAAATCCAAGCAACACACATAAAATGCTGTTGGAACTCAGCAGACCAGACAAGGTTTATGGAAAAGAGTAAATAGTTGACGTTTCTGGCTGACACCCTTCATCAGGTCCAGCATTTTGTGTGTATTATAGGGTTTACAATCATTTTGAAGATCAAGTTGGAATTCTTGTGCTGTGAAGACCAATAATGGGAGGGCAGAGAGAGTGAATGGAGAAAAGGTAACTGATGCCAGGGAAATATTGTTTAATAAAGTAGGCCTACCGGATGTAGAATATATCCCCCAGCATTGATCTCCATGATTGTGAACCTGCTCAGGTATTTTCATTTTAGGTTACTCATCAGCAGATCTCATATTTGATCAAGGCCTGAATCTGCGTGAGTTGCTCACACTGTCCATTGGATATATCTGCATGTTTGAAAATCATGTAGATGATGTTCAGGGTTGCAATGCACAGAGATGGATATCGCCAGGAGAGTCAATCTTCAGTTGCTTGTGTATCGGATACAGAGTTACTCTGAAGGAAAATTACAGCCTTTGTCGAGTATCTATAAAGTTCTTGTTAACAAATAAATTTCCAACTAAATAGCATTGCAATACAATTTTTAACCCATAAAACATATTGTACAAAAGGGCTCCATAATGCTTGTGCCGGTTCTTTGAAAACATTATTTAATTGTTCTCATTTCACAATAGTTCCCATAGGCATGCAATTTTCTCTCCTTCAAGTACTATCTCTAATTTGGTTTTGAAGGTCATTGTTGAATCAGCTCCCAGCACACCAAGGAAATGCATTCCATACTTAATAACTTGCTGCATGAAATAAATCCTTTCCATCTCCACTTTGGGATTTTATCCACTGATCTTACATCCTTTGGTTGTTGATATTGCTGCCAGTAGAAACTGCTTTACAATGGAGAGTTAGCTAGGGAACTGGTTGAACTGCTATTAGATTTATTAAGTGAACAGAACTACTGCTTGTACATTGGCAATTTGGCTCTCAACCAGCTGCTGCCCAGATTCCCATTTGTAGGGGTGCTTCACTCAGTCATTTACCTGGAGAGGATGATGAAAGCAAGTGACTATGGTTGCTCTCTACCACTCACGGTAATAGTTTTGAATTCCATTCATTCAACTGCTCTGGACTTTGCTGGTGCTGATTTAACAGATTTTCTGAACAATTGGACATAATCCTAATAGTGCAAAACACTTTAAATTCGCTCCTTTTTAGATGCCGCGCAGTAGGGTAATAGTTTCTAGTGAACCCAAATAATTTAAAGGGAACACAGTGAAACAAGGTTGCAGTCAGTTGCTAGGGATACAGGAAACAGAGCAAGCTAAATCACAAGGTAACATATCCCTCTTACACCTATTAAATGGAGATTTGTCTTTATTTGGCTTGGATATACTGATCATTGGATTAATACATCACTTTGCCAAATCTGTGGATTAGCTAGTATGCCATAGCTAGTCCAAATTAATTGAAATCATGTATGGGCAACCTCTATTCCTCAATATGAAGTTTAGATCCTGGAATATCAGGACCCCCAAGGAAAGACCCAGTAGTGAAAAACTTGAGTACTTCTCTAAACCAGGAATTTGCATGCTTAATCTTAGTCCTTAATGTTGCTGCTCTATTCAAGAGAAAATGGACAGGAGGTGGCCAGCTCAAAGCACAATGAAAGAGTGCGTACATATTTTTTAAGAGTAAACTAGAAGCAGAATATAGTGGGCCTATTGTCAATAATGAATAATTATTATATATAGTTGGATAAGTGGTTCAACTGAAGCCACAACCACAGAACATGGAACAATATCAAATTACAAGCCAAATTGCATTAGTTTGAATTAAATTCTTGACTCCACAGCTGACTTATCTTTCCACTGATGTCTTTATTAAGTTGTATTCTTATATAACCTGTTAGATAGGTTCCATTCCACTTCCCTGAATTTTTATTTTTTTTAATTTAATAAATGAAAGCTGAAATCTAAAATTTAATTTGTAACTTCATAACTGACTATTAACTGACATAAATAAGATGAGTCAACAATGTGTTAAAGTTGTGAATGCAACATTTTTTTTTAAAACTGCCTGATGTTGATATTGCGATATTTGGACAAAACTGACATTGATCTCAGATAAAAAAATAACAACAAACTAATCTTATGCATTATAGTAAATATGAAAAATTTATCTGCAGGGTAAAGGGAAAACATATAAATACAGAATTATTTAACCTTTAAAGGTAATTTTTTCAATAAATAGACATAATTAATATAGCAGGCATAGAATTGCTTACACTCTTGATTTATTACAACTGCTTTCCAAATCAAATATTCATGTAACACACATCAAAGTTGCTGGTGAACGCAGCAGGCCAGGCAGCATCTCTAGGAAGAGGTACAGTCGACGTTTCAGGCCGAGACCCTTCGTCAGGACTAACTGAAGGAAGAGTTAGTAAGAGATTTGAAAGTTGGAGGGGGAGGGGGAGATCCAAAATGATAGGAGAAGACAGGAGGGGGAGGGATGGAGCCAAGAGCTGGACAGGTGATTGGCAAAAGGGATACGAGAGGATCATGGGACAGGAGGCCCAGGAAGAAAGGCGAGGAGGTGGGGGGGGGGGAACCAGAGGATGGGCAAGGGGTATATTCAGAGGGACAGAGGGAGAAAAAGGAGAGTGAGAGAAAGAATGTGTGTATAAAAATAAGTAACAGATGGGGTACGAGGGGGAGGTGGGGCCTAGCGGAAGTTAGAGAAGTCAATGTTCATGCCATCAGGTTGGAGGCTACCCAGACGGAATATAAGGTGTTGTTCCTCCAACCTGAGTGTGGCTTCATCTTTACAGTAGAGGAGGCCGTGGATAGACATGTCAGAATGGGAATGGGATGTGGAATATTCATGTATTCCTTTTGGATTTTAACATTGTAAGTGGCTGCACGGTAGGAATTGAGATCATAATACTGGCTGGGCACCAGGCTGATTTTCCTGAAGTGAATAACAAAATAACCTTAATTACCACTACCTTTGGATTCCAAAACAAAATTATTGAGGGTATTTGAATGGAACTAATGCTTTTGAGCATAGAATTTGCATATCTCCAAATGCCTTCAATAACATATAAAATGCAAACATTGGTGTTTATGTACATTTTAAAAAAACAGGTAAAGAGGGCTGTGACATTTGTTACTCCAACTGAACTTCTGTTTGCTTATACTATCCATTATGAATATCACATAATATATGATTGTGCTGTTTATGGGAGTGTAAATTTTAAGCAAAATGAAAATATTTGATGTTATTTTTGAAGAGTAGTCCAAAACCAATCCCTGTAAAATTGAATGTAATTTCACTTTATCCTGAGTGACGCTGTACTTTTGATTGAAGGCTATTTGAAAATATGCTTTTTACTTTTATTGGATTTGGAAAAATAGTACCAGTGCACAACAGAATGGGTGCCTTTTACTGTAAACTGAAAATATTTTAGGATCATTGGAATTTACTGGATGGAGTAGAAGCCACACAAATGAGGGTAACTGCAGTCGCATAACAAGACTGTATTCTAGTCAAGATAGCCTATTAATTCTCATCACAGAATTAAACTGAAGGAGAAAAACCCAGATCCAAACAATCAATGTGAAATATGCTCTGTATATGTCCTTGGTATAGGTTTACAGACTCAATGCTGTCAATACCATCCTGAATGCTTCTGCTCCACTCTAAGCAGTGCCAGGAGTCAGTGGGATTTTGTACTTCTTCAAAGTGGCTTTGAACACTTCCTTGAATTTTCTATTCATCCTCAAGATTTTCATCACACACCAAGGAAGTTCACTGGAGGTGAAGTGCAATGCAGAAAAAAAAATAGCAATAACATTGCCTTACTTAGCATTGATCTTCACTGAGGTTAGCTCAGTGAACCTCACACTGGTTAGTTTCAGAGTTTGGACTATAATGGCATTAAAAGGTAAAATTGACACAATAATCTGAAACGATTGAATCTGGGTAGTCACAGACTTAGCAGATTTTGAGGAAGGGCATATCATTGCTGGTGCTACTCCATGTAATTATCATGTGGTGAGGATTATGTCCTGGGTACCTCCGTATGGAGGAAATCAAATAATAATTGAGGGAGCAGCTCATTGGTCATTGGGTGGGAGTGATAGACAGGAACCCTGGCAATTTCTTCACTTGTGTCAGACAGAAGGGAGATATCTTTACCTTTATCACAATCCGGATTTATTTCTTTTCTTGAAAGTGGTCATGATTTAAGCATCATCGCTATTATATCCCCTTCTTGCCAGTTGTGGACAATGAAACTGCAAATTTGTGACCTATCCTCTTCACCATTGATTTCAGCCTTGATGCAACTGCCTGGTAATTTTTAGTTAGGATCTGATATCTTGACCTCTGGCCATCTAATGATATTGAATTTCAATCTAATTTGAATTCCTTAAAAAGATGAGTTGAGTAATAATTAAGCAATAAAAAAATACCATGATCATGAAGTTAGTGTTTAATTGACATTCAAGTGACTGAATGCTCATCTGCTAATATGTCATCACCCATCCACCATAAATCTAAGCTCATTCAAAACTCTGCCACCACTTCCCAATTTGTACCCTGATATTATTCATCCATTAGCCATAATCAGAGGCACATGTTGGCACCAAACCCTCAGTCAAATCTCTTCATGACCTCAACCCTCCATTCCTGTAATCTTTTCTAAAAGATGAACCCAATGCAACAATAGTACCCCTTTCTATACCTATTGTACACCTTGGGTCCACAGAGAAATTGAAGTCCTTGAAGGGAATTTGTATTTTAAGCAAGTTCTTTTAATTGGATTTAAAAAAAACCTTGTAGCATCTGTATCGTTTGCATTGGTGAACTCGATGTAGCTCTGAGGCAGTACTACACATTAAAATAAATATTTTTGAAGATTGACTTAAAATCTACAGCTCAGGCATATTACTTTAGCCATCTGTCCTAATGCTTCCTTTTCTGGCTCAGAGTGTTTGAATATGTTCTTGTGAAATGTCTTGAAACATTTTACTGCAACGTCATACAAATGCCATTTGTTCTGTTCAGCAATTACAGTTTTCATAAATGTGCTTCTGATTCTAAGGACAATTTGCATACAGCATTGACTAAAAATATGCCTGTTGTGCATTTAATATTTCAGTAATACTTGTGTAATCTTGTAAATGTGTTGTTTGATTAAGCGTTTGTGTCCATTTAAATAATTTATTACGGTTATATGTAAAAATGTGTGAATTACATTCGTCATGATGATATGCACGTGATGTGCACACACGTTGCCTAAAGTAAAAACAAAGTACATGACTTATCTCCTGATCTCTTTGTTTTCCTTTCAATTAATTTTGTTGTTTTTTAAGTTACAAAACATAATAGTGGCGACGAGGCATTTTTAAAATGAACTTGAGACGGCTATCAACTTGTTGAAGCTCAGTGGATGTTCAAGTTTTAAAAAAAAAGCACAGCAAAAAACAGTCGAATTAAAAAACAGTGCAGCACTGCTTGATTTTAAATAAAAAAGGTAGAAACTAAAGAATTCATGGGTTCAGAAACAGTGAGTATCAGGTGATAATAATTATAAAATAAGGGCAGAAATTGCCAGCTACATTGGAAAAATAGAAGCATTGGATAGCACAACAGATACAACAGCTGATGTATACTGAACAGATTGAACAGTATTTTAAAGCAAATGAAATAGCCTATGAAAATCAAGTACCAATTTTGCTGAGTACATTGGATTTAAAGGCATACAGTTTGCTTAGGAATTTGACTGCTTCAACCAAACCAGCCAAAATTAGCTTTGCTGATTTCATGAAAGTAATGCAGGATCATTTAGAACCAAAACCATTGTTGACTGCAGAAAGCTTTAGGCTTCATAAAAAGGAAGAGGAGTCCATTTCAGTGTACCTGGCTGAATTGAAGAGACTGTCTGAATATTGTCCTTTCAATGATGGGCTTAATTATGCACTGAGAGATCGTTTAGTTTGTGGAACCTTACAAGAAAGCCTTCAAAAATGGCTCTTAACTGAAACACAGCCTACATTGAAAAGAGCAGTTGAAAACGCTTCTCAATGGAGACCGCAGACAATGAGGCAATTGAGTTGCAGCCTGGAATGAAAGTGAGTGTGAACAAAATTGAAATGTCTACTAAGAAAACAATCTGGTCAAACAGATTGTGTTACCATTGTGGAAGGGAGTTGCCCACACCAGATCAATGCAGATTTAAAGGCAAAACTTGCAGAAAATGCTACAAAATACGATAATGAGTATGTCATGCAGACAAAAATAACTGGAATTCACGGGAAAGAGATAACAATTAAAAAGTCAAGCTGTAGATTCAAAAACAGCTCTTATCTGTATGCTGTTGATGAAACATCTGATAATGATGAGGACACAGGACTGAGTAGGCTTGAGATTTACAATGTGAAAACAATTAATATATAAGCAATATGACTTGCAGCAGAAATGAAAGGCAAATTAAATAAAATAGAATTGGACACTGGCTTGGCTGTTCCATTCATTCCACAAGATGAGTTTGAATGCATTTCGTAGATACTGAAGTGGAGTCTGCAGATACCCAACTAAGAAATTAAAATGGAGAAAAGATAACTCATGTGGGAATGACATTTGTAACAGTGAAATACAACAATCAATAAGTCACATGGGCTTGTATATTGTAAATACAAAAGGGCCAGCATTGCTTTGGGAGGGGTGAGGTTTCTGTCTGGAACAATACTACTTGATCGGAGCTCTATCCACTATTTGCATGTCACATCCCCTGCAATAGAGCCAACTCAAATCAAATTAAGAAAAGTTCTAGATAATGCCAAAATTGTCTCCATGCTGTTCACCACAAACCGTTGCCCAACAGTGGGCCAACAGGTGTTGTTGCATACCACTGTTACCCTGTTTGGAAAGCCAAATGGACCAAGGAAGAAGCGTGTTGCTCAGAAAATGTGTGAAAGTGATGAAAGCAGTGGCTTGACTACAACAGTTTATGTAGGCAACATATCAGCAATAGCTTCTGATATGTTAAACAGGCAATTACTTGCGAAATGTGGCTGGGGTTTAAGCTGGAAGAGAATTCAAGGAGCTTCAGGAAAGTTGCAAGCATTCAGCTTTTGTGAGTATGAGAATCAGTACCAGCTCTGGGTGCATTAAACTTATTGCATGAACTTCAAGTGGGAGACAAAAAGTGATTGTAAAAGTAGTTGCAAAGACCAAGTCCCAGCTGGATGCATGGAAGGCCAAGAGTCAATGGAGATACAAAAACAGAGGATTCATCAGATGATGCCATGGATGAGGAAATGAAGAAGAGAGATCAGATCGTAGAGGGAGTGAACTAATTGCACCTTCCCAAGAACAAAAGACACAAACTAGAAAGAAGGAAAAGGAAGGCAAGGAAAAGAAAGGCAAGCAGTTGAAAAGTACAGAAGAGATAGAGAGGAAGGCAGTGAGTGAGACTGTGACGAGGATCATGAGAAATCCAAGGATAAGGAAAGAGAACATGACCAAGAAATGAATGGAGAGTGGAAAAAAAGAGAGAAAGAAGCTGGGTCTGGTAGAGAAAAAAGCTGAGTAAAGGAGAAGAAAGATGTCCAGAGCTGTCAGAGCCATTTCCCGTAGCAACCATGGAGGAGGTCCCAGAACCTGAGTGTTGTGTATTTAATATTTCAGCAATAATTGAGCAATCTTGTGTGTATATGTGTGTATATATACTGTACATGCGTGTGCATGTATGTGTGTGTGTGTATATATATTTAGTTTGATTAAGCATCCTTTGTTGTTTATATAATTCATTATGGTTATATGTAAAATAAGTGAATTCCATACATCACAATGCTACCATGTGATACGTGTGCGCCTCCCTTAAAGTAAAAACGAAGTACATGACTTATCTCCCAACTCTCTTGTTTTCCTTTCAATTAGCTTTAATGTTTTGGAGTTTCAAAACATAACAGAGCTCCCCACCTTGAACTCTAGTACCATGTCATTTAAAAACAGAATGTGCGTTTCCTTTTCCTGCGTTTTGCCTGTGAAGTAACATCTAAAGATTTCACGTTCATATGACAGCAACATAAATAAAATTTGCCGGAGTTTTAATTAACACTATCTTTGCAGGAGCTGCTCCATGCAGCCTGACCATAAACAAAGTAAAACGTTTGCCTGCAGCTACATCCTCTGATAATTAGATTTCCAATAGTGCACATGGATTTTATTTGGCAGTGGCTACTGGCGAAGGGAAATGAAGATGATAGCATTAGTTTCCTTCCCAATTTCCTGCTTGTAATCATCATGCACACTTTGGATGCTCTTTCCCTCCCTGCAACACTTAATGTTCAGCAACTATTATTAAGAAGTGGCACTGCAGGAATCGATTTTCAAACCAAATGACAATCAGAGGGCAGAAAAGATATTATTATAGTGTGTCTAATTTCTGAGGCATGTTGGTGTGCTCTCTGCAGCTGCTTAATTGCTAGGCTTTAAGCATTGGACTCCCACTAAGTCTTAAGCTCCAGGGGAGGACAGAGCTGTGCATGATCAAGGACTACGAAAGAGAACTGCATTTGTACTTTTTAAGCTACCCATGATGTTGATGGAGGAGCTCTTTCTGAATGACTTAGTATTAAGTTAAGCCACATTATAAATTATTGTTAATTTCAAAATTATTATATCACTATTGTCATACAACATCCAGCAACGGTTTTGGATGACTGAGGAAACTATATGAAGGGAAAGAAAATTATTATTACTCACATCTACTAGGAGGGATGCTACTTATTTATTTCCTCAGTTGTACCATGTGGTCAAGGCAAAATATAGTGCAGACTGCTCTACTTACTCCACTGTGATCTTGACAGCAGTTTACATGCCACAGTGGAAAATGTCCAGCTAGCACTTGATGTATTAAGTGCCATGGTTAACAAGCAAAAGAAACAGCCTACTTGCTGGCTTTCACATCTTTACTGGAGACTAGCTTGAAGAACTCTCTGCCCAGCTTCGACAAATACATCACAAGCAACACCACCAAAGTGCCTTCCGTTCCATCCCTAAATGACATTTTGGGAAAACTGACCATCTAGCTGTCTTCCTCCTGCTGACTATAGGCAGACACTGAAGAGCAAGGTACCAGAGCTAAGGACAACAAAGAGGTTGTCACAGGAGGCAGAGGAGAGGCTACAACTCTGTTCCGAGTTGGTGTAGTGAGTGATGTTCAAGGACTCATTGAATATGCTGTGGTTGTCATGGATACATATGGATGAATTTGTCCCCACAAAAATATTCTGAGTCTTCCCCAACCAGAAGACCTGGATGAACCAAAATTTTTGCAATCTGCTGAGGGCTTGTCAGTGGGATTTGGGAATGGTGTTCCTGGAGAGTATAAGAGGTCCAGGTATGACTTCTTGTGTTCAAAGTGGCAATTCCAGACTGAATCTGAATCATAAAGGAAAGCTCAACAACTGTGGTAGGCTTGAATGCCATCTTCTCCTACAATGCAAAACCAAGTAACGTAAATAACATCATGGTTTTCCTCCAAGATGAGCTCAATGTGTTTTATGTTTGCTTTGATGACAGAATGTGGAGGCACTTTCACAAACCCCCACGACTGCAGACAACACTGTGATTTCAGTCTCTGAAGCTGATGCGAGAGCATCCTTCAGAAGGTTTAATCCATAGAAAGTATCAGGCCCAGATGGTGTACCTGGCTGAATACTGAGGACCTGTGCTAATCAATTGGCTGGAGTGTTTATGGACATCTTCAATTGATTGCTTTGGCAATGTAAGGTACCCACCTGCTTTAAGCATGTATCAATCATAATCATGCCCATAAATAACATGATAACATGTCTCAAAGATTATTGTCCAGCAGCACTTACATCCACTGTGATGAAGTGCTTCGAGAGGTTGCGCATCAAATTGCGTACTGTCACATCAGGGGAACAGCAGATGCCATTTCATTGGCTATGGATTATCTGGAAAATGAAGATGCTCTTCATTGACTACAGCTCAGCATTCCACACTATCATTCCCTCAAAACTAACTGTGGCCTCTAGTTCTGGACTCACCCAACATCGGGAACATGTTTCCTGCTTCTAGCATGTCCAATCCCTTAATAATCTTATATGTTTCAATCAGATCCCCTCTTATCCTTCTAAATTCCACAATTTAGAACGGAGTTGAGGAAAAACTTTTTCACACAGACGGTTGTGGTTCTGTGGAATGCTCTGCCTCAGAAGGCAGTGGAGGCCAATTCTCTGGATTCTTTCAAAAAAGAGTTAGAGAGAGCTCTTAAAGATAGCGGAGTGAAGGGATATGGGGAGAAGGAAGGAAAAGGGTACTGATTGTGGATGATCAGCCATGATCACAGTGAATGATGGTGCTGGGTCAAAGGGCTGAATGGCCTACTCCTGCACCTATTGTCTATTGTCTATTGTAAGCTCCAAGACTTTGAGTTGGGTACCTCCTTTTGCAATGGGATCCTTGATCCTTTACTGGCAGACCCAGTCTAGTTTGGATTGGTTTCAACATCTACTCCAACACATGCACCACAAGGCTGTGTGCTTAGCCCTCTGCTCTACTCCCTTTATAATTATATTTGTGAAGCTAAGTACAACTCCAATGCAATATTTAAGTTTGCTGACAACACCACTGTTGTTGGCCAAATCAAAGGTTGTGATGAATTGGCATCTAGGAGGGAAACTGAAAATCTGGTTGAGTGGTGCTGCAACAACCTATCACCAACATCAGCAAAACCAAAGAGACAATTATCAACTATAGGAGGAAGAAGCCAGAGATCCATGAGCCAGTTCTCATTAGGAATCAGAGATGGATAGGGTAAATAGCTTTAAATTCCTTGGTATTAACATATCAGAAGATCTGTCCTGGGATCTGCATATAAGTATCATCACAAAGTAGGCACAAAAGCATCTCTACTTTCTTAGAAATTTGTGTAACTTCAGCATGTCACCAAAAACTTTGACAAACTTCAATAGATACACACTGGAGAGTATCCTATCTAGCTGCATTATCACCAGGCATGGAAACACTCGTGCCTTAGAATGGGAAATGGCTACAGAAAGTAGTGGATACAACTCAGTCCGTTACAAGCAAAGTCCTTCCCATAAGTACTTTCCATAGAGTGCTGCTATAAGAAAACAACATCCTTCATCAAAGACCCGCACCATACAGGCCATGACCTCTTCTTATTACTAACACTGGTCAGGAGATACAGAGGGCTTTGGGTCCCACACCATCAGCTTCAAAAAGAGTTATGCCCTACAACCATTAGGCTACTGAACCACCATGGATACCTTCACTCACCTCTACTCTGGACTGATTCTATGACCTACAGACTCAGTATTATTTTTATTTGCAGAGTGATTGTTTGTCAGCCTTTGTCTGTTTATGTATAGTTTTGTGGAAAATTCTATTGTATTTCTTTTGTTCCTCCACACCGTCTGAGGCTCCAACGCACAGGATTGAAAAAAGACGCAGAGGGTGTAAATTCAGCTAGCTCCATTCTGAGCAGAAGCTTCCCCAGCACTGAGGGCATCGTCAGAACATGGTGTTTCAAGAGGTGGCAACCTGACCATCCTGTGCATGACCTCTTCTCATTATTACCATCAGGGGAGGTACAGCAGCCTGAGGACACACACTCAGAGTTCACCCTCTTCTCCTCTGATATCAGTGTTTTAAACAATTGATGAACCTATCACTACTATCTATTGTCGATGTCTTCACTATTGTCCTTCCTTTTTGCACTATCTATTTTTTTTATATTTCTTACAGCAACTTTGGGTGACAGGGTGGAGATTCACTTCTACCAAAGGAGGTGTAAGGCACATCTTCCCTCTGCTAGCTCGTAGGTCACCCTTGGGCGAAGGGTAGCACTGCTCAGCCCCAGCCAGGGTCACATGAAGCCAAGGAAGCAGGTAGTGGATGGCTGTCTGAGCAGATGGTGCGTGTCACAAGTCCTGGTCATGCGACCACTGACGCCCGGCAGGCTATCACTACCCAGAAGAAGGCAGTGGCAAGCCACTTCTGGAGAAAAATTTGCCAAGAACAATCGTGGTCATGAATAGACCATGATCGCCTATGCCATATGACATGGCGCATGGTGATGATGATAGTAATTGATGGTAATTTTTTATGTTTTGCACTGTACTACTGCTGTTAAACAACAAATTTCATGACCTGTGTCAGTGTTAATAAACTTGATTCTCATTCTGATATGCACGCAAGGAAATTAATCTCCGGGTACTATATGGTAACATGTACATAATTTGATAATAAATATAACCTTGCCACAAACCATTCATTGTTTGGACATTTCAGAATGACTTCAATGTTGTATACAAATAACATCAGTGAAAGTAGTACATAAAGGCATCCTCTTATAGGAACAAATGCCAAAGGCATTCTGCAACTGAGGCTGACTTAAGCAGTACTAAAGGCACAGCAGGGAAGAGAGTAAATTTCACAGCTCGAACATGCTGCACTGGAGGATTTAGTATAAGACATCAGGAAGATGATGGACATTTCAGAGGGCCAGGAGATTTCACAGATAATCACTAGAAGGCAATGAGAGCAGAGCATAGAGTCCAACATTGGAAATTAAGCTTCAATGACTGTTTGCAGTGTTGTTAAGGCCAGTAAATGTATCTTCCAAGTTCAATACCTCTTCAATTGCATATTAGCCTTAAGTATTATTAGCCTTAAGTTCTATTCATTTCACCCCCCCAAATTATGTATGTATAGTGTTCATGCTTAGCACTATGCCAGGTCTCAAACAAAAGTTCATGGGGTACATAGGTTGCTGTTTTTTAACCATAGCCACCAACACAGAAGAGGTTGCATGTCACTGATGCATACGTTTCTCTCTTTGAAGGCAAGGTAGTGTATGACAGGAAATAATAGCAACTAACTTGAGGGAACATGCACAGTAAACTATTCTGACATGGCCATAGTGTGCTGGCTCTTCACGCAGTAGCTGGCCAATGGTTTAGATGAAAATATTAAAGATTTTGGCTTCCTCTTCCTCCTTCTTATATGCTGCCCCATTATGATTCAGAAGTTGAAGATTGCTTAACAATATACATTTTACTTCTCCTGAGCACCAGAATCAACTTCTTGTGCCTTTTCATTCCAGAAAGCCAAGAATTGGAACCTGGCCAGGGCATAGAAGAAAAACAAAGAGACAGTGGAAATAAAGACACACCATTACTCAGATTCAAGGTTCAATAGAGGTTTCAATAGGTATATTTAATGTCAGAGAAATGTATACAATATACATCTTGAAATTCTTCTTCTTCACCAACATTCATGAAAACAGAGGAGTGCCCCAAAGAGTGAATGACAGTTAAATGTTAGAACCCCAAACTCCCCCCAACTCCCCCTCCCACGCATAAGCAGCAGCAAAGCAATGACCCCCCCCACCCCCACCAGCAAAAAAAATCGGCACCCCCACCAAGTACTCAAGCATGAAGCAAAGCAACAAAGCATCAATAAAGACACAGACTTGCAGTACCCCAAAGACTACTCGTTCACCTGGTAATTCGATATACTGTAGGCTCTCTCTCTCTCTCTCTCCCTAATAAGGGGAAAAAAGTTTGTAGACATCAGTTCAAATATGAATACCATGTACCATTTGAAGGATGATATAAAGGCAATATTTGCATTGGCTGGGGCACAAATACCATATCCAGGACCGAAGACATTGCAAGTGCCATGTCGCCAACTGTTGACAGGAAGCGAGTTCTGCTGCAGAAGATGACTTCTATGGAAGGTAGCTAAATGATATGCATGGAGAAGTGCATGGTGCACTACAAATGAAATTTGCAAGAAAGCCTATGGTAAGTGTCAAGGAGATGCGGCGAGTCTTGCAATAATCTGTCAGAGTGTTTTGCAGCGAGCATGGAGCCCAGCTTATGGAGAATGCAAGTGGTAACCAATTCCGTTTACATGGACCAGTTAAGGTTATTGGTCTGCTGGCTGATGTCAGTTTCTTCTGTTAACTTGCTATAGTTGGAAGTCTAACTTTCGCCATCAGGTTTTGTAGCGTACCACTTGCACGTCTCATAGCAACCCACCTAAAGATTGCAAGCCACCAACCTGTGAGAGTGTCTTTCCTTTCTCAGAATAGTAGTGTTAGGTCTTCAGCTTGTCATTTTATCATTGCTCTTGCATTTGCTACCAGTCGGTCAGTTCGATTCCTTTCACTATGACTGACCAGTCTTCCACGTAGCAGCCACTGATAAGCAATGACAAGTAACATTCATTCCACGGTCAAAGTCACTTAGACCACATTTCTCCCCCATTTTGATGTTTGGTCTGAACAACAACTGAACCTCTTAAGCATGTCTGAAACTTTTATGCGTTGAGTTGCTGCCACATGTTTGGCTGATCAGATATTTCCATTAATGAGCAGGTGTAGAGGTAGACCTAGTAAAGTTGCCACTTAGTGTATGTTTTAACCAGATCACCTTTGCTTATTCCTGGACTCCAGTGTGTATAGAGCATCCTGCAACCTCCTCATGCTAAGAATTAATTTAAAGAACCTACTGTGCAAAGGATCCCATGTGCTTATTTTATGGTTGTATATAAATGCTGAGCAAATTATCTTGAAGCCACAAAGATATCATTGAGTTCTCACTGAGAAATCTAACATGGAATTGTCAAGCTGTTCATTCTTTATTAAGAAGCAATTTAAAACAGCAGAGATTCTACAAGTTTACTGAATCCTCTGCCAAACTGTCTAGTTTTGTCATATTTTATAACATCCAAGGCCATAGAATTACAAATTTCCTCACAGCCTATTCAATATTCATGAATTCTTTCAAATCTGCAGGTTCTCCTGTCTCTCTTGAATTATGTTACAAGAAAACAATCAAATATAATTTAGTGACATAACAGCATAGAAATTCAGGTGCAATAGAGTGAATAATGTGTTAAACTAAGTACTCGATTGACCAATTTCTAACCCTCATTTGTTGGTCAATGTTGTAAACAGAAACTAATCAAAATTCAATCACAAGAAATATAGACTAAAAATAATTGTATTACATTTTTTTCAGTGTTATACAACCCAAAATAGACTTTTTTCCTGGAATGAAATAGAGAAACAACTATCTCCAAATTGATTTCAGCCATTTTGGAAATTTGAGTTGGCACTTTTGAATATCTGTCACTTTTGCACCCTGATGCAATTTCTATATTAGAGTTAGAAGTATTTGATATATTATACCCTGTGATACCCCCTTCCTAGAGTGGAATTTGAACCATGCTGATTTTAGACTACCCATTGTTGGGTAATCTTGGGATAATCTGGTCTTTTTAGCAGAATGTTTAACTGTAATGATCGAGTGGATGAGACACTTCTTTTCATTGCCTGTACCCAACCTCTATCCCCACCCCACCACATTGCACCGATCTAACCTTTCCTAATTCCCCTATCTTTTTCATGATTGCTTGAAAGCTTTGCCCTGAACCCTTGCGATCCTTAACTCTGCAACCATCGGGACTGATTTTCCGCTCCCAATGCCATCTGAACTGTTGATTTAGCATAGGACTGATGGGACTACCCTTATTCTGGCTACCAAGAAGAATACAAGATTGCACATCATCAGTGCCAAAACGCGCCCTAAGCAAATACCTTTGATACACTACCGCTGCACTGTGAAGAGTGCACTAGAATTTCTGGGCAATAGAGTCCTACTGATTTATAAAACTTATTGTCACGTGACCAGCAACAATGAATAGAGAATTGAGTCAGGTTTTATAAAAACAATCAAACATTTATTAAACTCTGCTCAATATAAAAAAAAGCAAACAAAAAGTCTTAACCGGAAGTAAACTGCTATGCGGCCATTTAACAAACCGCCACTCAATACTAGTTCTTAAAGTGGTAAATTCAAACACAGTTTTCAGAATGGTAAATTCTAAAGTCCAAGAGATTTATACAGTCAATTAGGAGAGACTTTCCTGAAGTAAAGAATTCCTTGAAGACACGACGTCACTACCAATCCCCGTCGGATCTTGCCTTGTCCGCTGGATTCACAACGACGGAAATAAAACGGTTTAAAGGCACTGACCTTTCCCTCTGAATACTAGATACTGCACAATCTTTCTGCTACCTTTAGCAGAGGCTATCACATGCAGACCGCTCTTTCTTGCACAAATTCAATAATGGTCGATCCTTTCAACCGTCGAACGACTCCTTCAGGTTCCCGCCTTCGCTCTCCAATACTACTGAAAAGGTGCATCAACAAATCTGGCAACTATTAGTTAAACTGCTGGCCCAACACCTTTGTACCTTACAATAGAACGTAAAACTCCGTTTAAAATCAAAACTGCGTCATAAGGCAAATATGCAGCGAAGCGGAGGCTCTAGCTGATGTTCTAACTGGAAAACCAACTGCATCACCCCAGGGGTCTCCTTTTATACCCGTGGTGAACATGTCATCACGTGACCTCACATCGGCAGGAAATTTACATCAGGTGACCTCCAAAAGACCATTACGTCATTCTCATAAGACAGTCACAAGATATCCATGAGGTATGTAACATTATAAATAGCATGACACTTGATTTTCTTCTGACCTTTATTTTGGATAATGATTCAAATTAGACATGATGGAAAAATATTTTAATAACCATCTGAAGTGTTTAATAGTGTTACAAAACTAATAATCCAAACCTGTTGATGGGATTTGCATAAAATTCCCAGGACTTATCCAGGAAACCCAAATTTCTGAATTTGATTCATCGCTTTTTTTGTGTTAAGCTATACCTCAACTAGAACTCAATTTACCAAAGCACAAAATGAACTCTGATAGCTTTTATGATTTTCATTTAAATGGAATTTCAATCAGAAAAATTTACAAAGGTTTGATAAAAATAATATCTACATGCAAATTGCCTAATTTCCATTGTTGTGGATGTGTAACTGGTTTAACAGTAAAATACTAAAAGTGCAATTAGGAGAAGATAATTTTACATATGATTTTGGAATAATTAATTCCATGGGTTTCTTTATAACCTTTAATTCTTTCCCTGGTTGCTTTGTAATGATAAAATTACAGAATAGACATTTTTAATTCCATTCTAGAAAGGGTTGTTCAAACTTGCAGCGGCTCAGAAAATAGAACCCTCTGAACGACCCTAAATGCACTAATTACTTACGTGAATTCTAGTCAAAATATGAGTTGGAGAAAATGGATGAGAGATTAGTCTGTAGGATAGAAAATAGCCTCTTCAAAGCACAGTCAAAGAAATAATTGCTAGCTATCATGATAGTCATGTAATGGCATTACTTTCAAACTTGCTAAGTTTCTTGATTTATTCATTTCTAATTGCTAGAAAGTTATGGTTAGTTATTTGCCCTGTAGACTAGGCTACCAGTTTAAGCTAAATGTTGCTTATGCTCTTTCCATCTGAGTTATGAGGAATTAATATAAACTTTTAAAGTTATTTATGTAACCATTACCAACAGTCAATCAAACACTGAGTCAAATAACTCTGCCTTCAGTACACCCACTATCTGGGAAAAATGTATTTTAAAAACTGCTATTTTTAGCATGTGGTGAAGAGAATAATACCATTCTTGGCCATTAGCCTTTATTTAACATTAAATGCCACATTCCAATATGTTATGTAAAATCAGCACTTATGTAATGCTGCAGGTTTGAGATTGATATGTGCTTAGAATGATTGGACTCCAGCAATGCTAGCTGTGCTAAATCATATTCTAGCCAAGGAAAACAGAGTTCTGTACCTCTTCCTAGAGATGCTGCCTGGCCTGCTGCGTTCACCAGCAACTTTGATGTGTGTTGCTTGAATTTCCAGCATCTGCAGAATTCCTGTTGTTTCTGTATCTGAATGCTCATTGACTCCATAGCCTGTATTGCTTTGGTGGTGCAAAAATAGGAATGTACAATTTTCACTGGTACAAATCTGAAAGAAGTGTGATGCAATCACAACCTTTTCATCAAATCTTATCTATATTCATCTTGGGTCATTTAAATAAATTGTATCACAATGATTGGATAATGCAGTAGTGAAATTGCTTTGAATAAATGCAAATTACGTATCAGGTTTACAAGTGCTGAAGAAGTTTCAAGTCATTGTACCTTTTATTAAATTTGTAGGTCTTGTTGTGCTAATCAAATAGTTAACGAAGCTGATTATTCAGCTGACAGAAAAAATCTAGATGATGACAAAGCTTAAAGTGGTTTATACACAATATTGATCCAGTATTCAAATGCTTCCCCATTTTCATTACGTACATACAGACAGAGGAGATAAAACTTAGCCTTTTAAATAATCTATGATCTTAACATTGAAATTACTACCAGATTAATCAACAGAAGTGAAGATCAATTAAACAGACGAAGTATGTTGCTTTTGGTGGCTACGTTGAGCCTTTTTTTTATAGAAACTTGAATCTGAAGCAACCAGTTTTTAATTATATAACTTTCAGGTTTATTTCTTAACTCCAAAGTCAGAACTCAAGCAATTGACAATTCAAGCAATTTACTAGCTTGTTCATGGAAGGTATGTACAACTTTAACAAATCTTTCTATTGGAAAATTGTATTTTATAAGCACCCATTTTTAGCATGTGCTAAAGAGAATTCTTGGTCACTTCCAGAGTTCTCACCAACTGCTTCTCCCAGTAAATGAAGAAATGCTCTCCAGATTGTAAAGTATATTCAGTGGCCATTTGTTACCACACAAAAGCCTTTGTATTTGTCAATTGAGAGAAAAGATGTAGCATTATACTCAAATGTGGCTACCCTCAGAAATTCCTCACTGTTTTCTGTCTGAAATCTGTTGCAACTTTGATTAACCAAAGGGCTCACAATAGATCCAGTCTCAGTGTTGGTGTCAAGCAAGTCTGTGAAATTGCCCCGGAACGTTCCAGAGATATTCCCTCTGCTTTGCACACTTCATCTAGAACATGCTGCCACCACAGTGGAGCTAATCTGTAGAGAAAATAGTTTATTGGTTTATTATTGCCACATGGGCACGTGGCCAAGTGGTTAAGGCATTGGACTAGTGATCTGAGTCGTGAGTTCAAGCCCCAGCTGAGGGAATGTGTTGTGTCCTCGAGCAAGGCAATTAATCGCACATTGCTCTGCGATGACACTGGTGCCAAGCTGTATGGGTCCTAATGCTCTTCCCTTGGACAACATTGGTGTCGTGGAGAGGGGAGGCTTGCAGCATGGGCAACTGCTGGTCTTCCATACAACCTTGCCCAGGCCTGCGCCCTGGAGAGTGAAGACTTTCCAGGCGCAGATCCATGCCTTTATTGCCACATACTGAAATAAAGTGAAAAGCCTGGGTACGCTCACCTCATCAGGGCTCCCTGGGAAGGCACAATGCTCAGTTTCCAGGTTCTTCCTTCGGGTCGGTGTCCTGCCTTCAGGAGCCTAGCCCAGGGGAGCGATGGAGGCATACCTCTTGGTCCCTTGACTTATAGTATTCCCAGGGTCTTAAGGCACTCTATCCACCATTCAATTTCACCATCAACTTCTAATCCCAAACCTGATACCAATGTAGCAAGCATTCAGACCATGATGATGTTCGAGAAGAGCTCAATAATATAAAACGGCTCTTTATTGTGGCAAGCGCAATAACAGAAAGAGAGCCATTGCTTGCAGAGAACAAACTCAGTCACAACAGGATTCAATATTCAAAGTACATTTATTATCAAAGTACATACACTATTTACAACCTTGAGAAACAGTCAGCCACAAAACAAAGAAGCCAACAGAACCCATGAAATAAAAGACCATGGGCAGAAGAAACTAAACAAATCACGCAAACAATAAAAATAAGCAAACAATATTCAGAACTGAAGTTCACAAAAGTGAGTCCACAGCCACGAAGCCAGTCACGGCCGATCCAGGAGTTCATTAATTGCAGGCCACAGCCTCAGTTCAGCACGGAGTCATTTCTCGGCAAAGACAAACATCAAAAATGAAATTCAATATTGACTTCAGTGCACAGGCACAGACTTTGGGTTGTCTGAGGAAAAGATTATTTGAAGATCAAATCTCAAATGTGGCATAAAGCTCATGGTTGTGATTTACCCTGGTGATCCTTGGCCTGCTGTACACTCCTGAGATATGATCTAGCTGCAGCAGGCACTTCAGAATACCAGGAAATTAGAAACAAAAAGTACCGGGAAAATTCAGCAGGTCAGGCGCCATGTGTGAAAAAAGAAGCAGAGGTTGCATAGAAACTCTGAATCAGAACATTATCAGTTTTTATTTAAAAATGTCACCAATGTTGTTTCCCTAAGACCTACCAACTTCACAGGCAGGATATGTGAACTAACATCAGCATCCTTTCCTAGGCTAGCTTTGAGGCAATAATTACTCTTATTGACAAATAGTAATTATGCAGTCCTGATGAAGGGTCTTTGACCTGAAACCAAATGGATGTAACTCTGCTTCTGTTTCAACAGATGTTTCCTGACACGCTCAGTGTTTGTAGTGTTTTTTTTTTGTTTTCATTTCTCTAATTACACACAGCAGGCTATAACAGGCAGGATATGTTGTTCGCTTTCCTAACTCTACACTCCCAAAACAATAAGTACTTTGGGCTCCATCATGGCAAGAGATTATTGGCTGGACAGGGGAACTGATTCAAGGTCTCTTTAACTAAGTGAAACAACTCCACTGACTTATGGGAGCTTTGGCTCATTACCATTCAAAATGAAGAAACACCATTATGTGCAGTGCAGTTACACAGCTGGTAGAACTGATTCCCAGCGGCTCTGGCTACCCAGGTTCAAGTGTGTAGGTGAGTGGTAAAATTCTGGAGGCAATTGATGGGAATGTGGAGAGAACAAAGTGGGAACAGTAAAGGAGTAATGCAGATGGGTTAACATGGATTTGGTGGCACAAAAGGACTGCTTCTGTACTGAACGACTCTGTGCCCATGTCTATGAAATGAAACTAAAAGTCTCCAGTAACTTTACTAGACACACTCAAAGGTCCATCACCACCATGGAGTAATTGCGCCACCTCTCAAGCTACCTGGTGGACTGATCTCAAACATCTCTCCTCACCTGTAGTAGAGCAATCGAAGCCTCCTGCCAGACCCCTTTAAACCATCTCTCCTCACCTATAACAGAACAGTTGAAGCTACCTGCCAGACCCCTTTCAAACATCTCCCCTCACCAGTAATAGTGCAATCAACCAAGGTTAGAGTGTATACGCTGATCATCATATTACGTTGTTACTGAACAATCACTGGACAAATAGATGTAGAGGAACCTTTGCAGTTAGTGTCAATCTTACCTGTTCATTATAAGCCACTCCCCCATGCAAGCTAGGGATTGGCCCACTTAAGGAGAATTGCAGTCTTTCCACTGGCTGCCATTTGGTGCCATGGCTGATGGTGTCAAGACACCGATAGAGTATAAATCTAGTGCGCTGAACGCACCCGGTCTTTTTGCTTTGGTGGCTCGCCAACAAACTGGGGATTGTGACTAATGCCATGGCAACAGTGGAAGTGTGTTGCAGTGAGAGAGGGCCTGAGCGTGCACATTAGTTAAGAATTTGTAACTGGGTGTAACTTGAAGTGTTTTCTGAATATTTAGTGTCTGTCTTAGACCATAAGACTATAAGAGGTAGGAGCAGAATTAGGCAATTCAGCCCATCGAGTCTGCTCCATCATTTCATCATGGCTGATCCCGGATCCCACTCAACCCCATACACCTGCCTTCTCACCATATCCTTTGATGTCCTGACCAATCAGGAAACTATCTACTTCTGTCTTAAATATACCCACGAACTTGGCTTCCACTGCAGTCTGTGGCAGAGCATTCCACAGATTCACTACTCTCTGGCTAAAACAACTCCTCCTTATCTCTGCTCTAAAAGGCCACCCCTCAATTTTGAGGCTGTGCCCTCCTTTTACCAAAATTCACTATCATACATTTCCCAATACTGTATTCCATCTGCCACTCTTTTGCCTATTTTTCCAATTGAGTCAGTGGTGGAGGCAGATACACTAGTGAAATTTAAGAGACTACTAGACAGATATATGGGGGAATCTAAGGTGGGGGGTTATATGGGAGGCAGGGTTTAAGGGTCGGCACAACACTATAGGCCGAAGGGCCTGTACTGTGCTGTACTGTTCTATGTTCTATGTTCTATTTGTTTAAGTCCCGCTGCAATCACATTGCTTCCTCAGCACTACCGACCCCTCCACCTATCTTCATATCATCCGCAAGCTTTGCCACAAAGCCGTCAATTCCATTATCTAAATCATTGACTAACAATGTGAAAAGTAGCGGTCCCAATACTGACCCCTGAGGAACATGACTAGTCACTGGCAGCCAACCAGAAAAGGTCCCCTTTATTCCCACTACCTGCCTCCTGCCTGTCAGCCATTCCTCTATCTATGCCAGTATATTTCTTGTAACACCATAAGATTTTATCTTGTTAAGCAGCCTCATGTGAGGCAACACACATAAAAGTTGCTGGTGAACGCAGCAGGCCAGGCAGCATCTCTAGGAAGAGGTGCAGTCGACATTTCAGGCCGAGACCCTTCGTCAGGACTAACTGAAGGAAGAGTGAGTAAGGGATTTGAAAGTTGGAGGGGGAGGGGGAGATCCAAAATGATAGGAGAAGACAGGAGGGGGAGGGATGGAGCCAAGAGCTGGACAGGTGATAGGCAAAAGGGATACGAGAGGATCATGGGACAGGAGGTCCGGGAAGAAAGACGGGGGGGGGGGGACCCAGAGGATGGGCAAGAGGTACATTCAGAGGGACAGAGGGAGAAAAAGGAGAGTGAGAGAAAGAATGTGTGCATAAAAATAAGTAACAGATGGGGTACGAGGGGGAGGTGGGGCATTAGCGGAAGTTAGAGAAGTCGATGTTCATGCCATTAGGTTGGAGGCTACCCAGACGGAATATAAGGTGTTGTTCCTCCAACCTGAGTGTGGCTTCATCTTTACAGTAGAGAAGGCCGTGGATAGACATATCAGAATGGGAATGGGATGTGGAATTAAAATGTGTGGCCACTGGGAGATCCTGCTTTCTCTGGCGGACAGAGCGTAGATGTTCAGCAAAGCGGTCTCCCAGTCTGCGTCGGGTCTCGCCAATATATAAAAGGCCACATCGGGAGCACCGGACGCAGTATATCACCCCAGCCGACTCACAGGTGAAGTGTTGCCTCACCTGGAAGGACTGTTTGGGTGAATGGTGGTAACGGAGGAAGAGTAAGGGCCTATCCCAGACCCTTCCACACCTTCGGGACACTTTCTTCGCCGTCTGTAATGGCTCTTCGACGGGAGTTCAGTGAAATCATCTCTCACTGCTCCCCATCTGTAATTTCTTCGGCTCTTCAACTTTTCAACCACACTCTGACTCAAACTCGCTATCACAGCCATATATCCTTTCTTGGAACGTGCCTCCGTCGCCAACTTACTCCAGTTGGCTTTAGGATTCGTTTCCAAGCCTCTCAGTTTGGACCTTCTGAGGATCCCAGGTACTCACATTTTATTGACTCTGCCTCTCGCCGCTTCTCCCGTCAATCTCTGAAGGCGACTCTCTCCGCCATGAGGAGGTACTTGGTGTCCCTATCCCAGACCCTTCCACACCTTCGGGGCACTTTCTTCGCCGTCTGTAATGGTCCTACCCGTTATTTCATCCTCCGTCGGATTCACGCCTGCAATCGCCGTTTTTTTGACTTTGTCATGTTAGGCAAAGATCGCAAGATCCTACATCTACTGACTCCAGAGCCTGCTAGCCATGAAACTAGCAGGCATGAACTTCAGATTGCGGCTCCTGCCATTGATCTTACCGGCTCCAACACCCCAGGACATATTCAAAACCCAGACTCCAGCAACGACCATGGAGACATTCAAAGTGATTGTGCAACCACCAACTGCGACGCCAGCCTTGAACTCCAGGCCGGGTCTTTATGTGCCGCTGTTGTGACTCCCGTCTCCCCTTCTCCTACCACCACTCTGCAACCCCGTCTCCCTCAGATCCCACCGTCAACTCCTGGGCCCTCAGAGGCTCCATCTTCCTCTCACCCCAACCCTCCCCTCTCCACCGACACCCCCAGCCTCCCCCCTCCCCCCTCTGATCCCAGCTCTCATCCATGCCGGGTCTTTACCATCCCCTCCGACCTTCAACTGTCGGAGGCAGAACACTCTGTCCTCAGTAAGGGCCTCACCTTTGTCCCCGTTCGCCCACACCTCAGCGAGTTCCGTGTTCGCCATGATGCGGAACTTTTCTTCTGCCGCCTCCGTCTCCGAGCCTACTTCTTCGGCAAGGACTCTTCCACTCCCACCGATGACTCCTTCTCCCATCTTCAACCCTCCTCTTCTTCATGGACACCCCACTCTGGTCTTCTGCCTGCTCTGGATCTCTTTATCGCTAACTGCCGACGGGACATCAAGCGTCTCGACTTCACCGCACCTTGACCCCATTCCAACCTCACTCCTTCGGAACGCTCTGCTCTCCACTCCCTCTGCACTAATCCTAACCTTATTATTAAACCCGCCGGTAAGGGGGGTGCAGTTGTAGTCTGGCGTACTGACCTCTACCTTGCCGAGGCACAGCGACAACTCGCGGATACTTCCTCTTATTTACCCCTCGATCGTAACCCCACTAAGGAGCACCAGGCCATTGTCTTCCACACCATCACCAACTTTATTCGCTCAGGGAATCTCCCATCCACTGCTACCAACGTTATAGTTCCCACACCTCGCACTTCCCGTTTCTACCTCCTACCCAAGATCCACAAACCTGGCTGTCCTGGCCGACCTATTGTCTCAGCTTGCTCCTGGCCCACCGAACTCGTTTTTGCATATCTCGACACGGTTTTATCCCCCCTTGTTCAATCCCTTACTACTAATGTTTGTGACACTTCTCACGCTCTTAAACTTTTCGATGATTTTAAGTTCCCTGGCCCCCACTGCTTTATTTTCACCATGGATGTCTAGTCCCTATATACTTCCATCCCCCATCAGGAAGGTCTCAAAGCTCTACGCTTCTTTTTGGATTCCAGACCTAATCAGTTCCCCTCTACCACCACTCTGCTCCATCTAGCGGAATTAGTCCTTACTCTTAATAATTTCTCCTTTGGCTCCTCCCACTTCCTCCAAACTAAAGGTGTAGCTATGGGCACCCGTATGGGTCCTAGCTATGCCTGCCTTTTTGTTGGCTTTGTGGAATAATCTATGTTCCGTGCCTATTCTGGTATCTGTTCCCCACTTTTCCTTCGCTACATCGACGACTGCATTGGCGCTGCTTCCTGCACGCATGCAGAGCTCGTTGACTTTATTAACTTTGCCTCCTACTTTCACCCTGCCCTCAAGTTTACCTGGTCCATTTCCGACACCTCCCTCCCCTTTCTAGATCTTTCTGTCGCTGTCTTTGGAGACAGCTTATCCACTGATGTCTACTATAAGCCTACTGACTCTCACAGCTATCTGGACTATTCCTCTTCTCACCCTCTCTCTTGCAAAAACACCATCCCCTTCTCGCAATTCCTCCGTCTCTGCCGCATCTGCTCTCAGGATGAGGCTTTTCATTCTAGGACCAGGAAGATGTCTTCCTTTTTGAAAGGACGGGGCTTCCCTTCCTCCACTATCAACTCTGCTCTTAAATGCATCTCCCCCATTTCACGTACATCTGCTCTCACTCCATCCTCCCGCCACCCCACTAGGAATAGGGTTCCCCTGGTCCTCACCTACCACCCCACCAGCCTCCGGGTCCAACATATTATTCTCCGTAACTTCCGCCACCTCCAACGGGATCTCACCACTAAGCACATCTTTCCCTCCCCCCCTCTCTCTGCATTCCGCAGGGATCGCTCCCTACGCAACTCCCTTGTCCATTCGTCCCCCCCATCCCTCCCCACTGATCTCCCTCCTGGCACTTATCCGTGTAAGCGGAACAAGTGCTACACATGCCCTTACACTTCCTTCCTTACCACCATTCAGGGCCCCAAACAGTCCTTCCAGGTGAGGCAACGCTTCACCTGTGAGTCGACTGGGGTGATATACTGCGTCCAGTGCTCCCGATGTGGCCTTTTATATATTGGCGAGACCCGACGCAGACTGGGAGACCGCTTTGCTGAACATCTACGCTCTGTCCGCCAGAGAAAGCAGGATCTCCCAGTGGCCACACATTTTAATTCCACATCCCATTCCCATTCTGACATGTCTATCCACGGCCTCCTCTACTGTAAAGATGAAGCCACACTCAGGTTGGAGGAACAACACCTTATATTCCGTCTGGGTAGCCTCCAACCTGATGGCATGAACATTGACTTCTCAAACTTCCGCTAATGCCCCACCTCCCCCTCGTACCCCATCTGTTACTTATTTTTATACACACATTCTTTCTCTCACTCTCCTTTTTCTCCCTCTGTCCCTCTGAATATACCCCTTGCCCATCCTCTGGGTCCCCCCCCCTTGACTTTCTTCCCGGACCTCCTGTCCCATGATCCTCTCGTATCCCCTTTTGCCAATCACCTGTCCAGCTCTTGACTCCATCCCTCCCCCTCCTGTCTTCTTCTATCATTTTGGATCTCCCCCTCCCTCTCCAACTTTCAAATCCCTTACTCACTCTTCCTTCAGTTAGTCCTGATGAAGGGTCTCGGCCTGAAACGTTGACTGCACCTCTTCCTAGAGATGCTGCCTGGCCTGCTGCGTTCACCAGCAACTTTTATGTGTGTTGCTTGAATTTCCAGCATCTGCAGAATTCCTGTTGTTTGCTCTCATGTGAGGCATCTTATTAAATGCCTTCTGAAAATCCAAGTAAATGACATTCACTGCCTTTCCTTTGTCCACCTTATTTGTTATCCTTGAAGAATTCTACCAGAGTTGTTGGGCAAGATTTCCCTTTACAGAAACCATGCAGACTTTGACTTATTTTAGTACTTCGAAACCTCATCCTTAATAATGGACTCGGACACTTTCCCAGCCACTGAGGTTAGGCTAACTAGTCCATAATTTCCTCCCTTTTGTCTTCCTCCCTTCTCAAAGAGTGAGTGATATTTGCAATTTTCCAGTCCTTGGGGACCATGCCAGAATCAAGTGGTTCTTGAAAGATCATGACCTGTTAGCTCTTTAGCAACCTCTTTCAGGACTCTGGGATGTAGTTCATCTTGTCTAAGTGACTTATCCACCTTAAAACCTTTCCGTTTGCCTAGCACATTTTTCTTCGTAATAGCAATGGCACTCACTCCTGCTCCCTGACACTCACGGACCTCTGGACCTCTGACATACAGTTAGTGTCTTCCACAGTAAAGACTGAAGCTAAGTACTTATTAAGTTCATCTGCCATTTCTTTGTCCCCCTTTACTACTTCACCAGCATTTTCCCGTGGTCCAATATCAACTCTCACCTCCCTTTTACTCTTTATATAACTGAAAAAGCTTTTAGTATTCTTCTTTATATTATCGGCTAGTTTGCCCCCATATTTCATCTTTTCTCTTCTTACAGCTCTTTTAGTTGCCTTTGTTGGATTTTATAAGCTTCCCAATCATCCAACTTCCCACTCACTTTTGATACCTTATATGCCCTTTCCTGGTCTTTTATGCAGTCCTTAACTTCCCTTATCAGCCACGGTTGCCTAGCCCTGCCGTTTGGGAACTTCTTCTGTGGGACATATCTATCCTGCACCTTGTGAACTATTCCCAGAAACGTCAGCTGTCTCTGCTATGCCATCATCCTCACCAGTATTAGCCTCCAATCCATCTGGGAAAGCTCCTCTCCAATGCCCCTATAATTCCCTTTATATCATTGTTATACTGATACAAGTGTCTAATATTTCTCCCTCTCAAACTGCAGTATGTATTCTATCATATTATGATCACTGCCTCCTAAGGGTTCCTTTATGTTAGGCTGACTAATAAAATCTGGGTTATTACACAACACCCAATCTCAGATAGCCTTTCCCCGAGTAGGCTGCTCTAAAACACCATCTCATAGGCATTAAACAAATTCCCCCTCTTGCGATCCAACATCAACTTGATTTTCCCAATCTCCTTGCATATTGAAGTCCCCCACTATAATTGTGTCATTACCCTTATTACATGCTCTTTCCAGCTCCCTTTGCAATCTCAGCCCCACATCTTAGCTACTATTTGGAGGCCTATATGTTTCCCGTAATGGTTATTTTACCCTTGCAGATTCTTAACTCCACCCACATAGATTTGACATTCTCTGACCCTATGTCACCTCTTTCTAAAGATGTAATTCCATCTCTTACCATTAAAGCCACACCTCTGCCTATGGCTTTCTGCCTGTCCTTTCAATACAAAGTGTATCCTTTGATTTCAAACTCCCAACTATGATCTTCTTACAGCCATGACTCAGTGATACTCACAACGTCATACCGACTAATCTCTAATTGTGCCATGAGTTTGACCACCTTATTCCGAATGCTACATTCATTTAAATACAGCACCTTCAGTCCTGCATTCTATGCCCTTATGAATTTTGCCTCTGTGGTACAACCTAACTCTTTGCTCTGTCTGAAGTTGTACCCGATCATTGGCTTGTCCTTCCTTACATTCTATGCCATGTGGGAAGATATACAAGGAGGCCATTAGGAAAGAAGCCCTCCAGCGATAAGGGTCTCTTGTCCTGTGAGCAAATAGTTAACTTACTTACTAGGATTGGGTGTCTTCTGTCCCAACTCACTGAACTTGCAAACCTGCTTTCACACAGCAATTACCGCTGCAAGCTTGACTCCGTGATTGAACAGAAGAATAATATTTTTAAGGGCAAAAATAAGAGAGAGAACATTCACACCCCACCCGCCCCCCCCCCCCGACATTGCGGGATTTGGTCGTCTTGCCAGCCTTCTGGTGAGCCACAGTACACTCCCATGGGTGAAAATGGGACACCACATCGTGTCCGTACTTAATGAGGTAGGTTTCCCAGAGAGGAGTGAGAGCTAGAAGAGTGCTTTCTGGCTGCTGGGAGCCATAGTAAATCAGCAGTACAGGACAATCTCCCTGAAAGAGAAAGAGATAAATAGTTTGAGAAAGAAGTGGAAGTGCTAAACCGGCGATGCTTTACCATGAGGGAGGCTGACCTGTTGGCCGGTAAAGGTGAACCAGTTAGTGGCTGCCCACAGGGCTAACAGGCAACCAGACCCTGTTAATGTCCGAGCCCTGATGTTGCGGTGAGGCAGCCCCGACATGCGGATGGGGGATGGGGACATTTGGTTAGATAGTGAGGATGGGGAAGAGAGTTTAGAGGAGAGCTTTGGAGTTGCCCCTCTAAGTGAGCCCCTTGCAGCAGTACAGGCCAGACAGGTGGCTACATGGTCCCAGACCCAGCAAGGGGGCCGCTGGTCCACAGCCCCTCCAGCCTCTATGGAATCGGATGAGGAAAGGAACAATGTGAGGGAGAAGGACCTGGAGAAGATAACACCTTCAGAGAGTCCTCCACTAAGGAATAGTTAAGTTGGGAGACAGGTTTAGGCAGAAGCCGGGGACCCTCTGCCCCCGTGGCTGTTGAGGACCTGGAATGTGAGGGGTGCTGGAGTGAGTTTATCCAACAGGGAGATGAGTGTCCTGGGTCGTGGTGGGGGGGGGGGCTGCTGTACCACCATGTGAATAACAACACTCCGAGAGCACCTCCTGCTTCCCACAGGGGTGACGGATCATTCTGGGGCAGAGTGATCGTGGCCGTTAAGGTCAGGTATCTCTCCCTGAGTGGGATTGAAGACCAGGGAGGAATGGAGGAAGGGACCAGAGGTCTTCACAGTGGACTCTGATCACACAAATCTATCATGACAGCAACAACCCACTGAAGGCATCAACCAAAGTGGGGACCATAGTTTAGTTTAGTTAAAGCAGCAGCTCCCCATTTGAAGGGGATGGTACTGCTCTTACTGGGACCGGCAGCAGCGTGCACAGGCTACATAAGCAGCCATCAGATTATTGGAAGGCTTAAAGTAGGTGGGAGAAGGTCTTCGTAGTTAGGTGCACAGGCTAGGTGAACAGGTAAATACGGTTTCCACTCCCACCCTATCTGCCATGTGGAGGGAGCTCTACCAGGAGAAGAGATGAAGGAGGTAGATCTTCATATGCAGGAGGGGTCAGGACACCTGGCCGATATGCTTTGTAACCCTTTTCCCTGACAGGAACCTGAGGCCTTACATACCCATTGCAGTACACTGGGGGAAAGGAAATGTGCAGCGATAGATGGCACCGGTGGACCCCAGTGCTGAGCACACCATTACTCCAGATAAAGCTGATAGCTGGCAGGGTCCCAGGGCTATCATATAGGGGTTAGGGGCCTCACTTCTTCCCACCTGGGAGGTTACCTTGCAGGTGCCCCTGGGACCATGACAGCCTGGATCCATGACTGTCTCAGTGATGGCCTCCCCTGAGTGTGATCTGGGCATGAATATGCTGAGGGGTAGATCCTTGCGACAAGTAAGAGTCGTTTTACCTTCAGGGTGAGGAGGGCAAGGCGCACTCGAGCCAATTGGCTGAGCTGGTGACTGCGGCCCCGCACTTCTGGGAGCTGATGGGATCTGTGAGCATCCTGGGCAGGGGGAGATACCAGAACGGGCCAAGTGCTGCGGTCCTGGCCTGTGGTGTTCCTGGGTGTTGGCATTAGCACGTCCCCCACTTGATGATGCTGCAGTCCTGGTACCAGGTCTCCCAGGAAACAATTACCTCCAATGGGGTCCTGAGTAGCAGGTGTCCTCTGAAACCGCCAGGTAGGTAGTGGAGCAGGTTCTCCCTTTGGTCTCTAGACAAAGAGGGATGCCAATCAAGCTGTAGGTTTCAGGTACCCCCAGGATGGCTGAGTGGAGCCTGTGGAAGCTGATGAAGGTGCTTCACTTTCTCTTGTGGGTTTGGATGAAAACCCTTCCTGAGGTGGCAAGTCTATAACACCCCCTTTGAGAGGCGGCTATTGGCCTGCTACTTGGCTGTCTTGGCCGCAGAACATCTGATGACATTTGAGTCAGTCCTGCTGTGACCAGACCTCCCCACTATATGGGTAAAGTTTGACAATGTAACCCACAGAGAGGGTCACGTCCAGCAGTCTTCCAACGTCAGGGGGAAGTGGTACGTTGCAGAGAGGGCAGAGGAAAGTCTCGATGTGGTGAGTGGCCTCCATGAGCAGGTCATGGCTCTCCCTGTTAACAACCACAATGCCCCTGATGAGGTTCTCACCATCGCCCCCTCGCCCATACAGTGAGGTAAACCCGATGCCAGTCTGACTGCTGAGCAGAAGCAGCGTCTGGTTTACTGACAACTCCAGCCTTTGGTAGAGATGTGAACAGTGGTGGAAGGCTGCTACTCTCCACCCTGTGTAAGGTAAGGTCATTACTCAGGAGGCCAAGGGGGCATGTGGCCATTTGGTTGAGCTGGTGGCTGTGACCCTGCCCTTCCAGGAGGCGATGGGACCAACTCCTGGACAGTGGCTAATAGCATGGCGGTGTGAATGTCTCATTGGCATGGGCAGAATTGGGAGGTGCATGGGCATCTCTGGGGGAGCTCCTATTGGGAATGCGGATCGGTGCCCAGTCACAATCTACCACATAGATACCCACACCACTTGGACCACTGAGGTGCCTATATATAATGGTATTGTTAGTCGAGTGGTGATGGCCCTAGTGTTCTCTGAGGAGGAGGGCCACAGATGCCTGGTGGTATGGGTATATCAAAGAGAGATCATCTAAGTGGGGAAGGAGCCAGGAAATGGGCAAAATTTTGAGGGTTGGCATTGATGTTTGGTGAGACCAGGACAGCAGTTGAGAGCTGCCCTACTTGCCAGCAGGTTAGGCGCAGGGGAAGCCAGTAGATCCCTCAGGTCACATCTGAAGGGGCACTGGAGCTGCTCAGGTATGGCAAGTAGATTATTTGGGGACTCTGCTACAATAGAAAAGAAATGCTTTGTGCTCACAACAGGGGACACCGATGGCAGCGCCATGCGGCCATGCTGACCAGGAAAGCACAATAAAAGGTTTGTGGCACTGGTCAACGATGGATGGGATCGAGTCGGAGAATGGCTCACATTTTGCAGGAGCCAAAGTCCAGGAGTGGACTTACAGAGCCCAGTATTTTGTGGGTGTTCCACATCTCATGCTACCCATAGACGGTAGGGTTGACCGAGCGTACGAAGGGCTGTTGAAACGGCAAAATAAATTATTATCCGCCACTCACACCTTTCGGAGGTGACTGTGAGCCACAGTAGGTGGAGGACAGCCTGAACTTCCGGCTGGTGGACTTGGTAGAGTCCCGATGTCCCGGCATTTGGCAGTGTCGTATCCTTCAAAGGTGGAAGCGCTGGAGGAGGAATCGGAGAATACTTGGGTGCAGGACCCACAGGGGTCACCAGATGGTGGCACTCAGACCAGTGAATAGGCAATGGTTGGCAATACCGGGGGAACGGGGGATAGTCTGTCTAAATACCCAGTGACTAACCAAGAGGGAGTGAGCGTGTGTCTCCCTACATTACAGAATGGCCAAGTGGTGAATGCTGATGGCAGTGGTGATGATGGTGGTCGGTGTGAGATCCTATGACACATTCCTACAGATGGTGTACGAGCGTGTGAACCACACCAACACTTCGGACTGTTGGACCTGCATCAGGGCGCCAACCCATGCTGCAGTCGGGGTGCCATTGATACCGATCCCCTTTAACAAAGAAGAACAGGACTGTTGGTGGAACGTGTCCTGCTTCCCTGGCTTTGCTATTCCGTTTTGTGGGAAGCCAGGAGGGAGTGGTCCATTCCAACCAACCTTGCCCCATCGTATGGGCATGTCCTTAAAGAGCTTGAGTCTCAGTGACCCCCCAGTTGTGTAAGCGTTTTAAGGGATGGTACTTCCCTCCTTGCTTATTTGTCTAATCCCAAGGCCCCGACTCCGAGAGTAATTCTTTTGCCAATGGAGAAGGGGAAGGGGAGTTGGTGCTGGTGATATCATAAGCCAGTGGGGCACAGCGAGCGTGAGCAGCAGCGGCCTCATGGGACGTCTGCGTCGATGCCAAATGTTGCTGTGAATGTGGGCACTCAGGACACTAAATGGTACAGCTCCTGCTATCCGGGGTATATGGTACCATGCATACACCTCCTCGATAGTGTGGATGATCACCCTGCCCATGAGGGTCAGTTCAGTAAGAGGCATATCACAGAGGCAGAAAGGTTCTGGGTGATAGCCTTTCCCCTGTATAGTGTGACCATGCTGTCCCAGGACTGGCATGAATAGCTTCTGTGATAGAAATGCTGTCTAACGAGAGAATCCAAGGCTCAGGATACAGGAAATGCACTGACCGGAGTGTCAGGTGAGATGACGGCTTTTCTGATGGTGGCCTCACAGAATTGGACGGCCTTGGACTATTTTCACAAATTAAATAACTGGGGACAGGCTGGAGTCTGAGACTTCCTCAGTTATAGCTCAACAGTTTCCTGAATAAGCCATTCCCAATGATTCTGCTGGATTACTGTGGTCGATTACTGTGGTTACTGTGGATTACTGAGGTTGATGCAGCTACATCCCCGATGAGTCTGTGAACGTTACCCACCTGGCTGATCATATCCAGCACTCATTAAGTAAGATCAGGGAAGTTGCTGGCCCTGTTGGATGTTGGGAGGTTGGTGGACTACTCTAGTACACTCAGTAGCAACTGGTTAGCTGGTATCGTAGTGTTATGTCTTGTGTATAGTTTAGTTGGGGGTCCGCAGGGTTTACACTAGCCAGCGGGTCGAGCATCATGATGTTGCACCTTTCGATGGCTGGATTGTTGCAGTAAGTGTCAATCATCAAAAGCCACTCCCTCATGCTCGCTAGAGAGTGGCCTGTTTAAGGGGCGGAGCAGTTCAACCCTTCCACTGGTTGCCATTTGATGACATCACCACAACAGTAGAGTATAAATCTGGTGCACTGAAACCACCCGTTCTTTTTGCTTTGGGGCATCACCAACGGACTGGGGAGTGTGACCGGTGTGTGGAAACACTGGAAGTGTGCTGCAGAGAGAGAGGGCCTGAGCCCACACCTTAGATAAGTATTTGTAACTGGATGTAACTTGAAGGGTTTACTGAATGCTTAGTGTCTGTCTTGTCCTGCAAATAAATAGTTAACTTATTTACTGGTCATGAGGGTCTTCTGTCCCCACTCACCAAACCAGCAAACCTGATTTCACACAACAGGAAGCCACTGATATACACGAAGTGTTCCAAACCATGCTAGTAAGACAAGTGCAACCATAGAAGTAAATCCCAGTTGCAAATCATGTTAATTATTGCTATGCTTTGAAAAATCACAAAATCAATAGCTTCTTCTAAAATAGCTTACTTAAGAACTTCAACTTCTTTGATGAAGATGTCAACCAAATTCTGGAGGTAATGGCAAAGGGAGGGGTTTGATAGGAAGCCACAAGCCATGACAACAATCATTGTCAGCATTGCAGCTGAACAGTTCGGAGAAGAGGAGAAGGAAGGCCCCAAAACACCTCACTCGAAGAACCAAAGAGCGTTGAGGATCCACAACATCAGGCAGGAGATGAAAACACTGAAGTCCCAATACAAGGAGGCAGGAGAAGAGGAGCGCATTGGCTTGGCCCAGCTGATGTGCATTCTACGAAAGAAGATGAGGGTCCTCCACTGGGCAGAGTGGCATCGGAGGCGACGTCGTGAAAGGGCCCAAAAACATGCTGCCTTTATCGCCAACCCCTTCAAGTTCATCAAGGAGTTGCTGGGGGAGAAGCGCAGTGGGAAACTGGCCTGTTCGCAGGAAGACATAGACCAACATCTGAAGAAGATATATAATGATCCTGAAAGAGAGCAGGAGTTGGGAGAGTGCAACATCCTAATAGGCCCACCTGAACCAGATGTGCTGTTCGACATATTAGAGCTGCAGCTAAAGGAAGTCAGAGAGGTCGTCCGCAAAGCAAGGGCAAGCTCAGCGCCAGGACCAAGCAACACCTCGTACAAAGTGTACAAGAACTGCCCCAAACTCCTGCTGCGTCTGTGGAAGATCCTGAGAATCTTCTGGAGAAGGTGGAAGATCCCAGAACAGTGGAGAGTGGCTGAAGGGGTGTGGATCCTGAAGGAGGAAAACATCACCCAGATAGACCAGTTCCGCATCATCTCCCTGTTGTGTGTCGAGGCAAAGATCTTCTTCAGTGCCGTTTCTAATCGGCTGTGCACCTACCTAGCAAAGAACACCTATATTGATACATCAGTCCAGAAGGGTGGCATTTCAGGGATGCCGGGCTGTCTGGAGCACATCGGTGTGGTGACACAGCTCATCAGGGATGTCAGAGAGAACAGGGGCAACCTGTCAGTGTTGTGGCTCGGCCTGGTAAATGCATATGGCTCCATTCTGCACAAGCTGGTGCAGCTCACACTGACCAAATATCACAACCCCAGCAGAATCAGAGACCTTATCGCTGATTATTACAGCAACTTCAGGATGAGGGTCTCTTCAGGAACAATTACATCAACCTGGCAAAAGGTGGAGATCGGCATCATCACAGGGTGCACTATCTCAGTGACACTGTTCTCCCTAGCCATGAACATGATCACTAAGTCTGCTGAACCAGAGTGCAGAGGGCCCAGAATGAATTCCGCTCAATGGCAACCACCTATCAGGGCATTCATGGATAACCTCACAGTCACCACAGGATCAGTCCCAGGCTGCCGGTGTGTTCTGCAGGGGCTCGAAAAGCTGGTGGAGTGGGCCTGGATGCGTTTCAAACCAGCCAAATCAAGATCGATGGTGCTGAGGAAAGGGAAGGTGGAGAACAAGTTCCGGTTCAGCATCGCAGGCACAGCCATCCCAACCATCACAGAAAAGCCAGTCAAGAGCTTAGGCAAAGTTTTTAAGGGACACAACATCCATTCAGGCAACCTGCACCGAGTTGGAGGGCTGGCTGAAATCTGTGGACAAGTCTGGCCTACCTGGAAAGTTTGAAGCCTGGATGTATCAGCATGGCATTCTTCCCAGAATCCTGTGGCCCCTCCTCGTCTATGCAGATCCGATCTTGACAGTCAAAACCTTAGAGAAGAAGGTCAGCAACCACTTCAGGAGATGGCTGGGGCTGCCAAAGAGCCTGAGCAGCATCGCACTCTATGGACACCACAATAAACTGCAACTACCCTTCAAATTCTTGGAGGAAGAATTCAAGGTAACGAGAGCCAGAGAGGTGATACAGTATAGGGACTCAAATGATCTGAAGGTGGCTACAGCAGGGATCCAAGTGAAGACTGGCAGGAAGTGGAGAGCAGAGGAAGCTGTTCAGGAAGCAGAGGCAAGGCTGCGTCACAGAAGGCTGGTGGGAGTGGTCACACAAGGCCGAGCTGGGCTAGGATCCTCTCCAACTCCCCAAATGGACACCAGAGGGAAGGAAAGGCATCGCCTAAGTTCAGGAAGAGGTGAGAGCAGCAGTGGAGGAGATGAGAACTTGCAAGGCAGTGGGAATTTAGCAACAGGGAGCTTGGACAAGTTGGGAGAATGCGGTTGAGAGGAAAGTGACCTGGGCTGATCTTTGGAAAGCCGAACCACACCGCATCCAGTTTCTCATCCAGGCAGTGTACGATGTGCTTCCAAGTCCATCAAACTTGCACATCTCGGGCAAGGCAGAGTCATCTGCGTGCCCACTGTGCTCCAAGCGAGGAACCCTGGAGCACATCCTCAGTGGCTGCGCAAGGGCACTTGGTGAGGGACGGTACAGGTGGAGGCATGATCAGGTCCTGAAGACCATCGCTGAAGCCGTCAGCGCAGGAGTTGAGTGGGCGAAGTGGTCCCGACCCTCCAAGCAGACCATTGCCTTTGTCAGAGTGAGGGAGCAGCCAATACCTGCCAAAAGAACATCTGCAGGCACTCTGACCTCTGCAAGGGACTGGAGCTGTTGGTGGACCTTGAACGGCAGCTGAAGTTCCCTAACTGTATCACAGGCACCACCCTGCGACCAGACATTGTCCTAGTGTCTGAGTCTACTAAGCAAGTGGTGCTGCTGGAGCTGACAGTCCCATGGGAAGATAGCTTGAAAGAGCCTTTGAAAGGAAGCTCGCCAAGTACGCAGGACTGGTCAGCAACTGTCAGCAGGCTGGATGGAGAGCGAGGTGTCTCCCAGTGGAGGCTGGTTGTAGGGGATTCGCAGCCTGTTCCTTAGCTAGAGCCTTCAGCAATTTGGGCATCGAGGAAGAGGAGACCCATCCACAGTACCACCGATGCGGCAGAGAGGGCCTCAGGATGGCTGTGGCTCAGAGGAGGGGAGCCATGGAGTCATAAGTAGCTAGCCAGCTGGACACAAGCTGGGGTCTGTTCAGCCCCAGCTGGGTCACGTGGAGGAGGGTGTATGACGTTGAAAGACCCAAAACACCCAATGATTCCAGAAACATCACTGAAGGTATGTCCAGAGGCATCAGTAGATGTATGTACACAGCAACCTTCAAGTTAAAATGTTAATGTTTTGGATGGAGACTATTTTTATTTATTGTTTTTATTATTTTATATGTCTTTTTACTTTAAGACGTGAATGCATTGCTAATTTGTTATTGCATTAGAGTTACAAAAGAACAAAAGAACAATCGGTCACAGTGAATACAAGCCATTCAGCTTTGAGGCTTCCCAAGTAAAAGCAGCCACAAAGCAATTAAAGCCTGCTCAGAAATAATGTACTCTCCTGCATTTCTGTTATCATTGGGAATGGCTTATTCAGGAAACTGCCGAGCTATAACTGAGGAAGTCTCAGATTCTAGCCTGTCCCCAGTTATCAGATTTGTGTTGATAGGAGTTCTTCAGAAGTCGTTTTAGGAAGGTAAAATGATAATTATTTAATGTCCTCAGTTATGCTTTCCATTTATTAAATCAGTTTACAAGATACCTGTTTTAGCTGGTAACATTCTTTCCTGAGTATGAACTGAGTATAGACTGGTTTGAGAATTCTTCCGAAGATTTCAGCTTGTACCCTAAGCTGACTTTTCAATACACATCTGACATGTTGTTCCTGCACAGCAACAGTGACTTCCTTTAATATAACTACAAAGTTAATCCAAATATTCATTACAAGTACTGTTCTAAGAAACATTGATGTATGAGGAATAGAGTCAGCCCTATTAATCTCACCATTCAGTCTCAAACACAAACAATAGACACGTGGAAAAGGCACTGGGGAGTGACTGGCAAATGTAAATTCATCACCCAGCAACTGAAGAGGAATGGGAGAAAGGGAAATTAGTCATGGAAAAAATGGAATATAATTAAAAATTCAAGATTCAAGATTATTTATGGTCATTCTTCAGTACACGAGTGTAAAGAATTGAATGATTGTTACTCCTGATCTGATGCCCCATAAAAAAGCAAAAAGAACAGAATTAAAAAACACAATAAATCTGCAGTAAATACTGTATACAACCAATACTATAAAACGCAATGGGTGAGTAACTTTTATATAGATAGACTGATTTTATGTGGCACTAGGTGAAGTGTTTGTTGTATAGTGGGGGCTAGTGAGGTGGGATAATGGGGTAGATTTTGATCAGCCTGATGGCTTGGGAGAGGTAACTGCTTGTGAGTCTGGTAGTCTAGGTGTAGATGATGCGTAGCCTCTTCCCTGATGGGAGTGGGACAAACAGTCCTTAAGCATGGTGGGTGGGATCCTTTATGATATTGCTGACCTTTTCCTGGCAATATATATGTCCTTAATGTCCTAGATTGAAGCCTGTGATGCATTGGGTAATTTTATCTACCTGTTGTGGAGCACTCCTGTCTGCTGCAGTGCAGTTTCCATCTTGTGATGCAGCTTGTTAGGATACCCTCCATTTTGCATTGGTATTGGTGTGCCTAGCCCAGCTCTCTTCAGCCTTCTCAGAAAGTAGAGGAGTTGGTGAGCTTTCCTGACTGTGGAGGATGTGTTCTGGGACCATGAGAGGTTGTGCGTGATGTACACACTCAAGGAGTTTGAAACTGCTTGCAGCATCCACTATCGCACCACCAATGTGAAGAAGTTGTCTGAGTGGGACTCAATTGTGAGATGAAACTACTGCAGACATTTCAATTCTACTTTCAGGTGAGTGCTGCGGATTTTCCTGAAGTCAATAACCATCTCCTTTGTCATGTTGACATTGAGGAAGAGATTATTTGCCTGGTACCATGTCCTCTATATAAGCTGTCTCATTGGCCTACCGCTGTAGTGTCATTGGTGAACTTGACAATGGGATTGCTCAGGAGTTTGGCAGTGCAGTCATGTGTGAGCAGAGTGTATAGTAATGGGCTCAGAAATAGCCCTGGGGGGCACCTCTATTGAGGATAATGGGGAGATTGGAGCAGTCATACATCCTGACTGTCTGAGGTCAGTCCAACACCCAGTTACACAGTGGAGTATTTAGAGCCAGAAGCAGCAGATTGTTCACCAAGGTCTAGTGATTCAAGTACTGTTAAATTAACCCTATAAATACTAAAATAACTATAGTCCACTCTTTTGTATTTGAACAAAAAAGTTTCAGATGTGTTGAAAGTAGTTCATGCATTATTGTATATAATGAACAAGAATATCAGTTCATCAGTAATTTCCTTTGCTTAGCTGAACAGCAGTTCAATGGAGTGAAGGAGAATCAGCTTTAGCTTATGGGAAATTTTCTTTCTTTCTGTTATTCATTTAAAGTGATATATATGGAATTTCTTTGGGATTCAGGTTATGCTCAGTCTCTAAGTGTCTGATATGGGAAGTCAAAATGAAAGAAAAATGGGTATACGTTTAAAGACTCAGAATAACCAATGTCTTAAAAAAAACATTTCAACTGGTTATGCATCTCAGTTTCCTTTTGTGAAAATCAACAGCTGTGTTAACTTGATAATAATAATATTTCAAAAGCTGTGAAGTGCCTTGGGACAATCTGAGAATCCGAATAGTTCTTTCTAAGCTTGAAGATTGCCTTCTTAGATATTGATTGTCTTCTTCGTAATCACAGCAAATATTGGATGCTAATACAGATAAAGAGAGGCCAGTGTTAATGAACTCAGTTCACAGGCATGTTTTGTGCATCAAACCATTCCCAAAAGATAATATTGTGGCGAGTATTCGATCCATGATGACAGATGAGAAGAGCTTGTTTATATAAAAGGGCTTTTAGTTGCGACAAGCACAATAGCAGACAGAGCGCCACCGCTCAGTGAGAATCAACCCAGTCAAAACCAGACGGGGGAAGTGATTATTTCACACCCTGGTTACTGTCAGGGTGACCCACAAACACACAAGTGAACAACTCTATAACCCGAGCTAAAATATAACCATCAATGAACTTGAACATCTCGCTATTATTCCATGAACGCATTTTCAAACAAGGACATTAAGTAGCACTATCTGCTAGGAATGCTGGGGCGAAATGTTGACCGTGCCCCCAGAGTGCCACACTGCCCCCACCTGAGGGGTCAGCCATGAGTCCACAACAAAGTCCAAAAGTCCTGACGGGTGCTGACACTGCTGCCTGGGGCATTGGAGGCTATCTCTAGCGCCCCTCCCCATGGGAGGCACTGTCCACCAACATGTGGCATCGGGTGCCATCCTCCACACAGTCCATGTATACACCTTGCTCTCCACCCAGTCAGCCCACCTGGAGAGGTGACAACGTAAAGATTCTGCTGGAGATCTCAGGTGGCGCCGCTTGCTCAGCGTTTCCCGATGGCCACGCTGGGCTGTGGTGTGGTGCTGGTGCGGGCAGTTCTGGTGGCCTGCCTCGCCACAATGGTAGCAGGCATTGCTCCGTGGCACTCACCGCGGCCTGATGCCCAGTTCTTCCTTCGTTGCTTCCTCCAATAGCCTCTGACTGAAATGCCACTCCAGTGCTGCTATGAGGGCCCTGTGGTCAGGCTGTTCAGCTGGCGTTAGGTCGAGGAGGACCCACAAGGCATCCCCCTCCAGTGCCAGGACAAGGTTCACTGCTGCCTTGGTGGGGCTCCATAAGTTCTGCCATGCGGCAGCTTTGATTACATCAGGTAAGGCTCCAGGCAGTGAGTGCCATTGTATCTGGGGAGCTTCAGGATAGACCTTGTTTCATTAATTGCTGTGGCCCGTTGGTCCTCCTTTTTCTCTGGCAGTGTTGGTGCTGCCTGCCGTATTGCCCATCCTCCCTTGGCTGCAGCGTCCTGGGTTTCTCAGTGTGGGCCACGAGGGAGGTGGGTGATAGACTCCGTCATGTGTCCTTGGTTGGGAAGCCTGGGTACGCTCACCTCATTGGGGCTCCCTGGGAAGGCACAGTGCTCAGTTCCCAGGTTCTTCCTCCGGGTCGGTGTCCCGTCTTCAGGAGCCCAGCCCAGGGGGGCGATGGAGGCATACCTCTTGGTCCCTTGACTTATAGTATTCCCAGGCTCTTAAGGCACTCTATCCACCATTTAATTTTACCATCAACTTCTAATCCCAATCCTGATACCAATGTAACCAAAAATACTCTGCAGATGCTGGGGTCAAAGCAACATCCACAACATGCTGGAGGAACTCAGCAGGTCAGGCAGCATCCGTGGAAATGATCAGTCAACGTTTCGGGCCGGAACCCTTTGCCACGGGTGCTGCCTGACCTGCTGAGTTCTTACAGCATGTTGTGAGTGTTGCTGATACCAATGTAGCAAGCATTCAGACCATGATGACATCCGAGAAGCGCTCATTTATATAAAACGGCTTTTTATCGTGGCAAGCGCAATAACAGAAAGTGCGCCATTGCTTGTGGAGAACCAACCCAGTCACATACAGTTGAGGAATGGGGGAGAGGATTATTACACACCCCGGTTACAGACAAGGTGACCCACAAACATGAGAGCAAACAACCTGTATAACACGTTAAAATGTAAAATAAATGAATTTAAATGTCTCCATAATTCCACAAATACATTTTTAAACAAGAACAAATAGGCAGTGCTGGCTGCCAGGAATGCTGGGATGAGCTGTCAACCACGCTCCTGGAGCGCCACAATATATTGAAATTGTATGAAATCATGATGAGACACTTCAGATTAATAACATTAACAATTGTAAGTATCTTCCAGACTGGCAAATCTACGATTTTTCAACATTTTCATTCATGTGGAGTTGATAAGATGTTTTAATTTGTCTAATTCTTCGGAAACCTGCGGGATAATAGTATTGCTGCTGAGCGAGAGTTCAAAAGGTTATTGCACGATAATATCCTGCAGTTGTGGAATAGAGCGAAGCAATTTCTAATCAGCATACCATTGTTCAATTACTTTTCCAGATATGAGTAGCTTGTTGTGTATAAGCATGACTGTTGAAGAGAGCAGTAATCAACATTCCTCATGGCAACAGATGCATTTTGTAGTCTAGTACAGAAAAGTCAACTAATGCTTTTACTGTTTATTTGTATAGATCATTATTTCTGAATTAATTGGAGCATAGACCAAAATACATGGGAGCAGAATTAGGCCATTCCGCCCATTGAGTGTGTTCTGCCATTCCATTATAGCTGATCTATTATCTCTCTCAATGCCATCCTGCTGACTTTGATGCCCTTACTAATTAAGACCATCAACCTCTGCTTTAAATATACCCAATGACTTGGCCTCCATAGCCATCTGTGGCAATAAACTAACTACCCTCTGGCTAAAGAAATTGCTCCTCATCTCTGTCTAAATAAACGTTCCTCTTTTCCGAGGCTGTCCTAGACTCATCCGCTATAGGAAGCATCCTCTCCACATCCACTCTATCTAGGCCTTTCAATATTCCATAGTTTTCAATTAAATTCCCCCTTATTCTTTTAAACTCCAGCTTGTACAGGCCTAGAGCCATTAAACACTCCTCATCATTAACCCTTACATTACGGGATTATTCTCGTGAGCCTCCTTTGAATCCTCTTAAATGCTAGCACATCCTTCTTTGGATAAGGGGCCCAAAACTGCTCCCAATAATCCAAGTGCAGTCAGAACAATGATTTATAAAGCCTCAGCATTACATCATTGCTTTTACATTCTAGTCCTCTTGAAATGAGTGCTAGCATTGCATTTGCCTTTCTTATCACTGACTCAACCTGCAAGTTAACCTTTAAGGAAACCTGCATGAGGACTTCCAAGTCCATTTAAACCTCTGATTTAAGAATTTGATCTCTGTTTAGAAAATAATCCACACTTTTCTCCCATCTATCAAAGTGCATGAGCAAGTACTTCCCGATGTGTGACTAAACACATTGATGATGGTAGAGCAGCAGATGTAGTGTATATGGATTTCAGCAGAGCATTTGATAAGGTATCCCATGCAAGGCTTATTGAGAAAGTAAGCAGGCATGGGATCCAAAGGGGACATTGCTTTGTGGATCCAGAACTGGCTTACCCACAGAAGGCAAAGAGTGGTTGTAGACGGGTCATATTCTGCATGGAGGTCGGTCACCAGCGGTGTGCCTCAGGGATTTGTTTTGGGACCCCTACTCTTTGTGATTTTTATAAATGACCTGGATGAAGAAGTGGAGGGATGGGTTAGTTAGTTTGCTGATGACACAAAGATTGGGGGTGTTGTGGATAGTGTGGAGGGCTGTCAGAGGTTACAGCAGGACATTGATAGGAAGCAAAAACTGGGCTGAGAAGTGGCAGATGGAGTTCAGCACAGATAAGTGTGAGGTGGTTCATTTTGGTAGGTCAAATATGATGACAGAATATAATATTAATTGTAAGACTCTTGGCAGCATGGAGGATCAGAGGGATCTTGGCATCTGAGTCCATAGGACACTCAAGGCTGCTGTGCAGGTTGACTCTGTGGTTAAGAAAGCATGCGGTGCATTGGCCTTCATCAATCATGGGACTGAGTTTAGGAGCCGAGAGGTAACGTTGTAGGACCCCGGTTAGACCCCACTTGGAGTACTGTGCTCAGTTCTGGTCACCTCACTACAGGAAGGATGTGGAAACCATAGAAAGGGTGCAGAGGAGACTTACAAGGATGTTGCCTGGATTGGGGAGCATGCCTTATGAGAATAGCTTGAGTGAACTTGGCCTTTCTTCTTTGGAGCAATGGAGGATGAGAGGTGACCTGACTGAGGTGTATAAGATGATGAGAGGCATTGATCATGTGGATAGTCAGAGGCTTTTTTTCCCAGGGCTGAAATGGCTAGCATGAGAGGGCACAGTTTTAAGGTGCTTGGAAGTACATACAGAGGAGTTATCAGGGGTAAGTTTTTTACGCAGAGAGTGGTGAGTGTGTGGAATGGGCTGCCAGGTACAGTGCTGGAGGCGGATATGATAGGGTCTTTTAAGAGGCTCCTGGACAGATACGTGGAGCTCAGGAAAATAGAGGCTATGGGTAACCCTAGGTAATTTCTCAGGTGAGGACACGTTTGGCACAGCTTTGTGGGCTGAAGGGCTTGTACTGTGCTGTAGGTTTTCTATTTTTCTATGTTTCTATGACATTATATAACATCTGGCACTTCTTTGCCTTCACTGTCTAAGTGCTTCTGCAGATTCACTGATTCCTCAACACCATTTGCCCCTCCACCTATCTTTGTATTGTCTGCAAACATGCCTACAATGCCACAAATACCATCTTCCAACTCACTGACATACAACGTGAAAAAAATGGTCTCAACATTAACCCTTCTGGAACTCACTAGTCACCGGCACCCAATAAGAAAAGGCCTACTTTATTCCCATTGTTTCTCTCTTGCCAGTCAGCCTATCGTCTATCTATGTTAGTATCTTTCCTGCAGTACCATGGGCTCTTATCTTGTTTAGCCGCCACATGTATGGAACCTTGTCAAAAGCCTTTTGAAAATCTAAGTAAACAATATACACTGCCTCTCCTCTGTCTATTCCTGCCTGTTATTTCATCAAAGAATTCCAACAGATTTGTCATGCATGATTTCCCCTTAAGGAAACCATGCTGACTTCAGCCTATTTTATCATGTGCCTCCAAGTAACATGAAACCTCATCCTTAATAATGGACTCCAACCACTAAAGTCAGGCTAACTAGCCATTAATTTCCTGTCTTTTGCCTCCGTCCCTTCTTAAAGAGTGGAGTGACAATTACAATTTTCCAGTCCTCCAGAACCCTTCCAGAATACTGAAAGGTCACTGCAAATGCCTCCACAATTTCTTCAGCTCCCTCTTTCAGAACCCTGGGGTGTTGTCCATCTGGTCCAGGTGACTAATCTACTGTACCTTCAGAGCTTGCAGCTTCGTAAGCACCATCTCCTTAGTAACGGCAACTGCACTCACTTCTGTCCCCTGACACTCTTGAATTTCTGCCATACTGCTAGTGTCTCCCACAATGAAGACTGAAGCAAAGTACGTATTGAGTTTTTCCCCCATTACTACCTCCTCAGCATCATTTTCCAGCGGTCTGATATCAATTCTTGCCTCTCTTTTACACTTTCATATTTACAAATACTCCTTCGGTATCCTCTTTTATATTGTTGCTAACCACATATTTCATATGTTCTTTCCTTAATACTTCTTTTTAGTTTCATAATGTTGGTTTTTAAAGCTTCCCAGTCCTCTGGCTTCCCATTAATTTTTGCTCTATTACATGCTCTCCTTTCCTTGTACGCTGTCTTTGACTTCCGTTGTCAGCCACAGTTGCCTTATCCTCCCTTTAGAATACCTCGTCACCTTTGGGATGTATTTATCCTGCATCTTCCAAATTTTTAAAATCTGCACCATCCCACCCAAACAAGTGATTGCTGGTGATGATTGAAGCCTGCCGAAAAGTCCTGAAAGGCCCTGAGCTCTTTTTAAATCTCACACCATCTCACCAAAATAAATGATTGCTTGGAATGAATAAAGACCACTGACAAGGATTACTGTTGTTCTGATTATGCACACTGAGTACTTCATCTTTATCTGAAAGTAGAGTGCCATTATGTATAAGGCTCTATTGCAGGCAAGATATATACAACCGTGAGTGCACATATTTAAAAAAAACTTAATTAGTCTTTCAGTGCTTTGAACCTCTCTTGCTTTGTGAATAAGACAGAACAAATATATTATTACTGACGTTTGTCTACGGGGAAAAATGGTTTCTTTTGTTTCAGTGTGTGCCCTCTGTAAAGGGTCTGTTACATTTATTCATTCCACCGACAATCCGCAGGCTGAGATCTGAAGAGAGGTTCATTCATTGCTGTGTACGTGGCAGACAGCATCATTATGTTTAAGGATATCTGTCACCATTGAAGTCAGCTGATATTTCAGCCCCAAATCTGTATCTTAGAGTAAACAGAAAGCTCTTTTAAATTCCCACAAAACCAAACCAGATATGTAAGGAGAAACATATTTAAATTCTTATTTCAAAGAAGTCCCAATATGTATATTAATATGAATACCATTCTTGGATAAACACTGACATTTATTTTATGTTGCTGATATTTAATGGCTTAATAATATTCTTTGTCTACATTCTCATACAGTGGAGAGCAGTGGTATGAGAACGTCAAGGAATCAGTCCAGCAGCAAAACTGAATGTCTACAGAGCCATGGTACTCACTACCCTCCTGTATACCTGTGAAACGTGGACTGTGTGTATCAAAGGCATGCAAGACAGCTCAACCAATTCCACATGACTTGTCTTCGCAGAATATTAGGCATCAGATGCAAGATAAGGTACCAGACACTGAAGTTCTCTCTAGAGCAAGTCCACCATCAGTCCACTCACTGCTGATGAGAGAACAGACCCGGTGGGCAGGTCATGTCGTCTGCATGCCGGACGAGCGCATACCCAAGCAGCTCCCTTTTTGGGGAAATCTCTGCTGGAAGACGCTCACATGGAGGGCAGAAGAAATGTTACAAAGACACACTAAAGGCCTTCCTGAAGTCGCTTGACATCGACCCGACCTCCTGGGAAACGCTGGCACAAAACCGCCCTACCTGGCGCGGCCTCATCCACAAGAGCTGTCAAGCTTACGAAGCAAGGCGCACTGCTGAAGCACAACATAAGCACGAGCTGCGCAAGTCCAGACCCACCAGCGCAACAACTGCAGTGCCTACACGTGTCTGCCCAACATGTGCCAGACATTTCGTGCCCGATTTGGCCCGACCAGTCATCTTCGGACACACCGCACCCAGTCTCAAAGTGACTAATGGTGTCGCGGTCTTCATCGACCACAATATTCTTTTTCTATTTCTTAAAGGATTTAAGGATTTTTTTTCTTCTCTCATTTTGTCTTCAATCTTAGAACTCCAGCACATCCTGCCTTCAAAGTATATTACTGTTTCTTCACCACTGCTTGTCAAACTATTGGAACACATTCCCTAACAGCACTGTGGGTGTATCTACAGTACATCGCTAGGACTCCAATGATTCAGGAGGGCAGCTCTCCACTTCATTCTCCAGGGCATTGGAGATCAGTAATTAAATACTGACTCGACCTATGAAACTCATGTATTTATTGATATTAAATAAAGATGCCACACCAAGTTCAGTGAGGCAAATAAAGAGTCCTGAATATAAATATGGCATAAGATCATGACTTTGAGATGGTAAGTGGAAACTCCAGCTTTGGAACTTTATAAAATATGTTATAAAATTTTATATGGTCCTTGTGTAATTAATATGCATCTAGTGAGGTTTTATCACATCTGGAGAAGAAGGATGCTTATGTGAGAATGCTGTTCTTGGACTACAGTTCAGCCTTCAACAACATAATTCCCTCCAGGCTCGACAAGAAGCTCAGAGACCTTGGCCTTTACCCTGCCTTGTGCAGCTGGATCCTGGACTTTCTGTCAGATCACCGGCGGGTGGTAAGAGTGGGCTCCCTCACCTCTGCCCCTCTGACCCTCAACACAGATACCACTTAGCGCTGTGTCCTAAACCCCCTCCTTCACTCTCTGTGTACCTATGACTGTGTCTGCTAATTAAATGTGCTGACGTTACTGCATTGATTGGCCTTATCTCAAATAATAATGAAGCAGCCTACAGAGAAGAAGTCATCACCCTGTCACAGTGGTGTCAAGAAAACAACCTCTCCCTCAATGTCCTAAAAGCAAAGGAGCTGGTTGTGGACTACAGGAGGAATGAAGACAGGCTAACCCCTATTGACAATCAATGGATCCGGGGTTGAGAGGGTGAACAGCTTTAAGTTCCTCAGCATAAGCATCACTAAGGATCTCGTGTGGTCTGTACATACTGGCTGTGTGGTGAAAAAAACACAACAGTGCCTCTTTCACCTCAGAGGGTTGAGAAGTTTGGTATGGGTCCCCAAGTCCTAGGAACTTTCTAGAGGGGCACAACTGAGAGCATCCTGACTGGCTGCATCACTGCCTGGTATGGGAACTGTACTTCCCTCAATCGCAGGACTCTGCAGAGAGTGGTGCAGACAGCCCAGTGCATCTGTAGATGTGAACTTCCCACAATTCAGGACATTTACAAAGACAGGTGTGTAAAAAGGGCTCAAAGGATCATTGGGGACCCAATTCACCCCAACTACAGACTGTTCCAGCTGCTACCATCCGGGAAATGTTACTGAAGCATAAAAGCCAGGACCAACAGGCTCTAGGACAGCTTTTTCCACCGGGCCATCAGACTGATTAATTCATGCTGACACAACTGTATTTCTAAGTTATATTGACTGTTGTGTTATACATACTATTTATTATGTTACTATAAATTGCACATTGCACACTTAGATGGAGATGTATATATATAGGCATCCATTAGTCTCGTAAAACCATGGATTTGTGCCTTGGAGGGTTTCCAGGGCGCATGCCTGGGAAGGGTTGTATGGAAGACCGGCAATTGTCCATGCTGCAAGTCTTCCCTCTCCACGCCACCGATGTTGTCCAACGGAAGGGCACTAGGGCTGATACAGCTTGGCACCAGTGTCATCGCAGAGCAACGTGTGGTTAAGTGCCTTGTTCAAGGACACAACACACGGCCTCAGCTGAGGCTCGAACTAGCGACCTTCAGATCACTAGACTGAACCTTAACCACTTGGCCACGCGCCAACACGATGGAGATGTAACATAAAGATTTTTACTCCTCATGTATATGAAGGATGTAAGTAATAAAGTCAATTCAATTCAATTTTCTAGAGTTGAACGTAGTTAATATTTAACTGTTTGCCCACTTTAGAGGTGCTTATATCTCGTGCCTAATTTACTAAAATGCCTCAACATGCTTCATAAATCTTCACTAGGCAAAGCTGACACTGAACCAGATAAGATCACCAAATACTCATTCATAGAGGCTTATTGAAGGAGCATCTTAGAGAAGTAAGAGAGAATTTTGAAGTAGTGGATAGGATGGGGTGGGGTTGGTGGGTAGACAGCCACCATTTGGGACCCCAGTAGCCAAAAACATTTTCACTTATAATGGACCATTTAGGACCCAGGTAGCCAAAAACATTATCAGTTATAATGGACCAACAAAAATAGAAAGTTCTCCTAAAGTCTGAATGGGACAAGTACATATATCCTGGATATTTGGGTGGAAAATCTGGAAAAAAGGAAGAATGTAAATCCTATCCATTTCCTTCCATAGATCTTGCTCAATCCACTGATTCTTGCAGAGCTTTGTATGTGGCTCCAGATTCCAACATCTACCATGTCTTGTGTCAAGTATAAGTATGTTCTATTCCTCGAGGTATTACTTTATTAGAGTTGTACAGCATGGAAACAGGCCCTTCTGCCCAACTCATCCATGCTGACTCTGCTGCCTAGAAAGTGAGCTCCATCTGTTAATGTTCAGCCCTGTATTATCTATGTACATGACAAGACGAGTTCTAAATGTTGCTAATGAGCCAGCCTCAATCACTATTTCTGGCAGCTCATTCCAAACATGCCTTATCCTTTGCATGAAGAAATTGTCTCTGATATCCCTTTCTAAATCTTTTGCCTCTGTTCTTAAAACCTATGCCCTTTTTAACAAACTCTCCCTGGGAAATAGACGACGTGCTTTCACCATGTTAATACCCTTCAGGATCTTATATATTTTAGACAGGTCCTCCTTCAATTTCCTATATTTTAGAGAATAAACTCCTAATCTACTCAACCTCTCCTTGTTACTCAGGTCCCCAAATCCAGTCAATGTTCTAGTAAATTTTTCATGTTTAATATCATCTTTCCTATAAAAGGGTGACCAAAACTGTACACAATACTCCAAGTGTGTCTCCGTCAACATCTAATATAATTGCAATGTACAGTAACTTCCCAGCTCCTTTATTCAATGTCCTGACTGATGAAAAGAGTGTGCCAAAAGCCTCCTTCACCACTTTATCTATCCATGATGCCACTTTCTAAATGATAGCACTGCCTGACTGGCAATAATAGCGGCACTATTGTTATCATTCTCACTTCTTCTACAGTGATTTTGGTACACTTAAAATGTTGAGACACCTAATACTTTCTGTATTACTGGGTCAAATACGCAGCAAATTGTGATGCCAACACCCAGTCTTCAGTGTGAACATCGGGAAGGAGCTGGTATGACAAATGTTTCTGCAACATAAATTCTATTGGACTTCTGACCATTGTGACTAAATCTAATTTAAAAAGTTTCATATTTTGCTTTTTTGTGTCTGACTGAAATTAACAAATTTTAATTTGTGTTGCAATTTTCCTTTAATTCACGCTGTCCTACTGCATGTGAAGATTCTTCAGTCCAATTTGCTTTAATAGCTTCCCTACTGCTTGACTATTCACTAACATCATAAGTCTCCCACAGAGATGCCAGGTTTATACAGATGCTAGATTAGCAAAGGTCTCCGCTGAGATGTCTGCTAAATGGTTGTCGGGGAACTGTGTCAGAGGTATACATTGAAAGGTGTTCTTTCATCATGCACAGTAAAGCATATGTAAAAATAAAGTTAGAGATTAATGGACAGATATGGAATAAAATGAACAAAATAATGTGTGTAAAATTCAGTAATACTGAACCTATGAACACTACCTCACTTTTTAAGATTATATCTGTTTTGCACTATTTTTAATTCAACTATTTAATATAAAGAAATATACTTACTATAACTGATTTACTTTTTTTCTTTCTACTTTATCATGTATTGCTGTTGTTAAGCTAAAAAATTTCACGACATATGCTGGTGATAATAAACCTGATTCTGATTCAAAAATACATAAATACCAGCATGAATTTACAATGTAAACAACATTATAAAAAATGGTTTAAAGTGTCTAAAGTGCTGTGCAGTGAATATAGCCACAGTGACGAGTATAATAGATAGAGGGGGTGGGGGCAGTGATGGTTGATCAGATTCACTGCTTGGGGGATGAAACTTTCTAGATAACATGAAGTTTTTGTTTTAATAGCTCTAAAGCACTTTGCAGTTGGAAGCTTTTGGAAAAGGCAACTTGTGGGGTAGGGTTGTGCCTGCAATGATTTTCCTGCTCGTTTCTTTGTCCTGGACATATACATCGTGCAGTGGTGGTAGACTGCAGCCAGGTCAGCAATATAGTAAAATATTTGCCTAGAAATTGGATTGAGCAGAATCATCCTTGTTTCACAATCATGGAATTTTTGCGATCAAGGAAAAGCAAGTTTGGCATCTAAGTAATTTGCCTTGTGGGAAAAACATTCTTCCCATGATCCCCCAACTCACGATAATGTGAAAACAATGTGCTTATGTGATCAGTGTAAGCACTCTAACCATGGACCAAGGAAATATCTGCTTCAAAATCAAAAATATTCTTGTCAATGTCCACATAGAGATAAACTGATCTTCCTTCATGATTAATGTCTAAAGGTGCATGGTCAGCAATGGATAGGGTCAGGAAAATTAACTTCAAGGTTTCCCTTCTGTTGACAAAATGCTTGGAAATTTTTCTCAGATTTATGAGTACAATCCCTAATGGCAACTTCATCACTTGACTGCTGTCATTATCTGAGTCCAGGATGCTTACATCATTTGTACCATGACAGGATTAGGTATCTATAGATGGACCACTGAATAATCTAATCTGTTAACTCCATCAGAAAATTCTTAAAAACAAGGCTGTAACAGAACCTTTGCCCAAGAAAATCAATTATCGAAGGTCTTAGAGATTCTGCAAAAAAAATACAACTTTCTAGGCAACATGACAATGTCCAATCAACTGGAGCCTCATGAGATTTCCTCAGTGCCTGGAATCCACTGCAGTTAGCACTTGAAGAATCTCCTGATTTCTCTGCCACAAAACATTGGAAGATCTAAGAGCTAATTAACTACAAGCACAATTATTCATGGATTGGAAATTCTCAAGAGAAAAGAAACAAGTTCACAGCCAGTGGAACTCAGGATCTAGCAGAAAACACGTGACCTAAAGAATAGATAGCTGGTGCACGGGAAAAGAGCAGGAGAATTGACAACATGGAGGTAAACTTTTTGGTTATTATTGCTGTCCTCCTCTGCTTTAATAATTTAGTGGCAGGGGAGGAAAATGAAACATTATTTTTCCTGTGCTCAAGGAGTCATTCACTAACTCTCATACAAAATTTTGAATCAGTCAACTCTACATACAGCCTTAAGATACAATTGAGAGAGCGCTTGCCTACTATTACTCTGGCTTCTGTTGAATACTATTTTTGTGGCCTAAACTCATTTTCTTTGTAGAAATAAGACTCAGTATGTGTTTCTATATTGTTTTCAAGCAAATCACTTACCCATTCAGGCATTATTCTGCAATGTGGCCACAAAAATTGATCACACTACACCTTTAAATGAAAATGAATACTTATCAAGAATTATAGCCAATATTCCAGTGCAGTGGTTCCCAACCTATGATTCACAGACTCCTTGCTTAATGTATTGATCTATTTCATAAAAAAGGTTGGGAACACCTGTTCTAGTGGGGGGACCAAAACAACTTAAAGAACATTAATTCCAACACAACACAAATTAGGATGCCACTGCCCTCAGTTAAAATTGGATATATATAGTTCACTTTGAGCACAAATGCCTTATGTCAAATTAGGCTTTTACAGTATATCACTGTTTCAGGGCAACTTAAAAGGGCCATTTCTTAGGTGGTCCATTTTATGTTATTTATTTATCCATCTGGGATTTAGACCTCACCCAGATGGTAGTAACATTTGCCCGCTCTGCATAACTTACAACCTACACCCAATCCCAACTAAAACACTTTGGCCTCCTAAATGAACTAAACTTGAGACTCTATCAGCATGTGATAGTCAACTGCCCAGCAAACACCCTCCCAAACCCATGACTGCAGACACCTTGCTTTTGAGTCCCATGCCTGACCATAGTTTACAGATCTCTGGACATTGACCCTGTCCCCAGATCAATGATTGTAAACCTACCTTACATACTTAGAAACAAATTATGACAGAAATTGGACATTTTAAATAAGACCATAAGATGTAGGAGCAGAATTAAGATAATTGGCCCATCAATAGTGAAACATTCAGCAGTTCAGGTAGTACTTGTGTAGAGTGAAACACAGTTAAAGCTTCATGTCCAAGAACTTCCATCAGGACTGAAGTTTCAATAATTGGTATTTTTTTATTATTGCATGTTATAGTGAAAAGCTTATCTTGCATACTCTTCAAACGTATCTGTCACAACCGCAAATTCGACAGTGCAGCAGGTATGGCAATTACGCTCGTGAATATGCACGTGTCAGTGAATTATTATTTCCTTGTGATGGTACTTAACACCATTCTTTTTGTCGTAGCACTTGTCGAGTCTTGAGCAAAGCACAGTAATGTTTCACTGTCTCCTTGCCTGAGAAATTGGACTGTCGAGTCAACTGACCCTGAAGATTAGCGGTATTCATTTTATATTTAGTTATTCCTTTCAGCCGCCGTGTTGGCTTCATTTTTCATTTGGGAGTTTTAGTTAAAAGCCTTGTTTGACCTAGTGTTTATTGTTTTCCTTTCCCTCTAACTCTGTTTGCATTAAAGTCTGTGAACTATTGACCCGTTTCAATGTCTCTCGCTCCACACTTGGGCCATATCTGAAGGTAGTGATAATACCAAATCACTACATATTTTATTGAGGCAGAACAAAGTAAAACAATTGTGAGGCTGAGTCCATCTTACATACAAGAGATCCATTCAAAAGTTTCATAACAGCAGGATAGAAGCTATCCTTGAGCCAGGTGGTTCATGCTTTCAGGCTTTTGTATCTTATGCTGGATGGGAGAAGGGAGAAGAGAGATTATACTTACTGAGGTAGTGAGAAGTTTAGACAGAGTCTGTACTAAGCTCTCTGTCTCCTCCCCATACTCTGACTCATCCTCATTTGCGATATAGTTCACTATGGTGATTTCATCTGCAAACTTGTAGGTGGTGTTAGTGCAGAATATGGTCACGCAATCATGAGTGTACAAGGAATAAAGTAGGGGACTGAGAGGGCAACATTGTGGAGCACCAGTCTTTGGAATAACCATGGCAGAGATATTGCTGCCTGTCCAAACTGATTGTAATCTGGTGGTGAGGAGATCAAGGGTCCGGTTCCAGATGGAGGCATTGACACCAGGGTCCAGACTGAACTTGCCTGGAAATATAATATTGAAGGTGGAGCTGCAATCAAATAGTAGTAGTTTGACATAAGTGTTTTTCTTGCCCAGATGCTCCAAAGAGAGCGTAGAGCGATTGAGATGGGTGCTGATATAGACCTGATACGGTAGCAGGCAAATTGCGGTGGGCCGAGGTTGTCTGTAAAACTGGAGTTGAAACATGTCATGACCAGCCTCTCGAAGTACTTCGTGATGGTACATGTCAGAGTCACTGAGTGATTGTAGTTAACACACGTTATCTTCTTGAGTACTGGGATGATAGGAGTTTTCTTAAAGTAGGAGGGAATCACATCTAGAGTGAGGTTAAAAATGTCAGCAACTACCCCTGCCAGCAGATTTGTACAGGATCTAAGATCACGGCCAGGGACACCAAGCAGACCTGACGCTTTTGCGGGTTCACCCTCTTGTGACTGTGACAGTGTAAGTTCAAGTGTACCGGAGACTGATGGAGTTGATGGTGACATACCCATTCCCTTGTGTTCAGATCATGCATAGAATGCATTAAGCTCATCAGGAAAGTGCTGTTTGAATTGAATTGACTTTATTTTTTACATCCTTCACATACGTGAAGAGTAAAAATCTTTATGTTATGTCTGCTGTTGGTGGTGCTTCGTTTAGTAACATATTGTATTATTTAAATCCTGCCACAGCTGATGGACGGACTAGGAATCTCTTGGTATCTCTGATAACACTATAGAGATCATATCTTGATCTCTTGTTCAAGTTCATGCTCAAGTTTATTGCCATTCAGCTGTACACATACAGTATACAGCTAAATGAAACAATCTTCCTCAGGTGCCAAAGTGCAAAACTCAGTACTATATTAAGAGATTAAAAAAAAAAGGAATTCTGTAGATGTACATGGTGACATACTGTAATGTCCATATTTCACCTGATTTGAATGCTGCAAATGTAGACTTCAGAGAGAGTGGATTGCCCATGTCATCCACGGTTTCTGATATTATCCTCTTTTAGAACCATAGAACCATAGAACACTACAGCACAGAAAACAGGCCATTTGGCCCTTCTAGTCTGTGCCAAAACTTTATTCCGCTAGTCCCATTGACCTGCATCCAGTCCATAACCCTCCAGATCTCTCCCATCCATGTATCTATCCAATTTGTTCTTAAAACTCAGGAGTGAGCCTGCATTTACCATGTCAGATGGCAGCTTGTTCCACACTGGTACACAGTTCCTAATACATTTTAAACACAAGAAATTATGTCGATGCTGGAATTCCAGAACAAGACACAAAATACTGAAGTAACTCAGCAGGTCAGGCAGCATCTTTGGAAATGAATAAGCAGTTGATGTTTCAGGCCAAGACTCATTTTCAGGACTGGAAAAGAAGGGGGAAGATACCAGAATCAAAAGTTTTAGGAGGGAGAGGAGGATAGCTAGAAGGTGATAGATTAAACCAGTTGGGTGGGAAAGGTAGAGCCGGAGAGGAAGGAATCTGACAGAAGAGGAGAGTGGACCATAGGAGAAAGGGAAAGAGGAGGGGAGGTGATAGGCAGGTAAGAAGAGGTAAAAGTCCAGAGTGGGGAATAGAAGAAGAGGAAAAGGGGACGGAATTTTTTTTTTTACCAGCAAGAGAAATCGCTAATCACGCCATCAGGTTGGAGGTTACCAAGAAGATTTTACTTCGCCACATCAAGACACAAGAAAAGGCCATGGGCCAACATGTCGGAACGGGAATGGTAATCGTAACTAAAATGTTTGGCCACTGGGAACACATTTGTCGTTAAATGTCCGTGATGGTAGTGACGTGCTTATTTAGGCTGGCAGCTGAGTTTTTAAACATGGGTCAGTGACCTGACTCAAAGCAGTCACTTAGAAGTTCATCTCTTTCCCCTGACCAGCACTGAATGGGGTTCTATACTGGACTCTCCTACTTTAGCTTCAGAGTACAGCCTTTCAATGTGACCCTTAGAGACACTCCTTTTGTTTCTAATCCAATTTTGATGAGTTAGTCATTTTTTTTCGTTATTGCTTTATCTTATTTTTTGAATGTTAAGCTTGCCTGGTAATTGGGAAAAGATAGTCCAATTAAATCAAATTCAAACAAACTGCAGAATTAGCTTTGATGATGGACATTTAATTGGCACTCTTTTCAAAAGTAAATTAACCAATAATTAGATTAATCCATTCAATACTGGTTATTTTATGAAGGTATTTATCAACCTGTCTTGGAATGCCTTTAACAGTTTCAGAAGAGGTAATCAGGTTGTTTAGTTTACTAAATGGTAAGTAAAAGATTAAGCCATTACATATAAATATACTTTATACTGGTCTCCCTCTGATATACGACTATCCATTAATTCCACATTTAACATCACTTTCAACATTCAGTCTCCTATATTCTTCTGCAGCTATTTTGTATCATGCTTTGCTGTTCTCCTATCACCATTTGGGGCTAAGGGACTTCTCACGATATTCCAAAACTCCAAAACTCTCCCTTCTTTCCACATCCCAGTCATTCCTTCCCTAATTCCTACACCCCATCAAACACAATTTCCTCCGACAAGACTAACTCAACAATATTCCTTCAGCAATTTATGAATATTTTACCTTATATAGATTCTGTTCTTTAAGACAAAACATTGACCACATTTATTAGTAATTTGAATAACTACTGATACAATTTCCATGAATATTACTGTAATTATATGAACTAAAGATATGTCTTGCTTTCTCATATCTTGCAATAAAATATAATTTTATATTCAATCATAATAAATTAGTGGCCTTGATATTGTATATTCTGTTGCATAAAATAACATATCATCTGATTCAGTGTCACAGGAGAATTATTAGAGCATTTAAAGGTAACCAGTGGTTACGTTTAGCAAGTGAATGCATTGTATCCACCTCATTAAAAGCTAATTGTTGCTGGCAGCCATAAGGTGATTTCAATTCCAAAGGTTGATTTGACCTGACACAACTGGTATCATGCCAGTAGATCTAATGTTCCATTATTATTAGCAGAAATGTATTCACATACTGCATTTCTCAGTGAAGTATTCTTAGAAAAGAGTGCCAGATGGTAGCTGGCACCCTAGGAGCTGTGTCCCAGAATGGATTGGCACTTTATAAAGAGCAGGGAACAAAACTGCAGAGAAAAACGGCTGTGCTATAATGAGTGCCAAAAATACAGAAGAGTAACTCATATTTTAACCTCATTTAGTTTATGTTCGTGATAAATATTTGATGAACATAGAAGGTAGAACAGTACGGCACAGAAACACACCCGTCAACCCTAAATGCTGATTTGAATTATGTCAGTAATCAATTGTCCAATAACACTAGTTGCTTCTGTGCATGCAATGTCCATGTTGTTCCATATCTTGTGCCTATCCAAAGCCTCTTGAGCACATCTATTGTATTTGTCTCCGCGATCATCCCAGACAGTACATTGCCACCACTCTGTTAAAAGCTTGTCCCACACATCTCCTCTGAATTTTTCTCCCTCTCACACTAAATGCCCTCTGGGATTAGACACTTCAGTCCTGGGGTGGGGGGGAGAAACTGGCTGTCTACTATTATCTATGTCTCTGTTAATCATTTAAACGTCTATGACATCTCCTCTCAGCATCCACCACTCCAGAAAAAGCAACCCAGGTCTGTCCAACCTCTCCTTATAGCACATACCTGTAAAATCTAGTCCAGGCTGAATCCTGGGAAATCTCTTCTGCAACCTCTCCAAAGCCTTGACATCCTTTTTATAATTGTGCGACCAGAACTGAATGCAATATTCCAGATCCAGCCTAACCAAAGGTTTATAAATCTGCAACTTAACTTCCTGGCTCTTGAATTCAATTCATCCACTAATAAAGGCAAGCATGACATATGCCTGCTTTACCATGCGTCAACCAGTTTTGGGGAGCTTTCCACATGGATCCTAACATCCCTCTGCTCATCAACACTGTTCAAGGTCTTGCTAATGTACTGTCACTTCACATTTGATCTCCCAAAGTGCAACACTTCACATTTGGCCAGGCTAAGCTCTATGTGCCATTTCTCCACCCATATCTACAACTGATCTATATCCTTCTGTATTCTACACTATCCACAACACTACAATCTTTGTTCTGTCTGCAAATTTACTAACCCATCCATATATGTTTTCATTAAGGTCATTTACATATATAATAAACAGCAGAGGTCCCAGTACAGATGTCTGCAGCATATGACAAGTCACAGACTTCGAGCCAGAATAAATCCCATCAACCACTACCCTCCATCTTCTTCAGACAAGCCAGTTCTGGATCCAAACAGCCAATTCTCTGTGAATCCCATGCATCTAAATTTTCTGAACAACCCTCCCATGAGGGACCTTGTCAGACAGTTTACGAAAATCCATGCAGACAACAACGACAGCTCTACACTCAATCACCTCCATCACCTCCTTGAAAAACTCATTCGTTAGTAGGACACAACTTACCTCATACAGAACCATTCTGACTGTTCCTAATTAGGCCATGGTTTTCAAATTTCTCATAAATCCCTTTCCTAGGTGCTATGTTTTGTGACTACAAAAATTAATCAAAAGAAAGACATGGGAGAGCCGAAGATAACTCATGTCTAAATTTGTTTTTACTTTAGTTTCACTTTAGTGAGGCATGCACATATGATGTGGTGGCATACATATGATGTATGTCACTTACAACTTTTACGTATAACTCTTATGGAATTATTTAAACAAAGAATGCTAAAATCAAGCAATATATTTACAATATTACTCAAATGTTACTGAATACACAACATTCCTCCCTGCTTAACTGTAAACTCCAACACAATATAGAATACATCTCACCTCTGCTCTGCAGGTGAGACTTATGGCTGTGAAACAATCTCACGTTCTGGGGCCTCCACTGTGATGGTTGTAAGAATTGACTCTGAGACTGCAGAAAGCAGTTCTCACAACTCAGAAAGCCTTTCTTCTCCAATGGTTGACTCGACTCTCCTCAACTGATTGATGAATCTTCTCCAGAATGCATCAGGCGTTTCCCCACTGTGTGAAGAGTGATCCACTTTTATCCTTAACCTTTCCAAGTCCCCACTTTTGATCACGTCTGTAGTCCCTCACCAGGACTGCTTGTCCAGGAGTGAAATATTGAAGCTTTTTGTTTGAGGAGCCCTCAATTTTTCTCAGCTGTTTGTCCTGCACACTCCATCTGAGATTTAGTTTGAGGAGATCCAAGTGTGAGCATAAGGGACAACCCAGGAACAGCATAGCTGGTGAGTTGTTTGTTATGTGCTGCATTGTGATATGCAAAGAAGAACTTGGCGAGCTTCTGTTTCAGTGTTAGTGTTGTGTATCCTGCCTACAGTGCTTGCAGTGTATTCCTTGGACTTTCTGTCAATCCATTTATAGCTGGGTTGTATGGTGCAGATATACTATAACTTATTCCATTCATTTTCCGGAATGACTGAAACCGTTCCATAACTATGATCCATTGTTACTAAGTGTTCTGGAACACCAGTCCTTGAGAAGAGGCTTCTCACAGCATCAACAGTGTGCAAAGCTGTAATGAAGGCCAATGGGAACATTTCTGGCCACTTTGTAGCTGGGTTCACTGCTACCAAGAAATTTGTGCCCATGAATGGTCTGGCAAAACCCACATGAATCCTCTGCTAGGGCAATGTGGGCCATTCCTGGGTGCTGCTATTGGCATCTTCTGTACGTGTTGGCAACCCGAACGGTGCATGGTGAGCTGCCTGATCTGCTAATCTATCCCAGGCCATCAGACAAAGCTTAGAGCCAATATATTCATTTTGACCACGACAAGATGACCAGCATGTTGTAGCTCCTCCAACACTTTAGCTCTCAGGTTGAATGGTACAACAACTACTAAACACACATAAGGCAAACCCCGTCAAGGTCAAGTTCAATAGTTCCATTTAATATCGGAGAATGTATACAATGTACAACCTGAAATTCTTACTCTCCACAGACATCCTCGAAACAGAAGAATATCCTCAAGGAATGAATGACAGAAAAAAAGTTAAGAACCCTACAGCCCCCTGCCCCCTCCTACACACAAGCAAAAGCAAAAAGCATCAATCGCCCCCCTCCCCCCACTTATTCTAGCATAAAGCATCAGCATTCCCAACACCCACCAGACAAGCAATAGAAAAACCTTCAAAGAGAGATGGTCTACAGTACATCAAAAACTAACTGTTCACTCCAACATTTCAGCATCCCACAGGCTCTCTCTCTGTCACCAACAAGGAAGAGACAAATATGGCTCCTTCCAAAGTGAGAGGGGACAATAACAGTCACCATTTCAAAGTCGGTCTAAAATGTTGCCTTTTATCTCGAGTTTCCTGACTCGAGAATTGGCAGCAAACTCTCATTTACTTGGGAGAGAGAGAGAGATCGATTTCAAGTGCAGGGTCCTCTGACTGCCACGTTTGCTGTCTTTGATGTTCTGGTTCCTGCTACACTTCAGTTCATGGCACTAACAAGAATTTGTGTCCACGGGGCCCCAAAGTCACCTGACTTCAGGCCACACCTGGACATACTGAGCTCCAAGAACGAGAACATGCCGCTGTGCAGAACCGACATTTTTGACTACTGCTGTAGATCAAAGATCCCAATAGGACCCTAGTCACCCTGAAAGGGAAAATAAAGACATTAGAATAAGAAGAATTTAACTGTTTCACTGATGCACTGGGAGAAGTTGCCCTCTGGCAGCATCTTTAGCTCTGCCTGGAGCTGGAGTTCATCCCGGCACTAGTAAAAACGGGGAAACTGGAATTATGCTGCACATCCCAGCCAGTTTTGGTTGGCTATGTAGATCTGAGCCAGTGTGGTGTCTTTTCTGTTTTGATTTTGGATCATCTCTGTCATCGTAGGGAGATTCTCGATTTGTGTTAGGGAGAATATGTCAAGAGAAAGGTCCTTTTTTGTCAATGTTTCAGGTATTTCCTTTTACAAAGAGAAACGGGACAATCAATCAGCATTTCTATGATTTTATGTCCTCTTGATTTCGATCTCGTAATTGTGTCCTCCAAGAAACAGAGCCCACCTTTGTATTTGTGCTGCTGTTGTTAGTGTGACACCCTTCTGTAGTTTGTACGGGGCCTATCATGGCATCAACAGAGCTCTATGAAAATGCCGTTTTTCGCAGATCGGTGGCGGTTATTTAAAAAGAGCGCTTCACGGGCATTTGTCCATTGTACAGGGACTATCAGCGGCATCAACAGAGCTCTATGAACTAAATAAAATTACAGAAGGGATAAGTGGAGTGGCCATTGTTGGGAGTAGGCCAGTGGCAAGAGTAGATGCGGCAGGCTTCGACTCAGAGCTGGCTTCGGCTCAGAAGAGGCGTTGACTCTGTGTAAAGCGTCTGTTAAGCTTTCCTTTTTGTGTCTTTTCTCCCTCTCTTACTGTACCATTTAAATGGCTGTGGTGTGCTGTTCATGTCAGATGTTGGAGAACTGGGAGTTCCAGAGTTTCCCGGGGAACTACCTCTGCGTGAAGTACATCCAGCTGCAGCTCCTTGAAGACTGTGTTACGGATCTGGAGCAGCAGCTGGATGACCTTCAGCTTTTACAGGAGAGTGAGGACATAATTGATCAAAATTGCAGAGAAGTAGTCACCCTGAAATTGCAGGGGGCAAGTAGCTAGGTGACTGTCAGGAGAATTGGAAATAGGCAGTTAGAGCAGAGCACCCCTGTGGCCATTCCTCTCAAAAACAAGTATACTGCCTTGGGTACTTTTGTGCGGGATGATATCCTGGGAGAATGCCATGGCGACTGGGTTACAGGCACTGACCATGGGTCCTTGATGCAAAAGGGAAAGAGAGAGAAGAAGGAAGCGGTAGTGATAGGGGACTCAACAGTGAGGGGAACAAGCAGGAGGTTCTGTGAATGTGAATGGGATACCCAGATTGTATGTTGCCTCCCAGGTGCCAGGGTCAGGGATGTCTCAGATCATGTCCACAACATTTTGGAGAGGAAGGGGGAGCACCCAGATGTCTTGATACCAATAATGTAGGAAGGATCAGCAATGAGGTCCTGAAAAGAGAATTTAGACAGCTGTGTCGAAAGCTGAGAAGCAGGACCACCCGGGTAGTAATTTCTTCTTGTGCCATGCACCAGTGAGGGTAGAAACAAGGCGATTTTGGCTGATAAATGTGTGGCTGAGAAGCTGATGCAGGGGCAGGGCTTCAGGTTCTTGGATCATTGGGTCCTCTTCTGGGGAGGTATGATGGGTTGCACCTGAGCCCGAGGGGGACCAATATTCTTGCAGACAGGTTTGTCAGAGCTGTTGAGAAGGGTTTAAACTAATTTGGCAGGTGGTGGGAACCAGAGTTATGGGTCTCAGGATAGAACATATGGTAAAAAAGTAAAGATAGTGTACAGTCAGACTTTCAGGAAGGGCAGGCAGGTGATGGGACTTAGTTGTAGCCAACAGACTGAGTATCAAATCATTAGGGATGCAGAATCAGAAAGAATAGCAAATACCGTACTCAAGGTATTGTATCTAAATGCATGTAGTGTAAGAAATAAGGTGAATGATCTTGTTGCAATATTACAGATTGCCAAGTATGATGTTGTGGCCATCACTGAATTCTGGCTGAAGGATGGTTGTAGTTGGGAGCTGAATGTCTAGGGATAGGAAGGCAGACAGAGGGGTTGGTGTGGCTCTACTGGTAAAGAATAGCATCAAATAAGTAGAAAGATGTGACAGGGTCAGAAGATGTTGAATCCTTGTGGGTTGAGTTAAGAAACTGCAAGAGTAAAAGGACGTTAATGGCAGTTATATAACAGGCCTCCCAACAGTGGCAGGGAGGCAGACAACAGATTACAACAGGAAATAGAAAAGATGAGTTAAAAGGGCAATGTTATGGTAGTCATGGGAGATTTTGACATGCAGGTCAATTGGGAAAATCAGGTTGGTAATGCATCTCAAGAGAGTGAGTTTGTTGACTGCCTAAGAGATAGGTTTTTAGAGCAGTTTGTCGTTGAGCCTACTAGGGGGATCAGCTATACTGGATTGGGTGTTATGTAATGAACTGGAGGTGATTAGGAAGCTTAAGGTAAAAGAATCCTTAGGAACGAATGATTGACTTCAACTTGAAATTTGATTGAGAGGAATTGGCGAAAGTAAATTGAAAGGAGCTGCTAGCAGGGATGTCAGTAGAGCAGCAATGGTGTGCATTTCTGGGAAAAATGAGGAAGGTGCAGGACACATGTATTCCAAAAATGAAGAAATACTCAAATGGTAAAATAGTACAACCATAACTGACAAGGGAAGTCAAAGCCAATGTAAAAGAAAAAAAAGGCATACAATAAAGCAAAAACTCGTGGGAAGATCGAGGATTTGGAAGTTTTTAAAAACCTACAGAGAATAACTAAAAATATCATGAGAGGGGAAAAGATGAAATGTGAAAGCAAACTAGCAAATAATATCAAATTGGATACTAAAAGATTTTTCAGGTCAGTTAAAAATAAGAGAAATGACAGTGGATATAGGAGTGCTAAAAAATGAGGCAGGAGAAATAATAATGTGTCATGGTCCGATCCGTGAAGACCGTATTCCGGTTCACGGTCCGGTCCATCGACCCTTGCTCCAGGTTTTCCTGTCTACCCTGTTTCTGTTCTTGTTGAGCTAATTGAGGCAGCTGATGCTTGTTGGGGCTGGCTGCATAAATACCTTCAGAGACCAGGACGTGGCTGTTGGATTGTTCTTGTCCTTACTCCTTGTATCACTTCCTCTGCCTCCTGTTTCCTCGCCTGAAGCCCTGCCTTGTCTTGCCGGTAACTCTCGCCTTGCCTGAAGTTCTCGTCTTGCTTCGTTTTGCCAGAAGCCTTGCCTTGTCTTGCTGGTCACTCTCGCCTCGTCTCGCCTGAGTGTACCTAGCTCCCTTCCTGTCCCTTGCCTCCGTCGGGTAAGCCAGGCCATCTCACCGTTACCTGCGGTTGGTTCTGTCCCTTCCTGTCCCATGCCTCCATCCGATGATGATCCGCGCCCTGCCCAGGTGATCCACGCCCTGCCCAGGAGTACCGCACCCTGCCCCGGAGGAGCCTGCCTATCCTCAGGCCTGAAGACTCCAGCCTTGCCTCGCCTCAAGTCTCCTGCCTCCAGCCTCAAGCCTCACCTCACCTCAAGTCTCCAGCCTCGTCTCGCCTCAAGTCTCCAACCTCGCCTCACCTCAAGTCTCCAGCCTGGCCTCGCCTCAAGTCTCCAGTCTCCAGCCTCGCCTCAAGTCTCCTGCCTCGCCTCGCCTCGTCTCCAACCTCGCCTCGCCTCAAGTCTCCAGCCTGGCCTTGCCTCAAGTCTCCAGTCTCCAGCCTCGCCTCAAGTCTCCAGTCTCCAGCCTCGCCTCACCTCAAGTCTCCAGCCTCGCCTCACCTCAAGTCTCCAGCCTCGCCTCGCCTCAAGTCTCCAGCCTCCTGCCTCGCCTCAAGTCTCCAGTCTCCAGCCTCGCCTCAAGTCTCCAACCTCGCCTCACCTCAAGTCTCCAACCTCGCCTCACCTCAAGTCTCCAACCTCGCCTCACCTCAAGTCTCCAACCTCGCCTCGCCTCGTCTCCAACCTCGCCTTGCCTCAAGTCTCCAGCCTGGCCTCGCCTCAAGTCTCCAGTCTCCAGCCTCGCCTCAAGCATCCAGCCTCGCCTCACCTCAAGTCTCCAGCCTCCTGCCTCGCCTCGCCTCAAGTCTCCAGCCTCCTACCTCGCCTCGCCTCAAGTCTCCTGCCTCCAGCCTCGCCTCGCCTCAAGTCTCCTGCCTCCAGCCTCCCCTCGCCTCAAGACTCCTACCTCCAGCCTCCAGCCTCGCCTCGCCTCGTCTCCTGCCTCCAGCCTCGCCTCGCCTCGTCTCCAGCCTCCAGCCTCGCCTCGCCTCAAGTCTCCAGCCTCCAGCCTCGCCCTGTCTCCTGCCTCCAGCCTCGCCTCGCCTCAAGTCTCCAGCCTCCAGCCTCGCCCTGTCTCCTGCCTCCAGCCTCGCCTCGCCTCAAGTCTCCCTCTTCCAGCCTCCCCTCGCCTCAAGACTCCTACCTCCAGCCTCCAGCCTCGCCTCAACTCTCCTGCCTCCAGCCTCGCCTCACCTCAAGTCTCCCTCCTCCAGCCTCGCCTCGCCTCAAGTCTCCCTCCTCCAGCCTCGCCTCGCCTCAAGTCTCCCTCCTCCAGCCTCCCCTCGCCACAAGACTCCTACCTCCAGCCTCGCCTCAAGTCTCCAGCCTCCAGCCTCACCTCGCCTCGAGTGTACAGCCTTCAGCCTCGCCTCACCTCAACTCTCCTACCTCCAGCCTCGCCTCGCCTCAAGTCTCCTGCCTCCAGCCTCCAGCCTCTCCGCGCTTCCTGCCTCCAGCCTCGCCTCGCCTCGAGTCTCCAGCCTCCAGCCTCGCCTCGCCTCGAGTCTCCAGCCTCCAGCCTCGCCTCGCCTCAAGACTCCTGCCTCCAGCCTCCAGCCTCGCCTCGCCTCACCTGCCTCCAGCCTCAAGACTCACCTTGCCTCAAGACTCCTGCCTCCAGACTCCAGCCTCGCCTCGCCTAACCTGCCTCCAGCCTCGCCTCGCCTCGTCACCTGCCTCCAGCCTCGCCTCGCCTCGCCTCCTGCCTCCAGTCTCCAGCCTCGCCTCGCCTCAAGTCTCGTCTCCAGCCTCGCCTCGCCTCAAGACTCCTGCCTCCAGCCTCGCCTCGCCTCAAGTCTCCAGCCTCCAGCCTCGCCTCACCTCAAGTCTCCAGCCTCCAGCCTTGCCTCGCTTCAAGACTCCAGCCTCCAGCCTCGCCTCAAGTCTCCAGCCTCCAGCCTCGCCTCAAGTCTCCAGCCTCCAGCCTCGCCTCGTCTCCTGCCTCCAGCCTTGCCTCGCCTCAAGTCTCCCTCTTCCAGCCTCCCCTCGCCTCAAGTCTCCCTCTTCCAGCCTCCCCTCGCCTCAAGACTCCTACCTCCAGCCTCCAGCCTCGCCTCAACTCTCCTGCCTCCAGCCTCGCCTCACCTCAAGTCTCCCTCCTCCAGCCTCGCCTCGCCTCAAGTCTCCCTCCTCCAGCCTCGCCTCGCCTCAAGTCTCCCTCCTCCAGCCTCCCCTCGCCACAAGACTCCTACCTCCAGCCTCGCCTCAAGTCTCCAGCCTCCAGCCTCACCTCGCCTCGAGTGTACAGCCTTCAGCCTCGCCTCACCTCACCTCAACTCTCCTACCTCCAGCCTCGCCTCGCCTCAAGTCTCCTGCCTCCAGCCTCCAGCCTCTCCGCGCTTCCTGCCTCCAGCCTCGCCTCGCCTCGAGTCTCCAGCCTCCAGCCTCGCCTCGCCTCGAGTCTCCAGCCTCCAGCCTCGCCTCGCCTCAAGACTCCTGCCTCCAGCCTCCAGCCTCGCCTCGCCTCACCTGCCTCCAGCCTCAAGACTCACCTTGCCTCAAGACTCCTGCCTCCAGACTCCAGCCTCGCCTCGCCTAACCTGCCTCCAGCCTCGCCTCGCCTCGTCACCTGCCTCCAGCCTCGCCTCGCCTCGCCTCCTGCCTCCAGTCTCCAGCCTCGCCTCGCCTCAAGTCTCGTCTCCAGCCTCGCCTCGCCTCAAGACTCCTGCCTCCAGCCTCGCCTCGCCTCAAGTCTCCAGCCTCCAGCCTCGCCTCACCTCAAGTCTCCAGCCTCCAGCCTTGCCTCGCTTCAAGACTCCAGCCTCCAGCCTCGCCTCAAGTCTCCAGCCTCCAGCCTCGCCTCAAGTCTCCAGCCTCCAGCCTCGCCTCGTCTCCTGCCTCCAGCCTTGCCTCGCCTCAAGTTTCCCTCTTCCAGCCTCCCCTCGCCTCAAGACTCCTACCTCCAGCCTCCAGCCTTGCCTCAACTCTCCTGCCTCCAGCCTCGCCTCGCCTCAAATCTCCCTCCTCCAGCCTCGCCTCGAGACTCCTGCCTCCAGCCTCGCCTCGCCTCAAGACTCCTGCCTCCAGCCTCGCCTCGCCTCAAGACTCCTGCCTCCAGCCTTCAGCCTCGCCTCGCCTCAAGACTCCTGCCTCCAGCCTCCAGCCTCGCCTCGCCTCACCTGCCTCCAGCCTCGCCTCGCCTCACCTGCCTCCAGCCTCACCTCACCTCATCACCTGCCTCCAGCCTCGCATCGCCTCGAGTCTCCAGCCTCCAGCCCCGCCTCGCCTCGTCTCCAGCCTCCAGCCCCGCCTCGCCTCGTCTCCAGCCTCACCTCGCCTCGAGTCTCCTGCCTCCAGCCTCGCCTCGCCTCAAGTCTCCTGCCTCCAGCCTCCAGCCTCGCCTCGCCTCTTGCCTCCAGCTTCCAGCCTCGCCTCAAGTCTCCCTCCTCCAGCCTCGCCTCGCCTCTTGCCTCCAGCCTCCAGCCTTGCCTCGCCTCAAGTCACCTGCCTCCAGCCTCCAGCCTCGCCTCAAGTCTCCTGCCTCCAGCCTCCAGCCTCGCCTCGCCTCGCCTCCTGCCTCCAGCCTCACCTCGCCTCAAGTCTCCCTCCTCCAGCCTCGCCTCGCCTCAAGACTCCTGCCTCCAGCCTACAGCCTCACCTCGTCTCCTGCCTCCTGCCTCCCCTTGCCTCGAATCTCCAGCCTCCAGTCTCACCTCACCTCCTGCCTCCAGCCTCACCTCGCCTCCTGCCTCCAGCCTCCAGTCTCCAGCCTCGCCTCGCCTCAAGTCTCGACTCCAGCCTCGCCTCGCCTCAAGACTCCTGCCTCCAGTCTCCAGCCTACCTCAAGTCTCCAGCCTCCAGCCTCACCTCGCCTCCTGCCTCCAGCCTCCAGTCTCCAGCCTCGCCTCGCCTCAAGTCTCGTCTCCAGCCTCGCCTCGCCTCAAGACTCCTGCCTCCAGCCTCCAGCCTACCTCAAGTCTCCTGCCTCCAGCCTCCCCTCACCTCAACTCTCCAGCCTCCAGCCTCACCTCGCCTTCTGCCTCCAGCCTCGCCTCACCTGCCTCCAGCCTCGCCTCGCCTCGAGTCTCCTGCCTCCAGCCTCGCCTCGCCTCGAGTCTCCTGCCTCCAGCCTCGCCTCGCCTCGAGTCTCCTGCCTCCAGCCTTGCCTCGCCTCAAGTCTCCTGCCTCCAGCCTCCAGCCTCGCCTCGCCTCTTGCCTCCAGCTTCCAGCCTCGCCTCAAGTCTCCCTCCTCCAGCCTCGCCTCGCCTCTTGCCTCCAGCCTCCAGCCTTGCCTCGCCTCAAGTCACCTGCCTCCAGCCTCCAGCCTCGCCTCAAGTCTCCTGCCTCCAGCCTCCAGCCTCGCCTCACCTCGCCTCCTGCCTCCAGCCTCACCTCGCCTCAAGTCTCCCTCCTCCAGCCTCGCCTCGCCTCAAGACTCCTGCCTCCAGCCTACAGCCTCACCTCATCTCCTGCCTCCTGCCTCCCCTTGCCTCGAGTCTCCAGCCTCCAGTCTCACCTCACCTCCTGCCTCCAGCCTCACCTCGCCTCCTGCCTCCAGCCTCCAGTCTCCAGCCTCGCCTCGCTTCAAGTCTCGACTCCAGCCTCGCCTCGCCTCAAGACTCCTGCCTCCAGTCTCCAGCCTACCTCAAGTCTCCTGCCTCCAGCCTCCCCTCGCCTCAAGTCTCCAGCCTCCAGCCTCACCTCGCCTCCTGCCTCCAGCCTCCAGTCTCCAGCCTCGCCTCGCCTCAAGTCTCGTCTCCAGCCTCGCCTCGCCTCAAGACTCCTGCCTCCAGCCTACCTCAAGTCTCCTGCCTCCAGCCTCCCCTCACCTCAACTCTCCAGCCTCCAGCCTCACCTCGCCTTCTGCCTCCAGCCTCGCCTCACCTGCCTCCAGCCTCGCCTCGAGTCTCCTGCCTCCAGCCTCGCCTCAAGACTCCTGCCTCCAGCCTCCAGCCTCGCCTCACCTCACCTGCCTCCAGCCTCAAGACTCACCTTGCCTCAAGACTCCTGCCTCCAGACTCCAGCCTCGCCTCGCCTCAAGTCTCGTCTCCAGCCTCGCCTCGCCTCAAGACTCCTGCCTCCAGCCTCCAGCCTACCTCAAGTTTCCTGCCTCCAGCCTCCCCTCACCTGCCTCCAGCCTCGCCTCGTCTCGAGTCTCCAGCCTCCAGCCTCGTCTCGCCTCGAGTCACCAGCCTCCAGCCTCGCCTCGCCTTGTCTCCAGCCTCCAGCCTCGCCTTGCCTTGAGTCTCCAGCCTCCAGCCTTGCCTCACCTCAACTCTCCTGCCTCCAGCCTCCAGCCTCGCCTCACCTCGCCTTGAGTCTCCAGCCTCCAGCCTCACCTCGCCTTGAGTCTCCTGCCTCTAGCCTCGCCTCGCCTCAAGTCTCCAGCCTTCAGCCTCGCCTCACCTCAAGTCTCCTGCCTCCAGCCTCGCCTCATCTCCCGCCTCCAGCCTCGCCTCGTCTCCCGCCTCCAGCCTCGCCTCACCTCGTCTCCCGCCTCCAGCCTCGCCTCGCCTCGTCTCCCTCTTCCAGCCTCCCCTCGCCTCAAGACTCCTACCTCCCGCCTCCAGCCTCGCCTCGCCTCGTCTCCAGCCTCCAGCCTCGCCTCAACTCTCCTGCCTCCAGCCTCACCTCGCCTTCTGCCTCCAGCCTCGCCTCACCTGCCTCCAGCCTTGCCTCGCCTCAAGTCACCTGCCTCCAGCCTCCAGCCTCGCCTCAAGTCTCGACTCCAGCCTCGCCTCGCCTCAAGACTCCTGCCTCCAGTCTCCAGCCTACCTCGTCTCCTGCCTCCAGCCTCCCCTCGCCTCAAGTCTCCAGCCTCCAGCCTCACCTCGCCTCCTGCCTCCAGCCTCCAGTCTCCAGCCTCGCCTCGCCTCAAGTCTCGTCTCCAGCCTCGCCTCGCCTCAAGACTCCTGCCTCCAGCCTCCAGCCTACCTCAAGTCTCCTGCCTCCAGCCTCCCCTCACCTCAACTCTCCAGCCTCCAGCCTCACCTCGCCTTCTGCCTCCAGCCTCGCCTCACCTGCCTCCAGCCTCGCCTCGCCTCGAGTCTCCTGCCTCCAGCCTCGCCTCAAGACTCCTGCCTCCAGCCTCCAGCCTCGCCTCACCTCACCTGCCTCCAGCCTCAAGACTCACCTTGCCTCAAGACTCCTGCCTCCAGACTCCAGCCTCGCCTCAAGTCTCGTCTCCAGCCTCGCCTCGCCTCAAGACTCCTGCCTCCAGCCTCCAGCCTACCTCAAGTTTCCTGCCTCCAGCCTCCCCTCACCTGCCTCCAGCCTCGCCTCGTCTCGAGTCTCCAGCCTCCAGCCTCGTCTCGCCTCGAGTCACCAGCCTCCAGCCTCGCCTCGCCTTGTCTCCAGCCTCCAGCCTCGCCTTGCCTTGAGTCTCCAGCCTCCAGCCTTGCCTCACCTCAACTCTCCTGCCTCCAGCCTCCAGCCTCGCCTCACCTCGCCTTGAGTCTCCAGCCTCCAGCCTCACCTCGCCTTGAGTCTCCTGCCTCTAGCCTCGCCTCGCCTCAAGTCTCCAGCCTTCAGCCTCGCCTCACCTCAAGTCTCCAGCCTTCAGCCTCGCCTCACCTCAAGTCTCCTGCCTCCAGCCTCGCCTCATCTCCCGCCTCCAGCCTCGCCTCGTCTCCCGCCTCCAGCCTCGCCTCACCTCGTCTCCCGCCTCCAGCCTCGCCTCACCTCGTCTCCCGCCTCCAGCCTCGCCTCGCCTCGTCTCCCTCTTCCAGCCTCCCCTCGCCTCAAGACTCCTACCTCCCGCCTCCAGCCTCGCCTCGCCTCGTCTCCAGCCTCCAGCCTCGCCTCAACTCTCCTGCCTCCAGCCTCGCCTCGCCTCACTTGCCTCCAGCCTCACCTCACCTCGTCACCTGCCTCCAGCCTCGCCTCGCCTCAGGTCTCCCTCCTCCAGCCTCGCCTCGCCTCAAGACTCCTGCCTCCAGCCTCACCTCGCCTCAAGACTCCTGCCTCCAGCCTCGCCTCGCCTCAAGACTCCTGCCTCCAGCCTCGCCTCGCCTCAAGACTCCTGCCTCCAGCCTCGCCTCGCCTCAAGACTCCTGCCTCCAGCCTCCAGCCTCACCTCGCCTCACCTGCCTCCAGCCTCGCCTCGCCTCACTTGCCTCCAGCCTCACCTCACCTCATCACCTGCCTCCAGCCTCGCCTCGCCTCGAGTCTCCAGCCTCCAACCTCGCATCGCCTCGAGTCTCCAGCCTCCAGCCCCGCCTCGCCTCGTCTCCAGCCTCCAGCCCCGCCTCGCCTCGTCTCCAGCCTCCAGCCCCGCCTCGCCTCGAGTCTCCTGCCTCCAGCCTCACCTCGCCTCAAGTCTCCTGCCTCCAGCCTCCAGCCTCGCCTCGCCTCTTGCCTCCAGCCTCCAGCCTCGCCTCAAGTCTCCCTCCTCCAGCCTCGCCTCGCCTCTTGCCTCCAGCCTCCAGCCTTGCCTCGCCTCAAGTCACCTGCCTCCAGCCTCCAGCCTCGCCTCAAGTCTCCTGCCTCCAGCCTCCAGCCTCGCCTCACCTCGCCTCAAGTCTCCCTCCTCCAGCCTCGCCTCGCCTCAAGACTCCTGCCTCCAGCCTCCAGCCTCACCTCGTCTCCTGCCTCCCGCCTCCCCTTGCCTCGAGTCTCCAGCCTCCAACCTCGCATCGCCTCAAGTCTCCAGCCTCCAGCCCCGCCTCGCCTCGTCTCCAGCCTCCAGCCCCGCCTCGCCTCGTCTCCAGCCTCCAGCCCCGCCTCGCCTCGAGTCTCCTGCCTCCAGCCTCGCCTCAACTCTCCTGCCTCCAGCCTCGCCTCACCTCAAGACTCCTGCCTCCAGCCTCGCCTCACCTCAAGACTCCTGCCTCCAGCCTCGGCTCGCCTCAAGACTCCTGCCTCCAGCCTCGCCTCGCCTCAAGACTCCTGCCTCCAGCCTCCAGCCTCGCCTCGCCTCACTTGCCTCCAGCCTCACCTCACCTCGTCACCTGCCTCCAGCCTCGCCTCGCCTCGAGTCTCCAGCCTCCAACCTCGCATCGCCTCGAGTCTCCAGCCTCCAGCCCCGCCTCGCCTCGTCTCCAGCCTCCAGCCCCGCCTCGCCTCGTCTCCAGCCTCCAGCCCCGCCTCGCCTCGAGTCTCCTGCCTCCAGCCCCGCCTCGCCTCGAGTCTCCTGCCTCCAGCCCCGCCTCGCCTCGAGTCTCCTGCCTCCAGCCCCGCCTCGCCTCGAGTCTCCTGCCTCCAGCCTCGCCTCGCCTCAAGTCTCCTGCCTCCAGCCTCCAGCCTTGCCTCGCCTCTTGCCTCCAGCCTCCCCTCGCCTCAAGTCTCCAGCCTCCAGCCTCACCTCGCCTCCTGCCTCCAGCCTCCAGTCTCCAGCCTCGCCTCGCCTCAAGTCTCGTCTCCAGCCTCGCCTCGCCTCAAGACTCCTGCCTCCAGCCTCCAGCCTACCTCAAGTTTCCTGCCTCCAGCCTCCCCTCACCTGCCTCCAGCCTCGCCTCGCCTCGAGTCTCCAGCCTCCAGCCTCGTCTCGCCTCGAGTCACCAGCCTCCAGCCTCGCCTCACCTTGTCTCCAGCCTCCAGCCTCGCCTTGCCTTGAGTCTCCAGCCTCCAGCCTTGCCTCACCTCAACTCTCCTGCCTCCAGCCTCCAGCCTCGCCTCACCTCGCCTTGAGTCTCCAGCCTCCAGCCTCACCTCGCCTTGAGTCTCCAGCCTCCAGCCTCACCTCGCCTTGAGTCTCCTGCCTCTAGCCTCGCCTCGCCTCAAGTCTCCAGCCTTCAGCCTCGCCTCGCCTCGAGTCTCCAGCCTCCAGCCTCGCCTCACCTCAACTCTCCTGCCTCCAGCCTCGCCTCGCCTCAAGGTGCCTACCTCCAGACTCGCCTCGCCTCAAGACTCCTGCCTCCAGCCTCACCTCGCCTCAAGTCTCCAGCCTCCAGCCTCACCTCGCCTCGAGTCTCCAGCCTCCAGCCTCGCCTCGCCTCGAGTCTCCAGCCTCCAGCCTCGCCTCGCCTCGAGTCTCCAGCCTTCAGCCTCGCCTCACCTTGAGTCTCCCGCCTCCAGCCTCGCCTCACCTCGTCTCCCGCCTCCAGCCTCGCCTCACCTCGTCTCCCGCCTCCAGCCTCGCCTCACCTCGTCTCCCGCCTCCAGCCTCGCCTCACCTCATCTTCCGCCTCCAGCCTCGCCTTGTCTCCAGCCTCCAGCCTCGCCTCGCCTCGTCTCCCGCCTCCAGCCTCGCTTTGCCTCAAGTCTCCCTCCTCCAGCCTCACCTCGCCTCGTCTCCCACCTCCAGCCTCGCCTCGCCTCAAGTCTCCCTCCTCCAACCTCGCCTCAAGACTCCTGCCTCCAGCCTCCAGCCTCACCTGAACTCTCCAGCCTCACCTGAACTCTCCAACCTCCAGCCTCGCCTCGCCTCGTCACCTGCCTCCAGCCTCGCCTCGCCTCGAGTCTCCAGCCTCCAACCTCGCCTCGCCTCAAGTCTCCCTCCTCCAGCCTCACCTCACCTTCAGTCACCTGCCTCCAGCCTCCAACCTCGCCTCAAGACTTGTGCCTCCAGCCTCGCTTCGCCTCACCTGCCTCCAGCCTCACCTCGCCTCGAGTCTCCAGCCTCCAGCCTCGCCTCGCCTCGAGTCTCCAGCCTCCAGCCTTGCCTCACCTCAACTCTCCTGCCTCCAGCCTCCAGCCTCGCCTCACCTCGCCTTGAGTCTCCAGCCTCCAGCCTCACCTCACCTCGAGTCTCCAGCCTCACCTCGCCTCGAGTCTCCAGTCTTCAGCCTTGCCTCACCACAACTCTCCTGCCTCCAGCCTCCAGCCTCACCTCACCTCAAGTCTCCTGCCTCCAGCCTCCAGCCTTGTCTCGCTTCAAGACTCCAGCCTCCAGCCTCGCCTCAAGTCTCCAGCCTCCAGCCTCGCCTCGTCTCCTGCCTCCAGCCTTGCCTCGCCTCAAGTTTCCCTCTTCCAGCCTCCCCTCGCCTCAAGACTCCTACCTCCAGCCTCGCCTCAACTCTCCTGCCTCCAGCCTCGCCTCGCCTCAAGTCTCCCTCTTCCAGCCTCCCCTCGCCTCAAGACTCCTGCCTCCAGCCTCACCTCGCCTCAAGACTCCTGTCTCCAGCCTCGCCTCGCCTCAAGACTCCTGCCTCCAGCCTTCAGCCTCGCCTCGCCTCACCTGCCTCCAGCCTCGCCTCGCCTCACTTGCCTCCAGCCTCACCTCACCTCGTCACCTGCCTCCAGCCTCGCCTCGCCTCAAGTCTCCTGCCTCCAGCCTCGCCTCGCCTCAAGTCTCCCTCCTCCAGCCTCGCCTCACCTCAAGTCTCCCTCCTCCAGCCTCGCCTCGCCTCAAGTCTCCCTCCTCCAGCCTCCCCTCGCCACAAGACTCCTACCTCCAGCCTCGCCTCAAGTCTCCTGCCTCCTGCCTCGCCTCGCCTCGAGTGTACAGCCTCCAGCCTCACCTCGCCTCAAGTCTCCCTCCTCCAGCCTCGCCTCGCCTCAAGACTCCTGCCTCCAGCCTCCAGCCTCACCTCGTCTCCTGCCTCCCGCCTCCCCTTGCCTCGAGTCTCCAGCCTCCAGTCTCACCTTGCCTCCTGCCTCCAGCCTCACCTCGCCTCCTGCCTCCAGTCTCCAGCCTCCAGCCTCGCCTCGCCTCAAGTCTCGTCTCCAGCCTTGCCTCGCCTCAAGACTCCTGCCTCCAGCCTCGCCTCGCCTCAAGACTCCAGCCTCCAGCCTCACCTCGCCTCAAGTCTCCAGCCTTCAGCCTCGCCTCACCTCAAGTCTCCAGCCTTCAGCCTCACCTCACCTCAAGTCTCCTGCCTCCAGCCTCGCCTCATCTCCCGCCTCCAGCCTCGCCTCGTCTCCCGCCTCCAGCCTCGCCTCGCCTCGTCTCCCGCCTCCAGCCTCGCCTCGCCTCGTCTCCCGCCTCCAGCCTCGCCTCGCCTCGTCTCCCGCCTCCAGCCTCGCCTCGCCTCGTCTCCCGCCTCCAGCCTCGCCTCGCCTTGTCTCCCGCCTCCAGCCTCGCCTCGCCTCGTCTCCAGCCTCCAGCCTCGCCTCGCCTCGTCTCCCGCCTCCAGCCTCGCCTCGCCTCGTCTCCCGCCTCCAGCCTCGCCTCGCCTCGTCTCCCGCCTCCAGCCTCGCCTCGTCTCCCGCCTCCAGCCTCGCCTCGCCTCAAGTCTCCCTCCTCCAGCCTCACCTCGCCTCGTCTCCCGCCTCCAGCCTCGCCTCGCCTCAAGTCTCCCTCCTCCAACCTCGCCTCAAGACTCCTGCCTCCAGCCTCCAGCCTCACCTCAACTCTCCAACCTCCAGCCTCGCCTCGCCTCGTCACCTGCCTCCAGCCTCGCCTCGCCTCGAGTCTCCAGCCTCCAACCTCGCCTCACCTCAAGTCTCCCTCCTCCATCCTCGCCTCACCTTCAGTCACCTGCCTCCAGCCTCCAACCTCGCCTCAAGACTTGTGCCTCCAGCCTCGCCTCGCCTCGTCTCCCGCCTCCAGCCTCGCCTCGCCTCGTCTCCCGCCTCCAGCCTCGCCTCGCCTCAAGTCTCCCTCCTCCAGCCTCACCTCGCCTCGTCTCCCGCCTCCAGCCTCGCCTCGCCTCAAGTCTCCCTCCTCCAACCTCGCCTCAAGACTCCTGCCTCCAGCCTCCAGCCTCACCTCAACTCTCCAACCTCCAGCCTCGCCTCGCCTCGTCACCTGCCTCCAGCCTCGCCTCGCCTCGAGTCTCCAGCCTCCAACCTCGCCTCACCTCAAGTCTCCCTCCTCCAGCCTCGCCTCACCTTCAGTCACCTGCCTCCAGCCTCCAACCTCGCCTCAAGACTTGTGCCTCCAGCCTCGCTTCGCCTCACCTGCCTCCAGCCTCACCTCGCCTTGAGTCTCCAGCCTCCAGCCTCGCCTCGCCTCGAGTCTCCAGCCTCCAACCTCGCATCGCCTCGAGTCTCCAGCCTCCAGCCCCGCCTCGCCTCGTCTCCAGCCTCCAGCCCCGCCTCGCCTCGTCTCCAGCCCCGCCTCGCCTCGAGTCTCCTGCCTCCAGCCTCGCCTCAACTCTCCTGCCTCCAGCCTCGCCTCACCTCAAGACTCCTGCCTCCAGCCTCGCCTCACCTCAAGACTCCTGCCTCCAGCCTCGGCTCGCCTCAAGACTCCTGCCTCCAGCCTCGCCTCGCCTCAAGACTCCTGCCTCCAGCCTCCAGCCTCGCCTCGCCTCACTTGCCTCCAGCCTCACCTCACCTCGTCACCTGCCTCCAGCCTCGCCTCGCCTCGAGTCTCCAGCCTCCAACCTCGCATCGCCTCGAGTCTCCAGCCTCCAGCCCCGCCTCGCCTCGTCTCCAGCCTCCAGCCCCGCCTCGCCTCGTCTCCAGCCTCCAGCCCCGCCTCGCCTCGAGTCTCCTGCCTCCAGCCTCGCCTCGCCTCAAGTCTCCTGCCTCCAGCCTCCAGCCTTGCCTCGCCTCTTGCCTCCAGCCTCCCCTCGCCTCAAGTCTCCAGCCTCCAGCCTCACCTCGCCTCCTGCCTCCAGCCTCCAGTCTCCAGCCTCGCCTCGCCTCAAGTCTCGTCTCCAGCCTCGCCTCGCCTCAAGACTCCTGCCTCCAGCCTCCAGCCTACCTCAAGTTTCCTGCCTCCAGCCTCCCCTCACCTGCCTCCAGCCTCGCCTCGCCTCGAGTCTCCAGCCTCCAGCCTCGTCTCGCCTCGAGTCACCAGCCTCCAGCCTCGCCTCGCCTTGTCTCCAGCCTCCAGCCTCGCCTTGCCTTGAGTCTCCAGCCTCCAGCCTTGCCTCACCTCAACTCTCCTGCCTCCAGCCTCCAGCCTCGCCTCACCTCGCCTTGAGTCTCCAGCCTCCAGCCTCACCTCGCCTTGAGTCTCCTGCCTCTAGCCTCGCCTCGCCTCAAGTCTCCAGCCTTCAGCCTCGCCTCACCTCAAGTCTCCAGCCTTCAGCCTCGCCTCACCTCAAGTCTCCTGCCTCCAGCCTCGCCTCATCTCCCGCCTCCAGCCTCGCCTCGTCTCCCGCCTCCAGCCTCGCCTCACCTCGTCTCCCGCCTCCAGCCTCGCCTCGCCTCGTCTCCCTCTTCCAGCCTCCCCTCGCCTCAAGACTCCTACCTCCCGCCTCCAGCCTCGCCTCGCCTCGTCTCCAGCCTCCAGCCTCGCCTCAACTCTCCTGCCTCCAGCCTCGCCTCGCCTCACTTGCCTCCAGCCTCACCTCACCTCGTCACCTGCCTCCAGCCCCGCCTCGCCTCAGGTCTCCCTCCTCCAGCCTCGCCTCGCCTCAAGACTCCTGCCTCCAGCCTCGCCTCGCCTCAAGACTCCTGCCTCCAGCCTCGCCTCGCCTCAAGACTCCTGCCTCCAGCCTCCAGCCTCACCTCGCCTCACCTGCCTCCAGCCTCGCCTCGCCTCACTTGCCTCCAGCCTCACCTCACCTCATCACCTGCCTCCAGCCTCGCCTCGCCTCGAGTCTCCAGCCTCCAACCTCGCATCGCCTCGAGTCTCCAGCCTCCAGCCCCGCCTCGCCTCGTCTCCAGCCTCCAGCCCCGCCTCGCCTCGTCTCCAGCCTCCAGCCCCGCCTCGCCTCGAGTCTCCTGCCTCCAGCCTCACCTCGCCTCAAGTCTCCTGCCTCCAGCCTCCAGCCTCGCCTCGCCTCTTGCCTCCAGCCTCCAGCCTCGCCTCAAGTCTCCCTCCTCCAGCCTCGCCTCGCCTCTTGCCTCCAGCCTCCAGCCTTGCCTCGCCTCAAGTCACCTGCCTCCAGCCTCCAGCCTCGCCTCAAGTCTCCTGCCTCCAGCCTCCAGCCTCGCCTCACCTCGCCTCAAGTCTCCCTCCTCCAGCCTCGCCTCACCTCAAGACTCCTGCCTCCAGCCTCCAGCCTCACCTCGTCTCCTGCCTCCCGCCTCCCCTTGCCTCGAGTCTCCAGCCTCCAGTCTCACCTCGCCTCCTGCCTCCAGCCTCCAGTCTCCAGCCTTGCCTCGCCTCAAGTCTCGTCTCCAGCCTCGCCTCGCCTCAAGACTCCTGCCTCCAGCCTCCAGCCTACCTCAAGTCTCCTGCCTCCAGCCTCCCCTCACCTCAACTCTCCAGCCTCCAGCCTCACCTCGCCTTCTGCCTCCAGCCTCGCCTCACCTGACTCCAGCCTCGCCTCGCCTCGCCTCGAGTCACCAGCCTCCAGCCTCGCCTCGCCTCGAGTCACCAGCCTCCAGCCTCGCCTCGCCTTGTCTCCAGCCTCCAGCCTCGCCTTGCCTTGAGTCTCCAGCCTCCTGCCTCGCCTTGCCTCGAGTCTCCAGTCTCCAGCCTCGCCTCGCCTCGCCTCGAGTCTCCAGCTTCGCCTCCCTCGAGTCTCCAGCCTCCAGCCTCGCCTCGCCTCGAGTCTCCAGCCTCCAATCTCGCATCGCCTCGAGTCTCCAGCCTCCAGCCCCGCCTCGCCTCGTCTCCAGCCTCCAGCCCCGCCTCGCCTCGTCTCCAGCCTCCAGCCCCGCCTCGCCTCGAGTCTCCTGCCTCCAGCCCCGCCTCGCCTCGAATCTCCTGCCTCCAGCCCCGCCTCGCCTCGAGTCTCCTGCCTCCAGCCTCGCCTCGCCTCAAGTCTCCTGCCTCCAGCCTCCAGCCTTGCCTCGCCTCTTGCCTCCAGCCTCCCCTCGCCTCAAGTCTCCAGCCTCCAGCCTCACCTCGCCTCCTGCCTCCAGCCTCCAGTCTCCAGCCTCGCCTCGCCTCAAGTCTCGTCTCCAGCCTCGCCTCGCCTCAAGACTCCTGCCTCCAGCCTCCAGCCTACCTCAAGTTTCCTGCCTCCAGCCTCCCCTCACCTGCCTCCAGCCTCGCCTCGCCTCGAGTCTCCAGCCTCCAGCCTCGTCTCGCCTCGAGTCACCAGCCTCCAGCCTCGCCTCACCTTGTCTCCAGCCTCCAGCCTCGCCTTGCCTTGAGTCTCCAGCCTCCAGCCTTGCCTCACCTCAACTCTCCTGCCTCCAGCCTCCAGCCTCGCCTCACCTCGCCTTGAGTCTCCAGCCTCCAGCCTCACCTCGCCTTGAGTCTCCAGCCTCCAGCCTCACCTCGCCTTGAGTCTCCTGCCTCTAGCCTCGCCTCGCCTCAAGTCTCCAGCCTTCAGCCTCGCCTCGCCTCGAGTCTCCAGCCTCCAGCCTCGCCTCACCTCAACTCTCCTGCCTCCAGCCTCGCCTCGCCTCAAGGTGCCTACCTCCAGACTCGCCTCGCCTCAAGACTCCTGCCTCCAGCCTCACCTCGCCTCAAGTCTCCAGCCTCCAGCCTCACCTCGCCTCGAGTCTCCAGCCTCCAGCCTCGCCTCGCCTCGAGTCTCCAGCCTCCAGCCTCGCCTCGCCTCGAGTCTCCAGCCTTCAGCCTCGCCTCACCTTGAGTCTCCCGCCTCCAGCCTCGCCTCACCTCGTCTCCCGCCTCCAGCCTCGCCTCACCTCGTCTCCCGCCTCCAGCCTCGCCTCACCTCGTCTCCCGCCTCCAGCCTCGCCTCACCTCATCTTCCGCCTCCAGCCTCGCCTTGTCTCCAGCCTCCAGCCTCGCCTCGCCTCGTCTCCCGCCTCCAGCCTCGCTTTGCCTCAAGTCTCCCTCCTCCAGCCTCACCTCGCCTCGTCTCCCACCTCCAGCCTCGCCTCGCCTCAAGTCTCCCTCCTCCAACCTCGCCTCAAGACTCCTGCCTCCAGCCTCCAGCCTCACCTGAACTCTCCAGCCTCACCTGAACTCTCCAACCTCCAGCCTCGCCTCGCCTCGTCACCTGCCTCCAGCCTCGCCTCGCCTCGAGTCTCCAGCCTCCAACCTCGCCTCGCCTCAAGTCTCCCTCCTCCAGCCTCACCTCACCTTCAGTCACCTGCCTCCAGCCTCCAACCTCGCCTCAAGACTTGTGCCTCCAGCCTCGCTTCGCCTCACCTGCCTCCAGCCTCACCTCGCCTCGAGTCTCCAGCCTCCAGCCTCGCCTCGCCTCGAGTCTCCAGCCTCCAGCCTTGCCTCACCTCAACTCTCCTGCCTCCAGCCTCCAGCCTCGCCTCACCTCGCCTTGAGTCTCCAGCCTCCAGCCTCACCTCGCCTCGAGTCTCCAGCCTCACCTCGCCTCGAGTCTCCAGTCTTCAGCCTTGCCTCACCACAACTCTCCTGCCTCCAGCCTCCAGCCTCACCTCACCTCAAGTCTCCTGCCTCCAGCCTCCAGCCTTGTCTCGCTTCAAGACTCCAGCCTCCAGCCTCGCCTCAAGTCTCCAGCCTCCAGCCTCGCCTCGTCTCCTGCCTCCAGCCTTGCCTCGCCTCAAGTTTCCCTCTTCCAGCCTCCCCTCGCCTCAAGACTCCTACCTCCAGCCTCGCCTCAACTCTCCTGCCTCCAGCCTCGCCTCGCCTCATGTCTCCCTCTTCCAGCCTCCCCTCGCCTCAAGACTCCTGCCTCCAGCCTCACCTCGCCTCAAGACTCCTGTCTCCAGCCTCGCCTCGCCTCAAGACTCCTGCCTCCAGCCTTCAGCCTCGCCTCGCCTCACCTGCCTCCAGCCTCGCCTCGCCTCACTTGCCTCCAGCCTCACCTCACCTCGTCACCTGCCTCCAGCCTCGCCTCGCCTCAAGTCTCCTGCCTCCAGCCTCGCCTCGCCTCAAGTCTCCCTCCTCCAGCCTCGCCTCACCTCAAGTCTCCCTCCTCCAGCCTCGCCTCGCCTCAAGTCTCCCTCCTCCAGCCTCCCCTCGCCACAAGACTCCTACCTCCAGCCTCGCCTCAAGTCTCCTGCCTCCTGCCTCGCCTCGCCTCGAGTGTACAGCCTCCAGCCTCACCTCGCCTCAAGTCTCCCTCCTCCAGCCTCGCCTCGCCTCAAGACTCCTGCCTCCAGCCTCCAGCCTCACCTCGTCTCCTGCCTCCCGCCTCCCCTTGCCTCGAGTCTCCAGCCTCCAGTCTCACCTCGCCTCCTGCCTCCAGCCTCACCTCGCCTCCTGCCTCCAGTCTCCAGCCTCCAGCCTCGCCTCGCCTCAAGTCTCGTCTCCAGCCTTGCCTCGCCTCAAGACTCCTGCCTCCAGCCTCGCCTCGCCTCAAGACTCCAGCCTCCAGCCTCACCTCGCCTCAAGTCTCCCGCCTCCAGCCTCGCCTCGTCTCCCGCCTCCAGCCTCGCCTCGCCTCGTCTCCCGCCTCCAGCCTCGCCTCGCCTCGTCTCCCGCCTCCAGCCTCGCCTCGCCTCGTCTCCCGCCTCCAGCCTCGCCTCGCCTCGTCTCCCGCCTCCAGCCTCGCCTCGCCTCGTCTCCAGCCTCCAGCCTCGCCTCGCCTCGTCTCCCGCCTCCAGCCTCGCCTCGCCTCGTCTCCCGCCTCCAGCCTCGCCTCGCCTCGTCTCCCGCCTCCAGCCTCGCCTCGCCTCAAGTCTCCCTCCTCCAGCCTCACCTCGCCTCGTCTCCCGCCTCCAGCCTCGCCTCGCCTCAAGTCTCCCTCCTCCAACCTCGCCTCAAGACTCCTGCCTCCAGCCTCCAGCCTCACCTCAACTCTCCAACCTCCAGCCTCGCCTCGCCTCGTCACCTGCCTCCAGCCTCGCCTCGCCTCGAGTCTCCAGCCTCCAACCTCGCCTCACCTCAAGTCTCCCTCCTCCAGCCTCGCCTCACCTTCAGTCACCTGCCTCCAGCCTCCAACCTCGCCTCAAGACTTGTGCCTCCAGCCTCGCCTCGCCTCGTCTCCCGCCTCCAGCCTCGCCTCGCCTCGTCTCCCGCCTCCAGCCTCGCCTCGCCTCAAGTCTCCCTCCTCCAGCCTCACCTCGCCTCGTCTCCCGCCTCCAGCCTCGCCTCGCCTCAAGTCTCCCTCCTCCAACCTCGCCTCAAGACTCCTGCCTCCAGCCTCCAGCCTCACCTCAACTCTCCAACCTCCAGCCTCGCCTCGCCTCGTCACCTGCCTCCAGCCTCGCCTCGCCTCGAGTCTCCAGCCTCCAACCTCGCCTCACCTCAAGTCTCCCTCCTCCAGCCTCGCCTCACCTTCAGTCACCTGCCTCCAGCCTCCAACCTCGCCTCAAGACTTGTGCCTCCAGCCTCGCTTCGCCTCACCTGCCTCCAGCCTCACCTCGCCTTGAGTCTCCAGCCTCCAGCCTCGCCTCGCCTCGAGTCTCCAGCCTCCAACCTCGCATCGCCTCGAGTCTCCAGCCTCCAGCCCCGCCTCGCCTCGTCTCCAGCCTCCAGCCCCGCCTCGCCTCGTCTCCAGCCCCGCCTCGCCTCGAGTCTCCTGCCTCCAGCCTCGCCTCAACTCTCCTGCCTCCAGCCTCGCCTCACCTCAAGACTCCTGCCTCCAGCCTCGCCTCACCTCAAGACTCCTGCCTCCAGCCTCGGCTCGCCTCAAGACTCCTGCCTCCAGCCTCGCCTCGCCTCAAGACTCCTGCCTCCAGCCTCCAGCCTCGCCTCGCCTCACTTGCCTCCAGCCTCACCTCACCTCGTCACCTGCCTCCAGCCTCGCCTCGCCTCGAGTCTCCAGCCTCCAACCTCGCATCGCCTCGAGTCTCCAGCCTCCAGCCCCGCCTCGCCTCGTCTCCAGCCTCCAGCCCCGCCTCGCCTCGTCTCCAGCCTCCAGCCCCGCCTCGCCTCGAGTCTCCTGCCTCCAGCCTCGCCTCGCCTCAAGTCTCCTGCCTCCAGCCTCCAGCCTTGCCTCGCCTCTTGCCTCCAGCCTCCCCTCGCCTCAAGTCTCCAGCCTCCAGCCTCACCTCGCCTCCTGCCTCCAGCCTCCAGTCTCCAGCCTCGCCTCGCCTCAAGTCTCGTCTCCAGCCTCGCCTCGCCTCAAGACTCCTGCCTCCAGCCTCCAGCCTACCTCAAGTTTCCTGCCTCCAGCCTCCCCTCACCTGCCTCCAGCCTCGCCTCGCCTCGAGTCTCCAGCCTCCAGCCTCGTCTCGCCTCGAGTCACCAGCCTCCAGCCTCGCCTCGCCTTGTCTCCAGCCTCCAGCCTCGCCTTGCCTTGAGTCTCCAGCCTCCAGCCTTGCCTCACCTCAACTCTCCTGCCTCCAGCCTCCAGCCTCGCCTCACCTCGCCTTGAGTCTCCAGCCTCCAGCCTCACCTCGCCTTGAGTCTCCTGCCTCTAGCCTCGCCTCGCCTCAAGTCTCCAGCCTTCAGCCTCGCCTCACCTCAAGTCTCCAGCCTTCAGCCTCGCCTCACCTCAAGTCTCCTGCCTCCAGCCTCGCCTCATCTCCCGCCTCCAGCCTCGCCTCGTCTCCCGCCTCCAGCCTCGCCTCACCTCGTCTCCCGCCTCCAGCCTCGCCTCGCCTCGTCTCCCTCTTCCAGCCTCCCCTCGCCTCAAGACTCCTACCTCCCGCCTCCAGCCTCGCCTCGCCTCAACTCTCCTGCCTCCAGCCTCGCCTCGCCTCACTTGCCTCCAGCCTCACCTCACCTCGTCACCTGCCTCCAGCCCCGCCTCGCCTCAGGTCTCCCTCCTCCAGCCTCGCCTCGCCTCAAGACTCCTGCCTCCAGCCTCGCCTCGCCTCAAGACTCCTGCCTCCAGCCTCGCCTCGCCTCAAGACTCCTGCCTCCAGCCTCCAGCCTCACCTCGCCTCACCTGCCTCCAGCCTCGCCTCGCCTCACTTGCCTCCAGCCTCACCTCACCTCATCACCTGCCTCCAGCCTCGCCTCGCCTCGAGTCTCCAGCCTCCAACCTCGCATCGCCTCGAGTCTCCAGCCTCCAGCCCCGCCTCGCCTCGTCTCCAGCCTCCAGCCCCGCCTCGCCTCGTCTCCAGCCTCCAGCCCCGCCTCGCCTCGAGTCTCCTGCCTCCAGCCTCACCTCGCCTCAAGTCTCCTGCCTCCAGCCTCCAGCCTCGCCTCGCCTCTTGCCTCCAGCCTCCAGCCTCGCCTCAAGTCTCCCTCCTCCAGCCTCGCCTCGCCTCTTGCCTCCAGCCTCCAGCCTTGCCTCGCCTCAAGTCACCTGCCTCCAGCCTCCAGCCTCGCCTCAAGTCTCCTGCCTCCAGCCTCCAGCCTCGCCTCACCTCGCCTCAAGTCTCCCTCCTCCAGCCTCGCCTCACCTCAAGACTCCTGCCTCCAGCCTCCAGCCTCACCTCGTCTCCTGCCTCCCGCCTCCCCTTGCCTCGAGTCTCCAGCCTCCAGTCTCACCTCGCCTCCTGCCTCCAGCCTCCAGTCTCCAGCCTTGCCTCGCCTCAAGTCTCGTCTCCAGCCTCGCCTCGCCTCAAGACTCCTGCCTCCAGCCTCCAGCCTACCTCAAGTCTCCTGCCTCCAGCCTCCCCTCACCTCAACTCTCCAGCCTCCAGCCTCACCTCGCCTTCTGCCTCCAGCCTCGCCTCACCTGACTCCAGCCTCGCCTCGCCTCGCCTCGAGTCACCAGCCTCCAGCCTCGCCTCGCCTCGAGTCACCAGCCTCCAGCCTCGCCTCGCCTTGTCTCCAGCCTCCAGCCTCGCCTTGCCTTGAGTCTCCAGCCTCCAGCCTCGCCTTGCCTCGAGTCTCCAGTCTCCAGCCTCGCCTCGCCTCGCCTCGAGTCTCCAGCTTCGCCTCCCTCGAGTCTCCAGCCTCCAGCCTCACCTCGCCTTGAGTCTACAGCCTTCAGCCTCACCTCACCTCAACTCTCCTACCTCCAGCCTCGCCTCGCCTCAAGTCTCCTGTCTCCAGCCTCCAGCCTCTCCACACTTCCTGCCTCCAGCCTCGCCTCGCCTCAAGACTCCTGCCTCCAGCCTCCAGCCTCGCCTCACCTCACCTGCCTCCAGCCTCAAGACTCACCTTGCCTCAAGACTCCTGCCTCCAGACTCCAGCCTCGCCTCGCCTAACCTGCCTCCAGCCTCGCCTCGCCTTGTCACCTGCCTCCAGCCTCGCCTCACCTCGAGTCTCCAGCCTCCAGCCTCGCCTTGCCTCGAGTCTCCAGCCTCCAGCCTCGCCTCACCTCAACTCTCCTGCCTCCAGCCTCGCCTCGCCTCAAGGTGCCTACCTCCAGACTCGCCTCGCCTCAAGACTCCTGCCTCCAGCCTCACCTCGCCTCAAGTCTCCAGCCTCCAGCCTCGCCTCGCCTCGAGTCTCCAGCCTCCAGCCTCGCCTTGCCTCGAGTCTCCAGCCTTCAGCCTCGCCTCACCTTGAGTCTCCTGCCTCCAGCCTCGCCTCACCTCGTCTCCCGCCTCCAGCCTCGCCTCACCTCGTCTCCCGCCTCCAGCCTCGCCTCACCTCGTCTCCCGCCTCCAGCCTCGCCTCGCCTCATCTTCCGCCTCCAGCCTCGCCTTGTCTCCAGCCTCCAGCCTCGCCTCGCCTCGTCTCCCGCCTCCAGCCTCGCTTCGCCTCAAGTCTCCCTCCTCCAGCCTCACCTTGCCTCGTCTCCCACCTCCAGCCTCGCCTCGCCTCAAGTCTCCCTCCTCCAACCTCGCCTCAAGACTCCTGCCTCCAGCCTCCAGCCTCACCTCAACTCTCCAACCTCCAGCCTCGCCTCGCCTCGTCACCTGCCTCCAGCCTCGCCTCGCCTCGAGTCTCCAGCCTCCAACCTCGCCTCGCCTCAAGTCTCCCTCCGCCAGCCTCGTCTCACCTTCAGTCACCTGCCTCCAGCCTCCAACCTCGCCTCAAGACTTGTGCCTCCAGCCTCGCTTCGCCTCACCTGCCTCCAGCCTCACCTCGCCTCGAGTCTCCAGCCTCCAGCCTCGCCTCGCCTCGAGTCTCCAGCCTCCAGCCTTGCCTCACCTCAACTCTCCTGCCTCCAGCCTCCAGCCTCGCCTCACCTCGCCTTGAGTCTCCAGCCTCCAGCCTCACCTCGCCTTGAGTCTCCAGCCTCCAGCCTCACCTCGCCTCGAGTCTCCAGCCTCACCTCGCCTCGAGTCTCCAGTCTTCAGCCTTGCCTCACCACAACTCTCCTGCCTCCAGCCTCCAGCCTCACCTCACCTCAAGTCTCCTGCCTCCAGCCTCCAGCCTTGTCTCGCTTCAAGACTCCAGCCTCCAGCCTCGCCTCAAGTCTCCAGCCTCCAGCCTCGCCTCGTCTCCTGCCTCCAGCCTTGCCTCGCCTCAAGTTTCCCTCTTCCAGCCTCCCCTCGCCTCAAGACTCCTACCTCCAGCCTCGCCTCAACTCTCCTGCCTCCAGCCTCGCCTCGCCTCAAGTCTCCCTCTTCCAGCCTCCCCTCGCCTCAAGACTCCTGCCTCCAGCCTCGCCTCGCCTCAAGACTCCTGCCTCCAGCCTCGCCTCGCCTCAAGACTCCTGCCTCCAGCCTTCAGCCTCGCCTCGCCTCACCTGCCTCCAGCCTCGCCTCGCCTCACTTGCCTCCAGCCTCACCTCACCTCGTCACCTGCCTCCAGCCTCGCCTCGCCTCAAGTCTCCTGCCTCCAGCCTCGCCTCGCCTCACCTGCCTCCAGCCTCGCCTCGCCTCACTTGCCTCCAGCCTCACCTCACCTCGTCACCTGCCTCCAGCCTCGCCTCGCCTCGAGTCTCCAGCCTCCAACCTCGCCTCGCCTCTTGCCTCCAGCCTCCAGCCTTGCCTCGCCTCAAGTCACCTGCCTCCTGCCTCCAGCCTCACCTCGCCTCAAGTCTCCCTCCTCCAGCCTCGCCTCGCCTCAAGACTCCTGCCTCCAGCCTCCAGCCTCACCTCGTCTCCTGCCTCCCGCCTCCCCTTGCCTCGAGTCTCCAGCCTCCAGTCTCACCTCGCCTCCTGCCTCCAGCCTCACCTCGCCTCCTGCCTCCAGCCTCCAGTCTCCAGCCTCGCCTCGCCTCAAGTCTCGACTCCAGCCTCGCCTCGCCTCAAGACTCCTGCCTCCAGTCTCCAGCCTACCTCAAGTCTCCTGCCTCCAGCCTCCCCTCGCCTCAAGTCTCCAGCCTCCAGCCTCACCTCGCCTCCTGCCTCCAGCCTCCAGTCTCCAGCCTCGCCTCGCCTCAAGTCTCGTCTCCAGCCTCGCCTCGCCTCAAGACTCCTGCCTCCAGTCTCCAGCCTACCTCAAGTCTCCTGCCTCCAGCCTCCCCTCACCTCAACTCTCCAGCCTCCAGCCTCACCTCGCCTTCTGTCTCCAGCCTCACCTCACCTGCCTCCAGCCTCGCATCACCTCGAGTCTCCAGCCTCCAGCCTCGCCTCACCTCAAGTCTCCTGCCTCCAGCCTCGCATCACCTCGAGTCTCCAGCCTCCAGCCTCACATCACCTCGAGTCTCCAGCCTCGCCTCGCCTCAAGTCTCCTGCCTCCAGCCTCGCCTCGCTTCGAGACTCCTACCTTCAGCCTCGCCTCGCCTCAAGTCTCCTGCATCCAGCATCTCGCCTCCAGCCTCCTGCCTCCAGCCTCCAGTCTCCAGCCTCGCCTCGCCTCAAGTCTCGTCTCCAGCCTCGCCTCGCCTCAAGACTCCTGCCTCCAGTCTCCAGCCTACCTCAAGTCTCCTGCCTCCAGCCTCCCCTCACCTCAACTCTCCAGCCTCCAGCCTCACCTCGCCTTCTGTCTCCAGCCTCACCTCACCTGCCTCCAGCCTCGCATCACCTCGAGTCTCCAGCCTCCAGCCTCGCCTCACCTCAAGTCTCCTGCCTCCAGCCTCGCATCACCTCGAGTCTCCAGCCTCCAGCCTCACATCACCTCGAGTCTCCAGCCTCGCCTCGCCTCAAGTCTCCTGCCTCCAGCCTCGCCTCGCTTCGAGACTCCTACCTTCAGCCTCGCCTCGCCTCAAGTCTCCTGCATCCAGCATCTCGCCTCCAGCCTCCAGCCTCACCTCAAGTCTCCAGCCTCGCCTTGCCTCAGGTCTCCAGCCTCCAGCCTCGCCTCGCCTCAAGTCACCTGCCTCCAGCCTCCAGCCTCGCCTCCTGCCTCCAGCCTCACCTCGCCTCAAGTCTCCCTCCTCCAGCCTCGCCTCGCCTCAAGACTCTTGCCTCCAGCCTCCAGCCTCGCCTCAAGTCTCCTGCCTCCAGCCTCCCCTCGCCTCAAGTCTCCAGCCTCCAGCCTCACCTCGCCTCCTGCCTCCAGCCTCGCCTCACCTGCCTCCAGCCTCGCCTTGCCTCGAGTCACCAGCCTCCAGCCTCGCCTCGCCTTGTCTCCAGCCTCGCCTTGCCTCGAGTCTCCAGCCTCCAGCTTCGCCTTGCCTCGAGTCTCCAGCCTCCAGCCTCACCTCGCCTCAAGTCTACAGCTTTCAGCCTCGCCTCACCTCAACTCTCCTACCTCCAGCCTCGCCTCGCCTCAAGTCTCCTGCCTCCAGCCTCCAGCCTCTCCGCGCTTCCTGCCTCCAGCCTCGCCTCGACTCGTCACCTGCCTCCAGCCTCGCCTCGCCTCGAGTCTCCAGCCTCCAGCCTCGCCTCACCTCAACTCTCCTGCCTCCAGCCTCCAGCCTCGCCTCAAGGTGCCTACCTCCAGCCTTGCCTCACCTCAAGGTGCCTACAGCCAGACTCGCCTCGCCTCAAGACTCCTACCTCCAGCCTCGCCTCGCCTTGTCTCCTGCCTCCAGCCTCGCCTCACCTCAAATCTCCAGCCTCCAGCCTCACCTCGCCTCAACTCTCCTGCCTCCAGCCTCGCCTCACCTCAAGTCTCCAGCCTCCAGCCTCACCTCACCTCGTCTCCAGACTCGCCTCGCCTCGTCTCCCGCCTCCAGCCTCGCCTCGCCTCGTCTCCCGCCTCCAGCCTCGCCTCGCCTCGTCTCCCGCCTCCAGCCTCGCCTCGCCTCGTCTCCCGCCTCCAGCCTCGCCTCGCCTCGTCTCCCGCCTCCAGCCTCGCCTTGCCTCGTCTCCCGCCTCCAGCCTCGCCTCAACTCTCCCGCCTCCAGCCTCCAGCCTCGCCTCACCTCAAGTCTCCAGCCTCCAGCCTCACCTCACCTCAAGTCTCCAGCCTCGCCTCACCTCGTCTCCAACCTCCAGCCTCACCTCGCCTCAACTCTCCCGCATCCAGCCTCGCCTCTTCTCCCGCCTCCAGCCTCGCCTCGCCTCATCTCCCGCCTCCAGCCTAGCCTCGCCTCGTCTCCCGCCTCCAGCCTCGCCTCGCCTCGCCTCCTGCCTCCAGTCTCCAGCCTCGCCTCGCCTCAAGTCTCGTCTCCAGCCTCGCCTCGCCTCAAGGTGCCTACCTCCAGTCTCCAGCCTCACCTTGACTCGAGTCTCCTGCCTCCAGCCTCGCCTCGCCTTGAGTCTCCAGCCTCCAGCCTCACATCGCCTCGAGTCTTCAGCATCGCCTCGCCTCGCCTCAAGTCTCCTGCCTCGCCTCGCCTCAAGTCACCTGCCTCCAGCCTCGCCTCGAGTCTCCTGCATCCAGCATCTCGCCTCCAGCCTCCAGCCTCAACCCTCCAGCCCCCTGTCAAGCCTTGCCTCATCTCTTGCCTAGCCTTGAGCCTGAAGACTCCAGCCTCCTGCCTAGCCTCTAGCTTGAGGACTCCAGCCTCTTTCCAAGCCAAGCCAAGTCTCCACCCTCGCCTCGCCTCGAGTCTCCAGCCTCCAGCTTCACCTGGCCTCGAGTCTCCAGCCTTCAGCCTCACCTCGCCTCGAGTCTCCAGCCTTCAGCCTCACCTCGCCTCGAGTCTCCTGCCTCCAGCCTCACCTTGCCTCGAGTCTCCAGCCTCCAGCCTCGCCTTGCCTCAAGACTCCTACCTCCAGCCTTGCCTCCCCTCAAGACTCCTGCCTCCAGCCTCGCCTCGCCTCAAGTCACCTGCCTCCAGCCTCACCTTGCCTCGAGTCTCCTGCCTCCAGCCTCACCTCGCCTCGAGTCTGCAGCCTCCAGCCTTGCTTCACCTCAAGTCTCCAGCCTCCAGCCTCACCTCACCTCGAGCCTCCAGCCTCGCCTCGAGCCTCCAGCCTCCAGCCTCGCCTCGAGTCTCCTGCCTCCAGCTTCACCTCGCCTCGAGCCTCCAGCCTCGCCTTGCCTCGAGTCTCCAGCCTCCAGCCTCGCCTCGAGTCTCCTGCCTCCAGCTTCACCTCGCCTCGAGCCTCCAGCCTCGCCTCGCCTCGAGTCTCCATCCTCCCGCCTTGCCTCGAGCCTCCAGCCTCCAGCCTCGCCTCGAGTCTCCAGCCTCCAGCCTCGCCTCGCCTCGAGTCTCCAGCCTCGCCTCGCCTCGAGTCTCCAGCCTCCAGCCTCGCCTCGCCTCGAGTCTCCAGCCTCCAGCCTCGCCTCGCCTCGAGTCTCCAGCCTCCAGCCTCGCCTCGCCTCGAGTCTCCTGCCTCCAGCCTCGCCTTGCCTCGAGCCTCCAGCCTCCAGCCTCGCCTCGCCTCGTCTCCAGCCTTCACCCTCGCCTCGCCTCGAGTCTCCAGCCTCCAGCCTCGCCTTGAGTCTCCAGCCTCCAGCCTCGCCTCGCCTCGAGTCTCCAGCCTCCAGCCTTGCCTCGCCTCAAATCTCCTGCCTCCAGCCTCACCTCACCTCGGGTCTCCTGCCTCCAGCCTTGCCTCGAGTCTCCTGCCTCCAGCCTCACCTCGAGTCTCCTGCCTCCAGCCTCCAGCCTCAAGCCTCCAGCCTACTGCCAAGCCTCGCTTCATCTCTTGCCTAGCCTTGAGCCTGAAGACTCCAGCCTCCTGCCTAACCTCTAGCTTGAAGACTCCAACCTCTAGCCTCTTGCCAAGCCAAGCCAAGTTTCTATTCTCTAGCCTCAAGCCTGAAGACTCCAACCTCATCCTGCCTGCTTGCCAAGCCCCGTCCTTGCCTAGCTCTGGGGTCCGAGCCAGAGGCAAGACCCAGGTACTGGGTCCTTGTCCAGTCTCTGGCTCGGAGTCCAAGCCCGGGCTCCTAGCTCTCTTGTCCAGTCCTGTTCCAGGTTCCTGGTTTTCGTGTCCATGTCCTTGCCCTCAGCCTGTATCCTAGTCCTGTCCCTAGTACCTCAGTGTCTGTGTCTTGCACTTGGGTCCGTTCCCAGCCACCGCCTTATGACATAATGGGGGATAAGGAGATGGCTGATGAACTAAATGAGTATTTTACATCAGTCTTCACTGTGGAGGACACTAGCAGTATGCCTGATGTTGTAGTGTGTGAAGGAAGAGAAGTGGGTGCAGTTACTTTTGCTAGAGAGAAGGTGCTCAAAAAGCTGAAAGACCTAAAGGTACATAAGTCACCTGGACCAGATGAACTGCATCCTAGGGTCTGAAAGAGGTATTGTTAGAGATTGTGGGAGCATTAGAAATAGCCTTTCAAAAATCTTTGGGCTCTGGCTTGGTGCCAGAGGATTGGAAAATTGCAAATGTCACTCCACTCTTTAAGAAAGGAGGAAAGCAGCAGAAAGGATATTATAGACTAGTGAGCCTGACCTTAGTGGTTGGGAAGATGTTAGAGTCATTTGTTAAGGATGAGGTGATGGAATACTTGGTGACACAGGATAAGATAGTACAAACTCAGCATGGTTTCCTCAGGGAAAATCCTGCCTGACGAACCTGTTGGAATTCTTTGAGGAGATTACAAGTAAGATAGATAAAGGTGTTGTAGTTGATCTTGTATATTTGGACTTTCAGAAGGCCTTTGACAAGATATCATGCATGAGGCTGCTTACCAAGTTAAGAGCCCATGGTATTAAAGGAAAGTTACTCACATGTTTAGAACATTGGCTGATTGGTAGAAGGCAGCAAGTGGGAATAAAAGGATCCTTTCCTGGTTGGCTGCCAGAGAGTCTAGGACAAGAGGGCACAGCCTCAGGACAGTGGGGTGCCCTTTCAAAACAGAGATGCGGAGAAATTTCCTTAGCCAAAGGGTGGTGAATTGGTGGAATTTGTTGCCACGTGCAACCGTGGAGGCCAGGTTGTTGGGTGTATTTAAGGCAGAGATTGATAGGTTCTTGATTGGACATGGCATCAAGGGTTACGGGAAGGAGGCCAGGAACTGGGGTTGAGGAGGAGGAAAAAAAAGGAGCAGCCATGATTGAATGGTGGAGCAGACTCGATGGGCCAGATGGCCTAATTCTGCTCCCATGTCTGATGGTCTTATGAAAAATGGACACTAGAGGTTGCTGAGAGGAAACTCTCTCCCATACAAGTACTGGTTGGAACATTTTACACCCCAAATCAGACAAGACCTGTCTATCAATCTGTACCCAATTTTTCTCTGCATATCAAGGGAAAGTGAAGCAAATGCTCTCAGGTCTTCACTTCCATCACTCACAGCTTGTGACATGATTGCACCAATGCCATAAGGCAGGGTGTCACAGGCAAGCTTCATTAGGCGATGTGATCATAATGTGTGAGTACAGTGCCTGTCCTCACCATTTCCCTTATCTTTCCCAGGACAGCAGAACTCCAGCTGACTTGATCAAACTACAACCTATAAACCACAGGCTCCAACAGTTTCAGAAACAAAATTAAGATAAAAAGAATTAGTAGAAGATATGGAAAAGCTATCTGGAAGATCTGGAAGATGTTATGCGAGGATTCATTGATCAGGAATATGAAAATGTCATCTTGAGATTTATTTTCTTGCAAGCATTCACGGTAGAACAAAGAAATATAACAGAGTTAATGAAAAACTGCACACGAAGACTAGTAAAGAACTAATGTGCAAGAGAAAATAGATAGATAAACCCAAGTCCTCTCGCATTTAAACATACTCTCAAAAGTACTCTCTCATTTGTTTTCAGACATTCTTAATCTCTCCCTCTCCCAGTGCAGTGCCTTGCTGCTTCAAAACATCCACTATTTTTCCTATACCTAAAAAGACCAAGGTAACATGCCTGAACGACTGATGTCCTGTCGCACTCACCTCAATAATAAGCAAATGCTTCGAGAGGCTGGTCAAGGATTACATCTGCAGCACGCTGCCACCCACACTGGACCCCTACAATTTGCCTACCAGCACAACTGATCAGCAGGTGATGCAATAGCCACAGCTCCACACATCGTCTTTACACATCGGGAGAAGAAAGATGCTTATGTGAGAATGCTGTTCTTGGACTACAGTTCAGCATTCAACACCATAATTCCCTCCAGGCTTGACAAGAAGCTCAGAGGCCTCGGCCTTCACCCTGCCTTTTGCAGCTGGATCCTGGACTTCCTGTCAGATTGCCGACAGGCGGTAAGAGTGGGCTCCCTCACCTCTGCCCCTGTGACCCTCAACACAGGTGCCCCTCAGGGCTGTGTCCTAAGCCCCCTCCTTTACTCTCTGTATACCCATGACTGAGTCGCCACCCACAGCTCCAATCTGCTAATTAAAATTGCTGATGATACTAGACTGATTGGCCTAATCTCAAATAATAATGAGGCAGCCTACAGAGAAGGAGTCATCACCCTAACACAGTGGTGTCAAGAAAACAACCTCTGCATATAAAAAGCAGAGTGTGGTTATAGATGGAACATATTTTGGCTGGAGGTTGATTACCAGTGGTGTTCCACACGACTCTGTTTTGGGATCTGTGCTCTTTGTGATATTTATAAATGACTTGGATGAGGAAGTGGGTTAATAACTTTGCAGATGACATATAGGTTGGTGGAGGTGATCAGAGGCACTTAAGAGTTCAACCCAGAAAAGTGTGATGTGATCCATTCTGGATGGTTGAACATGAAGGCAGAACACAGGGTTAATAGCAGGATTCTTAGCAATGTGGTGGATCAGAGGGATCTTGGGGTCCATGTCTATAGATCCCTGAAAATTGCCATGTAAGTTGATAGGGTGATTAAGAATGGGTATGGTATGGTGTGTTGGCCTTCATTAGTCAGGGGATTGAGTTCAAGGGCCATGACTTAACTTTGCAGCTCTATAAAGTCCTGGTTAGACCATACTTAGAATATTGTGTTCAGTTCTGGTTTCTATATTATTGGAAGGATGTAGAAGCTTTAGAGAGGATGCAGAGAAGATTTACCAGGATGCTGCCTAGATTAGAGAGAATATCCTATGAGGATAGTTTGAGTGAGCTAAGTCTATTCTCTCTGAGCAAAGGTGGCTGGGAGGTGACTTGATACTAGATGATAAGAGACACAGATTGTGTGGCTAGCCAGAGCCTTTTTCCCAGGGCAAATATGGCTCATAGAAGGAGGCACAATTTTAAGGTGATTGGAGGAAAGTATAGAGGGGATGTCAGAGGTGGGTATTTTTCACAGGGCTTGGTGGTAGAGGCAGATATATGAGGGGCTTTTAAGAAACTCTTAGATAGGCACATGGATGATAGAAACTTGAAGGGCTATGTGAGAGAAAAGGGTTAGATTGATCTTAGAGTAGGTTAACATTTCGACACAAATTGGTGGTCCAAAGGAATTGGACTGTGTACTATTGTCCCACATTCTACGATTTTTGGAAATCAGGTTGATCTGGCATATGGTTCATTTGTATGTCTGGAATGTGAGCCTGGGTTCCACTTGCAAGCATAATAAAGCCATAGCTGAGGTTCAAGCCTGTGGCCCGGGCCACTGTCCAGACTGGGGGCTGGGTCTGTCGTCACAGTCAGGTTTTGAGAGTGCTTGTATATTTCCCACACCCTTTAACCTCACTGGTTTCACTTGAAAATGTCACATGTAAAGAAATAATATTAAACTGTGTTTGTGATTAAAAGAGCAATATTCGGAATGCAGGAAATCTGAGAGATTCAATTTCAGATTAGTTCAAATAGTTCTATACACCAGGATACAATAAAATTCTTCATCTGCATGAAGCAATAGAGTAAACATTGTACATGAAAATAATAAATGCAACAATAATTTGAGCTTGTTGCTGTATTTATCAGACTGGTGCAAAGACTCACACAATATAAAGTAGAGTAAAAAGAGCTTCAATAAAAGTACAAGTTTAAAATCCCCCTGACAGCCATCAAAATTTCATTAATATCATGGCTTCATTCATGTGAGCATTCTGGTTCACTAGCACATGAACATTTTGGTTCTGTTTCCAAACGAAACAGCTAAAAATTTAGTGTGAATATCTTTTGTCATAACCACATAACCAAAGGAAATTCAGTGGACCATCATAATCACAACACAAAAGGAAAATATAGAGGGCACAGAAATGGCAGAAATCGTGGAAATAATGAGAAATGGAGTTAATGTTTCAGGTCAATTACTCATCGTTGATCATTGATTTGCAATACACAGTCTCTTCACAGATCCTTTTTCACTTATTTCTTACATTTACTTATGCTGGTAGCACGTTCTTTATCATTCAAAGATAGCAACTATGTCAAACTTTACAAGTATTTCTGATTCAGAAGAAGAAACCATCTTCTTGCTGTCTCAACCCTCTCCCTACCAAACTCTTTAAGACTCTTTTAATAGCATTCTCAATTCCGTTAGGAGAATTATTAACACATTCCTTGAAACTGGAGTTTTTCCAAATGGCTTCAAAATTGCGGTTGCCAAGCCCTAAGTTAAATAGACAAATCTTGATAGTGAGGTACTACCTAATTACATGCCTATATCAAGTCTTCCCTTCCTTGTCAAGGTTCTTGGGAAGACCATTTTCAACCAACTCAGCAATGTTCTGAATGAGAACAATATTCTAGAAAACTTTCAGTCAGGTTTTAGAGCAAACCACAGCACAAAGACGACTGTAAACTAAATTGTCAGTGATCTTATGCTCAGCACTATTGTCAACAGATACTCATTTCTAATTCTTGTAGATATGAGTGTTGCCTTTGACACAATTGACCACAGAATTCTCCTAGATCACCTTGAGAATGGGGTTGACCTCTTTGGTAGTGCCCTTAATTGATTTTGTTATATATCATAGAGAGATTTTATCTTGTCCATTTTGGATAACAATTTTCTAAGAGATGCAATGTACTTTTGGATATTGCTTAGGGAAGCTGTCTCGAACTCCTACTTTTCTCCTTATACATGATGCCTTACGAGACATTATTAGAGAGCATAAACTTGACTTCCACAGTTATACAGATGACACACAATAGTATATCTCATCAGAGTCTAATGATGATAATAGCCTATCTTCGCTGACATCTGGTATGCATGCAATAAACAAATGGATGAGAAATAATTTCCTAAAAGTAAATGAAGATAAAACTGAGATACTTTTAATTGGTCCCAAAGCCAAATGGGGAAAACTTCTTGATAAACTTGAGAACTTGGTTCCCCTTCTAAAATCAGAAGTAACAAGACTGGGTTTTATCCTCGATTCAGAGCTGAATTTTAAATTCCAGAGCAAGAAGGTGACCAGAGCAGCATTTCTACACTCTGAAATATTGCAACTTTTGATCCATTACTATCACGCAATGATGCTGAAAAAGTAATTCACACTTGCATATCGAAAAGACTAGGTAACTGCAATGCACAATTTTCAACTTATTCAGAATGCCAATGCTAGACTTTTAACCAAAACCAGGATGAGGGAACATATCACTCTCTTAATAGCTACTCTGCATTGGCTTCCTGTATCTTTTAGAATTGATTTTAATGTTCTCTTACTTGTTTTTAAAGCTCCTAATGGTCTGGGACCAAAGTACATCACAGAATCGTTTTCATTTTATAAATCTGATCGATCTCTCAGGTCTTCTTCTGCTGGTCTCTTAAATTTAAACAATCTCCCTCAAACAACAGGTCAGCTTTTTTGAACTATGCTCCTAAACTGCAGAATTCAGTACTTAAAACTATAAGGGATGCAGACTCAGCTGACACCTTTAAATATCAGCTCAAAGCCTATTAATGAAACCTTGCTTTTAACTAACATCTTTTGTCTTCTATATTCATGTTTATTTTTATTTCTTATTTTATTTTCATGATTGTATTTTTATTCCATTGTAAAGAACTTTGAACTACGTCATCTGCGTGAAAATTGCTCATAAATAAAGTTATTAATATTATTGTTTACCTATGAATAGGATGCAAGTCATCTCGATGACCTTTACAGCATCCACCCAAATGATAAAGGTGTGAATCAGAATTACAGATACTTTCTAATTAATTGTTTCTCTGCTACAGAACATGTTTCTCAAGTTTGTCCAGGTAGAATTTCAAGCCAAATATTATTTTCCTGGGAATGGAATTAGGTTTATGTAATTATCACTTTGAGTTAGGTGCAGTAAAATGAGTAGAAAGAACCTCTATACAAGACTCAAATAACAGTAAATAGAGAAGGAAATAAACTATAATCATCTATTTATAATATAAAAAAAATTGATGTACTTCCAGAAGTTTGTTTTTTATTTTGGATTTTCAGCGATAGCAGTTATTTGCTTTTCTATTTTTGGTACTATAATTTAATGTGTTTAGGAATTTGCAGGGCTGTGAACCAAAACATTTTGCAAAAGGTTTATGAGCTAATGATTATATGTTTATGGAAATTTGTGCATATTTAAGACTTCTTAAGAACATTGAACATGTTAAAAGTAGAAAATGGCAATGATTGATGAGTTCAGAACAATTTTCTGGAACAGTATATTTGTGGATCAAAAAGAAGGAGGCGTTGCTGGATCTAATTCTAGAAACCAATGCAGGTGAAGAACACCACGTTTTGGTAGGGGAACAGTTTGGAAAGAGCAATAACGATATCATCAAATTTAGGTTACCCATAGGAAAGAAAGGGCAATCCAAAATAACAAAACCATATTGGATAAAGGCCAGTTTTAATGGGATGAGAGTGAAAATTGCCCTGGTAAAATTGAATAAAAATGTGATAAGGGCAGGCTTTAAGTAAGAACTACTTCATGTACAGTAGAGCATTATTTTCTTGAGGGACAAAGGAAGAACAAATCCATAGCACTGTGAAGCAAATGTGATACTGAGGAAGGTAAAGCAAAAGAAACTGCTGGTTATGGCATATTTTAAGTACCAATAAGAACTAGGCAGCCAACAAGAGAATCAGAGAGGTGGGAAAATTAAAGCAAGAAATGCAAAGAAAGTACGTGAAAAAATATTAGCATCTAACATAAATGGGAATCCAAACTTGTTCTATGGGCATATAAATAGTAAAACAGCTATATATGGAGGAATGGGGCTTATGATCATCCGGCGGAGACTAGTGGAGAAGCTGTCACTGCTTGGCCTTAGCACTGCCATGTGTCGCTGGATTCTGGATTTCTTGACAGAGAGACCACAGTCAGTCTGTGTTGGCAGGAACATCTCTGACTCAATCACAATGAGCACTGGATCCCCACAAGGCTGTGTGCTTAGCCCATTGCTGTTTACACTGCTAACACATGACTGTGCAGCCAGATTCAAGGAGAACCTGATCATTAAATTTGCTGATGATACCACAGTGGTGGGGCTCATCAGCAAAAATGATGAAACTATGTACAGGGAGGAGGTCAAACACCTAGAGTGCTGGTGCAGGGATAACAACTTGATGCTTAATGTCACCAAAACCAAGGAGATGATCATCTATTTCAGACAGTCTCAGCCTGAGCACACACCCCTCAGCATCAGCGGCTCCACAGTGGAGAGAGTGGAAAACATCAAGTTCCTTGGGGTGAAGATCTCGGACAATCTCACCTGGTCCAGGAACACCACTGGGATTGTGAAACGGGCCCAGCAGAGACTGCACTTTCTGAGGAAGTTTAAACAAGCATCACTCCCCACTAACATCTTAACTACATTCTACAGAGGCGTGGTTGAGGGTGTGCTGCACTTTTGCATCACAACCTGGTACTCCAGCTGCAGTGCTGTCGACAAAAAAGCCTTGCAGAGGGTGGTTAGGGGAGCAGAGAAGGTTATTGGGGTCTCCCTACCTTCTGTCCAAGATTTCTTTCAGAGTCAATGCCTCCAGAAGACACGGTACATCATTAAAGACCCCTCACACCTTCTCCATGAACTGTTTGTTCTTCTGCCATCAGGCAAACGTTACAGGAGCATCAAAACTAAAACCACAAGGCTACTAAACAGCTTCCTCCCACAGGCAGGCAGACTGCTAAATAGCTGCTCTACCTGACTCTGCTTTGGACACTTTTAACTTGCACTGGACACTTATAACTTGATTTTAACTGACATGTGGCTGTTGTGTTTTACTATTTATTGTTATGTTTATTATTTAGTGTTGCGTTTGTTATGTTATGATTGCACTGCTCCTGAGAAACGCTGTCTCATTCTGCCCTGCAGAGCTGATGTACGGTTAGAATGACAATAAAGTTTTTTGATTTGATTTGATTTGATTTATTAGAGACAAAAATGAGAACTCACAAATACTGAGGATGTTGTTAAGGTACGAAATGGATAGTTTGCATCCCTTTTCTCCAGGGAAGAGGAAGGATATAGTTGTGACATAAGAACATATAAAGATGTCTGGTTGAATGGATGTCTTAGAAAAGCCGGATGAATTAAAAGCAGATAAGTTACAAGAAGAGGATAGGTTGCGTACTACGATTTTGAGGGAAGTAAAAACAGAAATTCTGGAGATAATGACCACAATTTTTCAATGCTCTTTGCATGCAGAGGTGGTGCCAGAGACGAGCAGCAAATGTTACTACTTTGTTCATAAACAGGAGAAAGGATAAGCAAATGAAAGCAAAATCAATTTAACCGGGGTATTGGGAAAATATTTATAAATATTTATCCAGAACATACTTATTTGGAAGAAAATAGATTAATTTAAACAAAGAATCACAGATTTGTTAAGAGCAAACTGGGTTTAACCAAATTGATAGAATTTTTAAAGAGGTAAAGGAATGAGTTGATGAGAGTATTGCAGATGATGTGATGTAAGTGGACCTTACAAGGTTTCTGATGAAGTTAAAATTAATAACAGGATTATTAATAGTTGGTTAGGTAATATAAAACAAAGGTTGCTAGTGATTAATAGTTTTTTAGACTGGATAAAAGCAAGGAAGTCATGCTGAACTTCTATGAAACGGTTAATTCTGGTTGCTACATTTCAAAAAGGACATACAAAAGTTACACAAAGAATTTGGAGAGAGGTTCCTGGGATAAGGAGTGAGGATGATGTGCAGTTGCCTTTGGGTGAATTGCTTGAGGCTAGAAATCACAGGTATAAAATAAAAAGGAAGCAAACTAAGAGTGATATGAGGGGAAATGTTATGATTGCAGTGCGAAGGCAGAATCTGGAAGGCATGACCTATGGATGCATTGGAGGCAAGTTTCATTGTGGTCTTCAAGATAAATGCTAGGCTGAGAAAAGTTTCAAAGGCTACAGAGAAAGGACTAGGGTCTGGAGTTAGTGAATTGCTCTTATACCTTGTGTGGCCATGATAGTTCTGTGGTTGTTGTGACTAAGACATGGGAACTAGTAGATGTAAGAGGTGTTTATTCATCACATCAAGTAGCATTTTGTTGAAGAAATTGTAGAATCTCCGCAAATTCAATGCATAGTACGTCAAACTTTTATACTCTTAGGAGTAAGGATAATAGAAAGTGAATTAAATCTCTTCACCATTTACACCTCGGACTTCAACTACTGCACAGAGCCTTGTCATCTTCAGAAGTTTTCGGATGACTCTGCCATAGTTGGATGCATCAGCAAGGGAGATGAGGCTGAGTACAGGGCTACGGTAGGAAACTTTGTCGCATGGTGTGAGCAGAATTATCTGCAGCTTAATGTGAAAAAGACTAAGGAGCTGGTGGTAGACCTGAGGAGAGCTAAGGTACCAGTGACCCCTGTTTCCATTCAGGGGGTCAGTGTGGACATGGTGGAGGATTACAAATACCTGGGGATACGAATTGACAATAAACTGGACTGGTCAAAGAACACTGAGGCTGTTTAGAAGAAGGGTCAGAGCCGTCTCTATTTCCTGAGGAGACTGAGGTCCTTTAACATCTGCCGGACGATGCTGAGGATGTTCTACGAGTCTGTGGTGGCCAGTGCTATCATATTTGCTGTTGTGTGCTGGGGCAGCAGGCTGAGGGTGGCAGACACCAACAGAATCAACAAACTCATTCGTAAGGCCAGTGATATTGTGGGGATGGAACTGGACTCTCTCACGGTGCTGTCTGAAAAGAGGATGCTGTCTAAGTTGCATGCCATCTTGGTCAATGTCTCCCATCCACTACTTAATGTACTGGGTGGGCATGGGAGTACATTCAGCCAGAGACTCATTCCACCGAGATGCAACACTGAGCGTCATAGGAAGTCATTCCTGCCTGTGGCCATCAAACTTTACAACTCCTCCCTTGGGGGGTCAGACATCGTGAGCCAATAGGCTGGTCCTGGACTTATTTCATAATTTACTGGAATAATTTACATATTACTATTTAGCTATTTATGGTTCTATTACTATTTATTATTTATGGAGCAACTGTAATGAAAACCAATTTCCCCCAGGATTAATAAAGTATGACTATGACTATGATTAAACAATTTCAATGGATTCATTGATGTTATTTTAATATTTTGCATCTGACAAATGATCCATTGAATTATATATCTACAATGAGAGCACACTGTAACTGCCAAGACATCTCTGAATGTTCAGACACCTTTGTTGGGACATAGTAATTTAGGTAAGGGTCCTAAAGCTTCTGAGAACAGAGAATCCAGACACACAATAATAATGCTATGATGGCTGACTCTCTGGGTAGTTAATGATACCTCAACTGTTGATAAACAGAGCAAATTTGCCTCTGATTATTTTTGATATGCTACATGACAAATAACTCTGGTCTGGAAACTTCCTTGATTTCTGTGACAATGGTGTAAAACAACTTCTGAGGGTGTCATGTATCTGGGTTGATGTAGGTCAATTAACACAACCCTTTTGTTTTACATTTTCCTGGTGTATTCAAAAACACCTTATGAGCATGTTGGGAAGCAAACCATATCTCTGTGAGGGTCAGTAGGTTGTGTTCTGTGGACGGTGTTATTTATTTACAAAGCTGTCCTTTTAAAACTAATTCCTGCTTGCAGTTTACATTTGAACTGCATTTTATTTTGAATACTGGTGCTCATTTGCATTAATGCCTACTGTCGATACAATTCAGGGAGGATGTCTAATATCCGCTGATTGTCTGTCTCTACAGACTCAATAAAGGAAGAGGAAGGGTAGAAAAGGAGACCAATGGCTAGGGACATGGCAATATGTGCTGGGGAGGGAGAACCCATCGCACAATATGTAGAAATAAAATATCATTTTACTTAATATTTCATGGTGAGTAATTTGTTTTGTACAATGTGATCTTTCCCCTTCAGTTAGTAAAACTATAGTGATGTTGGATGTCACTATCTCTGAAGACTTACAAAGTAATTAAAATTTTGTGCCCCCATCTGTACATACTTAGTATGACAAATTGTGCTGAAAAGGTTTATAAAATTATATTGTGAATCATAAAGAAGTGTCAAAGGATAGTGAAATAATAGAACATTAAGCAATCAGATCTCTGACTTCTGTTCTTCAGAGAGACCGTTATCTGTATTTCACCTCCCTGTAGTAAACCTGGCATTCGGAAATTGCTAAATACCTTCCACTATGAAAAAAGCTATTTTTTCCCCATGTTTGAGCCTCTTGCAAACCACTGACCACAAGATACTGTTAGTGGTTTTTTAGTAATTGAGCAACAGTCCATGTTAAAATATCAGATGAATGTTTTACAAATATATTAACGGTTGCCAACTAATAACTGTAGACTCATATCTATAAAAAAAGCAGCAACACACACAAAATACCGGAGGAACTCAGCAGGCCAGGCAGCATCTATGGAAAAAAGTACAGTCGACGTTTCGGGCTGAAACTCTTTGGCAGGACTGGAGAAAAAACGCTGAGGAGTAGATTTAAAAGATCGGGGGGGGGGTGGGAGAGAGAAATGCCAGGTGATAGGTGAAACCTGGAGGTGGAGAGGTGAAGTAAAAAGCTGGGAAGTTGATTGGTGAAAGAGACAGAAGGCCGTGGAAGAAAGATAAAGGCGGGAGGAGCACAAAGGGAGGTGATGGTGCTCTTCCCTCGTCTTCTTTCTTCTCTAGTTCATCCATCACCTCTCCCTGGTGCTGCTCAACCCCTTTTTCTTTCTTCCATGGCCTTCTGTCTATTTCACCAATCAACTCCCCAGCTCTTTACTTCACCCTTCCCCCTCCAGGTTTCACCTATCACCTGGTGGTTCTCTCTCCCCTCCCCCCACCTTTAAAATCTACTCCTCAGCTTTTTTTCTCTCCAGTCCTGCTGAAGGGTTTTGGCCAGAAACATCGACTGTTTTTTTCATAGATGCTGCCTGGCCTGCTGAGTTCCTTCAGCATTTTGTGTGTGTTGCTCGGATTGTCAGCATCTGCAGATTTTCTCTAGTTTATAAAAAAGCAGAGTCCTTTTCATGCTAGCTACAAAACTGTAAAAGGTAATTCATTTTAATATAAATTTACCAATTCTATATAGTTTTTACTAAGGAGTGTTGAAATAATATATTTTTACCGTAATGGAAAATGTACATCTGAGTAAGTTTGTAATTTTTATCCATTCAAAAACGTGACTGTACAGAATGATGTATGAGTACATTTTTCTGTTCAATTATATGGTACTTGGGATAATATGTAGTATCATTTGCTATCTTCTCCTGACATCTGACATACAGATTTGAAAGATATAATAATGGAGGCAAATGATTGGGTAATTCCACTGTCAATCAAACTTAGTGCTATTGCTGTAAGTAGACTGAGTTTGATTTTGTGACAATAATTTGTTTGTATTTGTCCTCCATTTACTACAATTTTCTCGTGAAATTGCCCCCACTTCTACTGCAAAAATATATTGTGATTTTTGTCATATGACCTGCTTCCTTTGCTCTTTAAATTGAATATCTTCTAGGTGACTTGACTTTGGTTGCTGCTATTTTCTGTGACTCCAGACATTGTTTGTCTGTCATTCCTTCAACTCATTGTCTGATGAAGTACTTTTACTTGTAAAGGCTGCAATATTCTTGATTATGAGTTCTCTCACACTATTTACACTCAGATTTCTCAATAGTGTGTTTTAAACAAGTTGTAGAATAATCAGGCAGAATTTAGAAATTGTCCGATGAGTCCTGATAAAACCAATCTCTAGACTACTTCAAAGCTCAGGGCCCAAGTTCAGCAATAATCATTGTACAAAGGAAGTGAGAAGATTGTATACCAGGTGCCACATAATGGTGTTATCACATAGTAACTGGCACATTTCCTCAGAGACTGCAGGATACTATCAAGATGGCATCAAAATAATTTTAAAAGAAACACTAGAAATTATTTTATAGCACCATGGGAATAAATTTCCCTGCAGATGGGAAAATGACAGCCGCAGAACACTCATTCTAAAAATTCTTTCTTAATTCACACCTGTTAGGGCACTGAAACACTGATATATATCCACATGTCCTTAGTTGTAAGAAGAGCATTTGAAGGTGAATTTGCAATTAGTCTGCAAGGAATTACCTCCAGAGAATTGGAAATATCGTTATTGTACTATTACATTTTAGTTTCAGATGAAGCTCTGCGTTTAGCTCAAAGAGTGGTGAAGGCAGGTCCCAGGAATGTTGATGGAGGCAAAGTCAAAATTGAATTTATTGTCATATGCACAAGTGCAACAAAATACCAATTTGCATCAGCATCATAGGCACTGTGATGGATATTCATGGTTCTTGGCTTAGTTTGCTAACCTTGCTTTCTAAATAGCAGCAGCCACTTGGAAGATCAAAAACTGTTGTAAATAAACTTTTATCTAACAGGTCATTTAATTTCTGATCATAAATGACATCTGTCTTTAGTTTTCAAAAATGTAAATAGAATGCAGTAATCAGTTTTAAGTTAAAAAGGGACTTTCTATAGGACAACTTTGCAAACAAGCTCTGTATTTTGCAAACACTCTGTCAAATATCACTGATTCTGCTGATTAAGATGCAGTGTAAAACAATGGGTTGTTTAATTTGAGTTGTTTCAAACAGAGAACCTGATTCTTAAGTTGCTCAGTTCAGGTAAGTTTGGAGAACAGATGAATAATAGTATTTAGCATATCAATAACTGATGTGTTTATAATTTGGAAAGTTTATGTGCTCAAGGGGGTTAGCTTCACAACACTTACGACACTATCTGTGAACTGTGAACATTAATTAAGATCTATGTCTTCAAAAATGCATTTAGACTGTTTGTGTTAAAAGAATAACTGAGGAAATATCATATGATTGTGAAGTCATCCGAGTGGGAGAAAAAGACATAAATGTACAGAGATGTTCAGGCTTGTTAGGAATGGGGTAAGGGACATCAAGAAACATAGAAGAAATATAGGGTGAATTCATTCTGCCAGCTTCAGTTTCTGCGATGGATGACTTGTTTGTCTGCAACTTACTGCTATTCCTTTTTAGTTTATAGGAATTGTACCTGTGTTTTGAAAATCCTTTATCCTTTGTGTTTGAGAAATCCATTAGGCTTAAGAAATGTTTTGTTCTTTATCTTTGGGAAATTCTTTGCATTTTGGAAATGGTTTGTAATTTGGAAATGTATATAACTCCTTTGAGTTTCAAATGTGTTTTAAGACTTTGTTTGGACTTAAAAGTGTATCTCTGAAAATAAATGAACTGTGTTTTAAACTACTTTGTTAGCTGGAAGTAGCATCTCCTTGGTAGGGAGAGGGGTTCCACCACTTGAATAGAGGGTATTGGCAACAAAACCCACCATAGAGAATAAATAGGGAATTAAACTAGTCTTCAAAGATCGAGTAGTTTCAGTATATTCTCCATTTAGTGAGAATTCCTGCGGCTATATATATCTGAAAGGGCTTTAAGTGTACATTTGAGTTCAGAACTTTGCAGTCAGCATACCCAATACTATGACGGCATGTAGCATCATATAAGTAGCATTCACAAGAAAAAACATAAACATTAATCATATGAAATTCTATAAAAGAAAACACAACTAGAACAAAGAAAAAAGCTAAGTCAATTTTAGTGTAGTGGTCAAAGTAGTCATAGGGCTGCTAATCTGTAATGATTAGTGTACTGCTAGCTGGTTCAGGTATGGAATAGTTGAAGGGAAGTAACTGCTCTTGCTGGTGTGGATGACAGCCTTCTGTACTTCTTTAAGATGTTCTTGCATAGATAGACAGATAGATATACTTTATTAATCCCGAGGGAAATTTGGTTTCGTTACAGCCGCACCAACCAAGAATAGAGCGTAAATATAGCAATACAAAAACCCCAACAATCAAACAACAAAATGCAGAACTATGCCAGATGGAAAATAAGTCCAGGACCAGGCTCAGGGTGTCTGACCCTCCACGGGAGGAGCTGCACGTTCGATGGCCACAGGCAGGAACGACCTCCCGTGCCAAGTGTTGTATCACTGTGGAATATGGCCGAAGTCCAACAGTAAAAAGTTCAATATCCAGTCTGCAAACACGTTCCTCGATCGTAATATACCCCGGATTGCACCATCTGTTGTTAACCAGATCAGTAAGCGCCCAACTCCTTTACGCTTACCGCTCTCAGTGCACTTCCGGCCAGCCGGAACGGTATTACCCACATAGGTACATGAATATGGCAGTAGGGATTATGTGTCATTAGATTTATCATCTGTCATCACCAAATACCAAGCAAGCATAGTGTCTACGGTGCTTTTCTGCAAACATGCACTAACATATAACCCTGTTTCCTTTTCCAGAGTGGATAGAGGAATGAGTAAATTGATAATATACTTGGACTTCCTCTTCAGTAGAGTACTTTCATTGGCAGTCCTTTGTCCCCTCCTGCAAACGCTTACAGTATTCGCATTTTAACAGCACAAATTCCACACAGAAGTCAAGCATAAATAGAAAACTTATATCAAATCTACTGACATTTTTAATCTTCTCCATTTTGGCAAAAATTGCTATACCCCGACGATACTGGAGGAGGCTCCTCAGAGTCAACATCTTGTGAAACGAGAGTGTTGCCATGGAGACTTATGGGCAGAAGATTGTGGAGTAGCAGGCAGAATGTGAAACTCGACAGGTATGTGTTCCAGTACTTCCTTCTGATGAAATATTCAGAGTGTTCAAATTCATAGGCATCTGCGTTCCTATATCAATATGAAGTTTGGGATGTCACATCCAATAAGTTTTAATATTATTTGCATTATCCACATGGAGTGCTGATAGAGACTGGAAATGTCCACTGCTTGGAAAAGAAGAAAAATGGAACAATAGGAATCAAAACAGATGCTGGAGGGAGAAAAGAGAACAATGAAGCTTTCACACTACACCACTCTATGTGACATCGAGAGGGGAAAATGAGGTGTTCTGGTGTACTGGAAAGAAAGTGACTGATATTATGTTTTGATAGAACTGGTTAATAAGAAACTTAACTTATATTCAACCCTGCTGACTACAGCACCAGTTCAGAGGTCAGCTGCACAAGCGACTAAAGTATTAGCTGAGAGGGACATGTGCCACTGAGCTGACTCCAGCAGGTGTATTGTGGCATGAAACATAGAGAATCATGCAGGTTCTTACTAGAGGAGGAGATGATGTACCTGGAGTATTCAACTGGAGCCGCGATGCCTGATGAGACTGCGGAGACACGAAGCGTGCTGTGAGGCCTGAAGGACTGAATGAAGAAGATGACAGTGAGAATGGAGAAGTCTGTCACTGTGCCGTCTTAGCAGACAGTGTAGAGCTGGAATGCCATTAGCACCTTTTTGGAGGTCATTGCCACTTCACTGTAAGAGCTGAAAGTTAACCCCTTCACTCAACACATGCTGGAGAATGCGGTGGAAGGTTGCTGGATTTGCTGGATTTGTTCACCAAATGTTGGGGAAGAGCACTGAAGACAGAGGTTGTTTTTTGTAATGGAGAGCTGAACAGAAAACTACCTATGTCAAATGGAAATGAGTAGTGCCTCACTGGAAGGAAGTCTCACCCCTCCCCCATCCCCGCACCTCTGCACCTCTGGTGGCTGACACCAGAAACGTTGCTACACTGTGCAACACTACTACACAACCTGTTTTTCTGTACTACTATGAACAGAGCATGATATCCCTTGACCCAAGTTCACAATGGGCACTAAATTCTAATGATTTCTGTAACCATTTTAAATTGATGCATTGAACACTTCTGTGCTACTTGTGCATAAATGCAGAGATAATGCATCCAATTTTAATCAAATAAAGTAAATTTTATGCTAAGTAATGGGATTAGTTTAAATTCATTTACAGACCTTGCTGGTGGACAATTGGCATCCAAGGTCCCAGAAAACTATATTAATTTAACTAAATGAGCCTTTAGTAGTTGGTAGAAATCACTAGAATAAATAAATTCTAAACATTTAATTGAATTTGTGTAATCCAAACTGCTAACAATCTCCAGAGTATGCCAGGCAAATATATTAGTCCAGTGTATTGCTGGATGGCATTTGCTTATTAGGAACCACCTGGTTCATTATTCACATATAAGAATACAATTGATTCTGAATGCATTAATTTATGTAATGCATTGGCAGTCGGCCTAATGCTTCTGAGACTTAAATGCAGCTCAGCAAATCTATTTAAATCAGAGCCAAGCTGGGAGATGAGTGGACTGCGATCCAGAAGAAGGCATTAGTTTAGATCAGGGGCTCCCAACCTTTTTTTATGCCATGGGCTTTTACTGTTAACCAATAGGCCGTGGACCCCAGCTTGGGAACCCCTCGTTTACATGAATTGGGAAGGCTTTTGTAAGGTATTAAAATCACAGTGGCACTAAGAACAATCATAGAAAGATCATAACACAGGAGACTATTCACTCCATGAAACTGTGCCAGCTTCCTTTATAACATTCCCACCAGTCCTATCCATCTGCTCTTTCATTGTCACTCTGCAAATTATTCTTAAGCCTCCAGTTCATCTTCTTTTGAAGGCATTTATTGATTCCATTTCCAAAAATGACAGGCAGTAAATTCAAGCTATGATCATTCTCTGCTGAGACACAGAAGGACCAGGAAGCAGTGACAGACCATTTAGAACCTTACATCTGCTGTGTCATTCAATCGGTTCAGAACTGATATTTTATTTTTGCACAACTTTCTGCATTAATCCTATATCCCTTGCTATCAGAAACTCAATCACTTCCACAGCCCTTTTGGATGCAGAATTTTAATGACCCAAAGCCAGTTGATGACAAAATTTCGTCAAGAAATAAAGTCAATTCAATTCAGTAATGTTACTGACCACTGTTTACACCTGCGGATTGGAGATCCTTTGGGTAAAATATTTCTTGTGCAGAGTACTCTGAGTTGGCATTCCATGGGAAACACAAAGATGTTGCTACAAGCTCCTTAATTAATTAGTGCAGAAATTCATTCATTCATATTTTATAACCAAGGCAGGGGCACCTGCAAATACCTTGTGAGAGAAAATGATGTATCACCTAAGCTTTTTTGGCTGCTTGTTGTTATACTGAAAAGTTAAGTATGGTTGTGGCTGAAAGTTGGTCAGCAGAATCTTACATTTTTTAAAATCTTTTTAGAGCCATAACTACTTATTCCTACAAAAAGCATTGCTGTCAGAAAGTTGCAGGTACAATATACTGTCTCTGAACATTGTACATACAGGCTCTTTGTAGGTTGACATTTGAACCTCCTACCCTGTGGTCCCAATCTCTTCTTGAGTTGACTGCAATGTATATTGCGAGTCACCAGTTGATGCGTAACTGAGCCGATAAATACTGCAGAAGGATTCTCTGATAGTTGTAATCATTGTTGTGGATTTTGTAGTTGTTAAAGTAGTATGTTCTGAAGTTGTTTTGTTAACTGTCTTGATTTCCACAGGATATTCTTTTAAAATCATGAATAAAACAACAGCATGCCACCCTGTGATCATTGCTGTCCTGAGACTGTTCAGAATAGTTATTGTCTGGAGCTCTGAGTATCAATCCATATCATTATGTGCTGAGATATATGTTGGAGAACTACTTAATTGGTTGCATGTCTGATGAGAAAATATTGGACTTGGTAACATAGGTTGTGACTAGAAGTGTCCTGTCCACTGTGTCTTTGGTGCAATTTCACACAGAAATCATTGCTAACGTGGAAAAAAAATCTATTTTGAATTGCATAATTATGATTATAAAATGGCCATGTGATGCAATTTTCAGCCATGTTACTAAAAGCAAATTTTGAAAAAAAGTTTTCTTGCACCAATTTTGAAACTATTGTTTTAGATTGATCAACAAATGGAATTTAACAGAAATAAAACTAAATACTACTAAGAAATCTTATCTGTGCTTCATGTTCAGAGTGAGTTAGACAATGATAATTATTAACTTTGGGTGAAGCTGATAAAGGTGCTCTCTAAATCCCTTTTTATTGAGCCTTCAAGGATACATTTAAATTTACAGTGTATGCAATTGGAGATAACAATTTGTAGACAAGTTTCAATATAGATGCAAGGGAAAAGATTAATTTTGGAAAATTAGTGAAGGCTGTACAGAAGCAAAAGAGGTATACTACGCCTGTGATTGGATTGAATTGCTACACCAGGAGCATTCATTTTGTGGTTCTAGGACTCTTTCTGATATTCCATTGAGCGTTTATCATTCCATAATAAACCAACATCATTCACCCACTAAGGAAATAATTAGGATGGGTGGGCATGCAAAGAAGAAGCTTTTGATTTTAACAGGTTACAATTATTTTCATTTCAAAGGCTTTGGAAGAGCAAGAGTCTCAGCTGGCCACTTCTGGCCCTTAGTTACAAATTCCATTCAGGAAGACTGAATAAAATTTTCCTCTGACTTTTGAAAGTAAAATCAGCAGGGGCATCCGCAACCCTGCATCAGCAGATCTTGCAATCTGGATGTCTTCCTCTTGCCTGCATATAGGCAGAGAAGAAAGACCAAGGCACCAGAGCTAAGGACTGTAAAGAGCTAGTCGTGGGAAGCAGAGGAGCAGCTATGGGATTGCTTTGAGTCAGTGGACTGGACTGTGTTCACGAACACATCAAAGGACCTGAATAAAAATACCATGGTTGTTAAGAACTTAAAAAGATACCCATGGATGAATGTGTCCCCACAAAATCATTCAGCATCTTCCTCAACCAGAAGCTCGCGATGAACTATTACTATTGCAACAACACATTATCAATAGGATAAAACTAACCTGTCTCATAATGGTCTAATCCCAGCTCACGTTTCCTATTAGTGGCGTAACAATCCAAAGCTTGGTGAATTCTGCTTTACAGTGATAGGAAGAGCCAACAGTGAAGGATCAAAAAGCAATGTTGCTATGATCACTTGGCCATCACAAGCCAGTTATCTTTATGGTAACTTTTCTGACACCTCATGCTTAAAACCCAACTAGTCAGCTTTTGAGCTAGAACATCTGGACAATGACGATGTACACATCAAGATGTTCTATGCTGACTACAGCTCATCACTCAACACTATTATGCCCTCAAAACTCATCACTAAGCTCCGAGACCTAGGCAGTGATACCTCATTGTGCAAATGGATCCTTGATTTCCTCACTTGTAGAACCCAGTGAATATGGATTGGCAACAATATCTCCTCCACAATCACCTTCAGCACAGGTGCACCACAAGGCTGTGTGCTTAGCTCTCTACTCTACTTGATTTATACCTATGATAGTGTAGCTAAGTACAGCTACAATGCCATATTTAAGTTTGTTAACTCTACCACTGTTGCTGGCCAAATCAAAGGCAGTAACAAATTGGTATATAGGAGGGAGAATGAAAATCCAGTTAAATGGTGCCACAACAACCTCTGACTCAAAATCAGCAAAACCAGAGCGAGTGTTGTCTATATGAGGAAGAAAGTAGAGGACCGTGCACAATTCTGATTTGATGGAGATGGACGTGAGAGTACGGAGGAACATCTGGAAAACTTCTGAAATGCCCGCTTCACTGCTGCTGCTACTGTGTGGTAACCGGAATCTCCGGAGCAGAAGGTCCTGAAATCCTCGGCTTTGCTCGTTTCAGCGGCCGGGGCGAGGTTGAAGGCGCTCGGCAGAGGATGGCGCTCAGGAGGCTGTATCGGAGTGGCTAGTCAGAGGCTCGAAGTTTTCGGATGGACGGACTCAATGTCGGCTGTGGTCGGCTGCTTCCAAGGCATCGGCAAGTTGACAGTGCCTGGAGGTTTATGGCAGGGAGTTTTTCCTTTTTGCCGCCTGCTATCAGGGACTCGGGAGTCGATCGACTCGGGGACTTTTGAGACTTTTTTTACCGTGCCCATGGTTTGTTCTTCATCAAATTATGGTATTGCTTTGCACTTCTGTAACTATATGTTATAATTATGTGGTTCTGTCAGTGTTAATCTTTGGTTTGTCCTGTTTTCTGTGATATTACTCCAGAGAAACATTGTATCATTTCTTAATGCATGTATGTATTTCTAAATGACAATAAAAGAGGACTGAGCGAACTCATAATCTAAAAACAAGAAGTCCATAAGTCAGCCCTCAATAGGGGATTGGAGGTGGGTAATATTACCATATCAGAAGATCTGTCCTGAGACCTTCATGTAAGGTTCAGTAGGTCATCTAAAACTTTGATAGTCTTCTATAGATGCTCAGTGGGGATTGTCCTAACAGATTGCATTATGATCTGGTATAGAAACACCAATACTCAGGAATGAAAAAGTCTACAGGAGGTGGTGGATACAGCCCAGTCCATCACAGGCAAAGCCCTCCTGACCATTGAGCACATTTCTAAGGATCACTACCACACAAAATCAGCCACATCATCTCGCCCATTTTCTCGTCTCACTACTACCACTGGGCAGGAAGTATAGGAGCCTTAGGTTCTACACCACTAGGTTCAGGAACAGTTATTATCCTACAACTATCAGGTTCCTTAACCAGATTGAATTACTTCATTCACTTCAACTCTGAACTGATTCCATAACCTACAAACTCACTTTCAAGGACTCCACAGCTCATGTTCCTAGTTTTATTTATGCTTTATTATTTGTACAATTTGTCTTCTTTTACACATTGGTTGTTTATTAGTCATTGGTTAGATATAGTTTTCCATAAATTCTTTTGTATTTCATTATTTTCCTGTCAATCCAATCTCAGTCCCTATGAGAGGTTTATGGCACTTTAGTTTCAAGAAGGCAATAAGGCATTTTTTTCCAAAATAGGTGAACCCTAACTTGTAGGACATTAGTGATTGGCTGCTGCATTTGGTTACAAGGCAACAGAGATACAACTTCGAAAATATATAATTGGATGCTGAATGCTCTAAGATATTCAAATAACTTGAATGATGCCATAATTCTGTAAATGGTGGAATTTTATTAGAGTACTTAGTTATAAGGAAAATGAGCAATCAAAATGAAATAAGAAGATTAGGAAGTTGAAGCTGTACACATTTCACAAATGGATAGAGACATTAATGCTAAGTATTAAAATCCGATGATATTAAGACAAAAGCCATGGCATTCATAATATAAGGATCTAAACATTTTTATCACTTTGAAAGAGACCTTAATTAAGGTCAAAGATGAGATCCTCTCTTTCTGTTGTGGTGATGAATTAGTCCTCCCTGCCTATCCTTCACTACTTGTCGATTGTGATATTCATGAACACTGCAAACTGCCCATTAGCACTCTTGCTTCTCTATTGTAGGAGAAGGATACACAAAACGTAGCAGAAGATTTGTCACATTGTGATCTTGAGTATCTGTTGGCTGCGTTTTGGTGCAAGTATTCTGTACTGCAGAGTATTAGAGAATCAGGTGACTTTGTAACTGATGTTGTTTCCAGTCTCCTTCTTAGATCCCACTTTCCTTCACTTCTCTATGTCATCTGGTTTAAAGATTGTGATGAAATCCAGGCAGCATTGATAACATCTTGTAAACGTTGATACATTGATAATTAAGAGGCATGATTGTTAACATTATTGGATGGAACGACCTGCAGACGAAGGATTTTGGGCTGATGGTTGCTTTGGCTTTGGCAGGAAGAGCCTTCCATCAGTAGTTGTTCCAGAAGGTAGCAGTCCCTTGACATAAGTGACATAGAAAACTTCAGTCCCTGCGGAAATGCTCAAACTTCAGATCAAGTTTAGAGCTTAGTTCTTTCATATTCATAGAGTTGGCCCTCCAGACAAGAGCACTGTCTTCTCCTCCTCTTGTTTCTTCTCGGGGCTCTGTTTTCTGCTTTGCTCTTTACTGTTCTGGAAGGACCAATTGGTTCTAATAAGGTAGTAACTTAAACTTATTTTGTAATCAGCAACACAATGGTTTTGATTTTAACATGCGGTCATTGTCCTGAAGTGGTGGAGTCTAAAGCTTAGTATGTCTGAGCCCACTCACCTCGATTCCAACCAATTCCCTGACAAATGTTCAAATAAGTGAATATTGCTCTAGTTAATGGAAGGACTTCCCCATCTGTTCAGAACAGTTTTCTAATCCTGGCTACTTGACATGCCATGTGCTTCTTGCTTGTGCCGTGTGCCTGCTGACATGTGACTGATGTGCACAGAATGACTTTGAACATCTTTAGTGATCTGTTTTACTTTACTATTCAAACCTGCTGCATAGAAGAAACATAAGCTGTGTTTCTTAGCAAATTGTGTTTCTTTTTTGATATCAGGATACTTTCAAAATTTTAATTAAAATATCTCTCAAAAGCAGCTAGAAAAGGTGATTGAATTCCTATGCTAACAAATGGCAAACATTAAAACAAGATCAGGGCAATTCCAGGCTTTTCAGGGGTTTGAAGTATGCTTCAGAGATGGTGTTAAGATCAAAGCTGTGAACGAAGGCAGTCAGCATTTTATCCGGAGGAGTCTTTACAGATGGGATATAACATGGAACGTGCTGCTGCTGAAAGTACGTGAAGCAAGTTTTATTGGTGCATTTTAAGGGAAGTTTAAATGAGTACATCAGAGATAAAGGCATGTTGATCAGCTGAAATAAAGGAGGATGGTCATGTGGAGAATAAACCCAGATGTGGACTAGTTGAGTTAATTACTTTCTCATACTCTTAGATATTGATCACTTTATAAAGATATCTCATCCTGGTTGGGAAAACAGGATGAGAAGTTCTGAATTAGTGAAAAACTTTACTAAGACATTGAGGAGAGGGTTGGGGTGTAGTATTTAATATAACACACCATTTAAGCTACTTGACAAGCAACTACTTGACGAGACCATTGATCCAGCAACATGAGTTCATAAATCCATACTGGCAGCCAGAGAATTCAAATTTAAACAATTCAAAAAGTAATGGAAATTATGATCATTGTAAGCCAAGGAAAACTGTTCCTTTTATCTAGCCTAGACCAAGTTTGAATCTGACCGCAGATGTGCTTGTCCCCTAAATCCCGCTTCAGTACAAGTGTACACAATGGAAAAAAAGGTTTTCATTGCCAGTGATATCACATTATATGAATCAATTAATGAATGAAAGACTGTTATTTTCCTTAGTTTTATACCTTTCATCACCTAAGAGTGTTCCAAAGTTTTTTTTATAGCCACAGTTCTTTAGAGCAGAGTAGAAAATATGATGAGTTGGTGATATTTGATCTACTTAGGGATAGAGCAAGGAACAGGCTGTTCCAGCCAATGCACTGCATGCAGTAACCCACCTATTTTATAGTAGCCTAATTTCAGGACAACTTACAATGACTGATTAACCAACTAACCAGTACATCTTTGGACTATGGAAGGAAACTAGAACACCTGGAGGAATCCCTTCACGGGGAGAACCTATAAGCTCCTTACAGACAGTGCAAGAATTGCAATCTGAACTCCAGAACACCCTGAGCTGTAACAGCATGTGCTAACAACTACACTAGTGTGGCTTTGTGTGCCGAGAGCCCTTGAGGAGGATGGCTGGGACCCATATACTGGAGTACCTGAGGCTAGGATCGAGTCATGGTTTCAAGCTGGATCGAGTATTTGAGCAAAAATCAAATCACGAGTAGGCCCACAATTTGAGCATGAAACCTCAGTTCAGGTGTTCCTTAAATGCTCAGTCCTTGGCCCCCAAAACATGATCGCCAATTAACGGACTGTCCTCAGTTTTTAAAGGGGCCACGCAAGCTATCCAATCCCTGAAGAGCTGAAGCATCTTAACCCAAGAAGCTGGCACAAATGGGGGCATGTTGAACACTCTGCTGTTGTAAAATTTTGAGTTTATTTTCATGAGATTTTTCTATTCAACTTTTTTGTCTCAACTGTGCTCTCTTCAACACTATGAGGTATCAGAGACTAGCCTAACTACTTCTCTTCTAAACTTGTTTGTGGGAGTGTTACTGTAAGTCCTTTATCAGTGGGAATTGCAAATGCTTAACATTTTCAACATGAGTGCATTATAGTGTCAATTACAGACAATGTCATAATATCTAAACTATGCCAGGTTTCCCTCTGCTGGATGAATGATAATGGAACCTGGGGATTGCTCAAGAATTCCAACCGATCACTGGATTGCTGGATAACCCAAACTAAACAAATATTTTATCTCCACTGAGCTGCTGGCTGCTATGGGACTGGTGGGTCAAAAATCAGTATAGACATGGGTAGGTATTATGGCCAACTCAGCTATGGGTACGGTCATCATAAATTACAAAGTGGCTTTCCAAAATATGACAGCAAGAAGGATTTTTTTTTAACATTCAGGAAGTCACTACATTGATGTAAGATCTGTAATCTCCAACCTGATGTCTCCATTCTGGCAAACCTACCTCCCCCTTTATTTCTCCTCACCTGACATCTGGTGCCTCTCCTCTTTCCCTTTCTCCCCTGGTCCACTCTCCTCTCCTATCAGTTTCCTTCTTCTTCATCCCTTTACCTCTTCCATCCATCACATCCCAGCTTCTTATTTCATCCACCTCCCCCTCACCTGGTTTCGCTTACCAGCTGCCAGTTTGTACTCCTTCCTCCCCTCCCCCACATTCTTATTCTGGCTTCTATCCACCACAACCCCCCACCTCCTTTCCAGACCTGATGAAGTATCTTAGCCTGAAACGTTGACTGTTTATTCCTTCCATTGATGCTGTCTGTCTTGCTGAGTCTCTCCAGCATTTTGCTCTCGATTTCCAGTATCTGCAGAATCTCTCGAGTTAAAAGTATTTGTCAACTACAATGAAAATGTTTCACTGCAGCAAGAAACCTGAATCTAAAATGAACAAAGTGGCAGACAATTAAAAGGTTTTGAATAAATTCTTCCTTTAAAATATTGCGTGCCACTATTGTTTGAAATAACAGCTTGAAGCTTCTATATGAAGATTCCATAAGATCATAAGACATAGGAGCAGAATTAGGCCATCTGGCCCATCGAGTCTGCTCCACCATTCAATCATGGCTGATCCTTTTTTTTTGTCCTCCTCAACCCCAGTTCTTGGCCTTCTCCCCGTAACCTTTGATGCCATGTCCAATCAAGAACCTATCAATCTCTGCCTTAAGTACACTCAACGACCTGGCCTCCACAGCTGCATGTGGCAACAAATTCCACAAATTCATCACCCTTTCGCTAAAGAAATTTCTCTACATCTCTATTTTGAAAGGGCACCCCTCTGTCCTGAGGCTGTGCCCTCTTGTCCTAGACTTTCCCACTATGGGAAACATCCTTTCCACATCTACTCTGTCTAAACCTTTCAACATTCGAAAGGTTTCGATGAGATTCCCCCTCATCCTTCTAAATTCCAGCGAGTACAGACCCTGAGCCATCAAACATTCCTCATATGATAACCCTTTCATTCCTGGAATCATCCTTGTGAACCTCCATTGGACCCTCTCCAATGCCAGCACATCCTTTCTAAGATGAGGGGCCCAAAACTGTTCACAATACTCAAGCTGAGGCCTCACCAGTGCATTATAAAAGCTCAGCATTACATCTTTGCTCTTGTATTCTAGACCTCTTGAAATGAATGTTAACATGGCATTTACCTTCCTCATCACCAACTCGACCTGCAAGTTAACCTTTAGGGTGTTCTGCACAAGGACTCCCAAGTCCCTTTGCATACCAGATTTTTGGATTTTCTCCCCATTTAGAAAATAGTCCGCACATTTATTTCTACTACGAAAGTGCATGACCATGCATTTTCCAACAATGTATTTCATTTGCCACTTTCTTGCCCACTCTCCTAATCTGTCTAAGTTCTTCTGCATCCTACCTGCTTCCTCAACACTACCTGCCCCTCCACCAATCTTCGTATCATCTGCAAACTTGGCAACGAAGCCATCTATTCCACTTACCTACTTAGCCTTTGTAACACTAAAATAATTCATTGTATGTCAAGTGTTGCAAAGTCTCTCAGATGAATAACAAAACTTTCTATAAATTCTTTTTGTTTCGTCAATCTTTGTTGAAAACAACAACTTTCTCTGCATATCAGAACTAGAATTAGAACCAGGTTTAATATCAAGGGCATATGTTGTGAAATTTGATTTTTTCTTGGCAGATGTACGTTGTAATACATAATAATTTTAAAACTCTATAAACTGCAGTAAGAAAAAATAAGCAAGTAGTCCAAAACAGAGCAAAAAACATGAGGTAGTGTTTATGGGTTCACTGTTCATTCCAAAATCTGACGGCGGAGGGGAAGAAGCTGCTCCTGGAATGCTGAGTGTGTGTCTTCAGGCACCTGTATCTAGGTGGTAGCGATGAGAAGAGGGCACGTCCTGGGAAATGGGTGTCCTTAATGATGGATGCCATCTTTTTGGGGCATCATGCTGGATGCTGGGGAGGCTATTACCCATGATGGAGCTGGCTGAGATTCCAACTTCCTGCAGTTTTTTCTGATCCTGTGCAGTCGTCCCTCCATTCCTGAGAATGACGCAACCGGTTAGAGGGCTCTGTGCGGTACACTTGTAAAAATCTGCAAGGGTCTTTGGTGACATACTAAGTCTCCTCAAACTGCTAATGAAATGTAGTCGCTGTCATACCTTTGTAATTGCATCAGTATGTTGTTCATATGATCAATCCTCAGAGATGTTGCCACCTAGGAACTGGAAACTACTCTCTCTTTCCACTGCTGATCCCTCGATGAGGACTGGTGTGTGTTTGTCCGATTGCTCCTTCCGAAAGTCCATAATCAATTCATTGGTCTTACTGACATTGAGAGCAAGGTTGTTGTGACACCACTCAACCAGATGATCTACCTTGCTTTTGTACACCTCCTCATGACCATCTGAAATTCTGCCAACAACAGATGTGGCATCAGCAGATTTGTAGATGTCATTTGAGCTGTTCCTAGCCCCACAGTCATGGGTGTAGAGAGAGTAGAGCAGTGGGCTAATCACGCATTCTTAACGTGTGCCAGTGTTGATATGCAGAGAGGAAGAGATGTTATTTCTGATCTGCTCTGACAGTGGTCTCCTAGTGAGGAAGTCAAGGATCAGTTGCAGAAAGAGGCACAGAGGCTCAGGTTTTGGAACTTATTGATTAGAACTGAGGATACAATTGTTTTGAGCACTGAGCTGCAATCTATAATCAGCAGCCTGAGGTATGTGTTGCTATTATCCAGGTAATTCATGTCCGAGTGGAGAGCCAGTGAGATTGCATCTGCGGAAGACCGATTGTGGCAATAGGCAAATTGCAGCAGGCCCGGGTCCTGTCCTTGCTTAGGCAGGAGTTGATTCTAGCCACGCCCAACTTTTCAAAGCATTTCATCACAGTAGATGTAAACACCACTGGGTAATAGTCATTGAGGCAGCTCAATCTGCTCTGCTTGGTCACCTGTATGATTGATGCCCTTTTGAAGCAGGTAGGGATCTCTGACTGCAGCAATGAGAGATTGATGATATCCTTGAACAGTTCCTCCATTTGGTTTGCATAGGGTTTCAGACCCTACCAGGTACACCATCATGGCTGAAGCCTTGCAAGGGTTCATTCTCTTGAAAGATGTTCTGATGTCAGTCGTCAAGACAGAGTCGCCAAAGACTGCAGAGATTCACACAGGTGTAGTTTTATTCTCCCTTTTAAAGCATGCTTACAAGGCCTTGAACTCATCTGGGAGTGAAGCATCACAGTCATTCATGATGTTAGGTTTTCCTTGGTAGGAAGTAATGGCATATTTACAATTGGCCACTACGTAGAAGTTAGTAGAGCTTCTATTATTTGAGCTGTTGAGTCACATCTTCAGTAATCTGGGTTCCAACCTGGCATCCTGTGCCATTGGTGTGGAGCTTGAACATTTTCCCTGTGATGTGGATTTTCCTCTGATGTTCCGGTTTCCTCACAAAACCAAAGAGCATGCAGGTTAATTAAACATAGGAAGACTGAAAGATCACAATCTGTGTGGATTGGAAATAACATCTCCGCCTCGTTGACAATCAACACTGGCGCACCACAGGGATGTGTGCTTAGCCCACTGCTCTACTCTCTCTACACCCATGACTGTGTGGTTAGGCATAGCTCAAATGCCATTGATAAATTTGCTGATTATATAACAATTGTTGGCAAAATTTCAGATGGTGATGAGAGGGCATACAGGAGTAAGATGTACCAGCTAGTTGAGTGGTGTCATAGCAACAACCATAAAAACTAAGAGCAGATTGTGGACTTCAGAAAGGGTGAGACAAAGGAACACAAACTAATCCTCATAGAGGGATAGGAAGTGGAGGAGGAGAAGATGGCGGCACGACACAGCACGCAGCGGCCACTCCGGTGAATGATATCTGTTATCTGTCAAGCAGGGTGCCGTGCACAATCCTGATTTGATGGCGACAGACGTGAGAGCACAAAGAAACATCTGGAGAAACTTCTGAAATGCCTGCTTCACTGCTGCTGCTATTGTGTGATGCGGAATCTCCGGAGAAGTCTCCGAGTCCTCGGCTTTGCTTGTTGCTTGGCGGCTGGGGCGAGGTCGAAGCGCTCAGCAGAGGATGGTGCTCGGGAGGCTGTATCAGAGGGGCTGGTCGGAGGCTCGAAGTTTTCCGGACGGACTCAGAGTCAGCTGTGGTCGGGTGTTTCCAATGCATCGGCAGTTGTTGGTGGCTGGAGGTTTAAGGCAGGGAGAGTCTCTCCCTTTTGCCACCTGCTATCGGGACTATTGGGAGCCGATCGGAATTCTGAAACTTTTTTTTTTACCGTGCCCATGGTCTGCTCTTTATCAAGTAATGGTATTGCTCTGCACTGCTGTAACTAAATGTTATAATTATGTGGTTTTGTCAGTGTTAGTCTTTGGTTTGACCTTTTTTTTGTGATATCACTCTGGAGGGACATTGTATCATTGCTGAATGCATGCATTTCTAAATGAGAATAAACAAGGACTGAGTGTCCTCTTAATCTAAAAAAAATGGAAAAAGTAAGCAATTTCAAGTTCCTGACTGTCAATATCTTTGAGGACCGAGGACCTAACCTGGTCACAACATATTGATGCAGTTATAAAGAAGGCAAGACAGCAGCTATATTTCATTAGTAGTTTGAGGAGATATGGTTTGTCACCTAAAACACTCAAAAACATCTATAAATGTCCTGTATTCTGACTGACTGCATCATTGTTTGGCATGGCAAGGGGGGTGGTGCTACTGCAGAATATCGAAGTAAGTTGCTTCGTAAGTAATATCGAAGTAAGTTGCTTTGTAAGTAAGTTGCCCACCACCCAGGATAATCCCTTTTCTCAATGTTACCATCAGGAAGGAAGTACAGGAGCCAGAAAGCACACCCTCAGAGAACAGCTTCCTGCCCTCTGCCATCCAATTTCCAAATGGATATTGAACCCATGGACACTACCTCCATACTTCCTTTGTTTCTGTTATTGCACTACTTATTTAATTTAGCTAAGAAACGTACAGATATATGTTGAAACTTCCATCTTTAGAATTCTCTGCCCTGGAAGCCTGCAAAGTGTCCATCAGTGAATGCTTTCAAATCAGGGATGGATAGGTTCATGGACATTAAGGAAATCAAGGATGGAGAAATAGTGCAAGGATCCTGAGGTAGGAATTGATCAACCGTAGAGCATGTTCAAAGGGCCAAGTGGCTCTCTCATGTTCCCACTTCTTATACCGCTAGGGAGAATGAATGAAGAACAAAAAGGGATGGTAATAGGACAAGTCAGGGAATAAAAGATGATTTCAAAGAAATGGTAATTATTATCAAAGGCAAAAATTCAATGAAATGAATGCAGTAGTTATGATCTGAAATTATCTTAAAACTGAATTCAGAAGGTTGTAAGGTGCCTGACGGGAAATGGTTTCTCCAATTTCATTTGAGCTTCATTGAAACAGAGTAGAGATTGAACCAATGCTTGATTTTGAGAAAAGATGGGGTTCATTTGCTCATTACTATCATTTGAGTTAATTAATAGATTTCCTTCACGATCGAATTGTAAATTTTTGTTTTTTTTTCTTGCTGGTGGTTTGATGCTTATCTTTAGAAGCTTTTTGTATGACGCATGGCTGTGAGGTTGAACGCCTAATGGTTTTTTTTTCTCATTTTTTCTTGCTTAGTAGGGTTTTTTTTAATCACCAAAATTTTTTCAATCTTTAAAACAATATTTTTTTCTTGAGACATTGTAAGTGTTGCCTACTTCGATGTACTCTAGTTACTTTTGGATAATAATAATAATAAAAAGATTTGAAAGGAAAGAAAGAAACAGAGTAGAGAATTAAAGGCAGAAAGATTGTGGTGGGGTGAAGACTTAAATTTGAAGGTCACAAAATCTAAGGGGAGGGTGAAGTAAACTGCCACGCTTTGGGATGAATGAAAATTCATGTACTCAACTGGGATGATAGGCAGTCAATCAACCTGACCATATTCACCATTTAGGTTGACTAATTGTCACTTGTGCAGAATTTGAGAACTAAATGAATATGCTTTGCAGTGAAACGGTCAAGACTTTCAAAAAGAAAAAGAGAAAATAACTTTCAAAGTTTAGACTAGTTTTCCAAGAAGCAAAGTTATTAAAGAACAAGAAGACAACCATTGCTTTAACCAGGTGGCTAAAAAAAATTAGAAACATGGGTGAATTGGGTGCTGGGAGAAGAGTGGGCATAATCTAGAAGATTCTCTCTTTCTCTTCTTCTAGGTAATATTGTGGAATGGCCATTACAGAATATTTTCCTTATCAGATTGTTGTGACAGCAGATTATAGATTGATGTCCAATTTTGGAGCCAGTTTATAAAATCTGGCATGCTTATGAACATCAAGTGCACTAGAAAACTCAAAGGAGTGGTCATTGATGGAGTGATCTGAGGCAGAGTGGGAGGGCTTTGGTCCATTCGGGCTTTGGCGATAACGGGTTGAAGCGAGGTAAGATGAGGAATAGAAACAGAAAGTATGTCTGTGAGGCCGGTGTTCTGTACTGGGTGTCAGATGTGGGAAATCCAGGAGACTCCTAGCCTCCCAGATAGCCGTATCTGCACCAGGTGTGTTGAGCTGCAGCTCCTTAGGGAATGTTTTAGGGAACTGGAGATGCAGCTTGATGACATTCCTCTGGTTAGGGAAAGTGAGGAGGTGATAGATAGGAGCTATACGCAGGTAGTCACACCGGGACATCGGGAGACAGATAAGTGGGTAACAGTCAGGAGAGGAAAGGGCAAGAATCAAATACCAGAGAGTACCCCTGTGGCCCTCCCCCTTAACAATAAGTAATCCTGTTTGCGTACTGTTGGGGGTGGGGGGGGATGGCCTCCCTGGGGGAAACAACAGTGGCCGTGTTTCTGGCACACAGTCTTGCCCTGTGGCTCAGAAGGGTAGGGAAAGGAAGAAGGCAGCAGTAATAGGAGACTCTATAGTTAGGGAGTCAGACAAGCGATTCTGTGGATGCAGGAAAGAAGCACGGATGGAAGTTTGCCTCCCAGGTGCTAGGGTCCGGAATGTTTCTGATCGTGTCCACAATATCCTGAAGTGGGAAGGTGAACAGCCAGTGGTCATGGTACATATCAGTACCAACGACATAGGTAGGAAAAGGGAGGAGGTCCTGAAAACGGACTACAGGGAGTTAGGAAGTAAGTTGAAAAGCAGGACCTTAAAGGTAGTAATCTCAGGATTACTGTCTGTGCCACGCGACAGTGAGTATAGGAATAGAGTGAGGTGGAGGATAAATGCGTGGCTGAGGGACTGGAGCAGGAGGCAGGGATTCAGGTTTCTGGATCATTGGGGCATCTTCTGGGACAAGTGGGACCTGTACAAAAATGACGGGTTGCACTTGAATCCGAAGGGGACCAATATCTTGGCAAGAAGGCTTGTTAAGTCTATTGGGGAGAGTTTAAACTAGAATTGCTGGGGGCTGGGAACCAAACTGAAGAGGTGGAGGAAGGGGCAGTTGGCTCACAAATAAAGAAAGCTTGTAGACTGTGCGAGAGGGAGGATAGGCAGGTGATAGAGAAAGGATGTGCTCTGACCGATGGTTTGAGATGTATCTATTTTAATGCAAGAAGCATCATGAACAAAGTGAATGAGCTTAGAGCATGGATCAGTACTTGGAGCTATGATGTTGTGGTCATTACAGAGACTTGGATGGCTCAGGGGCAGGAATGGTTACTTAGAGTGCCAGGCTTTAGATGTTTCTGAAAGGACAGGGAGGGAGGCAATAGAGGTGGGGGCACGGCACTGCTGATCAGAGATAGTGTCACGGCTGCAGAAAAGGAGGAAATCATGGAGGGATTGTCTACTGAGTCTCTCCATGTGGAAGTTAGAAACAGGAAAGGGTCAATAACTCTACTGGGTGTTTTTACTGGGTGTAGCAACAGGAACATCAAGGACCAGATAGGAAGAAATATTCTGGAAAGGTGTAATAATAAAAGGGTTGTCATGGTGGGAAATTTTAATTTTAATTTCCCTAATATTGATTGGCATCTCCCTAGAGCATGGAGTTTAGATGGGGTGGAGTTTGTTAGGTGTGTTCAGGAAGGTTTCCTGATACAATTTGTAGATAAGTCTAGAAGAGGAGAGGCTGTACTTGATCTGGTATTGGGAAATGAACCTGGCCAGGTGTCAGGTCTCTCAGTGTGAGACCATTTTGGAGATAGTGATCACAATTCTATCTCCTTTACCATAGCACTGGAGAGGGATAGGAACAGACAAGTTAGGATACAAAACTGGGCTGAGAAGTGGCAGATGGAGTTCAAACCAGATAAGTGTGAGCTGGTTCATTTTGGTGGGTCAAATATGATCGCAGAATATGGTATTAATGGCAAGGCTCTTGGCAGTGTGGAAGAACAGAGGGCTCTTGGGGTCCAAGTCCATAGGACACTCAAAGCTGCTGCGCAGGTTGACTCTGTGGCTAAGAAGGCATACGGTGCATTGGCCTTCATCAACCATGGAGTTGAGTTTAAGAGCCAAGAGGTAATGTCACAGCTATATAGGACCCTGGTCAGACCCCACTTGGAATGCTGTGCTCATTTCTGGTCACCTCACTACAGGAAGGATCTGGAAAATATTGAAAGGGTGCAGAGGAGATTTACAAGGATGTTGCCTGGTTTGGGGAGCATGCCTTATGAGAATAAGTTGCATGAACTTGGCTTTTTCTCCTTTGAGCGGCGGAGGATGAGAGGTGATCTGACAGACATATATAAGACGATGAGAGGCATTGATCGTGTGGATAGTCAGTAGCTTTGTCCCAGGGCTGAAATGGCTAAATGGCTAACACGAGAGGGCACAGTTTTAAGGTGATTTGAAATAGGTACAGAGGAGATGTCAGGGATTTTTTTTTATAAACGCAGAGAGTGGTGAGTGCATGGAATGGGCTGCTGGCGACGGTCGTGGAGGCAGTTACAATATGGTCTTTTAAGAAACTCCTGGATAGGTACATGGAGCTTAGAAAAATAGAGGGATATGGGTAATCCTTGGTAATTTCTAAGGTAAGGACATGTTCGGCACAGCTTTGTGGGTGGAAGGGCCCGTATTATGCTGTAGGTTTTCTATGTTTCTAAAACATCTAAGGAGATAATCTTTGACAATTGTTCTATTCTTTGACTTGTTGCTTGTGATGGTCAGTATCAGAATCAGAATCAAGTTTACTTTCACCAGCATGTGATGTGAAATTTGTTAACTTAGCAGTAGCAGTTCAATGCAATACATAATATAAAAAAACAATAATAATAAATAAATCAATAAATCAATTACAGTATACATATATCTAATAGATTAAAAATTGGGCAAAAAACAGAAATACTGTATATTAAAAAAAGTGAGGTAGTGTCCAAAGGTTCAATGTTCATTTAAGAATTTGATGGCAGAGGGGAAGAAGCTGTTCCTGAATTGCTGAGTGTGTGCCTTCAGGCTTCTGCACCTCCTACCTGATGGTAACAGTGAGAAAAGGGCATGTCCTGGGTGCTGGAGGTCCTTAATAATGGGCGCTGCCTTTCTGAAACACTGCTCCATAAAGATGTCCTGGGTACTTTCTAGGCTAGTATCCAAGATGGAGCTGACTAGATTTACAACTTTCTGCAGCTTCTTTCGGTCCTGTGCAGTAGCTCCCCCCCCGCCCCCCATACCAGACGGTGAGGCAGCCTGTCAGAATGCTCTCCACAGTACATCTATAGAAGTTTTTGAGTGTATTTGTTGACATGTCAAATCTCCTCAAACTCTTAATTAAGTGTAGCGCTGTCTTGCCTTCTTTATAACTACATCGATATGTTGGGACCAGGTTAGATCCTCAGAGATCTTGACACCCAGGAACTTGAAACTGCTCACTCTCTCCACTTCTGGCAGTAAGACTTGTCCTTGATAACTGGTGTTTTGCAGGAATTAAAGTGTTAAAGGGCTGTTATTAATATTACCTGCAGAGAAGGGAGAAATACCTGTGGTGTACAGAATAGTTCATAGTCTGGCTTTTATTCAGCTTTCTGTTATGATATGTGAAATGGATCTTGTGCAAACAAGATTGTCATTAGTACTGAAAACCTAATCTCCATTGATTTATTTTTAATTAGTTATGCTCCTCCATTATGCATTATATCTTGGTATATTAAATTACTATTAAAATTTACATGTTCATTTCAAAACTAATCTGTAAGCTCAGTTCTGTTTTGCAAGTTCAGTTGCGTAATCATTTAATTTTCTTCAGCAGTAACTTCTGATGGCAAATATTTCAGATTTAACAAACAAAATAGAGGCCAGAGAAAGTGAGAAATCTGAAATGAAGTCCTCAATTAAATAATACTATCTGCTGATAATATTAAGGGTAGAAATACATTAAATTTCATTCCTTACAGCAATGAACAATTAAAGATCATGACTGGAAAGATCAAAGTACCAACCTAAAATAAAAAGTGAGGTTTAGATTGTGCTCTAATGTGGCCAGCAGTTCCCTTAGGGAGTCATTGCATTCACATCCCAATGTTCAGTGCATCTTCAACTTCCTTGCCTTTGCATGGAAACTTGGAAACACCTAGAGAGCAGAGTCTCTGTCCTGTTCTCTCACCACAGAATGCAATTACTGTATAATCAATGACTGGTGAACAAACAGCAGTCCCATTCATTCCAATGGGACTAATGACATTCATTACAAAGAAAAGGGCTGGCAACATTATTTAAATAACAGTAATTTTACTGATTTTCTACAAAGTTCAGCTTTTACTTTTGGTATTTCAATTATTTAAATTATTTGAATCTCTTAAACTATTAATAAATGTCTCTGAAAATCAGATTAGATTTGAAGTTTTATGAGAATGTATCTAACAGAATAAATAAGTGGAAACCAATGGAGTGATGCATTTGGTCTTTCAGAAGGTCCTTGATAAGATGCCACAAAGAAAGTTATTAATTAGAACACATGAGATTGAGTGTAATATCCTGGCTGGATTGATTAATAAATGGTAAACAACAGTCAGAATAAACAGGTCACATTTGGGTTGGGAGCTGTGACTGACTGGGTACTGCATGCCATCTGTTCACAATCAATAGCAACGTCAATGTTGGGATTAATATAATTAAGCTTGCTCATGATAAAAAGTAAGACTCTTAGCAGTGTGGAGGATCAGAGGGATCTTGGGGTCCAAGTCCATACAACACTCAAAGCTGCTGCGCAGGTTGGCTGTGTGTTTAAGAAAGCATACGGTGCATTGGCCTTCATCAATTGTGGGATTGAGTTTAGGAGCCGAGAGGTAATGTTGCAGCTATATAGGACCCTGGTCAGACCCCACTTGGAGTACTGTGCTCAGTTCTGGTCACCTCACTGCAGGAAGGATGTGGAAACCATAGAAAAGGTGCAGAGGAGATTTACAAGGCTGTTGCCTGGATTGGGGTGCATGCCTTATGAGAATAGGTTGAGTGAACTTGGCCTTTTCTCCTTGGAGCGACGGAGGATGAGAGGTGACCTGATAGAGGTGTATAAGATGATGAGAGGCATTGATCATGTGGATATTTAGAGGCTTTTTTCCAGGGCTGAAATGGCTAGCACAAGAGGGCACAGTTTTAAGGTGCTTGGAAGGAGGTACAGAGTAGATTTCAGGGGTAGGTTGTTCTTTTATATAAACGCAGAGTGTGGTGAGTGCGTGGAATGGGCTGCCGGCGACGGTGGTGGAGACGCAGACATCCCACCCTGCAAAAACTCATTTCAGGAAGGTAGCACCATCAATTTGCGGGAGACTTCCGGGAGAGATGGGATGTCTGCAATAGAGTAGCTCCTTAGCAGCTGGCCAGCTAGTTAAAATAATGTTAGCTATGCTAATGAACGAATGACACCTGTTAAACTCACCTCAACACGTCTTTTACAGTCTTAACCCACCATGGGCAATAGAAAAGTTACTGTTGCAAACAGTGCAGCGAGCAACACTGTCATTATTTTTGACCCCTATGAGGCAGGGGTACACTTTAGTGTAGTCTGGGGTGACATACGTTTTACATTTTTTTTGGAACACTCTGCCATGGCGCGCTCATGCTCGTGCGCTCTCTCTCTCTCTCATGGTCGCTCGCATGCTCTCATGTGCTCTCGCTTGCTTGCTTTCGCTCTCTCTCGCGCTCTCTCTCGCTCAAAGAAATTGATTTCCGTGATATTGTATATAATTTGTGGGCATCAGGGAGCCACTATTAATATGCGGGAGACTCCCGAAACTTCCGGCAGAGGTGGGATGTCTGGAGCCGGATACGATAAGGTCTTTTAAGAGACTCCTGGATAGGTACATGAGGCTTAGAAAAATAGAGGGATATGGGTAACCCTAGGTAATTTCTCAAGTAAGGTCATGTTTGGCACAGCTTTGTGGGCCAAAGGGCCTGTATTGTGCTGTAGGTTTCCTTTGTTTCTGTGTTTCTAAAAGCCTAATGCCAAGATAGGCTATGAATGACTTGCAGAGTCTTAGAGGAATATAGACAGAGAAAGCAAATGAGCATGGAAATAAGAGACAACAAATGATGTGGAAAAATATGATGTTATTCACTTTGGTGGAATAATATATAAGCAGACTATTCTTAAATGCAGAGAGATTGAAAGGTGTTAGTGTCCCTCAGTATCTGAGCATTCCTGTTTTGAAACACATGTGAGTGTAGCAACCACATATGAGATAAATGGTAGATGGCCTTGGATTGCAAGAATACTCAAGCAGCAGAGCAAATATGCTTCCTAGAATTGCACTGCTCTGGAGAGCACAAGCCTGGAATTTTCTTTATAATCTGGCCTATCAATCTAAGTAAATTATATTTGTTATAGTTATACAGTAGATTCCAATGGGGCACATTGGGACCAGTACATTTTAGCCGAATTCTGTGGCAGCCCCAATTAGCTGAAGTTCCATGGAAATAATTTAAAAGGTATAAAAAAGACAAACTACCACTTAAGTGAGTAACAAATTATGTATTTAAGTGAAAGACAGAACAAATTAGAACTACTACAGTACTATAAAATTGTGTATTAGTTCCTCAATAGTTATTGACGGAGGAATTTATCCAGTGTCCACTGCATGTTCTTTTGATTGACTGTAAATGAACAAAATCCCCACAGACATCTAATGCCCTCATACAATGCTTTAGATGACAAGTCTTCATTTTCATTGTAACTTTCAAGATGATTGTTGATACCTTCAAATTCTTCATAGACCTTAACTTGCTGAAATTGTGAAATCACTTCATTTTCACTCTCAGCCACTTTCTGGCATCTCCAAGCCTGAATGCTTGAAACTACAGTGAGCAAAACAGTTTTGAATGGTCTTACTGCTTATTTCTTACCAACAATCGATGACAAACATGACTGCTCTTTGAGCACAAACACATGCAACTGATGCTATTTAAAAAACGTTTGCTCATGATGTAGTGTCTAATGACCACACACAAGTGTGCATTGCTGACGTTAGCTAGAAAATGTTCAGCAATAGTCACCAATTAATCGATATAGTCTCCCAAATAAGTGAAAAGAATCCAGGCATTTCTTGATTAGTTTTTGTTGTTTAAAGGTTGTCCCAAATGAGCAGCTGTTCCTATTAACCAAAGTCCCAATTAATCAGAATTTACTGTACTTGTGATCGGGAGATTACAATGGAGGTTGTAATGAGTGGCTTATTTTATGAGAGATTGTGCAGACTATGTCTTTGCTGAGGCTGGATGCAGATTAGAAGAACAGCCTTTGTAGTCTCCAATCAGACTGCATGAACATCAATTTCTCTAACTTCCAGTAACCACTCCCCTCTGTTCCCCCCTAATTTTCCCTTACTCCACTGGCCCTATCACCATTTCTCTTTCCCTTCCACCACTCTGGTAGTCTGCCCTTCACTGACGTCCTCCTTCCTCTCCTCACTCCCTTCTCTTTATTCAGTGCTCCAGTCTTCACCTCTCAATTTCCATATTCTTCAGCCCTTTGTCACTTACACCAATCACTTTCCAGCTTTTTGTATCATTCCCACTCTCCCACACCCCTCCCCCACCTGCTTATTGCCTTCCCAACGTCTAGATTCACCTAACATCTGTCAGCACTTGATTCACCCCCTTCCCCCTCCTTTTTATACTGGGTATGTCCCCTCTTTCTTTCCAGTGCTGATGAAGGGTTTCAATCCAAAATGTCAACTGTTCACTTCTCCACATCAATGCTGCCTGGTCTGCGAAGTTCCTCTCGCGTATTGTGTGTTGCTCCAGATTTTCTCATGTGCAGTTATTTAATTCACTAAGGGGCACTGAGGGCATTATATTCCTCATTTTGATCCTTTATCTATGTTTCGACAATTTATAAAAGAGGAACAGTTATTCATCAGGTTTAATGATATATATGTATATTTATACTATGAAAAGTAATTATCAAGTAATCAAATTCCCTACACAACTGGAAAACTCAAACAGCGGTCAAGAACATGCAAACAAGCATTTTAACAAGTCTGTTAATCAATGCCATTAGTTCACAGGTACCAAAGAAGTTAAAATTGATTTTATTCCATGGCATCACAAAGCCTCCAAACCATGTCAGTTTGGCACCATATTAATGAATGCATGTCATTTTTCTGTATGAACAAATATTAGGAAGACAGTTCTTAAGGATTATATTATTTTATATGTCTTATTCCTATTTAATATAATGCATAATGACTGTACCTACATGCACCAAATCGAATGAGATATGTAATTCATAATGGAATCAGATATAAATTAATTTGTAAAATTATTGCAATATATGCAATGACTATTTCCCTATAAAGGATATAAACTGGAGGGGCTCAGTAAAGCAGCTCCAAAGCTTAATATAAGGAGGGGAAAATAATTAGTAACCTCAACATAGATATCTGCAAATATAGCTTAAAAGTAAATCAAGAATCTTGATCCTCAACATTTAACACAGGACTGCACTGAATCTCTTCAAGAATATGAACTTAACAGATAAATACCTTTAGGTTTAGAGCAATATGTGCCTGCCAGATGAACTCATTTTTTTTTTTGCTTTCTGTTTACTGTTGGAATAAGCTAATGGAGACCCTGGAGATTCCTACAGATGCCCACATTTCTGTATAAAAAATTTGGAGTTGTGCCGATGTGCACACGTAGTCAAACTCCCTGAGCACACAAGCAATTTGCATAGCATTCTGAAGTAACCTTTACTGAGAACTACAAGAGGCAGCAAAACCGCTTAATTTCTGTCAGCAAAAACTGACACAGCCCTGGGGCTGTGCTAATTGCTTGCAAAGATGAAGGGCCTTTTTAATTTGCAGAGGGGGCATCAGGACTAGTTCTGCTTTTAGCCAGTGTTAATATCTCCTGAGTGTTCACAATCTGCTGCGGTGCACTTTTAAGAAACAAAAGAACAGCAGAAGAGTGAAGTTATTTCTATCAACACCAGATGAGAGAAACCAGCCCCAAGTTAAAGAAGAGTCACAATCCTGATCTAATCTCTCAGTGTCAGAACAATTATTTCTGCTTTCATTGCTCAGGAGACAGAGCAGAACATATTGACTTTTTTTTGGTAACAGGCTGCTACAAAGCTTGCCTTGTCTAATGAAATCAGAAATCTTGTTCCCTGCGGACACTGCCAAGCTCGTGAGAGAAGCAATCTGGAATTTACAGCTACTCTGCATGAATTTAGCAGTGTAATCCCAGCCAAATTATATACTCTGACCTCATGCTGGCATTAGATAAGAAACAAAAAAAATCCATCAAGCCTAAGTGACTCACAGCTGTGAGTTCATAACTGGTGCAAATACAACTTAAAAGGAATGTAGATTGGAGTTGTTGCTAAGTAACCAATCGATTTGAATGGAAACCAGCATCACAGTGATACTGTAGGGTGCAATGCCATGGTTAAAACTGTGAATTTCAGCATCACCATCACATATCATCCAGCCAGATTTTAAATCACATCTTGGAGCATAATTAAAATACCATTCAAGACGGCCTAGAAAAGTAATAAACTCTGACCAACAGCTTGAAAAGAAAAGTGGGCAGTCATCCCACTGGTCTTGCTTCCACCTCTTCTAGAGTTTGAAATGGGGTCCTGATTATAAAACATTGACAACCTATAATTATACTGGACCAGTACATCATCTAAGTACACAAAACCTGCAGATCTAAGAAATATAAATATGATAGAATGCAAAAAATATTTTGTTAAAATAGAGGTGTATAAAATAAAGATGTATAAAATTATGAGGAGCATAGTTAGGATGGATGGACTCAGTACTTTTCCCAGCACTGGGAAATCAAGAACTAGAGAGCGTAGGATTGAGGTGAGTGGTGAAAACAAAATTAGGAGGACCATGAGTAGCAACTTTTTTTGCACAGAGGGTGATAATCAATGCGGAAGCAGCTGTCAGAGGAAGTGGTTCATGCAGGTACAATAGCAACTTTTTAAAAGACAGTTGGACAGGTATATGGATTGAAAAAGTTTAGAAGATTATGTGCCAAATAATGGTAAATGGGACTAGCCTGTATGGGACATCTTAGTCAGGATGGGCCTGTTGGGTGAAGGGCCTGTTTCTGTGCTCTATAACTCTGTCACTCTATGCCTCTATAAGAAAAGTCTCAAGGCATTCTCTTAGAAAGATTTTGGATTTTACTTTACCACTTTATTTGGTATTTTATAAATATTTTAACATCTTTAATCATGAGTCCAACTATCACGATTTTCATCTATTTATCCTGCAATACCGATTGCTTGCAGACAAGAACACGTGATACTTGTGAAATTGCTGGACAAGCATCAAACAGGGATAGCTGAGGGTCTCAGGCAGTCGGGGTTCAATTTCAATTGCAGTTTTTAACCTTCACAATGTGACTGCACCGATTTCCTCTCAGGGCTGCAGCATCGTCTCTTATCCTAAGGACACGTGGTTTAGTCGAGGCAAAGAAAAATACAGACACTGGAACCTGAAACAAAATAAAGTAAAATGCTGGATGAATTCAGGAGGTCAAAGAGCATCTGTGGTGGCAAAGGGGTGGTTAATGTTTTGGGTCGAGCATCAGTCCTGTATCAAGACAGAGAGTATGGAGGAAAGAGAGCCAGTAAATAGAAGAAAGAGGGAGGGGTGAAGCAGAGATGTTTTAATTGGTCACTGTAAATTGCTCATAATCTTGGGAAGGTGTCAAACCTAAGAAGTTGATAGGAATAGGAGGGGCATAAAATGGCTTTGGAGTAGGAGTAATGTAAGTCGGTGCTTATTGTTTGGTGCAGACAATGGACTGAAAGGCCTGTTGCCATGATATATGATTCTACAACTTTGTGGCCAACAAGACCAAATTAGGATGCCACATATCCTTGTGTTTGGACAGTTCCAGCTTTCAAAAACAAATCAAGATTTGTACTGCATGACTGCAGAATCATCTGCACTGACCAACAAACACACTTTTGACCACTCCTACTTCAATCACATTGCATTCTCCCTACGTTCCTATTAATCCTCGCAAGTTCTACCTGTGACAGCCAGGGGGCAAGGGAGTGTCGGAGATAGCCGCAGTAGGGAGGAAGCACCCACAGTAAAACAGGAGAGGGCAGGATTCTGGAGCCAAAATAGTAGGAGTGAGGTCTTTGAGGCAGCAATGAGGAGATTGGGGTCCTGGTAGAGGGAGCAGGATCCCAGCAGCGACTGCAAAGAATTTGAGGCAACAGTGAAAGACTAACAACACACATGTCAGGCTTGCATTTTTTGAAGGCAGTGGAATAGATAGGACTAGGTATTGAAGGATGTGGAGACTCAGGGGACACCAGATGCTCTTCTGCTGTCTAACCTACAGTGATACACTCATCACCTGCATCGGAAACCTGGGCGCAGTGCAAAGTCAGTATTCTATATCACCACACCAGTCTTTAAATGATATTGCCCATTGACCATGAGAAAATAAATTTACTGGCAAAAAAATAAATCAGGACTCATTGTAATTTCCAGTCCAGGGATGGTCCGTCAGCTCCTATATCTCCTCCTGTCTTAACGCCAATGCATAGCCAGGGCAAAGACAAGCCACACCATGAAACTAGCCTGTTGTATTTATATACTCTATGTCCCACTTTCTCACTCTGGATGATCCTAAAGTCCAAGGGATGAACACTAGATAGAGAATGTGAATTTTTACATTTACTCTCTACTCACAGTGAAATATTTTAAGTCTTCTGGTCTTACTTGTTTTGATTTGTGAGGTTTGCAAAAAAAGTAACATCAGTTTCACTGATTCAGATCACTATTTTTACTATAATATAACATTCTGGGATTCATTTCTATAATCCCAGGCATTTTCTCATGAAATCTGTAAAAATAATTGATTATTGTAACACTGATTTTATTGCTTCCATTTGTTGACGCAGGCCACACTAAGAGATAATAAATAAGCAACAAATGTGTGGTGCGTATTTGAGGTCTGATAGTTGTGGGAGGGTCTGAAGTTTGTAAAGCTAACCAGTTATAATGGAAATGGGTAGATGTTTGAACGAGTGGGAGAAGGGAAGTACTGTACAATTGGATTCTTCCTTTGCTGGAGTTGATACAGGACTGGGTTCAGCGGGGTCAAGGAGAAGGGATCTGGTAGTCCAATTTGCAGTATAGGTAATCAAATTATTTTCATAGTCTCTCAGTAGGGAGTAAGAGAAGACAGCCTTAAAGTGAATAATCATACTTCTGAGATTTTCAAGAAGTACGGTTGGGGACAGGATGTACCAGCATTCATCATGAATGTGGCAGGACTTTCAGGCTGACATCATCTGGTGGAATAAGCAGGGTACTAGAACTCAGTGCCACTGCAACACTGGGGATTGGTAGCACTGGGAAAGAAGAGAGAAATGGAAAACGCAGACACATGGGTTATGGAGGAAGGTGACAGAGACCCTGTCTAATGAAGCACAGATAAGTATAGTGGTATGCTTTAGGGTGGAGAGAAATCATCTCTTACACCAGTTGAGGGTGTGAGGACCAGGAACACGGGTGGATGTTTAGGAATGGATGTAATCATGGAAAGTGTAGCAGTTCAGGAAATATGTGGCCTATTATGATCCATTTTTCATTGTTGTCACATCTCAGGGGCAGTAGTCAGTGCTTCCCTTGGACTAAGGCCAGTTCTGGAGTGCTTTAAATATTATATTTTTCAACTAATAATGAGCAATTTGATTGAATTACATTTGGAATGCCCTACATAGGATGATAAGAACCAGGAGGTGGAAGAAGCTTGCTAGCCTTTTGAACTCCAGTAAGGTCATAGCCGATGTAATTTTGTCACCATCATTCCAGTCACATCCATTCCCCTGATTCACTTGTAGTTCAATATCTGTCAGTCTCTTTCTTGATTGTATTCTGTGACACAGTCTCCACAGTTCCCTCAGGCAGAGAACTCTAAATGTTTTCAACCCACTTAAAGAAGAAATTCATTCTCACCTTAGTCTGAATCTGTAATTATGCTCCCAAGTTCTAGAAATTCCCACCAAGGGGGGAAAAAAAACTTCTCAGCAGTTGTCCTGTGAATCCCATTCCAAATACCATATCCTTCAATAAGATCATCATTTTTCTGTACTTCAGTGAGAGGAGACCAAAACCGAGACTTTGCATCCATCAGTACAATCATCAGGAATCAATTCAATGGACCTTCTCCACATGTCCATGTTCATGTTCACATTCATGCTTAAAGATGCATTGCATTGTTCATTTGCATAGAGATTCTTTTCCTTGGATTCTTAAAGATAGGATTTTCATTTGAGATTTATTGTTTTGCTTAAATTTAACTTCTATCTCATTTCATTGGAGTTGGTTTTCCTCCAATAAAGAAGTTCGGCTTGCTCACCCCATCCTCCTCAATTATTAATCTATGATAGGTAGTGTTACAGTTTGCCTACTTGGCTCACCTCATACCCTAGATCCAGCAATAGTTGAACTGAACACCTACCTAATCATAATTCATGTATCACAAAAACAGGTACTGACATAGAGAGTTCTCCTAAACACACATCAGAACTGTTCGGGATTAGTTAAAACATTTGTAAGAGTTAAGGAATTATATAGCCAGCAGGCATTAACTCAACCAAGACAATCTTTAAAAACCCTTCAACTGTGAAATATAATCAGTTCTGAAATAGAAAAGACAGCTTTATAAACAAACTGTGACGTTCACAGAACATGGATGGCTAACTCACAGCAGGTAACCACTCAGGAGATATGGCTTGCAACTGACATGACCATGAGTGATTGCAATATGTGTCAGCTAAAGGTAAGATAATGGGGGCATGTGAACTGGTCTACATGAAATGAGGCATCACAACATCATTGAGCTGTGGATCTGTGATGGATGCCTACTTCCCAGGGCCCAAGATACTTATTGCTGAACTCAGCTTTCTGGCACAGCAGCATTACTTTTCTAAAGGGTCTTTTAAGTCCATGTTTAACCAATTAGGGTTATGTTAATCAATTAGCATCAAACCAGATAACACTGGCTAAGTTATTTGCACCATTGTGACTGTGTTCAAGGAAGTTTGCAAACCTGACTGATTTTGTCACTGAGGACATCAAACTTGGTCACAGAAATAGCTGATCAATCAATAGTTGGGGTATTTGTGTACTCAGAGAGTCAGCCCTCACAACATTTATTTGCATGTCTGACATCTCCATCCCCAGAAACTTTTAGGCCATCTGTATGAATTACTTTGTCCCAGCAAAGGTATCTGAAAAACATTGCATGCAAATAATACCAACTAGTGGCACAAAGATATAAATGTTAAAAAGCATTGGTTATTGTTAGGAATTACAAGGAGAATGACAGAAAACTAGGGTGACAGAAAGAAGAACTAGAACTCATTCCTCAACCTTCAATTTCTGCGATGGGTTGTCTTCCAGTTTGAAACTCAGGTTTGTACTTGTATTTGAAAATCCTCTATAGCTTATAAATCTTTTGTATTCAGAAATCTTTTATAAATCACTATTCCTCTGTGAGTTTTAAATGTGTGTTAAGAACTATTAGTCTAAATTTAAATGTGCATCGATAAAAATAAAATAAACGGTGTTTCAGCTACTTTAAACACAAACAACAGGAATTCTGCAGATGCTGGAAATTCAAGCAACACACATCAAAGTTGCTGGTGAACGCAGCAGGCCAGGCAGCATCTCTAGGAAGAGGTCCTGACGAAGGGTCTCGGCCTGAAACGTCGACTGTACCTCTTCCTAGAGATGCTGCCTGGCCTGCTGCGTTCACCAGCAACTTTGATTTGTGTTGTTTCAGCTACTTTGTTAGCTGGAATTATCTCTTCCTTGGTTGGAGGAGATACCTCCAGCTAACAAAGTAGTTTAAACACCATTCAACTAGTGGGTATTAGCAGCTAGAGCTTGCTGCAGACATTAGACAGGGAAGTAAGCTAGTCTTTGAAGAGTGGGTTGATACAGTATGCACTCCATATAGTGATGGTACTTGAAGATACCATAGTTAAGAATCTTACGATATGAATACAAGTGGAGAGGTAGGTAGCGTTGAGGAAACAGGAAGTCTGCTGAAGGACAGGTTAGGAGATTAGGCAAAGAAATGGCAGGTGGAATATTGAGCAGGGAAGTGTATGGTCATGCACTTTGGTAGAAGACTACTTTTTTCTAACAGGGAGAACATTTAGAATGAGAGCAGCAAAGTGAATTAGGAGTCCTTGTACGGGATTCCCTAAAGGTTAACTTGCTGGTAAGATTCGATGGTAAGGAAGGCAATTGCAATGTTAACATTCATTTGGAGAGGACTAGAATATAAAAGCAAGGATGTAATGCTGAGGTTTTATAGGGCACTACACAGACCATACTTGGAATATTGTGAGCAGTTTTGAGCCTCTTATCTAAGAAAAGATGTCCTGGTATTGGAGATGGTCCAGAGGATGTTCACGAGAATGATCCTGGGAATGAAAGGGTTAATGCACCAGGAGTATGTGATGGCTCTGGGCCTGTATTTTCTGGAGATTAGAATAATGAGAAGGAATCTCATTGAGATCTCTCAAATATTGAAGGACCTAGATATAGTGAAGAAGGAGAGGATGTTTCCTACAGTGGGGAAGTCTAGGACCAGAGGGCACAGCCTTAGAATAGAATGACGTACTTTTAGGACAGAGATGAGGAGAAATTTCTTTAGTTAGCGAGTGGTGGATCTGTGGAATGCATTGCTGTGGAATACATCTGGCTGTGGAACACAAGTCTTTAGCATATTTAAAGTGGATGTTGATGGGTTCTTGATTAGTAATAGTGTCAAAGGTTATGGGGAGAAGGCATGAGAATGGGGTTGACAGCGATAATAAATCAGCCATGATGGAATGGCAGAGCACACTTTATGGTCTGAATAGCCTAATTCTATTCCTATGACTTGTGGTCTTATGGGGTCAGTTGTAGCAACAGCATCTTTTCTCTCTTTGCCCTCTAATCTACGATTATTGCTTTCTTGAGGTAATTTAAATCCCAAACACAACAGATACTTTATACTTTATTGTCGCCAAACAATTGATACTAGAGTGTACAGTCGTCTCAGCGATATTTGATTTCGCCCTTCGCGCTCCCTGGAGTACAAATCGATAGTAAATAGTAAAAATTTTAAATTACAAATCATAAATAGAAAATCAAAAAGGGAAAGTAAGGAAGTGAAAGAAAAAACCGAGAGGCAGGTCCGAATATTCGGAGGGTACGGCCCAGATCTGAGTCAGGATCCGTTCAGCAGTCTTATCACAGTTGGAAAGAAGCTGTTCCCAAATCTGGCCGTATGAGTCTTCAAGCTCCTGAGCCTTCTCCCAGAGGGAAGAGGGATGAAAAGTGTGTTGGCTGGGTGGGTCGTGTCCTTGATTATCCTGGCAGCACTGCTCTGACAGCATGCGGTGTAAAGTGAGTCCAAGGACGGAAGATTGGTTTGTGTGATGTGCTGTGCCATGTTCACGATCTTCTGCAGCTTCTTCCGGTCTTGGACAGGACAACTTCCAGCTGCAGATCTGAGTGCTAAGGCCCAGGTTCCGAAGCTTAGGAATCAGTTTATTTGGAATGATGGTATTAAAGGCAGAGCGTAATCAATGAAAAGGAGCCTTACATATGCGTCTTTATTCTCCAAGTATTCTAAGGAGGAATGTAGGGCCAGAGAGATGGCATCTGCCGTTGACCTGTTGCTCCGGTAGGCGAATTGCAAAGCATCGAGGTTGACCGGTAGGCTGTGGTTGATGTTTGCCATAACCAATTGCTCGAAGCACTTCATAGCAATTGATGTCAGAGCCACAGGTCAATAGTCATTCAGGCAAGCCACTTTGCTCTTCTTCGGCACCGAGATTATCATTGCCTTCTTAAAACACGAGGGGGGTCTTATACTGAAGCAAGGTGCAGTTGAAGATGTCAGCAAACATTCCAGTTAGCTCGCTTGCACAGGCCTGGAGAACCTGTCCTGGGACGCCATCTGGGCCCGTCGCTTTCCTTGGATTTATCTTCAGGAAGGCGCTTCTAACGTCCTCCTCGGTGACGATGAATCTTGATGCCACCAGGTCCGGTTCATCCGGAGGGAGTGGGACACTCCTCTTCTGTTCGAATCTTACATAGAATAAGTTAAGTTCATCAGGAAGAGAAGCGCCACAGTTATTGATATTCCCAGCCCTTTCTTTGCGCCCAGTGATCTCATTTAGACCCTGCCATAGTCTACCGGCATTCCTCTGGTTAACCTGGGCTTCCAACTTGGCTTGATATTGCCTCTTGGCGCCCTTAATGGCTTTCCAGAGTTCACGCCTGGATTCCGCGTAGCGACTGGTGTCTTTGGACCTAAAAGCTGCAGCTCTAGCCTTCAAAAGGGACTGGACCTCATAATTCATTCAAGGTTTCCAGTTAGGGAATACCCGGATCGTCTCGTGAGACACACAGTCCTCTGTGCATTTCCAGATAAAGTCCGTGACAGCTGAGGCATACTCATCAAGGTTAGCTGCTGAGTCCTTGAATACTAACCAGTCCACCAATTCAAAGCAATCACGGAGGACCTCATCCGTTTCCTCCATCCAACGCGACACCACTCTTGACACCGTGACCTCCCGCTTCAGTTTCTGTTTGTAAGCCGGGAGGAGGAGTACGGCCTGACGGTCCGATTTTCTGAAGTGAGTTCGTGGGATGGAACGGTAGGCATCCTTGACTGCTGTGTAGCAGTGGTCAAGTATATTCAGGCCTCTAGTGGGGCAGGAGACATGTTGGTATAACTTTGACAGCGCCTTTCAGAGGTTGGCCTGGTTAAAGTCCCTGGCTGTAATGAGCAAAGCCTCCAGATACCTGGTCGCAAGTTCACTGATGTTGGCATACAGTATGTTCAGAGCACACTCCACATCCGCCTGGGGAGGAATGTAGACTGCTGTCAGTATGACCAAGGTGAATTCCCGTGGCAGATAGTAGGGACAACACTTCACCGACAGGTGTTCCAGGTCCGGGCTGCAGGAGCTTGTCAGTGCCACTGTGTCCGAGCACCACCCAGTGTTGATCAGTAGGCAGACACCACCTCCCCTCGTCTTGCCCGAAGACGTCGTGCTGTCCATCCGATGGATCGAAAATCTCTCCAGTCGGATGGCACAGTTGGGGGTGGCTGGGGAGAGCCAGGTCTTGGTGAAACAGAATACACAGCAGTTCTGCATCTATCCACAGTAGGTGAGTCTCCCTTTAAGATCATCCACCTTGTTCTCTATGGCTTGCACATTAGCTCGTACGATAGTGGGCATAGGGACCCTGAAGCCCCACAGCTTCAATCTGACCAGCAGCCCAGCTCTTTTCCCATGCTTCCTCAGTAAATAGTGCATCCTTCCAGGTTTCCATCGATGCAGTACGTTGTTGGCAGCTCTTTGAGGTTGGTGGGCGCGTCCCGCGGGTCACGTCGTTGGGCGCTCCGGGTCGGGCCAAGTGACGGGGGAGGCTCTGCTTCCACTTTCTGTATATTCTAGAAATACACAGACACACACACACACACACACACAGACACACACACAATGCTGAAGGATCTCAGCAAGTCAAGCAGCACCTCTGGGGAGAAATAAATAGTCAACGTTTCAGGCGGACACCCTTTACTGGGACGTTTTGAGTCTCAGCCCGAAAGCTCAATTGTTTATTCCTCTCCGTAGATGGTTCCTGACCTGCTGAGTTCCTCCAGCACTTTGTGTGTAATTTAAGTCCCCCAGTTTCACCACTTGCTCATTTCTGTAACTTCCTAAGCACACTTGTACCTCCTCCTCCCGCTGTTCAATGGCTCCAGTTCTCCTTGGGCTCCATACTTGCTTTTAAATTTTGAGAAATAATTTCTGTTTCCGACAGCTGAATAAGATCCTCTCTTCAGGAACATGCAGTATTATCTTCTTTAATAGTAACAAAATGTGCTGGAAGCACTTACAAGATCAGGCATTTGTAGAGTTAATATTTCAAATCTTCTATCGGTACTGCTGCTTATCTCTTTTTATTTCTTACTTATCTTTTCTAAGTGGGTTGTAAGCAAGAACGTTAAGCATCAAATCCACTCCTTTATCAACCTATGTTTCTGTTATCACTGCTGCAGTATATTTCCACCCGCTATCTTGCCAACCTTATTCAACACGTGTGGTGCATTTACACGTACTGTATGTCTTCAAAACCGTTTCCCACCTCACGATCTTTGTTTTGTCAGCTCACACGTATTGCTGCACTGCTTTCGACTTTGGTGTTATCTAACACACCAGCTCTTTTATACATTTTATTCTTGTTTTCTCCTGCTGTTTGCTGATGCCCTCTGTCCCTACACAAAACCACAATTTTCCTCTCCTCCATTTCAGTGTACTGCAAGTGCTCTCGAACCACAGCAAGGTCTCCCCATGAGGATTTGACTCCAGAGCTATTGAGGTGCAAACCATCCGCCTTCAGTATGTCCTTCTTCACCCAGGGTCGACCTGGGTTGACCAGGTTCAAGGGAATCAAGTACTGGCAATTAAATCTAGAGCGTATCAATAAATGACTTTTAAAGAGAAGATATATCAGATGTAAGTTAAGCATGCATCCAAAAACAGGAAAGGTAAGGGAATGAAACTTAGAGTTCATTAAATGGTAGGGAGATAGAGCATATGAAGAAACATAAAACATAAAACAGTACGTCAGGTGAGCTATTCAAGTTGGAACTTAGTTGAATATAGTGAAGTGAAACAGGAAGTGCAAAAGAAAATATGAGAGGCAAGGCAGAAAATGAAGAGAAAGCAGTTATTTTGTAACAACTGATTTCTATTCTATATATAACTGTAACACACTGGAAGGTTTCACTACTAATTTAATGGGCTCTCTGTAATGTTTCACTGCTAATGTAATGGTTTCTCTGTAGCAGCAATGTTTGGGTTATGACTAGAGATAACAGGCTTTGGAATGTGCGCCACCTAATGAGAGGCATGTTGTTCTTTCTCGTGTGTCTGAGAGAAGGTATTTCATAGTCTTTTGTCGGTGAGAGATGAAGAGATTAGACACGAGTGGAAAGAGTTGGTAGATCGCCAGATGGAGTGCACTTGGAGTGAGGGTCCGCGAAACTCAGAGGTCAATGGGGAACGAATGGACAAAAACGTGAGCTCCAACGTGCGCATTAGACTGTTTCATGTGAATGGGCCCTTTTTCCTTTTTTTTTGTTTCTTTACTAACCTATAGTCAAATTAAGAATCATAAAGCTCAATCGTTTAATTGCATATTGTGTACTGTTTGTTATTTCATGGTACTGATTTGTAACAGGGAGCACATCACGCAGCATCCACCCAAACGAGATTTCTCAAGTTTGGCCAGGCCAGAGGCTGTCTTCCCCTAGATTAAACTGCTAGCCGAACCAACGGGTTTCATAACAATCAAGAGAAAGAATGAGACTGAGTCAACATCAAAGTGATTTGTACACAAGGAAGGCAGGAAGGGCTAGGCCACCAAACAAATATTTTGTTTGAGAACTCTATCTACATCAGAGTTAAAAAGAAAGGATATAGGTAAACAATGGAGTGAAAATTGAGAAGTACTGGAAGGCCTGGTTGTGTTTTTCCACAGCTGCTGAGAGATATGAGAAGAGAGGAGTAAAGAACATATAGACAATGTTACTCAGTTTTACAGGCAAGGAGAAACAGAGGTATGTGAATGCTTATGTGCTTTCACTATTGAAAATGCCAGAACAGGCTGAGAGTGTAACTAAGAGTACGAAGTCTGGAAGTATAGAGCTTAAAGCAGGGAGTTTATATTGAGTTGCAAATATTGCATTCACTTTTGGTTACCACATTTCAGAAAAGATGTAAAGCTCTGGCAGAGTGTGCTGTAAGATTTACTAGAATGGTTCCAGCATGAGCAATTTCAACCACTAGTTTAAGCTGGGACTGGCTTTGGGAGAAGAGCTTTGTTAGAAACATACAGTACATGAATGTGATATGTTTATATTGTGCAAATAAAGAAAAGGTATTTCTACTTGAGACTGTTTCTAGTTCTGGAGAGGCAAAATTAAGATGATAGGCAAATGGTATGAAGATATATGAGGCAAAAGTTATTTTTACACAAAGGATGGTTAGGATATGAAACTTACTGTGTATAAAAATGATGAAAAAGTCTTTCAAAACTGACAAAAGAATTTGAATAATCATTTGTAGACAAACTGAAAAACTAGTAAGATGGGTTTGCAAGATTTCTCTATGTATAATTGATATAATCATGATGGACTGAACAGACTCTTTCCATGTTGCATTGATCTAATGAATCCATAATAATACATAAATAATCTTCGCTTGTATCCATAGAAGTAATTTTAGACTGATTTGCCTAGTGGGAAAGCAGCCCAATTAAATTTGTTGTTCGTTTTATGAGCCAGCAAATTTTGCTGTTCATTAAATTCTTTGAAATAATTAAGGTCCCAGCCAACTGCATTAATTACACAGTCTACAGGAAAACAAAATATCTCCATAAAGTGCCTATTGCAGCCAGCTTTACAACACTGAAAAGAAAATGAAAGACAACAACACAGAAAAGGCAAGATATACAGAGAAATAGAATGCTAAAGGCTTGAGTAAAGCTATGTGTCCGTGGATTCTCAGCACTACTAATTTTGCTTCAGATTTCAAGTCTTTGTTTTCCTTTACCTTTTTATATGAACTAAAAGAACTGGGTGTAATACTTATGGTACTGTTATTTGTGAATTATTTCTTAATAAAATAATGTAATAATTCTCAGTTAATCAATATGTTAAATAATAATTAAACCAAGTTTATTTTTAGTAGAATTATCTGATGGTCCATCAGTTTTGATTTTTGAACCAGCATTATCGTTACAGAATATATTATGATACTCCTTTGCACACTGAGATAACTTCTTTTGAATTATGCTGTTAATTGACATGAGAAAACTAGTTTAAAGACTTGAATTGTGGTACCATAAAAATGTTTAATTACTGGAAGTTCAGCTTATAAAGATAAGGGCACCATCAACCCTTAATTCAACTAGTAGGAGGAATTCTTAGATATTTTTTTACTGGCAGATGTGAATACTGATCCAAGCATTTGCGAAGAGAAGAATCTTAATCACCCCTGAAACCTCCTACTCATCCAGTTCACTCATTTTTGATGCTAATAATTCATTGAAGCCCACAAGCATGTGTTAATTTACCATTCAGGAGCACGTCACTGACTGTTTTGTAGATGGGTCTGTTCTCACAAGTTCGTAGTGTTTAGGCTTAAAGTTTATGGTTTTACTGAATGGATCTTACACAAGGTAACACAGCAGTTAGTGCAAAGCTATTACAGCTCAGGATGTTGGAATTTGGAGTTCAATTCTGATGTCATCTCTAAGTCCCTCCCATAGAATGTATGGGTTTTCTCCAGGTCTTTTGGTTTCTGCCCACTGTCCAATGTCAAACTGGTTGGTAGGTTAATTGGTGATTGTAAATTGGCCGGTTATTAGACAATGGTTGAATCGGAGGTTGCTATGACAGTGCGGCTCTAAAGACTGGGAGGACCTACTCTGCACTGCATTTCTAAATAAAAAAAATTAAATCTTACTCTTTGTACACTGACTTTTCAGAGCAGGAAAAGGAATAAATAAAAACAGTAAAGTCTGATACCATTGCTTCAGTTTTGGTAGTATTTCCAGTACATTGGCCAAATTAGCCAATATTATATTATACATAGTACTTATATGTACAGTGTCAATAAGAAGTATTCACCCCCACCCCCTTGGAATTTTTCATGTTTTATTGTTTACAAAAATTGAATCACAGTGGATTTAATCTGGCTTTTCTGACACTAATTAACAGAAAAAAGACTCCTTCATGTCAAAGTCATGACCTGATAGAGGTGTACAAGATGATGAGAGGCATTGATCGTGTGGATAGTCAGAGGCTTTTCCACAGGGCTGAAATGGTTGCCACAAGAGGACATAGGTTTAGGGTGCTGGGGAGCAGGTACAGAGGAGATGTCAGGGGTAAGTCTTTTTACTCAGAGTGGTGAGTACGTGGAATGGACTGCCAGCAACAGTGGTGGAAGTGGATATGATAGGGTCTTAAGAGACTTTTGGAAAGGTACATGGAGCTTAGAAAAATAGAGGGCTATAGGTAAGCCTAGTAATTTCTAAGGTAGGGACATGTTCGGCACAACTTTGTGGGCTGAAGGGCCTGTATTGTGCTGTATGTTTTCTATGTTTATGTTTCAAAGTGAAATCAGACCTCTACAAAGTGTCTAAATTAATTAAAAATGCAAAATAATTGATTGCATAAGCATTCACCACCTTCAAGTCAGTATTTAGTAGATGCTCCTTTGGCAGCAATTACAGCCTTGATTTTATGTGGATAGGACTCTATCAGCTTTGCACATCTGGACACTGCAATTTTTCCCCATTCTTATTTATAAAATGGCTCAAGATCTGTCAGATTGCATGAGGATCATTAGTGAACAGACCTTCTCAAGTCCAGCCACAAATTCTCAATTGGATTGAGGTCTGGACTCTGACTTGGCCACTCCAGGACATTAACTTTGTTGTTTTTAAGCTATTCCTGTGTAGCTTTGGTTTTGTGCTTGGGGTCATTGTCATGCTGGAAAACAAATCTTCTCCCAAGTCCAGTTCTCTTGCAGACTGCATCAGGTTTTCCTCCAGGATTTAGCTGTACTTTGCTGCATTCATTTTACCCTCTACCTTCACAAGCTTTCCAGGGCCTACTGCAGTGAAGCATCCTCACAGCATGATGCAACCACCACCATGATTCATGGTAGGGATGGTGTGTTTTTGATGTTTAGCTTACGTAAACACAGCATTCTGTCTGATGGCCAAAAAGCACAATTTTGGTTTCATCAAACCATAGAACCTTCTGCCAGCTGACTTCAGAGTCTCCCACATGCCATCTGGCAAATCCAGCTGAGATTTCATGTGAGGTTTTTTCTACAGTAGCTTTCTCTTTGCCATTCTCCCAGAAAGCTGTGACTGGTGAAGCACCTGGGCAACAGTTGTTGTATTTGCAGTCTCTCCCATCTCTGCCTCTAAAGTTTGTAACTCCTCCAGAGTTGTCACAGGTCTCTTGGTGGCCTCTCCCTCATTAGTCTCTTGCACAGTCACTCAGTTTGAGGATGGCCTGTTCTAGGCAGATTTATAGCTGTGCCATATTCTTTCCATTTCCTGATGATTGACTCAACTGTACTCCAAGGAATATTCTGTGACTTGGAAATTTTCTTGCATCCACCTCCTGACTTGTGCTTTTCAATAACCTTTTCACAGAGTTGCTTGGACTGTTCTTTTGTCTTCATGGTGTAGTTCTTGCCAGGATACTGACTCAGCAGCAGTTGGAACTTCTAGATACAGGTGTATTTTTACTGTAATTAATTGAAGCACCTTGACTGCACACAACTCTCCAAAACCAGATCTCCATTTAACTAATTATGTGACTTTTAAAACTGATTGGATGCACCAGTGACGATTTGGTGTGTCACATTAAAGGGGGTGAATACTTACGCAATGAAATATTTTGTATTTTATATTTGTAATTAATTTAGATCACTTTCAAGAGATCTGTTTTCAGTTTAACATGAGAGTCTTTTTCTGTTAATCAGTATCAAAAAAAAACAGATTAAATCCATTGTGATTTAAAGTTGTAAAGCAATAAAAGATGAAAACTTCCAGTGGGGGGAGGGGGAATACTTTATATAGACTCTCCACTTCCATTCAATGAGCTACACTGTATAACGCTATCCCTGCCCCGAAGGGGAGGAGAAGATGGCGACGCGACGCAGCGCGCGCAGCTGCTCTGAAATGATATCGTATTTGTAAGTAGGGACCGTGCATAATCCTGATTTGATGGAGACAGACGCGAGAAGCAGGGAAGAACACCTGGAGAAACTTCTGAAATGTCTGCTTCGCTCCCGTTGCTACTGGGCGATCAAGAACCTCCGGAGGGGAAGGCCCCACATCCTTGGCTTTGCCTATTGCCTGGTACCAGGGCTGGGGTCGAAGCGCTCAGCAGAGTTGATGCTCCGTGCTCGGTGTCGGAGGGCTGGTCAGAGGCTTGAATTTTTCGGACGGACTCAAGAGTCGGCTGTGGTAGGGTGCTTCCACAGTGCTGCATCGGTAAGTTTGCAGTGCCGGAAGTTCATGGCAGGAAGAGAGTTTCTCTTCCTTCTACTGTCTGCATGAGATAATGGGACTTTTGAGAGACTTTGAGACTTTTTTTTTTACTGTGCCCATGGTCTGTTCTTTATCAAATTATGGTATTGCTTTGGACTGTTGTAACTATGTTATAATTATGTGTTTTTTGTCAGTTTTTTTAGTCTTGGTTTGTCTTGTGTTTCTGAGATATCATTCTGGAGGAACATTGTATCATTTCTTAATGCAAGCATTACTAAATGACAAGAAAAGAGGACTGCGTGTCCTCAATCTAAAAAAAGTGTTCTAGTTTTGCAATCAATACATTATAGGAGATATATCTCTACTAAAGGAGGTGTAAGGCATTCCTTCCCTCTGCTAGCCTTTATGTCACCCTTGAACGAGGTGTCGTATCTGCTTACTTCCCCCCACCCCCGATCAGGATCACATGAAGTCATGGGAGCAGGCAGTGGATGGTCGCATGAGCATCTGGTGCATATCACAAGTCCTGGTTATGCAACCATTGATACCAGGTAGATGATCTCTGAACAGTCTTGATAACGGCTGGGGTCACCTGTCTTGTAAAGACACTGCACAGGCAGCGGCAATGGCCAACCACTTTTGTAGAAAAATTTGCCAAGAGCAATCCTGGTTACAGACCATGATTGCCACGTGTTATGACACGGCACATAATGGAAGTACAGATTAGGAATTAAATTGTAAACCATTCCAACCCTATAGAGTTTGAATCTGACAATCAATAGTTTGTACTGAATATGGTTACTCTTCCATGTCTGTCATTCCATTCAGAATTTCAGGGCAAAAAGGTGATAGATTTCAAATTAGCATTAAAGAATTCAGGTAGTGTATGGAGAAATGTTTTTAAAGTTCTTGCATTCTCCATTTGTAGTAACTGATGCAACAGTGAATGAGTAAATGTTGGTAGACTCTTACTTCTTGTATTGATTTGAGGAGAATCCCGCTCCCTCCGGATGAACCGGACCTGGTGGCATCGAGATTCATCATCACCGAGGAGGACGTTAGAAGGGCCTTCCTGAAGATAAATTCAAGGAAGGCGACGGGCCCAGATGGTGTCCCGGGACCGTCACTGCACAACACCATTTACATCAGAGCTGCGCAAGTGGAACAGGTCAAAAGCTTCAAGTTCCTCAGGGTCAATATCACAAATGACCTGACTTGGTCCAACCAAGCAGAGTCCACTGCCAAGAAGGCCCACCAGCACCTTTACTTCTTGAGAAAACTAAAGAAATTTGGCCTGTCCCCTAAAACCCTCACTAATTTTTATAGATGCACCGTAGAAAGCATTCTTCTAGGGTGCATCACAACCTGGTATGGACGTTGTCCTCTCCATACCAGGAAGCTGCAGAAGATCGTGAACACAGCGCAGCACATCACACAAACCAATCTTCCGTCCTTGGACTCACTTTACATCGCACGCTGTCAGAGCAGTGATGCCAGGATAATCAAGGACATGACCCACCCAGCCAACACACTTCTCGTCCCTCTTCCCTCCAGGAGAAGGCTCAGGAGCTTGAAGACTCATACTGCCAGATTTGGGAACAGCTTCTTTCCAACTGTGATAAGACTGCTGAATGGATCCTGACTCGGATCTGGGCCATACCCTCCAAATGTCTGGACCTGCCTCTCGGTTTTTTTTTGCACTATCTTAACTTCCCTTTTCTATTTTCTATTTATGATTTATAATTTATTTTTTTAGTATTTCCTATTGATTTGTACTCCAGGGAGCAGGAAGCGCAGAATCAAATATTGCTGTGATGATTGTACATTCTAGTATCAATTGTTTGGCAACAATAAAGAATAAAATAAAGTAAAGTAAAGAATCATTCCACAGGAACCATCACTTCAATTTGTAGTTCTGCTTCCATTCATACCACAGCCACTTTAGTTCATGTTCCATTTCAGCTGTCAGAAAAAAATTGCTTGTCATCTGTTGAGAGCGACTTTGAAGTCAGGTTTTAGAGCGCACCAGACATGGTTTCTATTTTTCTCATTCCCATCACATTTTTGTATTCTGTTTTTTCTTCTTTCAAGGATGACTGATAATGTGCAACTTCATGATTGCTATATTGACTGTAGACATACTGTTTCACATGCTATCTTAAACGAGTGGTGATTCTTAATTCACCTGGAGTGTTAAGCAGTAATTTAAAAGATGGATCCAAACTTTAAAATGGAAAACTAAATCAATGTTCATCTCATAGCTGTAGAAATAAATTGATTCTAATAGATCATTCACCTCCCAACTTGTACATGTTTGAACACACACAATATAGGCAAGAACATCTACAGATGCTGGAAATCCAGAGCAACACATAAAATGCTGGAGGAACTCAGCAGGTCAGGCAGCCTTTATGGAATAGAGTAAACAGTGGACGTTTCAGGTCGAGACCCTTCTTCAAGACTGAGAGGGAAGGGGGAGATGCCTCAATTTAAAGGTGAAGGAGGGGAAAGAGGCTAGCTGGAAGGTGATGGGTGAAACCAGGTGGGTGGGGAAAGGTCAAGGGCTGGAGAAGAAAGAATCTGATAGGAAAGGAGTGAGAAAGAGAAGGAGGAGGGGACCCAGGGAGAAGTAATAGGCAGATGAGAAGCAGTAAACGGTCAGAGGGGGAGGGTAGCTTTGTTAAGTGGAAGGATTAATCCATATTCACATCAACATGTTGGAGGATAACCAGACAGAATATAAGATGTTGCTCCTCCATCCTGAAGGTGGCCTCATCTTGGCACAAGGTGGTCCTGGTTGGCCACCTTGTTGGAATAGGAAGGGGAAGCAGAATTAAAATGTTTGGCCACTGGGAAGTCTGTGTAGCAGATGGTATAGAGGTGCTTGACAGAGCAGTCCCCTAATTTACGATGGGTGGCACCAATGTAGAGGAGGCTGCTTTGGGAGCACTGGACACAATAGATGACCTCAGCAGATTCACAAGTGAAATGTTGCCTCAGCTGGGAGGACCGTTTGGGGCCCTGAGTAGAGGTGAGGGAGGAGGTGTGTGGGCAGGTATAACTCTTAGGTCACTTGCAGGGATAACTGCCTTGAGGGAGATCAGTGAAGAGGGACAAATGGATACGGGAGTTGTAGAGGGAGCAATCCCTATGGAAAGCAAAGGGGGGAGGCAAGGATATATTTAGTGGTAGGACCCCTTTGGCGATGGCAGAAGCTGTGGAGGAACATAATAAAGAGATTTTCATCCAATACGCTCTGGTTATGAAAAGGCCATGAGTTCAACTTTACCTGATAAATTCTTATTTTGAGTCATTCGTAGAGTTACCTAATGACATTAGTATTTCCATGGATTTTCATTTACAACCGAAACATCAGAATTATTTATTTTCTTTGTCCTGCAGTTTCAATTCTGAACTTGTAAAATGCAGAGAAACAGAATTGAAATTTGCATCAACACATTCTGCAAATGCTGGAAATCAAAAGCCTGATCCTTCCAGCTTCCTACTTCATCCGCCATCGCCCAATCACCTGTCTCCAACTATCACCACCAAGCTTGTATTCATTCCCCTCCCCCTACTTACTTATTCTGGCTTCTTCCCTTTCCGTTCTGGTACTGATACAGAGCCTCGGTCTGAAACGTTGTCTATTTATTCATTGCCTAACCTGCTGAGCTCCTCCAGCATTTTGTGTGACACCTCATATTCCATCTGAGTAGCCTCCAACTTGATGGCATAAACATGATTGCTCCAACTTCTGGTAATTTTTTTCTCCTCCCCTTCCATCTTCTTCCCCACTTCTCTTTTCCTCACCTGCCTATCATCTCCCCCGATGCCCTTCCTCCTTCCCTTTCTCCCATGGTCCACTCTCCTTTCCCATCAGATTCCTTCTTCTCCAGTTCTTTACCTTTTCCACCTATCACCTTCGAGATTCTTACTTCAAAACCCCTCCCCCACCCACAGGCTTCACCTATCACCTTTTAACTGGTGCTCTTTCTCCTCCCACCTTCTTATTCTGGCTTCTTCCCCCATCTCTTCCAGTCCTGATGAAGGGTCTCATCCTGAAACATTATCTGTTTATTCATTTCCATAGGTACTGCTTGACCTGCTGAGTTTTCCCAACATTTTGTGTGTGTTATTCATATTTGCATCTCACCCCTTTAGGAGGGCCTGCTCAGTCTATTTTGCCATTGTTTATTTTTCCCTTTCCCTAAAGATCTCTCCTAATGAAAGTGCCTGAAGTTATTCTGATTCCATACATGGGAACCTCTGTTGATTTAATTAATCACGTTTTGCAAGTCATAGACTCCATTTTCAATGAATTTACTTTGTGCTGAGTGTGACTCTGGTTAGGCAGCATTAATTGCCTTTCACTAGATGATAGCTGATGTTGTTAGCAGATATTGTTATGTTGTATCAACAGGGTCACTTTTCTTGTTCAAAACAGATAATTTGAAGTCATTTTTTCAGATGGTGTACTGAATACATGATTGAAAAAAGAACATATTAATTTACATGAATTAATTACTATTCACAACCTTCATTACTGATGAAGCATTTTCAACCAATGGACATCATTGTAATATGAGACAGAACAGCAACCAGTTCCAACAAATCTGTTTTACTGACAATGACTGGTGGAGAAATATTAGTTTGCACACTTGTGATATTGCACTTTGGATTATATCACGTACTATTTTCCAAAATCCATTTGGAGATGGAAACTCCAGTTAATGCCTTATTTGAAAGATAACACCTCCCACTGATACTTCCTCAATACCAACCCACAGCACATAGTTGCTGGCTAGAACAGGCATTCAACTCACAACTTTCAAACTCAGATTGCTACCCTGAGCCAAAGCTTATATGAAATGTTTAGTCAATGGTAAAATGACTTGCTCCCAGACACATGATTGAAGTAAGAGTACTGAAGAAGAGTTTCATTAGAAAAAAAACTATTTCAAAGTGAATTTAATTGGCAGTCTCTGGGAATTTAAAGTTCAGTTATTATGTTTATGTATTTTGTATGTATTATTTAACAATATGAAAGGGAGCACAGTATATAATCACTTGTCTTGGTTTGTCTTGAATAATTGAAGAATAGTTTTGACTGGAAGACATAATTGTATATCAAATGGACAATTATTCATATGGATTGGCAACATCACATTCGCAATCAGCACTTGTGCCTCACAGGACTCTATGCTTAGCCCCTTACTCTACTGGCCTTATGCTTATGATTGTGTGGCTACATACAGCTCCACATCCATATCTTAGTTTGCTGATGACACCACTGTTGTTGGCAGAACCAAAGGCAGTGATGAATTGACAAAAAAATCTGATTGGCTGATGCCACAACAACAACTTCTCACTCAATGTCAGCAATAAAAAGGAGCTTATTATATACCACAGGAAGAAGAAGCTGAAGGTTGATGAGTCAATGCTCATTAGGGGAACAGAGAGGAGAGGGTCCTTGTCATCAACATATCAGAGAATTTATCCTAGGACCAGCACATAAGTGTCACCACAAAGAAGGCACAACAGCATCTCCACTTTCTTGGATAGATAGCTACTTCATTGATCCCAAAGGAAATTACAGTGTCACAGTTGCATTACCGTGTACAAATAAATAAATATGAGAAGAGAAGTAGAAAGAATAAAAAATAAGTTACCTCAAACAGTCGAACAGGAGGGGGTCATTACTTCCCCGGTTATAAATTAACTCATTATAGAGCCTAATGGTTGAGGGTAAGAATGACTTCATATACCACTCTTTGGAGCAGCTTAGTTCCTAGAAGTTTGCATAGATTCAGCACGTCACCAAAAACTTTGACAAACTTCTATAAATGCACAGTGGAGTGTATCTCAATTGGTAATATCCTCTGGAAATACCAAGGGCCAGAAACGTAAAAGAACATAAAAGTGCTAGATGCAGACCAGTCCATCACGGGAGAAGCCTCCCCACCACCATTAGGTACATTTACATGGAGTGCTGCCACAAGACAGGAGCATTCATCATCAAAAATCCCCATCATCCAAGCCATGCCCTCTTCTTGCTACTACTGCTGGGCAGGAGATACAGAAATCTTAAGTACCACTCCACATGTCATAAGGAGGGCGCTGGAAGCGGACCCAAATGCAAGACACAGCCACTGAGGTACTAGGAACAGGACAAGGTTTAGCAAGATAGCAAGATGAGTAAGGAAGAAACGACGCTGGACATTGACACAGGCCCTGGATGAGATTAGGATTCAGGGCCTGGGCTAGGACTTGGACTAGAAACATGGGACCCGGTCAGGGAACTAGAACACAGGACCCAGACAGGGGACTAGAAACACGGGACCCAGACGGGGAACTAGAAACACAGAGCCTAGAATAGGAACATGGAACTTCGAAACCAGAGCGTGGACAAGGACGCAGAACCTGGGTCTTGGTTGGAACTCGGAACCGGAACCCAGGTCTAGGCTAGGACTCGAGACTAGGATCTTGGCAAGGACAGGATGAGTTACTCCTGGGCTGGGTGAGGTACCAGAACTAGATGAGGACACAAAGCTCATATTTGGACAGGGCTGGAACACGGCACCTGGATTTGGTCTTGGAACACAGAGCCTTGGACGTGGGCTGGACGAGGAACTCCTGGACTGGACGAGGCACATGGACAGGTCGAGAACTCGAAACCTTGACTTGGACAAGACTGGAATATGGCACCTGGAACTTGGAACACAGGAACACAGAACACAGAGCCAGGACCCCTCCTTGGGAACTGGACCTGGGGCCGGGACTCTTCTTTGACACAGACACTAAACACAGGGACACAAAGAGATAGTTCTAAACTCAACGATAGATAGTTCCTTATCTTGGCATGGCAAGGCTCCAGTCTCACTCCAGCAGTTGAACTTGATGGGGATGCAGGTGAGGCTTCAGAAGGAAGGGGAAGGGAACAGTCCAGCAGGGAATCCTTGGTTTGAGAGGTATTTATGTGCCAGCCCAAAACGAGAATCAGGTGCCTCAATGAAGGTACCCAATGGAACAAGGGAAAACAGGAAAACACGGAATAAGGAATCGACGGACCGGACCATGACACCACATGGTTTAGGAGCAATTACCCTGAACTGTCAGGCTCCTGAAATGGTGTGAATAACTTTATCCACCACTACTCTGAATTAATTCTGCACCTAAAGACTCACTTTAAAGAACTATTTTCAACTCCTGCTCTCAGTATTATTTTTACTTTTAGAGATTGTCTTCTTTTACACTTTTTTTGTCAGTCTTTGTCTGTTTACGTATAGTTTTACATAAAAGTCCATTAGAGTATACAACATAGAACAGTACAGCACAGCACAGTGCAGACCTATCAGTCCATCATGTTGTGCAAACCTTTTAATCTACCCAAAGATCAATCTAACCCTTCCCTCCAATGTAACTTCAATTTTCTTTCATCCATGTACCTGTCTAAGAGTCTCTTAAATTTCCCTAATGTCTTCACCACTAACCTGAGCAGTGCTTTCTCTGCACTTGCCTCTCTGTGTACAAATGAACCTACCTCTGACATCCTCCCTACTATATACATTCTCACAAGCACCTTAAAATTATGTCCTCTTGTATTAGCCACTTCTGCCCTGGGAAAATGCCTCTGGCTGTCCAATGTATCAATGCCTCTTACATCTTAAACAATTCTATCAAGTCTCCTCTCATCCTTCTTCGCTCCCAAGAGAAAAGCCACAGCTCGATCACATATCCTCATAAGACCTGCTGTCTAATCCTGATAAATCTGCTCTGTATCCTCTCTGAAGCTTCTACATCCTTCCTATAATGAGGCAACCAGAAATGAACACAATACTCAAAGTTTGGTCTACCTAGAGTTTTCTAGAGCTAAAACATTACCTCATGGCTATAGAACTCAATTGCCCTGATTAATGAAGACCAACACACCGTATGCCTTCTTAACCACCCTATCAACTTGCGTGATAACTTTGAAGGATCTATGGACACAGACCTCAAGATCCCCTGTTCCTCCATACTGTTAAGAATCCTGGCCATTAACCCTGTATTTGGCCTTCAAGTTCAACCTTCCAAAGTGAATCACTTCACATTTTTCTGGTTTGAAGTCTATCTGCCAATTTTTAGCCCAGCTTTGCATTCTATCAATGCCCTGTTGTAATATACGACAATCTTCTACACTATCCACAACTCCACCATCCTTTGTGTTATCTGCCAACTTACTGACCATCCTTTCACTTCCTCATCCAAGTCTTCTACAAAGTTATAAAGAGCAAGAGTATCAGACTAATAACTATGAGAAGCTAATATTATTGTATTACGTTTTTTTCTGTAAATGCCTACAAGAAAATGAATCTCAAAATAGTATATAGTAACATATATTTACTTTGATAATAAATTTACTTTGAAATTCGAATAGATCAGTTCACCCCAAAATCCTAAGCAGTGTAGAATTTAGCTCTAAACAAGATGGACATTTAAGGATGCAAATCAACATTTGGATATCAAGCAAGTCTTGCTTCATCAGATAATACCAAAATGTTTTACTCCCATTTAGGGTATGTGTGATGTTTCCACAATTTTTAATCGATCAAGTGTATTTTTGCAGTCTTATTATATTATTTATCAATTCTGTTTGAGTTGTACTCTTAAGAGGTTTGATCTATTGTCCTTTTCTAAAGGCTCTGACCGAAATCAGTTCATTCATCAGATTATGATGTTTTGTTCTTGAAATTGCTCAGTCTGTTGAGCATCTGAACTTTACTTGCTTCATAAACCTTTGACTGAATTTGACACAGGAAGTTAAGCCTAATATACAGAAGTATTGTGGTGATTCTCCTCTGCTACATGCATTTAACCATGAATTGATTACAATCTGCTTAGAACAGAGGGAAATCAGCTTTACGTGAAAAAGTTAGAACTTAAGATGGAAAATGATGCTTATCTTCTCATCTACAAGGTACAATGCATGAGAAAATATGAAACTGCAATAGAGATAGGAACTTTGAGCATGCTCAACCTTTAACTAAGATCATGGCTGATTTTTTACCTCAGTAACATTGTCTCAACTTCCACTGATTGCTTTAATACCCAGAAAATTATCAACCTCTATCTGAATGAACTAATCATTAAACCACCATGGTCCTCTGTAGTAGAGAATTCAAAAGGTTCAACATCCTCTAAGTGAAGAAATTTTTCCTCATCTCAATCCTAAATGGCATATCTCTTATGAAATTGGACCCCCGGGTCCCACAAACCTTTTAAGCCCCACCACCACATTTGTTGTCCAACTACTAATTAATTGATCTAGACAAAATCAGTTTGGATACCCTTATTTGTTTTCTACATTCTTCCACCAAGTGGTTGAGAGATTTGAAGTCTGCAGGTCAGTTTCAAAGCACTGTTATGATTCATTTCAGAATCAATGACTTTTAGTTTTAGAGATATTGATATTGGAAAAGTTGTTATCTAAGTGCTTACTTTTGATGGAATACGATGGGATAAATTTGTATATGTTTTTATTTACTGTTTTAATAACTTGCTTGGTCCCCATCCCTATTAGAGCCATGTTTATGTCCCAGCCATTTGGAGTGATGAAGATGTAGGGGACACATTGGCACTGTAGTGAGTGCATAGTCTCACGGCTCCAGTAGCCTGAGTTTGATTCTGACCTCTGGTGCTGCCCATGTGGACTTGGCACATTCTCCCTGTGACCATGTGTGTTTCTCTAGGAAGCTCTGGTTTCCTCCCACAACCCCAAAGCATGGTGGTTTTTGGGTGAATTTGCCACTACAAATTAATTCTCATGTAGGTGGCTGGTGGGCTGGAGTGAGGGGGTGGTTGGTAATGCACACATGTGAAAGTGAATAATTTACAGGAAAATAAGTCAAAGAATGGGATTAATGCGATTGCTTGGCAACTCTACATTTACATTGGTCTAATTGGCACCTCTTACTACTGCCTATACACGAAAATATATATTAATTAGCTGAAATGTTCCTACTCACAGCCCCAAAAAGGTATTTAATCTGTGAAAAACAAGAACAAAAGAGGAGTATCTCTTTAGCCCATGCACATTATTACAGCCTTCCTAGAGAGCCAGGAGTGTCATAGTTTTTTATTTAAAAGGATATAATTTAAAAGAAATAATTCTAATTAACATTCATCAATGTCAGAATACTGACATGAATAATAATATTCTTGAGGAACAGAACATTTTTCAAATTCAGCTCTTATATCCAGCTCGATCAGTAGACCAATGCAAGCAAATTAAGGCTAACATAGCTCGGTAAAATATGCACACACAGATTCACATATAAGAACTAGAATCTGAAACTGGAGGGTAGGGTGAAAATCAAGAATGAATGGCACAAGTTGCCATATTTGTGGTATTTTGTAATTCCATAAATTAATGAAAAGAAAAACATAGGGAGAGCAGCATGAGTGTGTACTCATCATGTTCACTTTAGTGAGATGTGCCCTTGTGGTATGGTGGTGTAATGACATATGCCACTCATGTACATTTACATATAAGCCATAATGAATTATGAAAACAACAAAGAATGCTTGTGACTGTGAAACAATAAGAAAGAACATAAGAAATAGGAGCAGGAGTAGGCCATCTGGCCCATCGAGCCTGCCCTGCCATTCAATAAGATCATGGCTGATCTGTCCGTAAACTCAGCTCCATCTACCTGCCTTTTCCCCATAACCCTTAATTCTGCTACTGTGTAAAAATCTATCTAACTGTATCTTAAATATATTTAATGAAGAAGCCTCAACTGCTTCCCTGGACAGAGAATTCCACAGTTTCACCACTCCCTGGGAAAAACAGTTTCTCCTCATCTCCATCCTAAATCTTCTCCTCTGAATTTTGAGGCAATGTTCCCTAGTTCGAGTCTCTCCTACCAATGGAAACAACTTTCCTACTTCTATCTTATCTATCCCTTTCAAGATTTTGTATGTTTCTATAAGATCCCCTCTCATTCTTCTGAATTCCAGAGAGTATAGTCCCAGGCAACTCAATCTCTCCTCATAGGTTAACCCCTTCATCTCTGGAATCAACCTGGTAACCTCCACTGCACTACCTCCAAAGCCAGTATATCCTTCCTCAAGTATGGAGACTAGAACTGCACACTGTACTCCAGGTGCAGCCTCACCAGTACCCTGTAGATTTGCAGCCTCAGGCTCTGGGGCCTCTTCAGTGGTGGCTGTAGGAACTGACTCTGATACTGTGGTTCTGACAGCTCTGGACACCTAAATACCCACTTTTAATCATTTCAGTAGTCCCTTGACAGGACTGCTTATCCAGGAGTGAAATGTCAAACCTCCTTGTTTGACGAACCCTCAATTTGACTCAGCTGTTTGTCCTGCATATTCCTTCAGAAATTGGGTTTGAGAAGATCCAAGCATGAGTGCAAAAGATGAGCCAGGAACAGCATATCTGGTGAGTTGCTGGGTGTGGAGTGTGCTGCACTGTGATATGCAAGGAGGAAATTAGTACGATTCTGATTCAGTGTCAGTGTAGCATATTCTGTTGACATTGATCACAATGCAGTATTTGGACTCTAGACAAACCTTTCCACCAAACCATTTGTAGCTGTGTGGTACAGTGCAGATGAACAAGTTTTATTCCATTCATTTTCTGGAAGGAGTGAAACTATTCCTCAACAAACTGTGGCCCATTGTCATGAAAGAGGTGTTCTGGAACACCAGCCCTACAGAAGAGGCTGCTCAGCATATCAACAATGTGTGAGGCTGTAGAGGTGGCATTTGGGAACACTTCTTACCACTTTGTAGAAGCATCCACTAATACGAAGAAATTTGTGTCCATGAATGGTCTGAGCTCTCTGCATGGGCAATGCAGGCCATTTCAAACGATGGGAGGGTGTCGCTCTTGGTAGGTGTGCCAATATCCCAAACAGTGCATGGCAAGCTGCTCAATCCGCTGATCTATCCCAGGCTACGAGACAAAGCTTTGATCCAACGCTTTCATTTTGACCACATCTAGATGACTGGTTCATAGCTCCTCCAACACCTTAGCTTAGTATGTATGATACAACTTTCATTCCCACATATGGCAACCTCCGTCAAGGACAAGCTCATTCTGGCGATGCTAAAGTTGGGGACTGGAATTTCTCTTGCACATTCCAGTCGCCTTGAATTGCCATGTAGACCAGAGATGGTACAGGGTCTTTTCTGGTTTCCCTGTGGATTATCTCTGCCTTAATAGGGGGACTTTTGATTTGAGTCTTCTGTAAATTTTTCAGGTATTTCCTTAAATGGGACAATCCATCAGCCTTTCTATGATTAGCTGTCCTCTTGATTTTGATCTTGCACTTGTGTCCTCCAAAAAACAGAGCCCGTCTCTACATTTGTGCTACTGCTGTTAGTGGAACACCGTTTTCTGGAATAAGAATGAACACTAATGCTTGATGATCAGTAGTGAAGGTAAACACTCTCTCTCACATGCTAGTTGAAATGTTTTACACCCCAAACCAGACTCAAGGGCTCTCCGTTAATCTGTGTGTAATTTTTCTCTGAAGAATTAAGGGAACGTGATGCAAAGGCTATGGGTGTTCACTTCCATCACTCATAACATGTGATATCACTGCACCAATACCATAAGGTGAGACATCACAGGCAAGCTTCACCAGATGATGTGGATCATAATGTGAGAGTATCGTGCCTGATATTACCATCTACTTTAGCTTTTGGAAAGCCACCTCACACTGCGTTATCCATTGCTATTTCTTCCTGGTCTGCAGTAATGAGCTCAAGTGGTGGAACGCAGTAGCCAGATTTGGCAGGAGCCTCTTATAGTAATTGACACATTATTATGATTATTATTATGATTATGAGGACACTCAGTCCCCTTTTATTGTCATTTAGTAATGCATGCATTAAGAAATAATAAAAATGTTTTTCCAGAATTATATCACGAAAACACATGACAAACCGACTTAAAAACTAACAAAAACCACATAATTATAACATATAGTCACAACAGTGCAAAACAATACCGTAATTTGATAAGAACAGACCATGGCACAGTAGAAGTCTCAAAGTCTCTCGAAAGTCACATCCTCTCACACAGACGGTAAACCTCCAGCGTCGCCAAATTGCTGATGCAGCATCCCGGAAGCATCCGACCACAGTCCAACTCCGAGTCCGTTTGAAAAACTGCGAGCCTCTGACCACCTATTTGACACCGACCACTGAGCACCATCTCTGCCGAGGGTTTTGACCCCAGCCCCGGCAACAGGCGATACGCAAAGCCGAGGATTTGGGGCCTTCATCTCCGGAGATTCTCGATCGCACAGTAGCAGTAGCAGTGAGGCAGGCATTTCAGAAGTTAATCCAGATGTTCCTCTGCGCTTTCTCACGGCTGTCCCCATCAAATCCGGATTGTGCTTGGCATCCCTAGTTACACATATCAGTATCATTCGGAACGGCTACGCGTGCTGCTAAAAAGACCACAACTGTAATAACTCCTTTGGCCTTGAGGCATCCAAAGCTGCTTGAACTTTCGCAGTGCAGCTGTGTAATACTTGTGTGTCAATGGTATGACCATTGCAAGTGATGCTTACTTTAAGAATTCATATTTGTTGCATTGTGCTCTGAGCCAATAATCTTCCAATCTTTTTAACACTGTCTTGAGATTTTGGGAATGTTCCTTACCATCCTCACTGGTAACAATGATGTCATCTAGGTAACAATGAGGGCCTGGGCAGCCTTGGCACCCGATCCATAGCTTACCGCCAGAGTGCAGGTGCAGATTATACTCCAAAAATAAGCCTCTTATAATGATAAAGCCCTTTAGATAGAACCATACCATAGAAACTACAGCACAGAAACAGGCCTTTTGGCCCTTCTTGGCTGTGCTGAACCATTTTCTGCCTAGTCCCACTGACCTGCACACGGACCATATCCCTCCATACACCTCCCATCCATGTATCTGTCCAATTTATTCTTAAATGTTAAAAAAGAACCTGCATTTACCACCTCATCTGACAGCTCATTCCATACTCCCACCACTCTCTGTGTGAAGAAGCCCCCCCTAATGTTCCCTTTAAACTTTTCCCCCCTCACGCTTAATCCATGTCCTCTGGTTTTTTTCTCCCCTTGCCTCAGTGGAAAAAGCCTGCTTGCATTCACTCTATCTATGCCCGTCATAATTTTATATACCTCTATCAAATCTCCCCTCATTCTTCTACGCTCCAGGGAATAAAGTCCTAACCTATTCAATCTTTCTCTGTAACTGAGTTTCTCAAGTCCTGACAACATCCTTGTAAACCTTCTCTGCACTCTTTCAACCTTATTTATATCCTTCCTGTAATTTGGTGACCAAAACTGAACACAATACTCCAGATTCAGCCTCACCAATGCCTTATACAACCACATCATAACATTCCAGCTCTTCTACTCAATAAACACACATAAAAGTTGCTGGTGAACGCAGCAGGCCAGGTAGCATCTCTAGGAAGAGGTGCAATCCACGTTTCAGGCCGAGACCCTTCATCAGGACTAACTGAAGGAAGAGTGAGTAAGGGATTTGAAAGTTGGAGGGGGAGGGGGAGATCCAAAATGATAGGAGAAGACAGGAGGGGGAGGGATGGAGCCAAGACGCAGTATATCACCCCAGCCGACTCACAGGTGAAGTGTTGCCTCACCTGGAAGGACTACTTCCTGTGTCCGGTGCTCCCGATGTGGCCTTTTTTATATTGGCGAGACCCGACGCAGACTGGGAGACCGCTTTGCTGAACATCTACGCTCTGTCCGCCAGGGAAAGCAGGATCTCCCAGTGGCCACACATTTTAATTCCACATCCCATTCCCATTCTGACATGTCTATCCACGGCCTCCTCTACTGTAAAGATGAAGCCACACTCAGGTCGGAGGAACAACACCTTATATTGCGTCTGGGTAGCCTCCAACCTGATGGCATGAACATCGACTTCTCTAACTTCCGCTAATGCCCCACCTCCCCCTCGTACCTTATCTGTCACTTATTTTTATACACACATTCTTTCTCTCACTCTCCTTTTTCTCCCTCTGTCCCTCTGAATATACCCCTTGCCCATCCTCTGGGTTCCCCCCCCCACAGTCTTTCTTCCCAGACCTTCTGTCCCATGATCCTCTCATATCCCTTTTGCCTATCACCTGTCCAGCTCTTGGCTCCATCCCTCCCCCTCCTGTCTTCTTCTATCACTCTGGATCTCCCCCTCCCCTTCCAACTTTCAAATCCCTTACTCACTCTTCCTTCAGTTAGTCCTGACGAAGGGTCTCGGCCTGAAACGTTGACTGCACCTCTTCCTAGAGATGCTGCCTGGCCTGTTGCATTCACCAGCAACTTTTATGTGTGTTGCTTGAATTTCCAGCATCTGCAGAATTCCTGTTGTTTGCTTATACTCAATACTTTGATTAATAAAGGCCAATGTACCAAAAGCTCTCTTTATGACCCTGTCTACCTGTGATGCCACTTTTAGGGAATTTTTTATCTGTATTCCCAGATCCTTCTGTTCTACTGCACTCTTCAGTGCCTTACCATTAACCCTGTATGTTCTACCTTGGTTTGTCCTTCCAACGTGCAATACCTCACACTTGTCTGTATTAAACTCCATCTGCCATTTTTCAGCCCATTTTTCCAACTGGTCCAAGTCCCTCTGCAGGCTCTGAAAACCTTCCTCACTGTCTACTACACCTCCAATCTTTGTATCATCAGCAAATTTGCTGATCCAATTTACCACATTATCATCCAGATCATTGATATAGATGACAAATAACAATGGACCCAGCACTGATCCCTGTGGCATACCACTAGTCACAGGCCTCCACTCAGAGAAGCAATTCTCTACTGCCACTCTTTGGCTTCTTCCATTGAGCCAATGTCTAATCCAATTTACCACCTCTCCATGTATACCTTGCGACCGAATTTTCCTAACTAACCTCCCATGCGGGACCTTGTCAAAGGCCTTACTGAAATCCATGTAGACAATATCCACTGCCTTCCCTTCATCCACTTTCCTGGTAACCTCCTCGAAAAAATCCAATAGATTGGTCAAACATGACCTACCACGCACAAAGCCATGTTGACTCTCCCTAATAAGTCCCTGTCTATCCAAATGCTTGTAGATTATGTCTCTTAGTACTCCCTCCAATAACTTACCTACTACTGACGTTAAACTTACGGGCCTATAATTTCCCGGATTACTTTTCAATCCTTTTTTAAACAACGGAACAACATGAGCCACTCTCCAATCCTCCGGCACCTCACTCGTAGACAGTGACATTTTAAATATTTCTGCCAGGGCCCCTGCAATTTCAATCTCCTTCAAGGTCCGAGGGAACACCCTGTCAGGTCCGGGGGATTTATCTACTTTAATTTTCCTCAAGACAGCAAGCACCTCCTCCTTTTCAATCTGTACAGTTTCCATGATCTCACTACTTGATTCCCTTAATTCCATAGACTTCATTCCAGTTTCCTTAGTAAATACAGACGCAAAAAATCCCATTTAAGATCTCCCCCACTTCCTTTGGTTCCGCACATAGCTGACCACTCTGATCTTCAAGAGGACCAATTTTATCCCTTACAATCCTTTTGCTCTTAATATACCTGTAAAAGCTCTTTGGATTATCCTTCACTTTGACTGCCAAGGCAACCTCATGTCTTCTTTTAGCCCTCCCGATTACTTTCTTAAGTATTTTCTTGCACTTCTTATACTCCTCAAGCACCTGATTTATTCCCTGTTTCCTATACATTTCATACAACTCCCTCTTCTTCTTTATCAGAGTTGAAATATCCCTTCAGAACCAAGGTTCTTTATTCCTATTTACTTTGCCTTTAATCCTGACAGGAACATACAAACTCTGCACTCTCAAAATTTCTCCTTTGAAGGCTTCCCACCTACTAATCACATCTTTGCCAGAGAATAACCTGTCCCAATCCACGCTTTTTAGATCCTTTCTCATTTCTTCAAATTTGGCCTTCTTCCAGTTCAGAACCTCAACCTTAGGACCAGATCTATCCTTGTCCATGATCAAATTGAAACTAATGGTGTTATGATCACTGGAACCAAAGTGCTCCCCTACACAGACTTCCGTCACTTGTCCTAACCTGTTTCCTAACAGGAGATCCAATATTGCATCCCCTCTAGTTGGTCCCTCTATATATTGATTTAGAAAACTTTCCTGAACACATTTTACAAACTCTAAACCATCTAGACCCCTAACAGTATGGGAGTCCCAATCAATATATGGAAAATTAAAATCCCCTACCACCACAACTTTATGTTTCCTGCAGTTGCCTGCTATCTCTCTGCAGATTTGCTCTTCCAAGTCTCGTTGACTATTGGGTGGTCTGTAATATAATCCCACTAATGTGGCCATACCTTTCCTGTTTCTCAGCTCCACCCATAAGGACTCAGTAGACAAGCCCTCTAATCTGTCCTGCCTGAACACTGCTGTAATATTTTCTCTAACAAGCAATGCTACTCCCCAACCTTTCATTCCTCTGCCTCGATCACATCTGAAACATCGGAACCCCAGAATATTAAGCTGCCAGTCCTGCCCCTCCTGTAGCCAGGTTTCACTAATTGCTACAATGTCATAATTCCACGTGTCAATCCATGCCCTCAACTCATCTGCCTTGCCCGCAATACTCCTAGCATTGAAATATATACACCTCAGAAGATTTTTACCACCACTCACAACCTTTCTATTAGCGGATTTGCTTGAACTTTTAACATCATTTATTATCACCCCAGCCACACTGTCAGCTCTGGCACTCTGGTTCCCATCCCCCTGCAAATCTAGTTTAAAGCCTCCCCAACAGCACTAACAAACCTCCCTGAAAGGATATTGGTCCCCCTGTAGTTCAAGTGTAACCCGTTTCTCTTGTACAGGTCCCACCTGCCCCAGAAGAGGTCCCAATGATCCTGAAATCTGAAACCCTGCCCCCTACACCAGTTCCTCATCCACTTGTTCATCCTCCAGAGCATCCTATTCCTACCCTCACTGGCATGTAGCACATGTAGCAATCCTGAGATTACCACCCTCGAGGTCCTGCTTTTCAACTTCCTACCAAGCTCTCTATACTCACTCTCCAGGATCTCCTCACTCTTCCTTGTTATGTCATTGGTACCGATGTGCACCACGACATCTGGCTGGTCACTCTCTCACTTCAGAATGTCATGCAAGCGATCAGAGACATCCTTGACCGTGGCACCTGGGAGGCAACAAACCATCCTGGATTCTCTGTCACAACCACAGAACCTCCTATCTGCACCTCTAACTATCGAGTCCCCTATCACTACCGCTCTCCTCTTTTTCCACCCTTCCTTCTGCACTGCAGAGCCAGATTCAGTGCCAGAGATCCGGCTACTGCAGCTAGTCCCAGGTAAGTCATCCCCCCCAACAGTATCCAATGCGGTATACGTTGTTGAGGGGAATGGCCACAGGGGAACCCTGCTCTACCTGCCCTTTCCTCTTTCCTCACCTGACAGTGACCCAATTTCCTGTGCTCTGCTCCTTTGGCGTAACTACCTCCCTGTAGCTACTATCTATAATCTCCTCATTCTCCCGAATGATCGGCAAATCATCCAGCTCCTGCTCCAGTTCCCTAACGCGGTTTGTCAGGAGCTGCAGCTGGATGCACTTCTTGCAGGTGTCGTTGTCAGGGACACCGGTGGGCTCCCTGACTTCCCACATCCTGCAAGAGGAGCATTCCAACATCCTGCCTGGCATTCTCTCTGCACTAAACAATCTGAACAAAAAACTTACCGGAACCTACCCTGGCCTCTGCCTGTTCTCGCCGAAGCCTGTTTGAGCCAAAGCCATCCCACTCTGAGTGAGTGTTTAAGCTGAGAAACACTTTGGACTCTTCTTCCATCTCATCTATAGGTAGGCCTCAGCTCAGTCCACTTTACTGAAATGTTTTCCACCAGAAAGGTTTGCAAAGGTATCCTTTATCTTGGGCAGAGGGTATTTGTCTACCTTCAGTAATGGGTTGATAGTGACCTTAAAATCACCACAGATCCTGACAGACCCATTCTTCTTGGCTTCTGGACCACTGGCCTTGCCCATGGGCTCCACTGAAACTTGGAAGGAATTCCTTCAGCCTCCGTGAGATCTAGCTCATTGGCTCCTTTATCATGGATGGTATAAGGAACTGGATGGGCTTTGTAAAACTTGGGTGTGACATTTTCATTTAACACCATTTTACCTTTGATACTTTTGAGTTTTCCAATGCCATCCTTGAACACTCCTGTGGCATCATTCAGTACTTTTCTTAATCTACTTTTTGTTGACTCTATTGCAGGGGATCTGGCATACAAATGGTGGATGGATCTCCAATCAAGTTGTAATTGTCTCAACCACTCACGGCAGCACAATACAGGCCCACCTGTTTTTCACATTAGGCCAAGTTGTATTGTTTGTTGTATTTCACTGTAACAAATGTCATTCCCACAGGAGTTATCTTTTTTCTAGTATAAGTTCTTAGCTGAATAACTGCAGGCTTCAGTTCAGTGTCTTTGAAATGCTATTCAAACTTATTTTGTGGAATAACTGAAACAGCTAAGCCAGTGTCCAAGTCCATTTCAATTGCTTTGCTGTCCACTACTGGTGTAAGCTATATTGCTTGTCTCTTGTTAGTTTTGCATTGTAAATCTCAAAGCCACTCAATTTTTGGGTCACTGTCACTATTATCAGATATTTCATCAACAGCATACAGATTAGTACTCTATTTGAAACTGTAGCTTGACTTTTTATCATTATCTCTTCCCTGTATAGTCCATTTATTTTTATCTGCCCGACATGTTCTTTGTATGTGACCTACGTTGTTGCATTTTGTGCAAGTTTCATCTGGTCTGATGTATGTGAGCCCCTGCCAACACTGTAACACAATTTGTTCAGCCAGGCAGGTCTCTGTCTCTCAGTGCATCATTAAACCTATTATTGAACTAACAATGCTCAGACAACTTCTTCAGTTCAGCCACATACGCGACTATGGACTTTCTTTCCTTTTGATTTGGCTTATGAAACCTAAAGCATCTGGAATCGACAGTGGTTTTGGTACTAAATGGTCCTGCTTTTCTTTCACAATATCAGCAAAGCTCATTTCAGCTGGTTTGGTTGGAGCAGTCAAACATCTAAGTAACTGTATGCCTTTTGACCAATTTCACTCAGCATTTGCACATGTTTCTTGAAGGCTATTCCATTTGCTTTAAAATGCTACTCAATTTGCTCAGTATACATAACTCAGCTACCTGTTGTGCAATTGAACGCTTCTACCTTTCCGATGTAGCCAACCATTTCTGCTTTCCTTTAATTTATTATTGTTATAACCTGGTACTCACTCTTTATGAACCTGTGAATTCCTCTGTTTTATACCTTTTTTTAACTCAACTGTCTCTCATCCTCTTCTGAAGAGGCATGTGCTGCACATTTTTAAAACTCGAATTTCTCTCTCCTCTTGTGAAAAAAAATGCTGCAGTTTTATTTTTACTTGACCATTTCTCTCCTCTTGCAAAGAAAACATGCTGCACTTTAAAAAAAAAGCAATGTCTCACACTACGCTTAAGAGATAGATAGTCATTTCGGATTCGTTTTATATCTTACTCGTCATCACTATTATGTTTTGTAAATCCAGTAATTAATTAAAAGGTAAAACAGAGTGAACATGTTCTCCCTGGGCTCCTGTATTTCTCTTTTGATTATCTTCTGGAGTTATAAAACATAACAATATCGATTAGTTGTGTGCTGTCATTTTCTTCGCCCTCAGGTCTTAGGATGACACTCCAGTGTGTTGCATTTTGAAGTTGCTGTTAAGTCCTACGTAGAATCTACAACTTCAGGCATACATGGTCAGGAGTAACTTCATAGTGGGGCATATGGGAGCTTGCCTGCTCCTTCTACCCATTTCACTGGGCTTATACAGTATGTGCTCCTCGTGAAGAGACTCAAGCTGTTTTTCTAGCGTCATCCCAGTTACTCCTTCTTCACTTTGATCATTCAAGGATCAGTGATTCCCACAAATTAATGATCAAGTTAAAGTTTCAAGGAAGCTCTGTGAGTGACCTTGAAGTATTTTCTCCATCACTGTTGATATCAATGAGCTCAGAGTAGTGTGTCAGTTTCAGGAGTTTGGTAATGTGCATGTGAATAATGTGCTCTGCTTATTGGCCTCATGGATACAAGTGATCCACACTTTCCAGTGCACTTCATACTCACAGACTTATAGCACTGGAGAGATTCCACCAGTGCTGTTTCTACAAAATTACCCAAATCTACTATCCACTATATTAGAGCAATATCCAGATTCTCTTCTTTGCCAATACCCCAACTATCATTGCTCTTTGTGCAATTTAAAAATATTCAGATTTTTGATAATATTTATGCTATTATATGTATTTTCTGTCAATTTCACAGTCATATTCATACTAAGGATGTCTTTGCCTGAGATCATCTTTAGATATTTATCATTTTCTTACTGCATAATTAAATATTCCTCTGAGAGCAACATAAAAATTTCGATATTATGTGGCACAACCAGACACTGAGTAGATTTGAGAGAAAAGATAGGAATGATAACCAGGGACAAGTTCAAAGACATAAGTCTTAAAGGAGTATTGGAGAGGGTTGTGAGAATTAGCATTGTTCTGAGAAAACTATTTCAGATTTGGGATTCTAACTGTTGGAGACTATAATTAATAAGGAAGGAGAGTAAGGTGCTTCCTTGACTCATATCAGGTGGCCACCATGAGACGACACTCAGGTTGGAGAGCAACTCCTCATATTCCATCTGGGTTGACTCCAATCTGATGAAATGAGCATCGATTTCTCTAACTTTCAGCAATTAATTGCCCTTCGTCCTTCTCTCTTTTTCCATTCCTCATTCTGGTTAGCACTTCTCTTCTCCTCACCTACCCATCATCTCCAGTTCCCCTCCTCCTTCCCATTCTTCCATGATCCACTGTCCTCTCCTGTTGGATCCCTTCTTCTTCAGCCATTCACCTCTTCCATCTACCAACTCCCAACTTCTTCCTTCATTCCTCCTCCCCCACCCACCTGTCTTCTCACTCAGCTTGTCTCCTATTACCTGTTAGCTTGTACTCCTTCCCTCCTCCACCTATTTTATTCTAGTTTTTGCCCCTATCCTTGAAGTGTATTTAGTATTTCAGTAATGTTTGAGTAATATTGTAAATATATTGTTCAATTAAGCATCCTTTGTTGACATAATTCATTATGCGTTTTATATAAGAAGTACATCATTACACCACCATGTCACATGTGAACGCCTCACTAAAGAAAAACTAAGTTGGTATATTTTCTCGGCTCCTGTACTATATTTCATTTAGAGGTTGAGGAGATTTGGTATGTCACGAAAAACTAACAAATTTCGACAAAGGCACTGTGGAGACCTTTCTAACTGATTGTATTGCTGTCTGGTATGGCAGGGCCACTGCACAGGAGCGGAACAAGCTGCAGAGGGTCGTAAACTCAGCCAACTTCATCATGGGCACCAGTCTCCTCACCATTGAGGAGTCCTTCAAAAGGTGATACCTCAAGACTGCAGCATCCAACATGCAGGACCCCCACCATCCAGAACCTGCCCCCTTCTCATTACTACCATCAGTGAGGAGGTTCAGGAACCTGAAGGTGCACACTCAGTGTTTAAGTATGTTTTCTTCCCCTCCTCCATCAGATTTCCAAATAGTCTGTGCACCCATGAACAAGTCCTCATTATTTTGCTCTGCTTTTGCACTGTATTTTTGTATATTTTTATTTTAAATTATAGTAATTTTATTATATTGCAATGTACTGCTGCCAAAAAACTACATATTTCACAATACACTGTTTGCCAGTGATAATAAACCTGATTCTGATTCAGAATTTTAAACATGCGTTTAGTACAAGCTCCTTCAAGTACCTGAAAATATTGGCCATGTACAACCTGTGAAGCTTCCAGCATGGCACACAGGAAGTATCTGCTAATTAAGTGTTGGAAGTGCTGTGTGTTGGCAGAGAAAAAAAATGTTAGGCATGGCCAATGCCTGAATAAAGCATTAATCCTACTGTTTATGCAAATAAAGGGATTATTGTGCCATGATGAATCTCATCCCAAAAGTGTTTTGCTATGCTATTCCCTTCCCTCGAGAGCAGACCTGGCAAGTAATGGTTGTTCACCACCTTGGTTATTCATTGACACAATTGCATCCTGACTCAGTCATCCACAACTCCCAGTCCTAAAAGGATTGCTGTTGGTATTAACATAAACTGATCCTCAACAATGTCTGACAAACAAACTGTCTCATAGTTTCTGCTGCTTACCTGCTTTATGGATACATGTCTGAGAACCTCAGCCTTCAGTGCTGAGGTGAAGGAGGTGGTCTTTGTATTGTCTACATGTCTAGAAAAGGCAAAGCCCAAATGTCCAGGCCATGGTGCCCACTTTCCTTTCTGACCTCTGGTAATATAGACTATATTGCTAGTTTCCTTCCAGGTGAGGCGACACTTCACCTGTGAGTCTGTTGAGGTCATCTATATATGTGGCATCCTGTATATTGGTGAGACCCAAAGTAGATTGGGAGACCGCTTCGCCAAGCACCTATGCTCTGTCTGACAGATAAAGCGGGATCTCTCAGTGGCCACCCATTTCAATTCTACATCCCATTCCCATTCAAAAAACAGGAGTCCTGATGAAGGGCCTCAGCCCAAACCTTCGACTGTTTACAATTTTCTATTGATGCTGCCTGGCCTGCTGAGTTCCTCCAGCATTTTGCGTGTATTGCTTTGATTTCCAGCATCTGCAGATTTTCTCGATTGTTTCACAGTTTTGGAAATCTATTTTCTCTACAATTTCTAAAGCTTTAAAAATTAATTTACAACCTAATAAATTGATAGATTTGTTCGGTATAATCCCTCAATATATTCATGGTATTTCTATATCAGACCAACATGTAATTGCATTTGTTACATTATTGGCCAGAAGGGCTATTTTATTGAAATGGAAAGATGCCTCTGCTCCCACTTTGATACAATGGTTCTCTCAGGTGATGTTATGTCTTAGTTTGGAGAAAACCAGAAGTCGAACTTTTGATCCTCGATTTGACTTTGAGAAAAGGTGGGGTTCTTTTGCCCGCTACTATCATCTGATTTGAGTTAATTGAGTTAATTGGTTTCCTTCTGATTTTTGCTTAAATGGATTTGAGTTGGCGGATTGATGTTTTTCTTTTATGGAAGCTTGTATGGTGTATAGCTCCGTGGTCGTGCTCCCAATGGCTTTTTTTCTCTCTTTTCGTTTTTTTTTGTTAGCAGGGTTTTTTTTGTTTTAGTTAGTAGGGGTTCTTTTTTCCCTTCTTTCCTTTTTCCAAAAAAAATATTCTTAACACTTTATTTTTCTTTTTACTATTGGTATATTGATTAGCTTTGTTAACCAGTTATTTGGTAATTTAATTCCTCATTGTACATATTGACATGTTGACTTGATTACTTTAATGTATTTTTTGTTGATCTCAATAATAATCAATAAAAAAGATATAAAAATGAAAAAAATGATTGTTTCATGCAATTTGATTTCTTTTTATATATTTTTAGTCTTGAAAACTCTGAATCACTTTAAATCCCTGGTGATTGAAGTACCAATTTAACTCAAGTAGTTACTTCCTTTATTTACACAAGTCAGGATATTTGTCAATTTGGCTGCCATAGTCACTCAGACCGTGAAACCTGGTGCTGCTGAAGCCTCAGTGGTTTCAAAGTAATTTGTTTGTAGACCAGGAAGATTGGACTCTGGATCATCAAGAAGTGTTAAGGTCTCTGCTATCCTGAGTTCCTTCTCTTTTCCACCCACAGAACTTTGTTGAATCCATCCAAAGCAATCTGCTCTGCTCTATCTGAAGTCACTCTCTACTTTGCAGGCTAAAGGCCATCTCAGGTAGGTGGAAAGATTTTTGAAAATGGCATCATTAAATCAGTTGTTTTTGCAAATTCATTTACGGAGAGGAAGATCAATGATACATTAACCTACACATCTTCCCTACCGCCCCCCCCAACCCACAGCCCAACCAACCCCCAACTCCAAACCCCAGTCTGTTTTTTTTATGGAACGTAAACTCCACATTAGTATGACTATTAGTATAAACAGGATGACCATTTCAGTAAAAGAGATCCCAAAGTAATTAATTAAAGTACCGATGAGCTGGAGTGTTTTGCTTGCCGGCTGGCAGTTTTGAAGAGAACCATGGGCTTGCTTCAGTGTTGCATCAGCTTACTTCTGAGTTCTGTAATTGTGTGTTAAGGCTCAGGAGTCAGGAATGGCTTGTAGTCCACTGCTGATGCAACTATCCTGCTGATCCACTGTACCACCATTGGACTCAGCAATGAATATGAGGTCAGAACAGAAATCTGCTAAGTTGCAAGGATGGGGCACATGCTACATGTGACTCTCAGCTCTACAACGGCCAGGCTGACCTGTGTAATGTGGATCCATTCATATGTGTATGTCAGCCTGAATTGAAAATATAATTACAGGCAAGTATTCTCTCCTTTTGTTTTACTTAATTTTAATACTTAAAAAATAATTTTCAAACACTTAAATATGTTTTATATAACAATTTTTATAGTAGATGTTTTATTAATTATTTCAATCCTTCGCAAAGTTCAAAATTCAAAGTAAATTTATTAACAAAGTACGTGTACGTCACCATATATCACCTCGAGATTTATTTTGTTGCAGGCATTCACAACCGATCAGAGAAATACGTTAGAATCAATAAAAAAACTACACACAAAGACTGATAATCAATGTGCAAAGGAGGACAATCTGTGCAAATATTTTTTAAAAATGAAGAATACTGAGGACCTGTAAAGTTCTTGAGGACACTCCATAGGTTGTGGAATCACTTCAGAGTTGTGGTGAATGAAGTAATCAATGTTGATTCAGGGGCCTGATGGTTGAAGGGTAATAACTGTTCCTGAACCTTTTGGTGTAGGGCCTAAGGCTCCTGTACCCCCTTCCCAATGGCACCAGTGAAAGGAGAACATAGAGAGGTTGGTGGGGATCCTTTTTATGCTCAACATTTTATGTAGGCTTTTCTGTTTACGGGCATTGTTATTTCCGTACCATGCAGACTGTGATGCAACCAGTCATAATACATTCCACTGTGCGTACACAGAAGTTTGTCAATAATTTAGATTGCATGCCACATCTGTGCAAACCTCTAGAAAGTAAAGGCACTATCAGGCCTTCTTTATCATGGCACTTACTTATTGACCACAGGACAGAGCCTTTGATATGATAACCCCAAGGAATTTAAAGTCACCAACCCCAAGGAATTTAAAGTCACTAACCTCAAGGAATTTAAAGTTACCAACCCTCGCCAGCTCCAATCCCTAAAGAAGACTAGCTCATGGACCTTTGGCTTCTTCCCCCTGTAGTTGATAACCAACTCTTTAGTTTTGCTGGCATTGACTGAGAGGTTGTTGTTGTAGCATCATTCAACCAGATTTTCAATCTCCCTCCTACATGCTGATTCATCACCAACCTTGATTGGCCAACAATAGTGGTGATGGGGATTGTGGAGGAGATAATGTTGCCATTCTATACTGACGGGGGTCTGCAAGTGAGAAAATCGAGGATTCAGTTGCACAAGGAGGTATCAATGCCCATGCCTTGGAGCTTAGTGATTAGTTTTGAGGGGATGACTATGTTAATCATTCAGCTGTAGTCAATGACGAGCATCCTGATGTGTATCTTACCTAGGTGAACTAATCCCAAAGATGTAATGTTAGAAGACTCCATCTGTGGAGAGATAAAAACAAGGTTTACTGAATTAGTGAAAAAGAGAAGTTGAAAAAAAAGCTATGCAGAACAAGGCTTGGCTGAGGCAGGTGAAACCCCTGGAGGAGAGATGATATCGATAAAAGATTTATTGAAGCTATAGCTATAACAAGCATCAGCTATAGCGAGACGATATTGGCAGAGACTGGTGTCAAAGATCTTTACCATGTAACTGGAAAATAGCTCTGTTCAATCATACCAAGGGATTTGGTCAGGTTTTCTTTCGCATAAGTTTTGTGAATCAGTTTCTGTGGATGATCAACTATTTTATCCAACGATAAAAGAATCAAGATGGCGAGCCACCCAGGATCAAAGAATCAGTGTGGGAACAAAATGCTTAATGACATAAAGGATTTAATACAGTTGGATATATAAATTTATTTTTCATTTGAAGGATCTGAATTTGAATGAGATTTACTTTGTTTAAAAATTGTGAAGTTGGAAAATTGTCGATAAAGGAGTTCAGGTAGATATATATTTTGGAGTCGGGGGGTGGGGGTCATTGAATTTGAATTTGTAGACAGACTAACCTGAAACAGAAACTGAGGATTTCAATTAGTTTCCTTACTAACTTGGGATAAATAGAAAGGCAAATATTAGTCTGTAAACCTCTAAATAGAGAATAAAATTAGATCTAATTAGAGTAAATTGAGTAATAAAGTTTATTCTAATGAATCTCATAGATTCTAGCTAAAAAGGAATTTGGTTTTCATTTGATATCTGACATTTAGCACCTAAGATAGAATGTTGGAAAGTTGAATTGTTCATACTCATGTAAATATTTTGTATATATTACTATTTTATATACCAACTTACCTCCATAAGCATGTGTTTTTTATTCATTGCCTCCTTCCGATACCTAGAGCTTCTGATGGCCCTCTAGGACCTAGTATAGTATTATGTAATTTGATTTTTCTCATAAAGAATGTGGCAATCAGTCACATGAGATCAAACAAACACTACACAAGTGTTACATAAAACTTGGAGAGCCAGCCAGGAGGCAGATTATTAAATAAACACTAACACACTGACTAGTATACAAAGCCTTAAAAAATCTTATTATTCAAACTCGCTTTTGTTCAATTAAAGCCTACAGTGAAAGAAAATGGAAGTCAGAGGAAAAGGGTGTCAAAATCCCAAATGTTATTTTAGTCAGTGGCATAACAGGAAAAGAAAAAGATGAGGAAGCACTAGACTCTTTAAAATGATATGGTTCAGTTGCTGGAGTTATTCCTCTAACTGATCACAATGCAGAATCTCCTAAATCCCTCTAAGCAGAGTACAATTCTGGCTTTGCTGTGCAAGATCTCCAGCACTGTCACCATACACTCAACAGGCAAGCAGTCACCAAGAAGTTTCCTACCAAGAAGTTACTTTAGCCAGTACTTACACTCAGAAAGTTGGAAAAGACACCACTCAAGCTTACCTTGGGGAGTTGAAAACTTTAGCAAAGCGCAATGGAAAAGATTATGATGAAATCCTGAGGGAGATTTAACATAGATCAGTGAAACCCTTACAGCTGAGAATAGGGAACGAGTCACTGTAAAAACTGCTGAAGATGTACATAACAAGACAACATCTCTTCATTTCAGAGCAGACTCCTCTGATACTATCCAGCCAGAAACAGCTTTACCTGCAATACAGAATAACTCAGTCCCTGTAATGCAAACTAATGGAGTTTCAGAGAAGCCACCTCTCTCTCCCAGTAATCTAAGCCCTCCAGATATTTAGAGTCATAGTGGAGCACATTGTGCACAGTAATGGTCTGATGGCTCATGACAATCCACCATTAAGGCTCCAAACTTTTTCTAGTAGAATCCCTCATCCATCAAATGAGGCAGATGATGAGATTTGGCGTGCAAGTGTTGAACTGCTCTTGGAATACCCAAGTGTATCTGATCTTCATAGAACACAGACATATGTGAAAGTATTCTTCCATCAGCTTCTTACATCATCAAGTTAATAAGTACTGGAGCTTCACCTGCTATTTACATACAACTCCTAGATTCAGCTTTTGCCACTTTGGAAGATAGAGATTAATTATTCACCAAATTCACAAACACAGTACAGGTGAAAAACCGTCTGCCTACCTACAGTGGCTACAGGTGGTGTTGACGCAGACTGTAAAGCGAGGTGGAATTGTCGAAACTGAGGATAACAAGCATCTCTTAAAGTAGTGTTGTAGGGGATTTGGGACTGCTTAGAGGTGCAACTGGAACAGAAGGAACAAAACCCACCATTGTTTACCGAACTATTGACATTTCTGTGCACTGAGGAAAGCAAGCATGCTTCCAGAACCGCATGCATGAAACAGCATTTAGGAACAGTCAAACAACGTGCCATTATACAGTCTCAGACCGCAAGTGCCTGTAAAGAAGATGATGTAGCACAACTAATTTCAGTTACTTCTCAAGTGACTGAACAAATCGCTAAGCATCAAGGTCAACTATCTACTCTACAAGCTGCAGAACAGCAGAAGGTAAAAGTGAACTCTAAGATAGCAAGTGATAAGCCACCAAAAGGAAAGGCTGACACAAAAGATAAACAGGAGTTCACAGCCACTGACAAACAGCCAAGTGTCAAACCAAAACCTTGGTACTGTTTTAAATGTGGCAAAGATGGGCATGTAGCCAACTCTTGCTGCTATAAACCCAATCCTGCATTAGTAGCAGAGAAGAGAAGACAGCTGGAAAAGAGACTGAGTGAGTAGGGATCACGTTATGATGCTCCTAAGACTCATTTTAAACTAGATGTCATTCGTATTGCAGGAATAATTGGGACTGATGTTGGTAAAGTACGTGCCAAAAGCTCCAAGATCTTGTTTGGTGAAACAAAGTCCAGAAGACAGACTGTTAAGATACGTAAGGGATTAGTTGACACAACATGCACTGCTCAAGTAAGCCTAGCCGGTAGAAAATGCAATTGTTTATCAGGTACAGGCTCTCAGGTCACAACCATCTCTAAATCCTACTATGATCATAACTTGCTAGACCTACCACTTCATTCTCTCACCAACTTGTTGGAAATTAAGGGTGCAAACAGACAATTTAGCCAGTACTTGGGATATGTAGAAATCAACGTTACATTCCCAGAAAACTTTATGGAAGTGGATGTGGAAGTATCCACTCTAGCATTGATTGTTCCAGATGTCTCTTTACAATCACTGTCTGTGGTGTTAATTGCCATGAACACCCTTGATGAACTGTAGAAAGACTACTCCAAACTGCAAAGTAGCCAGAAATTCTCTCCCAAGTTTGGCTACAAGCAAGTCGTGGAAGTTTTATAAATATGACAAAGACAGACCACAGAGGGAAATTTTGGGCTGAGAGTACCCGACAAGGACACTAGAAAAATTCCAGCTGGACAGTCTCTAATCTTCTGTGGATCAGTCACAGTCAGAATGCCACATCCTAACAAATGGGCTATCGTGCAGCATCCTTATTCTCCCTTGCCTGGAGGACTCATAGTAACAACTTGCCTGGTTACTTTGGAAAACAAGCAACATTATCACTTACCTGAAGTGGTCTCCAATATAACAGCACATGATGTCATGGTTCCTCCCAAGTCCATTATAGCTGAACTAAATTCAGTACAAGCTATACTTCTGAAAGACCCCCCAATTAAAACTTCCAGTGAGTCAGAATCCACTCAAATATCAAGCCTAGAGTTTAACATTAGTGATTCTCCTATTCCCACTGAGTGGAAGACAAGATTTACCCAGAAATTACAAAACACTCCTGATGTTTTCTTCCTTCACAACTTAGATTTCGGATGTACCAACAAAGTGAAATATCGAATCAGCCTTATTGATGAAACATCGTTCAACCACTGACCTCGATCTATACACCCGGATGATAGAGAAGCTGTTCAGAAGCATCTCCAGGAACTGCTAAACACAGGGGTGATCAGAGAGTCTGAATCTTCTTTTCCTTCTCGAATTGTTATGGTGAGGAAAAAGAATGGGGATGTCCATTTGTGTATAGATTATCGCAAATCAAACTAGCAGGCAATTAAAGATGCCTATGCATTCCTGAAGCTTAAAGACATTTGTATGCCTTTGACCCAGTCCAAATGGCTTTCAGTCCTTCACATAAAGTTTGGTTATTACCAGTTAGAAGTTGAAGAAGCTGACAAGCCTAAAGCAGCTTTTGTGTGTCCTCTAGAATTCTATGAATTCAATAGCATGTCACAGGGAATTACAAACGCGCCAAGCACATCTCAGTGACCCATGGAGATACGCATGGCTGATATGAACCTGAGGGATATCCTTGTATTCATCAATGACATCATTGTGTTCTCTAAAGACCTGGATGAGCATGAGGAAAGACTCATGAGAGTCCTAAATCGATTCAGACAGTATGGACTTAAGCTAGCTCCAGCAAAGTGTGTTTTTGTACAGACCCCAGTCAAATATCTCAGACATATGGTGTCTCATCAAGAAGCTCAAACTGATTCTGACAAGGCAGTCAAGGTCAAAACATGGCCAATTTCCGGAGATTTGAAAGAATTGAAGTCCTTCCTTCAATCTATCAGACATTACCGCCAATATTAAGATTTTCCTTGAAAAGTTAAGCTGCTCAATGATTTGACTTTGGGGTAACCACCCACCAGAAAGAATTCCAAGGTGAAGAATGATAGCCAGGATCATAATCCGAAAGACCCATTTAGAGATGGGTGGACTACCTCATTTCAAGAATCGTTTGACCTAATCATAAAGGAACTTACATCTGCTCCAGTGCTGGCGTTTGCTAACCCTCAGCTGCCATACATTTTACACATACACGCCAGCACTACTGGTTTCGGGACCACCCTCCATCAAGAACAAGACAGGCACCTTAGGGTCATCATAGGTGACTCTCCCATAGTGATTCAAGATATCTTGCCCATAAATTAGAGTTCCTAGCCCTAAAGTGGGCAGTCAATGAAAAATTTCATGATTATCTTTATGAAAGTTCATTTACAGAGTAACCCTCTGACTTACATGTTTTCCACTGCTAGACTGGATGCAACCAGTTACAGATGGCTAGCTGTCCTGTCAACCTATAACTTTAAGCTGCAATATAGGTCCAGGAAGCTGAACAATGATGCTGATGAGTTGTCCCGATAACCACAGAAAGAGGACTATCAGATGACCTCTCGTCCCAGAAAGGGTGGGTATGCATCTTGAAGTTTACTGAAAGACATTTGGTGAACTCGGATGATGTGGGTGAAATTAACACAGATGTTGTGCAAGCTGTATGTGAGAGTCATCTCACTCAACAAACAGAACCTTTAGTAGATGTCACCACTGCATTTGTTGGATCCTTAATGATGCCTTCAAGTGCTATACTGGACAGTTATGCACAAGAAGATCAGTGTGGGGGATTGCCAGTCATTTCTCATCTCTCTGACTCCCAATTAGCTGATCCTTGTATTAGGAAAATTGTCAAGCAAATGAAAACTGAAGAAAAACCATCCCCTACAGCGAGAAATGCAATCCACCGACTACCCTGCCTTCTCAGAGAATGGAACTGTCTAGAGCTAAAAGATGGAATTCTCTACAGGAAAAGATTAACTGGAGATGAAACAATTTACCAGCTTGTTTTACCTGAAAAGTTTCAATCTGACATACTTAGACTTCATGATGACTTTGGTCACATGAGTATTAATTGTACCCTGGATTTAGGCTCAAGGTGACTCCTGATGTGGAACACAATATTAAAACATGCAGTCAATGTGTAAGAAGAAAGACTGAGAAAGCTGCTCCGTTAGTGAATATTGTGACTACTCGACCCTGGCAGCTGGTCTGCATGAACTTTCTTACATTAGAACCTGGTCAAAGTGTACAAAGGATGTGCTAGTAATAACTGATCATTTCACTAAATATGCTTTGGCTATTCCTACACCAAACCAAAAAGCCAAGACAGTTGTGAAGTGCCTATGGGAACATTACATCTCGAATTATGGTTATCCTGAGCACCTACACAGTGATAGAGGGCCTGACTTTGAATCCTAATTGATCATAAAACTGCGTGAGGTAGCTGGAATTCAAAAAGTCAGAACTACGCCATATCATCCCGGAGGAAATTCTGTCAAGAGGTGTAACAGCACCCTCTTAAGTATGTTGGGAGCCCTGAAAATAAAAGATAAAAGTCACTGTCGAGAACTTGTTTAACTCCCTCGTCCATCCTTATAATTGTATTAGGAATGAGAGGACTGGCTTTAGTCCATATGAAATTATGTTTGGATTGCAACCCAGACTTTCAGTTGACTTAGCTTTCAGACTATCCTTGAAAGACAAACGTGGTACATCACACTCTCAGTATGTACAAAATTTAAAATCTCATCCAGAGGAAAGCTTCAAGACAGCAACGGGGAACTCACAGAAAATGGCAGACTGAAACAAGACCAGATACGACAAATGTCTGACAGCTTCAGAGCTGAAAGAAGGAGACCGAGTGCTAGTAAGGAATGTGCACCTCTGAGGTAAAAACAAACTTGCTGATGAATGGGAAGAAATTGTCTATGTAGTAGTGAGCTGGAATCCCAGAGAAATAAAAGTTCTGATGCAAGGGAATCCACTGTAGAAATTTCTGTAACTTGCCTGTCAGTCCTGAAGAAAACCCCGTGGAAGAAACAACAAATGAAGAAATGCATAATTAGTGTACCCTACCTGATGGAAGAAGCCTGGAACCTTTGTCAAGTCCAGAAGATTAGACAAGAAAAAGGGACATGCAATGAAGTATTGATTAGAAAAAACATTACAAATGAGAATTCTCACAAAGAAGAGCCTAAACTCAGAAGGTCTTCTAGACACAGAGAAAAACCTAGTACTCTAACATATCCTGAGCTAGGAAATCCTGTAGTGACAGTAGCTCAGTTCCTTTTCCAAGCTCTGAGTTCAGCCATTGTAGAGTCTCTTCCAGATTTCACATATTGTGAACTCATTACAGTGCAATATAGCCATATGCAAAGGGACTTGCATAAATTCAAAGGAGGAGGGTGTAACCCAGGTTAATTAAACCCAAAGGTGTGATGTTAGAAAGCTCCACATGTGGAGAGATGAAAACAAGGTTTACCGAATTTAAAAAATGAGAATTCGGAAAAAAAAGCTTTGCAAGGATGAGGTGTGGCTGAGGCAGGTGTGGATAAGCAACGTAAATTCAACAAGCTATTAGAAACTAGCTAAGGATATAAACTATTGAAAGTGGAGTTAGTAGGAAGTACCTAGGGGTGCACCTGGATGACTGACCTATGTGGGGCACCAGCACAGAGGCTGTATACAAGAAGGGCCAGATTGCCTCTACTGCCTGAGGAGACCGAGGTCCTTTAGAGTCTGCAGGCCTCTCCTTCACATGTTCTACCAGTCTGTTGTCGCTAGTACAATCCTTTATATATTGGTGTCCTAGGGTAATGGCATCAACACGGGTGATGCCAACAGGCTCAATAAACTCAATAAACAGCGGCTAGCTCTGTTATAGGTATCAAACTGGTCACACTGGAGGCTGTGGTAGAACAAAGGACCCTACGAAAAACCCTAGCAATTCTGTACAACGTTCCTTACCCTCTGCATGCCACTTTGGCTGAACAGAGAAGCACTTTTAGTAACAGACTAAGACAACTGCGCTGCTCCAAGGTGTGCTATGTGAGGTCATTCTTACCCTCAGCCATTAGGCTCTATAATGAGTCAACCTATAACCAGGGAAGTGATGACCCCCTCCTGGTGGACTGTTTGTGGTAACTTATTTTTTTCATTCTTTCTTGCTTCTCTTCTAATATTTGTATATCTGTGCACTTGTAATGCTACTGTGACACTGTAATTTCCTTTGGGATCAATTAGGTATCTATATATCTATGTATATATCTATTTATTGTCTCTACCCTACTTATTGGAAATCCTCAGGGTGAAACCCCTGGAGGAAAGACAATATCGATAAAAGATTTATTGAAGCTATAGCTATAACAAGCATTAGCTATAACAAGATGATATCGGCAGAGAGTAGTGTCCAAGGTATCCGCCATGTAACTGGGAATTAGGTCTGTATCATAACAAAGGATTTGGTCAGATTTTTTTGTATAAGTTTTGAGAATTGTCTTTCCGTGGATTACCCACTATTTCATCCAATGAACCAAGAAACAAGATGGCGAGCCACACAAGATCAAAGAACCAGCAGGGGGATGAAATGTTTAATGACATATGGTTGGATGTATAAGTTTATTTCTCATTCGGAGGATATGAATTTGATTTTCTGGAAGAACTGATTATTTTAGCAAAGACTTTGATAAGCTATTGAATGAGATGTACATTGTTTAAAAGTTGTGATGTGGAGAAATGTTGTGAAAGGAGTTAAACTGTATATTTATAAGAACCCTTCTCTTCGTGATTTTTATAAATGATCTGGATGAGGAAGTGGAGGGATGGATTAGTAAATTTGCTGATGACGCAAATGTTGGGGGTGTTGTGGATAGTGTGGTGGGCTGTCAGAGGTTACAGCTGGACATCGATAGGATGCAAAACTGGGCTGAGAAGTGGCAGATGCCGTTCAACCCAGATAAGAAGCCTTTGACAAGGTCCCGCATGGGAGGTTAGTTAGGAAAATTCAGTCGCTAGGTATACATGGAGAGGTGGTAAATTGGATTAGACATTGGCTCAATGGAAGAAGCCAAAGAGTGGTAGTAGAGAATTGCTTCTCCGAGTGGAGGCCTGTGACTAGTGGTGTGCCACAGGAATCAGTGCTGGGTCCATTGTTATTTGTCATCTATATCAATGATCTGGATGATAATGTGGTAAATTGGATCAGCAAATTTGCTGATGATACAAAGATTGGAGGTGTAGTAGACAGTGAGGAAGGTTTTCAGAGCCTGCAGAGGGACTTGGACCGGCTGGAAAAATGGGCTGAAAAATGGCAGATGGAGTTTAATACAGACAAGTGTGAGGTATTGCACGTTGGTAGGACAAACCAAGGTAGAACATATAGGGTTAATGGTAAGGCACTGAGGAGTGCAGTGGAACAGAGGGATCTGGGAATACAGATACAAAATTCCCTAAAAGTGGCGTCACAGGTAGATAGGGTCATAAAGAGAGCTTTTGGTACATTGGCTTTTATTAATCAAAGTATTGAGTATAAGAGCTGGAATGTTATGATGAGGTTGTATAAGGCATTGGTGAGGTCGAATCTGGAGTATTGTGTTCAGTTTTGGTCACCAAATTACAGGAAGGATATAAATAAGGTTGAAAGAGTGCAGAGAAGGTTTACAAGGATGTTGCCGGGACTTGAGAAACTCAGTTACAGAGAAAGGTTGAATAGTTTAGGACTTTATTCCCTAGAGCATAGAAGAATGAGGGTAGATTTGATAGAGGTATATAAAATTATGATGGGTATAGATAGAGTGAATGCAAGCAGGCTTTTTCCACTGAGGCAAGGGGAGAAAAAAACCAGAAGACATGGGTTAAGGGTGAGGGGGGAAAAGTTTAAAGGGAACATTGGGAGGGGCTTCTTCACACAGAGAGTGGTGGGAGTATGGAATAAGCTGCCAGATGAGGTGGTAAATGCAGGTTCTTTTTTAACATTTAAGAATAAATTGGACAGATACATGGATGGGAGGTGTATGGAGGGATATGGTCCGTGTGCAAGCCCAGTGGGACTAGGCAGAAAATGGTTCGGCACAGCCAAGAAGAGCCAAAAGACCTGTTTCTGTGCCATAGTTTCTATGGTTCTATGGTTCTAAGTGTGAGGTGGTTCATTTTGGTAGGTCAAATATGATGGCAGAATATAGTATTAACGGTAAGACTCTTGGCAGTGTGGAGGATCAGAGGGCTCTTGGGATCCAAGTCCATTGGACACTCAAAGTTGCTGCGCAGGTTGACTCTGTGGTTAAGAAGGCATACAGTGCATTGGCCTTCATCAACCATGGGATTGAGTTTAGGAGCAGAGAGGTAATCTTACAGCTGTATAGGACCCTGGTCAGACCACACTTGGAGTACTGTGCTCAATTCTGGTCAGCTCACTACAGGAAGGATGTGAAAATTATAGAAAGGGTACAGAGGAGATTTACAAGGATGTTGCTTGGATTGGGAGCATGTCTTATGAGAATAGATTGAGTGAACTTGGCCTTTTCCCCTTGGAGCGACGAAGGGTGAGAGGTGACCTGATAGATGTGTATAAGATGATGAGAGGCATTAATCATGTGGATAGTCAGAGGCTTTTTCCCAGGGCTAAAATGGCTATCATGAGAAGGCACAATTTTAAGGTGCTTGAAGGTACAGAGGAGACATTAGGGTAAGTTTTTTACGCAGAGAGTGTTCAGTGCATGGAATGGGCTGCCAGCGATGGTGGTGGAGGTGGATATGATAGGGTCTTTTAAGGGACTCTTGGATAGGTACATGGAGCTTAGAAAAATAGAGGGTTATAGTTAACCCTAGGTAATTTCTAAAGTAAGTACATGTTCGGCACAACATTGTGGGCTGAAGGGCCTGTATTGTGCTGTAGTTTTTCTATGTTTCTATGTTTCTATATATTTTTTTTGGGGGGGGGGTTGAATTTGAATTTGTAGACTTACTGACCTGAAACTGAAACGGAGATTAACCATAATACTTAAAAATAGGAATTCAATTAGTTTCCAAACTAACCAGGGATAAATAGAAAGGCAAATGTTATTCCGTAAACCTTTAAATAAGGAATAACATTTGATCTAATTAGTTAGAGAAATTAGAGTAATAAAGGTTATTCTAATGAATTTCACAGATTCTAACTAAAAAGGAATTTGGTTTCCATTTGATATCTGAGATTTTGAACCTAAGACAGAATGTTGGAATTTTGAATTGATGTTACTGATGTAAATATTTTGTATATATTGCTATGTTTTACCAGCGCTGCCTCTGCACCATCCTCAACACCTACTGGAGTGACTTCGTCACCAACATCGAAGTCCTTGAACAGGCGGAGGTCACCAGCGTCGAGGCCATGCTGTTGAAGATGCAGCTGCGCTGGGCAGGGCACGTCTCCAGGATGGAAAATCGTCGCCTGCCCAAGTTTGTGCTGTATGGCGAACTCTCCACTGGCCACCGTGACAGAGGGGCACTGAAGAAGAGGTACAAGGATTCTCTGAAGAAATCCCTTGGTGCCTGTCACATTGACCATCGCCAGTGGTCCAATCTTGCCTCCGATCGCGAGGCCTGGCGACACACCATTCACCAGTCTGTTTCCTCCTTCGAGAACGAACGCAGGGCTGGCATTGAGGACAGAAAGAGAAGGAGGAAGAACTATGACACAGCAGCACCAAACCCAGAACAGAATTTCCCTTGCAGTCACTGTGGCCGGACCTGCCTGTCCTGTATTGGCCTCGTCAGCCACCTGCGAGCCTGCAGAAGATGTGGTCAGCCCCTTTCCTAAATCTTCATTCGCGAAGCCAAGCCATGATGATGATTAACAAGCTTATCTCTAGAAGTGTGTGTTTTCTGTTCACCGCCTCCTTCCGATACCTAAAGCTTCTGATGGCCCACTAGCACGTCGTGTAGTACTATGTAATTTGATTTTTCTCATAAAGAGTGTGGCGACCAGTCACACGAGATCATACAAGCACTACAGAGGTGTTACATACACAGCTTCATTGTCCATTTGTTCCAGAGTGGAGTGAAGAGCCAACAGAATTGCATCTGTTATTGACCTATTGTGATGGGAGGCAAATTGAAGTGGGTCCAAGTCACTCCTCAGGCAGGGGTTGACATGCTTCATAACCAGCCTCTCAAAGCACTAATTCACAGTACATGTAAGTACTACTGGGCAGTAGTCATTGGGTTACCATGTTCTTCTCGGGCACCACTATGATTGACATCTGCTTGAAGCAGGTGAATACCTCAGACTGCCAAAGTTAGAGATTGAAGATATCAGTAAAAACTCCAGCCAGTTGATTAACACACGTCTTCAGCGCTCAGCCAGTTGCTGGGACGAATACCTTCGGTTGCTTCAGCCTCCCAGTGGATTATCTCATGTTATCTTCAGAGACTAAGATCACAGGGTTGTTGGGGGCTGTGTTAATTTTTTCAAAGTACCTTCATGTTCTGTTGATCAAAACAAGCGTAAAAGGCATTGAGCTTATCTGGGTATGAAACTTTGTTGTCATTTATGTTGCTTGCTTTTGCTTTGTTAAAGGTGATGGCATTCAAGCTCTGCAAAATTGTCCAGCATCCCTTTGTGATTGGTCTGGAATTACCACTTCACATCTAGAGGTCGTACCTGGAAATCTTGTACCCTCCTGGGTCACCAGTCCTGAATGTCACTGATCTAGCCCTCAGCAGATTGCAGATCTATTGGCTATTACTGCTCACCCATCATTTTCCTGAACCAGTGTGGGCATAATCACTCACCACATACACTGATCTAACAATTGAACACAACCTATGGGCTCACTTTGTAGGATTCTACAGACCATGTTCTCAGTATTATTTATTTATGCATTTAGTTATTATTAATATTTGTTTCTTTTTGCATTTTCATAGTTTTCCTTCTTTTGCACATTGGTTGTCAGTCTTTGTGTGTAGTTTTCATTGATTCTTTTGTACTTTGTTCTACTGTGATTATCTGCAAGGAACTGTATTTCAGGGAAGTATTTGTGACAAATATGTACCTTAATAAAAAGCTTACTTTGAACTTTGTTCTGTTATTTTCTGGGATCATGACTGATCTGTAGCCCAACTCCAAATTCAGCCTTAACCTCTCGCTCACCCATATCCCTTATTATATTTAGTAAATAAAGAAGGTGCTTCCTTAGTCAAAGGCCTCTAATCTAAAAAAAAAGCAAATTTCCACCCTTTGGTTCCTAGCACCAACCCAATTTTAAACCCAATTGGCTAACTCATCCTAGCTACCATGCTACCTATCTCTCTTAACAAAGCCTACCATGAAGAACCTTGTCAAAGACCTCGCTAAAGTACATGTATTCAAAGTCTTCCTTTCTGTCCTTGCTAATCTCCTTTGTCACCACTTCTAAAAAACTCAATCAGATTTGTGAGAAAACACAAATCCATGCTGACTATCCCAAATCAATCCTTGCCTTTCCAAAGGCAGGTAAATTCTGTCTCTCAGAATTCACACCAGTAACATTTCCATCACTGATGTGAGGCTTGCCAGCCTGTAGTTCCCTGGTTTGTCCTAATAGCCCTTTCTAAAACTCTAGAAATCAGTTCCTGAACTCATTGAGTGTACTGGTTTTATATAATGTAATGCCCTGGTAAAGGTTTCACTGCCAACGTAATGGTCTTTCTGTAGAAGCAGTGTTTGGGTTATGGTTAGAGATAATGGGTACTTAGGAATGTGAGCCATCCATTCAGGGGAGTGGGGTTTTTGTTCTGTGTGAGCCAGGGTTTTTTGTTCGGCTGGAGATGGCGAGAGAAGATGCTGGAGAGAATTGGTCACAGGATTTGACCCAGTGGGGACCATGATTTGATGGATCAAGGTGTGGGAGTCTGCTGAGGATCGGTGAATATGACTTTTGAAAGAGCTGAGCTCCAACCTGTGCCCTTTTGATGGTTAAATTATAATAGGCATCTTTTGTTTTATTTAACTTGTAGCGATGTGCTACACACAGAGCTGGAAATAATGACGCACAGTCTGTAAGTCGCACTCGAGACTCGTTTATTCAAACTTCACGGCACTGGCTTTTAAGCAGTTCCCTTCCAGCCCTCTCCGGGCGGAAGTGATGTCAGAGATGCGTTACAAAAGTCTGTCCCTGCGCACGGGCTATTTTGTGAGCCGGTTCGCTTGTGTAGAAAGTGGGTCACCACATAACCCACCCACCCCCCCCAGAACCGGCGATACAGGCTCCAACGTCCACAGTCTGGATCAGTCTCTGTTTGGGCGGTCTGCCTCTGCGCCACGGTGCCTGAACCTCGACTAGCTGTGCCAAGTCCACATGGGCCAGTTTGAGTTGGTGCACCGTGAAAACCTCCTCTTTCCCCCCAATGTCCAAAACGTACGTGGACCCGTTGTTACTGATCACCTTGAACAGCCCCTCGTAGGGCCGCTGTAGTGGTGGCCGGTGTGCGCCCCTTCGTACGAATACAAACTTACAGTTCTGCAGGTCTTTGGGTATGCAGGTCGGGATCTGTCCGTGCTGTGAAGTCGGTATGGGGGCCAGGTTGCCGAGCCTTTCGCGTAGTCTGTCCAGGACTGCTGCGGGTTCTTCCTCTTGCCCCCTTGGGGCTGGTATGAACTCTTCTGGGACGACCAGGGGTGCGCCGTACGCCAGCTCGGCCAACGAGGTGTGCAGATCCTCCTTGGGTGCTGTGTGTATTCCAAGCAGAACCCAGGGAAGCTCGTCCACCCAGTTAGCCCCTTCCAGGCGGGCCATGAGAGCCGACTTCAAGTGACAGTGGAAGCGTTCCCTAGTCCGTTTGACTGTGGGTGGTAAGCAGTTGTGTGGTGTAGCTGTGTTCCCAACAGGCTGGCCACAGCCGACCACAGGCTGTAGGTGAACTGGGTACCTCTGTCGGAGGTAATGTGGGCCGGTATCCCGAAGCGTGCTACCCAGGTTTCAATCAACACTCGGGCGCAGGATTCGGAGGTGGTATCGGTGAGCGGGACCACCTCTGGCCATCTCGTGAACCAGTCTACCATAGTTAGGAGGTACCGCGCTCCTCGTGACACTGGCAGGGGTCCCACGATATCCACATGAATGTGGTCGAACCTCCGGCGGGTGGATTCGAACTGCTGCGGCGGGGCTTTGGTGTGCCGCTGCACCTTGGCCGTTTGGCACTGCATGCACGTTTTGGCCCATTCGTTGACCTGTTTGCGAAGTCCGTGCCACACAAACTTGCTGGAGACTATCTGAATGGTTGTCCTGATAGATGGGTGTGCCAAGCCGTGTATGGAGTTGAAAACTCGCCGCCGCCAAGCTGCCGGGACGATGGGGTGAGGTTGGCCGGTAGCCATGTCACACAGGAGGGTCCTCTCACCTGGGCCTACGAGGAATTCTTGCAGCTGCAAACCTGAGACTGCAGTCCTGTAGCTGGGCATCTCGTCATCTGCCTGCTGTGCCTCTGCCAGTGCTGCATAGTCCACCGCCTGGGACAGGACCTGAATAGCTGGCCTGGATAGTGTGTCCACCACGACATTGTCCTTTCCCGAGACATGCTGGATGTCTGTCATGTACTCAGAGATGTAGGACAGATGTTACTGCTGCCGGGCCGACCAGGGATCGGACACCTTAGTGAACGCGAAGGTCAACGGTTTGTGGTCCGTGAACACGGTGAATGGCCTGCCTTCTAAGAAATGCTGGATTGCCAGATATAGTGCCAACAGCTCCTGGTCGAAGGCACTGTACTTGAGTTCGGGTGGCCGTAGGTGCCTGCTTAAGGATGCCAGGAGTTGCCAGCGCCCCTCAATGAGTTGCTCCAGCACCCCATTGACTGCTGTGTTGGATGCGTCCACTGTGAGGGCGGTTGGAACGTCCGTTCTGGGGTGCACCAGCATTGCGGCGTCTGCCAATGCTTCTTTGGCTTTAACGAAAGTGGCCACGGCCTCTTCATCCCAAGTAATGTCCTTGCCTTTACCCGACATCAGGGTGAACAAAGGGCGCATGATGCGGGCTGCTGAGGGGAGGAAGCGGTGTTAGAAGTTCACCATACCAACGAACTCCTGCAGACCTTTGACTGTGTTGGTCCAGATGAAGTGGCGGATTGTGTCTACCTTGGCGGGCAGCGGGGTTGCTCCGTCTTTGGTAATCCTGTGGCCCAGGAAGTCGATGGTATGGAGTCCGAACTGACATTTGGCCGGGCTGATCGTGAGGCTGAAATCACTCAGGCGGGAATAGTGCTGGCAGAGGTGGGACAGATACTCCTGACAGCTACTGCTGGCTATGAGAATGTCATCCAAATAGATGAACGCAAAGTCCAGGTCACGTCCCACCACGTCCATTAGTCACTGGAACGTCGGTGTGGCATTCTTCAGGCCGAACGGCATTCGGAGGAATTCGAACAGACCGAACGGGGTGATGAGTGCTGTTTTGGGGATGTCTTCAGGGTGTACCGGGATTTGATGGTATCCCTGAATGAGGTCTACCTTGGAAAAGATGCTTACCCTGTGCAGGTTTGTTGCGAAGTCTTGAATGTGCGGCACGGGGTAGCGGTCTGGAGTTGTAGCCTCATTCAGTCTGTGGTAGTCGCCGCATGGTCTCCAGCCCCTGGCTGCTTTGGGCACCATGTGCAGGGAGGAGGCCCATGGGCTGTCGGACCACCGTACAATCCCCAACTCCTCCATCCTCTTGAACGCCTCCTGCGCCTGGCGGGGCTTGTCCGGGAGAAGCCTTCATGCGCGGGCATGGAGGGGTGGTTCCTGGGTCAGAATGTGGTGCTGTACTCTGAGTCTGGGCATGGCTGCCGAGAAATGCGGTGCCAAAACTGATGGAAAGTCCTCCAGGATTCTGGTGAATTCGTTGTCAGACAGCGTGATGGAGTCCAGGTGTGGGGCTGGCAACTTGGCTTCACCCAGGGAGAACGTCTGGAAAGTCTTGGCATGGATCAGTCCTTCCCTTGCAAGTCGACCAGCAGACTGTGGGCTCACAAGAAGTTTGCCCCCAGGAGTGGTTGAGTCACGGTGGCCAGTGTGAAGTCCCACGTGAACCGGCTAGCGCCGAACTGCAGCTGCACTGTGCAGGTGCCGTAGGTCCATATCGTGCTGCTGTTTGCAGCCCTCAGGGTGGGTCCCGGCTCTCTGTTGCGAGTGTTGTACCCTGTTGGGGGTAAGATGTTGACCTCTGCTCCAGTGTCAACTAAGAAGCGGCGTCCCGACTGTTTGTCCCAGACATACAGGAGGCTGTCCTGGTGGCCAGCTGCCATAGCCATTAGCGGCAACTGGCCCTGGCGTTTCCCAGGAACTTGCAGGGCGGGTGACAACAGCGGGCTTCTGTGCCCCACCGCTGGTGGTAGAAACACCACTGTTCATTGGCCTCCTCACTCCTGCCTCTGGGTTGTGTGCGCTCCATTGCCGGGCCTGATCTGGCCTGCTGTTGGGTGTGTGGCTTGGTAATCTGTCTGACAGATGCCCCGCTCTCCCTCTTGGCTTTCCACAGCATGTCTGCCTGGCCCGCCACCTTCCGGATGTCACTGAAATCTGCGTCGGCCAGCAGCAGATGTATGTCCTCAAGCAGTTGTTCTAGGAATGCCTGCTCAAACATGAGGCAGGGCTTGTGTCCTTCAGCTAGGGCTAGCATCTCGTTCATTAATGCTGATGGTGGCGTGTCTCCCAAACCATCCAGGTGCAGCAAGCGGGCACCTCGTTCATACCGTGAGAGGCCAAAGGTCTCTATGAGCAGCGCTTTGAATGCTGCATATTTGCCTTCTTCCGGGGGTGACTGTATGAAATCCCCAACCCGTGCGGCTGTCTCCTGGTCAAGGGAGCTCACCACACAATAGTAACGCGTGGAATCCGAAGATATCTGCCGAATCTGAAACTGGGCTTCTGCTTGGTCAAACCACACGCATGGTCGCAGCGTCCAGAAAGTTGGCAGTTTTAGCGAAACTGCATGAACAGATGAAGAGGAGTCGATCATCTTTGGTCCAAATCCCGTTTGGACCATCGGGGTCACCAATGTAGCGATGTGCTACACACAGAGCTAGAAATAATGACACACAGTCTGTAAATTGCACTCGAGACTGGTTTATTCAAACTTCGCAGCACTGGCTTTTAAGCAGTTCTGTTCCTGCCCTCTCCGGGTGGAAATGACGGGTGCATTACAAAAGTCCCTCCCCGTGCACGGGCTACTTTGTGAGCCGGTTTGCTTGTGTAGAAAGTGGGTCGCCACAAACTTTCTTTTCTTTACTAACCCTTTAGTTAAATTAACATTCATAAATATAATTCCTGTAATCGTATGCAGTGCTCTGCCTGTTATTTCTTGGCTCCAAGTTGTAACAGGATAGCAAATTACACAACGTTCACACAAACTGCAGTTTAGGTGGGAGAGCTGCCCCAATCTCACAGATTTGGTGGGACCTGAGTGTGTTTTCCCTAGATTTACGCAGCCCAAGGCAACCAGGGTTTCATATATGTAGCAATTCTGTTGCAATTTAAACTTTAGCATTTAGGTATCCTTCTGATAAACCTACATCTTCCTTCTTCCAAGATAAATAAATACATCAAGTTACTGAGAGCTATTTGTAGTACTCCAAATCTTGCCTAGTCAAGGTTTTTTATGTCAATAGCCTAACTTCTGCCCTCTTCTATTTGTCTTCTTGATAAAAAGACCAATATTTCATTAACCTTTCTGCCAATATTCTGAACATGTCCATGACATTTTAACAATTCATTGTCTTACTTTGTGCCATATAAAGTTCCAGTTGAAGAATTCTATATCAGCAGTCATGTTATTTACAATATAAATAAGTTGTGGACCTGTGAGTCACTTTCTTTGAAGTTGTATACCTGCTTATTATGGCATCTCTCCTACTTGTCACTCAGCCACTTTCTTAGCCAGCTCAATAATTTACCTTCAGTACTGCATATTTGAACTATAAATCACAGTACCATGTATTAGAGTTTATTAAATTTCTTCTGGAGGTAGACATTACTGGATATCTACCTTGTACAAATTACAAAGGGCTATCAGGTGTGATCAAGCCTTGATAAACCCATGGTGGCTTTTTCCAATCAACTGTCTGGTCATTCTATTCTTAATTATGAAGTCTGATTATTCCCTAAGATCCAATGTTAGACTAATTAGCCCATAAGTTGCTGTTTACCATCATCTTTCTTAAAATATATTGTTTTTCCTTTCTAAGATTCAAGATTGTTTAATGTTATTTCCTGTACATTAAGTGTAAAAGAGAATGAAATAATTGTTACTTCGGATCCCATATAGCACAGAAAAGATAAAGAACATCATAATAAAAACACAATAAATATAAATACATGAGATAGCTCATATACATAGATTGTATACATTATCTATAAAGTGACACTAAGGCACAAGAAGTCTGTACGTAAGGTGACTTTGACAAGAAGTGATAAAGTCATGGTCGTGGGGATGTGAAGGGATGGTTAGTGGGTGGAGATATTGATCAGCTTTACTGCTTGGGGTAAATAACTGATTTTTTGAGTCTGATGGTCTTGGCATGGAAGCTATGTAGCTTTCACCATGATGGGAGTGGAACAAAAACTGTCCAAGATCTTACCGGCCTCTTTATGTCCTTGATGGTAGGTAGGCTGGTGCTGGTGAAGCTTTGGGCAGTTTCCGTACCATGAGGTGATGCATCATGTTAGGATGCTCTCTGCTGCGCATCTGTAGAAGGCTATGAATATAGATGTGCATAGTTCCCCTCTCTTCAGCCTCCTAAAAAAGTAGAGGTGTTGGTGAGCTTTCCTGATGGTGTAGAATGTGTTCTGGGACCATGAGAGGTTGTGAGAAATGTGCACTCCCAAGAGTTTGAAACTGCTTGCAGTTTCCACTGCAATGGTGCCAATATAAAGAGGGGCGTGAGTGGTGAGAGGTTGCCTAAAGTCATTAGCTATCTCCTTTGTCTTGTTGACATCGAGGAAGATTTATTTGCCTGGCACCTCTTTGCAGGCTGTCTCATTGTTACTGATGATGGGTCACACAACTCTCATGTCATTAGTGAACTTGACAATGTGATTATTTGGGTGTTTACCCATGCATTCATTTGAGAGCAGACTGTACAGCAATGGGCTCAGCACACAGCACTGGGGTGCCCATGTTGAAGATGATGGGGAGGGAGGAGAGCGTGTGCATCCTAACTATCTGACGTCTATTGTTTCGGAAGTCCAACACCCAGTTGAACAGTGGTGTATTTAGACTGAGGAGTAGGAGTTTGTTCACCAAGGTCCATGGAACAATATGTTGAATGCTGAACTGAAATCCAGAAACAGTGTTCAGACATAAGTGGCCTTGTTTTCTAGATGTGTCAGGGCCAGGACATGACAAATACCATGACACCTGCTGTAGAGCTGTTCTGTTGGTAAACATATTGATGAGGGTCCAGTATGGCAGGAATGTGCCATTACCAGCCATTCAAAGCACTTCATGACGATTGGCATCAGCACCACTGAGTGGTAGTCATTTAGTTCCGAAGATGTAGAATTCTTTGGTACAGGGATAACTGAAAGAACAAATGAAGGTTATTATAAGGGCATCCTCAAATGATGAGTAATAACCAATTTATGGATGTACATCTCTCTTCAGCTGTTCTAGACAATAGTCTTTTAATGTGGCCATTAAGCACTAATAACAACAGTGTCCTCTTGCATTCTAATAACGAAAAGAAAAGATCAGCAAACCCAAGAAGAATTGAAAATATACTTTGAACTCCAGATCAATTAAAAAATAATGGATTATGAGACAATGCAATGAAGATGCTCGATGCTTGCTTCAGAACATCCATGATTAGTTGGCATAGTTTATGCAGTCAGCTGAGACTCTTGATGTTGAGACTGTCTCAATCATTCTGAGCTGTTCTTTGCAGAATCAACATCAGCTACTACATTCTGAGTGTGTGTGTGAGAGAGAAGATAAGGAAAATAAATTTCAAACAAGTAGCTGCTATCTGAAAAACATACACAGTAACTGAAGATGTAAATTTAAAGCAGAAGATTATTCCCAAAGCCATCCGTAAAATTAATTAATGAATTATAATGTAATTAACCCATACTTTATTGTAGTTCATATAAATTGTACATTAGGAATGACATTGGAATGCAAATTTTAACTCCCTCTGCTCAGTAGAATTTACTGTATGTTAAAATATTAATGTTACCTTTCATTTACTGCCCTAAGGTTATTTTAATATTGCTTCAAGCGTGAGAAGCTAAAGCACATTTTAGGCAGCTTTATCATACTCTCCATCATCACTGAACATAAATAGAATGTTAGTTTATCTTAATATCAGCACAAATGATTGTCAAGATAGTTTCATACACAAGATAAGCCTGTTACTACACTGTGGTGTTCAGAAGTTGCTGCGGAAATGTTGCCTTCAATTTCAGTTCAAATTGCCTCAGACTGTTAAAGTTCAATGGCCTGAATTATTCAATTTCAGCCCAAAGAGGATCAAATTAGATGTCCTTTACATCATTTATCCATTATTTTCCTTCTCTGTTTTTTTTTTCAGCTTTAGTTTTAAGTTTTGAAGGAGAGTCCACATTCAAAGCTAACTGGCCAATTTCTATTTTTCTAACAAGAATAAATCCAAGCCCACTTTCTGGGAATATGCAGGAATACCAATGGGCAGGATGTACTGAACTTTGAGGTCCCACACCACCAGGTTCAAGGGCAGTTATTATCCTACAACCGTCAGGCTCCTGAACCAGCATGGAAAACTTCAATTGTTACTATTCTGAGCTGATTCTATGACCTACAGACTTACTTTCAAAGACTTCTTACAACTCTTGTTCTCATTATTATTATTGCTTTATTTGCACAGTTTGTGTTCTTTTACACTTTGGTTGCTTGTCAGTCTTTCTTTATGTATAGATTTTTTTTGTGAAATTCTGTTGTATTTCTTTTGTCCCTGTAAATGCCTGCAAGAAAAGTAATCTCAAGGTAATATCTGGTAACATGTAAATGTACTCTGAAATGATGTTTTTAAAGAATTTCAGCTTTATTTCATTAGCAAGTTTGTGTTGAAAAGTTATGAATCAATATGCTGTTATGATTATAAATTCGCATGTTGAAATTCAAAGTATTTATTGGATCACATGTTTGTCCAAGATCGCATAATACTTCATTACAAATTAACTCTTCGATGAAATCCTTCTGAAACAAACACTGCACTCACTTACATCCTAATTGCTATTTTGATGTTTTTTCAATGGAGGGAATATTTTCACAAGGCGGTATTTAATATTAAATAGAAAATGGTGCAACACCCTCCCTTTTTAACATCACCTGTCCCTTCATCAGATGTATGACAATAGAGTTTCCACTTTATACTTCAGCACAAGTTATGGCCAAGTTTACAGTAATTTTGAACTTCACACATGAATGATCCAAAATATTCCATGAACCGGAGTAATTAGACAGGATTTTAAATAAATAAAAATTTGCTTTGAAAATATTTCAAAATGTTTAAGATTCGTAACATGGTAAACTCAAATGGTTCTGTCACAAAATATGTTACAAAATAGTCTGTCTTCCATCTGATTTTAAATTATTGGAAATGAATTATGAAATATATTAAAATGGTTCTAGCAGGATAAAATTCTCATTACTACCATCAGGGAGGAGGAACAGGTCCCTGAAATGCACACTGAACGTTTTAGCAATAGCTTCTTCCCTTCCGCTGGACGGTCCATGACCCATGAATATTACCTCACAATTCTGCTCTCTTTTGGCACGATTTATGCATTTTCATTTATTCTTATTGTAATTCATCATATAATCTATAATTTATTTTGTGTATTGCATTGTACTACTGCCACAAAACAACGAATTTCATACATATTTCAGAGATAATAAACTTGATTCTGAATCTACTTCAATGATGTGAACTGCAACTTATATTGTTCTGAAAACCAAAGATTTGAGTGGATTGAAACATTGGTTGGAGTCCGGTTAGCAGAATGTGGGATTCCTAATAATTACCACTATCTCACCTATCAGTTTTGCTTCTGTTACCGCAAACCTGCATCTCTAATTTTCTTTGCTCTTTTGATCATTCTCATAATCTAAGAATGTTCCCCATGTTAAGGTTGAATTTAGGTTGGGGCATGTGACTACATTCAATATTATATGCACATGCGAAAAGGAAAAATAAAGAATCAGTTCCATCAGGGAGATGCCGCAACTCCAGAGCGCCTGGCAGAGAGCGGAGATGGGGACAGCTGGAGAAGCTTTCACTGGTTCTTTCAATACAACATTAGCAGCTACTTGTCATTTTTAACACAGCAATCAAGGTAAAAATAACCTTCCTGTTCTTCAAAAAATAGGTTTTTCAAATGCTGCAGTTTTGGGGGATTTCTGCCTTCCATGCTTTCAAACCTCTGTGCAGTTTGAATGAATTTAGATCACGGAAGGAGAGAGCCCCTAAACTGAATATTTTAATACATTTTTCTAACGTTCTTGCATTAATAATGTAGCAACACTTTTAATGTACATTTAACTTTCTACAGCATTAATTGAGATTTTATTCCTATAATTCTTGCTACATTAATAGTTACAAAGCACTTATATTACACTGAACACAGTCAGTAAAAGCTATGAAGCTGGAAATGATGGCCAATTATTGATTAAGAAAACTGGCTTGCTTCTGTAGCCGCTGGCCAATCTCCAATGCTAGTTTTATACCCAGGAGTGAGGCTGAAAACCTATCCATGATATTAACAACAGCCTCATGAATGCATGCAGACCAGGAGCTCATGATGTGTTTAGAATACAAATGGTATTTTGATAGCCTGCTAAACAAACAGATGGCTGTAAAAAAAAGGAAACCTTTTCTTTCCTGAGTCAAGATGAGTGGGCAAGCTTCTCTAAGTCCCACAAGGAGTTGAAGCCTTCTCTACCTCCGATACTTGCACTTTGCAAAGAAGAAATGACACCAGTACACCGACTCAGCAACTGTACTCAGTAGTAGAGGGTCTTCAGGTCACACGGTTCCCTTCATCAGCTCTCATCCCTACCAAATCCACCACCAGTAAAACTCTTGGGATTGGCCACACCCAAGGTTGAGAATCAGATTTACAACTGGGACTGAACCTTCCCTGAGATCATCCTTCCACTTTGTAAAATTAGAACACAATCTCAACTGGGTGGAAATCGGGGAGTACACTGCAGGTAAACCTATCAAGCAGGCTGTCTTTGCAACAGGGATCCTATTAACATCAGAAAGGTGCACACTATAGAAAGTGAGGGAAGATAACTTCATGTCTCCTTACTTAAACACCTAATCCCTGCCCTCACCAATTCTGAATTTCCAACCATTGTAGATGCAGCCCAGTATTTAAAAAAATAATGAAGACTTCAGACATTTTGTCTGTTTTCAATGGATGAGAAAATTAAAGAAGAGGTACAGTGATATGAATGATTTAAACAGCATGAAGAGTGAGATCTCTGGAGAAATTATAGCAAAAGGACATCAGTTTTAGATCAGAAAAATGGGTCAAAATAACATTCAATATTGTTTGGATTTTTGAGATATAGAGTATTTTGCTATAGACAAAGATTGAGACAGAGAGAGCTGCTTTTTTATGAAAAAGTTCGAAGAATATTTTAAAGAGATCAAAACACAAACCTTCAAGGAGTGTATGACTCCATGGGGTTTGGAAAGAATTTGCACCTTCAAAAGAATTTTAGCATTATTCATAAATGGAGTTATATTTTTATTCATATCCTACAATGTCTCCTTACTCTGACAGTTTCCATAATGCAAACTAGCAAGCAAGGAGCTTGGATAGAACTTTCACTTTCAGAGGTAGACATGAATGGGTTGTTTGTTTTACTCCTTACTGGTTTTTCATTGAGTTAAAATTACTAAGCAATCAGGAGATGGTAAAACTAATTGGCAATCTACTGCTGACCAAACATTTAAATTCCAGTTCCCATTCCTGTTCTGACATGTCGATCTATGGCCTCCTCCTGTGCCATGATGAGGCCACTCTCATGGTGGAGGAGCATCACCTTATATTCCGTCCAGGTACCCTCTAACCTGATGGCATGAATATCGATTTCTCCTGCGGGTGAACAAATCTTTCTCCCACCTCTTCCTCTATTCCCCACTCTGACCTTTCACTTCTCACCTGTCTGTTATTTCCTCCTGAATCTCCTTCTCCTTCCCTTTCTCCTATTGTCCACTCTCCTCTCCTATCAGATTTTTTTCTTCCCTAGCCCTTGACTTTTCCCACCCACCTGGCTTCACCTATCAGCTTTCATCAGCTAGACTCTTTCCCCAACCCCCACCTTTTAATTCAGGCATCTTGCCCCTTCCTTCTCAGTCCTGATGAAGGGTCTCAGCCAAAAACATCCACTGTTTATTCTTTTCCATAGATGCTGCCTGACCTGCTGAGTCCACCAGCATTTTGTGTGTGTTTCCATAATCCGCAGACTTCCTCAAGTTTGTTTTTAGTAGTAAAAATGCTAGAACCTATAATACAAGGTGCAAGAACAGGAGACCTACAGTACGTACTGTAGCTAGCGTACAGAAAGTGCAAAACAAGCAGGTCTTTTCAGCTGATGTTGGATGTGACAAGAACTGGAGGTCACGGTTTAAGAGAAAAAGGTGAAATGCTTACGGGGAACATGATGGTGAAAGTTTTCACTCCGAGAGCATTGAGAGTATGTGGCATGAGTTGCCAGCATAAGTGGTGGATTGAAGTTCGATTTCACCATTTACTTTGGATAGGTAAATGGATGGAAAGAGTATGGAGGGTTATGGTTTAGGTGCAGGTCAACAGTACTAGGCAGAATGATAGCTTGGCATGGATTAGATGGGCCAAAGGGCCTGTTTCTGTGCTGCAGGGCACTATAATTATGATAAAGGCTATTAGGATGGGGCAGGGTCTCATAGGATGAAGATACAAAAGACTAAAGATGCTGGAGTCTGGAACAAGAGAAACAAACTGCTGGAAGAATTCAGTGGCCTGAACAGTATCCGTGGAGGCAAAGAAGGATTGATGTTTCAGGTCAAGACCCTCCAACAGGCTAAGGGAAGATAGCTAGTGTACATAAATGAGGTAGATTTTGAGGTCAAGAGTCCAATTTATCATACTGGGGAACCATTCAGTAGTCTCATAACTGTAGGTTAAAATCTGTCTGTAAGCCAGGTGGTACATGTTGTCATAGTGGTCAGGGACAGGCAGCACCTTTGGTGTGAAGACCTGTTGCACCTATCGAGGTATGTCCTCCACCTTTGTCCTCACCTGGCACTCAGCTCTCACCTGTGGCTCCAAGTAAGCTGTTTACACGTGACAGAGGCCATCCACTGGGCAACGGCTTCGACAGGCCAGCCAAATCAAGTGAGAGTAGCTATCAGGGTCTTTTTGAACCCTCTGTGGCTTTGGGCTTGTCTACCCAAAGCATGTGAAGGCTGGATTCGTCGGGCAGGGTGGTGTTTCCCATCACTCATTGTGGAGCATGAAGAGCAAGGCAAGACATGTAGATCACCTTGGTCATCCACTGCATCCTGAAGGTATCTTCAGCCATCTTGACTCTTGCTTTGCCACTGGATCCGGATAGACTAGGATGAGAGAGTGAGGTTGATGACCTGCGCAACTATTCCTCACTTTAATCAAACTCACATGCAAGTCATGCCATCATGTCAGTGGTCCTCATCGCTCGAGATGGACATGCAGACACGCGTGCTTTCAACCTTTTGTGTCTTCTGCTCCATGGAAATGGGGAGAAGAGACAGAAACGGGAGAAAGAAGAAAATGAGAAAAGCTGTAGACTCTGGAAATCTGAAATAAAAGAAAAAATGTTGGAAATAGCTATTGCAATAAGTGTCCATCTTAACTGTCATCAAAAGCCGCTCCTCCACGTTAGCAGGAAATTGGCCCATGTAAGGAGCATTGCAGCCCCTCCAACTAGATGCCATTTAGTTGATGATGTCACTGCGCTGGTTGAGTTTAAATCTAGTGCACAGAAACAACACAGCAACTTTTTGCTCTCCGGGTTGGCCGATTGCTGGGTTTGGAGGCCAGCACCATGGAAACTGTGTTATTATGTGTGTACATAACAAAGAACTTCAGTTCTCAGTGTGCAATGTGCAATGTGGCGGTTCAACTGGAACCAGAAGTAAGGTTGGTGAACAGGCCACATGCACACGCTCTTGGAGGGCTAGAGCGTCCCAAATAAAATGTGGTTGAGAAGAAGCCATTCTGTAAATCTGTAAATAAAATAGTTCTAGCATTTTCACCCATGCAAGTTTGTCTTTGTTAAAGAACAAACATAACATTGTGTCAGAAGTCAGTGAAAGGTCCAAATACAAAGCATAACTGAATACCATGAGCGACTAAGAATGAGATGTTGGTTTCAATGGAGAGAAGCTGCCAGCAAGAAAGCACGCTCTCTCAAAGATCATCAAGAGATTCAGATGAGAGAAGCCCAAAAAACCCTCTTATGGATAACCTCAGGTGGTAATGAGAAGGTGTACAGGAGTGAGATATGCCAACTAGTGGAGTAGTGCCGCAGCAACAACCTGGCACTCAACATCAGTAAGACGAAAGAGCTGACTGTGGACTTCAGGAAGGATAAGGCGAAGGAACACATACCAATCCTCATAGAGGGATCAGAAGTAGAGAGAGTGAGCAGTTTCAAGTTCCTGGGTATCCAGATCTCTGGGGATCTAACCTGGTCCCAACATATCGATGTAGTCATAAAGAAGGCTTGACAGCAGCTGTACTTTATTAGGAGTTTGAAGAAACATAGAAACATAGAAACATAGAAAATAGGTGCAGGAGTAGGCCATTCGGCCCTTGGAGCCTGCACCGCCATTTATTATGATCATGGCTGATCATTCAACTCAGAACCCCGCCCCAGCCTTCCCTCCATACCCCCTGATCCCCGTAGCCACAAGGGCCATATCTAACTCCCTCTTAAATATAGCCAATGAACTGGCCTCAACTGTTTCCTGTGGCAGAGAATTCCACAGATTCACCACTCTCTGTGTGAAGAAGTTTTTCCTAATCTCGGTCCTAAAACTCGCTACTGCACAGGACTGAAAGAAGCTACAGAAGGTTGTAAATCTAGTCAGCTCCATCTTGGGTACTGTAAAGGGTTCCTTCTTTTATGTTATTGCTAAGGCTAATAAAAATGGCTTCTTTGTTATGTTAGAATAAAATGACTTCTTTGTTATGTTAACTGCTGAGAAAGTGCTTCTCTATAGCAGCTTGTTTGGGTTATAATTACTGATAGAGAGAATTGTATCATTTGCTAACCAATTGGGATAGATGTTATTCTCTCTTGTGTGTCTGCAAGCTATTGTTTTCGTGGGCTTTGGGGCAGAAGGCGCGATGGGGATGGAGAGAGGAAACGCGATGCTGTAAGCTGGGCAACGGAACAGACCCAGGGCGGGAGTCCGAGGCCCAGGGTCTTCGGCGAGGAGAGGAGACGAAGACAGACTCGTGGAGCGTCTGGTCGACCATCGTGGTTGGTCCCATGTGGCCGGTCGAGGAGGTCGGAGGGGATCGAATGACGGAAAGAAGGTTCCGTTAATTGAGCTCCAATGGTTGTGCACAAAGTGGTTGAACTTTGATAAGTTTGACACCTTTTACTTTCCTTCTATATCGTATCCCTATTAATTACATAGTTCCAGTAAGATCTATAAAGAGTAATCATTTAATCACATATGGTGCACTATCTGATATTTGACGCAGTCTCAGTGGCTTGCCACATGGCTTTAGACCACCTGTACAACACAAACACCTACGCCAGGATGCTGTTCATCGACTATAGCTCAGCATTTAATACCATCATTTCTACAATCCTGATTGAGAAGCTGTAGAACCTGGGCCTCGGTACCTCCCTCTGCAATTGGATCCTCAACTTCCTAACCGGAAGTCCACAGTCTGTGTGGATTGGTGATAACATATCCTCCTCGCTGACGATCAACAGTGGCGCACCTCAGGGGTGTATGCTTAGCCCACTGCTCTACTCTCTGTAGCTAGGCATAGCTCAATACCATCTACAAATTTGCTGATGATGCAACCATTGTTAGTAGAATCTCAAGTGGTGACGAGAGATATGCCAACTAGTAAAGTGGTGCCACAGCAACAACCTGGCACTCAACATCAGTAAGACAAAAGAGCTGATTGTGGACTTCAGGAAAGGCAAGATGAAGGAACACATACCAATCCTCATAGAGGTATCAGAAGTGGAGAGAGTGAGCAGTTTCAAGTTTGTGGGCGTCAAGATCTCTGAGAATCTAACCTGGTCCCAAAATATTGATATAATCATAAAGAACGCAAGACAGCAGCTATACTTTATTAGGAGTTTGAAGAGATTTGGCATGTCAACAAATACACCCAAAAACGTCTATAATTGTACTGTGGAGAGCATTCTGACAGGCTGCATCATTGCCTTGTATGGAGGGGCTACTGCACAGGACCAAAAGAAGATGCAGAAAGTTGTAAATCTAGTCAGCTTCATCTTGGGCATTAGCTTAGAAAGTACCCAGGACAGCTTTAAGGAACAGTGTTTCAGAAAAGCAGCATCCATTATTAAGGACTTCCAGCACCCAGGACATGCCCCTTTCTCACTGTTACCATCAGATAGAAGGTTCAGAAGCCTGAAGGCAGACACTCAGTGACTCAGGAACAACTTCTTCCCCTCTGCCATCCAATTCCTAAATGGACATTGAAGCTTTGGACACTATCTCACTTCTTTAATATACAGTATTTCTGTTTTTGCACATTTTTAAAAAATCTATTTGATATATGGAATCAATTTACTTGTTTATTCATTATTATGTTTTATTTTATTTATTATTTTTTTCTCTCTCTGCTAGATTGTGTATTGCATTGAACTGCTGCTGCTAAGTTAACAAATTTCATGTCACATGCTGGTGATAATAAACCTGATTCTGATTCTGATTCTGAGTTAGGCTCAAACAGCAAATGTGGAGGTAAGCACATCCCAAAGACGTGTCTTGCTTATGGAAAGTCCTGCAATAATAAATGGGAAAAAGAATAATTTTAGTAGGTGCTGCAAAGCTGGGGCTACCAAGAGAAAGGTGCACACAGTTGCTGAGGAAATGGAGGAAGTCTTTGTAGATTCAAGTTTGTTTTTAGTTGCTGAGAGGGTGAGGAATTAGATGGCAGGGTTGTCATGGCGATAAGCTGTTGATGAAGCCAAATGGTTGATATATTAATGAGAAGATTAGGGACAGAAACCAAAGAAAGTAATATGAAAAGCTATGATTTCTAGGTCAGAACTGTAGGAAATTCTCAGAAGATCCTAAACTATTAGTGTTGATCTGCTGTGTATTTCCTAACCATTCCACGGTCAACTTGCCTGCAGCTCAAAGTTAACCTGTTTTTGTTTCTTTTCCACCCATTGCTGATAAAGAATCTTCAGTGCTTCTTCTCCACAGATGATGTCTGACAGTTTCCAACATTTTTTGACTTCTTTTAGTAAGGGCCCACATTCAATTTGCCTTTTCAGTTGCTTGTTGCACTGTCATGGACACCCTTGGACATCAAAGTTTTAGTAATGAGTTGTGGCAGAGCTTACATTTATAACCTGAAAGAACTCAATTAAAAAAAACTTCAAAATAAAAGATCAACACACGATGCGCAAGAGAAAATCATGCAAGCAATTGAAGCAAACAACAACACTCCAAGCCAAATTGAGTCCTCAGATCCAAACCCCGAAGCAGCCCAGAATAGGCCCAAAACCTTGCTTATCAATTCATCGTTAGTGGATACAGAACACAGCAGCCAGAGCAGTCTTCATAGCCTCAGTGCCATGGAGAGAGGAGTGACTGTCGCGGAGAGCGAGTGAAATCAGCTCTCACCTTGAATCTTGACACCCTGTCCTTTCAGTCTCTCTGGGTCAGCATTTAAATAGACCAAACAACAGAACTGCGAAAAGTTCCGGTGTCCTGGAGAGAGGAGTGAACACCGTGGAGAGTGAGCAAAATCGGCTCTCACCTCCGATCTGGGCCAGCATTTAAATTGTCCAAACAGCAGGTTGTGACTCGCACTAGGAAGTGGCGAGAGTTTAGCAGAATGACAGGATGGATGAAGAGTGGATATTTCTCATGGAGGAGATGTCTAAAAAAGGGGGTTACAATTTCCGTATAAGGGGTAGGCCATATAGCACTGAAATGAGGTGAAAATTCTTTATTCAAGGTTGGTAATCATTTACAATTCTCTAACCTGGAGTGGGTTAGTCATTAAATTAATTGAAAACAGAGGTCAGTAGATTTGTGAATTTTAAGGGAATCAAGAGAGGCCATGATAGTACAATATAGTGATGAGGTGATAGATCAGCCATGATGTTGATGAATAGTGAATGGGAGTTTGAGTGACCACATGCCCAAATTCTGCTCCTGATTCCTATGCTTTTATGATATGTAGATTGGCAGCTTCCAGAACAAAATTGTTCATATGATTGGTGCCTCTTCACCACCTTAAACATCCACTACTACTAACATATGATAGTTCCCTCTACAATCTTGTCCCTTCTTAGTTTTCTAATCCACATTTTTCTAAAAGTTTCACATTGCTGTCATTCTAGCCTCTTCTTTCTTCCTGCAAGTAACCTCTGCACTTCTGCTGACAGCTGTCAAGGCAAGGCCTCCAGCATCTTCTTCAAGCCTTCCTATATTCTTTTCTCTTTCATGAGACTCTTTGTACTTTGAAACAGCATCAAATTTTGCTTAATAGCCTACCTGGAAGGTCTTGCTGTGTTAAAAATGCCAGTGAAATGGGGCGCCGTGGTATTGTTGCGGTTGGCGTGTCACTACTACAGCTCAGGCCATCGGAGTTCAGAGTTCAATTCTGGCGTCACCTGTAAAGAGTCTCTGTAAGTCCTCCCCGTGGAATACGTGGGTTTCCTCCCACAATCCAAAGATGTAACGAGAGGTAAATTGGTCATTGTAAATTGTCCCGTTATTAGGTTGGGGTTAAATCGGGGTTTTCAGGGGTTGCTGAGGCAGCGCAGTGCGAAGTGCCAGAAGGGCCTACTCTGCTTTGTTCTGCTAAATAAATAAATAAATGTTAGCCTGATTATTTTGTTAAAATGATGTGAGGAGATATGAGATTATCCAGTTTGGTAGATGCTTGCAAAAGCAAAATATTGTTTCAAATAGTAACACAGTGGAACAGGAAATACTGCGCTGCCCAATATTGAAACAGGAAAATTGTCCAAATATGTGCATAAGAAATTACTGGGCATGCCATTTTTATTAAATTCAAATTACAACAGAGTTGTTTAAAAGGTATACCCACAGCAGCAACATGTTTTAAAAGTGTGATTAAACACTGAACAAAAAATTATTCATGCCTTATGGACATAATGTACAGAAATTACTTCCTGTGTTTCTAGTTTTCAAAATATATTGCTGAGCCTGCCCATTGACAGATCTCATTCCAGACTCCTGTCAAAGAAATTTGTTCTTCATTGATAATTGATGATGCTTTTTCAACAAATGTGCAGAAGGTAGAAATACTAGTATATTTATTTGCTCATATATATGCACAATATTTTCTAATACTTCATGGCAACACATCACGCTAAGAATATTAAAATTAAGATTAAATTTTAATGTAGTGCCCTATTAGTGGGTAGTTACTAAAATGATAGCCTGAGAAAACTGACAAGAATGTTAATGGTATCATTTATCATTTATCAACGTGAATGAGCATTAAAAAGTTAATTTGGAAAAATTTGGTGTGCAGAGCTGAGGGTAATGCACATTTTATGATGGCCTGATTCTGAAGACTTCTCACACTGTTGGGATAAGTATTGACAGGAAGATCTGTTTTATTCCACCATAGGTGGAAGAACACTGACTGATTTCCCATAGGTTTTCTGGGTCACTGTTCATTTATTCCAATGTGCCTTTTCCTGTACCTTCTGGTTTCCATTTATATACTGTACAGTATATAAATATAAAATTGTCATAATGATTTTCTCTCTTATGCATTCAGAAGCTTCTCTTGCCAAATAACAATTGAATACTGAACTATCTCAAGGTGTCTTTAGAGAGATTTCCTATTATCCTAAAGGGTGTATTGGAGCTTTTACTTTAGAAATGACAGTCCAGGACAGCACTTAAACATCAGAGCAATGCTCCAGGTTATTCAAAGCAATCACCATATATTATGTAGTAAATTCTCCACCGACCTTCTCCCAATGGATTGGCAGCATATGGAACAGACTATCAGAAAGGTATTTGATTTACAGTTGATTTGTATTATTTATGTATTTTGGTAAACTGGTTTTCTAAAGAAATTATATGGCAGAAATGGAAAACAGCTCACATAATATTTGACTGAGCTATTTTTCTTAAACAGAAAATGCTGAATAATTAGATTAAAAATAGATTTTATTAATTAAAAGAAGAATATGCGTTAAGGCATCAGGAAACTCAATTAGAACTTGAAAAAATTAATTCCCAACTGAGCAGGGACTCAGGTGAAATATTTCTTCAAAAGTAATTCTTGACATTAAAGAAACATTTTATTACTGCCCTGGAGAGTACAGAATTGGAACTAGACACCTTCTTCAGCAAGGCAAAAGGGCTTTAGGTAGAGAAAACCCCTACAGGTGTACTGTGGAGAGCATTCTGACAGGCTGCATCACCATCTGGTATGGGGAGGTGGGGGAGAAGGCTGCTGCACAGCATCGAAGTAGGCTGCAGAGAGTTGTAAAATTAGTCAGCTCCATCATGCGTGCTAGCCTCTATAGCATCCAAGACATCTTCACGAACAGTGCCTCAGAACCCATGAACACCACCTCGCTTTCTTATTATTTCTGTTTTTGCACCATTTTTTAATTTAACAATTATATATATATATTTACTGTAATTCATTCATCTTTTTTCTATTTTTATCATGTATTGCATTCTACGCTGCCGCTAAATTAACAAATTTCACAAAGTATGCCTATGATATTAATGTAAACATGAGGAATTGTGCAGATGCTAGAAATTCAAGCAACACACATCAAAGTTGCTGGTGAACGCAGCAGGCCAGGCAGCATCTCTAGGAAGAGGTACAGTCGACGTTTCGGACCGAGACCGTAGGGTCTCAGCCCGAAACGTCGACTGTACCTCTTCCTAGAGATGCTGCCTGGCCTGCTGCGTTCACTAGCAACTTTGATGTGTGTTGCTATGATATTAAACCTGATTCTGATTCTAAGAAACACTGATACAAAGATAGCAAGAAGATTGTAAGAGACCTACTAGGTTGGCTGACATGGTGGTTTTCAGCTGGATAAAAGGCTCAAAGAAATCTCTGTGTGTTTGTATATCTGAATGTATATTTGCATATTGGAACAGAAGAGTTCAAGAGATGTATGCACAAGAACTGGGAGCCAGCCAGCAGAAGTATGGATCCTCTCCAATTATCAACTAAGAGAAATGCAGCACTGTAAGCTTTGGATGCACCTGCATACATTCTCTGTGAAGATTAGGAAATGCAGGTGTGCTGCTTCCGAAAACAGCATTTTTCAATTCCTGGGTTTGACTCAGGAAGAACAACAACATATTAACAATCTGACAAGGATGAGACATTATGGTATTTGTGAGCATCGTATACATGAACTTGTGTTTAATTTGGAAGAGGAATTAATTTGGTCTCATGTAATTATTACACTCAAAGTAATATAACATCCTAATTCTATCTTAATAGACAGTACCTTGTGATCAAGGATAACTTGCTTCCCTTCAAATCAGGAGATTCTGAGCTGGCTGATGAGACTAATGTGGGATCTGAGGATCTTTTCAGACATGAAACAGGATGTTCTCACTGGAGTGGTAGGGTGGGTTGTCTGGAATGTCTTTGTTCATCTGTACTCCTGTTGTAGTCTTCAAAGGGACTCAATTCTTCAGTAACCCGGACAGAGGAGTTGAACTGGGAGACTGTGATGCCCTCATCGCCCCCGCAGAACCAACAGAGGCTTTCGACCTTTGAGAACCTCTTTTCAAGGAGGTTCAGCAAGTAGTCAAGAAAGCCAGACCTCCTCAGTCCCAGGTCCAAGTGGCACCACCTACAGCATCTACAAACACTGCCCCCGGCTTCTCTGGCAGCTGTGGAGAATCCTCAAGGTTGTCTGGAAGAGAGGCAAAGTGCCCAAGCAATGGAAGTATGCAAACGGAGTGTGGATTCCAAAAGAAGAGAACTCCGAGAACGTCAGCCAGTTTAGGATAATATCCTTGCTGAGTGTTGAAGGGAAGATCTTCTTCAGCGTGGTGGCAAAGCACCTAACAGAGCACTTTCTGAGGAACAATTACATCGACACCTCCGTCCAGAAGGGTGGTGTTCCAAGGGGACCAGGCTGCTTGGAGCACACTGGCGTCATCACACAGCTCCTGAGAGAGAATAAGGGTGACTTAGTGGTTTTGAGGTTGGATTTGGCCAATGCTTATGGATCAATCCCCCACAAAGTTGTTGAAGATGCTCTGAGGAGGCACCATGTTCCTGAAGGAATCAGAGGCCTCCTGATGGACTACTACAACAAGTTCCACCTGAGAGTCTCAACAGGGCCAATAACATCAGACTGGTGCAGGCTGGAGATTGGTATCGTCACAGGCTGCAACATCTCAGACATCCTTTTCGCCCTAGCAATGAATATGCGGGTAAAATCTGCAGAGCCAGAGTGTCAAGGCCCGAAATCAAGATCTGGGATCCGCCAACCACCAATAAGAGCCTTTATGACTATCACTACGGAGTCAGTGCCTGATGCTAGGTAGATTCTTAAGTGGCTGGAAAGGTTGATGAGGTGGGCAAGGATGTCCTTTAAGCCTGTAAAATCAAGATCTGTAGTGCTGAAGAAGGAGAGAGTACAGGAGAAATTTTGTTTCACTACTGAGGATATTCCAATTCCTACCATCACAGAGAACCCTGTTAAAAGTCTTGGGAAGATGTTTGATGCAACACTCAGAGATAAGGCGGCAATAAGAAACACCTGTGGGGAGTTTGAACAATGGTTGCAAGAGGTTGACAGGACTGGCCTTCCAGGGCGGTTTAAGGCATGGATTTACCAGCATGGTATACTACCAAGAATCCTCTGGCCACTGCTTCTCTATCAGTTTCCAATTTCCACTGTTGCTGAATTAGAGAGGGTAGTTGGCCGGTTCCTGCGAAGATGGCTGGGTTTACCAAGGAACATCAGCAGCATCACTCTGTATGGGAATAACTGCAAACTGAAGCTCCCCCTGAAATCCATCAAGGAAGAGTTTGAAGTTTTGCTAGCAAGAGGGGTGCTGCAGTTCCGGGCATCTTCAGATCCAAAGGTTGCCGGAGCGAGAGTGGCGGTGAGAACTGGAAGAAAGTGAGAGCAGAAGCTGCAGTGGAAGAAGCTGAGACGCGGCTGCACCACGAAGTGCTGGTGGGGGTAGTCGCCAAGGGAAGAGCTGGACTTGGAAGCCTCGAAGTCCCCCATTTTGACAAAGTACAAGGGAAAGAGCGATGAGAACCGGTCCAGAATGAAGTAAGGGCAGCTGTGGAGGAGGATAGGACAAGCAGAGCAGTGGCAATGAAACAGCAAGGAGCCTGGACCAAATGGGAGCAGGTGATCGAGCGAAAGGACACGTGGAACGATCTCTGGAAGGTGGATTCCGCCCACATCAAGTTCCTTATCCAGGCTGTTTATGACGTCCTTCCTGGCCCATCCAACCTGCACTGCTGGGCCTTGCAGAACAACCAGCTTGCCCCCTCTGTGAGAAGACCCTCTGTGAGCTGGAGCATATTCTGAGCTGCTGTCCCGGAGCTCTTGCCGATGCCGTTATCGGTGGCGGCATGACCAGGTCCTCCAGACAATCTGCAGCACCCTTAACATCTGCCGGAAAACAAGTCCGGTTAAGAATACCATCTGCTTTGTCAAAGAGGGGAAAGACCAACAGAACACCAGAAAGCAACCGTGTTGCTCTTCACTGCGCGGGACTGGAAGCTAAAAGCAGACCTGGGAAAACAGCTGCAGTTTCCTCCCCACATCACAGAGACTACATTGCGGCCCAACATCGTGTTGTGGTCCAACTCATTGAAGCACGTTCTTATGCTTGAGCTTATTGTCCCATGGGAAGAACGCATGGAGGAGGCCTATGAGCAGAAAAGAGCCAAGTATGAAGATCTGAAGAACAACTGCCAAAGAAGAGGCTGGAAAGCAAAGTGTTGGCCCTTGGAGGTCAGGTGTCATGGCTTTGCAGGCCAGTCGCTTTGCAAAGTATACACTGCACTTGGAATCATGGGAGAGAGAAGAAGGAGAGCCACTTCTACCACCACAGATGCAGCAGAGAAAGCGTCAAAATGGCTCTGGTTAAAGAGGGCAGATCCGTGGGTGCTGCTAGGGCACAGGCCGGGGTCTGATCAACCCCAGTCGGGTCGCCTGGGTGAGGGTGTATAATGTTGAAAGACCTGAAACGCCTGATGACCCCAGGTAACATCGCTGATGATGTGCCCTAGCTTAGCATCATGCAGATGTTTCTATGACAATTCCAGATACTCCTCCACCATTTCAAATAGTCTTAGACCAGGTATTTCCATGAGTATGTTTGGTCAAGGAGTTGTCTTTCAAGTTGTTAGCCTAGGACAGGATGCTAATGTTTGTTTATCTATGAATTTAGTAGTGGTAAAGTTGATGGATCTTCTCCAATGGTTTGAGGTGCTCATGAACTGTTGTCTTGTAGGTTCCAAAACATTCTGACAGGATGGATGTGGAGAAGTTATTTGATCATATAGAAGGATCTAGAAACAGTTTAAAATAAAGAACCATCTATATGAGTCAGATGTGGTGACATTTTTTTTCAAATGGACATTCTTTCTCTTCTTCAAAGAGTGATGGGAGCAAATTATTTTAAAGCAGAGATAGATAGGTACTTGATAAGCAAGGGAGCAAAAATCTGCTTCAGGCATACTAGAATGGAGATTTATAATTTCAATCAGATGAGATACATTCTCATAAAATAGCTGAGCAGACTGGAGAGCCCTTCTCCTTCTATTTGATATGTTTGTATGTTGCCCATGCATCTGAAGTATACAGGAGAGTAGGAACCATTGCTGCCTGGTAGACCAGGAGCTTGTGCCAAATTTCAAGTTTTGGACCTTTGAACACATTTTCCTCAATTACTTGTTGCTAGTGCTGCCAACCCAGAGACAGTGAAAATTTTCATCATTCACATCTGCCTATACAGAAAGTTGGTTTCCAAGTTATGAAAACCGATCCATTTTCAGCTGGGTCTTATTGAGGAAATTTGGATTAAGAAAGTGATGGTGTGTAGTTGGGTCTTGTTGTTAGAGGACCTTTGTGCTCTGAATTAATAAACAAAATGCCCTCTTTCTCATAAGCTTCAGTGAAGAAAGTGGCAATAAGTTGGTGCTTGACCTCTGACCTAATATTGTACAACTTAAGGTAATGCAATGGGAACACTGGTCGTTCCATGTTGAATGAGCACTTTTTAGGAAATATACATAAAATGAGCTGGTTCAATCTATAATACCATCTCCATATGCATAAAACAGCACTGATTGTTCCACAGAATTAATGATATAATGAACTGGAACATTGGACTGAATTACTTCTCAGTACATTGCAAAAGTGGGAGCATACTCCTGGATTCTTAGGCATGCTTGAGCCTCTAACTTCTTTCCTCCTGGATAACAGAACTGTAGTTTACTGCCCTGGTAACAGATGAACATAGGTCAACACACAATAGACATTCCAGGTTGGCTCACTTGTCAGTACCTTAGCCTTTGCTGTAAATTAAAATATTAACTTGGTCTGGTACTATTTAGTCTGGTTTACTGAATTAGAAGCAGATACATTAGTGATTAGAGAAACAAGCTGTACATGTATTACAATTATAAAAATACCTGTAGAATTTCTCAATATGATAGAAAAGCAATGAACTTGACATTCTTGTTTGGGATATAAAATTGAGTCTTAAAACACAGTCAGAAGTCAATTCTCTGAGGTCAGTACAATTAATAACTGTGAGGGAGTCAGCCAAAGATCCATCATTCTAATACCTTTTTTGTAGATGCACTAGAAAAAAAGGGGCTTGAAAAATACCTCTCTCATTGGTATCCGCTGTGGATCTGCCAGTTGAGCCTTGGGCTCCAGGAAGTCAGCAGGCCACGTAAATATATAAACATAATCATACCTTAGGTGATGTTTAGCTCAGAATGCCTTCAATTCAATTCTCACTGCTTAGATTCGGATTTTTTTTACTGCATTACAGTTATGATTTTTTGCAACCACTTTACCCTTTACAATTTTTCCATTAACATATTTTGCATTTCCCAATAAATCATAATAGCATCCAACCTTTGCCTTTTCCACCCGTTACCTCTCAGCTTCTTACTTCATCCCCCCTCCGCGATCCACCTGGCTTCACCTATTACCTTCTAGTTTGTCCATCTACCCCTCCCCAGCCTTCTTATTCTGGCACCTTCCCTTTTCCTTTCCAGTCCTGAAGAAGAGTCTCAGATTGAAACGTCGACAGTTTATTCATTTCCATTGATGCTGCCTGACCTGCTGAGTTCCTCCAGCATATTGTGTGGATACCCAGCATCTGCAGAATATCTTGAGTTTAAAATGACATTGTTTCTTACAGCTAAATGAATGTGTGACTTTTATTTTGAATCTGGTATTTCATATTTAGCTTAAAGAGGAAAATAAATGAAATAAAATATGTTTTCTTTGTCAAAGCGAAGGGAAGTTATTTTCCAGAAGTGGAAGGTTTGGGTCATATGGGGAGAAAACTAAGGAATACAGAACTCAAGTTTTACCATTACATAATATCCTTTTAATGTAGGTGCATTAATCATTACGTCAATCAACTTTCTTTTGGGAGCTGCTTAATTGTTGTTTTCTCAATAGCTGACTTTAATTTCTCCCAGATGGATGCCTTCAACCCTGGGAAGCTGGGCAGCTCAACAGAGGTGAGGACTGCTGCTTGGAATGGATAATGCTTTCCTAGAAGCAAAATACCACAGATGCTGAAAATCTAAAATTAAAAACAGGTAGTCATAGAGACAATAAATCTTTCGGACATCAGCAGTAGAGAGAGAGCGAGAAACAGACTTAATGTCTCTGGTCTGGATTTCAGCTTTGGGAGATATAGAGCATGCGTCAAGTTGAAGAACCAGGTTTGATTTAGAAGGGATGGTGGCAGAGTGACGTTGATCAACATGAGCATCAAACCTGGTATAGTGAAGGAATTTGTGCTGAAAGAAAGAATGAGATGGTTAGAAAGGTTATGATCCTGCTGGTTTTGTTATAGTTAGTAAGAAGGACAGAACAAGAAGAAACCATCGCAGTAGCTAAATTTTTTGCTTCCAGTGTCAGAGCCATAGATCAGCCAGATCCCACCCCCCCCAAGTAATATTGCTGCAAGAGCCACACGTTATTAATAATAGCTTTTACCACTCATGAACCATGAATATGTGGAGAAAATCATGGGAATACTGCCCATGTACTTACTGCACACTGTGAGATGCATCAAATATATGGTGGACCTAGAAAGAAAATCATGGATTTCTTGGAATTTGCAACAAGTTCATCAAATTCTTTTGCATTTAAAATTTTATTGGAATTAAGTTTCAATAACTTCAGTATTAATGGATTTGTGGCTAAATTTGCTGATGATACAAAGATAGGTGGAGGAGCGGGTAGTGTTGAGGAAACAGAGAGTCTGCAGAGACTTAGATAGTTTAGGAGAATAGTCAAAGAAGTGGCAAATGAAATACAATGTTGGAAAGTGTATAGTCATGTACTTTGGTGGAAGAAATAAACAGACAGACTATTATTTAGATGAAGAGAGAATTCAAAATGCAGAGATGCAAAGGGACTTGAGAGTGCTTGTGCAAGATACTCTAAAGGTTAACCTGCAGGTTGAGTCGGTTGTGAAGAAGGCAAATGCAATGTTGGCATTCATTTCTAGAAGTATAGAATATAAGAGCAGAAATGTGATGTTGAGGCTCTATAGGGCACTCGTGAGACCACACTTGGAGTATTGTGTGCAGTTTTGGGCTCCTTATTTTAGAAAGGATATACTGACATTGGAGAGGGTTCAGAGAAGATTCACAAGAATGATTTCAGGAATGAAAGGGTTACCGTCTGAGGAACGTTTGGCAGCTCTTGGGCTGTATTCCCTGGAGTTCAGGAGAATGAGGGGGAATCTCATAGAAACAATGTGAATGATAAAAGGCCTGAACAGATTAGATATGGCAAAGTTATTTCCCATAGTAGGGGATTCTAGGACAAAAGGGCACGACTTCAGGATTGAAGGACGTCCTTTTAGAACTGAGATGCGGCGAAATTACTTTAATCAGAGGGTGGTAAATCTGTGGAATTTGTTGCCACAAGGGGCTGTGGAGGCCAAAGTCATGGGGTGTATTTAAGGCAGAGAAAGATAGGTTCTTGATTAGCCGGAACATCAAAGGGTATGGGGTGAAGGCAGGGGAGTAGGGATGACTGGAAGAATTGGATCAGCCCATGATTGAATGGCAAAGCAGACTCGATGGGCCAAGTGGCCTACTTCTGCTCCGATATCTTATGGTCTTATGGTCTTATGGTCTAAGTTATGGGACACATATTGCACTGCATGATCCAGTTCTGAGATCAAGGCTTTTAATTTTAAAACATAAATATATTTTTTAAAACTTAAATGTATGATCATGAAAAAAGTACTATTATCATTCCATCAACCTGAAACTATTGAAATAAGAGATGAACATAATATTTGGATTTATTCTTCAAACATTTACAAATAGTGGTCTAGATCAGAAATAAATAGCCATGTATTCAGTTAAAAGATGAAAACAGCTTTCGTTCTCTGCTTCTATATCAACAGTGAATACCCATTCCAATGTATACACTATTGAAAAAATGTTAACCACAAGAAATTCTGAAGATGCCGGATCTTTCCCACACTCCTGGTTTCACTTATTACCTTCTAGGTATCATCCTTCATCTCCCCCGACCTTTTTATTCTTCCCCCTTCCTTTCCAGTCTTGAAGAAGGGTCTCAGCTTGAAACGGCGACTGTTTATTAATTTCCATAGATGCTGCCTGATCTGCTGAGTTCCTTTGGCAAATTACATGAAATTACATTAAGTATAAATGTTATCCTTCAGGTGCAGGGCACGTTCATCAAAAGTTATAACAATACTTAATTAGCTATAGACTTACTCCATTATTAATTTAATACTCAGTAAGTCATCCTACCGTAATATTGAACTTGCCACTGGTTTAGATATTGCCGATACTCCCTCCCACTTCCATTAGAGGGTGCTAAAAATACTATAATAGAGTTGCTACAGCTCTTGAAGGAAGCAAATGGAGAATTTCTTGACTACAGCACTTGAACTGTAGTCATTAGAACTGAATTGAACCACGTCAATGAAAGTGTTAAGATGAGCAAATCTATTTGCATTTAGCTTTTAGCCTACTATCAAGGATTACATTTAATCAAACTACTCTTCTAGTTTTAACAAAAAAGGAAATTGTAATTGTAAATCAGACTGCTAATTCCATCAGTACAAAAATGTTAATCAGGATTCACCGCATGGAACAGCCAAAATAAATATTGTAGAGAAATTACTTCCTTAATGATTTTAGGTTGCTTAAATTTTTTTCTCCAGTTATCTGCCCGTGACATTATCTGTTCTCTTTTGCACAAAAGCTACTGATCTTCTGACTATTTCTAGTGTTTAATATTTTCATTTCCTAGCCACATAGTCATGTGTGTATAGAGAGTAGAGCAGTGGGCTAAACACACACCCCTGAGGTGTGCCAGTGTTGATCATCAGAGAGGAGGATATGTTATCACCAATCCGCACAGATTGTGGTCTTCCAGTTAGGAAGTCGAGGATCTAATTGCAGAGGGAGGTACAGAGGTCCAGATTCTACAGCTTCTCAATCAGGATTGTGGGAATGATGGTGTTAAAGGCTGAGCTATAGTCGATGAACAGCATCTTGACATGGGTGTTTGTGTTGTCCAGGTGGTCTAAAGCCATGTGGAGAGTCATTGAGACAACTATTTTCACATTTTACTGTCTCATTTTCTAAATTTAAAATATATTTAAGTAGAATTTTTGAGCGTATCTACAAAATGCTGTGTGTCATGTCAAATCAAAAGAAAAGTTCGAAAACCTGTCAACAATTTACTAAAAATTAAAATCTAAAATTGTGAAGCTGAAAGTGTATTCGTCCCCTTTGTAATTACTACTCAGGTGAAATATGTTATGTTACCTTGCAACTGCCCCAGTTTGTTGATGTAGAAAATTGGAGGATCACCTGAATAAATACCTCCTCTCTTTGTAGGGTGCAATAGTATAGCTGATTTTCAACAGACCAGACCAAAATGAAGACAAAAGAGCATTCAAGAAAGAAATGGCAATTGAGAATCACAAATCTGGTGAAGGGTGTAAGACCATCTCAAAAGCACTGAACAGACCTCAGAGCTCAGTGCAGTCCATCATGAAAAAGTGAAAAAAAAATGAAACCATGGCCACACTGCCTAGGTAAGGCTGACCCATCTAAACTTAGTCACTGGAGAAGAATGGCACTATTGTAAAGTATGGTGGTGGTAGCATCATGCTATGGGGATGCTCTTCAGCAGCAGGGACTGGAAATCTGCTTAGGCTTGATGAGAAGATGAGTGCTGCTTAATACAAAGCGATTCTGGATAAAAACCTGCTAGCCTCTGTCAGACAGCTTAAACTGAGGAGGAGGTTTGTCTTTCAGCAGCACAACAGTCTATGCACACTGCCAGAGCAACCATGGAGTGACTTCACATGCAGAAAATTGATATCCTTGAGTGACTTATTCAAAAGCCTGACCTTAACCTGATTGAATGTCACTAGCAAGACCTCAAGACTGTTGTCCACCACCACTCCCCGACTAACCTGGCGCAGCCTGAGCAATCTTGCAAGGAGGAAATGGCAAATCCTGCTCCTCCACTTTGTGCAAAGCTACAAGAGACTTATTCAAAAAGACTACTAGCTGTATTAGCTGTGAGTGGTGATTCAACTTAGTACTGAGCAAAGAGGGATGCATACTTTTGAACTGCTGACAGTCTCATTTTTTTAATTTGTAGTTTTTCATACTTTACAATTTCCCCTGTTTTTTGGAAGGGTGCTACTGTGAAAAAAAAGGAATATGTGATTCCCAAATAAAAATTCTCAGTTAAATTGATCAAACTCCCTGGTTGTAATACTCAATTATGTGAACAAAAGGTTGGGGGCTGAATACTTTTACAAGACTTTGTAATGTGTTACAGTAGGTGGGAAACAAATTTTGAGTGCAAGTATTGAATGGAAACCATCTGATTTTCACAGATAAAATGGTTTTGAGGATGCACAGTTCAGTCTCTCTCTTCTCTCAATAAATATTTTGATTGAGATTTGTTTATGGCCGCTAATGCTACAGTACATGCGTGCTTGACTATCAGCTGTTTATTTCAGTATGTTGATCTCTATTAAGTAACTGAATGGCATCAGTAATGGCTGGGAGGTTCCAGTTAGCAACCTAGAGTTATCAGCTAAGGAATTTTTCTGTGTGCTGAACTCTGAACTCTGCACAAATATAGGGACAGAAATAGTCCCTATACTTGCTTCCACAGATTCTCATAGGTCTCTTGAGTTCTTCCAGCAGTTTGTTGTTTTTGCTTCAGATTCCAACATCTGCAGCCTTTTGTGTGTCCCATATTTGTATTGCATTAGATTTAATTCTCCTTAATCATCAAGCAGAGTGTAACCATATAACAATTACAGCACGGAAACAGGCCATCTCGGCCCTTCTAGTCCATGCCGAATGCTTACTCTCACCTAGTCCCACCGACCTGCACTCATCCTATAACCCTCCATTCCTTTCTTGTCCATATAGCTATCCAACTTAACTTTAAATACAACATCAAACCTGCCTCAACCATTTCTGCTGGAAGCTCGTTCCACACAGCCACCACTCTGAGTAAAGAAGTTCCCCCTCATGTTACCCCTAAACTTTTGCCCTTTAACTCTCGTGTCCTCTTGTTTGAATCTCCCCCGCTCTCAATGGAAAAAGTTTATCCACGTCAACTCTATCTATCCCCCTCATAATTTTAAATACCTCTATCAAGTCCCCCCTCAACCTTCTATGCTCCAAAGAATAAAGACCCAATGTGGACCCAATGTAGTGGAGCAGTTATATAAAAGCGCTTCACTTCCTGTTTCGAAGCTACTGAGAAATTAAGAATAGTATAAGATGAAAGGAATTACCTCATAATATTGCCAGAATGAGCAGCAAGCCTGATCAAAAGAGATTCAGAATTTAGCAGGATGTGGAATCTGAAGGAATTTAAGGTTGAAACATTAAAACATGGATGTAAATGGTTCTGCAGACAGATAAGGATGAAGAGAAAAGCAATAGACATTACAGGCATTTACAGACTGAGATAGAAGAAATTATATTGAAGAATGAAGAAATAAATAGGAAATTAAGCAATAGGAGTGGAGGAGTTGAAAACATAACAGTAGTGAAAAAAATGGAGCAATTAATTAGGTAGGAAGCTAATATATGCAGGATCTAATCTCTTTGGGATACAGGGGATTGGTTGCTACATCTATGATCAGGCTATTGAAGAAGAAGGGGGTGAGGGGTCACTCTCTCCAACAAGCAATCAAGTCCTTGTCAAATGCAGCAGAAGAAAGCAGCAATTGGATTTGGATTAAAAGGAAAGACAACAACTGGGCTGCAAGATGAAGACAGGAGGGTATGGAACTGAGGGGGGTGTATCTGGGACACCAGGAAGCACCATTGAGCCCTCTGGAGACGTCGTGGGCTTATCAACAAAACGTCTAAGAAGGAGGGTGCCCACCTGATGACCCCGATGACGTACCTACCCTCCCTCCTTGTCACCACTCCAAACCCACTGCCAACATCGAGGGTGCCAACTTACCATAGGGTTTGAAACATCAAGTCCTAGTAGCTCTACTACTTATATTCCCAAGTTTTGAAAGAGGTTCAAATTAAATAATGGATGCATTGGAAGTCATATTCCAACATTCCATGTTTCTGGAATGATACCCGTAGACAGGAAGATACTAAATGTTAAAGCACTGTTTTAAAAATGAGGACTGAAAACAGGGACCAAATAACTGGGTATTGTAATGGAAAAAAATGTAATAATCTATTATTAATGGCACTTTAGTAGAAAACAGTAATATGATTGAGCAGTAGCCACATGGAATTTGGAAAGGGAAATCGTGTTTTTCAAATTTGTACAGAATTTGTTGAACTGTAGCTAGCAAAAGGAGTAAAACGGTATCCAGTGTATGTAATGCTTATGGACTTTCAGAAGGCATTTGGTAATATGCCACACAAATCAGAATCAGGTCTATTATCACTGACATACGCGATGAAATTTTTTGATTGATTATGTAACAAAATTAAGGCATATAGGATTGAGAGTAAAGCAGTGCATGAACTAAGGATTGGTTAATAAAGAGAAAATAGGAATAAACTGATCATTTTCTGGGTCAGAAGACGAAAGCCATGGGGAAGTCACAGCCATTAATAGTGGATCTCATTTGTTCACAGTGCGTATCAATGATTTTGATGGAGTAATCAAGTGTTCTGATGGCATAAAGCTCGTGAACAGTGAGCCATAAGGAGGATATAATAGGTAGGTGAATAGGGTGGAAGACGACAGATCATATATGATGTAGAAGGTTGTCATCTATTTTGGTGTAACTAGCAGGAAAGCAAAGTTTTTTTTTCAATACTGAGGAGCTGGGGCTGTTGGTATTCAAAGGGATAAAGTTATCTTTGTAAATGAGTCATTGAAAGATGATGTGTGAGTGTACCAATCAATTATGAAGGTAGATGGTATGCTGGCCTGTATTGTGAGATGGTTTCAGTATAACAGCAAAAACGTCTTACTGCAATCATACGGGGTCCCGGTAAGACTGCATCTGCCCATTGTGTACAGGTATAATCCCTCCAAATAACAAGTTTTATGTTTATGATAGAGAAAATGGAACTAAAGTTCACCAAGACTGATTCCTCAAATGAGTGGATTATCCTATAAAGAGAGATTTCTCAGAATAGATTAATACTCTTGTATTTAGAAGAATGTGAAGTTACATCTTGAAATACACAAATTCTTGAAGAGCTTGACAGAGTAGAGGCAGAAATTTACTTCTTTAGGATACCTGGAATCAAATATCACAGTTGCAACATAAGGACTCAGCAATTCAGGACATACTGTAAATGCGAATAAACGGCTTCACCCAGACAGTAGCAAATCCTTGGAATTCTCTACCTAAGAACACTGTGGAGACCTAGTTTTGAAATGCATTTAAGTCAATAGATTTTAAAGGAATGGAGCTGTACCTGAAAGTATTCATTGCAGTAAAAAGGTTAATCTTGAAATTGTGTAATGACAGAGGAGGTGCAAGTTGTGTTAATGTTCTCACCAATGATCTTGCTGCTGCTGTTGCTGGATGAAGAAGGTAAATTTCATTAATAAACGCAAATTAGAGTTTCATGACATTGTTGAAGCCCAAATGAAATTTAAACTGGATCTTGAATCCAGAATACATCTTGCACATCTTGCAATTCTGTCAGTTGGATTTCCCAGTCGTTCTTCTTTCCCATTATCTAATTTTCATCTTCCAGCATCTGCAGACTTTCTTGTGTTTCTGAGAAAGTTGCTTCATGATAATGAGGAATTCTCAATTCACATACAATATAAACTAGGCTTAGAAAATGGAAATGTTACATTACTGTAGGGAGACATTTTAGATGTATAGTTTAAATTGAGGAAGGAGCTCTGTACTGGAACTGATTGATAATATGCCTGATCTAAACAGTTTCCCGATGAAGAGCCTCATCCTGAAATGTCAGCTCTTAATTCCCATAGATGCTGCCTGATCTGCTGAGTTCCTCCAGCACCTTGTGTCTGTTGCTCTGGATTTCCAGCATCTGCAGAATCTCTTGTGTCATATACATCTTGTGCATTTTTTTTGTTCTTTGATCTCTGTTAGAGGTAATACTTTAATATTGTCTACAGTCAACAAAGCAGGGTACATAATTAAATGATTTTAAATAAGTTTTATTTCATAACACTATTAATTGTTTGTCTCAAGAATGGTGCAATAAATTATGCTTGCAAGAGCTATTGAAATGAATGTACATTAAGAAATCACTATCACTATGATATAAGCTCAATGATTAAACAAACATAATATCTCATGCACATTCTAATAAATATTAATAAAATTATCTATGCCAAAGAAAAGATTTCAATGTACTATAATTTATATCGGTCTCCATCACCACTGTTATCTTAGGCCTAGGCATTAACTTTTCACAACACTGAAGTTAATGTGCATAAATATGAGTAATAGTCCAGTTGAGGTCTGCAATTGCAAAGTCCTATGACACTGCCCTGACAACAACCTATTTTACTGCTATTCAATAAGTGCAGGAGCACGATGCTGGGAAATGTGTTTTACAACTCTGATTTAAAACTACAGTTGAGTACTTGAGTACTTTGGTTCCATATCAATTTGCTTGTGTTAATAACATATATTACATGTTCTTTGAATAAGATGCAGTAATCATAAAATATATTTTGATTATCTTACCACATTTTTGTGAAAATTGCTATGTTCAACAGGAGTAGGTATACATTGAAGTTAATTGAATTAAAGAAAATCTAATTCTTTTAATAGAAACGTAGAAACATAGAAAACCTACAGCACAATACAGGCCCTTTGGCCCACAATGCTGTGCCGAACATGCACTTACTTTAGAAATTACATAGGGTTACCCTTAGCCTTCTATCTTTCTAAGATCCATGTACCTATCCAGGAGTCTCTTAAAAGACCCTATTGTATCCACCTTCACCGCCATTGCCGGCAGCCTATTCCATGCACTCACCATTCTCTGCGTAAAAAAACGTATCCCTGAAATCTCCTTTGTACCTACTTCTAAGCACCTTAAAACTGTGCCCTCTCATGTTAGCCATTTCAGTCCTGGGAAAAAGCCTCTGACTATCCACATGATCAATGCCTCTCATCATCTTATACACCTTTATGAGGTCAACTCTCATCCTCCATCGCTCCAAGGAGGAAAAACCAAGTTCACTTGACCTATTTTCATCAGGCAAGCTCCCTAATCCAGGCAACATCCTTGTAAGTCTCCTCTGCACCCTATTTATAGTTTCTACGTCTTTCCTGTAGTGAAGTGACCAGAACTGAGCACAGTACTCCAAGTGGGGTCTGACCAGGGTTCTATACAGCTGTAACATTACCTCTTGGATCTTGAACTCAATCCCACGGTTGATGACAGCCAATGCACCGTATGCCTTCTTAACCACACAGTCAACCTGCGCAGCAGCTTTGAGTGTCCTATGGACAGGGACCCCATGATCCTCTGATCCTCCATGTTGCCAAGATGGAGGATCCTCCATCTTACCATTCATACTATATTCTGCCATCATATTTGACCTATCAAAATGAACCACCTCACACTTATCTGGGTTGAACTCCATCTGCCACTTCTCCGCTCAGTTTTGCATCCTATTGATGTCCCGCTGTAACCTCTGACAGCCATCCACACTATCCACAGCACCCTCAACTTTGTGTCGTCAGCAAATTTACGAATCCATCCCTCCACTTTCTCACCCAGGTCATTTATAAAATTCCTGAAGAGAAGAGGCCCCAGAACAGATCCCTGAGGCACACCACTGGTCACCAACCTCCATGCAGAACATGACCCATCTACAACAACCCTTTGCCTTCTGTGGGCAAGCCAGTTCTGGATCCACAAAGCAAGGTCCCTTGGATCCCATGCCTCCTCACTTTCTCAATAAGTCTTGCATGGGGTACCTTATTAAGTGCCTTGCTGAATTCCATATACTACATCTACTGCTCTACCTTCATCAATGTGTTTAGTCACATCCTCAGAAAATTCAATCAGGCTAGTAAGGCATGACCTGCCTTTGACAAAGTCATGCTGACTATTCCTAATCATACTATGACTCTCTAAATGTTTATAAATCCTGCCTCTCAGGATCTTCTCCATCAACTTACCAACCACAGAAGTAAGACTCACTGGTCTAGAATTTCCTGGGCTATCTCTACTCACTTTCTTGAATAAGGGAACAACATCTGCAACCCTCCAATCCTCTGGAACCTCTCCCATCCCCATTAATGATGCAAATATCACTGCCAGAGGCTCAGCAGTCTCCTCCCTCACCTCCCACAGTAGCCTGGGGTTTATTTCATTCGGTCCTAGTGACTTATTCAACTTGACGCTTTCCAAGAGCTCTAGCACATCCTCTTTCTTAATGTCTATATGCTCAAGCTTTTCAGTCTGCTGTAAGTCATCCCTACAATCGCCAAGGTCCTTTTCCGTAGTGAGGGTACCTCTGCTATCTCCTCCGGTTCCATACACACTTTTCCACTGTCACACTTGATTGGTCCTATTCTCTCACATCTTATCCTCTTGCTCTTTACATACTCGTAGAATGTCTTGGGGTTTTCCTTAAGCCTGCTCGCCAAGGCCTTCTCATGGCCCCTTCTGGCTCTCCTAATTTCATTCTTAAGCTCCTTCCTACGAGCCTTATAATTTTCTAGACCTCTATCATTACCTAGTTTTTTTTTGAACTTTTGTAAGCTTTTCTTTTCTTCTTGACTAGATTTACAATATACCTTTGTACACCACGGTTCCTGTACCCTACCATCCTTTCCCTGCCTCATTGGAACGTGCCTGTGCAGAACACCACGCAAATATCCCCTGAACATTTGTCACATTGCTGCCGTACATTTCCCTGAGAACGTCTGTTCCCAATTTATGCTTCCAAGTTCCTGCCTGATAGCTTCATATTTCCTCTTATTCCAATTAAACACTTTCCTAACTTGTCTGTTCCTACCCCTCTCCAATGCTATGGTAAAGCAGATAGAATTATGATCACTATCTCCAAAATGCTCTCACACTGAGAGAGCTAACACCTGACCAGGTTCATTTCCCAATTCCAAATCAAGTACAGCCTTTCCTCTTGTATGCTTATCTACATATTGCGTCAGGAGACCTTCCTGAACACACCTAACAAACTCCACCCCACCTAACCCCCTCGCTCTAGGGTGATACCAATCAATATTAGGGAAATTAAATCTCCTACCATGACAACCTTATTATTATTGCATCTTTCCAGAATCTGTCTCCCTATCTGCTCGATGTCCCTGTTACTATTGGATGGTCTGTAAAAAACATCGAATAGGTTTATTGACCCCTTGCTGTTCCTAACTTCCACCCACGGAGACTCAGTAGAGAATCCCTCCATGACTTCCTCCTTTTCCGCAGCCGTGACATTATCTCTGATCAGCAGTACTACGCCCCGACCTTTTTCTGCCTCCCTGTCTGTCCTTTCAGAAACATCTAAAGCCTGGCACTCTAAGTAGCTATCCTTGCCCCTGAGCCATCCAAGTCTCTGTGATGGCCACAGCATCACAGCTCCAAGTACTTATCCACATTCCACAGTTCCAAGTTCATCCGCTTTGTTCATGATACTCCTTGCACTAAAATAGACACATCTCAAACTACCAGTCTGATTATATCCCTTCTGTATCACCTGCCTATCCTCCCTTTCACACTGTCTCCAAGCTTTCTCAATTTGTGAGCCAACTGCCCCTTCCTCCGTCTCTTCAGTTCAGTTCCCATCCCCCAGTGATTCTAGTTTAAACTCTCCCCAACAGCCTCAGCAAACCTTAGGATATTGGTCCCCCTTGGATTCAGGTGCAACCCGTCCTTTTTATATAGGTCACTCCTGCCCCAAAAGTTGTCCCAATGATCTAGAAATCTGAAACCCTGTCCCCTACCGCAATCCCTCAGCCACACATTTATCCTCCACCTCATTCTATTCCTATACTCACCTTCACGTGGCACAGGCAATAATCCGGAGATTACTACCTTTGAGGTCCTGCTTCTCAACTTCCTTCCTAACTCCCTGTAGTCCATTTTCAGGACCTCCTCCCTTTTCCTGCCTATGTCATTGGTACCAATATGTACCACGAACTCTGGCTGTTCCCCTTCCCACTTCAGGATGTTGTTGACGTGATCAGAAACATCCGGGACACTGGCACATAGGAGGCAAACTACCATCTGCATTTCTTTCCTGCATCCACAGATTCGCCTGTCTGACCCGCTAACTATAAGCTCTCCTATCACTGCTGCCATCCTCTTCCCTTTCCTACCCTTCTGCGCCACAGGGCCAGACTCAGTGCCAGAGGCGTGGCTGTTGTTGCTTCCCCCAGGTAGGTCAACCCCCGAACAGTACTCAAACAGGAGTACTTATTTTTAAGGGGGACAGCCACAAGGGTACTGTAGTATCTGACTCTTGCCCTTCCCTCTCTTGACTGTCACCTACTTATCTGCCTCTCGAGACCCTGGTGTGACTACTTGCCTATAGCTTCTCTCTATCACCTCCTCACTTACCCTGACCATTGTCATTAAGTAAATATTAAGTAAAGTAAAATAATTTGTTATGTTCTGAATCTATTGTCTATTAAGATAGAAGGGCTGGGAGAGTGAGGGAAAGAGAAAAGAACATAAAATGGGAGCTTGTGAAGATGCTTTCTGAAAATTCCTTAATGGAGGTAAAAAGGAATATGCAACCCAGTGACTAGTTCTTCCTTTTTCTTTCTTTCTCAACCAAAAGGTGAGAAGGGGAGAACACATTTAGCCTTGCCCATTGGGGTCTGTTGGATCTCTTTGCTTTCCCCAATCCTCTATAATGCGATTTCTTTCCCAAAGTATTGATAGGCCAGAATTTTCTGCCTCATGTTGGCTACACTACTGAAAGATTTAATTTGTTTTCTACTTCCTCTCTCCAATCTGCCAATTTTATTAGGACCTCATATGACATTTAAGTTCCTTAAATGTTACAAGTTCAAACATCCTCTGGCCCGATGCTCTTGATCATAACCTTACACTATAACTGGTCTCTCAGTGACTTGTAACACTGCTGCTCTCATGATCCTAGTCCCCATCTAATCCTAGAAGTACATCTTCAACGGGGTAAATAGTAACTAAATACATCAGTATGGATCTTAGACATAGAGTTGCATTTAGGAGAGATTATAAATAGCATCAGGATGCATTATTTTGAGTTATTAATATTTATAATTGACAGGTTGTTTTATAATTCTCCAATAACCATTCGAGATAATTTACAATGTCCAATTTTATCATTGATAGTAGCATGAGTGGAATCTATAACAGGACATTGTTCTCTTAGAATTATGACATTCAGATTTTTAATGGTCGCCTGAAATGACTAAGACAAATGGGCCTCAGTTCAATCGGCTCTCTTACTATAGAGAGGTTCTGTCTTAATTATTATGTCAAAAAGCGAAATTTTTGACTGTAAGTAACATAATTGGAAACTGAAATATTGTCATCTATATTGTGCACTACTTTTATGAACAGCACATATTCTAATTTACAAGTTGGAAAATTTTATAAACAAATTATACTTTCACCATTAGGATGTATAACAATTCTATTCCAAAATGTGAATATATATCCTTTATTCAAATCACCCACCGATATATGTTTTCTCTGCAAATCAGTAAAGACAGGTTTTTGTTTGACTTTTGGCTGTTCCTCTTCATCTTATGCTCCATAATTTGAAGTTGTGACTCCTAGCTTCTGCAGCAAGTATGAATGTTCTTCCTATATCTACTCTGTCTGGCCTTGTCAGAGTTTTGTAAGTTTCATTGGATTTCTCTCATTCTTCTTAGCTCCACTTAATCAACCTAACCTCTTTGTACCTGGCACATTTGCCATCTCAAGAATCAGTCTGGTGAACCTTCATATAGCTGGTGAATATACTATTTTTAGTAATTTCTTTGATTAGGTTCATGCCTGTCTTAATAGATAAGCAGTAATTACTTCTGTGATGCATCAGATGAATGATAGTTTGACATCAGCTATGATTAATCATAGGGACAAGGACACAAGAAATTAAGTGGGGTTAGAGGAATGATAATGCATTGATAAGGCTTCAGTTTTCTGGTTGGGGACATTGAATTTCTTTGCTTGTCTTTACTTCAGAGAGAGAGAGAAAGCAAGAGTTCCTGTTGTAGCCTTTTCAAGAAATTATAAAAAATTATAGTGGTAAATATGGATAAACTTTTTATTTCCTTCATATTATAGGAAGAGTACATTTCTTTTATTCTTTTCCATAGCCTTCAAGGTTCCCCTGAGGAAAGATTGACCCCGAGGTATGGTCTGGGCAGATAGTACTCTGAGTTGTGTCCTCAAGCTCCCGTGAATAAAATGATGATTAGGTCTTAGATCAAAGCTTCTTACACTGGTGAGATCAGTGTGTATTCTCATCGATCTGTGATTATTGCTCCGAGCAATCATACTTCTTTTAAAGTGAAAAGACTGTAGGCTATGACATAATATTTATCTAATCATTATGTCCTATTGGGAATTCTCACAATCACTTGATTCTGACATTCTGCAAGATTACTCCTTGCTTCCTGGTAAGTTAAAAATGAAAGTCATTTTTTGTGACCTATTGATCCAGAGGAGTTTCTATCAGACAGTTTTTAATGATGCATCACATACACAAAGTTGGGGAAATGATACCCGTACTGTAGTAAATTTAGACAAGAAATGCTTGATATAAATTCCTGCCTGGGCATTCCATAGGAAATGTTTGCAAAACCTTTGGACACAAAAATTCCATATTATGCATTATTATGCATATAAAATTGATACAAAAAGTTTTCTTCTAATCCATTTCAAGGCATCTGCCTTCAGACCATAAGCATCAGTTGCCAATCAATCAAGAAAAAAAGCATCTACTGCTTTTTACTTAAGTTATAAGTAGGATGGTGAACACGTAGAAACGAAACAGTCCCTCAGGTCCGCTCTGCCACTCAGTAGGATTATAGAACTGATCATTGTGCGCTTTCCTGTCTAAATCCTATAATACTTGGTTTTCCTATAAGTCAAATATCTATCAGTCACAAACATTAATCTATTCTGCCTCTGCAGCTGTCTGGGGTGGATTAACCCAAAGATTTAATTCTTTGTGAAAAGGTTCTCTCTGTTTATTAAGCCTGAGTCCCTTAATCTGAAACTATGTCTCTCAAATTCTAGATGCCTAGTGATCTACATAGTGAAACGCCATCAGAACTTTTTTTTTCCAATTCATTAAGATCCCCTTTCATTCTTCTAAACTCTGAACCAACTCAACCTTACCTCACGTATTGAGGTTCTTCTTGTCAGGAATCAATTCTGTGAACCTTCTCTGAAACACTTTCAATTTAAGAAAATACCACCATCTAAATAAGCTGTGCACAGTCCTTCAGGTGTGGTTTCACCAAGGCCCGTAAAAGGACTTCCCTACTTTTACCCGCTATCTCCTTTGAATAAAGGTCACCATTTCCATTGCTTTCCACATTAGTTGCTGTACATAAATGCTAAGTTTCGGTACACAAGGACATCCAGATCTTTCGTACACAGTACTGTGCAAAAGTATTAGGCACATACATATAGCTAGGATGCCTAAGACATTTGCACAGTCCTGTAGTAACTTTATGTATTGCACTGTTCTGCTGCTGCAAAAAACAAATTTCATGATCTACGTGAGTAATGATAAACATGAATTTGATATGGGCCTCTATTGTGAGAGTGGGAAGAGGGCAGGGAGAGGGGAATCATGGTTGGAAAAAGGGGAAAAGAAAGGGGAGGAAGTGGGAAACACCAGAGACATTCTGTAATGATCATTTAACTAATTGTTTGGAATAAATCTCACCTGATCTTGCCTGGTGTTTCAGGGATGGGTGTGTCTGCACATCCACGCCAAACCCTTCCCCACCTCCCCCCCTCCCTCTCCTGGCACTCTGCCACTTGTCCTCCTGTCCCACACCCCTCCCTTATCATTTCTTCTTTTCCATTTCCAACATCCTTTGCTCCCGCCAGATTTACAGAAGCACTCTCTGCTCCATGTTCACAAATACAGTACTGTGCAAATGTCCAGGCACCCTATGTGCCTAAGTCGTTTGTACAGTACTGTAGTCCCAGTCAATAGCTTTCCTCCATTTATATGATATTCTATATTTCCATTTTCCTTACTAAGTGAATAAGTGCAAATTTCCTCTCGTTATGCTTCAGCTGCCAATTTTTTGACGACTCGAAATTTGTCCATAATCCTTTGCAGGCTCTTTGTGTCTTCTCATCTTTTCTCTCCTATATACCTTGTATTATTTCATAAATGTGGCTATTGTACCCTCAGTCCATTGATCACAGTAGTAAGTATAGATGGTCAGTAATTGAAGCTTTATTGCAAATCCCAATCCACTCTAACAGTTATTCAGTAGAGAAGTTTAAATGTATTTAAGTTATAAAGCTCTGGTTGCCATTATATTGTATAGATTGCCATGATTTATTTTAGCAAGATATGCTTCAGAAGCAGTAAGTGATTATTATAAGTAATTAACTAATAAATACTGATACACAGTATTCAGAGTAGATCAAGCAGATCAAAAGAAGTATAACTCCAATTATGATAGCATTCCCTCTTTTGGTCTCTCCTTGTTTTTATTAGGTGTATCATTTAAATACATCCATGGCTAAAAATGCCAATCTGTAAGTCCTGTGTTAATTTTTGAACCAAAATTCAATTGTTACACCTCTGTGACACATGGTATAGTATAATAAATTTTGTGGTATTCCATATGCATGAAATACTTTTGTATGGAAACAAGTTTGTAGATAGCAATGCTGCTAATGGTAATGCAATGCATAATTTGTGGGTGCGGCTGCAATATTGCAATGCACCATCCCGACGATGATATGCACCTTCCAGAACCAGCCCTTCATGGGAGAGTAAGCTTTAGCCGAATCTTACTTGAACTTCTCCTGAAGTCCATCAGTGCTTCTCATGATCCTAATATTTTTGATGTTGCAGGCAACTTTTTGACCTTATGCTGAACTCATTAGAGGATTGGAGAGGACTATGATCACACAAGTCCTTGCTGTAGTTATCCAGGATGACATTGCATTACTGACCATGGTTATTAGAAGTGTCTAATTCCATCTCCCAGCTCATCACATTAAGAGTTGGTTTCAAATATAGGATTTCGTACATGACTTCAAGGCTAACCTGGGATTTACCGAACTTACGTGAAAAAAATTTCAAGTATAGCACCCTCAGTCTTCTCAGGTAGAATGTATAGGAGTACCTGTAGCTCCCCAGTTAGGTGTAGGTCAGTTACAATATGTCTGAGGGGTTGGGAAATATTGTTGGGTAAGGGCACTGTTACTTAGCTGCTGTGAATGCTGTTGCTGAGATACAGTACGCACGAGGGTATGAGGGTGAAGTGATTGACACAAAGATTGTCAAAAGGTAAATGATGAGAATATAGTGCATTTGCAGTTAATGTTGCAGTTCGTAGGACGTGGTGTTTGCTGATATTTTCACTAACCTTGAACAAGTATATGAGGTCACTGAATTTTTAGCAGCTTTTCATCCAGACATCCTGGGCTGGATTTCTGGCACTGACCATTAATAACACCTACCGAGAACATGAGATGAAGACTCGTTGAAAGTGTTCAGACCTAATATCAAAATGGGGAAGAAATGTGATCTAATTGACTATGACCACTGCATTCAGAGGTTTGCACTAGATTCATACCAGTGCCCAGGAAGAACAGGGTGAGCTGCCTCGCCCATTTGTACTCACATCTACTGTGATGAAGTGCTTTGAAAGGTTGGTCATGCCTAGAATCAACTGCTGCCTAAGCAAGGACATGGACCTGCTGCAATCTGCCTATCCGCAAAATAGGTCTACAGCAGATGCAATTTCAGTGGCTCTCTACTTGCCCAAGGATCACATGGACAATAGCAATACCTATGCCAGGTGCTCAGCATTTAATGCCATCATACTCTCAGTACTAATCAACAAACTCCAAAACCTGGGCCTCTGTACTTCCCTCTGCAATTGGATTCTTCACTTCCTCTTTGGGAGACCTCAGTCACTGTGGATCAGAATTAATGCTTCCTCCTTGATGACAACCAACATTTGGCACACCTGAAGGATACGTGCTTAGCCCACTGAGCTATTCTCTCTACACACAAGATAATGTGGCTAGGCACAGCTCAACCACCATCCATAAATTTGCTGATGATACAGCTATTGCTGGCTGAATTTCAGATGGTGACAGGGAAACCTACGGAAGTGAGATAGATCAGTTGGTTGAGTGGTGTCACAACAACAACTTTGCTCTCAATGTTAGTAAGAGCAAAGAATTGATCGTGGACCAGGAAGGGGCAGTTGAGGGAACACATGCCAGTCCTCACTGAGGCATCAGCAGTGGAAAGAGTGAGCAGTTTCAAGTTCCTGGGTGTCAGCATCTCTGAAAACATATCCTGTGGCCCAACATATTGATGCAATTATAAAGAGGACACAACAGCGACTGTATTTTATAAGGACTTTGAGGTAACTTGGCATGACACCAAAGACTCGCAAATTTCTACATATGTACCATTGAGAAAATTCTAACTAGTTGCATCGCTCTCTGATATGGAGGGCTCACTGCACAGGGTTGGAAAGTTGTAAACTCAGACAGCTCCTTCATGGGCACTAGCCTCCCCAGCATCAAGGACATCTTCCAAATGCGAAGCCTCAGAAAGGTGGCATCCGTCATTAAGGACCCCCATCACCCAGGACATGTCCTCTTCTCATTACTACCATCAAGGAGGAGGACCTGGATCCTGAAGACACACACTTAATGTTTTAGGAACAGCTTCTTCTTCTCCGCCATTAGATTTTTAAATAGACAATGAACCAACCCATGAACAGTACCAGACTACCTCAATATTTATTAATTTATTTGCTCTCTTTTTGCAATACTTAATTAATTTAATTTCTAAATGTACTTCCTATTGAAATTAATAGTTTTTATTAGTATGTATTACAATATACTACTGCTGCAAAACAACAAAATTCAAAACATATGCCAATGATATTCAATCTGATTCTGATACTGATTTCTTATAATGGTCATGAAGCTGCATGGGACTGTACAGTCAAGCAGTATGGAAACAGACCCAAGTGCCCATTGAAACCATGCCAACCATACGCATCATTTATACTAATCTTTATAAATTGAGTTTGATGTATTCAGTTAAGTTCCAAATGAACAAAAGCACCCAGCATAAAATTTCACCTGTTTTCAGTAAATTAACTTCAGTAAATACACAGAACAGATTTAGGGAAGGAGAAAGTATTACACTCATCTAATAGGAAATTCTTCTGAATAATTGCTTTCAGAATCTTTAAACTGTATAGAACATAGAACATACAGTACAGCACAGTACAGGCCCTTCGGCGCAATGTTGAGCTGACTTTTTAACCTACTGCATAGTCAATCCAACCCTTCCCTCTCACTTAGCCCTCTATTTTTTCTTTTGTCCATGTGCCTATCTGAGAGTTTTTTAAAATATCCCTAATGCATTTGCCTCTACCACCACCCAGGTATCCTTTGATATTGTTTATGTACAAGTACAGTATCCATGCAGCCCCTGGTTAAACAAGGGATCACTTCCTGATTACGGTCATAATCCAATTCCTTCAAAAGTCAGAATAGTTAAATTTCTATATCACTTACATAGACTTCTTATAATTCTTTCATTTCATCCAATATTCACTCTAACATGAGCCATATTTAACCTAATGGAATGTACACTCAGTGGCCACTTTACTTGGTACCTCCTGTACCTAATAGATGGCCACTAAGTGTACATTTGTCGTCTTCTGCTACTGCAGCCTAACACACTTGAAGATTCAAAGTACTGTATATTCAGAGATGCTCTTCTACTCAGCATCGCTGTAACACTTGGTTATTTGAGTTGCTGTCACTTTTCTGTCAGCTGGAACCAGTCTGGCCATTCTCCTCCGAGCTCTATCATGAACAAAGCCTTTTTGCCCACAGAGCTGCCACTAAATGGATGTCCTGTTGAAGGGTCTCGGGCCAAAATTTCGACTATGCTTTTTTTCCATAAATGCTGCCTGGCCTGCTGAGTTCCTCCAGCATTTTGTGTGTGTTACTCAGTGGATATGTCTTTTTTCTTTGTTTGTTCTTTCTTACCCCATTCTCTATAAACTCTAGAGGCTGTTTTGCATGAAAATCCTAGGAGATCAGCAGTTTCTGAGATACTTAAACCACTGCATCTTTCACATTCATAGTCACTTAGATCATATATCTTCCCCATTCTGATGTTTGTTCTGAACACTTTCAAGGACTCTTCATCTCATGTTCTCAATATTTATTGTTTATTTATTTATTTATATACTTTTTGTCTTTTGTATTTGCACGGTTTCTTGTCTCTTGCACATTGGGTGTTTGTCGGTGCTGTCGGGTGCAGCCTTTCACTGATTCTATTATGGTCCTTGGATTTACTGAGTATGCCCACATAAAAACAAATCTCATGGTTGCATATGGTGATGTATATGTACTTTGATAATAAGTTTACTTTGAACTTTGAACTGAACCTCTTGACCATGTCTACATCTTTGTATGCTTTGAGTTGCTGCCACATTTCTGTCTGATTAGATATTTGCATTAATGAAATGTACAAGCATACATAATGAAGTGGCCACTGAGTGTATGCAAATCCAATCATTAGTAAGTACCACAAAGCGCTCTATTATTATTTATTCTTTCTCAGCTCAAGCTGGTAAAACCTGGGGTTATGGGCAGAGCCAAGCATGCTCAGTTGTCAATTGGTAGGAACTTTCAAACTGTTCTAGTGGTGTTTAGTACTGTGGCTTTCTGAAGATTTACTGTGTAAGCCTAATTGTTTAATACTTTTGTGTAGTGTCTTTGGGATGGCACCAGTTGTAGATATTACTATCAGGACGATGTATACCCTGTTCATATTCCAAAGTCTTTCAATTGTCTCTTTTAATTCAGCATATTTCTCATGCTTTTCACTGGTTGACTTCGGTAAGTTATGTATGTTTTGAATGGCTATGTCTATTAACTAAGTTGTTCTTGCTTGTTTATCCTGTATTATAATATCCCGCAGGTTATTATGGATTGTCCTATCTGTAATAACTGATCAGTCATAATACAAGCAACAAACACAAAATGCTGGAGGAACTCAGCAGGCCAGGCAGCATCTATGGACAAAAGTATAGTCGACATTTTGGGCTGAGACCATTTGGCAGCACTGGAGAAAAAAAGATGAGGAGTAGACTTTTAATCATATAATTTGTGGTATTCTGACTCTGAAACTGTATCAGGCTTGTATTTATAGTTAGGTGTGATTTCATTTATGTGTTTGCATTTTAAAGCAAGCTTTTAATGAAAGATGTTTCCTACTTGATTGTGCCTGTGTAAGTAATCACATTGTGTTAAACCGCTACAGGATCTTGTAATGTGTTGGATTGTTTCTGGTTTTTCATGGCATTTTCTACTTTTATTATCTTGAATTTTTTGGTCCCTTATTATCTATTTTTGATCATTTTTTGAGTTAACCACCTGGTCCCTTATTGCTTCAAGAAACGTTTCTGTTTCTGGAAAGAGGTTTTCAACTCTGAGTCAAGCAATTGAGACTTCCTTGTCAACATCTAGTCTGCTCAAATCATGGGGATGTCTTCCAAGGAGGGTGATGTTTTCCCATTGGTTAACTTTTTCTTTAATTGTGATAATGTCTTCATTTTTTCTGGGTTGTTCTCTCATTTAAGTTTAGTGGTGTATAATTTGTTTTGGAATTGCATTATACTTGCATGGAGTGCAGATTATTGAACATCCTTAGAAGTTTTATGTGACTGTTGTGTAGATTTTAATGTCCGTTATTCCTCTTCCCCCTTCTATCCTATGTAGTATTAACCTAAGCGTATTCGAATGTACACAATGTTCTCTGAAATTTGACATTTCAGTTCTTATTCTTCTTTGTAAATTTTCAGACCAAGATATTATGCCAAAAGAATAGATTAATATAGATATAGAGAAGGTGTTTAATGTTTTATTATATTTTTACTGTTGAGCTTTGTTTGGCAGATTTTCTTAAGTCTTGAAGTAAATTCTGTCGAAAGTTTTTCCTTTCCTATGATCTATTTTCTTTCCTTGTCGATATCCCAGATACGTATATGTTTTATATTCATCCATCGGTTGTATTTTATCCCGCTGCTCTGTTTTATGTTCAACTAGCTCTATTGCGCCTTTATATTATTATTACCTTTAAATATGTATGGGAGAATTTGCATAATGTTAGATTTCTGTAAGTCAGGTCAACCACGATGTGGGGTACAACTCTACATGTTGTAACTCTACAACAATGCTAAAATGTCAAATAAGAGATGTAAAGTAGATTTTAGGAGCACAGGCTATCTTTGAGTGGTGCCTCTCTCACTGTTAAGACCTCATGGAAATATAGTGCTGACTGCATGTTGGCATCAAATATTGAAATAATAACATTTACAGAGCTCTTTACATACAAACGAAGTAGTTCGAAGTGCTTTATAATGGGATAAAGTGCAAACATGGAAATAAAAGACAAAAAGTTGTTAGTTAAAAGCAAGGTTAAATAAATAGGTTTTGAGCTGGTGTTTAAAAATGTCAACTAAGTCTGAGTTTTCGTTATAGAATTCCATAGTTTAAGAGCATAGTTCAAAACAAGCTGACCTGTCAACTATCCTCTGAGGGAGATTGTTTAAATTTTAGAGATTAGGGGAAGAGGGCCTGAGAGCTCGAGCAGGATTATAAAACAAAAATGACTCTGTGATGTACTCTAGTCCCAGACTATTGAGAGCTTTAAAACCAAGTATGAGAACTTTAAAATCAGTTCTAAAAGATACAGGAAGCCAATGCAGAGCAGTTGAGATGGAATTGATATGCTCCCTCATCCTGGTTTTAGTAAAAGCTTAGCAGCATCATTCTGAATAAATTGAAGTTTGTCAATAGATTGCTTTGGAAGGCCAGCAAAAAGTGCAATGCAGTAATCTAGTCTACTCGATATAAAGGCATAAATTAGTTTTCTCAGCATCATTACGTGACAGAAATGGACATACCTTTGCAATATTTCTTAAAGTGTAGATATGCTGCTCTGTTCACTTTCTTTATGTGGGATTTAAAGTATCGATTAAACTGATATCAAGCCTACTAGGTTTACTTCCTAGATTTTAAAAAAATCATGTGCTTTGTAATTCTGAGTCAATATTTTGTATTTCTCAGTTAACAACCAAAGTTGGTAAGTATTTCTAATTGATTGCCAGTTACTTGTGTTCATTACCTCCCCATGTCCATATATTGTTTCTACTTTTGCACCTGTAAGATACAAATTATTAGTATCTGAACTGGAGGCTGATTAAGATTGACTAATGACTTATGTTCTTCATTGTTGTCAAAGACGTTGGGAGTCTTTGTGGAGGAGGAGAGGCAAGTAAAAGATGCAAGCTTACACCATCTGCAACCTGTAATTCTCAGCAAATATGGGATGGAGAGGAGCTGAAGGGAGGATTGGTTATGACACAAGGTACACTATATTCAACTGGTACTCTGAATCTGACTCTGTTTCTGCCCTTGTGCAGATCATCATGTTCACAATGGACATTCATGGCCATTTTCATTGTGCACTGTTCGTAAAAATTATTTTCTGATCTACATGGTGCACTTTTTTTTCTATATGCAGAGAATTTCTTTATCAGTGATTCCTATTGTCAGAATTTTCCCATTCTATCTTTTTACTTTGGATTGCTCCACAGTTTAGATGTCTGTATGTACTTTTCCAAAATAAATTCTTATGTATTTAAAAATTTTTTTTTCATTGATCTGGGCATCACTGGTAGAGCAGTCATTTATGGCCCATCCCGTAATTGCCCTTAGGATGTTAATTTCTTAAAGTACTGCAGTTCTTCTTGTAAAGCTAATTCACAATACTGTTGGTGAGGCAGTTTCAGAACTTGTCCCATGTGATGATAAAGAACAAGTGATGTACTGTATTTCCATATAGAATGACCTTGGGGTGTCAAAAGGTGAGTAAATCACTACAGGATACCCAGCTTCTGACCTGCTCTTTCAGCCGATATATTTGGGCAGCTGGTCCAGATGAATGCCTGGTCAATATGAGCCCCCAGGATATTGAAGTTCTGAAGGGAAGGGGCGGGGCTCAACAATAATAATTGTTTGCTGAGGTAGATGGTTATGCATTCCCTCTTGTGCAATCATCATTGCTTGGCAATTCTGTGGCTCAGATGTTACTTATCACGTTTCAGCCTCTGCCCGTGTAATTCTTGCTGCCTGTGGGTATGGGTTGCTTCATTCATTGAGGACCTGTGAATGGAATTGAACTTTGTGCAATCATTAATGAACAATCCTGTTTCTAACCTTATGAAGGATGAAGCAGCTAAAACTACTTGGCATATGAATAGAGCTCCAAAGAACTCCGGCAGTGTTATCCTTGAACTAGGATGATTAACGATTGACAGAGACAGCCACCGTTTTTTATGCAACAGTCGTAGTGTTTTTCCCTTGATACCCATTAACTTCTGTTTATCAGAATACCTTGACAACATACTCGATTAAGCATTGCCCTGAGGTTGAGGGCAACCACGCTGCACCTATTTTCAAGAGTTCAACAGTTTATTCCATGTTTGGACCAATGCTTGTGGAGCTGAGTGGTGCTAACCAAACCCAAATGTGATTAAGTATGAGAGACAATGTCCCCCTTCCATAGATTACACTGTGTTTCTGTGTGTTCCTAACAAAGGGATTTGAGGATTTCAGCACAAACCCAAATATTTCTTCTCTGTCTTGAATAGTCTTTGATCAGGAGTCATCGGGTCATTGAGCCAATGACCCACAGGTCATAGAGTCATCGGTGTATTTCATCTATTTCTCGATGATTGAAATATACGGATTGGGCAGCAATAAGATAGATTTACTTGTCATTTGTGAATAGGACATACTTGGACAATTGGCTTTATTATTGTAGAGGTACAAGTATTGTAAGGTCTTGGATAGAGCTGCAGCCAGTTCTGGAGCAAAGACCTTCAACACTGCCACTGGGATGTGCCTGATCCCACAACCTTTGCAGTATCTAGAGCCCACAGCTGCTTCTTGAAATCAGGCAGGCTGAATGTAAAGGAAGAATAAGGCAACCATGACTGACAAGGGACATCAAAAACACCATAAAGGCAAAAGATATGGCATACAATATAGCAAAAATTAGTGAGAAGCTAAAGGGTTGGGAAGATTTTAAAAACCAACAGAAGGGAATTAAAAGAAGCAATAAGGAGAGAAAAAATAAAATATGAAGATACTGTAAGTGAGCTAATCATATAGATTCTTTTTTCAGATCTACAATTAAAGAGAAGCAGGAATGTATATCAGACTGCCGGAAAATGATGTCCGAGAGGTAGTAATGGGGTCAACGAAATAGTGGACCAACTCACTAAGTATTTTTCATCAGTCTTCTCTGTGGAAGACGCCAGTGGTATGCCAGAAATTCAACAGTGTCAAGGGCAGAAGTAAGTGAAGTTGCTCTTACTAAGGAGAACATGCTTGGGAAGCTGGAAGGTCTGAAAGTAGATGAGTCACCTAAGGTTACACTCAGGGTTCTGTAAGAAGTAGCTGAAGAGACTGTGGAGGTATTAGTAGTGATCTTTCAAGGCTTTCTAGATTCTGGAATAGTTCTGAAGGACAGCAAAATTGTAAATGTCTCTCCACTCTTTAAGGGAGGGAGGGAAAAGTCATGAAATTACAGGCCAATAAGCCTGACATCAGTGCTTGGTAAGATATCTATTATTAAGAATGAGGTTTCAGGGAACTTGGAGACAAACAATAAAATATGTCAGAGTCAACATGGAAATGAGGAATGAGGAAACTCGCCTGACAATTCTGTTGGAATTTTTTGTGGAAATAACCATAATACCATAAAACCATAAGATATAGGAGAAGAATTAGGCCATTTGGCCCATCAAATCTACTCTGCAATTTCATCATAGCTAATCCAATTTTCCTTTCAGCCCCAAACCCTTGCGTTCTCCCTGTATCTCTTCATGTCCTGACCAAAAAAGAATGTATCAGTCTCTGCCTTAAATAAACATAAAGGCTTGGCCTTTACAGCTGCATGTGGCAAAGAATTCCGCAGATTAACCACTCTCTCGCTAAAGAAATTGGGGTGTACACCATCTGGTCCAGATGACTAATCTACCTTCAGACCCTTCAGTTTCTGAAGAACCTTCTCTCTAGTTATGGTAACTTCACACTCTTCATGACCCCTGACACCTGGAACTTCCACCACACTGCTAGTGTCTTTACAGTGAAGAGTGATTCAAAATACTTACTCAATTTGCCCACAGTTTCATTGTCCCCCACTACTACCTCCCCAGCATCATTTTCCAGCAGGCCAATATCCACTGTTGCCCCTCTTTTACACATTTTGTATCTGAAGAAATTTTTGGTAACCTTCTTAATATTATTGGCTAGCTTACATTTGTATTCCATCTTTACCTCCTTTATGACTTTTTTAGTTGCCTTTTGTAGGAGTTTAGAAGTTTCCCAATCCTATAACTTCCCATTAATTTTTGCTCTATTATATGCCCTCTTTTTGGCTTTTATGTTGGTTCTGACTTCTCTTGTTAGCCACGATTGTGTCATCTTGCCTATGGAATACTTCTTCCTCTTTGGGCAGTACATATATCTACTCTTCCTTCTGAATTGCTTCCAGAAATTCCAGCCATTGCTGCTCTGCCATCAGCCCTGCCAGGCAGGATAGACAAAGGAAAGTCAATGGATGTTGCTTACTTGGAATTTCAGAATCCCTTTGACAAGGTGCCGCACATGAGGCTGCTAAACAAGATAAGATCCATTACAGGACAGGTACTAGCATAGATAGAAGATTGGCTGACAGTAAGGAGACAAAGAGTGGGAATAATTTAGGTGATGGAATTGATGTCCTTGCGGCCAAGTTTGCGAATAATACAAAGGTAGGTGGAGGGGCCCGTGGTGTTAAGTAAGCAGAGACTCTGCCAAAGGACCTAAAAGAGATTAGGAGACTGGACAAAGAAATAGCAGATGGAATATAGTGTAACGAAGTGTATGGTCATGTGCTTTGGTAGAAGGAATAAAGGCAGAGACTATTTTCTAAACAGGAGAAAATTCAGAAAACAGAGGTGCAAAGGGACTTGGGAGTCGTTATGCAATATTCCCTAAAGGTTAACTTGCAGGTTGAGTTGGTGGTAATGAAGGCAAATGCAATGTTAGCATTCATTTTAAGATGTAGAGTGGGTGTGGAGAGCATGATTCCTGTGGTGGGGGAGTGTAGAATCTGAGGGCATAGCCTCAGAATTTAAGGACCCCCTTTTAGGACAGAGCGGAAGAGGGTGGTGAACCTTTGGAATTCATTGCCACAGGCGGCAATGAAAAACAAGTCATTGGGCATATTTAAAGCAGGGGTTGATAGATTCTTAATGAAGGACTACATGGAGAAGGTAAGAGAATGGGGTTGAGAGGGACAATAAATCAGCCATGATGGAATGGCAGAGCAGACTTGATAAACCATATGGTATAATTCTGCTCCTATGTCTTATGAATCAGACAGGCAGGAAGTGGTATTTGTGATGGTGGAGATCTCAGGAGGGCATAAAGATGGTTCTCTATTTGATACTTCTGGCTGAATGATAGTTATTCTCTTTACCCTGGTGGCTAAAGAAAATAGCTTAACACCACCGCCCTATCAGATGAAATTAGTAACACATGTTCAACCCTGACCCCTGCCACGGTCTGTGTGGTGATTGCAGATTCTCCTTTGGACTGCACAGATCCCTTTGAGCATTTGGGTTTCCTGTCAGTCCCAAAGATGAGTGGGCTGGTGGATAAGTAGGTTGCTGTACATTTCTGCTGGTTTGCAGAAATTTGATGGTGGTGGAATTAAGGAGGGACTATATGGGAATGAGAGGAGGATTAGTGTAAATGAGTGCTTGATGGTTGGCTCAAATGGTTCAGATGAGAGGGTGAAAAGCCTATTTCGTGCAGTTTCTCTCTTTGATTGTGTGAGTTGTGGAGACTGCTGAAAATAGAGAAGTAGTTGGGTTTGCACTAAGAACCTTAAATTGAGGAAGGGTGCTACTGCCTTTCCAAATATCTGCCCACCTGTTCTGTCAAGCAACTTGGCCGCACCTGTGGAAGTGTTTGTTGAACATGCATTAGACTCATCATATACTTCAAAATCCACAGAACGGAAGTAGAAGAAAGTCATCTTTGATTCAAGGGACTTCCAAAGAATAGAAGAAATTATCATTGTTTGCACTTTAGGAAAAGATAAAGTAATTTCCTTGCTTTTCAAACAAATCATGCAGAATGTCAATTACTTGTTGCAATGTTAGAACTTTTATTGGATTCTGTTTAATAATAATGCATAATGGCAAGCCATTGACACATCTCAAAAAGAAGTGAGTGCAAATTAAATTGATTGCAGCTTTTATAAATAAAGGAGAGTTAAGTTGCAAAGAAAAGCTACTATTTTATGAGAAACAACAGAGAAAATGATTTATGTAAGGGGTTTTATAATATGAAAAAATACTGTAAAATATTTCAAAATCAAGCATATAATACTGCAATGAGAACTGTATCCAAACTAAATATTTCTAACCTTTATCTCTGCTATAATGATTGCCCCTGAAGAAAGCACTGGTCCTTGTCCATCTGTTCTAACAATTGATCTGGTACATCCCATCCAGTGAGTATAATCTTAGTATTTCCAGAATATTTCTCTAATTATATGTATAGGAGTTACTGTTTCATTGAAGATTAAATGGAGTAATTCATCAATGTTTCCTCCTGGGAATATTCTATCTCATTATGGAACATTGGCACAAATCCTATGAGTGCTTGTGCAATCTTGCTTGCCCTTAGTGCAATGCATACTGTACCTTTGTTACTTCATTTAAATTCAATTCCTCCTTCAGCTGTCTAATGTTGAGATGCTTTTCTGTGGCAGTGTTGAAGGAGAATGGTACAATGCCATGAAGTTCTTAAATAAAAGTAGTTGAAACTTTAAAAAAAAGTGTTGGTTATATTTTTTTTAAGTATTGGAGAAATCAATAGTAATAAATTCACAAGCAGATGCACACCAAGGCTTTGAAAGAGAATAAATTGGTTGTCATCCTCCAAAATCTCATCAATTCTAGAATGGAGTCCTCTTGAAAAATGGCAAACAGAAGCCCACTATTTAAGAAATGAAGGGAAATAGAGCTGGAGTCTGATATTAGGAAAACCTTAGAACATATTCGTCGGGAAATGGTTACAGGGATTTAGGAACATAAAAAAATAATGATTGAATTACATAGTCAACATAGATATATGAGAGATAAATCATGCTTGACAAATCTACTGGAGTTTTAAAGTTGTAACTTGAAGAATAAATGAAAGTGCACTAGTTGCGATGATGCATACTTAGCTTTTCAGAAAGCTTTAGATAAACTGCCATGGAAGAGTTATTAAACAATTTGTGTGCTGAGAATTGGGGTTTATATACTAAGTGGATTGAGAAATGATTCATGAATAGAAAACAAAAAAGTTGAAATAAATGAAACAGTTCTGGGTTTTGAGCTGTGAGTAATGGGAATCAAGGGACAGAGCTCCTCATGAGGAGACCAAGTGCAATGCATCTGAGTTGACTGATGAAGCAAAGCTAGGTGGCAGAGTAAGCCACAAGGCAGACACTTCAGGCAACATTTTAAAGTGTAGACGCAGTGGTGGTATTTAACCAGATTGCGGTGTCTAGAAACATTGGTCACATTTTCAAGCCTTTTAGGACAGAAAGGAGAAGAAATTTCTAAAATATATTTTTCAATCCTCTTTCAAAGAGGTTTGTGTATACTCATTTGGTGAATATACTCAAGACAGAGACTGGTAGATTTTGAATATAAATGAATCAAGAGATATGAGGCATGAGCAGTAAAAAGGAAATGAGATTAATGGTCTGTTATAATCCAATTGAATGGTGGAGCAGGTGCAAGGGGCTGAATAGCCTATTATTGCTTGTGATCTTGTGAACATACCTTTAAATTTCCAAATTTCTCAATGTCATGGGTGGGTCACTAGATAATTCTTGACTTCTGTAAATAATGCTTTTCACTTGTTATGTTAAATATGAATGGATCAACCCATAAGCCTTTATTGTGAACTGTGCTTTGGGATTTTGAAGTACTTGTGTGAATATTCAAACTGGCATTTTCATTCATTCACAATTGAATAATTCAGTTGCAAGACACAAGTTGACCTTCATCTGAGCTCCTCTGTGAAGCCAAATTCCAAAACCAATTTGTAAATCAAATTGCGGTATTGGCTAGTCCACGTTTAACAACTTGTCCACACAGCTAGCAACGTTTAACCCATGAATCGTTTAACCCATGTTTTAGGTTTCTGATGCAAATGTAGAAAAGTATTGTGATCATTGTCGTGTTAAGGTTTAATTTTGTGAATAATGTTTATGTTTAACTTTCTGGATAATTGTTAATGTTTTAAGATGTTTTAAATCTTATTTCTAGTTCTACACATTCATTGATATGAAGAAGCAAGATGATATGAAAATATTTTACTGTGATAGGTATTCATTTTCTAGGGCCCGGGAGATTTATTGCTAACCTCAGCAATAACCTGGTCCCTTATTCTTGGCGGCTCAGAACATTCATCGCCGCCCTGGTTACAGTGACAAACCAGCACCAAGTAGCTGTAAACCAGGGTTTTTATCCTGCCAGTTAGGAAGAAGATCAGGTGCCCTAATCAACATGGAAAACATGGAACACGGAGAAAAGGAAATTAACTGAAATGAGTAGTTAACGGACCGGACCATGACACAAGTAGCCCTTTTCTAAATCAGCAAGATTGTGTTGATGCATTGAAGGTGGTGATGAGTCTCAACATCAGTGTCTACTTCACAATAAGTGGTGTGGGTCCTCCACTTTGATGGTCACACCAAGAAGAGGAGTTGGCCTGAATGGTGGGGGTCTCTGATGATGGATATTGCTTTCTTGTGGCAGCACTCCTTGTAAATGTACTTAATGGTGGGGCCTCAATGATGGGCATATTAGTCTGGAAGAGAACATTTATTTGTTGTCATTCCAGTGAATCTGAAAGACTTTATTGAGACAGCAGTGGTATATTTTTCCAGTGCCTTCAGAAGTCTACTGTGGGTAGCCTTGGCCTCAGAAGCAGTGATGGCAGAGATTAATGCTGTCCACTGGACCAGGCACTTTGTATCAGGTTTGAGGATTTGAATGTTAGACTCTCGGAGAAATTACACAAACTCTGTGATCAAGGACCATTTTTATTAAGGGTGTAGACTATGAGAGGGATGGGGAAAATCTCATTTAAACCGATGAGTATTGAAAGGCATAGATAGAATGGACATGGAGAGGATATTTTCAATAATTTTAGAGTCTAGGACCACAGAACACAGCCTCATTATAGAAGGGCGTGTGTTTTCTAGCCAGAGGGCTGCAAATCTGTGGATTTCATTGCCACATATGACTGTAGCTAAGTAACTGGCTGTATTTACCACAGATGTTGATAGGTTCTTGATTAGTAAGGGCAACAAAGGTTGCAGGGAGAAGGCATCATCTTCTATATCTTATGGTCAGATAAAGAAACTTTATTTTGCTGATTCGATGGTTTTAAACCATGGAGATAGCCTAAAGATTAAACTGGTCTAAAGTTAGCAAACATTTTTACGGGGTGATAAAGGTTAAGAACTCTCCTCCGGGAAGCTTGTCACCACCCTCCCCCCCGCAACAGTACTCAAAATGGAGTAATTATTATTGAGGTGGATGGCCACAGGGGTGCTCTCCATAATCTGATGCTCCCCCTTTCCTCTCCAATAGTCACCCATTTATTTCTCTGCTGTAGCCTTGAGGTGACTACCTCCTTGTAGCTCCTGTCTATCACTGCTTCACTTTCCCTAACAAGTTGAAGGTCATCGAACTGCAGCTCCAGTTCCTCAACATGGTCTCTAAGGAGCTGCATCTCGATGCACCTGGTGCAAATGTGGCTAGTGCGGAGGCTGGGAGTCTCCTGGAAATCCCACATCTGACACACAGAATAGAACATTGGCTCTGTAGATGTATCCCTATTCTCTCAAGATTTAACTAAGAAATAAGGAATGAATTTACCTACTTACTTTGCCTCCGGCTGTTCTTGCCGAAGCCCTGTTGAGCCAAAGCCTTACTACTCCACCTCAGACGACTCCGATGATGACAGCTCCCATGATGACCCCTCCGCTAGATGGTACCTCCCTTTTATAGAGACAGACATGGGAACGCTCCTGTTGCTTCTGTGCAGTACTCCAATCAACAACGTCCGTCGAAAAATTTGCTGCTTTTTCAAGCTTTTCGTCAGAGCTGTGCTAGAATGCTCCTGTTGTGTCTGCACAGTACTCCAATCAACGCAGTACTCTAATTGGATCATTTGGTCAAAGTGCTGGAGCACCTAAAAATGTGCAGAACAACCTCTTCTGAATTATAAAATCCAATGATTTTCAATAAGATGCACTTCATGTCTTACTTTACATGGCTGGTGAAAAGTTATCACAAATGACAAGTAATACTTGTTACCAGGGGATTGCAACATGACAGGTTCCATTCTTCAGTTGACAACTAGTCGGCACTGACAATTATTAGTGGGACTTGTTTGTCACAACACTTTGATGTGTGAGCCCAGATACTTAATAAACATCCTATTGTTTTCCATTAATTTTTATATCATAGCAACAGAAAACCTGAAGATGACAGTGCAATGTACAAATATCTGAACTTCCATCAACTTGTGCTCAATTTTTTCCTGAGATGAATTCTTAAAAAAAAGTGGATACATCAGGCACTGAACATTGTTGTAAAAATAGGTCATAAATAACTATGTTGCATGGGCAATATATTGATTTTCAAGCTTTGAATAATTTACAATCTATTCAAATATAATCTAACATAGCAGTTTTTCAATCAATGTTTTATTTCTTCTACAGTCAAAATGAATACTGACTCAATGGTCAGTTCTGATTTTCAATGGTCTTTAATTTTGCATTGAAGATGTTATTTTTAAAAAATGTTAATTCCATTAGAAGCTTTGGCCAGAATTTGCTGTAAGAGGACCACAACCTTGTCGTAGAGTTTGGAGGCTTGTTTGCTTCGATGACCTAGAGAGCTATGTAGGCTGGAGTCAGAGCTATATGCTTTGGCTTTTGGTAGGGTCACCCTTGCCAAACAGGTTAAAGGGTGGAGGTTAGACTAAAAGCGATCCACTGGTCCTCCGAGGGGTGGGGCGGGGGTTCATCTCTGAGATAACAACCCCGACTGGTAAAATAAAGCTGTAATGGATACAGCAAAGAAGAATCCCTCTACATCTGAGTGTGACGGTATTCCTGAGTCTCCACCCGGGACTTGTATGGCCCACAGTAATGAAAACCAAGTTACTGACATGATGAACGCCACCACAAGAGATGAAGGATCTTCACTGCTGCCCTAAACACCAGCAGTGTAATGGGCAGTACGTTATAGTTAACTAAGTAAATGATATAATTCTTAGCCAAAAGAGTGTTTCTGAGACGCAATAACTGGAGGCTCTGAGTTTCTACCATCAAAGTAAAGCTTTGCTCAATGTTGTTGGCTGTGTCCGTATATCACCAAAGTTTGCAGGCTCATGTTTGATTGCCAAATGTTGATACAATATCAATACATTACTCACCCCTATTACATTTCAAATGGGAAAAATGGGGCATGAATGCCTGTAATCATGCAATTGGTTTTGCTACTTTCACTGTCTCTGTTCCTGAATGCACCATCTTCATTCTTTATTCTCTCACCAATCAGCTACTGGCCCTTATTTCACCCTTCCCTCTCCACTTTCAGATCAGATGCAGTACCTTGACCCAAATATTTGACGACTCCTTTCCCTCACAGATGCTGCTTGGCCTGCTGAGTTCCTCTAACAGATTTTCACTCCTGTATCTGCAGTCTTTCATGCTGCCATCTATTTGCCTGTCGTAATTCATTGATCCTTTGACCCGAAAAGAACATTCTCTGTAAAGATCAATTATAATCAAGCAGCGGTGTTTTAATGGGAATATCTCTGAGCTCATTCGTGCTTTTGGCGAGCTGATAAATTCATTTCCATAATGGTTGAAGCATAAGCGTTTCAAAAACTTCAGACTTGTAGAGACTAGGTTGTTAATTTTGCTTGAATTTCATGACTTTGAGGACAAAAACTAAACACAGGGATTAAGAGAAAAAAGAGTTGTTTAAACTTCAGCAAATACTTGTTAGGCTCCTCTGTGTCTCTTCTAACAGCTTTAAACATTCCTCATGGAGTCCCGGGTACCCCAAGGCACACTGGGACATTACGTTTGGAAAAATTCTGTGAATGGGCCACAAAGCTGCTTTGCTCACTGGCTGCCCAGCCTCACTAACACACATGAAAATAATTGCCATAAACTTGGTCCATTCAGTGAATTACAGCAGAGTAAATGATCCCTTGGTGCACAGCAACACTATTATTATTTTATTATTGCCATGACGGGCAGTCATTTATCTCTGGTGCCTGAAGCCATATCAAGAACAACTAGTCATCTACTATTATAAATATATGTCATCGATTTGCTTATCCTAACTCATGTATTGGAGACCACAGGCTAGAATTTGTACAGTACTTTTGAAAGCATGTTAAGATAGCACTACACAGGGCACCAGCACTAGTCATGTGAGAATTTTGTCATGTATAAGATGATGGGCAATCTTTGATTATTAGTAAATACCGAAGCCAAAGGAGTAAGATATATCAGTTTAATCCAAGATATAAATATCGGACGAAAATGGCTTCGGTATTTACTAATGATCAAAAATCCCTTCTTTTTCATCTATTCCTTGGTACTAGGCAGGGCTGTCCTCTTAGTCCACTACTATTCGATATTGCCTTGGAACCGCTAGCCATTGCTATTCGTGACTCCCCTAATATATTTGGCATCACCCATGGAAATGAGACTCATAAATTATCACTATATGCAGATGATTTACTATTATACATTTCTAACCCAGGAAAATCTATTCCGGCAGTATTAACTTTGCTTGCTCAATTTAGTAGTTTTTCTGGTTATAAACTGAATCTGAATAAGAGCGAACAGGAATTCTGCAGATGCTGGAAATTCAAGCAACACACATAAAAATTGCTGGTGAACGCAGCAGGCCAGGCAGCATCTCTAGGAAGAGGTGCTGCCTGGCCTGCTGCGTTCACCAGCAATTTTTATGTGTGTTGCCTGAATAAGAGCGAACTTTTTTCATTAAATATGCAGGTTCCCATTAATAGATATTCTCCATTCAGAGTGACTACTGACTATTTTACTTATTTGGGAGTTAAAATTACTAAGAGACTTAAAGATCTATTCAATTTCAACCTTTTACTGTTAATTAATCAGGTTAAACAACTGATTACTAAGTGGTCCCCACTGTCTATATCACCGATTGGCCGAATTAATGCTATTAAAATGATTATTTTACCTAAATTTTTATATTTATTTCAAACAATACCAATTTTTATTCCCAAATCCTTTTTTGATACTATAGATTCTAAAATTTCCTCTTATATATGGCAAAACAAAAGTCCCAGATTAAGTAAAAAATATTTACAGAAGTCCAAGAAAGATCGTGGTTTAGCACTGCCTCACCTAAGATTTTATTATTGGGCAATTAATATTCGATATTTAAAATTTAGGACACAAGATTGGAATGTAACTCCAAGCCCATATTGGTAAATCTTGAAGGCTACTCTGTACAAGGGTTCTCTTTAGCTTCTATTTTAGGAACTTCACTTCCTTTTGTACTATCTAAATTGAATAAACAAATGGTTAATCCAATAGTTAAACACACATTGCGAATATGGTTTCAATGTCGTAAATTTTTTGGTTTGAACAAATTTATATTACCAAGCCCTATTATATCTAATTTTTTTCCAACCCGCGGTTATGGACCAAGCCCTTTTGGTATGGAAAACGAAAGGTATAACATATTTTTGTGACTTATATCTGGATAACTGTTTCATGTCTTTTGAACAGATACCTAAGAAGTTTGATTTGCCTAGATCCCATTTTTTTAGATATTTACAAATAAGACATTTTTTAAATACTATGTTGCCTACCTTTCCGACCTCATACCCTACTGATATCATTGATAAAATTTTAGGTTTAAATCCTCTTCAGAAGGGATCAATAGCATCTATCTATGATATAATTATGAAATTACAGGTGGGAAAATATCTGATAAAATTAAAAATGAATGGGAAAGGGAACTTCAACTTTGCCTACCTATAGAGAAATGGAATAAATTTTTTCAATTAGTCAGTACTTCCTTAATATGTGCTAAACATACGTTAATACAAGTTAAAGTAGTTCATAGAGCCCATATGTCTAAAGATAAATTAGCCCGTTTTTATTCCCATATAAACCCTATTTGTGATAGATGTCACTCTGAGATGGCTTCTTTAACTCATATGTTTTGGTCCTGTCCTCTCTTGGAAAAATATTGGAAAGATATTTTTGATATTATCTCAACAGTTCTATGTTTTGATTTACAACCCCATCCTATGACAGCAATTTTTGGATTGCCATTGGTAGAACATAGACCTTTGTCTTCTTCAGCCTGTCAGATGATTGCATTTGTTACTTTAATGGCCAGAAGATCTGTTTTATTGAACTGGAAGGAGACCAACCCTCCTACTGCATTCCAATGGTTTTCCCAAACTATATTATGTTTAAATTTAGAAAAAATTAGAAGTGATATTTTTGATCGTTCAGTTAAATTTGAAGAAACTTGCAAACCGTTTATTCAACATCTTCATATGATATAATTTGACCTTTCCGAATCCTTATATATGAATAGAGGAGCGAAGCTGATGCCATTACTGAACGTGTTCAATTTAAGATATTGGTCTAGCCCTGTTTTGTTCCGTTTGCTTTTGGGTTTGGTATTTAGTTCTTTTTTTTTCTTTTTTTGGGGTTTTTTTTTGTTTTTTTTTTCTTTTTATTTCTTTTTTTCTTTGTGATTAATTACATCATGAGTTTGGAAGTCTATTATACATGTGTTATCTGAAATCTTTTTTGTATATCTTTATTAATAATAAGGTTATTCCAATCTCTTTGCATCAACATTGTTACTTTGTTTATAACTTTGGAAAATTAATAAAAAGATTTAAAAAGAAAGAAAGAAAATGATGGGCATCATGCATAGTAGAACGTATCAAATGTCCTGGAGTAGGGATAGCAAGCGCAATTAACATTTTATGTCACAGTTTCTGTCAGAACTCCCAGAATTTTAAATCCAAATAGCCAGTACCAGAAGGGAAATTGATTGTTGATGTGTGGGTGATAGGGCATGGTGGCTGAGCAGTGTCTGAAGTTAGTCATGCAATGAATGGGATATGGCATTGGACAAAGCTTTCACTGAATTTGACCATCAGTGATCACAGCACTGTCCACCTTATTGTACTGAGGCCTCCTGCAATTGTTACTTATTGCCATTGCCTTCAAAGTATTGACTGGAAGAATGTTGTATTCCCTTCTGGTCCTCCCCTAGGCCGTCAGTATGGCAGCAAAGACATCTGCAGTCTGGTCCCTTCCACGTGAGCATTTTTTAAAAATCTAGATCAAAGCTACCTCTACAATAACTGCTTCTGCCTACCATAAAGAGGTGAAGGTTAGCACTTAGTGGGGTGGGAAAGCTCCAAGTGGCATGCTAGCATCAGATTCACATTCACATTCACTTATTTGTCATGCGTACTTTGAAACATACGGTGAAATGCATCATTTGCGTTACCATCCAACACAACTTAAAGGTGTGCTGGGGCAGCCCGCAGGTGTTGCCACACATTCCAGTGCCAACATAGCATGCCTTCAATGCTCGGCAGAACAATGCAGAACATAATAGCAATGAAACAACAACAGCGAAACAAGCCCCTTCTCTCACTCCCACTCACCCACACATATGGACAATCCTCTAACCCCAGGTTAGGGCTCTAGGACTTCAGTCTCCAGTCTGTTGTGACATATTTAGCCATTCAGCAGCCCAGAGTCTTGAAAACAACACAGTTATGTGAGCTTGCTCATAAGATGAGACTGCCAGGCTAAGAAAAGAAAATATTTATGGATGTGTTCAAAGCCTTCTTGGATAACTACATCTCTTCTGAGTTCTGTCTACATTAATAGTGTTGAGGCTCAAAGAGTTGACAGCTTCAAGTTCCAAGGAGTGAACATCACCACTAGCCTGACTTGGTCCAAGCACGTAGACATCATGGCCAAGAAAACTCCACAGGAAGCTAAAGATATTCGACATGTCCCCATCAATTTTTGTTGATGCACCATAGAAAGCATTCTATCTGGATGCTTAACAACTTAGTATGTCAACTGCTCTGCACGTGACCACAAAAAACTGCATAGAGTCGTGGACACAGCTCAACACATCATGGAAACCAGCCTCACTCCCATGGACCCTGTGTATACTTTTCACTGCCTCAGTAAATCAGCCAGCATAATCAAAGATCTTATCCACCCAGGAGATTCTCTCTTCCCTCTTCTCTCATCAGGCAGAAGATACAAAACCTGAAAGCACACATCACTAGGCTCCAGAACAGTTTCTACCTGCTGGTGTAAGACTATTGAATAGTTCCCTAGTATGACAAGATGGATTCTTGACCTCACTATCTACCTTTTTATGACTTTGCACCTTATTGTTTTCTGCAGTACACTTTTTCTGTAACTGTTACGCTTTTTTTCTCCATTATGATTTTACTTTGTTCTCCTTCAGTGCACTATGTAATGAACAGTATGCAAGACGTTTTCTACTGTACCTCGGTACACATGATAACAATAAAATTACAGGTTTTATTATCTAATTTTACATAAATTACATAATGACATAATATGTCATTAAATTTGTTGTTTTGCGGCAATACATATTAATAACTATGAATTACAATAAGAAGTAAGGTGGCAGCACAGTAGTGTAGTGGTTAGCACAACACTTTACAGTAGCAGCGACCCAAGTTCATTTCCTCCTGCTGCCTGTAAAGAGTTTGTACGTTCTCCGCATGGCTGCACGGGTTTCCTCAGAGTCTCCGGTTTCCTCGCAGAGTCCAAAGACATACTGGTTGGTAGGTTAATTAATCATTGTAAATTAGATCGGAGGATTGCTGGGCAGTGTGGCTCAAAGGTCCTATTCCATGCAGTATCTTAATAAATCAATACGTACTGTAAAAAGAAAATTTAATTAAATAAGTAGTGCAAAAAAAGAGGAAAAGATAGTGAGGTAGTGTTTATGGGTTTATTATCCATTCAGAATTTTGATGGTGGAGGGGAAGAAGCTGATCCTGAAAAGTTGAGTATGTGTCTTCAAGTTCCTGTACCTCCTCCTTGATGGTAACAAAGAGAATAGAGCATGTCCTGGGTGATGGGGGTCCTTAATGATGGATGCCACCTTTCTAAGGCATCACCTTTTGAAGGCGTCCTGGATGCTGGGGATGCTAGAGCCCATGGTTCAGCTGGCAGAGCTGGCAGAACTGGAACCAGTTCCGATTCCGGTTCCAGAATATTCCTCACCTACTACCTCTGAAAATGGAGAAGGAGCTTTTGGGATGATGTTGAGACCCTTGAATCCATGCATCAGAGGCACTCAAAAACTGTGTGTAAATGGCAGAAGTAATGCACCATTTCATTTACCTTACTCTCAAGCAAGTCCTGCCTCGTCTGGAAGAGTTTTCATTGCCCATACTGTTTCATTTAGAAGCTATGCAATTTAACCCCCTTTCTCTTCATAGGATCTTGCTAAAGACTAGCCCAGTTATCTTGCTGATTACATACTATTAATACCCAGTAGTCTCCCAGCACACAACTTAAGTGATTAGTGTTTTATAGAATTCTGAAACTGAAGGGTGACAATATAGAAGTGTACAGCACCATCAGGGCATAGATAACGTGAATAGCCACAGTCTTTCTCCAGGGTAAATGAGTTTAAAGCCAGAGAGGGCATGTTCAAGGTGAAAAGGGAAAGCTTTAAAAGATTTAAAAGGAATCTGAGAGGCAAATTCTTCACACAGAGGTTGGTGAATGTAAGGACTGAGATGCAAGTAGAAGCTAGAGGCAGGTACAATTACAATATTAAATGACATTTCAACAGGTACTGTGCATGAGTAGGTAAGATTTAGAGCAGGAGTTCCCAACCTTTTTTATGCCATGGACCAATACCATTCAGCAAGAAGTCCATGGATCCCAGCTTGGGAAACAAAAGGAATTCTGCAGATGCTGGAAATTCAAGCAACACACATCAAAGTTGCTGGTGAACGCAGCAGGCCAGGCAGCATCTCTAGGAAGAGGTACAGTCGACGTTTCAGGCCGAGACCCTTCGTCAGGACTAACTGAAGGAAGAGTGAGTAAGGGATTTGAAAGTTGGAGGGGGAGGGGGAGATCCAAAATGATAGGAGAAGACAGGAGGGGGAGGGATAGAGCCAAGAGCTGGACAGGTGATAGGCAAAAGGGATACGAGAGGATCATGGGACAGGAGGTCCGGAAAGAAAGACAAGGGGGGGGGGGACCCAGAGGATGGGCAAGAGGTATATTCAGAGGGGCAGAGGAAGAAAAAGGAGAGTGAGAGAAAGAATGTGTGCAGAAAAATAAGTAACAGATGGGGTACGAGGGGGAGGTGGGGCCTTAGCGGAAGTTAGAGAAGTCGATGTTCATGTCATCAGGTTGGAGGCTACCCAGACGGAATATAAGGTGTTGTTCCTCCAACCTGAGTGTGGCTTCATCTTTACTGTAGAGGAGGCCGTGGATAGACATGTCAGAATGGGAATGGGATGTGGAATTAAAATGTGTGGCCACTGGGAGATCCTGCTTTCTCTGGCGGACAGAGCGTAGATGTTCAGCAAAGCGGTCTCCCAGTCTGCGTCGGGTCTCGCCAATATATAAAAGGCCACATCGGGAGCACCGGACGCAGTATATCACCCCAGTCGACTCACAGGTGAAGTGTTGCATCACCTGGAAGGACTGTTTGGGGCCCTGAATGGTGGTAAGGGAGGAAGTGTAAAGGCATGTGTAGCACTTGTTCCGCTTACACGGATAAGTGCCAGGAGGGAGATCAGTGGGGAGGGATGGAGGGGACGAATGGACAAGGGAGTTGCGTAGGGAGTGATCCCTGCGGAATGCAGAGAGAGGGGGGGAGGGAAAGATGTGCTTAGTGGTGGGATCCTGTTGGAGGTGGCGGAAGTTACGGAGAATAATATGTTGGACCCGGAGGCTGGTGGGGTGGTAGGTGAGGACCAGGGGAACCCTATTCCTAGTGGGGTGGTGGGAGGATGGAGTGAGAGCAGATGGACGTGAAATGGGGGAGATGCGTTTAAGAGCAGAGTTGATAGTGAAGGAAGGGAAGCCGCTTTCTTTAAAAAAGGAAGACATCTCCCTCGTCCTAGAAATCCCAGGTTTAGAGGGATATTGGCCATATGCGGGTAAATGGGTCTAACTCAGGTAGATAAATTAGTTGGCACAGAGGAGTTGAGCTGAAGGCTCTATTTCCATGCTGTATATCTCTCTGACTCAAATGGTTGGTCCAATAGCTCTTTGCTTTACAATTGTCCGTTGCCGATGTAGCTTTTATTTTTATTTGATTTTCACAAAACGTCACTGAAAAATCAATCAGCATGATTGTGATCATGAAATGAGAAGCTACTTATTAAACTGCTGTCATGCATTCACTTAAGTCTGCAGAAGCTGTTTAATATTGTAGCAGAGTGTACCTGCGTCTGGTACTTCTCTTGACTGGGAAAATATGGAGATTTTACAAGTCCTGGGAAGGCTTGCTTTGCTAAAGTATTTTTGCTAAAGGTAGTTTTGAATAATGAATTGAAAAGAAGAAAGAAATCAATTAGTCTCCCTCTGGAAATCATCAGTGTTTATTAAGGAATGGCAACAATGTTCATTCAAATGGAATTTACAAGATTTAAAAATAGTTATTACACTTAATTCAGATAATATCCTTTGATATCCTAGCTGTAAGAGATCTTTTATCACTAAGATAGAATTCTTAGATTGACAATCATAAACAGAAAAGGACATTTAAAAATCAAATCACAACTGGAAAAGAAGTAATACTTTATAAACAATTTGTAAAGGAATCCAGATTGGAATCAAAACTTATGAGGAAAACAGGGAATGAACAATAGGGAATCTTCAAAGGCAAGGGTTAATCACAGAGCAGACACATTCCCATATGGGAGAAAATAATATCCGTAACTACAACTGACCCAGTGACTAAAGGTAAAGAGATTAAATGGAATGGAAAAAGCAGGTAAGTAAAAACTTTGCTAATCATAATATGGAAGGGACACATCTGTACACAAGAGCTTTGGGAAAAATCAAGCAGAGGATTAACAAGGGCAGAGGCAAAAAAGCAATCGATAATGTAAGAAAATGCAGAAATCATTATATAGACATATAACTCATGTAAAAAAAAGCCAAGATATGCTTTTGCGAGCATAGCTGAAATACTAAATATGCACGATGTATATATTGTCTCTAGAAAACTGAATGTTGTGAATGTCACAATAAAGAATGCAGTGTAGAAATCCAATATGATAAAAATAGATACTGAAAAGATACTTGAAAGATTGATATTACTCAAGATAGAAAATTCATCAGAGCTAGATGCATCATAGTTTGCTGAAGGGAATAAAGATGGATAATCCCTCTACTTTCTCAGGAGGCTAAATATATTTGCTATGTCCCCATTGACTCTTAGTAATTTTTATCGATGCACCAGTGAAAGCATTCTATCTGGATGCATAATGACTTGGTACAGCAACTGCTCTACACATGACGACAAGAAGCCACAGGGAATTGTGGACACAGCTTAGCAAAGCCTCCCTTCCTTGGACTGTGTCTATACTTCTCACTCTTCCAGTAAAGCAGCCAGCATAATCAAAGACACCTCCCACCCTAACATTTTTTCTTCTTCCTTTCCCATCGGGCAAAAGATACAAAAGTATAAGGACTTGATCTGTATGAACAATATGCAAGACAAACTTTTCCTTGTATCTTAATACATGTGACAATTATAAACCAATACCAATACCAATAATCTTTTGCCATGATCTTCTAATCTCCTTATATAAGGGAGTTGTGCCTGAGTATTGGTAAATGTAAATGTTACACCTCTGTTTACTGAAGACTAAGCCTAATAACCATCGGTCAGTCACCGTTACAATATTAATGCTGATACTCTTGGAGTCAGTATACAGAGATGTAGCTAACTGATATTTTAAAGCCTGAATTATTAGATGAAAGCTAACTTGAATAGTTTACTGGTAAATCATGTATGATTAATGATTGTTATCCTTGATATGACAGCAAGGATTATTAATTAAAGACATTGCAAGCTTACCTTTTATATGTATTTGTGAAGGAATTTGAAAAAGTACTATTTTATCAAAAACATATAGAAATGATGTGATTAAAATGGTGACAGTTGCATGGATGAGAATGTAGTAAATAAAAAACCGGAAGTAGTAGTGAAGCAGTGAAAGGTCGCTAACTTGGCAGGAAGACATTCTGTTTAGTTCACACTTTAAAGTAATTATTAAAGCCCTGGTAATCTTTTTTTTCCACAGGATGACCTGAATCAATATGGATTTTTTTGGGTTCCATTTACACATTACCATCTGGACAGTTACCCCGTCTGTTACTGCGAATGGAAAATCCTGCAACATTGCTGAAGTATTTTCTGTGACATAAATGACTTTGTGTACTGCACCAATATTTTAAATAAAACAATTATTTTAATAAAGTATCGCAATTTAAAATTTATCTAGCTAAAATTTAAAAATTTTAAGGTTTCATTTTAAAATTCACCAAATGTTTTTTGCAAGACTGTTGACAACAGAAACTACATACATGCTCTTGATACTGAGCATTGACAGGGTTCAATTTATGAGAACAACATTGCCATGGTATGCTGGCCTTCGGCTTAAATAAAATGTGTTATAGTATAGATATTATTAAATGCCCCAGAGATACCAGAAGACATACATTCCCTTCCTTGAGAAAATGCAGTTACAGTCAAAGATTATTTGACCAACATGTTATACAGCCAGGTAATATTTAAAATTTTAGATACTATACACGAGGAGGTTGAGAGGAGTGAGGAGCTTCATAAACCATCAGTCCATTGTGGACTTTCATAAGCACAAACTCTGGCTTTGTGTATGAACCCCGGTAACAGTACTGGGTACCAGAGAGTTGGGAGGCCACGAAATTGTGTCCCAGAATCATTAGCAATTTTTAAGAGAGCTGGAGGGAAAGAGAAAAAGAAATCAAATAACATTTTAATCTGAGATTTAACACAGGTTCTACGAGATTCTGTTCATTTTCTTTTCCATTTATGAATTGAAAAAAAAATCGATTTTGAATGTTGGATTGTGCAGGGTTTGTTCACGTTACAAATTCAGCATCAGAGATTGAATCGTTAAAGAATAGATGACTGAAAATCTATAGCCCTTCACTTGTTTGCCTGCTATAAATGCACTGTCTGAACAAATGGCAATCAAATAAACACAAACTAGGTCAGGACCCTGGAGAATCGTGTCTTAACATCGCACTGACATTTGCTGAAGGATTTTTTAAGCATGATGCAGTGGAAGCTACAAATTCCAGCTTGATGAATTATGGGAAATGAGCCAGGTTTGCACATGACCTAGATTCCCTGAAAATGAGTCAATTATTTTCCTACAAACATTTCAGCTCCCTTACATAAAGTAGGAGCAAACTTTTCTTCTGACCATAAAGGAAGTGCCTTGCACTTGGCGATGGAGTTCATGGCAAATCATAGCAGGTTAGGCCATTGCTGGAAGGTATCTGCCAATGGTATATACAGTACAAGAGTAAATCTTCTTAGGTACCAGAAAGACTCAGAGATAAATATACAAATTATCACATATTCCAACCCTTATATCAGAACACAGTATTAATCAATATTTGTACACTCTCAGTCTCCTCCTGCTGCTTGTAATAAGAGAAGTGGTGATTTCATGATGCAATTTGCATATATGTGATATTTAGCTACAACCTTTCCTTAAAATGGAAAATTGTACTTGTCATTCTGTTACTTAAAAAAGGTGAAAGTGAAGGAAAGCAAATTGTATTCCAGTTGGCCTGATGACTTTAATAGAAGAAAATTGCTAAGTGCTTGTGAAATATCACAGAGACCTGGCATAGATTACTAAAATGAATATCTTAGCTGAAAATCATAAGATATATGTTTTTAAAGAGGTGTCTCTAGTTATGGACAATGAAATATACCATATTTACCAGGATGAAGGGCCTTGACCAAAAAATGTTAACTTCCGTAGATGTTGCCTGATCTGCTTGAGTTCCTCCAGTAGTTTGTTTTATTTGTGCTTCATATATTCTCTCTTTTTGATTATCAGTTCTAACCTGTTTTGATGTAGCACAATATGAACATTCAACTCATCAAAATCACTTGTTCCACAAGGCTAACACAATTCTCCGACTAATACTATTATTAATATTATTATTAAAATTTATGAAGTCATCTAACTTGTTTCCTGCATGTGGAGATTATTAGCTGATGCACACAGCATAGTCAATTTTCTTTTGCATCAGTGTGAAGTTGTGTAACTACCGTTTGGAGAACTGCAAAGAACAGGCATCAGTTTAAATCTTATAGGAAACATTTAATGACACTAATTTTGTTGACAGCATCGATTTTAGTGACTGTTGTAAAGAGCTTCTTTCTCTATGTAATGAATTTAACAAAATAGAAATAAATTATCTCTACACAAGTAAAATATTGTCCTTTCTCTAAACATAATTGCAGTAGAATCATGTGATAAACTCCAAAGGACTACTAGCAACATTAAATCGAGATGTTTCTGTTAGTGAACATGCGCTCTGGTTAAATCAATATTTGGCTTAGAATAGATTCTAATATCAATGGAATGACTATATAAGTCACGAATATGGTAAATTGAGTTCTGTGTGGATTACTGCAGTCAGCCATAGAGAAAAAAAAAATCCAGAGGAGACACTCACCCTGCATTCTTTCACCTTCCGGGCGAACCAGCTTTCCATTATGCAGAGGTCAAGGCTGGTTATATATTGGAACACTTGCACAAGGATGATGGATGAGAAAGAAATGTGATGAAAATAATGCTTTGAAAATAAATTCCTCATTTATTGTTGCAAAAGTAAATAATGATTTCTGAAAATACATAGAAAATTTATCAATACCTGAAGAATCTTTCATCTTTGGGCACCCAAAGTGGGATTTTGTTTCTTTTTGTCTATCATATGTACAGTAAATAATTATTATTTGTATAAAAGTTTTAACACCATGTTCGTCAGTTTTAAAGTGAACAGGCGCATACTAAAGAGCTGAATGTATTTCCAAAAAAGATTTAAGCTCACTAAATGAGATTTTTTTAAATGTCGAAATCCCATCTCCCAAATTGCAATTAAAATGTAGCAAGCAATTCAGCATTTTATAGCTGTCAGTAATTTTTTTTAAGAATACTTTCATCTCTTTGTCCTTGGGCAACACTCTGTAGCTTACATTTTTAATCAGTCCTCAACAGCTTTGGTGTTGAGCAACGAGCTTAAATGAAAAACCAACACACCGGAGCTCAAAATCCTGGGATTAGGAAGCCTTTGTACTTGATTCACGTTTCAAAAGTATGTGACCTTTCCTTCTAAATCCCAATCAATAACATTTCAATCATATTAAGCCATATTCATTGTGTCCAACCTTATGGAACAATTAACAATCTAGAGAAAGCAGGCTTCATTAATGAAATTTTAATGAAGAGCAAATATCCAATATTCACAGTATAATCAAATATGTGCATCTTTTTATACTTTGTGTTAAGTATGCACATGCACAATCTTGTAAGAAGCTCAATCTAGAAGATGAAAATGCATGAATATCTATGGATTATAATCATTTTGTTAACTGTTGCTTTAGATTTTATACTAATGACACAACACAGTCTTTCTCAAATGTTCATGTGTAGTGAACACCCTGCAAGTGTTAATACACTCTTGTGAAATCTCCTTATATCTTTCAATGCTAGTATCAATTATCGGTGCCAAACAGTTCTATTTATATACCACACCAGACAGTAGCAGCGCAGTTGTCAGTAGTACAACTATCAGAGAGTTGGATGAACCTGGGTTACATCCTGATCTCAGTTGCATTCTGGGTGGAGTCTCCATGTCCTATCTGAATGTATTGGTTGCCCCTGTGTGATCCAGTTTCCTCCCACGTCTTAATGACTTGCTGGTAAATTAGCTCACTCTGAGTGTAGGTAGGCAGCAAGCAGATGGGAGTCGATGTGCGTCTGACAGAGAATCATTTATAGGTAAGATAGGGAATGAGTATGATGGGAATGAGTTTCAAGCTGACATCGTCTAAGAAGGCCAATTGTACATTGAAAGAAAAATGAGAAAAATATGAGACATAACAGTTCTGTATTTCTGTTGCTGCATTCAAAGAAAGTAACATTGATCTCTGTCAATAATTAACATAAGTTTTCTGAAGATTCAAGGAATAAGCAACACACATCAAAGTTGCTGGTGAACGCAGCAGGCCAAGCAACATCTCTAGGAAGAGGTACAGTCGACATTTCAGGCCGAGACCCTTCGTCAGGACTAACTGAAGGAAGAGTTAGTAAGAGATTTGAAAGTGGGAGGGGGAGGGGGAGATCCAAAATGATAGGAGAAGACAGGAGGGGGAGGGATGAAGCCAAGAGCTGGACGGGTGATTGGCAAAGGGGATATGAGAGGATCATGGGACAGGAGGTCCGGGAAGAAAGACAAGGGCGGGGGGAACCCAGAGGATGGACAAGGGGTATATTCAGAGGGACAGAGGGAGAAAAAGGAGAGTGAGAGAAAGAATGTGTGTATAAAAATAAATAACAGATGGGGTATGAGGGGGAGGTGGGGCATTAGCGGAAGTTAGAGAAGTCGATGTTCATGCCATCAGGTTGGAGGCTACGCAGACGGAATATAAGGTGTTGTTCCTCCAACCTGAGTGTGGCTTCATCTTTACAGTAGAGGAGGCCGTGGATAGACATGTCAGAATGGGAATGGGATGTGGAATTAAAATGTGTGGCCACTGGGAGATCCTGCTTTCTCTGGCGGACAGAGCGTAGGTGTTCAGCAAAGCGGTCTCCCAGTCTGCATCGGGTCTCACCAATATATAGAAGGCCACATTGGGAGCACCAGACGCAGTATGTCACCTCACCTGGAAGGACTGTTTGGGGCCCTGAATGGTGGTAAGGGAGGAAGTGTAAGGGCATGTGTAGCACTTGTTCCGCTTACAGGGATAAGTGCCAGGAGGGAGATCAGTGGGGAGGGATGGGGGGGACGAATGGACAAGGGAGTCATCCTGGTTATATAAATGCAGACATCTTAGTAACAGGAGGAAAGGAAATAATGTTCTCTGAGATCCACGCATGGATTCTGTAGGATCTGGAGTCTTATCTATGACTGAGCTTAGAAGACCAAGAAGATCTTGTTTTTATTGAGGTAAAGGATAGTCCAAGCTTATATCTGCTTGAAGTATGAAGATTGAGAAGGGATTGTTGCATATAAGATCTTGACAATATATATGTGGAGAGGATGTTTTCTCCTGTGGGAGAATCTAGGACTGGGGGCACTGTTTAAACATAAGGAGTCAACTACTCAGGTCAGAGTTGAAACAAAATCTTTGGAATTCTCTTTCTTCAATGCTTGCGGAAGCAAAGTTTTAGACTATTTTAAGGCAGATGGACAGATTTGTAATGAGCAAGGGTTGGAAGTTTACTGTGAGCAGATAGGAATGTGGAGTTGAGGTTTTAGTAAATCAACAAAGATCTTTTTAAATGGCAGAGGCTCGAGCAGCTGAGTTGCCTCCTCCTGTTCCTAATTTATATGTGTGTAAGTGTATGAAAGCTTACTGGTGTCCATAAATGAAGTAAGTGGATATTGTCCCGTGCATTCTGATAACTGGTGAACAATGCATCATTAGAATGTTAGGACCTCAGTTAATGAAATGAAACAACTAGATTTTAGTAAAAACATTGCTTCAGATAAAATTCCAAGTCTTGAGATAATATCAAATCTAAGCTTTTCCAAACAAGAAACAAGAAATGGAATTTTATTAATGCAATGGGTAAGGAATTAATTTTAAAACAGTTTGTGGCATAAATTGTGAGTGCATTTGTTACTGTTACTTGCTGAAAGAATGCAGAGAAGGCAGATTTAGCTGTAGGTGCATAAGCAAAGTTGATTTGATGACAACATAGCAACACACATCAAAGTTGCTGGTGAGCGCAGCAGGTCAGGCAGCATCTCTAGGAAGAGGTACAGTCGACGTTTCAGGCCGAGTCCCTTCATCAGGACTAACTGAAGAAAGAGATAGTAAGAGATTTAAAAGTGGGGGAGGGAGGAACAACACCTTATATTCCATCTGGGTAGCCTCCAACCTGATGGCATGAACATTGACTTCTCTAACTTCCGCTAATGGCATTAGCGGAAGTTAGAGAAGTCTATGTTCATGCCATCAGGTTGGAGGCTACCCAGACGGAATGTAAGGTGTTGTTCCTTCCCCCCTCTCCCCCTCCCACTTTTAAATCTCTTACTAGCTCTTTCTTTAGTTGGTCCTAATGAAGGGTCTCAGCCTGAAACGTCGACTGTACCTCTTCCTAGAGATGCTGCCTGACCTGCTGCGCCCACCAGCAACTTTGACATGTGTTGCTTGAATTTCCAGAATCTGCAGAATTCCTCGTGTTTGTGTTGATAGCAACGTTGCTATTTTATAACTTACCACTGAGTTATTCTTGAACAACTGATAGTGTGTTCAGTATTAGAAAGAACCATTCACCACATTATTCCAATCTTCCGATAAAGTGGCGACGCACTTGGTCTCAGCAGCCTCTCTGGGTCCAAACAAAGGTGTAATTGTTCATCCTTTGCATTTTGTTTATGATCGCAAGAGACTGCTGGACATTACGAACATCAGGTACTACAGGTCTACCCCAACAGAGGTGGATCTGGACTTGCTGTGTACCCAGCTGCTGCCATCTAAAGAAGAAGGCATCAGAGGCAGAGTGTGGCCCAACAAACCACACAACTGATTGTCTTGATCGTTTTTCTCATGATCAGAAAACTCTGCTGGACATTGATAATGTAGAAAACAGCAAATCCAAACACGAGGAAATCTGCAGATGCTGGAATTTCGAGCAACACACACAAAAAATGCTGGTGAACGCAGCAGACCAGGCAGCATCTCTAGGAAGAGGTACAGTCGATGTTTCAGGCCGAGACCCTTCACCAGGGAGAAGAGATAGTAAGAGATTTGAAAGTGGGTGGGGGAGGGGGAGATCCAAAACTGCAAATCCAGCTCACCTTCATTGGCGAGGCCAATGGTGAGGGAGCTGTGTAGCTTTGGTTGTTGCGCAGAACAGGCCATCGTGCCATGGGATCGCCTGTTGCAGCTGCCCAACCGTGGAGATGCCAGAGGCAACGTGGCACAGGTGGGTTGGGGACTGGCCCTTCCCTGTCGATACTGCCCTCCAGTGTTCACTCGGTGAAAGTCAAGCTGGATTGTGTTTGTCTGTGGTTGCACTAGCATGTGATGAAGAACTACTGCATGCTTGTTCTTGTAGAAATGTTGCTCCAAGGGAACATCAATCTACAGCCCGTGATACTCAAGGACATGGGCTATCTTTTTTTTGTGACAATACAGTATTGTGCAAGAGTCTTAAGCACATATATATAGCTAGGTTGCTTAAGGCTTTTGCACAGTACTGTAGCAATTTTATGTTGCACTGTACTGCCAATGCAAAAAAAACAAGTTTCCTGACATAAGTGAGTGATGATAAACCTGATGCTGATATGGGTCTCTATGGTGGACTGAGAGTGGGAAGCGGGCAGGGAGAGGGGAATCATGGTTGGGAAAAGGGGAAGGAGCGGAAAGCACTAGAAAGACATTCTATAATGGTCAATAAACCAATTGTTTGCAATCAAATTACCTTGCCTGGCATCTCATCGCTGGCTGTGTCTGCACCCACGTCAGTCTTGCACTCTAGGTAGTCCTTCTCTGCCATCTGTTCCACTCCCCTCCCGTGGCTATCCACCTTGCCATTTCCAACATCCTTTGCTCCCGCCAGATTTACAAACTCGCCCTCACCTCCACCTTGACAAATACAGTACAATATAAAGGCTTAGGCACCCTGGCTATATATATGTGCCTAAGAATTTTAGGCTGTATGTTTTACTGCTATCATAATTATATATGCTATATGTGTCTTGTGCTGTGTGACTGTTGGTACTGCGCTTTGCATGTTGGCTCTGGAGCTGCATTCATGTGCATAATTGAACGACAATTAAACATAAACTTGACTTGATTTACGGGATTATCAAATCCTGCTATTTTCAGCAAAACGGGTGTCAATATTCACTGATGTGCTGCATTATCTCACCGTCAAGTGGGCATATGAGAATCACTGAATGTTTACTGCACAGATCAAAGCCATTTAGCTTGTCCAGTTCAAATCTAGTTGAAAGCTAGAGATCTTCACTATTCCACTGTCGTGCACTTCACTATGTGCATAATAGCTATGGACTTTTCTATTCTTGCCCCCTTTTAGAATTGTGCCCTCTGTAACAAAGTTGAGTTTATTGTCATATGCACAAGTATTGTGAAAGGTTTTGGGCTCCTCATCTAAGAAAAGATGTTCTGGCATTGGAGAGGGTCCAGAGGCAGTTCACAAGGATGATTCTGGGAATGAAATGGTTATCATATGAGGAACGCTTGATGGCTCTGGGCCTGTACTTGCTGGAATTTAGATGGATGAGGGGGGAACCTTTTGAATTTTGAAAGGCATAGACAGAGTAGATGTGGAAAAGATGTTTCCCATGGTGGGGGAATCTAAGACAAGAGGGCACAGCCTCAGGATAGAGAGGCGCCCATTTAAAACAGAGGTGCGGAGAAATTCCTTAGCCATAGGGTGGCGAGTTTGTGGAATTGGTTGCCACATGCAGCTGTGGAGGTCAGATCGTTGGGTATATTTAAGGCAGAGATTGATAGGTTCCTGATTGGACATGGCATCAAAGGTTACAGGGAGAAGTCCGGGGAATGGGGTTGAGGGGTGGAAAAAAGGATCAGCCATAATTGAATAGTGGAGCAGACTCAATGAGCCAAATGGCCTAATTCTGCTCCTGTGTCTTATGGTCTTATATGTAGGCACAGGTGTAATGAAAAACTTACTTGCGGCAGCATCACAGACACATAGCATCAGATACACAACATTTACAGAAAAAAATAAATTAAACATAAATTAGGCACAATTTCTACAAGAAAGAATGCAATTAGAACAAAAAAAATGGTCCATTGTAGAGCAAAGTGGTTACAGTGTTACTATACTGATGGAGTCATTAAGGGTTGGAGTGATTAGGGTTTTGTAGACTGGTTCAAGATCGGAATAGTTGAAGGGAAGTAGCTGTTTCTGAATCTGGTGGTGTGGGAATTCTGACTTCGATAGCTCATGCCTGATGGTAGCTGTGAGAAGGTGACATGGTACAGGATGGTACTGACCTTTGAAGATAGATTTTCCATCCTGGGGCAACACCTCATGTAGATATTACTGATCATGATGAGGAATGTGTCCTTGATGTATTAGGCAGAATCCATACTCTATGCAGCTCTTCCTTTTCTTGTGCGATTAAATTTGTATACGTGTTTGTTTTATATTTGTGGTTAGTTTTCTCTAATACCAATCCTCTGATGATGTCTGGATGGGGAAAATGAGTCAAAGTTCACCGAGCAGCACAAACCAGAACACTTCTACGAATTCTCAAAACTGAAAAGCAATCCAAACACATAACCACTGACACTAAAAACAGCATATAATGTAAAAGCTATGAAGTTATTAAATATGGGATGAAATACTGCAAATATGAATTAATACGATCTAGTTGTACCTTATATAGTTTTAATCCTTAACTGTAACCTACTAGCCTATAATAACATGCACCTCACTCTGACCTGACTCTGTACACCATCAAACCTAACTGCAATTCCTTGCACATTTATTCTTTAACTTTACATATTATTGATATTTAAGCAATAGGCTATTATGGGGTAGAACTCATCCTGGCAATCTCTCGTAAATTTCTATCTGCAGGTTTCTACCAGATGCTAGGGTTTTCCTTACTAAGTAATCCAAAAAAAAGGCAATTTAATTAATGCAACATTTAATTCTGATTGTAGCAATACATACATTTTTATCTGGTTGGTCTAAAAAACAGTCTAACTAACTATGCTGTCTAACTATTAGCACAACAAAGGTGCTTTGTTGAAGAAAATATCTGAGTTTACCAGTGCTGTTTAACATAAAGCTTATACAGTTTGAACGGTTTAGCACTCATAGTTAGTTCATCTTATCAAATGTCTTCTGTAATCTATAAATGGTGCATCTATCAAATTTACAAATCTGATCAAGTCGATTAGACGTGATTAACCTTGCCGTGCTGACTTTCCCTGTATTATTTCACAGTTGTCCAAGTAACTGTTAATTCTTACCCTGTTATTGTTCCAAGAACATTTTTCACCACCAAGGTTAAACAGTGATAGACCTACTGTATATGACAAATACCTTTGGAGCTGTTCGGGAAGGGAAGGCTGAAGGTGGGAAAAAGATGAAATGGAAAAGATTTGCAGCTCATTTGTTGTTTGTTGGCAATTTGTCAATCATAAGACCTGAAAGTACAGACTCCTCATTTACCAATATTCCACATCCTAGAAGAAAAAGAAAGATGTTATTTTTTAAATGGCACAGGTTGAAAGCAGTTGTTGTCCAGAAGAAAGTGATACAGCAAGCAATTATCAGGACAGTAAATTCAGGCTCATTGCAAAAAGAAAATTATCTCTGACTAAGTCACAACATTTTACTTTTTCCCCTTTAATCTAATTGATTATACAAACAATACTTTAACTTATGGCAAAAGTTAAGCTTTAACTTTAGCCAGAGTGGCGAGTTTGTGGAATTCTTTGCCACAGATAGCTATGGAGGCCAAGTCTTTATGCATATTTAAGGCAGAGATCGATAGATTCTTGATTGGTCAGGACATGAAGGGATATGGGGAGAAGGCAAGAGATTGAGGCTGAGAGGAAAATTGTATCAGCTATAATGAAATGGCAGAGCAGACTTGATGGGCCAAATAGCCTAATTCTGCTCCTATACCTTATGGTCTAAAAGTTATATTTTCTTGAATAAAATCCTTGCTGTATCTAAAAGGGAATGCTGAAAAAGTAAAATGAGTATATGTTAACATTGACTCTGATTTCAGAGTTGAGTACAGTGTTTTGATAGGAGAAATACCTTCGAAATTTCAGTAGGACCACCAAATTAGCAATCCCAAACTTCTTTTAAGAGGTTTCATTTTACGCCAACAATGGAAATGTCAAGCAAATGAAGCTATGAGCAGCTTTTATACGTCAGTTGAGCTTACATGCGAGATGTAAATTTGTTTCATACTGTGTATTCTGAAAGTACATCCTCAGCTGGTCTGTTGCTCTGCTGTATCTTTGACATTAACCCCAGCTGATACTGCCACCCAGTGGCTAAACCACAGTTTACAGCCTCAAACTACAGTATCTTTAGGTTTACTATTACATTTGTCGCATGAATAGAGGTGGACATGACAAAAATAATAGTAAACATATTGTTTACATCACACCCAGACAAACTGTCCCATATGTAAGTACAGTGAGATAGTATTGAATGGATATGCCAAACATGATGACCTGATTTCATGATGCTTTAATGTTACCAATTATTGTGTGATCACTTTAGAATTTGGTTGTGGTTTATTATTGTCACGGGTATTAAGATACAGTGAAAAGCTTGTCTTGCACACAGTTTATACAAATCAAACCATTACAGGTAAAGTGATAACAATGTAGTGCACTACTCATTTAATTTAATTTAATTTATTTTTTCTCATCCTTTATGCTTGTGTATATGTGTATTTTCCCCTCAATCTTGGGTCCTCTACCAGAGTCCTGGAAGGTTGTATCCTTGCTGTTCCTAGTAGAAATCTTTTCTGGATCGAGATCTCAGATGTTGTTCCTGGGATTTGTTGCAGCTACTCTCCCAGTCCAGGTGTCATGGCTCCAAATGCTCCTATCACCACCAGGATTACTCTGACTTTAAACTTCCACGTCCTTTCTACCTGCTCTTTCAAGCCCTGGTATTTCTCCAGCTTCTCATATTGTTTCTTCCTGATGTTACTGTCATTCAGGATTGACACATCTAGTACTATTGCTTTCTTCTGTTCCTTGTCCAGTACTACCATGTCTGGTTGGTTGGCCAGTACCTGCATATCAGTCTGAACTTGGAAGTCCCACAGGATCTAAGCTCTGTCATTCTCCACTACCTACTCAGGTGTTTACTATTTGTACTTGGAGGTGTCCAATCCCTATTCAGCACAGATGTGCCTATACATACAGTATATATGTTTCTTATAGTAATTTACAGATAATGTACTACTGTCACAAAGCAACATATTTTGTGATATATCCCAGTGATATTAAACCTAAAGGGGATCTTGTTTTGTGGATCCAGAATTGGCTTGCCCACAGAAGGCAAAGAACGGTTGTGGACGGGTCATATTCTGCATGGAGGTCGGTGACCCACCCAGCCGGCACACTTTTCATCACTCTTCCCTCCGGGAGAAGGCTCAGGAGCTTGAAGACTTGTACAGCCAGATTTGGGAACAGCTTCTTTCCAACTGTGATAAAACTGCTGAACAGATCCTGACCCGGATCTGGGCCGTACCCTCCAAATATCCGGACCTGCCTCTCGGTTTTCTTGCACTACCTTACTTTCCCTTTTCTATTTTATATGTATGATTTATAATTTAAATTTTCAATATTTACTATCGATTTGTACTCCAGGGAGCGTGAAGCGCAGAATCAAATATTGCTGTGATGATTGTACGCTCTAGTAACAATTGTTTGGTGACAATAAAGTAAAGTAAGTAAATGACCAGTGGTGTGACTCAGGGATCTGTTCTGCTGCCCCTTCTCTTCGTGATTTTAATAGATCACCTGGGTGAGGAAGTGGAGGGATGGGTTAGTAAATTTGCTGATGACACAAAGGTCGAGGGTGTTGTGGAAAGTGTGGAGGGCTGTCAGAGGTTACAACGGGACATCGATAGGATGCAAAACCGGGCTGAGAAGTGGCAGATGGAGTTCGACCCAGGTAAGTGTGAGGTGGTTCATTTTGGTAGGTTAAATGTGATGGCAGAATATCTGGTGGCCTTACTACAGGAAGGATGTGGAAACAATAGAAAGGATGCAGAGGAGATGTACAAGGATGTTGCCTGGATTGGGGAGTATGCCTTATGAAAACAGGTTGAGTGAACTTGGCCTTCTTGGAGCAACAGAGGATGAGAGGTGATCTGATAGAGGTGTATAAGATGATGAGAGGCATTGATTGAGTGGATAGTCAGAGGCTTTTTCCCAGGGCTGAAATGGTTGCCACTAGAGGGCACAGGTTTAAGGTGCTTGGGAGTAGGTACAGAGGAGATGTCAGGGATAAGTTTTTTATGTAGATAGTGGTGAGTGTGTGGAATGGGCTACCAGCAACAGTGGTGGAGGCAGATACGATAGGGTCTTTTAAGAGACTGTTGGATAGGTACATGGAGCTTAGAAAAATAGAGGGCTATGGGTAGACCTAGTAATTTCTAAGGTAGGGAAATGTTCGGCATAACTTTGGGGGCCGAAGGGCCTGTATTGTGCTCTAGGTTTTCTATGTTTCTATGTTTTTCTAATATAGTATTAGTGGTAAGACTCTTGGCAGTATGGAGGATCAGAGGGTTCTTGGGGTCTGAGTCCACAGGACACTCAAAGCTGCTGCGCAGGTTGACTGTATGGTTAAGAAGGCATATGGTGTAGTGGCCTCCATTAACCGTGGGATTGAGGTCAAGAACCAAGAGGTAACGTTACAGCCATATAAGACCCCACTTGGAGTACTGTGCTCAGTTCTGGTCGCCACACTACAGGAAGCATGTGGAAACAATAGAAAGGGTGCAGAGGAGATTTACAAGGATGTTGCCTGGATTGGGGAGCATGCCTTATGAGAATAGGTTGAGTGAACTTGGCCTTTTTCTCTTGGAGCAAAGGAGGATGAAAGATGACCTGATAGAGTTGTATAAGATGATGAGAGGCATTGATCGTGCAGATAGTCAGAGGCTTTTTCCCGGGGCTGAAATGGCTAACACTAGAGGACACAGTTTTAAGGTGCTTGGAAGTAGGTACAGAGGAGATGTCGGGATAAATTTTTTACGTAGAGAATGGTGAGTGCTTGGAATGGGCTGCCGGTGACCTTGATGGAGGCGGATACAATAGGGTATTTTAAGAGACTCCTGGATAGGTACATGGAGCTTAGAAAAATAGAGGGCTATGGGTAACCCTAGGTAATTTCAAAAGTAAATATATGTTCGGCGTAGCATTGTGAGCCAAAGGGCCTGTATTGTGCTCTAGGTTTTCTATGTTTCTACGTTTCTATTCATTTGAGAGGATTTCTTACTGTAGAAAAACATGAGTTCAGAGAAGTACTCATTTTAGTTTGTTTTAATCTTTTCAATTATTGATGTGCTTCTAACTAAACATTTATATCTTTATGAATAACTTTTACCTATTTTACTTCCTTAAATCTATCAGATACCTTTAAAAATATTACTTTGACATCCAGAAAACTGTCAAAAATCATTTTGGCATCAAGCACAAGGCCTTACACTGTACTATCCAAGGTCCTCTTCCTGTCTTGAGCCCCTTTTCCTTGCTAAGTACCTGAGGTCTTACAGCTCACCATATCCAAAAGTATTGTAAGCACGTGTGGGAAGATGGGGACCTTGTGTGGAGGTATGAGGTATTGACCACACCTACGACAATGCAGCAGCATCTAGAATGGGTGGAAGACAAGCCAGCTTTCCAATCCAACAGAAAGGCTTTTTCATCAAAAGGAAAACATGGAGCCAGTGATAGATGTGCATACTTCATTTTTACCTTTAGTAAGACACACCCATATGATGTAGTGGGATTATAATATATGGCCTTCATGTACTTTTACATATAACCTGTAATAAACTAAGTAAACTATATAATACAACTACTATGTAGATATCCACAGCATAGTAAATTTTAAATTGTCTCATTCAGGCCTAATTTAATCACTGCGGAGGGCTTTTTTACTCTTGTGAGATAATGTCTTTCCACAAGGGGTGGGGGTCATTCTGCTTGGCAGGAGAGACTTGTGTCAGTGAAACAATCTCAGGCTCTGGGGCCTCCTCTGTGGTGGGTTGTAGGATTTAACTCTGGAACTACAGGAAGAGGGTCTGGCAGCTCTAAGTTTTTAGTTCCAAGTGTTCCTGCCACGTTTTGTCACCCTGCAACTTTATCCTTCAACCTCTTTGAATTATGGAGGACAGCATGTGTATAAATGTCTCTCTCCAACAGACTTTATCATGATCATCATGACTCCAGTATTTCTATAATTTTTTATTGTTTCTTATTTGTACATATGATTTTTTTGTGTTCTATCGCTGAGCAACAGTGAACCATCTGATTGGCCTATCAGAGTTCTCCTTGGGAACTAATTGACTTGATCAGGATTTCTGATCTGGCTATTGTTCACAATTGCACTTAACAAAAAAACCACAAAGGAACAATTGATTCTGCTGTCCTCAAACTGATAAACGAGTCATCTCCAGATGATATCAGACGCAATCTCCACTGTGTAGGAGAGTGGTCAAATTCTGTCCTTAAAATTTCCAAGTACCTGCTTTTGATCACTTGTGCAGTCCCTCCCCAGAACTGCTTGTCCAGGAGTGAAATATCCAGTCCCATTGTTTGAGGAGCTCTTAATATGTTTCAGCTGTTTGTCCTGCATATTCCTTCTGAAATTGAGTCTTAGAAGTGCAGTGTATTCTTTAGACTCTGAATAAATCTTTCTGCCAAGCCAAATGTAGCTGGGTGGTCCAGTACAGATGTAGTTTGTCTTATTCCATTCGATTTCAGGAATGACTGAAACTGTTCCATGACAAGCTGTGGTCTATTTTCATTGACTAAGTGTTCTGGAACACCAGTCTTTGAGAAGAGGCTTCTCACCTCATCAACAGTGTGTGAGGCTGTTGTTTAGTTGGGAACGCTTCTGGCCACTTTGTAGCTGCATCCACTACTACCAACAAATTTGTGCCCATGAATGGTCCAGCAAAATCCACTTGAATTGTCTGTCAAGGCAATGCAGGCCTTTCCCAGGGATGGAGAGGCATTGCTTTTGGCATCTTCTTGACATGTTGGCATCCCAAACAGTGCATGGCAAGCTGCTTGATTGCTGATCTATCCCGGGCCACCAGATAAAGCCTTGAGCCAATGCCTTTATTTTGACCACATCCAGATGTCTGGCAGGTAGCTTCTCCACACTTCAGCTCTCAGCTTGGATGGTACAACAAGATTCAATCCCCAAATAAGGCAACTCCTATCAAGGACAAGTTCTTCCTGACCCAGGTAAAAATGGGGGAACCGGAATTTCTGCTGCACATTCCAACTATTTTTGGTTGCCATGTAGACCTGAGATAGTGTGGCGGCTTTTCCCTTTGGATCATCTCTGCCATAATAGGGAGACTTTTGATCTGAATTGAAAATGGACACTTGTGGTTGATGATCAGTAATGAGGAAAAACTTTTTCCCATACACATCTGGTTGAAACATTTTACATCTCAAACCAGACTCTGTCAATCTGTACATAATTTTTCTCGGCTATGATAAGGGAACATGGTGCAAATACTATGGGGCGTTCACTTCCATCTCTCATAACATGTGAAATAACTGCACCTGTACCATCATAACGTGTGAGTATTGAGTCTGATGTCACAATTTCCTTGACCTTTTGGAAAGCCACCTCTTACTGCTTTGTCTATTGCTCTTTCTTCCAGATCTGTAGTAATGAGTTCAAGGGATAGAGCACATAGGCAGGAATCTATTATAATAATTCACAAATACTAAAATTACCGCAATTGCAACACTTTCTTTGGCTTTCGGGCATCCATCACTACTTGAATTTTCTCAGCACACTTGTGTAATCCTTGTGTGTCAATGGTCTGAACACAGTAAATCATGCTTGGTTTATAGAATTCACACTTGTTCCATCATGATCTGAGCCCATAATTTTCAAATCTTTTTAAGACTAGCTTGAGATTTTGGGGATGTTTCTTGTCATCCTCACTGGTAACAATTGTGTCATCCAAGCAATACTGAATTCCAGCACCTGGTCCATAGCTTTCTGCCAGAATGCTGGTGCAGTTGCTGTTCCAAAATGAGCTTATTTCAGTGATAAAGCCCTTTGTGGGTGTTTATGGTGAGAAATACCGTAAGTTTTTCTCCTTCTCCATCTGTAGGCAGGCCACAGCTAAGTCCACTTTGCTAAAAGTGTTTTCCTCCAGAAAGTTTTGCAAAAATATACTCTCTCCTGGGCAGAGGGTATTGATCTATTTTTAGTACTGGCCTGAGGGTGTCCTTATAATCACCACAGATCCTGTCAGACCCATTCTTCTTGGCTACAGGGACCATTGGTGTTGCCCTTGGGCTCCACTCAACCTTGAAAAGAATTTCTTCAGCATCTATGTGATTTAGCTCACTGGATACTTCATCACAGATGGTATATGGAATCAGTTGGGGTTGTAAAACTTGGGTGTGGCATTTTCATTAAACATTATTTTACCCTTGAAATGTTTTTTTCCAATCCTATCCCCAGCACCAGCATTACATTTCGTAACTCTATACCATTAAACAAATAAAAAGAAAAACATACAGCTGGGGATAAACATGTATACTTCATTTTTACTTTTAGTAAAGCTCGCCCATGTGTCCATAGTGGTGTAATGACATATGCCATTCATGTACTTTTACACAAACCCATAATGAATTATGTAAACAACAAAGTGCTTAGCCAAACAATGTATTTACAATATTACTCACATATTATTGAAATATTAAATACACAACACTTTTAATTAAAGAATACTTTAATGGTTCACTCCTTATCATTGTTTTAATAATCTAGGAAGTACAGTACAATGAACTTGCATTTAACTAAGCAGCTTGCCAAGTAATTAGGATATTCTGAAATATGCCACAACCAATATATTGGAAATGTAGTTATTTGCCAGGCAGCTATTGCTTGTATTGCAAGTTTCCACAAATAGCAAAACAGATAATTGAACAAAAATCTCTTTTTAGTAGAGAATAAAATTTGCCAGGCTATCAAGAAAACATGCTGCTCCTTGAAAAGTGCTCTGCTCCAGATAGAGTGCTCCAGGTGATTAAACTATTGTGAAGCAGTATTAGTGAGTTGTAAATACAGTCTTTGTTGCATGAGTAAAACAGGAAACATTGCAGCTTAGACTGCTATTGCCTTCAGTGGAACTACATTGCAAAAGAAGGATTTTATGATACATCATGGAAGCATGCCCTTCAGCCCTTCGAGTCCATGCCAGTCCTCAAGCATGTATTTTTACACCAATCCTACCCTAAAACATTTTATTCTTCCCCACCTTCCCATCATCTGCCTCTATTTTCTACCACTCACCTACACACTAAGGACAATTTAGAGTGGCCAATTAACCCACCCACCACAGCTATTTAGATTCTGGGAGAAAACTGGAGCATCCAGAGAAAACAGGGAGCATGTACAACTCCACACAGAGAACATGCTAGGTCAGGTTTGAACCCAGGCTGCTGGAGCTATGGTTCAGCACCACCTTTTGCATGCAACACACTTAGACTATAATATAACACGTGTCTAAGGATGGATTTCCATTGTAGTAAATACAGAAACTGTTTTATTTTCACTATCGTTATTTACTCAACAAAAGCGTTTGTTTCTTTCCTCATATTATCCATCTCAAATACTATATTCAAACCTAGAGGAGTCTAATGGTTTATTAGCAGCAGATGTAATTTGCTTCATGTACATGTAGAAACCTAATTTAGATGATAAGAAATAGATCAATAGCAACACAATAAATATATCCCCCATATTGTAAAAAGCCAGGTAATTCAATAATGTAGAATAGTTCACATGCAAACCTATCAACATAAATTCTGCATTTTACTGTCACTATTTAGCCCTTCCCAAATCTAAATTAATAAGAATTAGCATTAATAAATCACGATGAGCAGAAACAAGTATTGTATTTACTGCAGGGCCAGGAAAACAAATTCACCTGCAGCTAAACATGCATTAATCAAAACTAAAATAAAAACTGGTAAAATAAAACTTGATTGAAGAGAAGTCTATGATTCCAAGTACAATGCAGTAACTAGTGGGTTTCAAAACACTGCAGAAGAAAACAACATTCAATCTGAAAGTTGTTATGAATGTTGACATTTACTTAGAGAGGATTCATTTTCATTAATTAGCAGGTCCATGGGGAAATGTGTGTGGGTTTAGAATTAATTGGCTTGCTATTTGAGGATCTAATACAGACTTGGTAGGCCAAACAATCTTCGACTATGCATTAAGATTCTATAATCAATCCGTGGCATTTTATATTTAAAATCACTACGGGCTATGCAACAACATAATTGAAAAGGACTTCAAAAAAGCTTTGTAGTAATTGATACAGTGGCGCATATTCAGAACAGGCTAGGAAATCAAAACAAAGAATCACAATTATAAAATTGTCATGAATTAATGAGACATGGAGTTCAAAAGAATTTTTTTTTCCACCAGGACTTGGTTAGAGCTATTTGGAGTAGTTACATGAGTAGCATAAATGGATTTAAGAGAAAGCTAGATAAGTATTTGTGAGAGGAAAGGTCGATGTAAAAGGGTCTGATGCCTTGAGGTGGAAAAGGCTGGATCATTTGGGGTTGTTCTCTTCAGAGCAAAGCAGGTTTAAGAGGAAATCTGAAAAGGAAACTCCAAATATGGATAAATTATTTTCAGTCAAAAAGACAGGCCTGTGTAATTTTGAAAACACTATGTGAAAGAAAGGTGGAAGCAGGTGCTATGATTTCTACAAAGGGATAAATATTTTAAAGGAAAAGGTCAGACACCTGTGCTTTAATTTTGAATTGTACCTATTTTTGGCATACGAAGACATTTCTGTATTTGATAAGAGTACCAAAGTGACTGTTCCACAAAATAAATGCAGACTAGGTCAGGAAGAAGTGTTCTGATGAGACTTGTTTGAGACTTCACTGAGGTGCATTCCAGCTGCTGACAGCTTCCTTTCAATTACTTTTGGAGATGCAGCACAGTTGCAGGCTCTTCTAGACCAACAGGTCCACAACTTTCAACTACACCCATATGACTAATTACCCTACTAACCTGTGCGTTTGGAATTTGGGAAGAAACTGGAGCATCTGGAGGAAACCCAGGTCGTCACGGGGAGAATGCACTAACTTCTTACAGATAGCTACAGAATTGGACCCAGGTCACTGCTGTTGTAAGAAATACAATAGAATTGATGAAAAACTATACATACACAAAGACTGACAAACAACTAATGTGCAAAAGGAGACAAATCATGCTAATAATCATTTTAAGGAAGTAAATAAATCATACGGAGATCATGGTTAGTGCAATCCTTGAAAGTGAATCTGAAGGTTGTGGAGTCAGCTGAGCAATGAGGTGAATGAAATTATCCACACTGTTTCAGGAGAGTGATAGCTGTAGGGTAATAACAGTTCCTGAACTTGGTGGTGTGGTACCTAAGGTTTCCAAACCTCCTGCCTGATGACAGTAGTGAGCAGAGAGCATGATCTGTATGATGGGGGTTCCTAATGATGGATTTTACTTTCTGTGGCAGTTCTCCTTTTGAAAGTGCTCAATGATGGGCAAGCTCGGACTTTGATGGACTGAATTGTACTCACCACCTTTGTAGACTTTTCCGTTCCTGGGCATAGATGTTTCCACCCCAGGCCATGAGGCAACCAATTAGGTGTCATTTACGTTGCTTTGTTTTCTTTGCAGGGGGCAATTGCATTCAAGCCTTGCCACAATGTTAAGCATCCTTCAGTGATTCAGGTTTGGTCCAGAAATGTCATTTTGCATGTGAGGTAGCTTTCTGGAGGTTAGACCTCAACGTGTTTACTTTCCTGGATCACCAGTCCTGAACAGCACTGATCTAGTCCTCAGCAGATTGCAGATCGCTTCATTCATCCAGAGCTTCTGATTGGAGAAGATTGATTGATTTTGTAGGTGCACACTCATCTACAAGTGGCCTTATAAAGTTCATGGCAACCAAGGTGTTTTTATTTACTGTAGGTTCTCGGATGAGTCCTTGAACATGGTCTGGTCCACCAATTTGAAGAAACCCCAAAACCACTCCTTGAACTCCCATGACATGCGTTGTCTCTACTGAGAATCAAAGTCCTGGGGCCACGGAAGAAATTTTATGACCTCTCAACCTATGTCAAAATTGAGCTGCATATGATTAAAACACATGCGTGCACACACACACACACACACACACACACACACACACACACACACACACACGCACACACACACACACACACACACACACACTCACACACACGCACACGCTGGTGCGCGTACATACACACACACATGCACGCACGCACACAGAGCCCCCTTACATCCTCTACCCTGTCCTACACTATCTCTCACTCTCACACCAGCTTCTACTCCACCAACTCTACAAAGGGATCAAATTCCAAAGATAGGGTAATGAAAAGATACCCCATTGTCATTCATCTCCTTCAAAACAAGGGAGGTTCTCTACATGGAAGAAACCTTCTCGAAGCAATGCCTTATAACATGGAAGAGATCAGCTATTGATCATGGGCCGGGGGACTGTGGAGGCAGCATCCACCTCAGATCAAAGACAAAAAGGAAACTAGTGGAGGAACTCTAATGGTTCAAACACCTGATGGCGGGAGGGGTGTTTTTTAGGGGGGGGGGATGGATTTGTCAATATTTCAGGCTGTGACTCTGTATCGTGACCAAATCAAGGGTTTCACCCTGAAATCAAAGGTGCAAAGGGACAAGAGAACCTTAGTGATTCTCTTAAAGTTAATTTGTAAGGTGAGACCACAGTAAAGAAGGCAAATGCAATGTTAACATTAATTTTAAGAAGGCTAGAATATATATAACCATATAACAATTACAGCACAAAAACAGGCCATCTTGGCCCTTCTAGTCCATGCCAAACTCTTACTCTCACCTAGTCCCACCAACCCACACTCAGCCCATAACCCTCCATTCCTTTCCTGTCCATATAGTTGTCCAAATTAACTTTAAATGACAACATCGAACCTGCTTCAACCACTTCTGCTGGAAGCTCGTTCCACACAGCTACCACTCTCTGACTAAGGAAGTTCCTCCTCATGTTACCCCTAAACTTTTGCCCTTTAACTCTCAACTCATGTCCTCTTGTTTGAATCTCCCCTACTCTCAATGGAAAAAGCCTATCCACGTCAAGTCTATCTATCCCCATCATAATTTTAAATACCTCCATCAAGTCCCCCCTCAACCTTCTAGGTTCCAAAGAATAAAGACCCAACTTGTTCAACCTTTCTCTGTAACTTAGGTGAGGAAACTCAGGTAACATTCTAGTAAATCTTCTCTGTACTCTCTCTATTTTGTTGACATCTTTCCTATAATTCGGTGACCAAAACTGTACACAATACTCCAAATTTGGCCTCACTAATGCCTTGTACAATTTCAACATTACATCCCAACTCCTATACTCAATGCTCTGATTTGTAAAGGCCAGCATACCAAAAGCTTTCTTCACCACCCTATCCACATGAGATTCCACCTTCAGGGAACTATGCACCATTATTCTTAGATCCCTCTGTTCTACTGCATTCCTCATTGCCCTACCTTTTACCATGTATGTCCTATTTTGATTAGTCCTACCAAAATGTAATACCTCACATTTATCAACATTAAACTCCATCTGCCATCTTTCAGCCCACTCTTCTAACTGGCCTAAATCTCTCTGCAAGCTTTGAAAACCTACTTCATTATCCACAACACCACCTATCTTAGTATCATCTGCATACTTACTAATCCAATTTACCACCCTGTCACCCAGATCATTAATGTATATGACAAACAGCATGGGACCATATAAAAGCAGAATGCACTGCTGAAGCTTTATAAGCTGCTGGTCAGACCACTATAGAATACTTTGAGGAACTTTGGGCCCCATTTGTTGGCCGTGGACAGGGCCCAGAATAGATTCACATAGGTGATTCCAGAAATGAAAGCCTTATCCAATGAACAGCATTTGATATCTCTGTGTCGGTACTTAGTGGAGTTCAGAAGGATGAGGGGAAATCATATTGATCTATCAGATATTGAAAGTTACAGTGGATGTGAAGAGAATGTTTTTATTAACAGGAGAGTCTAGGATCCAAAAGTACAGCCTTAGAATGAAAGGATGACCCTTTAAGACTAAGATAAGAAGTAATTTCATCAGCCAGGGGTGGTGAATCTATGGAATTCATTGCCATAGGGGGGCATAGAGGCCAAGTCATTAGGTGTGGTACTTAAGTCAGAAATTAATTGATTTTTGGTGGGTACGGGATGAGCATTTCTGGGCAGAAGGTGAGAGAATGGAGTTGAAGAAAGTCAGCCAGGATTGAATAGTGGAGCAGACTCGATGGGCTGAAGGGCCTGATTCTGCTCCATTTCTTATAGTCTTATGGTATTTTGTTTAAAGAGCAACCAGTCAGAATTCTCTCCACAGTACATCTGTAGAAATTTGCTAAAGTCTTGAAGGCATTCTAATCCTCTTCGTATAGCTGCTGGCCTGCTTCTTGATGACTGCATCGATATGTTGGGACCTGGATTGATCCCCTGAGATATTTTTTGCCAGGGATCTTAAAGCTGCTCAATTTTTACACTGCTGGCCCTTCAATGAGTAATATTCCTTTCTCATTATGTGTTTTTAAATAAATAATTTATACTACGTCTTAAAATGAATTGCATTGAGTTTCATGGGTACTGCTCATTGCAAAATAATTATGCACTTCATTGATAGCCCCTCAGTGCTATTCCCTACCTGTGTAGAGAAGATGCCTTGATTTAGATTGGGGACTATGATTTTGAAGATTCCTGCAAGAAATGTCTCTCTAACAGGGAATCCCCATTAGCACACACAGACGAAGCCTTTGTCCTCAGCTCAGCTGGATGCTGAGAAAAGATATCCCCTCAGAAAACTTACAAATAAGAGAAAATCTTCAGATGATGGAAATCCAAGCAAAACACACAAAATGCTGGAGGAACTCAGCAGGCCAAGCAGCATCCATGGAAAAGAATACAGAAGACATTTCGGGCCAAGTCCTGCTGAAGGATCTCTTTTCTCTTTTCCATAGATACTGCCTGGCCTGCGGAGTTCCTCCAGCATTTTGTGTGTATCCCTCAGAAAACTTCATCATCTTTCACCTGTTAATCTTCAGCTTGTGCCTCATGACCTCAGGCTCCACTTACAGCACCAAATACGGAGTGCAGTGTACAAGGTTGTGTAGCCTGCATCATACTCTCTTTCTCCCCCCGGCTGATACAGACACACTCCTCTCTCTGGGTCTCTTTCCTGCATTGTTCCCATCTACTCACCCGACTTTTTTGGTTTGGTTCCATGCTCCACCTTTCTTTTCTATCAGATTCCATCATCTGCAGCCCTTTGTTGCTTCCACCAGCTAGCCCCTCTCGCTGTTTCCACTTTTCACCCTCCATCTACCTACCACCCTTCTTCAGCTGGCTGTCTGACCAGCTGAGTTCCTCCAGCACTTCCTGTGTGCTTCTCCACCTATCACTTTCCAGCCCTCCCACTCACCTCTTTATACTGGCCATATTCCCTCTCCGCTCTGGGTCCGGATGCAGGATCTTGGCCCAAAACGACAACTATCGATTTCTCTCCATAGAAGCTGCCTGACCCAGTGAGTTCCTTCAGCAGTTTGCTGCAGGAACACAATGTTCAGCTTGTGTGGTATTATGTGTGAATTGGTATTGGCAGTCATGGAAACCCTTGTCTCCAGGATCTCTTCCCTAGGACAGTGCTAGCCAGTGAAAATGTTCAGCAGTAGGGACTTGTGAGGGGTAAAGAAGATACAGAACTGCTAGGGAAAGAACTTCTCCACCTCCTTTTCCCTCACTGTGTGCTCTTTTGTAACTTGTTTACTGAAAAACATCATCACGTGCTGACCAAGAATCATGCCTGAAAGATTAATCTTCTTCCTTTTCATAGAGATTCACAGAATATTTCCAATTTTTTCTGTTTTAGCATTAATCATACATTTGGTCTTTTATTTTCTAAATAATTTCCAATTTGAAGTTGAAACATGAATAGGACTTCATCAAACTTGTCCTCAGCAAAGGTTGTGAAATGATAAATCTCATTTTAAAAAATAATTCTGAATTACATTATGCAGCAGCAAAAAAACCCATCAAAGCCCATCGGCAGTGTTTACTGCTTCCATGAAGAAACCCCCTGTCAATTTTCAAGTTCAAGTCAAGTTTCGTGTATATTTTGATCAGCGTTCATCCCCAGGGTATACACGTCATGAAAATTAGTTTTATGTTACAGCAGCACAGTGCATGACAAGTATGACAAACATAGATTATACAAACCTAAGTTAACATAAATTATACTGTACGTCATTTACACAACAGAATAAAAATAAACATTAAACAAATGAGTGCAAGTTTGGGGAAGTGTAGTCTGAGGTATAATTCGGATTTTCAGGTTGGTTCAAGAGAATGATGGCATTAGGGAAAACGCCTCCAGCCAATACTGGAATGTGAAGGCTGTACGTAATTCAGAGCTGTTGTACATGTACAAAAGCTTCTAAGGATCTCAGCATTTCAATTGTACAATATGTTTATTGGGTAGAAAAAGGATATTTGAAAAAAATGGCAGTCATACTATTGGAGGAGTTACATTTTAAAGGAAAGATCTTTTTTTTTAATTGAGATACGCTTTGTTTCCAGATCCGTCAGTTCTGAAAATCAGACAGCAAGGAAACAAAACCGGATGGATCAATGGGCTCACCAGAGGAGATAAACTACCAATAGACACCAAGATCCTATCACTGAGGTCACCACTGATATAAACTCTTCGTTAAGATTTCCAATGGTCACAGGAGCCCTTTATTTCCACTAGGAAGGCTAAGCTGTTGTTATGCTATGAATTGTTGGAGGTGAACATAGTGGAGCATGAACAAGTAGCCAAATTATCAGTGTGGAACAATTTAACCATCATCTGGTATTTCAAGTTTATGGTGAGAAACTGTATTGCCTAAAGTCTGTTTTTTTTTTGGCAAAACGTAGTCTAATTTCATCTTCACCGAGAGCAGACTTCCTTTCTGCATGAAGTAATGTCAGGCATGAAACGAGACTGGATACTGGCATGCTTTGTTTATACTAGCATATCCAACATTTTCCCATATCAGGGACACTTTGATGATGTCATTAGTTATGTAATGCCCATTGCTGCCCACACTGACATAAACTGAAGTAGATTCTCCCTGAATGGTTAGCAATGGCTGTTGTGTAAGCAATATGTTAGCAATATTTAAGTAACTTTGTAAATATATTGTTCGGTTAAGCATTTTTTTGTAAATATAATTCATTATGGTTATATGCAAAAATACTTAGATTGTATATGACGTGATAAGTGCGTGCTTCACTTAAAATAAAAACGAACGTTCACGAGTTATCTTCTGGACTCTCTTGTTTTTCTTCTAATTGGTTTTATGTTTTAGAGCAACAAAACATACCAATGGCCAGTCATGTTCCTTCCATAATTGCACACTGTCAGAGTGTTAGCACTGAGACATCCTTTCAGCAAGTATTTCAGCTGCTAAGCAAGTATTACTTCTACTTTTATTGTGACTTTGGAGGGTTTTTGAGTGGTTTGCAATCACTCTGAAGCTGCCCAGTCATGTACCCCAACATTAGGAAAGTGTCCTTCGGCAGAAAAAAAGGCAATTTGATTTACGTATTCCTATTTCTACTAAGATGGCAGTGCATTCGATCGCAGTGGCTGCTATGGGGTCAGCCAGAGATGTTATTGTCTTTCATAAGTGTATTGTTTTTTTATTGCAAGAATCTCCTGGACATTAAGAAATTAAAGTGCTGCATGTCTACCCTATCAGCAAGTTGTTAGTTGGCAAGGAAACTGAAGCTACTGAACTTGGTGTGGATCTGCATCAGAGGGTCATTGGAGGAGCCTGTGCGCAAAGGCATTAAGCAATCTAACAGCGAGTGATCATCTTGGTCGTTTTTCTTGTCATCTGTTGGATATTATTGATGTAGAATGCTGCAAGTCTGATTCACTGATTTATTGGCGGAGGGCAAGAGTGAATGGCAGGGGAGCTGTGTGGCCTCAGTCGAAACGAGGACCAGGCCTCAATCCACGGTGTCGCCTGCTTATAGCCACCCAGGACAGAGCCGTCGGAGTCAATGCTCTCCTCCAAAGCCAGTGTGAAGTGGCCTCCAAACTAGAGTCCATGCTGCCCCTAGTGTTCACTCGGCAGAAGACAAGGTGTATTGTGTTTGACTGCAGATGGCCACAACATTCATGCACTCAGGGTCTTGGGCCATTTTTTTTGTGTGACTGATATCTTATAATATATGTTCTTGCTATCTTATATTTGCTATATATGCCTTGTGCTGTGTATGACTGTTGGTACTGTGTTTTACACCTTGGCCCCAGAGTAACGCCGTTTTGTTTAGCTATATTCATGAGTATTCATGTACAGTTGAATGATAATTAAACTTGAACTTAAATCCAGCCCAGAATAATAGTGACATGGAGCCGTATGTAAATAATGACATCATTTAGTACCAGGAAAATGTCAGACATGCAAATATCGATCCAGAGGGTTGAATCTCAGGGGCAAGAACAAGAACTATTCTCTGTTTCTCTGTCTGCTCCTTTTCAATGACAAATACAAAGGCACCAAAGTACGCAGACTGAAAGCACTATTGGTCTTCATTGTGTAGCTCGCTGTAGGTCAGGCAGTATACACCAAGCAGATGTTGAGGCTTCATCATTGCCCATTGCATGATGCACAGCACAGCTGACTGAAGACATGAGCAAAGGAAATACTCCAAGGCGATGGTGTAAAGACTGGAGGTCAGGAAGGAAAAGAAGGCAACCAAGGAGATATCTGCATCCAGTCTACCCACTGAGTGAAGGATAATGACAGTGGCATTGGCGAGTTAAGGATCTCCTTAAAAGGTTTTTGTAATGACATGCTCTGCACTGCAATCATTAATACCAATACAGTGCACCAAAAATCAGCTGAAAGAACTTGGTTGTTGTATAAAATCTCCTCAGAACCTGCTGTGCAAGCTATACTTCACTGAAAATAACATACGAATGAATGAATCCTTGATCCAATTACCTAGTAGCTGAAACAACATTCCTCTGTTTTCTGATGAGTGATGATAAATGCCTTTAATAATTAGGTCCTCTATATAAAACTTATTTTCTGTGAGGATTTCAGATCTGTAGGTGGAAAGACTGGATTACTTTGATATGCTTTGGGAGACCAAGACATTTCTTTCAGATTTAATCCGATATTGGAATTAGTTTATCATTGTTGTATGTACTAATGTGTATTGAAAACTTGACTTGCATACAATTCACACAGATCAAATCATGAGGCAGTACAAGGTCGAACAAACCAGAATGCAGAATAAAGTGCAGCAGCCACAGAGAAAGTGCAGTGCACGTAAACAATAAGGTGCAAGATCATTATGAAATAGATAGCGAGGTTATGAATTCATGCTATTATTCTTGGAACCATTCAATAGTCTTGAAAGACCATAAGACCAGAAGACTTAGTGGAAGAGCAGAATTAGACCATTTGGCCCATCGGGTTGCTTTGCAATTCTGCCATCACTGATTTATTATCCCTCTTAACTCCATTTCCTGCCATCTTTCTGTAACTTTTAATGCCCCGACTAATTAAGAACCTATCAACCTCCACTTTAACTATATTCTGTGACTTGGCTTTCACAACTCCCAACTAGAAATCAGTTCTACAGATTCACTACACCCTCTGGTTAACGAAATTCCTACTCATCTCTGCTCTAAGTGGACATCCCTCTAGACTGAGGCTGTGTCCTCTAGCCCTAGACTCACCCACTATTGGAAACATCCTTCCTAGATCCACTCTATCCAGACCTTTCAATATTCGAGAGGCTTTAACGCAATCCCTCCTCATTCTTCTAAACGCCAGAGCCATCAAACACTCCTCATATGTTAACCCTTTCATTCCTTGAATCTTTCTTGTGAACTTCCTCTGGACGTTCACCAAAGCCAGCACATCTTTCTTAGCTAAGGGGCTGAAAACTGCCTACAATACAAAAAGTGCAATCTGACCAATCCTTGCTCTCCTATTCAAATCCTCTCAAAATGAATGCTAACATCACAATTGCATTCCTTACTACTGACTCAACCTGCAAGATAGCCTTCAGAGAGTTCTGCATAATGACTGCCAATTTCCATTGCAACACTGATTTTTTAAATTTTGTCCCTGTTTAGAAAATAGTCTGCACCTCTATTCCTTCTACTAAAGTGCATGACTGTACACTTCACTACACTACATCCCATCTGCAACTTCTTTGCCCGTTCTCCCAATCTGTCTAAGTTCTCCTGCAGACTCCCTGCTTCTTCAGCACTACTTGCCCCTTCACCACTCTTCATATCATCTGCAAACGTGGCCACAAGGCCATAAATTCTGTCATCCAAATCAGAATAGGCCCCTTTATTCCCAAACTTTGCCTCCTGTAAATCAGCCAATCTTCTATCCATGCTAGTGTCTTTCCAGTAACTTGTTAAGCAGCCTCATGTGTGGCATCTTGTCAAAGACCTTCTGAAAATCTAAGTAAACAACGTTCACTGATACTTCTTTGCCTACCTGCTTGTCTTTCCTCAAAGAAGTCCAACAGATTTGCCAGGTGACATTTCACTTCAAGGAACCCATGCTGACTTTAGCCTATTTTAACATGTGCCTCCAAGTAGCTTGAAACCTCATCCTTAATAATGGGCTTCAATATTTTCCAACCACTGGGTCAGACTAACTGGCCTAGAATTTTCTTTCTTCTGCCTCCCTCCCTTCTTAAGGAGTAGAGTGCCTTTTGCAATTTTCCAGTCCTCCAGAGCCATTCCAAATTCTAGTGATTCTTGAAAAATCATTTGTAATGTCTCCAAAATATCTTCAGCTACCTCATTCATCACCCTGGGGTGTAGTACATGTGGTCCAGGTGACTTATCTACCTTCTGACCTTTCATCTTCCCAAGCACCTTCTCCTTAGTAATTGAAGCAACACTCACCTCTGACCCAACACTCTTGAATTTCTGGCAGTCTGCTAGTGTCTCCCATAGTGAATACTGAAGCAAAATACTTATTAAGTTCCCTCGACATTATTTTGCCTCCATTACTGCCTCTCTTGCATCATTTTCTGGCAGTCTGATATTCACTTTTGCCTCTCTTTTGTTCTTTATATACTTGAAAAAAAAGCATTTAGCATCCTCTTTTACTTTATTTTCTAGCTTCCCTTCATATTTCATCTTTTTTCTCCTTATGACTTTTTTGGTTGCCTTCTGTTGGTTTTTAAGCACTTTCCAGTCTCTAACTTCCCACTTATTTTTGCTGTATTGTATGCACTCTCCTTTGCTTTTATGTGGTATTTGACTTCTCTTGTGAGCCAAGGTTACCATATCCTTCCTTTAGAATACTTCTTAGGGATATATCTACCCTGTGGCTTCTGAATTGTCCCTATCGAATTTTCCCCAAAAATTCCAGCCATTGGTGTTCTGTTGTCATCCTTGCTAGTGTCCCCTTCCAATCAACTTCGGCTAGCTCCTCACTCATGTTTCGGTAAATTTCCTTTCTCCACTGTAATACTGATACATCTGACTTTATCTTCTCCCTCTCAAGTTGCAGGGTGAACTCTATCATATAATCAGGTGCGGTCCATCCTTTTCGTACAGTTCGTACTTTCCCCAGAAGAAATTCCAATGATCCAGGAATATGAAACCCTGTCCCCTGCACCAGTCCCTCAGCCATGTAATCATGTGCCTAATTATCCTATTCTTACCCTCACTGGCACATCACAGGCAGCAAACCAGAGATTAGGACCCTGGAGTTTCCACTTTTCAATTTCTGCATTACTCCCGATATTCTCTCTTCAGGACCTCCTCCCATTTCCTATCTATGTCATTGGTACCAATATGTACCATGACTTCTGGCTGTTCACCCTACTCCTATAGAATGCTGTGGACCCATTCCGAGACATTCCTGACCCTGGCACCTGGGAGGAAAAATACCATCCAGGTGGCTTTATCACATCCACAGAATCTCCCGTCTGTTCCCTACCTACCCCTATAGAATGCTGTGGACCCATTCTGAGACATTCCTGACTCTGGCACCTGGGAGGAAAAATATCATCCAGGTGGCTTTATCACATCCACAGAATCTCCCGTCTGCTCTCTACCTACCTCTATAGAATGCTGTGGACCCATTCCGAGACATTCCTGACCCTGGCACCTGGGAGGAAAAATACCATCCAGGTGGCTTTATCACATCCACAGAATCTCCCGTCTGCTCCCTTGATTATGGAATCCCTATCACTATTGCATTCTTCTCCTTCTCACTTTCCTTCTGAGCCAACGAGCCAGAGACCTGCTCACTGCAGTTCTGCACTGGTAGGTCATCTCCCCACAAGCAGTATACCTAGTATTGAGGGGAATGGCCACAGAGGTACTATGCACTAGCTGCCTATTCCCTTTCCCTCTCCTGACAGTCACCCAGGCACATGCCTCCATGCAGCTCCTATCTATCACTTTCTCATTTTCCCATGTGAGCTAAGGGTTATCGAGCTGCAGCTCGACCATGTTCTGTAACATGGTCTCTAAGGTGTTGCAGCTTGGTGCTCTTCATACAGATGTAATTATCAGGGAGACCAGAGGTCTCCCAAAGTTCCTACTTCTTACACAGGGAACACACCACCAACTCTGGACCCATTCACTAGCTATGTTCTAACAGAGAAAAAACTTATTAGAAACTTACTTAGAAACTCCACCTGTGCTTGCTGAAGCTAGTTGAGCAAATCCATACCACTCTAACACTGCCCCACTCCAACAATGGCTGGTCTGCTTACGCCCTCTTTTCTTTTTATTGGTTCAAATAAGACTCACTGCCAATGAGTCTTATCGTTTTCAAACGGCTCCCACCCTGCAAGATTTCACTTTCTCACTCACTACTTCAAGCAACAGTGGCAGAGAAGTTGTCTTTGAGCCTAGTGGCACAAGATTTCAGGCTTTTGTATCTTCTGCCCAAAAGGAAAGGGGGGAAGTGAGAACGTCTTGGACGGGTGAGATCTTTGATTGTGCTGGTTGCTTTATTGAGGAAACAAGAAGCATAGACAGAGTCCATGGAGGGAAGACTAGCTTCCGAGATGTGCGGAGCTGTGTCCATAACTCTCTAAGTTTTCTTGTGGTCACAGGCAGATCAATTGCCACACTGTGATGTATCCAGACAGGATGCTTTCTATAGTTTATCAATAAAAGAGGCATGTCCAGTTTCTTTAGCTCCCTGAAGAAGTAGAAGCATTGGTGAGCTCTCTTTCCCGTGGTGTCCTCGTGGTTGGGAATTGGAGATAAATGCTTTTGCTCACCAAAAATGGATCCTACCTGAGTTTTCGATATGTTTCGAACTTCACCATGTGTGTGTTTTCTTTTTCTCATATAAATCAGTTTAACACTTGAGTAAATTTCCAATTCATGGTTCATACTATAAAGGCATATTTTATTTTTATCTGAAGTGGCAAATAAATACATCCAGCCTATTCCCGTGTAAAAAAAAAGTGAGTGGTTGACTGAAGCTACTGTAAAATGGCTAGAACACGTATTTAGAAAACCACCATAGCCACAAGTTACAGCCTCAGGGCTGGTATCAATATTGAACTGAGTTACACATTCCGGAAAAAAATGAGCAGTTTACCTTAAGTGATATAATTAGATATGTATATACTTTCACACTTTAACTTCAATCACAAGGTACAAACCTGAAACTGATGATTCATGTATTTTTATAGTTTTTATAACTTTACAAAGTTTATGTTCAATTGTAAATGTTGAAGTTTAAGAACAAGACAAATTAAATTCTTTGACTTTGGAGGTCCCTTTAATTGATGAAATTCAGCTCTTAAAAAAAACCATTGTTAGGTTACGTAAGTTTATATGTAAAGTTATGGAAGCTTCCCCAATTTTTCCACCTATGAAACAGGTCAAAGATACAAAAGGGAGGGAATCTTTACTCTGAACCATCTGCTGAGGAACTATGAACAAAGGACAATCACTGTATGGTTGAACTTAAGAAAAGAAAAGATAATTTCCCCTAGCCCATTAATTATACTCTCCAGTTCTAGGTTTCATATTTGAATTCAGTTAAACAAGGACATCGAGCTTAGGAGTGGAGACATTTATGTTGTTTTTATACAAATCATTGGTGAAACCGCACTTTATGTATGACTTTGGTCATCCAGTTATAGGAAAGATGTTGTCAAGCTAGAGAGGGTGCAGGTGAGATTTACAACAATGCTGCCTGGACTAGCGGGTCTGGGTTATAGGGAGAAGTTAGCCATGCTGGTTCTTTAGTCCCTGGAGTGCAGGGGAATGAGGGATGACCTCAAAGAAGTTTATAAAATTTTGAGGGGTATGTTTAACCATAGTCTTTTCCCTAGGGTTTGGAAGTCCAAGACTGGAGGAAACGGCAACAAAATGAGATGGGAGAGATTTAAAAGAGACTTGAGAGGTAATTTCTTTACGCAGAGGGTAGTGAGAAATTGGAATGGGCTGCCAGAGGAATTGGTTGAGGTGGGTACAGTGACAACCTTTAAGAGGTGTCTGGATAGGTATGTGAAGAAGCAGCGTTTGGCTTGGAGGTTTGTGGCTGAAAGCAGGCAGCTGGGACTAGCAGGAAAATTGCCATGGTTGCGATAGTCAAGTTGGGTGGAAGGGCTTGTTTCTGTGCTGTATTACTCTATGACTGTAGCTCTAATTTATGAAACTTAAAAGTGAGTTCATATTAAAATAGAAGATCAAATTGACATTAAAGAGTGGAGGCATGTAGGGGATCTGGTGGGGCTGCCATCTGTCTCCTTATATTCTTACCTTCCTAACCAAGATACTTACAAATGTAGATGGAGAATTTCCATGGTTTAACCTGTTCTGTCTGCCAGAAGTGATTGAGAACCCCATCTCAATGGTCACAGCAGGCACTGAGGTTCCAGTCATAGGGGGTAAATGCTGTCAATTGCGACTAGCTTGGATGGGGCATCTTGGTTGACATGGGCCAGTTGGGTTGAAGGGCCTGTTTCTCTACTGAATAATACTCTCTGACAATGACACCTGCATAATACCACCAAGTTGTATTTTATCTTGGTTAGGAAATATGTCTCAGTTCCATCACCATCACTGCATCTGACCGTTTGTCAGAGTTCTTTCACCAGAAAGACTGCTGTGGCTCAAGAAGTTGGTTTGCAATGATCTTCTTGGGGCAATTAGGCTTTGCCTTGTCAGCAACATCATCATCTGGATAGATCTACAGTATTTAAAAGAAAATGTACAAAAATCACATTTGTTGTTGCTGATGAGACTTTGGTGAGTCTACTATCAGAATGAACTACAGACAAGCTATCGTATGACAGCATTGCCTATTTTTTGTCAAGTTTTGCAGAATCATTTGGTGAGTGGCCTACTGAATGAAACTGCAATGATATACGCTCAGTGGCCACTTTATTAGGTATTCCTTATACCGAACAAAGTGGCCACTGAGTGTATGTTCGTGGTCTTCTGCTGCTGTGGCCCATCCTCTCAAGGTTCGATATCTGCGTTTGCAGATGCTCTTCTGCACGTGACTGTTGTAACACGTGGTTATCTGAATTAGTGTCATCTTCTTGTCAGCTTGAACCAGTCTGCCCATTCTCCTCTGACCTCTCTCATTAACAAGGCGTTTCTCCCACAGAACTGCTGCTCACTGGATGTTTTTTGTCTGTTACACCATCCTCTGAAAACTCTAGAGGCAGTTATGCATGAAAACCCAGGAGATCAGCAGTTTCTCCCTAGCAGGGACCAACAATAATTACATGGTCAGAGTCATTGAGATCATATTTCTTCCCCATTCTGATGTTTGGCCTAAACAATAACGGAACCTCTTGACCATGTCTGCATGCTCTTATGCATTGAGTTGCTGCCACATGATTGGCTGATTAGATATTTGCATTAACGAGCAGGTGTAAAGGTGTACCAAATAAAGTGGCTATTGAGGGTACTTGTCTTAATATTTGAGGGAATGGGCAGAAAATGAAATGGCTTTTAAGAATTAGAGATAGGTTTATTTAATCCATGACCCTAAAGGTAAGTCGGGAATGCACCCACAGAAATACCAATGAAAATGTGATCTTTTCTTTTGCACCGAGTAATGTAGGCATTACAAGTAGGTTTGGCAGGAAACCAGTGAGTCATGTAAGTGTAAAAATGGGAAGTCGGAAAGTGATGTGGGTGCAAAAGGAAGGAAATCTTGTCATGAATATTATGTGAATCACCAGGCCCCAGAATGCCAGTTCACTAAGACCTGGAGCCACAGCATGACACAAAGTAGATCATATTGAATGGAGATTTCAGTTTCTAAGAAAACAAATCCTAATACGGAACATGGCCTCATTTATCTTAGACAGAATCGAGCAAGCATTCGGAACAGTCCTGTGGCTGTACCATACAGACACTGGGATCAGCTCATGAAGGCACGATGCGACATCAAATGCATCACCAGGAAGGGTGATAAGCTCAAAACACTGAAGGCCACTGAACGTGTGCCAGAAATTCTTTCTGCTGAGGCATAATGAACTGGTTTGGGGCAGATTTTCTGAAATGTTGGCTTGCTAATGGAGATGGATCCAATCATCTATTTCAGTCGTGGAACTGAAGTGTGCACCAACAATCATGGACTTAGATTTGATGGAGTCAATAAGACTGCAGGACGGAACTTTTGAATGAAGCATAACGTTAGGCAGTGAACATATTCAGGAACCTTTTACACTTCCACTAAAATCAACCTTTGGTCAGGTGGGATGGAGGTTTCAAGAGCTGCAGTTTGCCAACACTGAAGGTCAGAGCTACCATAGGAAACATCAGGGACATTATCATGGGAACGGTTCAAATGCTAACATCTCAATCCTTGGATTGTATGACAAAGGACACCCAAGAATAAAGTGCAGAAAGCACTCTCTCGACGTGGGGTGGCCATGGTGATTAAGGTTCAGTTAGTAATGTCTAACATCATTACAGATAGAAACTGATGTAAATCCGTCCAAATGAAGATTGGGGTGAAAGGAACTGAGCAGTTAAGCGCAGCAGCATAAATACAAGAGCAATAGGACAAATGGCAAGTCTTGATGCTAAGCAGATTAGAGATATAATGCATAACTAAAGAGCTGGTGCACGGGAGTTCTAGGATGATGTTTATGTCATTACAAGCATCTGTTGATAAGGCAGAAGGCAAAAGCTTAGCAGGGGGAGATAAAGTAAGGTAATATCAATTAACTGGCTGTGGAAATACTGATGAAAGAGATCAGATTAAATCATTTTTATGGAAGAATTGTGTCTGCCAGACTGCCACCTTCAGAATTGTGGTCTGCATCCAGTAGAGATTCATTTGGATAGTTTGGGAGAGGACGACGTTGATTAGACAAATATATGTGGCTAAAGTAAGAGGCTGACTGATCATTGTCACATTTCCAATTTTATGGTAAACCATCAGATTGCATCATATATGTCTGAGAATGAGAGCACAGTAAAGATTCAGGAATCTGGAGAACTATGTAGGCTGTGTAGACTGTGTGAGTTGTACGAGGAAGGGTTTTAAAGTATCAAAAACAATGACTAATTTTTGGCATCTGACATTTATGCTTAAGAAAGCAACCAAGAGCTGAAGATTAGAGAAATTTGTCATCATTTAAATGATATTTTCAATTTTTTTATGTGTGCTCAAGTATAGTGACCATTTTATTGAACATGCATGATTTTTATATCATTACTGATAGGACCATGAAATTCAAGGTTAATCATTTAAGTTATTAACAGACTAATAATTAACAATGGGCTTAAATAGGTGACAAAAACTACTGAATGTAGAAGAAAATATCACCAAGTAAATTCAGATAACTTACAGTGCAATGGTTTCTATTACTTGTGAAGTTTAACAACAGAAATAGCAGCTTGTGGGGTATTTCCACAACCAAAACCACAATTTTAGTTTTAATAAAGTCAAACTATTTATGGGGTTTATTTAATTCTACGAGAATCGAAACCTCATTTTAGATCAGGAAATCATAACCTCCAAACTGTTTCAATAAAATTGTAACTGTTTTTTACAAGACTCCTTAAAATGGCAAATGTGTATGACATGCAATTGTGTAATTATAGGCACCAAATATTATAACAAAGGCTATTACACTAAACATTACATCGCAGAAAAAAATAGGTGATCGGATTTATTTATAATACCATAAAATATAGGAGCAGAATTAGGCCATTTAGTCAATTGATTCTGCTCCACAATTCAATCATAGCTGATTTATTAGCCCTCTCAACCCCATTCTCCTGCCTTACACCATAACCTTTGACACACTTACAAATCAAGAACCTATCAACATCCTCCAGAGCCGTCTATGTCAATGAATTCCACAGATTCACTACCCTTTGGCTAAAGAAATTCCTTCTCATTTCTGTTCTAAAGGGACGTCCTTGTGTTCTGATGCTGTGCTGACTGTTGGGATAAGTTTTCAGATTCATCTGATCACCTGGTTTGGGGCAATTTTCTGTAATCAAGTGGGCATCAAAACAGAGTTCCTGTCAATCAAACCACCCCTTATTCCCACCCACTCTCCTTCCTCTGCCTCAACTATACTCACTTTCTTCCTCTGCATAAATGTCATAAAACTAATAACGCAGGGCTTGCAATAAGCCATAAGTTCATAGTGGCATTTTTCCACATGCATATGGAGTAATCGTTTTAACTTAATCCCTTCTGCAGTGCAATAGATTGCATTTTATTACATTCTTTATCATCTTTCATTCCAATAGCATCTCCTTCAGCTTTTTCTTCCTAAACCATAGCCAGTATATTCATCATTGTTTTGGCTTTGGTTTCATAGTTCCATGCTGAAAGAACCTGCCAGTGCTGGAATCACGTAAAACTAAAGGAGAGGTCTTTAATATTCATTATCCAAGTGTTTGAGCGCAAAGGATCATTAACTTCTCAGATGGTGTTTCAATTCTTTGATAACACTGCCATTATTCTTCATTACCCTCCTAGAGCAAGTAACGAAAGACAAGTTAGGATTAAAGAAATGTTTTCAAAGGAAATGTTCCCCCTTGACAACATGTATCTACTTTGAAAATCATGCTCTTACACTCACATGCACACAGATACAGGCACAAAGACATACACAAACACACACACACACACACACACACACACACACACACACACACACACACACACACACACACAGATAGAGTACCTGAGACATACAGTACAATACCTGGTGCAGCAACTTTGCATAGGTAAATTGCAGTTAGCCCCATTTAATTCAGTAACTTGAAAACATTTTAATACTTGTATCATTAAATTATGTCCAAAAACTTTTCCAAGTTTCATAGTTTTAAGGTGATTCATAATAAAGCTTTGGATCCTTCCTCGCATGAATTTTCAGCAAACCTCCTGAAGTATTAATACATTTGAATGATGATTTACATTTAACACTTGTCAATACAAATAACAGAAATCACAGGATCTCCAAAGTTTACAAAAGATGCAATCTTGCCCCATCATGTCTGTGCCTGTTGGAGAAAGCTCCCTAGTCTAATTCCACTTTCAGAGCTTTGTCCATAGACCTCCAAACCATGCGCATCACACACTTCCAAGTATTGTTCAAATACAGTGAAGCTTTTTTCCCCCTTTGATCTTCACATGCATTGAGCTCCTGGCCACCCTCTGGGTGATAATAATATTCCTCTTCTCCCCTCTAAGCCATTCATGAAATATTGCAAATTCACAACTAGCATTTGGGCCCTCATCTAAAAAAAATTGGTTCTTCCTATTTCATCTAGCCTTTCATCCTTTTATGTGTCTCAGATAAACCTCCTCTGAGTTCCCAGGAAAATAACTCTTGCTTTTCCAAAATTTTCTCAGAGGGACAATTTTCTAATGCTAGCTGCATCCTTTTGTAAACTTCCTGTGCATCCTCTAATGTATAATGCGACAACCTGAGCAGTACATAGCCCTGAAACTGAAGTAGCATTGAACACAATTATATATAGCATGAACTCTCTGTTATTATCTTCTGTCCTTCAGCTAATAAAAGAAAGCTTCCAATAAGCTTTTTTTTAACATTAAGACCTGTCTAATTAATTTTGTGGAGTTCAAGGGACCCTGAATTTCAAGCCACTTCTCCAAAACAAAGAAAATAGTGGCAAGCAATTTTCTAAAGGTTAGAAGGCAGTATCAATTCGAATATTACTGCAAAATATGAAAGGTAGAACAATTCTTTTGAAAGCAAGCAATAACATTTCCCATTAAAGAGTTTTGGAAATGTCATTGTAAATTGTGTGCCCTTAGCATAAGAACAATTTTCCATCTTAACATAGCGACCATTCCTTGTGAAATATGCTTTCCTCACACATCTCCTTTAAACTTTCCTCTTCTCAGCCCCTTTCAAACTATGCTCTCTTGTATTTGACAATCCATTATGGGAAAAAGACTGACTGGATAGATAGGAAAGCCTTTCCATGCCCTTCATTATTTTATAAAGTCCTATCAGGTAACCTCTTAGCCTCTAACACTCCAGAGAAAGCAATCTAACTTCAAAGTTGAAAACACAATCAATGAAAGACTGTGTCCAACAAGATGGACAACAACCAATGTGCAAAAAAACCCCAAACTGAGCAAAAACAAATAAAAAGAGAAAAGCAGACAATAAATATCGAGAGCATGAAATGCAGAGTATTTGAAAATGAGTCCATCGGTTGTGGGAATAGTTCAGTGACAGGATGAATGAAGTTGAGTGAAATGATCCCCTTTGGTTCAACAGCCTGATGCTTGAGAGATAATAATTGTTCCTGAACCTGGTGGTGCAGATCCTGATGCTCCTGTACCTTCTTCCTGATGGCAGCGGCAAGAATAGAGCATGGCCTGGGTGGTGGGGGTCTTGATGATCGACTGCGACTGTGCTCATCCACTACTTTTTGTGCAGCTTTCCATTCAAAGATATTGGTGATTTAGAGCAGGCTGCGATGCAATCAATCGCTATACTCTTCACCACAAACCATAGATGTTTGACAAACTTTTAGATATCAAGATGAATCTTTCCTAACTTCTAAGGAAGTAGAGGCACCTCTATGTTTTCTTTATAATGACACTTATGAGCTGGGCCCAGGACAGGTCCTCTGAAATGATGAGGAATTTAAAGTTGCTAACCTCTCCACTTCTAATTCCCCAATGAGGACTGGCTCATGGATCTCTGGTTTTCTCCTCCTGAAGTCAATAATCAGATTCTTGGTCTTGCTGAAATTGAGTGAGAGGTTGTTGCTGAGGCACCACACAACAAGATTTTCCAATCTCCCTTCAGTATGCTGATTTATCACCACCTTTGATTCAGCCAGTGACAGTAGGGTGTCAGCAAACTTGAATATGGCATTGGAACTGCTCATAGCCAAACAGTCACAAGTGTAAAGCAAGTAGAGCAGGAGACTATGCACACAGTGTTGTGGTGAACATATCCTGATGGAGATTGTGGAAGTGTATTTGGCAATCTAAACTGACTGGGGTCTACAACTGAGGAAATCAGTTACACAAGGAAGTATTGAGGCCAATGTCTTGAAGCTTATTGATTAGTTTTGAGGGGATGATGGTATTGAATGCCAAGCTAAAATCAATAATGATGTATGCATTTTTGCTGTCCAGATGATCCACGGTTGAGTAAAGAGACAATAAAATGCCATCTACTTAGGACATGTTGTGCCGGTAGGTAAACTGGAGCAGATTCAAGTCACTTTTCAGGCAGGAGTTTATATGTTTCATCACCAAACTCTCAAAGCACTTCATTAGAATGGATTTAAGTATTAGTGGACGATAGTCATTGACATAATTTACCACATTCTTCTTAGATACCATAGATTTTAAACTTGCTTAAAGCAAGTGGGAGCTTCTGATTGCCAAAGCAAGAAGTTAAAGATATTGGTGAACACTCCAGCCAGTTTATCAGCACAGGTCTTTATTACTCAGCTAATTACCCCGTCTGGGCTGGATGCTCTCCATTGGTCCGTCCTCCTGAAGGGTACTTGCACATCAGCCTCAAAGACTGAAATCTCAGCATCACTGGGAGCTGTGGGAGTTCACAATAACAACCACTCACTCAATGTCAGCAAGACCAAGGAGCTGATTATTGACTTCAGGTGAGAAAATCAGAGGTCCATGTGCCAGTCCTCATCAGGGGATCAAAGGTGGAGAGGGTCAGCAACTTTAAATTCCTCGGCATTATCAGTTTAAGGATCTGTTGTGGGCCCAGCATGGCAGTGTCTCTACTATCTTAGAAGCTTGCGAAGATTCTACAGGATATCTAAAAAATATGACAAACTTCTATAGACATGTGGTGGAGAGTATACTGACTGCATGCATCACGGCCTGGTATGGAAACACTAATGCCCTTGAATGGAAAATCCTACAAAAAGTAGTGGATATGACCCAGTCCATTATGGGTAAAGCCCTGCTGTTACAGAAGAGCAGCTTTAATCATCAAGGACCCCAGCACCCAGGCAAGGCCCTCTTCTAACTGCTGCCATCAGGAAGAAGGTACAGGAGCCTCAGGAACCATACCGCCAGGTTCAGGAACAATTATTACTCCTTAACCATCAGGCTCTTGAAATAGTGGGGATATCTTCACTCAACTTCACTTGCACCATCATTGATCTGTGCGCACATCCCATAGGCTCACTTTCAAGGACTCTTCATCTCATGTTCTTGATATTTATTTCTTAATGATTTATTACTTTTTTTGTATTTGCACTGTTTGTTATCCTTTGCACATAGGTTGCTTGTTTGTCCCGTTGAGTGTGGTTTTTCATTAATACCATTGTATTTCTTAGATTTACTCTGAATGCCCGCAAGAATCTCAGGGTTGTAATATATATCGTCTGACATATGTACTTTGATAATAAATTCACTTTCAGCTTTGAACTTTGAACTTCATTTCCTCCTGGGACACTTTCTATTGCAGCATCCCAGTCTATCCTTCCTCAGAATGGATAAACAATGCTGTCTGTGGTGGCCAGTGCTATCATGTTTGCTATTGTGTGCTGGGGCAGCAGGCTGAGGGTAGCAGACACCAACAGAATCAACAAACTCATTTGTAAGGCCAGTGATGTTGTGGGGATGGAACTGGACTCTCTCACGGTGGTGTCTGAAAAGAGGATGCTGTCTAAGTTGCATGCCATCTTGGTCAATATCTCCCATCCACTACATAATGTACTGGGTGGGCACAGGAGTACATTCAGCCAGAGACTCATTCCACCGAGATGCAACACAGAGCGTCATAGGAAGTCATTCCTGCCTGTGGCCATCAAACTTTACAACTCCTCCCTTGGAGGGTCAGACACCCTGAGCCAATAGGCTGGTCCTGGACTTATTTCATAATTTAATGGCATAATTTACATATTACTATTTAACTATTTATTACTATTTTTCTATTACTATTCTATTACTAGTTATTATTTCCATGACCATTACTATTTACTATTTACTAATAGTAGTATTACTATTTCTATTACTAGTTATTATTTATGGTGCAACTGTAATGAAAACCAATTTCCCCCGGGATCAATAAAGTATGACTATGACTATGACTATAATATCATCTCCCTGCTACAAACGGAATGTAATATATTTATTTTATATTCAATACAAAGAAAAATAGATACACACAGTAGCTGTAAAGACTTCTAACTGCTGATAATTCCAGTAAATTCAAAATCCCCCTGGGTTAATTTGAAGTAGCCTTTTTCTGTCACCTTGCACAATAGGCTTTTAAGAAATCATATCCCAGGCTAACCCAATCCAAAAGTTGCAACAAAGAGATGGCTCATTTCAGACAGATATAAATAAGGGTCAGTCATTCAACTCAGTTTCAAATCCTCAGTTTAGGATTTGTTTAAATTCATATCTAATATCAACATCTTTTGTATTTAAGATAAATGTTCAATGTTGTCTGGTTTCTGACGTTTCTTTGAATGTATTTTTTTCAGCAAATAGATAAAGTATTTTAAAGAGAGATAAATAGGTCAGAAAGATAATATGGATGTGAAGCAAGACTGAAGCATGCTTAATTAGGCTATTACTTACTGTTTAGCATAGAGTTGTTGATGTGTTTATTGCTTCCTCAATGATGACTTTTCAGAAGTTCAGTGGCTTGAAAAGACTGAGGGAAAGTTCAAAGTTGTGTAAGGTACCATATAAATGCAGGCTTTTTTCACACATTTTACCCAAATTGAGTTAGTTGAAATATTACAGAAGAATGAAGTATGCTTGTGTAATGTCCTGTGATAAAATCAGAAGTGTGTGCTCTTCTTGCTCCACAAAGCACTTCAAACTTTAATAGATGACCAGACAAACAAAGAACAAAAACATGTAGCCTTTCTCTTCCCTTTAAGGACAACACAAAGTGCTTTAGAGCCGAACAAATAATTCAGTAAGGCAGTCAATATGTTTTATCCCTTGAGTTTTGTATCCATTTCATTCAAAGTTGTAAAAACTGGGAGAGATGTCAAGCAGGTTGTTGATAATGACAATACTCAAAACTTTCACTAATTAATATTTCAGACGACTGCAGGTTTCACTGTTCCTCAGATTAATTTCCCAGTCTAACTAATGAACTTGTGTTCTGATTGGGTAGAGGGGTGGGTAGTATTGTATATTGATATTTGCCATGGCTAAGATTCCCTTCTCACCACAGCAAGGCAGCTACAGGTAGTATCTGATCGATCGATCAGCAAACATCTTTCATGGATGGATTCACTGCAAAAACATTTGGGGCTTTAGTAGATTTTTTAGGAAAGGTTAATGCATAAAACATAAGTTACAAAGTAATAATAATTTATGACACACACTTTTGTCAGTGCCCAGCAGGATTCTTGCCAAAGTCATTGTTCAATGTATTACAGATACTGTCGATGTGTGTTTGAGGAAAGACCAAACTGGCTTCCGGAAGAACAGAGGCTGTGTCGACCAGATCTTCATGCTGTGTAACATCATAAAACAGTGCACAGAGTGGCAGAGACAACTGTATGTGAATTTCCTGGACTTTGAAAAGGCTTTTGATAGCAACCCCAGGGAGACCCTTTGGCAAATTCTCAGATCATACGGGATTCCCTCCAGAATTACTGAATGATTCTGCCCGGGTAGGTGAATCTGCCGGTGCTGGCTAATTCAATGCCCTGTACCTTGATCGGCAGAGGAAACTACACAACGAGGGTCGTGGTCTCAGTCTTTCTCTGGTTGACTCTGAATCCAATCTTTCCAGCGAAGGTAGACCAGTGTGGAGTTCTCTCTTGCATGTGCTGGTATGTATGTGAAAGTATGCAAGGTCATCCACAAAGTTAAGGTCTTCTAAAGTAGAGAATAGAGTCCACCTTATGTCTCACTGCTTATTGTTCATTGTTTGCCTCATAACCCAGTCAACAACCAGATTAAGTAATATTGCCAACATCTCACAGCCTTGCCTAACTTTTGTCTTGATTTCAAAGCTCAAATTGCAGTCCCCAACCATGCAGGTGAAATTAGCATAGAAGAGAACTGAAGAGTCCTGATAAAGGATCTCTGCCAAAACGCCAGCTGTTTATTCTTTTCCATAGATGATGCCTGGCCTGTTGAGTTCCTCCAGCATTTTGTATTTCAGTTTTATTTTCATTTAGTTTGAGGAAATTATTGCTCATCTATTTGTTTATTGCAGCCTTACCAGAAGTTAGAGAAGATAAAGTATTATCATCATCAGGTTCAACCAGGATATATGTACAATTGTGTGTCATCTGCATAACTATGGAAAATAAGTTAATACTTTCTAATGATGTCTCTTAAGAAGAGCATGTATAAGGAGAAGAGCAAGGAAACAAGACAGCTTCCCTGAGCAACACCAAAAGGACATCATATCTCTTAAGAATTTGGTCTCCAAGACAGACAAAAAAAAATACTAAGATATTTGAGCGAAACCAATTAAGGGCACTACCAGAGAGGTCAACCCAGTTCTCCTGGTGACTTAGGAAATATTCTGGTTAATTGGTCGAAAGCAGCACTTAGAACTGAGACCCTGTTGGCATCAGTGCCGAGCCTAAGGTTGCTGACACTTTTGGTAAGGGCCATCTCCAATTAGTGGTTTACTCTAAAACCTGAATGAAGCTTTTCCAGAATATTCTTCTCATTCAGAAAGTAGTTGATTTTGCTGAAAATGGCTTTCTCAAGAATTTTGTCCAAGAAGGGAAGATTTGATATAGACGTGTAGTTAGCTAGTACCTCACTATCAAAGATTGGCTTTTTAAGTAGGGGTTTGACAGCAGGGTTTTAATAAAAAGGTTAGAAAATTTCTTTTATCATTACTTAGAATATTGTAAAATAGGAGTGCAATTCTGAAGCATTCTGACATAAACATTCTAAAACATCAAAATACATCCATCATTTTTAATGAATGTGCGTGATGTGCACATCAACCCACAAGACATCCACAAAGCACATTGAAATAATCACTAGGTTGAGAATTATGGTACCATAGCTGTTGCATCACTACCCTCACAGTGTGCTGTGACATTTAGAGTTACCTGTTATTGGCAAGACATAACATAGTATAATGCTTACTCCAGAACAAATCTGGGCACTAAAATATGTGATGCAATTAGCACATAAGCAAAAAAAAGATACTGACAGCTGCAATCTTTCCCATGTAAAGTTGGTACTTCCCTTCAGAGAAATGCCAACGGGTACCTGCACAGGAAATGATAATGGTTCCTTATTGAAACAACCAGCAGATTCTCATTAGCACAGGCTCGGCCTTTCTACCATCATCCGCATTTTCTGGACCACAGAATGGTTTGGCCTCTCGGAACTTAGTTCCCTCAGAGAAGAGAAGCCATCATGTAGAAGAACAGAAAGTTATATAGAGAAGTGCACGTGTCATTGGGCTCCTGGCTGCATGAATAACAAATATTTAGGAGCATGGAAGAGTCACAGAGAGCTTAATGACACAGAGGTGGGAGGATTCACAGGATCAGAGCATTAATGGTCCTATTGCCATGTTGTCAGAGAATCAAATAACTAAGTTGCCTTAAGTGGAATTCTGAAAATTGACCATCATCTGTGTACTTGTGGATGCGATGTTGAGATATACAGTAAGGTCCATTTAGTCCTCAATCTGATCATTTTCAGTAATTCTATTGCAATTTAAGATTTTCTGAAAGGGACATGAAAGGGATTATATAAATATACAAAAAGCTGGAGGAATTCCAGAGGAACTCTTCAACTCCGGATTCCAACATCTGCACTCTTTGTGTTTCGCTTACATAAAAATATCTTTCTTTAATTTCCCTTAGCTCTCCAGCCGAACAGGTGGAGCTTTCAAACTCAAGCAGTTTTAGTTCTCTCAAGACTACACAAGATGAATTCCTGGCTGAAATGTATTTTTCCATTATTAACACTAGTCAATGATCCACTAGTTTAATGGATGTAATGTCAGAAATCAGATAGCAGTTTTAAATGACAGCTAGTATCCATAAGGACAGACTGATATCAACACAGATTCTCATGTCCTTCCGGAAATTTCAAGAAAACTTGGCACTCCAAGCACAGCAACAGCTTCAAACATCAAATAGAGACTGAAGCTGATCTCCTGCCAGACAAGCTTAGTGCCTGCACCCTCTTGTACAGGAGAAGCCAGTCAGCTCTACATATTGACATTAGGGGGCAGCAAAAGGAGCATAATGTGGGAACTCTTAAATAAATCCATGCAAGCTGAGGGAGGAGCATTCTGGTAATTATTAAACGTGGAACTGTGATGGCGGATGAATTGAGTATCCTCTATTAATGTGATGCAATATTTTAGAACATTTTTGAGCTTTTGGCTAGTGATCTTTATATGGAATGATATTTCGGGGGGAAGGGGGAGGGGTTCGCAAATACTGTATATAAGGATCTCACAGGCTCAGTGATGTAATGAGATTTGTACTTCTCAGAATGTTCTTTATAGAATTATGTAACTTTTATTACGTGCTATGCCTTAAACTCAACTAGCTTATGAAAAGTCTAATCTAGATGAAGCTTTTAGCTGCCAGGTGTTTTGTCAAATTTTCCTGTCAGCTTTAACTGTGGCCTTTATCCGGAACCTAGTTATCCTCTTCGGTTACTGTCCATATCAGTTCATTTCACCACTTGCGCTGGCAGCATATTCCATACTTTCACCACCCTCTGAGTGAAGAAACTTCCCTTCATGTTCCCTTTAAACTTTTCACTTTTCACCTTTAACCCATGACCTCTAGTTGTAGTCCCACACAATCTTAGTGGAAAAAGCCTGCTCAAATTTACCCTATCTATACTGCCCTGCGATCTAAATTTAAGTTCAGGGGTGACCGCGCCTTTGCTGTTGTAGCCCCTGGACTGTGGAACAGCATTCCCCTCCCTATCAGATCTGCCTCCTACATTGACTCTTTTAAGTCCAGGCTCAAAACTTAACTTTATTCACTGGCGTTTGAATCTTCCTGATGTGGCTGATTTTTGGCTTGAGCCTCGTCTCATGTGTTGTTTATTTTGTGCCTATAAGCTGTGTGCCTTGTTGTTTATATCTGTGTTTCTTGTATTTGTGATTTTAGCTACCTGTTATGGTTTGTACAGCACTTTAATCTACATGGGTTGTTTTTAAATGTGCTTTATAAATAAATTTGATTTGACTTGACTTGCACGTAATTTTGATTACCCTGATCAAATCTTCTCTCAATCTTCTACATTCCAAGGAATAAGTTCTTAACCTATTCAGTCCTTTCTTATAACTCGGGTCCTCTGTCCCAGCAACATTCTTGTAAATTTTCTCTGTACACTTTCAACCTTATTTACATCTTTCCTGTAGGTAGGTGTCCAAAACTGCACACAATATTCCAAATTAAGCCTCACCAAAGTCTTATCCAACATCATCAACCTAACATCCCATCTACTGTACTCAATAATTTGGCTTAAATTTGCTGATCCAGTTAACCATGTTATCATCCTGCTCACTGATATAGATGACAAACAACAATATACCCAACACCGGTCCCTACAGCACTCCACTAGTAACAGGCCTCCAGTCAGAGAGACAACCATCTACTACCATTCGCTGGCTTCTCCCACAAAGCCAATGTCTAATCCAATTTACTATCTCATCCTGAATGCTGAACAACTGAAGCATATTGACCTCCCTCCCATATGGTACGTTGTCAAACACCTTGCTAAGGTCCAAGTAGACAACATCCATTGCTTGCCTTCACCGCCTTTTCTGGTAACTTCCTTGAAAAGCTCTATAAGGTTGGTGAAAAACAACGTACCATGCACAAAGCCATGCTGACTATTCCTAATCAGTCCACGTCTATCCAGTCCTTTGGAATACCTTCCAATAACTTTCCCACTACTCACGTCAGGCTCACCAGCCTATAATTTCCTGGTTTATTTTAGAGCCTTTCTTAAACAGTGGAACAATGTTCCCTCTAAGGTGTGCATGTGTGTGCATGCACACCTCTTTTAAATGACACCAAGATTAGGGGTGTAGTGGACAGCGAGACTATCAGAGCTTGCAGCTGGATCTGGACCTGCTGGTAAAATGGGCTGAAAATTGGCTGATTTAAACTGCGCACAAAAGGTTGTCATCCTCTACCTTGTTGGCATGTTCAGTATATTTTACAATCGTACACAATCACACTTCCTTTCCCTGTTTCTGATGTGGACAGTGTTGATAATGAGGAGTTTGCAATGATTTGTCTGCAGATTTTAGAACTGGCTTATTTATACTGTTTTTATTGAAGAACCTGTTCAGTGCACACATGTTGTTTTCAAAGGGCCAAAAATTGCACAGCACAAGATTTTTGCGCACACTGGTCATTCACAAATTAGAGGGAACATTGCAGTGGAACATCATTAGCTATCCTCCAATCCTTCGTTACCTCGCCTATCATGGCCCCTTCTTGAATATTGCTATTAGAGTAGGTAACCTGTTAGCTCAAAACTCCAGTAAATCTGTACAAAAGCTGGAAAATTAGAAACACAATCTGCATAGAGAACAAATTTATTCACATTAGATACTTAATCATTCTGTCTCAATTGTGGAACTAAATTCTTATCACTATGACAAATTCACCAAGCAAGTATTGTCAGTGATCTTCCCATTTCAGGCCTCACTAACACATGGCATAGTAGCAATCCTGAGATTATAACCCTGGAGATCCTCCTCTTTAACTTAGCACCTGACTCCCTGAACTCACTTTGCAAAACCTTGTCACTCTTCCTACCTATGTCACTGCTGCCCACATGGACCACAACCTCTGGCTGCTCACCTTCCCACTTAGGAATGCTGAGGACTCGATCCAAGATGTCTTGAACCCTGGCACCTGAAAGGCAACATGCCATCCAAGAATCTCATTCTCATCCATAGAACTAACTAACAAATCCCCTATCACCATAGCCTACCTCTTTTCCCCACTTCCCTTCTGAGTCCCAGAGCCCGACTTAGTGCCAGAGACAAGACCGCTGTGGCTTTGCTCTGGTAAGTCATCTCCTCCAACAATATTCAAACCTGCTCTTGAGGAGGATGACCACAGGGGTACTTTGCACTGACTCTTTAACCCCTTTCCTCTTTTTGACTGTCACCCAGTCTCTTGTGTAACTACATCTCCATGTCACCTCTCAGTCTCCCGAATGATCCGAGTTCACCCAGTTCCAGATTCAACTCCTTAATGTGGAATGTTAGAAACTTGCACCCTGATACACATCTTGCAGGTGAAGTTGTCAGGGACACCGGAGGTTTCTCTTCCTTCCCACATCCTGTAAAAGGAGCATTCAACTATCCTGCTTACTGTTCTAACTATGCAAATATAGAGAAGGATTCAATAAATAAACAGGAAAAAAATCTACTTATGGCTTTTTTGCTTCTCTTACAAAAGCCCCTCCTTGTTGAAGGCTCGAAGAGCTAAAGCCTCAAATAACTTCTTTAACAATGTCCGCTCCATTCGTCCGTCTTCTTTTTATTTGTTCTTGCCAATCAATCCCGATTGCTGACTGGCCACTGTTCAAAAACCAATCTGCCACAAATCAATGCCTTATGTACTCAGTTGACGAACCTGAGTGAATTACATCTTCTCACGCTTCTGATCTCTGATTTGTCACTGCTCAAAAGGTAATGCAAGTTCAGAAAGCTTGTCCATTCGGTGTTTGTGCTTGTTTGCAATGGTTTGCCATTTATTGCTGAGTAAATGCTGCACTGTTCATGACACATTTCATCACTTTGCTGGTAATTGAGAGTGCACTGACTGGCCAGGAGCCAACCAGAGTGGATTAACCCTATCTTTTTGTAGGCAGGACAGAGCTGTGTGATTTTTCATGCAGTGATGGGAAATGCTTGCATTGTAACTGTACTGGAATATTTTGGTTAGATGTGTAACCAATTCTGCAGCTGAGACTTCCATGGTACAACAAGGATAGTATCTTGTCTATTTTTGTTGTGATATATATTGTTTGTATAGCTGTAGGATCATATGATCACACAGCACAGAAACAGACCTTTCAAAACATTGAGTTTGCACTAACTATCATGCCCTAATTTTCAATAATCCTACCCCAACTCATTTCACCTTCCCCACATTCCCACCAACTTCTCCTACAGTATATCACTGATCTACAGACAAAGGGGATTTGCACAGCTAAGTTAATTAAACAACCCACATGTTTTATGATGCACAAAGAATCTGGAGCACATCAAGGAAGTACACACAATCATAGGGAAAAAGTGAAAACTCCACACTAACAGAATCAGAATTCTGGACTCAACTTGAGTCACTGGGGTTATGGGGCAGCAGCTCTTCTGGTTGCACCACCCTTCAGCTCAGTTCTCAGCCAATATCTGGTATCACCTCATGTGAATTGAATTGGCTGGAGTCTGGAATTTATAATGGAGCAAATTCAGGAAGACTGTCAGATAGATCACCCATTTGGCACTTACGGTTAAACTTGGATAAGCTTTACCCTTATCTCATGCTGGGTCCTGCTCTAGTTCAAGATTCTAATTTCCAGGAATCTTCCCTTTCTGTTTAGACTACAAGACCATAAGATATAGGAGTAGAATTGGGCCATTTGCCCCATTGAGTCTGCTCCGCCATTTCATCATGGCCTCACAGTCCCACTTCTCCTGCCTTCTCCCCATATCCCTTCATGCCCTGACTAATCAAGTATCTACTAATCTCTGCCTTAAATATATCCAATAACTTGGCCTCCACAGCTGCCAGTGGCAAAGAATCATCCAAGTCATTGGCATATAATGTAAAAAGAAGTGGTCCCAGCACGGTTTGCTGTGGAACACCACTAGTTACTGGCAGCCAACCAGAAAAGGTTCCCTTCATTTCCATTCTTGGCCAATCAGTCAATGCTCTAATTACACTAGCATCCTTCCTGTTATACCTTGAGCTCTTAACTTGTTAAGCAACCTTAAGCGTCGCGCATTGTCAAAGGCTTTCTGAAAATCCAAGTACACAACATCTACCAATGCCTCTCTCCTTTGTCTATCATGCTTGCTAATTTTTCAAAAAATTGCAACCAATTTGTCAGGCAAGATTTTCCCTTTAGGAAACCATGCTGACTATGGCCTATTTTATCATATGCTTCCAAGTACCCCCAAAACACATCCTTAACAATCAACTCCAACATCTTGCCAACCACTGGCCTATAATTTTCTTTATTCTGCCGCTCTCCCTTCTTGAAGATTGGAGTGACAGTCGCAATTTTACGATGCTCTGGACTATGCCAGAATCCATTGATTCTTGAAAGATCACTACTAATGCCTCCACAATCTCTTCAGCCACCTCTTTCAGAATGCCGGGGTGTAGTCCATCTGGTCTACGTGACGTATCTTCCTTCAAAACTTTCTGTTTCCCAAGCACCTTCTCCCTAGTAATGGCAACTTCACACAATTCTGCCCTCTGACACTCGTGAACCTCTGACATACTGCTACTGTCTTCCACAGTGAAGACTGATGCAAAATACTTATTCAGTTCATCTGCCATATCCTTGTCCCACATTACTACTTCTCCAGCATCATTGTCCAATGGTCCAATATCTACCCTCGCTTCTCTTTTGCACTTTATATATCTGAAGAAACTTTTTGTATCCTCTTTACTATTATTAATATTATATTATTAAATAAAAGCTTCCCAATCCTCTAACTTTCCCACTATTTTTTGCTCTATCATATGCCCTTTCTTTGGCTTTTCTGTTGGCTTTGACTTATCTTGTCGGCCACGGTTGTGTCATCCTGCGTTCAGAATACTTCTTCTCCCTTGGGATGTATCTATCAAGCCCTTCCGAATTGCTCCCAGAAAATCCAGCCCTTGCTGCTCTATCATCATCCTTGCTAGTGTTCTGTTCCAATCAATTATGGCCAGCCATCTCTCGTGCCTCTGTAATTCTCTTTACTCCATTGTAATCCTGTTACATCTGACTTTAACTTCTTACTCAAATGCCTGGTGAACTCTATCATATTATGATGACTAACACATGAAAGTCTACAGGTGCTGGAAATCCAAAGCAACACACACAAAATGCTGAAAGAAGTCAGCAGGTCAGGCAGCCTCTGTAGAAATGAACAGAAGTTTTGGCTAGAAACCCTCCTTCAGGACTGGTTATTATGATCACTGCTCTTTATGTTTCCATTACCTTAAGCTCACTAATCAATTCCAGTTCATAATACAACACCTAATCCAGAATAGCTGGATTGGATACTGATGAGTGGGGTGACCTACCAGGGGAACTGCCGCAATCAGCTCTCTGGCATTGAGTCTGGTGCTGCACCTCAGAAGAGAAGAGAGGTGAAGGGGACTTCCCTGGTGATAGGAGTCAGAGGAGTAGAGACAAGATTCTGAGGGTGCAATAGAGATATCCAAAGGGTATGCTGCCTCTCAGGTGCCAGAGTTAGGGGTGTCTCAGATCAGGTCCATGGCGTTCTAAAGGGGGAGTGTGAGCAGCCGGAAGTCTTGGTACATATTGGCACCAATGACATATGTAGGGAAGGTGAGAGGGTGGAACAGTATTAGTTGTTTAATTGTTCACAACCATTCATGCCTTTATGTGGCAGGGCTGCAGAAATTTGATCTGATCTATTCAGTGTAAGATTGCATAGCTCTGTCTAGTGCATGCTGTTTCAGATGCTATATCCTGCTTTGAAGCTTGGCACATTTAGATATGCCTGCTTCTGCTCCTGGAAGACACCCTGTGCTCTTCGTCCAACAAGGTTGATTCCTTGGCATGAAAGCAATGGCAGAGTGAGGGAAATACTAGGCCATGTGGTTGTGCTGGTGTACATAACTGATGGTCCACAGTGCTGCCAGTTTTAAGGTACTAGATCTATTTTTAGTCTATCCCAGCTGACACTAATTGTAGTGCCTCACGTTGATGAAAGATGAGCCCAGTGTGAAGGAAGACAATGTATTCACAAGGGCAACGCTACTCTAATTTCTACCAGTGAAGTCATTGACAGACCTCACTGGCAAATTTGTGAGGATAAAGTCAAGTTGGTTTATCTCAAATTAATTTGCATACTGCCTGCTGCAGACTTAATTCAGTAGCTATGTCCTGATGGACTCTACCAGCTCAGTCAATAGTGTTGCAATGAACCTGCTCATAGTGATGGGGTCCCAGAGTACACTCTGTGTTCTTGCATCTTCCATGTATTGTTCAGTATGGAGGAACAACATGAAGAATGAGCTGAGGGATAGAGCAATCAACAATATGGCAATCTTTTACATCTTTTACATTTTTTTTGTCTTGAATGTGTTTCTGGAATTGTTGGTGTCTACGATTTGCAGTTTGGAGAACGTTTAGGTGATCCAGCATTTTGCTGTCTCTGAGAGGATTCCATCAGGCATAGAGCACGAGCCTTGAGGTAAGGAGGCTGCAGGAAGGGGCACAAGTCAATATTTGAATCCATTTCACCGATTAAAGCTTCAGTTTTTCACCGATTAAAGCAACAAGGAGGATTGAAACATCCAGGTGGAGGGTGAGTGCCGACTTCCTGCCTTCTGATCACTGGTGGGATCACTCTGATGCCGGAGAGGGGAGCCTGTGTGGCCAGTCACTGTGCTCAGAGGATGTTACCAAGATTTTCTGCATCTATGGATATGGATATGGATTTGGACTACAGACTATGGACTTTCTTTCAGTCTTAAAGGTTTTTATATTTTATGCTTTCACCCATTCCTTCTTGTTTTTTTGTGCAGGGGAGGGGTTTCTGGGGGTTAATGTTCTTGTTCTGTTTTTGTTGTTTTTTTGTGTGGGAAGAGGGTATTGGATGTTCTTGTTGAGTTTCATGCCGGGGGGGGGTGGAGGAGTTGGAGGTTGATGATTATTTTGCCGTTCTTTTTTGTGCATGGGGCCTGGTGGGTTTGCTGTTTCTCTTTGAACTGACTTCCATGGTTTTTCCTGGTTTTGTGGCTATCTGGAGAAGGAGAATCTCAGGCGTGTTTACTGCATGCACATTTTGATAATAAATGAACCTTTGAACGTTTGAAACTTTGAATCAGGAGGAAGGATACTTCTCCATGTTTGGCCTGAAGCCAAGAGACTTCAAAGGGTCTGGAATAGATGCTGAAGATCTCCAGATATATGCTTTGTCGCTATAGCAGTGCGTATTTTCACAAATTAAATGGCAGAGGCATTTTATGTTTAAGAAAAGCCGCAGCAGCTCATTTATTGAACACCAAAAATTGGACACAAAGTGCATTAAAAGTCCTTTACGTAATTATCTCATCACGTCAGACCAGCCTCTTATAGTGAATCCCAATCCAATGTCGGTGATTCCGTATGCTTCCACCAATTACATCACCCTACACGACACCCCTCCTCCCCCGCAGAATTCACTAAAACCAGCATTATGAGCCTGTCCAAAGCTTGGATGAGTTGCCCGGCTCCGGTCTTGTATTCCATGGGTGGACAAACTGCAGATGCCTCTGGCTCGTGGTCAAGGTCATGCCGTGATGGCAGGGGCATGGTAGTAGATTCCCCCAAATCTTGGTGGGCTGGTTTAAGGCAATCTGTCAAAACACATTCCGGTTTACCACTCTTTTTTCTATGAAAGAAGTCCTTCTCTCCATTCCAAAACATGAAATGGAACATCATAAGGGGCCCTTAAGGGGATGTTGGTGTGCACCATGATTCATGAAAACAAACGAGGCGGACTGTAGGTCAACAGGAGCTCAAGTGTGCTGTACACCATGCTGGGAAGTAGGAATAGGTGCAAAGTCATCGAATTTACTCAGAAGGGTGGAACCCTGTTGAGAGGCCAACCAGACTCTCATGGCATCAGGAATAAAATCACCTGGCACTTGTAATGGCTGCCCATATACCAAATAAGGCACGGATAGAAACAGAGAAACATAGAAAACCTACAGAACAACACAGGCCCTTCGGCCCACAAAGTTATGTTGAACATGTCCTTACCTTAGAAATTACCTAGGGTTACCCATAGCCCTCTACTTTTCTAAGCTCCATGTACCTATCCAGGAGTCTCTTAAAAGATCCTATTGTATCTGCCTCCACCACCGTCACCAGCAGAACATTCCACGCACTCTCCACTTTCTGTGTAAAAAAACTTACCCTTGACATCTCCTCTGTACTTAATTCCAAGCACCTTAAAACTGTGCCCTCTCATGCTAGCCATTTCAGCCCTGGGAAAAAGCCTCTGACTATCCACACAATCAATGCCTCTCATCATCTTATACACCTCTATCAGGTCACCTCTCATCCTCTGTCGCTCCAAGGAGAAAAGGCCAAGTTCACTCAACCTATTCTCAAAAGGCACACTCTCCAATCCAGGCAACATCCTGTCGGTGAGAACAGCTCCGCCGGGCATAAGAACTATGCCACACGTGAAAGCCAGGAGTTGGACTTGGTTGTCAGAGGTTGATTGAGACGCACGCCATGAAGAGCATTTGTTTAGCAGTGGGAGCTCGTCTCCACTACAAGGAGGCATTATAGTTCCCCTTGATATATTGTATATCTGTTGTGAACTTTGATACATAGGCCAGCTGGCATTGCTGCTGTGCAGACCAAAGGTATGACATTTTACCCATCGTGTGCACAAGGGGTTGGTGGTCAATGAACGCTGTGAAATGACGACCCTCTAGAAGAAAATAAAAATGGCAGACAGCCAGATAGAGACCAAGAAACTCATGGTCAAACATGCTGCACTTCCCTTCAGGGGGTCATAGCTTCTGGCTAAAGAAGTCAAGCAGCTGCCACACACCTCTGACCAACTGTTCATGCACAGCACCCAGAGAATAGTCTGAAGTATCAGTAGTAATGGCTATATGTGCAGTGAGGAGTGGCTGTGCCAGTAGGCTCGCACTGGAAAGAGCTTGTTTGGTATTATCAAATACCCTGGTCATGTCCACTGACTAATCAAGCACATAATTAGGGGTATTGCCTTTAAGTGCACTATACGGGGAAGCATAAGCTCAGCTGCTTGTGGAATGAACAGTTAGAAATGCACTATGCCTAAAAACTCCTGTAGTTTTTTAGTAGTATAAGGTGGTGGGAAATCCATAATAGCAGCTACTTTTAATCATAGTTTATGCTGAGTTACCTATTCCCAGTTAGGCTAATAGCTGAACCATAGGAGAAGTCCCTAAACTTCCTGTTTAAAGCTGTGGGAAAATAACTGAGGTTTTAACAGCTTCCTGCAATCTAATGATCCCAATCAAAAGTGGTGACCAGTGGTGCCTAAGGGATAATATCTCCATCAATCAGCCCGCGTCTTCTAGAGCAGGGGTTATCAACTTTTTGTATGCCATGGACCGATACCATTAAACAAGGAGTCCAAGGACCCCAAGTTGGCAATCTCTGCTCTAAAGAAAGGAAGAGAAAAATTGTCAAGAGATTCACAAGTTACGGAAATCTGTGAAATAAAATATATTGCTTATTTCCACTGAAAAGCTAAATGTTATACTACATCGGATTAATTTAAGCCCTAAAAACTTTGCTTATCCATGATAATTAGGCTTTTCCAACTGCACTCTCATTGCTTTTTGGCAGAACCCACATTGATTTCAGGGACCTAGATGTATCTACAAAGCAATGACACTATACTCCCATTGGTACCTCTAGATAATCATTTTCATTTATTCAAATAAAATGAGATTAATTTCATTTATTCTGCAAATATCACGCGCTACCAGTCAGCAGACTGCTTTACTGTTTCTCAGCATTCTGAGTATCTACGCAATGAAAAGTTATTCGTCAATGTTAACAAAGGCAAGGAAAGCTCAGCTGCTATTAATTTGGCAGCAGGCTAACAATATACTGAAATGTTTGGAGTTGTTTGCTGTTAGCAGTTACTTCTCTGAGCACCATCCTTAATTAGTTAAGAAGATGAGCAAAACTGGGAATGGGACAGCTTATAGATCTGAGAAAGCAATATAAGAGTATATTAATTTCAAGGTGAAGATTGCACAATGACATAGTTAAACCTCCAAATGTCTGATGATCCTAATTTGCTGTTTTTGTACCATAGCAACAGGAGATGTGAGAACCCAGAAAACCGAAATCTTGTGAAAGGAATCAATGATCAAAAGAAGCCTATGATAAGAATTTTTTAAAATCTTTGATATCTGCTAATCTAATTCTTTTCACAACTGTAAGCTGTGTCTGGAGACAGACAAGCTGTGTTGTTTCTAAGTGTGATGTAATACCCTTAAGTTGTCTGGCGGGAGTGCAACTTGGTTCATTTGGTGGTGGGCCCAGAGTGCTCTTAGCAACAGTATGACTCATCAATAAAACGTCTCCTAGCAATTATCATAGCAAAGGCAACGCAGAACGCCCACATTTCCTTTCTAAAACTCATAAAAGATTGTAACCTATCTGTGGAGTTACTACCCAAAACTATTGAGTTTTTCTGGATGTATATATATCTCTGTTAATCTATAATTGCAGGAAATAAATAGTAATATTAATAGAAGTTGCAACTTATTGAAATTTAAATCAAACAGCATATTTTCAGCAACTTAAGTGTGCCAGTCAAAAATTTCCATTAATTAAAATTGATCTGTGATAACTGCAATGATGATGCAGTCATTATATATACTACTACTATTACAGTACTATAAAACTGGATATTGGTTTCTTATAGTTATTGATGGAGTAATTCATCAAGTATACACTACTATGTTCTTTTAATTGACCATAAATGAACAAAATCAGTGCAGACACCTTGTGCAGATAATGGACTGTCTTCATACAATGCTTTCAGCAATTGCATCTTCTAAATCTTCATTTTCATTGTGACATTCATGATGATTGTCGACACCTTCAAATTCTTCATAGTTTCTAACTTGTTGAAGCTGTGAATTTGTTTCCTTTTCATTGACAGCCATTTCTGGCATATCTCCAAGCCTGGATGTTTGAAACCGCAGTGAGCAAACTAGTTACGAAATGTCTTACTGCTTATTCTCGCCAACTATCAGTGACAAAAATCACCATTTTTGAACACAAGCACACACAAATGATGCTATTTAAAAACTGTTTGCTCTAAGCACGGTGTAGTGTCTAACGGCCATACAAGTGCACGTGACTGATACTAGTTAGAAACTACTCGACAGCAGGTTCCTGCCCAAGTTAAGCGGAACAATGTCCCACACAAATGAAGAGAGTCCTGGTTACTTTCTCAATTAGATTTTGTTCTTTAATAGTTGTTCCAAATAAGCGGCTGCCTCCAATTAACTGATGGACAAGTCAACCAGAATCCACTTTACCTATATGTTAAGATGTGGGAAGTGTGCTAAGAGTGAAAGCAGAAATCTTAGTTTTTATGTCACAGTCTACTCTTCTTACTGTCCAGATACTCACATAACAAAATGGTGCTTGTGTAAGATTTTGCTAGGATTGATGCAAATTAAACCCTATCTTTACAAGAACTAGTATCATCAGTGGGAGGGAAGAACAGAAAGGATAAAGTTTATTCTATCAACATCAAAAAAATTGTCAGCACAGACATGATGGTAATTTGGAATTTTGAACTAACAGCCATATATTTATATGCTGTCATCCGAACCAATGATAAAGCCAAGACACCATTAGTACATTAGTAACTAATCAATTGAAGTTTCAGAATATATAGGAATATCAATTCAAATCAAGACCTTATAGTGTTCAATCTATAATAGAAATGTCTCAAGAAATATCACTGTATTTACCCTTGAAAAAAATGGATGTAGCTTTGTGAAATAGCTAGTGATACAAGATATGAAAGGCCATTTATTTAGACTCATAGGTTTCTCAATAATAGAGAGGTTATTAACCAGCATTCTATATTATTGAGAGGGATGTATGGGGTGTCAGGGAGGGGTAGCTCCTCTGGTGGGGGAACATGTTGCGTCCTTTTCAAGGCCGTTAGTCCACCTTTGGTCCCCACCTGGCACTCAGCTCTCACCTGTGGCTCCTCGTAGCTGTTTGCATGCGACAGTGGCCACACCCCGGGCAACGGCTTTGACAAGCCGGCTAAACCAGGTGAGGGTAGCCGACGGGTCTCAAACCCTCGGTGAGATAGGGAGTTGCCTATCCCAGCATGTGAAGACAGACTCTGGCGGATTGAGCGGACGAGACCAATGGAAGGTCCAATGGTCAAGAAGGCGGTCTCTGCAAGCGTTGTGGAACGTGTAGAGCAGGACAAGACACAGAAGACGTCCTGGTCATCCACTGCGCCTAGTCCCACCTCCAGCCGTCTCGACTTTTGTCTTGCCCCTGGATCCAGATGGGAACTGGGGAGAGAGAGTGGGGCTGACGCTGCGCAACTCTCCCTCACTTAAATCCAAATCATGCGCTAGTCTCAACGCCATCATCATCATAATGGTGTCGAGGTCTTCAACGACGACAACAATGGATGAACAACTTATTATTGAGAGGACTGAATTAAATCCAATATCTTATAGAGTCAGGGTATCATTTGTACATTAGTATTTGCCTGTTTCTTCATATGAAAAGGTATTCTCACAGTAATGAAAAACTGGAGGAAAAGCAGGAAATGCTGAAATTTAAAAATTGGCCTTTATTATTGGATGAAATAATAGTTATACGCTGCTTAGAATCTATGAAAGTCAGAATTAGAAGTTAAGTAATGGGAGAGACATGTGCACACTTAAGCTTCACTTGTTGCAAGCAGCTGAATGAGAAGAGTACTGAATGTTCTGAGAGAGCAGATGTTTATAGTAAAGCAAAAAAAAATCTTAATGGAATTTGCTGGACGTTCTTTAAAAGAAGGAAAGTATCTGTATTTCAGTGGGCTAATTTGGAATGGAAAGCTCAGATGTGATAGGATTGTTCCAGCATTTTTAGCCTGAGAGAAAAGCCAAAGAAAAAGAAAGGATTCCTCACTTGAGCAAGCTGTCTAACTGCCCAAGGCAGCCAAGACTGACTCTAAATTAAGGCTTGCTTTGGATACAGAGCATGGAATCCAGTCAAAAAGATTTGCTACCATGGAGATCTGACATAAAGCCTGTTTAAAGATTTAAATTGGAAATTTAAGTGTTTCTTTTATCCTGGGTTCAGCAAGGGGATGGGGAAGAGGGTGGCCTTTCACCTCTCCCATGTCTACTGGTGGAATAGAACAGTTAACTATGGCACAATTATAAAATCAAAATATACATGTGTAATAATCACTATTTGAATGAATAATGGAGGCAAGGCAGAAAAAGATCAAATCATTTTAAATTGGGATTAATCAAAACTTGGGAGAATTTGTCTTAAACACAAAAGAAGCTGGAAGTCCAGAGTAACATAGACAAAATGCTAGAGGACATCAGCCAATCAGGCTGCATTTATGAAGAGGAATAAACGGTCAATATTTCAGGCTAAAACTCTGTCTAAGGCTTTGTCTTTGTCTTTGTTCACTGGGTCTGACTTAACAACACAATATTCAATCAGTCCCCAACTAAAGAAATCGCCATTCTGCCTATTGTGCGTTTAGAACTTTTTTGAAAGAACACTGCAGCTGGCCTGTCACCCTGTTGTTTCCTCATCATCTTTCAAATGTTTCCTTTTCAAGTATTTATTAAATTCTCTTAGAAGCTGACATTAAATCTGCTTCCACTGTCCTTATAAATGGCTGCAGAAAGAATGTTATCCTCATTTCTCTTTCATTATTCTTTTTGTCAATAATCTTAAATTGGTGTTCTTTGGGTTACAAGCCTCCAATAGAAAACATTGCTCTCTATATACTTTAATCAAATATCCACACAGAGATACCAGAAATTTATAAATTCGGCCATTTTTAGTTGACTAACTAATTTTAGTGTACATCAGTACAATTTCACATATTGACCAAAAGCTTCTGCTTTGGCCACGTTGTACAATCTAAACGGAATTCACAATCAAATCGTATTTATTTTAAGAAGTTTATACTTCATGATCTTCCATGTAATCTCATTTGCATTTCAGCAAGTACAAAATCTATCATTAAACCTAACCACTTGAGCAGAATTTTGTAGCAAAAGTATTCCTTGATTTGGTTAAGATGGTTAAGAATACTGTTATATTAATACAACTCAAAATGAATTTATTACAGTGAAAATAATCGGTAGACTCATTCACCAAGCATGATAAATTTGTTTTTTAGTAACTGCGAATGACTCAAAAACATGCCAGATTTTAATTATTTCAAAATAAAAATAAGCACATTTACACATTTAAATAAAGTAAAATTAACTATAAGTACAAGTTGGCACAATTAGTGGAAAATAACAATGGCAAGTAATCCATTCCCCCGCCTTCTTACTCTGACTTCTCACCTTTTTCCAATCTTGATGAAGGGTCTTGGCCCAAAACGTTGACTGTTTACTCTTTTCCATTGATGCTGTCTGACCTGCTATGTTCCTCCAGCATTTTGTGTGGATTGCTTAGATTTCCAGCATCTGCAGATTTTCTCATGTTTGTGATAGCAATCAATTTGATTGGAGTGGTGGGCCACAATATTATGGAATTCAGGTGTTTGTTCTTAAATTCTGTATTGGTTTGCCCAATAACACTAAGACTGTTGTCCCCACAAAATGCTGCATAAACTATGGTTTTTATGAATATTTATTAAGTGTTATACTACGTGATAAAAAGCAGAGTATATTACATTTTTATTCATTTTGCCTTGTAAGAAAATAAGCATTTTCTCTTTAGTGGTAGCATTTTCATTGCTATCATCAAGGAGGAAGTATAGGAGCCTAAAAGCACACACTCAACATTTCAAGAACAGCTTCTTCCCCTCTGACATCAGATTTCTGAATGGACAATGAACCCATGAACATTATCTCACTATTTTACTTTATTCTTGCTCTCTTTTTGCACTACTCATTTTTTTAAAAATATACTTATTGTAATTCATAGTTTTTTTTTATAATTATCATTATGTACTCCAATGTATTGCTTCCACAAGACAGCAAATTTCATGACATGTGCCAATGATAGTAAACCTCATTCTGATTCTGATTCTGAACCTCATCTCTTATTCCTTACAAAAAGTAAAGAGGAATCAACAATGGTGCTGGTCAGGAAGCAGGTTATAGAACAACAAGAGAGTTCAATACAAAAAGGAAGTGTAAAATACAAAACAAAAAGCCTCAGGGACACAGGATCAATTTCCACCTGTTTTGGCATAAAACATACACAAATATTATTTTATGTTGTTATAATGGAGCTGTCACAATTTCAGTTTGAAGTCATACCCATCAAGAAATAGCATGAAGTAAACATTTGTGCATGTGATGACACTGTCACTGTGGCCAGTGATTGTTTCTTTATTACAACTGATACTGATGCAAAGAATGTCAAGCACTAACTATATATTTCACACCCTCAAACAAGGAGCAAACTGCTTCATGCCACCGACTGAAAATGAGTATATCTGCTATGCCATCAATGCCCTTTATGTGTTTGGCAGATTGATCACTGGTCTTTTTATTTAATGGATCATTTGTAAGTGTGAGTGCCTGCAGATGTTCCTCTGTATTGAGATCTCTGAGAATCAGTGCTGCTTAGAGCACTGATATACACAGGTGGGCACAATTAAAGAAACGAGAGAATGGGGAAAGGGGGATTTTGTGCAGCTATAGTGGAGATATGTGTCTCCCCCACCCTCTGTGCCTTCCATGGCAGCCTTTCATATAATTACTTTAGATGCCAAGGAGAGGGCACTTAAGAGTCAGACGTCTTCCCATAACCTCTAGTAATAAAGCAACATCTGTAATTTCTGTGATCACTTGTTGTTGAGCACCCTGCTGTGTACTTTTAACATAACAGTGTGTAAAACTACCCAAACATTGTTTTCATATAAAAGGTAAACTTCATCACATTGACATTTTTTTGTGGTTACCAGATTGAACTTCCAGCTCACCGGAGCTTCCATTTAGCACACCAAAAGTGGGTGAGATCCAATTCAAGCTAATATCTCTTAAAGTAGGTAAGATTTGATTCCAAAGATTTGCAGAATGGTTTTAAACCACTCATCTTTTCCTCTTGTTAATAAATGTATTCCGTAACTAATTGTTATTCACATACATATCAAGGTCACAGCCAATGATGCCTCGTATCAGGTGAAATACATACCTCAATGCAGCTTGAACTATAGAAATGTTGCAAAGGTTTGATGGTTTTGTGATTGATCATGATACTGAGGGATAACACCTAAATATGAACATCTGGAATACAATACACATGGAAGTTAAACAGCAGACATTGTCAGATAAAAAGTCTTTGTACCTGCCTATAATATGATCAACTTTTCTGTCTTCAGATTCAGACTTAGGTTTATTTATCACACGTACATCAAAACATATAGTGAAATGAGTCACTTGCGTAAACTACCAACGTACCTAAGGATGTGCTGGGGACAGGCCACAAGTGTAGCCACATTTTCCATGTCAATGTTGTTCAACACAACAAAACACAACGCACTACACAGAGCAACTCAAGCAGCAACAACAGCAAAGCAAGCCCCTTTTCCACCCTCTCAGCCCCTCACATGCACAGTCCTCCAATCCCTTGCCAGGCCATCTCCAGTCCTTGGCCCCAGAGTCTTAAATCACCAACATTGGGCCTCCAGCCTCCAGCCTCCAGTCTCTGGTCTGGACTTGCCCTCTACTTGCCCATGGACTCACTGATGTTGGTCTTCAACCTTACAGGCTTTCTACCTCCAGACTCCCAGAGCTTTGGATTTTGAACTTTGTCTTCGCCCTCCGGACTTTGTGAACCTCTGAGTACAGACCCTAGAACTCACCAGTCATGGGTTTGACCTCTGGGCCTTGACCTCAAGGCTCATCAATCACGGGTTTGATCTTTAAGCTTCAACCAACTCACCCTCTGGGATACTTCATGATTATTATTCCCAAATATTTGGTTTCTTCCTCAATGAATATTCTTCCTATAAAGAGATTTAATAACTATTATGGCATTTGGAAGATATTTAGAGAACCTTATTGCTGAGTGGGAAAGGAATATTTAACAATCTTGTTTTACATGGTCTTTAAGGAGAAAGTGACCATAATAACATAGAATTCTTTATTAAGATGAAGGACGAAATAATGAAAATAATCTACGATCCTGAAACCGAACAAAGTTTCAAGGCATGAGTTGGCGAAAATAGATTGGTGAAATTTATCAACTGGGGGCAGTAGGGAAGGCAATTGATGATATTTAAAGGATATATATACATGATTTACAATGATTTATTCCTGTCTGGAACAAAAATAAGTCAAAAGGGGAGCTGATCAGTGACCTACGAGGAAATAGGGAATAATATGGGATCGAAAGAGGAGACATAATATTCCCAGTAAAATCAGCAGTGTGAGGCTGTGAGTTATAGGTACTGAAGGTAAATGTAGGTTCCCTGCATTCATAAATTGGGGAAGCTATAATTAGGAACAGAGAGCAATTAAACACTGTTTTGATTCTATTTTTACAGAGGAAAGCACAAGTTATCCTTGGGATGTGTCGGACAGCTGGGGATCTGGAAACGGAGAAATTGATGAAAAACAGTATGGAAATACTAGGATCTATTATGAAAGATGTACCAGAGCAGTAGAGCACAGGTACAAGTGCTTTGGCCCGCAATGTTGCACTGAATTATGTAAACTAATAACACCTAATTAAGCTGATATGTTCTGCCCACACATGGTCATCCTTCCATTCTCTGCATATTCATGTACTCTCTGAGAGTCTCTTTAACACCTGCATTGCGTCTGCCTCCACCACCAACTCTGGCAGTGCATTCCAGGCACTCATCACTCTCTGTGTAATGAAACTTGCCCCACACATCTCCTTAGAACTTAACCCCTCTCACACTCAATGCATATTTCTTGTGTTAGACATTATAATCCTAACAACAGAGAATGTGCAAAGCATTAATGGGAAATCATGCTTCACAAATCTAATGGAGTATTTTGAAAATGCAACTAGCATAATAAGTATGGTAGAACCTGCGAATGTGCTTTATTTGGACTTTCATAAAACCTTAGTAAGAATCCACATAAGAGGTTAGTGTGCATGATTAATACATGTCGAATTGATGTAATATACTGGCATGGACTGGGAATTGGTTGACATTTAGGAAACAAACTGTAGGAATAAACAAGCATTTTTTCTGGTGGCAGACAGTGACTAATAGGGTGGTGCTTGGGCACCAGCTATTTTCAAGGTATGTCAATTTATCTGGACGAGGGAACTAAATATAACATGTACAAGTTTGCAGAGGATACAAAGCTAAGAGTGGAATGGGAGCTGTGAGGAGGAAACAAAGGAGCTCCAACATGACCTAGACAAATTAAGGAAATGGGCAAATGCATGGCAGGAACAGTTTAACGTGGATAAATGTGAATTCCCTGGGCAGAGCAGGCAGTAAGAAAGGTTGAAGGTATGTTGGCCTTTGTTGCAAGAGGATTCGAGGGCAGGATCAAGGATACCTTGCTGCAGCTTGATGAGATTGTATCTGGGTTTTTGTGTTCAGTTTTGGTCTCCTTATCTGAGAAATGCTGTTCTTGGCATAGAGGGAGTGCAACAAGGATTATAGATTGTTTTCTGGGGACAGGAGGACTGGTATGGAAGGAGAACTTGGGTCAACAAAAACAAGGTTGTATTGCTGAGACTTTATAAGCATTTGTCAGACCCCACTTGGAGTACTGTGAGCAGTTTTGACTCCTTATCTTCAAAAAGATGTGCTGGTTTTGGAGAGTGTCCAGAAGAGGTTCATGAGAATTATACCTGGAATGAAAGCGTTAACATATGAGGAGTGTTTTATGGCTCTTGGCTTGTACTTTTTAGAGTTTAGAAGAATGAGGTGATGCGGGGAGAGAATCTCATTGAAACCTATAGAATATTAGAAGGCCTAGATAGGATTGGATGTGGAGAGGATGTTTCCTATAGTATGGGAGTCTAGGATCAGAGGGCATGGACCTTGGAATTGAGGGACATCCATTTAGAACAGAGATGAGGAAAAAATTTCTTTAGCTAGATGGTGGTGAATCTGTGCAATTCATTTCATTAGGTATACTTAAGGTGGAGGTTTACAGGTTCTTGATTAATTGGGGCATCTAAGGTTATGGGAAGAAGGTTGGAGAATGAGGTTAAGAAGGATAATAAATCAGCCATGATGGAATGGTGGAGCAAACTGGATGGGCTGAATGGCCTAATTTTGTTCCCATGTCTTGTAGTCTTACGGTCTAATTAAACTGATGTTCACTGGAGTTAGGAAGAATGAGAAGGGATTTAATCAAAATCATATAATGTTAATAGGATGAGACAGATGACATACAGCAGGATGTTTCTGCTAGCTGGATGGTTGACCTTCACTGCTTCCTATGTAGAGAATTCCATGATTTCAACCCCCTCTGGATGAAAGACTATCTCCTGCTCTTGGTTCTAACTGAACTAGAGGTCGAGGTGTGAGGATTCACTTAGAACCAAGACCAGGAGCTATTTCTTTAGCCATAGGGTGGGGAACCTGGAGAACTCTCCAGCACAGAAAGCAGCACAGGTCAGGTCATGGAGTATGCCCCAGAGAGAATGAGATATATTTTTAAAGCTAAAGAATCAGTGGATAGTGGTGAAGGGGGTGAGTTTAATGGATATTTATTATTCCAGACTAAAGAAAGCCCATTCTTCTCTGTCAAGCTCAGCTTTCTAACCACTGGCAGCTGACACATCTAAAGATCAAAGTATTGTTTATTGAATAAGTTAAATTTCCAACTAATATTATTTGTTTAGCTTCTTGTCGTAAGTGGGAGCCAGTCTTCAGTTCTTAATGTAAATAGAAAGGAGTAATCGGTTTAAAGTTAAATGGACAGTTTTTCAAGCAAGCACTGCCTATAAAACACAGACCTGCTAGCTCCACAGCACCTGGTCTAACCACTGAAGAGATGTAATGGAAGACATTGGGGCTTAATTGGGCTTGTTTCAAGACAAACAATTCAAGGAAGTTTACAGATCAGATTGATATTACCACTTAGCACATCAATAGCTAATCTGTTAATAGTTGGAAGGTTTGTATGTTCTGAAGTGTCAGGTTCAGAGAATTCATTATGGGTACCTGGAACTCCAGAAACTTTTCGATCGCTTGAATTAAAAGGTATCTGAAAAAAATATCACATGTGTCTGAAGCCACTCTAGAGGCAGAGAAATAGTATAAAAAAAGAGAGCAGTTCAGGTCTTTTTAGGATTGGTCCAGGAACAAGAAAAATGAAAGAAACGAGAATCCATTCATCTGCCTTCAATTTATGTGATAGATAACTGGTTTGGCTGCAGCCCAAGGGTATGTATTTTTAGCTTATAGGAATTGTACCTGTGTTTTTGGAAATCCTTTGTGTTCTAGAAACAGTTTGTGATTTGGAAGTCTTTAAACAATAAAGAGTTTAAAATGTGTTTTTAAGAATATTATTGGGATTCAAATGTATATCACTGAAAATAAATACACTGTGTTTAAACTGCTGTATTAGCTAGAAGTACCCACCACTCAGTTAGCAGGTGTTTCTAGCTAAACTCACCGTGGAGAATAAACAGGGAAGTGATCTGGCTTTTGAATAGCAGGTGGTTGCAATATAAACACAAAGAAATCTGCAGATGCTGGAAATCCAAGCAACACACACAAAATGCTGGAGAAAATCAGCGCAGCATCTATAGAAAAGAGTACAATTGACATTTTAGGCTGAGACCCTTTATCCAGATCCTTACAGTATATTCTCCCTTTAGTGAGTGTACCTGTAGCTATCTATATCAGATAGGGCTTAACGCTTTGTTTAAGTTTAGAACTTTGTGTTCAATACCCACAGAAATATGGTATCGAATTGAATGATGAACTACGTTCTTGCTGAAGGTGTGGCATGTTCAAAGGGCTGAATAGCCTCCTCATCCTATTATCCGCATATTGAAAAAATTACTTTTAACTGTGCACAAATGGTCTCTGTCTTCCACTGATCTTTGCAAAGAATTGCCAAATGCTTTCAGTTATTGGAGGTTGGCCAATAGGATCAATATATTATCCACAGATCAAAAAGATACTTTTAAAAAATATTTTTCTTAACATTGTCATGATTATAATATTGTTCAGATGACCTCTGTTAGGTTACACTTCATTTTGTATTCTTTTTTACTATCCAGTTACTTAGGTAAACAAATAGCTGCTAGGCAACAATGTAACATCAGTGTCATTATTCCACATTGCTCCCAAGATGCCTGAAGAAAATCACAGCCTCCGCTTTTGGTGGAGATGAAAGTTCTTGTGGTTTAAGCTACATTTTTCATCTGTGAAAAACTTTGTTAAAGAACTCCCCCAGACTTTGGCCTGTTGGGCGATCTGTGACTCAGTCCATCATGTCAGAATGAAGCTAGTTACTGAGCAAAATACAACAAGCAGCCAAACTGTGTGAGCCCTTTAGCCCTTCAAACCAGCTGTCTGCCTTATGGCCTTTAATACTCAGTGCATGTTTCTCACAATGGGAAATATTGTTCCTCTTGACTTCTGCTAATGGCTAGAACTTAAACCAATGAATGTAAATAAATACCAGCTATTTTAATTACTTTGGATTGGGAAAAAATCCATAAATCAAGTCACTACAGCATCTTCTGTTGGCAGACGGATTGGTTGAATCTGTAACTGCTCCATTAAGAAATAAGGTTTTCAAGCACCTATATTAATAAAGGAAGTGATTCAACAGGCTGCAGTTCATCAGGTTAAGGTTACCTTCAATACACATTTGTCCACACTAAAAATACCTTGTTTCCCAATTATAGCCACATAGTATGTCTTCCAGTAAATATGTTTTTGGATACAAAACGCGAAGTTCCAATCCAACTATATGTGCCGCAGACATTACCACATACAACATTAATTCCACTGCAGTATAATAATGAAGTTAAGAATACTAGGTTAATTTTACTGCCAAAATGAAGAGAAAAAACCTGTTGATAGCGGCTGATCCATTAATTAAGCAACCTTCAAGAGGTACTGTTGTGATTCATAAATGAATGTGATCTTATGGTATGAGGTTTACGGAGATGAAATTCTGTAAGAATAACACCTAGCTCTACTTCACTGGTGTATAAAGGTTTGCCAAGGACGTTTACATGAAGACAATCCCCTTCTGAGACCTGAAGAAACTCCTGGATATGTTGCACTAAATAAAAGCCTGATGTCATATATGTGTGTGTCCCATTTTACAGAATAGTTTACTGAAGCACATTCTCTTGTGTCAGTTTCTCTTTAAATTTCATCCAGCATGATCTTTAATGAGAAGATTAATTTACCATGTATTTCATTGGCTGTTGTTTCTTTTTTCTAACTCTCAAGATGGATTTCTCTAAGTACCTCTCCTCTATTACACATTATTAACAGAATCCATATTGATAAATGATATACTATGGTGATTCAACAACTTGTGATGTTTACACTATCAATTTATTATCATTATATCATGATCACTACTGCAAAAGCACCAGAATCAGAATCAGATTTATGATCTCTGACATGTCACAAAATTTATTTATTGTTTTGCAGCAGCAATACAGTGCAAGATATAAAAATTACTATGAAGTACAAATTATTGGCAGGTCATTGTCCTGTCTTCTGCAGGTCCAGTTTCAAAAATAAACTGCCATTCCAATTAAGACCATAAGACTATAAGGTACAGGAGCAGAATTAGGCCATTTGGCCCATCAAGACTGCTCTGCCATTTCATCATGGCTGATCCATTTTCCCTCTCAGTCCCAAACTCCTGCCTTCTGTCCATATCACTTCATGTACTGACTAATCAACCTCTGTCTTAAATATACGTAAAGATATGGCCTCCACAGCTGCCTGTGAAAAAGAATTCCATAAATTCACCACTCTCTGGTAAAAGAAATTCCTCCTCATCCCCGTTCTAAAAGGACACCTCTCTATTCTAAGGCTGTATCCTCTGATCTTAGCCACTCCCACCAAAGGAAACATCCTCTCCAAATCCACTCTATCAAGGCCTTTAAGGTAGAGATTCTTCCAAACAATCATTACTTTAACATAGAACCATAGACTCTGTTTCTATTTTTCTATCTATGATATTTCAAACCATCATCACTAAAGAATTTATAAAGCATTTAATAATGTTATAATTATTGAAAACAAATATTTGGGGATCTGGTAAGGTGAACTACATTGTGGTGGAGTGTGAACCACACCTAGGTTGCTAAGTTTATTTTTTCCTTTCATAAATCTTTGAAATGAAGAGGCATCAAGCCTACAAAATGAGCTCTGAACAAGTGACACCATTACACTCCTTAAGGGATTTAATTATAATTACGTACATGACTACTGAAGAATCACCACTGAGTAGTGCAAGGAAACGGGTTTAAATCGTCCAGTAGGATCATTGATTTCAAATGCTGAAGTCTAATCTTGATACAGATTAATTCCCAAAGAGAATGCATCTTCAACATCTCTGAAGAACATTGTGAAAACTGTAACAAAAAGGCCAAATTGAACTATAGTCTGTTGCATCCAGAACCTGCGAGATGTCCAGGTGAGACCTATGAAGGCCATTGTGAGAGAGAAAAGGCAAATCCGTATGAAGTTAGAAACTCTATTGAATACACGACAGCTGTGACAGAGTTTACACGCTATGATTTCCTATAAGGCGAAACCTAACAACATAAATGGCATTTCACTCCCTGTTGATCTCAACATCTTTTATGCACACTTTGAAAAGAAGAGTTAACACTCTACCTGTGTGAATCCCCATAGCATCTGGTGCCCTTGTGATCTATGTCTCAGAGGCCAACCTGAGAACATCCTTCAGAGGGGCGAACTCCTGCAGACTATCAATGGTGCACCTGTCAGGGTACTGAAAATCTGTGCAAACCAACTGGCTGGGGTGTTCAGAGGTAACTCAACCTCTCACTGCTGCAGTCACATGTTTCCATCTGATTTAAAAGGGCAGCAAATGTACTGGTGCCCAAGAAGAGTAAGATGAGCTCCCTCAATGACTGTCACCTACCACCGCTCACATCTACTGTGATGTAGTGCTTTGAGAGGTTGGTAATGCCTATAATTAACTCCCACCTGAACAAGGACCTGAACTCACTGCCATTTGCCTACCACCACAACAGGTCTAATGCAGACACAATCAGACTGGCTCTCCACACAGCTTTGGAGCACCTGGAGAACAGCAATACTTACATCAACTGCTATTCATCGATTACATTGAACACCATCATCCTCTCACTACAAATCAACAAGCTTCAAAACATAGTCATAGTCATAGTCATACTTTATTGATCCCGGGGGAAATTGGTTTTCATTACAGTTGCACCATTAATAATAGATAGTAATAGAACCATAAATAGTTAAATAGTAATATGTAAATTATGCCAGTAAATTATGAAATAAGTCCAGGACCAGCCTATTGGCTCAGGGTGTCTGACCCTCCAAGGGAGGAGTTGTAAAGTTTGATGGCCGCAGGCAGGAATGAATTCCTATGACGCTCTGTGCTGCACCTCGGTGGAATGAGTCTCTGGCTGAATGTACTCCTGTGCCCACCCAGTACATTATGTAGTGGATGGGAGACATTGTCCAAGATGGCATGCAACTTAGACAGCATCCTCTTTTCAGACACCACCGTGAGAGAGTCCAGTTCCATCCTCACAGTATCACTGGCCTTACGAATGAGTTTGTTGATTCTGTTGGTGTCTGCTACCCTCAGCCTGCTGCCCCAGCACACAACAGCAAACATGATAGCACTGACCACCACAGACTCGTAGAACATTCTCAGCATCGTCCAGCAGATGTCAAAGGACCTCAGTCTCCTCAGGAAATAGAAACGACTCTGACCCTTCTTGTAGAAAGCCTCAGTGTTCTTTGACCAGTCCAGTTTATTGTCAATTCGTATCCCCAGGTATTTGTAATCCTCGACCATGTCCACACTGACTCCCTGGATGGAAACAGGGGTCACCGGTACCTTAGCTCTCCTCAGGACTACCACCAGCCCCTTAGTCTTTTTCACAAAACGTGGACCCCTGCACTTCCTTCTACATCTGGATCCTGGACTTCCTCATTGGGAAACCACAGTCGGTATTGTTCGGTGACAACATCTCCTGCTCATTGACAATCAACACATGCACACCTCGAGGATATGTACTTAGCCCACTTTTCTACTCACTCTACACCTGTGACAGCTCAAACACCATCTGTAAATTTGCCACTGTTGTTGACAGAATCTGAGATGGCGATGAGGAAGTATATAGGACTGAGACAGAGAGAGATTGGAAAGTTGAGTGATGTCACAACAACAACCTCAGACTCAAAACCTCTGTTGTGGATTTGAGAAAGGGAAGTCGGGAGAATACACACCAGCACTCAGTGAGGGGTGAATGGTAGAAAGCGTAAAGAGCTTTAAGTTCCTGGCCATCTCACAGGATTTATCCTGGGCTCATCACATTGATGCAATTATGAAGAAGGCATGTCAGTGGCTATACTTCATTAGGAGTTTGAAGAGATTTGGTACATCAGCAAGGACTATTGCAAATGGTATGTAATTTGACCACTAACTTCCTTCAGGGGCGATCACATTTAGTCCCTACGATTTATGGAATAATTTTGTCTAAGGTAGTTTTTTATCACCAGTCTCATTATATTAAGTGTGTGTAGCTGATTCTTCCCACCCCACCTGTATATTATTTCAATGGCTCTACTTCAGAGGCTCAAATACCAATTATAAAATTACAGTAGTGATATATCGAAAGATCCAGAAAGGCATACTATAAATGCATATTCTTGTATGTAATTTGCACAGGTAGATTATGCATCAAGAAGGAAAATACATTTAGCAATTCCACTGGTCTGAAAGTGTCAAATTATTTGTTTAATTTGCCACTTCATTCCTTTTGAGAATGCACTTGGGAGCAAACACCACAATAAGCTCAAGCATAAACACAAGGAACGCTGCAGATGCTGGAAATTCAAGCAACACACATCAAAGTTGCTGGTGAACGCAGCAGGTCAGGCAGCATCTCTAGGAAGAGGTAGAGTCGATGTTTCGGTCCGAGACACTTCGTCAGGACTAACTGAAGGAAGAGTTAGTAAGAGATTTGAAAGTGGGCGGGGGAGGGAGAGATCCAAAATGATAGTAGAAGACAGGAGGGGGAGGGATGGAGCCAAGAGCTGGACAGGTGATTGGCAAAAGGCTGGAGAAGGGAGAGGATCATGGGACGAGAAGCCTAGGGAGAAAGAAAGGGGGGAGGGGAGCCCAGAGGATGGAGAGCAGGCTATGGTTTTGGGGACATTTTAGGTGTAACACACCAGGTACTGTTGTTGTTCAAGCAACACACACCAAAGTGTGAACGCAGCAGGCCAGGCAGCATGTCTAGGAAGAGGTACAGTCGATGTTTCGGGCCAAGACCCTTCATCAGGACTAACTGAAGGAAGAGCTAGTAAGAGATTTGAGACGTCGACTGTACCTCTTCCAGCAACTTTGATGTGTGTTGAATAAACTCAAGCATGTAGTTACCTGTCACTTTTGAAAGAAATAATTGGCTCAAGGTGCCAGATGGATTGCCATGGAGAGGCAGAAAGCACCACAAGTAATTTTAAGCTGTAACCTGTGAAAAGTGTAATAGAATCCCTTATTCAAAGTTTACTCACTGGACCTGGTGTGGTTTCATCTTTGTGATAATTAAGAATGTTTAAGATAAAATCAGATGGAACTTTGTTACATTTTTTCCATTTACCAAAAGGATTGAGAGTTTTACTTAAAATAAAGAGTCAGAACAACAAATCTTCTCATTTTACTGTAGTGAGGCACTCACTTATGACGTAGTGCCATGATGACGTATGCCATTCACATACTTTTACATATAATCCGTAATGAATGTATTTACACAAACAAAGAATACTTAATCAATCAATATATTCACAATATTACTCAAATATTGCAGAAATATTTAATACACAATACTCCTCCTTGATTAGCTATAAACTTCAATCCAATATAGAATGCATATCAACTTATAAAGATATATACACAGTGTACTATATAATAGAACTACTATATAGACATCCACAGTATAATAAATTTAAATTGTCCCATTCAGGTCTAAAGATCTTGAAGGATATCTTCTTTCTTGACAGGGTGGGGGGTGGGGTGGTCACTCTTCTTGGCAGCTGAGAATTGTGGTGTGAAACAATCTCAATTTCAGAGCCCTCCTCCATGGTGGTTATAGGAGTTGACTCTGGGACTGCACAAAGTGGTTCTGACAGCTCGGGACACCTGTCTTCTCTCATAATTGCCTCTGAATTCCTCAACTGGTCAACATATCATATCCAGGTTACATCAGACACAATCTCCACTGTGTGGGAGAGTGATCCATTTCTGTCCTTAATCTTTCCAAATATCCACTATCTGTAGTCCCTCTCCAGGGCTGCTTATCCAGGAGTGATGCATTGAACCTCCTCATTTACTAATCTGTGCATATTTTGGAGACGAATTAGACCATTCAGCCCATTGAGTCCGTTCTGCAATTTCATCATGGCTGATCTCAGATCCCATTCAACCCCATACACCAGCTCCCTTACCATATCCCTTGATGCCCTGACTAATCAGGAATCTATCAACTTCTAATTTGAATATACCCACAGATTTGGCCTCCACCACTGTCTGTGGTAGAGCATTCCACAAGTACACCACTCTTTGGCTCAAAAATTCCTCCTTTCTTCTGTTGTAAAAGGTCACCCCCTCAATTTTGAATCTATGCCCTCTAGTTCTGGATATACCCAACAGAGGAAACATCCTCTCCACATCCACATTATCTAGTCCTTTCCACATTCGGTAGGTTTCAATGAGATCCTCATACATTCTTCTAAATTCCAGTGAGTACAGGCCCAAAGCTGCAAAACACTCCTCATATATTAACCGCTTCATTCCTGGAATCATCCTTGTGAACCTCCTCTGGACTCTCTCCAATTGACAATACTTCAAGTGCAGCTTGACTAGTGTCTTATAAAGCTTTAGCATTATCTCCTTTTTTTTAATATTCTATCCTCTTGAAATAAATGTCAACATTGCATTTGCCTTCCTTAGCACAGACTCAACCTGTAAATCAATCTTCTGGGAGTCTTGCAAGATGACTCCTATGTCCCTTTGCACCTCTGATGTTTGAATTTTCTCCCAATCAGATAATAGTCCACAATATTGTTCCTTTTACCAAAATGCATTATCATACATTTCCCAATACTGTATTCCATCTGCCACATGTTTGCCTATTCTTCCAATTTGTCTAAGTCCTGCTACAATCACATTGCTTCTTCAGCACTACCTTTACCTCCAACTACCTTTGTCTCATCATTAAACTTTGCCACAAATTCCATTATCCAAATTATTGACAAACAATGTGAAAAGCAGTGGTCCCAGTACTGACCCCTGAGAACATCACTAGTCATTGGCATCCAACCAGAAAAAGCCCTTTTTATTCCCATTCATTGTCTTCTCCCTCTCAGCTATTCCTCTATCCAAGCCAATATCTTTCCTGTAAATCTGTCGGATTTTATCTTGTTAAGCAGCCCTATGTGAGGCACCTGGTCAAATACCTTCTGAAAATCTAAATAAATGATATCCACTACCTCTCCTTTGTCCATCCTGCTTGTTACTTCCTTGAAGATTTGTCAGGCAAGATTTCCCTTTACAAAAACTATCCTGACTTTGACTTACTTTATCATTAGTCTCCAAGTACCCTGAAACCTAGTCCTTAATAATGAACTCCAACAATTTCCCAACTACTGAGGTAAGGCTAACTGGCCTATAATTTCCTCTCTTTTGTCTTCTTCCCTTCTTAAAGAGTGAAGTGACACTTGCAATTTTCCTGTCCTCCAGAACCATGCCAGAATCAAGTGATTCGTGAAAGATCATAACCAATGCATCTGTTATTTCTTCAGCAACCTCTTTCAGGAATCTATGATGTAGTCCATCTGGTCCAGATGACTTATCCACCTTAAGACCTTTCAGTTTGCCTAGCACATTTTCCTTTGTAATAGCAATGGCACTCACTTCCGCTCCCTGACACTCATGGACCTCAGCATACAGCTAGTGTTTTCCAGAGTAAAGAATGAAGCAAAATACTTATTAAATTCATCTGCCATTTCTCTGTCCCCAATTACTACCTCATCTGCATCATTTTCCAATGGTTCAATATCAACTCTCACCTCCCTTTACTTCTTTATATAACTGAAAAAAATTTTTGGTATCCTCCTTTATATTATCAGCTAGTTTGCTCTCATATTTCATCTTTTCCCTTCTTATTGCTTTTTTAGTTGCTGTTTTTTTGGATTTTAAAAGCTTCCCAGTCATCCAACTTCCCACTCACTTTTGCTACCTTATATGCCCTTTCCTTGGCTTTTATGCAGTCCTTAACTTCCCTTGTCAGCCATGGTTGCCTAGCCCTGCCGTTTGAGAACTTCTTCTTCTGTGGGACGTATCTGTTCTGCGCCTTGTGGATTTTCCCAGAAACATCAGCCACTACAGTTCTGCTGTCATCCCCACCAGTATCCCCCTCCAATCCACCTAGGCAAGCTCCTCCCTCATCCTCCATTGACGTTTCCTGATTTGCTGAGTCCCTGCAGCATTTTGTGTGTGGTGCCCAAGAACAGATCCCTGCAGCGTCCTACTAGTTATATGGTAGCTTGCCAGCCTTGGTAAAAAAAAAAATCTGTTGAATCCCACTTTTTGCTTTCCTGTCTGCAACTAATTTTTAATTCATTTCAATATATTACCTTTACTTCCATTAGCTCAAGCCTTATTAATGAATCTCCTGTGTGGGCCTTAATAAAAGCCTTCTGAAAATCTAATAACACATCCGAGGGTGCTCATTTATCTGAACTACTAGTTATATTCTCAAAGTACTGCAATACATAGGACAAATGTGATTTTCCTTTCATAAATGTATGCCAACTTGGCTCAAATCTATTATCCTTTACTAGGTGTTCCGTCATTACATCCTCTATTACATTCCTACACTTTCATTACTCAGCCTTAGGCAGTTCCTAAGGACCAAGGATGATTTGTCACTTCCTGGTTTTGTGAGTTATATAATTTCTGATAAGAACAATGTACAAACATGACCTACTGTGTTGGGTTGCTGATTAGATTGTGAAGTGATTCGCCCCTTCCACCACTTAAGAATTGTAATCTCTTAATAATGACATTTATGATTTTCAGACTCACCTTCTCCTGAAATCATCTTTTTATTAGTTCCTCAATATCTCTAGACCTTTGGTGCTCTGGTATTCCTGATAGATATTTTGTGATTCTTTCCATGAAGGCAGATACATATTTACCTGTTTCCTCTGCAATTTTCCCTAAGCATCTTGGTGCCATTTATTCCTCATACATTTTCACCGAGTCAGGTTGTACTGTCCAGCCTATGCCTGATGGCTGCCCCCCATCCTCACCATTGCTGATAACAATTGTCCCACGCCCGCACTAAATTCCTGCAGTCGTGCAACTCCCAACTGAGATTTTGAAGTCACAGCCACTCTGCAGAGCTAAGTAGAGGCCATTCTGTGAAAAGCTACCAGGAACAGAGAAAACCAAGGCCTGTTCACCATATCCTAGAATGGCTTTCCAATAGTTTGTCGTGTTGGAAGATCTTTTCACAGATTTCAAATGTCCGCAAATCGGCAAAGCAAACAGTATTATGAAGGACCCCATGTACCCCTCATATAAACTCTTCTCCCTCCTGCCATTGGAAAAAGACACCGAGGCATTCAGGCTCTCATGACCAGACTATGTAATAGTTTCTTCCCCCAAGCCATCAGACTCCTCAATACCCAGAGCCTGGCTTGACACCAATCTACTATACCCTCTACTGTGCCTATTGTCTTGTTTATTATTTATTATTATTTATTGTAGTGCCTGCACTGTTTTGTGCACTTTATGCAATCCTGCATAGGTCTGTAGTCTAGTGTAGTTTTTGTGTTTTTTTCTTACGTAGTTCAGTGTAGTTTTTGTATTGTTTCATGTAGCACCATGGTCCTGGAAAAAGTTGTCTCATTTTTACTATGTTCTGTACCAGCAGTTATGGTTGAAATGACAATAAAAAGGGACTTGACGACTTGACTTGTCAATAACCAAGACAGACAGCTGCAGTTCAAAATATGCAATAAATTGTATAACTAACAATGAAATTTGTTTGCTTTCTGTCATAATGCTGTGTCCAGTACTGTATAAAATAAAATACTCAATAAATATTTTGCTCTGGAAAAATCTGGTACTGTAATTTGTCTGTACAAAAAGGTATTTGTGTTTCACATGCTTCCTCCTGCACAATGCATGGATAAGCTCTCTAACAATACAAACAGGAAGAAAAACAACCAATCTGTGTTTAAGAGAACAAATGACTCACCAAGAAATAGAAAACAAACTTTATGGCTAAGTGACGCATTAGGGCACCAGACTAATTGCTATTCCTGATCTGGTAAAAACCTCAGCAGTGTGGGACAACATAGACAGTCCACAGAAAAGATTAAACCCATGTCACTGGCTTCTTTACATAATGTGAATTTGTGTCTTTCTTTGCAGATTACTGTTTGGCATCAAGAGATGCTAAGGTTTTATTTCATGGGTTACTCTTCGGGGGACCATCAACATTTTTAGACTTCTTATGGAGAGCTAGTGTTTAATATTTTGTAGTATCGATTGCATTATCAGACCTGCTGTGGGCGTTGAGGAATTTGTAAGACACGACAATAGATTTTTCTTGGTAAAACATCCCAATGAAATTTACACTACAAATCAAAATTTGACTATAAGCAAACTGGGGACATACTTAGACAAGAGACCAAAGGTTTGGTCAAAGAAAATGTTTTCATGGAATGTTTAAAGAAGTAGAGATAGCAAGAAGGGGAGATTTAGGGAGGGATTTCCAGTGATTGTGATTGGTGTAGCTACAGCCACAAATGCCATTGATATGTGAAGGAAATGTTTGTGCAAGAAGAAACATGTGCAATGTTCTTACTTAGTTATTATGGTGGAGGGGAAAACAGATAGGAAAGAGTAAAGCCATGGAGCGAAATGAAGGTAAAGAATTTATATCTCTTCATAAAGGCCATTCTGTGAAGTGTGTTAGCACTTACACTAAAAGACTTACTACTACAGTATTAAGGACTGCTAAGGTTACAAAAATAGATTTTCAGTTGAGATTTAGTGGCAATCTGCCTTCTATTTCAAGCCAGCAAATCACAACTCGCTCTAAGCTGCATTCTACTGGCATGGTGGCTCAGATGTTTCCACAGATAACTGCTGGCTTTTATCAGCTGTGATGTCAAATCACTGGCTGAGCTCCACTGGTGGACTCCAAAGATGAAGTAGAAACCCATTGAGATTCCGTAATTGATGATAGACAACATGCTATAAGATCCCCTGCCACTCTACATTACACCCATGAACCCATATACTTGAAAGAGAGTTACACAGCTGCAAGGAAGAAAGATAAACAAATAAGAAAATGTTCTTGTAAGTTGAGTATTCATCTGAATTATAATTATTTTTATGAAGGCAGACAGATTAGTTTAGTGGGAAATTGAGATATTAAATGCATATTATTTCACTTATAATAGTTGTAGTGAGTCAGGGGAATTCAGGAATATTGACAAAAGGTCACAGCTGGGGATGGGCTTGCCACCTGGTAGTGTCTGGAAATATAGAGGAGGTTTGACCCAAAAGCGGAGTAGTGCCGACAATTTAACAGTAAATTGTATTTTATTAATAAACTGCAAAATAACAAGTCATGAGGGGCCAGAAAACAAGACAGAATAGATACTTAACACAACAAAACAATAAAATAACTGAAGGCTAGCAGTAACTGGTTAAGGCTGTTGTTTTGTTGAGTGAACAAGGATTGTGGATGAGAGATAGATTTAAATAGGCTGCAGGTGATGAGCTGGAAACGAGTGGCAGGTGACTCCTGCTAGTTGGGTAGAGACCAGGATGTGTCTGCTGTGCAGGCCTGACAAGTATAAATGTCCAGTGAAGCTTTATGAGAAAGACTTATTCTGACTCATTGCATGACTCAAAATTAGAGGCTATTCATGATCTCAATTTTAATCTCCGAAAGTACCCAGACCAACAAAATAAAATTTCCAAACCTGGAGAAGGAAAACTCAGCAGAATGGGGAACATGGACCATGAGTATGGACATTGGGCTCCACCCAAGGTCAATATCTGTATTCTCAGTAAATAGTCTCCTTCACCTTTATTCTGTCCTATCAGATGTTGCATGGGTAATAAGAAGTTAGATGGATAATTACAACTAACAACAGATACAGGTCATTGATACTTCATTATTAATTGAGAAATAAGCAAAATATTTAGTCAAAGCCAAAATTCTGTTTATTGTCATATGCACAAGAACATGTTTGCACAGGAACAATGAAATACTTGCTAGTAGCATCATCAGAGGCACAAAATTCACAAGAAAAACATAAACTAAACATAAATCATACAAAAATATATAAACAAGGATACAAGTAGTAGGGCAAAAAAACATGAAGTCCACTGTATTTACGAATTACTTCAGAGTTCAAAAACTATTGTAAGTAAGGTGATTCTAATTGATCTATGAACATTTCACTCAAGCCCAAGAGGATAACTGAAGAGGAAATCTCCATGAGAAACCTATAGTGCGGCATTGGGGACTGTCTACGGGAAACTGGGTACAAGACATCAGTAAACTGTTCATTTGGGATCTCAAAAATCTGTCTCCTTGGCACATGCTGATAACGGTCCTAAACTGATCGATGGTATTAATTGAAGTGGGTCTAAGTATTTGTGCACACGTTACTAGAAGACAGATCAAACTTTCATTTGATGTTTATCCATTCAATTTTTTTGGATGCTTTTTGGTTGAGAACAAAATGGGTGGTACTGATTACCAGTCATTTCAGGGACAAGCTTGTTAAAATTTGGGTGGGTTTGTTTAGTATTTCAACAATGGAAATACTGCTCCATTTAAAAAAGTCATTAAATTCTTACAGTACTACATCACAACTATTAAATAAAATGATAGACTGGGTGTACCGCCGTGGCTTAGTGATAGCACTCTCCCCTCTGAGTCAGACATTTGTGGGTTGGTATCACAAGCCAGAGACACAAGCATACAATCCAGTCTGCACAGTGTTTAGAGAACGATGCAATGCCAAAGGTGCAGTTTTTTGGATGAGGTGTTAGACGGTAGCCCTAACTGTTTTCAGAGATGGATATAAAAACTGTAGTAATAATAAAACTCCATTTTGATGAAGTATAGATAAGTTTTTGCTGGTGTTCTGTCAATACTTCTTTCTCAACCAACCTCAAAAAACAGGTCATCAGGTAATTACCACTTCTTTAAAAAAAATTTGACAGAGTTTGACTCAAAAGCATCTCAGATGTCTCTATTTACTATGGAGGAGGTCATGGAAGCAAGGAAATTCAGAGATGAGAACAGTAATGACCTGAAAGATTTCAAAATTACATTAAAAGAAGTTCTGCCAGGCTGTAGGTACATAAGAATGATAAATCCCCAAAGCCTGATTAAATGTGCCCCAGCAGGTTGTGGGAGGCCAAGGAAGAAATTGCTGGGGCCCTAACAAAGATTTGTCTTATCTTCTTAGCCAGTGGTGATGTACCAGAAAACTGGAGGCTGGCTTATGTTGTGTCTTTATTTAAGAAGGGCTGCAAGGACAAGTCAGGGAATTACATGCCAGTGAGCAATAGTGGGTACCTTGCTAGAGGGAATTCTGAGAGACAGGATCTATTTGTATTTGGAAAGGCGAGGACTGACTAGGGCTGATCAGCATGGCCTTGTGCATGGCAAATCATGTCTCACAAATTTGAGCGAGTTTTCTTGAAAAGGTGATCAAGAGGAATAATAGGAGCAGGATGGTAGACATTGCCTACATAGACTTCCGTAGGGCTTTTGACAGGGTTCTGCATGGTAAGCTGGTCAAGCAGACAAGTTCACAGACAATCTAATTAGATACAAGATTAACTTGGTTGAAGGAATCACTGGGTGGTAGTTGAGAGCTGGTTTTTGGATTAGTGGCATGTGACTCATGGTATGCTTCAGGGATTGGTTCCTTGTGGTTGGTCATATGTATTAACAATTTGAATGTGCATGAAGGTGGCATGATTAGTAAGTTTGTGGGATGACATCAAAATTACTGGTGTGATGTACAATGAAGAATGTTGTTTATTTTGATTTTTATTTACTTGTAGCTACAGCACAGAACAGGCACTTCTGCCACAGTGAGCCACACTGCCCAGCAGCCCTCCTATTTAAAACTGGCCTAATAACAGCACAACTTACAATGACCGGTTAACCTACCAACCCATATGTCTTTGGGCTGTGAGAGGAAACTGAAAGACCAGGAGAAAACTCACACAGTCGCAAGAGAAAGAGTAAACTCCTTACAGAGAGTGCCAGGATTGAAATTGAGGGACATCTGAACTTCAATGCCCCGAGCTGTAGTAGTGTCACACTAACAGCTACGTTACCATGGTGCCCCTTCCTGTTTAGGTTTACAACAGGATATAGATCAATTAGAGCAAAGGAGTGGAAGATGCATTTTAACTCAGATGAGTGAGATAAGTGCAATGTGATGAATTGTGGGAAATTAAACTAGTGCAAGACATGCATAGTGAATGACAAGATCTGATGTGGCCGGCGGGGGGTGGTAGGGCATGGATGTGGTTTGTTACAGAACAGGAAGATCTGGGGTACCAGCCAACACAGGTAGACAAGATGGTGAAGAAGGCATATGGCATGCTTGCCTTTATTGGCATTGGACAGGGCATTGAATATGAGTTGAAGTGTGATGTTACAACAGTACAAGATTTTGGTGAGACCACACCTGGAATACTGTGTGCTGTTTTGGTTGTTGGAACTGTTAGGAGTTGCCCCCAACTGCACCAGCTTCTGGGATTAAATGCTCAAACTCCACAGAGTACATCTAGCTGACGCGGCCCTCTTTAAAGGTTCAAGATGGTCCCACTAATTGGTAGTCATGTTTCGAGTGCAAAGAATTAAGTATTTAAGGAACACCTGAACTGTGGTTTGGTGCTCAATCAAAACCCTAGAAGTGATATCACTTAGCATTTGTTGTGTACTCAGATCCAGTTGGATACCGTGTCTTGAACCTTGCTTCGAATACCTCAGCATTTGGGTCCAATCCATCTTCGTTAAGGACTCGCATCATAGGAACAATATGATTATTTGAGAGAGGGTGCAGAAAAATTACAGGAGGATCTTACTCAAACAGTTGGGCTTAAGTTATGAGGAGATGCTGAAGAGGCCTGGTCTATTTACAGACAAAAGTGCATGCATTTAAAGTGAGAGGGGCAAAGTTTAACGGAGATGTGCAGAGCAAGTTTTTTTATACAGAGCGTGGTTCTGCTGCTGGGGAGAGCGGTGGAAGCAGGTATGATAGTGGCATTTAAGAGGCTGTTAGATAGCACATGAATAAGAAGGGAATTCAGGGATATAGATCATGTACATGCAGAAGAGAATTAGTTAAATTTGACCACGTTTGTCAGAGACATTGTAGGCTGAAGGGCCTTTTCCTGTGCTGTACTGTTCTGTGTTCTGAAGGACCTGTTCCTGCTGCTGTGCTCTGCTGTGCTGTTCTGCCTTCTGAAGGGCCTGTTCCTGTTCCTGTTGCTGTGCTGTTCGGCCTTCTGAAGGGCCTGTTCCTGTTCCTGTTGCTGTGCTGTTCTGCCTTCTGAAGGGCCTGTTCCTGCTGCTGTGCTCTGCTGTGCTGTTCTGCGAAGGGCCTGTTCCTGCTGCCGTGCTGTGCTGTACTGTTCTGTGTTCTATAAAGGACGCTGAAGGATGACCATGTAGAAGTTATAAAAGAATGAGCCCACTGGAGGACTGGCTGTGCTGGATTGAGTGTTATGCAATGGTCTGGAGATGATAGGAGAGCTTAAGGTTAAGGAACCCTTAAGGAACAGTGATCACAACATGATCCAGTTCACATTGAAATTTGAGAATGAGAAACTAAAATCCAATGTGTCAGTATTTCAGTGGAATGAAGGAAATTACAATGGCGTGAAAGAGGAACTGGCCAAAGTTGACTGGAAAGGGACACTAGCAGGAAGGACAGCAGAGCAGCAATGGCTGGAGTTTCTGCGAAAAACGAGGGAAGTGCAAGACAGATATATTCCAAATAAGAAGGAATTTTTGAATGGAAGAAGGACCCTACTGTGGCTAACAAGTGAAGTCAGAGCCAAAGTAAAAGCAAAAGAGAGGGCATACAAGGAAACCAAAGCTAGTGGGAAGATAGAGGATTGGGAAGCTTTCAAAAACTTGTAGAAGGAAACTAAGAAGGTCATCAGGAAGGAAAAGAAGTATTATGAAAGGAAGCTGGTGACTAATATCAAAGAAGATACTAGAAGCTTTTTTAAGTATATAAAGGGTAAAAGAGTTGAGGGTGGATATAGAACCAACAGAAAATGACGCTGGAGATATTGCAATGAGAGACACAGAACTGAATGCGTATTTTGCATCAGTCTTCACAGTGGAAGACGTCTGCAGTATACTGGATATTCAAGAGTGTCAGGGCAGTGAAAACTACGACTGAGAAGTTTCTCAGGAAGCTTAGCGGTCTGAGGGTGAATAAATCTCCTGGACCTGAGGGAATGTACCCTCGGTTTCTGAAGGAAGTAGCTAGAGAGATTCTGGTTGTGTTGACGAATCAATAGATTCTGGCATTGTACCGGATGACTGGACAATTGCAAATGTTACACCACAATTTAAGAAGGGTGGGAGGCAGCAGAAAGGAAACTATAGACCTGTTAGCCTGACATCAGTGGTTGGGAAGTTGTTGGAATCGACTGTTAGAGATGAGATTACGGAGTACCTGGAGGCACATGACAAGATAGGCCAAAGCCAGCATGGTTTCCTGAAAGGAAAATCCTGCCTGACTAACCTACTGCAATTTTTTGAGGAAATTTCAAGTAGGGAGGACAAAGTTGATGCAGTAGATGTGGTGTACTTGAATTTTCAGAAGGCCTTTGACAAGGTGCTGCACATGAGGCTGCTTAACAAGATAAGAGCCCTTGGAATTACAAGGAAGTTAGTCATAGTCATAGTCATAGTCCTGCCTGACGCACCGGACGCAGTATATCACCCCAGCCGACTCACAGGTGAAGCGTTGCCTCACCTGGAAGGACTGTTTGGGGCCCTGAATGGTGGTAAGGGAGGAAGTGTAAGGGCATGTGTAGCACTTGTTCCGCTTACACAGATAAGTGTCAGGAGGGAGGTGCTCCCGATGAGGCCTTTTATATATTGGCGAGACCCGACGCAGACTGGGAGACCGCTTTGCTGAACACCTATGCTCTGTCCGCCAGAGAAAGCAGGATCTCCCAGTGGCCACACATTTTAATTCCACATCCCATTTCCATTCTGACATGTCTATCCACGGCCTCCTCTACTGTAAAGATGAAGCCACTCTCAGGTTGGAGGAACAACACCTTATATTCCGTCTGGGTAGCCTCCAACCTGATGGCATGAACATCGACTTCTCTAACTTCCGCTAATGACCCACCTCCCCCTCGTACCCCATCTGTTACTTATTTTTATAGACACATTCTTTCTCTCACTCTCCTTTTTCTCCCTCTGTCCCTCTGAATATACCCCTTGCCCATCCTCTGGGTCTTCCCCCCCACTTGTCTTTCTTCCCAGACCTCCTGTCCCATGATCCTCTCATATCCCTTTTGCCTATCACCTGTCCAGCTCTTGGCTCCATCCACGTCCCGCCCCCCCCCCCCCCCCGTCTTCTCCTATCATTTTGGATCTCCCCCTCCCACTCCAACTTTCAAATCCCTTACTCATTCTTCCTTCAGTTAGTCCTGACGAAGGGTCTCGGCCTGAAACGTCAACTGCACCTCTTCCTAGAGATGCTGCCTGGGCTGCTGCGTTCACCAGCAACTTTTATGTGTGTTGAATGAAATGTTGGCATTTATTTCTAGAGGTATAGAATATAAGAGCGGAGATGTGATGTTGAGGCTCTATAAGGTACTCGTGAGTCCACACTTGGAGTATTGTGTGCAATTTTAGGATCCTTATTTTAGAAAGGATATACTGACATTGGAGAGACTTCAGAGAATATTCACAAGAATGATTCCAGGAATGAACTGGTTATCATATGAGGAACGTCTGGCAGCTCTTGGGCTGTATTCCCTGGAGTACAGGAGGATGAGGGGGATCTCATAGAAACATCCTGAATGTTAAAAGGCCTGAACAGATTAGATATGGCAAAATTATTTCCCATGGTAGGGGAGTCTAGGACAAGGGAGTATGACTTCAGGATTGAAGGATGTCCATTTAGAACAGAGGTACGGAGAATTTACTTTAGTCAGAGGGTGGTAAATCTGTGGAATTTGTTGCCATGAGTTGCTGTGGAGGCCAAGTCATTGGGTGTATTTAGGGCAGAGATTAGTCAGGGCATCAAAGGGGAGTGGGGATGACTGGAAGAATTGGATTAGCCCATGGTTGAATGTCGGAACAGACTCAATGGGCCGAATGATCTACTTCTGCTCCTATATCTTATGGTTTTATACAGGTGGATGGTCACAGCCTTTTTCCCTAAAACTAAAGGGCATGGCTTTCTATTTAGAAGAGAAAGATTTATAGGGGAACTAAGGAGCATGTTCATCACCAGAGGGTGGAACAACCTGCTAGAGCTCTGGTTGAGGCATTTAAAGGACATTTGGACAGTTTATGGATCGGTATGTTTTACAGGGATATGGGCCAAATGTAGGCAAATGCAACCAACTTGCTCAGGAAAGCACCTTGGGCAGCATGGGCGAGTTGGGACGAAGGGCCTCTTTCCATGCCATTTAACTCTGTGACTCTATGACATGTTTAAGGACTTGTTTCTGCCTGAATGGTCCATTCCACACACAAACAAATTGCCTGAAAGTAGTATTCAAATGCAAGTTGCACACACTGGATGTCTCCTCTCATGTATAGACAGCGTTATGTATTCGAAGGCCATTCACACACAGGACATAGAAGCAAAGTTGCAAACTAGAAGCAGCAAAGTACAGCTGAACATCCCCTGAGGTGTTGCAATTATTGGCCAATAACTTAGGAATAAATAAACAATAATTTTGGAGGTAAAATAGAAAGTGCCCTGTATGATATAATGATGTTTGAAATACAGATGTAAGATGTTAATAGTGAAGTTCTTCTCTATACCATAAGTCTCAAACAACTTAGCACTTTGGAAATTCTACTCCTAAGGATGTTTCAGTCTGATTTTCATTCAAAGCCAGATTTTCGATTACAGCACAGAAATGTCTTTTGTACTTTGGCATGTAAAGTGTCTCCTCTGTGTCTATGGCTTATTGATATGTGTAAATGAGAAGAGAGAAGTACAACATGCACCCGGACACCACTTTCAGGAAATTCAGTTGTACATGATATAAGAAACAAGATTTTGGCCTGTTTATCATTGATAGCATATAACTAACACAGGTACCTTATAATGGAGACAATATCAAATATATCGGAAACCATAGCCTAAAATGTTTAGTCTTGCTTATTGGAAGAACGGTATCATGGAGCTGGAAACCCAGAGGGAATGTTGGTCATGACTATTTTCCAGAAATTCATCCTGTGATTTCCAGTGATGATGTGTGTAATGCTTAGACGAGAGACTGCAGATACTGGAATCTGGAGCAATGAACAATCTGCTGGAGGAAGACTAAGGGTCAAGCAGCTTCTGTGGGGAGCAAAAGACTGTCAATCTTCCAGCACAGAACCCTTCATCAGCACTGAGAGTGGAAAGAGGAGATAGCTAAAGAGGAGAGGGGAAGTGTTAAGGCAGGGGCCAGGGCTGACTCAGGAGGTGTGAAGAATGAAAGACAGAAGAAGCCTGGTCATGGAGAGGGAGGGGTAGAGTTGGGAAGCCAAGGCAGGTGGTTGGCAGGTGGAAGCAGACAAGGAAAGTGGGAAGCAAATGGACCAGGTGGCAGGAGGGGAGAGCGAAGGTGGGTACAGCTAGGAAGGTGAAAATTGGAGCTATTCGGAAAGAGGTGAACAGCAGATGAAACCAGAATCAAATGGAGAGGAAATGGAACCAGAGTGGGAAATGGGTGGATGGAAACAGACAGGGAAAGTAGATGAATTGGGTAATGTGAGGTTAGACGAGAGTATGGAAAAGAGGAAAGAGAGGGGGGAAGAGGATGATCAGAAATAAATAGGAGTTGAAGGTTGCCTGGAACTAGAAAATTCAATGTTCATACCATTGGGTTGTAGACTACCCAGGCAGAATATGAGGTGTTATTTCTCCGGTTTATGCTGATTCTCATTCTGGCAGTGAAAAGGCAAGTCAGCATAAAGGCGCTGAGGGCTTTAAGACTTTCCTGGTTTGGGGGGGGGAGCGCGGTGGATGAAGGCGTATAAAGCCTGGATGTCCATTGAAGATGAGATGGGGGGGGGGGGGGAACAGGGATTCGGAAGTTGTCAAAATGATGAAGGGGATGTGAGATGTCCTGGATATAGGTAGGAAAGACTGGTCAAGGGGAGTCTGATTAGACTCCAAGTATAAAGAGATAATTTCAGTGGGGCAGGAGCAAGCAGAAACAATGTATCTACCAGGACAGTCCTGTTTGTAGCTCTTTAGTAAGACATGATTTGGGAATAACCAGGCTGAAGTTTGTGAAGAGGATATCTCTTGATGGAATTAGATCTATGATAGAGTCCTGGTGTTCATTGCCAGGTTATGGTCCAGGAGTAGGTGTGAGGGGGTATCTAAGAACTGCCATTATGTTTTTGCGAAGTAAAGGTAAGCTTGGCAAACTATAAAGGCACTGCTCTTGACTGCGGGAGCAGTGTGAAGTGAATGGAGCACTTTGTGTTTGGAGGTGGTGAAGTTTGAGTGGGTGAGGGGAGTGAAGAATTTGGGGTGGTTGATGTCATGATGGCAATTAGGGATGAAAAGGTCAGGAGAGAGTAAAATGCTTGAAATCTTGGAACCATGAGAAGGGAATATTGGAGACAGATGTGTACTCTCTGTCAAAGATTGAAGTATAGAAGTGAAGTCAGCAGAGGAAGAGCTCTGATGAATCTGGAATGTTGAGATGCGGACGGAGGGCTGCCAAGGTAAGGCATCAGAGAGTGGTGTGGTGTGGAATGGCGAAGACCTGTCAAAGGTAGGAGCTGGGGCATAGGAAGAAGTGGTTAATGAGAGATGGTTTTGTGGGGTGAGGTAAGGGAGAGGGAGCTTAGGTGAAAGAGGAAGGAGGAAGGGGGAAGTGTGGTGTAGGGACTGAGTGGGAATACAAGGTCTGAGTACAATTCTGTTTCATTTTAGCATTGTAACAGAAATGACAGTGATGTCAATCCAAAATGAAAACTACTGCTGTGGGTCATTTAGTGGCACACCAAACATTTGAGCGTGGCTTTAAATAGTCAAGACCTACACTGATTAATCGCAGTTTTCACTATTTAAAAGCATACTTTCACTTCATTTTTTGCCTATCTGCCCTGTGGCACTCTGGTTACCGGATGCTTACTCGAGAGACCACCTTCTATCAACACAAAGCATTTTATGACCCTCTGCTGACATTTATGATTTGAAAATATTTACCAAGGCTGCTTTCCTGGTGTTACCACTGCTGTTTGACCTTAGTGCAGAAACATTGGGGAAACACCAGACACCACTCCGGAACAGGATCCACACAGGTGTTAAAGTTCAGGACTACTTATTATCAAACACCTATCCTACCTTGATTTACAGGAAACCACACTCACACTCACAGTTAGAGACAGATATATATACATCTGTCTCTGTCTCACTCTCATCATGCAAGGCACAATAGTCTTTCAGTGATAAAGTATCTTTGGTGTTAGCTGAAATTATTAACTATTAGCAGCAACAAGTAAGAGGAGGTGCTAAAACATGCAGCATTGCTGGGAGTAAATAGTCTAGTCTATAATTTGGTACTGTATAAGCACTGTTGTCCTTCTCTGCAGTTCTCAAAGTAGGCCCGCTCTAACAGGATAAGATTTTCTCATGCATTTATTTCTTAACATGCAATAGACTAAGATGATCTTTAGTTGCATTTAGGAACCATAACCTCAGTGAAAGTTTGTGGAGGTATCCTGATTAAAATAGTCACAGTGATACCTGTTGCATGTCATCTCAGCAGGAATAATGAGCTGAATGCATACCCAGAAGATTATGTCCTCCCTCAGTTCTGTCCTCGTGTATGAATTACCCATTCCAATGACCATCAGTCTGTGGATCCTCCCCTCCAGATTCAATATGTAGGTTGAGCAAGGGGTGTGTGTGTGTGTGTATGTGTGTGTGTGTGTGTGTGTGTGTGTGTGTGTGTGTGTGTGTGTGTGTTTGTGTGTATATGGTGAATGCACACACACGTTCGACTACTTATATGCATTAACAAATATTTGAGGGGATAAAGGGATCAGGAAAAGGTTTTTAGTGTAGGTGAGTGAGTTTGAAGGTGTGAGTTAATCCATGAGCATCTGGTGAATCCATGAAGGGGAATGAGGATGGTGGTTTGAACATATGCGTGTTTGGGATGGAAGGAAAGCTGACACTACAGTGCTACTGAGCTGATACTGTAAAGACTGTAGACAGCATTAGAAAGTTTATTCTAAGTCAGTTTAATATGTGACTTGGACTCATGTAAACAATTGGTCTGCTGTTCTTGGTGGCTTACACTGAACAAAGATCTCCCGTGCTGCCTCGTTCTCACTCTGATCTGCTGGCAGTCAACCATAAACGTCTAAGAGAACCAGTGCAAGAATGACAAGGCATGTCCAACACCTCCAGGTTCCCCTCCAAGTCACATGCCATATTTCCTGGATTTAAGTCTTGGAAACAAAAGCAGTGTGCAAACTGTTGAAAGTTCATATTAAGTTTATGTTGATTTCATTTTTGAGGACTATAACAGGCATCTCACAGAGGAGCCGAATCTAACAATTTCCTGATTTCTATGTTTATCTTCTCATGTTTAGAAACTGCACATTATTGAGAGATTTCCACAGTAATGACAATTTTCTTATTGCTACAGCTGCAAGTGTCAAGACAAAGTCATAAATGTTGTCTGAACTTTATTTAATTAGTCTGACCTCCAACATTGCCATCACGCTTAATACAAGTAAGAGGTTCCCAACCTTTTTCATGCCATGGACCAATATCATTAAGCAAGAAGTAGGTGGACCCCGGGTTGGGAACCCCGGATATAAATACAAAAAAAAATTCTGTTGCATTTCTAAGCATCACGCTGATTTAGAAAGGTCAAGCATGGGCCCAGGCCCAGACCCTATCAGTGAGGTACAACCCACTGCTTGGACAATTAAATGCCAGGATAGATGGACTGAAGAGTCAGGGTGTCAGGACTGGAGGTGGGGGCCGGGGCTGGTTCTGCTCTGTGACTCTTTACTCCCCTTTCCTTGGCACTGAGGCTAAGGCCATGTCGTGCTCTGGCTGCTCCAGGCTTAGTGTTTGCAAGCTTTGCAGTGATTTGCCCCACTGTGTGATGAACTAAGACTGAGGCTGTTGGCCTACCCTGGCTGCTCCGGGCTTTGGGTTTATGGACTCAATCCCATTCTGAATGCTCGTGCTTGTTTTACTGTTTGCAAGGTTTGTTTTTTTTCTCTCTCTCTGCGCATTGGGTGTGCTTTTTTTTTAAACTGAGTCCTTTCGGGTTTCTTGTTACGTGGCTGCCTGTAAGCAGACAAATCTCAGGGTTGTATAATTTATACATACCTTGAAATTAAATGTACTTTGAATCTTTCAATTTCATATCTATATTTTTCACCTGCTTATATCAACAGAAAATAATCCAATAACACAATTTCCCTATCCCAATGTAGCAATATGAAAGTTCAGATTAGTAGATTGAATTTAAAGTTCATTTTTACTTGAAGTCAAGTTTTAAAGGGCAAATTTCCATCCTCTTTTGTAAAATTCAACCTTTAATATTAACAATGTAACGACAGGAAGTTGTGATCATAATATAATTGAATTCATACTGCAAATAGAGAGGGAGAAGCTTAAGTCACATGTGTTATTATCCCAATGGAATAAAGGGAATTACAGAGGCATGAGAGAGGAGCATGCCCAGGTGGATTGGAGGGAGATACTGGCAGGGACAACGGCAGAGCAGGAATGGCTGAAGTTTCTGGGAATAGTTCACAAGGCACAGGATAGATATGTCCCACAGAAGAAGTTGTTCTCAAATGGCAGGGCTAGGCAACTGTGTCTGACAAGGGAAGCTAAGCACTGCATAAAAGCCAAGGAAAGGTTATATAAGGTAGCAAAAGAGAGTGGGGATTTTGATAATTGGGAAGCTTTTAAAATCCAACAAAGGCAACTAAAAAGCTATACGAAGGGAAAAGGTGAAATATGAGAGCAAACTAGCCAATAATATAAAGAAAGATACCCAAAAATTTTTCAGTTACATAAAGAGTAAAATGAGGTGAGAGTTGATATTGGACCACTGGAAAATGAGGCTGGTGAGGTAGTAATAGGGGACAAAGAAATGACAGATGAACTTAATGGGTACTTTGCATCTGTTTTCACTGTGGAAGGAAGTAGCAGTGTGCCAGAGGTCCGTGAAGTTCAGGGAGCAGGAAAGAGTGCCATTGCTATTACAAAGGAAAACAATGCGAGGCTACCTGAAAGGTTTTAAACTGGATAAGTCACCTGAACCAGACAGACTACATACATCCCAGAGTACTAAGAAAGGCTGCTGAAGAAATAATGGATGCATTGGTCATGATCCTTCAAGAACGACTTGATTCTGGCATGGTCCTGGAGGACTAAAAGATTGAAAATTATGGGCCAGTTAGCCTAACCTCAGTGATTGAGGAAGTGTTGGAGTCAATTACTAAGGATGAAGTTTCGGGGTTCTTGGAGACTAATCATCAAATAAGTCAAAGTCAGCATGGTTTCTGTGAAGGGAAATCTTGCCTGACAAGTCTGTTAGTTCTTCAAGGAAGTATATCAAAAGGCACTTGATAAGGTGCCACACATATGGCTGCTTAACAAGATAAAATCCTATGGTGTTACAGGAAATATACTGGCATGGATAAAGGAATGGCCAACAGGCAAGAGGCAGAGAGTGGGAATAAAGGGGGCCTTTTCTGGTTGGCTGCCAGTGACTAGTGGTGTTCCTCAGGGGTCAGTATTGGGACCGCTACTTTTCACATTGTTTGTCAATGTTTTAGATAATGGAATTGAAGGCTTTTTGGCAAAGTTTGCGGATGATACAAAGATAGGTGGAGGGGTAGGTAGTACTGAGGACGCAATGTGATTGCAGCAGGACATTCAAATTGGAAGAATGGGAAATAAGAGGCAGATGGAACGCAGTGTTGGGAAATGTATGATAATGCACTTTGGTGAAAGGAACAATAGTGTGGACTATAATCTAAATATGGAGGAGGTTCAAACATCAGAGATGTAGTGGGACTTAGGAGTCCTTGTGCAAGACTCCCAGAAGATTAATTTACAGGTTGATTCTGTGGTAAAGAAGGCAAATGCAATGTTGGCATTTATTTCAAGGGGAACAGAATATAAAAGCAAAGAGATGATGCTGAGGCTTTGTAAAACAGTTTTGTATCCCATATCTCAGAAAGGATGTGTTGTCATTAGAAAGAGTCCAGAGGAGGTTCACAAGTATGATTCCAGGAATTAAGGGGTTAACATGAGGAGCATTTGGCCTGTACTCACTGGAATTTTGAAAAAAGCATGAGGATCTAATTGAAACCTACTGAATGTTGAAAGGATTAGATAGGGTGGATGTGGAGAGGATGTTTACTATGGTGGGTGTATCCAGAACTAGAGGGCAGAGCCTCAAAGTTGAGGGGTGACCTTTTAGAACAGAGGTAAGGAGGAATTTTTTAGCCAGAGAGTTGTGAATCTGTGGAATACTCTGCCACAGACTGCAGTGGAAGCCAAGTCTCTGGATATAGTAAAGGCAGAAGTTGATCATTTCCTGACTGGTCAGGGCATCAAGGGATATGGCAAGAGGCAGGTGTATGGGGTTGAGTGGGATCCAGGATCAGCCATGATGAAATGGCAGACCAGACTTGATGGGCTGAATGGCGTAATTCTGCTCTTATGTCTTATGATCTAATGTACTAAGACTATAATCAAATGCATTTTCTTCTGGCGATTAATATTTCTAAAAAATAAAGAAAAACAATTCAGCCAAAAAGTCAAGCTTTTTTGTTTTTTTTTATTGATAAGTTGCACAGATCTAAGCATGGCAATGCAAAATGTTACTACAATTAGCATCAGAATACAAAAGTTAATGATTTAATATCTTGCTTAAAGAATAAGTGTCTATTTCATCAGATGCATTTAACCCCTTCTCTGCTGGTTCTTAGTTTTTTTTAGAAAATCTTAGCAAATATATTTCTTTACATGATATACTATATGTGTGTGTGTGTGTGTGTGTGTGTGTGTGTGTGTGTGTCTGTGTGTGTGAGAGAGAGAGATAGCATTAATTAATTAATTGCATTAATCCAAATCTGACACTGAAGGGATTATAGAGAGGCAGAAATATAAGCAATTAAGTATAAACAATGGTTTAGAAGTATGAAACAAAAATATTAAAAAAACATCTACAGTAAATTTCTAAAATAAAGATAACAACATCATGCTTTTGAAAAACAAGAATAGATAATGAGAACTTTTTGGATATAAAAGTAAGCAGCAGAAATCTTTACATTACAAAAAATATAGTGCTGTCTTTAGAGAAGTTCTACATTCAAAAGGAATATACAGTATTGCTCTTAATCAATGGCATTACGTTTAACAGTGCAAATCATTACTTTATCACATTCTTTCTACTATTACACATGGACCTTTATGAGTCAACTTTCCGTCGTTGACCTTTGTTAAGAACTTTGTTGGCTCAAAATTTACTTTGCTTTTTAGATCCTTAGCAAAAAAAAACAGATTTTTCTTTGAAATATTTTACTTTACAAAGACCTTTGAAAAACAGGGTTGATATTTTTGGCATCCAGTTCTTTAATTTTTGTTTCAGTACAATGACAGGAAGGCACTGTGGCAGACCATTTAGACAACTGAGGAAAGATGCTGTTTCCTAGTGTACAAACATGGCCACAGTAAACTAATACAAAATGTCCCTGCTTGTCAGTTTCTAAGTACATGCCATCTGCAGCCCTGATCATTTTAAAGGGCTGAATGCTGCTGATGGAGGGATCCCGTGCATCATCAAAAACAAAATTGAAAGACTTGATAAAATAGAGCAATTAAAAAATTGCTGGAGATGACAATGTTCTAAAGCAATATATTGTTCCATAATAAACTGTACATAAATTACATTACACATACAAGAAACTGACTCAGTTAAACATTTTTCATTTAACTCAAATACCATCTTTTGACATGTATTTAAAAAATTGTTACAAAATGAATTTATAAACAAGAATTGAGCTATATTGTGCACTTTGCAAGACACAATAATACTTAACAGTATAAAAAATTCAAATATGGCAATGAATGCCATGTAAGAAACCCGGGGCCAATTTTATTAAAAAATATACATTGACCACTAAGTCTTAGAATCACAAAAGTAAATAAAGAAATTCAAAAATGTATTAACTCCAGCTAATTTGTAAGATCTTTATAAGATTTCATTCTTGTAAATGTACACTGGATTGTGTATTTTTAACCTGCCTTTCTAATTTATATCTGTTATTGTCCTGTTTCAAATGTGCATTTTTGCAGAAACAGGGGAATAAAATAAAAATATGAACATTTTGAGGTCAACAAAATAGAATTTGTTTTAAATTTACACAGATTTTATGAAGTTATGATACATTTTTTCACATGTAATAGTTTCAATTTTTAATATGTAGGAATCAGGTTACTAATGTAATTTATGAAAGAATTTACTGGTAGGAACATCCTTTCATCATTATTTTAACTCTGATATGAAATAAGAGATGGAGATTAAATGTAGATAGTCAGGCAACAGCAAACTTAAAAGCAAAAACTAGGAGTTGTGCTCTCTCTGATGTTCTTAAGTAATAAGCAGGAAAAATAACTTTAAAGTAGATTCCGTGACACAAATTTAATCCACGAACTAACTATCCTTTGATAGTAAATACATATGACTTTTGAAAGGGGAAAGAACATATTGTGTCTACAATGTAATATTAGAAGATGCCATCCCTATCTCTATATTCCAACACATTTAAAGACTTCTCATTTCACATCCCTACATTAACAGATATTTATATCAGTTGGCAATATTCATGCTTGATTGCATAATACATGAAACACTGTCTAACAAACTAATTATAATTTGCTATTATGGAATGAAAATATGGTAAAAAGCATTCAGGATTTAAGCAAGCTAAATATACGTTTATAACAAAACTAAAATAAGTTCATCTACATAAAAACCACAATTGGGCTTTCTACATTCAATACATCAATAAAACAATAAATCATTGATATTGATACTAAAGTTTACTGTACCTATTTATAAAGCAAAAGAACTTACTGTAAGATTTCTTATGATGTACCAGACTACAAACCAGTCTTACTCTGAGGGTCTTCTCATAATTGATTTTATATAGAACCAGAACACTTATGAATCTTTTCATAGTTTAGCAAATTGAAGGATATGAAAAGCCCTTTCTATATGGGAAGTGTGAAAATTGAAACATTATGACACCCAAGTACTATCTCCCATCTAATTTCATTTGACTTATAGTACCATAACGTTGATAATACTTTGTCACCCCACGAGGTGGCAGTTAGCAATAACAAGTTAATATTTATAATATTTAAATCTACTTCTGCTGTGCATTTTCCGATGCCATCAATTGGGATTACATATGACAGGCATAGCTCCAACTATGCAAGAAGTATTAGGAAAATTTTAGTAGCACAGATACAGGGATCTTCCTGTTCATCAGGAAGTATAACTAATGTTCCTGTAACCTTGGGTGATCTGTGGTTTGCAACAACAAAGTGGGTCACTGGATTTATAAGGTTTGACAGCAGTATGCCATCAGAGATATTCCAAACATTAAACGATAACAGTCCTGTAAAATCAATAACAATTAATACTAAATTCTTAATCCTTATGCACATGATAGTCCATCTTTTCTTCAGGGAATTGCATCTGACTCTATTCCTGCTTTATTGTCTATTCATTAATAATTCTCATCCTCCACTGTAACAGTATTTTGTTCTAGATTAGAAGATAGGTGTCAGGAAATCTATCCCAAGAGTGATGTGCAGACTTGAATGCCTCAAGATGTGCATCATCCAATTAGCTGAGGGCAAAAGACTGGTTAAAGCTTTATTAATTAAAATCTACTGTATATCCAACTAAAAATGGCTACAAAAGGAACAATCCTGATACTGTGTAATCACTGACTAGTTATCAGGATAAAATTGCAACTATATGTCCTAGAATTTTAAAACATGATAATAATTTGATAACATTTAACTTGCTTTATACAGGCAGACTGTGTTGTGTCTTTCAGCAAGGCTGATTAAGGCATAAACGGTGGAATTTCACCTTGGCAGTAGAGAGGTTTGTATTTTGACCACAGTATTAAAAAAAATTAACAAACAACATGTACACCAGATATGTTAACATATATTTTGAATTATCTTGATTCCTTTTGAAAAGATAGTAAATGGCTTCATTCTTAGATTTAAAAGAATGGTAGAATCATTTGTAGTCTAAAACTGCTATGGTAGCATTTCTTGACATAGCAAGAAGTCTTTTGTTATATGTGTATGTGGTTGAAATATTATGTTCTATAATGGGAAAACAAGTTATACACAAAAAATTGCCTCTTCAAAGCTTGAGATATTAAAAAATAGATCTTCAATGATCATAGATATTGCTTAAATAAATCAACATGCATTAGTTATTAGTATTAGTTATTCTTGAATTCTACCTTTGTCTTAACTTTGTCTTCTGAAGTTGTTTTATGTCAAAGTTATATTAACAACATCCCAGAATATGTCAGAAAGAAACACTGAACTTCAACAGGGCATATTGATTCTAGCTATACTCTTTAAACTACTGGACATAAAATAACTTACATAGTTTGATAGAAACTTTATGCTCCTGCTGTTCATTTACCAGTTACCCAATATTCAATGCAAATCATCAAATTTTTGCACTCAATTTAGAGTTGCAGTCTGGTAGATTCAACAAAAAGTGTATTTTATCTGAGATGTCAAAATGGCAATGACGCACATTCTTGCAGTTAAACTGCTTTTTCATACCAGAACTTTTCATTTTGACTTCTGTGAAAATTATTGCAAAGATATTTCTCGCCCTTGTAGTTAAAGAAGATAATAAGAAAAGCTTAAAAATAGCTCAAAGTTCTAGTAGACTGGTCTGAAGTTCAGTCCTTTGAAAATTTGAGAGGAAATGGGTGTAATCTAAGTGAATAAAATTGTACAAGTATAAACTGAAAATACAGTTATGGACCCCAATAAATACACTGAATGAATGGAAACCATGATGAAAATTTGCTAAGCTGAAATTCACAAGGTAAAAATTCCCATAGTGATTAGTCAGAGAAACCAACTCCTTGCCAGCATATTGTTCTGTGCAGCTGAATGTGAACCTTACAGCTGACCTATTGACACACCAAGGGTACCACTAGAAGTGCAGAAAAATTCCAAGCTTATGCAAGGAAGTGTCCGTTGTAAATCTGCTGTGTCTATGACTGGCTTCGCACAATGACTGCAGAAAGATCTTTTCTTATAATTTCATTAACTGCAAAAGAAAAAGAAATAAGATGAGCACATTAAATTCCTCAGTCAGATGCAGAGTATCAAATTATGAAATTCACAAATTTTGTATATTAGATAAAAACAAATACAGGTCAACCTTCACTAATCCAGCACCATTGAGACTTGAGGAGTGCCGGATTAGTGAAAATGCCGAATTACAGAAGGATCACATTAAGCATAATCAGTACCGGATTATCAAAGGAACTGGATTACAGGTAGTCAGATTAGTGAAGATCGACCTGTATAACATTACAATGCCTCTACAATCTCATCAACCACCTCTTTCAGAACCCTAGGGTGTAGTCCATTTAATCCAGATGATTTAACTACCGTCAGTTCTTTCAGCTTCCCAATCACCTTCTCCTTAGTAATAGCAGCTAAGCTCACTTCTGCCCCAACAATCTTGAATTTCTGGTACACTACTAAGGGAGACTGACCCAAAATATTTAAGTTTGTCCACCATTTCCAGCAGTCCAATATCCACTCTCATCTCTCTTTTGCTCTTTATATACCCGAAAAGACTTTTGGAATCCTCTTTTATATGTTTGGCCAGCCTAACTTCCTATCTCATTTTTATTTCTCTCCTGTGGCTCTTTTAGTTGCCTTCTGTTGGTTTTTAAAAGCTTCCTTATCCTCTAACTTCCCACTAATTTTTGCTATATTTTATGCCTTCTCTTTTCCTTTTATGCTTCTTTGACTTTCCTTGACATCATTTAGAAATCATGCACATTTCTAAATCTACTCCAAGAAAACATGGTGTCAAAGCAAATGGTGATGTGATAAAATTCCCAATCTATTAAATAAAAACACAGTTTCCAGGTAAATAACCAGAAGCAATAGACAATAAATTCATAAGGAACACTGGCACCTGCACAGCAATTTGGGAGGTGGTGTTTTATGAAAAACATGCATTTTCCACATGTTGAACACAACTCTCCAGTTATTGTATTGGGTCAGATTGTGGGCTGAAAACCACAATAAAAGCAAACCTGTTCACCCATCACTGTCTAAATAAAGTCACAGCTCAGATTTTGGCTAGAAACTTACAATATTTTGTATCAGACTTGACCATCAGGAATTAAGAGAATCAATAACCACAATGAAAAATGGATTAACTTTTATCAAAATTCAAAAAAAAACAAGACCCTATCTACTATTGTTCTTGTTAATAGTTAATTCCATTCAGAGTATGCCATTATTACAACTTTATTGATCCACCCTGAACTTCAAATATTTGCCAACACTGTAATTGTAAAACAGAGAAACACGGAGTGGCCATTTACAGTATGACTCAGAAGATAGTGAGTGAAAGTTTTGTGTTCCATTTTGTCTAGCTCAGACTTCAGTGTGTATTTTCTATAACTTCCTGCCCTTTGTGCTTTGACTATATGGAAAGTTTACTTGCCCCCTTAATCTATTAATAACTTGAAGATGAAAAACGTGGGTGAAAGTTCTCAGATGGTCTTATTTCCTCACCTGCTGTAGGTAAACACACACAACCACAGAGACCTATTTTCAGCTCAATACATTTTGGTATTAGAGAGCGTCAAAGAAATTGTGTGAATTTTCTGGTACCGGTTTTTCAAAACCTTCATGAGTTCAAGTGGATTTTACACACTGAAAAGATTTGCAAATTATTGTGGGAACATGTACAGATATGTGTTGGTTGTAGAAGTGTAATTTCAAATTTTAAAAGAGTTCAATAAATGGAATTATTGGCATTTCCATACATGATTGATCAATGGAATTACTCTCTTCTTGTGGGGAGTTAGAATTCACTAAGATAGTATAAAGTTTTTGTTAAAGTTATAAGAAACATCAAAGTTTATTTGTGTGGCAAGAGATTTTCAAAAATATATTTTTATGTGGGACCTTTTGAAAAAAATATATAGAATACACAGTATAATGATTGTCTGCACACCTTCAGGAAAGACATGTACTTTGTTGTCTCACTTTAACTGTTGACATATCATTGCGTTAATTGAGAGGAGTTTGCCATTGTGATGTTTGATTGGAGTCTCTGTTTTTGTTAGTTGCCTTCCTAAAAAGTAATACCGTATAAAGTATAACCCATAGATATTGTGTCAACCAAAGATAGCTTGCATGAATGGTTGCAGTGGAATAGTTATTTCTTCTTCACTCAGAGGGTGGTGCTTATGTGTTACAAGCTGCCAACAGAAGTGGTAGATTGGAGGTCAATTATAACACCAGAGAAATTTGGATAGTTCATGGGTAAGGGAGGTATGAAGGGCAATGGTCTGGGTGTATATAGATGGGACTAGGCAGAAGACCAGGCTGGCACAGACTAGATGGGCTGAAAGACCTGCACTGTGCTGCCATGCTGTATATTAGGATAAATTTCAGTTGTGTTGCTTCAAAATGTATTACTAGTCTATTGCGGTAAAATGTTAAACAGTGGTACCAGTGTGTTGCCCTTTGACTCTTGATGCAAAATGAATATCATCAACTTCAACCGAATTAAACTTAAAGGAAGCATACTATTGATACTCTGCTGAATGTGGATAAACTTTGAGGCACAGATTGCCTATTTATAGAAGAGATGCTGTGGATTTTGCTTCTGTAGTAACATGGATAGTGGCAGCTAAACTTTCTTATTTTGCCTAGGGACTTGTAGTAGCCTTTTAAGTCACTAAACATATGTGTATCAAAGTATCCAATTTTCTCTTATCTCAATTCTCCATTCATTAAACCAGCTGAAGTAAGCAAAAGAATCTTTTCCTTTCAAAATTCTGTATGCGCAGAGACCTCAAACTTAGCCAAGGTTTAAGACAGAAGTCAGGTGCTTCCTGCCAACAGGAAAATTAGAGGATGATTCACTTATAAGATCCATAGTGCTGCCTGTCCTCATTTATTAATGATCTTGGCAAAGGCAATGGAACATCAAAACAATTTACAATGTTCTAAGTAGATAACATCATTCAGTAAACAGTTATGGATAGGCCCAATTGTGCAGACACATTTTTCTATATTGTCAAAATAATTATGAATTCATCACAGCATAGAGTCAAGCTCTCAATCACTAACTTAGTGCATTCATACAAATTGTCCTTGAGATTTTACACCAGAAATTGAAAGCTCAGCAAAAATGTCAGGATCCAGCTAATATCTGGAATCCAGCAGAAAACAATATTTTTCTGGGATGCCCCTGGCATTTTTGAACATCTATGCCAAAAAGTATTTGGAAGGTTATCTCCTCATGTACAAAGAGCCAGATCCATGGATCTCCATGCCAGACATCCTAGCTTCTTTGACAAGTACCCCCAAAAGGTCTGTTTCAGGATTAATTTACCTGGCAATAGATCTGGAGGATTTTGTTGAGAGAGCATTGATTGTATCTCTCCAATGGTTTGATGTGCCTGTTTTAGTCTATGTTACTGAGTTATACAGAAGGACAGGGATCATTGTTGCTTCATAGACCATGAGCATTCTGGCATGTTTAAAGTCTTGATCTTTGAATTTTCCTTTCCTCTGACAACAAAAGCTGTACTGACGTACCAGAGGTAGCAGTAAATTTCATCACTGATGAAGATCTTCACTGATGAGTGACTCCTAAGATATGGGAAGTTTTACGGGGACTTAGAAGTGAAGTTAACAGGCCAGAGGAGTACAGAGTTGAGCCCAAATTAACAGAGGGATCTTTGAACATGGATCCATGGATAGAGATTGATTGAAAGATCATTGTAGATTGGTAGAAGAAGCAATCCAGAGAAACTGGTTGAGAGGTTCAGTTGCCAGACTGGTAGGGGATTGTTAATAGAGGCTGTCAGTTATGAGGATGACTGAGGTTGGATGAGATAAGACCAGTCCTGGGGGATGGTGGTGTGGGAGGTAGATGAATGGCACATCAATCATTGTGAATGGAGTCGGGAGATTACCAGTTGATGTAAGGAGTGAGCTGATTGCGAGTGAGGAATTACTCACAATGGGTGTGGGTGGGAGGGGTTGTATAGTTGGGTGAAAGAAGAAGGCCAGGTATGGAGGCGGTCGGGGGGAGGGGGGGGAAGCAAGAGAACCATGTCTCCAAAACAACCTCATGGTTAGCATGTATATTTTTACAATCCACGTAATTGGCATAGGCATGGGAATCATGGCAATGGAAAATTAAAGAGAGAAAGAAAGAAAAATGAAACTGGGAGAGGAAATGAAAATGAGTGAGAAAGCGAGTTAGGCAATACGAATCATTGTAATGGGAAAGTTTGAGGATCATGAGAGATTAGACGACTGGAAGATGAGTTGAATGGTTTAAAAAGAGATGGAAATATGTGAGTCAGAAAAAAAGTGCAAATAAAAGAGAATATCTATTTTAAGTATGGAGGAATTGCTGGCATCACTGACATTTCCTACCCAGCTCTGATTCGCTGAAAACAAGAGAAGGCTGAGGCTAGATGGTGGGTGACATTCCCTTCTTGAACCACAGTTCTTTTTAATGATTTGTTATAATTAAGTAGCTTGTTAGGTAAGTGAAAACAAGTAAGGTGAACATAAATCCAAAGGGTTTCTACAGTTATATTAATAGCAAAAGAATAGTGAAGGATAAAACTGGTCCCTTAGAGAATCAGAGTGGACGGCTATATGCGGAGCCAAAAGAGATGGAGAGATTTTGAACAACTTCTTTTCTTCGGTATTCACTAAGGAGAAGGATATTGAATTGTGTAAGGTAAGGGAAACAAGAAGGGTAGTTATGGAAAGCATGATGATTAAAGAAGAGGAAGTACTGGCGCTTTTAAGGAATATAAAAGTGGATAAGTCCCCGGGTCCTGACAGGATATTCCCTCGGACCTTGAGGGAAGTTAGTGTGGAAATAGCAGGGGCTCTGACAGAAATACTTCAAATGTCATTAGAAACAGGGATGGTGCCGGAGGATTGGCATATTGCTCATGTTGTTCCAGAGTAAACCTGGCAATTATCGGCCTGTGAGTTTGACGTCAGTGGTGGGTAAATTGATGGAAAGTATTCTTAGAGATGGTATATATAATTATCTGGATAGACAGGGTTTGATTAGGAACAGTCAACATGGATTTGTGCGTGGAAGGTCATGTTTGACAAATCTTATTGAATTTTTTGATGAGGTTACTAGGAATGTTGACAAGGGTAAAGTGGTGGATGTTGTCTATATGGGCTTCAGTAAGGCCATTGACAAGGTTCCACACGGAAGGTTAGTTAGGAAGGTTCAATCATTAGGTATTAATATCGAAGTAGTGAAATGGATTCAGCAGTGGCTGGATGGGAGACACCAGAGAGTAGTGGTGGATAACTGTGTGTTAGATTGGAGGACAGTGTCTAGTGGTGTGCCTCAGGGATCTGTACTGGGTCCAGTGTTGTTTGTTATATATATTAATGATCTGGATGATGGGGTGGTAAATTGGATTAGTAAGTATGCAGATGATACTAAGACAGGTGGAGTTGTGGATAATAAAGTAGGTTTTCAAAGCTTGCAGAGAGATTTAGACCACTTAGATTAGTTGGGCTGAAAGACGGCAGATGGAGTTTAATGCTGATAAATATGAGGTGCTACATTTTGGTAGGACTAATCAAAATATGATATACATGGTAAATGGTAGGGCATTGAAGAATGCAGTAGAACAGAGGGATCTAGGAATAATGGTGCATAGTTCCCTGAAGGTGGAATCTCATGTGGATAGGGTGGTGAAGAAAGCTTTTGGTATGCTGGCCTTTATAAATCAGAGCATTGAGTATAGGAGTTGGGATGTAATGTTGAAATTGTATAAGGCATTGGTAAGGCCAAGTTTGGAGTATTGTGTACAGTTCTGGTCACCGAATTATAGGAAAGATGTCAATAAAATTGAGAGAGTACAGAGGAGATTTACTAGAATGTTGCCTGGGTTTCATCTCCTAAGTTACAGAGAAAGGTTGAACAAGTTGGGTCTTTATTCTTTGGAGCGTAGAAGGTTGAGGGGTGACTTGATAGAGGTATTTAAAATTATGAGCCGGATAGATAGAGTTGACGTGGATAGGCTTTTTCTATTGAGAGTGGGGGAGATTCAAACAAGAGGACATGCATTGAGAGTTAAAGGGCAAAAGTTTAGGGGTAACATGAGGGGAAACTTCTTTACTCAGAGAGTGGTGGCTGTATGGAACGAGCTTCCAGCAGAAGTGGTTGAGGCAGGTTCGATGTTGTCATTTAAAGTTAAATTGGATAGATATATGGACAGGAAAGGGATGGAGGGTTATGGGCTGAGTGCGGGCCGGTGGGACTAGCTGAGAGTAAGAGTTCGGCATGGACTAGAAGGGCCGAGATGGCCTGTTTCCGTGCTGTAATTGTTATACGGTTAGCCATAGAAAGTGACCTGGAATCACATTCACACAGGACTAGATCAGGAGAACAAGTTAGCATCCTGACACAATATTACTGAACTAGCTGGGTTTCGTGTACAAAGTTGGATCACTTTAAATTCTCCATGAGTCATAAGGAAATATAACCTTGCTTCCCCTGAGTTACTTATTCAATAGAGTAACCACTATACGGGAAGGGAGAGAGGGGAAATTAAGAGGTACAAGTGTTAATTGAAAGGTGAGGATTGAAAGAGGAAAGGTGGAATAAAAATAGTAAGCAATGCACTTGAACATTGTATTGATGGAACAGGCTTGAAATACATTTGCTCACACCATTCTGTTAGTAATTTAGCAAACATTTTGTATACATAGTAACAAAAAAAGGGATGTATTTTTGCTCCTATGCCACTACTTTTCTAAACTTGCAATGGCAGTCCAACTAATCTGATGCAACAGTCTCTCACTTAGGTAAGTATTCACATGCATCATTTCTAAACAAAAACAAACAAAAGCTGTTGTTAACGCCTTCCTTAGAAGTTAATCATTTGAAATGCAAGCAAACATGATGTCATTTACATCAGCCCTACAGTAGCAAAAGGCAATAGGCAAATCCTATGCAAAAACTTTATAGCTAATTATAGTTATTTGCACCAGTTTTTAACATTTTTCTGCTGATGAGCAATGAATCCAGCAGTAAAATCATGAGTTTATCAGTGACTGCATGAGGGGAGCTTGTCTCAGTCTGAATATCTGTACAGCTTCAGTTTGTCATCCACTCTGTTTCTTTCTGCAATATATCTTCATTATCTAAAGTACTATAAATAGTCTAAAACTTGCTGTGGCTCTTTTAGAAGCATGATCTTCACGTCTGCTCCAGGCCTTTCAATATTTGCCAGGTTTCAATGAGATTCCCTCCTCATTTTAAGCTCCAGCTCTTAAGGAGCCATCAAGTGCTCCTCATATGTTAACCCTTTCAGTATCTCTTCACAAAAACAAATCATGATACATGAACCACTATACCTGCTCATACATTGCATATCTCCTTGTTTCTGCTGCCTCTCAGTGTGTCGCCTTATTCCAATCCTCTCATTTATTTCCTTATAACCTACTCTCTTACACATGATCATGGCACATGGCAAATTGTCTTGTAAATGGAAAGGCTTTTGAACTTCAGGAATTTGACCCTTTAAATAGCTGACTTCTATAAGTAATCGTATCAGTAATGAAAAATTGGAATGAGTAAATATGTTGCTTTGGCAAATTTTACACCTGAACACAACATTATAGCAACAAACAATCTGCTGAAAGAACTCAATGGGTTGAACCTCATCTGTTGTAGAAAAGGTATTGTCGATGTATCAGGTCAAAGGCCTGCTGAACATTGCACTTCCTCTTGTTCAATGTTCAGCAGGCCTTTGACCTGAGATGTTAACTGTCCTGTGCTATCACCAGTGGGATCATCAGTTGGTGGCAGATCAACTGATGATCCCACTGGTGATAGCACAGGACAGTTAACATCTTAGTCCATGTGTATTTTGTACCCTGATGTATCAGGTCAAAGGCCTGCTGAACATTGCACTTCCTCTTGTTCTGGAAGGTACACATAAATTTGAATGATAGGAAACTTATCTCGTGGTGTTTAGAGCAGGAATTAGTTTTTATTTCATCCAATACATGTTCTATAATTTCTTTTGCTTAACATCAACCTCTCAAGAGTGATCTGGAGACGGACATAAATGACAGCGATACACTTTCCCAAATAACTATATCTATTTCAAATCAGAGAAAATGGCTTATGATGTGTTCTATGAAAATATGAAGCTAAGAAGCAATACAGGATAGTGACTCCAAAGCATGTTTTAATGGTTCACTACACAGAAACACAAAGGCCTTGTTTGTCTTTGTAGGTCATGTGAATAGATTATATTCTCAATGCTCCCACACAAATTTTAAATTTGTGATCCCGTATATTTGCATATTAAGTCGCACCGAGAATTATAGAGTCGTACGGTATAGAAGGAAGCCTATCAAGTATGTGTCAGATCCTAGCATTCCCACTAATCCCAAAGACCTGTTGTTTTCCCATAATAGAAACATAGAAACATAGAAAATAGGTGCAGGAGTAGGCCATTCAGCCCTTCAAGCCTGCACCGCCATTTATTATGATCATGGCTGATCATCCAACTCAGAACCCCGCCCCAGCCTCCCCTCCATGCCCCCTGATCCCCGTAGCCACAAGGGCCATATCTAACTCCCTCTTAAATATAGCCAATGTACTGGCCTCAACTGCTTCCTGTGGCAGAGAATTCCACAGATTCACCACTCTCTGAGTGAAGAAGTTTTTCCTAATCTCGGTCCTAAAAGGCTTCCCCTTTATCCTCAAACTGTGACCCCTTGTTCTGGACTTCCCCAACATCGGGAACAATCTTCCTGCATCTAGCCTGTCCAATCCCTTTAGGATTTTATACGTTTCAATCAGATCTCCCCTCAATCTTCTAAATTCCAACGAGTACAAGCCCAGTTCATCCAGTCTTTCTTCATATGAAAGTCCTGCCATCCCAGGAATCAATCCGGTGAACCTTCTTTGTACTCCCTCTATGGCAAGGATGTCTTTCCTCTGATTAGGGGACCAAAACTGCACACAATACTCCAGGTGTGGTCTCACCAAGGCCTTGTACAAGTGCAGTAGTACCTCCCTGCTCCTGTACTCAAATTCTCTTGCTATAAATGCCAGCATACCATTCGCCTTTTTCACCGCCTGCTGTACCTGCATGCCCACTTTCAATGACTGGTGTATAATGACACCCAGGTCTCGTTGCACCTCCCCTTTTCCTAATCGGCCACCATTCAGATAATAATCTGTTTTCCTATTTTTGCTACCAAAGTGGATAACTTCACATTTATCCACATTAAATTGCATCTGCCATGAATTTGCCCACTCACCCAACCTATCCAAGTCACTCTGCATCCTCTTAGCATCCTCCTCACAGCTAACACTGCCACCCAGTTTCGTGTCATCCGCAAACTTGGAGATGCTGCATTTAATTCCCTCATCCAAGTCATTAATATATATTGTAAACAACTGGGGTCTCAGCACTGAGCCTTGCGGTACCCTACTAGTCACCGCCTGCCATTCTGAAAAGGTCCCGTTTATTCCCACTCTTTGCTTCCTGTCTGCTAACCAATTCTCCATCCACATCAATACCTTACCCCCAATACCATGTGCTTTAAGTTTGCACACTAATCTCCTGTGTGGGACCTTGTCAAAAGCCTTTTGAAAATCCAAATATACCACATCCACTGGTTCTCCCCTATCCACTCTACTAGTTACATCCTCAAAAAATTCAATGAGATTCATCAGACATGATTTTCCCTTCACAAATCCATGCTGACTTTGTCCGATGATTTCACCGCTTTCCAAATGTGCTGTTATCACATCTTTGATAACTGACTCCAGCAGTTTCCCTACCACCGACGTTAGACTAACCGGTCTATAATTCCCCGGTTTCTCTCTCCCTCCTTTTTTAAAAAGTGGGGTTACATTAGCCACCCTCCAATCCTCAGGAACTAGTCCAGAATCTAACGAGTTTTGAAAAATTATCACTAATGCATCCACTATTTCTTGGGCTACTTCCTTAAGCACTCTAGGATGAAGACCATCTGGCCCTGGGGATTTATCTGCCTTCAATCCCTTCAATTTACCTAACACCACTTCCCTACTAACAAGTATTTCGCTCAGTTCCTCCATCTCACTGGACCCTCTGTCCCCTACTATTTCTGGAAGATTATTTATGTCCTCCTTAGTGAAGACAGAACCAAAGTAATTATTCAATTGGTCTGCCATGTCCTTGCTCCCCATAATCAATTCACCATAAATGCTGTACGTTATCCTCTTACCAATCAAATTCCCTTTTTAGAGCCAAAATGACTTGTTTCCTCAATCCCTATAGTCAGTGAGTTTCAGATTATAAATAAATACACTTTGCATAAAAAGTATTTTACCTCACAGCTTATTTCCATCTATTGGTTTTAACTTTAAATTTGTAACACTGTCCTTAACCATTTTCTTATAAGGATCTACCCCTTAGTAATAATGATCAGGGAAGCACAGAGAGAATCTGTAATTACTGACAAATACCTTTATTTGCTCAACTAAAAAGCACAATTTGCCAGCAACTCGCTAGCAGAAATAGTTTTTCACGATATCCCCTATCAAAATCAGCCATGACTTTTTTCACCACCATCAAATTTCATCTCAGTTTCCTTTTCTCCTAGACAAACAATAACTTAAAGCTCAGACTTCACATCCCTGGAACTAGTTCAATATATCATTTCTCACTCCTGACATTTTCACATCTTTCCTGATGTTAGGTGTGCCAAGTTGCTAGCAGCATCCAGTTATAGTTATAGTTTAATATAAGCTAAATATAACTTTTTTGCTCTTATACTTTCTTCCTCTATGAATCCCAGGTTCCAAACATATAATAATATTAAGGAAAAAGATATGAAATATTAGTGCATGTAGAATTCAAAGCTGGAATACCAATGCTAAAGGGATATGAGTAGTTCTTGGTCCTCATTGTGGACAACTCTATGTTAGAGAAAACAGTAATTTTCATGCTGTAGGAAGCACACGATGTGAGGCCTAATGAGGTAGTTTTGTGGTACGGCTCCTTACATAGTGTAGCAGTGCAGAGGGCTCCTTTTAAGTTTACTTCTTGTTATTTCTAACTAGTCTTGTAATTTTACACCAAATACTGGTTACAGAATACCATATAGAACTTTATTTTCACTGACAGAATTTTAAAACAGTTGCTACTATTTCATTACTGTTGTCCTGCATCAAGCATGGAATTATTTTGACAGGAATTGTGCAAAATAATAGAGAACTTATATGAAATCACGGAAGCAGTGAACTAAAAACAATGAAGCTCTCCAATTTATTTCCTCATCTATAGCTTCTCAAAGGCTCAGAGAATCTTAAAATGGCAATGGTTTCACATAATCTGTCACAGAGTGCGAACAGCATTTAAAAGCAACATCAATTATTTTAGGCTTCCATGGTATTTTAGCAAATACATAATTTATCTGAATGCTTCACCAGTTACTTTAAATTGTACAATAATGCTGAAGGTCAAAACTTGACATGAGACTTCCTGTACTGTTGGTTGGGGAAAGGGATTTTTTGCTTATCAGACTCTTATCTGATGTAGATAGATTCTGCCTAAACTAAAAAAAAATCAGTATAGATTTGTGATGCAAGTATGCACAATCCAAAACAAGATGTTAGATAAGGACTTACCCTTCACTACGATGACCGACTGCACTAACTTTTAAAATGTGTTTTAATTTTAGGAACTTTCCACTTCTGTGGCTACAGATTGCCAGAACTATTCTATAAATATACAGCCTACTTGGTTTAGTGATTAATGGTTGGCTTAGATGTAGACTCTGCTCTGCTGTAATTGCTACAACAATATCTCCCAGATAGATCATCAACACATTTTTCAGGTATAAAGCTTCTAATCTTTAACTGCTGTCAATCACAACAAATAAAATACAAAGGATTGAAAACTTGGATTGTGTTAAGTAGTTGATTAGATACAGTGTTCCTTCTCTGTTTGATATAAAATTGATAAACCAGAACTTTAAGTAAGATCTGATACATAAAATGAAACTAAGAACCTGCAACTGAAATACATTTCAGGCCTGAGCCAACTTGTAGAAAACCAATCAAGTTCAATGTTCATGAATAAGCAAAAAAAAATTAAAATACTTCATCCCTTGAGAAACGTTATTTAAATATTTACAAACAATGAAATATTATCACCTATTCATTTGCATCACTATCATTAAATTTGAATCTAATGCAGGCCGTAAGAAATCATGCAAATCTAGAAATCCATTTGGATCCAGTTAACATGATTTCATCATTTGGTTTGTTACCTTTTGGGACAAGAGAATGATTTTGTCTGACTTATACAAGTAAAAGCTATGTACTCAACCCTTAAGGAGGAACAATTAATCAGAGAACAGTAATCACCTCTTCGGCTGGGGTTGCAAAGAAAGGAGAGGAAGCAAACTGTTTTCCCTTCTTTCTCAAGAGAATAATTACCTGGAAACTGGAGTAGAGGAAATTTACTTAGGCCTGTTTGGTAGGCTCTAATCCCACTAAGTGAGCAATTTCAGGAACATGTTGTCGTGTCTGCACATATTTCCTGGTGAAATGCTATCCAATGGATTGGATACTTCCTGGCTCTATTTACCCTAATGCCAATACTACTTCCTTGTTGTCTGTTGAACATGTCATGACATCTACATCTGCTTTTGTTTGGTGGAAGAAATTAAATCAAAAAGCCAAGGTTTATGACCTGTGTTCAAAACGCAGTTTCCCAAAGAGCACACCACAATGAAAACAGTGTAACAAGGGGTCACCATGGGAAATCATCATAAAGACGTCACTCTTAGTTAATGACAATTGTTTGCCATGCTTCGATAATATGGTATTGCAGCCCTCTGCTTCAGCCCTGGTCTCCTGATTATTACCCCTCCAGGGTCCATTTGGTCTGATCATGGCTCTCAGTTCCCATTGCCCAATCACAGGTATCCTTTTGCTTAGGTGATGTACCTAATAAAGTCTGCCAGTCCACTTTCTGTTCCCTTCTACCTTTCTTCCCAAAATCCCCACTCTCTATCTCAGTTTCCTATCTTTTCATGCTGCATCCCACTCAAGTAACTGAGAAACAGGGGCTTTAAATGTATGTAAGTAGCTTTCTTTTGGTTGCTCTAGTGGTGAAGTTGTTTTGAAAATTTATTCAAGGGTTGGATATTTTCATCTGTCAGTCATATATTCTCTGCTGGAGTGGCCACAGGCTGGACAGCAGTGCAAACCATTTGAAATTGATACTGGTATCTGGTTCAAATTTTTGAGTTTTTTTTTCGCCATTAGTTTGAAGTTCTTCACATCTTTATTGCCTATAAAATTTGCTTAAATTAGGAACTGAAACTAAAATTCCCCCAGATAATTTAAATTGGGTTCAGACCCAGCAATAGTACTTCTATTAATATTTCACCATCATTCAGCACCACAATGAATTCAAAGGTTTTCAGATGTCAATATTCTATTCAGCTTGATTCTGGGCATGCAATGCCATGGGCAGCACCCTCTTCTGAGTTCTTGCTACTGCATACACCTGCTGTGCCATAGGAACACTATTCTTACATCTTTCTTATGGAATTCTGCTGGCAACAACAAACCCATTGTTTTTTTTAAGAGGCTGGAAGGATTAATATTTGTTTTTTTGTGCTGAGGTTTGGAACAATATATTTATATTATTTCTTTAGTTAAAAGAAGTCCTGATCTAGAAAGTTTCACTCATATTTAGGGACATAAAAATTGGGGAACAGCAACTTAAAGGGTGCAGAGAAGTAAAGGAAGCAGGCTCCTCTTATAATATACTGAATTAAGCTTCTTGAATGTTCTTTTGGTAAAACACACCACCCTTGTACTAAATAGACAATAATTAATGGCTACAAATTCTAAATTCTAGACGGGTGCGGTAGAAGGTGTCAATGAATCTTCAGATCACTGATAAGCATTTGCAAACTTCTATTGCCCCTAATGCTCCAGGTTAAGCATTAGGACTCAACAGATGTGAGCTTAATAGAAGATTGAGTGACAGTGGGGAAGGGGCATGCTAAAGGATGCAAAGTAAGTCCATAGGGCATTCAGTCCAATGTTGCAATAGAAAAATTTGGATTGTTCTGGAACTGCTGAACAAGGGGTTTCATCGCAATACCTAAAAGAAGCATTGCTGGGGATATTATATTATTCTCTGCAACCCATTGTGGAAATCACATCAGGGATGCAATGATGACTCATGCCCAGTACTGCCCAGCTGAATTTCCAAAGTGACACAAAATCTCCTGGAAATGGTTATTATTGAAGTTCATTCTGGAAAAAGTTAATTTCCAATTACATAACACAAAAAAATCATTATGTAACTGAATTTCTAGGCATATGTTCAATCCAATATCTGTGCTGAAAACCCTTACAATTGGGTTGGTGCATCTAGGTTCAGGAAGCAAAATAGTTTTCACCACTGATTGCTATCCAGTGGCTTGTGCTGTGAAGCACGTGGATGAGGAAAGAACTAGTTTTGGCTTGATACAACTCTGGTTCTTGAAACCTCAACATTTATTATCAAGGCTGACAAAGAATGACCATTTGGCTGAAGAACAGAGAAAATGATGAAACTGAGAACATCTCCAATTAAAAGAAAAGTTTCATATTAAAAGACTTTTTAAATTTAATGTTTAATCTAAAGAAAGCCAGCACCTATCACTGATTACTATCAAAACCTTCTTATTTACCTAACACGGAAAATGATTAAGTTGTTAAGCAAGTAGAATCATTCACATCATATGCACACCATTGTAAAACCAATGGCTATTATCTACTTCTTTAAAGCTAAAAAAATTATTTAGAAGTCAGGCAACCATTTACTCAGGTCACTTACCAAATCTTTCTAGCATGGCAATTAAAAGAAAGTGTATGAGTATGCTTGAGACAAAAGGGAACACACAATACCAAGGCACAAACAAGAGACAATCTGGAGATGCTGGAAATCCAAGCAACACACACAATATCAAGAAATGAATTTCAATTTTAAATTGCTTTCCCAAAATATCACCCAATTATAAATCCTGCACAACGCTCACCACAATTGATCAAAGAAGGGAGATAGCATGCCAGAGAGAAAGGGTGAGCAAATAAAGTGAGAAGAGCACTTTCATTGCTTTGCAATTATGACATAGTGTCCTACAAAATAATGAGATAAAGTTCTTGAAATCGGAGTTTGGAATACTATGTGCAGCCAATTGCAGAAAACAAAATTTATTTCCATATTTATTAATAGAGTTTGGTAAAACAGAAGAAAAGGTAGGTTAAATATTTTTTATATCTGTAATAAAAATGTAAGTGTGGAATGAGAAAAGGCCATTTGTCCCATCACAGCTGCTGTCTTCATAGAATCATAATGCTTACTGCATCTCAGACCTATCTATTTAATTCTGTGAGGTAAATGATTTGCATAATTTGTATATGATATATGATGCAAAACACATGTATCAAATACATAAGCATTGCCTAGAACATACAGAACACAAACAGACTATTCACCCCAACCAGTCCAGCCTAAAATGTATGCTTTAGGTCTCCTATTTTCCCCATGAGAATCTACTATAGCTTCTGTACCTAATATGGTTCAAAGTAAGATTATTGTCAAAAGTACATATGCGTTACCATATACAGTACTGCCCTATGATTTATTTTCCTGCAGGCGTTCACAATAACTACAAAGAAACACAACAGAGTCAATGAAAAAACACAGATAACAAAGACGGACAAACAACCAATGTGCAAAAGACAACAAACTATACAAATACAAAAATTTTAAAAATAGTAATAATAATAAATAAACAAGCAAACCAAAATGAGAACATGAGGTATCGAGTCCTTCAACGTGAGTTCACGGGTTGTGGAAGCAGCTCAGTGTTGTGTGAATGAAGTTGATTGAAGTTATCCACTCTGGTTCAAGAGCACTGATGGTTGACGTATAATAACTGTTCTTGAACCTGCTGGTGTGGGACCTGAGGCTCCTGTACTTCCATCCTGGTGGCAGTAGTGAGAAGAGAGCATTGTCTAGATAGTGAGGTCCATGATGGTGGATACTGCTTTCCTGTGACAGTATTTTGTGTAGGTGTGCTCAGTGGTGGGGTAGGCTTTACCTGCAATGGACTGGGCTGTATCCATTACTTTTTGCAGAATTTTCCATTCAAGGGCATTGGTGTTTCCTCATGGTGTCCTCTTTTATTGTCATTTAGAAATGTATACATGCATTAAGAAATGATACAATGTTCCTCCAGAGTGGTATCACAGAAAAACAGGACAAACCAAAGACTAACACTAACAGAATCACATAATTATAAAATATAGTTACAGCACTGCAAAGCAATACCATGATTTGATAAGGAACAGACCATGGGCACAGTAAAAAAAAGTCTTAAGTCCCGATCGACTCCCGAGTCCCCGATAGCAGGCAGCAAAAGGGAGAAACTCTCCGACATAAACCTCCAGGCACCGACAACTGCCAATGCATTGGAAGCACCCGACCACAGCCGACAATGAAGTCCGTCCATCCGAAAACTTCGAGCCTCCGACCAGCCCCTCCGATACAGCCTCCCGAGCGCCATCCTCTACCGAGCGCCTTTGACCTCGCCCTGGCTGCCGAAACAAGCAAAGCCAAGGATTCGGGGCCTTCTGCTCGGGAGATTCCAGACCACACAGTAGCAGCGGCAGCAAAGAGGGCATTTCAGAAGTTTCTCCAGATGTTCCTCCATACTCTCACGTCCATCTCCATCAAATCAGAATTGTGTACAGCACCCTACTTGACAGATTTACAGATATCATTCACCGGAGAGGCCACGCGTGCTGCGTCGCGCCGCCATCATCTTCTCCTCCTCCTCTTAACCATGTCTGAATGCTTTCATGCATTAATTTACAGATATCTGATTGGTTGATGAGATATTTGCATTAACCAGCAGGTGTGCCTAATAAAGTGGCCACTGAGTGTATCAACTTAACCCTCCAGTCTTGTCTCCCTTATATGCTTATTTAGTTTTCCTTTAAAATGGTACAATTTACTGTACACCAGCTGTGGTAGTGACTTGCTGTGCAAAGAAGTTTCTTCTAAACCCCGTCTCATTTTTGTGTGGCAATTTCACTGATTTTTTAGTGTTTGTTATTCTAATTCCAATTACATTTTAAATCATCTTCAATAGCTTACTATTTGTTTCTGATGATTAAGCCATCAAACACAGATGTAAATCTGATGTTTTGTTTCCTGAAATCAGTACAGCAGTACTTGAACAAGCCTGCATTTGGAACAAGAATATGAAATAAATACTTAAAGCTGATAAAGTAGATACAGATGTCTTCCTCAACCCTCCTAAGTAATACTCTGTTTAGAGGAGAGTGTGTGTTTGTGTATATGCATACATGTGTCTATTTGTGTTTGCTCATGTGCAGCCTTTAAATCTTTTTACGATACTTGATTTACAACCCAGTTTCACAGACTTCTTAAGTACAACTAAAACAAGTTACTTCAAGTGTTTCAGTATATTTCAAAAACAGCAGCATCAGCCAGCATGAGAAAGGAAAACCACAAAGTGTTAATGTGTCACATTGGAAGATTCAAATTTTATGATCATCCACCAGCAATTTGGCTGATTGGAGAGAAAGTCAGTCGCTCTTTCCTGAAATAGCTTTCAGATGGACAGTAATGAGGGTCATATGACAAATACTTGCCATTAATGCAGCCTTTCATTCTCTGCAGCACAGGGAGCCAAAGAGTGGTATTATATTGCTTAGCAACATGACTAACAACCATTTCAACCACTGTTGCAATGTTTTTGTTTACATTTTTGTTTCAGTCTAACTTTACAGAGAGTTACAGTATACAGCAAGGTAGTTTAGAGTGTCTCCAGTGAAGCTGTGTTTCCTGCTTATGGTAGAGTGTTGACATCCCTAGGTAATGAATGAGGAGGAGGCAGAGTTATACATTCTTTCTTTCTGAAAGCCTGTTAATTTGCCATCTCAATATTACTTAACAATTTGGATCTCTCACTATATGGTTCTCCTTCCCATTTCAACTTTCTGATCTCATTCTTTGATTTAAAGCTTTTTTGCAGTTTGAAGTAATATCTTGACTGGTTTCCTTTTGATTTCAGGAAGACAAGACTGTAAACATGAAGGGCCTCTTGTTCAGTTGCACATTTGTTTGCCAGAGGTGAAGTGATTTTGCTTTGTTAGGTGCCTCAGGTTATTTACATACTAACCATTTTGACAGTATATTGGCGTACCAAAGAAGGACCCACTGGAAAGGTCGAATACCAGACTGATTCCACAACATACAAAAAGTTGTCCCTGGCAGCTATAGTCTGCAATAAGAAGCATTATGGAAGGTTGTTTTGGGGTCGGAGTATCAATACAGGGATCATCATAGTTTTGGCTCTTTGCAGAGCTCTAAGATGATTACTGGAGCATTACTGGTGCCACCACCCACTCTAACAATGACTTCAAGGAAGAAGGAGAATGGATGAATTAAAGAAAAGAACTCTACATAAGAATTCATCAAAGGAATTCAAAGCCATGTTGTAATGTAATGAGTCCTGACGAAGGGTCTCGGCCTGAAACGTCGACTGTACCTCTTCCTACAGATGCTGCCTGGCCTGTTGCGTTCACCAGCAACTTTGATGTGTGTTGCTTGTAATGTAATGCACCATTATGGAGGTTTACTGTCAAAATATGTCAGAAATGCTATGCTACTCCGTTCCCAGGCAAAACCCTGGTGTTTGCACAAATGCTAAGTGATGTCTATATACTTTGTTCCAAAAAGGTGCTTTAGTTGAGAGGTACAGTACTCTTGAACACTATCGGCTAGCAGATTGGGGAATTTGGAAAATGTCCACATCTTCTGCTTACAGTTTACTTGTGGGCAGGAGAAACCTCTCTACTTGCAAAGAAAAGTTTTCTGTCCTCAACATAAACAAAAGATGGTGTGGTTAATGACACTTCCTGATTTTTTTTTAAATTTCGGAAGTGACTACAGCCAAGAATTAGCCACACTACTCTTCAGAGCAGCTTTATACCCATTCAAGACAAAGACAAGCTTACACTATTGAATCTCTTCTCCAAAAGTTAAAAAGTTTGCCAAATCTGTGTGAGTTAGTTACTTGTGCTACAAGAAGCAAATTTTGCAGCGATGCACAATTTTATAAAGAAATACTGAGACACTGAGATTAACTGGATGGAGCCATTCGCCAATTATCAAAGCACCATTGTCCATCGTTAACTACTCCTCCTCCTGGAAGCTATGCTTTATTTTATGAAGGGTGTGATTCAGACAACTTTTGAACAGAGAAATTGAAAATTTGGGCAGTGCTCACTTCTGCCAAGTTTATACTTCCTATTGATTCCAAAAAGAGGGGGACAGTGGGGATTGATGAAGTGATGGGGGGGGGGAACAAGTTTCTAGGGCAATACATGGTGAGAATTTCAAAAGTCTATAACACCATAAGACATAGGAGCATATTAAAGCCATTTGGCCCATTGAGCCTGCTCTTCCATTCACTCATGGCTGAGAGTATATTATCCCTCTCAACCCCATTCTCCTGCTTTCTTTCTGTTTGATGTTCTTACTAATCAAGAACCTATCAACTTCCACTTAAAAAATACCTAATGACTTGGTCTCCTCAGCCTTCTGTGGCAGTGAATTCCACAGATTCACCTACCCCTGGCTAAAAATATTCTTCATCTCTGTTCTAAAGGGACATCCTTGTAATTCCTACCAACTACATTTGTCTACAAATAGTTCCATAGGAAATCTATAAGCTTTCTGCAATGGGACAGCATTAGGTCTCTAAAAAATGCTACTCAAGGAACAGCAGGAAAGAATGGACAGCTGTGCACTCAACATAATAATAATGAGTACCAGGTCCAGTAAAGATGTCCCAGTAAAGTACATGAATTGGTGCCAAACCTAATATTTAAATGAATTCTCTTTCAGATTTGTTTCATAGCCAAAGCAGAAAGAGAATGCTAGGTGCGTTAATTCCAAGGTATAAATTTGTGGGTTCAATTTCCAGACCAGTCAGTTGACTAAATAAACTAGGCAAGAACTCAGTGGAGTTGTAAGGGAATACAGTGCTGTTAGGCTAATGAGATAATAAATCAAGGTTTTGTCAACTTCTTCAGATGGGCGAAGAAATACATGAGAACTGTATCCTATGATTCAGTTTTAAAGAGGTGAGGACAAGAAATAGTATGCTATCTGGCTGTATTCCTGCTTGAGAGAGCTTGTTGCGTCTCAATTACGGTATCAGAATAATGAATAATTTAATGCATTTAGTTGACAGTAAAGCACCTTAGGAAATATTGAGACTGTAAATCATAGACAAATAAATATTAGCCAGGATACTAGGAATAAATTTTTGGTCCTCTTCTAAATAAGACATGGGATTTACGACCACGAGGTAGGGGTTAAATTCCCATTAGAAGGATTGCATATCTGACAGTCCAACATTTCTTCAGTGCTGTACTGGCATTTAAGCTTGACAAATGTGTTCAGTCCTGAGTACTGGGTTTTGAATTGAGAAACTACAAATGCATAGAAGAATTACCTACCAACTGAGCCACATTTGACACCAAGCTGACATATCAATAGTGGTAGTATGCTTACCACAGGCTTTGGAAGAAATAGAGACTAAAAATAGCCAGACTAATTACCAGCTGATTGGAAATAGACCAGATAGAAGGCAACTCTTTGACTCCTTGCAACAGAGAAAGCTTCAGCCAACTACTTTTATCAACACATGCAAGAAATCCAAGTGAACAGAATAGACTTAAAACTGTAAAAACCATTCATCCAGGTTAAAATATTTATAGTACTGGAGGGATTAAAATTTGGCCATTCATGCTGTCAAGCCAGTAGCACAATTTAAGCATGGTTGATTTTTATCCACACACGATCGACATTCCTTTATAACTGAATGAAAATTTGTTGCTCTGCTAAGAAAATTTTCAATACATATAGCATCTATAATTTTTTTTATTGCGAAGTGAATTCCTAATGTTTTCCACATTTATGTGGAGAAGGTGATTCCTGATTTCATTCCAACTTGACCCAAATTTAATTTTAAGTTTGCACCTTCCTATTTGAGCCTTCTAGCCAAAGAAAATAGTCTCACCATATCTACTCTGTTCAAAACATAATAAATTTAGAACTAATAATTTAACTGATTCCATTCAGCTGTCCCTGGGCTCTCCACCCCCTCATTGGAATATCTATTCCCACTGCAGCTGTTTACCAACCCATTTTCAGTCCTGGACACATCCCCATGGCACCAACAACATTCCCAGCTTTCAACCATTTGGTTTTTCTTAGATTGTTTTACTTACTGAACAGGTATAACATTTCTGCGAAACCACAGTCTTATAATACTTGAGTTGAGCGTTACCTGATTATTTGCTGTTGTGAATTAATTACTGACACGTTATTCCAGAGAGTTGTGAACTTAATTAGACAGCAGTTAAGTCTGGTGCTGATTTGATGTGGGTTTGCTGGCACACCCCCACCAACTCCATAAGCAAATTGCTGAGCAAAACCATATGTCCAGAATTAATGTGAAGCACAAAATGTCGCCAGACATTAAGCCAGGATTTTCAGTTTGAAATCTCTCAGCTCTATAAGAAATGAGTAAAATTGAAACAGGAACAGGACAAAAGGTAATAGCTGCTCTGTTCAACATCCAAAGCAAGTTTTAAACCCTAAAGAGGTGAAAATGAGAGTAACCATTAGCACTTCACAGCTGAGGTCCTGATTTTCTGCAGTTTATTTTGCATCTTTCTTTACTTCATTCTCTTACAATGAATTTCTGGCAATTATTAATGCAGTCAGTGAGATTGCCTCTCACCTCATTTGGCAGAAGTGGATGATTTCTTGCTGCCAGTGAAACTCAGGCCTCTGCTGGGCACACCCGAGTCTGACAGTAAACTAATTAATTTATGCAGTGTTCATGATCTGTTTGTTGGACTATTCATTTAGTAAATTGGCCGATCAAGAGGAATAGGTCCCAAAATGCTGAGTCCAACACTAGGTACATACGGCGAGCTGTTTGTAGATTCTACAAGAATAATGTAGGATTCTCTGCTCAGCTTTCCTCCTTTGCTATGTACTTCCATTCACTTTGACTCTGAAAAACCATGCAATTTGCACAATGGCGCGAGTTTACATCAAACTATTGACCCGCTCCCATATCCTCAGCTACACCCTCAAAATGGACAGGGTATTCCACTAGAGTCACTAGGTGCAAACTTTGCAGGTTTTGATCTCTTAGCCTTCCTTCCAATTCACAAAATTGCTGCAAGTTTGCATAAGTGTGATTCCCTGCCGTTTGTCAATTCATAAACTACTTATTACGGAAATTTTTCTCGGCTGTGGAAATTTATGATAATGTGTTTCTGGCATGAACTTGAACCAAAAAAGGGAAGAAAATAAAGCAAACACACTGCAAGAAACCTCAGATTATTACAAGCGATGTGAAAGACTGGCTGCACTGACACCTACCAATTCCTAACTTGGTTACCACCTTACCTGATGCTGAAAACAACAAATTGGGATACATGGAGAAGCCTGCTGTGTACAAAAAGTCTTCTGTGTATAACATATTTACTTGGACAAAACATTTAACTGCTCAAGAGTGATGACTAGATGAATGAGCAAACGTGGTCCTTTGAAATTGACTCATATCCTGCTTAAAGTCATCTTTAGTCCCAGTAAATAAGTATCAAAGCACAATTTGCTTTTATTCATTTACTTCTGTTTAGTTTCAGGGGTCTGCTGCAAATGTTTCTGGAATTAACAGCAACTTACCTTACAATGCCGAAATGGCAAAGTTCTTCAGGCAGCAGAAAAATAGATCATGAAACGTAGTAAAGTGGAGGAATTTATGGAGGCAATTCCAGGATGTGTATGAAATGTTGAGTGAAGACTGCTGCTGAATGAGGAACAGAGACAATAGACAATAGACAATAGACAATAGACAATAGGTGCAGAAGTAGACCATTCGGCCCTTCAAACCTGCACCGCCATTCTGAGATCATGGCTGATCATCTACTATCATCTAGCCTTGTCCCCATAACCCTTGATTCCCCTATCCATAAGATACCTATCTAGCTCCTTCTTGAAAGCATCCAGAGAATTGGCCTCCACTGCCTTCTGAGGCACCTCCACAACTCTCTGGGAGAAGAAGTTCCTCCTCAACTCTGTGCTAAATGACCTACCCCTTATTCTTAAACCATGCCCTCTGGTACTGGACTCTCCCAGCATCTGGAACATATTTCCTGCCTCTATCTTGTCCAATCTCTTCATAATCTTATATGTCTCAATCAGATCCCCCCTCAATCTCCTTAATTCCAGCGTGTACAAGCCCAGTCTCTCTAACCTCTCTGCGTAAGACAGTCCGGACATCCCAGGAATTAACCTAGTGAACCTACGCTGCACCTCCTCCACAGCCAGGATGTCCTTCCTTAACCCTGGAGACCAAAACTGCACACAATACTCCAGGTGTGGTCTCACCAGGGCCCTGAACAAATGCAAAAGGATTTCCTTGCTCTTGTACTCAATTCCCTTTGTAATAAAGGCCAACATTCCATTAGCCTTCTTCACTGCCTGCTGCACTTGCTCATTCACCTTCAGAGACTGATGAACAAGTACTCCTAGATCTCTTTGTATTTCACCCTTACCTAACTCCACACCATTCAGATAATAATCTGCCTTCCTGTTCTTGCTCCCAAAGTGAATAACCTCACACTTATTCACATTAAACGCCATCTGCCAAGTTTCTGCCCACTCACCCAGCCTATCCAAGTCACCTTGAATTCTCCTAACATCCTCATCACATGTCACACTGCCACCCAGCTTAGTATCATCAGAGAATAATGGGAGACATAGGAGGCCAAGGTCTGATTCATGGAAGCAATATGTTGACATCTAGTCTAGAGAACACTACAAATAAGGGACAGCTAAAGTTACATGGGATTCATCAAAGGGTAAATGTCATAGTGTGTTTGGGCAGGAAGGCCAATGTGAAGCATATAAATGATAAGTAAATAAAATATTCTGAATACTTGCTGATAAACTGGGTAAATCAGTGCCATTTATTTTGGTTCTGATCATGCAAAGCTTGAATGTATTCACATTAGATCACACTTGCAATCGTCTCAGATGAAATCACAGCACCATCAGCACGAGGGCTCTGTAGGTGATCCACGTCAGCACACATGGCATGTCCCCATTATCAGGTGCACATATGATAAGTGGCACAATGCAGCACAAAACTCAGACCCACTCTGTATCATGTATCCCTTTGCATGAACGTGGCAGCAGTCTGCCTCTATCCTGAATCCTATTGTCTCCTTCCTGGCAGGCATAATGTGTAATGATGCTGTTTGACTGCCACCAGGTGAGCGCTTTTAAGGACAGATGCCCTTTTCTAGTTGTTACAAAACATTGCACCTGGAGCTACACAGAATTAAGAGTAAATCTGTTGAGAATCCTGCATGTCTTTTTTTTGTGGGGGGGGGGGGAGGGAGAGTTATTTCTGATCTCCTGGTTGTTTCAAACCACATTTCATCCACTTCCACAATTTTAGTGGGAGACGCAATTTGGTATCTCTGCTTAATACAACAATTATTTACTGTATAATCCAATTTCTGGCCAAAATGAACACTACCATTAACGCTGCTTGTTTGAAATGACAGGGGCTCTTCTGTTTCATATAAATAAATGCAGCATTATCAATTTTACAAAACAATTAAACTCCTAAATGTTCCATAGTCATTTTATTACATGGTCAGGGTTCTTAGCTATTGTACCAAAAATATTAGAGCCCTGGAACTGTACACTGGAACCATGTCATAATGAAACTTGGGCTACCATATAAACTTTTGCCAGCAACGGGGTCTAGGGTCTCTGTTGTATCAGACAGTTGTTGGGCATTGATTGTTTTCATAGCTGAAAATGTGCTGTCTAGTACTCTACTACAAAGCTAGGCTAAGGAGTTCAGCAGACACAAGCCTGATTAGATTTGTGCCATTTGGAGTAAGAGGAGTCTAATGTATGAGATGAGGTGAATGGATGGAGATTGGGCAATGGCAGGTGGCTCTGAGTGGGTGGCGTGAAATGTGGTGGGGTAGGGGTCAGATGGTTTGACCCAACAGTGCCCACTGACAGATCACAGGAGCAGGAAGTTGGTACAGTGCTGGGAAACTGAGGGAAGTGGCTAGAGGCCAGCTCAGTCATGCAGGAGCTGGAGGTGGGAGGGAGCAGGAGGTTGATCTTATTGCAGGATTGGAATTCAGCAATGGCCCGGACATCATTTGGCAGGAACTTGGGGTGGGAGAAAAGAAATTGGTATCAGCAGCAAATTGTAGGCAAGGTTGAGGAAACTGCTGTGTCAGACAACTGCAGATCAGGATGAGAGGAGAGTTTATTAGTTCACGCAAAGGCTGGATCACAGAGTGATCGGGAGGGTGTGCTGATTGTGGGAGTGGAACCAAAAGATTACCAAAAGGTAATTTACTTACCATACAGGCTCTCAATTTGGCACTCAGAAATGCCAAATTCTCAGGACAATGTGAACCAAGTTCAACCTTGTTCAAAAGGAGGGCGTCGCAGGGGGAATAACCTCACCTCCCATGCCCTTGGTTCCTTGATGCAGAAATCACATCAGCCTCAGAAGCATAATTAACAGCAGAAAGGGTCTAGTTAAATTTTTGTCTAATTGGTGCAATCTGAATATGTTCAATATTGTCTTTCAATCAAAAAAAATAAAAACTTTAGTTTCATTGGAAGATACTACAAAATACAATAGAAGTTCTCGTGACATATATTTCGCAAACTCCTGTTTCATGAGTGTGTATGAGGTTGAAGTGACAAGACCCCCACTCAGCTCCAAGTTACTCTTTCTGCTTCTTTGCATTAACTGGCTCTTCTTTTGCGACTAGCTTACTTGTATGTTTTGTACAGCCAATTCATTTGTGAAAACAAATTCCATTGATTTTTTTCCTTAAACACTATTTTGGATATGGTGAAACAACTGACGTATAACGTTCTAACAGGTTCTCTGCTTTTTTTAAATTTGGAAAATCCAATGCAGAAATAATCTAATTTGAACAAAAAATCCTTGGCTGCACACACTAAATACTCAACGTTGTAGCAGATGCACATTAATTCTGAATTCACTGAAGCTGAATTTCGATGCAATTTACAGATTCATTTCAGTATCACATTTGGTACACTATCATAGTTTACATCCTCCTATACCTTACTTATTTCACTACACTACTTTAACATAGTCTCATTATACTCATACACAAGTAACTGGGCCTTATACAGGAACTATCCAGTTTGAAAGAAATACCATTCCATTAAAAGAAAATCCACATTGTCTTAGTTGAAAATTTTTCATTATGTCTGGACTACCATAACATTTACTTTGACAGTGAATGATAATTATAAGCCCAGAAACCATATATTAAAAAAATCTTTAAGTTTTAAGATTTAATACAATGTGACAGTTTTAAGCAGCATGGACATTAAGAATTGTTTAGACTTTGAAGATAGGCCCTGTTTCAATTTTCTCCAGTGAGCGAGAATGAGGGCTTTCTTGCACTGTTTAAGAGACAGTAATAGCTTCCTGAGTAAAATGAAACTAAGAGGAGATATGGCAACGTTAACAGCAAAAAGTACCTTTGTCAGTTGAAAGTTTTCAGTATGAATACTATGAGATATTACACATAAATCCCTCCCCCACTGTAATCAGTGACACTTAATAGTTGGATGTTGAATCTGATATCCATTTTAAACTCTTTCTATACGTCAAGCAATTGCACAAGATTCACTAGTTTAAAGTATTTCCTTTATAGCAATAACTGCAAATTGTAACTCAATCTAACAAAGAAATATAAGTAGACTGTAGGCACTTCCAAGGAATTTGTGCTCCCTAGCCAACCAAGTTAAAATTTTATAGCATGAAATCCAATCCCGAAAATCACCAGTTATTACTTTATTTATTTTAGCAAAAAAATAAGTTATGAATTGAATTGTAAAGCATTTTAAGGTGTGAGTGAACAGAGAGGAATTAGGGTTCAAATATGGGGAGTGCATAAAAATTGTCGATCATGTGCTGTTTAATAGCATGTGTATGCTACTGTACTCTGAAATACGGCTCTACTGAAGTCAGCACATCTGAGAACAGAATATCACATACTCAGCATGTCTAACTGAAGAGTTTTTACCTCTTAATTCCATGAACTTGTAGGCATGATTGACAAAGCCATGAAAAGTTCATGACATTTTGGTTTTTACAGACAGACAAGTTATATTCAAAAACCTGTAGAAAACTTGGGAAAACCTGAAAACACATTTTTCCTGCATGCCCTGCAGAATTTACCTGTTAAGCCTCTCTTCATGGGATTCCCCAACAGGAGCCAGTTCACTTAAAGGGAAGGTGGCCTTCAAGTAGAATAGTAATGACCAGGATTCGTGTGTGTAGGCAAGCCCATGATAGGGCAGGGGGGAGCAGATGGCATTTGTGAAGGGAGAAGTTGGCTCAGTGATCATGTTGTGGTGGTCAAGAGGTTATCTGTAAATTTGTTAGGTCTGGGAAATCCAAATCCCAGGAAACCTGGCTGCCATGGTCAAAATAAAAAGGCTATTAAAACAAGGCAGATCCCATTATATAAAATTTAAATAACTACTTCTCTCCTATGGTCGGACTGGCTTCTATCTCTCAGCCCACATTCTATGAACCACAGAATTTTGTTTTTGCTGCAGATTATAGAGATTTTAACCTATCACATGCTGCAAATTCAACAACTTTTAGGAGATAACAGCAGAAAAGTAATTAAGTTAACTTGTACAAAAAAGTTGTTGGAAAATAAACTATAGCCTAAGAGCTATCTGTGTTTATAAAAGCTTTCACCAGCATAATGCCATTGACAGTAATCAGAGAGAAAATGAAGAGGAGAAATTTCTTTACTCAGTGCAGTGCTGAAGAACACAAAACTCAGCCACATGGTGTAATTTAGACAGAGACCATTGCCTTTCAAAACAAAACTGTTCTAAATTTAATGAATCTCATAAATAACTGCCAATGCTATCATGCTTGTTCATTAACACTATCATACTGACTAGATTATACTTAATATATAAATGTAAAACCAGAAATTAACTCAAGTTCAAATCTATGAACTGCAAATGCCAGTCTGCATTCCATATTTGTGAGCTGTAACATCCCACGATATATATAAACCTATAAACTGTATCAGGCCAAAGTCAAAGTAGAGCAAATGGTTTTGGATGTAAAATTGGTTGCACTTTCAGGATATTTTCTTAGGCGTTAAAATTGTCAGTTTGAGAATTTATTTCTGTGCTATCTTTCTGAGTAATTTCATTGGGATTGCTAAAATAAGGGTGCCATTGATCAGTCACATGAAGGGAGAAAATGGAGTCCAACGTACAATCTTGTTTACAATTACAGCTTATTAAAAATAAATTTGTTCTGACAACTGATCCCAATCACATCAACTTTCATTCATGACTTATATTTAGACACCAGCTTATCCCCAAAAATATTGACTCATAATTCTATTACTTATAAAAATCAGCAGGAAAGTCCCTTCAGACTTTTCAATCCAATTGATACAAATCAATTTATAAGCCTCATTTGATTTTAAGATCCAGAAAAGATGATGGTATTTATTCTGATCAGTTTTGCTTGCAACACAATATCTCCAACTGCCTATATGTACTTTTTCTTCAAGCATAATAACGCACACATACCTACTAATATCCACTTACCTGACCACTACTGCATATAATGAGACAACAAAGTTACACAGCTTCAGTAGTATATGATTGAGACCCCTGCATGAAAGTCTAATTTCTGTCAACACAACATTATTTGGAATTACAATGATGCAACATCAATTTCCATCACTTCCTGAATGTTCAGCCGTTACACAATTAAAACGATGAAAGCCAGACTCAAGCTACCACAAACAGTGGTTCGAGGGAGGTGGGAAGGTGTTGGGAGACCAGCTTCCAAAAAGCAATCCAGTAATAATAAATTGCCATTGAGACTGCTTTGTCTCAGAGTTTCAGATTTAACAGCTGTGGGCAGGGTTTGACAGGAAACCCAGTGGCTGACAGTAGACAGCACAGCAAGGTTTAGCAGTCAAGTTCCTTTCCTTCAGTGTTACCTCCAGAATTGGCTGCAACCTCAACCCACCGTCTACTGGCAATTATAGTCTCTCTGTTAGATTGTGTGCCATTGTCCCCTATGGCTCTGTTCCTCCCTCTTGAGATATGACTTGTAGTATCTCTGGGAAAAGGGGAGAAAAGGATAAAAACATTGTTTTCATGCCCATTAGAGCTCCTATGTAGAGGCTTCTGAGTAGCTGTCGCGGCAACACTCCATACACCCCTGGCTATGTTTCCATCAGCCAGCAATTATCAGGCCCTGTTCATTTCTCTTTTAATATTCCCTGCCCCTGAACATATTGTGTCTATGTTGCTATTTGACTGAAAGCACACAGCAATGCTGGACACGTGGGTGGTGTCTGCATGTTTTCAGGTACTCTGCGACATTTGTTACCGTGCGTCAGTTGCTGTGGTTTGAGAATTTTCCAGTACCAGAGCAAAACGCTGACAGTGCAAACACAACTATCACTGAACATCTTGCCTGTCGTCATCCGCCCTCTGTAAAAAGCCCTTGCCTTTGACTGGATTTTGATAGGCTACAGGTCACTATAAAGACCTACATTTTCAAAGGTGCATATAAAGGGAAGTTTACCTTTCTGTCACAAGTAATTCACAATGGAAATATCATCTATATTCTTGCTCAGCTGAGATTTATTGCAATTCCAGTTTCAACGACAAAAGGTTGGCCACATGCCTTTAAGCTAATTCTGTCACTGATGCACCTTATCAAACGAATGAACCAAATGACTCCAGAATTGTCTTGTTGCTTTAAAGTAAAAGTGCAGCTGTAGCGTACCTACCGACCTCAGACCTGCCTGTCTGTGGTTTCGGCTGCCAAATGCAGCAGACGGTTCGACATGAGTGCTTACACACACGTGCAGAACCTCTAAATCCACCAGTTCAATAAACTGAACACACAGACAGCATTGTGCACACTCTCATGATACTTAAGTAAACTCTGAGCGACACTGTTCAGATAAATCTTCAAATGAAGTAATTCTGGCATGAGAACATGTCTGAAAGAGCTGCGTATTTGGAATTTGCATGTGCATTGCCCGTCATTTCCTATTTATTCACTTCAGGAGCAAATTGGAAGGGGATTTCGCATTGCAATCTCAAAATGCCTCTTATCAATGAGACAGGATCAAAGATTAAAATGATCCCCACTGAGTCAGGAATATTCAATATGCTCCTTGAACATTTTGCAAACAAAATATGATGTCTTGTTGTTACCCTTCATGTTGGTCAACTCCTGTAATCTGACTACTTTTACTAGGCAGTGTTCTCACTCAAAGCCTAGCTTGGTATTAATAGACTGCAACTTTCAACACTCTATATATATAAAACAGAGTATGCAGTTTTCAGCATACGCCTTTTTTTTGCTTTCTACTTTGCATCTTTTTTGTTTTGAATTGTGTAATAACTTGAGCAAACTGTTTAGTTGCATTAAAAGGTGTGATTCAACAAAATGCAGACTTCCTGCTTCCTGTGAGCCACTCTGACAGTCCAAAAAGAAAATCAAAGTTTCATTTTATTGACAAAATGCACCATTTTGGTGATAAAGAAATGATCTAGTTCCTGCTTTTGCACTACCAAAAAAAAATCAGAACTTTAGGTTTCTGTGCAGCTGCCCTGTTGAGCCTTCTCATTGTCACATATAAACATCTGTCAATGTCAAATGTTGATATCTTTGTAAGGATTTGGAAAATGCACACCCAAAAGCAAAGAACATCAGCCTCTGAATAAACAACAACTTCGATAAGCTTGTTACCTTTTGGATACAGAAATTCCATTCAGCTGTGACTCATAGTAAATTCAGGAGCAACTATGTGAGAATTATGGAATATGGGAAATCTCAGTGAAAACATTAACTTATCAACCACAATGCATTTGACAGAGTGTGAACTGGGTAGAAATGTAATCCCCTTAGTTGCTATTTAGTGTTCTCCAGTCATCACAACAGAACCCTTTCCTTATTGGCAACTATATTATAAGAATCAGCACTCATTAAATAGAAATTCCAATGTGGCTTTCATTAAGGAATAAAACACAAAACTGCTGAGTGTCAAAAGCTGAGGACAACCTGTAAACCAAGCCCTCATTATTTTTACTTTAGTTGAAGAAAATGATCAAAAGGTTGAAATTTTGGCACTACAGTAGTAAATAACAAGTACAGCAGATAGCCATGCACAGCAGTATACAGGAGCTGTTTATAGGGAGGAAAGCCTTGTTAAACCAATACAACAACCTGCCATGTGTGTTTAATTTTTTCCGTTAACTTTTACCACTGCAAATGCTCTGTTTTTAGGTGATCAGATTATTTGGAGACAAACAGCTGAAAATAGGATAGGGAGGGTGTTGTGGGGAGGTGTGGGAGTGGTGTTCTAACTTGCCAGATTGGCAGGGATTCTGGTATGGAAAAGAATGCTCTCAAAGGTCCCCCAACAGAATAAGAGCGAGGTGAGCCAGCAAACCCTGCCAGAAATAACAAACAAAACGGCTTTCCCCATCCTGCCCAAGCAGCCAGCTCCACAGCATTATAACAGTTGCCATAGAGCTTACTTTGCTATCATAACAAATTTGATATGTCCAGTTATAAAAGAGTTCACTGTATTTTGCAGACATGAAAATTTAATTTTTGTTGTTTTTTCACACTGCAGGCTTACTTCTGTCTGGGTGCTACAGACAGGGACTCCCTCAGTTTAAGCTGCTGTTTCCTTTCTTTCACCTCAAGTAAGCTATTTCTGCTTCCAGCCCCAAATGTTACCACAAATTATGTCCCCTGAATGTAATCACATCTCAGGTGAGTGCTCAAAATCATTCTATGATACATTAATAAAACGTTTGTCCTACTTCTTTGTCAGGAATCAAATCTTCTCTACATACCTTATTAAAGTGCTCCAGCCTTTTGAAGAAGTCCCATGGAGTTTCTGTAAAAAAAACTCAGTTTCACTGGTGCAACTTAATTTGGTTGGCCCTCATATCAAAATTTGGTTGATTTCTATAAAACTATAATAACTTTCTTTACCAATTATCCCAACAACAATTAATCCAGTGCTTTCCCAGCGTACATGACAAATAAACTCTTCTCGGGCTTCCAGCCGGGTCCAGGTATCCATTATAACCAACATTTCAATGACAAATTTTGCCATCCCTGATGAAGATGGCAGAGCTTGTCATCGAAACGCTGGTTATAATCGATACCTGTACTCAGCTGGAAGCCTAAGAAAAGTTTATTCAACAATTAATCCATTATGAGAATGCCAGAATACCTAAATGGGAACATTTCCCCATCTTGCCCACCAAGGCCAATAAAACAGGACCTTCTTTAGAGAATATAAATTAGGCCAGTTTTATGTACATATTGCAACCTGTGTGAAAAACAGTCTAAGGACATTAATTAGAGGTATGGCCTTGATTGATTTACAAGTGGACGCAACTAGTTTAAAAGCTACAATTTGGTAAAAAGCTAAATTAAATTCATTATCATAGATATAGTATTTTGTCATTTGAAAAGCTGACATATAAGTGAATAAGATGTGAAGAGACAATACATGAGATTCAACACAATAAATTAGAAAGAATACAAAAACCTTCAATAAGTGCCAAATGATAAAGGTGGCTCATGTTCACTTTAACAGCATAATGCCTTGCCCAGAGCAACATTCTCTCTAATTTTTTTACAGCTGCATGGACCTACCATTGCTCTGAGTAGGATTTTCTTACATGGCATGAAAACTGTGTGGAATTTTAACTGTCTTTTTGGTAATATTCATACTACGAATATTAAGAATGAAAATTGAAATATCACATACTTTTATTATATTTATTAATTGAAAGTATAATGAAATATAGTAAAACAGAGAAAATCTTTCATGTTTTGTAAACTTTTTCTAGCTGTGTCCAATTCTAGCTGCACACAACAAAGGCTACGTGTGCGGGAGCATTTTACTAACTGCGTGGCCATGCACCCACGCAACTTATAGGGAACTGTGCCCAAAAGAAAAGAAGGGAGCCATCTAGCTTCATATCCCTGTTCCATTCATTGATCATGATTGGCTGCTCTTGTATTATATATTTTGATATTCCTATCCAGAAAAAGATTAATAATTTCAATTGGCACAGCACGTTGAGGGGGGTGTATCAGATAACCACTACCAATGAGTGACAAAGTATTTGTTGATTTCATTCCTATTCGGTCAGATCTAAGTTTTAGATTCAGTATTCTTATTTTGATTCCCTATGCTAAAACAAATAATCTCAGGATCTTCCTGACTAATTTTCAGTTTAACTCCCCATTCACGTCTTCCATAGTTCTGATAAATCCTGAAAGCCAGATCTACCTTTTTACTTGAAAGCAAAATTTCTCATTTTGTATTCCATCTTCTTAAGTTGTATGCCAATATTACTGTTCAGTAGTTTCCAGAAGCACTCAGATCTACTTATACAATTGATAGGGCCCGGATTTTTACTATGTAGCATACCATTTATCAGTACTACATGAAACAAATTTACTGCAACATGAAAGTGTGCCTGCCTCACAGTGAGTTCCATATGGTCAAATATGCACGGTAGCATCAACTGTGAAGGGTAAATTTATAGATTATATGATTTGTTTGGCTTGGGGATAGTGTGGCCTACTCATGTAGATGTAAGACATCTGAGGTTTAGTTTTCTGTCTTTGAGGAAATCTGCTGGAGTGTTCTGATACTGTGAATCTCCCCCACTACAAGCTCTTCTCCAGACCCTCCAACATCACTGTCCTTCAGCCTTACTGTATTCTCAACTCTTTGCAATGCCCCCGATTGTTGGCCCAGGTGCCTATAACTCTCCAGTTGCTGGTTAGAGGTTCTCCAATGCTGCAAAATATCAAACATAACTTATACAACCCCTCAACTTGTATCTGCACTATTCACAACACGACCATTGCTGAGTGACTCTCTACAACTGGCCATGTTATAAAGGCTGATTTCTATTTCTTCCCTTCTACTAGGGTATCATTCTGCTGATTGCTAGCTTGCCAACATCCCATTAATTTGATCACTGTTAATAGCCAAGATCACCAAGCCAACCCTTACCAACTACCAACAGCCATTTTTCAATGGTATTCATTCCCAATAACCTGACTCTTTAAATTCTGATTCCTCATCTAAAGCCTCAGTCCTCCATGAGATTCCATTATACCCATGATATGAACCAAGGCTCATGACTTACATAACCTTTTTCTTATTTTAATAGTGGGTCTTAGTGGGCATAAGGTGAAAAAGGCGTATTCTTCTACCTAATACATAGTAAAACTCCCCTAAAGTATTTTGATTGTCACACTGTGAACCATGATTATGGGCCAGATAACTTTTAGGCCTTAGTCACTTGTCATTATGAAATGACTACAATTATTATTTATAATATGTTCATTCCATACAAAGGGAGGCATTTTTGACAGTTTCTTTTGATAACAAGAATCTGGGAGCTGGCCACAGTGTATCTTGAGCAGAAGCTTGAACTGAGATTGGAAAGGAACATTATCCTTATAAAGTAACTGAATCAAAAGATAGAAACAGCTTTCTGGAAGGTTGTAAGGAGCTGAATGTCACTTAAGCTGCTTGCCAGCCCCTATTAAAGAGGTCACATGGTATTTTGGCAGAAGAAACGGCTCAAGAATAGTGCCTGGTCTGTGGTAACACACACAAAATATGAGGAACTCAGCAAGTCAGGCAGCATCAATATGCCCATCTTATCCCATTAAATTCCAACAGCCATTTCTCACCCCATTTTTACAGGTAGTTCAGATCCCACAAGTGGGATCAGTCCTCACTATCCACTACACCTGCAATCCTCTTGTTATTCACATATTTGCTGATCTAATTATTACATTATCACTCAAATCATTGATGCAGATGACAAACAAAAACAGACCTAGCACCGATTTCTGAAGACTAGTCACAGACCTCCAGTCAGAGAGGCAGCCGTCTACTGCCAGCGTCTGGCTTCTCCTGTTAAGCCAATGTTAAATGCAGTTTAGTCTTCTCCTGAACGCCAAGCCGATGAACCTTCTTGACCAGTCTCCCATACAGGATGTTGACAAAGGCCTTGCTAAAGTCCATGTATACAACATCCACTGCCTTTCTTTCCTCAACATACCTGGTAACCTCCTCGAAAAACTCTGTAAGATTGGTTAGACATGAACTATCATGCACAAAGCCATACTGACTCACCTTAATCAGTCCCTCTCTATACTAACACTTACATAACCTGTCCATTTGAATACCTTCCAACAACTTACAAACTACTGATGTCAGACTCATTGGCCAAAAACTTCCTGGCTTATTCTTAAAGTATTTCTTGAACAATGGGACAGCATTAGCTATCTTCCAGTTCTCTGGCACCTCACCCATGGTTAAGAACATACTATATACCTTGGCCAGGGTCCCTCTAATTTCTGCACAAGCCTTCTACAAGGTCTGAGGGATTTATTAACTGTAATTTGCCTTAAGTTATTTGCAAATTAATTAGTAATGCCTGGTCTTTTTGTGTTATGTAAAATCATTCAAAAATATCATGCACACGTAAGCACAAATGGAATGGGGAATTGATTCCATGTTTTTCACAAGCATGCTGTTCCAAATATGAATGGAGTTGGGTATGGGGCAATGATGTCCAAAAGTATATCATGTATACTTAAGCAACACACAAAGCGCTGGAGGAACTCAGCAGGTCAGGCAGCATCTATAGAGGGAAATAGGAAGTTGATGCTTTATCAGCACTGCTGATTATTATCTGAATGGTGGCCGATTAGGAAAAGGGGAGGTGCAACGAGACCTGGGTGTCATTATACACCAGTCATTGAAAGTGGGCATGCAGGTACAGCAGGCGGTGAAAAAGGCAAATGGTATGCTGGCATTTATAGCGAGAGGATTTGAGTACAGGAGCAGGGAGGTACTACTGCAGTTGTACAAGGCCTTGGTGAGACCACACCTGGAGTATTGTGTGCAGTTTTGGTCCCCTAATCTGAGGAAAGACATCCTTGCCATAGAGGGAGTACAGAGAAGGTTCACCAGATTGATTCCTGGGATGGCAGGACTTTCATATGAAGAAAGACTGGATGAACTGGGCTTGTACTCGATGGAATTTATTAGATTGAGGGGGGATCTGATTGAAACGTGTAAGATCCTAAAGGGATTGGACAGGCTAGATGCAGGAAGATTGTTCCCGATGTTGGGGAAGTCCAGAATGAGGGGTCACAGTTTGAGGATAGAGGGGAAGCCTTTTAGGACCGAAATTAGGAAAAACTTCTTCACACAGAGAGTGGTGAATCTGTGGAATTCTCTGCCACAGGAAACAGTTGAGGCCAGTTCATTGGCTATATTTAAGAGGGAGTTAGATATGGCCCTTGTGGCTACGGGGATCAGGGGGTATGGAGGGGAGGCTGGGGCGGGGTTCTGAGTTGGATGATCAGCCATGATCATAATAAATGGCGGTGCAGGCTCGAAGGGCCGAATGGCCTACTCCTGCACCTATTTTCTATGTTTCTATGTTTCCCTCTCTCAAGCATAATTGACATCAGTGCAGTGAAAAATGAAAGCACACAAACATTGATGAAACTGTGGGCCTCAAGTAGAAAAGCAGGAGGATAAAGTCCTGCTTGAATGTAATATAAAACACCTTCCTATTTAATCCACTGCAGGCTAAATGCCACGAAAGCTATCCATTGAAATTCCTATGAGGGGCCTATAGTTAGAAGGAAACACTTATCTTTGGGGCTGGGATCACAGGTATGCTTTTTCCAGCTCTTGCTATCAAAAAGCCTAGTTCTTCATCAGCGAGATTAGGGTGCTCACCATGTCTCCTGGTCTTGAGAAAATCATTTTAACCCCATAATTTGAAGGTCCAGTCCTTGAGATACTTCTTTAAATACTTCTGTCTGATAAGATCTCACTCATACTCTTCATATAGAAAGTGTGAAACTTTGAACTACTTGTATTATACATAAAGCCATTCAGCTATAAAATGAAAAAAAGTCTAATAATTTCCCAGTGAACAGCCTTTGCTCAGAAATGAAAACCACTTGATGAAAAATATGCTCCTTTATGAAATTAAACTCAGATCAAATTGGTTAACAAAATCTTTACACTTTTCAACAGAACAAGGAAAGAGAGTTAACCTTCATAATACACACAAGAACATCTGCAGATGCTGGAAATCCAAAGCAACATTAAAAAATGCTGGTGAAACTCAGCAGAAGAGCGAATTTCAGTACAAAAATATAATTTGGAAAAGCAGCTAATGTGAACATAGTCATATACGTCCAATTATATTAAAGGAATTTCAGGTCAAAAAAAACATGGGGAATACAGATAGAAGATTTTTTCTTGCTGATTAGATACTGGGGAAATGACATAATTCATGGCTTAAAGAGCGTAAGCCTCAAAAGACATTGCTGTAAACTTAGCTATGGTTTTGTGGAATCTCCTAGAGATTCTTATCAGGGATGCATTTAGCTTAGTGTTTCACAGTGAGGCCAGAACTTGAGGTGGTAAATCAAAAGGTTGAAAGATTTCACAGTTATTATCAAGTAAGGCAGAATGAATGTCATTCATTCAGATATTAAGAGAGCATTAAAATATATTTCAAAGCAAATCACATATTTCTAGGCTGCCAAACTAAAGGCGACCCGAAGCAGCAGCTCTGATGGAAATGATCACATATTCCCGCTTCAGCCTGCTACAGTTGAGAACCACAATTGCACCTAATGTCTGTACAGTTCGTAATGACGTTTTTATGCCATCAAACAATCTATCACGATTCTAAACTGACTGAAATAGACTGGACTGTGGCCAGCAGACTGTCCCCTTAAGAGGTCAGTGGAAATTAGGGTGTCACGCTCGGCTAATGGTGCATTTGAAAAAAAAAGAGTCTTTTGACCCCCAATACCAACTATCTTGCTGGCAAACGTACAGCCTCCGGTAAATAAAATTGAAGATCTCAGAGCTAGGGTACTGTGTCAGTGGGATAATAGGACCACCTGCCTATTTTGTTTCGTGGAATCTTGGTTAACCCCTTCCATTCTGGACACAGCAATTCAGATTGACGGGTTCAAAATACACTGCCAAGATAGGACTGCTGAGTCTTTTAAAGCCAAAGACGGGGGTTTGCTTCATGATCCAATTCCTTGTGGTATACAAGCATGGGGGTGCTAGCCCAGTCTTGCTCAACAGACTGAGAACACCTTACAATCAAGTTCTGTTCATTTTACCTGCCATGGGATGACCTTTTTGGAGGTGGTGTACATCCCACCACAGGCTACTGTCAAATAGGTTCTCGACACTAGGCATGATCAATAGACTTGAAACCACACATCCTGATTCCTTTCCCATCATTATGGGAAATTTTAACTAGACCAGCTTGAAAAACTCTCTGAATAATTACTACCACCAAATCGCTTGTAGCACCAAAAGAACCAACACACTGGACCACTGTTACACCACCATCAAGTGGGCTTACCGTGCTATCCCATGCCCACACTTTGAAACGACTGATCACCTGGCTGTACGTCTTCTCCTGAGACTGAGGATTACAGCACCAGTTGTGGGGACTATGAAGGTATAGACAAGGGAGGCCCAGGAGCTCTTACAATACTGCTTTGAATCAATGGAGTGGACTGTATTCAGGGATTCATCACAACTGTCACCGACTTCACAAAAACCTGCGTGAATGAGTGTGTGCCTGTGAGAACATACCATATATACTCAAATCAAAAGCTGTGAATGAACCAGAGGGTTTGTAGTCTGCTGAGGGCTACATCTGTGGCATTTAAGTCTGATGACCCAGGTCTGTACAAGAAAACAAGGTACCACTTGCGGAGGGCTATTTTAAGAGCTAGGAAACAATTCCAGGAGAGATTGAAGGTGACATTGGATGCTTGTCAACTCTGGCAGGGTTTGCAGAACATTACTTCCTACAAAGCGATATCCAATATCATGAATGACAGTGATGCTTCACTTCCAAATGAGCTCAACATCTTTTTATGCTCACTTTGAAAGGGAGAATAAAACTACAGCTAAGAGGATTCCTGCAGCATTCTGTGACCCTGTGATCTCTGTTTCAGAGGTCAACATCAGGCAGTCTTTCATGAGGGTGAATCCTCAGAGAGTGGCAGGCCCCAGTAGAGTACCCGGTAAGGCTCTGAAAAATTGTGCCAACCAATTGGTGGGAGTGCTCAAAGACATTTTCCATCTCTCACTACTACAGTCAGAAGCTCCCACCTACTTCAAAGGGGTAACAGTTACACCAGTACCCAAGAAGAGTAGTGTGAGCTGTCTTAATGACTATTATCCAGTAGAGCTCACATCTATGGTGATGAAATGCTTTGAGAGGTTGGTCATGGCTAGAATCAACTCCTGTCTCAGCAAGGACCTGGACCATTTAAATTTACCTATCGTCACAACAGGTCTACGGCGGACGCAATCTCATTGGCTCTCCACACGGCCTTGGATCACCTGGATAACACAAATACCTATGTCAGAAAGCTGTTCATTGACTATAGCTCAGCGTTTAACACCATCATTCCTACTGTCCTGATCAAAAAGCTACAGAACCTAGGGGACTGAACCCCCCTCTGTAACTGGATTCTCAACTTCCTAATGGGAAGTCCACAATCTTGGTAATAACATCTCCACCTCACTGACAATCAACACTGGCGCACCTCGGGAATGTGTGCTTTGCTCACTGCTCTCGTCTCTCTACACTCTTGACTGTGTGGCTCAGACAGCTCAAATGCCATCTATAAATTTGCTGATGATATTGTTGGTGGAATCTCAGATGGTGATGACAGGGTGTACGGGAGCGAGATATACCAGGTAGTTGAGCATTGTCACAGCACAACCATGCATTCAGAAAGGGTAAGATGAGGGAACACACAGAAGTCTTTATAGAGGGGGCAGAAGTGGAGAAAGTGAGCAGTTTCAACTTCCTGGGTGCTAATATCTCTGAGAACTTAACCTGATGTTAGTATATCAATGCAGCTATAAAGAAGGCAAGATAGCACTTATGTGTCATTAGGCGTCTGAGGAGATTTAGAATGTTACCTAAAACACTCTAAAATTTCTAAAGATGTACCATGTTAATCATTCTGTCTGGCAGCATCACCGTCTGGAACAAGGGATGGGGTGCTACTGCACAGGATCGAAGTAAGCTGCCCAGAGTGGAAAAATTAGTCAGCTCCATAATGGGTACTAGCTTCCATAGTATCTGAGACAACTTCAAGGAGCAGTGGCCCCATCACCCAGGACATACCCTCTTCTCACTGTTACCATCAGAACGGAGGTACACAATGGCTATTTCTCTCTGCCATCTGATTTCTGAATGGGCATAGAAACCATGAACACTACCTCACTATTTTTTATTTATGTTTTTGCACAACTTATTTAACTTTTTGATATATGTCTATATACTTACTGCCATTCATTTTCTTTTCTTATATTATCATGTATTGCATTCGACGTTCCCTGCATTGTACTGCTGCCGCAAAGTTAACAAATTTCATGACATATACCAGTGATATTAAACCTGATTTTGGTCATTTACAAAGCAAAGATCACATTAAAGGTAGTACCTTATTCTATAATTTATTAATATAGTTATGCTAAAAACAAGGTTTTAAAAGGAAATAAGAGACCAGCATGGAGACATAAGAAACAGACCTCTAGTATTTGTAATTTTTTGCAACATATGGATTAAAAGTTGTAGTAAAGTTCCTCCCCCCTGCCAAAAGTAAAGATCAGAGTTGGTGGAAGACTGGTGTGAAGCTTTTAATGTTTGAGGACATTTATAGTAGATAATGCAATAATGACTCCAGAGAAAATTTTGCATTGGGAAACTTTGCAGAAAGTAGAACAAGCAAGGTAATTTGGAATACCAAGAAATTAAACCCTATCGATAGTGTAATTCTAAAACCAATAGAATAATAGTGTAAAAAGTATGTTTCTGAGAATAAACACTTATACATATACTGCTTACAGTGTCTTTATTGAAAATAATTTGAGACCAATTTTAAAAAGTTAACATCAATATACGTATTTAAAATATTATTGAAAACTTTTAAAATTTTGTCTCAACTGTTTGAACTCCCAGTGCAAAGAGGATGACAATTGCTCTGGATAATTGTGACATGACAGTCAAGTAAAAGGATTTCTGTAAATTAACTGTAAGATTATCAAAATCAGTTAATTTATATTACCGGACCAAGAATAGCAGGGTATGGGGAATCAAATGACATTAACTTATGGAATAGAAATGAATGCATCCTTTGTATGGGAGGCACTGCAATTAAAATAATATCACAAGATACGGCCAAATAAAGAATGAGGATTCATGTAGCCCTAACACAAAATTATATCTTCTTAAAATATGGGCAGACACTTACGGAGATATTTCTGTAATTCTCAATATAGATGTATTTTGCTGAGAAATAAAAACTCTACAAGAAAGGTGATAGATTTATAGATTTCTAAGCAAGTTAAGGATGGTATCAAATTGCAAAAAAGAAATGGTTGACGGTATTTTGAGGATTACAGAGACTAGAAGACTGAAAATTTTAAAAACCTGCAAAGGATGATGTAGAAAGAGTACAGAAAGAAGAGAATGAAGAAGAGGGTCTCGAATATGAAAATGGGAGACAATTGGAACAACTAACTTCTGTCTTCTGTCACTAAAAACATTCTCCTTACAATAAAAATATAGAGGGAAATGGAAGGAGGTACTTAATACAACCATTACTACCAGAACAAGCTACAACGAAACTATAGACTTAAAGGATGTAGAACTAGAGTGCAGGCCTTCAGCTAGGGAAACTAATGGTCTTACTTTGCAGGACCTAAAGACCTGCATCCTAGGATCTTAACATGAGTGGATGTGGAGTTAATGGCTGGACTGCTCTTGGTTTTCCAAGCTTCCCTTGATTCTAGAAAGGTGCCAATAAATTAGTACATGCAAATGTAATGTCCTGCAAGTAGGAAGGCATGAGTTAGTTAATGTAACATACACATTGGAAAATGTGCTAGACTCCATTATTAAGGAAGTAACAGCAGGACATTTAAAAAATCATAAGGAAAACAGTTTTATGAAAGAGCAATAGTGTTTATCAAATTTATTAGAGTTCTTGCAGAAGGTAACAGACAGAATAGATATAGGAGATATTATGATTTACAGTTCCAAACGGCGCTTAATAAGATGTCACATTAAAGTTTATTGCAAAAGGCTGCTTTGTGGGTTTTTCATGATCGTGGAAAGTCAATTGTCTAACAACAGGAAACAGAAAATCAAGATAAAAAAATGTCCTGGTATAACCGATGGGGTGCAATGGGGTTCTGTGCTGAAGCTTCAACAATTAAGTCTATAGAAGTGGAACTAAATTTATCGTAGCCAGATTTGCTGATGATAGAAAATTAGATGCAAAACCACATTGTGAGGAAGATGCACAGTGTCTGGAAAAGGATTTTCAATTATATTAATCAGATGGGTGTAAATTCAGCAAATGAACTACAATGTAGGGAAAATTAAGGAATTCATTTTTGATAGGAAGAGAAACCAAATACATCTGTCCAGATGCTATTGTACAGAGGGACTTCTATTTTGAATTCTGGCCAAAATAAGCCCTGAAAATGGGATACTGCAGATTTAAGTGCATGTGGTATTACAATAAAACAGTAAGATTTACCTTCTTCTGTATACTAGCATTACCACAAGTCCTATCAGACTATAAAACCCCAAGACCCATGTAGTCAGCTTTATGACAAAAGCTTTAGTGGAATAATAACAAGCTGTATAAAGTTCTTTGAACAGTGCCCAGATACAATACCACTTTGATCATTGGTCCAAGGAGAGAAGAAAAATGGCACTCTTAGTATCAATCTGTGGGCAATAATTATGCATAAACTATGCAAAGGAGATTTCAATAACTTTTTGAAAAAATTCCAGAATACAGCAGATTAAACCACCAGAAGTTTCAATACTCACTTTAACAAGCTATGTTATTTTAGTAAGGTGAAGTTAGAGGGTATGGAGCCTAGAAAAGATTCTCCTCCAAATGAATATTTTGCAGTTACTTGGTAATTTTTAAAAGAGTGTTTCTGAAATGATACAGGATTTGTAGACAAAGACACCAGAAAGAATTTCAGCCTCATATGACTCCATTTTTTATATCACTTCTAGGCAATTATCAGCAGCGACTCTATTGACTCTCCTCAATTCCTTCCTCCTCCCAGTATGGCAATGACAAGACTCTTAACAATGAACTGGAGCTCAGAGAATAAAGGCAAATACTGGTATGTTTCACAATAAATTCACAAATCTCCCTCAGAAGATTTCACAAATAATTGGTAAAAGGCAGGAATTTATTTTTCTAGTTAGATCTTACAGAGATGATTACAGAGATGATTAGAAATAACAACGGATGGAAATATTTCTCTTTCTACTGTTACATGAAGAGCACAAGGCAAATTTAAACCTGTCGCAAGATCATTTGCATTCCATTGAAAAAGCATAACACTTATGGAAATTAAATAAAAAATTATAAAATGTAAACAAAATTTCCTTCACTCAATAAATCTATTGCATTATACTTAAAAGTAAATGTAGTAAATTATTTGAGAGATAAAATAGCAATATTGCAGAATTCTTGACCACATAAAAACCCAAGTTTATATGAGGTGCATGGATCAGATGCTTTAAAGTTGAATTTAGTGTTATAATTATTACCTCTCTATACAAAACAACTACAAAAGAAATAACTGTATCAGAGTAGAATGGCACAGTGGCAAAGATGATAATCTATTATCCAGAGGCCTAGAAAATTAATTTAGAAAGTTCAAAATCTACAGAATAGACTTTAGTTTAAATTATTAAGAAAATTTGAAATTGATGCTCGGCAATAATGATAGTGAAACTACTTGTTTGTCCTTAATTCTTCAGTGGATCACTAATTGATATCAGAAATTAAATTGCTTTGCCCTCACCCATTCTAGTCTATACGTGATTCCAGTTCTACAATGAAGTGAGGTTAAATCTCAGCTGTCCTACACAAGTAAAGGCATCCGTTAGTCTTGCGAGACCATGGATCTGCACCTGGAAAGTCTTCACTCTCCAGGGCACAGGCCTGGGCAAGGTTGTATGGAAGACCAGCAGTTGCCCATGCTGCAAGTCTCCCCTCTCCACGATACCAATGCTATCCAAGGGAAGGGCATTAGGGCCCATACAGCTTGGCACCAGTGTCATCATAGAGCACTGTGTGATTAAGTGCCTTGCTCAAGGACACAACACATTCTCTTGGCTGGGGCTCAAACTCACGACCTTCAGGTAGCTAGTCCAATGCCTTAACCACTTGGCCACGTGCTCACTGTCCTGCACAATGGCCGCAAAAAAAGACCACTTAGGGATGGCTTATAAATGTGGCCATGCTAGGATATCCACATCCTGTGAACAAATGACAGCCGAACTAAACTGGTGCACAAAGGTGTAATTGACCATCTTATGTAAATTACATGGAGCACAGACCACAGCAGATTCAAGATTCAACATTCAAGATAGCTCATATCATTTCCAGTGCACAAGAGTAAAGGAGAATGAAATAACTGTTATTCCAAATCTAGTGCACCACAAAAAGAAGGACAATAAGATAAAGAACAAATTAAAAACACAGTAAACATAAATACATAAGATAGTTTATATACATAGCTTGATTATTTGTACATCAAGTGGCACTAGGAGTATCTGTGCGTAAAGTGTCTCTGACAGGAAATGGTCAAGTAGTGTTGGGGGGGTGTGGGTTAGTGGGTGGAAGTATTGATCAGCCTTAATGCTTGGGGAAAGTAACTGTTTTTGAGTCTGGTGGTCCTAGTATGGATGCCATGTAGCCTCCTCCCTGGTGGGAGTGGGACAAACAGTCCATGAACAGGAATGGTGAGATCCTTTGTGCTATTAATGGCCTTTTTCTGACACTTTTCTGCATATATGTGCTTGTTGGCAGGTAGGTTGGTGCTGGTGATGTACAGGGCAGTTTTGACTACCTGTTATAAAGCTTTCCTGTCCGCCACAGTGCAGATTCCATACTATGCAGTGCTGCAGCATATTGGGATGCTCTCTACTGCACATCTGTAGTAGGGTGTGAGCATAGATATACGTAGCCCATCTCTCTTCAGCCTCCTCAGAAAGTGAAGGCATTGTTGAGCTTTCCTGACTGTGTAGAGAGCGCTTTGGGACAATGAGAGTTTGTGTGGGAGGTGCACTCCCAGGAGATTGAAACTGCTCAGTTTCCACTGCTGTGCTGCCAATATAAAGGAGTGCGAATGGTGCAAGTTCTACTGAGGTTTATAACATCTCCTTTGTCTTATTGATATTGAAGAAGAGGTTATTTGGCTTGCACCAGGCCTTGCGCTCTTCCATTTCCTCTCTGTAAGATGTCTCAACATTGTTGGTGATGAACCCTATGACTGCCCGTCATCGGTGAACTTGACAACATGATTACTCAGATGTTTGGCCATGTAGTCAAGTGTGAACAGTGAGTGCCGTAATGGACAGTACATAGCCCTGTGTTGAGGATGAGGGGGAGGAAAGAGCATTAGTGCATCCTGACTATCTGAGGTCTGTTGGTTAGAAGTCCAATACCCACCCAGTTGCACAGTGCTGAACTTAGATGGAGGACTATGAGTTTGCTCACCAAGGTCTGTGGGACAATATAGACAGATAGACAGACAGATAGATAGATATACTTTATTGATCCTGTGGGAAATTGGGTTTCGTTACAGCTGCACCAACCAAGAACAGAAAATAAATATAGCAATACAAAAACCACAAACAATCAAACAACAATATGCAAACTATGCCAGATGGAAATAAGTCCAGGACCAGCCTATTGGCTCAGGGTGTCTGACCCTCCACGGGAGGAACTGCAAAGTTCGATGGCCACAGGCAGGAACAACATCCCGTAACGCACTTCCGGTCAGCCCGAACAATCTGGAAGCCCTCCATGGAAAAGTTTTGGTCGGGTATGTCATCGTGCAACCCCGTTCTAGTGAAACACATAACATTGCACTCACGAAATGTTCTCTGACCTCCTGGCTAGCGCCGTCAACTCGTCCATTTTATTACCCACCGAACTCCTCCATAAGTTTCTGTTGTCTCGACCCGGTCCTCTTTCCTCGCCTTTGTGATCTCCCTCTGTGTGTTTTCCTCCAGATTTCAGCAGGGGTGTCCAACGCGCTGTTCGCTAAACCGGCCGGCATAAGCGCAATCAGCTGGTCCCTGGAATAAACAATGCGACTATACTGCTGCCCCGCTAATGAGACGTGTTCGAATGTAACTACTTGCAGCGCTAAAAACCCAAATAAAACTCTCTCCACCAGCATGTTAGAGAGGGTGCAGCTTCAACGTGTTACCGTGAAAAAAAATACACTCCAGAAATAGCACTCTGACATAAGTTTCCTTGGTTTGTCAGAGCCTAGTTCATGACAGATCCTATGGCATCTGTCGTAGAATGGCAGGAATGGAGTTTTTGATATGCACTATTACTCTGTTCAAAGCAGTTCATGATAATTGGTGTCACTGCCATTGGGTGGTGGTCATTTAGTTCTGAAGTTGTAGGGTCCTTTGGACAGGGATGATGGTGGCAGATTTAAAGCATGTCAGGACAGCAGACTGGATGAGTGAAGTGTTGAAAATGTCTGTGAATACATCAGTGAGCTGGTGTATACACTCAGCCTGGGATGTTGTCTGGCCTAGGGGGTTGACTCTCTGCAGAGTCCTTCTCATGTCTGCTGCTGTGGAAGACAGTGGCTGCTTACCTGAGGGGGCGGGGGGGGGTTGATTTTGTGCTGGTGTTTTGTTGCATACCTCAAAGCGTGCATAAAAGTGATTTAGAACATCAGAGAGGGAAGCATCACTGGTACAATCAATGCTGTTTCTCCTTGCATAGTCAGTAACGCCCTTGATGCCCAGCCACATACACCGACGACCGTCACTGGGCAGGTGTTCCTGAATTTTTTGTGCATAGGTGGTCTTTCCTCTCTTGATGCCTAAGATGAGGTTTCTCATGGCTGTTCTGAGTAATGTTATATCTCCAGACTTGAAGGTAGCATCCCAGGCTCTTAGTAGGGAGCACAGCTCTATGTCAGGCAGGGATTCTAGCTGAGCTGTGAGATGATTGTGGTTGAGGTACCAGCATCATCTAAGCACTTACAGAAGTAGCCATTGACAGAGGCATGTTCATCAAGGTTTGAGTCATTTTCATTTATAGTAGCCTTTGTATATACCTACCAGTAAATCCATTCAAAACAGTCCTGAGGCAGAGATTGCCTCATTAGACCATACACTTACGGCCCTCTTGACTCTTTTCTTCATTTTCAGCACTGCTCGATATGTTATGATTCACATTATGGAGATGTGATCAGAAAGGCCAAGATAAGGGTGTGGGATGACTTTGTAAGTGCCGTATCTGTTTACATACTGCAAACATGCAAAATGATGTAAATTAAGGATCCCTGATGTGACATTGATGCCTCACTCATAGCTCCTGGCAGATTCATCTCTCCATTTTCATTTCATATCACAAGCATTGCAGTGAGTTCCCTCAATTGTAACACCATTTCTGGCTTTAGATCTCAGCACAAGGTGCTACAACGTTTGTCAGGTCCCTGCTCCCTGCGCTTTACACTCTTGCCTGGACAGCCTGTTCTGCCACTGCATTCTGCTGCATGGGGTGTGTTCTGTAGGTGCCAAGTGCAACAGTCACAGCAGAGCTGCACACCTAGTCCTGAAGGGAACCAAGGATTCCCATTCCAGTGCATGGAATGGTGTTGAAATACCATGGGGCTGTATTTAAAGTTCAAATACTTTTTTTTTATTGGGGAATAAGAGCATAAGACCATAAGACATAGGAGCAGAAGTAGGCCATTCGGCCCATCGAGTCTGCTCCGCCATTCATTCCTGGGCTGATCCAATTCTTCCTGTCATCCCCACTCCCCTGTTTTCAGCCCTTACCCTTTGATGCCCTGGTTAATCAAGAACGTATCTATCTTTGCCTTAAATACACCCAATGACTTGGCCTCCACAGCCACTCGTGGCAACAAATTCCACAAATTTACCACCCTCTGACTAAAGTGACTTTGCCACATCTCTGTTCTAAAAGGATGTCCTTCAATCCTGAGGTCACACCTTCTTGTCCTAGAATCCCCGACCATGGGAAATAACTTCACCATATCTAATCTGTTTTGGCCTTTTAACATTCAAAATGTTTCTATGAGATGCCCCCTCATTCTCCTGAACTCCAGGGAATACAGCCCAAGAGCTGCCAGACTTTAACCTTTGATACCATGTCCAACCAAGAACCTGTCAAGCTCTGCCTTAAATACACTCAACAACCTGGCTTCTACAACTGCCTGTGGTAATAAATTTCACAAATTCACCACCCTCTGGCTAAAGAAATTTCTCCGCAACTCTGTTTTAAATGGATGTCCCTCCGTCCTGAGGCTGTGCTCTCTTGTCCTAGACTCCTCCACCATGGGGAATATCCTTTCCACATCTACTCTGTCTGGGCCTTTCAACATTCAAAAGGTTTCAATAAAATCCAGGCTCATCCTCCTAAATTCCAGTGAGTACAGACCCAGAGTCATCAAATGGTCCTCATATGATAACCGTTTCATTCCTGGAATCATCCTTGTGAACCTCCTCTGAACCCTCTCCAATGCCAGCACATCTTTTCTTCGATAAGACCAAAACTGTTCACAATACTCAAGGTGAGGCCTCACCAGTGCCTTATAAAGCCTCTGCATCACATCCCTTCTCTTGTATTCTAGACCTCCCAAATGGCACAGGCATTGCCAGACATCCCACCTCTCCCGGAAGTTCCGGGAGTTTCCTGCATATGAATAGTGGTTCCCTGATGCCCGCAAATTATATACAATATCACGAAAATCAATTTTTTTGAGAGCGAGCGAGAGAAAGCAAGAGAGAGCGCGAGAGCGACCACGAGAGAGAGCGAGAGCAAGCAAGCCAGCGAGAGAGAAAGCAAGCGAGTGAGAGAAAGCGAGAGCGAAAGCAAGCGAGAGAGAAAGCGCGCGAGAGAGCAAGAGAGAAAGCAAGCAAGAGCGCCAGCAACCATGAGAGAGAGAGAGTGAGAGCATGAGCACGCCATGGGAGAGTGTTCCAAAAAAAATATAAAATGTACGTCACCCCAGACTACACTAAAGTGTACCCCTGCCTAATAGGTGTCAAAATAATGACAGTGTTGCTCGCTGCACTGTTTGCAACAGTGACTTTTCTATTGCCCATGGTGGGGTAAGACTGTAAAAGACGTGTTGAGGTGAGTTTAACAGGTGTCATTCGTTCATTAGCATAGCTAACATTATTTAAACTAGCTGGCCGGCTCCTAAGGAGCTGCTCTATTGCAGACATCCCACCTCTCCCGGGAGTCTCCCGCAAATTGATGGTGCTACCTCCCTGAAATGAGTTTTTGCAGGGTGGGATATCTGCATTGCTGCTATCCTTGGCACCTATCCAATATACCAAAAAATACGGAATTCCAATTTGTAGGCAGAGATCTACAGTTCAATGACCTTCTAAATTATATACTCAGCATAATATTAAATGTCTCCTCATGTAAGTCGCAGGATGGCTGTATATTTTATTCCTGTTTTCTTTCTGTGAAAACAGTACTTAAATTTGGAAGGCATTAAGGTGCAGTTCCTGGGCTGAGATATGATACACATTGGATGGATTGGCAGGATAAATGCAGGGTGTCTTGCAATGTTCCAGCTTGTTTTTTTTACAGCTGGCAGAGACTACTGATAGCAGTCCCGTGTCATCATAAAGCAAAAGGGCTTAAAATCATACACACCTTGAGAACTATGAGAATGAGGTTTCAGAAGATTTGAAAGCTGCTCCAAAGCATGGTAAATTATGTCACATGGATTCAGCTAAGCTTTTATGAACTTAACCAATTCACTTCCACTTTAAATGTACCCTGTTTTCCCTTTCCCTTTCCTAAGTTCCAGCAACAATCCTCTCCTTGCTACTTGTTCCTTCGTCACTCTTCATTTAAATAAGATCCAGATGCTGAATGACCAAGGACTGAGATTTAGCCAGAGAAAGCATTTTACATTCATGTTAACATCACCACCACTTGCTCCTCTCTCCCATTACCTCTGGATTAAAACTGCACCCTATGCTTTAGATTTCAGGTTTTTCGATGCTCGGTCTGCAGAGGATTAGTTTCCGTAGAGCAGGGTAACCTGAGAATAGGATTTGAAAACCTTGAAATCTTGTACCATTGAAATGAGTGCATTGTAAGCGAGATCAAGTCACTTCAATGGGTGAACTACGTGAGGCAGAAATAGTGGAACTGTATCGAAAGGTGCTGCATTCATTTTGTTTGTAATCATGTTGAACAACATTTGATTTCATGAAATGTGCGTCTGCATTATGACATTTAGCAAGATTTACTTTCCCAGAGGTAACGTCTGAACTTTCTAAGCAAAGAAGAAAATCCAGGACAGCATAAAAGCAGCATGAAAGAAGGCACAGGGCTAACTCTCAGGGAACCAATGCATTTGACTGAGCTAACACAGCTGATAGTGAGTTTAAAGCCCATTCAAAAATCGCAACCCAATTTTATGAAACTTAGTAAAGTGCCTTTATTTAGCAACAGAACATAAAATATCTTTTTATCTCTTGGAAAACCTACCTCTATAAAGACACGGGTAGTAAGGTTCCTCTCGACACCCGATGTTATAATTTCACTGTGTTTGATAACTGAATTACATTGATTTACTATGTTAAAACTGCACAATGAGACTGGAAAATGAATTATTTTGACAGAAATACTATCTGCTACATTTTAACTCTCAATTTCTTGTTTAACATCGGGTACATCAGTCTGAAATAGGTTCTCGAATGTAGCATGGATCTGAGAATCACAACTGTACATGATCTGAGGCCAAGCCAGTTGTGCCTCATTATTTTATAAATCATTGCTTTATGTATAACTTATTTATAAAGGAAGATTTATAAAGAGATCTTTGGATGCAAATTCCTTTAGCGTTTATTGAAGACAAAATTTCCCATGATGCACATTAATCATTATACTCTCACAGTAGCTGTTTTACTGTGATGTATCAGGACCTGCATCACGTTGTAAATTCTAGGCTCTTATGAATGAAACAATTACTGGACACTGGTTGCTAGTGTAAAATATTGCAAATAAAAGCAGTAGTGCTTTTATTTTTCCTTTTGCAAAATGTGCTTTTGCAATAATATTCCTGTTCCACAGCAGTTTCAGAGCCCCATAGGAGCCTGGATATTTCGGTAATTAAACTCTGACAAATAAAGCACATTTTACCAGCCATTTAACTTTACTGAAATGTAGTGTATAATTCATGTAACACAACATGTTTGTGTCTTTTTAATTCCAGTGACTGGTTAATGAGTTGCCAAAAGGGGCAAATTATGTTGGGTTCATTGCTGCTGAATAGTTTTAGAATTAAACAAAACTATTTTTTAAACTTCAGCTAATAACTTCTTGGTAATTCTCTTTATTCTTCTCTCAAGTCATTAGTTCATTTGTAAATGTTATTTATTGAGTGTCTCCATATATATACAAATGTGTAGATTAAGACTCTACAGCTGAGATTAATTGCTGTATTACAATATCAATAACTTAAATAATACTTCTTACAAAAATGTCTGTGCACATGTTTTATTTCTTTGCCCAATTACTTTGCCTTAAACATTGGAAATGTATCCACAGAAATTAACTTCGAACAGAAAGAATAAATCCACATGTTAAGAACGTGTTGGATATCCTGCTGCAATTTATAACATCTCAGTACTTCAATCTACCTCACTATGACGATAATTGGAACAGATATTCAGAAGGATCTACACGTTTTACTTCAGGTGGTACAAATTCACATGCCAAATTTTTTAAAAAAACGGATGCTTTATTGCATCCAAACTTTTTGTCTTAAAGGATAGAGATCTGCTTGGGTTTAAAATTAAAATCCCAGCCAACTCTGATCCAGCCACAAATAATGTGAATTTGGCCTGAAGATGTATAACCTTTTTATAGTTGGGGCTCCAATGGGGAACTAGGCTCTAAATAAAGTACTGAGCCCTTGTGAGTTTACTGGTAAACAGCTGATCTGAGGCTGTAGGTTTAAATATTTTTGACACCCAACCCAGTCTGAACCCTATGTTGTCATATTCCATTTGGTTCTAGTCAACAAACCAGCTCAGTTCCTCTTTTTGGAATTTTTTTTAATATATGCTATGGGCCAAATTGGGCTGGGATATTAATTTTAAACCCAAGCAGATCCCTCTGCTGAGGCAATAATGTATCAGTCTTTTTTTATTAAAGCTTGGATTCTCTGGGCTTATTCCACATGATACCCTAGCTGTGGTATGAAAAGATTTTCATTCAGTTGGAATGAGCTGGAGCCGAGATCCCAAAATATCAGATGTCGCTCTCATCTGCTGATGCTGGAAATCCAAAGCAACACGCACAAAATGCTGGAGGAACTCGGCAGATCAGGCAGCATCTATGGAACAGTAGACAGTCGATGTTTTGGGCCTAAACACTTCTTTGTGTCACTCTATTTGAACCACTATGGGACCTACAATAGTTCGAAAGAATCCACTACACTATGTTGACAGAGATTGGACATATTCTATAATATTGACTCAAGAAATACCTAGGCTGGCATAAACGTGAACTCCAGACTCCTGCCTGTTATTATTGAGGGTCAGGTAGCAAATTTTGCTCCCGTTCTCTTGCATTCGTTTAACACATTCGGGCTAATGTCCTTCAATACTGGAACACTTCCACTGTTGTCACTAACGTGTGCAATAAGTATCTGTATCACTCTAGCTTCTTCTTCCTTTTTTACAAATTAGATTGTTCTTGCAAGAAATACAATTCTATAAAGTAAATTATTCGAAGGGAAGATACAAGTTATTTGAGATAATCTGTGAATCTTATCCAAATACTGTGCTGATGTTTGATTTTGGCAGAAACTCTTTATAGTAGACACTCCAAAAGAGTATCAACATTCTCCATACCTTCACCATAATATAGAGATAAGCAATAAAGAAATGGAAACAGATGTCCTTTTAAACCTTCACTGCCACTCAGTGACATTACGGCTGATTTGATCTTGGCTTCAGCTCCACTTTCCTCTGAATCTTAATGCCTCTATCATCATCTATAACCTTTGGATGGGGCAGCCCGCAGGGTGGGCGATAGGCATGCAGAGTGAAAAATCTGGTGCCCACCAGAATTTATGCACTCAAAGAAAGTGCCTGATGTTTCTCGGCACAGGAATTTATATTCATATTTGAGCTTGGGGTTTATCATTTTCAGCTTGGAAGTGCGGGTTGAACTTGTGGAGTCAAACTTAGGGTGTAATGTCCAATGTTGCAACTTTAAGGAGCTACTCACTGCTCAGGCTGCCTCCATGCCAGCTTGGGCTGTTGTCTTGGTGGAATGGCAAGGCTTCCATGGATCACCGAACCTTTCGTTCTCGCTGTTGGGATAGCTGGATTTGTCTGCTTACCCTGCCTGTAGGCTGGATTATTATCACTCATGTCAAAATGCCAGGGCTTCTTGCCTCAGATCTGCTCCAAGAGAATCTATAACCTGCTCCAGGAAATCACTGGGCCATCATCAGTAGTATAACAATGGCAGAACCACATAGAAGATAGTCATTAATGAATACAAAATGTGAATAATTCTGTGATATGGAACATAAATTATAGACTTGGTTTACAATCTTCATATTGTAGGGTTTTAGTTTTTGCACTTTGGCCAAGCAGTGACAGAGATGTGGTGAAGGGCATTTAAATTGTGGTTTTAGGTGAGTTTTTGGATGTGTTCTTCAAGGACAGCCCAGAAAGAAAAGCACAATCTACACATCCATTTGCCTTCCTTGGCGTCTACTCCATTCTTCCCTTTTACTATCTCTCCTGCACATCATCCTCTAGCATCTGCTCCTCAGTTACCAATAATTCAGTAAAAGTAGAGCCTGCATGCAACAAGTCACCAGGAATCTTGACACCTACTTTGCAGCGTGTGGTTGAGAAACAAAGCTTCAGAATGACAGTGGTCTGCTCCAGAACATTTGATTGTGTAATAAGCTTTTCACTGTATTTTACCCATGTATAGATTACTTCATCAGTGATAACTCATCACTCTCTGTTATGCTTTGCTGGTACCAATCTAGTTGGACCAGCCAAATGCCACTGAATAAAATTATTAATAAAATGACTTGGGAAACCAGTGTAAGAACAGTGGAAATTTGCTTGCTGATCCTTCATCCTAATGACTTGCTTCTCCATTCTCTGTTTTGGCATACAATTTATTCTCCTCTATCTTAGATTTCTGATTAATAAATCAGCTTCCAATTGAAAGGTAAGATTGAAAAGAGCAATTAGAAAGCCAATTCCTTGCAAAAGGAAGAGCAGAATTATTTATCTTTTTCTTATCTAAGTTGTTATGAGGATATATAGAAACATAGCTTTCTGTGCTTAGGATACTTTGCTCCACATTCTAATCTGTCAAAAGCAGCAAAAAAGGATTAAAATCGGAAATAAATGATATGTGCCCACAAAACTCACAAATACGAGGGGTGATTGATAAGTTTGTGGCCTAAGGTAGAAAGAGATGAGTTATACGGCTCTCATTATATGCACATGCAGTTCAACTCTTTGAGTGATTATGCAGAAAGTTTGAAGTTAATAACTCATCTCCTTCTACCGTAGGCCACGAACTTATCAATCACCCCTGCTGTGGACACTTTCTGGAGGTCCAAGATCCGTATGCTCCACGACCACTGGACTAAGTGTGTAAATGTAGGAGGGGACTATGTTGAAAAATAAATGTGCTTGGTTTTCTAAAATTGACTCCTTCTACCTTAGGCCACAAACTTATCAATCACCCCTCATACTACAATTCATTAAAAACATGTCCACATTGCATGATTTCTCTTCATGGATGTTGTAGGAATATGTGCACTGCAACCTTATTTATCCCATTCAATGTAATGAAATTTATAATAAGTATGCAAGCTGTAACGATCATCTTCTGAGTAACATGCGAGCACTTGTGTTACCAAGCTGCTATCTGCGGGTATAAATAATCACCTATCATGTGACCATACTGTCAACTCTCAACATTGAAACCTCTTGTGAAGTAATAGCTTATCCTTGAATATTTTAGTGAAGCTTAAGCATTCCTACAAATGAAATTTCGGTTACTATATTAATAAGCAGTGGTTTAATACAATGGACATTATACAGTATGCTAACACAATGAGATTTGATTTTGGCATACATCTGCCACAGAAGTAATGGGCTTACAGTTCACATAAGTTTTGTATTATGAGTGACTATGTAACATTTGAGCACCACGTTTGTCTGAAATTGCTATATTTCTGCTGCACAATTATACTTAACACAAGCTGTGCAGGGAACCTATGAGTGATAGTGGAGGTGGGGGTTGGGGTGTGGTGACAGCTGATTCCTAGAAAATGGTCTGTCTATGTAGCGATTTTCCACAACACTAAACCACATAATCTACACATGCATCAAGAAATGCGAAAATGTGAATTGAAAATAAAATATGTTCATTTATTTACTTTCTTTCATTTAAATTTTGTAAGAGAGGATTTTTATACCATATGCAAGACTGTTTTGTAGTTATTTTCAATTCTGTAATGGCGAATTTCTATTACTCAAAATATCGTAATGAGGAGATTGCCTTTATACATAGAGTTCAGAACATAGAACGGTATAGTACAGGAGTAGGCTCTTCAGACCGTGATGCTGTGCTAACCTAATTAAACAAATCCTTTCTGTCCACACAAAGTCCATATCCCTCTATTCTCTGCACATTTTTATGTTTCTCTAAGAGCCTCTTATACCCTTCGATTTGTATTTGCCTCCACTACCACACCAGGCAGCACATTCCAGGCACCCACAAACATCTGCGTGTAAAACTTGCTTGCACATCTCCTTTCACCTTACCCTCTCTCACCTTATACATACGGCCTATAGTATTAGACATTGCAATCCTGGGAAAAAAGATACTGGCTGATTATTATATGCCTCTTACAAATTTATAACTGTCAATCACCTCTCCCCTCTGCTTCCACCTCTCCAGAAAAAGCAATATTTTACCAAGGTGGTCACACCTAAAGTACAGACTTCAGATGGAAGGGTGGTTATCAGAATATTTAAGGGCAGTAGGCAGTCAGTACAGGATCCACCCTCCCTCCCACAAGGCAATTCACCTCAACAAGTTTACCCTTTTGAATACTGCTAGGGGGTGGGGGGAATGACCTATCAGCTCTTAGTCAGTGGAACTGTGGCTGGCTCTGAGGTGCAGCAGGGAAGGTTAAAATCAATAGTGGTAGGGGATAGATGGGAGATATTGTGATCATTAAAGAGACACCAGAATGGTGTGTTGTCTTCCAACTGTTAAAATTTCAGAGCAATTGCAGAATATTCTTTGAGGAGGATGAGTAGCCAGAGGTTGTGCTGCATATTGGCACCGATATTTTGGTAGAAAGGGGATAAGTGGTCCTGTGCAGGTACTATAGGAAGGCTGAGAAGAAGGACTTTGAAGGTGAGAAATCTCAGGATTACTCCAGTGCCACATCCTGGTTCAGGCAGGAATTGAAAGATAGACCAGATAAATAAGTGGCTGAGGAACTGGTGCAGGAGTTTTTGGTTTTTGGATCATTGGAACCTCTTCTGGGGAAGGGGGTGACCTGTACAAGAGGAATGGCCTGCACCCTAACTGAAGAGGAAATGATATCCTGGGTGGGAGGTTCCCTAATGCTACTTAGGAGGTTTTTAAGATAGTTTGGCAAGGGAGTGGGAACCAGAGCACTAGATCAGAAAATGGAGGGATTAAGAGGAAGATAAATATCATGACCAGTAAAACTAGGCAACAGCAAGGTCACAGGCACGATGCGATAGATGTGCTGAAGTGTGTGTATTTTAAAGCTACGAGTATTATGGGTAAGGTTGATGAACTTGGTCAGCCGAGTGACCTTACAGTGGGAGAACAGTTCGGGCATCATGACTACAACTCCTAAATCTTAAGATAGATCTGGATAAGGATAAGGAAGAACCTTGTGGGTGAGTATTAAACTGGAGCAAGTACTAGGCAGGAACTAGGGCGAGTTAATTTGGAACAGCTATTTTTGGGCAAGTCCACATCTGACATGTGGAGGGTGTTTAAAGACCAACTGCACAGAATACAGGACAGGTATGTTCCAGTAAGAGGGGAGGACACAGACAGCAATGTAAGTGAAACTTGGATGTCAAGAGAGGTGGTATATTTAGTCAAGAAGGAAAACAAAATGCATGTAAGGTTTGGGAAGCCAAAATCAAACACAGCCCATGTGGATTATAAAGAAGCCAGAAATAAACTCAAAAGTAGAATTAAGAAAGCTAGGAGAGGCCATGTCAAGTTCTTGCCAAGTAGGATTAAAGAGAATCCCATGGCATTTCACACATATATCAAGAGCAAGAGGATAAATAGGGAGTGGGTAGGACCACTTAAGGATAAAGAGGGAACATGTGTTTGGAGGCAGAGGACGTGGATGAGGTTCAAAATGAGTACCTTGCCTAATAATTTACCAATGAGAAAGATGTGGAGGATAGGTGCTGTACTGTTCAATGTTTTATGTTCTATTTTAACCCAAGTTTGTCCATCCTCATCTCATAGCACATGCCCTCTAATCCAGGCAGCATCCTAGTAAACCTCTTCTACACCCTCTCCAAAGCCTCCACATCCTCAGAAACCTCTTCTACACCCTCTCCAAAGCCTCCACATCCTCGTAAACCTCTTCTACACCCTCTCGAAAGCCTCCACATCCTCGTAAACCTCTTCTACACCCTCTCCAAAGCCTCCACATCCTCGTAAACCTCTTCTACACCCTCTCCAAAGCCTCCACATCCTAGTAAACCTCTTCTACACCCTCTCCAAAGCCTCCACATCCTCGTAAACCTCTTCTGCACCCTCTCCAAAGCCTCCACATCCTAATAAACCTCTTCTGCACCCTCTCCAAGGCCTCCACATCCTTCTTGTAATAATAACAGGTAACAAATATCTGTTATTAACACTAGAATTTTTAAACTGCCTATTTTTATTCGTTCCTATTTTCCAGTTGGATCACAGATGAGCACCTCAGACTGTTTTTCTTTGTTTTTCTTAATGATTAATCTAAAAAGAGAAATTGAAAAACAAGAAAAATATAGAAGTGGAATTCTGAAATTTAAATAGAAAATGCTGGATGCATTTAGCAGTTCTGATGAAAAATCAACAACCTGAAAAATTAACTGTGCTTTTCTTTCCTTCGATGCTGCTTGACCTCGAAGCATTTCATCATTTTTTTTTGGCTTTTATTTTAATCTAGAAGTTGCTTACAACTGAAGAAATAGTTTGATAGTTATTTTTGAAGTCAATAGTTGCACAACATACTGTATATCCAATGTCAAATTCACATATTACTCTGATAGGATGCTTTGGAAACTCTTCTTCATTGATTCCCCTCCACTGGACATTTTGTTGGTACTACTACAGTCTCGTGGATCCATTTTGAACTACGTAATTGTGCCTGAAGCATTTTTTAACAATGGATCCCCTTCCGGTGCCTGTACTATTGTATTCGGACATTCCCTTGCCCATCTCCTCTGCCATATTGTCTCTTGTTGCACATTAGTATCATCACATATATAGTCTAAACTGATGAAATCCAGCTGTTCCTCTCTTGACTCTTTCACTGCTTCTTTTATTATATTCTATGGCATCAAGTCTCGGCTGGACTGCAACTTCCTCCAGCTAAATCATAGTAATATCAAAGCCACTGTATTTTTCCTCTCTACCCCACAACTAAATGTACTTCCCTTCCAGGACACTTCTTCAAGCTGGCTTATGTTTTTTGTAACCTCAGTGACTTAATCAGAGGTAACTTTCAGACCCAGGTCATGATCATCACAATGACTGCTTTTCCCCTCTCTTGCCTCCACGTTAGTCCCATCCACCAATGAAATTTTCATCCATGCTTTTGTCACTACTACACCAATTGAGTCTGGTGTTGTATTTTGTCAGTCCAACATCTTGTATTTTATATCGGTGTTTGTAAATCTACTCTGCTTGGTCATATTTACTATCATAGAACCAGTCCAATGTTGTGCAGTTTTTTGTTGAAGCAGCTTACACAACATAGAAGAGTTAAAATTGCATCTGAGAGCTCTTTTGTTATCCTGTGATTGGATGAGTCATTTGGAGCACAAAAGGGCTTAACTCAGTCTAAGTATATGGCATGTATCCTGGTTTCACCGTGAATAGTTCTCATGATACAACTGGAAAAGAAGGCCAACTAAATCAAGGAAAGTTCATTCTCCTGAGTATGGTTCAATCTTTTCAGCAAACAATACAGCATGAGAGGAACAGAAGAGAGCACGACCACAGTTACTTGATGCTTCCATTGATCAAATTACTTCTTGACGATGATTCAAACAATGGTCTTCATATCAATGGTAGCTGGAGCTCAAGGAAAGGTTCCAATGCCTTTAGTAGATAAGGGTTATGCGACAATTCACAACAAAAAATTAGTAAGAAAGTTAAAACCAGCTCAACAATGCATTGACTGGAAGTGTGAAAACTATGTGCACACAGAACTTGCTGTTATGCCAAATTCAACCAACATTTTAACCAGTCTGGCTTGGCACAAGAGAAACTAGGGCACGGATTGAATGCCCTATTTTCACCCCAGCAAACAAGACTAATATAAAAGAGGAATAAATGTGAAGTACCTGTGTATCATTCCAGTTAGGTTGTCATTATATTGTTTAGCTGCATGGAGAGTCTATTAAATGGAGGTAAGAGTCTGAATAGACTGACAAATGCTGAGAATGGAGGAATTCAGCCAAAAGTACGGGATGAATCCAATAAGAAGCAAATAAAATCCAGTATGTGTTTTTTTTTGCCAGTAACCAACCTAAATCATCAAAAGATTCCTTGGTTGAGATATTGCAATTATCAGAAAAGCATAGCGTTTAGAAATTGTGACTGCTGAATGGCTTCCAGGAATCTGGGAATTAAAAAGCTCCCTATTATTCTTGGTAAGCATGTTTGTTGAGGATAAAGGTGCCTGGCTCCAGCTGACCACATGAAAGGCTCATCTGCTTGCAATTCCACGTCAGATTTGCACTAACATTTTGCTAAATAATGTAAATAAGATTTTATGCTTTACTGTGTCTGGAAGTTATATAATCATCTAAGGTTTCATAACCACACCCAATACTGTCCTCACCTGACAGCTACACAAAAGCACAGGAATAAAAAATAGGTGGAACTTCAGCTGATAATATTCTATACGTTGGGCACTTTAGGGGAATGCATTGTTCAAACTTAACAATTTGTAAATGATAAACTAACACAATAGAGCTTTTTTGTTATTCACAACTACTTATTCCAGTGAGACAGCAAATCTAGCATGGGGAATCTTTTACGTTTCTAAAACTTTCCAGCAGAAGTTTTTGGCTTGAATGATTTTTTTTTTCTTTTATCTTTGAACTATGTTATAAGCAAATCTTCCAACTTTTATACTTCACGTTTTCAGATCCTTTCATATGAGCTTCAAGTACCTAATAAATCTGCATGTGTTTACGTGTTTTAGTTAGTACTGTATCATCAAAAACTGAACACAAGCATCAGTTAAAAATGTAATGCCTGAAAGGCTAGACATAACACTGTTTTAGAACACAAGCCCCAGTATGATCAATTTATACAAATGCCAATTGTGGGGACTCAAAGAAGGATATTTAAGAGTGAGCACAACAGATTATGTTCTTCAAGTGCCACGTATGGGAAGTTATATTAGGTTCTACCAGCAAGGGCATACCTGAGATCATAATCACCTACCACTGAATATTTCACACATGCTGGCAGTTTACTCAATGGTGAGGTCCAAAATAATTCTCCAGTTAATTTCATTTGAATTGGAAAGCTCAAGGTAAAATAACAAATCAACCAGCAGTTTACTTACCTTCAAGCTTCTTAATACAGTTGTGTAAAGTCACAAATTAGTTTGTGGATAATGTAAATATAGATAAGACACAACTCATTAAAAGGCAAGCACAGCTCTAAGGTAGGACTGACATATTTTATACCATGAACATTGCATTACCATGCCAAAAAAGGTAATATTTTGCCCTGTAAATTCAGCCTCCATAATTAAGTTTTAAATCTAACTGTGGCAAACTTTTTTTTGTAGCTTTTTTTGCTAATTTCAAAATTAAGTCATTTTAAGCAGTCTTATTCAGTTCTAGTGAGAATATGTCACAATGAGGGGGTAATATGTTACTTATTCATGTTAGAAGTGTTTCAAATATGAGGAAAGCTGGTCTGGAAATTTAAATATAACCAAGCAGGATGGAGGAGGCATCATCCTGTGATTAAGACATAAGCTACATTTCAGAATTGCGTAGGTAGCAGTTTGCCTCACACTTAAGCTTTTCACATCTTTGCAGAAAGCTGTCAATTACCAAAAAAAAACAGCAGAGGTGGACTCAGTTTCCTAGTCTGGTAATACTGATATCACTCATCTTTACTGAGTACAAAATACTTGAACAGAATCTGTCTTCATCAAGGTACTTAAAGAATATTATTTATTCTTTTATTATTATTAACTAGGGGTGGGTGATGATTTAGATAGGTCACTTGTCTTTAGTTACGTCAATGTCTTTAAAACAAGAACTGGTGCTTACCATCATCCAGGTATGCCTGGTCCAGGTTCTGTGGTTCCTGCTTCACTGTGACTCCAATACTTGTAGTTTCTTTCTCCTGTTGATCCATGATCAATGTTGCAAGCTGACTTGGTGAGGGTCTGTTTTTGGAAGCCTTCTGGATTGTATTGGATGGTTGGTGCTGTTGCTGAATCACAGCTGGATATTGATTTGGACTATTTTTTTGCACATGATGTACTGGCTGTGGTGTAGTGGATCGCACAATAGGCACGTGGGCATCATTCTCTGAATACACTTGTTGCTGGTAATCCTGGTGGCTGTTGTATCTCAAAGGCTGGCTAGTAGGTGAATGATGAATCATTGATGATAATTGCTGATGGGTTGGGGAATGCTGTATCATGGATGACTGATGGCTGGTTGGAGAATTTTGGATCATGGAAGAAGCCTCACGGTTGTTTGGGGAATGATGAATTATCAGAGAAGATTGATTGGTAGGAGACTGGTGCAGCATTGAAGACTGGGCAGGTGACCCAGTATGTACCAACACAGATCTGTGTGCATCTGGAATTACGGGAATTGAAGGCACCATTACGGCAGAGGGTTGATAGCCAAGATGATTTGGACTGCCACCTTTTGACCTCTGATAGACTGCTCCGATTGGATTCTGCTGCTGATATTTAGAATCATGTGGAGAGAATCCAGAACGACAGGACGTCATGTTTCCCCCAAGACATGAAGTGGGGTTAGTGACCATAACAGGGGTCATGACCTGCTGTGTATAATAAAATGGAGACATGGTCCCATGATGTACAGCACTGCAGAATATGGCACCTTTACACTCATCAATAGGTTCTGTTTTAATGACAGGCACTGAAAAAAATACACAAGAAACATATTTAGCCTTGATATCATTAACATTACTTAGCTTCCAAACAATCAGTAGTCTACAACATTCACTTAATATTTGGTTTCTTAAAACCAAAATATTTGCTTACATTCATCTATATCGGTGAGCAGAAATCAGTGAAGTTGCCATTACTAGAGAGAAGGTGCTTGGGAAATTGTAAAGTCTGAAGTTAGATGAGTCAGCTGGACCACATGGTCTACACCCCAGGGTTGTGAAAGTGGTGGCTGAAGAGATTGTGGAAGCATTAGTAATGATCTTTCAAGAATCAATGAATTGTAGCATGGAGGACTGGAAAATTGCAAATGTCACTCCACTTTTCAGGAAGAGAGAGAGGCAAAAGGAAGGAAATTATAGACCAGTTAGCCTGAACTCAGTGGTTCAGAAGATGTTGGAGTCGTTTGTTAAAGATGCGGTTTCAGGGTACTTGGCAACACATGATATAATAGGCAAAAGTCAGCATGGCTTCCTCAAGGGAAGAACTTGCCTGACAAATCTGTTGGAATTCTTTGAAGAAGTAACAAGCAGGATAGGCAAAAAAGAATCAGATGTTGTGTACTTGGATTTTCAGAAGGCTTTTGACAAGGTGCAACATGTGAGGCTGTTAAACAAATTAAGAGCCCATGGTATTACAGTAAAGATGCTAGCATGGGTAGAGCATTAGCTGATTGGCTGGAGACAAAGAGTGGGAATAAAGGTAGTCTTTTCTGGTTGACTGCCCCTAACCATTGGTGTTCCATAGGGGTCTGTGTTGGGGCCGCTTCTTTTTACTTTATATGTCAATGATTTGGATGAAGGAATTGATGGCTTTGTGGCCAAGTCTGTGAATGATATGAAGATAGGTGGGAGGACATATAGTGTTGAGGAACTAGAGGTTACAGAAGGACTTAGATAGATCAGAAGAATGGGCAAAGAAGTGGCAGATGGAACCAGGTTTTGGAAAGTGTGTGGTCATGCACTTTGGTGGAAGAAATAAACTATTTTCTGAATGGAGAGAAAATTCAAAACTCTGAGGTGAAATGCTAATTTGTAGGTTGAGTCAGTGGTGAGTAAGGCAAATGCAAGGTTAGCATTCATTTTGAGAGGACTAGAATATAAAAGAAAGTATGTAATGTTGAGGCTTTATAAAACACTGGTGAGGCCCCACTTGGAGTATTGTGAGCAGTTTTGGGCCCCTTTATCTTGAAAACGATGTGCAGACATTGGAGAGGGTTCAAAAGAAATTCACAAAAATAATTCTGGGATTGAAAGACTTATCACACAAGGAGCGTTTGATGGCTCTAGGCCTGTACTCAGTGGAATTCAGAAGAATGAGAGGTGTCCTCATTGAAACCTATTAAATGTTGAAAAGCTTCGACAGAGTGGATGTGGAGGGAATGTTTCCTATTGTGGGGGAGTCTAAGAAAAGAGGACACAGCCTCAGAATAGAGGGATACCCTATAAGAGCAGAGATGAGGGGGAATTTCTTTAGCCAGAAAGTGGTGAATCTGTGTAATTTGTTGCCACAGATAGCTGTGGAGATCAAGTCATTGAGTATATTTAAGGCAGAGATTGCTAGATTCTTAATTAGTCTGGACATGAAGGGATACAGGGATAACGCAGGAGATTGGGGCCGAGAAGGAAATGTATCAGTCATGATGAAATGATAGAGCAGACTCAATGGGCCAAATGGCCTAATTCTGCTCCTATACCTTATGGTCCTATATGGATAAGTATTTAAAAGGCAAAGGAGACAATGAGGAAGAGTAAACATGAGGGGAGGAGATGACTTTCATGGTGCCTGATGGTCATTTGTGGTTTTAATTTGGAAACAGAAAGAACAACTCTTCATTTCCAGCCTCCGTGCTATGCTACATATTTCTTCTATAGTTTCCTTTTATGCTGACCACATGCAGTATTTTTGTCTTGAATCACTACACGGAAGACCGGTTTCCGGATTACAGCTGGCCAAGTTCTGCCAATGGTCAGGACAACCCAGATGTGCATCAGGACATTTACACCGGTCATCTGCTTTTATTTTCAACTGGAAGCATACTTGTGCCTGCTATCAATATAATCCTGAGCACTTTCATCTTTAATTACACTAATATTGGAGGCAGTGTATTTTATTTATGATATAATGATGAAATAGCTCTTCCCCCATCATGCTTAATGCCTGTAACACTGGAATATAGTTTGCAATTTATAAAACAAGAGGTTTCACCTAAAGCATTAAGGGATTAATTTGCCATGCACATACATTACTTCCAAGTTTAGAATACTATTTCATGATCAGTGAAAAGTAATAATACAAACCTTTCTTAAAGAACTCTCAGTTTCAGACTGTAGGATTAAATAATGGATATTTGGTTTTGGCAATAAGAATCTTGTGATCATCCAGTGGGAGTATACTGGTGGAAGGAACACACCACCTCACAGCCACCCACCCAGGTATCTCATCAGGCATCTGTTGCCCCACCAGTCAGAATCTACAGAACCAGACTGGAAGCAAGTTCATCCTCATTCCTGAGATACTGCCCAAGTATTAAATTCCACTCAAGTATACTCATGTCATAATATCTATAGCTAACTGCGCTTAGCTGCTTCAAACTGCACAGTCTTGGTCACTTTCATAAATTTTCTTTTGGTTACTTTGACATTCTTATGTCCTTTTTTCCTGCAAAGAAGTCTGGGATAAGAAGTTGAAAGTCAGTAGGTTGCCTTGGGTTCTGTTTTTCTCCTGTCCTCTGCAGAAACTTCTCAGAGTTTTAAATAGTAGCACTGGATTGCAATATAAGAATTCACATAATATATTTTACCCTCAGGTTTGTTATTTAATAAAAGGCAAGAACAGAAATGTATAATGCTGATGATGCATAATGTATTTACAGTTGTATGATAAAATGTCAACCAGTTGTGGTGTTGAGCTATTAGTCTGTATTCAACTATAGTATAAATGTCTGTATAACTATAGTATCCCTGTTGTAATATCTGTATAAATACAGTACTCTTTTGGTTCTTGTAGTATTTCTAACAATGTGAACAAAAAGCCTCACTTTCGTTAAATGTTCCAACCATTTCAAAATTTCAACTTCCAAAGTTCAAAGTAAATTTAATATCAAAGTACATATATGTCACCATATTCAACCCTGAGGTTCATTTTCTTGCGGGCATACTCAATAAATCCGTAACAGAATAATAATAACCATAATGGAATCAGTGAAAGACCGCACCAACTTGAACATTCAATAAATGTGCAAAAATACAACAAACTGTGCAAAAACAAAAAGAAGTAATAATAATAAATAATAAGAAATAAATACTGAGAACATGAGATGAAAAGTCCTTGAAAGTGAGTCATTTGAGAACATTTTCAGTGATAGGGCAAGTGACGTTTAGTGAAGTTACCAGCATGTCTCCAATTCACTCACTAAGATACTGGAGGGTAACCAGTTAATTGAATGAACAAACAAAGGCCACTTTGTTTATAAAAGAAATTACTTTGCGCAATGTAGTATTTCTCTTAAGCATGGCTATTTCCATCAGGCAGGCACCTCTCTACAGAGGTGGCCAGTTTTTGCAAAATTCTATTCTAAACATTTACCACATGCTAAATTCTTAAAGTGGTACATCCCAGTATTATATAAGTCACATATGCTACAGTATTGAGTTGTCCTGATGCACATTATTGTTGTCTTATAAACCGACAAGGGGATTATTTTCTTTTTAGTCTAGTGGAAGCAGAAAAGGTTTCCTATTTCACCCAAACAATAATTTAATGCTGATTGAAATTAAGTATTATTATGGGTTACTGTGCACAAAACTTTATGGAATAGATGTCCACAGACATCCTTCGGGTTATTTACCTGTTGGAAGATACGTAAATCTTTGTGGTTGGCTTCTCTTCCTTTTCCCGTTAACAACACAGAAGGTTACTTTGGCTGGTGTGCGAATATGCTGGTTCCGATAACGTGGAATTTCAACAAAGAGCATATTCTAAACAGAATGAAACACAAGGTAAAAATATTGTGATTATGTGGTGCCTTTCTCACATATCCCTGTGGCGTTATGGAACTGCAAAAGACAACAAAAAGAGTTATGTTTTAAAACATAGAACATAGAAATCTATAGCATATTATAGGCCCTTCAGCCCACAATGTTGTGCCGACCATGTGACCTACTCTAAAAACTGCCTAAAATTACCCTACCACATAGCCCTCTATTTTCCTAAGTTCCATTTACCTATCTAAGAGTCTCTTAAAAGATCCTGTTGTATCCACCTCCACAGCTGTTGCTGGCAGTGCATTCCACACACCCACCACTCTTGGTGTGGAAAAACTTACCCCTGAAAGACCCTCTGAACCTACTTCCAAGCACCTTAAAACTATACCCCCCTTGCGTTAGCTGTTTCAGCCCTGGGAAAAAGCCTTAGGCTATCCACACGATCAATGCCTCTCTTCAGCTTATACACCTCTATCATGTCACTTCTCATCCATCGTCACTCCAAGGAGAAAAAGCAAAATTCACTCAACCTATTCTCATAAGGCACACTCTCCAATCTAGGCAACAACTTTGTAAGTCTCCTCTGCACTCTTTCTATAGTATCCACATCCTTCCTGTAGTGAGGTGACCAGGACTGAATGTTTTATTGCATCTCTCAGCTGCCACATTTTTAGCAGATTCTTTCCATAAAGTGAAGTCAATGAATCAGAAAGGTGGAAGCTGAGTTGATGATCCTTACACATCCGTCTAATATTGGGGACAAAGTGATTTGATTTCTTAGGATTTAGAAGTCAGAACATCAGATTCATGCACCTTATTCACATTATCACTGAATTAATAAGGTTGTGAGACTGATATTCTACCATCTTAAGAATCGATAGTGTAAGGGTTCAAAAAGTTTGATAAATTTTCTTTATAAAAATTCATAAAGCTTAAAAACATTTAACTTCAAGAAGCATTTGACTCTTAAACAAGAGAACAATTTTTGGATAGACTAAATTATATTCATATTTTCCTTCATTTTCCACTATAAAAAAGCTTTGTCAATGGTGTAACAGGTAAAAATAAAACTAATTTATCCCATAATGGAATGGGGTTGTGCTTTATCATTTCTGATACTTTTCTCTCAGTTCATCTTTCTTAGCTGCAATCAGCATAACTTAAGCCATCTTTCCACTATTGAAGTTTTCTGGAAAATCTGCAGATGGGGAATCAACAGATTCCCCTCACTCATGAAAAGCACGTCTGACTATAAAGCATGTTTTCATCTTCATACTCACCGACTGGCTTTTGTCTTTATCTACTGTTGCCTCTACCTCCCATATCTGCTGTCCTTCTGAAAGAAATAGTTGAACAAAATTGAGAATGAATAATTTACAACAAAAAAAGGTTCTTTAAAAATATTACTATTTCTCTACAGTATTTCCCCAACTGAACTTCCAGTGCTGTTCTTGTGCATCTGGTGGCTACATCAAAATAAACTTACCACATATTGTAAAAATGGATTTGTACATTGACCATATATATGCAGTTATCTGTGTAATTGATGTCCCCTCTGCACCTTGTGGTGCATTGAGTGGCAACCTTGCCGTTTCTTTAGCATTCTGTCTGTATTTTGCAATGCTGAGTTGCTAGCTTGACTCTCAACCCAGCATGGAAAAGCGTGCAAGGAACTGGCTGGATTTCAAGCCGGGGCCATATGTCTAAAATTCCGGTGCTGATCCACCACTGGCCAACAATCAGTGTGATTACAAGACTTAAATGTAAATTCATAATATTCCAAGTGTATAAAGTCTGGATAATGTATACCTTGCATTCATACAGAAGCTTAGTTTCCATCATTGTAGACAGCTTGCCCAGCTAACTTTAACAATATCAGGTAATGGGATGACTGACTAAGTACCAAAATGATAAGCAAGAGAGAATAATGGATTTAGCTGATCCATTTTTACAAAGATAATCTTGTATTTTCCTCCATAGGTTCCAGTGATTCAGGAAACATTACACTAGGCTCACAGCGTCAGTGTGTAAAAAAACATTGGTGATAACATCCTTCCACATCCTTCGTGAGTCTTAACAGTATTGTCCAATAGGCTGTACTCATATAATGAAAGTGGCTTCCATAAAGCTCTTTCTAAAAAAGTATGAACACATAATATTCTCTAGGTTTAATAATATATTTTGCATTTTCATATGGAAGATCGAAGATGAATGTTATCCATATATACAATGCAATACCACCCCAAAATAAATAGCAAATTAATTGCTTAAGGTTAATCTCTGCCAAGTCACTTTATAAAAATGATTCTGTACTGAAAGAGCATGAACTCTTCATAAAGGTATCAGCGTTATTCAGTGATCTACATCAAATTTGGAATCAGAAGATACTACTGAGCTTGTGCTGCACGGTAGTGTTCTACATAGCTACAGAAGCAGGATGAAACTTTGCAAGGACGTCATCACAGTGATCCAAGCGCACTACTAGTGCAACCCATTCTGTTTGATAGATTGGGGATTGTGTGTAATGGTGGAGAAAAGGACAGAAGAAAAAGTACATCCAACAACAGCTGACAGGAGCAATCAGCTCTTATAGGGAAGTGCATTCTAGGTATAGTCCAGGAATTTAGGAAATTGTTTGAAAAATTGATAGGAAGAAGTTCAGACAGGTTATCCGGATACCACATTGCAGGGTCTCATTTAGAGCTGGACAGAAGAGAAATTTCAGTGGCCCAAATGGGCAGAAAGCCATTCAACCAACAAAACATTTGGTGAAAATAAGAGGTCAATGTTTAGAGCTGGGCCTGAGAGTGGGGAATGAGCTAATGTTTGGCCATTGCTGCAGCGGACTTGGAAGTGATTTGAAACGGGAGAACCAAGGCGAATCAGAGTCAAGGTGTTGGAGCCCAGGCCAAAGGGTGATGGATGACCCGCTGTTCAGCCGAATTAAGCCCCAGGCCAGATTGGAAACATCAAGTATGGGCTGAATTGAGCTGACAGGGCCCAGACCCAAGAACGTATCAAAGCAGCAGGGCCTTGGTTGAGAGCAAGGAATGACCTGAGGTTTGACTGATCTAAGCGCTGAGCCAGATTGGAAAGGTCAGGGTGTCAGGGCCAGAGGTGAGGGACAGGCTAGTATTAGCTCACTGCTCCATGGGGTTTATTCATCTCTGCGCTAATCTGAGGCTGTGGCTGGCTTCGTGGCTGCGTACTCACTTTCGTGAACTTCAGTTCTGAATGGTATCAGCTTGCTTTTACTACTTGCAAGGTTTGTATTTTTTTCTGTACTTTCAGTGTTTGATGGTCTTTTTTTTAATGGGTTTTAATGGTTATCTTTGTTTAGAGGCTGCCTGTAAGGAGATAAATCTCAAGGTTGTATATAGCACACATACTTCGAAAATAAATGTACATTGAACTTTGAAATGAAAGAAATTCAAGCACCTTAACAGCAGATAAAGTGAAAATATAATCCTTATATTCTCTGTCAAAACCTCCTGCCTTATTACTTGCAGTACTTCCAACTACATACTACCTCCTCTCTCCTGCTCCTCAATCCTTACATGATACTAAGACCATAAGACATAGGAGCTTTCAGTAAGCCATATGGCCCATCATGGAATTGCTTGTATGTATTGTACAGATTATTTTCATTGGGATTCCGAATGAACCTGATTTTTCCCAATCTAGGTGCATTTTAAAATCCCCCATTGTTTATTCCCAAAAGATAAAGATAACTTGGTTTTGCAGATGTGTCCCCTTCTACGAGTATAAATTCAATTGTAATTATTGCTTACCACTTTAGATACAGTATTGGTAAAAGAGCCCCAGGAGACAAAAGAACATGAGAACTTAAAAAATAGGAGCAGGAGTAAGCCTAGCTTGCTAGTAAGCCTAGGAGTAGCCATCAAGCTTGCTTCTCCGTTCAATAAAATCATGGCTGATCCAGCCAAAGACCCAATGTTCTGCTGCGTTACACTTAACTGCCTTATCTCATTTCTAGGTAACTGTTTATAGAATATAAACTGTAACTTCTTTGGTGATTGGAATTCTGTGCTTTTAATTTCTAAGAAAGGTTACCTCAATTTACAAAACATTCTAGTATTCAGCTGAAATAGAAAGCTGAGGCTTTCTGAAGCAACATGTGAATTATTGAAATATTGCATTGAAGTTAGTTCTAACTCTTTATAAAAAGATGACTCATTTCAAATTATACACAACATGCTGTATATTTTAAGAAACTGCAATTAATTTAGCAGTTTGGTATTTTTGGAAATGCAACACTTGCTTTATTATTTGGCTACAAAGAATTTTATTTAATGAGCACCAAACTCTGAGTGCAACCATTCAACATTCAAATGAAATTTCTATTTTTATGTTCATATTTGGAAAATGTCCAAGCACAAGGCTAGTCTTGTGAGCCTCCTTGTGTACCTCACAGCCATGTGGGTGGCTGCAGGCCCACTACACTAAGTGCAGCATTTGTGGCATGCGATTTTGTGGGGCAAGATGAGGCTGCAACAAGGATAAGCACAAGCCTTATTAACATTGTTTAACGATGAAAACCAAATCCATGATCCACATGAATCTCACCCCTATAAAATGTGCACATTAGCCGTCCTCTGATCTAGTCTACTTGAGTAGACTGCTTATAAGCACACTATAGTTTCGGCTGTTCACAAAAAGTAATTGCAGTTGCAATATGTTCCATATATTATTTGGTTTTGCTTTGCCGTCTACCACATTTTTGTTATTACTCTCTTCATTAACTTTTATCTTTATTCTCTGCTGTTACTGAAATTAAAATCAAATGCTTAGGCAAGGGTGAGAATTACAAAGAGCATCAGCGCAATGCAGCTCATAGAGGTTAACAGCATCGAAGGCCAGTCAATAAAAATTTGTGCACTAGCTCTTTCATGCAGCCATTCAGATATATGCGTTAGCCTTCTTTCCTTTCCTGTTCACCTTTTTCATATTCAAGAGTGTTTTCAATAACCCCATTAAAAGGCAATGGCTTCTCTATTAGCTAGTTCTAGTTCTAATTATTAATTATTCTAAGAAATTTCCATTCAATTAAATTTCTCTCTCTCCCTTACCTCATTCAATCAGTATTAATGTTAAATTGGTGACTGCCCTCATCATGGATTCCTCAATTATCAAAAATACAATGTTCCCAAATTGCTCAATTTAAACTTTTTCCATTTTCTCCAATAGTTTTCCATCCAAATCATATCAACATTTAGCATTGTGACAGAGATGCAATGTTTTGTATCTAATTCCTAGTCAAGGCTGCTAAGAACCCCAGGTCTAGAATCTATTACCACTTGTCATTCTGCTATTCTTAAAGTTTTCAGTCTTCTTCAATGGGCATAGGTAATGCCTCCAAAATGTCTTTGTCTAGTTTAGGCATATTCCAACAAAAATGCAGTAGCCATGTTGCACAAGTATCATACTCCAATGATTTTTTTTTGCTTTTCTTTCATAAAAACTATGATTTCTTGATCAGGAAACTAGCTTATACCCATTACTGGCAATTACCCTTCAATTGGTGCAAAGCCAAAAATAAATAAAACCACTGCATGCAACCTGTTGGAAAAATACTACCTTTAAGTGATCTGCTTATTTTAAATCAGTGGAATATGCATCTTACTTCGCATCTGTGGAAAACGTTCAGTACATTTGCCTCATTAGATTTACGAACACTTAATTAAGCGAGATGAATATTTGAAAAGAACAAAATAATAAGAAACAAAATACAATGTAAAAGTTATTAATTTAAAGATTAAAATTTCACTGAAACATGTTCTCTTTCATTATCCTTTTATCTCTAAATGCAGCAGCTCAAACAAAGATGCTACTTGGCTTCCTGCAAAAAAAACTAATTAAAATAATTAATTCAGTTCATTTCAGCCTAGATTGTAACAGATGGATACCTGGAATGAGGCTAGCCATCTGACTCAAACACAACTTTATTAAATGAGTTTGGTTTCAGTAAAGAGGGTATGAGAAAAGTATTTAGTACTTCCTAATCACCAGAAGACTTGCAGTCTACCTTTAATCATCTTCTAAACCAGGGCTTCCCAACCTTTTTTATGCCATGGACTAATACCATTATGCAAGGGTTCCGTGGACCCCAGGTTGGGAACCCCTGATCTAAACTGTGCAATGCATTCTACCCTGAGACTGTTCAATGCTGAAAATGGGTAATAAGAAATACTACTCTCAAGTGTCTTTGAAAGCCATAAAGCCAGAAAATAATTGAAAGGTAAATGAAAATCTATTAGGAACAGGTGAAGCTTCTGAAAAAATACATATGGCATTACACAAGTAAAATTGCCATTAAAGTAGACTATATTAATATTAATATTTGATTAATTCAAGTCTTTAAAAATAACCTTTGCTGGCAATTTACAGCTGGCTTGATCATTCTCCGAATTAAATGCAGTTCTTTGTCCATTGTTGCAATGACATAGAAACAACACAGTACAATAGATTCTATTAATATGGATAATCTACTTTCTTACTCATCAACACTCAAATCATAGTGTACTGAATGGAACCACTTTTGTCTGCTTTAAACTATAATTCACCTTAACTTTATTGGAAGACTTTAGTGTGTCCTTGTGCAGTCACTACATTCACAGAAGCTAAATGCTAGTACACTCCATTGTGCTTAAGGATAACATCCAGATAAAGTTGGATTACAAATGAAATCTCAAAGCAGGACATGTAGTAAAATAAAACCATTAAATTGTAGCCAAAGCTCAGCAAAATATAAATTCTGTCCTGCATAAATAGTCAGCTCCAATTTTAGAAAACACTCAGAGAATCAATCTGCACACCATTTACTTCTGAAGGAAACGGGAGGATAAAATAACCTAACTCTAAGTTCATAGTGCAAGTGTAAAAATGTAGGGAACTATCACACAACAGTGTAAAACTGGATTGCATATTTATGATAAAATATTTTTTCATAACCAATGTACTAAAGATGCCTGTCTCTATGACTGACTCCAGAGAACATTTTGAATTTGGATCTGTGTCCTTTAGTCTGCCACATGTGGATAAACCTGTATGCGTCAAGCAAATCTGAGACTTGATACTGCACGTTTGCTTGTCCTGTGTGAGTATTACTCCCTGTTCATTATTGCTAAGACAGATTTAAAACTCCCACAGCGTTGAGTACTGTACTGCATAATGTGACGGTCACAACATTTTTAAGTTTACTTCTGTCCTTTTCACTCTCCTCTTCGCTCCTCCTCCTTTCTGGCCTCATCTCCTTTACTTCGTCTTCTTTCTCTATTCCATTAGTCTATTTTTTTCTTTTTTGCAGTGCAATATTGAGCTGTGTAAGCAACAGGTAGGAACACTACTGCAAGGCCAAGCAGGCATGTGGATTACAGGCTGAGTATTTGAAGCTATTCTATCTACATCAGTGAAGTACAGCTGGTACAGGTGTTGCTACACAAATCCATTTCCTCAGCTTAAAACTTGATCTGTGATGTTGCCCATGTGGAGTTTGCATGTTCTTCCTGTAACTGTGGGGATTTCCTTAGCATGGACTTGGTGGTTGAAAGAGCACTGTCTGGTATCACTGTATGACTCCAAAGTTATTCTGTGTTGGTCCTTTGCATAGTTTTTGGGACATGAGCACAACCGCATTCAGTATCAACAAGAGTGTGTGAAGCTTTGTAATGACTGCACCAAATGTATCAAAACTAAAGCTGTCCGAACTTTCCTTTACTTCCAGTGCTGAAGATAATGAGGATTCAACACCAGAAGGGGGAGGACTGTAGCATAGTGGCTAGCATAATGGCATTACAGCACCAGCGACACAGGTTCAATTCTGCCACTGTCTCTAAGGACTTTCTTCCCATGATGGTGTTGGTCCCCTCCAGGTCCTCCGGTTTCCCCCCATGTTCCAGAGATGTACAGGCTGGTAGATTAATTGGTCGCACGGGTGTAACGGGGGGCTCGCTGGGCTGGAAGGGCCTGTTATCATGGTGTATGTCTAAAATAAATAAGCATCCACTGTGCAAAAAAAAACATAACTTTTAGGAATGAAGTGGAATTTGGATTTTCTGGTGTACACAGTGAAAACACAAAATAAGTTAATGTCTATTATGGATTAGATTAAATTGTTACATACACTAACAAATTCTCTTTCTAAAGAGAATCACCCAACACCCACCAACTCCCACTGTGAATGAACCTTGGAAATCAAGGACACTGCCGATTCGACCTGGAAGAATGTAGTGTGTGAAAGACAAATGTAGCCTGCTTTACCCTGTTTAACACACAAGGACAAGGAGCCTGCTGATCTCCTGCTAGAAGATCAAGCCGAAGTTTTTTAAAATAACCTTTCACATCATCCGATTTGAGTGGGGGACTAAATTCAGCCTTGCCTAGGGTTTGGAACATTTGGTTTTAGACTAATTGTCTTTTAGTGGAGCTAATTTTATGCAAGCATTAAAGCTCTTTCATTTGCTCCATAGAAGTTTGGATTACCCTGCATTCCAACATCATTCCATTGACCTCATTTACTGGTGATCCACTGTAGAAGAAAGCAGCATGAATTCTAAACTCAGCAGCCATCCAATAACTGGTAAAGTTGTTAATGGAGCCCATGAGAAATATAGTATAACAAGTTTTCTTAACATTGTAGTAAAAAGGGAGTTGGCAAAAAATGGGCCTGGTTTGCATTATTAATAATGATATATTAAGAAGCACAGGTAGGCATATATTGACCACCAATATATCTAGAGTAGTCCTACACACTGTCAGAAGAACCAGGCTTTTGTTTATAGTCATAAGAGACCCTTTACTTAACCATCTCTCATTCCCTAATCACAGGCCATGTCTGGAAATGAGACAAAAATAATAATGTGTATTTATATAGTGGCTTTAACATAAAATGACTCCCAAGATATTTTGCAGGCTGACATAAGGGAAAAGAGCACTGAGCTATATGAGTGGAGGTTAAAAAAGGTGACAAAAGGATGAATTTAAAAGTATTTTTAATGGAAAAATTATGGTAGGTATTCAGATAGATAGTTGAGGGGGTAAGAGTGAAGAATGATGTGAATAAAGAATGAGCATAAGTCAGAAAGAAATAGGATATGTCCAGCTGCATCTTATAAATTTCATGAAAGGTGGAGGAAGCAATGGCAAAACAGAGGGCACAGGTGTAATCAAGGAAGAGGAAGTATCGTTGAGGTTTTCAGAGTACAGACTGATAAAAGCAGTGTTGTAGAGTCAAAGCAAACTTCATGGTTGAGAACATATTGGGATGAAAGTCCCAGAGAAACAAATCCAATGCAGTTAGTGAAGGCCTATTGAAAATATAGAGAAATAACAACATTACAATAAGCACAGATTCCAATCCATCCATGATATTGCAAACTCTTCAAATGAATATAGTTTGATTCACATTTACTCAATCTAATTTCTTTCATCTTTATCCTCTTTTCCTTCATTCAAGTTCACCTGACTGCACTTATATGCAACCAAATGAAACATTCCATCAGACCACAGTGCACCCACAATATGTATATCACACACAGCGCATAAAACAAAATATTAGCACAAAAAAGTTAGTAAAAATAAAATTCCAAATGCATGTGAAGTGCGCAGCTCAAGTAAAGAGTAAACAGTAAACAGATTCTAACCAATCTATCCTGCAATGTTGACACAAGTAGAAATTTATTTTTGACATACTCCTGCCTCACTGTTGTAGGCAGCATGATGCATTCCATTAGTTTGTGCATGTCAGTGGGTGTTCTACAGCACCTTCAGAAAAAAACCAAAATGGTATTCAAGATGTAGCTTTCAGGAAATCCCCGGGCAAATCTTCTGCCAAATTTATTAATCGCAGAAGTGAATTTAATGGTATTGTTAAGTTTTCTAACTCTATAAACTGATTGAAAGAAAAACACGGGATCGCAAGGATAAACATGTCCACTCTGTTTTATGCTGTGGTGGTGCAATGATGTATGACATTCACATATTTAGTACATATAATCCATAACAAATTAGGGAGAATAGGTCAAGAGGAGCGTCCTCTTTTGTAAACTTTTCAGGTTCCTCTTTTGCAAACTTTTCAGGTACTTCCTTTTCCAAAGGTAAAAGGAGCAATCTGTCATCACCTCCATGATTAGTTGTCTTCTTGAATTTGAACTTGTACTTGTGTCCTCCAAGAAGCAGATCTCATCTCTGCTTTCATACTGCAGCTGTTAGTGCAGCACCCTTCTGTGGCTTGAAAACGGACACCAGTGGCTGACGATCAGTAATGAGGGTAATCTCTCTCCCATGCAAGTACTGGTTGAAATGTTTTACACCACAAACCAGACTCAAGACCTTTCCATTAACCAGTGCATAATTTTTCTCTGCAGCGGTAAGGGAATGTTGATGCAATGGATATGGGGTGTTTACTTCCATCACTCATAACATGTGGCATGACTGCACCTATACCATAAGGTTAGGCAGCACAGGCAAGCTTCACTGGACAATGTGGGTCATAGTGCATGAGTATAATGTTGAACATCTCCATTTCCTTTACCTTTTAGAAAGTCATCTCACACTCTTTCGTCTATTGCTATTTCTTCCCGATAAGTCGTAATGATATGAAGGGGTGGAGCGCAGGAGCCAGATTTGGCAGGAACCTAAAAAAGGAATACAACTGTGATACATCCTTTGGCCTTGGGGCATCTACCATTGCTTGAATTTTCTCAACAAGCTTGAGTGACAATGGTGTGATCACAGTATGTGATGCTTGGTTTAAAGATTATACATTTGTTGTGCTGTGCTCTGACCTGATAATCTTCTTTTTAACATTGCCTTAGATTTTGAAGAGGTTCTTTGCCATTCATACCAGTAACAATGATGTCATCCAGGAAACGCTGAGTGTCTGGGCAGCCTTGCAGCATCTGGTCCATAGCTAACTGCCAAAGTGCTGGTGGAGATGCTCCTTCAAAAATCAGCCTGTTATAGCGATAAAGCCCTTTGTGGGTGTCTATTGTGAAAAACACATTGGACTCTTCTTCCATCTCCTTCTGTATATAAGCCTCAGTTAAGTCCACTTTGCTGAAGAGTTTCCCTCTCGAAAGGTTTGCAGAGATATCATCTACACTAGGCAGAGGGTATTGATCAACTTTCAGTAATGGGTCAATGGTATCCTTAAAATCACCACAGCTTCTGATGGACCCATCCTTCTTGGCTTCTGGACCACTAGTATTGCCCATGGGCACCATTAAACCTTGAAAAGAATTCCTTCAGCCTCCATGTGATCTAGTTCACTGGCTATATTATCACAGATGGTATAAAGAACTGGATGGGCTTTGTAAAACTTGGGTGTGGCATTTTCATTTAGCACTATTTCACCCTTGATATGTTTGAGTTTTCCAGTGCCATCCTTGAACACTCTTGTGGCATCATCCAGTACCTTTCTTAAGTTTCTTTCAGTTGACTCTATTGCAGGGGATGTGGCATACAAATGGTGAATGGATCTCCAATCAATTTATAGTTGTCTCAGCCAATCATGACCCCACAATGCTGCCCTCCCCCAGTTTTTACCACATAGAAGCCCAATGTGACTTGTTGTATTTCACTATTACTAAAGTCGTTCCCACAGGAGTTATCTTTTCACCTGTATAGGTTTCTTAGTTGGATATCTGAGGCTTCGACTTAGTATCCTTGAAATGCCGCTGAAACTCATTTTGTGTAATGACTCAAACAGCTGAACCAGTGTCTAATACTATTTTAATTAATATGCCATTCACTTCTGATGTAAGCCATATTGTTTTCCTATTGTTAATTTCCACATTGTAAATCTCAAGGCTACTCACTCCTGTGAGATTCTCAACATTGTCAGATTTTTCATCAACAGCATGCATATTAGTGCCCTTTTTGAAACTACTTCTCAACATTTTATCTTTCTCTCTTCCCTGTGTATTTTTGTCTGGCTAACATAATCCTAAAATTTACCCCACTTTGTTGCATTTTCTATAAACTTTGCCTTTTAACCTGCAGTGGTCTGGTGTATGTGAACCCTTGCACAATGGTAATTCAGTTTGTTTGGTCAGACAAATTTCTGTTTAGACATTAAAATTCTGTTCATGCTCACTTTCTTTCATGACTGCAACTCAATTGCATCTTTGGCTGCTGTTTCGATTGATACAATAACTTTATTTGCTATTTTAAATGTGAGTTGAGCTTCAGTTAGTAGCCATTTTTGAATGTTTTCTTGTGAGATTCCACCAACTAAACGATCTCTCAGTGCATCATTAAGACCATTACTGAATTGACAATGCTCAGACAACTTCTTCAATTCAGCTACTTAAGCTGAAATGGGCTCACCTTCATTTTGATTCTGCTTATGAAACATAAAGTGTTCTGTAATCAACAATGGTTTCAGTTCTGAATGTTCCTGCATTACATTTACTACATGTACAAATCTCATTTCAGATGATTTGAATAGAGCAGTCAAACTTCTAAGAAAATTGTTTGCTTTTCCACCAATTACACTAGCAAAACTGGCACTCATTTCTCATCAGATGCTCCATCTGTTTTAAAATACTGTTAAGTTCATTCAGTATACATAACCCAGATATCTGTTGCGCAATTGAATGATTCGATCTTTCTGAAGTAGCCAGCCATTTCTCATTTTTATTTATTATTATCACCTGCTACTCACTGTTTATGATCCTGTGAATTTGTACATTTTCTGCATGTTTTCAACTTGAATGTCTCTTTCTCCCCCTTGCAAAAAAAAAATGTGCTGCACTGTTATTTAACTTGAACGTCTCACTGCACTTCAATAGGTAGGTACTAGATCAACTCAGGTTCATTTTAAAACTTCCTTGTTATGTTTTGTAGGCTAATCAAAAGAAAAATACGGGAGCTCAGGGATAAACATGTCTACTATGTATTACTTTAGTGAGGCACTCATTTATGATGTGTTGGAATAATGATGTATGCCATTTACATATAACCCACAATGAATTATGTAAACAATAAAGAATGCTTAATCAAACAGTATACTTACAATATTACTCAAATATTACTGAAATATTAAATATACAATAGGTATAATTGAAAAGCTGTCAACTAATGCAACCATCTTTGCTATTCACTGCTAAGCTCCCATAATTTCAATCATTTCTATAATACCAAATTGTAAAACTGTTGCTTTGAGAAAACTTCAATTTTAAGTCTTTATTGATGTTTATGCACTCCTTTAGCTTGGACCAAAAACTAGACATAGTAATCTCTAAGGTCTTTCTGAAGTCTGCTCTAAGCTCATCATTACCTCTTGGATTTTACATTCTATCTAATTTTGATTTAAAAAACTAAAATTTCATTGATTTTGTTTCTCAGTGTTTCACACTTAGGGTGTTACCTTTGGCACCTATTAAAATGTGCTCCCTGCTCTTCTCCAGCACTGCCACCTACATCAGATTGTTGATGTATTCTCCGTACAATGCAATGTTTCATTTTCCTGAGATTGAGTTCTATCTGGCATTCTTAAATTAATCTCTAATTTTATCAACATACATTATATTTGATCTTTAAATGAATGCATAATTCATATAGCCTGGAAAACATGATAGTCCTCTCTCTAACATTATTTTCAAATTAAGTTTATCACAGAAAAGTACAGGGGCCAGAAACAAATCCTGAAGGAAATTATTACCTACCTCTCAGTAAACAGCACTTAATTGCTTCTCACTGTTTTCTCAAACTTGCACAACATTTTCTGCTGTTTTTCTGTCTCTCCTGCCAATCCATTTCTCTTAAACACATCAGATAATCTTCCAGGCCTCTGCATTCAAGAGGTTTAGCCACATTTGATACATCTAACCTAATCTAGTAATCACTGTATGATCCAGCTGAGTTTTGCATTTTGCTAAGTGAATAACAACTAGCTCTATATACATGGAATGAATAGATAGAATTACAATAAGATTTAGGCAGTCCAAACATTTTAAATGCACATTTCGCTTCACTGGAAAAAGTAATAGCACTTTCAAAATAAATGTCGTCAACTATGTCATCCCAAATAATGTAAATTCCCAAATAGCAGTACTAAAACTTCAGAGATGAAGTTACAACTTTTAAAAACAAATTATGCTATTCATTTAAAGGAAAATGAATTGAAGACAATCACTTTATAACTGCCGAGCTACATCGGTGGAGGAACCAATGTGGCTCGCATCTTCACAAAACCTTTCTCTGTAGTTATTGCAGTGGGTGTCGTTTGCCATCATTTGGTTGATAGAATAGTACTGGGACTTTATACAGCAGCTGCTGTATTTTTTGTTTGAAATTTGCATTTTGCAGTTTGTGGAGTTGAAACTGAACATTTGCCCAAGATGTGCTTTGATGCACAGCAAATTGCAAACATCAATAGACTTAAGTGGCACAAATCATTTTGTATTGTAGGTTATATTCCGGCTGATTCTTTGGGAAATTCCATGTAGGTGTCTCTAATTAACGGCTGTAATGTTATTCGGAGGATAGGTGAGATCGATTTATGCCTCCCTCTGGTTATTTTGTTGATGTCTCGTTAAGTTATCAATAAGTGTACAGAAAGTAGAAAATTAGGAGAACCAAATAATTTTTAATCTAAAATCTAATGCAAGGTTGAATATAAATAGAAAACTTTAATACTTAGATAATTGCTTTTGTCCATATTCTTCTGTCTTCTCACTTTAAGATTTTTTGGTTACATATTGTTCAATTGGCTCATGATCTTTTTATTTTATGAGTGAAAGGATTGTCAGTAAATTATTTCACCATCAGAACCATGGCCCTAGCCGTGTTAAGTTAAGTAAGGTGCTAACCTCACAGAAATATACTCTGTTAGACGTCACGGACCAAAATCAGCAGCAGATCCAAAACAGGCAGCTCAAAAAATCGAACAAAAATTAATGGCAAGCTCATAGCTTTATGCAGTAATTTTTGGTATAGCAGCAATTTGCATGAATTTGAAATAGACAATTAGCTAGGTAATTTGAGTTATGCCCCAATTAGTTGTGTTAACATCTAAGAAAAAATACATCCCCATCAATCTCTCAATAGTGTATCTTAAAATTTGTCGATTTATCTGTTTTAGTCTTATTGCAGCCATTTAAGGCAAGTATTTCATCTCTTAAGGAACTTGATAACAGTATGCATAAGAGTCCTGCTACGTCACCACCCAGGAATCCCACAAAGGAACAGTGAAGTTGTATGAATCTCCCTGCCAAAGACAGTAAGTTATGCATCGATAATTTTCTAGAGTTATTTTTCCTTAATTATTCTTTTTCTTTTCTTCTGTCATAATACACTTCCTTCCTTTCATTCTCTTTTGTCTCTGCATCAAATCTTACTCTAGATTACTCTATAAACACAATAAAGTCTGCAGATGTTGGAAATCCAAAATAACACACACAACGTGCTGGAGGATCTCAGCAGGTCAGGGAGCATCTGTGGAATTGATTCTTCAGAGCTAAGGATCTTGGCCTGAAATGTCATCTGTTTATTAATTTCCATAGATGATGCCTGTCCTACTGAGTTCTTCCAGCAACTTGTGTGTGTTACTCTAGTTCACCCCATTTACTTCCATGTCATTGTGTCTATTCTTAAATTAATTTGAATAAGGACATGGACCATTGGCCCAATTTTCTGCTTTCCTAGTTGCCGCTTTGAGCCATCAATGCCATGATCTATTCCTATTTCCTGCAATTAGAAGCATAGAAGAAATGTGATCAAAAGATTGAAGTTATAAAAAAAATCAGCAAGAAGAACATTTTTGCTTCTAAGCATTTAGTATCTAATCCAGAGAAACTGTCATTGATTGGAGCACCTCACGGCTATCATGGCTTGATCAGCAAACTTTCACTGGTCAGGAATTGATCACGCAACATTATGGATTACAAACTCAGCAGCTGTGCTTTATTACACAGGCTGCCAAGCACAGCAATTTCTTTCTTTTATAAACATGTAGATCTAAAGTTTCAGCTCGATGGCCCTGGCTCCTTTCAGAATAATTACTCTAAAATCAGAAAACAAATATGCTGACAGAAGAACTGGGGAAATTCTACACAAAGTATATCCAGCACAAGTTGAATTTCCATGACCTTCACCACCAAACATATTTTAAGGCATATTAATAAAATTGCACCAGATTACCACTCAAACATGCAAAGGAATTTTGTCAATTCTTTTAAAATATGACAAGCAAAAGACTCCCTGATCATGATGATTCATGACAGAAATTCCATGCAGTAATATGCAAATGAACTTGAGCAGAAACTTGAATCAAAAATCCCTTCTCAAAATGTGTAATTTTAAGTACAATTTGTACCCGTATTGCTCTTTGCATTTGCGGCTATTTTTTTGGCCTCAATTACATAGAACTTTACATTGCTAATTACATGCTTTTCCAAGAATCCTATTTCCTTCGAACATATCAAGAAGACAGAATGAGTAAAATTGAAAGTGACTTCAATTATCTGCACTAATTAATGATGAACTGATAGGCAAGTCAACATAAAATGTATGATAAATATATTTTAAAACTATTACATGGAGGTAAACATTAAACTTCAACTTTATCATTTTTACCTGGCTACAATGGCAATGAATATCATGTTTTTAAAGCTTTACCTAAAGGAGCTACTTAATAATTGTCAGTTAGAATCCATGCTTTTTCAAATAAATTACAACCAGATTTCATTACTATCTAACATGTAGGGATGCCACAGGTGTCAACATCACTTCTTACATTCATTTTTAAAAAACATCATGAAAGTGCCAGAAGTCAGAGCATTCTTCAGACATAAACTATAAACCCACTGCAATCACAGCACCATACAAAGACAGCAGCCAGTGAAAACATGATGGAAATGGTTTCCTTTATTACTCAAAGAGTTTAAAGGCTATAAAATTCCAGATTGTTCCTCTTAGTATGGAAATCATCTAGAATTCCTTTCACACAACTATGAGCATTTACCGACTTAACTGTTTGGTTGATGAGGGTTATATCGTATAAAATTATAAACACAAGAGATTCTGCAGATGCTGCAAATTCAGAGTGACACACAGGAAATTTTGGAGGAACTCAGCAAGCCAGGCAGCATTGATAGAAAAGAATAAAGAGTCTGTGTTTCAGTCTGAAACCCTTCATGATCAAGTGTCTCGGCTCAAATCATTGACTCTTCACTCTTTTCCATAGATGTTGCCTGACCTGCTGAGTTTCTCCAGCATTTTGTGTGTATGTATAAAATTGTTACAATGATTATGAAAATATATTTTGTTCATTTATTTGTGCTAGGAATCTAGTCAACATGAGAGTAATTACTCAGGAATTACACCAGTATAGAAGTGTGAAAGCATTCATTAAATCAAGAATGTGCCATTATATGTTGGTATATCTGCTGAACAGACATAATTTGCCTCAACAACAATGATTTCACGTGAAATCTCCTCCAAAATAATTTAAGGCAATATCAGCCCCTACTGCATGCTTCATTTGGATGACCTACAGCCTACAAATTTCAAGATTGTCAAAATTCTACACAGCAAGTTTAGGGATTCAAATAGCGTGAAATACAGTTCAGAATTGAAGATTTATTAAGCAGCAGAAACAATGTTTTTCTGTTTTGTGATGTACTCACTCTAGTCACGGGTTGACATCTGCTTGATCCTGCAGCAATGTTTAGCATTCTAGTGCAGTCAGTCCCAGCATTTCAATAACTACCATCAATTAAAAGATTTTGAGGTTTCAGAATATTCCAGAAAGTCTCACTAATATCAAAATATAATTCTGAGCATTAAAATAAGAACTGCTTACTGATAATTCATTGTATTATCATAACATAGAATGTGCAAGTCTTTATTTTCTTTCTGAAATAAAGATTTAAAAAAGGAAGAGTGAAATTTAATTTGAGGTTAAAATATCAGGAAACCTTGGGGTTGATTTATAATATATGCCCTTTTAGAATTAACAGGATTAAATCCAACTCATGGCAGAAAGATAGCAAGATCATAAAAAAGTCAAAAGTGGTGGTGGGGGGAGGGTGAGGAGAGGACAGGATTAAATCATTAACAGGAGAAATTAAATTGCCTTGAAGCTCAAAGGAAGAGACAATGCTTTGGGCTATCAGAATAACCTAGCTTTTCACCTGCCCTTGCCTCTAGTTGGTTTTCTTTTTGTGCTTCCAGTCAATGGTGATCCACAGGATGTTTATGATCAGGAACTCATCAGAAGCAATGCCACTGAACACCAATGCTACACACTTTCTTGTTGGGACTGGTACTGCTTGCCATTTTGTGGTATAAATGCTGTTAGCCACTTTTCACTACATGCTTGATTGCTGGAATGGGCTGCTTCATTTGGTGAGAAGATGTGAAAGGACTATGTGCAATGATTGGAAAAACTTATGACATGATGGCAGGAAATTTTTGATAAAATACTCAAAGATTGTTCAGCTTAGGCTACTGCATTCAGAAACTCTTTCAGAAATGTCATACAACTGGGATGATTGACTCATAACAGTCAAATCCAACTTTCTTTATGTGAGGCATAACTCTAATCATTGGCATGCAGACTGGAGCACTACATGTGGGATGTTTCTGGTCTCATAATCTTTGCTATTTCCAATCTCCTTAGCCATTTCTTCGTATTTTTTAGAGTAAATTGATTGGATTGAAAACTGGTTTCACTAATGGTGGGGATTTCTGAAGGAAGACAAGATGGATCAACCACTCTGCAAATCCTTATAAATGGTTCAGTTTTGTGTTTAATACATACAGGCTGGGCCCACCACATTGAAGATAGAATAATTGGAGCTTCCTCCACTTATAATAGTGGAATAACCATTAAGCCAACCACCACTCATGAGTTGACATGGCAGGACTTCGATTTGATCTGTTGATTATGAAGTTGGTTGGTTCTGTCTAATGCCTTTTGTTTTCACTATTTTGCTTTCATAGAGTCTTGTTTTGCATTTTCACCAGGATGACGCCTGATATGTCCAATGCAGCTCCTGCTATGCCCACCTGCACTCCTCATTTAACCTTGATTGATTTCCCTACCTTGAAAATTATACTAGAGTGAGGGCTATGTCAGACTTAAGGTTACAAGTTTGCCAGTGTACCTAACTGCTGCTGCTGTTGCTGATGGTCCACATTACCTCATGGGTGACCAGTTTAGAGCTGCCCATATCTGATGTAAGTTTATTCCATTTAGCATGATTCTAGCACCATACGATAGAATGATGGGCATTGTTAGTGTGGAAAAAGGACTTGGTCTCCATTGGGGCAGTGAACTTTCACCATTGCCTTCATAGACATTTGTATCTCCACAGACAGATTGTTGAGATTTATCCCTTTTGTTGCTTCATTCACGACACACCACAGGCACAGTCCTTCATGACGCAGCCAGCTCAATTCGTGCTGGTCCTAACAAACTAGTCCCTATTGTACTCTTGCTACCTTCAGTGGTGTTCTGAGTATTGTTCAAAGTGGGGGAGCACTATTTTCTCCCGCAAAGGAGGGTGGGGGGCAGTGCTTGACCTGGTGCTATGAGTCTTTGTTGAGGACTCCCTAGGCTGCTCCCTCATGTCTGTACACTGCTGTCTTCCCATTTCAGTGGGTCTGACCTCCGAGTGGGACAGGATATAAATCAGAATTGTTCTAACTGAGCCTGGCACGTTGCTGGTAAGGTATCAGTGTTTGAATATGATTCTTCAGGCTGCTGACTGAATATTCTGTGGGACAGCTCTCCTACCTTTGACACCAGACTGCAGCTGATTATGACTAGGGCAAGTCTGTAAGTTGACTAGGCAGACATCTACTTTCTATTTTCATATTTAGCCAATGCCTGATGGTCAATCAGTTTTATTATTTTTCAGTCTGGTGACACTAGATTCCTTTTTAACTCAACCATATTTTAGTAATTCAAACTTCATTTTATTGCCTAAGTATCTAATAATCAAATCAACTGTCATTTTTGTTAAATCAGTCATGATATCTTGGACATGCACGCTTCCCTCATACTTTCTTCCATGTGTTAGTTACATTTTCAATTGTTGAAAGTTACATGAAGGAAAAATACATAAACCAAACCCCGTTCTATGTTGTTTTATCTGGTTCAACTTGAGTCAAATTACTTTCATTCTATCAATCATGTGCTGAATTGTATTTTTCTTTAGATAGAACTGCAAAATGTATTGAAAATGAGATTTGTTTTAAGAAGAATCTGACATGAATTAATTTCCATCAGCTCTCTCCAAGAATAGATTTTAAATTGAATAACTATAAATGAACTATTCAAGATGAAACTTCAGAGTAGCCAACAGACTGTATTACAATCCAGTAAAATCTGTGGAAAAATATGGAATCTACAACAGCAGAATATTGACCTAAAGCTCCCTAATTTCAATTATTCATTAGCACTTGAGAGCAGATTTAATTGGGACAGGTGTTTTAGAGATAAAGACAGAGGAAGGAAAAATAAATGACCTTCCACCAGTTCAGATTCAGACTAATTATTGCGTGCATATTCATCAGAACTTTGAGAAGGCAAATTTATTGCACCATTGCCCAGTTTCAGTGATGTACTGTACTTTAAGGTGTTTCAATCAGTAAGTTATTGGGATGTTTCGTGCACTGGAACAAATCCACATTTTGACCCTGTACACTCAGGACAAACAGAGAATCAAACGCTCAACCAACAATTTGATAATGGCAGCACCCTCTTCCATTAGTAACAGATTATTTTAAAAAAAGTCCAGTGCATTTTAGTTACATATTTTTGGTTTTAAAATACATTGGCACATTCTGAAATTGTGAAAGTCTTTCTCTCTCTCTGTTTAACTTCTCAATGTCCACACATGCTGACTTTATTGATCCTGTATGTGTGAACTATGCGGGCAAACATTTATAGGAAACGGCCTGGTGTGGTGTCAGGTTGTTATCATTTGGCATTGTGTCTGAGTAAAGTTCAAAAATTCAAAGTAAATTTATTATCAAAGTGCATACACTATATGTCACCATATAAACTCTGAGATTCTTTTTTTTTTGCAGGCATAATCAGTAAATTCAAGAACCATAATAGAACCAATGAAAGACCACACTCAACAGGACAGGCAAACAACCAAAGTTCAATCATGATGGACTGGGTGAAATTTGCTAACTTATGTAGAATTTTCCATTCAAGGTGTTCGTGTTTACATGCTAGGCTGTGACACAACCAATCAATATATTCCCCACCACACATCCATAGAAGTTTGTCAAACTTTTAGATAACATGCCTATTTTTGAAAAATTTCTAAGGAAGCACAGGCTTCCATGATTTCTTCATAATTGCTCTTATGTGCCAGGCCCAGGACAGGTGCTCTGAAATGATAAAAATGAGGATTTTAAAGTTTCTGATCCTCTCAACCTCTGATTCCCAAAGAGAACTGGCTCATGGACCTCCTGAAGTCAATAATCAGCCTCTTGATCTTGCTGACACTGAGTGAGAAGTTGTTGTTGTGGCACCACTCAGTCAGATTTTCAGTCTCCCTCCTCCATGTTGATTCATCATCACCTTTGATTTGGCCAATGACGGTGGTGTTATCAGCAAACTTGAATAAGTGATATTGGAGCTATGCTTAGCCACACAGTCATAAGTGTAAAACAAGTCGAGCTGGAGAATAAGAACACAGCCTTGTGGTGCACCTGTGCTGATGGAGACTGTGAAGGAGACGTTGTTACCAAACTGAACTGACTGGGGTCTGCAAGTAAGGAAATCAAGGAGGTATTGAGACTAAGGTCTTGAAGCTTATTGATCTGTTGTGTGGGGTTGATAGTATTGAATGCCAAGCTGTTGTCAATAAAGAGCATCTTGATGTATGCATCTTTGCTGTTCAGAAGTTCCAGACTTGAGTGAAGAACCAATGAAATGCCATCTGCTGTGGACTTGTCATGCAGGTAGGCAAATTGGAGTGAATTCAAGTCACTTCTCTGGCAGGGGTTGATGTGATTCATCACCAACCTCTTAAAACAATTCATCACAGTGGTTGTAAGTGCTACTGGGTGAAAGTTACCACATTCTTATTAGGCACCGGTATAACTGAAGCTTGCTTGAAGTAGGTGAGTACCTCAGACTGTTGAAGTGAGGGGTTAAAGATATCGGTGAACATTCCAGCCAGTTGATCAGCACAGGTGTTTAGTACTCAGCCTGGTACCCCATCTGTGCTGGATGCTTTCTGTGGATTTACCCTTCTGAAGGATGCTCTCATATCCTTGGCTGTGGAGTTTGTGAAGGTTCCTCCAGGTTTTGACAGTCAAAGTGAGCATAGAAGACATTGAGCTCATCCGGAAGCAAAGCCTGCTGTCATGTATGTTGCATGATTTCATTTTGTAAGACATAATAGCATCAAAGCCCTGCCACCGCTGCCAAGTATCCTTCATTTATTCAAGCTTAGTCCGGATTTGTCACTTCACCCATGAACTGGCTTTCCAGAGATCATACCTGGGCCTCTTGTATCTTACTTGGTTGCCAGAACTGAATGTCTCTGATTTGGCTGTCAGCAAACAGCAGAGTGAGGTTAGGGGAGGTGGTGGGCTGGTGTAAGTAATCTTATGTGCATGTGATTTCTCACTGATGCATAGGGACGAATCTCAATGGAACAAATATATTGATAGTCCCCTCTAGAGCAATTAAATTCCCTCAAACAAAGCCAGATTAGACAAACAAATGGCTTTAGATTTTCACTGGCAATCAATAAGTAATATTGCCATATAAAACATAAGTGGTAGTGTCCTGTGATATTTTATATCTTAATATAACTGCTTCCATTAAGAGAGTGACAACTGGTAAGTGGAACTTACCTGCAGGAACTGCCTGCCTTTTTACATTTCATTGGTATGCACTTGTTTCAGGTCCTGTTCTTGGTTTCAATGCTCTCAACTTTAAGCACCAATTGGCATAGTGCACAAATTCAGCAGCAATTTTGAAACACACATTGCATTTAACAATACTTATTTTTTGGTTTCCTGCCACTCTAATCTTACCACATCAAAAGCAGCAAACTTGAGAACCTAGGCATTGTTTGTGCAAACTACATTATCTAGTCTAAGAACACAAATAATTTAATTAAAGCATACAAGAGCAGATGTGGCCTGTTTGGCCTACTGAGCTTGCTTCAAAATTCTTCAGCATCATGGCAGATCTTCTACCTCAACATCTCTTTCCCTACTATATCCATTTCCCTTGATTCCCTTAATAAACTGAAATCCTCTGATTTCTGTTTTGAATGAATTCAGTGACTGAACATTCATGACCATCCAGTGCAGAGAATTCCAAAGATTCATCAGGCTCTGTGTAAAGAAGCTTGCCCTCATCTCTTTGCTAAATGGCCTACTCCTTTATTTCAGACTGTGACTCTTAGTTCTACACTCCTTAGCTAATGTCCATCTTGTTGAGACTTGCTAAGAAGTTTGTGATTTTCCATGAGGATATTTCACTTTCACATATTTTTCTTTAACACAGGCTTAATCTAATCAACTCTCTCCATGCAGCAAACCTGCCATTCCTGGAACCAATCTTTGCTGCACTCCTTTCATGGCAAGTTTATCATTTTTTAGATGAGAGAGCCAAAAATGTACAGAATTCTCTGGGTGCTGTCTTATCTATATCATCTGTAATATTCTTAGGTTTGAAATAAACAGTAAATTATGGAGAAGATGGAGAAGATGGCAATGCGACGCAGCGCACATAGCCTCTCCAATGAAATGATATCGTATCTGTTAAATAGGGGCCGTGCACAATTCTGATTTGATGGAGACAGTCGTGAGAGCACGGAGGAACATCTGGAGTAACTTCTGAAATGCCTGGTTTGCTGCCGCTGCTACTGTGTGATCCAGAATCTTCGGAGAGAAGGTCCCAAAATCCTCGGCTTTGACTGCTGCTGGCGACTGGGGCCGGAGTCGAAGCATTCAGCAGAGATGGTGCTCGGTGCTTGGTGTCGGAGGGCTGGTCGGAGCTCAAAGTTTTCAGATGACTCAGAGTCGGACTGTGGTCGGGTATGGCAGGGAAAGTTTTCTTCCTTCTCCCGTCTGCGTGAGATGTGGGACTTCCGAGAGACTTTGAACTTTTTTATCGTACTCACGGCCTCTACATCAAGTTATGGTATTGCTTGCACTGTTGTAACTATATGTTATAATTATGTGGCTTCTGTCAGTTTTTCAGTCTTGGTCTGTCCTGTGTTTCTGTGATATCACACTGGAGGAATATTGTATCATTTCTTAATGCATGCATTACTAAATGACAATAAAAGAGCACTGCGTGTCCTCATAATCTAATCTAAATTAAACTGTGAAGAACATCAAATATTGCACAACTCCAACATTCGAAATAGCACATATGTTGATGATGAAAGACCAATGATCAAGCTATAAGTGAACTACTAGTACGCTGTATAAGCAAAGCGGTATCGAAAAATCCAGCTGTTCAACGGTGATCTTAACCTGCTTCAGCACCATGCTGTTGTGTCATATAATAGTTATAGAAAGAGTGTGAAGGGATAATTTTCAATGAGATTATTTTTAAAATCAGGTATTATTTCTAACTTCAATGTTATAATAATTCATTTGCAATATAAAGAATGCAATATAATTTTCAGTATGGAAGGGAATCGCAGAAGCCCGGCAGCATCTATGGAAAAGAGTAAACACTCGAGGTTTCAGTCTGAGACCCTTCATCAGAAAAAAGACGAGAAGTCAGAGTAAGAAGTTGGGGAAGGAAGGGAGGAAGAATATAAGGTGGTAAGTGATAGGTGAAACTGGGAGGGGGAGGGGTGAAGTAAAGAACTGGGAAGTCAATTGGTGAAAGAGATAAAGGGCTGGAGCTTAGGAGGAGACAATAGCGCCTAACGGTGATTCCTTTGCTTGCATCTTTGGGAACAGCTCTATCTCCATCTTTAATATCTCTGTTTCTCCCTTTCAGGGTTCTTTTGAAGACCCTGACCTGAAGTTACATGCTGACTTCAGTTCTTTGTGGGAATGGGACCCACTCTCAGAACTGGCCATTATTCATCATGCCAAGCGTGCGACCTAAGAGCTCAGTTCGCCTTCGGAGGGCCTAGATCTCGTGGCTCGGGAGACAGGCAGGTCGGTGTGTCGTGGGAGTCGAAGATCTATGGCTGTGTGCCCAGAGACCTGAGATCTTTGGGCACAGGGCTTGGAAAAAGCGACGCAACGGACTTTTAATATCGTAAATCAGTGAGTTGTTTGTTATGCCTTCCCTCTCACTGTGAAATGGAGACATCCCTTTCTCCCTTATTAGGGGGAGGGGGGGAGAGAGAGAGAGAGAGAGAGAGAGAGAGGGGTGAACAAGTAGTCTTTGGGGTACTGCAAGTCTGTGTCTTCGCTGTTGCTTTTCTGCATGCTTAAGTTCTCGGTGGTGGGTGCTGATGCTTTTTTTGCTTGTGGGGGGAGGGGGATCGTTGATTGCTGCCGCTTACGCACGGGAGGGAGGGGAACTTGGGGGGCACTTTGGGGTTCTAACATTTAACTGTCATTCATTCTTTGGGGGCACTCCTCTGTTTTCGTGGATGGTTGTGAAGAAAAAGCTTTTCAGGATGTATATTGTATACATTTCTTTAACATTAAGTGTACCTTTGAAATCTTTGAGAAGGGGGAATCTAATAGGGGAGGACAGAAGGCCATGGAAGAAAGGGAAGGGGGAGAGCACCAGAGAGAGGTAATTGACAGGTAAAGAGATAAGGTGAGGGAGGGAAAAGGGAATAGGGAATAGAAAGGGGGGGTGTACTACCAGATGTTTGGAGGAATCGATGTTCATCTCATCAGGTTGGAGTTTATCCAGACAGAATACAAGGTGTTGCTCTTCCAACCTGAGTGTGTCCTCCTCGTGGCAGTAGAGGAGGCCAAGGACTGACATGTCGGAATGGGAATGAGAAGTGGAATTAAAATAGGTGGCCACTGGGAGATGCCGCTTTTTCTGGCAAAGAGGCCACACTCAGGTTGGAGGAACAACTTAACAGCAAACTATTTATATTTATTATGCTCAACCAAACTTTATCTAATCCTCTCAGTTCTAAGTTCAAATCTTTTCCTAAACAAGAGAAAATCTGCAGATGCTAGAGGAACTCAGCAGGCCAGGCAACATCAGTGGAACAACATAAACAGTCGACGTTTCAGGCTGAGACTTTTCATCAGGACTGGAGTAAAAAGATAAGAAGTCAGAGTCAAAGGTGGGGGGAGGAGAGGAAAAAAATACAAGGCGTCAGGTGATGGGTGAAACCGGGGTGGGGGGTAGGGAAGGGGTGAAGTAGAGCCGAGAAGTTGAATGGTGAAAGAGATAAAAGGCTGGAGAAGGGGGAATAATTTTATGCTAATAAATAAAAACATTATCAATATTTAAGTGATTAACAAACAGATATGCATAAAAAACATTTTTTACCCCCTGAATACTAAGTTACCTATCATGTGCACATTTGGAGGGAGAGGTCGATAGCTTTCCCACTGATAATTACTAGTAACATTGTAGTATTGAGGCAGTGGATGCTGTGAACAGGAAAGGTTTCAAACCTGGAACACACATTTCTAAAACCTACTCTGCAATTCAACATCTTACAGATAACATAATGTATTTTTTACAGTCATCAATACTACAGCAGTGGATTGGAACTCATCCTTATTCTGTCAATAAATCTGTATCAATCACTACCTGATAAGATATCTAAGGCCCTGGTTCAACTAAAGTTTCTTTGTTTTCTCACAGGAATATTAATTAGTCTATCGATGTCATCCATGGTGCAAGAATTTATCAACACAATTTGTGCAAAAAAAATTGGAATCCCTTTTACAGTTTTGTTAGTTAGTGCATTGTAAAGTAAATTGTGCCCGTTTATCATGTCTTTTCGAGTGAGGATGCCAGAACAATACTGATGCAATGGACTCATCGTTGACATTTAAGATCTGGGTTCAAATAAATTGAATATTGCTGGTAACTAAATCTCTTCTCTCTATTCCTTGAAGTAGGATCAACAATAACAGCCCAGATTCTAGTATCAACATGTTATTTCTGCTCTTTGTGTACTACTAAATTATGTGCAACTGATAATCACATTCTTAGAATCCAAAGATGATAGAATGGAAGAAGACATGGTCAACTAATAGGAGTAACACACACAAAAATGCTGGAGAAACTCAGCAAATTAGGCAACATCTATGGAAAGGACTAAAGAGTTAATGGTTTAGGACAAGACCCTTCATCAGGACTTGATCTTGGCCTAAAATATGGCTGCTCATTCATTTTTATAGATGGTGCTAGACCTGCTGAGTTCCTCGAGCATTTTGTGCATATTATTCTGGATTTCCAGCATCTGTAGAAATTCTTGTGTTTATGCTCAACTAATAGAACAAGCTCTTCCAATTTTGAAGCTGAAACATGTTGTTAGGACAGCATAAAGACAACTTTCCTTTGCTTCCAGCATTGCTACATTTCCAAATCTGGGAGTGATTTTTACTCATTATATGCCTGAAATAGGAAATTTTCCATTCTTTGATCAATGGTATGAACAGGTGCACTATTTTTAATTAAACAATTACAAACTGTTTTGTAAAAAATATAAGTTCACAGTACAGAATTACTTTGAAATACAAACATACTTTGCCACCTCATTCCAAGGATCCACAAAAGAGAGAGGGAGACAGATAAGAGCAAGTGTTATTGCAGAGAACCTGGATAAAGATATACAAAATGCTGGAAGAACTCAGAAGGTCAGACAGCATCTATGGAGGAAAATGAACAGAAAACATTTTGGGCTGAGGCAATTCATCAGTCTTGATGAAGAGTCTCAACCTGAAACATCAACTATTCATTTTCCACCATAGACGCGGCCTGACCTGTTGAGTTCCTTCAGTATTGACACAAAAGATTTACTGATCTAATACAACATTATTAGCACAGTGCGTCATGCTCTTGAATAAGTGGCCAGGTTGCACAGACAGGTCAATGTATGGGAAGCTTTATACTTCACCTGCAACTTTTACTACGCCTGGACAGAGTATTTGTGTTATTATGGGCTGTGTCATGAAACCAAGGTCACACATACAATAATAAGAATGCCATCTTTCTCTTAAGACCTTAAAATACAAACCATAGAAAGATGGAGCAATGCACTTTACTTTTCAGATCTGATCAGTAATACAGTTCACTCTGTTTTCACCAAGACTCGAGAAAGATCAACATGACTTACCAGGAGTCTTCTCCGTGAAAAGCACCTTTGACTCATTCGTAAAGTTTTGACCATTGAGGATCATTTGCTGGCCACCTGTGACTAAACAATTATCTGTGCTCTGCTTTTCCACCATAGGTAGCTCATGGGCTGATCTCTGAGCTGGAAAAATAAAGGAAAATACATTAATACAGTAAATTTCTGCTGATAATTTAAACCATTGCATTGTCACGGCAATGTATTAGGATTCTTCCAAGACACCCTGGGCAGAAAGCACTGAAGAACCTGATTCATTGCATGGGTTGAATAGGATACAGTATCATTGATTATCCCCTCATTTATCTACCTAATTAGTTGCAACAAATACAGTATTCTCATCTGACTGTTTCATAATGAAGCTGTATCCAGCATCAAGATCAATGTCTTCATGTATGAAGACACTTATCTGTCTTCATATTTAATGACAAAGGACGGTTTAAATGCTCTCTCCAGTTCAGAAACAAAGAGCTACTTTATACAGCAACTTTTATATGCTCAGCACAACTTAAAGAGCTTTCCATCCAATGAAGCACATTTGATATGCATTTCAGATACAATATGGGAAAATAACCTGTGTTTAGGTGTTCTATATAAATCTACATAGTCCACTTGCTTTTCTTTGTGTGTAAGCAATATTTTCCAGATGTTTTAAACTCCAAGTCAACCTACACCTTTAATCAAACTATTTTAAGAAAATAACGATCTTTACAAATAAGGGCTGAGTTTTCCCAAACCATTTAAAACTATACTAACTTGTGCATACATGAAAAGCTTTGAGCATAATGTTGCCAAGGTACTGCCAATTATTACAATGGTGGTTTCACCAGTACTTGAAATCTAACTTAATGTTGCAAATGTCACTTTCCATCTCTTGCAAACTGCTCATGAAAACAGCTGGATTGTGGCTGTACTTGTCTTTCCTCTCTTGCTAAACTAAGGAATCCATAAAATAATGACACAATGAGCTGGCTGGTTCCTATCAAGTGTAGTTAGTAAACATTCAATTGTTAATCTCCCGTCCCATTATTGCCTTCATCTTTTCTCTGTCAGCAGAATATATTTTCAGAGGCCTATGCATGATTTCACTTGACAAAGGATTCTATTAACAAGTACCTTTATTCCTCAGCTATTCTCATTGTTATATCTCACCGCACTGCCAAGACACATAATGAATTCCATTTCTAAGTTTAAAACAGAACATGCTAGCAATCATAACTGTTTAACAATCCAAAAATAACCAAACCAGTTGAGTGAAGAATGCACATAGTAGCAGAATTGAAACAGAACTGAGCTGACAACTTGTAATGGAGTGATTTCATCAGAAGTGATATTCAATAGAAAACAGGAAAGTTAAATAAAAAACAGTTAGTTTCTCATGTTACAGCCAGAGTTAAGCTCTGTCTGCTGAATGCACTTATAATATTACATACTATAGTCTTCTTAATATTATGTTAGGGAATTGGGCTCAATCATCTGTCCTTCTGTTTGAGATTAGGAAGTGATTATATGAATTTCTGTAGCACTATTGTTATAAAAGTTCCTTTAATAATGGAATCATCTTCAATTAACCATTGCAAAATTAGGAAGATGTAAAAATTACAGAGGAACTGAGAAACTTCTGTTCTCAAAGCACGCTTAATAGTTCATACAGAATCTCTATTGAAAACTTTAAGAGATTCGTGGATAATCTCCAAAGTGGCTGAGTCCTGCCTGAGTGCATGTTCTACAGCTGTGCTCAAATTACATTCTTCCTAGGTGGTGGGTACCCACTCTTCGGAACTCACCAAGTGGCCTGCCCTTCAGTATCTATCTTTATTTAGTAAATCAAAGCAAAAATCAGGAGGTTAAAAGGCTTTGGAAAGGTGTAAAGGAATAATACCAGCACTAAGAAGATATGATAGACTGAACAATTTGGACTCCTCTTTATACAAAAGACAAGGCCGGTGGGTGACCTCATAGAGGCTTTTAAGATGATAAAACGGTTCTAAAAGGTTGTTAGGGAGAAAATGGCTTCAAACGAGGGGGACCAAAACAATGAGTAAGGGAGTAGACCATTAAAATTACATACTTATTATTAATCTATTGATGAATTCAGGAAACACATTTTAATTCAGTGAAACTTAAGAATGTGTAATTCACTGCAAAGAGGCCCAAAAAATATTGTTAAGTTGAAATCAATAGGAAGAAACTTAGTAAGATGTGCATACTTAATTCTGTCCTGAATTCACACGACCAAGAATAAATTTCTACTTCCCAGTATTCTGTTTTATCATCACTGGAAGGATGTCATTATTTGAGAACAGATCAATTTGTGTTTGTGTGAGATGAACACAATGGGTAACATGAATAAATTCTGGGGAATATAGTCGGTGTTGGAAATGGCTATTCTTAAAGGGTAAATTGACTATTTTTTTCAAGCACAAATGAAATAGTCACCATTTCCTCCAATAAACATTTATGTACTAACAAGACATATTTATTCAAATGCAATAGAAAACTTACAGCATTCAATGGGGTTGGAAGCAACCTGCAGTGAGACAGTCCTGCCATTGGGCTGAGGGATGTGCACTCGAAAAACCAGCCTCACTCTGGTGTTCTTCCTGCCAATGTCCGTTTCTCCCTTTCTCAGCTCGATATCTGCATTTCTCAGCTTCAATATTCCAGCACAATCAATCCTAGAATTTAAAGAATGTACCTCAGTACTAAATAAGACATAATTCAGGGTTACCTGACAAAAAAGAATTTAAATTCAGTTAAAAAACTTCAAATAAAGCTGGAATCAGTGAAATGTGACTATCACGCTGTTGAACTGCCACAAAAACCCAACTGGTTCACTATTATCCTCTTGGAAATCTGACACCCTTTTCTAGTCTGGCAATTATAATTCCCCAGACTTAACTGCTTCAAAAATTGCATGTCATAGTTTGACAGGGAGTTGGGTAGTAAACGCACTTTTGTAAATGTTACCGAAACTCTGAGAATGAAATTACACCATAAACTAAAAGATTTGTTGAAGACTTTGAGGAACAAGATTCAGCTTTAATCGGAAGATCTGCTATGAATCTTTAGAAGTTTAAAGTGACTTATTCCTTCAAATGCAGGAGAATGAGGGGTGACCATGTAGAAATATTTAAAATGTTGAGAGGCATAGATAAATTGGATGGTCTTAACAGTCTCTGGGGTTGGGGAATCCATAACCTGAGGGTATATAGATTGAGAGTGAGAGGGGAAAGATTTAAAAGGTACATGAGGAGCAATTTTTTAACACAGACGGTGGTGTGTATATGGTATACGTTGCTGGAAGAAATGGTTGAGTCAGGTACAATAGTATCACGTAAGAAGCACTTGGATAGATATATGGAGGCGGCAGGGCTTAGAGGGATATGAGCCAAATACAGGAAGATGGAACAATCTGGGTGGGCACTCTGGTCACCAACGACTCATTGGGCTGAAGGGCCTGGATCTTATGTTGTATTGCTCAACCACTCTGTGCTTGGTCACATTGCTAAACACTTCAAAACCAGAATAAGTGTGATAAACTTTTAGTTAGGAAACTACTCTGCATCTTATGCTCAATGTCAACCTGAATAATTTATAGAGCTTCATCTGTGGAAATAAAAAGCAGAGTTTGTAGAAGGTGTAGAATAATTGGTATGACATTCCTATAACAAGTGAGTCTAATTCCATATGGAACTGCGAAAAGGTAAACACTGGCAGACTCACTCCTCAGTTCAGATGTCAACACAAGATTGGGAGTAAGCCACAGATCCCTTGAGATAAAATAACATCTTACACACATATTTACTTCACTTAATGGGTGCAATGCTCACTATTGATATCAAATTGGAAATCACTGATAAAATCCCAAAATTAGGACATCCTTCTTGTAGGAAAAAGCAATTTTACTCATTTTATGAAATGCTATAACCATAGGCAGTCAGGAGTAATAAAAGTCATGAAGTCCATTAAGGTGGGTTCTCCATGTCTGCTTTCGAGGGGGTGAGGAAGAGGAGGCAGTGTTAGCAATAATTTGGGAATGGGAACATAGCTATGGGATGGAGTGGATAGTCTCCAGTTTAGATACGTCCTCCCAACCAAGAATGAAGTGGAATTATGGTGCCCTCCGGCAGTGGATGATCTTATGATCAGTGGCAGGCAGTGGAGTTGCAAATTGAGAGTGCTGTGAGCCATAACTTTCAATTCACTTAAGCTGTGATCTATACTGAGGACCAGTGGAAGCAAAACTTTCTGAGTTACGATTACATAGAATGAACTTTAATGCAAAAATATGATATTACAGGAAAGCACTTTAAATCAAAGTTCACTGCTATCAACAAGATGTGCTATTCAACTGAATTAAATGTAATGTACAAACTTTTGATCCCGTTTCTATAGAAAAGTAAGTAATGGGCACTACGTATTTTATGGTGCCATCACATGCAAGAAATAAGTTGAAGAAAGATACTAATACCAACAGGAATTGACTCAAGAAATGCCATGTCCAAAATACTAATGGATGGGTCTTCAACAGGAAATAAGCACAAACAGGCATAGTACTTCAAAACACGTCCAAAGTTACATCCTACATGTGCATAAGCATATACAAGGGTACAAGTGATATTTTCTAATCCAGTTTTTAGACTAGAGATGTGTAATTTTGTGTGCTATGCTCCTGTTAGTGTTGATGTATTTGCTTTACTCTTCTTACTTGTTAATTATTGGTTTGCTTCTGGGATAGAAAATTCATTTGCAGTGAATCAGATATAATGATTTCCAGGACCAAATTAAGGACCAGTCCTACTCAAACCCAGAGTTTCAAAAAACTCAGTTCCTGTTCCTAATTATCAGTGATTTCTACAGGAAAGTGTGTGTAAATATCAACTAAAAACAGTCCAAATATGAACAAGTTACCATCTTGGCTCAAACTTCATGCTTGTCACTTAGATAAGTATCCAGACAACTGAAAAGGCCAACACATTAACAAATAAAAATTTATAGCCATCAAGAATCGAATCTATGAATATCTTTTTACGAGTGCTTCTATTTGCTCAGGGCAACTTGTCAGGACTGCTGGGGAAGGAGAGGGATATGGTGTAAAATGTAATGACTCAAACAATTGTAACTCTTCTGGATGTAAACTTGACCACTTCGGAATCCATTTGCCTGTTATACCAAATATACATACTTTCACAACATTATGTCAATTACTTACTATAGGTGAACGAAATGTGCTAATTATAGCAATCCATAATGTCATGAGACAAACAAGCACAATGAATTTAACTTTGCTCTGTGTGAACTAATGACTGAGGTTGTCACTTCACAAATCTAACCCCCTGTGCATTACTCATAATGCACAGAAATACTGAAGACCAAACAAGTTCTTCTTCTTTTGCAGAAAACACCTCAATAGGGTTAACAATAACCTTTTTTGTTGAAGAAAGCTTCTTTTGTTAAGATTGATTTGCTCAATTAAGGTGAACTAAAAATAATGACACAAACAATGGTGATGACATATCATCAAATTCTGATTTTCTAGAGTCTGCGATCATCTTTATGTCACAAATGTATACTTGTTGAGCACATTTTCACAAAGCTATTCCAAAATAAAATGCTGGAAACACTCAGCATGTCAGGCACATCAGTGATAAGTAAAACAGTTGACACTTTAGGTCAAAGTCCCTTCATCAGAATTACGAAACAATCCTAAATCCTAGACGAGATATTTTGGATTACATATTGATCAAGTGACAGACTAAATGAAAGGACTAACAAAATGATGGCATCAAACTAGGGCAGGATAAACAAATGAGGTATTGGAAACATGAGTGTCCAATTTTTGCAACTAAAAGTGACTTTAAATTCCAAAATGGCATCTACCCTGTGCGTCACATCCGAACCTCCACTGATAAAAGCATTAATGTTGAAACCATTGACTTATTAGCATGCTGCACTAATACTCTCTCTAAGTAGAGATGCTTTGCTGGCTTATTTCTTCTAGTTATTAGTCAAATCTACAAGGACTCAATATTTTCAAAAGTTATTCCATGTTATTAAAAACTCCAGAGTCTATTGTCGTAAATATTGAAGGATCTTTCTATGATCTCAAGGCTTCAGTTCAAAGTTCAAAGTAAATTTATTATCAAAGTATACACTGTATATGTCACCATATACAATCCTGAGATTAATTTTCTTGCAGGCATTCACAGTAAATATAAGAAACACAATAGAATCAATGAAGACTGCACTCAACAGGACTTGTAAACAACCAGTGTGCAGAAGACAACAAACTGTGCAAATACAAAAAGAAAGAAAAAAAGCAATAACTGACCATATTGCAACTTGTGATTCCATTGGCCCATTTATAAATTGAGGAGATTCAATAGGATAGATGGAAAACTATCCACATTAAAATAAAAATCTTATCCTTAGCAATGCATGCAAAATGAGGAGGAACTCAGCAGGCTAGGCAGCATCCACGGAAAAGAGTAACCAGTCAATGCTATGGACTGTCCAGTCCCCCTTTTTTTCCCTTTTTTTATAGAGTGTGGTTTTCTTCCACTTCTCATTTTAAAAATTTAAAGTTTTTTTCTCTCTCTATCAATTGATAAGAGGAGAATTAGCTGTCTTCTTTTTTTATTATATACTACATATTAGCTTAATACTATGTATGATTTTGATCATGTCTATTTCACTTTCTGTTTGTATTGTTATTGATGTATATATTTGAGATAATTCTCCCCTTGTTTGTATACATGCTCTTTTTAAATCAATAAAAAGATTAATAAGGAAAGAAAGAAGAAGAAGTTAATGCTTCAGGCTGGGATCCTTCATCAGGACTCGACTGCTTACTCTTTTCCATAGATGCTGCCTGGCCTGATGAGTTCCTCCAGCATTTTGTGTGCATTGCTTAAATTTCCAGCATCTGCAGATCTTCTCTTGTTTGAGATTGGAATCTTATCCTTAATTTAATTCTTATTCGCAATGTCTGCAAACTGAAAGCATTTTTTAAAAAATATTTTAAAATTTCCTTCCTACTAACAATAGCCATCAATAAACCAAAAACTGATCTAATTAAAAAATATGAAAATAGGAAATTTGAAGGTACTTCACTAACATTTTTTTTCTTAAAACTGTTAAAAAAAATAAGGCAAATATAATTAAATAGGCAGTTAGATAAGTTTGAGCTAACAAAGAAGCATAAACAAAGTGATGTTATTTAATCTGATTGAAATTTTGATCAAATTACAAATAAGGCGGACAGAAGGAATGCAGCAGATTATGCTTATATGGGTTTTAGAGAAACTGAAGTCTGTGAAATTAATGAGCTAGTTGTAGTATGAGTATGAAATTTGTTTTCCTAACGAAAATAGAATGGAGAGTAATTGGCAGTTATTTTTCAAACATCAAGAATGACAGATATCAGTGTTCCTCAGGTGTAGGAGCTGAGGCCCTGCTCATTTTGATATGGGCATCCAGGGTAAAATTGCTAACTCTGCAGAGGACTTAAACCTTGATAGTGATAAACTATAAGATGATATAGATAGGCAGAATGTGTACATAAATGCTAGAATTTGAGAAAACGATTATTGTGAGATGATACTCCTTGGCAGAGTGTACCTGGAGAAGGATGGGCTCCGCCAGGTTTCAGATGCCCAAGACCAATGAGCATACCAAAAAAAAAGCTTGTCATGACAGCGCCCTGACGACTCCACCAGGAGTTAAGGGCGCGCACACACACACACTTACTCATTCCTTGGCAGAAAAAGTAAATAGAAGCAATATGGTCTAAGTAGTAAAATTCTAATGGTGTGCACTAACAATGGGAAGCTGGGTACATATGTGCCTAAATTTGAAAGGGATGGGGGATGGTGAAAGTGGCTAATAAATATTTTGAATCGTAGAAGTATACAGCTACAGAACCAAGCCCTTTTGCTCAGTGTAGCCATGCCGAACATTGATCAACATTAATCCCAATCACCAGCACTTCTTCTGTAGACTTCTCTGCCTTCATTATTGAAGTGCTCGTCCAGATAAATATTGTGAAAATTCCCTTTTCGCCATCCACTCAGACAAGGCATTCCAGATTCCAATTACGGCCTCGGTAAAAGGAACTGTTCCTCATATCCACTCAAAATCTCTTCCCTTTCACCCTAAACCTGTGCTAGATGGTTTTTGACACCTCTGTTATGGGGAAAGGTTTTCTTTTATCTACCCTGTCCATGTCCTTCATAATTTTGTATACTTCAGCTCTATCTCCTTTCAGCGCCTTTCATTCAAAGGGAGACACTCTGAGCTTCTCAAGTCTCTCCTCATTCCAGGCAGCTGGTAAATCACTGCTGCATTATCCCCTTCATAGTGAATGGTGACCAGTATTACATACAGTTATGACCTAACCAAACTTGTAGTGTAGTAATTACCTATATATAAATCAAATGCCCTCTTCACCTCTTTGTGTTACCATCACCTATTTCCGAATCCTCTGAATTACAACAGAGAAGTAGAATGTAAATGTAAATGTTAATTAGGCCCCAAGGAGAGGTATCCACCTCTGACATCTCTCACTCCTTTCTCAATTTCTCTGTCTCCATATCTGGAGATAGACAGTCTACTGATATATTTTAAAAACTTAAAGACTATCTAGACTATACCTCATGACACCCACCATCCCCTTTTCTTATTACCTCCATCTCAACTACATCTGTTCTCAGGATGTAGCTTTCCATTCCGGAACATCTGAGATATACTCCTTCTTCAAAAGAAAGTGGTGTTACTCCCTCTATCATTGATGCTGTCCCCACCCGCATCTCTTCCATTTCCTAGATGTCCACCCTCATGCTATCTTCCAACTGCATTAACAGGGATAGAGTTCCTCTTGTCCTTACCTACCAACCCACAAGCCTCCATACCAGCACATCATTCTCTGTAGCTTCCACTATCTTCAACAGGATTCCACCACTGAACACTTCTTTATCCCCCCCCCTATTTTCTGCTTTCGATAGATATCACTCTCTCCGTAACTTCCTTATCCTTGTCCATTTGTCCCTTCCCATTTACCCCTGCTCATTCACTTCTTCCCTCACCACTATTCAGGACCCCAAACAGACCTTCCTGGTGAGGCAACTTTTTACTTGTGAGTCTGTAAAGGTTACCCACTGTATCTGGTGCAGCTTCCTCTACATTGGTGTGACCTGACATAGATTGAGGACCTTTGCTCCATCCACAACAGGCAGGATTTCCTAGGAGCAAACCACTTTAATTCCACTCCCTTTTCCATTCCAACATGTCAGTCCATGGCCTCTTCTACCTTCACAATGAGGCCACTCTTAGATACTTAAACTGGACATGGATAAGGTAGCCTCCAACCTGATGGCATGCACATCAATTTCCCTAACCTCCAGTAATTTCACTGCTTGCCCCTTCTATCTCTTTCCATTCCTCATTCTGGATCCCCTCTTACCCCTTCCATTCTCCTCACTTGCCTATTACTTCCCTCTGGTCCCTCATCCTTCCCTTTCTCCCATAATCTATTCTCCACTCCTCTAAGATTCCTTCTTCTTCAACCCCTTACGGTTCACTTCCTAGCTTCTTATTTTATCCCCCTCACCCACATCCTACCTTCCGCCCAGCGTGGCTTCACCTATCAGCTGTCATCCTCCCCACCCCTCCCATATTCTTATTCTGGCTTCTTCCCCCTGCCTTTATACTTTATTGTCACCAAACAATTGGTACTGGAACGTACAATCATCACAGCGATATTTGATTCTGCACTTCCCACTCCCTGGATTACAAATATTCAATATTAAAAATAGTAAAAATTAGTAAATAGTAAAAATTTAAATTATAAATCATAAATAGAAAATAGAAAAATGGTAGTGCAAAAAAAAACGAGAGGCAGGTCCGGATAATTGGAGGATACGGCCCAGATCCGGGTCAGGATCCGTTCAACAGTCTTCTCACAGTTGGAAAGAAGCTGTTCCCAAATCTGGCTGTACGAGTCTTCAAGCTCCTGAGCCTTCTCCCAGAGGGAAGAGGGACGAAAAGTGTGTTGGCTGGGTGGGTCGTGTCCTTGATTATTTTCCAGTCCTGAAGAAGGGTCTCAGTCCTGACCTGCTGAATTCCTTCAGCATTTTGTGTGTGTTACTCTGGATTTCCAGCATCACAAAATCATTTGTATTTAGGACACAAAGCAGAGCATTGAGTGTATTCATGATCACCAAATGTTCAGACGTGAAGGAAAAAAAGACTAGATGTCTGGAAAGCAGACAAGATATATCTGGATTCCAGGGAGGTAAGGTTATACTAGATAAACTGCCTTAGTCTTGGTCTGTCTTGTGTTTCTGTGATATCATACTGGAGGAACATCGTATCATTTTTTAATGCATGCATTTCTAAATGACAATAAATGAGGACAGAGTGTCCCCATAATCTAAAATCTAACTTCACTGCCTAGAACTCACAAGCTATAGGGGTAGTGGAAACAAAGTCAATTAGAACTCTTATAGGAGAATTAGATAAGCACACAAGAGAGAGAAAAAATGCTACTCCATGGTAAAAGAACAGGGCAAGGATTCTGATGGTTATGTTCTTTTTGGAAATGGTCGAAGAGTCAATGGGCCAATTCAATGCCTTCTGTGGCATAAGAATTCTATGAACCTACAATTTTTGCCTGGATCTGTTCTGCACATGAACAAGTACCCATCATTACTGGGGCCAACTCAATACAAAAATAGCAACAGCCAATTCCTTCAGAGAAAATAGGAAAGATTAACATTAATGTATCATTTGTTAAATAATTGAAACAGTCACTGTTTTATATTGCAAGCTTCAGCTTGGAAAAGTTATCATATTTCTTATCTTACTCTACCAACATAAAATCTCACATATCAGCAAACTGGAGGTATAAACCACAGCTGAAAATTTCATCTCGCTTCGAGCCTCATGATACTGTGAAAATATCCAGAGAGGGCAGTTTAAGACTCTTGGAGGTTAACACTATATGAGACTTGGACTGCTAAACCACACTGAAAAAGCTTTGGTGTCCTAGATCTGACTGATACCTAAACCAGCCTGGAATTCATGAAAAAAAAAGATGTTGTTTCTCAGTCTCATAAACCTTTCAACCTTTGTATTCTGAATGATAGCTTAAGCTAGTCTTTTGAGCATTTAGCCTTAGTGAGTGAACCAAAATGTTTTCCAGTTCCTGATTAGGGGTAACTGGAAAACATTCTGGTTCACTCACTAAGGCTAAATGCTCAATAACTCTGCCAACAAATGATCAGGTGCAATGCCACACTCCATTCTAGCTACTTTATTTCAGTCACACAAGAAGCCCAGCTACTATTTCCTGTAATTTTTCTGAATGTGAATTACATGACTTCTTGATAGTTAAAAAGTACAGCCAAATACCAACAAGTGATATTGTCTTTTCCAGCTGCTGCTCGTTACTCTGATTGAAAACATTTTAAGAATTAGTGCAAAATAAAACCAAGTTCTATCTAGCAGCCAGAGATTTGTAGATGCAGAAATGGAAAGCAAATCAGATTAGAATCAACCTCTGCCAATTCATCTTTTAAAAAATAATAATTCTTTTAATTCAGTTTAAAGCACTTTGCTTTAAATATTAATTTATTTAAATGTAATTTGATATATCAAATCATATGCAATTCACATGCCTGATCTGACTAGCTTACGTGATCATTTGAGGTCAGCTACAATGGGCAACCTATTTTGAGCTACGTGTTGCCACGGGAGCAGACCCAACCTGCTAGGAAGGGAGGGCATGAATAACGAACTGACTGTAATTATTTTTGCATTAAAAGGTATGTCTTAACAAAAAAGATTGATTTTGGCCAACTGAGCAGCAAGACTTTTTAATCTGCAAAAGCAGCTTTCTCTTGGTCAGTAACAGTAAACACAAGTGAAAACCCAATAGTCTGTTTAGATGTCTCCAATGCAGAATGATTTCTCGAATCAGAGCTCCCATTTGAAAAGCAGGGTTTGTGCAAATTCATTGCCTTCATGGAGAAAGCAATTGAAACAACATTAGTAAAGGATTAAGAACTAAAGGCATGAAGAGATACCCTTTAGAGCTTGGAGCTTACCGTCCATGGATACACATTTTATCAAAAGGACAGTCAGAAATGCAGAAAGAGTGGCATTGGTCATTGGTAAAAAATGAAATCATATCATTAGAAAGAGGTGACATAGGGTTGGGTGATGTTGAATCATTCGGGCTAGAGCCAAGGAACTGAAGGGGTATAAAGACCCTGGAGGGAGTTATATACAGCTCCCAAAAATTAGCACAGATGTGGTCTACAAATTACAATGGGACATAGAAAATGCATACTAAAAGGGCAATGCTACAATAGTCATGGGGGATTTCAATATGCAGGTAGACTGGGAAAGTCACATTGGTGCTGGATTCTAAGAGTGGGAATTTGTAGAATGCCTACAAGATGGCTTCTTAGAGCAGCTCATGCTTGAGCCCACTGGGGGTTGGGGTGGGGAGAAATCAGATACTCTGGATTGGGTGTTGTGCAATGAACTGGAATTGATTAGAGACCTTAAGGTAAAAGAATCCTTAGGGGAAATTAATCATAATATGATTGAATTCACCCTGAAATTTGAGAAAGAGAAGCTAAAGCCAGTATTACCAAGGAGTAAAGGGAATTACAGAGACATAAGAGAAGCTGGCCAGAATTGATTGGAAAAGAACACTGGCAGGGATGATGGCAAAGTAGCAATGACTGGAATTCTGGAAGCAATTTAGAAGGCACAGGATATGTACATCCCAAAGAGGAAGAGGTATTCTAAAGGAATGATGACACAACTGTGGCTAACGAGAGGTCAAAACAAGCATAAAAGCCAAGGAGAGAGTACATAATAGAGCAAAAATTAGTGGGAGGATGGGAAGCTTTTAAATACCAACAGAAGGCAACTAAAAAAATCATTAAGGAGGTAAAGATAGAATATAAAAGTAAGCTAGCCAATAATATTGAAGAGGATACCAAAAGATTCTTCAGATACATAAAGTGTAAAAGAGAAACGAGAGTGGATATCAGACCGCTGGAAAACAATGCTGTAGAGGTAGTAGTAAACTGGGACAAGGAAATGATGGACTAATTGAATAAATATTTTGCATCAGCCTTCACTGTTGAAGACACTAGCAGTATGGTGGAAGTCCCAGGTGTCAGGTAGATAAGTCAGCTGGACCAGATGGTGTATACCCCAGGGTTCTGAAAGGGGTGGCTGAAGAGATTGTGAAGGCATTAGTAATGACCTTTCAAGAATCACTAGATTCTGGAATGGTTCCAGAATACTGGAAAATTGCAAATGTCACTCCACTCTTCAAGAAGGGAGGGAAGCAGAAGAAAAGAAATTATAGGCCAGTTAGTCTGACCTCAGTGGTTGGGAAGATGTTGGAATTGATTGTTAAGAATGTAGTTTCAGGGTATTTGGCAGCACATGATAAAATAGGCCGTTGTCAACATGGTTCCCTCAAAGGAAAATCTTGTCTGACAAATCTGTTGGAATTCTTTGAAGACATAACAAGCAGGCTAGACAAAGAAGAATCGGTTGAAGTTGCGTACTTGGATTTTCAGGAGGCCTTTGACAAGGTATCACCCATGAGACTGCTTAACAAGCTACAAGTCCATAGTATTACAGGAAAGATTCTAGCATGGATAAAGCAGTGGCTGATTGGCAGCAGGCAAAGAATGGGAATAAAGGGAGCCTTTTCTGGTCCACAGGGGTCTGTGCTGGGATGGATTCTTTTAACGTTATATGTCAATGATTTGGATGATGGAATTGATGGCCTTGTTGCGAAGTTTGCAGATGATGCGAAGATTGGTGGAGGGGCAGGTAGTTTTGAGGGAATAGAGAGGCTACCGAAGGACGTTGACAGATTAGGAAAATGGGCAAAGTGGCAGGTAGAATACGGGGTCAGGAAATGCATGGTCATACACTTTGGTAGAAGACATCAAAGGGACGGCTATTTTCTAAATGGAGAGAAAATTCAAAACTCTGAAGGTGCAAGGGATCGTGGGAATCCTTATGCAGGATTCCTCAAAGGTTAGTTTGTAGTTTGAGTCTGTGGTGAGGAACATTAAATGCAATGTTAGCTTTCATTTCAAGAGGACTCAAATATAAAAGCAAGGATGTAAGGTTGAGACTCTGTAAAGCACTGGTGAAGCCTCACTTGGAATATTGTGAGCAGTTTTGGGCCCTTTATCTTAGAAGGGACGTGCTGAAACCGGGGAGGGTTCAAAGGAGGCTCACAATAATGATTCCAAATGATTCCAGGTTTCAATGGCTTGTCATATGAATAGCGTTTAATAGCTCTGGGCCTGTATTCACAGGATTTCAGAAGAATGAGGGGTGACCTCATTGAAACCTATCAAATGGTGAAAAGGCTTGACAGAATGGATGTGGAGAGGATGTTTCCTATGGTGGGAGAGTCTACGACCAGAGGACACTGCCTCAGAATGGAGGGGCATCCTTTTAGAATGGAGATGAGAAGGAATTTCTTTCACCAGAGAGTGGTGAATCAGTGGAATTTGTTGCCACAGGCAGCTGTGGAGGCCAAGTCTGTATATATATTTAAGGCAGGGGTTGATAGACTCTTGATTGGTCAGGGCATGAAGAGATACTGGAGGGAAGGCAGGAGACTGGGGCTGAGAGGAAAAATGGATCAGCCATGATGAAATGGAGGAGCAGACTCGATGGGCCAAATGGCCTAATTCTGCTCCTATATATTATGGTCTTATGGTTTAATTAACTAAAATCATGGCGCTTCCAGGAAGGTTGTTAAGCTTCCTCTATCCTGTCCAGCTTCCCTTGAATGGTCCAATATATGTATCTTTCTACATGTTTATTCTCGAGTAGACCAGCCAAAGGTCATTATTCAGCAGTGCAGGAAAGAATGTGTACCGGTACTTCTCTGACTACTCCACTAATTGCCTTCTGTGCACTATTGAACAAATTGGTGGAGCTTCCTTGACCCTAAGAATGAGGCTAGTCTAAGTTCAGCACCCAGAAATGGAAGCAGGCAGGCAGGAAATAGCAGGCTACATGTTACTGTTTCATAGGAAAGACAAATATTCATGATCTTTACTACCTCAACATAGAATAATTGCGGTATTTTATCTCATTTTATTAAATAGTATCTCAAAGCGATTGTAAGTAAATGTTTTCTTCAGATTTGATTTTTAAGTTGTATTTGGATTACACCACACAGGATAGGTAGTACAAAACATTTTTTTTGTTTCCAGGTTTGTCCATTATAAGCTGCTTTTGGGTTATTTTGCTATTAATTTTTATTTATAATTAAGATCAGGTCAAAGGACATGAGATTGCTTAAATTGCATTGTTTGCTATGGCAGTTGGACAAAGAAATGTAGGGTGAGAAAGCCTGAATGGAAATTACACAACTTTTCTGTGTAAACACTAATTAGGGGTACACTTAAAAGTTTAATTGTCTTTCACTTAAGTAGCAACATACAATGTTTTACCAGACTTTCCACCTAACAAGTGTAGAAGCAGATGCAAATGAGGTTACTAAGTTGATACAGCAGTGCAGTACCAGTGATCTGCAATGGTAAAGGTAAACCTCTATCCATTCAAAACCTATCTTGGAAATTAACAGTTCAACTGATAGCACAGTACTTTCCCATTAGTATTCTTTTTAATGTCAAAATCTTACAAAGAATCCAAAGCAATTGTATTTGACTAGTTTGCTAAAATTCCCCAAACACCCTGAAAACAGAACCAGAATATCACCTTTTATTGTAATTGTGCTAGTCACTCTTCCACTGTGCATGTAAATATTTTGTAAGTAAACATTTAAAGTTCCAAGGATAAAATGATCAGTAAAGCACAAAATCTTTTTTACAGTTCATATTTTAGGTGAAATCAAGATGGCAATAATGTGAGATGTCAAGTCCTGAGACATTTTTTTTAATTTTAAAAGTTCAGGGTCTAGATTGAGCAGTTGGGTTCATACAAAGCTGGACACAGATATGAACAACTTGCATCATGACTCAAAAATTCACCACAAGGTTAACCTCAGAGAAAAGTTGCCTACCATATATAGCATCATGTACTTTAAATTTCCAGATTAAAAATCAGATTAAGAGTGGGGCAGCAGAAATGCATTACTTTTAGCACCAAGTTTGTAGAAATGATATCAATAGCAGAACAAACAATATAAGAATTTTGCTAATGAAAGTAAACTGAGATCATCAAATATGTCGACCAACTCATTCAATGTAGTGTAAAGTGATATTGCTTTGAGACTAACAGATACAGTCCAGCCAATACTTTACTGTAGACAAAAGCTGCCTTTACTGCAGCTGGTAAGAGGCTTTAATTTCATTATTCTCAATGGGATTTAACCAAATTGTCCAATGTAAAGGAACAACAGTAACATGCCATTATCCAACTCATTCTCTTTAGGGGTAATATTTAACAAAAATATTTAAAAACTATATAATGGTCAGTAACACTTTAATTAAATTAATATTCTTACACTGCTTTCATGTTGTTCTCCGGCAAAAGAGGGATCTCCAGGACTTTGGTGTTGCCACATATTTTCTCATAGCTGGTGGTTGAGACTGTCTTGCCAGTGATGCGATGGACTTGGTAAAAGGCATGTGGCCTTAGGAGTCGCTCATCTGCTGTTCCAATAAATATGTGCAGGCTTAAAGGTGTGTTCTCCATGTAGCCATGCAGCTGATAAGAGACAAGATAACATGTTGGTTTGTTCAAGATAAAAGCTACATTAAATCCTTACAGGCCTCACTCAACATAAAAATGAAGGTAGGCTAGAAAAGCTTTTAATCATAATTCCTAATATCATCATTGTTTTTAAAACAACAGACCATTCTCATTTAGAATATACAGTTTGTATTGCAATACAATCACAAATGGAATTCCTACACGTTCCTTCACTTCAGAGCTCTCCTATAATAACTTGAAAGTACTGATGTGGTGAATTCAACACTTCTTTAAATCTTTCCATTGATCCATTGGCAGGATGAAGGAACCAACATCAGCATCCTCTCTTAGGCACAGATCTCTAGCACCAAGGCTCTTATTATAGACAGTGAGTTCTGATGGACAGGCTACCTCATTCAAAAGTCCAACAATAAGAATCCGATATCAAGCTCCGTTGTAACAAGAGATAACCAGACGGTTATGGGTTTTATCAAAGCCAGCTTGAAAAAAAAGTTACATGTTCACCTACTTCCTGGGAATCCTTGGCCTGTGAAGGAACATTTGGGAAGATGAAGATGTGATGGTTCGGAGTTCCATATCCACAAATCTCTAAACTCAAAAGAGGATTTTAAGCCCTAACTGATATAATTATTTACAGGTATCCTCACTATAGGGGCAGTATACTGTATCAACCTACTCTTCAAAGACTAGCTTACTTTCCTCGTTGCCCACGGGAATGGTACCGGAGGATTGGAGGGAGGCGAATGTTGTTCCCTTGTTCAAAAAAGGTAGTAGGGATAGTCCGGGTAATTATAGACCAGTGAGCCTTACGTCTGTGGTGGGAAAGCTGTTGGAAAAGATTCTTAGAGATAGGATCTATAGGCACTTAGAGAATCATGGTCTGATCAGGGACAGTCAGCATGGCTTTGTGAAGGGTAGATCGTGTCTAACAAGCCTGATGGAGTTCTTTGAGGAGGTGACCAGGCATATAGATGAGGGTAGTGCAGTGGATGTGATCTATACGGATTTTAGTAAGGCATTTGACAAGGTTCCACACGGTAGGATTATTCAGAAAGTTAGAAGGCATGGGATCCAGGGAAGTTTGGCCAGGTGGATTCAGAATTGGCTTGCCTGCAGAAGGCAGAGGATGGTGGAGGAGGGAGTACATTCAGATTGGAGGATTGTGACTAGTGGTGTCCCATGATAGAGGTGTACAAGATAATAAGAAGAATAGATAGAGTGGATAGCCACCGCCTCTTCCCCAGGGCACCACTGCTCAATACAAGAGGACATGGCTTTAAGGTAAAGGGTGGGAAGTTCAAGGGGGATATTAGAGGAAGGTTTTTTACTCAGAGAGTGGTTGGTGCGTGGAATGTACTGCCTGAGTCAGTGGTGGAGGCAGATACACTAGTGAAGTTTAGGAGACTACTAGACAGGTATATGGAGGAATCTAAGGTGGGGGCTTATATGGGAGGCAGGGTTTGAGGGTCGGCACAACATTGTGGGCCGAAGGGCCTGTACTGTGCTGTACTATTCTATCTATTCTATTTCCTATTTACTCTTTGCAATGAGTTCTAGCTGCCAATACCCACTGCTTGAGTGGCGGGTCCACCACCCCCCACCTCACAAAGGAGGAGTTTAAGAAGTAGTTTAAACACAGTAAATTTGATTTTCAATGATGTACATTTAAATTTAAACAAACAGTTCTTAACATACATTTAAAGCTCACAGAGGATTTCTGATTTATAAAAGATTTAAGAATTACAAATTATTTACAAACTATAAAGGTCTTATAAACAATGAGAAAATACCAACAAGTTGTAGACAAATAAGTCATCTGTCGCAGAAACCAAAGGATGAGGAATGAATTCTAGTTCTTCTCTCTGTCATCCTGTATTTCTGTCATTCTTCTTGTCATTCCCAATAATCCCAATGCTTCCAAATAATTATACTATTTTGATATTAGATAACATAATTTGCAGATAATGTTTTATGGGACAAATTTCCACAGATAGTCTAAAAGCTTCTGTGGACAATGGTACAAGTAACTTTGCTGTAGTTGCCTGGTTTAACAAAGGCCATTTAACATAGCACCATTGTCTTGTGTTTAGCTAATGCAGACAAGATATCTCATTGTCACTTCACTTTGCAAACCACATTTCTTAGCCGTCAGACCAAGTGTCCTTTAACTTCAAACAGGTTACTGATTGTAATTTACATTAAGAGCTGAAGACTGGTTCTTATTTACAAAAAGAAGTTCAGCAAGGAATATTTGTTGAAAGTTTAAGTTTGTCACAAACAACTCTGACCTTTTGGAAATATTATACTGCTGTAGCAGGAAGCTGAGGTTAGTTATAAGCCTCTTGGACCCTAGAAAGTGAATATTAATCACAATGGTGACCTCAAATAGTTAAAAATTTTTGAAACACTCAGCAGATCACGCAATATCTGTAGAAGGTGAAATAACTAATGTTTCAGGTGGAAACCCCTTTGTCAGAACTGGGAAGGAACTTTGTTCTAAAATGTTAACTCTGCTTTTCATTCTACAGATGCTGCCTGGCTTTCTGTGTGTTTCCAGCATTTCTGTCTTAATTTATATTTCCATTTTTCACTTACTAATAACCTCAAGTCTCATCAAACTTCAGAACAAAGTGAATAATCTTAGCAATTACAACATACATCCACTGACACCTTCTTGTCTGTTCATTGAACCATGGAATTACTCTAGAACAGAGGATACCATTCAGCTTATCATGACTATCCTGACTTGCTATTATCAATTTTATCAGATCCATTCACTATTCTGTCCCAACAACCTTCTTAAAAACTTTTTCTTGAGTGTCTACTCAATCCACTTTTAGATTACTAATTGATTCTGTTGCCATCACTCATACAGGCAGTGAGTTCCAATCACAATCACTCTCCTTACGAAGATCCTTCTCACATCCTTTGTTGATCTTTAAATCTATGTCCCTAAAACCATCGTTTGAAGGAACAGCTTCTCTATACTTACCCTTTTCAAACTTGTTAGGATCTTGTACATCTTTAACAAACGTTCTTTTCCACTTTTCTTCCACTAAAAGAACTACCTCATCCTAATATTATCCTCAAGAAGGCAACATCCATCATTGGGAACCCTCACTATCCAGGGTATGCTCTCTTCTCATTATTGCCATCAAGGAGAAGGTACAGAGTCTGTTTTAGGAATAGCTTCTTCCCATCCACCATGAAATTTCTGAACAGTCTATGTAACCATTGACACTATCTCATTATTTTGCTCCGTTTTTGAACTATTTATTTATTTTTAATATAATCCTTACAGTAACAGTAATTTTTAAAATGTATTTCACTGTACAAATGCCACAATGTAACAAATTATATGACATATGACAGAGATAATAAGCCTGATTCTAATTCTGAACATTATCACTAAGATTCCTTATTCCTGTAATCATTTGATTAACTTTCTTCTGCATTCTCTCAAGGAATTTTGTACCTTTTCTCATTTGTATGTATCCTTTTGCAGACTTCTTTACATGCTAATTGCTTATTTTCTTTCAACCAGCCACTGTACATCAGCAATTTTACTTATGTTATATTCATTCCCATTAATTTTTTCAGCACATGCTCCTTACTAATGTTATTTCTTAATTCCTTAAATCCATTTGGTTCTTCACTATTTATGGTAATGTCTGATTTCTGCTGTGAATTAAATTCAATGTTATCTATTACATGTTTAATCACTCTTGTCTTATATAGTAAAAGAATCTCAGGGTTGTATGTGGTGATACATATGTACTCTGAAAATAAATTTTACTTTGAACATTTGAACTTTGAAAATTGCTCTCAGATATACCTCACCACAAGCAGTATGGAAATAAATAGAGTATCATTGATCAATAAAATTAATGTTTTCAATGTATGTTTTGATTTCTGCAAATAAGGGCCAATATTTTAATTTGTTCTGTCAGCCGCTGGTATAGTGTCATCAGCACCGGACTTTGAGGCAAATGATCCTGAGTTCAAATTCGGCTAGCACCTCGTATGCTTTCCATCTATGCTGGGTTGAGCATTGAGCTAGCAACTCGGTCGTAAAAAACATTCAGAGGCTATGGAAACAGCAAAACTGCCACCCGATGCACCATATGCCGTAAAAAGGAACAACAACAACATTCTGATTTGTTATTCTATGTTAGCTGACTTTTAGACAGCCCTAGCAATACTGTACTAAATTTTAACACCAGGAGTTTAGGTACATTCCAGGTGGTTAAATTTGATTGGAAATATTTCTGGTAATCAAACTTTAACTGAACAGACCTGAGACATTCAGATTTGCCTGCTCATTTCTTCTCAAAGAATCATACAGACACAGCAAATTGCCGCACAGAAACAGCCTGTTGAAACCACCCAAATTCCCGAAATATAATCTGTAGCTTGTCCTCCATCTTCCTTCAACAACTTAAAATCTGAAAGATTTATGAACCTGCTTCAATAACCAATCTCTTATTATTTTTTCTAATCAACTGCTTAGTGCCTCAAAAGCTGGAACTTATTCCATATTTGTCTTAACTTTATTTTATTCACTGCACATACACTGTAGATATTGCTGGAAAGGTTTGATGATTTAGCTAGTTACAGGATATACACAATATTGCGCCAGGATTCTTTGCTTATCGTGAGGAAAAAAATCTTATTATTGGAAGAACCCAACGGACGGATCAGCGTCTCTGAAAGGAAATAGATATTTGGCATTTTGGGTTGAGGTCCTTCGCCTGGACCAGATGAAGGGTGTCGGCCTGAAATGTTATCTGTCTTTTCCCTCCATAGATATTACTCCACATGCTGAGTTCCTCCACCAACTTTTTTGTGCTTCAAATTCCAGTATCTGCAGTTCATGTCTCCACTGTATTGCCCTGAACTTTTTAGGGTTGGTGAGCTATTTTTGATACAACCCAGTGGATTTCTAGGCCATTATAGAATATGACTAAATGTTCAGGCAGCATCTCTAGGAAGAGGTACAGTCGACGTTTCAGACCGAGACCCTTCGTCAGGACTAACTGAAGAAAGAGCTAGTAAGAGATTAAAAGTGGGAGGGGGAGGGTGAGATCCAAAATGATAGGAGAAGACAGGAGGGGGAGGGATGGAGCCAAGAGCTGGACAGGTGATTGGCAAAAGGAGTATGAGAGGATCATGGGACAGGAGGTCCAGGGAGAAGGAAAAGGGGGAGGGGGGGAAAAGCTCAGAGGATGGGCAAGGGGTATAGTCAGAGGGACAGAGGGAGAAAAAAGGAGAGTGAGAGAAAGAATGTGTATATATAAATAACGGATGGGGTACGAGGGAGAGGTGGGGCATTAGCGGAAGTTAGAGAAGTCAACGTTCATGCCATCAGGTTGGGGGCTACCCAGACGGAATATAAGGTGTTGTTCCTCCAACCTGAGTGTGGCTTCATCTGTCTGCCAGAGAAAGCAGGATTCCGCATCCCATTCCCATTTTGACATGTCTTTCCACGGCCTCCTCTACTGTAAAGATGAAGCCACACTCAAGTTGGAGGAACAACACCTTATATTCCATCTGGGTAGCCCCCAACCTGATGGCATGAACATTGCCTTCTCTAACTTCCGCTAATGCCCCACCTCCCCCTCGTACCCCATCCGTTATTTATATACACACATTCTTTCTCTCACTCTCCTTTTTATCCCTCTGTCCCTCTGACTATACCCCTTGCCCATCCTCTGGGCTTTCCCCCTCCTCCCCCTTTTCCTTCTCCCTGGGCCTCCTGTCCCATGATCCTCTCATACCCCTTTTGCCAATCACCTGTCCAGCTCTTGACTCCATCCCTCCCCCTCCTGTCTTCTCCTATCATTTTGGATCTCCCCCTCCCCCTCCCACTTTTAATCTCTTACTAGCTCTTTCTTCAATTAGTCCTGATGAAGGGTCTCGGCCTGAAACGTCGACTATTCCTCTTCCCGGAGATGCTGCCTGGCCTGCTGCGTTCACCAACAACTTTGATGTGTGTTGCTTGAATTTCCAGCATCTGCAGAATTCCTCATATTTGCGTGACTAAATATTCAATCATTTTGAAAGGAAAATGAGGTGGGATTCAGACCAGATGCGGAAAAGATGGTTTATTCTCTTTCCTAAAGGACTTCAGCAAAATAATTGGGTAAAGATGAAAGTCTTCCTCACCACTTTTGTTAGTGCCAGCTTTTAGTTTACTGTGTTTTAAAGTTAAATTTCGATTCTCAAACGGCCATTGTGAGATTAAAACAATATTTGCTTTATAACCAGAAGCCATTTAAATTAACAACTATGTGAAAGGCAAATTAAATGATCTGAAGTTGCAATATGTTGCAATTTTTCAAACCAATACAGATGAGAAGGGCATGTAGCCTAGTGTTTAAGGCATTGGACTAGCGACCTTTTTTTAACATTTAAGAATAAATTGGACAGATACATGGATGGGAGGTGTATGGAGGGATATGGTCCGTGTGCAGATCAGTGAGCTAGGCAGAAAATGGTTCCGCACAGCCAAGAAGGGCCAAAAGGCCTGTTTCTGTGCTGTACTTTTTCTATGGTTCTATGGTTTTTCTATGTGGCCTAGTGGTTAAGGCATTGGACTAGCGACCTGAAGGTTGTGAGTTCGAGCTTCAGTCGAGGCAACGTGTTGTGTCCTTGAGCAAGGCACTTAATCACACATTGCTCTGCGACGACACTGGTGCCAAGCTGTATGGGTCCTAATGCCCTTCCCTTGGACGACATTGGTGTCATGGAGAGGGGAGACTTGCAGCATGGGCAACTGCTGGTCTTCCATACAACCTTGCCCAGGCCTGCGCCCTGGAGAGTGAAGACTTTGCAGGCGCAGATCCATGGTCTCGCAAGACTAACGGATGCCTTAAAACAGATGAGAAGTCAGTCATTTTATGGATTTGATTTGAATTTGGTTATTAGAGTGAATATCAAAGAAATGTTAGCAAGGAGTTATTGAAGTTCAGGGACTGACTTGCTACACAAGGGACTTGTTTGGGGAAGAAGAACTAGGTCAACTGTGAAACATAAAAGGTCCAATTACAAAGAAAAAAATTAAATGTTGTACCTGTTTTCCATTGGAGAGAAAATGAATTAGAGGAACATCATCCAGATTTTAATGATATGAGGAAGTACTGCAGTTCTTTTCAATTGAGCCAACAAGAACTGAGACAGGAGACATGTTTGGAATCAATAAGGCTTAATTAATGCTAATGTACATAGCCTAGAAGTTCAAACTCTGCCCTTGCAACCAGTTACTGAAGAAGGTAACAGAGAGGTAAGTTCCCAATAAAGACAGGATAAATACAGGCTGGTAACCCCAAACTCCAAAAAAAGACTGAGAATCTGATTCAACTGTACATGAAGGAACTTCTTCCCTCAGATTTTCACTCATCAATGAAAATCAATGTTTCTGGCATCAGCTATCATGTTTTTGTTCACTCTGGGGCGCACAGTGGAATCACTGTCAATATATGCAGCTGAAGATACCAATCTAGAAATAGTTTTGCCAATCAAGGCTCATCAGGTGGAATCTCTAGTAGAATTCATACGTACCCTAGGAATGTCCACACACCACTTTATTAGTAGCACGAGAATAAGCAGAATTGTCGCCACAAGCTTTCCATATATTTTATTTGTACGTTAGGGTAAAATGAGCAGAGGAAAAGAAGATTTGTGCTTTGATCATTTTCTGCACCATCACTAAAAGAATATCTCTGCTTAGTTTCATTCTGAAGTTAAGCTTTGGTTAACTTTGTTTATTGGAAAACAGTGAGAAAAATCTGATTGGTTGAGTGACGAGCATGAAAAAAAAATTCACCAGAGTTGTGTACAATTGTGTACAGTGGTAAATTAAAGATATCCATATGGCCAATCACATTCACACATCCATTGACAAAGCACCATCAAATTAATCCCACTTCATGATCTTTCTCCTTAGCCTCAGTCTTTTCCCGAGATCTACATATTGTATACAAATAGCATTATAAAGTTGTCACGCGTTAAAGCTTATAGCTTCACTAATGTGCTTTAATTGCAAAGTTCAACGTTAGTTAATTGTATATTTACAGCTATTGACTCCATCTGAATGTGCAAACTTTAATTACACCATTGTACACATTTTCCAAAACCTTTTATCTCTAAGTCTTTCTTACAGCATTACAGTATTCCATCAAACAAACTATTGGCTTTTATCGTCCAAACTTCTAATTAAAATGGTAGCAACATTAGTTGATTCCAGACAATAATTGCACATTAGTTGAAATTATATATAGTTAGAAAATAGTACAGCAGAGGAGGCGGCATTCAGGTCAGCGACTCTGTACTGATTCTTCAAATCATCTAATTCTAGTCCCTGGCTCTTTGGCCATACTTGACAATTTGTCGTCCTTCAAGCAATTTTCCTAATCTTCTTTGAAGGCCACTCCTTACACATGTGTTAAAAAGATGTTGCTTGTTTTTTGCCCCAACCATTTTGTGGAGACTCAGTCATTGGAAACAATTTTCTCTTCATGCACTTCTGTCAGACATGGTTCCAGCCTTCTTGCTTCTGAATTCTAAGGATGTGGTCTCAAGCCCCGCTCCAGAGAGCTGAGCACAGAAACTGAAGGGATTAACTTTCGGATGAAATAACAAACCAGGACCCACTCGATTTCTGCTCAAACCAGAGAAAGTTAATTCACTCATGGATCTTTTACTGAAGAAGCATAGGGAATTATTCTTTGTCCTATTCAGCTACTATTTGTCCCTAGTGAATATTATCAAAATACTTTATCTTCTATTTGTATAAGCTTGCTGTCCACAGGTTGCCTGTGAAATTTCCACTATTACAATCTCAACAACAATTCATAAACATCTCATTGTCTCTGATTATGATTGACTTCTTTGTGCTACGAACATTCTGCAATTGTAAAACATGCTACATAAATCCAAGCCACTTCTTTCTGTCAAACCTCCTCTGATGCCTTCTCTCTTCTAAGATGAATATCCCCTCCTTTTCCAGTTGGCTTTAAACCGGAAACATTGTGATAAATCTTTTTTTTTATCACTTCTAGTACCCACTCAAAAGCTTTTAACTCTTTCCTAATATACTGTTTCTAGAGTTGAACATAGTACTACAGTTAGCTCAGTGTAGGTGTTGCCTTAGTAATGCAAAAACATTATGCAAATAATTTGCAAAAAAAGCCACATTTATTTTTATCTGCTACTGTTGTATTCTGTTCCTCCCCAGGCAACCAGATCATGTGAAAAAAAGAACAAATGTGCAATACATTCAGACTGAGTTTAAACATTAGATGCTGTATTTCTCTTGAATAATTACATTGCTGAATATCTTGGCATAATAGATCTCGTGTGGAAGTTGAGATAAAAACATCAATGTCCTTTGAATTCTTAAAACCAATATCTGAGTAACGTCAGTACTGTAGTTTGCAATTATTAAAAATAAAATATGATTAGGATTTAATTTAAAGGTCTAACAATCAACCAACCATTTGGCAGCAACTCAATGCATAAAAGCATGCAAACGCTGTCAAGAGGTTCAGATCAAATATCAGAATGGGGAAGAAATGTGATCTTAGTGATTTCGACCATGGAATGATTTTTGACGCCAGGCAGAATGGTTTGAGTACCTCAGAAACTGCTGAGCTTGTGGGATTTTCATGCACAACTGTGCCTAGAGTCTACAAAGAATGTTGCAAAAAAAAAGATTTAGTGGAAGTTTTGAGGAAGAAAATGCCTTGTTGTTGAGGAGGTCAGAGGAGAATGGCCAGACTGGTTCAAGCTGACAGGAAGGTGACAGTAACTCAAATTACCATGCGTTACAACGGTGGTGTGCAGAAGAGCATCTCCGAACGCACAACACATCAAATTTGAAATTGATGGACTATGGCAGCAGAAGACCACACTGGTTTCCAAGATGTACCACACTGGTTTCCTGTACCTAATAAACTAGCTGCTGAGTGTAATTCTTATTCAGCATTCAAAAATGCTCTTTTTTTTTGCTTTTAATCGCATATTAGCTAAAGAAGTCTATGAATTAATCCTGCTTCTTCAATTGCTAAATCCTCCTACAAATCATAGAACATCTTGGAAGTTCATTAAATCATTTAAATTAATTTTTTTTTGCAAAGTTCTTCCACTTATATGGCACATCTCCTGTAATGACACCCGGGTGTTTTGTTAGAGAGATGAGGCATGAAGGTGGAGCTGGGATAGTTCACAGGAGTTTGGGGAGAAACAGGTGCAACAAAAGAAATGACTTCATAAGAAGTATTACCCAGTGGGATATAATGACGTGGTCACATGAATTCCAAGAGAACTCCTTTATTGATAAGGTCTGTCTATGGCTTTTGGATATAAATGTATATGCATATGCAGAGTTTGAAACCATTCTTGTTTTTGTCTTTACATTACTCAACAGTATAGCCATAATATTGCTATTTGACAAACCAAAACAATCTGTCTTGTAAGATGCAACCTTGAATACTTCATCAGAGCAATGAAACTGAAATAGTCAAAGTTATGCCAAAGCAAAACGTCCTTTCTAAAGTATCGATGGATTTGAGCAAAGTGACAGTACTGAGGTGTGACTCATCATCATTGTTAATATTTTCTAGTTAATATTGACAAGGAACTATAAATTAGTACATTTCTAATTTATTTTCATGATACTTTGCTGAAAATAAACTTTGGACAGAGTGAAACACATTACCAATTATTTATCTTCTATTCTCAATCTTCAATAACCCCTATATGGAACTAAATTTCCAACCTCATTGCCTCATACCCTTCTGAATTGCCTGAGGCTGGACAATGCCAATGACTAAAGTATCTAGAGACCCTGATTCATAGCAGTCAAAACACAACAATGCCCTCCCTTAGATCTCAAAGGATCCTGTCATTCCGATTTTCACAATGGAGGCCCAATCCCCAAAATTCCACCCCCAACCTATCATTGCAAACACCTTGATTCTGATTATTGACCTGTTCTTCAGACATCTAACCTGTTCCTATACAGAAATCATAGATCCAACACTCTCAGACCTCAATCAGGATTATTATTACCATTCTCCTTTCCTCTCACCTGAACAGCCTTAATCTTGGACATCAAATTTTCATGAAAGGCAAAGTGTATTGTGACGGGTACTCCTAATGCTTACAGCATCAGACTAAAATGGTCATCGATGCTCTATGCAATGATAAGATAATATGGTGTAACAATACTGACAGGCTATTCCATTCAAGATTCAAGATTGTTTAATGTTGTTTCTTGTTCTCAAGTGTAAAGAAGAATGAAATAATTGTTACTCTGATTGATCTGATGCAGCACAAAAAAAAAGATAAAGAACACAATAATAATAAAGCACAATAAATATAAATAGATAAGATAGCTTATATACATAGGTTGATTGTATGTCCATAAAGTAACATGAGGTTTATACAGGTGAATGATGGTAAATAGCAAAGTAATGGTGCAGTTAGTGGATGGAGGTTTTGATCAGCCTTACTTCTTGGGGAAAGTAACTGTTTTTTTCGGTCCGGTGGTCCTGGCGTGAATGTTATGTAGCCTCCTCCCTGATGACAGTGGACAGACAGTCCGTGAGCAAGGTGGCTGGGATCCATCATGATGTTACTGGCCCTTTTCTGGCACCTTTTTTTATGTCTGTCCCTGATGGCAGGAAGGCTGGTGCTGGTGATGCTTTGGGCAGTTTTGACCACCCACTGTAGAGCCTTCCTGTCTGCTGCTGTGCAGTGTCCATACCAAGCTTGTCAGGATGCTCTCCACTGTGCATCCGTAGAATGACGTGAGTGTGCATGTGCGAAGTCCAGCTCTCTTCCGCCTCTTCAGAAAGCGGGGGTGTTGATGAGCTTCCCTGACTGTGTGTGTGATATGCACTCCCAAGAGTATGAACCTGCTTGCAGTTTCCACTGCTGTGCCAGTGACGGAAAGAGGGGTGTGAGCAGTGCTTTCATGCTTTATCACAGAATAGCAATGAAGTTAAATGGCACAGAAGCATTAAAGATTAATAGATTGGATTAGATTCTTTTGATGCAATGTGTCGCTATGATCTGGCATGCAATGCCTGTAAGGATGATGACACAAAATCCATAAAGGAAATTTGAAAAGTAATCAGATAAAAAGCTATGGGAAGTGAGCAGGTAGGTGGAGATAATTGGATAGCTTTTTTTATAAAGTAGGCACAGTCAATATGGGCCAACCTGGCTTCTGTTGAATTGCTTGATCTTACATCAGCAAAGTTCAGATTATCAGCATTGTTTACCCTTGGGTCTCAACCATCTTCTATTTAAAACAACTGCAGATCATTAGCAGCCTTTTTAAATTATATTTCTTAAAACAGTGAGTGATTTATAGCTGGCTATTTAAACGGGCCTGCGTGTAGGGGTTTCTGTCACACTCCTCTGTCCTTCATGGCCTATTATTTATGAGAATCTGGTGTATGTGGTTTCCGTAACATAAACTTGACGTTGGTGGTAATATTCACACAGCTTCAAAGAAGCTGTTCTCCAATGATATGTGTCTATAAATGCCCTATGAACAAATTAGATTTGTGGGAAAACATGAACTCAACAGTAACTATTTGGCTCCACCTTAGGTGCTGAAACAAAAATAACTTCCTCTCTTTTTTGATGAAACCTAAAGGTAATAGTTCCTAGCTTCTCATCTGACTTTTCTGTGAAACAAGTTATTCTTTCAGTGAAGTTTGTTAGCGAAAGGCTATTGTAAAGTGAAAGAAAATAAGGCTTTTGCAGCATGACTTGCTCTGAATATTAGTAAGCCAAGCTCAGAGTAATGAAAATATGCTTTTTAAATGGCCTTATGTGGATTATGAGGCAGCCAGATTATACTTACAGTAAATCACCTGTAATGGTACATAAATTTACTCCAGGGATTACTCCCTATATGTATACCTGTAACCCTGCCAGACACCACCAAGTGGAAGGCAGTTGCTTTGCTCAGGAAAGAAAGAAAATGTTTGGGGATTGACTGTTAGGGGGTCTGCCTGCCATACTCCCCAGCAAATGGTTCCAGAGGAGTTATAGTGGAGTTTTGGGCAGAGGTCATAACAGGCATGGACAGCAAGATCCAAACAAAAGAAAGGGGGAGAAAAGGACTTACAAAATCTGCATGTCATATAAAAAGTACGCTTTTCTTCAGTTTGTTTTGCTGGCGACATCAAGTGTCCTAGTTCCCAAGTTAGATAATTTTAAACAATTCATTGTCAACTAATCCAAGCATGAGGAAAGGTGAAGTAATTTTATTTTCACTTCCATGAACTGGAAAATGTGAAAGGAGTCATTTTAACTGGGGTCTACATTGTTCCATCTCAGGTTCCTGCTGTTCATTTGCTGTAATTATAACTCCAGCAGGAAAATATGTGGAAAAATGATAGCGTCAAATTTGGGCCAATTCTGTACCTGGGAAGCGCTTTAGGATGTTAAGAACACTGCAAAAATACAAATACTTTGCAGTATTTTGTTACGAAAAATGTATTTAATTCTTATAACATATGGCTATTTGTTATAATGGTATATTGTTTTGCCAAATTATCAACACAAGCAAAGCTTTGTCATACTTGTCCTTTGCTGATTTTTCTTCCATTGATTGCTCTTAATGACAGAAAATAGCAAAACAAAAATCAGAAGGTCGTTATTTATTATTTAAGATTTATTGCTTATCAACTTTCTTTACATTATATGTTTCTACATTCACGCATTCTTCTGTCCTGAATGCCACTAGTCTTGTTCCTCACCCCTTCACTGACAACTTCCTGTTTCACACGTGATCATACCACCTCTTCCCCTGACCACAGCACTTCACAAATGCAAGTCTGGGCACACGCCACCTTCATTTTATCAGGAAATGTGATAATTCTGTTGTCACCCATTTTCATTGCTCAGAGTGAAGAGTTTTGGAAGTAATTCTACAATAATCCTCCTACATATTGAATATTTGTTTTTTTAAAAAAGACTTCAGGTGGTAATTATGATAATATTGTTTTCAGCCCCTTAGAACCAGTTGCTGGTTTGTTGAAGATAACACATGCCTTGTGTTTGCAGAAGGCTGTGACTTCAGGCCCGAACCAAAAATTAGAGGAAGACGTGACAAGATAAAAAAAAAACCACAGATCACAGTTCAAGCATGTAAACCTAGCTCATGTGTAGCCCACAAGCAAAAAAGGAACCAGAGGGCAACCAATTGCTATACAAAACTTGGTATTAGCAGGGCCATGGAAACAACAGAACATTCTGCTAATGGATGAAGATTATTGTTCAGGGGCTAAAACCAATGGTCTGTTATTCCTGTCAGGTAGTACACAATGCAACAGGCTGTCACTGCTTATGACTCACTCTGACGAGTGCTGCTGATGTTCTTCTCTGTGGCCCAGTCAGCGGTGTGCGTGGCAACCCTTTATTATGTGTTTGTCATTTAAGTATGTGTGAAGTGCACTTGGAATAAAAGGTCATGTGATCACTGGACAACCCCCTGTTGTGTCATATTCACCTCTGGTTTGGAACTTGCATGATGGGCCGCCAAAAGATGAAGGTGTGAGGACCATACAGTGCATTCATCAGCAGCAGAGGTTGATAGTGTGGTGAAGGTGGCATATGGGAAACCTGTCTTCACTGGCGGAGGAGAGAGTATAATAACAGGAAGATTTTGATACGACTTTATAAAATATTATCTAGTGCACAGCTGGAACACTGTGCAGGAAAGATGTGATTGTATCGGAACAGATGCAGAGAAGATTCACCAGGATGTGGCTGGGGAAGGCATATTTCATTGGACAGGCTGTGTTTGTTTTCCTTGAATCTGAAGAGGCTGATGGGGTACCAGACAGATATATACAAATTTCTGGGAAGTATAGATAGGGTAGATAGTAAGAAACTGTGGCAGACGCATATAAGACCAAAGGGATAAGTTTAAAATGAGGAGTAAAAAATTTAGAGGGTCTTGAAGTAATCTAACCCACAGAATGTTTGCAATCTGGAAAACACTGCCAAAGAAGGTGTTGGAGGCAGATATTCTCACAACATGTAAGCAGCATCCAAAAAAGCAATTGAATCACCGAGGCATTGTGGTCTGCTGGCCAAGTGCTGGTAAAGGGGATTAGTACAAAGTACTTGAGAGTTGACATGGACTTAGTGAACTGAAGCCCTGTTCCTCTGCTGTTTGACCCTATGAAAATTTTGCTTACCACCAAGCAAAATGCAGTAACGCCTACTTTCAAGTAAGTTCAAGTCGCTCCAGAAATTCTCCTGGGCATTTTTCATGTTAGGCGTATCAAACTTAGATCATTGTTAGCAATGGTCAATTGGATCTTCACAGTGTAATGCTGCACCGTGATCCTATTAAGGTAGCCCCACACTGAACTGTTAACATTCAATATCGCTGCCATCCTGACCTACCTACTATGATTCCTCCAAAACAAGGGTTTCTAACCTTTATTATGCCATGGGTGCTGTCTGACATTAAGCAAGGGGTCTGTGGGTACCCCTGCAGCTAAACTGTTGACTAGAATAGTCCTGAACCTTGTTTCCCAAGCCACCAATCTTCCTCAAAACCTCCAATCAGTGCAGACTCTGGGTCCCCACACACAACCACCTTCCGAGCCACAGCTTAACAATCAATGTTGAAAACACGTTTATTAATAATTATTCCCAGTTCTTACATCCAGATGAAATAATTATTCTGAGCTTCTCTTCTCCGTGGGTGCTGTCTGATCAACATTTTATGTTTCTGTAGCTTAAAATGACCCTTCATCTTTCAGCCAAATTACCCCTGAGCCACAAAAACAAGAGATAATATAAACAGTGGCCAATGTCTGCTTCAATCAAAATTCTGTTTAATTTGAAGTGAAATTGGTCATTTGCCTTTTCAGCCTCCTTCAACAAGATCATCGCTGATCTTACATCTGCACATAGACATAATTAATAGCTCTATTTTCCAAGTTCAAGTTTATTATTGTCAGTGGCATACACACATGTGGTATAAATGCCATGGAAAAATAGCTTTTTGCACCTGCAGCACTATACATTACAAGACAAAGATAAATATATAAAATTGCATTAATATAAATTATACATTACACATTACTTACATGAATCTGTGAATTTATTGATCTCCATTTTGAATATACTCATCAACTCAACATTCGCAACATAAGCAACTAGTATGTCTTAAGTAGGAACTCTCTTCCTAGTACCAAATAGAATCATTTTTCATAATTAAATGTATTACCTGGACCACAGGGTGACCACCATTTGGAGCCTTAACTGCCCCGCGGCTTCCTTCTGTTTCATAGTGAGCTCGGTGGTGAGGTTTAGGCTGTATCTCGATCTGCAATTCATACTGTCCTGATAGACTTGGCAGTTGCCACTCCAGAGGTGGCAGAGAAGGAATGCTGTAAAATAGGACATCATTTTTGTAATTACTTGCATCAACAAACAAAAGCATGTTCACGTATTTGGAACTTATGGATTAAGTTGTTCTAGGTTCATGTTTTGATCTCATCCTTTCTTTTGTGGGCACATGGCCAAGTGGTTAAGACGTTCGTCTAGTTATCTCAAGGTAGCTAGTTCGAGCCTCAGCTGTGGCAGCGTGCTTGTGTCCTTGAGCAAGGCACTTAACCACACATTGCTCTAGTCTGTGCAAGGAGTGGCGCCCCACATAGACTTCCAATCTGTGCCTTGTAAGGCATGAAAATGCCCACGCAGGCCTCCCATGGTCTGAGTCGATGTTACCTCCCCCACCCGCTTTCTTTTGACATTACATTATAACCCTTCTGCTGTGAGTTATTTTCATGGGCACCTTTTCCTAAAGGAAGAACCTTGTCTTCAATTGCTGTTTCCTTTTAACAACCAATGAACAACGTACATCTTGACCCTGGTGAGTTCAGGTGATACTGGGTCTTCATGACAGTTAGTCAGTATGTAATATGATATTAAAATAGCAGCTTCCATTTATGGATTAACTTTCATGATTTCAGATCATTGCTAAATATGTTACAATTAGTGATGTATTTTGAAAATGTAGCAATTGATATAGCATAAAGACACATGAGAACCTGTTTGTGTAGAATGCAATTGATTACAGTTAACCATTTGTTACACAAAAACTTGACTGAATGTGTACAGTACATCAGATACAAGAAATATAATGAAATAAAAGTTGTTTTTCGCATTCTAGTAGTAACAAAAGCAAAGTTTAAATTCATTATAATTGTAATGAAATCCTAGCCTCGCCTTTCCTTTAATTTTCACGCATGCCCAATATAAAGTCAATCACAGAAAGCTGTGATAGTATTCATACTATGCCTACAATGAAAATAGTATATACTGTATACTGAAGACAATATCAGTTAATAATTCCAGCAGTAAAATATAACTCACATATAACATGAACAGGTAAACTAAATTGCCAATGAGACTGATAATATAACAAAGCAGTAATGAAAATTATGCAAACTATTCTCATCATCCAAATCTTGTTTACAGTTCTTTATAATCTTCCTGTAATCATATTAAATAATTGAATGAGATTTATTATGCTTTTCCAGATGTTAACCACTCTCATAATTAGCTAACTGGTCCATTTTACAAAATATAATTTTATAAATTCAAGTAATTTGCCACTTCTCAACAATGGATATCCTTACAAGATTCTTCTGGCTGTATTGGTAACAAAGGGTGTAATTCAGAATGGCAGAATGGAGGCTAGCATCAGTACATTTCTGAATGTTGTCACGCTGGAATGGGTTCAGAAGTTAGGAATATCATTATGAGAATCCCTGTGCTTATAATCAACCAAATCCATAGCATCACTCTCAGTTCCTAACCACCCACTCCAAAAACAGGAGAGATACCTATCATTCATCATCCTTCTGACACTGGAGACTCTGGAGTCTCAAAATTAAAGGCAATTTTGGTTGTCAATAGAGCAAAATGGGTTCCATTTCAGTTCATTGAAATGTTCTTTAAAAGCTTCATAAGCATTCTAAAATTCTTACATCTATTTGCTACCTAAATCATATCATACTGGTTTCACACTGCAGTATCCTAAAGTGAACTGCATCCAGTCTGTGTTAGATTTTGGTAGGAAAATAATTTGGTGATAAAATATCTCACTTTTTGTGTACATTATATCATCATATATTGCATTAATGCTTTTTTATCCACTGGACTGTTTCCTGTTTTACAATTTGTCATTTCTTTTCAAATACATGAATGCAAATGCAACACTGTTTGACTCAACTACAAACAAATCTCAAACAATCCTATCTCTTGATCTAATAAGACAAAGCTACCATTCCTTCTGGTCTGTGAAGCCCTGTCAAAGTATCATCATTGTGATCACAGAATTTTTAAATGACTTTTAAACCTTTGGAAGAGTGATTGGAACCTCTTTCTAATTCTTTCTTCACAGTAGTTTTACATCCAATTCCTTTTGAAGGTTACTATTTAATCTGTTTCCTCCAATTTTTCAGACAATGTGTTTCAGAATGAACAACTACCTGAATAAATATATTTTCTTTGCATTACCTTTTATTCTTTTGACAATTGTCTCCAGTTGTCCTTGGATGAAACCTTTCTGCTACTGGAAACAGTTTTTCTTATTTACTCTTCTAAAACCTTTCAGGAAATCACTACTTAAATGTTTCTGTTATACCAAGAGCACCAATAGTTCTGCAGTATATCAGCAAACTGGAGTCCTTGACATCATTTCAGTAAAATATAATTTGCAGAAAACATCTGTTAATATTCCTTAAAAAAAACACCCCAGTGTTATCTAAGCAGTGTAAACACTAACACAGCCAAGCTACAAGCAGCAAGCTCCTGCAAACACACAAAGAAATTAGATTTTTGGTATTGGTTGAATGCTAAATGTTAGTTAGGGCGCTCCAAAGTTTGTCCTGCTCTGCCCTGAGCAGTATCATGCAATGTATTACATCAGCCCAGGAAAGCAGATAGATTTTGGATTAAAGTTACACCTGCATGAAGATAATGTAGTATTCTTTTAGTACCTCACTGATTGCAAGATTCAAATAATTGTTCATATCTTTGATGTGGGGTTTGAACCCATGACCTGACTTAGAAATGAAAATTCAACATTAAGCCATAGCTGACTAATATACTAATATAAAATGTGTTTTCCCCATTCCTTCTTCACCTTTCCTGACTATCCCCTCCCTGCTTCCCCTCCCCCGCCCCTTTATCTTTCCCCTTACTGGTTTTTCACCTGGAACCTACCAGCCTTCTCCTTCCCACCCTCCCCCCACCTTCTTTATAGGGCCTCTGTCCCTTCCCTCTACAGTTCCGACGAAGGGTTCCGGCCCGAAACGTCGACTGATCATTTCCATGGATGCTGCCCGACCTGCTGAGTTCCCCCAGCGTGTTGTGAGTGTTGCTTTGAGCCCAGCATCTGCAGAGTATCTTATGTTTAATATACTGTTGCATGGATGGAATATTTTGAAAATAAGTTTGAAGTCTCTCTATACTATTCCATCCTCCTTCAAAGAGAATCCTTAGATTTTAAATATAGCAATTATAACCAACTAACTTCCAAAAAGTCATATAATTTAAATCTTAACAATATTCAAATATTTTTAATCTATTAAATTCTGTAAAATTCAATGAAACATGCAGTCTAAATAGCTTTGGAAAACTAAACCATTGAACTAAGCATTTCACCGTGCCTAAATTATTGCCAAACTTCTAACATTTTACTTTCTGCAGTCAGTATAAGAAGAAAAATATTAACCTATAATGGTAACTGTGGATTAGTACTCTGCCACCAAATCAAGACACGGATTATTAAGGTTAGTGCAATAAATCACACTTCAATCTTTTCATCATTATGTACTGAACTTGATGTCATGACCTGGTTCCCAAAGGGATGATGTGTTAAAGTGTTCAATTTAATGAATTTGTCAGTGCAAAGCCCTTGAGGAAATCAGCTGGCTACAATGAGCCAAGATGTGCTTTCATTGATATATTACTGGTCAAGATTGTAAAAATAACACTAATATTGGATGAGGAAGTCCTTAATTTCATTACTTTAACCACATATACCAGCAAAATTTAAATCCATATTCCCCCACACATCTCCATTTTTAAATTCTGAGTCTTTTTCTTCAATTTGTTGTGTTTTTGCTTTTGCTATCAATGCACTTTCTAATTTCTAATGTCTGCATTAACTGAATCAGTAAATTAGCTGAAGAGATATTGTGATAAGATTGCAATGAAGGATCAAAGAAATAGTTGTTAGGGGTTTAGCTGAAGCCAAAGTGAAATAATCCTTCCTGTCTGATTTTGAATGAAAATGAATCAACACTCACCTGCATGTAGGTTTGGGTTTTGTCCACTGGAAAGGATGAGGAGGCATCAGTAGAAGTGGGTCAACTCCATAAATATCTTTCTTCAAATCTTGACAAGACCCTGAAAACTCAGCGTAATTCAGCGTGGTAAAACCGGCAGGTTTTTCTCCTTTACACATGTCAGTTTTCAGGGAGGATGGCGGAGTCAGATCCATGATACGAGCCTTTATCGGATGCATTTCGACCAACTCATTGTTGGAATCGGTGGTGAGTGTGCTCATTGCATCTGCAAGACTTGCAGAATTTGCAAATTGGTGCAAACCGGGTTCATCTCTGGCAATGACTCTTGGTGAAGCCTGCGGAGAAGGAGTTCTGGAGCGGTCACAGGAATATCTTCTTTTTCCACAAGGTGATGATGATCTTGAAGAAGGCCGGGGCATGGGGGATGGTGATCGTGCATTCTGCCAGTTTTCATTATGAGCTGAAGGAGAATTGACAGGAGATGTTCTTGGAGAATGGTGGATACCCTGACCTTGATATTCTTCTGCACCATTTTTTGGGGAGACACATGGAGATGTTATTGGTGAGGTCTGAGGTGAGATGCCATAATGGGAACTTGACTCATGAGACACAACTGATTGCCAGCTTGTTGATGAGGCACTACTAGCTGGACTGTTTGGGTCCCTATATACAATGTTTTCAGAACCTGGCACAGGTAAGGTGACTCTTGGAACTGCTGTGGGAGAATGATATGATTGCTCACCACAGCTGGTTACATGTGGGGTTACATGAAACAATCCAGGTGATGGTGTGATCTCAATTCTTGGGCTTTCTACACCAGATGATGCATTTGGCTTTGCAACTTCCAAGTAGTACTTGAACTCCCTGTTGTCCACTTGGCCATATTCACTCATGTGTTCTCCAGCCAACACTGTAGATACCATTGAGCTACACGATTGAGATCCATAGTGGGAGACATCCATAGTTGGGAAACCAATCCCAGTAGGAGGAACAATGCCCTTGTGAGAAGCAGCAACATTTTCTGCCTCTGAAAGAAAGAAATACCAGGTTATTATTACACAAGTTTATGACATTGTAATTGGCAAACAGATGCTGGTAACTATATTTTACTGCCTTTCAAATAACCTCATGATATTCTTAAGCCTCAGCTGGTAAAAATAAACTGATAATAAAATCTCTAATTTGCCTCTAGTTCGGATTGAAATTATACATGGGCTAGAAAGAAATTTAATAAGGAAACAAGGTACAAACAAAAATATTTTTTATATCTCCAACAGATAAATCTGACTAAGTTTAAAGACACACGGCTATATTGTCCATTTCTTCATTCAAAGTTGCAAACCTTTGCTCTGGCAGAATATCTGTACTGCAAGAAAATCTTTCTTAAAATATATAATATATGGAATACTATCAACAGAATGGAAACTGATCTGATGCCATCTTTGTGTATTTAACCCTCCCATTTATAATATTCTGTATGATTCATCTCCAGTTTTCAATGTATCATGTTTGCTGATGTATAGAACAGGTTTTTTTTTAACTGAGATTGAATGGGGACAGGTACATAATTAGATTCAATAACCCTTCAGGAAATGGCTGAGGAATGTGATGTTGTCAATTCAGTAACATACAAATATTTCTCACTGCTCACTTCCTTGTTTATGCCATCCAGATACAATGTTATTGGCTGCATGCTTCATAAGTACCTGTTAAAATTGGCCAGCACTTCTTAAAGGGGAAATGAAAAACAAAAAAAAGAACTGAACAGGCAAAATCCACAAAGAAAGAAATGGTCATCATTTGATGTTAATCACTTTTCATCAGAACTAGAAAAGTGAGAAAACAAATGTTTATGCAGCTGCTGAAAGTGGAAGGGGTAGAGAGAACAGAGAGAACATCTGTGAAAGGATACAGATCAGACTTTTCCACTCCTTCCTCTTTCTGCAACTTATAACATAGTTATCTAGTCACTTCCCCAGTTCTAATGAATGGTGATTGACTTGAAAGGTTGACTCATGCCATGAATTGTGCCTGGCAAATTCAGATTTTTCTACATTTTCTCTTTTTGTTTTGGATTTATGACATCTGAAACATTTTTGATCCTTTTATATGGACCAGATGGAGCTGGAACTAGTGAAGCTGAAACTGACCTGGAAAATGGAGAGATTGGTATAGCTTAGGACAAGGAAATTTTGACTGTTTCAGACTGGAAATCTGGTGGAGGAGATGTCTTTAACTACAGGTGGCCAAAAATTCCTAAAAACATGTTAACGTGGCACTCTTAAGCACATGGCCGTAGAATTCAAAGCCAGAAGTCAGAGCTATGAAACTAGATACATTGTTGCAGTAAGTTCAATGACTGGCCTCACAGATGTGGTCAAGAGCTGTGAATGCACTTTCAAATGCAGCATCCCGGCAACCACAACAGTACTGTTGGGAGATCTCAATGCAATATATCCTTATCATTCATCTACCAATTGTTCACAAGCTGTATCTAAAAGCCATATGTTGCAATGCAGCCTTGCCAGTATTGCACTACTGTCAGATCCACAGGAACTAATTGGTGGCCCTTGACTGAAAGAAGGTCAGAACTGCTTCAATTGCTAAATCAAACCTATTATTCACACAGTTATCCCCAAAGAACAGCCTATTTAGCCAAACCACAATTGCTGTAACCAGGTCTTCTCCCTCACAGTCTACATCAATGCTGCATTCCATGAGAAGCACATGATTGGTGTAGCCTTTGCCAAAGTATCATCAGCCTAGGATGGAGGCTGTATCTGAAACATACAGGGACGAACCCATTTTCCTAAAACCACAGCTAATATAGACGATAGTTCCACATGCACATGTGTGATAAAGTCAGAAGGAGTTTAGTTCAATAATAGACTGCCATATTTGGAAAAAAAACTACATAATGAAGAAATAAGATTTTTGCAAGGTTTATCAACTGACTTCAGGGCTCACATTTGCAATTCTCAATGCCTACACATACAATATGTCACCAATGGAGTCATACAAATTTGGATATACAGTTGGACCTACAAAAATAGCTACCACAAACACATTGAATCCATCCTAAACAAGAACTTCGAGATACTAGTAAAATATCACTAGATTTGGAAGCTCAAACCAAATCTTCAGAAATGAGTAGTGATTTTTGCTTTCATTTTGAAAACTTTAATAATGGAATTGCCAACAAAATATGACACTTGGATACCCAGATCAGTAGGAAAGTGGAAATATAGGCTACAAAGGGTTAAATGTATATGTTATGTGAGTGGGTAAAGATCTCACAGCATTGGAAAATATAAAATGGCCAACTTGGTAGGTAAAATTTAAAAAAAAATCTTATTATCCAAATGTCAAGAAATTGCAAGCATCTGAGATTAAGCGTTCTAGCATCATAAGAGAACAACTGATCAAGTTGTCACATAATCTAGTCCTCTTTACCAGCATTTCACCCATATCCTTCTGAAGCTTTCCTTTCCATCTACCTGCTAAAATATCTTTTAAGTGTTGTAATTGTACATGCCTCTGTCCCTTTTTCCAGCAACTCATCCCAAGGATCCACCACCCTCTGTCTGAAAAGTTATACTTCAGATCCCCTTTAAATCTTTCTCCAACATTAAACTGTGCTCTAGTTTTAGACTCATCTACTCTGGGAAAATAACTACGACTATCTACCACAGCCTTTCTCAACCTTCTTACCCTGAAGAAACCCTTGAAATAACTTTCAGGTCTCAGGGAACCCCTGCATAAAAATGATTATATCTACAGTTCGCTATGTTAGCGTGATCAGTAAGTTGTAGACATATTAATCCAACAATAATTGTCCATGCTCTTTCAAGTAGAGAATTAATTTTTAGCCAAACTTTCTTGAAAACAGGATAGTTAAGCTTACCTTGTCATTCTTGAAATTAATCTCTTTCTTTCCCTTTCATAAATTTTAAAAACTCATAAGGTAAACATAATAAATTTCTGCTAAATAACTGTCTTAAGCTAAAATGAGATTTAATTATTCTAAAGATCGGCACGGTAGATTTAATTTAAATAAAGGTTGTAAATTGATTTTAATTAATGCTATTTACAGCATGAAGATTTATTGATAATGTTAAAAAGTAAAATTACTAAAAACCATAAACCAAAGCAATATGAATAAAAATACAGCCTAAGACACAATTTTATATAAGACTTTGAAAAAAATATTTTCTTACTAAGTGACATGATCAGGCTCAGATAGCCTAGCATGTGAAATCTGTGCTTGTTTTTTGCTGCATAAATATTGATTTCTGGTTCAAACATGAGATAAACACACATGGATTTCACCTTCAACTGAAATGACACGGCTTCTATCCTTGCTCTTGATGCTTGTTAAACAAGAAGAAACTTGCTCACACATGTAAGAGGTTGAAAACTACAGTAAAATGTTCATTGCTTTCCTATGAATGGCAGGACAGTCTTCTTTCACAGAAATCCAGAACTTATCTAGAGCAGCTCAGTAAATCTCATCTCAAGTGTATGATCAGATTCTATCCTATATATGCCCCTCATGACTTTATAAACTAATTAAAGGTCACTCCTCTACCATACACTATGATAGCCTAGTCCTTCAGAATATCCAATAACTGAGAAAAATACACATACCAATATTCACCGGAAGCTTGCCAACATTCCCTGCCATAGTCTGAAGTCATGTTAGCCCATTTGGATTTGCAAACCTTAGCTTAATATCCTGTGCCCTGATGTGCTTGGAGGGCTGAACAGGTCACAAGAGGAAACCACATGAAAGGTTAGATAAGTAAGAACTCTGATATTACCCTCCAACCTAGGTAAAGGTCATTGTTAAATCACATCCATGCTAGTTGCTGAAGATGCAGACAGCTGATGTACAAACAGAATCTCACCATTCTATGTGATTATATGGTCAGGAAGAGATTATGAATTACATAACAAGCCAATGTGCAATTCATAAAAGCAATATCATATGATACACCCTGAGATGGAATTTTTTGATTTCAACATCCAAGCATACAGTGATGCGTTACTGTTCTACAGCCACATCAAAGTAGGGCAAAGGGTTGCTGATTGGGGAACTGGGATTATGATCACTGGAATTTTATGGATGAATTATAAAAACAAATTGAGCCAAAGGAAATGACTTTATTACCACCTCGCCTCTTCTTCCTCTAGATGTTTCCTCTCACTCTGCTGTTACCCACACACCAGCTGGTTACTGTTTTATTGATATCAAAGGGTCAAGATAGCAATGTGGTGCAGCAGGCAGCAGACTACCACGGAGAATGGCATTGCACCATTGAAGACTGAAGCCCTTCTTTTGTGTGGTTTAGGAAGTGGTCTACTTTGTCTTACTGTACATGATAGCATGTCTATTCTTCTGTGCTTCCTATCCAAATCCATAGGCAGTGCAATATACTCATCAGCCAACTCTGCAAATCCGTAATCCCCTTTGGTTTGTCATGGTGCTTAAATAGAGCTGGCAAACTGTATTACTGCTGAACAAAATCATCATAAAAACAGTAAAATTATGGAGCATGATTCAATGCCTATGGTCACAGTTCAGCCTGACCTTGGGGGAACCCTGTTCAGTTGCAGAGTGGGGCAGAGTTCTCAAGTGGTGATAATACTATACAAGTGCTCACAATGGCATCATAGATTATGGGGAACCCTACCATCTTTGTAAAGTCGTAAACTCTTCCCTTCAACTAGTGTCCAGCATGACAGAATGGAATGTGGTCAGCTATCACTTAAAGAATGCTGCGAGTCTGTTGTTGTGCAAAGTGATCTTGGTTCTACTGGCTGGAGAAGTTAGCTGTGCTCAGCTAATAAAAAGAAATATTGTTGTTCTCTTAAGATCTGTTTTACCTGGAATGGAGTGGACATTAGCCATTTCTATGTTGTACTTCATCACTCTGGAAATTCAGCTGGATATTTCAGAACACTAGTTTCATTTCCAGTCCTGATGAAGGGTCTCAGCCGGAAACGTCAACTGTTTAATCTTTTCCATAGATGCTGCCTGGACTACTGAGTTCCTCTAGCATTTTGTGTATTGCTTCGATTTCAAGTATCTGTAGATGTTCTTGTGTTTGTGATTATACTAGTTAACCTAAAATGATTGACAGAATTTCCTCATCCGATGGTGTCATTTCCCATTTAACATTCCTTTTGGAGCATTGTGCGTAACTGAGGCTAAGTTGCCCTTGGAACAACCATTGCCAGTATTGCATGAACAAGTTTAACTTCATAGGGCAGTGCTTGGATTGAATCTTCTGTCCTTACAAAGCTCATTGCCTTCTTTCTTTTTGACCTTCCCCTACAGTGCACCAAATTCCAACTCTCTTCATCTCATCCATTGGTGTTTGTTGTGACCTTCCCAAGTTTAAGACTCCCAACTTCTGATGTTCCTGAGTCCACAATCACAAAGGCACCCCTGTTTCTCCAATACTCTCCCAAACTTTCCCGGCAGACCCTGATCTCTCTGCCTTCTGTGGCCAAGATCCTAATTGCCCATCTCCAGGGTTCTCAACTTTTCACATCACACCCACACCCCACCAACCTCAAGGCCTAGATGACCCATTTCATAGCCACTCTGACTACAATCAAATCTAGTCCAAACCCCCTAGGTGTGTGCACTAGAATTTCTGGGAACAACTGTGAACTGGCCTGAAGAAAGAAGAAAGATTCAAGTTTCAAATTTCTAATGGATTTAGTGATGTCAGGTATGTTGGCAGACTGAACACAAAGAGTAGGGATTAACGGGTCCTTTTCAGAATAGCAGGCAGTGACTAGTGGGGTACTGCAAGGCTCTGTCTTGGGACCGCAGCTATTTACAATATACATTAATGATTTAGATGAAGGGATCAAAAGTAACATTAGCAAATTTGCAGATGACACAAAGCTGGGTGACAGTGTGAAATGTGAGGAGGATGTTATGAGAATGCAGGGTGACTTGGACAGGTTGGGTGAGTGAGCAGATGCATGGCAGATGCAGTTTAATGTGGATAAATGTGAGGTTATCCACTTTGGTGGCAAGAACAGGAAGGCAGATTACTAACTTAATGGTGTCAAGTTAGGAAAAGGGGAAGTACAACGAGATCTAGGTGTCCTTGTTCATTAGTCAATGAAAGTAAGCACACAGGTACAGCAGGCAGTGAAGAAAGCTAATGGCATGTTGGCCTTCATAACAAGGGGAGTTGAGTATAGGAGCAAAGAGTCCTTCTGCGGTTGTACAAAGCCCTGGTGAGACCCCACCTGGAGTATTGTGTGCAGGTTTGGTCTCCAAATTTGAGGAAGGACATTCTTGCTATGGAGGGAGTGCAGCATAGGTTCACTGGGTTAATTCCAGGGATGGCGGGAATGTCATATGTTGAAGGATTGGAGCGACTGGGCTTGTATACACTGGAATTTAGAACGATGAGAGGGGATCTGATTGAAACATATAAGGTTATTAAGGGATTGGACACGCTAGAGGCAGGAAACATGTTCCCGATGTTGAGGGAGTCCAGAACCAGAGGCCACAGTTTAAGAATAACGGGTAGACCATTTAGAACGGAGTTGAGGAAAAACTTTTTCACACAGAGGGTTGTGGATCTGTGGAATGCTCTGCCTCAAAAGGCAGTGGAGGCCAATTCTCTGGATTCGTTCAAGAAATAGTTAGATAAAGCTCTTAAGGGTAGCGGAGTCAAGGGATATAGGGAGAAGGCAGGAACAGGATACTGATTGTGGATGATCAAGCATGATCACAGTGAATGGCGGTGTTGGCTCGAAGGAATGGCCTACTCCTGCACCTATTGTCTATTGTCTATTGTAATGTTGTAATTGGCCTCACTGTGCTATTGAAACTACCAGTGGAGAGGATCAGGTCAAAAAATTGCAAAAATTTCAGCAGTAAATTTATTATCAAAGTACATATATGTCACCATATGCAACCCCAAGTTTCATCTCTTGCGGGCTTACTCAATACATCCAAAAACCATGAAGAATCCATGAAAGACTGCAACAACCGGGCATACAACCAATATGCAAAAGATGGCAAAATATGCAAATACAAAAAGAAAGGAATAATCACAATAATAAATAAGCAATACCTATCGAGAACATGAGATAATGAGTCCTTGGTAATAAATGAACCTTTGAATCTTTGAAAATGAGTTCATAGACTGTGGGAACCATTACCAATGTCCGTTCAAGGGCATTGACGTTTCCATACCAGGCTGCGATGCTCCTAAAGTCAAATAGCCCATCAGTGCTCAATATCAGGATCACACATTAAGAATCATTCCTCAAGGAGCAGTCTGGACAGCACTCAAGGTAAATATCTCAGCAAGGACGTTCAGTGATGTTAAATATTGGAGGGAAGGAGCAAACTGTCTTTGCTAATTACAAAATAGGACGACAAAGTCTCTCCGTTAGGGAGATATCATGAGACCAAATGAGAGTAAGTTTGCTTGCTTAAGATTACGATCACTTTCAGCAGCATTATGGCTAATATTTTGCTCATGATAATTACTGTTAGCTCTTTTGTTGAATAGCTATCAAACTTGCTTACAAATAAGAACAATGTGTTACAGTAAAATTAATACAGTAATATCCAAAAACAAATTCTGGTTTTAATAGACAATGTAGACAGAAGTTATTTTTGAATGGAAATCCATTCTTTAAAGTAAATGCAGGATCTCAGATATCAATCTTCTATTATAAATGACATGCATTGCTTTTATTTAGACTTAATTTTTAACAATTGTTTTTCAGTCACATCACAGTAATATTCCTTTTGCTTTGTGATGTATTCTTAAACTCTTTTACTGCAAATGTGGGACATTAACAGATCTGTTCCCAAAAGTGAAAACCAATGTTGCTAACCACAAGGCAACCAATGTCTTCTAGCTGTATAATGTATATGTAACCATCAGTGAGGAATTGAACTAAAGACAGCAAATTCTGAAAGGGCTAAAGCTTCACTATGAGTCTGCCATAGTACATCGTGAAAAACTGCCCCATATCTTCTTTCAAACATCATTTTACTAATGATGGCAATCAGCATAGAGGATATAAAGGAAATGGTAGATTAAATAAAAACTTGTGATTACTTGCACCATTGCAGCTCAACATCAGTAAGACAAAGGAGATGTTGATGGACTTTAGGAAGACTAAGCCTGCACTGCTCCCTGTTACTATTGATGGTGAGGACGTAGATGTGGTGAGGACCTACAAGTACTTGGGGGTGCACCTGGATGACAGACTTGAGCAGAGCACCAACACAAAGATTGTATACAAAAAGGGCCAAAGTCACCTCTACGTTCTGAGGAGGCCAAGCTCCTTTGGCATATGCAGACCTCTCCTTCACATATTCTACCAGTCTTTTGTTGCCAGTACAATCTTCTATGCGGAGGTGTGCTGGGACAATGGCATCAACACAGGTTATGCCAACAGGCTCAATAAACTTATTAGTAAGGCTGGCTCTGTTATAGGAGTTAAACTGGACACACTGGAAGCTGTGATAGAACAAAGGATCCTACAGAAAATCCTGGCAATTCTGGACCCTCTGCATGCCACCTTGACTGAACAGAGGTACACTTTTAGTAATAGACTAAGACAACTGTGCTACTCTAAAGAGTGCTAAATGAAGTCATTTTTACTGTCGGCCATTGACTCTATAATGAGTCACCCTATAGCTGGGGAAGTGATGAACCCCTCCCGTTAGACTGTTTGAGGTAACTTTTTTTAATTCTTTCTTATTTCTCTTCTAATACTTGTATATTTGTACATCTACTGTGACACCGTAATTTCCTCTGGGGTCAATAAAGTATCTATCTATCTACTGTTCAATGTCTTTAGGTCACTAGGATACGTACTAAAACTGACATATAGTGTTAAATATATATTTTTTAATTTTATTCAATATCCGGTCTCATTGTTGCTTTCTGTAAGAACAAGTATATGTGTTGAACAAATGTTTTCTAAGATGACAAATTATTTTACAGAGTCTTCTCAAACAAATAGGCAGTTACATTTGAATTTTACTTTTATATCTTTAGATCTTTATATCAGACATTGAAGCAACAAAATATAGTTCTTTAAATATAATGTTTTTTCTACAATCCAAGATAAATAAAGCTTACAAACCTCTTGCGGCGAAGTCCTCATCGTGGCTATTGTCGAAAAGTACCGAGAAATCAAACTCCTCAGGGTCGACCTGTTGGTCTGGGTTATTATAAATGAAGCTCATTTGACACCACCTGCTCGACGCAAGTTATGGCACACTGATTTCACAAAGCTGAAGTATTTACACTTTTCCCCCACGATAAAGAATGAAGAATTTTAGAACGTCAGATTTTATTGCTAATGCACGGCCAAACTGTCAACGAAGGACTAACTGCTTCTGACCCCAAAGCAATAAAAGCCACTACGCATGTGGCAAATTTCAGTTGTGTGTCTTTCCCCAGGTTGCTCAATGACAGAACTATCAAATTGTTAAGTTCAATAATAGCTGCTTCCTGTTACAGTTATTAATGTTCAGGAAATAGGCGTGTTCTTTGAACTCAGACACCCAACTCAGTCCGTGTTAGTGGAACACGCCTCCTAATGACAGGCAGTCGCAGGGGCTCGAATTAAAAATAAACAATACCCAAGCAAGTTTCCACATGTGTATTTGGAAGTTGCATTGCATGGATGGTTTTTAGTGTTGAGAAAGGGACACATAATATATGGGCATAATAATCTGCTTGTCACTGAAATGGCATACGTGAAACTGTAAAATATCACTTGCTTTTCAGAACCAGCCGCAGACCATCAGCTTTGTCTAAATATACCAATGGTAGTTCCTTTTATGATTTTCTTCGGTCTGCTGCACATATATACTGAATGTAATTTGATTAAAGCAACATTTACAGTTATAGTCAGGTGAAAAATACAGAGATTTTTATCTTAAGAACTGAACTTTAGTTCAATATCTTTTAACCGATGAAATATTCCTCAGAAACTAGAATAGCTTTCTACCTGAAAAACAGTTCAGTACAGTCCTAGGGAACAAACATTTCCATTGAACTGAAAAGCACTCTTACTGAATAGCTGACCTGCACCCAAGACTTTAGACATTTCTAGCATCTAATTTTTGCTGCTCCATGCTCTTTTCTAAGGCCTGCTTTGGCTGATTGTCAGGCACAGACTGATTTGGTTTACTCTGGGACTGCAGTGTTAGAGCAAGCATCAGAGCACAGCATTTTAAGAAGGGGGTTGGGGGGAGTTTCAATTCTGATTAGAAGGGAGACGTGGGTCAGCAGAATCAGTGTGGGGTAGGAAAGAAAATGTAAGAGATTGGATCAATACAGGATGTGTGGCATTTGGGACCTGAGACTCGGTGATTGTAGGGCTAGGGTTTACTGTGAATGCCAGCAAGAAAATGAATCTCAGGGTACTATCTCATAGAATTTTTTGAGGATGTAACTAGTAGAGTGGATAGGGGAGAACCAGTGGATGTGGTATATTTGGATTTTCAAAAGGCTTTTGACAAGGTCCCACACAGGAGATTAGTGTGCAAACTTAAAGCACACGGTATTGGGGGTAAGGTATTGATGTGGATAGAGAATTGGTTGGCAGACAGGAAGCAAAGAGTGGGAATAAACGGGACCTTTTCAGAATGGCAGGCAGTGACTAGTGGGGCACCGCAAGGCTCAGTGCTGGGACCCCAGTTGTTTACAATATATATTAATGACTTGGATGAGGGAATTAAATGCAGCATCTCCAAGTTTGCGGATGACACAAAGCTGGGTGGCAGTGTTAGCTGTGAGGAGGATGCTAAGAGGATGCAGGGTGACTTGGATAGGTCAGGTGAGTGGGCAAATTCATGGCAGATGCAATTTAATGTGGATAAGTATGAGGTTATCCACTTTGGTGGCAAAAACAGGAAAACAGATTATTATTTGTATGGTGGCCGACTAGGAAAAGGGGAGGTGCAACGAGACCTGGATGTCATTATACACCAGTCATTGAAAGTGGGCATGCAGGTACAGCAGGCGGTGAAAAAGGCGAATGGTATGCTGGCATTCATAGCCAGAGGATTCGAGTACAGGAGCAGGGAGGTACTACTGCAGTTGTACAAGGCCTTGGTGAGACCAGACCTGGAGTATTGTGTGCAGTTTTGGTCCCCTAATCTGAGGAAAGACATCCTTGCCATAGAGGGAGTACAAAGAAGGTTCACCAGATTGATCTCTGGGATGGCAGGACTTTCATATGATGAAAGACTGGATCCACTAGGCTTATATTCATTGGAATTTAGAAGATTGAGGGGGGATCTTATTGAAACGTATAAAATCCTAAAGGGATTGGACAGGCTAGATGCAGGAAGATTGTTCTTGATGTTGGGGAAGTCCAGAACGAGGGGTCACAGATTGAGGATAAAGGGGAAGCCTTTTAGGACCAAGATAAGGAGAAACTTCTTCACACAGAGAGTGGTGAATCTGTGGAATTCTCTGCCACAGGAAACAGTTGAGGCCAGTTCATTGGCTATATTTAAGAGGGAGTTAGATATAGCTCTTGTGGCTAAAGGGTTCAGGGGGTATGGAGGGAAGGCTGGTACAGGGTTCTGAGTTGGATGATCAGCCATGATCATACTGAATGGTGGTGCAGGCTCGAAGGGCCGAATGGCCTACTCCTGCACCTATTTTCTATGTTTCTATGTTTCTATATCGTGGCATATGTGTACTTTGATAATAAAGTTACTTTGAACTTTGAAAGGTCTTAATGCATTATGGGGAGGGATGGGCAAAAAGGATTAATTTCCTTGAAAACTATCTTAGTCTAGCAGTGCAGTACTAAAACCAATTGTGGCAGGAGCTCCCATTGATGGACACCTCCAGGATAATACATTTCAAGAGATTCATTTTGGAAGGTGAAATTTGAAGGCAGAATATAGCATTAAATGGCATTAGATGGCACCATGTACAACGCTCCTTTGGTCGACATCCCCTGGCTAGATCGTGGAACTATCTTTTTCACTACTTTTATGTCTTTTACACCTGTTTCTTTTCTTGGATGTGATTCTGGAACTGTTGGGGTGTGTGCTTTGCTGTTTGGAGATCGTTTAGGTGCTTCAACAGCGACTCTGCAGTGACTGCGAGGATTCCAAGAGGCAGAGACAGTGTGCATGAATCTCCTGGTGGACAAGATGCAGGATGGGGCGCAAGCTGATCTTTGACTCCATTTCACCAACAAAAGTTTCCATTGTTCACTAACTAAAGCGACGAGGGCGATTGAAGCATTGAAGCGAGTGCAGAGGGTGATAACTGGCTGCCTGCCTTTTGATCACTCTGCTACGCTACCAGAGAGGGGAGAACCTGCCACAGTAGAGAGTGTTTCCTAGGTGGATGTGAACTTGGGAGTACAATGTCTTTCTTTCAGTCTTATAGTTTTTATATTCTGTATTTTTTTCACCTGAACATCTCGTTTTTTTTGTGCGGGGAGGAAGGATTTGGGGGTTGATGTGCCTGTTCCACTTTTGTTCATGTTTTTTTTGCATGGACGTGGGATTTGGGGGTGATGATCGTGCTGTCTTTCTTTCTTTCTTGTTTTCATGGCTACCCAGAGAATTGAAGAATTTCAGAATTGTATACTTTGATTATAAAATGAACCTTTGAACCTTTAATAGCAGGATTCTTGAAATGGGTGGTGGAACAGAGGGATCTTGGGGTCCACATTCATCATTCTCTCAAAGTTGCTGCACAGGTTGATAGGGTTGTTAAGAAGTTGTATGGTGTGTCGGCCGTCCTTAGTTGGGGGATTGAGTTCAAGAGCCGCGAGGTAATGCTGCAGCTCCATAAAACCCTGGTTCGACTACGTTTGGAATATTGTGCTCAGTTTTGGCTGCCTCATTATAGGAAAGCTTTAAAGAGGGTATAGGGGAAATTCACTAGGATGCTGCCTGGATTAGAGGGCATGTCTTATGAAGATAGGTTGGGCAAGCTAGGGTTTTTCTTGTTGGAGTGAAGGAGGATGAGAGGTGACCTGATAGAGGAGTTCAGGATGATAAGAGGGATAGATAGATGGATAGTCAAAGACTTTCTGTTAGGGTGAAAGTGGCCAACACAAAGGGTCATAATTTTAACGTGACTGGAGGAAAGCATAGAGCGGATATCAGAACACAAGCAAGAGAAAATCGGCAGATGCTGGGAAGATTTAAACTGCCGAAGGGTTTCGGCCCAAAGCATCAGCTATACTTTTTTCCATAGATGCTGCCTGACCTGCTGAATTCCTCTAGCATTTTGTGTGTGTTGGAGGATATCAGAGGTAATTTTTTTACACAGAGAGTTGTGGGTGTGTGGAAATCCCTGCCGGGGTGGTGGTAGAGGCTGATACATTATGTTTATTGAAGAAATTCTTCATAGGTGCACGGACGATAGAAAAATGGAGGGTTATATAGGAGGGAAGTGTTAGGTTGATCTTAGAGTAGGTTAAAAGGTCAGCATAACATCATGGGCCGAATGGACTGTACTGCACTATAATGTTCTATCTTCTACGTTCTAAGTTGCAATGCAAAGCTCCAAAAACAGTGTTGTATAGGAATTGGCATTATTCTGTGATGAAAGGGAGCCTTGCATCAGGAGGAGTTCAGTGAAATTTCTGAAGTGCTGCCACATGACCTGTAAGCACTTGTTTTCCTTCAGGGAAAACATATTTTTAGACGTATAAGACTGAAAATAAATAGCAAGTGAAGGTTTCTGTAAAGTAATTTATATTAAAATATCTTTTAGATTAGATTCATTGAATCACAATATAAAAGCTAAAAAATAGTTAAGCTCATGTTCTTTTGGGGTTAAGGAATCTCCAAGCTGGCCAAGATGGGGTCAGAGCTAATATCTAATACAAAGTTTGTACTACATCATGCAATTATCTACTGCAAGTGCTCAAAGAAAGAGCTCCACCAATGGCAATTTGACAATCATACAACTTCAATGTCGATCATTTTAGCTTACTAAATGCATGGCATCATTCTGAGGCATGGTGGCGCTGCATTTAGTACAGTTGTCTCACTGCTCCAGAGACCCAGTTTTCATCCTGTCCTTGGCTGTTATCTAAGCAGTTGTTGCGTGGGTTTCTCTTGTTTTTGTTTTCTCCCATGTACTGAAGATGAGCTGATTGGTGAGTGGCAGGAAAATTGAGGGAGACGTACATAGTGGAACACAAGAGGAAAACAATATGTAGATGGATGTTTGATAGTGAGCATAGATGTGGTGTGTTAAAGTAGCTGCTTCTGTGCTATATGTATGTGTAAGTCCATCTTGGTAAAGCAGATATAATGCCCACTTGGCAGCTGATTCTGAAGGTGATTGACTATCAAGTTGCTTGTCAGTGATATTAAAGAGGCAACATGCTATTCTGATGGTTGGCATTTAAAGTAACATCACATTTTTCAATGAATCCACGGAAGAGGCGGATTGTCTAATTAGGAAAGGTTGGACAGAATGGGTTCATATCCAGTAGAATTTAGAAGATTGAAACATGTAAGGTCCTGAGGGATCTTGACAGAATGCATGTAGAGAGGAAATGTCCTGTTGTAAGAGAACATAGAACTCGGGTGTCACCGCTTTATAAAAAGTAGTCTCCCATTTAAAATGAGGCACAATTTTCAGTCCCCATGAGTCTCAGTGAGCCCTGGGCCTCAAAACTGGAAGCAGGTGTTTTGAGTATGTTTTAAGTTAGTTATATTTAAAGATTTGTTAAGTAAGATATTGAAAGATGCCATGGTTGGACATGTCTTTCTATACCTGCAACTAGCTGAAAAATTGTAGAAAATTCTATGTTGAGATCCTTAAGCAATATGTAAAATTATACTCGTGCTCTCAATGTTTTCCTTGTTTCTGGCGATATTTTCTTGTTTCTGACCTTTCAATCAAATCAAGAGACTCTGCAATACTATAACAATATTTTGTCTGGAAACTTCCTGACAACCTTACTTATTATTATACAACCATACATAATTGGACATTTTATAGGAGTAAACCCAGAGAAAAGGCAGTTTTTGGTCATGGGAAATTTGTGCTGCTTGCAAGAGGATTCAGAGGAGAACAGGCAGAATGATGTCAGCTTCTGCAGGAGGGAAGAAAACAGAAGGTGAAGGCAAAGGTGATCTTCTTTCTTCTGTAAGATTAGATCATCACTTCTTCCCTTGATTTTCTCTAACAAGATATCTAATTCCTGGAATTTCCCTCACTAGTCCCGCAGCCATCTAGAGATCTGCAATTGAGCATCAATCTGTTCATCCCATACCCTCGGATAAAGTGGGTGTGTGGATCCCAGATGCGCTGCTTCACAAAGCCTGCACTTTAAGTGTTAAACTAGTAAACTGCCTATTTTAGCATCTCCTGTCTTGTTCAATTATTGGTAACTAGACACAAAACCAAACTTTCAAACTGGTGCTTCTCTGTCCAATTCCCATTGAATGCGAACCTATGTAATTTGTCATAATTTTAAACTAATGTAGCAGATTGTGCGCTAAGCAATCACAAGTATGCTGTAGAGAAGTGTTTTTGCACTAATGTTTTGCAAAGCAAATGCACTTTATCACTGATTCAGTTGCACTGAATGGACTAGAAAAGGTTAGACCATAAGACCATAAGACAGGAGCAGAATTAGGTGATTTGGCCCATCAAGTCTGCTCTGTTTTACCATTATGGCTGACACATAATCCCATCAACCTTATTCTCTTGCCTTCTCCCAATAACTTTTCATGCTCTTACTAATCATGAACCTATCAACCTCCTCGTTAAATATACCCAATGACTTGGCCTCCCAAACCAGCTTTAGCAATGAATTTAGCCTCAGGCTAAAAAAATTCCTCCTCACCTCTGTTCTAAAGGGATGACTTGTATTCTAAGGCTATGTCTTCATGTCCTAGACTCTCCACTATTGGAAACATCCTCTGCACATCCACTCTAACTAGGCTTTTCAACGTTCTGTAGGTTTCAATGAGATCTTCCTCATTCTTCTAAACTCCAGCAAGTACAGGCCCAGAGCCAACAAATGCTCCTCATACATTAACCCTTTCATTCCTCAGATCATACTCGTGCACCTTCTCTAGACCCTCTCCAATGCCAGCACATCTCTTCTCAGATAAGGGAACTAAAGCTGCTCGCAAAAACGCTACATGCGGTCTGACCAATAACTTATAATATATTTGCATTACATCCTTGTTTTTCTATTCTAACCTGGGAATTGAATGCTAATATTGCATTGGCCTTCCTTACCAATGACTCGGCCTGCAGGTTGCTTTTTAGAGAATGCTGCACTAGGACTCGAACTCCCTTTGCAATTCCGGTTTCTAAATTTCTTCCCCATTTAGAAGATAATCTATACTTTTACTCCTTCTACTAAAGTGCATGACCATACAGTTTTGTGCACTGTATTTCATCTGTCACTTCTTTGCCCATCCTCCTATTCTGCCCAAATCCTTCTGCAGACACCCTACTTCCTAAAATCTACCCTCCACTAATCCTTTGTATCATCCACAAACTTAGCCACAACGCCATCAAATCCATCATACCGGTATTCAACATATAACATAAAAAGAAGCGGTCCCAAAAAAACTGACCACTGTAGAACATCATTAGTCACTGGCAGCCAACCCAAAAAGGCCTGCTTTATTCCCAGTCAGCCAATCACTGCCAGATGAGTTCATTGTTTTTTATGTTTACTTTGGCTGACAGATCAGGTAGGCACCTTAACAAACTCTCACAGCCTCCGCAACACTGTGATTTCAGTCTCGGGGGCTGACCAACGATCATCCTTCAAGAGGGTGAACCCACGGAAAGCATCTGGCCAAGGTGTTCTACCCGGCCAACTATTGAAGAACTGTGCTAATTAACTGGTTCGAGTGTTTACTGACACCTTCAACCTCTCACTTCAGCAGTCTGAGATACCCACCTGCTTCAAGAAGGTTTCAATCATAGCAGTGCCCAAGAAGAACTTGATAACCTGCCTCAATGACTGTTGTCCAGAAGCACTTACATCCATTATAATGAAGTGCTTTGAGAGGTGGGTCATGAAACATATCAACTCCTGCCTGAGAAGTGACTTGGATCCATTCCAATTTGCCTACTGTCACAACTGTTCAACAGCAGATGCCATTTCACTGGCTCTGGAACATCTAGACAATGAAGATGCACACAACAGGCTGGCACAGCATTCCACACCATCACGCACTTGAAACTAGTCACTAAACTCCAAGACCTAGGCCTTGGTACCTCTCTGTGCAACTGGATCCTCAATTTCCTCACTTGCAGATCCCAGTTAGTAAGGATTGTCAACAAAATCAAGAAAAGGGAGAGCAGAAGATGGTGACGTGATACAGCTCGCAGCAGCCCCTCCGGTGGTGATATCTGTTATTTGTCAAGTAGGTGCTGTGCACAATCCTGATTTGATGGAGATGGACGTGAGAGTACAGAGGAATATCTGGTGAAACTTCTGAAATGCCTGCTTCGCTGCTGCTGCTACTGTGTGGTCCGAAATCTCCGGAGGGGAAGGCCCTGGGCCCTCAGCTTTGCTTGTTGCTCGGTGGCCGGGGCGGGGTCAAAACGCTCGGCAGAGGATGGTGCTCGGAGAGGCTGTGTCGGAGGACTGGTCGGAGGCTTGAAGTTTTCGGACGGACTCAGAGTCCGCTGCGGTCGGGTGCTTCCAATGGTGCTGCATCGGCAAGTTTGCAGCGATTGGAGGTTCATGGCAGGAAGAGTTTCTCCTTTCTGCCGCCTGCGTGAGATGATGAGGCTATTGGGACTTTGAGACTTTTTTTTACTGTGCCTATGGTCTGCTCTTTATCAAATTACGGTATTGCTTTGCACTGTTGTAACTATATGTTATAATTATGCGGTTTTGTCAGTTTTAGTCTTGGTTTGTCCTTTGTTTCTTGTGATATCATTTTGGAGGAACATTGTATCATTTTTTAATGCATGCATTTCTAAGTGACAATAAACGAGGACTGAGTGTCCTCATAATCTAATCTAAAAAAAAATCTCCTCCACAATCACCATCAGAACAGGTGCAGCACAAGGCAGTAGTTATCCCCTGATGATTGTGTAGCTAAGTACAGCTCCAGTGCCATATTTAAGTTTGCTGATGACACCACTGTTTTGGCTGAATCAAACATAGCAACAAATCAGCATATAGGAGAGAGATTGGTTGACTAGAGCCACCACAACAACCTTTCATCCAGCATCAGTATATCCAAAGAGCTGCTATCAACTATAGGAGGAAAAAGCTAGAGGTCCATGAGTGACTCCTCATTAGAGGATCTGAGGTGAAAGAAGATCAGTAACTATAAATTCCTTGGTGTTATCAAATCAGAGGATCTGTCCTGGGACCAGCAAATAACTTTATTACCTCTATTCTGAACTGATTTCATAACCTATGGTCTAACTTTCAAGAACTCTACAAGTGATATTTTCAATATTTATTTATTTGCACTGTTTGTCCTCTTTTGCTTATTGGTTGGTTTATGTGTACTTTTTCATTGACTCTATTGTATTTCTTCATTCTGATGTGAATGTCTGCAAGAAAATGATTCTTCAGGTAGTACATGGTGACATACTGTACACATAGTTTGATAATAAATTTACTTTGAATTATGAATCTTCTGTCCAAGATAGCATCTTTCCTGTAATACCATAGGCTCTTATCTTATTTAGCAGCCTCACATGAGGTACCTTGTCAAAGCCCTTCTGAAAATCCAAGTAAATAACATCCTCTGACCTTCCTTTGTCTATCCCACCTGTTATTTCCTCAAATAATTCCAACAAATTGGTCAGACAAGATTTCCCCTTGGAATCCATGCTGACTTTGGCCTATTTTACCATGTGCCTCCAAGTACCCCCAAAACTTCATCCTTAATAATGGACTCTAACATCTTGTCCAACCACTGAAGTCAGGCTAACTGATCTATGATTTCCTGACTTTTGCCTCACTCCCTGCTTAAAAAGAGTGGAGGGACATTTGCAATTTTCCAGTTCTCCTGAAGCATTCCTGAATCTACTGATTCTTGAAAGATCACTACTAATGGCTCTATAATCAGCTAATTTTGGTCTGTGCTACAAAATGTTTATCTTTATACATCAAGAGGTATTATATTCTTCCTAAAATTCAGTGCAAGATATTTTAATCTGTTAAGTGTATCATAAATAAAATTCATTATTCATAAAAAGATAATTCAGACTGCCAGATTACATATAAATAGGCAAGATTTGTCCTACTGCTTCAGAATTTTAATTGAAACCCTTCATACAATTTACACCCACAAAGCAAAAAGAGTTTCAAAATCTTTATTGATTATGGTAGCATTTATGATTTGAACAATTAATAACATTTAAATCAGTACTAGATATTGCAATTGCATAGTTTAAAGTTTCTTTTTCTCCATTTATTATTGCTTCTATTATTGGTATTTGGATGTCCACAACATATATATTGCTCATTTAAGACAATAACCTATAATTATTATCTGGTCAATTTCTATGTCAACAGTGGTAATCATTTATCAGTTTAGCCTAGCTAGTTATTATCTAGGTACTAAAGGGATACTAATTGTTATTTTATTATGGCATCTATTGCTGTGGGCATGTGACCAAGTGGTTAAGGCATTCGACTAGCGATCTGAAGGTCGTGAGTTCAAGCCCCAGCCGAGGCAGCGTGTTGTGTCCTTGAGCAAGGCACTTAACCACAGAGTGCTCTGCAACGACACTGCCGCCCTTCCCTTGGACAACATCAGTGCCGTGGAGAGGGGAGACTTGCAACTGCCGGTCTTCCATACAACCTTGCCCAGGCCTGCGCCCTGGAGAGTCAGGACTTTCCAGGTACAGATCCATGGTCTCGCAAGACTAACGGATGCCTTTTATTACCTAAAATGAGAAAGTAATATTGCCTCTGAACTGGAGCATGAAGCACTGTGCTTTTGGACACTATGTAGTTCCATTTCAATGAAAAATCATTCACAATGGAAAAAGGTGGAAATAATCTAAGTTCCATAAGACTGTGATTTTCTTTCCTGTGATAATTCATTTGCTTGGTAATTGATAGAGCCTCTTATTTTTTTTTCTACAATGCAGTTGTAGATATTGTGGAAAGCTTTAATGGAAAATATGAAGCTGCAGTCTAGATCTGGCTTATTGACACCCACCAGTCCACTCTAGACACAGATACACGGAGGAACCCAGATGGGATGCATCCAATGGCAAGCATGCTTGAATGCCACTTTCAAGATTTTCCATTCACAAAGTTGATGGGTGACTGTCCTTCATACAGCCTCAAAATTGAGGGGCACCTTTTAGAACAGAGGTATGGAGGAATTTTTTTTAGCCAGTGAGTAGTAAATCTGTGGAATGCTCTGCCACAGACTGTGGTGGAGGCCAAGTCCATGCATATATTTAAGGCGGAAAGTGATCATTTCCTGATCATCAGGGCATCAGAGGATATGGTAAGAAAGCAGGTGTTGAGTGGGATCTGGATTAGCCATGATGGAATGACGGAGCAGACTTGATGGGCTGAATGGCCTAATTCTGCTCCTATGTCCGATGGTTTTATGGTCAGTGAGGAAGTAAACAGGGTTACTTTGGAGCTGTAGTTGTTTTGTCAATTCATATTTGTCAGACAATTGACTAAGAAACTCTATAAGCCTTCTGTTTAGATCCAAAATGAAGAAAAGCTTTATCCATTACTTAAAGGAGAATTCTCTGAGCAGATGGCAGGACAGGGAGTCCAGCACAGTGATATATACCTGAGATTTATTAAACGTACTTACTAATCAAGATCGTCTCACATAGGCCATCCATACACTCTTACCCTAATTGGCAATATGCTCACCTAGTCTTAGTCCCACCCAACTCAGCTCTACCCAAATGCTGTCCTTTTGCCATTGCCCTACCTAATTGTGGGCATGAGGCAGGATCTGACCTCCCACTTGACACCCACCTCATGCCTCCTTTTGAGACCTCTTTCACGCTCCCAGAAGACCATTGCACAATTTTCAACTCCATGGTGTGCATCACTCTACTAATTCTCAACAGCCAACCTCAGCCCCGAATCACCCACCATCGCATTCCTGTGTTGACTTTTCATCTTTTAAACCAATAATTACAAAAGGTTAACTTCAGCAAGAATACCTCATGCCTACAACCAACTAAAAGGTATTTTTTTCTTTGGAAGATTACTCAGCAGGATATTAAACTGACATTACAAACTCAGAGATTTGCAGCAGGTTTGCACTGCTAATCTTGTACAAGGTACAAGACTATAGAACTTTTTGTACTATTTCCAGATTGGGGAATTCCTAAGTTTTGATGTTGGGAATATCTGATATAATTAGATTAATTGTTAAAATGTCAGCGGCTATAGAAAAATGGATTATAATTTCATCCTTACATTCACTTCTATCTATCTTAACGCAACTGAAAATTAGAAACATAGAGTTCAGCTATTATATGTTTCATACATATGACCAAGAACAAATTTCTACCTCTTCATGCTTTAGCATGATGATATCACCAAAACCATTTCTTTGCAGTATTCACATATATGATCCCATAATCTGATATAATAATAAAACAAACATGAGAGTGTGGGCTATTAATGGACATTGATTTCTCAAACTTGCCCCCTCCTCACCATTCCCCCATTCCCGTTCCTCTCTCTCACCTTATCTCCTTACCTGCCCATCATCTCCCTCTAGTGCTCTTCCCTTTCATCCATGGTCTTCTATCCTCTCCTATTAGATTCCCCCTTCTCCAGCCATTTATCTCTTCTAGCAATTTCCCAGCTCTTTACTTCACTCCTCCCCCCTCCCAGTTTCACCAATCACCTACCACCTTGTACTTCTTACTCCCCTCCCCTGCCTTATTGCTCTGACTTCTCATCTATTTTTCCAGTCCTGATAAAGGGTCTCAGTCCAAAATGTCAACTGTACTCTTTTCCATAGATACTGCCCAGCCTGCTGAGTTCCTCCAGCATTTTGTTTGTGTTGCTAATAATGAAACAGATAGGTTATACAGAAGTAACTGTTATTTGTGATCTGCCTCGTGAGGAAGCTACCTAACCATTGGAGTTTGATGATTTATAATCTCAGATTTGGAGTACATACTAGAATATCATATGTTCCTGGGAAAATCAGGTTGGTGTCGGATTGCAAGAGAGGGAACTTGTTGAATGCCTAACGGAGGCTTTTTAGTGCAGCTTGTGCTTGAGTTATCTTAGATTGGGCGTTGTGCAATAACACAGATCATATTAGAGAGCTTAATGTAAGGGAACCCTAAGGAGGCAGTGATCATAATATGACTGAATTCATACTGCAGTTCGAAGGGAAAAGCATAAGCTACTGCAGCAGTATCACAATGGAATAAAGGGAATTACAAAGGCATGAGAGGGGAGCTTGCCCAGGTCAATTGCAGGGGGATACTGGCTGGTACGATGGCAGAGCAGAGATGGCCAAAGTTTCTGGGAATAGTTCTCAAAGCTATGTCCCACAGAAGAAGTTGTTTTCAAGTGGCAGGGGTAGGCAACCATGGCTGAAAAGGGAAGTTAAGGACAGCATAAAAGCCAAGGAAAAGGCCTTTAAGGTAGCAAAAGTGAGTTGGAAGTTGAATTACGGGAAGCTTTTAAAATCCAACAAAAGGCAACTAAAAAAGCAATAAGAAGAGAAAAGTTGAAATATGAGGACAAACTAGCCAATAATACTAGCAGGATAACAAACGCTTTCTCAGTTATATAAAGAGTAAAACAGAGGTGAGAGTTGATATTCTGGAAAATGATGCTGGTAAGGTAGTTATGACAGATGAATTTAATGGATATTTTGCAACAGTCTTCACTGTGGAAAAAACTAGCAGTATGCTGGAGGTCCATGAGAGTCAGGGAGCAGGAGTGAGTGCCATTGCTATTACGGAGGAAAATGTGTGAGGCAAACGCAAAGGTTTTAAGGTAGGTATGCCACCTGGACCAGGTGGACTATAACCCAGAGTCTTGAGGGAGGTTGTTGAAGAGATAATAGATATATTGGTCATGATCTTTCAAGAACCACTTGTTTCTAGCATGTTCCTGCAGGACTGGAAGATTTCAAACGTCACTCCACTCTTTAAGAAGGGAGAAAAGCAAAAGAAAGGGAACTATAGGCCAGTTAGCCTAACCTCAGTTGTTGGAAAAGTGATGGAGTCTACTATTAAGGACAAAGTTTTGAGATACGTGGAGACTAATGATAAAATAAGTCAAAGTCAGCATGGTTTCAGTAAAGGGAAATGTTGCCTGACATAATCTGTTAGAGTTCTTTGAGGGAATAACAAGCAATATGGACAAAGGAGAGGCAGCAGATATCACTTACTTGGATTTTCAGAAGACATTTGATAAGGTATATGGAGGAATTTAAGGGGGGGGGATAATATGGGTGACAGGGTTTAAGGGTCGGCACAACATTGTGGGCCGAAGGGCCTGTACTGTGCTGTTATGTTCTATGTTCTGGGTGCCACACATGATGCTGCTTAACAAGATAAGTTCTTATGGTGTTATAGGGAAGATACTGGGCTGGATAGAGGAATGGCTGACATGCAGGAGGCAGCAAGTGGGAATAAAAGGGGCCTTCTCTGGTTGGCTGCCTATGACTAGTGGCGTTCCTCAGAGACCAGTATTGGGACTGCTATTTTTCGACATTGTTTGTCAATGATTTAGATAATGGAATTTATTGCTTTGTGGCAAAGTTTGTGGATGAGAGGAAGATAGGTGGAGGGCTAGATAGTGCTGAGGAAGCAATGTGATTGCAGCAGGACTTAGACAAATTGGAAGAATGGGCAATAAAGTGGCAGACAGAATACAGTGTTGGGAGATGTATGATAATGCAATTTTGTAAAAGGAACAATAGTGCAGACTATTATCTAAATGGGGAGAAGGTTCAAACATCAGACCTCGTGCAAGACATCTAGAAGGTTAATTTATAGGTTGAGTCTGTGGTAAAGAAGGGAAATGCAATTTTAGCATTTATTTCAAGGGGGATAGAATATAAAAGCAAGGAGATAATACTAAGCCTTTGTAAGATACTGGTTAGGCCGTACTTGAAGTATTATCAACTGTTTTGGGCCCCATATGTCAGAAAGGATGTGTTGTCATTGGAGAGAGTCCAGAGGAGTTTGACGAGGATGATTCCAGGAATGAATGGGTTAACACAGGAGTGTTTAACACTTTGGACCTGTACTCACTGGAATTTAGAAGAAGGCAGGTGAGATCTCATTGAAACCTACTGAACGTTGAAAGGACTAGATAGAGTGGATGTGTAGAAGATATTTCCTATGGTGGGGGTATCCAGAGCCAGACAGCATAGCCTCAAAACTGAGGGGCGACCTTTTCGAACAGAGGTAAGGAGGAATTTGTGTAACCAAAGTGTAGTAAATCTGTGGAATGCTCTGCCACAGACTGTGGTGGAGGCCAAGTCTGTGCGGATATTTAAGGCAGAAGTTGATCATTTCCTGATTGATCAGGGCAGCAAAGGATATGTCGAGAAGGTAGTTATATGATCAGCCATGATGGAATGGCGGAGCAGACTTGATGTGCTGAATGGCCTAATGCTGCTCCGACGTCTTATGGCCTGATATTCTAAAGCATGAAAATAGGCCCTTCAGCCCGTCTAGTCCATGCAGGTCATCTGCCTAGTCCAATCTACCTGTACTGAGAACATAGACCTCCATACCTCTCTCATCCATGTTCAATCCAAACTTCTCTAAAATGTTACAATTGAACTTGCAATTTAAATTGAACATGTGGGTTGGTAGATTAGCTGGCCTGGGTAAATTGCCCCAGTGTCTTGGTGAATTATATAGTCTGGTGGGGCGGGGGGGAGCAGGGGTTGTTGTGAATGAAAGAGAGTTTTTTTTAATGGATTAGTGTTTGAATGGACAGTACAGACTTAGAACCTTAGAGTCACAGGCATAGAATCAGACACTTTGACCCAATAGGTTCATGAAGACCAGGATTCCCATGTAGGCTAGTCCCATTTGCTCACATTTGGCCCACATCCCTCTAACATTTCTATCCATGCATCTGTCCAAGTACCCTTGAAATGCTGTTATTGTCCTGCCCCTCACATAGGTTTCAGAGTGATATTCTGGAGTTACAGTTGCTCCCTGTTATGACAGCAGACTGGTCAGAGTGCAAGAAATTATAATTATGATATTAGTTTCTGCTCATGAAGCCATTAAAAACCAGAAGTATCAGCATATAAGAAGAAATACACTTTGGAGTCTCACACTGAATGAAGTTTTGGCACACATGGATTTCCATACATTTCCCTAATACTTACTTTGGACTTTAGAAAAGATTTATTTTATTTAAACTGCATATATTGGGCCATTTTCTGTTTCCTTTGGAATAGTTTATTGTGTCTTTTTACAGTATTTATTCCCTCGTTTTTTTGGCCTGATGGTGGAGCTGGAATTCTGGATACTTGCACCCTACTGTCAAGACCCACTGAAGTTAGTGTCTGTGAGGCAACAGGGAGATTGGCAAGAGTTTCAGAGAGAGGCATTTGCTTTGGTGTCGGGTGAGAGGACTGATCCCGCTTCAGGCTGAAGATGATCCTTGGGTGGCAGTTGAGTTGGGTGGAATTAGGACTAAGGTGAGAAGGGTGTGAGGTGGAGTTTGCAAATTAGGGGAAGAGTGAATGGAGTGAAGATCTCTTGTGGTGTAAGTATGGTTTATTCACCAGCACTATCGGAATGGCTTCAACTGTTAAAGTTCAAGAGTAACTTCAGGCAGGCAATACATACTGCTTTGCCAGTTTTAAACTCAATGAGGGGTGCTACAGTTTCCAGAGCAGCCAATCAGTAAGTCAGCTCATAAGATCTTAAGACATAGGAGCAGAATTAAGCTGTGTGGTCCGTTGAGTCTGTTCCACCATTGCATCATGTAAACACCACTGGAACCTCCTCACTGTGATAATAAGCACTCGCAGGGTTCTACTGTTGCTATGGTTTTTACTACTTAATTCTCTTCACCTCCTTATACAATCTCCCCTCTAACTTTCAGTCAAGATGAAGGGTCCCGGCCCAAAATGTTGATAGTCTATTTCCTTGTACAGATGCTGCCTGCCCCACTTAACTCCTCCACATCTTGCTTTTGCTCTGGATTCCAGAATCTGTCTTGCGTCTCCAGCCTATCGTCAGTCTCATCTGATTTATGCTAATTACATCAATCTTTATGTTGAAGTAAAAGGGAGATCACAATTTCAACTGATGCACATGTGTCAAGAAGGGGTTAAATCTGCTGAGGTCAACCGTTCCATCAATTATCTAGTGATCCTTGCTGACTAAGTAATAATCTCATACTTAAGCGGGCTTTCCCAATTTTTTTTTCACCTGGAGCCAAGGGGCCACACAAAGGCAAAATATTCTGTAGTTCATTGTTCCAAAAATCTCCACCCATTTCTGTAATTTTAGCATCTATCCAACTGTATGACACAACTGCCCACATAAATCTGGGTGGTTGCCTAGAATAAGGCTGCTCGCATTACATCCATCATCATTACTGCTTTAACAAAACTAGCCTCAAGTCATCACTGTTTGAAACAAGAATCCAATGTCATCAGGTGACAGAAAGGTAAAAGACAATGCACCAAACGAAGGGGCAAGTTACTGCCCCTATTGTGCTGGGTTCCCATCTTCATTTAATCCTATCTTAATCATGCAAAATAATACACTCACACTCCACTGTTCGAGCACTTACAGTCCTCTCACGTGTCCTGGCAACACCAATAAACTAAAAAGAACTAGAATCTTGTACATATTGAATACTTTCTGCAGACTTACTGGTGAGAAGTTCCTGTAAGTTTATTTGTACTTTAAAAGAAACGTATATAGTTTACATAAGGCCTAGATAGAGTGAATGTGTAGAGGATGTTTCCTATAGAGGGAGAGTCTAGGACCAGAGGACACAGCCTCAGAATACAAGGACATCCCTTTAGAACAGAGATCAAGTGGAATTTCTTTAGCCAGAGGGTGGTGAATCTGTGGATTTGATTGCCACAGACAGCTACGGTGACCAAGTCATTGGGTATATATAAAGAGGAGATTGATAGGCTCTTGATTAGTAAGGGTGTCAAAAGGTATGGGGGGAAGGCAGAAGAATGAGGTTAAGGGTTCAAAGTTCAAAGTAAATTTATAATCAAAGTACATATTTGTTACCACATACTACCGTGAGATTCATTTTCTTGTTGGCATTCACAGTAAATTTAAACAATGTAAAATCCAAATGAGAGAAATAGATAAATGACCAATGTGCAAAAGATGACACACAACACACCCAAAACGCTGGAGGAACTCAGCAGGCAAGGCAGCATCTATGGAAAACAGCATAGTCGGCATTTCGGAATGAACCCTTCGTCAGGACTGGAGAGAAAGAAAGAAATACCAGGTGATAGGTGAAACTGAGGGGAGGGGGAAGAGGTGAGGTAATGAGCTGGGAAGTTGATAGGTGAAGGAGATACAAGGCTGGAGAAGGAGGAATCTGATAGATGAGGACAGAGGGACAGAAGGCCATAGAAGAGAGGGAAGGGGAGGTGAACCAGAGGGAGGTGATGGGCAGGTAAGGAGATAAGGTGAGAGAGGAAAAAGGGAATAGGGAATGGTGAAAGTGGGAGAGGCAATACCCGAAGTCTGAGAAATCGATGTTCGTGCCACCGGGTTGGAGGGTACCAAGATGGAATATAAGATTTGCTCCTCCACCCTGAGTGTGGCCTCACTGCAGCAGTAGAGGAGGCCATGGACTGACATGTCAGAACGGGAATGGGAAATGGAATTGAAATGTGTGGCCACTGGGAGATCCTACTTATTCTGGCAGACGGGCTGTAGGTGCTCAGCGAAGCAGTCTCCCAGTCTATGTCAGGTCTCATCCAGGCCACACTGGGAGCACTGCATACAGTAGATAACTCCAACAGACTCACAGGTGAAGTGTTGCCTCACCTGGAAGGACTGTTTGGGGCCCTGAATGGATGTGAGGGAGGAGCTGTAGGGGCAGGTGTAGCACTTGTTCAGCTTGCATGGATAAGTGCCAGGTGGAAGAAGACAACAAACTGTGCAAATATCAAAATAATAAGAAATAAGCAATAAATATTGAGATGAGTTTAAGAGTCCTTAAAAGTGAGTGCATAGTTCAGAGCTGTGTGAGTGAAGTTTTCTCCTCTGGTTCAAGAGCCTGGTGGTTGAGGGGTAATAACTGTTTCTGAACCTGTTGGTGTGGGACCTGAGGTTCCTGTACCTCCTTCCTGGTGGCAGGAAGAGAGCATGACCTGGATGATGGGGTATAATAAATCAGCCATGATGGAATGGCAGAGCAGACCCAATGGGCTGAATGGCCTAATTCTGCTCCCCTGTCTTATGGTCTCATGTTTTTTAACATATAAAGATCTTTTCCTATTTGTGAACGAGACTAGTATCAATCTATAAAATAATTATTATTTTTTACTTGCAGAAGAAATTGTTGATAGGTTTTTCATTTTACAGGGCTTCTCAAATGCGTCACTCACTTTGAAAATCACATTGCTGCTGTTGTTATTCAAGGACTGTACGGCAACAGAATTCAACGGGTTAATGAACAGTTGTCTAGAAGGTGGAGATTAGTGGGGAGGCATATATTCAAAGATATTACAAAAAAACGGTGCCCAGTTAGACGCGCAGACAGAGTAAGAGAGAATCAGGGAGTGTGAATGAGTCAGAGGATCTGAGGGAGGGGGAACTGACAGACGGGGTGAGAATGACACGGGGAATCTGAAGGCGGAATGTGAGAGATTGCAGAATCAGAGGACTGGGGACGGAGCGTGTAGGCGGGGGAGGGAGGGAGAGAAACTGAGGAACAGTCAGTGTGGGAGAAGCCACGGGGCTTTCGGATTGGACAAGGTCGAAGTTATGACAGCCACCACCCACCACGTTGCCGGCAGCCACGCTGAAAAAAAAGTTGGAGCGGTGAAAGTGAGCAATAGATTGAGTCCCCGTGGTTTCACTGTGAGAGACACCACACATTTTTGTCAAAGTCAATATATTAAAATAAATTAATTGGTAAGTAAACAAATATCTATAGAAAAAATCACAACAATTCCTGTGCGTGGAAACATACAACCCGACCAAGCAATGTGTATAAACCGCAGATGTCCGGAGACGGCGACGCTATTTGGTGCGGGCACCTTTATTTTTTCTTTCGGATGGTGTCATGCACATACTATTTATTTACCTAGTTTCACGAAAGCCGCTAGTTCTATATATTCTACGCGGTCCCATCTGAAAGGAGCCGAGGCGTCTGCACTGAGTAGCTTCACGTCAGCACTGCCTAGGAAGGCTCCACATCTGGAACTTCTTACAGATGTTTTCCAAAATGTGCAGATGCATAATTAAACCGACAGTTACAAAAACTTCTGTTACATTTTATATACAGTATATAAAGCTAGTTAATAAACAGTTTGCATTTTAAAACTATTTTGAATGCACAGAAAATGGTATATTCGAAACTTACTCATCGCCTTATTGAAAATAATATTTCCATTCAAAGCAAGATTATATCACATTATAACGACCTTATAACTTTCCCATTAATGTCATTACAAGATTTCTATATTTAAAATACTTTGAAGATTTTCATTAACTTCTGAGTTTCAAAAAAATACAGAATACAATTTATTCCAGACAAGGGCCCATACCTTGATCCATAGATCTCATGATGTGATAGGGCACAACTCTGCATGCAGCTTCTCTGAACATTTGCAGGCAGATCTGTTGGCATCAGTGTCTCAAGCTGAGCTCTGAGTTGCGGATAAGATTTTCTGTTATGTATGCAGGGCAGGAGCAATCCAACAGTGCAGTCGAGTCCCGAGCTTTCCATGCAATGCACTGACTTTCTTCTGTCCTAGATGTTACTCACTACAGAGGGAAAACGCCACTTCCTTCCCAAGGATCAGAGTGTTTATAGTTTCGCTCCAGTAAAATAACGGGATTCCCTCTGTGTTTCCTCCTGTTTAGTCCGTTGCCTTGACCACCCTGGCACCCGTCCCGAGACTGAACTGAGGGGTTTCCTGCAAACTCGTAACTCCGGAATCCATTACGTCGCCACTGGTAAATGCCAAAGAATTTTTTGTGGGTTTCTTATTCAGAAATACAAGTACTTCATTGTCAAATATATTTCTCATCTCAAGAACAAAGAAATTAGAAGGCATTTTAAAAAGGCCAGTCATATACAATTTAACAGACCGTGTCTTCCAATTGGAATTTGGAAGATATCGCCTTCCCTTTTACACAAATCTTTTATATGTGCATATATTCATATACCTCTCCGCTTTCTAGCACACGTTTTTATATTATTTTAACCTCATCTGAATAAATTCTGATGTCATCTTTTTAAACTTTGCAGATTTTAGACATTTTGAACAACATGGTGGACCCCTGGAGATGGTTCGAGGAAAGAGAAAAAATAATCATACATCGCAAGTCTTTCATTTAGGAGAGAACAGATGGGCCTGAATTTTGTTTCTAAAGAAAATGGAGCATTATAGGTACAGAGGAGATGTCAGGGGTACGTTTTTTACGTAGAGAGTGGTGAGTGTGTGGAATGGGCTGCCGGCGACGGTGGTGGAGGCGGATGCCATAGGGTCTTTTAAGAGACTCTCCGATAGGTACATGGAGCTTAGAAAAAAACTCTAGGTAATTTCTAAGGTAAGGACATGTTCGGCACAGCTTTGTGGGCCGAAGGGCCTGTATTGTGCTGCAGGTTTTCTATGTTTCTATTATTAGAAACATTATGATCCAATCATTTTTAAATCTAATAATTTAAAGGAAAATGTAGAATGTATAACTTGGACTAAAAGCACAAGACTAAAGGGAGTGAATATTTGCTTGAACTCTGTTTCAAAAGCGATATTTGGTGTGGGAATTGAACTAAAGATCAACAAGAAGAGACTGGGAATAAGCAGGGCATTTTAAGATTGGGAAGATTTAAGTGGCAACTGCCACAGGGCTTGGCACTGCAACCCTTGCTATTATCAAGCTATATAGATAATACAGATGAGGGAATGTTCAAATTTACTTTATTGGCAGTGTGAGGAGGGTGTAGGGAAGCTTTTAGAGTACAGACAATCTCAGCAAATGTGCAAGGACATGAAATTGAAAGCTAATTACATTTGCTGTTGGAAGGAGAGACAGTGGGCATTGTTTACTTGTATTTTCAGAAGGCCTTTGACAAGGTGCAGCAGTGAAGCTACTAAAAAAAAGATAAGACCCCATGGTATTACAGGAAAGACACTAGCATGGCAGATGATTGGCTGACTGGCAGGAGACAAAGAATGGGAATAAATAAGGCCTTTCCTGATTGGTTGCCAGACAATAGCCTTACAGGGGTCAGTGTTGGGACCCTTTCTTTTCACATTAAATGTCAATAATTTGGATGACAGAATTGATGGCTTTGTGGCCAAGATACAAAGACAGGGGTAGGGGCAGGTAGTGTTGAGGAAGCAGGATGTCTGCAGGAGCACTGACAGATTAGGAGAATGAGCGAAGAAGCAGCAGATTGTTGGTCCAAAAGCTCTCAATGTGCTGCTTGAAAAAAAGGAAAATTATATTTGCATTTAATCCATTGTTAGCTATTATTTTGGTAAAATGGTGGCATGTTCGGACACAGCAGCCTCTCAAAGGCAAACAGAGGTGTTCTTTGCTTTGTTATATGCATCTTTTTTGATCGCAAGGTTATACTAGACTCCAGTGACTTCGGGTCAGCAGGTGTGCTGCATCAGTGAGCTGCTCATTGATCAGAGGAGCCGGCCGATGAGTTGGAGAAGGAGGTGGCCAGCAGGTCAGAGAAGAAGCCGTTTGGCAGGTTGGAGGCCAGCCTCCTCCTTCTCTGACTCACTGGCTGGCTTCTCCAATTAGGTTCGGAGGAACCGACCAGGCTGCAGACCGTGATGCTGCCTGCTACTTGAAGGCATCAGAGTTGGTGTACAAAGGCAGCGTGCAGTGAAACCGAGAGTGGCTGTCTTGGATATTTCTCTTGCAATCACAACACCCTGTTGGATAGCAATAAAGTAAGATGCCACAGGCCTCTTTCCTTTATTTGATGGAGAGACAGGCGGCGTGGAAGCTGCGTAGCCTCAGTTGTAGTGAGGACTGGGCCCTATGCCTCAGGTTTGCCTGCTGCTGCAGTCCAGGTAAGGAGACGGTGTAGCGTCATATCCGTGCTCAGTTGGGGACTGGCGTCTCCCTTTGGTGCTGACATCCAGTATTCGATCAGTGGAATGACAGGCTGGATTACCAGAAACTGTACCATCAATTTGCGGGGCATGTTGTTCAGGGTCATGGGCTATTTATGTGTTTTCTTGCATGGCTATACATTCTTTTTCTCACTATTTTGAATGTGCTGCACTTTGGCCGCCAAGAGGAATGCTGTCTCATTCAGCTGTATCCATGTATGGTTGAAGGATAATTAAATTTGTTTTGATTTGATTTGATTGTGATTATTCAACATTATCAAAAAAGTTAAATTATTAGTTAATCTCATGTTTGTGTTTTGTGAATTAGTTGTTATATTTGTCTAATAATGTTTACATTTGATAAAGTGCATTGGCTACATAGTACTTCAGATTGCACAAGATGGTGTGTACTCCAAGTTCAGCTTTTGAAAGTCTGTCTTGCAAAAATTAAAATAAAGTTTGGCATGTGTGATGAATTTTAGTGATTTAAAATATTATTTAAGGAGTTGTGGAAATACTGATTAGTCATACAGTTCACAAAATCACTTAAAATATTACATGTCAGTCCTCACAGGCAGGCACCTCCCAGTCTTCACCCAGCCAACAGGAGTCCACTCCTCATTTCCAACTCATCACCAGCAGCTTATCTAAACCCAGCTCTACGCCAACAGTACTCTTTGACCCATTGAACCACCCAGCCTCAAAAGTTGCTCCAAGCCTTCAGTTACCTTGTTGCCTGTGAGTTTAGTATCTGTTCTCCCATGTTTTATGGCCCCTCATGGCCTATTATTTTGTAGTTGATATTAAATATATTGCTTACTGTTAAATCATCTCTGCTGCTTTACTTTTGCTTCAAACCACCAACTGACCCAGCAGAGTACACTCACTTAAGGAGGTTGTCCATCAACATAAGCACACAATCCAGAAGCAGCAGCAGCAAACAACTGACCATCTGCTCGCCACTCTCGTCCAGCTCTCCATATCAATACAAGAACCCCAGAACAGTCAACCTCTTCCCTCTGAACCCTGGATACTGGTGCTCAAATGCATTGATGGATCCCCAACCCAATCCTGCAACTTCCTGTCCCAGTGCATCTTACACTCTGAGCTCCTGACAACTCGGTATTCTACTGACCGAGCCAAGATTGCCTTCATCATCTCTCTCTTGAATTGGTGAGCTCTGACCTGGGCCGCCACTAACTAGGACAATAAAACCACCATTTGCAATAAATATGAGGAGATGTGCTGGGTTTTTGACCATCTGGGAAGTGGAAGGAGTGCAGTAGATCAGGTACTTTACTTGCACCGAGGCTCATGCTCAGTGCTGCATAACACTGAAATTCAGAAGCTTCTTGGTGGAGTGCAGCTGGAACATGAAGCGCTGCTGGTCCGTTACCAAAGAGGACCACTGACCTACGAGGCCTCATCACTCTGGCTCGTCACTAAGCGTCTCATGAAACAACACACCAGATCATCAGCCACAACCCCAGTTCCATTTCAGGTGGCAGAACTTTCATCATCAATGCCTCCTGAACCCATACAGTTAGGATGAGCTTCTTTAACCTCTCTCCCAGAATGCCTGTGGTCAGTATGGAGTCACTGATAACCCATACATCTCATGCCCATTGCATCCAAGAAAATGGCACTACCAGGCTGAAATGAGGGGCCTTTGATCTGGTAAGCTGTCTCTGGACTTTTGTTCCAGCACCTGAGGCTGACTCTCTCTCTCTGTCCTACACCACACCCTAACAACTGTACACACACAAGAGACGCTGGTGGATTCTAGATTCCAACTTTCTGGACCAGATTTTGTATGTGCAGCATAGACTCCCTACTGAACCTATATTTCACCCCTTTCACATCACAGCATTGACAGACGTCCTTAGGATCTGGGGTCTGGATAAGTGCTCAGAGCATCGGAGAGCAGCACTAGTGCTTTCAATTCCCTTGATTTATTCACTCAACAATCCTTTCACTTTGGGTTACCCCTGATCATGATGCTCACCTTACCTGATCATCCAGTTCACTGCTGAGTTGGGGATCCATCTGCTGGTCCACCTACCTGCAACCTCAGCTGACTTCACCCCGTAACTCCATGGAGACGGAGCAAACACTTGACCTTATAAAACTCCCACAATGACTTAGCCATCACCTTCAGTAAAAGGGAGGCTGCTACCCTGCCACCTCACAGACCACATGACTGCATGAACAACCTCCTCCTGCGTAGTAGCCCTCCATGAGGACACCTGTTCTCTCTCTCTCTCTCGTGAGACACAAAAACCCATGAATGGCTGCATCACTGAAATTGTACTGCGTGGATTCATTTGATCATGGTGCTGGACTTCTTTTGTCAAAAAGAAATATGGGAGTCTTTGTCCTTTTATTGACTACATGGATTCAACGAAATCGCCATTGAGAATCACTATCCTCTCGCCTTGGTGCACTCAAAACACTCTGTGGGGCCCAGCTCTTCACCAGACTGGATCTATGCAGTGCATACAGTCTGATCCGCAAACCACCAGGGGGATGAGTGGAAGACAGTCACCCAATGACCTCTACGAATACTTGGGGATGTTCTTTGGTCTTTCCAACAATCTAGATATTTTCCAGCCTTCATCAATGAGATCCTCCAAGACAGACTACATAGGCATGTATTCATCTCCTTGACAACATCCTCATCTTCTCCAATGACTCCTAAGACCACAACTGGTACATCTGTTCAGTCCTTCAACGTCTCTCAAAAACTAGCTAACTGCAAGTTAGAGAAATTTCAGATCAATACCTCAGTCATTTCCTTCCTGGGTTACATCCTTTCACCGTAAGATATAACCATGGACCCAGAAAAAGTGTGCACAGTCATTGAATGGTGACAACCACCCTCTCTCAAGCAGCTACAGTGCTTCTTAGGCTTCGTCAACTTCTATCTCCATTTCATCAGGAACTACAACCAATTCACCACTCCTGTCACCTCCCTCACAAAGTCAACTACCTCAGAGCTAACCTGGACTGTTCAAGAGACACTTCCATCTGGAACAGCCCTGGGCTATCAGGTGCTGGCAATGGGTGAAGGGGTGTACTGGCTGTGGGGGAGCATTTTGTCAAGCCTGCAAAGGCAGGCACTTCCCAGGCTCCAGCCAGCTAACAGGAGTCACCTGTCACTCGTTTCCATCTCATCACCTGCAGCCTATTTAAACCCAGCTGTCATTCAGTCCATGTTCACCCAGCCTCAACCAGCTTCTCCTAGCCTTCAGTTACCTTGTAACCTGTGAGTTTCTTTTTTTTTTTAAATGTGGTCCCTCATGGCTTGTTATTTTGCAGTTAAGAGTTATTGCTCACTGCTAAATCATTTCTGCTGCTTTGCTTTTGGGTCAAGCCCCCTCTACATTTTCTGACAATGATTAATTATATTTTGTTCTCTATAATATTTATGAAGAACAGCAATTACTGCCATGCTTTCTGCCATTGAATATATGTTTAACAAACCAATTGCCAAAGCTGGGCTTGTTTATTTATAATTTAAAAAAAACAGTTTAGCCACATATTTCCATAACTTCTGTTTAAGATGAAATTCTATAATTTTACTTTATATTGAATCTTCCAATTGAAATTGTGATGGCAAGTTTACATTTTGAATGTATCAGATGGTCATAACATTGTAGTTTGGTGTTTTTTTTTTAATATTGTTTGAGATTTAAGTTAATAACCTGTGAGCACACTCTGTAGTGAAGCTATGTGTCATTTTTCATCATACTTTGGCTAATTATTAACTCCCCAGTGATGCTGTAGCTGTTAAGATTCTGAAACTCAGTCTCTTATCTAACTTTAAGGTGCTTCATGAGAACTATGGACCAAATATACATGGAGATCTGTGCAATTTTTTATGTGGAATGTGATTGTGATCTGTAACTCACTTCCAATAATGATAGTAGAAACAGAATCAAAGCGAAACACAATTGGTATTTGAGTGAAAATAATTTGCAGGGCTTGAAAGAAACAGGAGCGTGGAGCCAGACTGGTTTACCTGACTAACACACAATAGGTGAAATGACTTCCACCCACACAACAGTGATGTTATGAGCCCAACTTCAATCTCCCAATATGAGCTCTTTTTTTTCTCCAGAAAATCATTCAGTGATGTTTAACTACCTTAAAGATATAAAATAAATACAAGCTATAATGGTTTGCCATTTGGTCAAAAGTTCACAGAAAGGGGAAATATTGTAAATCTCTACTGGAAAAAAATATATTTTAAGACAACATTTGCTTCAGCTGTGATAGCGTCCATGGTAACTACTTTGCCTGCTGACATCTAGTCTAGCCCATAGTTTACAAGGGCTCCCTCTAGAGAACACAAGATGAAATTTGGATTCCTATCAGTGCACCTGTACTTCCAATAGATCGTTCCAAGCAGGATATTTTTTTTGCCAATACTAATACAAGGAGTTTTCTCCAGTGATAGTATTGTTTCCCTATCAGTGTCTGATAATGTCTTTTGGGAGTTTGGGCACAAAGAACTCTGTGGAACCATATGAATATTTACTGGGGATTTCTGACAGGAAAGTTTGAAAGTCGTTGGTCGAGTTTCACTCGTGAAGAACTGCCACATGGTTAGCTGAGAATTATTGCCAATGCTTGTGGAATATTGCTCTAGCATGAGTCACTCACTTCAGAAGAGGAGGAAGAAAGTTGGAACTGAAAAAGAAAGTGTGGGGGGATTTTTATTGCTTGTTTTATGATCCAAGTTTACAGATTATGAGCTATTTTATGCTAAAGTTTTCCCTTCCCTACCGTGGATCAGGCTATCCTGTCACATTTATAATTCTTGGTACACTGTATGAGGAGCCAAAGCTAACCGAATGAACATCTGGTTAATGATTAGTTATAAAGCCCTGATATAAATAAATCTTGATCTAGCACAGATGTTAACTTGACCCATTTCTGAAATAGCCATTAGTTTTAAAATAAGTTTTTCTTAATTTTGACATAAAACTGGGTAAGTTAACACTGCCCATGGAGTAAAGTTGCACAGGGATACCAGAACCTGGGAGCTTGTAATATTCACAAATATATGTTCGTCAACATATTTCTGAGTGTTTATGTATTTAACAACTGTTTCCCCTTGACTGGCTGTCAGTCTTCTGGAAAGTGGGGCAGGAGGTATCTCCAATGTACATATTTGTAGACAGACCCCTAAATCATAAGGTTTTTGAAGTAATTTGAATAGCATGAAGGTATAGATGTATATAAGCAAAAGACTTAATGTCTAGTTATTTTCATGAGAAAGGTAATTGTGGGTTAAACATTTTCATTGGAAAACTTGAGTGGATCACAGCAGATATTTATTTAACAACATAAAATTGAAATATGCTATTAATCCTATCTCGTTTTGTTCCCTCCAAACACACTTTTCTTGTTACCAGTGGAATCATTTGTAAAACTGGAATGGGGAAAGCCTGTAGATCGCAGTATGAGCTTTGAATGCTGAAAACCACTAAGTATGTGCCAAGTGGTTGAGACTGGAAATATGTTAAACTGATGTTTGTAACCACGTGGAGACTCCCAAAACAATAACAGTTGTTTTGCCTTCTCTCTATGCACGTCGCCTTGTTCTCAAGGAGAATGATTAAAAGTATCCTTGAGGGAAACAACACTTGCCATAAATAACATCCACCTACATAGCAGTAGCCTACTAATGTTGGAAACAGAATGTGCAGACATTGGAGAAATCCACAACAAACAGATGATGTTTTCCAAATTTAGATTTTATACCAACTTTTCTTTTAAATTGCTCTACGAATTACCTGGTGTGATTGATGGCCAGTCAAAATTGATCTGCCCTTGGAAGCCACAGGTCTTCTCATTACACCAGGAGGTTCATTGTCAGTGACCATTTTTATCTTCTCTATCTGCCAGAATATTACCTTTGGACTGAGAACAGTGCTTCTGTTGTTATGTATCCATTGCATGATTATTTTTGCTGATATTCAGCAAAAATCTTAAAATAATACTGGCGTTTAAACAACATCTTTCAAGTTGGCAGTCCAATAGGGTTTTCCAAAGCCTAGAAGAAAACTAAAACTCATCCAACCCAAGTGAACCTAGTGGTCAAAGAGAGTGAATTTAAGGAGGGTCTTAAGGAGAGAGTGTTAGAGAAGTTGAGGAATTTCAGGAGGAAATTTCACAGTGGGGCTTGGGCAGCCAATTTGTGAGTTGGCTGAAGGGAGAAGGGAAGGACAATATGCTGCAGTCAGCAAGCCAAAAACCTAAGGGAAGGAATGGAGGCAGAATTATAGGGCTCCAAAAACTTCTAAATCCACAGGAGAGATGAAATTTTGAAAAAAAAAAGAGGAAAACACAAGAACATTGATTTTAAGTTGCAATAAGGCAGACATCGTATGAATGAGTGTAAGCCCAGTTCAATCTTTATGTGTGGTTAGCTTTCCATATTCAACATTGTTTAGCTTGACATGGAGTGAGCATTAGCTGCCATTTTACTCAACTGGCATTTTCTAAATCCCAGCCTGGATTGTGGATCCAAAATCTCGCAATCTAGCATAAATTGCGTATGACTCATCTTGGATCTATTTAAACCTGAAATTCAAGGATCAGAATCAGTTATGCCTTTAGGAGACTTGCGCAAGGGAACATTATCACTACTAAAGGTCGTAGCAGTACAACTTCCAATATATCCTATCTGCTGGCAACAGTCTACTCACAGAAGTGTTATGGGAGCATGTTCACCAAAAAGACTACAGTGATTCAGGTAGTCTCCTCACCAACACCTCCTCAAGGGCATTAAAAGTTGGACAGCCCTTGCCAATGATGTCCTGATCCTCAAAAATGAATTTAAGAATAAAAGAGGCATCAAGAAAGTGATTTTTTTTTTTGAAAGTAAAAATAAATTTGATGATGATAAAGCCATTTTTTTTCCTGAGTGCCCCTATTCTGTGGCACCTTAACGACGAAAAGGGAAAACAGTGTATGGAAGCTATAAAGATATTTCTTCTACATCATGTAAACAAAGAGCTGTCCCTCCATATTGTCTTGAGCTTGGATAGTGCAGTCATTATGTGGTTCTTGCCAGGACTTCTGGTCTTGATCCTTCATCACTGATGATTGCCCCCAGGTATTTTAGCTGCTGCACTGTCTCAAGTTTCTGACCATGGACTGAGATTTCAGTTGTGATGGCACCGTTGGTATTTTCCATGAGCTTGGTTTTCTCGGCACTTATTTCTATTCCAAACTTTGTGGAGGCTCTGTCAAGATGGCTGACCAGGTTGGCCAGCTTGTCCTTTTTTCCTGCAAGTCCATCAATGTCATCAGCAAATCTCAGGTTTGTGATGTTCCTCCCTCCGATGCTGACTGTGCCCACGTGATCTTCAAGGACAACACTCATGATTTGCTCCAGGAAGATGTTGAAGAGAGTGGGGGAGAGGAGGCAGCCCTGACGGACTCCTACAGAGGTATGGAACCACTCCCCGATGGTGCCCTGAGTGAGCACTGCACTGGTTGCCTTGGCGTAAAGCTGATGGATTGTATGAATCAGCTTCTGCCCCATGTTGAATTTCTTCATGGTGGCCCATAAGGCATCATGCCAGACTCTGTCAAGCGCCTTCTTGAAGTCTATGAAGACGTCTGCACATTCAGCACCCTTGCGATCCCCCTTTGCTCTGGTAGTTGTATAGTTCTGAACAGTACTCTATCCACCTTTCCATTATTTCCTTTTCTTCTGTAAGACTTTTGCCATTTTTGTCTTGGCTGGTGTTCACTTTAGCTTGTTTTTCTTTGGTAAGATCATTCACCAGTTGGAATGCCGCCTTTGTGTTGTTGTTGAAGAGGCTGTCTTCAATGTCCGCACATTGTTCGGCTGTCCATCTTTGCTTTGCTTCCTTCGTTTCCCTCTTGATTTCCTTGTTGATTTTCCTGTATTCTGTTCTTCCCTCTGCTTTGTTTTTATTGTTCTTTAATTTCCTTCTTGTGTCACACATATCCAGTATCTTGTTAGTGACCCATGATTTAGACTTGTGGCGGCTTTTCCCCAGAATCTTACTTGCTGTTTCCATCATCACTGTGTTAAAGTTATTTGTGGTAGTCTGCAGGTCTTAATCAAGGAGGAGTATTGGTGCAACCTTCCCCCCAATTGCTGCCTGAAATTCTTCAGAGATGGTGGGATCTTTTCAGTTTTTCAAGGTCAAATCTCAGCCAGCTGTTTTTTGGCTTGTTGATTCTCCTCAAGGGCCCTCTGATGTTCATCGTGACAAGGTCATGGTCACTGCCCACGTCTGCTCCTGGGAATGTTCTAGTCTTCCATCTGTTCACACCAGATTTGTGCCATCTTTGCACCAGGCTATAGTCAATCTGGTGATGTTGACTATTGGGACATGCCAGGTCCATCTTCGGGATGCTTTGTGCTCTCCAAGTGTGTTCGACAGCACCATCTTGTTATAACTGACAAATTCCAGCAGGTGTAGTCCCCTCTCATTGGAGGTGTCATTGCATGAGGGGCCGATGAGATCTCCCCAATCATCTTGTGCGTCTCTGCCCACGTTGGCATTCCAGTTATCCTGAATGATCAAAATATCTTTTTTGTCCACCTTGTCGATGATGTCTTGTAGTTTCTTATAGAATTCTTCAATCCGTTCATCGTCGTAGTCTGTTGTTGGGGCGTAGACTTGTGCCACAGTGATGTTGAATGGCTTTACTCGCAGGTGGATGATTATGAGCTGGCTTGGCACTGGTTGGCATCCTCGGACAGCATTCTTGATGGATTTGTTGACTAGGAACCCTACGCCAAGGGTCCCCAACCTTTTTTTGCACCGCGGACCGGTTTAATATTGACAATATTCTTGCAGACCGGCTGACCCTGGGGGGGGGGGGGGGGGCGAGGGGGACAGTTGTGTTCAAGTGGGGTTAAACTCACCTAAACATGTCTTTTACAGTTAGGGTTGCCAACTTTCTCACTCCCAAATAAGGGATAAAAGTAGCAGTCAAATCCTGACGAAGGGTCCCGGCCCTAAACGTCAACTGTACCTCTTCCTATAGATGTTGCCTGGCCTGCTGCATTCCCCAGCATTTTGTGTGTGTTGACGGGACACCTGTGTTTACCCCGAGAAAGATTACCATAACCATGAAGCCTTGCGCGGGCACCTGAGTGCACATGCGCGATGTGTACATATGTGATGTGCTCATGCGCGTACGTGCCGATTTTTTTTCCCCACATATTGGTTTTGGCTTAATCTTCCTGACTACACTGTACATACATTATTTCTACTTTATATAGGCTGTGTACTTATCATATCATTCCTGCCTTTACTATATGTTAGAGTTATTTTAGGTTTTATGTGTTATTTGGTATGATTTGGTAGGTTATTTTTTGGGTCTGGGAACACTCAAAACTTTTTCCCATATAAATTAATGGTAATTGCTTCTTCGCTTTACGCCATTTCAGCACAAAAGGTTTCATAAGAATGCTCTACCTTAGCGGGGGAAATACGGGACAAGGGCGGTCCCGTATGGGACAAACAAATTTAGCCTAATATATGGGATGTCCCGGCAAATACAGGTCAGTTGGCAACCCTATGTTCAAGTTCAACAGGGCATGACAGGGAATGAGGAAAGGTGCAGCTGACTCATATTGTTTCCTTGCGGCCCGGTACCAGTCCGCGGCCCGGTGGTTGGGGACCGCTGACCTGGGACATGCACTTTTCTCACTGTTACTATCAGGTCGGTGGACAGAAGCCTGAAGGCACACACTCAGCGATTCAGGAACAGCTTCTTCCCCTGTGCTATTGGTCTGGTGGTTGGAGACCGTTGCCCTACGCTATTTTCATGTCTGTTCTCTTCTCCGCTATAAAAGCGTACATGTCTTTCCTCAGTATGCACTTCTCCAGCGTTCTTCTGTCTGGCTTCACAGAGCCTGAGGAGGTGCCAGTTGTATCTTTCCACCTCATGCGCGAGTTCCTTGAGTTTCCCTGCTTGGTTTAGTGTTCTTACATTCCATGTGGTGATTGTGAAGTTCTCTCTACCACGGATTTTCTGTGTTGAATCACCAGTAGCACATTTATCGTGTCCGCCCTGGTGTGAGACGGATAGCGCGGTCATTGGTAACCCAGGCTGTGACCGATCCGGTATGAAGTTGCTTTTTGGTGTGCTCATCATGCAGCGTGTCTTGGGCATCTGAAACCTGGCAGAGCCCATCCCTTTCCGGGTTTGACCACAGCTGATTTCCTCCATCTAGGTGGCTCGCCTTGGTCGTGAACACATGGCCGTTGTAGTTCACCTGAGAACCTTCCCGCCCCGGCTGGTGACTTCATCATGGAAGCCTTTCGCCCAGTGGTGCCATTTTAACACCACCCCCTCACGTGGCTTAGCGCCCCCAGCTGAAGTGGTTTATTGGGGTATGGCGCTTGGAGCCAATACATGAGAGATTTAGGAGATGGATGAGGACTGGTGATGCCCATCCACCCTGTCTGGTAGGGAGCAGCATGCCAGACATCAAAGCTACTACCTCTATCCAGAGCCCCCTGTACTCCAACATCATCATGAAGCCCCCTATACAGCAACATCACCATGAAGTACAGTATCAGACTCCTGTGTGCTTTGGTATTCTTCATCTTCCTGTACGCATGTGAGACATGGACCCTCACAGCCGAGCTACAGAGGAAGATACAGGCATTGGAAATGAGATGCTATTGCAACATCTTGGGCATCTCATACTTGGACCACATCACAAACGAGCAGGTCCGCAAGACCATCCAGCACCACATTGGCCCCCATGAAGACCTTCTGACAATGGTGAAGAAAAGAAAGCTGAAATGGTATGGCCACATAACAAGATTCAGTGGCCTTGCAAAGACCGTTCTACAAGGAACTGTGGAGGGGAAAAGAAGGAGAGGCAAACAGAGGAAAAGATGGATGGACAACATTAAAGAATGGACAGGGAAAACATTTGCGGTGACCCAGGCTCTGGCACACAACCGCGACAGATGGAACAGACTGGTGCAAAGCTTGTCATGATGGTGCCCCGACGACTCCACCAGGAGTTAACGGCGTAAGGCAAGGCAAATAAAGAGCATTTATATAGCACCTTTTAGAACATTACAACCATCCAAAGTAACTTAAATCCAGTAAAGAACTTTTGAACTTCAAGCACTAGGATTGTATGGAAATGCAGAAGTCAATTTTCGTCCCACGGGTGACCATAACCGGAGAACAATAAGGATACCATGCATGTGTGGCAAATGTAAAGAGAGTGGGCCCATACATTATAGGTCTTGGGTCAGTTTTCCTCTTTCTAGAGCCCAGGAGCCTGCTTGTGAATTTGAATGTTGGGATGAAGGCAGTAAAGAGTCTATTTTCTCATAGGGGACATGAAAGCCAACTTGGTTCTCAACCAGCAGTAATGCAGATACATTTACAGCACAACTTACATGATTTGAAGAGGGAGCAGCAAACTAAGTTGATTTCCCCCCAATTCCCAAGATAAAAAGCACTGAGGCCAATTTTAATCCATGACTTGCCAGATGGCTAAGATCAGGAAAATCAAAACAGATTAGGGGTTGGGCTACATGGGTCAGATGCAGCCTATACATTTTCACTTAGGATCTGTTTAGTTTTAAATAGGACTGGCATATAAAATAAACTATTTTGAAGCAAAATGCTTAATTTCTGTTTCTAATGGGTTAGGTTTGGTTTCAGTTATACAATTTTAGAATTGACAAGTGATATAAGTATTGAATAAGATCTTTCAAAGGAGAAATGATTTGAGATGGAGTAATTTGTTAGCACAGACTTGCTGAGAACTGTTTAGGTAAGAGATTTTTACAAAGTAAAACTGTGGAACAAATTATGCTATGTATGGTAAGGGCGGGGATTCATGAAATATCACATTGCAGCTCATCATTTCCTTTAGCTATGGGTGAGCAGGAGCCATAAAAGTATCTGAGACATACGCCCAGAAGCATGCAGATATCCAGAGGTAACAATAAATCCAAACACTTCAACAATTCATCCATACACATTCATGTAAAATATCCTGCTTACAAGTCTTGTTGCTAAAATTGGACATGTTAAGACTCCTTCAAAAATCCACTGGTAGTTTATAGTAAAAAATCAGAGCAAATTCTTTTTATCTAACATTATAAGTTCACCGTATAGATCTGAGTTGCAGAATAATATGTCCTGAGAGTATGATATTGGAAAATGATGGTGCCTCGGATAAGGTCAAAGTCAACGAGGCAGCCGGCTAGCTGGCGAAAAACCTCTCAGAAGGTTTCGGCCAATGAGATACATATGTTTTATGTGGCAACCGGAGGGATTTGGAAGATGAGAACTCAGCCACATACTGAGAAAGGAAAAGTAGAAATGCTCATGGCTGAGGATGAAGTTGGGATTAGGGTAAAGGTAAGTGAGTGAGAAAATGTTTGTGGGGCCAGTAGGAGCGTAGGTGTTCAGCAATAAGTAATGAATATCCTTTTGCTACCATCCCTTTACAGACCCCTGGTTACCTTATTCATTACACTGTACCTGTTTCAGAACTCCAAGCTGCACTTTTGTAAATCAAAATTACAACCAGAGCTTCATAACTCTATGGTGTAATCAGATTATTTTAATTATACAGCCTTTTGCCATATTTGGGTAAGAGTATTGGTGATACTCAAAAAGATGATTTTAAAAAATGAATCAATAAGGCCACATGCATTGAAGTTGTATCGAAATTACGCACCTGATCTTCCTCCATCGACAATCTCCTTCAAATGAGAAAATAGTGACTTGTGGTTGCAATTGACCTTGATATAATTTAAAGGAAACTGACTGGGATTCACATTACCTTAGATTTAGATTTAGGTACAACTTTATTGTCATTGTGCCGAGTACAGATACAAAGCCAAAGAAATACATGTAGCATCTGACCAGAAATGCAAAGAATAGCGTTATTTACAAAATAACTGCGAATAAAAAAAGTGCTATAGCACACAAATATAAAAGTACTGAGACAGTACAACACGGATGCAATACTGCTTAGTGCTGTGATGAGAGATTCAGCAGTGTCACGGCCTCAGGGAAGAAGCTTTTCCTGTGCCTGCTAGTGCAGGACCGGAGGCTCCTGTAGCGCCTACCAGATGGGAGGAGAATAAAAAGTCCATGGTTAGGGTGAGATGCATCCCTGATAATGCTTTTCGCCCCACCCAGGCAGCGTTTATGGTAGATGTTCTCAATGGTGGGCAATTGGGTGCCGATAATCTGCTGGGCAGTTTTCACCACACGCTGGAGTGCTTTGCGGTCCGATACAGGATAACTGTCATACCACATTGAGATGCAGTTGGTGAGTATGCTCTCAATGGTACAGCAGTAAAAGTCCATCAGTATCCTGGGACAGAGGTGCGTTTTCTTCATGCTCCGTAGGAAATAAAGGTGCTGTTGCACCTTTTTGATCAGGATGGAGGAGTTCAGAGACCAGGTGAGATCCTCGGAAATGTGGACACCAAGGAATTTGAAGCTTGATACACGCTCCACTACAGTTCCGTTGACGTAGATGGGGACATGAGTGTGACTTCTGGCATGCCTGAAGTCCAAAATCATCTCCTTGTTCTTCTGGGTGTTGAGGGCCAGATTGTTGTCGGCACAACATGCAGCCAGGTGCTGGACCTCGTCCTTGTAGGCCATCTCGTCATCTTCTCTGATCAGACCAACCACTGTGGTGTCATCTGCGAACTTGATTATGGGGTTAGAACCACGTACAGGAATGCAGTTATAGGTGAAAAAAAAGGGCATATAGAAGAGGGCTCAGCACACAGCCTTGAGGCGCGCTGGTGTTCAGGGTGAGAGTGGAGGAGGAGAGGTTGTCTAACTTAACTGATTGAAGTCTGTTAGTCAGAGTCCAAGGTGCAATTGCAGAGTGATACGCTGATACCAAGCTGGCGAAGTTTGGTGATCAGCTTGGAGGGGATCACTGTATTGAATGCCGAACTAAAGTCAATGAACAGCATTCTGAGGTAAGAGTTGGGGCTGTCCAGGTGGATCAGGGCAGAGTGAAGTGCCATGGAGGTGGCATCCTCTGTTGACCTGTTGACGCAATAGGCAAATTGATGGGGGTCCAGGGTAGAGGGCAGACAGTATTTCAGATGTGATAGAACCAGTCCCTCAAAGCACTTTGCAATGATGGGGGTGAGTACAACTGGACGTGCAACTGGAGTGCAACCTTCAGTGAATTGTTGATTGATGTCAATTTTTTTTTGATAATTTCTAGAATTCTATACCGGTGTTGGAGTCTGCAGAAATCATGTGGTAAATGCCAAAAGAACATTGCCCTAATTCAACACTCTTTTGCATAAACAGCTGTTACTAATTATTGGTGGCCTTCTATATGCCCCACAATTCATCATGATGAGGCCACAATCTTAGGCACCAACTATGTGGTGAGGAGAGGAGCGGAAGGGCAAGACGAAGAGTTGGGAGGGGGAGGAAGTGGAGCAGAAAGTGGAGCAGAAAGTGGACAAGGAAGGACTGATATAACTACTACCTTACCAGTCAGTGAAACAATATTGATTGTGATGCCATTAAACGCATGCACAATTTAAAGGTTCAAAGGTTCATTTTATTATCAAAATATACAACTCTGAAATTCTTCAATTCTTTAATTATTCACAGACTCTTTACCATCTCTTATTGATCATCACCACATGTGTTTGGCCTCATTACAAACAAACTAATAATAACAAAAAGAACTCAAAGCAAGATCATAAATCGTTTGCTATCATGTTACATACAGATGCTTAACCATCACTGTTAGTGCTTCCTGAAGTGCTTACTTATATACAGTGCTTATATACAGTCCACCTGCCAGCAGCTGGTAGAAGGCTGCATACTACAGATTATTGAGGAGAAGGGCATGAAGCTGTTGCAGATCTAGTCTGCATCACCTCTCCATGGACAACAGTTTAGGTTGGACAGTTGTCAAGGAACAGTAAGCTTTGATAGGAGAATGATTATTGTCATTCTGTGAAAGAACATCACATTCTGCTCCTGACAATCATTCCAACTCCTGGACCAACACAACAATCCAGAGATCTGCTGGAGGGCCACCTCTGGATGACTGTGGCAATCTACTTGATGACCAGTAAGTATAACTCTGTTGGCAACATTCTGCTCTTATGACAGAAATCCGCAGGGGTCAAACATGTTTCTGTATATACTGCAGTGAATTATGCAACAGTGACCAACAATGTGCCATCATTGTGCTCACAATTGCACTAATGGAGTTGCCCACCATCCCACATTGAAAAGGATGGGTTGCAAGCTATGCAAAGCCCTGTGTGAAGTTTACAGTGTATTCTTCAGTGCTCCTTGACATATTAACAGGCTTTCTATAATGCCCACGCTTTGATTGTTAGGACTCTTCTTTTTCACCCTTCCCCATTAAAATCCTCTCTTAATTCACTTCACCAGAATGTATGTTTTGGAGAGATTGCAAAAGATCACAAGAACATAAGAAAAAGCAGCAGGAGTAGGTCGTCTGGCCCAGCAAGTATGCTCTGCCATTCAATATGATCCTGACTGATCTGGCCGTGGACTCAGCTCAACCTACTTGCCTTTTTCCTATAACGTGTAATTCCCCTGAAATACAAAGATCTATCTAACTGTGTCTTAAATATATTTAATGAGGTAATCTCCACCACTTCACTGGGCAGAGAATCCCACAGATTCACTACTCACTGAGAAAAGCAGTTTCTTCTCATCTCCATCTACTCTCCTGCATCTTGATCCTTTATCTCATAGTTCTAGTCTTACCTAGCAGTGGAAGCAATATTCCGGTTTCTATCTCATATTTCCCTTTAATCATTTTATGTTTCTATAAGATCCCCTCTCCTTCTGAATACCTGTGAGTATAGTCCCAGGCAACTCGATCTTTCCACATAGACTAACCCACTCATCTCTGGAATCAACACAGTGAACCTCCTCAATACTGCCTCCAAAGCCAGTACATCGTTTCTCAAGTAAGGAGACCAGAAGTCAATGCAGTACTCCAGGTGCTGCCTTGACAGTACCCTGTACAGCATAACTTCCCACTTTTAAATTCAATCCATCTAGCAATGAAGGCCAACATTGGATTTGGCTTCTTGATAACCTGTTGCACCTGCAAACCAAGCTTTTCCAGTTCATGCACAAACACTCCTGAGTCCTAGCTAAATCGGTATGCTGTGAACTTACACCATTTAAATAATAACATGATCTTCCATTTTTCCTTCTGAAGTAAATGATCTCAAATTTCCCAACATTGTATTCCATATGGCAGACCCTTGCCCACACAATTAACCTACGTGTATCTCTTTGCAGACTCTCCGCATCTTTGAAAAATTGGCCTTTCCACTCAATTTAGTTTCATCAGCAAACTTAAAAATGTTGCTCTTGGTCTGCTGTTCTGTTGTTGATTGCCCTTGTCCTCTAAGCTGGTTGTGGGGCATTCATCCCTAGATTCCTAGTTTATGTTAACATACAGTATTGTGTCATTAGCTGAATTGATACCTGTGAGTGTCTAAATCCTCATTATTACATTGTCTTGAATTTTTCTCTTTTCTCATCGTCTGGCTAGTTTAGAGTTCTAAAGCAAGCTATGTGCACTAGATGCAATGCTTTTCACAGTGCAGCATAAAACAGATTTTAACAGCAGTACTATGTCTCAATACTTCACCCTAAAGATGGCCAAATACCAGATATTGCTTACAACAGCTCCACCCCAAACATATTACAGTAAAATAAGAGAACAGCCTTCCTCTAATCTCACATCATTTTAGCACATATAAAGAAATGACCATTAATATCCTTTTAAAACTGATACAGAAGAAACTGTCTCACATCAACTGTGCTAAATAGGTAATTGTCTAGTTCTTGTTGTTTATAAAGAATTTTGCTTTTTGAATTGGTTTTGCCCAGTGATGATTCATTATATCCAACTAAAGACCCAGGTTTAAATTGCAAAACAGAAAAAAAAATGAAGGTTTAAAGGACATGGCCAACTATGCATAACCAAATTCAAGAGACAAAGTACAGCCCATAGTTGTTGAAGGAGCAGCTAGAATTCAGAACACAATGGTGCCGACATTAAGCTCGTCCGCTGCCTTGCTGCTGGAGGTTTCCCTCTAGAAATTCAAACCTGAACAATGTGTATATGTTTAAGTAATATCAGATCAATTCCAAATGTAAAATGACTGTGAAATGTGATCATGACTTTTTACACATTGAAGGCATAATGTGATCTTTGCCTGACTATTTTATTTTCTTGCACACTGAAAAATTAGAGCTCACAAGTTGAAGGCAATCTGTGCACAACACTGAATACTAAACAGTCAGATTTCTTGTGAAACTGAAGTGAATACAAGAAACAGGAACAGGTACTGCCCATTTGCCTATCTTCCACCCACCCCCATTGCCTTCCCTTCTATTTAAGAGGTTTACGGCTGATATTTCAGCTCACCACCATTTTATTGTTATTAACATGTAGTGTTAATGATGCATAGGAAAACATGTCTTCACAGCAGAATGTGTCCTATATCTCAAAGTAAATGTATTATCAAAGTACGTATATGTCACCATACACAACCATGAAATTAATTTTCTTGTGGGCATACTAAATAAATCCATAATAGAATAATAACCATAAAATAATCAATGAAAGACCGCACCAGCTTGAACATCCAATCAGTCTGCAAATACAAAAGGAAAGAACAATAATAAACAAATAAATAATAAATATTAAGAACATGAGATGAAGAGTCCTTGAAAGTGAGTCCATAGGGGATCAAGTAGTGTTGTTCCATATCATAAAGGGTCTGCCAGAATAGATTGGGAAAATCATTGCCTTTGGTGGAAGGATCAAGAGCCAGAGGAAATGAAATGAAGGTAATTGGCAAAGGACTGTAAGTGTGAGGATCTGCTAGAAGCTGGTTCAGTTGTGGCTGAGGCAGTGGAGGTGAATCTAGCTAATTTGTTCTTATATAGAGCGTACATGGACCATGGGCAAAATTACCTCCTTCTATGAAAATAAAACATCTAAAATTGCTGTAAAATTGAAATAAATCCAGAAAATGTTGGAAACACGTAGCAGGTCAGAAAGCATCTGTGGAAAGAGAATTAAAGTCAATATTTCAGGCTTTGGACATTTCCTGAGAGTTTAAATTCTGACAAAAGGTCCTTGACCTGAAATGTCAACTCATGGTTAAACTGTGCAGATGGCAGCTTTGGGCCAAATGAAGCAGAACTTCAGATAGTTTTTGTAATTGCACTCTCAGGGTCAAGTAGTATTTTTCATTACTACTAGCAATCGTCATTGATTTTGGGAATAGCAGGAAAAGCTTCTTTGTAGCCTAGGCTATGGGATAGCATAGCAGCCTGAAGAGGAATGGAACTAAGCTCAGCTCAAGATTGTTCGCAATTTCACTGCTGCAGCTGGATGACTAGTTTAGGTTATTTTCTGGTGAAGGATGACTCACACTCAAGGATTCTTCATCTCGTGTTCTCGATATTTATTATTATTTCTTTCTTTTTGTATTTGCACATTGTGTTGACTTTTGCTTACTGGTTGAATGCCCAAGTTGGTGCGTCTGACTATTTGTGAGCCTGCCAGACAGCAGGTCTGCACAGGCCTTGGTGGAAGATTCTCTCCATTGTGATTAATTGCTTCTCTAAATAAATATGACATAAAAACAAATCTAAAAGCAAAATACTGCAGGAGCAATGTCTTCCACAATCCATTCTTTTATCCAAATTGCTTCATTTAAAACAGAATCAGGTTTAATATCACCAGCATGTGTTGTGAAATTTGTCCATTTAGCAGCAGCTGTGCAATGCAATACATGATAATATTGAAAAATAATTAAGTAAATCAAATACAGTAAATTATATATATGTATATTAAATAGTTAAATTAAAAATAGAGCAAAAACAGAAATAATCAAAGTGAGGTAGTGTTCATGGTTCAATGTCCATTTTGAAATCGGATGGCAAAGGGGAAGAACCTGTTCCTGAATCACTGAGTGTGTGCCTTCAGGTTTCTGTACCTCCTTCCTGATGGTAACAATGAGAAGAGGGGATACCCTGAGTGATGGGTTCCTTAATGATGGACATGCCTTTCTGAGGCACTGCTGCTTGAAATAATGCATCTGGGCTCCTTTCAGGTACATTTACTGAAACACCAAAACAAGGCATGGATGCTGGAGATCTGAAATGAAACACAAAATAGTGGAAATATGCAGCAGGTTGGGCAGAAGAGAAACAACATTAATGTTTCAGGCAAGAACTCTTAGAGTTAAGAACAGATTATCAATCTCAAATATAAATTTCAATTCCTTTCACATTTTCTGCCTGGGTTACATATATGATTGATGTAGTAAAGTTCTCATGCATCTAATGTGACATTCAACAAAGAAACAAAGTTACAAATCAAATAAACAATATTTGGATGGTGGACAGAACAGCTAATGGAATAAATGTGGTGCTTTCCAAGTTTAAAGGTATCATATTAAGGCAATACAATTTGATCCTGACCAAGAGAATGGAGACCAAAGTAAGCCTGGGAGATTCAGAATCTAGTTTTGATGTGATGGTAGATGTTGCAGATGTTTTCTACGCTGAGTATAATAAGGGTTAATTCATAATTATCCCAGTGTTGGATTTCTTATTCGTCATTCACAGGCTATAAAGAAACTACTGTTATTTCTCAATTTTATAATTTATGTAAATTGCTTATGAAAACCACCATTCACAATGAGATTGGGAACATGATGAAATATGTACCTTCCCACAGATTGGTACAGTTTCTTTATTCAAACAATTGTTTATTTTTCTGAAAAGCTATGAAAATTAATCACACCAACAATGAACTGATTACCAATATAAAACTGAGTAACTAAATAATAGTATTGCATTCAGCTTGAGATGAACATAGTTAACTGCTAAGCATCTCACACAATAAATAAGATTAAATATTTAACTTTTGCAAGGAATGAGTCATTTTCTGTTTATAATGAGTCATTTTAACCTGTTGCTGCTTAAACAAAAAGTTAGCAATTTTAACCTTGTAAATCCACACAGAGCAGCATTGCAGATGACAGGATTTAGCAGCCATAGAACCATGAGGAATCTGACATTTATTTCCCCTTACCTTTTCTGATTTTAGAATTGGCTAAAATTTCATTTTTGTCATATTTTATAAACTACTTTAATAATGTCCACTGGAGAAAATCAAGGCATCTTAAAATCATAGCCAAAGCAAATGAATGATTCTATCAACTAATTTTCACCAGGAGACAAAGATTCAGGTTGATACTATGGTATGGAGGGAGTGCTGCATTGATGGATATAAAAGAGCTCCTGAAAATATTTTAAAGGGAAGGGGAGTTATCCTTGGTATCCTGAATGATACATCTATAATAATACTATAATGTCATTTGTTCAGAAATACATTTTTTTGGCACTAAACATTTGAAGATTAATTCTCCTCTCTCCTATCACCTCCCTATTCATGTCCACCCTACAATAGAATGCTTTGGTGTGCATTTTGGATTAAATTAATGATCTTAACTGCACACCCCTGTGCAAATTAAACTTGTGCATCATATACAACTTCCATGTCAGGGGCAGCTTGCAAGGAGTGTCAGTGCTATTGAGCAGTACCAATGACTGGACTCTCAGGGTGTACAGTGCCTGCTTTTAATAGCACCTTTCTAGGGCAAGACACAAAGCAAAAAATGGCACTTTCTTGTTCCTCCCTTTTTAGGATACCATCACCCCCAGTCAGCCGAGGTTCCAACTCCCAAGTGACCTATCACCTAGATACCCAGCCCTCTGATCCCCTGAATTGGTCCTGCATTACACTGCCACCACCAGCAGATGTTGGTTTCCAGGCAGACACCATCAAGTAATCACAGGCACCAACTGTGTCACCAGTTCTCGGGTTTCTCCTGCTCCAGTCTAAGCTTGTTTCTCAGGTATCACTGTTGCTTATAGTGTCACTCCCATGAATGAATTGGTCATTGGTGTGCTGAGTATTGACCCTGTTTAATGCCTTTCGGTGGAGCACAAATTGCCTGACATGATTGCAACTCACACTACATAGACTGGCTGACATACTTTCTACATGGCAATCATGACATACTTCAGCAAACTTTCCATTAGCCCAAGGCTTTTTGCTTCATTCTTGTACAAGAGCAGCATAATAGAATCTATTATTGTGACCTCTGTGTCAGATGATGCCTGAAAAGCTGATCCATGGGAAGTGGATTTATTTTCCCCCTCAATCCTATTCTGTTGCTTCTCCTCATAACCTTTGAATCCCTTCTCATCAAGAACTTATCAAGTCTGCTTAACATATTGATTCCCTTTATTCCTTTTTTATTTTTACCTTTAGTCCCACTCTTTGCTTCCTGCCAGTCAGCCAATCTTTTATCTGTGTTAGTACCTTTCCTGAAATACCATTGGCTCTTATCTTATTTAGCAGCCTTATGTGCATCACCTTGCCAAATGCTTTCTGATAATCCAAGTAAATAGTAGCCACTGACTTTCCTTTGTCTAATCTGCCTATTACATTCCCATTGTTCATTCCTATAATTTCCTGCTTTTTGTCTCCTTTCAGGGATACATGACCTCCAGGTGACAATTGTGCGCTGACAATTGCAGGAAGCAAGCCAAAATTGCTCGGGTGAGGCTGTCAGTTGCTCTGTGGAGCCAGTGCATCTTCCAACCCTGGAGCAATTTGGCGGTGACTCGGGTTCTTGCCACAGCTTTTTCGTCCAATACTCATTAGCACTTGAACTCCAGCCATCCCGGTTCCCCTCAGTGCGCAGAAGGATGGCCTTCATTATCTCTCTTCTGATTGGAAGAGTCCTGGCCTGGGCCACCGTGCATCAGGAACATAGGTCAGAGATTTTCTCAGATTCAGGGCCACCATGAGGCAGCTGTTTCATCACCCAGCTGGAATCAGATGAGCCTCAGATTTCCTGATGAAGATTCAGCAGGGGAGATGATCGGGGCCGACTATGCCATCGAATTTCAGATCTTGGCCCAAGAGAGTGGTTGGAATGGGGAGGCCTTGTCCATGTTACACAGCCACAGACTCAGAGATGGACTGAAGGATGCCCTTGCCTTGGGAGAAGCGGCAGAGAACTTAGAGATTCTGATAGACCAGTCCATCCATCTCAATAATCGTCCAGCAGAGTGAGAGTGGGACCACGTTAGGAGGTGAAAGAGAGCTGGTCCAAGTCCAGTCCCTATGTATTGCAGTTCCACTTCCAAACCTCAGACTATGACCAGCCTGTAAGCTGCTCAAGATCCAGCCAAACCCGTGCAGGTTGGTGGCACTGGGCTATCTGCCGATGAGAGGTCTGAGCGTTGAAGTCAAGGTTGTTTCTTTTACTGCGGGGAAGCAGGTCACCTGTGGGTTGAATGTCTGAAGCTGCACCCACGCAGAGAACTGCTGAGACCATCCAGTGTTCGGAGGACTGTGATGGCAGCAGCCAGTAGGTGGAGTTTACCTGGGGTAAGAACTTGAGGTGGGTGAAAGCTTTTGTGGACTCAGGAGTAGCTGGTAATTTTCTGGATTTAGGAACCGCTAATCGGTTCAACACAGCGGTGATCTTTATGCTGATCTTTGAAGCCTATTCCCGGAGAGGCAAGAACCCTCTGTAATGACTTGCTACAGTTATCCGAGGATACAGATGAGGATTTGGACATGAACTTGGTGAGACTAGGGATGGGACTTGGAGGTCTGTCAAATCACCCTTCACCTAAGAAGCCTCAGGCGTCATCCTCGAAGGGAGGTCTGGAGGAGATTGCAACACCCAGACCTAATGAAATCCCTTCCATCTACAAGGACTTGGAGGAGGTCTTCAGCAACGGAAAGGCCTCGAATCTTGCTCTGTACCGACCCTACCACTACTCCATAGACCTACTGCTTGTACCTGTCCTCCGCAGGGTCATTTGTACATGCTCTCATGCGCAGAGAGAAGCGCCATGGATGAGTATATAAAGGGGGCTCATACCACGGGCTTCATTCGGCCCTCCACCTCATCCACCAGTGCAGGTTTCTTCTTCCTAAAAAAGAAAGATGGGAGCCTGTGGCCATGCATTGATCACAGGGATAAAACTGCATGAAGAATTGCTATCTCCTTCCTCTTATGATTACAGCTTTCAAGATGCTCCAAGCGGCAAGGGTATTCATAAAACTAGACCTACAGAGTGTCTACATTCTGGTCCGTATCAGGGAGGGCAATGAGTGGAAGACAGGGTTCAATACACCAACCGGGTAAGGTTATGACCTTTGGCCTTGTGAATGCCCCAGCCATTTTCCAAGCCTTCATAGCAAATGTGCTCCGGGATACTCTCCATAAGTATGCCTTTGTTTATTTGGATGATATTCTTATCTTCTCGAAGTCCATGGAGGAGAATGTTGCTCATGTCAGAGACATTTTAAAGAGGTTTCTAGACCATGGTCTTTACGTCAAGTTGGAGAAGTCCAAGTTTCATGTGATAACTGTTTCATTTTTGGATTTCATCATCTTTAAAGATAATTTTGAGATGGACCTTACCAGGACCCAGGCAGTCAGAGGCTGGCCACCACCATCCTATATCAAACAAATCCAACGATTATTGGGTTTCTTCTCCAGGCAGCTATCCCCGGCGGACAGGAACTATGACATCAGGAATCAGGAGCTTCTTGTGATTAAATTAGCTCTGGAGGAATGGCGTCACCGGCTGGAAGAGGCCAAGTACCCTTTTATCATTTGGACTAACCATAAGAACCTGGCCTATATTCAGGTGGCCAAGAGGCTGAATTCCAGGCAGGCCAGGTGGTCTTTGTTCTTTAACTGGTTTAATTTCATCCTGACCTATCAACTAGGGTCTAAGAAACAGAACCCTGATGCCCTGGCCCACTAGTTTGGCGAACCGGAATGAGGGGAGTAGCCGACCACCATTTTGCCCTAAGCCAATTTGTTGGGGAATCAGCACTCTTATTCACAAGGCCCTAGCACAACGGGAGGCTCCTGAGAACGGTCCTCTGGGTCAGCTGTTCGTTCCAAACTCCATCCGATCCCAGCTACTACAATGGGGACATTTGTAAAGAATGACCGCATACCCAGGGTATCCCAGGCCACTCAAGTTTATCAAGAGGGGATATTGGTGGCCCAGAATGACAAGTCCGGCAGTACGTGCAGGCCTGCAAGGTGTGCGCCCGGAATAAGGAGGCCCATACCTGACCTCAAGGGCTCCTCCACCCCCTACCCATTTTGAAGAGACCTTGGGCACACATCTCTGTGGGGTTTGTCATGGGTCTCCCGCCACCCAAGAGGAAGCCAGTTATCATAGTGGTTGTCGATCAGTTTTTGAAAGCCTGCAAGTTCATAGCCTTAGAGAAGCTACCTTCTGCGGTGGATACAGCTGCAATGGTCTGGACCAGGGGAACTGGTGTCTCACCTCACAGTGGACAGTGTCTCAGATTGTGGTCCAAAATTCTCATTACATTTTTGGAAGGCTTTCTGTAAACTGATAGGGGCAATAGCAAGCCTGTAGTCCAACTACCAGACAGAGCAGAACAGCCAAGGTTTAGAACGTACCCTGAAATGCCTGGTCTCAGAAAAACCTGATGAGTGGTGTGACCATTTAATGTGGGAAGAGATCGCCCACAACACCTTACAGCACTCAGTGCATGGGACGTCACTATTCGAGTGCCAGTTTGATTATCCTCCTCCTCTCTTTCCAGAATAAAAAACTGAGGTTTGGGTCCCTGTGGGAGAAGATTTCGTCCAATGCTGCAATGAGAAATGGATGAAGGCAGGAGAGATCTCGTTGGCCTCTACCCAGAGAGTGGAGACCAAGCCAAACCAAAGGAGAAATCTTGGACCTGCGTTGTAGCCTGGGCAATAGGTCTGGCTGTCCACTCATGATTTGCCTCTCTGTGTGGAATCTAGAAAGTTGGCACCCAAGTTCATTGGTTCCTTTAAGATTCTGAGGAAAGTAAACCTGCTGGTATACACCTTACAGCTCCCCAAGACCGTAAAAATCAACCCCACCTTCCACATCTCTAATTTAAAACCTACCTGCAACAGCCCCGCTGCCACTCAGGCTTATTGAGGGGAAACAGTTCTTCATGGTAAAAAGAGTTTTGGACTTACTTACTGTTCAAGGTGTTCAGCAATACCTAGTGGACCGAGAAGGATTCAGGTCCAGAGAAAACTTTCTGGGTGCTGGAAAGAGACATGCTGGATCCGACTCTCATGCACAATTAACATCACCGCCTCTCTGAGCAACCAGTTACGAGACAATCCCAACCAGGTCAGCTTCCGAGATTTAAACGCTCTAACTCTCTGGAGTACAGATAGCTGGTGAGGCCTCTTTAAGGGCTTAGGACATCCCCGCTAATGGATAATCATATTTTGGGCACCAAGATTGAGTATTTGAGGAGTACCTGAACATAGGTTCAGTGCTCATTCGGAAGCCTGCTGGTGATATCACCTAGTGTTGGTGTTGTGCTCAGATCCAGTTTGATATCGTGTCTCGAACCTTGCTTCGGATTTGGGTCCAATCCATCCTCATCAAGGACCAACATCACAGAAGGGAATGCTACCAACAGACCTCATTATATTTTTTGCATGGAACAGTAATTCAGTCTTGTGTTTATGGGAAACCTCATATGATTCTCTTCATTTTATTCACCTTGATGTGTATTCCCAAACAGGTCTGACTTCTGTATTTATTTTGATTTGTTATTTATTAATCTTAATCTTGCTTCAAATGTAATTAATATATTTTAAGAATGATGCTGGAATCATTTCAGTCTGTTAAAATGATTAAGTGGAAATTTCCAGATCAGGTGATCCAGTAACATATCCAGAATATACATCTGGATCATTCAAGAGAATGCACCACTTCCTTCAAAGAATGTTTAGTTTCAACAGAGCTCTGAGGAATGTCATGGCCAAACTCTTCTGAGAATCAGGAAAAGTAATGACAAGCAGCCTAAGCCTGTCTATGGCTCAAGGGTACGGGGGAAGCGGATGATCAAGTATGTGTATTTAACCACATAGCTGTTGCAAAACAAGAAGCAACATATTGTGTTCAGACAGGTTGCTACATCCAAGACCCATGAGCCAACCATTCTCTCTTGCCAATCTCAATTCAGTCCCTTAAGGCTTAACGTGCTCAATATTTAAGTTTTTTTTTCTTTTCTTGCCAATACTTTTCAAATTCAGTAACCTTTCCTCATTGAAGGGTTCCACCCAAAAAAGCAATCAGGCTAGGAGCACTGATATTTTATTCACATATTATGAATCATCATTAATTTCAAGGTGGATTATCCTCTCCTTGCAATTAACGGGAGTTAAAGATAACTAGGAAGTCAGGTACTATAATTTTGAGGATAAGAATATTATACCATTTAACAAACGTAAAATTGTGGAGCCAAAGTAGAAAGTGATATGGCTGTCCTGTCCCTTTAAGCCAGGGGTTCCCAACCGTTTTTATGCCATTGACCTCTACCAGTGACAATTGGAGAGTCCCTGCTTAAGATGATACAACCCAGTCACTATAAATAGAAGTTTCCTGGAAGTTGCGCCACCACTGATGGTGGCTTATAGAACATAGAAGAACATAGAATATAGAACATAGAATAGTACAGCACAGTACAGGCCCTTCGGCCCACAATGTTGTGCCGACCTTCAAACCCTGCCTCCCATATAACCCCCCCTCCACCTTAAATTCCCCATATACCTGTCTAGTAGTCTCTTAAATTTCACTAGTGTATCAGCCTCCACCACTGACTCAGGCAGTTGTTTCCACGCACCAACCACTGAGTAAAAAACCTTCCTCTAATATCCCCCTTGAACTTCCCACTCCTTACCTTAAAGCCATGTCCTCTTGTATTGTACTGTCCATTCTGTCTGTTCCTCTTAATATCTTGTATACCTCTATCACGCCTCCTCTCATCCTCCTCCTCTCCAAAGAGTAAAGCCCTAGCTCCCTTAATCTCTGATCATAATTCATACTTTCTAAACCAGGCAGCATCCTGGTAAATCTCCTCTGTACACTTTCCAATGCTTCCACATCCTTCCTATAGTGAGGCGACCAGAACTGGACACAGTACTCCAAGTGTGGCCTAACCAGAGTTTTATAGAGCTGCATCATTACCTCGTGACTCTTAAACTCTATCCCTCGACTTATGAAAGCTAACACCCCATAAGCTTTCTTAACTACCCTATCTACCTGTGAGGCAACTTTCAGGAATCTGTGGACATGTACCCCCAGATCCTCTGCTCCTCCACACTACCAAGTATCCTGCCGTTTACTTTGTAGTCTGCCTTGGAGTTTGTCCTTCCAAAGTGTACCACCTCACACTTCTCCGGGTTGAACTCCATCTGCCGCTCCTCAGCCCACTTCTGCATCCTATCAATGTCTCTCTGCAATCTTCGATAATCCTCTACGTTATCTACAACACCACCAACCTTTGTGTCATCTACAAACTTGCCAACCCACCCTTCTACCCCCACAACCAGGTCGTTAATAAAAATCACGAAAAGTGGAGGTCCCAGAACTGTTCCTTGTGGGACACCACTAGTCACAATCCTCCAATCCGAATGTACTCCCTCCACCACGACCCTCTGCCTTCTGTAGGCAAGCCAATTCTGAATCCACCTGGCCCGACTTCCCTGGATCCCAAGCCTTCTGACCTTCTGAATAAGCCTACCATGTGGAGCCTTGTCAAATGCCTTATTATACTCCATATAGATCACATCCACTGCACTACCCTCATTTATATGCCTGGTCACCTCCTCAAAGAACTCTATCAGGCTTGTTAGACATGATCTGCCCTTCACAAAGCCATGCTGACTGTCCCTGATCAGACCATCATTCTCCAAATGCCCATAGATCCTATCTCTTAAGAATCCTTTCCAACAGCTTTCCCACCACAGATGTAAGGGTCACTGGTCTGTAATTATCTGGACTATCCCTACTACCTTTTTTGAACAAGGGGACAACATTCACCTCCCTTCAATCCTCCGGTACCATTCCCGTAGACAACGAGGACATGAAGATCCTAGCCAGAAGCTCAGCAATCTCTTCCCTCGCCTCATGGAGCAGCCTGAGGAATATTCCGTCAGGACCCGGGGACTTATCCATCCTAATGTATTTTAACAACTCCAACACCTCCTCTCCCTTAATATCAACATACTCCAGAACATCAACCTCACTCATATTGTCGTGACTGACATCAAGTTCCCTCTCATTGGTGAATACCAAAGACAAGTATTCATTGAGGACCTCGCTCACTTCCACAGCCTCCAGGGACATCTTCCCACCTTTATCTCTAATCAGTCCTATCTTCACTCCTATCATCCTTTTGTTCTTCACATAATTGAAGAATGCCTCGGGGTTTTCCTTTACCCTACTCGCCAAGGCCTTCTCATGCCCCCCTTCTTGCTCTTCTCAACCCCTTCTTAAGCTCCTTTCTTGCTACCCTATATTCCTCAATAGACCCAGCTGATCCTTGCTTCCTAAACCTCATGTATGCTGCCTTCTTCCACCTAACTAGATTTTCCACCTCACTTGTCACCCATGGTTCCTTCACCCTACCATTCTTTATCTTCCTTACTGGGACAAATTTATCCCTAACATCCTGCAAGAGATCCCTAAACATCAACCACATGTCCATAGTACATTTCCCTGCAAAACATCATCCCAATTCACACCCGCAAGTTCTAGCCTTATCGCGCCATAATTTGCCCTTCCCCAATTAAAAGTTTTCCTATCCTCTCTGATTCTATCCTTTTCCATGATAATGCTAAAGACCAGGGAGCTGTGGTCACTGTCCCCCAGATGCTTACCCACTGAGAGATCTGTGACCTGACCTGGTTCATTACCTAATACTAGATCTAGTATGGCATTCCCCCTAGTCGGCCTGTCAGCATACAGTGACAGGAGTCCGTCCTGGACACACTTAACAAACTCTGCCCTGTCCAATCAATATTAGGGAAGTTAAAGTCACCATGATAACAACCCTGTTATTTTTGCACCTTTCCAAAATATGCCTCCCAATCTTCTCCTCGGTATCTCTGCTGCTTCCAGGGGGCCTATAGAATACTCCCAATAGAGTAACTGCTCCCTTCCTGTTCCTGACTTCCAGCCATACTGACTCAAAAGAGGATCCTGCTACATAACCCACCTTTTCTGTAGCTGTAATAGTATCCCTGACCAGTAATGCCACTCCTCCTCCACTTTTGCCCCCTCTCTATCCCTTTTAAAGCACTGAAATCCAGGAATATTGAGAATCCATTCCTGCCCTGGTGCCAGCCAAGTACCTGTAATGGCCACTACATCATAATTCCATGTGTGTATCCAAGCTCTCAGTTCATCACCTTTGTTCCTGATGCTTCTTGCATTGAGGTACACACACTTCAGCCCTTCTACCTTACTATCTTCACACCGTTTATTCTGCTTCTCTTTCCTCAAAACCTCTCTATATGTTAGATCTGGCTTTACTCCATGCACTTCTTTCACTGCTCTATTGCTCTGGGTCCCATCCCCCTTGCAAATTAGTTTAAACCCTCCCGAACCATGCTAGCAAACCTACCTGCAAGGATGTTGCTCCCCCTCGAGTTCAGGTGCAACCCATCCAATCTGTACAGTTCCCACTTCCCCAGAAGAGATCCCAGTGATCCAAAAATCTAAAACCCTGCCCCCTGCACCAACTCCTCAGCCACGCATTCAACTGCCATCTCCTCCAATTCTTACCATCACTATCACGTAGCACTGGCAGCAATCCTGAGAACGCCACCCTTGAGGTCCTGCTCTTCAGCCTTCTGCCTAGTTCCTGAAACTCACACTTCAGAACCTCATCCCTCTTCCTGCCTATGTCGTTGGTGCCAACATGTATCATGACTTCTGGTTGCTTTCCCTCTCATACCAGGATGTCATGCACCCGGTCAGAGACATCCTGGACCCTGGCACCTGGGAGGCAACAAACCATGCGGGTGTCCTTCTCATGTCCACAAAATCTCCTGTCTGCTCCCCTGACTTTAGAGTCTCCAATGATGACAGCTCTCCTCTTCTCCATCGCACCCTTCTGCACCACAGGGTCTTAATGATCTGATCCTATCAATTGCTTTTGCATTAGCATTAATCAGCATTATGTTGAATGTCCGGTATATGAATTGTAATCTTCTTTCAAAACCATTATTGTGCATAGATGAAGACTTTTAAAGAAAATCTAATTAGTCTTGTCTTTGCATATGCTGTTCAATTCCAGGAACATTCTCAAAAACCTCATCTGGACCCTCTCCTCTTGACAATGCAGATTCCTATATAACTCCTGCCATTACATAAGAACAATTTTATGTGTTACATCATCCATCATCTCAGTAAGAGGCAAGAATGACTAATTCTGTCTTTCCAAATTGAAAATGTGACACCGACTAGCTGAACAGCACTCAGTACTCAGTCATATTCATTAATCCTTCTCTCACTGATATCCTTACATTTGGCAGCTTAGGTGGATACAAGAAATTGAATGGAGGGAATGGTTGACTAGAAGTGAAAAAGGAGGATGATTTAATCAAAGTAAATAACCATGTTTTCAATGTTGTAATCTAAAGCACAATTGTGTTCCAACATATTGTAGTACAGTATATAGGAACAATATATTGTTTCTCAGATGACAAATTCATTTAACGTTACTTCAAATTGAGAAACACATCAAAACATTACATGAGATTTTATTTGACAACTTGTAGTAAGACAAACAATCCATAGTGATTTGGTTGGAAGATGTGAAATAATTCATTCTTTTTTCACAATAATAACAGTCCTTCCGCTAATTTACAGCACCAATGCATTTGAACCCCGGAGAGGCTGGATGAAGTACACATCATATCAGAGCACTCTAGGTCATTTCTGTCCTTATTAACTTGAAACAAGTCAGAAGACAATGAAGGACGATATATATTTCAGTCTGATACATACTGAAAATTTCTGCTGAATATCTCTGCTGTCCAATCAAGACATCAAACTAAATTTGAATGGAAGATATTTACATTTTACTCCCAGTAGTGGCAGAGCACAATGCTTGCATAGTGGACCCCATACTGAGAATTGTAGAGTTGCAAATATATTGGTATAGAGAGTGGTGTCTCCTGAAATGGTGTTCTTTATTTGTTTCTAATGTCATTGTTGTTTTTTTCCTTTCTCTAATGCCTCTTGGAACAAGAAACCACAGAAATTCTATGAAAATTCTTTAGTGACCATGAAAAGATGAAAATACCAACCACATTGTAATTGTCTTTTTCCACACAACTGGCTTCACGGAGAGTTGAGCTGGCATCAGAACAAGGCTAAGGAGCTCTCAACCATTATGCAGCCCTGCAGTAATAACAAATGGTGGGATGATTAACTTAGTTAAGTTTAATAGATGTTGGAATGCTTCTTGATTTAGTAAACTTCCATATTAAACTAATAAGTAAAATGAAATTTTGAGGTTTTTTTAAATGACATTCTGCCCTTTCCTGGCATTCTGTTGCTCATCGCCAGGAACTGGAGGGTTGGTGACTCAAAATAATGTAGAGCTTTGGCCATATCACTCAGAACCTACCATTAGGTAGCGTGCTAACGTGATCCTGGAATACCTCCGTTTCCATCTAACCTCCCTCCCACCTTTAAAGCAGCATTGCTAGATTTAGGAATCCAACAACACGAGGAAAACAAACATAACTGATCACTAGTGCAACACTACATGAGTGCTCCGGCATGCTGCACCTTGCAACCAAAGTAAAACAACCATCAGAGCAGAACTGTCATCAGTGAAATCCCTATGTGATATACCAACTGCAATATTTACTGCTTTAGTTATAACAAATTGGGCCTGTTTGAATCCAAGTAACAGCTGGCTATATTAAATATCTCTCAGTAATCTATATCTGCTTTCTCCATTGAGAGAAGATGGGAAAGAACCTCAAAGAGGAAAGGACAAATAGACCACTCCAATCAGAATCCAATGAGATACATTATGTTAGGTCAACATAAACAAATATCAAAATGAAGGGCAGAATGACTGAGGGAAGAAATGCATTGAGCATTACTGGAAAAGGAAGCCAAAAATTCTACTTGTTGCTTCCTTTCCAGTCTACTTCATATCTAATCAATCTAGGTCATATCTAATCAATTTACATCATATCTAATTAATGAAATGAGTTTACGCTTTTAGACAGGACAGCTGGAAGGTAATCAAGAGAAGGTATTTATCTCGATCTCAATGATACATAGTGGACTGGGTAAAAAGTGTCTCTGAAATTAATCCATTAAGGAATGGTGCAAGAAAAAGAAACAAGAAAATATGTGAGATGATGAAAATTATGTGATTGCAATCCGAACATTGTGACATGTTGCAACCATTTCCGTAAGCTGCACAGTTATAGCACAACATTGCCCTTAAGACCGTTAATTACCACTAAAACAATATAATAAGTCAGCAAATTAAATTAATATTAAAGTTTAACGTGAGCTGAACCATTAGTTTATTTACAGGTTTCTACTATATAAAAAGTAGTTCATCTTTTAGCACCATCTACTGGACAGTTGTCCAGTCAGTCATGGGCTGATCATGCTAAGCCATTTGGTCAAAGCAGTCTACACCTCAACTGATAGACTAACTAAACAGAAACACAGATGAAGATGGGCATTTGTAAGGCTGTTCATCTTTACATATCCAAAGCTCCTCCCCAGGTTATAAAAGTTTAATTTATGGACAGCCTGTGCATATGAAAGAAGGTTTGGAAGACCAGTTGGATGGATAGGGCTGGATTTGTCATCTGCTGTGGGGATGCAGGCATTTTCTTTTGGTGCCAAAGTAATCGAGGGTTGGGTCACGTTGAACAGAGCTTGGAGCACTGAGCAGACTCACTCACTGTGAGTCACTGTGGGCTTACTCACTTTCCCCCTGGGTTATGAATAATCCTCAGGAACAGAGAACACTGTTGTAACCCAAGGGCTGCCTGCATTGAATGATTGCAAATTGTTTGGCTTCTCTGCTGTGGCTGAAAGTAGTGATTTCTCTGAGTGTAATGAAGTTGACATTCTCAGCAATTCTTTTGTTGCTTTGTATCCACTGACCTTTGAAATGTTGCCCACCTTGTGGTTCTAGAATTAAAATTTTTAAATAGAGAAACTGGGAGAGAAAGCATCTGGCCTAAATCTCAGCAAAACTCACTGATTGACTTCACTAACTTCAATGGAAAGTAAATAAAACTACAAATGTTGGAACCTGAAACAAATGCAGAAAATGGTAGAAAAACTCTGCTCATCAAGCAGCATCTGTGGAAAGAAAATCCTGTCATCTTTTTGGGTCCCTGAGCATTCTTCACTAACTTCTGGTTGATTAGGCAAACAAGGCTGACCTCTGGACATTGTGCCCTCAAACTGCACAGTGGGAGTGACACAGATCCACCTACCCCACACTTTATTCAAAATTTAAAGGGCTGAAGAGTAGTTGGAGTATAAGGGAGCCTGATAGGGTTGGGAACAAATGCAAGGAAGCACCCAGATTCAATGATTCCTCCTTTGAACTGTAGGGTTGGGAGGGAGAATGGCTGCAATCATAAGCAAGGTGGATATCTTGTTTCCTTAGCAGTGGGAGTAAAAACTGCGCTTCTCTATAGTATGGCATGGATTTGCAATCGCTGTGGAGATAAGCACATAGTGCCTGGGTCCTGTATAATTGCACAGTGATTTCATGGTTTGTCTTTTTGAGGGACTCAGATAAGTCACTGAACACTGAGGTAATAATGCTTCCCTTTTCATTCTGGCTTGCTGAGCCTATTTCAGCAGGTTTCTCCTTACCACCCACTGTCCTGCTTCTAAGCACTTCAATTTCTCATCCATCCATCCCTCATTGCAACTGGAATGGTTGAAGAACTGTTTAATTTAAAAGAGAATGTAAGCTTCAGGAGAGGATTGATTTTGGTGCTGGTATTGGCCGAATAACCAACCTCACCTTCTAACCTTGCTTGCATCCTCATTACACAAAAAAATCAGGAGGAGGAGTAGGCTACCAGGCTCAATCAGCCTGCAGTCATTCAATATCCCCTCACTCTTTCAAACATTCAAAGGCTTACCTGCCTCAATATAAATTCAATGGCCTCGATACATCTAATCAGCCAATCATGCGGCAGCAACTCAATGCATAAAGGTATGCAGACATGGTCAAGACATTCAGTTGTTGCTCCATCACAGCAAGAGTTTCAAAGATGATTTTAAAGCTTCCTTGGAAAAGTCAACACCCTCTCCAGATGGTGAAGGCCCATGACAGCTCGGAATGGAGAAGAACAATTTGAGGTGATATAGAGAACCTCAAGTCCATTCAGAACCTTGCAGCCTAGTAAACTGCAGAATGGGCACAGAACCTCTCAAGCTACCCATCAGATACTTCATGAAGCAACTTACTTTGCTATTCGTAAATTCTTGCGGTTCCCACTGCCTCGCCAATCAATTCAAGGCCCTCTGTTGGTCGAAGGTCAACCATGGATGCTGTGTCCCAGCTGTTGACATGATATATAAGCCAATATGCAGGCTAGGGGACAGCACGGTATGGAGAGCAAGCTGTTGTCCATGTAGCAGGCGGCTCCCCCTCTCCACACAGCTGAGAAATGCAAAGGAACAACGAAGACTGATACAGTTTGGCACCAGCGGCGTTGCAGGGGCTGCTAGTCAGTGTTGAACCCAAGGCAGCTCTGCCTTAGGGTGACCAGCTGCAGACTTTTTCCCCCGGGTTTACTCCAGATGTTTTTTCCATGAGTAGGTATTGCTGAAAGACAGCAGGGGTTTGATATCAGAGTTATCCTTCTCCTAGATAAGCTGCTAACCACGGCTGACAAGCTCCATCTGTGCAAAGCGACTGGTTTTAAGGAGCCAGTAACCTGCCTTTGCCCCTCCTCCTCGGTAGGAATGGTTCCACTGTGCTTAGAAGCTAAGCCACACGCAAAGGCCGGAGCTGGACTTGGTTGTCACAGGCAATTTGTGACCATTTAATAGGAAATGGAAGCTTATCCCTCATACCACCACAACCTTAAGGAACCCAATCAACTCTAGATCTAATAGAATTGTGGTCAAGCAAGTCATCCTTCATCACAAGGAAGGGGGCGGGTGGGTGGGTGCGTAGAGAGGGGTAGTATAGAGGGGATAGTATAGAGGGGGAGGGGGATGGGGAGGGAGAGAGTCAAAGTGGAATTGTGAAAGGCTGAAGAGGGAGGAAGAAGAGAGAGCAGGAGCTAGAGGGACAGAATAGAGGTAAGGGAAAGGAAGAAAGTCAGAAAGGGGAGAGAGCAGATTTTTGTGAAAATCAGAAGGGGTGGAGAGCAGATATAGAAAGAGAGGGTTGGAGAAGACAGAGTGGAGAAGGTGAGAAATAGGAGAGTGAGGAAAGAGGTAGAGGAAAAAGAATGAGGGAGAGAGGAGATCAAAAGGAACGAACTGAGAGAGTCGAAGGGAAAGAGGGTGACAGATGGAAGGATGTGGAAGAAGAAAGGGGAGAGGGGAGAAGGAAAGACTGTAAAGAGAGAGGGAGAGAGACAGAGAAAAGAGATGTAAGAGTGAGGGGGTGAGAAAGCAGGGAGAGTGGTCAGAAATGGGTGAAAACTGATGGAAGAGAGGTAGGAAAAGGAGCAAAGGGAGAAGGGGAGAGAGTGAGGAGAGCATGAGGGGGAAGAAATTGGTAAGAGAGGGGATAGAGAGAAGGGTACAGGAAGGAAATGAGAAGGATAAAGGGTTGAGGTTGAGGAGTGGAAGGAGAGAGAGTGACAGAGTGAGTCGAGAGAAGACGGGAAAGTGACAGAGAGAGGAGGACAGAAATGGAGGGAAGCATGATGAGAATGAGCAGTGAGAGAGCAGCAACAGAGAGGTACAGAAGAGATACAGGTGAAAGAATGAGGAAAGTGGGAGAGAGAAGAGATAAGAGAGGGAGAGGGGAAGAGTAAAGGGGAGGGAGAGGAGTGAGAGAGACAGGAGAGAAGGAGAAAATGAGCAGGGAGAGAGCAGTGAGAAAGTGTGCAGATGAGGGGGTGAAAATGAAGGGAAAAAGGAGAGAAAGATGAATGACGGGAGAGTGAAGAAAGACGTGGGTGGGGTGTGAGATAAAGGGATGAGGAATGAGAATGAGCAGTGAGAGAGTAAGGAGAATAGAGGTAAACAGAAGTGAGAGAGAAGAGAAAAAGGGTAAAGGAGAAGGGGACAAGGATGGGGAGGTGAGGGATAGAGGGAGAAGAGAGGGAAAGGGGAAAATGGGGAGATGGGAGAGTGACAAGAGAGGGGGAGATGGGAGAGTGACAAGAGAGAGGGAGAGAGTGGAGAATAAATAGAGAGTGGGAGAGGGGAGAGAGAGTGTGGGGAGAGGGAAGGGCTGAGAGTACAAGAAGAGGGAGTGGAGAGTGTGACAGAGACTGGAAAGAGAGAGAAGAGAGAAAGGGAGAGGGGATGTTTTGAAAGGGTGGGTGTGCATTGATAATGGGTGAGAAAGGAGATATAGGAGAAAAAAGAGGGTTCAGGAGGAGAGCAAAGCCGGGGAAGAAGAAGAAGAAGAAGAAGAAGAAGGAGAAGGAGAAGGAGAAGGAGAAGGAGAAGGAGAAGGAGAAGGAGAAGGAGAAGGAGAAGGAGAAGGAGAAGGAGAAGGAGAAGGAGAAGGAGAAGGAGAAGGAGAAGGAGAAGGAGAAGGAGAAGGAGAAGGAGAAGGAGAAGGAGAAGGAGAAGGAGAAGGAGAAGGAGAAGGAGAAGGAGAAGGAGAAGGAGAAGGAGAAGGAGAAGGAGAAGGAGAAGAAGAAGAAGAAGAAGAAGAAGGAGAGGAGGAGGAGGAGGAGGAGGAGAGGAGGAGAGGAGGAGAGGAGGAGAGGAGGAGAGGAGGAGAGGAGGAGGAGGAGGAGGAGGAGGAGGAGGAGGAGGAGGAGGAGGAGGAGGAAAAGGTGAGAAAGAGTAGGGGGAGATGGGATGAAAATGATAGATAAATGAAAGGGGAAAGAGTAGGAGGAGAGAAAGAGAGAGAGGAGAAAGGGAGAGACAGAGAGTGAGGGGGAAGAGAGGGTAAAAAACAGGAAAAAAAGATGTGTGACAGAGGAAGAGAAAAAGAGGAGCAGAGGGAAGAAAGAGATGGGTTACCGATCTTCAGAATCCTCTTTCTCTTCACAATTCCAACCTGCAATAATAAATGATATCTTGTAATGCTCCATGTTGAGCAGTGTTATGCAGGACACCTTGGAGGCAAGTGTCAAATACCATCTCCACAATTATCCAGGCAAATTAATTATTCATTATATAATTCTACAGGCTCAGTTTATTTGGCACATGACTGTTCTTTCAACTTTCTTCAGGAATCAGGAATAAGACCATAAGATACAAGATATAGGAGCAGAATCAGGCAATTCGGCCCATCGTGTCTGCTCCACCATTTCATCATGGCTGATCCAATTTTCCTCTCAGCCCCAATCTCCTGCCTTCTCCCTATATCCAGAATCAGAATCAGAATCACGTTTATTATCACTGGCATGTGACGTGAAATTTGTTAACTTAGCAGCAGCAGTTCAATGCAATACATAATATAGAAGAGAAAAAATAAAATAAAATAATAATAATAAATAAGTAAATCAATTACAGTATATGTATATTGAATAGATTTTTAAAATGTGCAAAAAACAGAAATACTGTATATTAAAGAAGTGAGGTAGTGTCCAAGGGTTCAATGTCCATTTAGGAATTGGATGGCAGAGGGGAAGAAGCTGTTCCTGAATCACTCAGTGATTTTGTACCTCCTATCTGATGCTAACAGTGAGAAAAGGGCATGTCTCAGGTGCTGGAAGTCCTTAATAATGGACACTGCCTTTCTGAGACACTGCTTCCTGAAGATGTCCTGGGTACTTTGTCGGCTAGTTCCCAAGGTGGAGCTGACTAGATTTACAACCCTCTGCGGCTTCTTTCGGTCCTGTGCAGTAGCCGCCTCATACCAGACAGTGATGCAGCCTGTCGGAATGCTCTCCACGGTACATTTATAGAAGTTTTTGAGTGTATTTGTTGACATGCCAAATCTCTTCAAACTCCTAATGAAGTACAGCCGCTGTCTTGCCTTCTTTATAACTACATCGATACGTTGGGACCAGGTTAGATCCTCAGAGATCTTGACACCCAGGAACTTGAAGCTGCTCACTTCCTCCACTTCTGATCCCTCTATGAGGATTGGTATGTGTTCCTTCGTCTTACCCTTCCTGAAGTCCACAACCAGCTCTTTCGTCTTAATGACGTTGAATGCCAGGTTGTTGCTGCGGCACCACTCCACTAGTTGGCATATCTCAATCATGTATGCCCTCTTGTCACCACCTGAGATTCTACCAACAATGGTTGTATGATCAGCACATTTCCTTCAAGCCATGACCAATTTTTACTTTAAGTATACCCATAGTCTCCTGCCATATTAGTTTAAATCACACCCAACAGCTTTAGCAAATTTACCCACAAGGATATTTGTCCCCCTCAGATTCAAGTGCAGCCCATCTGTTTTGTATAGGTTGCACCTCCCCCAGAAGAGGTCCCAATGATCCAGAAATCTGAATCTCTGCCCTGACTCCAATTCTTCAGCCACGCATTTATCTGTAACCTCATTTCATTCCTATTCTCACTGTTGCATGGCACAAGCAGCAATCCCAACATTATTACCCTTGAGATCCTGCTTCTCAGCTTCCTTCTTCACTCCTCGTATTCTGTTTTCAGGAACTCCTCCTTTTTGCTACCTATGTCATTGGCATGTGCCATGACTTCTGGCTGCTCACCCTCCCTTTTCAGGATATTGTAGGAACATCATGGACCCTGCCAACTGGGATGCAAACCATCATCCATGTTTCTTTTTCCTGTCCACAGAATCAGCTTTCTGTCCCCCTAATAATAGCCCCCATTTACTGCTGTCATCCTTTTCACTTCCCTACCCTTCTCAGCCACAGGGCCAGACTCAGTGCCAGAGGCACAGCCAAGGTAGGGTGTCCCCCCCAACAGTACTCAGAATGGACTGTAAAGAAATCGGAGAGGCTGGGGGAAATCCACTGCTCAAATGAAGAAGGGTCAAAATCCACACATACAGAATAGCACTGGAAGTTAGTGTCACAGGAACTGTGAGGCAGCAGTTCCACCAGCTGCACAGTACTCCAAGGTCATTATAGATTCATAAGATTTACATAGCAAAGAGACTGGCCCTTTGGCTCAAGTCATCCATGCCGACCAGAGAACAAATACTAATAAACTATTAGGCATACAGTATTTCTAAATAATACCTGTAGTTGTTCGGTTCCGACACAAATTGCTTGTATTTCCTAAATCCTGCCTATGCATTTTGAAAAATCCTTCTTGCTGCTACTTTTGTTTCCCAAAATACCAAAAATTCTCCAGAATATGTTGCAAAAAGATGTTTCCAATATTAATGCCAACCAAAACTGCAATAATTTATCTTTATTGTTCTCCTTAGAAATGGTCTTCTGATGCTTCTTTGGTGATTTGCTTGCAATCCACTGTCAGGAATGAAAGACATCTGTATGTGAATAGTGGAAAATGCACATCCACTGTTACACAGTTTTATAGAATGAGTTTGTGGTCCAGGAGACCCAGATAATTAAGACAGTGCTCTGCTATACGCAATGCTGCATGCATTGGCAGGTGTATACACACACACACATACACGTGCATGTGCAGGCATGAACAAGCCCACACACATAAGTGCACAAACATACACAAAATATATACGTGTACATATCTTACTGAATCACCATTCTCTGCCCCCTCTCTCATCCTTCCAGCACACTGGTTACCTCCTTTCTTCAGTCACTCTAGCAGTTCCCCAACAAATTCTGCCCTCAGTCCTCTCCCTCAGTCACCCTCCCATCACTCATCTACCCCCAGTCCGCCAGTTCTTACTCGCATTTCTGTCCCTCTTCAACTGTCCCACAGTCTGAAACTCCATTTCCACATCTCCACTGTGGCCTTCTCCTAATTTCCAGGTACTCATTGTCCTAAGTGAGGCCCATTCCCAACCACTTCTATTTGCCTTCTTCAAAACAACTCTCCAAAGGTCAAACACCTTTCCTTTACACTACCCCGCCCCCCACAATGCAAGCTGTAGTCTACCGCCTAACACAAGACCCCTTTTCTGGAGAAATTTGCAAGGATCTTCAATTGCCCCTTCATTTGTTATCTGCCAGAGCTCTATTAATAGGGGCAGATTCATTCAGTGGGAGCCTCTCATTTGTCTGTTGACATCACCCACTGTATACAAAGATCTGAAATGCTTCTTTCCCATAGTCAGAGCACTGATTCATTATTTGTTGCTTCCCTTTAACTCCTGCCATTCCCAATTTTGAAGGGAATCAGGGCTTAACAATGGAAAGTAGATCATGTATCCATAGTACTGGTTATTGAACCCTTGATGGAAACATTTTTTTTTACAATACCTATTAGGCACATCATTTAGGTCCAGAACTTTTCAAATTCTAGATTTACTTGTTCAGCTTTAGGGCATTTTTGTTGTTTTGGACAATAAAAACATTCAAGGGTTTTCAGCATGCCAGAGCATTCTGATGTACTGTCTTCATTTTGAACAAAATGAGTCAGTTTTATCTTTAAAGTTTAGGATGTTAAAAATCTGTTAAAAATACCACAGAGCTCACTGGTTAAACAGCACTGTTTCTAGCAAATCTTCAATAGAGCATCAGATAAAATTTCTGGAAACAGATCTATCTCATTTTCACTGAAGTTTTAATAGACTATTGGCTGTTTTTACACATGCACAGCACAAACAAGCGAACTGGTGGTTTAACTGCTGCTTGTTCTTCTCTTGTTATATGAAATGTACAATAGATATGCAAACCAGAGGAAGGACTCAGTTTACCTGCACACCCACATGAAGTAAAGTCCTTTGAGACTATAATGATTCATTCAGTTCTCACAGATGAAAATTTCCTCTGATAGGCATCCAAACTGACTAACTAGAGAAGGAGTGAATGAAAGGGAAGGAGCTGAGAGGGATGGTGACTGGAGGAGAGAGACTGGGATGCAGGAATTGAGGGAATAGGTAGGGAGACTAAAGGAAGGAGAGGATCCAAGGAGTTTGGAGGGTTGTATGAATAAGGGAGGTGGGCAGAGGAAAATGATATTGGTAAGATCACATGCATGTATGCTTTTCCTCAGGGTGTAGCTGTATGGATAATTGCAAGTGAACCTTTAATAATTACTGAGGCCACACCCACTCATCTCAGGATTAGAATTTAGCTCCTTCAGTATATAGTTGGAGCAAACTATCTTCAGGAGAGCCATTGCTGAGTTTGTGGGTAGCACTGAAGCTGAAATCGTTCAGGCAACAATATCATCATTCCTAATTCTCAGTGTTGAAATCTACTTTTGCATCAACTGGCAATCTCGTACAAATTGGAAATAGTGTAAACATGGATCTTTCATAATCCCCACTCCCCTCAATGTTCTCTCACACAAGTGCAGGCTTTTAAAGATCAGAGGCAAAGATAAAGCAAAATCGTCATTTAATTTTGTACTTGTGTTTACCAAGTCAGATATGCACAGGCATTGAAGATCTGTACTTGGTTAAGAGGGCAGGCATACACGATCTGTGGCAAGGGTAGGAGCAAGAACAGAGCACGTATCAACACAAGAAGGTGGAGGTTGCACACAATTCTGCCAACAAAAGCTCAGGAGAATCAGGAGATGAATCAGGTTTATTGTCACTGTCTTCTTTGGCATGAAGTTTGTTGTTTTGTGGGTGCACTATAGCGCAAAGACACAAAATTACTATAAATTGTGTATTTAAAAAATAATGACGTAGTGTTTAAGGCCTGATGAATCATTCAAAGATTTGATGGCAGAATGGAAGAAGCTATTCCTAAATCACTGAGTGTGGATCTTCAGGGTCCTGCACTTCCTCCCTGATGGCAGTAATGAGAAGAAGGCATGTTATGTTGGTGAAATCCTCAATGATTGATGCTGCCTTCTTGAAGATGTCCTCAGTGGTGACGAAAATTGTGCTCATGAGGGAGATGGTTGAGTCTACAATCCTCTAAAGCCCTTGTGATCCTGTGCAATGGATCTCCACACCAGTTTGTGATGTAAACAGTCAGAATGCTCTCCACCATACATTTACAGAAATTTGCAAGAGTCTTTGGTGGTATACTGAATTTCCTCCTGTTTCTCATGAAGTATGGCTGCTGGTGTGCTTTCTTTATGATTACATCAATATGTTGAGCCCAATATAGGTTCTCCAAGATGTTGGCACCAGGAACTTAAAGCTGCTCACCCTTTCCACTTCTTGTTTCTGCTCCTCACCTTCCCTAACCAGTTAGTGGTAAAGGCCACACTTATCGATGGCTTGTTTATTCAGCCTGCAGCTTACTGTTTGACCTGAAAACCTGTCCAGGTACTAAAACAGATTCTGAACAATTTGCACAATGGCACTTAATATAGATGTTACATATATGTACATGGGATGTACTCCAGAGATGAGTCATGTCATCAGGCCTTATCGCTTAACAAATAACCTTTACTTTGCACACGTATTTCACAACAAACTCCCACTGAATAAAGGTATCATAAGCAACATGACTGCTGTCACAGTATAAGTGCAAAGTTATGTATATTAAATGGTATTTACAGACACCCACCAGCCAGATGCTGATGAAGTAAAATCACTTCTGCTTCCAATACTTGGCACAGTTGACTGGGGCATTTGAAAATCAGGGTGTAAGTCATCAATGGCATCCTATAGCAAGCAAAAACCTGCAAGTCCCTTTGGTTTTCTCTGGCAAGAGAGAATGAAATTATTTTTCTTTAAAGCAAGCCTTGGTAAATTTAATAATGCAGCAATTATCAAACTGTGAGATGTTGCTAATATGTCACGCACTTTCACCTTGATCTTAAAGCCTGATTTATACTTGTGCATATGGGCTACGCCATAGGCCTGATTTATACTTCTGCGTAGCCCAACGCCATAGCAAGCATGCGTTGTTGTGTCTGCATCACTCAGCAATTTACCACCAAAACACTAGTTGGCGGTGGGGTTTCTATGCCACTGTGTTGAGTTTCTTCGTGAGAGACATGGATGAGGAAATGCATTTCAAATATTTTTGGATGTCGGCAGGTAGATTTGACGAATTGGTTCATCGTCTCCAACCACTTATTTTGCATCAGTGTGCAGACATGGCGGAGAAAAGCAACCGGAAATGCATAGGAGGAGATGTGATGCTACCAAGCGGACCAATCACAGTTGTTGAGGTCTGTGTCGCCGCAACATGTGAGTTACTTTTTTGGGGAGGTGCATGTCACCCTATGGCGTAGGGTACGCGGTACCTACGGCGTACATTTGACGCAGAAGTATAAATCAGTCTTTAGGCAGTGAAGTCCTGGCTTTGCTGATGTTACATTGTGACTCAATATAATCCCAGAGCTTGCTTCTCTCCGAGATTTAAGTTGGGTGAAGAATTGCTCCCTGACATTTGGGTCAACAGGGCCTCCTTCTGTGGACACTTCTCCCCCCAGACCTCCTCCCATCCCCTCTTCCTACACTTCGGTTTGTATCTGTTCATCTCCCCACTTTCCCAGAAGGAAGATTGGCAAATACACACAGATACCTCGTAGAGGTCTTAAGTCCTTCACTACTATGTAAACTTGGAATAATTTCTGAAAACACAAAGTTATGTATAATTATAGCCAGAACGAGTTAATAGCAGCTAATCACCTGGTCCTTTTAAATAAAGCAAGTCAGCGTGTTCTTTCTGATGCTTAAACTCACATAAGTGTACACACATTTAGGTGTCACATGTTAAACTGCTAAATGCAACATTAATACCACATCAGTATTGGTATAGCATCACAATGCCCAGTCAATTGGGGATACTCTATCCATTCCAATCTATTACCAAGACAGAACTGGCCATACTTTCCATTAGAAATGTCAGCCTGCACTGTGGAATTCCAGGGACATTCATGTTGCCATTTTCAGTCATACTTTATGTCGCAGACAGCAAGATAAAGTTCTGAACAGATGTTATAAAAATACAATGTCCAACATAGGGAGAATGCACCTATGCTAAGCCCATCAATTTCATCAACTTTGCCTCCAGCTCCTGCACTACCCTTAAATCTACTGGGTCATTTTCTGACACCTCCAGTGCTTTTCTCAATCTCCGTCTCCATCTCTGGAGACAAACTGTCGACCGATATCTTTTATGAACCTACCAATCCCCACGACTATCTTGACAATACCTCTTCCCACCCTGTCTCTTGTAAGAATGCTATTCCCCTTTTTTCATTTCCTTGAAGAATAGCCTCCTTATAGTGAGGATACCCATAGATACCTATATCAGGTAGGGCTTATAATCTTCTATTAAGTTTTGGGCTTTGCAGACAGGGAAGTCAATACTATTACAGAGGGTAGTGTTCTCTGGATTCCTACCAGTGCCAGATGCTAATGAGGTCAGAAATATAAAGACAGGCCAGATGGATTTGTGTCTAATGAGCTGGGGCAGGGATTCGGGTTCTTGGACTATTGGGATTTCTTGTGGGGTACAGGTTACCCGTGCAAGAGGGATGGGGCAAAAATTTTTGCAGGGAAATTTGCTCGTGCTACATGGGAGAGTTGAAACTACTTTCCAAGGGAGTAGAACTCTGAGCAGGAGTAAGTCATGGGATGAAGCAATAGTCAGCAAGAGCAAGACTAGTAATCAATATAGCTAAGGGGCACAGGTAGGAAAGGAATATTAAGTTAAACTGTATATATTACAATGCTTGAAGTTTATAGCCATAACAGAAATACAACTGAGAGAACGGCAGAACAGGCAGCTCAGTATTCCAAGATGCAAACGCTATAGGTTTGACAGAGTTACAGATAAACAATGAGAGAGTGTACCCTTTTTGATATGACGGTGCTCAGAGATGACATTCTTGGTGGATTGTCCAGTGAGGTCATATGGATACAATTGAGAAACAAGAAGGGGAGTGTAGCTCTAGTGGGACTATATTATTGACCCACCCAGCAGGCGGGAACTTAATCGGCAGATGTGTAGAGAAATTGCTCATAGTTGTAAGAATAGCCGTGTTTCATTAGTGGGAGATTTGAATTTCCCTGCTATTGACCAGGCCACCCAGGCAGGAATTTCCCTGCTATTGACCAGTGTTAAGTGTCTGGGCAGGAAGAATTTGTGAAATGTGCCCAGGGAATTTTCCTGCGTCTCCATATAGAAGGACCTACTTGGAAGGGAGCAACATTCGACTTCCTCTTTGGGAACAAGGCAGGGGAAGTAACTGAAGTGGTGCCTAAAAGCTATGCTTCACCATTTGCACCTTGGCTCTAGTGACCAGAATAACATTTCTTTAAGATCGTGTTGGAAAAGAATGGGACAGATGTCCAGGTTAGGATCCCAAACTGGAGCAGGACTCATCTTGGGGGAATTAGACAGGATGTCGCAGAGGTCGATAGGGTGAGCCTGTTTTAAAGGAAAGAAATGAACGGCAAGTGGGAGGCTTTTAAGTATGTGATAGCAAATGCTTGAGTGAAAGGTAAACCTGGCAAGTTTAGGGAACCTTAGCTGTCAAGTAATATTGAGGCTTTGGTAAATAAAAATAAATAAGTAGTCATGCACTCAGAGGCCACTTAATTAGGTACACCTGCTTGTTAATGCAAATACCTAACCAGACAATCATATGGGAGCAACTCAATGAATAAACATATGCAGGCATGGTCAAGTATCTTCAACTGCTCCTTGCTTCAGTCTAGGATCCCCTCATGTTTTAAGAAGGCAACAATAATCCCAGTGCCGAAGAAGAGCAAGGTGGAATGCCTGAATGACTATCGACCTGTGGCTCTGACATCAATTGCTATGAAGTGCTTTGAGCGATTGGTTATGGCACACATCAACCACAGCCTACTGGTCAACCTCGACGCTTTGCAATTCGCCTACTGGGGCAACAGGTCAACGGCAGATGCCATCTCTCTGGCCCTACATTCCTCCTTAGAACACCTGGAGAATAAAGACGCATACGTAAGGCTCCTTTTCATTGACCACAGCTCTGCCTTTAATACCATCATTCCAAATAAACTGATTCCTAAGCTCTGGAACCTGGGCCTCAGCACCCAGATCAGCAGCTGGATCTTCAACTTCCTCACAGACAGGACCCAGGCTGTAAAAATAGGAGACAAGCTCTCCTCTACAATCACTCTGAGCACCGGTGCCCCACAAGGCTGTGTACTCAGCCCCCTGCTGTACTCACTGTACACCCATGATTGTGTAGCCAAGTTTCCATCAAACTCAATATATAAGTTTGCTGATGACACAACAATTGTGGGCCGTATCTCAGGTAATAGTGGAGTTTGAGTACAGAGGAAATTAAGAACCTGGTGGCATGGTGCAAAGACAATAACCTATCCCTCAACGTCAGCAAGATGAAGGAATTGGTTGTTGACTTCAGAAGGAGTAGCGGACCGCACGACCCAATTTACATCGGTGGTGCGCAAGATTTGGGAACAGCTTCTTTCTAACTGTGATAAAACTGCTGAACGGATCCTGACCCGGATCTGGGCCGTACCCTCCAAATATCCGGACCTGCCTCTCGGTTTTTTTTGCACTACCTTACTTCCCATTTTTCTATTTTCTATTTATGATTTATAATTTAATTTTTTAATATTTGCTATCGATTTGTAATCCAGGGAGCAGGAAGCGCAGAATCAAATATCGCTGTGATGATTGTACATTCTAGTATAAATTGTTTGGTGACAATAAAGTATAAGGTATAGTTCAGTTGTTGTTCAGACCAAACATCAGAAAGGGGAAGAAATGTGATCTAAGTGAATTTGACCATGGAATGAGCGTTGGTGCCAGATGGGGTGGTTTCAGTATCTCAAAAACTGCTGATCTGCTGGGATTTTCACACACAACAGCCTCTAGTGTTTACAGAGAATAATGAAAAAAAAACATCCAGGGAGCAGTTCTGTGGGTGAAAACACCTTGTTAATGAGTGAGTAACTCAAATAACAACACATTACAACAGTGTGCAGAACAAGATCGCTGAAAGCACATGTTGAAGCTTGAAGTCAATGGACTACAGCAACAGAAGACCACAAACATACACTCAGTGGTCACTTTATTAAGTACAGCAGGTATCTAATAAAGTGGCCACTGAGCATACGTTAGGTTTAGGACGTTGGAATCAAACAAATCCCTTGATGACTATAAAAAGATGAAGAATATTCTTAAAAGGGCAAAGAGAGAGATTGAGAAGGAAAATCCCATGCAGTACTATAGCTACATTATGAGTAAAAGGATGGCTAGGGAGAAAATAAGGCCGATAGAGATGCGCAGGGCTGCCTATGTCTTCAGCTGCAGGAGATGAGTGGGATTTTTAATGAATATTGCTCCCTGGTGTTTACTGTGGAGAAAATCATGGTTACTGAAGAGATAAGTGAAACAAGTGGACATTTTAGAGGACATTCATATTATCGGGGGGTAGGTAACAGCATTCTTAGTACGTTATAGGTCCTGACTAAGTGCATTCTCAGTTTTGGTACAAGTCCTATGTCAGAACAGCAGGGCCTAGGATAGTTTGTTGAAGGTGGTATCACAGGTAGACAGAATACTGAAAAGGCATTTAACACAATGGCTTTCCAGCAAGGCAGGAGCTGAGACATTATCTTGCAGGCATATCAGCCATTGGTGAAGTTGCATTTGGAGTGCTGTGTACAGTTTTGGTAATCATTTTACAGGAAAGACATGGTTAAACTGTAAAGAGTGCAGGGAAGATTAATGAGGATGTTACCAAGACTAGAGGCCCTGAGTTGTAGGGTGAGTTTGACCATGCTAGGTCTCTATTCCTTGGAACATATGTGAATGAGGGGGGAATTAGCACATAGCTTGGCCAACCTTTCCCTGTTTAAATTTATTAGAGGCATAGATAAGGTGGATGGTAAGTGTCTTTACCCCAGGGTAGGGATACTATAACTAGGTGGCATAGGTTTAGAGTGGGAGGGAAAAGATTTAAAAGGGATCTGGGGTGCAACATTTTACTACAAAAAGTGGTAAAATGTATATGGAACAAGCTACCAGAGGAAGTGGTTGAGGCAGCCACAATGGTATTATTCAAGAAGCACTTGGATAGGTATAAGGAAGGGTGGGCTTATAGAGGGGTATGGGCCAAATGCAGGAAATTGGGATGAGCTGGGTGGTCACTGTGGCCAACGTGGACTCACTGGACCGCAGGACCTGTATCTGTGCTGTATTACTCTACAGAACCCAATTAAATTTGAAAGCATGCAAATCAATAGTAACATTCTTGAGAAGCGTTTCGTGCTGATGAAGAAATCTGATTGTCGATGAAAAAATGAGTAAAGAGCACTTAAAATAAAATCTGTTTGCAAAGTTTCCACCCACATAAATAGTCAAGTGAATCTGTATGTTTGGTTCAGTGTGAATTTTCCAAGAACTATATTTGGCATTTGAAACCACAGAAAACAGAGTATAACATTGACAGCTCTGTGCAAATCCAGTACCACCAACATCCACAAAACTTATAAAATATCATCAGTCTAATTTAGAGGCAGGTGACTCACTTCCTCTCCCACATCCGGAGAGTGGGCACAATTGTCTTTTGAATTTCCCTTGCTTCCTAAGAGGAAGTACTTTCTCAGAAAACAAAACTAAATCTCAATGTTACAAAAACAAAATAGTTGAGTCAAACCTAACAATGGGGGGAAAACAAAACATTGAGTAACTAACTAGGACTCTGACAGGGAGAATGGCTAACAATTTCTGACCTTCCCTAGCCTTAAGTATTATAGATTCGAGAAAGGGCTAAATTACTGAAATAAACAAGAAATTTTTAGAGGCAATTGCCTAAATATTAAAAAAAAATCAAAAAGAAAATCTGCAAGATGCTGAAAATTGTACATAAAAGTAGATAATGCTGAAGAAACTCAACTAGTTAGATAGCTTTTGTGGAAACCCATTTGAGTTCCGTTGTCAGAACCTATGTAGTGCTCTGAGGAAAACGCGTCTCTTAAAAGTCATTTGCAAATTACCCCATGTATTTTTTCTTTACCTGCTCAAGCAAGAATATGATCTGAAAAATTCAAAAAGCATTTGATGCCGTTAATGTCAGATTTTAAAATACAAACAGGTATAGCATTCACAATTGACAAAATGTAGAGAAAAACTGAGACAAAAAACAAATGTGCACTGATGAGTTAATAGAAATCGCCAGTACTTACTGTGACAATGATCAATCAGGCACATGTATGTTCCAATTCACAACACATTCAGCGTACACTCAATCTTTGGCTGCTGTTCAAGGGGGGGAGATTAACTAAATGCTACAGCATCATTCATATTAGCTTATTGTCATATACACCAGGGTTCACGGAAATTCCTTGCTCAGTTGAAGCTCACATTGTAAATAATATACATGATAATAATAAATATAATAATCAGTGACAGGCACAAAAACAATTGGATGGTGTAAAGTATAGTACTGCAAACTGAAGTCATCCGAAACAAAATGCTAAAATAGCATTAACAAAAGTGTTAGAATTAAGGGCTGAAAAGTGTGCATTATAAAGGGATTGGGGAAAAAATGAACTAAGTATACATTAGTGGCTGTAGCAAAGTTCAAATTTAATTATAAAAGAAGTAGAAATTAGTCATTGAATACAATTATTAGTTCTAAAATATTTTCAGTTTCGTATTTCTACCATGATACAATTGGCTTCCAAATATATTTCACTTTTAATGTAGTAAAATGCAGCAACATAATGAACCAAATTTTACACTGAACCACGGGTGGAGAGGTTATGACAAATAACCAAATGGCTTGTTTTAAGGAACATTTCAGAGAGCAGGGAGAATTAGTGAGTTACGAATGTTGGAACTGAGCACGCAGTCACCAGTGGTAGAGTGATGAAATTCAACAATGGTCAGAAGGATGAATGGGGAAAATGCAGATATGGTGGAGTCTAGATTTGGGGGAGAAAACAGCATAGGACTGTGAACAAACTTGGGGACAAAGGTGAAAATTATAAAACAGGATTCCCTATCCAGAATCCAAGTAAAAGATAACTGGGAGTCAGGTAGTAACATCAGCTGGAGGATGACATTGCCACAATCAAATCGGGAAAAACTAAAGTATGGTTGCAGACATAAGCAATGTTCTGGAGCTCAGCAAATATAGCAGATATTAATTAAAACAAGAACCAACCTTCAGTTTTTATTGTACAGTAAATGTAAATAAGTTCAGGAAGCTTGCAATTATTTGCTTTTTTTGTTTTTTGGCTGATTGCAAGCAGCAAATTGAAGTTAAAAGCACAGGAACTCCACAGACTAAGATTGCATATGCAAGAGCAAAAGTTTAAAGCAGTGGGATTCTGTGAATTGGATGCATCAACCAGGCAACAAAGCTAAATTATTTGAACCATTGTGGCTGAGTTCAAACTGATAGACCAGATGCATGCTAGCACTTAACGATATCAAACATGATCACAGGTATAGGCAATCAATAGCTTTTGTGTACTTATTTGTGTACTCAGAGATGGCCCTGACAGCATTAATTTTAGGTGTTTGGGATTTCTATCCCCGGTATCTTTTAGATGATTTGGGTGAATTACTTTGTGACAGAAGTGTTTGAACATTCAGAAGTATCTGTCATTGTAGATAAATAATTTAAAGGAAGCATCGTCAACCCAAAATATTGAAGGAAACAATGGCATTATCACTTTTGAAATTGGATTGTATCAGCTACTGTTACCTTTGATCTTAAGGGTATAAAAATGTGATGTACCTTTGGCTTTGTGAGCCTCTACCCAGACTGTCATCAGAATGATGTCTGCTTGTTATGCTGAATAATATGTTGAATAAGGACTTCTGTATCACCAGCTTCACTGTCCCTCTGGTGACTTTGATCATAGTCACAAAGACACATCCACGTTACAGAGTGGGAAATATGCACTTGTAATCTTCCAGGTCTGTGTAAAAAGTTCATCATGGGCCAGATATCAGATTTGAGCGGACTGCAGAGAGGGGGATGGAACTGTTGACTAGGAAATAAAGCTTGTGACAGGAACTAAAGCAATGGCTTGTCAATATTTGGTTGGAGGAAACAATGACTCATCCAATGCAGCATGTCAGGCAAGGAATCCATGATGTTGTGGAGGTGGGTTGAGAGATAATTGTGAGGTAAAATTTCATATTATTAGTGAGAAACAAATGCAGTCAGATAATGTCACCAACAGCAGTACATAGATGATAGGAGAAGCACTTGCAGATACTTGGAATAATAAACAAAGGCCATGTTGGCACTCATCGGTTCAACTCAAACTAGAGGATTCTAATCCTGTTCCAGGGACTTGAGCTGAAAATTCAAGGCTGACACTTCATTGCAATATTTTGTGGTATTACTGAACTACCTTTCAGATAAAACACTAAATCAAGCCCATAACTACTCTCTTAAGTGATTGTATACGAATTCAATGAACTATGTTGAAAATAAACACGGGAGTTATTTCTACTGTGGCATACATCTCTTGAGCATTTATTGGGTCATTATTACATTGCTCTTTGTACTCTTTACATTATAGCAGTGATGATATTTTAAAAGTACTTAATTGGCTGCAAGGCATTTTGGGTGCCATATGAGGGACATTAAATACCATCTTTCTTTTTCAGTGAGCTAATAGTATATTTAACTCAGGAAGTACACTGTTTAAATAAGAGACTCTAAAGTTTAAATGAAATCACATTTATATTTTGAAATAATTATCCATTTACAGCATCCAGGAAAAGACTCTAAGGTTAAAAAAAAAACTAATAACTTTGAATTTAAAATATAAAATATACCTAATCACTTCAAATAAAAATAGAAAATGCTTAAAGATTTCAGCCAGTCAGCAACATATGAACTGATGAAGGGTCTTTGACGTGAAACATTAACATTCTCTTTCCACAGATGCTGCCTGACCAGCTGAGATTTTCCAGCAATTTATGCTTTTATTTCAAATATCCAGCATCAGCTATTCTTAAAAAAAATTCTCTTCATGTTTTCTGTTTAGACAGGACAAAATTAATGTAGCCATTATTTTAATTAATTTGCTTTTAAAATTAATTTCAGCTTGCTTCCATATATTAACAAGAAATATATTTTAGGTCCCCATGGCCAGGGTATGACATTGACTTCAAGCTCTCTCTTCCTGGTCAAGGAATGTCTTCAAAGTGGCACAATTCATGAAAAGTCTGAAAGTCACCAGGAAAATTGCCCCACACTTGCTTACTGTCTTGATTTCCACCCCCTCCACAAGGCCATCCCTTACTGTTGCCCACTGCACTCCCTGTTTCAGCAGCCGACCTACAAGTGCAAGTGAAAGGTTTTGCCTCCAGCTTCTGCAATGGTACTTAAGAAATGGTTGGGTGAAGGAGGAGTGCTTTTGAGAAAGGGGGAAGAGGGAAATGAAATTGATAGAGGGGAGGAGGCAAGGGAAGAGGGGATGGTGAGAGATGGGAAGAAACAGACAGTGAGACCAAATCAGGATTTGGTCTCATTTTATTTTTCATATTTTCTTACAGCACAGAAGGAGGCTTTTCAGTTTATCAAGTCTATGCCAGCTCTGTGAAAAATCCCATCAGCTTCTTGTATATAATCTATTTCATAAAAATACAGGAAATAGAGAGACAGAGCATAGCTTCCTTGTACCATCGGCTTTCCCTGCAAGTGGCCATGCAGGTAAATAGGACGGTAAGGCACACAGCATGTCATTGAATTTCAAGATTAGCTTGTTGGAGACAGTCATTATTCTGCACTTTCTCACACAAATGATGCTTGCCACTTACCAGGCCATACCTGAATATTAGTTGGATTTTGCTGCATGTAGCTTTGGACTACTTTATTTAATAAGCTGCAAATGTAATTGCTGTCATCATCAGCAAACATCACAAACTTTCGCCCTACTCTGGATGGGAGATCATTAATGAAGCAGTTGAAGATATTCAAGACAAGGACCTCTGGCAGTAATGTTCTAATTTAGATGATTAATCTCCACCAACATAACCATCTTCCTTTGTTAAAAATATGTGTTCAAGCATTTGTGGTCCTTTATTCTTAATCCCCATTTACATCAATTTTACCAGGATGTTACGCCATATTTGGGGCCTTGGTGTTACTCTTTTCTAGACTTTCTTTTTGGTCCGAGGATGGGTAGCCCCCCTGTTGAAGGGTATTATTGTCTCTATTCCAAGACAGCTCACTCACCTCTGGTCCCACCAGACACTCAGCTCTCACCTACAGCTCCGAGTAGCTGTTTGCATGTGACAGTGGCACACTGCTTTGACCAGTGGGCTAAACCAGGTGAAGGTGGCTAGCAGCCTCACACACTGATGAGATACAGACATGCCTGTCCTAACATACAAAATCATCTTCAGCGGACTGGGTGGATAAGATCTACAGTGAGATCCAATGGCCAGTAAGGTGGTACTGTAATGCTCCGTAGATAGTGAAAGGCATGACAAGGTACTAAAGACATCATGGTTATCCACTGCAACCAAGGAAGACCCCAGTTTATCATGCATGTTTGTACCACTGGACCTGGACATCTGAGATTGAGGACTGCCCCAGTGCAATGGCTTTTCCACTTTAAAAACTCTTCTGCACAGGCCTCCTGTCATTGTCAGACACAATGGTGAACCACCAAAGACCATGTTTGAACCAAGCCAGTGATGAGATCTGGGGCTCAATGGCTCTGAAGTGAGATTTCCTTATTAGTGAGCATGCCAACATTTTTCTTAGGGCTGACCAGAAAATGTGTTTTTATTTTGTGGGCTATTGACCCAAATTTTGTCTTTTCGTGAGATAAACCAGTTTAGTATGTAATGCACAGATTTTCAGAAGCTTTGTAGTCAATTTACATTGGTGGTTAATTTCCATGCTGGTGTGTTACTCTAACCCTGACTGGATATTAACATGTGTTTTTGCTGAATTCACTAGCTCTTTTCACTCTGGAAATATTCTGTAAATACGTACAAAGTTAACCATTTATTCAAGCCAATCAAATGCTCAGGCCATTGATTGACCCTTAACACACAAATGGTGACAGAAACATTTGGTCACATGACACAACTGACATTCTAGAAGATCAGGATAAGGGATTATCAAGGCAAGTAACTACATTCCTGCTGCAGGGACTAAATTATATGGAGGTAACCATTCACCCAAAAAAACATACAGGTGAAAACAAGTTCTCATAAAACTGCTTTTTATTGTTTGTATAATACATTATTTCTTTTGCTCTTAAGAGCATAGTGTTTATAGCACAGAAACCAACAATAAATTGAATTAACATTATGTTCACAAGATATTCATTCCTCTTTTATGAAACACATTTTAGACAAAGGTCAGCCCTTTGAGGACTTAATAATGATTTTGTTCCTCTTATTTATCATATGGCAAAGCCTAGGTCATAAATATTGGGCAACCAAACTTAGTTGTACCGCCAACCGGAATCTAGTTCTAAAGCTAATACCAAACCAACTTTAGGCACTAGAAGAATTTATACTTCTGAGAAATATTTATTTATGTATTGTCGCCCCAGCAACCACTTGATAAACCCTATTAACCCTAAACTAATCACGGGACAATTTGCAATGACTAATTAACTTACCAGATACGTCTTTGGACTGTGGGAGGAAACCGGAGAAACCCACACATTCAACAAGGAGGACGTACAAAGACTCCTTACAGAATGGTGCCGGAACTGAACTCCGAACTCCAGAATGCCCCAAGCTGTAAGAGCATCACACTAACTGCTACACTGTCATGGTGCCCAATTTGCAATCTTAATGTTGAAGAACACACTAGAAGTCCAGCACCAGACTAAATTACATCAGCTCTTATTGATAAAACCTCTATAGGCAAGGGAAAAATCCCACATAGCAACATGGTCCAATTTTAGCAATAATTTTGGACAGAGGTTCCAAAAGTAATTTTTTGGTACACCCCACCAGTACTGCATCTCTCCGATTCTCCACTAATTGTAAACAGTGAAATAGTGAATACTAACTATTCACATTTGTAATGTCTTTTCTTTTAACTTTACCACACTGACCTACACTTCTTGCCCAACACCCCAACCACATTCCCCCATCCCCACTTACAAAATTTCAGCAATATAAAATAACATACAAATCCAACACTGAAATTAAGCCCAAAGCTTGACATTGATCGATACATATTAAAAACTGAGGAGGACAGCATGCCAGGAAATAAAAAGAACTATCCGTCATGATTCATGCAGGTCCATTATCCTTTTCAAAGATACCCCATTTTTGTTTTAATTAGCCCAATTCAATACTTGGCGAGTTGAATAACAATATAGACTAAGAACTTTAAATATTGAATAAATCCACCTGACAAAGCCATTACAAATTTATGCATTACATCCTATTGCAGGTATATTTTTACATGATTAAAACTTGGACACGATGATGGTGATATAATTCAAGAAGGTTTTGAGAATAAATGAGATTACGCTGGAGAGACCACAACAAACGTGCAATTCCTACTGAAGTTCTAAGGCAACTGAATGGGCCAGAGGGTAGCCAATTGGGCCATCCCGAGGATAACTGACTGGCCACCTGGAAGATTAAATCACAAGTAAAAGTCTGCTCTCTATTTATTTAAAAGAGTATTTTTGCATCAGAAATTTGCTCACAAAAATATATATATAACCTGGGATAATCAATAAAAGATATTCAGTGCACAGTTTCTGGGCAGAACAGTTTCTATTTTGGGGTAACTTCTAATAGTGGATTAGACCATTTTAAACATGTTAGTGCCTTAGCACATCTTTGACTTGCCAGTATGGCAAAAATAGGCTTACATTACTGTCAACTAGGCAGACATCATCAATTTTTACGCGAGTTAATCCCTTTAGCTTCCAGGCATTCTATTTAACCGTTGCACACTGTCCAATGCTAATGACAATTGCTCCTACTAAAGCAAGATCCAAGTATGACTCCCCCACATGCATTGCTTTGTTTTTTTTTAAAAGGGGTCATGGAGAAAAAAAACTGTTCATGCAACAGCAGCCCAAGAATTTTGCAATCCAATTCTGTGCACATATACTGCATGCAGATTAATAAATTGTATGTAATTTCAGAGGCTTACAGATGCCATCTGTTATATTATAGTTGCAAATACTCATTGAAGAACAGTGCAAATTTTGCAGGTGCAAACTGAGATTGCATATACATAATCAAAGATGAAACTCATGATTTCAAATAAACAATTAATGAGTCAGCTGTGATTAAAAACATGCTTATTTATCTTTGATTTAATTTCTCTTTAGAAATTTAGGAAAGTTTACCACAGAAATTATAACCATACTCTTTCTAAAATGTTATAATCTTTCCTCTCTACCAGAGAATATACGTTTGTAATCCAAAGGCAAGATGTCCTGATCTGATATCCCTTTAAAATAAACAGAACTTGCCCACGAGGTGCTTTTGTCACTTCATACCCCTCACTAGTTCTATCTCCTAGGATATGCTAAATGAGCCTCAACAAATTGGTTATATTATCTATCTTATCAAATAAACTGTATTTTTGAAGGGTTATTCCATATCAACAGATTTCATCCAAAGCTGATGACCTGCATATTTCAATCAGTAACTCCTGAAAATGTGCATTTTAAGGGGCAGCCTTCGGTTACAGAATCTAAATAACCAATATAGAATTTTTTTCATTAACTTCACTGGCTCTGGTAATATTCGGTCTTTCCCAGTTGGCAAATGGAATTCTTTCACAATCTAAGGCAGTCTGATTTTGCATCAGTAAAACAGAGAAAGAGAGAAAAAAAGTGCTTAGCAACTACAAAGTACATTTCAAATACTTGTGAAGTGTTTTTGTCATACCCAATAGATGTTTAGAATTCTAGGTTTCCAGTAAATTTGATCAAAAATCTCATCATTCTAATTCTCAGAAACTTTCTAGCTGGAACTACATAGGATCTGCACATCCAAATGAGATCTTATTTTGCAGAGTACTTGTCATATCCAAATATTTTTATTGGATTTAACAGGAACAAAGGCATGCAAAATAGTGCAACGCTTCAGCACACTAACATTGAGCAGGAAAGCTGTGGCAGGATACAAGAAATTCAGGAGGACAAGTCACAATAATCAACACATTGACAGGCTACAGAAACAAGGTCTACAGTTTGCTACCATACCCCCAGACCCAAGAATATTAAGGCAAGGTGACCAGAAAAATCTGATGAAGTCCACACAATATAGATTTCCAGGGCAGATGGGCCTGATTACTCCAGAGATCTTACTTTGTCATGGAACTATTCAAACTTTCCATTTCCATTGTTATATTTTTCTTACAATTTTGGCAGACATTCTAGCCCACTAAGTCCATGCCAACTCAAGAAACAAATTATAAATCCCATTCCTCCACTTCTTTCACTATTACCGAACGTCTCTCAGATACCCCTTCCCATAATTTTTCTGCCACCTATAGGCAAGAGGGGAAATTTACAATTGCCAACTTATATAGGTGTCATTAGGATATGGACGGAAACTCAAGCATACAGCAAAAATACACACAGTAACAGGGGGAACATGCAATTCCATACATTCAACAGCTCAGATCGAGAATGAATATGGGTTGCCAGACATGAGCAGAAAAGCACTAACTTTTTCAGGATAGTGTCATGGAATTAATGTTATCCCAAGACACTACCCTTCAAGGCATTTTGATGAATTGGTTACAGGTACAGGTGGTTTTCAAAATGTTTCTGAAGAGACCAATTGAAATACATGTAGAGAATGTAGGGAAAACGGAGAGATGATATAGTCATGATCAACAAATGGATGGGATTTCATAAGTGGACAGGAAACTAAATCCTGTGGTAGGGCACACAGATGGACAGTAGACACACTTCCGATGTGATTTAAAATGAGATGGAGCTATGAACAAAATAGAACAATAAATAATGAACACGTTAAAGCCATGACTAATAACAAATACAGGCTGAAACTATGATAAAATGACAATAATTAACAAAAACATTTCTGATATTCTTTGCGTTCAATCATAAATAATGCTTTACTGTACAAAATCATGAAGCAAAAACTTTAAGCAGTTATAGGAAATGAATCAGCATGATGTTCTCTGAAATTAATTGTTGATTTTTAAATACACACTCAATTTATTTTATCCAGTTCTTTCGCTCTTTTTAGATACTGAGGAAGCATCAAACTTTATCCAAGCCTCTACCAAGGCTTGATAAAAATAATTCCTAATAGTAACTTGCACAGCAGGAGAAATTATGTCCATAGTCAGGTCTCTCACTTTCAGAAGTGCTTCTTCAGAACTTATAAGAAATCAGAACTCATGGTAAAGTGACTGCCTTGCCGATAACCATTTAAAATTACTGGCTGGTATTAGATGCATATATATTCATATTAATTGGGCCCACAAAATCATTCTTAGTCTCTTTGCTTCCTTGCTCAAAGAGAAGGCACATAATCTAAATACTGTACTGACATCCAGACTTTAAATGTGTCAAGCAAATCCTGACTTCTGATGATCAACCACAAGTTCAAATTATCCATATAAATGACCATTTGTTCAGCATCTGCTAGTATAAGATGGTGTACAGAGTGAAAACACAATCAGTAGTCCAACAGGTCTTTTCTCAACCACAAGAATACAAAGTATACACCTTAACCACCACCAATCGAATGAAGTTAATGAGTTCATTCTTGATGCAGCAATATATTAAAAATACAAATCATGTGACTTATACTAGTCATACTTTGTCCGAATCCACAAAAGCTTCAAAAACAACACATTAAATACAACTATTAAAATCTTCACCAGACACATTAGATGTAAATAGCATTTAAAAAGCATTGACACATAAACTACCCATATTGGGCACAAAAACATTTTTTTTTTTGTAAACTGTATAGCCCTCAGAGGAATCAAGCCCAAACAATGGAGCAGTTGGTTTAAAACTGGAAATCAAATGCCCAATCACAACTGTGCAGTTAATGAAAGCCATCAAATCAATCTTGCTGTTTTTTTTTAAAGCAGAAGTGCAGTTTGATTCTGTAAGCCACTTAAAAAGATTAAAAATCAGTGATCAGATGCTAGTAATTAGTTTCATCAACATGAATTTTATTATGATGATAATAATAAAGCAAAGACTCGGGTGATTCCCTTGCACATACCAGTATTACTCAATTTTACTGATCAGAGCAACTGTGGCTTGAACTTTCTTCACTCTGTCCCCAACAGATGGAGTGAAGAGTCATCTTTAAGTATCCAGCATCCACATCTATTACCTTACTTAGTTCAATATTTTTTAAAATGTTGTTAATGAATCCTAATTAACCTCAGCAATGGCTTTTAAAAAGCGGCTTTTGTAGCAAGAGAAATTAAAGCAGGAAAGTTGCACTTCACCAAAGCCTGTGTCTTTAGTGCTATCTTTGACTAGACATCCATAAACTTTGTTAAATAATATGAAAAGAAATTGCAGCTTAGCATTCATTTAGCACAAAGAACACTATTGCAAACCCAGATCCTCATTTCACTCATCAAAGTATCAGTGAACTGAGCTGGGAGGAAAAACTTCAAAAAGTTCCTTCTGAACACAGGATACTAAGTACAGGTTGTTTTCCATTATGTTTTACTGCAGGATCATTTGGCAGCTTGTGTCACCTCTAAAGTGCATGTTTGGGTTCTGATATGTTCCAAACACAGATGACTGCATAAAATAATAAAAGAAATTTACTGTTCAAACTATCAAATTTAGATGTAGCTGAAAAACATGCCCTGGTGTAATTAGGTCACAAAGAAAAAGGGATAACTGAAAAAATAAATATTACAGATACTTGTATCAGTGGCTCAACAGGTTTGCATGTTTGTAATCTTGTTATCTCCCACAGATTCTTTTCTGTGCCTCTGACTATTGTGCAGTGCGTACAGTACATTCCCTTTTTAACTGGTGTCATTAAATCCTATAATCTCTGAAGGTTGCTTCAGATTACATACCTCTGAATTCTGCCATCAGGATAAAAACACAAAACCTGGCTTGCAATACCCAAGATGAAGATTGGGGTTGTTAGTTGAAAGACTTAAGGAATTAATGTCATTCTAGGTGATGGGGATAACCGATTACTAAGTATGGAGAATGGAAAGTGATCAGTAAGTGGAAATTGGAACACCTGAAATTTGGGTAAATCCAAAATAAACGGATGGCTAAACAGAAGTAAATTTTATGCATATTTTTCAGTAGTAGCACAATAGCTGGAATCGATTGTTCATCCTTTTACCTTCAGTAGATTCTTTTCTAGCCTCTTGGTATTGAACAGTACATTGATTCCTTTTTGACCAGTATCTTATGACTCTGAAGTAACAGGTCGTATCTCTGTTAATGTTTGCTGCCCAAAGGATTTTCACCAGTTTGTCATTACTGTTACAGTAGCATTTTAGTTCATCAGTAGCACTTGAAACTGTCAAATAAACTTCCTAAATTGTTGGATGTGACTCCCAACTAGAGTGGGCTCACTATCTATGTTTCAGAGTCTATGAGGTAAGCTTGGAGTAGCTTGGTGGTGAAAACCGTCTTCTCAGGTATTTCAGTATGTACAGGGGAAGGCAGCTAATCAAGGTGATTACTGAGACTTTCCACAGGAAGGACAATGTGATGATGAAGTAGACATCTGCAAAAGAAAACCAAGCTGGGTATTAGTTACAAATACATCTGGCCCTATCCTGCTGTCTTGTTTGAGATACACCAAATGGCTTCAATGGATTGCATTTGTAAATTAGTAACAAAAAATCAGTTTAAACCAGGAACATATTAGCTCAGAACATTTACCTTGTCAGACAATGATCAGATATCCAAATGTTCAACCTTACAGAATTTGCCCAAAGGCTTCACGATGGGAACATGCAACCCGGCCATTCTTCCAAGTGCTACTGGAATTAATGGCCCAAGGGGCAAAAAACTAAGGGAAATTACCAAATTCAACAAAAAATTGAGTAAAGTTACCAACTTTGGCAAAGAACTAAGGAAAGTTTGTCTGACTAGAGATTTGAAATGCAGTAACTGATAAATTATGAAAGAAAGCTGGCGACTAATATCAAAGAAGATATTGAAAGCTTTTTTTTTTAAAAATGTATATAAAACGGTAAAAGAGAGTTGAGGGTAGATAAAATTATGCTGGAGATATTGTAATGAGAGATGCAGAGATGGCAGAGAAACTGAAAGCGTATTTTGCATCAGTCTTCACAGTGGAAGATGTCTGCAGTATACCAGACATCCAAGAGTGTCAGGGAAGCGAAGTATATGCAGTGAAAATTATGACTGAGGTGCTCAGGAAGCTTAATGGTCTGGGGGTGATGAAATCTCCTGGACCTGATGGAAGGCACCCTTGGGTTCTGAAAGAAGTAGCTGGAGAGATTGCGGCGGCATTAACAATGATCTTTCAAAGAGTCGATAGATTCTGGCATTGTACAGGATGACTGGAAAATTGCAAATGTTACTCCGCTATTTAAGAAGGGTGACAGGCAGCAGAAAGGAAACTATAGACCTGACATCAGTGGTTGGGAAGTTGTTGGAATCAATTGTTAGGATGAGATTACGGAATACCTGGAGGCACATGACAAGATAGACCAAAGCCAGCATGGTTTCCTGAAAGGAAAATCCTGCTTGACTACCTACTGCAATTTTTTGAGGAAATTGCAAGCAGGGTAGACAAAGGCAATGCAGTAGATGGATTTTCAGAAGGCCTTTGACAAGGTGCCACACATGAAGCTGTTTAGCAAGATAAGAGCCCGTGGAGTTACAAGGGAGTTACTAGCACAGATGGAGCATTGGCTAATTGGCAGAAAACAGAGAGTGAGAATAAAGGGATTCTATTCTAGCTTACCGCCGGTTACCAGTGGAATTCCACAAGGGTCGGTATTGGGACCACTGCTTTTTACAATGTATGTCAATGATATGGACAATGGAATTAATGGATCTGTAGCTAAATTTACCGATGATACAAAGATAGGTGGAGGAGCAGGTAGTGTTGAAGAAACACAGAGCCTGCAGAGAGACTTAGAAAGTTTAGGGGAATGGACAAAGAAGAGGCATAGGAAATACAATGTTGGAAAGTGTATGGTCATGCACTTTGGTGGAAGAAATAAATGGGCAAACTATTATTTAGATGGGGAGAGAATTCAAAATGCAGAGATGCAAAGGAAATTGGGAGTCCTTGTGCAGGATACCCAAAAGGTTAACCTCCAGGTTGAGCCGATGGTGAAGAAGGCAAATGCAATGTTGGCATTCATTTCTAGAGGTATAGAATACAAGAGCAGGGATGTGATGTTCAGGCTCTATAAGGCACTCGTGAGACTACACTTGGAGCATTGTGTGCAGTTTTGGGCTCCTTATTTTAGAAGGGATATACTGACATTGGAGAGGGTTCAGAGAAGATTCATGAGAATGATTCCAGGAATGAAATGGTTACCATATGAGGAACGTCTGGCAGCTCTTGGGAGTTCAGCAGAATGAGGGGATATCTCATAGAAACATTCCGAATGTTATAAGGGCCTGAATGGATTAGATATAGCAAAGTTATTTCCCATAGTGGGGAGTCTAGGACAAGAATACATGATTTCAGGATTGAAGGATGTCCATTTAGAACAGAGATGTGGAGAAATTACTTTAGCCAGAGGGTGGTAAATCTGCGGGATTTGTTGCCATGAGTGACTGTGGAGGCCAAGATATTGGGTGAATTTAAGGCAGAGATAGATAGGTTCTTGATTAGCCAGGGCATCAAAAGGTATGGGGAGAGGGCAGGGGAGTAGGGATGATTGGAAAAATTGGATCAGCCCATGATTGAATGGTGGAGCAGACTCGATGGGCCGAATGGCCTACTTCTGCTCCTATATCTTATGGTCTTATAACTGTAAAATATCACACAAATTATAGTCACCGAGCTTACATGAAGAAATTTTCAAAGTGATCATTTCCAATTGTCTGCCAATACATCAACTAATTACGTACCATATACAACCAGGGGATTCACCTCTGGAATATGAAATGAAATGAGCTCAAGATAAAAGAATGTAATTTCTTACTCTGTTGAGTGCAAGGGTTCAATAATTTTTTTTTGCAGCATTAGTGAAAATAGGTTTAGGATGATAGTGTATAAATTATTCTGACACAAAGTTAATTTGATATTTATAACATAAGGTTAACATGAAAAGTGATGTGAATTTCATGGTGCGTATAGCTGAGTTTACAAATGAGGTTTTGTTTAAAATTGTATTTTCTTATTCATTTTCAATCCACCATTATGGCCACCCAGCTCCTGGACTGTTTGTTCCACTCCTGTCAGGGAGGAGGCTGTGTAGCATCCAATCCAAGACCACCAGACTCAAAAAAAGTTGCATTCTCCAACCAATAAGGCTGATGAACTCCTCCGCCCACGAACACACCCCATCACCATTACTGTATCATTTCCTGTCAGAGTCACCTTATGCACAGACACTCCTGTGCCTAGCATCACTCTATGTACATACAATCAATGTATATAAGCTACTTTATGTATTTATATTTATCGTGTTCATCATCTTATTGCATTTTTTTTTTGTGCTGCATGAGATCCAGGAACAATCATTTCATTCTCCTATACTGGAAATGACATTAAATAATCTAGAATCTTAATTGCTAACTTAGTTCATACAAGTAGGTCACTGCACATAAAGTATTTCAGTATTTCTGTGTCTTGCCAGGAAAAGCTTTATATTTGCACCTTACTTCCTTCTGTGTTGAATGTGAGATTTATAGCAGATGCTCAGAATTCAAGGCTTTACACTTTTCAGTTCCAGCTCCATTCATCAAGAGGATCAACTAATCCACAAAACAAAATCTAACCGTCATCAGTGAATGATGTTTCCGAATTAATCAAACTACGTTTCCAACTATCCAAACCCTGAGGTAGCACCTCCAGTCCCTTTTCCAAGTGCAACTGGCTTTCTTTGCATAAGTGAAAGATCCTGATCTCCTCTTCATATATTCTCACAGATTTATTTTAAATTTATTTTCAGTGATCTTCAACAACTAGATGTTCCACTCATTCACCCAAGTCAGAACTGCCAATCTTTCCTCACTCTCTTTACTTTGTCATTTCCTAAAATTTACTTCCTAACCAGCCTCTCATCTTCCAAATGATAATACCGCCACAATGAAGTCATAAAGCACTGCAGCACAGAAACAAGCCCTTTGGCCCATCTAGCCTGTGCCAATTATTCTGGCAAGTCCCATCAAAATGTACCTGAACCCCTGCGCTCCATACCCTCCCATTCAGGTACTTACCAAAGTTTTGTTTAAATGCTAAAACTGAACCCACATCCACCACTTCTGCTGGCAGCTCATTCTACACTCTCACCACCACCTGAGTGAAGAATTAATCCCTCATGTTCCCCTTAAACATTTCACCTTTCACCCTTAACCGATGGCCTCTAGTGCTGGTCTCACTCAACCTCAGTGGGAAAAGCCTGCTTGTATTTACCCTATCCATACTCCTCATAATTTTGTATAACTCTATCAAATATAGAGGTACTGTCTGGTTTATAACCACTTGCTGGGCAAGATGAGTGGGTTGGTGTGATGTGCAAGGTTATAAGCACTTAATGTTGATCTACCAGAATCTCATTCTACTGGGCTAGTCCCCTTCAAATTATGTCACATATTTAGTGATGACTTGCATTCACATGAATGATTATGCATACTCTGGGTCCCACACGTCAGTGAAATATATGTTGTAGCATCCAAAATACAGGGAGCATGTCTGTGTGCCAACTTGTAATTATAAACATCACATGGCAAGATTCAGAAATGCTTCATGCATGGCAACCAATTTGTTTGAGTTGCTGGAGTACAAACTTCAATAGATGTCAAGTGTGGAAGTGACAATGTCCAGAAATATGTGGAATCATCCAGACTCAATGTCTTTACATCTATCTGAAGGATGGATGCTAAAGGAACTTGATACTTCCACAGCTGTTGCTTGCATACTGGAGATCAATATAAATTAGCTCTTTTCAAAAGTAAAGGAGATGAAAATGGAAGAGGAAAAAGGATCAGCTCTACACATCTCCCACTAAACAAAAACAAAGAGTACTGGTACTGAAGATCTAAAACAAAATTAGAAAATGCTGGAAACATTCAGAAGAACAGGCAGCATCGGTGGGGGAAAAACATTTAAGTTGAAGTCTTTCCCAGTTCTGAGGAAGGGAATACAACCAGAAACATTAACTCTGTTTCTCTTTTCACAGAGGCTGCCTGATTGTTTCTAGAATTTTCTGTTTTTGCTTCAAATTTCTTACTTTTGTTGGTGTATGTTGCAACAAGTTATTCCAAATGCTATAGTTTCAAATGATCCCCGGAAGTAATCTACCTCTGAAATTGGTACTTCCTGCTTTCTAGCTGGGTATCCAATTACACTTCAAACAAGGGGGGAAACCAATTGTTTTCCAAACAGCATTGGGATGATGGGCACTTCAAAAAACAGCAATTCATGCATTGAGTTTTTGTTCCACTCAAAATAATTTTGCAACATACAGTACATCTTAAATTCATTGCTGACAAATCTGGTCATTTGGCTTTTCAAACCTGCTCTGCCATTTAATAAGATCACTGCAATCTCAGTTCCACATTCCTGTTCACTTGGTAACTTTCTGCCTTCTGCTTTAAAAATATTTGGATATTTTTCTTGCTCCCACTGGTCTTGGAGGAAGAGAGTACCAAGCAACTCAGTCTTTTGAGAAAAAAAAGCCTCATTTTGTCTTAAATGGGTGACCTTTTATTTTCACACAAAAAGATGGGGAGGAATTCAGGAGATCAGGTAGTCAACTGTGGAAATGAATAAAGAGTTGATGTTTCAGGCTAATACCCTTTATTGGCCCAGAACATCAACTCTTTATTTTTTTCATAGATGACGCCTGACCTGCGAAATTCCTCCAGCGTTTTGTGTGTGTTAGTCTGACTTTTCAACATCTGTGTTTATGATCTTTTTGATTACATTAGATTCAACTTTATTGTCATTGTGCTGAGTACAGATACAAAGCCAATGAAATGCAGTTAGCATCTAACCAGAAATGCAAATAGTGTTATTTACAAAATAACTGCAAATAAAAAGTAAGTGCTGCAGCACACAAATATAAAAGTACTGAGACAGTACAATATGGGTGCAATACTGCTTAGCACTGTGATGTGAGGTTCAGCAGGGTCACAGCCTCAGAGAAGAAACTCTTCCTGTGCCTGCTAGTGTGGGAGTAGAGGCTCCTGTAGTGCCTACCAGATGGGAGGAGAGTAAGAAGTCCATGGTTAGGGTGAGATGCATCCTTGATAATGCTTTTCGCCCTGCCCAGGCAGCGTTTCTGGTAGATGTTCTCAATGGTGGGCAATTGGGTGCCGATAACCCGCTGGGCAGTTTTCACCACACGCTGGAGTGCTTTGCGGTCCGATACGGGACAATTGCCATACCACACTGAGATGCAGTTGGTGAGTATGCTCTCAATGGTATAGCGGTAAAAGTCCGTCAGTATCCTGGGACAGAGGTGAGCTTTCTTGATGCTCCGTGGGAAATAAAGGCGCTGTTGTGCCTTTTTGATCAGGATGGAGAAGTTCAGGGACCAGGTGAGATCCTTAGAAGTGTGGACACCAAGGAATTTGAAGCTTGATACACACTCCACTACAGCTCCATTGATGTAGGTGGGAATGTGAGTGTGGCTCCTAGCATGCCTGAAGTCAACAATGATTTCCTTGGTCTTCTGGGTGTTAAGGGCCAGGTTGTTGTTGGCACACCACGCGGCCAGGTGCTGGACCTCGTCCCTGTAGGCCATCTCGTCATCCCCTCTGATCAGGCCAACCACCGTGGTGTCGTCTGCGAACTTGATTATGGAGTTATAACCATGTACAGGAATGCAGTCATAGGTGAAAAGGGAGTACGAAGAGGGCTCAGCACACAGCCTTGAGGCACGCCGGTGTTCAGGGCGAGAGTGGAGGAGGAGAGGTTGTCTAACTTAACTGATTGGGGTCTGTTAGTCAGAAAGTCCAAGGTCCAATTGCAGAAGGATGAGCTGATACCAAGCTGGCGAAGTTTGGCGATCAGCTTGGAGAGGATCACAGTATTGAATGCCGAACTAAAGTCAATGCGCAGCATTCTTCCTTATTTTTATACAGTGACCCGAGAAGCATCCCCTACACATTACCCTGTTAAAAACCCATGGGATCGCATATTGTGCCGACTCATTCAGTTCAATTTATTGGCTATCTGTGTCAAATTTGCTGATGTTAGCCCAAAGCGGCAGGTGGTAGGAAACTGACCTCACAGAGGTGTGTTGAGAAGGGTGATCCTAGCTTCAATTGCAGATGAGTACCCTGAAATATTGAAAAGTGCATGCAAGGGAGAACAAACTTTTAAATGTCTGAAGTTACTTGTCAACTAACTAGACATGAAGAACAATGACTGGGATGTGATGCCAGAGCAATGTTCCAGCTGGATCAGGGCTTTCAAAGGAAAGATGGAAGTTGCAGGATGAATGGGAAAATTATTTAAATTGTAGAAACCTGACATTTAATGTAATTTCTCATCAAATTGAGATGGAAGACTCCTGGAAGCTGTATTAAAGAGTGGGGGACCATGTGAAATTATAAATCGTATCAATGCACTTCAATTGCTTTGGAACAGAAGGGAAAAACGCTAAACATCTTCATCCTAAAGGTGGGATGAGGTCCATAATGATGCCATGAGAAACAATAGATGTGTTGGAACCATGAATGCACAGCTCCCACACATTTGCTAACTGGCCAGTGACGTCATGAGGGCAACATCCCACTCTTAAAACAAATGCTCTGCAGGGTTAATTGCCTTGCAGTAACATTGGTCTGGCTTGTAAATATCTGGCCACATTGGTTTTTGTACAATAGTTTCACTGTCACAACAATAATTCCCCAATGAAACATTAATTCATCACAATTATTTTGTTTTCCATTCACTATGACAAATAAAACCGCTTCCACTTACGTGAATACTGAATAATTGAAAATTTCAGCAATAGAAACCAAAAAACCAGAATAATTTTCCATTTCCGCCTGATGTTTAAATTTTGCTAACATTGTGACTTTAGCTCTGAATGTGCAAGTATATTTACAATCACTACACTTCTTAAGTAAATAGCTATATTTTGCAATATCATTCACTTTAAACCGCAACTGTTGATAGCTGAGATGAAACAAAAACATTAACAATGACTGGGGGGCAACAGCAGTACAGGATCAATCTGAAAGTCACTGGTCGCCTTCAAAATAGGTTATCATGATCTCAAACTGCTTCGCATGGCAGTAGGACGATGAGGATGCATTTAAATATACTATCTTTTTATTTATTTACCCATAGGCTGCATTATCAGTCTTCCAGGCCTTATTACCTTACGGGGTTGTTTTTTTTTTAAACATGAGCATTGACTGACAAGCCCGGATACAATTTCCAATGTAAACTCCTATGGCCATAAGAGTCATTGAGTCATACAGCATGAAAACAGACCCTTCGGACCAGCTCAATCAAGCTAAATGTGTTGCTCAGCAAGCTGGTGCCTGCCTGCATTTAGCTCAGAGCTCTCTAAACCCCTCCTATTCATATATGCATCTAGGTGGCTTTTAAATGCTGCTACAGTGCAGTCTCAACCACTATTTCTGGCAGGTCATTCCAAATATGCACCATTCTCTGATCCTAAACCTATGCCCTTTTGTTTAGGCACCACCTCTCTGGGAAAAAGGTTATGCTTTCACCCTGTGTATGCTCCTCATGATCCTGTAATACCTTCATCAGATCATCCCTCAATCTCTTACAACTGAGGAAGTAAAGTCCAGTCTGGTCAACATCCTGGTAAATCTTTTCTCTCTAGTTTAATAACACCTTATTAAGAGCATTATCAAAACTGTACATAATATTTCAGTGTGGCCTCAGAAACATCACTTATAACTGCAACATAATTTCCAAACTCCTACACTCAGTGCCTTGATTGAAGGCCAGCATGAGGGAGGATCTCAATGAAACCTTTCAAATGTTGAAAGGCCTAGACAGAATAGATGTGGAAAGGATGTTTCCCATGGTGGGAGAGCCTAGGACAAGAGGGCACAGCCTCAGGATAGAGGGGCACCCTTTCAAATAGAGATGCGGAGAAACTTCTTTAGCCAAAGGGTGGTGAACTTGTGGAATTTGTTGCCATGTGCATCTGTGGAGGCCAGGTCATTGGGTGTATTTAAGGCAGAGATTGATTGGTTTGATTGAACATGGCATCAAAATTTATGGGGAGAAAGCCAAGAACTGGGGTTGAGGAGGAGATAGAAAAAAAGATCAGCCACGATTGAATGGCGGAGCAGACTTCATGGCCAGATGGCCTAGTTCTGCTTCTATGTCTTATGGTCTTATGCCAAACACAATCTTCACCACCCTGTCTACCCAGTTTTAGCGAACTATGCACTTGCACTTCTGGTCTGTATGTTCCACGAGACTCCACTCTAAAAGTCCTATCCTGGTTTGATCTCCCAAAATGCAACACCTCACATTCATGGATTGCAATTCATCTTCAGCCCACACACCTAGCTGTGTAGCACCAACAGATTCCCCTGTAAATTTTCATAAGCTTCTGTACTGTTTTATTATCATCTGCACTTACTATGTTTTGAAATTTCACATGAAAATTGTTTATATAAGTTATAAACTACAAAGGTCCTAGTGTCGAACCAATGGCACAGCAATAGACACACACTTCCAATTTGAGGAAACAACCTTCAACCATCAACTCCAACTACTGAGTCAATTATAAAGACAATCTGCTATCTCCTCATGGTTCAAAAATGCTTCAGCCTCCCAGATAGGCCTGCCATGAGTGACCTTGTCAAAGGCCCTACTAAAGTCCAAATTGACAACATCCTCCATCCCACCCTCATCTATCTTCTTGATGACCCAATTGGAAAAACTCCAAAGGTTTGTCTAACAGGATTTCCTATGCATTCAGAGATTCTAGTTTTTGCAGCCACCAAACTACCCATCTGTCCCCTTAAGTATTGAGTCTCCTATCACTAACATCCTGCATGACTCCTCCCTTACCCACTGATCCTCAAGCTAGTCTCAGTGCCACCAACCTGGCTATGTGGCTGTGCCCACAAAGGTCACTACCCACCCCTTGAGCCGTATCCAAAGCAGTTGCCAAGGGGAACAGGCACGGGGGCAGCCCTGCACGATCTGATTCTTCCACTTACTTCTCCCAGTGGTCACCCTATTATTTGCATAAAGCTCTTGTGAATGATGCTCTCAGCTCAGTATGCCCAGCTCCAGTTCAGAAAGCACCATTAGGAAGCACTTAGAAAACCATAGAAAAACTACAGCACAGAAACAGGCCTTTTGGCCCTTTTTGGCTCTGCCGAACCATTGGTCAAACCTGGCAGAAAGGTCGATTTTCAGACTGTTCTAAGACTCTGTCAGGTTTACCTGCCTTTAGTTTTTTTTATATATTGCTGCTTAGCCCACTCACTCTCCAAAATGGGAGCTAAACAACTATATAAAAGCTAAAGTTTCCTATAATTTATAAATGTATGGCAAAGAATAGTCCAGCAGCTAAAAGCTGAAAAAAATATAGTTAAGATTATTTTAAAAAATCAATTTGTTTTACCAACTCTGGCCAGAATATGACCTTCTCCTTAGCTTAGATACATAGAGTCACACAACACAGAAAAAAGTTATTTGGCCCATGTCACCTGTTGCACCATCAGCACTAAATCACAATTACCTGCATTAGGTCGATAGTCCTAGGCATTCAAATACTCATCTAGAAACTTCTAAAATGTGAGAGTATCTGACTCTATCACTTCAAGCACTGCATTCTGGGCAACAGATACTGTGTGTGTGGAAAATTTTCCCTTCAGAACACCTTTAAGCTTCCACCTCCCACGTTAAGCTACATCTCCTCTATTAGACACCCACACTCACCACTTGAATTCATGTTTTAACTACATTGCTATCTATTCCCCCTCAGAACACGTGGCATGGTAGTGTAGCGGTAAGCACAATGCTTTACCGTTCAGGTGAGCTGACTTTCATTCCTGTTGCTGCCTGTAAGGAGTTTGTGCTTCCTCCTTGTGACCACATGGGTTTTCTCTAGATGCTCTGGATTCCTCCCACAGTTCAAAGACGTATCGACTGGTAGGTTACTTGGTCATTGTAAATTGTCCCATGATTAGGCTAGGGTTAAATAGGAAGTTGCTGGGTGGTGTGGCTTGAAGGGCCAGAAGGGCCTATTCTGCATTGTATCTCAATAAAACAAAATAAAAACTGTTATACAGTGGCCATTTTATTGTACACCTGCTCATTAATGCAGATATTAATCAGCCAATCGTGTGGCAACGACTCAATGCATAAAAGTATGCAAGACATGGTCAAAGTGATCAGTTGTTGTTCAGGCCAAACATTAGAATTGGGACGAAATGTGATCTAAGTGACTTTGACTGTGGAATGATTGTTGGCGCTACACAGGAAGGTTCAACTATCTCAGAAACTACTGATCTCCTGGGATTTTCATGCACAACAGTCTCTGGAGTTTACACAGAATGGTTTTCAAAAACATAAAAATAAAATACAGTGAGCAGCAGTTCTGGCATTGAAAACACTTTGTTAATGAGAGAGGAGAATGGCCAGACTGGTTCAAGCTGACAGGAAGGCAACAGTAACTCAAGTAATTATGAGATACAGTTGGGCTGTACTGAAGAACATCTCTGAATGCACAACACTTTGAACTTTGAAGTGGATGGGCTACAGCAGCAGAAGACCACACTAGGTTCACTCCTGTACTTAATAAAGCAGTCACTGACTATATATTTCTCTTTCAGAACACCCTTCTGCCTCTGCCATTCCAGAAAAAAAAACAAGCCTATCCTGTCATTTCCTACAACAGTAATGTTCAGATCTATGCAATGTCCTGATGGATCTCCTCTGCATCCTCTCCAGTGCAAGCAAATGCTTCCTATAGCGTGGGGACCAAAAATGCACACTAACTCCAGGTGAGACCTAATCAATGTATTAAGTTGTATCATGTGTCCCACCTCTCACATTCTTTGCCACAGCTAATAAAGAAACAATCTCATATGCCTTCACCACCCTATCTACTTGTGGTGCCATGTTTAAGAATCAACTGACTTGTACCTCAAGGTCTCTGTTCTTCTACACACCCAAGCGCACTAACTTTTACTGTCTGTCCTATCCTTAATGGCTATCCCAAAATGCACTTCTCAGATGAAATTCCACTTGCTATTCTGCACAATTTTCCAGCTGATCTAATGTCATTCAGTTGCCTTAGACAATCTTCCTTAGACAACACCACCAATTCTTGTATCATCAGCTTCCTTTGACATGCTCATTCCCATTGAAACGTAGTTCAGTAGATACACCAGCAGCAAGTTAATGCATTAAATATGCTGAGCTTTTCTCATTATTTTGTCAATCAGACACCTAAATTATCACAACTGAATGTAAGCCAAACCATCAGGAACCAATGGCCACAACACAAAGTGCAATGTAAAAACTGATGCATGGACAAAAAAAAAGCGCATTGCTGCAATTTGCTACAAGATAAAAGATTATATGGATAATATTGGTCTTTCAACACAACATTCGATTACTGCAGGAAACTTTTGCAAACTGTGCAAGTGCTGAACACACAAGTAATATACAGACTGGCAGGTTATATAACATCCAATTTCCATTGCTATGTGATTTATCCTAATGTGGCCAAATGCAAGTAGACATTATTGGGTATTATTAAATCTTATAGGTTTAACAATAGACAATAGGTGCAGGAGTAGGCCATTCGGCCCTTCAAGCCAGCACTGCCATTCACGGTAATCATGGCTGATCATCCACTATCAGTATCCAGTTCCTGCCTTATCCCCATAACATTTGATACCGCTATCTTTAAGAGCTCTCTATCCATCTCTTTCTTGAAAGCATCCAGAGACTTGGCCTCCACTGCCTTCTGGGGCAGAGCATTCCACATATCCACCACTCTCTGGGTGAAGAAGTTTTTCCTCAACTCTGTTCTAAATGGCCTACCCCTTATTTTTAAACTGTGGCCTCTGGTTCTGGACTCACCCATCAGCGGGAACATGCTTCCTGCCTCCAGCGTGTCCAATCCCTTAATAATCTTATATGTTTCAATCAGATCCCCTCTCATCCTTCTAAATTCCAGCGTATACAAGCCCAGTTGCCCCAATCTTTCAACATATGACAGTCCCACCATCCCAGGAATTAACCTTGTGAACCTACGCTGAACTCCCTCAATAGCAAGAATGTCCTTCCTCAAATTTGGAGACCAAAACTGCACACAATACTCCAGGTGTGGTCTCGCCAGGGCCCTGTACAACTGCAGAAGGATCTCTTTGCTCTTATACTCAACTCCCCTTGTTATGAAGGCCAGCATGCCAGTAGCTTTCTTCACTGCCTGCTGTACCTGCATGCTTGCTTTCAGTGACTGATAAACAAGAACACCTAGATCTCGTTATACTTCCCCTTTTCCTAACTTGACTCCATTTAGATAATAATCTGCCTTCCCGTTCTTACCACCAAAGTGGATAACATCACATTTATCCACATTAAACTGCATCTGCCATGCATCCACCCACTCACCCAGCCTGTCCAAGTCACCCTGCATTCTCACAACATCCTCCTCACATTTCACACTGCCACCCAGCTTTGTGTCATCTGCAAATTTGCTAATGTTACTTTTAATCCCTTCATCTAAATCATTAATGTATATTGTAAATAGCAGCAGTTCCAGCACTGAACCCTGCGGTACCCCACTGGTCACTGCCTGCCATTCCGAAAGGGACCCATTAATCGCTACTCTTTGTTTTCTGTCAGCCAGCCAATTTTCAATCCATGTTAGTACTCTGCCCCCAATACCATGTGCCCTAATTTTGCCCACTAATCTCCTACATGGGACTTCATCAAAGGCTTTCTGAAAGTCCAGGTACACTACATCCACTGGCTCTCCCTTGTCTATTTTCATAGTTACATCCTCAAAAAATTCCAGAAGATTGGTCAAGCACGATTTCACCTTCGTAAATCCATGCAGACTCAGACCTATCCCGTTACTGCTATCCAAATCTGTCGTAATTTCATCTTTTATAATTGACTCCAGCATCTTTCCCACCACTGACGTCAGGCTAACCGGTCTATAATTCCCTGAGTAAGAAGGTGGCCAGTGAGTTAGGTTGTTTATCACAGTGCCATCTGGTGCTTTGTTGAGGAAATGAACGTGGATTTTTGGTGAGCACAGGGAATGATCTGGACTCTTCCTCATCTGCTCAATAAACCTCAGGTACCTTTGCCTGGTCAAGTCTTGAATTTGATTGGAGCAAGATGAAAGGACTGGTACATTCTGGAAAAGAAACTACAGTAATTTTTGAGAGGGAGGTTGCAAATAAATAATGAAAATTTTTTGACATTGACCTACCAATAAACTCATGCAAGAAGACAAGAGAAGCAATGTAACAGCTGAGACTGAGAAGCTCTGCCACAATCATGAGCCAGTGCCAGGTCTGGATAGTGAGTGCCACCATCAGCAACTCCGTCAGAATGAGAGAAGTGAAGGAAATGGCCACGGCATGTACAAACTCCGAATCAAACAGCAGAAGAGCTCCGTACATTATTATACCACCTAGAAAAACAAAGTGAGGTGTGAATGTCTTTCAGCGTATGGCAGATGAAATCAGTACACATTCATTACGTACACAACAAGAGACAGAGTCTTAATCCAGACCACCTCTCCAATGGCACTCCATTGACAGTGATGATGACTGAGACTGAAGTGCAGGTTTTCTCAAGCAAATGCAAACAAACAGCTGAAACTCTTCAGAGAACGAAGGTCATCCCTATGCCCCAACCAACAATAACATCACAAAGGTCCACGACAATGAAGTCATGGAGACACACAGCAGGTACTTCTGCTCAACTTGCCCAAGCCAACCAGAGCATCCTCCCTGCTGGTTCCAGTTGCCTGCAACCCTCCAAACTCATAAAGTGCCTGTTAAACGTTATAATTGTTAGGACTATGGCCTCCTCTGGCAGCTCATTTCAGTTCATCACTACCTTCTGTGTAAAGAACTTGCTACTCAGGATTCACTTAAATCTATCCCCTCTAATCTTGTAACTGTGCTCTCCAGATTTGTACTCCCCAACCATGGGGAAAAGACTATGACTTTCCTCCTTATCCATACTCTTGATGATTTTAAAAACTCTCATTCTTCTATGCTCCAAGGAATAAAGATTCAGTGTAGCCAACCTCTCCCTATAACTCAGACCCTGTAGTTCAGGCAGCATCCATGTAAATCTCTTCTGCATGTCCCCCAGCTTGACAATGTCTTTCATATTATTGGGTGACATTACATGTGGAGATTCTGCACGTCATCAAAAATATTGACAAACTTCTATAGCTGTGTGATGGAAAGTATATTGACTGGCTGCATTACGGCCTGGTGTGGGAACACCAATACCTTTGAGGGGAAAACCCTGCAAAAGATAGTGGATTTAGCCCAGTATTTCATGGGTAAAAATCTCCCAACCATTGAGCATATCTCCATGAAATGTTGCTACAGAAAAGCAGCATCCATCATCAAAGATCCTCACCACCCAGGCCAAGCGCTTTTCTTGCTGCTGCCATCAGATAGAAGGTGCAAGTGCCTCAGGACTTGCACTACCAGTTTCAAGAACAGGCTCTTGAACAAAAGGGAATAACTACACTCATTCTATTTCTGGTGTTCCCACAACTGATGATCTCACTTTAAGGACTCTTTATCTTGTTATTTCATGCTCATTATTTATATTTGCATTTGCACAGTTTGTTGTTCATTAATCCTGTTTACAGTTACCATTCTGTAGATTTGCTGAATATGCCCTCAGGAAAAAGATTCTCAGGGTTGTATGTAGTGACATACATGTACTGTGCTAATAAGTTTAACCTAGAACTTTGACCACAACTTTATACAATAGTTGAAACAAGGTTTCACCAATGACTTATTTATAACTGCAACATATTGTCCCTACTCCTGAAATTGATAAAGCCCAGCATGCTAAATGCCTTCTTCACCACACTATTTACTTGCATGGGCACTTTCAGTGAACTGTGCACTTATACCCCCAGGTCCCTCTGTCAATACCCTGCCATTCACTGTTTTGGTCCTGCTCTGGCTGAATGCTCAATATGCCTCACCCCAAATTTATCCAAGTTGAAATCCATTTGCCATTACGCTGCCCGTCTCCCTAAGTGATTAAAATCTCTTTGTAATTCATTGTAAGTCGCTTCACCATCAACAAGACCCACTAATTTGGTATCTATGCAAATAAGCTGTAACTTTCCAATGTCTAAATTTCCAATGTACGTAACTACCTATAAAGTGATTTGAAACATACCAAGGTTGTGATAGACATTAAATTAAGGCACTGACAGACATGGAAAATATAAGTAGTAGCATTGAGACAAATCTTACTGAAGAGCTGGAGCCACATTTGAGGGGCATTACACTGACTTCAACTGTTTGCATTTAAATACAAGGATTTTTCAATATTTTATTTCACACACATTTATGGTAAAATCCCATGTTCGTACCTTGGTATATACTAATCAAAACCCAAACCAAAAACGTTTTGAAGGAGAGTGGTCGACCCTGAGAGAAAAAAAGGAAAGAATGTGTTAGAGATATTTGCACACTTTACATTTAAAATTCAATTTTAAGACAGTGTTTCAATATCCAGAACATACAGCTTTTGCTATGGGGATTAAGTAACAGAAACACTACTTCTTAGTTTCATAGAGGAAAGCTCACAAATATTTTAATGTAAAGTTCTTTGAAAAGAATCACTTGACGCATTTAACAAGTTATGTAGTTTTTGCGTATTTGGACTTTTTAAAGTAGCACTAAGTTCCTGGAACTGCTTCTTGAATTGTAACAGCTGCAGCATAAGTTTCCACTGCATCTTTGTTCAATTAGACTTGGACTTTTGAAATTTGTCAGCATTGATGCAAAGCTCTGCTTCTCAGATAATTGCTGAAGCATTCATTTTCAAAGCTGGTAAAGTGTCTCACAAACATTATTATCCAAAGACATGGAAATGGATTCAATTACTTAAAAAAATGTAAATCAAGGATGTAGAAGTCATCTTCAACAGTGGAAGTTAATTTTGCTGTTCATTTAGTACCTGAAACAGACTGTACGAGAATCATTCCTTGGTATCCCTGCAAAAATACTTCAGATTCTCTTGCTGTTGTGTGCATTTTCAAATGTTGAAGGTCAGAGGAACAATTGCAGAGATTGAGAGTACTAATCTGGATGAAGGTTCACAGCCTGAGACGTAGAGTGTTTATTCCTCTCCATAGATGCTGCTTGACCGGCTGAGTTCCTCCTGCTTTTTGTGTGTGTTGCTCTGAATCATGGAGAAGGTTAGTTGACCTCACTCACTTTGATCATGCTTCAGGTGGAGGTTTGTTGCATCACTAGACAACCTCAAAGATGCCCCACATACTGACCACCAATCTCAAATCAAAAGCTGTGGCTAACGGGTCAGCGTGACTGGTAATGCTTTAGGCAAGACCACAAAATTTTAGTACGTATGAGATTAGCTTTATTTGGCACATGTACATCAGAACATACGGTGTTTTGGCATCAGCGGGTGGGAGGAGAAGATGACGCCGCGATGCGATCATACTGTGGGGATACTTCACTGCAGCAGGCTCGGAAGGCTTGTGAAGGTAGAGGGTAAAATGAATGCGGCAAAGATGGTGGGAGGAGAAGATGGCAACGCGACGCTGCGTGTGCAGCTCTCCGGTGAAATGATATCGTATTTGTAAGTAGGGGACTGTGCACAATTCTGATTTGATGGAGACAGATGTGAGAAGCACAGAGGAACATCCGGAGAAAACTTCTGCAATGCCCGGTTCGCTGCCGCTGCTACTGTGCGATCGAGAATCTCCAGAGGGAAGGCCCCAAAATCCCCGGCTTTGCCTGCTGCTGGCGACCGAGGCTGAGGTCGAAGCGTTCAGCAGAGATGGTGCTCGGTACTTGGTGTGGGAGGGCTGATCGGAGGCTCAAAGTTTTCGGACGACTCAGAGTCGGACTGTGATCAGGCATGGCATGGAAAGTTTTCTTCCTTCTCCCGTTTGCGTGAGATGTGGGACTTTCGCGAGACTTTGAACTTTCTTACTGTGCTCATGGCCTGTTCTTCATCAAGTTATTGTATTGTTGCACTGTTGTAACTATATGTTATAATTATGTGATTTTTGTTAGTTTTTCAGTCTTGGTCTGTCCTGTGTTTCTGTGATATCACACTGGAGGAATATTGTATAATTTCTTAATGCATGCATTACTAAATGACAATAAAAGAGGACTGCGTGTCCTCATAATCTAATCTAATCTAACACAGTTTGAGGATTGTAATGGCGGCAGTCCATAAGTGTTGCCATGCTTCTGGGGTGAAACGTAGCATGCCTAAAACTTGTTAACCATAACTTGTATGTATTTGGAATGTGGGAGGAAACCAGAGTGTCCAAAGGAAGCCCTCACAGTCATAGGGAGAAAGTGACTGTGGGGGTTTCCGCTGGGTACTTCAGTTGGGAACTGAAGCCCAATCAGCGATTGCTGGTGCTTAAAGCGAATGCACGAACTACTATGCTGCCATGATTCCCACAACTATTGGACCCCTCGGCTGACCAGAATATTTGCAAAGGAAACTCTCCTGATGGTTCCAGGTGTAGATATACTGGAGCATGAAAGACAAGACTCAAGCCAAAGGAGCTCCTAGGTAGAAACCATAAAATGAGTTGCTCTCAACCTGGGCAATGTTGGGACTCTATAATCTCTAGAGGTCAGAGGGAAAGAATGATCAGCAGAATTAATTAGGTGCCGCCTGGCACGTAAATTGCCGATTGTGTCGCCTCTGATCTGGGCTGACATTTACGTGCCGGGCAGCACCTAATTAATTAGCTTGTTCATTTCTGCTTCTTTCTTAAAGATGTGATGGGTGCGTCCCGGCCACCGCTGTACCCTTCCCGGCAATGTATCGGTCCGCGGCCCGGAGGTTGGGGACCACTGATCTAACAGAACAAATGTTCTAATCTAAGCTATGCCTCTCACTTGTATCACTTAGATTACAATTTCTACTTTTCATTCTGGCTAACAGAATGAGTTTGTTATTCTATTTTGAGGATACCTTTCCTGGTCTATTTAGAGAGCAGAAAGAAATTAGAGATTGGATATGTTTGAGTCAAATTTTCCACTGTCTTATGATGCATGTGAAATTCTGCCAATTAAGGGACTAGAATGACTTCTCCTGCCCTTCACTACCAATATGCAGACCTGACTGTGATAAAGGCGGCAAATGCAATGTTCCCATTTATTTCAAAGGAAATAGAATATAAGAGCAAGGAGATAATGGTGAGGCTTTATAAGACACTAGTCAGTCAGCATTCGGAATGAGAATCAGGTTTATTATCACCGGCCTGTGACGTGAAATTTGTTAACTTAGCAGCAGTTCAATGCAATACGAAATCTAGAAGAAAAAAATAATAAATAAGTAAATCAATTACAGTATACATATATTGACTAGACTAAAAATAATGCAAAAAACAGAAATGTATGTAAAAAAAAAGTGAGGTAATGTCCAAGGGTTCAATGTCCATTTAGGAATTGGCTGGCAGAAGGGAAGAAGCTGTTCTTGAATTACTGAGTGTGTGCCTTCAAGCTTCTGTACTTCCTACCTGATGGTAACAGTGAGAAAAGGGCATGTCCTGGGTGCTGGAAGTCCTTAATAATGGACACTGCTTTTCTGAGACACTGCTCCCTGAAGATGTCCTGGGTACTTTGTAGGCGATTACCCAAGATGGAGCTGACTAGATTTACAACCCTCTGCAGCTTCTTTCGGTCCTGTGCAGTAGCTCTCCACCCCCCACCCCCCATACCAGACAGTGATGCAGCCTGTCAGAATGCTCTCCACAGTACAACTATAGAAATTTTTGAGTGTATTTTTTGACATGCCAAACCTCTTCAAACTCCTAATGAAGTATAGCCACTGTCTTGCATTCTTTGTTAATAAAGTATTGTCAACATTTTTAAGGGCTCATATCTCAGAAAGGGTGTGTTGTCATTGGAGAGTTGGAGGAAGTTCACGAGGATGATTCCAGGAATGAAGGGGGTTAATATATGAGCAGCGTTTGACAGCTTGGGGTCTGTACTCACTGAAATTTAGAAGAATGCAGGGGATATTGTTGGAACCTACTGAATGTGAAAGGACTAGATAGGATGGATATGGAGAGGATGTTTCCTATGGTGGGGGTATCCAGAACTAGATGGCATGGCCTCAAAATTGAGGGATGACCTTTTGGAACAGAGGTAAGGAGGACTTTTTTTTAGCCAGGGAGTAGTGAGTCTGTGGAATACTCTGCCACAGACTGCAGTGGAAGCCAAGTCCGTGGGTATATTTAAGACAGAAGTTCATATTTTCCCGATTGGTCAGGGCATCAAAGGATATGGTAAGAAGGCAGATGTATGAGGTTGAGTGGGATCCAGGATCAGCCATGATGAAATGGTGGGGTAGACTCGACGGGCTGAATGGCCAAATCTGCTCCTATGTCTTATGGTCTTATGACTGGAGAAAATAGAATTTCATCAAGAATGTATCCAGCTCACATCAAATTGTCCCCTATCTTTATAAACATTCTCTCTTCAATTATGTCGAGTAATATGTTATAACTCTCATACTTCTGCCTAGTCTCTAAATAGTCCCTTCTTATTAATAAGTACTATAAAGCCATTGCTTTTGCTGAATATCAGAAGAATTGAAGCATCTGTGATATGGAAAAATGCTCACAAATGTCAAATTTACTTGAAATTGAAATTCTTTCCACCCTATTTAGTAACTGAATCTAGGTACATCAAATCATAACCATACAGTAATGCACATTTTTGAAAAATTTTACTTTCATCCTGCATTATTGGAGAAAGAGTTGCAATAGCCCTTGGAACAGATAAAGTTCTAATAATGGATCTAAATTATAGTTTTAGTAACTTGTCATCTCTTAATAAATTTGGCATCTTATTGTGAGAAGTCAGAGGGTGGTTGATTAAAAATAGAAACGTTCCATTGAGAGAGTAAAGCAATTCCTATGGGACTTGCACACACCACTGGGGATAGGAAACTTTGCTCAGTATCTAGTCATTATTGCATTTGACCTTTTTACAAAAGCCAGAAGCAAATAATGGGGAGTAGGCCAATCCCCATCACAGACCATCTTAACTGTGGTGGGCAATGTCTCATTAAAAGGACTGCAACTCCAGCATTAACCACCATTCCTACTTGTGTGTTTGTCTGGCAATAATGAAATGCACAATGAAAACTCCTATTGTTCTTTTGTTATGAATCCAAATACATGTAAAATACCCTTCAGCATTCTGGCATCACCTGAGGTTGACTGGTGTTGTCTAAATGAGACTCTTTTTTTTTGAAATACACCACATTAAAAATGATGAATGCAATTTTCAATTTTTTTTAAAAACATTACACATATTGTATTTTGAAAATAATCTATTTTGATTAATAGATTCAAGTATAGATGAGCTTAACTAGATTTTACAAAGTTCTAAAATGAAATTGAAAAAATTATAATGTATTAAATGCACCTTAGTAAGATCTTTATAGAGCTCTGGATAAAGCATTGCAACTTCTGATTTGACATCTTTGTCCAGAACGAGAGAGAACACTGGGAACATGGTATAAATTGTGGAATACCTAAGGAAGAGAGAGATATCAACACTTTTCTTCTTTGATACAACTGAGATAACAATTATTTTTAAAAATTAATTGTGTGACGTTAAATAATATTGATAACGAAAAACCTGTATTTATTGCCTCTCTGTGGTTAGTCTTGTTTTTAAACTTTCTGCTTTCTGGTGTTTGTGTTAATGGTGTTCAGTAGAAAATTTCTAGAGATTCACTGATAGTGAAGTTATGGCAGTAATTGAAGGAATCAAAAAACAAAGATACCGGAAACCCAAAGTAAAAACAGAGTATGCTGGATGAACTCAGCAGTCAAGCAACATCAGTGGGGGGAGAGAGAGTTGGTGTTTAGGGTCAAGTCTCCCACTTCCTAAGAACTATGGTAGAGGAAATGTTATAGTTAAGGAAAACAAAAGCCACCTTTTTATCAGAAAACTGAGAAAATGGAATGGAGTCGTTCACAGGAATTAGTTTGATAGGAGGCCTGCATGAAATAGCTGTGGCAGTCAGTGGACTTACAACAGATGTTTACAGCTGACCAAGATGGAGGAAGAAACATTAAGAAAGGGAAGGGGAAAGTACTTCAACCACCAGGCTCCTGAATCAGCATGGATAACTTCACTCACCTCAACAATGAACTGATTCTACAACCTATGGACTCACTTTCAAGGACTCTACATCTCATGTTCACAGTATTATTTATTATCTCTTTTTTTTTGCTCTTGCATAGTTTGTCTTCTTTTGCAGATTAGTTGTTTTGTCCATCCTTGGGAGTAGTTTTTCATTGCCTCTATTGTCTATCTTTGTTCTACTGTGAATGCCTGCAAGAAAATGAATCTGACATATACATACTTTGATAATAAATTTACTTTGAAATTTGAACTTTGAGATATGGACTGTGTGAAAGTGAAATCAGGGTAGAAAATGGCAACAGAGATAATGATTTTTTTGGATTTGGTAAGAGTACAGGAAGACATACCAATGCAATCATCAACATAACACAAAAAGAAATGAGAGAGTGGGCCCGAGTCAGATTGAACCCAGCAATGTTTCACATATCATATTAAATGGCAGGTACAGCACAAACCAACCAAACTATGGAGCAGTATATTCCAAAGACTTATCATGCTGCCAAAATAGCTCCCTTTAAGTCACCGTTGTCTTTTGCCATTTACTGTGGATTTGTTCCCTTTATTAATCCATTTGCTATTGAAAATATTTTATTTTTCTAAATAAGCATGATTTTACACATCTCTATCATACATGCCCTTGGATCTTTCTGTCACAAGGAGCTTCTCAGCCTATCCACATTAACAGTATTTTCTTTAACCTGGAACCATCCCAACAAGTCAGTCTACACTCTTGTCAGATATTTCACATGCTTCCTCATGTATTGCTTAACATTTCAGTAGGTATCGACACCAAGGGCAGAATTTATCATCAATAATTATTTGTCATTAAGATAGCAGAGAGCCATCTTACATTTGTACAGGGCCCTGGTGAGACCACATCTGGAGTATTGTGTGCAGTTTTCGTCTCCAGGGTTAAGGAAGGACATCCTGGCTGTGGAGGAGGTGCAGCGTAGGTTCACTAGGTTAATTCCTGGGATGTCCAGACTGTCTTACGCAGAGAGGTTAGAGAGACTGGGCTTGTACAAACTGGAATTAAGGAGATTGAGGGGGGATCTGATTGAGACATATAAGATTATTAAGGGATTGGACAAGATAGAGGCAGGAAATATGTTCCAGATGCTGGGACAGTCCAGTACCAGAGGGCATGGTTTAAGAATAAGGGGTAGGTCATTTAGGACAGAGTTGAGGAGGAACTTCTTCTCCCAGAGAGTTGTGGAGGTGTGGAACGCGCTGCTTCAGAAGGCAGCGGAGGCCAATTCTCTGGATGCTTTCAAGAAGGAGCTAGATAGGTATCTTATGGATAGGGGAATCAAGGGTTATGGGGACAAGGCAGAAATCGGGTAATGATAGTAGATGATCAACCATGATATCAGTATGGCAGTGCAGGCTCGAAGGGCCGAATGGTCTACTTCTGCACCTATTGTCTATCTTCTTAAACAGTTTCTTTTTGACAATGGATATCCAAGTCCCCCAGCCAGAATATTTTCTTTGCTGTGCAGAATTGGACTCGCTGCATTGTACTCCTGTTTTAAATAAAGTTAATACACAACTTGTGTATTTTGTATGACTCGATTGAGTCCATGATCCTACATCTTCCATTAAGCATGGTGTTATCCTGTACAACACCTTCAAAAGATTTTTGCACAAGAACCCTTTTATAAGTGTAACTTATCTATTGCATGCCAGCTCTTCCCATGTTTTCCAACAAACATTCACATTAATCACTTTTTACCTGTCAAGCATGTGTCATTCCACAATCCTCTCCACACCATGCTGAACGATATTACTAGCTTCCCCACTGGTTGCTTAATTTTCAACTGTCATAACAATTGCCACTCTGAAACTGAGCTCCATTCCCAATTGATGTACGTCACACACAACAGCTCTAATGCCAAGCAGTGGAAAACATTCTTGCTCACCTTCTTCCTGACTGAATCACTATTTACCATGCTCTCTTATTAACTGCACAGATAATTTTGAATGCTTGTTCTTACTTTGCTTTCTATCTCATTTTATCATTAATTTCCTTAGTATCCTGGGATGTATATCATCTGGACCTCATGATTCATTTACATTGTGCATCATCATGGCTTCTGACACCTCCTCCTTATTGTCATCCCATCTAGATTCCCAATAATCCCCGATGATAACTTTTGCTACAAAGAGAGTCAGAGTACATGCACAGTATCTCAGCCATGCCCATAACACACCAAAGATATCTATGAAGGTCCTGCATTGATTCTGTTATTTCTTTGATGACTGTTTTGCTGTTAATATGCCAATAAAATGACTTTACTGTTTTGTGTGACATTTAAAGTTCTAAAGTTCAAAGTAGATTTATTATCAAAAAGATAATTTACCTATGCAATTGCCCTTCCTATTCATATCTGCTACTGATATAAAAATTTAATAAAAGCAATACAGCTGATATGATCACGTACAGATTTATTCCAACAATAAATGTAAAAATAATTACAGTCTAGCATGCTATGTACAAATTATTTGGAAAAAAAAATAGGAGTTTCCCAGCCAATATAAAATGTATATTAACCGAGATCACAATGCCCCATCCCAATACAATATTAATACTAACAAATATGTTTAGAGAAAATACTTATTTCCTCCTAACTTCTGGAAAGTCTTATTATAATAGCAGTTGCACTGAATTTTACATAACGAACATGCAAAATCTTACCCTATAACCAGGAAACCTTGGTACAGAGGAATTGATGCAAAATAGAACACCGAAGAGAAAACAGCCTGTGGAAACACAGCAGATAGAATTGTTTTAACAGGCACAGTGATTTATTGCAGCATTTGAAACAAACTATTGCAGAAAAGATTAGTGAGCTGTTGATACAATTATATCACAAATATGATCTTAACATAGCTGGTTCTAACTTCCAAATAATTGTCCCAAGAAGCATGCAAATAAAATCAAATAATGCAAACTCTAGTACCACCAAACAGTTGAAGTCAAAATAATGAAAGGAGAAACAAAAAGTGTCTTTGCTCAATAGACAATAGGTGCAGGAGTAGGCCATTCGGCCCTTCGAGCCAGCACCACCATTCACTGTGATCATGGCTGATCATCCACAATCAGTACCCCGTTCCTGGCTTCTCCCCATATCCCTTGACTCCACTATCTTTAAGAGCTCTATCTAACTCTTTCTTGAAAGCATCCAGAGAATTGGCCTCCATTGCCCTCTGAGGCAGAACATTCCACAGATCCACAACTCTCTGTGTGAAAAAGTTTTTCCTCAACTTCGTTCTAAATGGCCTACCCTTTATTCTTAAACTGTGTCCTCTGGTTCTGGACTCCCCCAACATCGGGAACATGTTTCCTGCCTCTAGTGTGTCCAATCCCTTAATAATCTTATATGTTTCAATCAGATCCCCTCTCATCCTTCTAAATTCCAGTGTATACAAGCCCAGTCGCTTCAATCTTTCAACATACGACAGTCCTGCCATCCCGGGAATTAACCTTGTGAACCTACGCTGCACTCCCTCAATAGCAAGAATGTCCTTCCTCAAATTTGGAGACCAAAACTGCACACAATACTCCAGGTGTGGTCTCACCAGGGCCCTGTACAGCTGCAGAAGGACCTCTTTGCTCCTATACTCCTATACTCAACTCCCCTTGTTATGAAGGCCAGCATGCCAGTAGCTTTCTTCACTGCCTGCTGTACCTGCATGCTTACTTTCAGTGACTGATGAACAAGAACACCTAGATCTCGTTGTACTTCCCCTTTTCCTAACTTGACACCATTCAGATAGTAATCTGCCTTCCTGTTCTTCCCACCAAAGTGGATAACATCACATTTATCCACATTAAACTGCATCTGCCCACTCACCCAACCCGTCCAAGTCACCCTGCATTCTCACAACATCCTCCTCACATTTCACACTGCCACCCAGCTTTGTGTTATCTGCAAATTTGCTAATGTTACTTTTAATCCCTTCATCTAAATCATTAATGTATATTGTAAATAGCTGCGGTCCCAGCACCGAGCCTTGCGGTACCCCACTAGTCACTGTCTGCTATTCTGAAAGGGACCTGTTAATCCCGACTCTTTGTTTCCTGTCTGCCAACCAATTTTCTATGCATGTCAGTACCCTACCCGCAATACCATGTGCTCTAATTTTGCCCACTAACCTCCCATGTGGGACCTTACCAAAGGCTTTCTGAAAGTCCAGGTACACTACATCCACTGGCTCTCCCTTGTCCATTTTCCTAGTTACATCCTCAAAAAATTCCAGAAGATTAGTCAAGCATGATTTCCCCTTCGTAAATCCATGCTGACTCGGACTGATCCTGTTACTGCTATCCAAATGTGCCGCTATTTCATCTCTTATAATTGACTCCAGCATCTTCCCCACCATTGATGTCAGGCTAACTGGTCTATAATTCCCTGCTTTCTCTCTCCCTCCTTTCTTAAAAAGTGGGATAACATTAGCTACCCTCCAATCCGCAGGAACTGATCCTGAATCTATAGAACATTGGAAAATGATTACCAATGTGTCCACAATTTCTAAAGCCACCTCCTTAAGTACCCTGGGATGCAGACCATCAGGCCCTGGAGATTTATCAGCCTTCAGTCCCATTAGTCTACCCAACATCATTTTCTGCCTAACATGAATTTCCTTCAGTTCCTCCATTACCCCAGGTCCTCTGGCCACTATTACATCTGGGAGATTGTTTGTGTCTTCCCTAGTGAAGACAGATCCAAAGTACCTGTTCAACTCGTCTGCCATTTCCTTGTTCCCCATAATAATTTCACCCGTTTCTGTCTTCAAGGGCCCAACTTTGGTTTTAACTAATTTCTTCCTCTTCACATACCTAAAGCTTTTACTATCCTCTTTTATATTCTTGGCTAGCTTACCTTCCTATTGACTGAGCATTGGGAGAGAAGGTCAATAGTGATAGTATTTAAAAGACCATGTAAGTCTATTTCATCAATGGCCAAGATCCAGAACTCCCTTAACTGTTTAACAGCACACTATTAGTTTTCATATACATTAACATATGGAGTAGGAACAAGTAAAAATATTTCTCTTCTCCAACTTAAATTATAAGATGTAGCACGTCTAATCATTCATGAATGAAAAGTGAAAACCTGCACCTGCTGTAAGTCTGAAATAAGAATTAATAAAATGGTGGAAACACTCAGCAGGTCAGGCAGCATCCATGGAGACAGAAACACATCAACACTTTAGCTAAATAGCCACTCATTCTAACTGGAGAAGTTACAGAACAAGCTTCCATCTTTAGGAGATCTTAAGCACTGCAACATCTGAGAATGGATAGAAGTGAAGATCAAAAACTGGGCCGGAGTGTTCAACCTTTTTAAAAAAAAAATCAGTGACAGATTTTAAAAAAATAATCACACTCCTGCCTTTATTTTGAAAAAAAAGATTCATACTCAAAATACAGAGATGTACACCTCATACTGCAGATTGCACTCCATCTGCTGGGTGTTTCCACCATCAACTAGCTGGTGCAATCCTGTCGGCTCTTAATATTTCCTGAGCTATATTAAATTAAATATTCCTCTTTAAGAAGGTAGGGGTTTAGTTACCTGCATGGTGCTGATGCACAAACTCCTGTGGATCACAAACTGGCTCAGAGCAGCAGACCTCTTGTAGCTGTTGCGTCCATGAACCATTAGCAACCTCCCAAGGTGTTTAAACTGAGTTATGGAGAAATCTGATGCTAAAGATGCTTGCTTTCCTTCCTAAAGGATTTTTTTTTTAAAAAAGTAAATTATCTTGTTAATGATACAATTCTAAGTAAAATGCAAAATAAGAAATATACTTACTATCAAATTTCCTCACTTTTTTTGTAATTAGGTTCAAAAACCATAAGAAACTTCCAAATAATTAAGGCAATAAAAGAACCCATCTGCACTCTCACTGTATAAATTCTACAGAGGTGGAAGGACTGTGTGGTAAGCCACTAAACTATTCTGTTCCATGAATATATCCCATTCCAATATAGAGAGAGAACGACTAGAGAAAATGCGGCACTGGCCATCCTGGGAAATGGGCCCAGCAGTTTGGCTCCAGTGACCATAATTCTACTAGTTTTAAAATAATTACAGAGAATGATACAACCAATTCAAGGTTAATGTTTCAAACTCAGGCAGAGCAAATTTTGGAGCCATTAGGTGGTCAATTAGGTTATATCATTTGCAGGGAAAGGAGCGCCTACCAAATGGGAGGTCTTTAAAAATGTTATGCCAAGAGCTCAGGGACTGTATGTTCCTGTTAGGGTGAAGGGCAAGACTGTCAAGTTGAGGAATCCTGGCAGATGAGCGCTATCGAGGCTCTGATTATAAATGAGGCAGGCAGTTACTGCACATAAACATTTGGGATCTAGTGACTCCAAGATGACCTCAAGAATCAGAATCAGGTTTAACATCACTGGCCTATGTCATGAAATTTGATGTTTGGCAGCAACAGTACATTGCACAATAATTTTTTAAAAATCTATAAATTACAGAAAGTAAGTAGTGCAAAAAGAGAGAAAAAAATAGTGAGGCAGTGTTCATGGCTTCATTGTCCATTCAGAAATCTGATGGCAGAGGGAAGAAGCTGTTCCTGAAATGTCGATTGTGTGTCTTCAGGCTCCTGTACCTCCTCCTTGATGGTAGCAATGGGAAGTGTAAGAATGTATTTCAGATCAACATGGTTATCTATGTGTGGACCCAAAGGAATTGAGTAATATTTCACTTCAATTTTTACTCTAGAGAAAATTACGGAAGCTAAGGAAATGGGCCAAATTAGTGGCCTTAATGTGTATTAAGGTGGATTAAACGCAAGGGCCTGATCTAATGCACTCTTGGACTCTGTGGGAAGTTAGAGAAGAAATCACTGAGGACTTTTCAGAGATTTTTGCTTCATCTCTAGTCACAGGTGAGATTCTGGACTGCAGGAGAGTGACTAAAGTGGTACCACTGTGTAAAAAAGGTAGCAAAAGCAAGTCAGGAAACTAGAGTCCGGTGAGTCTCCAGTCAGTGATCAGTAAACTGCTACAGGGGGGTCGGAAGGCCAGGATTTACCAGTATTTGGAGTGGCAGGGTCCAGTCTGGGGTAGTTAGCACAGCTATGTGTGTGGGAACTTGTGTGTGACAAAGTTCCTGGAGTTCTTCGAAGAAGTAATCAAGGGGGTTGATGAGATTAGGGCAGTGGATGACATCTTTATAGATATTAGCAAGGCTTTGACAAGGTCCCTTGTGGTAGGATAGTCTGGAAGGTTAGATCGCATGGGATCCAGGAGGAGGTAGCAGATTGGATTTATAATTGCTTCATTGGTAGAAAGCAAAGGGTGATGGTTGAGGGTTGCTTATTAGGCTAGAGGGCTGTGTCTATCAGTGTGCTGGGATCTTTATAGTTTGCCATTTATATAAATGAATTGGACATGAATGTACAAAGCATAGTTAGTAGGTCTATGGATGTTACTAAAATAAGTGTGTAGCATTGCAGATTGTGTGTAAGGTCATAAAATATAACAGGGAAAGCTTGACCAGCTAGGTATGTGGGCTGAGAATTGGCAAATGGCTTTCAATCAAACTACAGTGCCTGTAAAAAGTATTCACCCCCCCTCAGAAGTTTTCATGTTTTATTGTTTTATAACATTGAATCACAGTGGATTTAATTTGGCTTTTTTGACACGGCTCAACAGAAAAAAAACTCTTTCTTGTCAATGTGAAAACAAATCTCTACAAAGGGATCTAAATTAATAACAAATATAAAACACAAAATAATTGATTGCGTAAGTATTCACCCCTTTAATACAGCACACCAAATTATCACTATTGTCACCAAATGGTTTTAGAAGTCACATAATTAGTTATGTGGAGATCTGTTTTTGGAAACCTGTGTACAGTCAAGGTGTTTCAACTAACTGTAGTAAAAATGCATCGTATCTGGAAGGTCCAACAGCAGGTGAGTCAGTATCCTGGCAAAAACCACACCATGAAGGCAAAATATCACTCCAAGCAACTCCGCAAAAAGGTTATTGAAAAACACAAGTCAGAAGATAGGTATAAGAAAACTTCCAAATCACCTCATATCCCTTGGAGTAAGTCAATTATCAAGAAATGGACATAATATGGCACAGATGTAAATCTGTTCAGAACAGGCTGTCCTCCAAAACTGAGTGACTGTGCAAGAAGAGGACTAGTGAGAGAGGCCACCAAGAGACCTATGATAACTCTGGAGGAGTTACAAACTTCAGAGGTGGAGATGGGAGAGACAGCACATACAACAGATGCCTGGTTGTTTCACCAGTCACAGCTTTACGGCAGAGTGGCAAAGAGAAAGCCACTGTTGAAAAAAACTCACATGAAATCTTGGCTAGAGTTTGCCAGAAGGCATGTGGGAGACTCTGAAGTCAGCTGGAAGAAGGTTCTATGGTCTGATGAAACCAAAATTGAACTTTTAGGCCATCCGATTAAACGCTATGTTTGGTGTAAATCACATACCACACATCATCAAAAACACACTATCCCTGCCGTGAAGCATGTGCTCGCTGCATCATGTAATGGGGATGCTACACTGCAACAGGCCCTGGAAGGCTTGTGAAGGTAGAGGGTAAAATGAATGCAGCGAAATCCTGATGCAATCTGCAAGAGAACTGCGACTTGGGAGAAGATTTGTTTTCCAGCAAGACAATAACCCCAAGAATAAAACCAAAGCTACACAGGAATAGCTTAAAAACAAAAGTTAATGTTCTAGAGTGGCCAAGTCAGAGTCCAGTCCTCAATCTAATTGGGAATTTGTGACTGGACTTGAAAAGGGCTGTTCACTCACAATCCCTACGTAATCTGACAGAGCTGGAGCAGTTTTGTAAAGAAGAATAAGGAAAAATTGCAGTGTCCAGATGTACAAAGCTGTTAGAAACCTATTCACAGAGTCTCAGGGCTGTAATTGTTTCCAAAGGTGCATCTACTAAATACTGACTTGAAGGGGGTGAATACTTATGCAATCAATTATTTTGTGCTTTATATTTGTAATTAATTTAGATCACTTTGTAGACATTTGCTTTCACTTTGACATTTCAGTTTTTTTCCCCCTGTTGATCAGTGTCAAAAAAAGCAAAATTAAATCTACTGTGATTCAATGTTGTAAAACAATAAAACATGAAAACTTCTGAGGGGTGGATGAATACTTTTTATAAGCACTGTAAATGTGAGGTATAGCATTTTCGGATATCCAACCAGAGAAGAATTTATACAATGAATGGGCGGGTCCGTGGGAGTATAATGGAGCAGAGGGGCCTAGGAATCTAAGAGCATAGTTCACTGAAAGTGGCATCTCAGATGGGATGGCAAAGGTAGCAGCTGGCACACTGGCATTTATCAGTTGGGGCATTAAATATAGGAGTTCAGAAGTTACATTGTAGTTATACAAGGCATTGATGAGATTGCACTTGAAATATTGTGTATGGTGTCAGTGGCCCAGTTACAGGAAAGATGTTATTATATTAACCTAGAAAAAAATGCAGAAAAGAGTTACCAAGATGTGGCCTGAACTTAGGGGCCCCAATTTCAAGGGAAGTTTGCAGAGACAAGACATTATTCCTTGGAATCTAGAAGATTGAGGAGTCATCTGATAAAGGCATATTTGATCATAAGGAACATAGACAAGATGACAGCACAACGTCCTTTCCCCAAGCAAAGTCTGTTAAACAGTAGGGCATAGATTTAAATTCAGAGTCAATAGATTTAAGAGAGACATCAGGGACAGCCTCTCACACAAAGATTGGTGTGTATTTTGGAATGACCTGGTAAACAGACACATCGGCAACATTAAAAAGCCATCTAGATAAGTAGACTGACAGGAAAGGTTTTAGTGGTCTAAAAGTAGATAGCAGACATCCCAACCTGCAAAAACTCATTTCAGGGAGGTAGCACCCCCCCCCACCAAGTCAACCTCTAAGGGTGTATGTAATACTTTGTTTAGTGATTTTGTCTAATCTGTAAACCAAGTTGGGTATATGCAGCAAATGTGACATTAAAATATGTACTTATATTATATTATCATGTTTATTCTATTACAACTTTAAGCAAGTCTACTGGTAGTTTGGCCTCATCACGTAGGACATCAATAGCGTAGCTCCTTGGCAGCTAGCCAGCTAGTTTAAATCAGGGGTCCCCAACCTTTTTTGCACCGTGGACTGGTTTTATATTGACAATATTCTTGCAGACTGGCCGATCTGGGGAGGGGTGGGGTGGGTGTTAAATGCGACCGGAATATAGGTGATAAGTCAACTATAAGTCACTTGTAAGTGGCTAATACACTCAATTTCGTTTCTAAAGGGGTTTATCTAACGAATTTAATATTAAACACACAGCGCATATTTTCCTCGCATGAATGTAGTGGTAAGTCAATTATAACAGTGGCCCCAAACCTCCGGGCCGCGAAGAATGCAGCGGTGCAGCGGTAGCCAGAACACACCCAGCACATCTTTAAGAAAAAAGCCGAAATAAACAACCTAATTGATTAGGTGCCGCCCAGCACGTAGATGTCGGCCCAGATCAGAGGCGATGCAATCCGCAATCGCCTCTGATCTGGGCTGACATTTATGTGCCAGGAGGCACCTAATTAGTTAGCTTGTTTATTTCGACTTTTTTCTTAAAGATGTGCTGGGTGCGTTCCGGCCACTGCTGTATTCTTCATGGCCTGGAGGTTGGGCACCACTGAATTATAAGTCACTTATATGTCAATAGCATCATAACATTTTAAGTAACATTTGGATATTAAACACACAGCACGTATTTTCCTCGTATGAATATATAAAATCATTGCAACACACCAATATCGCTGAATCAGTGGGAGCCCTGGGCTTGTTATCCTGCAACAACACAGTCCTATCGAGGGGTGATGGGAGACAGCGATACTCGAAAGGGGGTCCTTATGTCCAGTCTATTCCACAATTTAGTTTTCATTGCAAAAAACTCCGCTTCGCAGAAATATGTTGGAAATGGAAGCAACGTTTTCGCTGCTTTCGTGGCTATCTCAGGATATTCAGCCTTGACTTTGATCCAGAATGCCAGCAGAGATGTTTGTCAAACATACTTTTCAGCCCGCCGTCATTTGCAAGCTTGAGGAGTTAATCTTCTTCTCACGCGGACATGGATGATTCACCGGGGACATTCATAATTGGGCCATGGACCCATTCCTTTGCACGTCTTGGGTCACTGATGACCTCACGTGCGTTAAAATTCAACAGTGCGTGACAGGGGATGAGGAAAGGTGCAGCTGACTCATATCGTTTCATATCGCCAAATCATGTTGTTTCCTCGCGGCCTGGTGGCTGGGGACCACTCTTAGCACAAAGAGAGACCAATCAGGATGCTTGCTCTCCCTCTCAAAAATATTGATTTCCGGGATATTGTATATAATGTCCGGGCGTCAGGGAGCCATTATCGACATGCGGGAGACTCCCGGAACGTCCGGGAGAGGTGGGATGTCTAAGATAACACTGGCTTACTGACAGCACAGTTGGCATGGCTGATTTGGGTCAAGGTGCTTTTTTCCATGTTGTATGATTATGATTTCAGTATGCGCGGAAATAGATCTGACCTTTGACCTTTAATACTGGGAGTCTGCAAGAATGAAAATATAGCCACAAATTCCATTCAACTGTATATCATACCAGAAGTGCAAATAAATCAATATAAACTAAAAATATTACAAAGTAGTTAATATTTGTTTTCTGTCTGTTGGTGTATCAGAGATAATTATTTTCATTAATCATTGCATGAAGGATGGCATGTGTATGAAATATGCCCCCTTAACCGGGAGAAAGAAAGAATGCAAAAGATCTTTTCCTTTAAGTGACACACACAAAATGCTGGAACACCTCAGCATCTATGGAAAAAGAGTACAGTCGACATTTTGGGTCGTGACCCTTCAGCAGGACTGCAGAAAAAAAGCTGAGGAGTAGATTTAAAAAGGGGGGGGAGGGGAGAGAGAAAAACAAGGTGATAGGTGAAACCTGAAGTGGAGGGTGAAGTAAAGAGCTGGGAAGTTGATTGGTGAAAGAGATACAGGGCTGGAGAAGGGGGACTCTGATAGAAGAGGACAGAAGGCCATGGAAGAAAGAAAAGGGGTAGGAACACCAGAGGGAGGCAATAGGTGGGAAAAAAGATAAGGTGAGAGGGGGAGAAGCAGATAGGGATTGGTGAAGGTGGGGCATACCAGAAGTTCAAGGAATTGATGTTCATGCCATCCGGTTGGAGGCTACCCAGACGGAGGCTTCCTCCAACCCAAGTGTGGCCTCATCACGACAGTGGAGGAGGTCATGGACAGGCATATCAGAACGTGAATGGGAACTGGAATTAAAATGGGTGGCCACTGGGAGATCCCATTTTTTCTGACAGAGCGTAAGTGCTCGGTGAACCGGTCTCCCAACCTACATCGAATCTTACCGATATACAGGAGGCCAATCCAGGAATCGCAGACACAGTATATGACCCCAAAAGGCTCACAGGTGAAGTGTTGCCTCTCCTGGAAGGATTGTTTGGGGCCCTGAATGGTAGTGAGGAAGGAGGTGTGGGGTCTGGTGTAGCACTTGTAAGAATAAGTACCAGGAGGGAGATCAGTGGGGAGGGACAATGCAAGGAAAAGTGCAAGTGAAACCTGCTATTTAGTCCACTTCCACGGAGTTTCTGGCACTGGTAAATACACATGCCGTAAACCGGTTTCCAAACAGCATCTCAGATTTCCGAAGGAATATGCCTCTGCTTACATGCTTCTGCCAAATGAAAATTACTGATCTCCTTTCCTCCTTGAAAGTGGCCTCTGATGATCAGTCTTTGTCAGATAATTCCTGTTTCTTGTGACCTCTCAGTCTCTCTGGACTGTGACCTTTCACTTTGAAAATAATCAGCTCTTCTGTTTGGCTCAGAAATGAGATTTCTTTAATATGAAATATGAGCTGTACAATACATCTACACATTCAAGCCTTCAAAAAATGTTTATTTTGCTGACAGTAATGTTGCCTGTTGTGTTCACTTAATTTCCTGGAATTGCTTCACTTTCAGTGCAGAGTCATGCACTTTCAGGTGACTTATCACGTCATGCACCTTCCTGCCATGATGTTAACAGCTCCTGATGCTGGGAGCTGGTAACTCTAGATGCCATCTCTAACTGGCCGAGACTGCACTTAAACTGAAGGCAGACAACACCAAAAGAGGCTGTGGTACAATACTGCAGCTTACACTACAAAAACAGAACATTCTGGAAACACTCAGCAGGTCAGGTTGCATCTCAGTCACTCACTCACTCTCATCCCCTCTCCCTCTCAAGGTATTCTGCAGATGCCGGAAATCTTGGGCAACAGACACGAAATGCTGGGAGAACTCAGCAGGCCAGTCTGTATCCATGGAGGGAAATAAAACAGTTCGGGGCTGAGTCCCTTGCTACATGTCTTGAGTATTTTGTGCTTTTGTTTTAGATTTCCAGCACCCACAGTATTTTTGAATTTTATTGAGCAGTGCAAAGGAATCTTTATTATTCTTTGTCTCGGAGGTTATCTCACATCACTTGCACTTGTCACACTGCCTTAACAAATTTCAACTCCTCAGAGCACTTTACATGATTAATTATTTTTTTCCATGAGTGCTGCCTGTTGATTAAGTAGTGCTCTGTGTATATAAGATAAATCATAATATAAAACCCTGCAGAAATACATTACGGTTGTAGTCAGGAAACGTGCAACATGGACACCGGCCCACTCTAGGAATTCGCCAGAAGAAATGGGTTGAATGCAAATCAAGCAGCTTGTTTCAACATTAGTGGAATTGTAATCTTCAAATCTGCTGTGGGTTGAGGTGAGGCTTCTTTGCCAGTACAGGAGACTTATCACACTTGTCAGATTGACATTAGCACAGCCTTGCTGGTAACACACATCAGCACTGGTACAAGAATGACATTCCAATTCCACCTCAGGCTATGTAAATGCAGTTGAACACATTGCATTTGATGGACTCCAGAGCTTCCTTCACTGTTAAGGACAGGAAACTGGACCATGGGCAAGTAAAAAGTAGCTCCAAACTCACTGACGCAGCTGAGTTTGGCTGAAAGGGGGCAAAAGGACAGCAACTTCTCTGCTGACAAGAGGGAAGATGCCTTGTTTTGACTCAAAAAAAACCCAACTCTGGCCGAAGAGGAGGCTGCAGAAATAAGTCGCAGGAAGGTGGTGCATCTAAACAGATTTTATCAGATGAGGAAAGGCACGAACACCACATTCACTTACATCCTGAAGCCTGCACTTCTCAGACATGCTGCCTTAATTCTACTGAAACACCACATCTTGTAATATCTTCTTCTCCTGGGCCTGGTCTTAAATGCCTTTGTCTCCCCATTACAGCTGTCCAACCTTCAGTGCTAGACTGCGAAGCACACGGCAGACTACTGTTAATTTTAACATCTTGAAATAGTCTAGCAAGCCTCTCAGTTCAAGGGCAATTAGGAGTGGACATTAATGCTTCCCTGCTAGTGATACTCATATCATGAAAAATGAATAAAGACAAAAGCCTCAGCAGAACAATCATGGAGCTGTAATTGAGCTGAAAGGATGTCAGTCAGAACTGTTCATTCAGATGCTGCCTAACATGTGGAGCATTGACAGAAGTACTATGTCAGATGTACAGATCCCACAGTGCAATTAACTGTCAATAATCTGCTTTCTAACTATTTGGAAATTCCACTGCTTTGGCTCACCCACTGAATTTGCTTACTGGGACCCTAATTCTTGCTCTTCCTTTTGATTTGCTGAGGTCCCATTTCCCCGTGTTCTTTTTAACCCAACATTGTTCACTAAGAAAATGGTAATACTATGTAACAGTTTTTTTAAAAAAGTGAAGTCAGGATGTATTGGCATATTAGTAAGAATAAAATACAATGATTCAGAAAATCGGCTCATCTGGCACTGCCATAATCCTGAATGTGCTGGACTTTCAGAGTTTTACCGAATTTTGCTTTTGTAAGCAAGATCAGAGTCACCTCCCACCCAAAAGTACTCTAAATCAAACTCGTTTCACTGCCAAATTCTGGAGAATTTGGCAAACCAATGTGGTCTGAGTTAAATTCCAAAACAGCGGGTACATTTTCTCATGATAAGTGATTTACGTAATAAGTCTGGGCCTACCTCTCCCACAGTTCCAGAATGCTGCCTGTGATGTTTTGGATAAATTCAGTAGCTAATGGATTGGCTGCATATTTCCAAACCATTGCACAACTTCATGAATTACCAACCCCACCTGATAGCTGCAAAACCCACGTTCTGAGGAGGTAAAACCCCTTCCTCGTGTCCAAATAAATAATGATATAAAGTCAGTCCAACAACTGGGTCTCATTCACATCTGCTACTCACGGCAAATCTACTTGTAAACCATTATTTAGAATTGATTGATCCTACATTAGTAAATTCAACCAATCTAACAGAACAGTTCAGTGTGTATTCTGAATCCTTACCTTGCCTTCAATCCCCACTCCACAGTCTGCAGCCTGGATCATACTCACGTCATTTCCTCCATCCCCTGTAATAAAACGTGTATTAGTCAAACCAAGAGCAGTTTTAAATCTAGCATGCCTTCAGATTATGACACAACATGAAACACACCTCTCAGTCTCCAGTGGTATAGTACGAATATTGAGTCAGATGGGTCATATTGTTTTTATATGCTACCCGGATAGACAAGAAATTATATTGGATCATAGAGGATTAATGTTAAAGACTGAAGAAAACTCTTCATATATTGTGCTTTGACTTCTGCGATCACAGGCTCAACAGTAAGAGTTGCATATACAATAATGGACAAATCTTGCTGACTGCAGACCTCAGATCTGATTTAAACTCTAGTCATACTTGATCTTCCACACGTGCACTGTTGAGCACAGGGAGGCCACAACTTACAGACAGCACCACAGCCAATGTACTTGTCACTGACTTCACATAGTGGAGCTGTGTCCTACTGGGATAAACCATCTCTCAGGTTTCCAAGGGCCTTCACGTGCACTTAACTTTAAAACATTATTATTTTACTTTTAATCATTTGATTTTAACAGTTTTTTTAAAACTTAAAATATTTAACAATTTGACAGAAAGCTCTCTCTTACTCTCTCGACAAAACTCATGATGCACCTCGTGGCAAATGGGCTAGATAAAGCCTGAGGATGTATTCCTTTGATGGATCTGCAAAAGCCCTGTCCACAGTTCCTCAGGGTTTATTTCTCAACTTTCTGACTACATTGGGCTGCCTGCTCTGGTTGTAGGACTACAAACAGACTGATATCCAAGAGAGAAACATTTATCATTGAAAAATAACACCAATTTTCTCACAAAACCAACAGAGATTTTGGATAGTAATCCCAGACTAGCCCCAACTCCTTAACAGGAGTAGCCAGTAAAATAAGCAGGCATTTGTTTACCAGGAGGAACATTGTAGAAGCAATGGTAAAGGTTTAAGGATAGACACAACATCTCTGCTTTCATTTGGCACTGAGTGACAATGTAATGTTAGGCTCAGGTTCTCAGGGCTTACCTGAGCCCACACTAGACATCAAACCCGGCCTAGCACCAGTAACAAGGGAACAAGATATCAAAGAAACAGAGTATCAGCTAACAAAATGCTGGAGGAACTCCCACAGGTCAGGTAGCATCCATGGAAATTAATAAACAATCAACATTTCTGGCCGAAACCCTTCATCAGGGCAGGAAAGGAAAGGGAAGATGCCAGAATAAAGATGTGGGGGAGAGGAATGAGGACAAACAAGGTGATAGGTGAAGCCAGGTGGGTGGGGGAAGGGGGATGAAGACAGAACCTGAGGGGTGATAAGTGAAAAAGGTAAAGGGCTGGAGAAGAAGGAATCTGATAGGAGAGGAGAGTGGACCGTGTGGGAAAGGGAAGGAGGAGGGGCACCAGGGAAGTGATAGGGTAGGCAAGGACAAGAGAAGGGGCAAGGGGTACGGACCAGTGATGAATTGAAGAGTGAAAGGGGAGGTGGAAAATGACCGGAATTGGAGAAATCATGCCATCAGGTTGGACAGAATATGAGGTGTTGCTCCTCCAACCTGAGGGTGGCCTCATCAGTGCAGCAGAAGAGGTCATGGACTGATATGTTGGAATGGGAGTGGGTATTGGAATTAAAATGGTTGGCCATTGGAAAATCCAGAATCATAGGTGAAGTTTTGCCTCACCTGGAAAGACAGCTTGGGGCCCTGAATGGAGCTGAGGGAGGTGGTGAATGGGCTGCCGTAGCACTTCTTCCACTTGCAAGAATAAATGCCAGGAGGAAGATTAGTGGGGAGGGATGAATGAACGAAGAATCATGGAGGGAGCAGTCTCTGTAGAAAGCGGAGAGTGAGGGGGAGGTACAGATATGGTAGGGTCCCATTGAAAATAACACAAATTGCAGAAGAATGATGTGTTGGATATGGAAGCTCATATGTTAGTAGGCAAGAACAACAGGAACTCTACCCCTGTTAAGGTGACGGGAAGGTGGGATGAGCACTGAAGTCAGGGAAATGAAGAAGAGTGACCACCACCGATGCTGCCCTCACCCACATCTCCGCCATTTCCCAAACATCTGCACTCTTCCTGTCACCTTAACAGGGACAGAATTCACAGTACCTTCATACAGTACTGGAGGGTATGGACTTCTCCTTGACACTAACTACAATTCCAGGATTGCCCTTTTGAGTAGCTGGTACAATCGCCCCTCCCAGGATTTCACTCCTGGGGTTTGTTCCTACTAGTGTCAGCCTTCTGTCATGAAGGTGAAGCGGATGCTACACAGCAGTGGTCATTGGGGGAGGAAAGAGAGGAAATGCATCCAGCTTCCTGACTTGAGGGAGTGGAAAATATTTGTCCTCTGAGGTTAAAGTGTGAAGAACCTCATAAATAATATTTTGCTTCAAGGCAATATTTCTGAATGACTTGGAGAGCTCTTGTTATAGAATGCTGATGAAGATAAGAGCTTCATTTCTGCATCAGAGGATCCACTAGTTCTAGTAACTGTTCTGATGTGGATTCCTCAATGTGGAAAGTCAACTTTGATCCTCTCTTGTCAGATATTGCTCCACCTGCTGAGTACTCACAGTGACTTCTATTTAATGGGAGATGTTTGTTTCGTTGGCCAAGCGAGCCAGGGCAGAGAGCTTGGCACTGAAGGTGCGGAAAGCATGACAGCAAGGGTCGCACAGCGTGTCAGTGAATACAAGGATATAATGTGTGATGCTGCTGAAAGGCCATGAATAGAGTTGTGTGAGTGCAGCAGGGAGTGGATCAATGAAGCAGTGAGAGCAGAATGGGGCAGGGGGAAGGCATGCAGCAGGAAGAGGAGGAAGAGACCTGAGTATTGGAGACACAACAGCTCGTGGCTGCACTTTAATGGCAGAGAGATCCAGTGGGGAGAGGGAGCAAGGAGTGCGATAGGGAACTAAAGTGACAAGCTCAGTGTCACTTTGTCTAGACAGAATGTCACCGTTCCATAAACAGTTCACACTTTCTGTTGTGGACTGGTGCGCAGCGCTTCAAGCTAAGCACTAAGCACTTAATGTCACAGAACTGCCAGAGGAATGCAACAGCAAGTCAACTTTAGGAGCAGACTCTTGAGATTGGCTAAAATAGGACGGTCCTTCTTATGTCACCTTTAGTTGCACGCGGGCACTCACAGTTACCACTAGTTATTGCCCTTCCACTCAAGTCTATCAGCAGCCAAACTTGATGTGAAGGTTTTTTTTTCTCCCTGTCAATTACTCTACTGGAGAGAACAATTGTTTTCTACCCTTGTGCAGCACCTATATACATGCTTTCAAAAGAATTGCACCAGCGTTTACACAACTGTGCAGGCTGCGGTAAACCAGGCCTACTGTGGCACTCCCCAAGAGTGTGTGTTTCCAGCTGCAAGCACTTCACAGCCTATTTAAATGAGAGCAGGCGAACACGTCCTGCCTATTAGCAATATCAAATCAGTTTGTATTATGCAACAGCGTCACCTAGTGTCTGCAGAAAGAAGTGCACTGTCTGTGGGGTATTATTTGCTTTGCACTGGGCACAGCTATTGACAATATCAAGGATCATCGTTATTCACTATACAGATATAGTGAATTTGCTGTTGTCTGATGATGATTAGCATTGTTGTCCTGAGTTAAAAAGGTGTGGCAAGGTTAGATAAATGTCACAATTGTTGCCCTGTCACGCAAACACAAGGAAATCTGCAGATGCTAGAATTTCAAGCAACACACATAAAAGTTGCTGGCGAACGCAGCAGGCCAGGCAGCATCTCTAGGAAGAAGTACAGTCGACGTTTCGGGCCGAGACCCTTTGTCAGGACTAACTGAAGGAAGAGCTAGTAAGAGATCTGAAAGTGGGAGGGGGAGGGGGAGATCCGAAATGATAGAAGACAGGAGGGGGAGGGATGGAACCAAGAGCTGGACAGTTGATGGCAAAAGGGATATGAGAGGATCATGGGACGGGAGGCCCAGGGAGAAAGAAAAGGGGGAGGGGGGAAGGCCAGAGGATGGGCAAGGGGTATAGTGAGGGGGGGGGGAGAGAGAGAGAGAGAGAGAAAGAATATATATAAATAACGGATGGGGTACGAGGGGGAGGTGGGGCATTAATGGAAGATAGAGAAGTCAATGTTCATGCCATCAGGTTGGAGGCTACCCAGACGGAATATAAGGTGTTGTTCCTCCAAGCTGAGTGTGGCTTCATTTTGACAGTAGAGGAGGCCGTGGACAGACATATCAGAATGGGAATGGGACATGGAATTAAAATGTGTGGCCACTGGGAGATCCTGCTTTCTCTGACGGACAGAGCGTAGGTGTTCAGTGAAACGGTCTCCCAGTCTGCGTCGGGTCTCACCAATATATAGAAGGCCGCATCGGCAGCACCAGACGCAGTAAATCACCCCAGCTGACTCACAGGTGAAGTGTCGTCTCACCTGGAAGGACTGTCTGGGGCCCAGAATGGTAGGGAGGGAGGAAGTGTAAGGGCACGTGTGGCACTTGTTCCGCTTACAAGGATAAGTGCCAGGAGGGAGATCGGTGCGGGGGTGGGGGGGGAGGGACAGATGTGCTTAGTGGTGGGATCTTGTTGGATGTGGTGGAAGTTATGGAGAATTATGTGTTGGACTCGGAGGCTGGTGGGGTGGTAGGTGAGGACAAGGGGAACACTATTCCTAGTGGGGTGGCGGGAGGATGGAGTGAGAACAGATGTACGTGAAATGGGGGAGATGCGTTTGAGAGCAGAGTTGATAGTGGAGGAAGGGTAGCCCCTTTCCTTAAAAAAGGACACCTCCTTCATCCTGAAATGAAAAGCCTCATCCTGAGAGCAGATGCGGCGGAGACGGAGGAATTGCGAGAAAGGGATGGCATTTTTGCAAGAGACAGGTTGAGAAGAGGAATAGTCCAGATAGCTGTGAGAGTCCGTAGGCTTATAGTAGACATCAGTAGATAAGCCGTTTCCAGAGATACAGACAGAAAGATCCAGAAAGGGAAGGGAGGTGTCGGAAATGGACCAGGTAAACTTGAGGGCAGGGTGAAAGTTGGAGGCCAAGTTAATGAAGTCAACGAACTCAGCATGCGCGCAGGAAGCAGCACCAATGCAGTCGTCGAAGTGTAACTTAAAATCATTGTTGCCCTGTTGCTGGTTGGTGCACATTTTTTGGGAAGCTTACCATAGAAATGATCAGGGGGAACAATGATCCACCAAAAGTAGTAGCCTACTGATGGCAATGTTCTTGCCACGTTCTCAAGGAAATTCCTCTTTGTGAATGTCCGTGACTGCAAGCAAATGCAGAACTGCAAACGGGCTGAATGATAATGTTGAAAGTTTCAAAACTTGAGTACGGTTGGACTATTTGCTCAGAAATTCTCATGCATTCCCGCTGCTGCCCATAAGAGGTTTGTTCGTTCTCCCTAGGACCGCGTGGATTTCCTCCAAGTGCTCCGGTTTCTTCCTACAGTCCAAAGACGTACCAATTGGTAGGGTAATTGGTCATTGTAAATTGTCCAGTCCCGTGATTAGGCCAGGGTTAAATTGGGGGTATCACTGGGTGGTGCAGCTCGAGGGGCAGGAAGGGCCTCTCCCACACTATCTCAATAAACAAAATGCAGCCCATCACTGCAAACTGCAACAGCACTGAAACCCAAGCTGGGAGGTGGGGTGTTCGACATAAGGATAGAGACAGCTAGTTGGGCATGGAGCAAAATCGTGTGAGATGGGAATGAAAATGAGTGGTCAAAGGATCAATAAGCTAAATACAGGACATAGTTTACAGGTCATAAACATGGAAATACTTGACAATTGTCATTCCAGGAGAGCCTAGCAACAAGTATTTAAGATATGGTATGATCTAAATTTTTCTGTAATGTTTTAAAGAGAGCAGTGCATGGGAATTTCATGGAAGTGACACTGGGATGGAAGGGGGAAAGCCACACCTGGAGATTTTCAGTCGCATTTTCAGGGGATCAAGAACTATTGAGTTCGTGCAGAAAAGAGGTACAGAGGTAAAAGTTCAAATATCTTATTGAATGGCAGAGCAGGGAAGAATGGCCTATTATTACCTTGATTTCTTAAATTCTTATGACTATACTGACTTGTGATAAAATACACTCACGGCAAATTCAGTTATCCTGTATCTATTTTATGTAAAGATGAGTTTACTTGATTTAACACAAGTTATCTATCTCTAATCTTTTACTAATTTAATACAAGTTAAATATCTCTAATCTTCCTTTGCTTAATACTACTTTTATCTATGTTGGCGCCGGCAGCATGTCTCATATGCAACTATAGCTCTTTTCTACTAATCTCTTCTTAAAACCTTTCTTTAACAATTGTTTTTGCATTTTATGTGTTTTAATACCAAATTGTGTTTGTTAGCACTTGGGTCATTTTACTAATTTCAAGATGCTAAAATGTTACTGCCATTGAAGTTAATAGGTTGAAAGTCTGAGTTTATCAAGGAAAAAAATCTAGAAACACTCTTTAAAAATAATATCAATGTATGACTTCTCACCTACTGCACATGTTAACTTGTGAGTCCGCTGCTGTAACAGGCGTATAATCTGTGCTTTCTGCGTGGGAGCACATCGACAGCAGACTACAGCAGGGCACTGACAAGCAAGTTCCATGAACTCATACTCGTAAAACTTCAGGCATACCTAAAAACCAAAGAAACAACTTGTAATAGTGAGGTATTCAATATTTATTAGATTGCACACACAGTCTAAAGGTGAACAATTAGTATTTACTTCAGAGCTCTTCTCTAATACCACTCTAAAAGAAGCTGTGCATTTATAATAGTTTTAATTGTGCAGGTCAGATATCCCCTCACTTCCACTAACATCTGTCCTGCACAACTGACAGCCAAACACGCTTAATTGTAGAGTCCCTATGAGTCACTCTACCTAATGAGATGGATCAAAGGGGATTTTACCATGTCACGTGCTTTGATAAAAAGGGCCAACAATAATATGACTTGACAATAAGTTTTGACTAAAATCCATCATCTGCAAATGATAGTGTATGGCTTAACTTAACATGTTCTGAAGTTGCATGTATTTGACTGAAATCAGTACTCACCTCCAATGAGTCTCCAGATATGACCAGAGCACAATCATGTTTTCTTCTGAAAGCATTAAGTTCCAAGTGTGCTTCTCCTCGATTGGTTATCTATAAGTAAAACACTAACTGTACAAATTAATCTGAAATATGAGTCACGTGCTGTATGTGGACTGGCAAAGCACAAGTAAATGAGGAATAGAAACAGGAATGGAGGTAGGTTAACTCCAGAGACACAGAACACCACCTTGCTTGGAATTAACGCCAGAGGGGGGAAAACTGGTAAGAAACTACTAACAGAGACGTGCAATGATTTAAAAAAAAATCATTACTTGATCCACATTTATTTTATAATAGCTGTGTATTGGAAAGTAAAAGGAATTACCAACTTAGTACTAATAATGAAATATGTCCCATATTAGTAGAAGCACTCATCTTCCTTGAAGACTGAGCATCTACACAGAATTTGTTTGTTAATAGGGAATTAGACTTCAGCTAAAGTAACAGACAGTTACAAAGTAGGTACAGTGTATTAATGTGAGGAAACTGGAAGAGAGAACAAAATCAGAAAAAGATCAGTGTGTTCACAGTTATATTTCTAGCAATTGAAAACAAGACGGTTTCAGCGCTAAGCATCTAAAAAGTTGTCAAGTTTAAAGAAGGATTGTGATTAACTTTAATATTTTTTTCTTTTGCATCCTTAACATAGCAATAGAGAATTAAATAAAGATATTTTATGTTAACCAAGTTCTATGACATTGGCTTATTGTATGCATTTTATTGAATCTGCAGCTGTATCACCCAAACAACTCTTGAAATACACCAGTTTATATTACCCCCTCAGTGTTGTGAAATGAAAGCTCACCCTTGAAACCCTGAGCTTTGAGTACCACTGTACCAAGGCAATTTAAATTTAAGATGTAATATCATTAAGATAACAATATTGTGATGAGAAAACAATGAGCGTTGCTGCCCTTTCGCTGGCATAAAGAGAATGGGCGAAGTTAGAGGGAGAAATATCAGCTACTGACAGCACTCCACTGGGAGGAGAAACCTTACAGGATAGTTGGACACTGTTCCAGGCTAAATTTTTTACAAAATCACAACTTGGGCAAACATCAGAGGTGATTATCACCATTCCTGAAGCCAAATTTGAGGAGAGGAAAGCATCTCCAAGACTGAACTGCTTAAAATCATCATCTGCACTTCCAAAAAGTGCAATAACATTTACTAAAAGATGTGCTGGTGTCGGCACAGCCTTTTGAAGGAAATACATGGTTTTAAAGATTCCACTGTTCAATGTCAGCCAATTGTTTGTCTAGCAGTAACAATAAAAACAAACAAAATATATCAGTATGCAAATACTTACCGTTCGGAAAATGTGGATATCTTGATTCCTTGTTACCAGATGTGCATTTTTTGCTGTACAAGTTGCTGTTTCAAGTTTGTCTCCAGTAAGCATCCATACCTAAAAGGAGTAAAATTGCCCAGAAATTAATGATAATCAGAATTGATGCAACATGTTATGATGTGTGCGTAACTTTGTGAGGGCTACAGTAATTCAGGAGATGACCAAATGCACTGACATCATTGGATTTAAAAGCTACATCTGCGGATAGCTCACACCAGGTACAAAGCACATAAGAAGTCCAGTAGTGTTCGCCCTATGCCAACAAGAAGTCAAGAACGAACAAGGTTAGGCAAGTCAGAACTCTGGGTTTGCTCTTTCTTGGACCAGTGTTTCATACCTTTATCCCAGCATTTCTCAGCATCTCCAGAGTAGGCCTGACATCAGCCTGCAGTTGGTCCTCCACTCCAGTCAGGCAAAGCAACTCCATTTCCATCTCCAGGCTCTCAATAACAGTTGCAACTTTCAATGAACGATCATGTACACTCAGTTTTGCTTGATTATAACGGTTCTATAGAGACATACATTACATTGATTAATTCACACATTCTTTCATTCAATTGCATAATGTATTTATTTAGAAAGCTTGATACTGCTCTGTCACTGAAAGGTGCAGTAATTTTGACAAAAAGGCAAGCATTCTATTCCCCATTCAAGAGTACAGATGCATGGATGAACCCTGGTTCTTACAGAAAGGATATTAACCTGGTGTCCTGAAGGTAAGCAGCCAAGCAGAAGCATCACTGCCAACCTCAGTCTTCACTTAACATGCTCATTCCTGCAGTGATTGCTAAAAAGCACTCAGCAGCTAGAAGCAGAGAGCGGGAGGAGCTAATGATGGCACCAGAGTTTTTTCTGTGGTCCAGGGTGACTTCTTCCAGTTCATCTGTGAAGCAGTTTAAATCTCCTATTCTCATGACTCCTTTTTTTTCCCCTTTTCAAGATGGCTGGGCTCCTGATCATGATCTAAAGCTGTGCTCAAACTACGTTTGTATGTTCTTCGCGGGTGGTGGGTTCTCGCTGGGCGGCCTAACGTTTTGATATCTCCAGGTGCAGTCTGGAAGATGCGCGCTTTGGGGGTACAGCCCAGCGGATGACCAGAATCCTTGCCGATGTCGCCAACTGAAGCATGGCGGGAGGCTGAAACAGCGGGTGCGACTGTCGGAGGCCTCTGTACTCAAGCGAGCTCTCTCTCTCGATGGCAAGAGAGTCTGCTGATTCTCGAACCGGAGGAACTCAAAGTAGCAATGGGTGCAGATTGTAACATCAAAACAGTGAACTGTTGGCCTTTCCCCTTGCTGCAGATCACAGTCTATGTGGGTTTGCTATTGCTTGGTGAGTGGTGGGGGGCTGACGCTTTTGCTGTCATAAGAGAGGGGAGGGGGAGGGTTGATGCTTTTACTGCTGCTTGTGTGTGGGAGGGTGGAAGGTGCTTTGGGGTTCTCATGTTCTTTTGCCATTCACGATTTGGGTTTTATCTCCCTTTCGTGGATGTCTGCAAAGAGTAAGGATTTCAGGTTGTATACTGTACATGTCTTCTGATATTAAATTGAAACTTTGAAGCATTTTTTCCCTTTCAAAAGTAAGTCAAGTCAAAAAGCAGAAAGTAGTCGGTGATTCCTTTAAGTGTAGCTGTTGAACATAGGTTCAGTTATTTAAGAAAACAAAGTGCCCTGAACATTTAAGCATCACAACAACAGCACCATCATCTAATCAGTGTGGGTGGTGATTATTAACATTATCTGGCAGCTAACAGTGGGTACATTCAATATCTAGAGTTATACACTCTCCAGTGTACATCCAAAACAACGGACCATACACAACTGGTAATGAAACAGCATCTGTAGCAATTAAATGATTGCACATTATGGATTAAATATTGATCCTCAGAGACCTTGAATTGCTCTAATGCATAATTTAGGACCGACTGAGATTTCTCTCTGAATCACACTAAGCTTTTGATACAAGAATTCAAGCAGTCAGCTGGTCACCTCAAAATCCTGGTACTGCTCCTCCGTTAGTGACTTCTTGGCGACAACGAGAACTCTAAGTCCCTCTCTGGCCATATTTCCACACTGTAAACAAGTAATATTCAGAACAACAACAGGAACAAGTTAGATTCTTCATTCATTATCTGTACTCTATCAGAAGCATAAAGCCAGAACGTGTCGTGACACCTCTGGGCTGCCCCAGCACATCCTTTGGTTTGTTGGTTGTTAATGCAATGGCCCATTTCACTGTGTGTTTCGCTATACATACAATAAATAAATCCAAATCTAAAGGCACTTTGAGCTATTTGAGAAATACTACCCTTTATATTCAGTAGCTATCCCCCACTTATATAACTTCCTCTACGTATGGACATTTCTTCCAGCAAATCAAAAATCCAGATTTATGAGACCCTTGTCTATGCTGCAAGATTCAAACTTCATGAGGCAGTGACTATGAGCACCATGACAAAGCTGTTGCCCCAGTATTAACCCCCATTCTCATCAGCTGCTGAAGTTAAAATCATGTTCACAATGTACGCCGCTTGCTTCATAAATATTGAAAATCCTTTCCTTTTTTTTAAAAAAACTGAGTATTTGTGCTCAGTGTTCAAAAATATCAGCGTCCTTTTACAAGAAATAACCTATGACACTGATGTTGTAAATGAGGAAGAATACATACCTCTTCTTCAAGCCAATCATTGTACTGAACAATTCCCATCATGACAACATCCGCTCCTTTCATGTAGAACGTAATTTCTCCTGAGGATTCATCCTGAATAAGAAACACAATTATAACACATGTTGGATACATAAACGATCATTTTGTTCACTACCAAACTCCTGCAGCAATGAAAGACCCTAATGAGCTTCATACAACTGTTCCTGCCCTTTCCAGCTCTTCCCCAATTATTAAAGGGCAACTTCTTACATTGCTAATACATTAAGAACTTACATTAAAATGATTGCTCTAATGTCAAAGAAAAATGCCAGTGTGCTTCATGAATGCATACATGGGAAAAAAATATGCCAACATGGTGACTGAAAGAATAGGCTGGAGTGGTGAGAAGTTGGAGGATTAGTAAGGAATGGATTTATGGGAGGGGAGTAGTGATGAAGATAAAGGATTTGAAGAGATTTTAAAGAGGCAGGCAGTTTAGGAAACGTATTTTACCAAGAGTTGAAAAGCACAAACATACTCATTTAAAAATTTGTCCAAGTTAACACATGAACATAAAAAACAGTAGTCTCTGTCGCAAAAAGAATGACAGACGTTTGCCAAAGCACATGAATGAAATTCTCCAGGGAGGCCTCACAAATAAACACAAATCATATGTAGATCTGAATGTTTCCTCAGGAAAAGCTAGTTGCAAGGGAAAAACACAATAAGAATTCATCTTTGTGCTATATGCGAGCACATCCAAGAAAGTGCCCTCCATTAATTATTCTATTCCTGAACACATTTTCAGCTGAGGCAGCAAAGAATGAAATGTTATTTTAAAGCAACTGGACTATGTTCAGTCTTCCAAAGAGAAACTTTCAAAAGAAAACCATACTTTTATATTATAATAGGAAGTTCTGAGAAACATATTTTTAAATCTGAGATCATTATAACTCTTCAATATATTTCAGGACTTTAAAAACACATTCCTAGCAAAGTATACATTTCACATTTCTACACACAGTGCTCAGCTTTGACAAGAATATCTAACACCAGTAAAAAAAATAATTAAGCAATATTGAACATCCATTTGTTATTTTAAACTGGCCCTGCTACATATCACTTACATCAGTGGTGGTGGTGGGGGGGGGGGGCAGGGGGACGGAGTGTTACTGCAGTACCACATTAAACTGCTGTTGGTTGACATTAGATATAGAACTACAATTATAGTTGCTTGTTTCAGAATTTAGCTGCAGTCAATTAAATTATGTTATAACTTCATTTTTGTGGAACTAGTATATGAAATATAATTCCAGATTGATAAGTTTTAAATAAATTGCTTCTCAGGAACAAGCAGAAATATAATGCAAACAACAGGAATTCTGCAGATGCTGGAAATTCAAACATCAAAGTTGCTGGTGAACGCAGCAGGCCAGGCAGCATCTCTAGGAAGAGGTGCAGTCGACGTTTCAGGCCGAGACCCTTCGTCAGGACTAACTGAAGGAAGAGTGAGTAAGGGATTTGAAAGTTAGGAGGGGGAGGGATTCCCTCTGAATATACCCCTTGCCCATCCTCTAGGTCCCACCCCCTTGTCTTTCTTCCCGGACCTCCTGTCCCATGATCCTCTCGTATCCCCTTTTGCCAATCACCTGTCCAGCTCTTGGCTCCATCCCTCCCCCTCCTGTCTTCTCCTATCATTTTGGATCTCCCCCTCCCCCTCCAACTTTCAAATCCCTTACTCACTCTTCCTTCAGTTAGTCCTGACGAAGGGTCTCGGCCTGAAACGTTGACTGCACCTCTTCCTACAGATGCTGCCTGGCCTGCTGCGTTCACCAGCAACTTTGATGTGTGTTGCAGAAATATAATGCATTTGATTATAAAAACAGGGGGTCCTGTCATGTTAGAAGCAGCCACTGTTTATAGATACTGATGTAGTTTTAGCAGCTGGTGCATGCTAAATATTTCCCACGCTGAGCTGGACAGAACATTGTTACACTGCACATGATCCCTGCTGAGGTATCTAAAATGTTGCCTTATTGTCTGACAAAAAAAATTAAACACAAGGAAGCAGAGCAGGTCGATTGTAGTGGTCTGTGTCTGCTTAACACACTTAACTACCAGAAGGACTTCGACAATCTCTTCTAACACAAGAGGGAAATGGTGCAATAGACAATAGGTGCAGGAGTAGGCCATTCAGCCCTTTGAGCCAGCACAACCATTCACTGTGATCATGGCTGATCAGCCACAATCAGTACCCTTTTCCTGCCTTCTCCCCATAACCCTTCACTCCGCTATCTTTAAGAGCTCTATCTAACTCTTTTTTGAAAGAATCCAGAGAATTGGCCTCCACTGACTTCTCAGGCAGAGCATTCCACAGAACCACAACTCTCTGTGTGAAAAACTTTTTCCCCAACTCCGTTCTAAATTGTCTACCCCTTATTCTTAAACTGTGGCCTCTGGTTCTGGACTCCCCCAACATCGGGAACATGTTTCCTGCCTCTAGCGTGTCCAATCCCTTAACAATCTTATATGTTTCAATCAGATCCCCTCTCATCCTTCTATATTCCAGTGTATACAAGCCCAGTCGCTCCAATCTTTCAACATATGACAGTCCTGCCATCCCGGGAATTAACCTCATGAACCTACGCTGCACTCCCTCAATAGCAAGAATGTCCTTCCTCAAATTTGGAGACCAAAACTGTACACAATATTTCAGGTGTGGTCTCACCAGGGCCCTGTACAACTGCAGAAGGACCTCTTTGCTCCTATACTCAATTCCCCTTGTTATGAAGGCCAGCATGCCATTAGCTTTCTTCACTGCCTGCTGTACCTGCATGCTTACTTTCAGTGACTGATGAACAAGGACACCTAGATCTTGTTGTACTTCCCCTTTTCCTAACTTGACACCATTCAAATAGTAATCTGCCTTCCTGTTCTTCCCACCAAAGTGGATAACATCACATTTATCCACATTAAACTGCATCTGCCCACTCACCCAGCCTGTCCAAGTCACCCTGCATTCTCATAACATCCTCCTCACATTTCACACTGCCACCCAGCTTTGTGTCATCTGCAAATTTGCTAATGTTACTTTTAATTCCCTCATCTAAATCATTAATGTATATTGTAAATAGCTGCGGTCCCAGCACCGAGCCTTGCGGAACCCCACCAGTCACTGCCTGCCATTCTGAAAAGGACCCATTAATCCCAACTCTTTGTTTCCTGCCTGCCAACCAATTTTCTATCCACGTCAGTACCCTACCCCCAATACCATTTGCTGTAATTTTACAGACTAACCTCCTATGTGGGGCCTTATCAAAGACTTTTTGAAAGTCCAGGTACATGACATTCACTAGCTTTCCCATGTCTATTTTTATAGTCACATTCTCAAAAAATTCCAGAAGATTAGTCAAGCATGATTTCCCTTTCGTAAATCCATGCTGACTCAGACCTATCCTGCCACTGCAATCCAAATATGCCGCTATTTCATCTTTTATAATTGATTCCAGCATCTTCCCCACCACTGATGCCAGACTAACTGGTCTATAATTGCCTGTTTTCTCTCTCCCTCCATTCTTAAAAAGTGGGATGACATTAGCTACCCTCCAATCCGCAGGAACTGATCCTGAATCTATAGAACATTGGAAACTGATTACCAATGCTTCCATGATTTCTAGAGCCACCTCCTTAAGTACCCTGGGATGCAGACCATCAGGCCCTGGGGATTTATCAACCTTCAGTCCCATCAGTTTACCCAACACCATTTTGTGCCTGATGTGAATTTCCTTCAGTTCCTCTGTTACTCTAGGTCCTCCGGCCACTATTACATCTGGGAGATTGTTTGTGTCTTCTCTAGTGAAGACAGATCCAAAGTACCTGTTCAGCTTGTCTGGCTTTTACTATCCTCCTTTACATTCTTGGCTAGCTTACCTTCGTACCTCATCTCCCCCCCTCCCTCCCGTATTGCCTTTTTAGTTATCTACTGTTGCTCCTTAGAAGTCTCCCAATCCTCTGGCTTCCCACTCATCCTTGCTATGTTATACTTCCTCTCTTTTATTTTTATACTGTCCTTGACTTCCCTTGTCATCTACGGTCACCCCTTACTCCCCTTGGAACCTTTCTTCCTCTTTGGAATGAACTGATCCTGCACCTTCTGTATTATTCCCAGAAATACCTGCCATTGTTGTTCCACTGTCATCCCTGCTAGTGTATCTTTCCAGTCAACTTTTGCCAGCTCCTCCCTCATGTGTCCACAGTCCCCTTTGTTCAACTGTAATACTAACACTTCCGATCTTCCCTTCTCCCTCTCAAATTGTAAATTAAAACTTATCATATTATGGTCACTACCTCCTAATGGCTCCTTTACCTCGAGTTCCCTTATCAAATCTGCCTCATTACACAACACTAAATCCAGAATTGCCTTCTCCCTGGTAGGCTCTAACATAAGCTGCTCTAAGAATCCATCTCTGAGGCATTCCACAAACTCCCTTTCTTGGGATCCAGTACCAACCTGATTTTCCCAGTCTACCTGCATGTTAAAATCCCCCATAACAACCATAGAATTACCTTTGCAACATGCCAATTTTAACTCTCGATTTAACTTGCACCCTATATCCAGGCCACTGTTTAGGGGCCTGTAGATAACTCCCATCAGGGTCTTTTTGCCCTTGCAGTTTCTCAGTTCTATCCATACTGACTCTACATCTCCTGATTCTATGTCCCCCCTCGCAAGTGACTGAATTTCATTCCTCACCAACAGAGCCACCCCACCCCCTCAGCCAACCTGTCTGTCCTTTCGATAGGATGTATATCCCTGAATATTCGTTTCCCAGCCCTGGTCCTCTTGCTGCCATGTCTCTGTTATTCCCACAACATCATATTTGCCAATTTCCAACTGAGCCTCAAGTTCATCCACTGTATTTCTTATACTCTGTGCATTCATATATAATACTTTTACTCCCCTCACCTTTCACATCGATTCCCATTGCACTTGCCCATACTCTCCGATCCCTTTCTGATCTTTCCGCCCCTTTAATTCTGTTGTCTTTCTTAACTTTTCTTATTCTCTCATTCCCTTTAACTCCATTCTTATATTTCCAGTTCATTCTCTTCCCCCCACTACTTAGTTTAAACACACCTGTGTAGCAGTGGCAAACCTGCCTGCCAGAACGCTGGTCCCCCATCTGTTAAGGTGTAACCCGTCCCTTCTGTACAATTCATCCTTACCCCAAAACAGATCCCAGTGGTCCAAGGGTCTAAACCCCTGCTCCCTGCACCAGCTCTTCAGCCACACATTCAGATCCTCTATCTCCCTGTTCATGTCCTCTCCAGCACAAGGAACTGGAAGCAAACCCATGATAACCACCCTTGAGTTCCTGCTTTGCAGCGGTGATGTGCGATTTTACATCATGAGGTGATATGAACAGACTCAGGGAGATGTAAAAGTCAGTCACTAGTGTCTATCTTGAATGAGTAGCTCAATTATCAATTTGTCTTTTATTATTTCAAGAGCAGAATCCTCAGGAATCATTAAAGGAAGCATTTCAATCAGAATCATTCTGAGGGATAATAATGGAATGAATTTCCATAGATAGAAGCAATCTGCTGCTCGCTATCTGGAAACTGAATGCCAAAGGAATTAGGTAGTTGGGAAACAAGGCTCTGTACCTGCTCACAGTATGCTGATTTCAACAGTCAAGAAACCTCACGTATCTCTACTTCCTGAAGAGGCTAAAGAAATCTGGCATGTCCCCTTTGACCCTCACCAGTTTTTAAATCGACGCACCACAGAAAGCACCCTATGTGGGTGCATCATAGCTCAATCTGACAATTGCTCTGCCAGGGACTACAGAGTGTTGTAGACACAGCTCAGAAGTTCATAGAAATTAGTCTCCCCTCCATGGACTCTGTCTACACTTCTCACTGCCTCGGTAAAACAGCCAGCATAATTAAAGACCCCAGCCATCCTGGATATTCTCTCTTCTCCCTTGCCCCATTGGGCAGAAGATACAAAACCCTAAAAGCACACATTACCAAACTCAAGGACAGCTTCTATCCCACTGAACGTTTATCCTAATGAACGGTTCTCTAGTATGATAAGATAGACTCTTGACCTCAGAATCTACCTTGTTATGGTCTTGCACCTAATTGTCTATCTGCACAGAATATCTTCTGTACCACCTTGTCATGCACTCTATTATTGATTTATCTTGTACTGTCTCAATGCACTTGTGTAATGATTTCATCTGTCTAAAGAGTAAGCAAGACCATAGTATGCAAGGCACGGGACAATAATAAACTAATATACCAATTTACTCATATATCATGAAATAGGTAGGTGCATGGTTCAGATCTCAGCCAGATTTAAAAAGTCAATTCTGAGGATGCTCAAAATATCCTGTGGTCTGCAGCCCTCATTATCTCCATTCCATTCACTGGTGAATATCACAATTCTAGCCACCATGGACTTGTTACTCTCCTCCCACCTGGTAGGCGCTACAGGAGCCACCGCTCTCACATCAGCAGGCACAGGAAGAGCTTCTTCCCTGAGGCTGTGACCCTGCTGAACCTCACATCACAGCGCTAAGCAGTATCGCACCCATACTGTACTGCCTCAGTACTTCTATATTTGTGTGCTGTAGCACTTACTTTTTATTCTTTGCATTTCTGGTTAGACGCTAACTGCATTTCATTGGCTTTGTATCTGTACTCAGCACAATGACAATAAAGTTGAATCTAATCTAATCTAATCTGCTAGTTTTGTTCTAATTCTCGAGGTTGGCAAATTGTGTGCGACAGAGGGAGAAAAAGGAGGGTGAGAGAAAGAATGTGTGTATATTAACATTGACTTCTCTAACTTCCGCTAATGCCCCACCTCCCCCCTCGTACCCCATCCGTTATTTATATATGCATATTCTTACTCTCTCTCTCTTTTTTCTCCCTCTGTCCCTCTGACTATACCCCTTGCCCATCCTCTGGGTTCCCCCCCCTTTCCTTCTCCCTGGGCCTCCTGTCCCATGATCCTCTCATATCCCTTTTGCCAATCACCTGTCCAGCTCTTGGCTCCATCCCTCCCACTCCTGTCTTCTCCTATCATTTTGGATCTCCCCCTCCCCCTCCCACTTTCAAATCTCTTACTAGCTCTTCCTTCAGTTAATCCTGACGAAAGGTCTCGGCCTGAAATGTCGACTGTACCTGTTCCTAGAGATACTGCCTGGCCTGCTGCGTTCACCAACAACTTTGAATCAATGTTCAGCATGGGTGCATGAAGCAGCACCAACACAGTAGTCAAATGTAGCAAAGGGAAGAGTTCGGGAGTATTACCATGGAAGGCTTAAAACATGGACTGCTTCACATAGCCAATGAAAAGGCAGGTATAGCTGGGGCTCACGTGGGTGCCCATGGCTAACCCATGAGCTTGGAGAAAGGAGAAAGTGGGAGAAGCCGAAAGAGAAATCGTTGAGGGTGAAGACCAGTTCTGTCAGACTAGACCTGCAAAAGCTGGCAACCACGAAGGCTGAGTTTGCCAACATGGAAAAACTTGGAATTGTACGCCAGTCAAATAGCCCCTGGACTTTGCCCCTCCATATGGTCCCCAAGTCTGATAGTGATTGCCACTCATGCAGCAATTACCGATGCCTTAACAAAATCACCATCCCCGATCCCACACATCCAAGACTTTTCAGCACATTTAGCCAGAAAGCGATTTAAATTTTTTTTCCTGAAGTCTATTCTGTTGGGGGCTACCAGCAGGTGCCTGTGTGCTCGAAGTATGCTCCTAAAACAGCTGTGATAACCCTATTTGGCCTCTGAGTTTTTGCACATGCCATATGGGTTGAAAAATGCAGCAAAGTCTTTCCAATGGCTGATGAACTCTGTATTTTTGCTGTTTGCTGTTGTGTGCTGGGGCAGCAGGCTGAGGGTAGCAGACACCAACAAAATCAACAAACTCATTCGTAAGGCCAGTGATGTTGTGGGGATGGAACTGGACTCTCTGACGGTGGTGTCTGAAAAGAGGATGCTGTCCAAGTTGCATGCCATCTTGGACAATGTCTCCCATCCACTATATAATGTACTGGGTGGGCACAGGAGTACATTCAGCCAGAGACTCATTCCTCCGAGATGCAACACAGAGCGTCATAGGAAGTCATTCCTGCCTGTGGCCATCAAACTTTACAACTCCTCCCTTGGAGGGTCAGACACCCTGAGCCAATTGGCTGGTCCTGGACATTCCCTGACATAATTTACATATTACTATTTAATTATTTATGGTGCAACTGTAAGGAAAACCAATTTCCCCCGGGATCAATAAAGTATGACTATGACCATTTTGTTTAGAAAGAAGTAGAAAGCTTTAAGGCCTTCTTGATGGGGGATAGAAATGTATAGGGACTGGACATCCATGGTGAAAATGAGGCAGTCAGGGCCAGGGAATTGAAAGTTAGTGAGGAGATAGAGAGCATGAGAATTGTTGTGGATGTAGGTGGGAAGCGCCTGAGTCAAGGGGGATAAAATGGAGTCAGGGTATGAGAACATGAGTTCAGTGGGGCAGAAGCAGGGAGAGACAACGGTCCTACCAGACAGTCAGGTTTGTGGATCTTGGGTAGGGGGTAGAAGCAAGCAGTCCTGTATCCGTACGCAGCAAGGTCCCACAGAGAATAATGCAATAATCATCAGATTATACCAATTATTTATTTAATAAAAGGTTTACAGATTCATTTACCACAATTGCATAATTTGAGTCATCTGGCAACAATATATTTATGTCCATGGTTAAAATGATGCATATATTTATAATGTTGCTTACTTTGCTTGTAAAATTCAGGTACCAATTGGCCTAAAAATTAAATAATAGAGTTCAGGAATGGGTTGAAGACAGAATTTATTCAGTTTCGGTCAAAATATAGTAAACTAAAAGCAGTTTATGTTTAGACTAATGTTCCAGAGATTAAATAGATTAATTTTAATGTATCTTACCGCAAAGCAGTACAGGAAATAGCAGCTAAAAATATTAACATGGTCATACAGATGACAAATTTGCACATTTACTTTTGCTTCTAAAATGTCTTGCTGTGCACAAGTTGCAATCTTTGCTCTAACAGGATTCTTCAAGCATTCTCTGGCTTGCATTGATGTCTGCGATACCACTGACCATATAAAAGTATTAGGAGAAAAAAAAGTATACCAAACAAAAGCATGCAAAAAGCACTTGTCGCGATTCAGTAAAATTACTCAATCAATATATTTAATGAGCCACCCTGCGAGAGGAGCTGGAATATTTTACGTTCAAAACTCTTGCTTAAAAAACTCTTCAAAACTTAAGTTATCTGATCTCAGCCTACTAAATATTGGTGTTCCTGATTAAGGGAGGGGGAAATAACCTGCTGGGAATTCTCCATCAGCAGCCTGGACTATGTTCAAATCTCAATGTAAACTATAAATAGGATCATCAATATTGCAACATCTACTGCACTCAAGTAGCTCATTGACTTTTCAACATGTGGGAGTTTAACAAGAATATGCTGGAAATCAATTCTGTCAGCATCTATCAAGAGATAAACTGAGTAAATATTTCAGGTTACTGACCCTTCTTAAGGCCTGACATTTAATACTGTTTTTCTGTTCACATCAACAGTATTTCCTTGTTTCCTATGTACTTTCAACACTAGCAATCTCCCAGTACTTTTTCATACAAGTTAATAATGATACTTGGGTGAGATCAGTGCATCCAGTGGAATAAGTTGCCATTCCCCCATCAGGAAAGCCCCAACTAAAAAGACCCAGCCCTGAACTTCACTGAATGGCATGGGATAGTACTTTTCCCAGAGTTTCCCAAGCTCTAAAGACACTTCCCTCCTACAGGCTCTCCAGACTACTCCAATGCTTATGTGTTCTGTCAGAAGTTCCCTCCAAGCCCAAACTACAAGTGACCTTTTACATGAGCCAGGCACTCACTTCCGTTTCACAACAAGAACCCTTCTAAGTCAGTTCCCTACCAAGAACCGTCTCAATACATGCCTGTTCGGAATCAGTTGTTCAGAAAATCTCCAGCCACTTTATCAATCACCAGTGGGTAAACAAAAACCAGGAGGCTCCAGTGAGAGGAACAGAAGCGACCAAAAGAAATGGAGATGACAGTGTGGAGAACAAGGTTTGGAGGTGATTGTAGAGTGAGTGGAGGCAAAAGCATTACCTTACTTCAGACCAAGCTAACGTCCCTGGCTTAGACACTGCTGAAGTGCCAGGAAAATCATCTGGAATAAATAATACTGGCCGAGCTCTCATGCTAACCAAAAGCCTAATCACTCATTACAACTTTGGGAACCAGGCCATGATACATCCCCAGTATCTGCTCCCACCATTCCAAATTTATATCATATCGACAGTCACCGTTCATCATTTTGGGAAACTGATTCGACTTCTGTGGAATTTGATTCCAACATGACCTTCAAGGATAATGGAAAAAGCAAAATTTATGCTTAAAGGAAGGAGGATTTGGATCACATTAGCTAATGGATTGTTATACTTTTCAATACTTACTTTGACAATGATGCCCATTCGTTTGCTCTCATAGGTAAATGGGAACACCTGCAGGATGGTGAAGTTCAGAATCTGTCCTCCTGGTGTCCTCAGCTGCATGGAAGATTGGTCCCTACCAACAAGAGTCAGGCCCACACACTCTGTCCACTGTACTAGAGACACCTAAAGTGAGAAAGGAAGAAAAACGTCAGCTGGACTGCCAGAGTCAAAGTTCAAAACTCACTCAACTGTAGAGCTGCAGTGAAAGAGACAACTTATTGTTAAATTGAAGAAAACCTAAATCAACTGCCAGGAGCAAGGAAACACGACAAGCAGACCTTGTAAAGCAGCAGGACTTTGATAAAACAAAAAAAATCAAAAATCAGTTCAAATTACAGTAATCAAATGACAACATCCTACAAACTTAAAGTGTCAACTGTACTCAAAAAAAATGACTATATCAATACTTTCTTTACAGCACTTGCAGAAAACTGGTGTTTCAATTTTCATATCTGTTATTAACAGGCAGAGGGCAAGAAATTGTCAAACAGCCTCTAATGACAGATTCCAGCTGCTCCTGGAACATGCCTCGACCATGCTCCGAGTTGGTCTTGCACACGAATGCCTCAACTCTTGGATCAGCCTCGCCTTTGCTTGCGGTGATCGTTTACCACAATTTTCCATGTAAAGTGTTACTAATAAAGTATTTAGTTGAATTTCTTGAATTGAAAGCCAACAGTAAACTGTCACCCATGTTCAGTGGCACCATCTTAAACTGGAAATACATTACTGAAATTTAATTGACTCTGCCTGGTAACATGTACAGCAATAAGCTGTGTGGGCTGTGCTTGTCCATGTCAGCTTTTGCTGTTCAAAGTCAAACTCATTCAGCTACCCACATTACCTTCAGTAACTGTTGACTTTTTCCAATATAGACATGCAACACTAATAGAGCATTGTGTCAGCATACAGTTTTCTACCGGAGATATAGGTAGAAGTTTGGGGAAGATGGAAAATGTGAGAGTAATGAAAAGGGAGTTTAAAAATGGGTGAATCTTCTGCTTGATACAGTGACCTTAGTGGATGAGACAGACCTGAGTCAAGACAGACTTCAGCTCAATTATAGTATACTTCTGGGACTGCATTGGGAGTTTCCAAAAATTACATTAGTTGAGAATCCAATAGAAATTCACTCCAAAGTGTGTCCCATAATGATTGTCAATATGTCAGCAAAAGGAATGACGAGCTGCAAAATCTAGAAAAACAGTCATTGACATCAACTGGCTAGGGAATTTTTCCCACCTGGCAAACATGCAAGATTAATTTAAGCAAATTTCCAATCTCATTTAAGGCTAGGTGGCAAATGGTGGCAAATTTATCGAATGGCAAGATTCAGGCTTTTCAGGATTCTGTCCAATGGCAGAATTAATCCATTGTCTTTTCCATCCTTATCTACAGAGCATACTTGTTTAGATGCTCCTTTGCAAACTTCTGACGCTGAATTTGTGGTGAGGGCGCAGGAAAGGTTTCTTCTGATGACTCTTCCATGAAGGTCGTATTTGTGCAGGTGTCGCTGCACAGCAGAACAGTGCACCACCACTCCAGAGTCTGCTAAATCTTCCTGAAGGTCTTTTGCGGTCAAACAGGGGTTTTGATTTGCCTTTCTAGCATTCTTACGAGCAGTTCTCTCGGAAAGTTTTCTTGGTCTTTCAGACCTCAACTTGACCTCCACCGTTCCTGTTAACTGCCATTTCTTAATTACATTACGAACGGAGGAAATGACTACCTGAAAAAACTTTGCTATCTTACAGCCTTCTCCTGCTTTGTGGGCATCATTTATTTTAATTTTCAGAGTGCTACGTAACTGCTTAGTGGAGCCCATGGCTGCTGATTGTTGGGACAAGGCTTTAGGAGTCAGGGTATCTATAAAGCTTTGTAATTTGCATCACCTGGCCTTTCCTAACAATGACTGTGAACAAGCCATAGCCCTAACAAGCTAATTAAGGTCTGAGACCTTGGTAAAAGTTATCTGAGAGCTCAAATTTCTTGGGGTGCCCAAACTTTTGCATGGTGCTCCTTTCCTTTTTTTCCCCACTCTAAAATTGTATAAAACAAAAATAATACACTAATCTTGTTTAAGATGTTGAAAAGAATGTGTCATCTTTAACTTTATGCCTTTTGGAGATCAGTTCATCTTCTACTCACTTAACCATTCACAGTAACAGAAATTTTGACCAGGGGTGCCCAAACTTTTGCATGCCACTGTATTTTAAATGAGCAAATGATCCGTAATAAATGATTTATACATGCTTCAAGTCATTGGTGTCCATTTCTGGCAGAAGTAATACCCATTGAGAAACTGGACACATTGCATAGTGCCTCACCTAAAAGCAGAAATCACATCTTCTCATTACTTTATGCAGACAATTGAGTCATCAACATGTCTGGCATTCAAAAAGTAATCATGGAAAGTTGGATCAAACAGTTGCAACCTACAACGTGCTTTTTCAGTTCTCAATAAAATGAGGAATACATATTAAAAATATTAAACCTGATGGCCTACTCCTGATCCTATTTTCTTGTATTTTCTCTCAATACCATACATGCCCAAATTCTCCCCATTCTTTCTAACGCCGTAGATTGATTAAACTAGATTGACTGATGATACAGAAATATTAGATTCATGTATAGCGGCATGTTTGTACAAAGTTAATTAGCAATGTATATATTTACCATTAATATAGTTTTTCAAAGTGAAAGTTGTGTTACGTATAATACACATATACCTGCAATATTTAGTTTATGCACTTTGCTTTATCTATGAATCTATTCATTTGTAGATTTAATTCCTATTTTCCTAAGTTATTGTGTGTTATGTGTACTACTGTGCTTTACACCCTGCTCTGGAGAAACGTAGTCTTGTTTGGCGGTATACATGTATATAGTTAAATAACAACAAACCTGACTTGACTTGATTAGAACTGTATCCAATGGGGTAAGATTGCTGATGCATTGACATATTATTGCCACTGTACCAAAATACAGTAAAAAGCTTGTTTTGCATATTGTTCATACAGATCACATCATTATGTCATGCACTGCAATCAGATCATTATGTTGTGCAAACAATAACAATGCAGAATAAAATGCAAAAGTTACAGAGCAACTGTAGTACAGGTAAGAAGTACCAGATGATAACAGGCATACAGTTTGTTGCTTTCATGAAAGTAACGCAGGAACATTTAGAACCAAAATCATTATTGATTGCAGAATGCTATAGGTGTTATAAGTGGAATCAAAAGGAAAGGGAGTCTATTTGAACTTACATGGCTGAATTGAAGTTATCTGAGCATTGTCAGACATGGCTTAATGATGCACTGAGAGATCATTTAGTTTGTGGAATCTTACAAGAAAGCAATCAAAAACAGCTCCTAACTGAAACACAACACACATTTAAAACAGCAGTTGAAATACTGTATCAATGGAAACAGCAGACCAAGATGCAATTGAGTTGCAGCCAGGAATGAAAGTGACTGTGAACAAAATTGCAATGTCTAAACAGAAACTGGCCTGACCAAACAAGTCGTGTTATCATTGTGCCAGTGGCTCACAGTCACCAGACCAATTCAGATTTGAAGTTGAAAATGGCAAAAAATGCAACAAAGTAGTACACATACTAAGAACACATCGGGCAGATAAAAGGAAATGGACTGCACAGGGAAGAGAAAACTAACAATCGACAAGCAATATGGTTTACACCAGAAGTAAATGGCAAAGTAAGTAAAATGGAATTGGACACTGGCTCCACTGCATTAGTCACTCCACTAAATTAGTTTGAACAGCATTTCAAAGATGCTGAACTGAAGTCTGCAGATATCTACTTAAGAGCTGGTACTGGAGAAAAGATAACCCCTGTGGGAATGGCATGCGTAACAATGAAACACAACAGCCAACAAGCCACATTGGGCTTGTATGTGGCAAGAACAGGAGGGCCAGCATTGTGGGGGTGTGAGTGGCTCAGACAACGACAACTTGATTGGAGTTCCAGCCACCATTTGCATCCCACATCCCCTAAAATAGAGTCAACTGAAAGTGAATTAGAAAACGTACTAGATGATGCCACAGCAGTGCTCAAAGGTGGCACTGGAAAACTCAAACATATCACGGGTAAAATAATGCTCAATAAAAATGCCACACCTAAGTTTTGCAAAGCCCATCTGGTTCCTTACACTATCCATGATAAAATGAGATAGATTGCATGGAGGCTGAAGGAGTTCTTTCCAAGGTCAAGTGAAGTCCATGGGCAACACTATTAGTCCCAGTAGCCAAGAAGAATGGGCCTTGTCAGGACCTGTGGTGATTTTAAGGTCATCATAACCCAGTATTGAGAGTAGCTCAAATCCTCTGCACAGGATAGAAGATATCTTTCCAAACCTTTATGGAGGGAAACACTTCAGCAAAGTGGACTTAGCTGAGACCTACCTACAGATGGAGAGGGAAGAAGAGTCCAAAATGCTTCTCACCATAAATATTCAGAAAGGGCTTTATTACAATAATAGGCTTACTTTTTGCAGTAGCATCTTCACCTGCACTCTGGCAGAAAGCTATAGACCAGATGCAGCAAGCTGACCAGACACTTAGTGTTAGCTGGATGACATCACTGTTACTGATATATATGACAAAGAACATCTCCAAAATCTCAAGACATTGTCAAAAAGATTAGAACATTATGAGCTCAGAGCATGACACATGCAACAAATGTGAATTCTTTAAACCAAGCATCACTTACTATGGTCACACCATTGACACAGAGGGACTACACAAGTGTGCTGAGAAAATTCAAGCAGCGGTGGATGCCCCAAGCCCAAAGGATGTGCCGCAGTTGTGTGTGGGGTTTTTTTTGGATTTATCAATTACAATAACAGATTCCTGCCAAACCTGCCTACTGTGCTCCACTACTTGAACTCATTACTCATAACTCCAGAAGAAACTGTAACAGACAAAGCAGTGGGATGTAGCTTTCAAAAGGTAAAGGAAATTGTGACATCAGACACTGTACACACACATTATGATACATATCAAAAGTAAATGCCCCATATTCTCTGTATCACATACCCTTACCGCTGCAGACAAAAAAATATGCACACATTGAGGGTCTCGGCCCAAAACGTCGACTGTACCTCTTCCTAGAGATGCTGCCTGGCCTGCTGCGTTCACCAGCAACTTTGCTGCGTGTTGCACACATTGATAGAGGGTTTGAGTCTAGTTTGGGGTGTAAAACATTTCAACCAGTAGTTGTATGGAAGAGAGTTTACCCTCAGTACTGATCATCAACCACTAATATTCATTTTCAATCTACAGAAATGTGTTCCGCTAACAGCAGCATGAATGCTAAGATGGGCTGTTCTTCTAAGAGGACGTAATTACAAGATTGAATTTAAAACCACAACTAATCATGGAAATGCTGATGGATTGCACCATTTACTCCTGGAAAAGGAAACACCTGAAAAATTTACTTAAGAGGACACTCAACCTGATGTATTCTCTCAAAGGCAAATCGAAAGTCTCCCTATTATGGCAGAGATGATCCAAAGGGAAACCAGAAAAAAACCCAGGCTCTTTCAGGTCTACATGGCAAAAACTCCAGTTCTCCCATTTTTACCAGTGCTGAGATGAACTTGCCTTTGATGGGGATTGCCTTCTGTGGGGATTGAGAATTGTTGTACCATCCAAGCTGAGAGCTACATGCTGGTCATCTAGGTATGGTCAAAGTGAAAGCTTTGACTCAAAACTTTGAGTGGTAACCTGGGATAGATCAGAAGATCAAGCAGCTTGCTATACACTGAGATGCCAAGAAGATGCCAAGACCAGAGCTCTCCATACCTGGGAATAGCCTGCACTGCCCTGGCAGAGGATACATGTGGATTTTGTAGGGCCATTCATGGGCACAAATTTCTTGATAGTAGTGGATGCAGCTACAAAGTGGCCAGAAGTGTTCCCAATAGTCTCCACCACAGTCTTGCAGACTGCTGATGTGTTGAGAAGCCTCTTCTCAAGGACTAGCATTCCACAACACTTAGTCAGTGACAATGTACCACAGTTTGTTACAGAACAGTTTCAATCATTCCTGAAAATGAATGGAATAAGATCTATTACATCTGCATCATACCACTCAGCTATAAGTGGCTTGGCAGAGTCTACAGAATGCATTGCAAGCAAAGTCAGAACACACTGTACTGATAATCATCCCTTTCCTCTTTGCATATAAGAGTTTGAAGAGATTTGGTATGTCAACAAATACACTCAAAAACTTCTGTAGATGTACCATGGAGAGCATTGTGACAGACTGCATCACTGTCTGGTATGGGGGAGCTACTGTACAGTACTGAAAGAAGCTGCAGAGGGTCATAAATTTAGTTGGTACCATCTTGGGTACTACCCTACAAAGTACCCAGGACACTTTTGAGGAGCAGTATCTCAGAAAGGCAGCATCCATTCTTAAGCACCTAGGACATGCCCTTTTCTCACTGTTACCATCAGGTCAGTGGACAGAAGCCTGAAGGCACACACTCAGTGATTCAGGAACAGCTTCTTCCCCTCTGCTATCCGATTTCTAAATGGACATTGAACCCATGAACACTACATCACTTTTTTAATATATATTATTTTTGTCTTTGTACAATTTTTAATCTATTCAATATACGCATACTGTAATTGATTTATTATCGTTTTTTTCTTTTTTGTTTTGATATTATGTATTGCATTGAACTGCTGCTGCTAAGTTAATAAATTTCATGACACATGCCAGTAATAATAAACCTGATTCTGATTCAGTGCAGTGTACTTCATAACTAACTATGCTGTTCCGAAGTCATCCATTGCGCTTATGCTTTGACCTCCTCAAACCCATTTTCACAAGAATTATGCAGGACAAACAGCTGAAGCAAATTGAAGGCTCCTCATAATAGGAGTTCAATGTTTCATCCCTGAACAAGCAGTACTGGTAAAGGATGACAGAAGTGATCAAAATTGGTTACTCAGAAAGATTAAGGACTGAGCTGGACCTTGCTCCTACATGGTGGAGATTGCATTTGATATCGTCTAGAGGTGATACATCAATCAGTTGAGGACAGCAGTGTCAGTTGTTAGAGAACAAAGATGGCCTGACCTGTCAAACCACATCCTGCACTCCCAGAGTCCATTCCTACAGCCCCCACAGAGGAGACAGCAGAACCTGAGACAGTGTGAGAGTGCAAGAGACAGAACATGAACTGAGATGCATTTTGTACTGAGTTGGAGTTTAAAACTACGTAGGGAGGGGTAGTGTTACTTAATATTTCAGTAATATTGTAAATATATTGTTTGACTAACCATTCTTTGTTTTGTTTAAATAATTCATTACAGGTTATATGTAAAAGGACATGAATGGCATACTTCATTGCACCTCCACATCATAGGTGTGTGCCTCACTAAAGTAAAAAAAATGAACATACACAAGTTATTTCTGTATTTTTCTTGAATGAATGAATTGACTTCATTACATACATATATCCTTCAAATAAATGAATAGTAAAAATCTTTACATTACGTCTCCATTTAAATGTGCAATGTGTAATTATAGTAATTTATAATTTTTTGATTAGTTTTATGTTTTGGAGTTACAGAACATAACACGATCAGACAGATTTTATTTTTCATGAGCCTTTCTGTTGCTCACTAGAAGTCATATTCCAAATAAAACCTGACATTTGTCAAATGGAACAATCTCCAGCCTCCGGCTGACAGTCATCAACCACAAAATGACAAGTCCAGAACTACATCAGATGAACTGTAACATTTCCACTCTATAACTAAGTAAATATTTATTACAATGGACATCAATTTCAGCTCTCCATAGTTTGATGTGACCTCTTAAGGGGCTCTCTTTCAATGAAAACCAGCAGTGCTGCATTGGATGAAGCCACTATTGTAGCACACGCGGCCTTTCATGATGTTCCAAGTCATTTAATCATTTGCAGCTGTGTGAAGTAATAAACAGCTCACCTATGTAAAATACTGAACAACTGAGCTGCAATAGGAAAGCTGAAAGCATGTTGTTCAATTCTTCTGTGCACACAAACTATTATCCGGTGAAAAGTAATGATTTGTAGTAACACGTAATAACTAGGTTCTTTAAGATGGATCTTCTTGCCTCTCACTTTTTTCACAAAAGCTCTCCTCTGAATCAAAGCAGGGTGCATGTCAGATCACATAACCCAAAATCCAGCGAACACAATTGCTTCAAAAGATTAACAGAAAAGAGGATTAAATTAAAATTATTAAAAAGTTATTTTTGATATTCACTTCACTTTCATCTTATATTCAAAATTAATGCATAAAGGAAGTAATCCTCTCCTAAGCTTTTCAATTTTAGTTGTTTAAGAACCTGTACTTCACAGATTTCTTGCCTACTGACAACATAACTGAAACAATGAACTTTCCCTCACCAGACTTTTGAACAAGATAGCACCAATCAGTGGCCACTGTTTGTGTGCAGCTCTGATGGGAATCATCAAATATTCTCGTTTAGAAATCCAGTCACAACCATGAGGGTACTCCAGTAAGCAACAACATTTTTAAGACTTTTAAAAAAATCTAACGATCCTCAACATCAATGAACCCTGGAGGGCAGACTGAGATCACGAGTGCAGTTCTGGAAGAAAATGGAGTTTGGGAAGGGGTGCAGGGCTACAGGTACAAGAGGAATACAGAAACCTTAGACCCACACTCCAGATTATTCTGCTGGCGAATGTACGGTCTCTGGAAAATAAAATTGAAGTTTGCAGCACAGAAACATGGCAAACCCCTGCCATTTGGGACACAGCACTGCAGCCCAGTGACTTCATGCACCGTAAAGACAGGTCAGCTCAGTCTTTTAAAGGGAGAGGAGGAGATAGTATGCTTCACGTTTATCTCATCATGGTACAGAAACATGACGGTTCTGTCCCAGTCACGCTCACCTGACCTGGTATATCTAGCAGTCAAGTGACATCCATTTTATCTGCCAAGGGAATTTTCTGCCATCATCCTGGCAGTTGTGTACATTCCAGCTCAGCCCAACATCAGGCAGACACTGGAGAAGCCGAGCACAGTGATCAGCAATCACAAAGCAGTGCATCCTGATGCCTTCCCTATCAAAGCAGGGGATTTCAGCCAGGTCAGGCTGAAGAAGTCTCTGAACAACTATCACCAACATATCACCTGTGGAACAACAGTAGCCAGCCCACTTCGCCACTGTTATACCACCACCAGGAATACTTACTGTGCCATCCCATGCCCGCACTTTGGAAAGCCCGATCAATTGGCAGTACTTGTCCCTTTGCATAGGCAGAGACCAAAGACCGCAGCAGCAGTGTTGAGGGCCAACAAGGTATGATTAAGAGAGCAGAGGAGCATTATGTTAGTGAGCTAGACAATATTCAGGGATTCAACTTTGAATCTGAATGAATACGACAGTTGTCACCAACTTCATGAAGATCTGTGTGGATGAGTGTGTGCCTTTGAGAACATACCAGACATACCCAAACCAAATCCATGGATAAACCAGGAGATTCATAATCTGCTGAGAGCTAGATCTGTGGCATTCAAGACCAGTAATGCAGATCTATGCAATATACCCTGGTACGATCTATGGAAGTAATGCAGATCTATGCAATATACCCTGGTACGATCTATGGAAGTAATGCAGATCTATGCAATATACCCTGGTACGATCTATGGAAGACTATTTTATGAGTGAAAAAACAATCCAATTGAAATTAGAGAAGTAATCGGATGCATGTCAGCTCTGGAAGGAGTTGCAGGCCATTACTTCCTACCAGACAAAACCTAACATTATGAATGGCAGTTATGCGCCACTCCCAGTTGAACTCAACACCTTTTATGCATGCTTTGAAATAGAGAATAAAACTACAACTGTGTGAATCCCTGCAGCATCTGGCGAGCTTGTAATCTCTGCCTTGGAGGCCGATGTCAGAACATCTTGCATATAAAGGCTGATTTATACTTCTGTGTCAAATTGACGCCATAGGTATGGCGTTGCCGCGAACCCTATGCAGATCTCTACGCTATGGCCTGACGCACACCTCTCCCAAAATGTAACTACGCGTCGTGGCAAAGCAGACCGCAACAACCGTGATTGATCCGCTTGGTAGCATCGCATTTCCTCCTACGCTGCAGTAGTTTCCCATTGGGCGACTGAAGGGCAGGGAAGGAACCCTGGCTGCAATGTTTTCCATAAAGCTTTACAGACCTCCGAAATTATGGAGGACACATTTTGCTTTTACGAAAAAAAGACGCTCACTTTAAACTTGTTTACCCCGAGAAAGACTACCATGACCATGAAGCCTTGCGAGGGCAGGTGTGTGCTCATGCGCGATGTGCCCAAATTGCAGAGCGACGCAGACACACCAACGCACAAGTATAAATGTTCACAGCTCGCGTAGCCCACTTGCTTAGGCTACGGCGTCCATTTGACGCACAAGTATAAATCAGCCTTAGGAGTGAACCCTCGCAAGGTGTTAGGCCCTGGTATCATTCTTTGTATGGCACCAAAAAACCTGTGCTAACCAACTGGCACGAGTGGTCAAAGATATCTTCAATTTCCCACTGCTGCAGTCAGAGGTTCCCACTTGCCTTAAAAGGGCAATGGTCATACCAGTGTCCAATAAGAGCAGGGTGAGCTTCCTCAATGACCATCGCCCAATTACTCCACAGTGATGAAGTGCTTTGAGAGGTTGGTCATGGCTAGAATCAACTGCTGCCTAAGCAAGGGCCTGGACCTGCTGCAACTTGCCTATCGCCACAGTAGGTCTATTGCAGATGCAATCTCAATGGCTCTCCACTTGGCCTTGGATCACCTGGGCAATAGCAATACCTACTGCAGGCTACTGTTTATTTATTACAGCTCAGCATTCAGCAGCATCCCACCCTCAGTGCTAATCAATAAGCTCCAAAACCTGGGCCTCTGTACCTCCCTCTGCAAATGGATCGTCGACTTCCTCACTGGTAGACCAGTCAGTGTGGATCAGAAGTAACATCTCCTCCTCACTGGTGCTCCTCAAAGATGCATACTTAGCCCACTGTTCATTCGTAATGTCAGTAAGACCAGGCAACTGATTATGGACTTCAGGAAGGGGAAGTCAAGGGAGCACACACACCAGTCCTCATCGAGGGATCAGCAGTGGAAAGGGTGAGCAGTTTCAAGTTCCTGGGTGCCGACATCTCTGAAGATCTATCCTGGGCCCAACACATCTCTGAAGATCTATCCTGGGCCCAACATATGGATACAACTACAGATTTATGAAGATGTATCACGGAGAGCATTCTAACTGACTTCATCCCTATCTGATACAGAGGGGCCACTGCAAAAGGATGGGGAAGAGTGGTAGAAAGTTGCAAACTCAGCCAGCTCCATCACCGGCACTAGCCTCTCCAGCATCAAGAACAACTTCAAAAGGTGATGCCTCAAAAAGGTGGCGTGTGTCATTAAGGACCACCATCTCCCAGGACATGCCCTCTTTTCATTGCTGTGATAATGGAGGTGGTACAGGAACCTGAAAACACACACTTAACATGTTAGGAACAACTTCTTTCCCACCACTATCAGGATTCTGAATGGACAATTTTTTTTGCTCTCTTTTTGCACTACTTAATTATATATACAGTACTGTACAAAAGTCCTAGGCACATACTCTATGTGCCTAGGACTTCGTCAGGTGTCCTGACAAAGGGTCTTGGCCCGAAATGTCGACTGTACTTCTTCCTATAGATGCTGCCTGGCCTGCTGTGTTCCACCAGCACTTTGTGTGTGTTTACTGTATATATTGCTAGGGTGCCTACTGTTGCTTGGCCCGAAATGTCGACTGTACTTCTTCCTATAGATGCTGCCTGTCTTAACACATTTTAATGAATTCCAATACATTTTAATCTCATTATTTTAAAAAACAAGTATATTGATCTTGATCGACTCCATTCTGGCCATGAAATAGATCTGAAGTCAAGCCAACTCAGTATACGTGAGGGTCTCAGGAAGAAGTATGACAAAATGTTGTACTCAGTTCAAAAAGGAAGTTCAGTCAGAAGCTAATTCTGAGTTGAAGTAAAATATGAGGGTTGAATTGATGACAGCATTTTGGAAAAGTAGAATAAGATTTACCAGCTCGTAAACAATAGTAAATGGTAAAAAAAGTATATATATTTCTCAACAAACGTTCCATAGGGAAAATTACATAATCTATGGCTCATGGGAGTGAGTAGGGATAACAACACACAACAGAAGATATAACAACAGGAATAGGCCATCAGGACTTTCAAGCCAGCTCCTGCTTTAATATAATTGTGGCTAATCTATGTTGGGCTCAACTACTCTTCTGTGCCATTTCTCTACACCACTCTATTCACTAATCTTTATCACCTCCACTATAAATGCTTCTAATGACTCAATTTCCAATACTTGCTATGAGAAAAGAATTCGACATAGCTCATTTATAAATGAACGGCTCTTTATTTTGTAGTTATGTGCCCTTGCTTGTGACCCTCCCACTTGTGAAACATCGTAATATCAACCCACAAGCCCCCATAAGATCTTGTACAATGAATAAGGTTGTTCTGTATTCCGTGGAGTTTAGAGTAAACTATTTAGTCCCTCTTTATAGGGCAACCCTGTCAATCCATGAATTTATCTGATAAATCTCCTTTATACTGCTACCTTATTAGACTAGCTGGCTGAATATATGCCACTGTTCCTCAACAGAATTGTCTTTTTCCCAATCCACTTTAGACAATTCCTCCCTCATACCATTATAAGTGTCCTTATATAAATTGAACACACTGTTTATGGACATGTTGTTCATCCTCAAACTGTATTTGAAATTCAATTATTTTATGGTCATTAACCCTCAGGGATCTTTAATCATAACATCCCCATTAACTCATGGTCATCACATAAGACCAAATCTAAAATAGCACACTCCACAACATACTGTTCTAAAATGCAATCCCTAATCCATTCCATAAATCATTCTTCTATGATACCCTTGATATTTTGATTCACCCAAGCAATATGCAACTTGAAATCTCCCATGGCAGTAACATTATCAGATAAATGTTGCAAAGAGTGGAAAATCAGAGGACAGATTTGAATGATAAAATTGATAAGGGGAAGCATATAGATATCAACAGAAAACTTAAGAAATCAAGTGTTTTGTAAAGGAGAATGATGGTGAACATTTATTTTTGTCAGAAATAAATAAATGGCTGAGACACTAAGCAACTATTTGTTTAAATCTTCACAGAAGACAATAAACAGACCAGTAATAACAGAGGTAGAAAGATTGAATGAAAGTGAGCAACTCAACATAATTAGCATTACTGAGAAGAAAATACATGAGAAATCAAGGGAAATAAAAGCTAACAAGTCCCTTAGACTCCACAGTCTTTATCCTCGGGCTATAAAAGAGATAGTACCTGTAGTAGTGACAATGTTCCATATTTTGGAACAGCCATAGTGATCTGTAAAATTGCAAATCCAAAACCACTACCAGGAGGAGGAAAAAAAAGGTTTGCAAGTTGGTCTGAGGTCAAAAGCAAAAAAATTGTTGTAAAGTTCATATGGTATAGCTGATACAGCTAGCAATAGTCACACTGATATAGCTAGCTAAAGTGGTAAGGAGGAATAAACTAATGTAATAAAACAGAATTTTTAAAAAGCATCACACAAAAACATTGTCACGTTAACTAATGCTGGGATAAAATATCAGCAGTAGATTGAGGAATAGTGAGAGGACAAAAAATAGCAGGAATAAACTTGTTTCTCATATGGCAACTTGCTAGTAGTGAGGTGCCATGCAGATAATCAATTGAGAAAAGACCAAGTGTAATAATAAAAAGTTAGATAGGAACATAGACTATGAGGAGAACACACAGAATCTCCAAAAGTATATGATGGGTTAATTGAGTGGATAAGGTGATGGCAGAAGAGTAAAATAGAAGGAAATACAAGGTTGGGTGGGACTAAGGACACAGTAAAGGGATCACTACGGGCTAAGAAATATGCAACTACAGTATTGAGAATCCAGAACATTTCAGTAACTGGTTCATGAAACACAATTAATATACAAGAAAACTGAGCCCTTCTATGCAAGGGATTTGCAACACAAGATTGTCTTGTTGTAACTGTTTTAGGCTCCAGCAAATCTATGCCTAAAGTATGAGCGCAGTTTCAATCTTCATGCCCAAAGAGCTACTTACCTTGGAGGCAATGGAATTTGGATTCATTTGAAAGCGGAAGCAGTCCATGACAAGGGACTGAGAAAGCAACATACACTTCATATAAGACAGTGATGCTAAAAGCAAGTTAACAAAATTTCACAACATATGCCAGTGATATTAAATCTGATTCTGACTGACTGAAAGAAAATCTCATTGGAATATACAACTTACTGAGTGGTTTTCCTAGGATGATTATTGTTCTTGCTTCCATTTTTATCTTATTAAATCCCTTTTGGATGGACTCCTTTTGGGGTCGATATAAAAGTTAAATTAAAAGATGGTGCATAGCCAGCATAGGAAGGAGAAAGGTTGGAGTGCAATACGAATCTCTGGCAAACAATCCCATCAAACCAAACTCTGGTAGAAGTTTCATTTTATTTATTACAGCCTGGAATAGGCCCTTTCGGCACTTCGAGCCACACCACCCAGCAACCCTGATTTAACACTTGCCTAATCATGGGACAATTTACAGTGACCAATTAACCTACCAACCAGTATGTCTTTGGACTGTGGGAGGAAACTCACACAGTAATGAAGAGAATGTACAAACTTCTTACAGACAGTGGTGGGAATTGAACCCAGGTCACAGGCACTGTGAAGCGTTTTGCAACCACTGCACTACCATTGCTGAAAAGATACTATTAATTTATTATGTGCCATATTGTACGATGTGGGCAATCATGATCTTGACGGTGATTGTTCTTAACAAATTTTTCTACAGAAGTGGTTTGTCATTGCCTTCTTCTGAGCAATGTCCTTACAAGATGGGTGACTCTGGCCATCATCAATACTCTTCAGGGGTTGTCTGCATGGCATCAATGGTCGCATAACCAGGACTTGTGATATGCACTAGCTGCTCATACCCCTTTTGCCAATCAACTGTCCAGCTGTTGGCTCCATCCCTCCCCCTCCTGTCTTCTCCTATCATTTTGGATCTCCCCATCCCCCTCTCAAACCTCTTACTAGCTCTTCTTTCAGTTAGTCCTGACGAAGGGTCTCAGCCCGAAACATCAACTGTACCTCTTCCTAGAGATGCTGCCTGGCCTGCTGTGTCACCAGCAACTTTGATGTGTGTTGCTTGAATTTTCAGCAGCTGCGGAATTCCTCATGTGTAGCTGCTCAAATGACCATCCACTACCTGCTCCCATGGCTTCATGTGACCCTGATGGTGGTTTGCCCGGGGGGGGGGGGGGGTGGGAGGGGCACTAAGTACATGCTACATCTTGTCCAAGATGACCTGTAGGCCAGTGGAGGGAAGGAGCATTTTACACCACCGTTGGTAGAGATACATTTCCACACACCATCCAGGAAAGATACTATAAAGCTGCCATTAATATTGAAACTACCAAATCAACTGAGGAGGAAATTAGCCATGAAACATCTTTAAATATAAATGTTATCTTGTGTTAGAGGGAAGGGTCAGAATCAACACTGTGTCTATAACGGTCATTCACAACTTTCTGTTTTAACTAAAAGTTGTGTCTGTAGCTGGTGTGAGACTCAGGCATACTCATTACTTCCATTCCTTACAATGAGGAATGTTCTGTCAGCACGTGAGTGAGCCAGCACTGTGCAGGGGTCAGCTGGTTCAATTTAGCAGGAAGTTGCAAGCGACACAGACAATACTCTGGATCATACATTTTAACTGGAATACATGACTTTCATAGGACCTCTGAGAAATGATCAAATCACTGTGTATCTATAATCAGATTTCTCTTTTGTCCACCTATTAACCTACTCCTGTACTCCAGACAAATTTTCTTCAACAGGAGCAGCTTTCCTTTGTTCAACTATCATTTCATTCCAATTCTCGACTTGGTTCCTGAAAGTATGCCAAAAACCTGTAGGGGATATCCTGAAGCGTGCCCATCTCAACAGGGGCTCATGTACTGCAAAGATTGAAAAACAGTGCACTAATGACCCAGGGCATACTAAAGTCTGCCACCCACTCTGCAGAAGAACAAACAGACAAATTAAGAGCAGGAGTGCACCTCTCAGCCCTTTGGGACTGCTCTGCCATTTAATAACATCATGGCTGATCAGACTAGAACTACAACTCTACAGTCCCGACTCATGATGATTTTACACCCTCTTGCTTACCAAGAATCTGTTTGCCTCTGCTTAAACCTATTGAAGGACTTTACCTCCACCCATTGAATATGAGCAAAGAAGAATAATGGGTGACAGGCATTGGGTTAAAATGCTCATTGTACAGAGGAACTTAGGTAGATAACAAATTAAAGGTTTTCCCATTGCTATCACAGTTACAATGTGACATTGCATCATAAAACTTGTGAGCAGTTTTAACATATGCCAAACTCAGAAATCATATTCTGCTTATGATTTGAGATGAGGCTGAGTATAGGGCTACGGTAGGAAACTTTGTCACATGGTGTGAGCAGAATTATCCGCAGCTTAATGTAAAAAAGACTAAGGAGCTGGTGGTAGACCTGAGGAGAGCTAAGGTACCGGTGACCCCTGTTTCCATCCAGGGGGTCAGTGTGGACATGGTGGAGGATTACAAATACCTGGGGGTATGAATTGACAATAAACTGGACTGGTCAAAGAACACTGAGGCTGTCTACAAGAAGGGACAGAGCCGTCTCTATTTCCTGAGGTGACTGAGGTCCTTTAACATCTGCTGGACGATGCTGAGGATGTTCTACGAGTCTGTGGTGGCCAGTGCTATCATGTTTGCTGTTGTGTGCTGGGGCAGCAGGCTGAGGGTAGCAGACACCAACAGAATCAACAAACTCATTCCTAAGGCCAGTGATGTTGTGGGGATGGAACTGGACTCTCTCACGGTGGTGTCTGAAAAGAGGATGCTGTCTAAGTTGCATGCCAGCTTGGTCAATGTCTCCCATCCACTACATAATGTATTGGGTGGGCACAGGAGTACATTCAGCCAGAGACTCATTCCACCAAGATGCAGCACTGAGCGTCATAGGAAGTCATTCCTGCCTTTGGCCATCAAACTTTACAACTCCTCCCTTGGAAGGTCAGACACCCTGAGCCAATAGGCTGGTCCTGGACTTACTTCATAATTAACTGGCATAATTTACATATTACTATTTAACTATTTATGGTTCTATTACTATTTATCATTTATGGAGCAACTGTAATGAAAACCAATTTCCCCCGGGATTAATATATGACTATGACTATTATCAATATCCTTTTTAAGACAAAGCGCTTTCATCAAGAAACTTGAAAACATAGAAATGAAATACGGCAAAATTATGCATGGAAAATCAGAATAAAACTTTAACCAGAAAACTACTTGATATTAATTCATCCACCATCTTAAACTCAAATTCTCTCTCTGAGAGGTACACCATGTTGCAGTATTCATCAGCTACAAAACACACTGCTGTTACTTACCCAGCCTCTTCTGACAACACCTCCCACAACCATGACCTCCAAATACAAGAACAAGCTCTCCTCCAAGTTACATGTTACCCTGACTTGGAAATATATCCATGTTCCTTCAATGCCACTGAGTGTAAGTCATTGTACTCCGTTTCTGCTAGTAATAAAAAGGATTAAGAAGGAAAAAGGACTTTTCATTAAAATGACTGCAGCAGTTCAAGAAGATAACTCACCGCCACCTTCTTAAGAATAATAAGTGCTGGCTGTGCTTTTGATAACCAAATCCCATAAAGAGAATAAATAAAGCAAATTGAAATTAGCAGGAAAAAGCTTAATTGAAAATTATTAACAATTAACCACAATCGCATCTAATATGATAACTCCCATCATCACTGCTTCAGCTAGTCTACTGATTCCCAGGACATTGCCAGCTAGGCCTTCATCTTGTGACTTAATATGTACAGTTGGGTGGATGGAGAACTCTGGAGGTGTTGTGATTCCAACTCTTGCTGCTCCCCACATACCTCCTCCATTGCAGTTTCCCTCTAACTTTTTTGACATGGGCTTCCCTCCATTAAACACTTTCCGTGGGTCAAATCATGCTGATGGCTTGCCAAAAGTACAGTGGAGAAGCAGCACCTAATTGCAGGATTTGCCCAGAGTCAGCACAGAGAACATGAACATTGAACCGTGGGATTGGACTCAGTTTGTATCTGACCCCGGCACCCTCTCACACCTTCTATCCGACGCCTGTAATTAGGAACAGTGGAAAAGGCCTTGCAAGAACACAAGCTGTGAAATTAGGACACAGTCGGCAATGCTCGAGTCCTGGTTGCTCCTTGTGGGCTGCTTCACCTTGTGAATGATGAGAAATGCCAGACTGTGAAAGGGAAGAGTGACTGCTGACATCTTATGGAAGTAACACGAGGTGAGACCAAGGCATAATCTACCCTATTACTGTGAAATATGCAGCAAGCCAGTAAGACCACAAGTCATAAATGAAATCCACAACCATACTCATTAAGACTGGACAGGTCTGCATACTCACCCTTCAAGACATTATAAACCACCCATTAAGTACCAGATGGCAAAGGGAACATTACCACCAGAACTCTGAAAGTTTCCTTTCCTTAAATGAACAAACTGGGTCCAGTTACACGTCATGGTCACTTTTATTAATAAATAAATTAGCCCACTTTGCTTACATTTTTTAAACCTTTAGGCTATAACCTGACACATGCTTACCCCCAGATACGATAATACCACACCAATCCAATAAAGGCAGACTTGTGCAGTTGTGCTGACAGATTGAGTTGCCTGCTGGAAGTATGACTAAAGTAACAACATCCACACACTGTCACTATACTTTCACTCAATAACAAGTCAACCACTCTAACACAACCATACATTCAGCTCTGTTGTAAGATGTGGCATATAAACATTAAAAAAAAACCTCAACTATAAATTTTAAGTTATAGAAGAAATAAAATTAGGGAAATCTTCAAGGATATAAAGTTATAGCTGGCTGCCTAAATGAAGTTTTCTGAGGCAAAATTACATGATTGAGGTTGGTTATTCAAAAAGATGGAAACACTTTCCTTTAGCAAATGAATTCAACACACAGCTTTCAGAAGTTGTAAATACATTATACAAACTAAACTGATTAAACATTGACCTTTATTGCTACTATTGGAGTATGTTATTTTCCTATTGTTTGTATTTATTTTGGGCAGATACATGAACCAACAACATTGTATTGATGAAAACAGTGGATGCAGACAACTGCAAGGCGTTTCATTTTGGGAGAACAAAATCAGGGTAGGACTTGTACAGTGAACAGTAGGGCATTGCAGAGTACAGTAAAACAGAGGGATCTGGGAATACAGATCTATAACTCTTTGAAAGTGGCTTCACAAGTAGATAGGATCATAAAGAGAATTTCTGACACATTGGCTTTCATAAATCAAAGTACTGAATACAGGAGTTGGGATATCATGTTGAAGTCTAATTTGGAATATTGTGTGCAGTTCTGGTCACCTACCTATAGAAAGATCGCAATAAGATTGAAAGAGTACAGAGAATGTTTACAAGGATGTGGGCAGGACTGGAGGACCTGAGTTATAGCAAAGAGTTGAATAGATTAGGAATTATTCCCTGGAGCATTGTTGAATGAGGGAGATTTGATAAATGTATGCAAAAATTATGAGGGGGTAGATATGGTAAATGCAAACAGGCATTTTCCACTGAGGGTGGGTGACATTAGAAAATGGGTCATAGTTGAAGGGTGAAAGGAGAAATATTCAAGAATTTCTTCACTCAGAGGGTGGTGAGAGTGTGGAATGAGCTGCCAGCATAAGTGGTGGATGCAGGTTTGATTGAAAACATTTAAGAGAATTTTGGATTGATGCCCGGATGGGAGGGGTATGGAGAGCTATGATCCAGATGCTGGACAATGAGACTAGGCAGGCTGCGTTCACCAGTAACTTTTATGTGTGTTGCTTAGGCAGAATAACAGTTCAGCATGGACTAGATGGGCTGAAGGGCCTGGTTCTGTGCTGTATGATTCTAAGAGATCTGGTTCCCAAGTAAAACCAAAACTAACATAGATCTCTTTTTGTTAAGCACTGAGATTTGGTGGTTGGAAAAAAGCCAAAAGAGTGAATTATAAGCAATGAAAAGAGAGATTGAATAAATGGAAGGGAAAAAAATAGAATACATAACAAAGAGGCCAATCTTTTTAAATGGCCTTTCTCTTAAAAAGGAATGATACAATTATAATTAGTTTTAGGTACAAGGGAGTTTGTTTGGCAGTCATTATCAACTATTGTGTAATTCAAAGGGGGTTTGACGACTCCCAGACAAAATATTTTTGACCAGGATTGAACTAAACCTGGTGCATTTCGGTCCCTTTTCCATCTCTTTTTATCTTGCAGATGTACTTCCACGAAGACTCCTTCAGTTGGTAGTTTACCCGAACTATATTAGAAAAAAAAACCAGGAATTGCTGAAAAGACACAGGTGGTCAGGTGACATTCTGTGGAGAATGTTTCTGCCACAGAATTGGAAACGTGAAAACACAGGCACAACAAATTTTACAGACAGAAGCAAGGAAACTATATTAGAAAAAAAAACAGGAATTGCTGAAATGACACAGGTGACATTCTGTGGAGAATGTTTCCTCCACAGAATTGGAAACGTGAAAACACAGGCACAGTAAATTTTACAGACAGAAGCAAGGGAACATCTTTAAAAGAGTAAAGCTCAAAATTGTATAGATGACAATACTTTTGGGACTTTCTAGTTCATAGAGAAAATAAAGATGGTAGGAGACAGAATTTAATAAAAAAAATCAAGAGAACATACTGGGGGAGACCAAAGCAAAAGAATATTGAGAAAACTCAAAGCAGATGTGGCAGTAACAATGCAGAGAGAGGAAATTGGAGTTATATTCAGAATTAAAGTGCTGTTAGACTTCAAGGGAAGAGTGTGGAAGGCTAAAAGCAGAGAGCAGAAGCTGGATAATTAATTCAAGTGCCAGGTAACTCCAAGCAGAGGAACTCCCTCGCGGATTGAACAAAAATAGACATACTTTCTCAATTCTCCATCGAAGCCATTGATCTGAAACCTTACCTCAATTTCTCTGGCCATCAATGCTGCCTAACCTGCTTAAAATTTCCTGCATTTTCTGTTTTTAATTTCAGACCTCTAACACTTTTGACTTACACTAATTATTTAGGCTGCCCTGTATATCATCTGGGGGTGCACCTGATCCTCAAAATTCACCATGCATACAATTTGAAAGGGTGTTTGGACCCACTTGTAAATAGCATGTATAATATATATATATATATATATATATATATATATAAAACGATCTACGTGGTATACCTGCGTTTAAAATTCTGAAGCTGTAATCTCCTAATAAGACATTAGTATACAGACCACTAGTAGCAGACCCAAGATAGACAAATAAAGTAGGTCACTGTCATGCACATTACTCTGCGTCTGTGATACTGAGGTTAGTTCTTCTTCGGATTTACAGATCTTAAGTATTCCCACTGAAGAACTGCACGTGACTTTGGAGCATTTCACCACAGAAGCTGGAAAGCCAAAACAACAGTAAACGGCTGGTGATCAAGCAGAATCAACAGTTCTGATCATGGTGGCTCCACTAGTGCTGGAAAAGGATGATTCAAGTTGTGACGGGGTGGAGAGGGGGAGGGGGTAAGTGAACTGGTGAGAACTCAGGATCGGCTGAGTATTTCTGGTATTGCCCATTTTTAGTCGGATTCATTTGGAAGTATTTTTCTTCCAAATTAATAGACTGTGTGGTCAAGTCCTGCTACAGATTTGAGCACATAAATCAGAGCACAGACGCGTTAATGCAGCAGAAAAATACTTCATGGCCATCTTTGAGGTAGAAGTTTGACTAGGGGCTCATCAAGTAGATTTCACAAAATCCCACTTGTTCCAATTAAGTGTTCATAGATGTTGGTTAAACACTGCTGGAAGCTGATCCCTTTCATTGTCCTTGTGGACAAAAATAGCTGCAAACCCTTATGTTGCAGGTTTACTCAAGAACAACTAAGGCAAACTTCTGTGTTAATGGCTCTTACTTACAGCACAGCAAGAGTCTGTGCCATCAAAGGAGTGAGACAAAAAGGGAAAAAATATATATACAGTACTGTACAAAAATCTTAGGCACATATAACTACGGTGCCCAAGACTTTTCCGCAGTATTGGAAGCTTTTTTATGCTGGAGTTTAGAAGAATGGGGGGGGGGGGGCGGGGGGAGAGAAAGAATCTCATTGAAACCTATTGAAGATTGAAAAACCTAGATAGAGTGGATGTGGAGAAGATGTTTCCTATAGTAGGGGAGTCTAGGAGCGGAGGGTACAACCTTAGATTAGTGAGACATCCATTTTGAACAGAAATGTGGAGGAATATCTTTAGCCAGAGAGTAGAGAATCTGTGGAATTCATTGTCACAGACCGCTGTGGAGACCACATCATTGGATATATTTAAAGCAGAGGTTGATTGGTTCTTGATTACTCAGGCTGTTGAAGTTTACAAGGAGATGGTAGAAGAATGGGGTTGAGAGGGATAATGAATCAGTTATGATTGAAAGGCAGAGCAGACTTGATGGGCCGAATAGCCTAATTCTACTCCTAAGTCTTACGGACTTGGTCTCCACAACCCCTTTGTGACAGCGAATTCCATAGAATACCACCCTCTGGTTGAAGTCTTCCTCATCTCTGTTTTAAGGGGATATGCCTTTATTGACTGTGCCCTCAGATCCTAGACCCACTAATGTCCACTTATACCCAGGTCTTTCAGTATAAAGAATTTAAAGTGTGATCTTTAGCTAATGGTGGTTGAAACTGTTGATACACAATGCTTCTGGCAAGATTTTGTAGTTGAAAGCATAATCATATTAAGCAAAATGCTTTCAGATCTGTTAATGAAGTGGGAAATGGGTTTAGTCACGAGAACTATACCATATCAACATTTCCCCTTTACTTTGGATTACAGTTCATGAAGTATTACTTACTGTATCTGGGGACGTAAAAATCACTGGAGCGCACCAGCGATGCCACCCTCTCTGGCCACAGATGAGTTGAAGAGGATCCTATCCAGTATAAACACAAGTTAAGCTATGGGCCTGACAACATACCTTGTCAGGTGCTGAGAGACTGTACAGATCTGCTAACAGAGGCCTTAACAGACATCCGTAACATCTCTTTGAAACAGTCCACTGTCCCTACAGACTTCAAGGCAGCCACCATCATTCTGGTGTCAACAGGGCAACAGTAACAGGTCTAAACCATTACCGCCCAATGTCACTGACTTCAACAATCATGAAGTGCTTTGAGTGGCTGGTAATGGAGCATATAAAATGCCATCTTCTAGCTACACTGGACCTTTACCAGTTTGCCTACCACTCAAACTGATCCATTGATGATACAATTGCCCCAGCCCTCCACTCCTTCCTGCGCCACCTAGAACAGGATGTTATTCACTAACTTCAACTTGGCACTTAACACAATCATCTCTCAGAAGCTCGTGGCTAAATTGTCCTTGTTGGGACTCAACATCTCCATAAATGAATACGGTCGGCCTTCCTTATCCATGAGGGATTGGTTCCGGGACCCCTTGCGGATACCAAAAGACGCGGATGCTCAAGTCCCTTATTCAACCTAAGTGCGGTGGACCTTAGGACCCGGCGGAACCCGGGACCTTATTTAATCTGTCTCAAAGCGGTGGACATTAGGACCCGGCGGCAGACCTCTGAATCCACAGTGTTTCTGTTCATGAAAATAATCACCATTTAAAATAAAATGGAAATAATAAAGTGATCGGAAAGAGGTGAAACGCCATCGGTCATTAGAAAAACGTTAAGCTACAGTCGGTCAACGATTGGAACAATTTTAAAGGATAAAGTGAGAAAGGCTACAATTATTACTAAGCAACACAGTGGTTTAATTATTGGGTTTTGGGCTTTTGATCCTCCACATCAACCTGGCAGGGATGGAGAGCACTTGGAAGCGGTCTGTCACTGTCACTGGATCGAACTTGGGAATTTCCGTTCCCTAGCCTGGCGCTGAAACATACGTTGCGTAAGTGCTTTATATGCATAGAAAGGTAAAATATATACTATATACTAAGACAAATGTTTGACCAGATGTTCCAACTTAGTAAGAGAACGTCCGTTTTTTTTATCCCGATCCACAATAACCTACACACATCCTCCCATATACTTTAAATCATCTCTAGATTATTTATAGTACCTAATACAATGTAAATGCTATGTAAAATAGTTATACTGCATTGTTAGGGAATATTGACAAGAAAAAAAAAGGTCTGTACATGTTCGAACAACAAGTGCTGGAACAGCACTTCTGGGTTTTCTCGATTCACGGTTGGTTGAATTCGCGTATGTGGAACTCAGAGATAAGGAGGGCCGACTGTATGTTTGGCCTCATCGGCAACAATGAAGAGTCAGCATACAGAGAGGAGGTAGAGAGGCTTTTCAAATAGTATGAGAACAACATCCCGTATCTCAGCGTGAACAAGACAAAAGAAGTGGTTGTGTACTTCAGGAAGAAGGCAGAGGTTGACCACTCTGCTTTGCATATCAATGGCTCTGCCGTGGAGGAGTGACACTTACCTGCCTCCCAATACAAGGACAATTGTGTTGGATAAGAAACACTGGCACTGTCAGCAATGGCCACAGCCTAAGAACAAAAACCATCCCAGATCTGGGCTCATACTGCCAACTCTACTGCAGAGGCAACACATACCCGACTTGCAATGATGGCTGCATTCGAAGCTTAGGTGACTGAAAAGCAGAACAATCTACTTTGTGAGGTTAAGACATCAAAGGGTTATTACACAACTTGTATGCATCCATATCCACAAAGAAATACACCTTTCATCAGCAAACAACAGGAATTCTGCAGATGCTGGAAATTCAAGCAACACACATCAAAGTTGCTGGTGAACGCAACAGGCCAGGCAGCATCTCCAGGAAGAGGTACAGTCGACATTTCAGGCCGAGACCCTTCGTCAGGACCAACTGAAGGAAGAGTCAGTAAGAGATTTGAAAGTGGGAGGGGGAGGGGAGATCTGAAATGATAGGAGAAGACGGGAGGGGGAGGGATGGAGCCAAGAGGTGGACAGTTGATTGGCAAAAGGGATATGAGAGGATCATGGGACAGGAGGTCCAGGGAGAAAGACAAGGTGGGGGAGAGGAACCCAGAGGATGGGCAAGGGGTATAGTCAGAGGGACAGAGGAAGAAAAAGGAGAGTGAGAGAAAGAATGTGTGTATAAAAATAAATAACGGATGGGGTACGAGGGGGAGGTGGGGCATTAGCGGAAGTTAGAGAAGTCGATGTTCATGCCATCAGGTTGGAGGCTATCCAGACGGAATATAAGGTGTTGTTCCTCCAACCTGAGTGTGGCTTCATCTTTACAGTAGAGGAGGCCGTGGATAGACATGTCAGAATGGGAATGGGATGTGGAATTAAAATGTGTGGCCACTGGGAGATCCTGCTTTCTCTGGCGGACAGAGCGTAGGTGTTCAGCAAAGCGGTCTCCCAGTCTGCGTCGGGTCTCACCAATATATAGAAGGCCACATCGGGAGCACTGGACGCAGTATATCACCCCAGCCGACTCACAGGTGAAGTGCGCCTCACCTGGAAGGACTGTTTGGGGCCCTGAATGGTGGTAAGGGAGGAAGTGTAAGGGCATGTGTAGCACTTGTTCCGCTTACAAGGATAAGTGCCAGGAGGGAGATCAGTGGGGAGGGATGGGGGGGGGGGGGACAAATGGACAAGGGAGTCGCGTAGGGAGCGATCCCTGTGGAAATCGGGGTGGGGGGGGGGAGGGAAAGATGTGCTTAGTGGTGGGATCCGGTTGGAGGTGGCAGAAGTTACGGAGAATAATATGTTGGACCCGGAGGCTGGTGGGGTGGTAAGTGAGGACCAGGGGAACCCTATTCCTAGTGGTGTGGCGGGAGGATGGAGTGAGAGCAGATGTACGTGAAATGGGGGGGATGCATTTGAGAGCAGAGTTGATAGTGGAGGAAGGGAAGCCCCTTTCTTTAAAAAAGGAGGACATCTCCCTCGTCCTAGAATGAAAAGCTTCATCCTGAGAGCAGATGCGGCAGAGACGGAGGAATTGCGAAAAGGGGGTGGCATTTTTGCAAGAGACAGGGTGAGAAGAGGAATAGTCCAGATAGCTGTGAGAGTCAGTAGGCTTATAGTAGACATCAGTAGATGAGCTGTCTCCAGAGATAGAGACAGAAAGATCTAGAAAGGGGAGGGAGGTGTCGGAAATGGACCAGGTAAACTTGAGGGCAGGGTCTTATAGTAGACATCAGTGGATAACCTGGTCCATTTCTGACACCTCCCTCCCCTTTCTAGATCTTTCTGTCTCTGGAGACAGCTCATCCACTGATGTCTACTATAAGCCTACTGACTCTCACAGCTATCAGGACTATTCCTCTTCTCACCCTGTCTCTTGCAAAAATGCCATCTCCTTCTCGCAATTTCTCCGTCTCCGCCGCACCTGCTCTCAGGATGAGGCTTTTCATTCCAGGACAAGGGAGATGTCCTCCTTTTTTAAAGAAAGGGGCTTCCCTTCCTCCACTATCAACTCTGCTCTCAAACGCATCTCCCCCATTTCACGCACATCTGCTCTCACTCCATCCTCCCGCCACCCCACTAGGAATAGGGTTCCCCTGGTCCTCACTTACCACCCCACCAGCCTCCGGGTCCAACATATTATTCTCCGTAACTTCTGCCACCTCCAACCGGATCCCACCACTAAGCACATCTTTCCCTCCCCCCGCTCTCTGCTTTCCACAGGGATCGCTCCCTACGCAACTCCCTTGTCCATTCGTCCCCCCCATCCCTCCCCACATATCTCCCTCCTGGCACTTATCCTTGTAAGTGGAACAAGTGCTACACATGTCCTTACACTTCCTCCCTTACCACCATTCAGGGCCCCAAACAGTCCTTGCAGGTGAGGCGCACTTCACCTGTGAGTCGGCTGGGGTGATATACTGCGTCCGGTGCTCCCCATGTGGCCTTCTATATATTGGTGAGACCCGACGCAGACTGGGAGAACGCTTTGCTGAACACCTACACTCTGTCCGCCAGAGAAAGCAGGATCTCCCAGTGGCCACACATTTTAATTCCACATCCCATTCCCATTCTGACATGTCCATCCACGGCCTCCTCTACCGTAAAGATGAAGCCACACTCAGGTTGGAGGAACAACACCTTATATTCCGTCTGGGTAGCCTCCAACCTGATGGCATGAACATCGACTTCTCTAACTTCCGCTAATGCCCCACCTCCCCCTCGTACCCCATCCGTTATTTATTTTTATACACACATTCTTTCTCTCACTCTCCTTTTTCTTCCTCTGTCCCTCTGACTATACCCCTTGCTCATCCTCTGGGTTCCCCCCCCCCTTGTCTTTCTCCCTGGACCTCCTGTCCCATGATCCTCTCATATCCCTTTTGCCAATCAACTGTCCACCTCTTGGCTCCATCCCTCCCCTTCCTGTCTTCTCCTATCATTTCAGATCTCCCCCTCCCCCTCTCAAATCTCTTACTAACTCTTCCTTCAGTTAGTCCTGACGAAGGGTCTCGGCCTGAAACGTCGACTATACCTCTTCACAGAGATGCTGCCTGGCCTGCTGCATTCACCAGCAACTTTGATGTGTGTTGCTCACCTTTCATCAGCACAGTTTAAGGTATAATAAATGATTGACAAAGCATTGTATTTACCTTGATAATTAAATTTGATTCTACGGACTGCAATGGAACTGATCTTCGGAAATAGTTTACAATACACAGCCAATGCACTATTGCCTTGTTAGCTCAAGCCACTAAGAATGGGTATATAGATGAAAACAGGCTTTTCTTCTACACACAAGTCTGAATTAGCTTATCTGGAGGGTTATCCGGATATCCCTGGGTTAACTGCTGATTACACCCAGGTGATTTGTTAGAACAGGAACAAGTAGTGGAATCTCCTTTGATGCTCATTTATTAAATAAACATGGATTCAACTTTGGCTTTTGTTCCATAATAGAATTAGGATTCAATGCCACAGCCTTTTATTTTTTTTAACTTTATTGAGAGTTACAGTGTGGAATAGGCCCGTCCAATCCATGCAGCAAACCACCAAATTAACCCTCACCTAATCACAGGACAATTTACAAGGATCAATTAATGGAAAGTCTTTGGACTGTGGATGGAAACTGGAGGGAACTATTGCAATCATGGGGAGAATGTACACAGGTGGCAAGAGAATTGAACTGCAAATACTGACTTCCTGAGCTATAACAGTGTTCTGCTAACTGGTACCCTATGGCACCATTGCATGAATGGCAGCTTTCTGAGGAAGCCACAGGAGGGTGACAAACAGCAACAAGATGAAGGTAATATGTTTAGAGAAGTAGGAGGATGGAGTAGTGAAAACTGGTGGAAAATAACCTTTTCAAATTAAATATCTCCTTAAACTTTCGAAGGTATTATGGTGGTAAGGTATCTTCCGAAATTGGACATTTCAGAGTATAGGCAGTCCTCGATTAGGCAGATATTTACTATTCAAATTCTAGGTATACACTCACCAGGGCAGAAAATAAAACTGGCAAAAGTATAGTGAGCCTATCCTCCAAAACATTGCCTAATGGTCTGCTTTGGAATGCATAGTATTCGGTTGTCCCTGGCCTACTGAAGGTGTGAATTGCAGAGATGCTAGAAAATAGGAAAGTGCCTTAATGCAGTAGAATGAGTTGAAAGTTTTTAAAGTGTATCTTGGATATTTATGTTCTTTATTAATGAAGTGAAATGAAAACCTCAGTGTTGAGCATCATACTAATCACATCTTCCTGCATTAATCATGAATCTGTCTGCAATTGGTTTTTATGTAGAAAATAGTTGTTTTCTATGATTAAATTATCATAAAAGATCAAACCAGACTCTCACCTTTGACCTGGTGGTGCCAAAGATTTGAAAAGGCACTGAATACTCAGTGACCTTATACAATCCAGTTCCTGACCTTTGACTCCCAGGGCCATTTACAACTCCTTCCTGCCTGGTCATCTATCACTGGAATCAAGCTTTCTTGCTAAATGCAAGTTTCCTTCAAGCAAGAATGACATTATTATGATTTCACTGTAATTTAGCTAGAACACTGGGGAGATATTATATTCCTGACCTTTGACACTTCTGGATGGTTAAACACAAGAAACGAACAGCTTCTATATTCATTATTCATTGTCTGTCCTGGTATGTGAACAACTAACTCTTCTCGTCTTCCTGAAATAACAGACACTTTACTACAATGATTTATGTCCAAATGGAGGGGGTCATACCTGCAAATGAAGATTTTTATTTTCTTGATAAATTTAGATTTGATAGCCTATTGGTAACAAATTAAAGAAAGAAGTACCAATCACCCAGCTCAATCTTTCGGTATGACCTCTTTAATAATTTCTCTCTGGAGGCTTTTGCAATTAAATTACTTTGGGGGAAAAAAAAACATATAAATAGAAATTATTTTCACATTGTCCATTACGCTAGGTGGCCTGGAATAAAAGTAATCAGTTTGTCTCTCAGCACGCATTTGGAATTCCAGTTTCAGTGAAGGGTCAGATCTTGACCGGGGGTTGGGGGGGGGGGGGAAGAAGAGAGAGAGAAGCGGGTGGAGGGTGGAATTAAGGGTTGGTGAATAAATAGGAAAAAAAAATGTAAGCTCGGCTCCAGGAACCACATAAGTTCCAGGAACAGCATTTGGAAAGAGGGGCTCATTTGTAACCTTAGTGAGTTTATGTCACACCAGAGCCATGTTATACAGACAGGAAGGTATAAGGTTAGAACCATGAGTCAAGTGGGAGTCACAAGATAAATATCTGAACCATGCAGCATACTTTATCTACTACTCATCCTATAAGTATTCTCCACTGGTTGAGATCCATTCAGGGAGGAATCTGGCACTTTTCTAGTCTGAGTGCACAGTGGCATGGATGGTGTGCAATAATATCTGGAGTGAAAATTACTTTAGAGTTACATGTGTTTGAAGTATAACATTAACTCATTGCTTAAGGCAGCCATATTTTTCTTTGTGCTCCATAATACACAGAGTGGACAATTCATTAGGTATTTCCTTTACCTAATAAAGTAGCCACTGTGGTCTTCTGCTGCTACAGCCCATCCATCTCAAAGTTCGATGTGTTACACATTCACAAATGCTCTTCTAGGCACCTCTGTCGTAATGTGTGGTTATCTGAGTTACTGCCGCCTTCCTGTCAGCTTGAACTAGTCTGGCCATCCTCCCCTGACCTCGCTCATCAACAAGTTGTCTTCACCCACAGAACTGCTGCTCACTAGATGTTCGTTTCTTTTCCCTCAGCGTTCTCTCTCAACCCTAGAGACTGTTGTGCATGAAAATCTCAGGTGGTCAGTAGTTTCTGAGATATTCAAACCACCCCATCTGGTACCAACAATCATTCCACAGTTAAAGTCACTTAGATCACATTTCTTCCCCATTCTAATGTTTGGTCCAAACAAAAGCTGAACCTCTTGACCATGTCTCCATGCTGTCTTGCCCTGAGTTGCAGCCACCCGATTGGCTGAATAAATATTTGTATTAACGGGGTGTACAGCTGTACCTAATAAAGTGGTCACTGTGTGTATTCCTCTGCCACTCTGAAGTTGCTAACCTCCCAGCCATGAATAATGCCAACATGACTGTGACCTTCAAGTTACCACAAGAGCACGATAATGCAAATCTCACTGTAAATACGCCTCCTACATGCACAATACTTTTGTTTTTGGTTGAGGTCGTTTCCATTAAAAGCAGGGCTGTAATTAGCACCATGTTGCCCGCCCCCCCACCCAACTGCATGAGGCAAGAAAACAAAGCAAAACAATAAACAACATTTTAACCCTTTCAATACTAAGTTTCAATTTCTGCTTTCACTAAAATAGTTATAATAGACATGCAGCACAGAGACAAGCTATTAGCTCGAGTCTGTGTCTACCATCCAGCACCCATTTACACTGATCTTACAGTCATCCCATATTTCATTCCTGCACATTCTCATTAATTCTCCTAGCATTAAATTCTACTATGTGTGTACACACTCCAGGAGTATATTACAGTGGCCATTTAACCTACCAACCTCAATCTTTGGGATGTGGGAGGAAACCATAGCAGCTGGGTGAAACAGTTGCAAACTCCATGCAAACAGCATCTGTGGTCATGAATGAAGCCATATATCTAGTGCTGTGAGGCAGTGGTCCTGCTAACTGTAATTACTTATCTTAATGGCAGAACAGTGGCAATCAGGTTTGAATAGGCATCATTACTAAAACACAATTTAAGCATTTCAGTTACGGAGCTAGTATAAAATCAGAAATGGGATTAATGTGGGATTAGTATAAATGGGTGGTTTATGGCCCGTGCACGCTCACTGTTTGAGCATTTTTTCTCTCTCTGACAATAAGTTAGAAACAGCAGTTCTTTTTTAAAACCACTAGATGTGACTAGTATCGACTTCAATAATGGATTGGAGGATAGGAAAAGAGCATGAGGGAGAGAAAAAAAAGCTGCTATTGTAAGGGTCATGGTCAATACTATGTACATAATTCATATGCAAACTGTTACATTTGATCAAAAAGAACAAATTATTACTTCATTAGATCAGAAAGCCTAGAAGGCCCCACAGTGTTGCTTTTGTTGCCTTCATTTATCTGCTTAATAAAATATTTGTTGCACCTTGCCGAGAATACACGGAGTTCCTGAGAACTGAATGTGGCATCCTTCAGGATACCGGAATGGAACAACAGAAATCAATCACTAAGAAATTATAAATAGTGGATTTCTATTTTTCATCAGATTGCAAGGAATTGTGGTGGAATTATTTGAGCAATTTTTTCCTTCATATTTGCAATTTATTTTTCAATCCCATTTTGTTATATTTTAATTTTCATCTTCAGCAAGAGCAATACAGCAACACCTCCGTTGATGCTTGTGGAAATTCAAAGGAATTATCTTGTATGTCCATACCTGATTCAGCTGTGCTTAAAATGGCTGTGCATCAAGTTTGTGTGATATTGTCCTTAATCACCTTATAGTACGCCAGATGCCAATTTGCTTTTTTTAAAAAAAAATCACTTAGGAGAATTTGCTGAGAAAATGTAAAATTTATTAGCTTGATTTATTATTTCTCAGAGCGGAACTTACCTATCCACATCTCTATAACACAATTAAAGTTTAAAATAATCCCTTAGTACTTCAGAAATGGAGGACAAGAGATGTGAGCCATTAAGGGTATTGAAAGCCTGTTTGATGTGATGGGTTTGAAGAAGGATTTAATTAAAGGGTACTTACAGGAAGGAGAATGTTATCAAGAAAAGAGACCATAAACACCAGTAAAGTAGCAACCAAATGGGGCAAGGGAGAATATTACAAAAAGCAAGGACTATAGACTAAAGAATCAACCAATCTTCGCTTTAAATGTGCCGAATTACTTGGCCTCCACAGCTGTATATGGCAATGAATTCCCCATATGCACCAGCCTCTTGGCTCAAAAAAAATTCCTTCACATTTCTGTTCTAAAGGGGTGCCAAAGCATTCTGAAGCTGTACCCTCTGTTCTTAGACTCCCCCACTATAGGGAAACTTCCTCTCCATATCCATTCTCCCCAGGTCTTTCAATATTCGGTAGGTGTCAGTGAGATCCCCTTTACTCTTCTGAATTCTGCTGAGTGCAGGCCCAGAGTCATCAAACGTTCCTCATCTGTTAAACTTTTCATTCCCATGATCATTCTTGTGAACCTTCTCTGCACATTTTCCAACGCCAGCATATCCTTTCTAGGATAAATAAGGGGCCCAACACTGCTCACAATACTCCATGACCAGCTAGAGTTTAGCTTCTTTGTCACCAGCTAAATCACACAACAGGACTCTTTTTCAAACACACCACCCCAAATTAGCAGAATTTACAACACGTCAAGGGACATGAACTCCTTTTCATGCGAAATACAGAACAATGGAACAAAGGGGCTTATTGTTTAAATGTTAATCACGTTAATCACAAATCAATTCAGCAGCACTTCCTACACTGGGTTTTGTGACTCGTCATTCAATACAATATAGAGACAAGCTACTAAATATTCAAGACAGCAAAAAAACAAAAATAGCTAAATCAAATCAAAATAATTAACTTGTAATATTTTACTCAAAAGATAAAGATTTTACTGATAATAATAATTCATGAAAATGTCACATTCTTTCAGCCCATTTGAGAATAGGAGACTGATAGAAGAACACAGATTGAGTTGATGGTTCAGTGAGCAGGTGTTCGGAACAGGCAAACCAGAATGGACTTCTACACCATGCAAGAAGTAACCTGCAAGAGAATCATTCTGCCAGACAGAAAGCAAAGTGCAAAACTGCCAGGTGTTGCTGAGACAAGCATAAGAAGAAAACACTTCCATCTCTGCTGGAAATAAAGATGTGACATTGCAAATGGTTTCAGGTTGTAACAAGGGAAAGTTAGCACAAGTCCCAATTTACTACTTTATCCAAGCAACCACCTCTTCTCGCTGCTGCCATCAGGTAGAAGGTACAAGAGCCTCACGAGCAGCTGTGGAGGCCAAGTCACTGGGTGTATTTAAGGCAGAGATAGATAGGTTCTTGATTAGCAAGGGCATCAAAGGGTATGGGGTGAAAGCAGGGGAGGGGGATGACTGGATGAATTGGATCAGTCTATGATTGAATGGTGCAGCAGACTGGATGGGCCAAATGGCCTACTTCTGCTCCTATATCTTATGGTCTTATGGACTTGCACCAGTAGGTTCAAGAACGGTTACTACCCCTCAACCATCGGGCTCTTGAATAAAAGGGAATAACTACACTCGCTCGCCCCATCGTTGAAATGTTTCCACAGCCAATTATCTCATCTTAAGGACTCTATCTCATTATCTTATTTATTGTTATTTATTTATATTTGCATTTGCACAGTTTGTCATCTTCTGCACTTTGGCTGATCCTGTTACAGTTACTATTCTATAGTTTTGCTGAGTATACCAACAAGAAAATTGAATCTCAGGGTTGCATGTGGTGACATATATGTACTTTGAACCACCTCTGACCATACAAAACTGCATCCATCAGATAGGGAGCACGTTTTAACACATTCTGACAAGGCAATATCTGGGGGAGGACGAAGTCAGGAGGGACTGAATGGCAAAAGTGGTGGTGGTGGCGCCAATGTTTTATAGACAGACGTGAAGACTATCAATCCCATCTCATCTGGCTTTTCAAACATGTAAATAGGAGATGAAGGACAACAGACAAAAATAAAATCAGCTAACAGCAGGGGGAACTTGGTCTCAGAATGAAGGAGGAAGCTGTAAATTATTTGACATAACAATAAACTAACCTCATCTGGACTGGCTGCTTGGTAAGTTCGACATGCATCTTCGTAACTTTGTTCAGCTTCAGCTCGGTCCGGAGAATCAGGCCCACGAGACTCGTAGACAGGCGTAACGTTGTGGCACAATGAAATTGCTTTCACTGCCTCATGAACACGAATGGCGACAGTTTTACGCATTTTAGGCGTTGCTGAGGAGGATTTGTCTTGTGAAGCAGGTGGAGGCTGGGGAACAAAAGAACCCCAGTTTATTTCAGCATAATAGTTACATTCATCATCATCATCAGGATGGCACGGTAGTGGTGGTTAGCAAAACAGCATTACAGCGGCAGTGATCAGAGTTCAGTTCCCGCTATCCGTAAGGAGTATGATGGTGTGTGTGTTTCCACCCACTTTCCAAAGACATACAGGTTAGAGCTAGTAAATTGTGAGCATGCTACATTGACACTGGAAGTTTGTGACGTTTGTGGCTGCCTCCAGCACATATTTGGACTGTGTTGGTTGTTGACATATTTCACTGTATGTTTCAATGTACCTGTGACAAATAAAGATCACCTTTCTCTTTCTCCATCACTACAAGAGGACAGAGAACAACGCAGACCAAGGGGATGAGACAGCACTTTTTCCACAGGCCAGAACTTGCCTTTTGGAACTCAACTTAGATAGAAGTAGGGAAATATAATCTGCTCACCAACTCTTCAGAAATCAACACTACTCAATAATTTAATTCCCTCACAAATGATCTAATTGACATTCTTATCTTTACCAACAAGATAACTAATTAAATAAAAAGGTTTCAAATGCAAATTTAGCATTATAAATCCTTCTAAGGATGTAGAATCCTGGCCACCTTTGATGCTTCATCTGTCTGCTGTGAGTGACGATGACAAATAACTAAAGTACTTGTGCCAACAACACTGAACAAAATAAAGACTTATTGCATGAATGGTTAACATGGAAGTGGAGTTAATATTTTCTGTTACAAAATCAAAAAGAATTGCAGTATGGCTTTAGGGGAAGCTATCAGAAGCTACAAAGGTTATAACAGAATACAACATGCATGTGAAAATACATTGTCAAGTTGTTTGGGTAAAAATCCTCAAATGTTCCCAGCAGTTCAGAAAATCTGCTGCATTTAGTAGTTTGTAAATTATTGCTACAGACTTGGAAAAAAGAGTGGAAGGAAAGCCTTTGTGTGTCATGTATAATAGAACTTGACAGCAAACAAATGTAAAAAGCAAACACCACTCTTCCTGGTATGTCAGACTTTCTAGACTATAGTTTCATGTGTAATGTACACTTAGCTTGTTTATCTTACTTAGGTATAGACAGAGCTTCCTCAAATACTCTCAATTTCCAACTCCTTCCTTCCCCCCCCCCCACTCCCAATCAGAGAGATGAAAACCAGTGAGGCTTTTTAGTTTTTGTCAAGTAACTCCAACTTGGAATCATGCATTCATGCATTTATGCACCTTAGGTGAAAGGTAGAATTGGAAGGCTTTGATTTTTCTGCAGCCAAGAAAGCAACCAAAACTTACCATTAACACTCATCGATAATAGCTAACCTCATGCATTACTGTAGGTGAAAGCGTACTCTCAAATCCATAACCTAGCATGGATTTAACGCCTTCAGCTGAAGGGGACGAGAGAGAATTGTTATAAATATTAACACACACAACAAAAAGAACAATAGAATGGAAGTTTAGATGCTTGTAACAGAGGAATATACAGTACTGTATTTGCCAACGTGGAGCAGAGAGCCAGTTTGTAAAACTGGCAGGAGCACAGGATATTGGGGAAAGGTGATGGTGGAGTGCCGCAGGACACTAAACAAGGTCATCTGATTCCAAACAATTTGTTTATTGATCATTACAGAATGTCTCTCTGATGCTTCCCACTCCCTCCCCTCTCTCCATTTCCCAATTATGATTCCCCATCCCCTGCCCAATCTTCGTTCACAATTGAGACCCATATCAGAATCAGGCTCATCATCATTCACGTCATTCATGTCATGAAGTTTGTTTTTTTTTGTGGCATCACTACAGAGCAATACATAAAATTACTACAGTACTGTGGAAATATCTTAGGCACCCTAGCTATATTCATGTGCCCAAGGCTTTTGCACAGTACTGTAGTTCAATGATTTTGTCAATTATTAAATAAGAGTTTACATACTTGCTTTCAGGGGATATATTCGATTCTTGGGCACATCGTATTTTGAGAAAAATTCTATTTTTTTCCTTGGGGTGGTAGGTTGACTATTAGTAGCAACATCAGGTTAAGTTACCAGAGTTTCTGTTTAACTGGACAACCATTTCACTGGCAATCCACAACCATGAACCTTCTTAGATGAAGGTTAAACAAATACTTGAAGAGGAAATGACAATGGGTAACAATGAAAGGGTAGACTGGGAAAATGTCAATTAATTGGAATAGATCCTAACGTTAATAGGAAATGATGAAAAGATGAAACAGAAGGTGAAAATTTATTTCTAAGTCATATATTCAATCATTTTCTGGAATCCTAAATAATAAATTCCACCCTTCTGCCAGAGACTTACAGCTAGCCACAGTTTCACAGATGCCGAGCATTTCACTTCACTTTTTATATGTGAACCAAGACAGACAGTATGATTCAACACAACATCACTCAGTTTTGAATCATCATCCATTTGGCACTGAACAGTGCAGTGATTAGCTTTTTTTAAAAACCACATTCTTAGCCAACTTATGCAAGATGGAACTTTACTGCTCACCAAGGAACGGTTTATCACTATTAAAGGACAGCATGTAATTAACGTTTAAGCAGAATCAAGTTAGAGTCAAGCCCCAATCTTACTGCTGGTACTGCAAGTGCTGCACTAACTGATATACTACCATGCCATTCTTTATATAAATAAATATTTATATTTATTTGTAAATATACATTTTTAATAATACATGAAATAGTGAATGTCTCATAATATTTAAAGAACAAATTAACTGTACAGTACACATGAAAAAATATGTACCAGACTCATTGTGAAACCAATGAATGGGCTCAGCATCAAGACTGCATGGGTTATTAGCAAGGGTCAATAAAGGTTAGATTTTAATGAAGCAGCCATTTTTGGAATGGGGAACTGAGGCTTTGACACAAGAGGCTTCGGAGCTAGGAGAGGTGAAGGCTAGGATGAGGTTTCTATCAAGTTTCTCTTTCTTTCTTTATTAGTACCTAGCTAGAGTGGTGAGAATGGATCCCAGGGCCACTTGTGTGCATGTCATGCACGACATGGGGGATTTTAAGTCCTCCAGTCTCCCTGATTGCTACAGTGCATATATAAAGTATTCAACCCCCTTGGAAGTTTTCATGTTTTATTATTTTAAAACATTGAGTCACAGTGGATTTAATCTGGCTTTTTGACACTGATCAACAGAAATAATTCTTTCATGTCAAAGTGAAAACAGATTTCTACAAATAGATCTAAATTTATTACAATTATTAAACACGCAATAATTGATTGCATTATTACTCACCCCCTACAAGTCAGTATTCAGTGGATGTACGTTTGGCAGCAATTACACCCTTGAGTATGTAGATTGGTCTCTATCAACTTTGCACCTCGGGACACTGCAATTTTTCTCCATTCTTCTTTACAAAACTGCTCAAGCTCTGTCAGATTACATGGGGATCGTGAGTGAACAGCCCTTTTCAAGTCCAGCAACAAATTCTCAATTGGACTGAGGTCTGACTTGGCCACTCCAAAACATTAACTTTATTGTTTTTAAGCCATTCTTGTGTAGTTTTGGCTTTATGCTTGGGGTCATTATCTTGCTGGAAAACAAATCTTCTCCCAAATTGCCGTTCTCTTGCAGACTCCTTCAGGTTTTCCTCCAGGAATACCCTGTATTTTGTTGCATTCATTTTACCCTCTACCGTCACAAGCCTTCCAGGGCCTGCTGCAGTGAAGCATACACATAGCATGATGCAGCCACCACCATGCTTTATGGTAGGGACGGTGTGTTTTTGAAGATGTGCGGTGTTTGGTGTATGCCAAACATTGCATTTAGTCTGATCGACAAAAAGTTCAGTTTTGGTTTCATCAGACCGTAGAACCTTCTTCCAGCTGACTTCAGAGTGTCCCACGTGCCTTTTGGCAAACTCTAGCTGAGATTTCATAGGAGGTTCCCCCCCAACAATGGCTTTCTCTATGCCACACTCCAATAAAGCTGCGACTGATGAAGCACCCTAGCAACAGTTGTTCTATACACAGTCTCTCCCATCTCAGCAACTGAAGCATGCAACTCCTCCAATGTTGTCATAGGTCTCTTGGTGGCCTCCCTCACTAGACCCCTTCTTGCACGGTGACTCAGTTTTTGAGGTTGGCAAGCTGTAGGCAGATTTACAGCTGTGTCTTATTCTTTCCATTTCTTGATGATTGACTTAAGTGTACTCCAAGGGAAACTCAGTGACTTGGAAATTTTCTTGTATCCATCACCTGACCTGTGCTTTTCAATAACCTTTTCACAGAGTTGCTTGGAGAGTTGTCTTCATGGTGTAGTTTTTGCCAGGACACTGACTCACCAGCAGTCGGACCTTCCAGATACAGGTGTATTTTTTTTTTTTAACTATAATCAATTGAAACACCTCAACTGCGCACAGGTGATTTCCATTTAACCAATTATAACTTCTAAAACTAACTGGCTGCGCCACTCACAATAAAGAGAAAATCTGCAGATGTTAGAAATCCAAGCAACACTCACAAAATGCTGGAGGAACTCAGCAGGCCAGGCAGCATCTATGGAAAAGAGTATATACAATGTTTCAGGCTAAGTCCCCTAAGGCCCGAAACATCGACTGTACTCTTTTCCATAGATGCTGCCTGGCCTGCTGAGTTCCTCTAGCATTTTGTGTGCATTGGCTTCACTAGTGATGAGTTGATGTGTCATATTAAAGGTGAATACCAATGCAATCAATGATTTTGTGTTTTGTATTTTTAATGAATTTAGATTGCTTTGTAGAGATCTGTTTTCACTTTGTCATGAAAGACTTTTTCTATTGAGCAGTATCAAAAAAAGTCAAATTAAATCCACTATGTTTCAATGTTGTAAATCAATAAAACATGAAAACTTTCAAGGGGAGGTGAATACTTTTTGTAGGCACTGTTCATCTGTGAGAAGTGCATCTCAGTGTAACTTGTTAGGAAACTGAGGCTGCAGCTGGATGACCTATGGTTAATTTGGGAGAACAAGGAGGTGGTAGTTACAGGGGGTAGTCACACCCAAGTTGCAGGAGGCAGGTAGCTGGGTGACTGTCAGTAGATGAAAAGTGCATAGGCAGTTAGTGCAGAGTACCCACGTGGCTGTTCCCCTCAGTAATAACTATATTGTTTGGATTCTGTTGGGGGAAAGCCACAGCAAGCAGCTCTTTGGCACCAAGTCTGGCTCTGTGGGTCAGATGGGAAGGGGGGAAAAAAAAAAGAGAAGATCAGAGCGATAGTTAAGGGAACAGACAGGAGATTTTCTGGACATGAAATTCACCAGCGGATGGTACTCTGCCTCCCAGGCTCCAGTATTAGAAATGTTTCAGATCAGGCTCACAGCATTCTTAAGGGGGAGGGTAAGTAGCCAGAAGGTGTAGTATATATTGGTAGAAATTATATAGTTGGAAAAAGTGATGAGGTCCTAAAGAGGAAATACAGAGAGCTAGGAAGGAAGCTGCAAAGCAGGACCTCAGGGATAGTAATCTCCAGATTGCTGCCTGTGCCATATGTCACTGAGAGTATGAATCCGATGATATGGCAATTGATTGACTGATTGGTGCCTTCTTAGGGCAAAAGGTGTAGATGGGTCAGAATTTCTTAGGTGCACCTAGGAAGGATTCCTAATACACTATGTATTCAGGCTGACTGGAGGAGAGGCCATACTGGATCTGGTGCTAGACAATGAACCAGGTCAAGTGACAGATTTCTTAGTGGGCAAGGTCACGTGATACACCTGTCAGTGGGTGAACATTTTGAAGCAGAGACCACAATTCCCTGACCTTCAGCATAACCTTGGACAGAGATAAAGAACAGACAGTAATGAAAAGGGTTTAAATGGGAAGAGGATCTTGGGAACATAATTTGGGAATGGATGCAGTCAGGGAAATGCACAAAGGAAATGTGGAGGTTATTTAGGGAGCACTTGCATTGTGTTTTGAAAAGATTTGTCCCAGGGAAAAGATGTTAGGGCGAAGGAACCATGGTTGACAGGAGATGTGGAACATCTAGTCAAGAGAAAGAAGCTCTCTTAAAGTTTAGGAAGCAACGAACAGATAAGGCTTTAGAGAATTATAAAGTAGCCAGGAAGCAGTTGAAGAATGGACTTAGCTAGGAGGGGACATGAGAAACCCTTGGTGAGTAATATTAAGGAAACTCCCAAGATGTTCTACATATACGTGAGGAACAGAATGATAACAAGTGACAGTAGGATGAAACAGGGATAGAAGAGGAAACATGCATCTGTAGTTGGAGCAGGTAGGGAAGATCCTTAATGAATACCCTGCTTCAGTACTCACCAGTGAGTGGCACCTTGATGAATGGAGGACAGTGTAAAAATAGGCTGGAATGCCAGAACATGTTGATGTCGAGAATGAACTGTGCTGGAACTTTTGCAAACCAATAGGATAGATAATTCCCTGGGGCTGAACAGGATTTACCCCAGATTATCAAGGGAAGTGATTAAAGAAATTGCTGTCCCTTTGGCAATTACCTTTGTGTCTTCACTGACCACAAGAGTAGTACCAAAAGATAGGAGAGTGGCAAATGCTATTCCTTTGTTCAAGAAAGGGAGCAAGGATAACTCTGGAAATTGTAACCAGTAAGGCTTACTTCAGTGGTGGTCAAGTTATTGAGGAAGATTCTTATACAGGATCTATGACCATTTTCAGAAACATAGCCTGATTAGGGTAGTCAATGTGGCTTTGACAAGCCTGATTGAATTTTTTGAGGATGTGACAAATCACACCAATAAAGGCAAAGCAGTGGATGTGGTGTATATCGATTTTAGTAAGACATTTGAAAAGGTTCCCCAAGGTAGACTCATTTAGAAAGTCAGGAGGAATGGCATCCAGGGAAACTTGGCTGTGTAGATTTGGAATTGGCTTGCCCATTGAAGGCATAGCAGATAGAGACTATTCTGTCTGGAGATCAGAGACCAATGGTGTTCCACAGGGATCTGCTCTGGGACCCCTACTCTTTATGATCTTTAGAAATGACTTGGATGAGGAAATGGAAGGAAATTAGTACGTTTGCAGATGACACGAAGGTTGGTGGTGTTGTGGATAGTGTGCAAGGTTATCATCGTTTATAATGGGATATTAACAGGATGCAAAGCCAGGCTGAGAAGTGGCAGATAGAGTTCAACCCAGAAAAGTATGAAGTGATTCACTTTGGAAAATTTAATTTGAAGGCAGAATATAGGATTAATGGTAGGATTCTTAGCAGTGTTTAGGAACAGAGGGAACTTGGTATCCATGTCCATTGATCTCCCAAAGTTGCAGCACATAATAGGGTTGTTAAGGAGTATGGTGTGTTGACCTTCATTAGTTGGGGGATTGAGTTCAAAAGCCACAAGGTAATGTTGCTGCTCTATAACACTTGGAATGTTCTGTTCAGTTCTGGTCACCTCTGTACAGAAACAGTATGGAAGTTTTAGAGAGAATGCAAAGGGGATTTGCCCGAAAGCAGCCAGGATTAGAGTATATATCCAACGAGGATAGGCTGAGGAGCTAGGGCTTTTCTCTTTGGAGCAAAAGAGGATGAGAGGTGATTTGATAGATGTGTATAAGATGATAAAAGGCATGGAAAGAGTGATCAGCAAGCATCTTTTACCCAGGGCAGAAAGAGGTAATATAATGGGGCATAGGTTAATTGGAAGAAAGTACAGGGGTGACATCAGAGGTAGAATTTTTTTTTTTCCAAACATAAAGAGTGATGAGTGTATAGAATGCGCTGCCAGAAGTGGTGCCAGAGGCAGATACCTTAGGGACATTTTAAAGGCTCTTTGATAGTCACAAGGTTGAAAGAAAACTGGAGGGCTATGTGGGAGGGAAGGGTCAGTTTGACCTTACTGTAGGTTGAAATGTCAGCACAACATCATGGGGCTGAAGGACCTGTATTGTGCTATACTATACTATGCTACCTGTAGCATTTAATTGCCCCTTCACTCGGTCAAGCAAATAATGATTAGTTTGGTCATTCATCACACACTTACCTGCGTATATGCACTAAAAACATGGCTCTCTACTTCATCCATTGAATCCAGCCCATAGGACACTGTACCCAAATGAAGACGTCTGAACTGCATCTCATTTTTGGTAAGGGTTCCTATGAAAAAGGGAAAAAAGGGTAAAGTTACTGAACTTTGTAACTTATCAAAGGGCATTTTAGTCACATAACACCATTGCCTCTTGAAGGGCAACACCATTCAACAGGACACATTTTTTAAACTTCAGAGACAAAGACTGGAATTTGCCTTTTCTGCCATGTATTTAATGCAACATATGATTGTGGGCATTGATTCTATCCTGTGGGATTTCACTTTGAATGATAGTGTAAAATTCACAACAGCAAATGGGCAATCTATTTTATATTGCACTCAGATTTTAACTTCCAAAATAATAATCGGGAGAGATACAAGTGGCTGCTAACTTCTAACCACAAGTTTGATACAAACAAAAAAAAAAAAAATAAATCAGAATCATTGCAACAACTTCTCAGCAGGAATTACTCAAAAGCTGTTATTGTCCACTCCAAAGTGTGAGTGCACTGAAGACATTGCATCTTACTTCCTTTTCCTGGTTCATGCATTATAGAAAGCAAATCTAGCACATCAATTTTCAGCCTAGCTAAGATTATCCAGCTCTAACACCAGGGGTTTTGATAAGGAGGTATAGAAACCATTTTTCAAAATGATCTAATTTCCTTTCTGGAAACTCTTAACTACAAATAGTTACACACATTTTCAAACTAAATGCAATACTAAACATAAAGTGAGATATTTTGTTGCATTACATTTGTATTAAACAGTTAAAAAAAAAATCTTCAAAGTTCACCTCTGACAGGACCAAGGTCTCAGACCAAAAAACATTCAAGCAGAATTAGGCCATTTGGCCTATTGAGTCTGTTCCACCATTTGATCATGACAGATCTATTTCCCTCTCAATGCCATTCTCCTGCCTTCTCCCCATAATCTTTCATACTCTGACTTATAAAGAATCCATCAACCTCTGCCTTAAATGTACTCAATGACCTGGCCTCCACAGCTGTCTGTGGCAACAAATCCCACAGATTTACCACTCTCTGACTAAAGAAATTACTTGTCTTCTTCTTCTAAATGGACGTCCCCTCTATTCTGAGGCTGTGCCCTCTGGTGCAAGACTACACCACTATAGGAAACATCCTTTCCACATCTATTCTATCTAGACCTTTCAACATTTGATGGGTTTCAAGTCAAATCATTTTTTATTGTAATTTCCACCATAACTGCTGGTACACTACACAGTAAAAACGAGACAATGTTTTTCAGGACCATGGTGCTACATGAAACAATACAAAAACTACACTGAACTACGTAAAACAACATAAAAACTACACTAGACTACAGACCTACCCAGGACTGCATAAAGTACACAGAACAGTGCAGGCATTACAATAAATAATAAACAAGATAATAGACAGCAGAGGGCAGTAGGTTGGTAGTCCAATGGCTTGGGGGGAAAACTGTTACATAAATAAACAGCTGAATGGCAGCGTCCAGGATTCCGATTCCATCCATTTCTGTACTCCTGCTGAGTATTTCGCTGGAGTCGGATGTAGTGCAATTTATGTCCTTTGGAGAGCAGAATGGACGGAAGAGCCGGCCGGCTAGGGCTTGCTTTTTTCCTGGCACGGACTCCTGCCCGCTCGCCTCGCTTCCTTGCACAGCGCTTACGATGTCCCCACCTCCGGCCACTGGCATCAGGCAATTCCGAGGACTGCAGGCCCGATTCCCTCAGCAAGCCGAGGTCACGCAATTTAACCAGATCTTCGTGAAGGTTTGTTTTTGGACGATCTCTGCATTGTAGCAGTATCTGGCGATGGTAGATAGTCGCTCTGTTATCAATGAGATCTCCCCTCATTCTTCTAACTTCCAGTGGGCACAGGGCCAGAGCTATCATTCACTCCTCATATACAGGAATCATTTTCATGAACCTTCTTTGAACACTCTCCAATGTCAGCACATAATTTCTTAGGCAAGGGGTCCAAAACTGCTCTCAATACTCCAAGTGAAGCTTCACCAGTGTCATATAAAGCCTCAGCATTACATTCTTGGTTTTATATTTCAAATCTCCTGCAATAAATGCTAAAATCACATCCTAGGTGTAGTGCATAACATTTGCTTTTGTTGTCCAAGTCTGTTTTACAAAATCTAGGCTTTAACAACTTGTGCTCCTAGGTTAATAGCTGGAGTATCTATAAGTCTAAACCTTTCTGTTTCCAACCTTGTGTCTTCATTAAAAGGCATACATTTCCTCTACCTCTTTGCTAGCTAAAATTTGGAAGAGCAGTATTATTTTCTAAGTGATAAATGACCATCATTTCAGTCCATCCACAGTTCCCCTAAAAAAAAGTAGCAGACAAAAGATCTCTGAAATCTCTTTCATATGCATAGGCTGAAAGAAGCCACCAACACAACAATTTTGAGAATTCTAGCTTTCTATAAAAGTACCACTCCCTTTCAAGTTTACAAAATCCACTACAGGTTTACAAAGGCAGACAGCTTGTTACTAGAAAACTGTTAGCAGACTTTTCCTATAATAGAAATGCTCAGAATGAATCATAAACTTTCAACACAGCAAAAGCCATTTAACTCGTTGGACCCCAGGTAAGGTTTTAAGAGTCAGATTCAGATTCATTTATTCACCACAAGTCCATCAAAACATACAGTGAAATGTGTCATTTGTGTTAACAACCACCACCACCAAAGGATGCGCTGGAAGCAGTCCACAAGTGTTGCCACACTTTCCAGCACCAACATCACGTGCCAACAGCGTTCAGAACAACACAAGTGATAGCAACAGCAACAAAAACAAAGCAAAAACAGCAAAACAAACTGCTTCACCCCCACCCCCCACCTACTCACACACAAAAACCGGACTCCAAGCCCAGGACAAACCACCTCCAGGCCTCCAACATCAATCCCTAGCCCGGACTCGCAGACATTAGGCCTCTGACTCCAATTATCGTGTTCCATTCCTAAATCCTTTTTAAACAGTTCTCTATCAAAAGCCACCTCAGATATTTTTCATTATTTCAGACACAATAGTTCTACTCTAAAATCACTCAACTTTTTCTTCTCTTTTGTCAACATTCTTAAGTTGATGATCTCTGACATTGATTTACTTGCATTTGTATTATGCAAGTTTAACCTTGCTTTTTCATTAAAATGTCCCTTAATTTCAAATATCTTCAATTTTCTATCAACTTTCTATAAACAAAACCCTCCGGTTTTGAATAACTCTCACAATGAGGCCTCTTTATTCTCGCTATCCTCCTTAAGAACCCTTTCCATTTTCCTTTACACCTTAACTTTGACAGCCTTGGAAGTACTCTGGGATAGACACGTACACTAAACACTAACAAAGAGGAATTACCTGTCTTGTCTGTTAGAACATAAGAAATTCTTCCAAGCTGTTCTGGAATGGTGCTAGCCCGTACCACTGTGCCAGGAATTTTATCATCTTTACGAATCATCAAACTGTAGACCATCTTTCCCATGTCCAGGTTGACACGAATACTGGATAAATTAGAAGGAACATACATAAGCAGACGGCTACGCTTACCTTGGGAACAACTAAGTACAGACTGAAGGAAATTAAGTCAATGAGATTTCTTCAGGTAGGTAATATAAAGATTTAGCCCATTGTCTTTTGGCTATAAATGTGAAGTATTATACAGAGATATTCCTCTGATTCACAATTTATTTTTAAAAATGATCAGATTAGATCTGGCATTGCTCATATGAATACAAGTTGCAATAATATTAGATATTTGAAAGGAAACGTTATTTTTACTGCAACATCTTGACTTACAAATATTAGATTTCTGAATTTTTGTTGCAATACCCTCAACTCTTGAGGATATGTTTACATTTAAAGCAGTGTATTTACTTTAAGATAAATTGAGCTGAAGTATCTATTATGTATTTTGCCCAGCCTTTCAATTTAACAAGATTTTCTTTATGAAATGTTTTCCTGAAAGATAGACCTTCTGTAAATCAAGGAATTATTGTACTAAAAATAATTAGTTATGCTAAGCATTTTATATGACATAAAGGCAGCCACTCTGCTTATCTATGGAGAATTCCTATCAGTCCCATTCCACCACATACTTCTCTGTGATCTGCTACTAGCTCTCACATTTCCATCAATTTCCCTGAGTCTCCTGCAGCTACATACACTGTGAGTAATTTACTGTAACCCAATATGGAAACTATCAACAAGGGCAGCTGAAAATTGCTCAGGAATTTTTTTTTTCTTTACAGGGAAAACCTTTTGAAGGACCTCGGTTTGGTTCAATTTGCTGCGTAATCTTTGCTGATAATGTCTACTCTGACAACATCTGTGCAGAACTACTGTAAATTTTTTCCACTTTGCTGTCAGTTGTGGTTGGCAGGCTCCTCTGAAAGGAAATAAAAAATTTAAGTGTTGAAATACTCAGGTCAAGCAAGCAATATCTATGGAGAGAGAAACAGAGTTAATATTTCAGGTCAGTGGCCTTTATCAGAACTGGATCTTCACTTGCTCCAAATTTACTCCAACCAACGTTCAATATAAATGATCATTTCCTGCTTTTGTATCTTATTCCTGTAAGAATAAGAACATAATGCTTTGTTTTCATCCTCTTATATCTCTTTGCTCATCACAACATGCATCCAATTTTGCAAACCTCGTGGCTCTAGCATCTCATTTAATTCCTTACTTTCCAAAACATAAGTCTCCTCGTTCCTCTTATCAAAATATTTATGGACTGAATTTAATTTGTCAATCATCTGCTCATTTTGCAAACCAGCTATGACATTATAGGGACAATCTTCCACATTGTGTTGACTCTACAGACTTGGTACCTTCCAAAACTGTACCTTGCCTGTGGTACATGAAACCTAAAAAACAAAGTCACAACTTCCAAGTGTCATCTGTTCATTTTATAACAGACCCTGAAACATCATCCAACTTCAGTCTTCTGAATTGTAACTTTCTTTCAATTCATCTTGTTACCCAATTTTGAGTCAATTATGCACATCAAAAAAATCTGATTGTTCATGCGGATCACATGCTCTTTGTGCTCCTCATTTACTCCAGGCCTTTGGCTTCAGTGCTCAGGTTACTGTTATTCACCATGTGGACAAAGGAAATAAGTCCAGACACTGGCAATATGGCATCAAAATGTACAGGGCATGCTTTATAAGGTGGGGAATCCAAAATGGAGATGGAAAGCAAATGACATTAGAAAAAAAAATACTCTTGCAGAGAAGATGAGAGCAAATTCAATTGCTGTATTTACCTGATAGGAACTATGTGAGAGAACAGAAGGAAGAAGCGAAACAAATGGAGGTACCAACGTCCCCTGAAATGCTGCAGGGCCACCATCACAAGGGATAATGCCACCAAAGCAACGAACAGGACCTTCATTAAACAGTTCACCTCCAGGTCAAACAGCCCCATCTATGAGGGGGAAAAGAAAAGATTAAAAAAAATTACATTTCCATACATCTCCAGAAATATAAACTTTACACTTTTGGTGTATTTTGTTCATCTGGGACATGATGTAGTTCCTCTGCTATCACCAGAGAACCACATACATTGACACACATCTCATGAAAAAACAAATGGAACTCATCATTTTAGAGTAGGCAACTATGTGTCAAATCTGGCTCTTGCACAAGATTACATATGGTAAAGACAGTGAACCCATTCCAAGCTCTGTTTATACACTCATTTACCAGTTGATGCTACCCCTGCTGCCACCTTGTGGTGGGTATATGGACAAATGTTAGCAACACTTCAAAGTAAAATTTATCATCAGAGTACACACGTCACCACGTACAACCCTGCAATTCTACTTCCTGCAGGCATATTCAGCAAATCATATATAAACAGGATCAATGAAAGTACAACCAGAGAGTAGAAGACAACAAACTGTGCAAATGCAAAAATAAATAAATAAATAAATAAATAGCAATAAGTAACGAAAGCATGAAATAACAAAATAAAGAGCCCTGAAAGTGAGATCACTGGTTGTGAGAACATCTCAATAGATGACTGTAGATATCATCTTTTGTTCAAGAGCCTGATGATTGAGGGGTAGTAACTGTTCTTAAACCTGGTGGTGTGAGTCTTGAGGCATTTGTACCTTCTACCTGATGGCAACAGCAAGAGCAAAGCCTGGGGGTGGTGAGGATCTTTAATGATGGATGCTGCTTTTCTACGACAGTGTTTCAAACAGATGTGCTCAATGGCTGGAGGGTTTTACCCCTAATGTACTTCACAGGAAGATAAGGCCATCTTTAAAAAAATTGTAACAATTGCAATTGTATACCCTAAACACTCTGAGACAACTTGTTGGCTGTAGTAATTTAAGATCGGTGCCTCAGGTCAGGGTGCTTAACATTAGCGGTCATAACTTATATAACAGGATGCTGTATCCTTTTTTTAAATATATAGATTGGAAGGGACATGTGCAAGTCAGGCTTCATTGTCATTCCAAGGCAAAAATATAAATGATTCATAGTAATCTTTTATCATCATTTTAAAGCATTAATTGTCCAATTATGGACAGGTATTCCAATGTAGTTCATTATGTAAAAGAAAACAGCCATTCTTATCAAGATGGAGGATATGAGTGGAGAAGAATTACTTGCTACCTATTTTAGAAGTTTTGAGTCAAAAATGTAGATCTGCTGAGATCATGGCAAAGGACAATGTTTTTTTTGCACATCTATCGTGGTCCAAACCTACCCAAGAGTGTGAAAGCAGTAGATGAGTTACCCTCCCCTAGTTCTGAAAGCAGTGGTCCTCTAAGGCCCTTCTTCACTCCCATGCCTGCAGGTAGCAAGAGCTAGACAATTTTGAAGCATGAGCTAATAAGAGTTGTCAACATTCATAGAAACTGTGGCCACAAAAGTAGGTCATAGACTGGTATCATACATAGAAACATACATAGAAGGGAAATGGAATATTGGCCTTCATTGCTAGAGGGATTGAATTTAAGAGCAGGGAGGTTATGCTGCAACCGTACAGGGCACTGGTGAGGCCGTACCTGGAGTACTGCATGAAGTTCTGGTCTCCTTACTTGAGGAAGGATATACTGGCTTTGGAGGCAGTGCAGTGGAGGTTCACCAGATGGATTCCAGAGATGAGGAGGTTAGACTATGAGGGGAGATTGAGTTGCTTGGGACTATACTCGCTGGAATTCAGAAGGATGAGAAGAGATCTTATAGAAACATATAAAATTATGAAAAGGATAGAGTAGATAGAGGCAGGAAAGCTGTTTCCTCTGATAGGTGAGACTAGAACTTAGGGACATAGCCTCAAGATTCGGGGGACTAAGTTTAGGACACATGAGGAGGAACTGCCTTTCCCCTGGGATGCTTGTTGGTCTTTTTTCATGGGTTCTTTTGGGGTTTCTTTATTTTGTGGCTGCCTGTAAGGAGACAAATCTGAAGGTTGTATAATGTATACATATTTTGATAATACATATACTTTGAACTTCTCACTGCTGTCATCAGGAAGGTGCAGGAGCCTCAGGACTTACATCACCAGATTCAAGAACAGGAACTACCCCTCAACCATCTGATTCTTGAACAAAAGGGGGTAACTTCATTCAACTTCAATTACCCTACCATTGAAATGTTCCCACAATCTATGGACTCACTTTCAAGGACTTTTCATCTCATATTCTTGATATTTATTGCTTATTTATTACTTTCTCTATTTTTTATAGATTGTTGTCTTTGGCACTCTGGTTAAACACCCATATTGATGTGGTCTTTCACTGATTCTGTTGTGGTTATCTTTCTATGGATTTATTGGGCACGTCTGCAAGAAAATACTTTTCAGGGCTGTATATGGTGAAATGCAGTTGCAAGAAAAAGTTTGTGAATCCTTTTGCAACAACCTGGTTTTCTGCATTAATTACTCATAAAATGTGGTCTGATCTTCATCTAAGTCACAATAATAGACAAACACAATCTGCCAAAACTAACAACACACAAACAATTGTACTTCTTCTCATCAATACTGGGTACACCATTTAAACAATCACAGTCCAAGTTCAAAAAAGTGTGAGAACCTTTGGGATAATGCCTCCCACAAAATTTAGAGTCCGGTGTTCCAATGAATGAATGCTGAAGGAGATGAAAAAGAACCCAAGGGTAACAGCAAAAGACCTGCAGATATCTCTAGAACTTGCTGAAGTCTCTGTTCATGTGAGCACTATAAGAAGAACACTGAAGAAAAATGGTGTTCATGGAAGGACACCATAGAGGAAACCACTTCTCTCCAAAAAACACTTTTCAAGTTTGCAAAAGACTACCTGGATGTACCATAATGCTTCTGGGACAATGTTCTGTGGACAGTTGAGACAAAAGTTGAACTTTTTGGTAGAAATGCACACCTCTATGTTTGGAGGAAAAAGGACACTGCATACTAACACAAAAAAACTCATCCCAGCTGTGAAGCATCGTGGAAGGAGCATCACTGTTTGGGGCTGCTTTGCTGCCTCAGGGCCTGGACAGTTTGCAATCGTTGAGGGAACAATTAATTCAAAACGGTATCAAAACATTTTACAGGAGAATATCAGGGTAGCAATCTGTCACCTGAAGCTTAACTGAAGTTGAATGATGCAACGAGACAATAATCTGAAACACAAGAATAAATCAACAACAGAATGGTTTAAAAAAAGAAAAATAGTGTTTTGGAATGGCCAAGTCAAAGTCCAAACCCTAACCCAACTGAGATGCTGTGGCATGACCTGAAAAAAGCTGTCCATGCAAGGTATCCCAGAAATATTGATGAACTGAAACAGTTTTGTATGGAGGAAAGGTCTAAAATTCCTCCCTGCCTTTGTGCAAATCTGATCAGCAGCCTCAGGAAACATTCGGTGGAGGTTATTGCTGATAAAGGAGCATCTACCAGTTATTAATTACAAGGATTTGCATACTTTTTCCAGCCTGGACTGTAAATGATTAAACAATGTGTTCAATAAAGACATTAAAAGTACAATTGTTTGTGTGTTATTAGTTTAAGTAGATTGTGTTTGTCTATCATTGTGACAACGTTTTACGAGTAATCAATACAGAAAAACAGGCAATTGCATAGGGTTTACAAACATTTCTTGCAACTGTACATGTAGTTTGATGATAAATTTATTTAGAACTTTGAACTTCTTTACTTTCCTGTAAATGCCTGGAACAAAATGAATTTTAAGGTAGTCAGGGTGACTACATACGTGGATAATAAATTTATATTGACAGCCAAGAGCATGATGGAAATCTCTCAATCTGCCTAGATGAGTGCACCTCTAAAAACACTTAAGAAACTTGGCACCATCCAAGACAAGGCAGCCTGCTTTATCACCATCCCATTCACCACTGGTGTAATATGACCACAGTGTTTACCAACTACAGAATGTATTGCAGGTACTTATTAGGGCTCTCTGACATTCTCTCCCAAATCTGCAATCTCTGTCACGAAGAACAACAAGAATTTGGGGCAAATGGAGACACCACCATCTACAGGCTCATCTCCATGTCACACCCATGTCAGTCAAATGAAAAGATATTTCTTCATCATCACCGGGTTGAAATCCTGGAATTTCCTGTCCAACAATATTTTGGAAATACTTTCTAAACAGCTGCATCCGTTCAAGAAGGTGGCTCACCACCACCTTGACAGTAACAAAGGAAAGACAATGAACGCCAACTCACACACCAATAACTCAATAAACCTAGTTCCCCACAGAGCTATTACAAATATGACACAAATGAAATGTTCATCTCATGACTTGGGCAATCTGGTGTATTAGTCCATCTACTTTAATATTGCTCAATTACCTTTTAATCTGATTACACCTGGAATCTGGAATCCACGTAGCAAAAATCAAACATTTTAGTAACATACAGTCACAGAATTTTTTTTGTGAGCAAACTACAGGTAACTAGTCAGGCATAACACTGACCAAAAGCACTACATTAGCATTTAAATGTCACCTATTGACTGTCAATATCTGAGTGTGTAAATCAGTCTGAGAAAACATATTTAAATCCTTTTCCTTTCGGTTTGTGTCATCTTTGAAAAGATATTGTGAAAATAGTTCTAAATGTTGGAATTTAGAACGTGACATACCTCACGATGAAAGATTTCTAGCTCGGGACATTTTTGTTTGGAATGCAATTAAATTAATTAAACAATAGGCTATTTCCCCTAGTACCTTTTTCAGTATTATACTCTGCAAGAAGTAAATATGGTATTTAATGCTAATTACTTTCTTGCCCATGACTGTCAAAATGTACCTTGTTCTTTGGGTGTGAAGTATTCATAACACTCCTCATTTCTTTTCCTGTGTAGATAACAACACCAACTGCTGTGCCTTGAATGGAAATAACATTAAAAAAACATTACAAAGTATTCTGCTTATAGCTTAAGAATAACAATTCTCAGAGCTGCTCTCATCTCTTTAAATCTCAGGTTTTTGTTGTATCTATTACTTTAAAAATACACAGGAAACATTACATTATTATGGTACAGGGACAGCTAGACTGGAAGTCCAAGCTCTGAGCACAGGCTTGCGCACAGTTAACCAAACTTATTTGGCAGCAGAAAGGATGTTCCATTGGCCACAATGTTTCCACGATTTAGCAAGGATGAAGAGCAGAGCAAAGGCATTTATAAAGGTGGTCAAAGAGGAATGAGCAGAAAGGAAAAACAGAGCAGAATAATATGTTAATTTACAAATGTAATCCTGGTGATTTCAAGAGTGCTGGTTAAGAGAATGCTACTGGCTTTCTCATCAGGAAACCTCTCAGCAGTTTAGACAAAGAGGCATTTCAGGAGTTGTAAAGCAGAATAGAGCAGTTACCCTATCACAACTGGCACTGCAATCTGACAACTACGGAAAGAAAACCACATAGCCTGCACTGTCTTTGAACACAGTTACGCTACAAGAGAACAGAAGGTCATTATTAAAATCCAAGCTTTGACATTTTGTTAACATAATTCCAACACTGAGATGTACCATCTATACTGTATGCAGCAAACAAAAACATTGCATGGTTGATTTTCAACCAGAGTGCTCAATGGGTGAGTAGCCAGAGAAACACAAGCCTGGTGGCTAGAGAGAGATGAATGGTCAGACCTCTCACTGAGCCAGACAATATACAGGAACATGTGAATGATATAACTAACAATCAACGACAATGGTATTTTCTATAATAACCCACTTTACATAAAATGTATTAAATATGGCTAAACTAGAATAAAAATACGAATAAGCAATGAACACCTTGCTAAATGGCTGATTTAAATTTTATACGGTTGAAAATATTTAGCTTATATTAAATCTATGAAGTTGTTAGAATTCATAACATACTCAAGAGAATTAGGTTTACAAAAACTGGAGGGAACTGTCCAAAAATAATTTTGCCGCAGATTTTGCCATTCTAATTTTGGCCAAGCACATAAAAGGGTAAGATGACAAACTCGAAAGATCACTTTGAAACAAAATAAAATTCTATCATCCTGCAACTATGAGTAACAGTGGAGAGAGAGGCCGGGAGATCCCCCCCGCCCCAAAGTACCATTGAGTTATACAGTACAAAAACTGGACATTTGGGCCAATTTGTTCAGAGTGAGCAAGTTGTCCAATTGAACTAGTCTCATTTGCCTGGGTTTGCCCCACTTCCCTCTAAACCTTTCCTATCCGTGAATCCACCGAAAAGCAGAATTAGGCCTTTCGGCCCATTGAGTTGGCTCTGCCATTCTATCATGGCTGATTTATTATCCCTTTCAACCCCACTCCCTTACTGAATTCTGCTCCTATACCTTGGGAATCCTTCCCAAAAAAACAAAATGCCTTCAGCTGAATAATTAGCAGATATGATGCAGCTCCAAAGTGCCGTCCAGATAGCTCCGTCAATCTTTGCTTCAACAAACTACCAAAGGTGAATAAACGACATTTTCTCTAAACAGCACAGCAGTGAATCCCTATCCTTCTGTTAAGATGTGCTTTCCTTTTTGTTTCATTGTGATAAATGCATGGTCCAATCTGCTTGCAGATGTACCGAATGTAACTTAAATGATGATGGGATTGAACTCTGTACACCCTATGTCTACTAGGCACAAAACATACGAATGAATTTCTTACCCATTTTCTCCATGAAACTAGCTGACAACCCGTTTTTGGATTCAGGATGAAACTAAAATGTGCATTACTGCATGTCAGTTATTGTCATATCATATGATTCAATAGATCACATAGAAACAAAAACTCCGTTATCAAAGTCTTCTCCTCCTCAATGTTTTTATTGACACAAAATTTATTTAACAGCAAGCAGTTGAAAGCATTTTGAAAAAAAACAAGGAATTGAGAACGTCTGTTTTTTTTATTTGACAAGCAATTGAGAGAAAATAAAACCTTACCAGAAGCTATAACAGTACTGGCCCACAATGTGTTCTCAATGCTTAAACTCTCATTAATTGGTGGGTCACTATCCTCCTGAAAAACAAGAAGAAATGATTTGATTTGATGTAGCTACGATATCTTCGTGGGGTGCTGCTGCTTACCTGCTTGCAAAACTGTAATTATCACATGAATCAACAAATTAAAAATATCTTTTAAGTGTGAATCACCCTTGTGATTGCTTCATTCTCTTCATTTGTGAGTCAAGGTGACTGTCCTTTCTTTCCAATGCCCTAAATCTCAATTATTAACAAACAAAATTAACTTGCATTTATCACTCCGTCAGAACCTACCAAGTTAGTAACATAACTCTCCTTTACCCTTGGCTCAGATACAAATTAGTAATCCACAGTCTACAACCTCTTGATGTTCATGCATGAATTCTCATCAGTCAAAACAGACTTGTAGTTAGCTTATTTAACTGAGCAGTATGCCAAGTACTCTGTCTCTTCAGTTAAGAAATAGGAGTTGGAATTCTCTCCCAGAATCTTCACACTTTTTATTTAAAAAGGAAATATTATCAAGTCAAGCATTCCAAAAAGAAAGACAGATACAAATTGAAGCAATATTCCCTCAACAAGATCAACTCACCCGAGTGAATGTCCCCACAAAACTGTGAATATCAAGGTTTGGTTCTTCTGCATAAACATAAGATCGTATTTGTAGCAAATCCTTAAATAAAAGAAAAACAGAATAAGAAATGAACAATTTTGTTGCAGCAAAATCTGATGCACTGATTTATTGGAATATTGTCACAAATCCCTGCCACGGGAATCTATTTACTGTCACACAGAAAAAATTCTGGTCAACAAGCAATTCCTTTAACGTTGTACTCCAATAAATCCTGATAAGATTTGTCCATGCTGGTTGAAAATAAAGGCAAACTAGTTTAACAATTCCAGATCCTCACGGTAAACACAAAGCCTATGTATCTAAGTATGACTTGTACATAGACCTAGACATTACAGATGTTTTCTTTAGAGATGCAAATCACTACAGTACAGATGCACATCTTTTATACGCAAGAGACAATTTACACAGTTCAATAACTAATGACTTGGCCTCCACTGCACTCATTCCATTTTCATTCCACTGATTCAGTATCCTCAGGCTAAAGAAATTCCCCCTCATCCCTGTTCTATGGAATGCCCTTTTATTCTAAAGCTGTGATATTTGGTCCTAGTCTTCTCCACGATTAGAAAAATCCTCTCAACATCCACTCTATCTTCACCTTTCAATATTTCATAGGTTTCAATGAGGTCCCCCGTCATTCTTGAAAACTCCAGTGAATACAAGCTCAGAGACATCAAACACTACTTATACATTAACCCATTCATTCCTGGAATTATTCTCGTGAAGTTCCTCTGAACCCTCTCCAACGCCAGCATATCCTTTCTTAGATAAGGGCCCAAAACTGCTCATAATGCTCCGTATTGTCGAACAATGCCTTATAAAGCCTCAGCATTTCATTCTTGCTTTTGTATTCTAGTCCTTTCAAAATGAATGCTAATATTGCACTATTTTTCCATACTACCAATTCAACCTGCAAGTTACCTTTAGGAAGTCTTACACTAGGACTCCCAAGTCCCTTTGTAGTTCTAATTTCTGAATTTGCTACCCATTTAGAGTTTGCACTTTTATTCCTTCCATCAAAATACATGACCATACACTTCCCCACACTGTGTTCCATTTGCTTCTTCTTTGCCCATTCCGCGAATCAGTCCAAGTTCTTTCTCAACACATTTGGCCCCTCCACCTTGCTTTGTATCATCTGCAAGCTTGGTCACAAAGTCCTCAATTCCATCATTCAAATCATTGACATATAACGTGAGAAGCAGCTCTAAAATTGACTCCTACAGAGCATCACTAGTCACCAGCTGCCAACTAGAAAAGGCTCCCCCTTTACTCCCACTCTGTCTCCAGCCAATATAATGTCCATGCTAGAACCTTTCCTCTAATACTGTGGGCTCTTATCTTGTTTAGCAGCCTCATGTGCAGCACCTGGTCAAATGTCTTCTGAAAAATCAAACTAATCAACATTCACTGAGTCTCCTTTCTCTATCCTGCCTGTTACTTCAAAGAATTTCAACAGATTTGTCAGGCAAGATTTCCCCTTAAGGAAAGCATGTTGACTTTGGCCTATTGTATCATGTGCCTCCACATACCCTGAAATGTCATCCTGTCAAGCTAACTGGCCTACAATTCCCTGTCCTTTGCCGCTCTTCCTTTTTAAAGAATGCAGTGACATTTGCAATTTTCCAGTCCTTTGGAACCATTCCAGAATCCAGTGATTCTGGAAAGATTTTCCCACTCCCTTACACAAAGGTGTTCATACCAATCAAGGCATTGCAACAGCTGCTTTGATGGAAAATCATTCAGCTCGGTGGAGGCTGAAGAACAATTTTCAATAACTAATTACAGTTAATTCTTCAGTGAAAGGTTGACCAGTAAAAAGAAAATTAAATTAAATTAAAATTTTTCCCAGCATCGTAGGCCACAGGAGTTTCAAATTGTTAAGTTGTAATAGAAGCTTTAAAACCATCAGCAGCAATATTTCTTCTAAGGCCGTGGTCCCCAACCGCGGACCGGTACCGGGACGGAAAGCATATGCCACCGGGCCACGGGGAAACCTTTCCTCATTCTCTGTCATGCTCACAGTTGAGCCACTACGCATGCGAGGTCATTACCCGCACGTCATCCATGTCAGCGCGGGAAGGTGATCAACTCCTCGAGCTTGCAAATGACAGCGGGCTGAAAAGTATGTTTGACATAACATCTCTGCCGGTATTCTGGATCAAAGTCAAGGCTAAATATCCTGAGATAGCCACGAAAGCACTGAAAACGTTGCTTCCATTTCCAACATATCTCTGCAATGAATGAAATGAAAACTGAATTGCAGAATAGAGTGGACATAAGGAACCCCCTTCGAGTATCGCTGTCTCCCATCACCCTTCGAACGGACCATCTTGCTGCAGGGAAACAAGCCCAGGGCTCCCACTGATTCAGCAATATTGGTGCGTTGCAATGATTTTATATGTTCATACGGGGAAAATATGTGCTGTGTGTTTAATATCCAAATGTTACTTAAAATGTTATGATGCAATTCTTATAAGTGACTTATATAACCATATAACAATTACAGCACGGAAACAGGCCATCTCTGCCCTTCTAGACCGTGCCGAACGCTACTCGCCAACCTGCACTCAGTCCATAACCCGCCATTCCTTTCCTGTCCATATACCTATCCAATTTTTCTTTAATAAATGATAATATCAAACCTGCCTCTACCACTTCTACTGGAAGCTCGTTCAACACTTACTTCAAGCTCCCCTGTCCTCTCCTGATAATTGACCTCACTATATTCATGCGAGGAAAATATGAGCTGTGTGTTTAATATTAAATTCGTTAGATAAACCCTTTTAGAAACAAAATTGAGTGTATTAGCCACTTACCACCTGTATTCTGGTCGTGATTAACACCCCCAAACAGAATTGCCAAAAATGATTTGCAGAGAGAGAAAACAAAATGGCAGGTACACACATGCACAAGTCACGCATGCGCACTGGTGCCCGCGCAAGGCTTCATGGTCATTGTAGTCTTTCTTGGGGTAAAAACAACGTATTTGACAGCTACTCTTGTCCATTGGCAACCCTACCACCCCGCTCCCCCAGGTCAACCGGTCCGCAAGAATATTGTCAATATTAAAGCGGTCCGCAGTGCAAAAAAGGTTGGGGACCCCTGTTCTAAGGTTAATGGCAATACGTTTGTGGGAGACACAGTGGTGCAGCAATTTAAGAGATACTCCCTCATAGATTCAGCAACCAGGGTTTCAATCATGACCAACGATGCTATCTGTCTACGTGGAGTTCCCACATTTTCTGTCACTGTGTGGGTTTCCTCTGGGTACACAAGTTTCCTACCACATCCCAAAGATGCACAGGACAATCTGCCGCTGTAAATTGCTTCTAGAATGTAGGTGAGTGACAGGATCTGTGAGCAGTGGTTTGGGGATGGGGTGGGGGTTGGAGGCTGGAGGCAGTAGTTGCTATGGGAGTGTGGAAAGATCAAAATGGGATTCGTGCCAATGGATGACTTAGGATAACTGTCACTAATGGAAACAGAAACCTTCACCCGAGCAAGTCTGTGCTGACCATCAGACACCCATTTACACTAATCCCATATTATTACTTGATGGTTTGTACAGGTTCAATTCTCTGACTCTCTACAAAAGCAATAAGAGTGGCAATTTTAGCAAAAAATAACTGGAATTATTCAGAACATTCAGCAGTTTTTCTGGTACTTACAGCAGCGATGGGCAATCTCTGGGTACAGCCAACGGGCAATCGCATCTTCCAATCAGTCTCACCATCCAGCTGATCAGTGCGGATAAAACAGGAACCTGAAAACACAAAGTAGTCTTGAAAACTTAAGCAATAGGTGAAGAGTATCGATATGTTTGCTTCACTATAGAGCAGCCTTTCTCAACCTTTTTGCCCTGGAGGAACTCGAAGTAATTTTCAGGTCTCAGGGAATCGCTGCACAAAAATTATTATATCTACAGCTCATGGCAAGTTAAACTGTAAATATAATAGTCCAAAAATAATTGTCAATGCTCTTTTGAGCAGGGAATTAATTTTTAGCCAACCTTTTTTGAAAAAAAGATAGTTAAGCTTAGCTTACTTCTCTTGAAATTAATCTTTTTCTTTCCCTTTCACAAATTTTAAAAACTCATAAGGCAAACACAATAAATTTCTCAATTCTGGGTCGAACTTGACATAAGCACACAAGGATTTCACCTTCAACATAAAGGAAACAATTTCTATCCTTGCTCTTAATGCTTGTTAAACAAGAAAAAGCTTGCTCACACATGTAAGAATTTGAAAACTGCAGCAAAATGTTCATTGCTTTCCTATGAATGGCAGGATACTCTTCTTTCACAGAAATCCAGAACTTGTCCAGGGGCAGGTCAGTAAATTTCATCCTGAGTGCATGATCAGAGTGCATTTCACAAAGCTCTTCCTCTTCTCTCAAAGTCAAGTTCTCAGGCTGAGCAGAAGATTCAGAGAAAGGGTCCCTCACTCAATCATACACTTGTGTTGAAATGGAGGAAAAATATTATTCAGTTTTGTTCTGCAGTTCTTCCAGGTGGTTTTCAATAAGACTTGAGACTTTCTGATATCCTTCTTCACTCTCAAGCCAAAGCAGTAGTGGAAACATTTCAAGATTCCCTTTTGCAACATGATTTTTCCAAAGATTCAATTTCCTTTTAAATCCAAGAATCTTGTCACAAGAAGTCAAAGCATTTTCTCCAGGACCCTGCACAGACTTGTTCAATTGGTTCATATGATGAAAAATGTCTACTAAGTAGGCTAGTTTCTGCAGCCATTCTTTATCTTCAAGGCACCTAGCAAAATCTGGTCTACTATTTTCTAGAAAATACTCCTGCAATTCACCTGTCAGCTCATACACCCTGTTGAGAACTATTTCCCTGCTAAGGCACCAGATTTCTGCATGTAGCAGGAGGTTGGTGTGCTCGTTGTCCAGGTATTCAGTTTTTTTTTAAAAATTTGAGTGAACTGGTCTTAAAGCTACTAAATAACTTGTTTCCTGGATCCTTTTGCTGAGTGTGACTTTATTTTCAAAAGCTTTAATCAGTCATAGAGTCCATTCTCACGTACGGATGCGAGACGTGGACACAAATGTTCCGGATGGCTTTTGATGTGAGTTGGCAACAGCAGATGGCGAACGTCGAGCTCTATAACAACCTACCGATGCTCACCACTAAAATCAAGGCGAGAAGACTGCAACTAGAGCTACCCCAAGCTACCTGCCAGCCTAGTCACCATATGGGACCCCAAGCAAGGGAGGATGAACCCTGGACGCCCTCCCAAGACTATAGTCAACACACTCCTAGAAGACAGTGGCGCAGCTAATGTAGATGAACTGAACACACTGATGAGGGAGAGGGAGAAGTGGAGAGTCCGTCATCGTGCCCGATGTCGGCCCCCTAGGCCTGAGTCACCGTAGTAGTAATAGTAATCTGCTTGTTTTGAGATTCCAATAGTTGTTTAAAATAATCAGCATTTTACATGTCATATGGCAGTGATTTATAGTTAAGTGTCTTTTCAATTTTGCTGGAGCCATTGCAACATTTGTAAGTTGTTTGCCACAGACTAGGCACAATGGAATAGGACAACTTGGATCACCAGTCCATGTAAAACCCAGTGATTAGTAGCTTCCATTGTAAAGATGGACTTTTTTTTTTTTTACGTCTGTTGTTGCATTAGTGCAGTGAAGTTACTCAGATTGTAATTCTTCATCATTAACCTTATTAGAATTTTCTGTAGCCCTAGGCCTACAATCCTCCTCTTCCATCTCACATCTCCTCTTCAAAAATCACCACTCTGGACCATCTTTAGAATGAAAATTTTCTACTACACTGGTAACGCTTTTTCGCTCCCATGAGTCATTTGGTGGCACATAAGGGAAGTTAGGGGAGTTAATTCTGGAGGGAGAGGTTGACATCATAGCCCAAGTTGGGCGAATTTATTCAATGCTCGCAAAACACACTTCACGATCATCAGCCTACCGTCCTCCCCTCCGTGCAATACAGCGCTCACCAATTATCAACAGCTTCCCCCATCTTTCATCAAAAACTGTGAATGGACTCAACAAATAAACACAGTCCAACTGCGCACTGCCATAATGGGCTGAGATTGCTAATGGGGCTGCTCAGTCATCGCCCATCACTATAAGCACTAGTATCACGTGTTGCGCAAATTCTTTTAAGATCACAACCTCTCATGGAATCCAGCTATAGAACAACAAATGGCTGTGGACTTATCAAAGTGAATATGGGGAATGCAAAAAGTATTCTGTTTCTGAGCTTCAAGAACTTCTGGCTAACTGGCGGAATGAGGAAAATGGGAGGGGGCTGGGGGATAAGGAATTTCTTGCTTTACCAAACTAACATTCTAACAGAACAGAATTATACAACTTCCAATCAAGGGTGAAAATACACCACATGGACTGGTTTGGTGTGTGAGTGCGAAATGGTCAACACTATGTTTGCAATACAACTGTATTGGGAAGAAATTTGCATGGTCATACCAGTATGAACTCCAAATTACTTTCACTGCAATTTGTACCTTTAAACTACAGCTTTTTGTTTTGAGAAGCAACCCAGAGCCACCTGCAAACCAGGCCCCACATAGTGTCAAGTAAGACACTATCATTATTAAAATTTAATGCCCCCCCCCTTTCAGAAAGGAAATGATGAATTCTCTCTCCCATTGACCACCACAGCCCCTTTAGAAATGCCCATTAATGTATAGAAGACAATACTTTTAGACAGGTGCTGCCCAGTTAATTCCATTCCAGTAGTTCAATGAGCAAAGATAACTTAGAAGAATAGAGTGTTATCGATATGGTGCCATACAGCAATACCACACAGAAACAGGTCCTTCGACACATCTAGTCCTTGCTGAATTGTTATTCCGCATGGTTCCATTGACCCGCACCTGAACCATAACCCTCTATGCCCCTCCCATCCACGTACATCCAAATTTCTCTTAAAACTTTGAAAATGAACCCATATACACCACTTCTGATGGCAGCTCATTTCACACTCTCAACACCCTCGGAGCGAAAGAGCTCCTCCCAGGTTCCCTTTTAATATTTCATCTTCTGCTCTTAACCTATAACCTCTGGTTCTTGTCCCACCCAACTTCAGTAGAAAGGCTCACACAAAATGAACTCAGCAGGTCAGGCAGACTCAGTGAAAAAAGCCTGTTTGCATTTACCCTATCTACACCACTCATAATTTTGTATATATCCATTAAGACTCCCCTCACTCTCCTATACTCCAGAGATAAAGTCCTAACCTATTCAACCTTTTCCAGGTCCTCAAGTTTTGGCAACATCCTTGTAAAATTTCTCTGTACTCTTTCAATTTTATTGATACATTTCCAATAGGTAGGTGAACAGAACTGCACACAATACTCCAAATTAGGCCTCACCAACATCTTATACAACTTCCCAAGTCCTGTAATTAATGCTTTGATTTATGAAGGTCAATATGCCAAAAGCTGTCTTTATTACCCTATCTGTTGATGATGCCACTTTCAAAGAATTATGGATCTGTATTTCCAGATCCCTCTGTTTTACCAAACTGCCTGAGTGCCCTACCATTCACTGGGCAAGTGTGAATTGTCCTCCCAAAATGCAACACCTTGCACTTAATTGCATTAAATTCCATCTGTCATTTTTCAGCCCATTTTTCCACCTGGTCCAGATACCACTTCAAGCTTTGACAACCTTCCTCATTGTCCACTATGACCCCAGTCTTGGTGTCACCTGCGGGATTTGCTGATCCAGTTTACCACATTATCATGCAGATTGTTCATATAGATGACAAACAACAATGGACCCAGCGCCAATCCCTGCAGCGCACCACTAGTCACATGCCTCCAGTCAGAGAGGCAACCATCTACTATCACTCTCTGGTTTCGCTCACTAAGCCAATGTCAATTCCAATTTAGTACATCAATCTGAATGCCAAATGATTGAACCTTGTTGATCAGCCTCCCAGGCAGGACCTTGTCAAAGTCCTTGCTCAAGTCCATGGAGACAATTTCCACTGCCTTGCCCTCATCAACTTTCCTGCTAACTTCCTGAAAAAACTCTAAGACTGGTTAGTCACAACCTATTGTGCACAAAGCTATGTTGACTATCCCTATCAGTCCTTATCTATCCAAAACTCATATCTGGTCCCTTAGAAAACCTTCCATTAAGTTATTACTGATGTCAGCTTCACTGGCCTATAACTTCCTGGCTTATTCTTAAGTGTCTTTCCAGGACAATGGAACGAGATGAGCTTTCCTCCAGTTCTCGGGCACCTCACCCATGTCAAAGGATATTTTAAATACCATTCCTAGGGACCATACAATTTCTGCACTAGTATCCCACAAAGTCTGGGGGAACACTCTGTCAAACTCTAGGGATTCAAGACAGCAAGAACCTCCTCCTCTAATCTGTATACAGTCCATGACCTTACTGCTGTTTGGCTCAGTTCTACAGACTTCATGTCCACCTCCCAGTAAATACAGATGCAAGAAGTCCATTTAACATCTCTCCCAGCTCTTTCGGCACCATGTACAGATGACCCGTGTGCAACTCTGTGTGGTAAGACTCGCGGTGGGGGCTTGTGTGTTTACATCAATACGGAATGGTGCAAGAACTCTGTGCTGGTTTCCAGATACTGCTCATCGCCAATGGAGTTTGTGACTATTAGATGCAGACCATTTTATTTACCACGGGAATTCACCACTGTCCTTATAGTTGGTGTCTACATTCCCCCCAGCGTTAATACTAAGGAGGTGCTCTGTGAACTGCATGGGGCTATTAGCGTACTGCAGAACGCACACCCTGATGGACTGTTTATTGTCGCTGGAGATTTTAACCACGCGAACCTCAAGTCAGTGCTCCCCAAACTCAATCAGTATGTGGACCTTGCAACGAGAGGGGAGAACCCATTGGACCTCGTTTATACAAACATCCTTGCGCGTACCGGGCAGAGCCCCACCGCCACCTCGGCTACTCAGACCACATCTCGGTTTGCTAATCCTAGCACATAGACCGCTCGTCAGACACTCCAGACCAGTTCTGAAGCAGGTGAAGACCTGTCCAGCAGGAGCCATCTCTGCCCTTCAAGACTGCTTTGAGCACACTGACAGGCACATGTTCAGGGAGGCTGCAACCGATGGCAACTCTACCAACTTGGAGGAGTAGACGGCATCAGTGATGAGCTACATCAGCAAGTGCATTGATGACATCACTGTGGCCAAGACCATCACTACACGCGCTAACCAGAAGCCATGGATGACCGCGGAGGTGCGTGCGCTGCTGAGGACCCGTGACTCCACCTTCAGAGCAGGCGACAAGGCAGCCCTAACAACAGCGAGGGCCAAACTGTCCCGGACCATCAGAGAGGCAAAGTGTGCACACACCCAGCGAATCCACAGCCACTTCCAGGACAGCGGAGACATGCAGCGCATGTGGAAGGGCATTCAGGACATCACCAACTACAGGACAACACCACCTGCCTGTGCTGGTGATGCCTCCCTCCCAGATGCGTTGAACAACCTGTACGCTTGTTTCGAGGCGGAAAATGACATGGTGGCAAGGAAGACCACTCCTCCTCCCAATGACGAGGTCTTACCATTGCCGATGTAAGGAAAACTCTACGCAGGGTCAACCCACGGAAGGCTGCTGGACCAGACAATATTCCTGGCAGAGTGCTCAGAGGATGTGCAGACCAGCTAGCAGAGATTCTCACTGACATCTTCAACATCTCCGAGTAGTGCCATCGCTCCACCGTGCTTCAAGGCTGCCACCATCATCCCTGTGCCAAAGTCTTCAGCGTCCTGCCTCAATGACTACCGTCCCGTTGCTCTCACATCCATCATCATGAAGTGTTTCGAGAGGCTCATCATGGGGCACAGAAGACCCTGCTGCCCCCCTCACTGGACCCCCTGCAGTTCACGTACCGTCCCAATCGTTCAACAGACGACGCCATTGCCACCACCATCCACCTGGCCCTAACCCACCTGGACAAAAAAGACACGTACGTTCGAATGCTGTTCATAGACTTCAGTTCAGCACTCAACACAATCATTCCTCAGCACCTGATTAGAAAGCTGAAACTGTGCTGGGCCTGAACATCTCCCTCTGCAACTGGATCCTAGACTTCCTGACAGGGAGACCTCAGTCAGTCCGGATCGGAAGCAGCATCTCCAACACCATCACACTGAGCATTGGGCCCCCCGCCCCGGGCTGTGTGCTCAGTCCACTGCTGTTCACTCAGCTAACCCACGACTGTGCAGCAATACACAGCTCAAATCACATCACCAAGTTCGCCGATAACACAACCGTGGTGGGTCTCATCTGTAAGAATGACGAGTCAGCATACAGAGAGGAGGTGCAGCAGCTAACAGACTGATGCAGAGCCAACAACCTGTCTCTGAATGTGAACAAAGCAAAAGAGATGGTTGTTGACTTCAGAAGAGCACAGAGCAACCACTCTCCGCTGAACATTGACGGCTCCTCCATTGAGATTGTTAAGAGCACCAAATTTCTTGGTGTTCACCTGGCGGAGAATCTCACCTGGTCCCTCAACACCAGCTCCATAGCCAAGAAAGCCCAGCGCGTCTCTACTTTCTGTGAAGGCTGAGAAAAGTCCATCACCCACCCCACCATCTTCACCACATTCTGCAAAGGATGTATCGAGAGCATCCTGAGCAACTGCATCACTGCCTGGTTCGGAAATTGCACCATCTTGGATTGCAAGACTCTGCAGCGGATAGTGAGGTCAGCTGAGAAGAACATCGGGGTCTCTCTTCCCGCTATTACAAACATTTACACCACACGCTGTACCCGCAAAGCTAACAGTATTGTGAAGGACCCCACACACCCCTCACACAAACTCTACTCCCTCCTGCCATCTGGCAAAAGGTACTGAAGCATTCGGGCTCTCATAACCTGACTGTGCCACAGTTTCTTCCCCCAAGCCATCAGACTCCTTAATACTCAGAGTCTAGACTGACATCTACATCATTTATTATATTGTAACTTGTCCTCTACTATTGTCTTGTTTATTAATTACTGTACTGCCCTGCACTGTTTTGTGCACTTTATGTAGTCCTGTGCAGGTCTGTAGGCTAGTGCACTCTTTTTTTAAAAAAAGTTGTTTTCTGTAGTCTAGTGTAGCCTTGTGCTGTCTCACATAGTCTAGTGTAGTTTTGTGTTGTTTCATGTAGCACCATGGTCCTGGAGGAACGTTGTTACCGTGTACTGTACCAGCAGTTTATGGTCGAAATGGCAATAAACTTGACTTGACCTGACCTCAATGATCTCCAAGAGGACCAATTTTATCCTCTTGGAAAGTGGCCAGTGAGTGAGTGGAGCTTTGAGGCTTTGACTCAAGAGGCTTCGACGAGAAGAGGCGAAGGACAAGCTTGCTCACAGTTAGTCTTTACAATGCCTTCTGAGATGGTGATGTGCCTCTCATATGAAATGTGGCTGTCTTGGGGGAACGCCCCTGTCCCGCAGAGTCACATCTGCCAGAAGTGCATACGGCTGGGCGATCTGGAAGACCATGTAAGGAATCTGGAGCAGCAGCTGGATGACCTTCGACTCATAAGGGAGAATGAGGCAGTCATAGATGAGAGCTACAAGGAGGTAGTCACACCTAGGCTGTCGGAAGCAGGTTGTTGGGTGGCAGTCAGAGGGGGGAAAGCAAAGGTGAGCAGACAGGTAGTGCAGAGGACCCCTGATGCCATTCCCCTGAATAATAAGTTTAACGTCCTGGATACTGTTGGTGGGGACGATCGACCAGGTGTGAGCCACGGTGGCAGGGCCCCCAGCACTGAGTCTAACCCGGTGGTGCAGAAGGATGGGACGGAGAAGAGGAGAGCTGTCGTCATTGGAGACTCTACAGTCAGGGGAGCAGACAGGAGATTTTGTGGACGTGAGAAGGACACCCACATGGTTTGTTGCCTCCCAGGTGCCAGGGTCTGGTGTGTTTCTGACCAGGTGCACGACATCCTGGTATGAGAGGGAAAGCAACCAGAGTCGTGATACATGTTGGGACCAACGACAGAGGCAGGAAGAGGGATGAAGTCCTGAAGTGTGAGTTTCGGGAACTAGGCAGAAGGCTGAAGAACAGGACCTCAAGGGTGGCATTCTCAGGATTGCTGCCAGTGCTACGTGACAGTGACGGTAAGAATTGGAGGAGATGGCAGTTGAATGCGTGGCTGAGGAGTTGGTGCAGGGAGCAGGGTTTTAGATTTTTGGATCATTGGGATCTCTTCTGGGGAAGGTGGGACCTGTACAGATTGGATGGGTTGCATCTGAACTCGAGGGGGAGCAATATCCTTGCAGGTAGGTTTGCTAGCATGGTTCGGGAGGGTTTAAACTAATTTGCGAGGGGGATGGGATCCGGAGCAATACAGCAGTGAAAGAAATGCATGGAGTAAAGCCAGATCTAACATATAGAGGCTTTGAGGAAAGAGAAGCAGAATAAAGGGTGTAAAGACAGTAAGGTAGAAGGGCTGAAGTGTGTGTACCTCAATGCAAGAAGCATCAGAAACAAAAGGTGATGAACTGAGAGCTTGGATACATGCATGGAATTACGATGTAGTGGCCATTACAGAGACTTGGCAGGCAGCAGGGTAGGAATGGATTCTCAATATTCCTGGATTTCAGTGCTTTAAAAGAGATAGAGGGGGGGGGAGGGTAGGAGGGGTGGCATTACTGGTCAGGGATACTATTACAGCTACAGAAAGGGTGGGTAATGCAGCAGGATCCTCTTTTGAGTCAGTATGGGTGGAAGTCAGGAACAAGAAGGGAGCAGTTACTCTATTGGGGGTATTCTATAGGCCCCCTGGTAGCAGCAGAGATACAGAGGAGCAGATTGGGGGGCAGAATTTAGAAAGATGGAAAAATAACAGGGTTGTTATCACGGGTGACTTTAACTTCCCTAATATTGATTGGCACCTGATTAGTTCCAAGGGTTTAGATGGGGCAGAATTTGTTAAGTGTGTCCAGGACGGATTCCTGTCACAGTATGTGGACAGGCCGATTAGGGGGAAATGCCATACTAGATTCAGTACTAGGTATGAACCGGGTCAGGTCACAGATCTCTCAGTGGGTGAGCATCTGGCGGATAGTGACCACCGCTCCCTGGCCTTTAGCATTATCATGGAAAAGGATAGAATCAGACAGGACAGGAAAAATTTTAATTGGAGAAGGGCAAATTATGAGGCTATAAGGCTAGAACTTGCGGATGTGAATTGGGATGATGTTTTTGCAGGGAAATGTATTATGGACATGCGGTCAATGTTTAGAGATACCTAGCAGGATGTTAGGGATAAATTTGTCCCGGTGAGGAAGATAAAGAATGGTAGGGTGAAGGAACCATGGGTGACAAGTGAGGTGGAAAATCTAGTCAGGTGGAAGAAGGCAGCATACATGAGGTTTAGGAAGCAAGGATCAGATGGGTCTATTGAGGAATATAGGGAAGCAAGAAAGGAGCTTAAGAAGGGGCTGAGAAGAGCAAGAAGGGGGCATGAGAAGGCCTTGGCGAGTAGGGTAAAGGAAAATCCCAAGGCATTCTTCAATTATGTGAAGAAAAAAAGGATGACAAGAGTGAAGGTAGGACCAATTAAAGGTGGGAAGATGTGCCTGGAGGCTGTGGAAGTGAGCGAGGTCCTCAATGAATACTTCTCTTTGGTATTCACCAATGAGAGGGAACTTGATGATGGTGAAGACAATATGAGTGAGGTTGATGTTCTGGAGCATGTTGATATTAAGGGAGAGGAGGTGTTGGAGTTGTTAAAATACATTAGGACGGACAAGTCCCCGGGGCCTGACGGAAAATTCCCCAGGCTGCTCCATGAGGCAAGGGAAGAGATTGCTGAGCCTCTGGCTAGGATCTTTATGTCCTCGTTGTCCATGGGAATGGTACCGGAGGATTGGAGGGAGGTGAATGTTGTCCCCTTGTTCAAAGAAGGTAGTAGGGATAGTCCGGGTAATTATAGACCAGTGAGCCTTACGTCTGTGGTGAGAAAGCTGTTGGAAAAGATTCTTACAGATAGGATCTATAGGCATTTAGAGAATCATGGTCTGATCAGGGACAGTCAGCATGGCTTTGTGAAGTGCAGATCATGTCTAACAAGCCTGATAGAGTTCTTTGAGGAGGTGACCAGGAATATAGATGAGGGTATTGTAGTGGATGTGATCTATATGGATTTTAGTAAGGCATTTGACAAGGTTCCACACGGTAGGCTTATTCAAAAAGTCAGAAGGCATGGGATCCAGGGAAGTTTGGCCAGGTGGATTCAGAATTGGTTTGCCTGCAGAAGGCAGAGGGTCGTGGTGGAGGGAGTACATTCAGACTGGAGGATTGTACCTAGTGGTGACCCACAATGATCTGTTCTGGGACCTTTACTTTTCGTGATTTTTATTAACGACCTGGATGTGGGGTAGAAGGGTGGGTTGGCAAGTTTGCAGATGACACAAAGGTTGGTGTTGTTGTAGATAGTGTAGAGGATTGTTGAAGGTTGCAAAGAGACATTGATAGGATGCAGAAGTGGGCTGAGAAGTGGCAGATGGAGTTCAACCCGGAGAAGTGTGAGGTGGTACACTTTGGAAGGATTAACTCCAAGGCAGAGTACAAAGTAAATGGCAGGATACTTAGTAGTGTGGAGGAGCAGAGGGATCTGGGGTTACATGTCCACAGATCCCTGAAAGTTGCCTCACAGGTAGATAGGGTAGTTAAGAAAGCTTATGGGGTGTTAGCTTTCAAAAGTTGAGGAATAGAGTTTAAGAGTCGTGAGGTAATGATGGAGCTCTATAAAAATCTGGTTAGGCCACACTTGGAGTACTGTGTCCAGTTCTGATCGCCTCACTATAGAAAGGATGTGGAAGCATTGGAAAGGGTACAGAGGAGATTTACCAGGATGCTGTCTAGTTTAGTCAGTATGGATTATGATCAGAGATTAAGGAAGCTAGGGCTTTACTCTTTGGAGAGGAGGAGGATGAGAGGAGGCATGATAGAGGTGTACAAGATAATAAGAGGAATAGATAAGAGTGGATAGCCAGCACCTCTTCCCCAGGGCACCACTACTCAATACAAGAGGACATGGCTTTAAGGTAAGGGGTGGGAAGTTCAAGCGGGATATTAGAGGAAGGTTTTTTACTCAGAGAGTGGTTGGTGCGTGGAATGCACTGCCTGAGTCAGTGGTGGCGGCAGATACACTCGTGAAGTTTAAGAGACTACTGGACAGGTATATGGAGGAATTTAAGGTGGGGGGGGCGTTATATGGGAGGCAGGGTTTGAGGGTCGGCACAACATTGTGGGCCGAAGGGCCTGTAATATGCTGTACTATTCTATGTTCTATCTTTACAACGGTTTTGCTCCTAATGTTTACGTAAAACATGTGATTCTCCTTCACCTTGCCTGCTAGAGCAATCACATGTTTTCTTTTAACCCTCCTGATTTCCCTCAGTGTTCTCTTGCATTGCTTGTACTCCTCAAGCACCTCATTTGTTCTGAGCTATGCAACTCCTTCTTATCTCGGGCCTCAATAGTTTTCAAAAACCAAATTTCACTGAATCTGTTAGCCTTGCCTCTTATTTTAACAGGAACATACAAACTTTGTACTCTCAGAATTTCACTTTTGAAGGCCTCCCACTTACCAAGCATCTCTTTGCCAGAAAGCTACTTATCCCAATCCACACTTGGCAGATCTTTTTTGATGCCAACAAAATTGGCCTTTCTCCTATTTAGAAACTTAACCTGAGGACTATAACTATCCTTCACCATAGTTATCTTGAAATTAATTGAATTGTGATCACTAGATCTGAAGTGCTCCCTTACAGAAACTTCAGTCACCTGCCCAGCATCATTCCCTAATAGGAGATCCAGCATTTTGTTTTCTCTAGTTGGGACATCTATATATTGATAAAGGAAACTTTCCTGAACACATTTCACAAACTCTATCCCATCCAGCTCTTTTACAGTATGGGAGTCCCATTAAATAAGTGGAAAGTTAAAATTACAACCTTATTTTTCTTGCAACTGTCTAATAATATCTCCCTTCAAATTTGCTCCTCAACATCCCACTGATTATTCTCATTAATCTGATTAATGTGGGTATCCCTTTTCTTATTCCTCAGTTTCACCCATATAGACACAGTAGACGAGTCCTCCAGTCTGTCCTGTCTGAGCACTGCCTTGACATTTTCCCTAATTATGCTACCCCCCCCACTTTAATCCCTCCCGCTCTATCACGTCTAAAGCATCGAAACCCCAGAACACTGAACTGCCACTCCTGCAACCAAGTCTTACTAATGTCTACAATATCATAGTTCCACATGCTGATCCATGCCCTAAACTCATCTGCATTACCTGTAATACTCCAAGGTTCCCTAAACCGTGTGTTTTATTTTAACAGGAAAATACAAACTCTGTACTCTCAATAATACATTTTTCACTATGTTATTCACACCATGCTCAACCTTTCGATTCCTGTCTTTGTATATATACTTAATTTTCATCTTTCTCCACAACCAGTCTGGCATCTGCCCTGGCACTTTGATTCCCATTCCTCTGCAATTATAGTTTAAAACCATGTACAGCACAAGCAAACCTCCCCAGAAGGATACTAATCCCCTCCAGTTCAGGTATGTTTGTACAGGTCCCACCTTTCCTGAAAAGGAGCCAAATGATCCAAAAATCTGAAGACCTCCCTCCTGCATGATCTCCTTAGCCACATGATAACTGTATTACCTTCTGTATTTCTGGCCTCATTAGCACATGGCACGGGTAGCAACCCTGAGATCACCACCCTGGAGGTCCTGTCCTTTAACTTTGCATGCAGCTCCCTGAACTCACTGTGCAGACCTCATCACCCCTCCTGCCCGTCATTGGTACTGATGTGAACCATGACCTCTGGCTGCTCAGCCTCCCGTTTTAGAATGCAGTAGTCATGTTATTTTTCAGATCAGTAAGATTGTAATAAAGCCAAACAATTTTCCATTAACTGTACCACCTATTGTTTAACAGACACTCCACTCAATGACACAGCAGCGCACTGAAACCAAGGGCTTTGAAGTGTGTCATTGAACTGAGCTCAGCTGCGGATGGGATCGCTGGAGGTCAGGACATGCTGCTTTTGGCACTCCCCTCTGCAGCTGGCTTCGCCGAAGCTGTTGGAAGGGGGAGGGGTAAGGCTGCAGATGAGGAACATTGTTAACCAGCTGGTTTGGTTCTAACACAGGTATGGGTGGAGAACACACACAGCACTGAGTCAGTAAGTGACGCAACAGGTAAGCACAGTCACAGCTGAACTACTCTCTGGCATTAAACCACTGAATTTAGCATAGGGTAAGTGTAATAATTCAGATTTCTGCATATCTCTAAAGAGCTTCAATATTCTAAATAACAATCCACCGGCAGAAAATGTCTTCTTGCCATAGTTGTCTTTAACAGGCTGATCACTGTTTACTAGTAATACACTTCTGCAGTGCTCAACTAATGAAAGTCATATAGCTTCAAATAATGAAAAAGATATATAAAATACGATAAATGCCAAAACAAAAAAAAACTACTTTACAGAAATAGGGCAATTTTAAAACTATTACCCGTTTCAAAAACAAATATACTGAATAGTTAGTTATATCTACTGATTAGCAGGTAAGTGAGTGAGGCACTAACCCCCTTTGTCCGATGTTCGGAGAAAGATCATGTCAGCAGGTACCCTTTGATTCTATGGAAATGAAAAGGAAACAAGTTACTAAGCAGTAGTAGTAATTGGAAGCATGACAGAGAATGTATACAAGACTACGCACAAATATCATTATCTCATATGGTAATGCTTTATTTTAAGGACAATTTGCCTCCATTTTCTCACTGCCCTACAGGGCCTCATTTTAGCTTGGAAAGCCTTTACATTTCTTTGCTTCTCAAGAGAAAGGGATTACCACTTATTTGGTCTCTCTATTATACCTTCTTAGTTTTGGGACAATATTTATACATCCTTTTGGCACCTTTACTTTAATCATCTGAAGACCAGACTGCACAAGTGTAGCTAAACTGTTTTTCAGTGTAGATCAATACAAACTCCTACTTGCCATTGCATTTTACACTTACCCATATTGAAAACCTTTTGCTCCTTTATCATTCTGAAAGTTTGTTAATTGATCCTTTTGTTTCCCTTCATAGTTTCCCACCTTCAGCCACATATTTTGCTTTCAATTTCAAAGTCCAAATTATTTGTTTGAACAATGGGCATCAAGGAACTCTATGAAATGTATTCCACAAGCCTGAGTAACCACAGTTAACCCCTGCTCTGTTTGCTTTATAACCAGATGGCAAACAATTACCTTCTGATTCTACATGCAAGAAGGGATCAGGAGACCATGATATAGTACTTTGATTAAAATACCTTTGGCAGATAGTGCATTTAACTTTTGTTCAGCCATTCAACGCATGCAATAAAGTTGATCAAATACCAACTTCCATTTGGAATTCATGTGACTAATTAAAACTTAGTCTCATTTTGTTTTACTATTATGTCTTTGATAAATTCTAATATATTATCACTTTGACTTTACTTGTAAGAAATTATTTTAATATTTAAAGGAATGTACAAACCTTTTCAACAATAATTAAATCCCCCACTTGAATATTTGAGCTCTTGACGGTCACAATACCTGTGGCCACAAAGGGAGAATGCACTTCAGCACAGTTTCAATAGTCACAGATTATAACTGAAGCTGAATAAAGGCTAAATTTGATGAAAAATAAATAAGAGCAGACAGCTTAATAATTAAAGTTCAATATCTATTAAGTTTTACAATAATACTTCAGCACATTATATGTAGACATCTTATTTCAAGTAAATCCAAAACAAAGTTTCAGGTTCACATTTGCTTCTGATATTAAACTTCCACACCAGAGAAAACTATTAACCATTGTAACCATCACTATCAATTTAAGTAAAACACTCAATGAATGATAGATTTTTATTCAATGCTCAATCTGTTAAATTTTGTGTACCTGATTTGTTAATTATAAACTTAAATTAGATGGGGGACCAGTGGTGGACACTGAATGGGGATAGGTTAGCACCTAGTTGTGAGTTGTTATACTTCATCAGGAAATTGTCTGATTGGTTTGAGGCCCACAAATAGTGGCCACACAAAAGCTCCAAGAAGCTTTGGAATTGAAGCCTGGTCAATACTATTTGCAAGTTGGAGTAGCAAGAAAGTAAAGTTACTGTAATTATACATTTCATAAAACAAGTCTGCACATATCAGAAGGATATATTGTAACATTAATGTTCATTAATCATTTGCAGTTTGAACACAAGTCTGCTTTCCCATAGTGAAAATGCTGGTAAATTTATTCAGAAAGCATAGAAAATGCAAAAAAAAAAGACACAACAAAGAACATCTGACTTCACATTGCTTCCACCAGCGAAGAGATACAGGAGTCTGAAGCCCACACTCTACATTTTAAGAACCGCTTCTTCCCCTTCACCATCAATTTCTGAATGGTTCATGATTTTTTTTTTATTATTTGTCTTCCGCACCATTTTTGTAAACTAGAGTAAATTTACATTTTGTACTGTACTGTTGCTACAAAACAACATTTCCTGAAATACGTCAATGACAATGAACTCAATTCTAATTATACAAATATAACACAAAAAAGAATTTTTGCATATTCAGTTGACTTTTTCTTAATGCATTTTAGTTTGAGGTGAACCTTAAGACTAGCTGCAAAAATAATCTGCAATATGTTACAGTTATCGCTGGGCTGATAACCAGTTCAAGGGAGAAATCAGCAGAATTAACAAGGGTCACATTGCCTTTGTTTATTTCTCTTACAGAAGTTACTTTAAAATTAACAATAACCAACCCAGCTTCCTAACAGTCAGGTAAAGTACACCAGTTATTAACAGTTCTGTTGTGAATGTGATCGGTCAATTGAGAGCCATTGAAGTTGGTGATATAGAAGTCAATGACAAACACCAGAACATCTGCAGACACTGAAACTCCAAAGCAACACACACAAAATGCTGGAGGAATTCAGCAGATCAGACAGCATCTATGGAAAAGAACAGTTTATGTTTCGAGCCAAGACTCCTCTTCAGGACTGAGAAGAGAGAGAGAAGATGCCAGAATAAAAAGGTGGACAAACTCAGCAGCATAAATTGAAAATCTAGTTACTAATATTCTTTAACTTGAGGAGCATATCATTTTTTAAAAAAAATGGAGGTGCTACCTAACCCTCAATGAAAAAGAAAAGGAAGGCTTTGTCCTGGTAATGGTATTAATACCACAAAACTGAGCCAATTTCTGATTGTAGTAAAATATGCCAGTCAGCAATATCTTAGCCCTGGACTGCTCATTGCATTGGAAGACTAGCGAGTATTAAGCAGACCTCTTGGCAACCTGTATCAAACTGACAACCTTCTGGTAAAAGTTGATATTTGTATCAGTGTGTGGCCCTGCAAATACCTCAGAGCACAGGCCCTGTGCTGTGCAGCTTGCTCAGGATAAACCTCGGCATCTCTTATGATTTATTTCTTTATTCATTGAGATATAGCATGGAATTGGCCCTTCCAAACTTTCAAGCCACACTGCCCAGCAATCCCCTGATCACAGGACAACTTACAGTGACCAATTAACCTACCAATTGGTATGTCTTTGGACTGTGGGAGGAAACCAGAGCACCTGGAGGAAACCCATACGGTCACAGGGAGAACATACAAACTCCTGACAGGCAGCGCTGGGGACTGAACCCGGTTCACTGGTACTCTAAAGCATTGTGCTAAACACTATGCTGCCATGCCGCTCCTCCGTCCAGAACTCCTTTGCAGAGAGTCCAAATTCTGGAACTCAGGCTGGGAAATGTACCAACTGAACCATGCCCAAGATACCAGGTGCAAGTATAGTGGTCTCATTTATACACTTAGGAAAAAGTAAACAAATCTTCCTACCTAACTTTCTTTAGTGATTTTGGTTTTCAGAACGTGTTCAAGAGAATTCAAGTGAAAATTTAAGAAAAAGAGAATTCTAGGTGGAAATAAGGCTACTCGAGCTGTCAAGGCTGTTCAGGGCTTCTTGTGCTGGGACAATACCTCTGCCACACTATGCAATACCAAGTACTCCAGGCTTCCAGTGGGAAAAATCCCTGCAGAAACTTGCCTTGTGAGCAGGGAAACACAAAGTCTGCCCCAGTATTTATACTCTATAGCCATCATTTGGTGAGAAATTGAGTCTTATCTTAAAAGAATCTGTTTCACACCAGCTTGAAGCAGCAGAAATACTGAGATTATCAGTGCAAATTAATAAAAGCAGATTGTGCTCAGTCCTCTAACCCAACCTTACACTGCATTTCAGATTGGATTAGTTCCACTACATTGAGATTTCATGGCAGTGTTATGGCCTTCAGTCAGGGTTAGACACAGCAGCCATCTCAGGGGTAAAAAAAAAATGAGGTCATCTCTGAAGCCTGCAGTGTTGTGCATCTTCCCGAGAGTTTGCTCACTTGTTCATGTATCTACCCTGCAAGTCTTTTCAACATTCTTCCATTATAGAAGTAAAACTTGAAAGCTACATCATTCAGTGTCATAAGAACCTGCAATAAAAACTCACAACTTTAATTTCTATGGTAATGATTTCAATAAAGTTATTAAAGCAACTGATTCACTGAAGCTATATCTTATGAAATTCTAAACAAAGATACACTGATCCAGTCCATACAATACTTCATTTACAAGCTTCAGCAATAATTCAAGTGTTTTCATCTACATGTCCTTCAGTTTGCAAAATCAAAGTTAATTCTAATTCTCTAAGTTTTTGCTCTATGCCTAAGTTACAGAAATAAAATCACAATGTATTTTTGTATAATTTTGAGGTAGGTGGAGAATGGAGATAAAAGTCCACAATTAATTAAAAATCTTCCATTGAAGGGCTTTAAAACAATAAATCCCAAAGCTAAGTCCGGATTTAACAGACTTTTACTGAACTTCCTTGGATATGCAAATAGGAGATGCATCATAAATCTACAGGAGTCCTCCAAATGGTGGCTCAGTTACAAAGCCTACATAGCACTGCGGAAAGACATATGCTCACCCAGTACAAAAACCTTTGATTTTAAATCCTGTTCATTTATGTTAAATCCTACTGTTTTAGCAGCTGGCAACAGGATACAAGAAGCAGGAACTGGGCCCTAGAAACTGACCTCTGGCTGTGAGCTTGCTGTAGATCTGGGAGTTCACTTCTTTGTCTCGCATGTAACATCGGATCTCCTCCACAGCCTCTCTGATGATTGTCACAGCCAAGACAAAACCCTGCAAACCAAATGTAAAAGGAAATTCTTTATTATTAATGCATATAACAATTTTATTACCACGATTTGCTGCCAGTAAAAATAAAGCGCTAGTCATGATTAATTAAATTAAAATAAGGTTTATTCTCAGGTAATTGATGCATATCAATCCAAGATAGTAAAATGCAAGGTCCAGCTGCCTTCTAACAGCAGGATAGGTCAAACAGCTGCATTTTGAAGTCATTATAATAGAGCAAACTGAACTGAATACTGTGCCCGACCAATTGAATGCAACTTTTATGAACCATTTCATCATTCTAGCCTCTGTGGTTAAATTACGTTCAATCTGATTAATGTACAGAGGGTTTTAAAAAGTCAAATACCTGAAACTGGATGGGATAACTTTTTTATAAAAAATGCACGATAGCACAGAAAATGTGATTTTGTACATTTTGAAGTATTTGTACCCTTTTACATTAAACTCCAGTCCATCAGAAAATATGACAGGCATTTTCCAATAATCCTAAAGCGAGATTCATTTCCCACATGTGATGACATCAATGTGTACAGTATCCACTAATTACTTTAACAACAGATTGGATCAAGAATTGGTATTTGCAAACAACACAGTTCAGCAGGAGGTACATCAAAAACAAAAACAGTGAGATCTGCCTAATTTGAAAGGGATATCACAAGGATGTGGATATTATATTCACTTACTCACATCCTACTTCCTCTAACATCTGATTAAAAAAAGTCTTCAACCCAAAGCACAATGTCTAACGACTGCCCGCACTCATCCCTGGCCCACTGAAGCCCGGGTTTTCAACTCTCATTTCCTACTGCATTCTCTAACAGATGTGTTGTGATGTACTTTTCTGAGACCTGCCAAACTATCATTAGCTCAGATAACAGGTGATTTGTTATACACGTGATCTGATATAATCGAAGTATTTAGGTCTACAGATGTTCTAACCTTATTCCTCAGTGGGTGTCTGTATATATGAATGTGTACACATGAAAATCAGTCAGGCTTAGGGAGAGATGTAAACAGAAGCTAGGCTATAAACTTTGTATACTTCCCAAATGTGGTTTACTTAAGTTGTTGCACATGAATTAATAGAACTCAAAAAGCACAAAGTACAGTCATTAATCTAATTGCTGAGTTATGAAAATGAGGAAAACAAGACAGCATTTTTTTTGCACTGGAAGGCAAATACTTGAAGCTCAAGACTTCAAAGCAGTCAACTAAGTTTATGATCTATGAAAAAGTGTTCCCCTCTCTCCTGTATGCTAAAACATGGATATTTACAGTAGGTAGTTCAAAACACCAGTAAAATTTCAACCAATATTTCTGCCACAAAATCTTCCAAATCCATTCATAATGTTGACATTCCCCTCCCCTCAGTCCAGCATCCCCAGCTATGAGCCTCTAAATATGGTTAACCCAGTTCAATGGGAGAGCTGCAACATTTGCAACCCTGGCACCACACAACCACCAGCTTTGTAATAGTAAGTGACTTTCAGGAAGGCAGAACAATATCTCAAGGATGTTCTCCAAACCACTTCAAAAAAATTCATTAGAAAATCATAGAGATCACAGGCCCAAAATTGCTGAAGCTGGCAGGCAACCATCTGGGAAAGCAGAGAGAACTTAAATGAGTCTCTTTGGGAACCTGTAGAGGCCAAGTGTAAACAGTAGAAGATGCACACACTCATGCAATCAACCACACACCTGCCATACAAACTCCACCTCTCTCATCTGAGCTCCCTCATGGGGCTCATTAGTCATCTCCGAACCCACAGGGGAAACAACTATAATATGAAGGAACGAATCTGTATTAAAAGGCACCCAACAAGTTTGCACATAAACTTTACTTCTGAATATGGCTGAATGGACCACAGTCTGTTCCTGGAATGAAGCATTAAAATAATTCATTATCAGAACCAACCTATTTAGAGACAGTTAAATGGGATAATCTAATCATGGTAAAGGCAACTCCTTCAAAACCTGATCCCGTTTATAGCATCCTGATGGTTTCAAATGGCTTAAATGGCTTTCAAATGGTTTCAAATGGCCAAATACAAGATAAGTATCACAAAACTAAACCACAGCATTATACTCCATTTAGTGCATCATAGAATTAGAAATCAAGCAAGTGTCAAGCACTTGTGAGATTTCACTGTTATTTTATAATACAGAGATATTAATGGACCTCTGGCCTGTAAACAGATTCTCAACTGTAGTATATACTGGCTTGCTATTTATTATGGTATTATACTTTAAATATTAAGACACTTAGTTTCAGAAGTATGGATGATAGGAAAGTGCTGAACAAAAACATTGCTCATTCAGCTAAATTAGTAAGATTGGGGTGGCACGGTAGCAGTGGTTAGCGTAACACTATTACAGCGCTAGTAACCCAGGTTTAATTCCTGCCACTGCCAGTAAGGAACCATAGAACCATAGAAACTACAGCACAGAAACAGGCCTTTTGGCCCTTCTTGGCTGTGCCGAACCATTTTCTGCCTAGTCCCACTGACCTGCACACGGACCATATCCCTCCATACACCTCCCATCCATGTATCTGTCCAATTTATTCTTAGATGTTAAAAAAGAACCTGCATTTACCACGTCTGGCAGCTCATTCCATACTCCCACCACTCTCTGTGTGAAGAAGTCCCCACTAATGTTCCCTTTAAACTTTTCCCCCCTCACCCTTAACCGATGTCCTCTGGTTTTTTTCCTCCCCTTGCCTCAGTGGAAAAAGCCTGCTTGCATTCACTCTATCTATACCCATCATAATTTTACATACCTCTATCAAATCTCCCTCATTCTTCTACGCTCCAGGGAATAAAGTCCTAACCTATTCAACCTTTCTCTGTAACTGAGTTTCTCAAGTCCCGGCAACATCCTTGTAAACCTTCTCTGCACTCTTTCAACCTTATTTATATCCTTCCTGTAATTTGGTGACCAAAACTGAACACAGTACTCCAGATTCGGCCTCACCAATGCCTTATACAACCTCATCATAACATTCCAGCTCTTATACTCAATACTTTGATTAATAAAGGCCAATGTACCAAAAGCTCTCTTTACAACCCTATCTACCTGTGATGCTACTTTTAGGGAATTTTGTATCTGTATTCCCAGATCCCTCTGTTCTACTGCACTCCTCAGTGCCTTACCATTAACCCTGTATGTTCTACCTTGGTTTGTCCTTCCAACGTGCAATACCTCACACTTGTCTGTATTAAACTCCATCTGCCATTTTTCAGCCCATTTTTCCAGCTGGTCCAAGTCACTCTGCAGGCTCTGAAAACCTTCCTTACTGTCTACTACACCTCCAATCTTTGTATCATCAGCAAATTTGCTGATCCAATTTACCACATTATCATCCAGATCATTGATATAGATGACAAATAACAATGGACCCAGCACTGATCCCTGTGGCACACCACTAGTCACAGGCCTCCACTCGGAGAAGCAATTCTCTACTACCACTCTTTGGCTTCTTCCATTGAGCCAATGTCTAATCCAATTTACCACCTCTCCATGTATACCTAGCGACTAAATTTTCCTAACTAACCTCCCATGCGGGACCTTGTCAAAGGCCTTACTGAAGTCCATGTAGACAATATCCACTGCCTTCCCTTCATCCACTTTCCTGGTAACCTCCTCGAAAAACTCCAATAGATTGGTCAAACATGACCTACCACGCACAAAGCCATGTTGACTCTCCCTAATAAGTCCCTGTCTATCCAAATGCTTGTAGATTCTGTCTCTTAGTACTCCCTCCAATAACTTACCTACTACCGACGTTAAACTTACTGGCCTATAATTTCCCAGATTACTTTTCGATCCTTTTTTAGACAACGGAACAACATGAGCCACTCTCCAATCCTTCCGCACCTCACCTGTAGACAGCGGCATTTTAAATATTTCTGCCAGGGCCCCTGCAATTTCAACACTAGTCTCCTTCAAGGTCCGAGGGAACACCCTGTCAGGTCCCGGGGATTTATCCACTTTAATTTTCCTCAAGACAGCAAGGGCCTCCTCCTTTTCGATCTGTAGAGTTTCCATGATCTTACTACTTGTTTCCCTTAATTCCATAGACTTCATGCCAGTTTCCTTAGTAAATACAGACGCAAAAAACCTATTTAAGATCTCCCCCATTTCCTTTGGTTCCACACATAGCCGACCACTCTGATCTTCAAGAGGACCAATTTTATCCCTTACAATCCTTTTGCTCTTAATATACCCATAAAAGCTCTTTGGATTATCCTTCACTTTGACTGCCAAGGCAACCTCATGTCCTCTTTTAGCCCTCCTGATTTCATTCTTAAGTATTTTCTTGCACTTCTTATACTCCTCAAGCCCCTTATTTACTCCCTGCTTCCTATACATGTTTGCATGATATCTCTATGACTGAGCTGATTTCCTCTGGGTGCTCCAGTTTCCTCACACATTCCAGAGACGAATGTGTCAGTGGGTTGATTGGTGTAATTGGGTGTGGTGCAGGCTCATTGGGTCAGAAGGGATGACAATGCTGCCTCTATAACTAAATAACTAAATAAAGAAGGATTGGGTCCCTGATTATTCTAACACAATTTGTGCAAAACTACTTCTCCATAATGTTAATGGCAATTAACACAGTATCTCTGCAAACAAATCCACTCAAACCAGATTCCAGCTGCTCTGTTGAAAGTTCATCCTCATCTGACTAATGCATACATAGTGACTTAGTTATCTCAAGTTGAAATCTCAAAACAAAGCTGGATTTTTCAGAAATAGGTGGAACAGAGCCATAACATTACACACTATTTGGTGTTTGAATTAAGAAATACATGTAAAGGTGCACATTAAATTTCTAATACCCAGTTTCAATTCACAAATAGATCAGCTCATCTTAAACCCAGTCAACATGCGCAAAATGCTGGAGGAACTCAGCAGGCCAGGCAGCATCTATAGAAAAGAGACTCTTTTCCACATATGCTGTCTACACTGCTGAGATCCTCCGGCATATTGTGCGTGTTGCTTGGATTTCCAGCATCTGCAGATTTTCTTGCTTGATCTTAATACCAGTGCTCCATTTTCACAAATGTTTCCAACCATCATGAAGGCTGGTGACAAGGCAGCCGACCACGACTGGAGACTGAGGGAACCCACATTGCTTAAGGTTAGTCATAAACACTAGAAAGTCAGCAGATGCTGGAAATCCAAAGCAACGCACACAAAATGCTGGAGGAACTCAGCAGATCAGGCAGCATCTATGGAAATGAGTAACAGTAGACTTTTTGGGCCAAGACCCTTCTTCAGGTCTGAAAAGGAAAAGGGAAGCTGCTGAAGTAAAAAGGGTGGGGGGGGGGAGGGGGGAAAAAGAGGGGAAAAGGATAGCTGGAAGATGATAAATGAAGCCAGGTAGATTGTAAAGATAAAGGGTTGGAGAAGAAATAATCTTACAGGAGAAGAGGTCAAACTCTTAATTGCTACCTTGAATTCATCTGGGCCTGATGGACTATATCCAAGAGCCCTGAGAGAGGTTGTTAAAGAGATACCGGATACATGGTTCATGGTCTTTCAAGAATCACTTGATTCTGGCATGATCCTGGAGGACTGGAAGATTGCAAATGCCACTCCACTTTTTAAGGAAGGAAGGAAAGCAAAAGAAAGGAAATTTAAGGCCAGTTAGCCTAACCTCAGCAGTTGGGAAAGTGTTAGAGTTTATTATTAAGGAAGAGGTTTTGAGATACTTGGAGACTAATGATAAAAGTGATATCAAAATCAAACTCGCTAATACTCCTTGTTACAAAGTCAGCATGGTTTCTGTGAAGGGAAAGCTTGCCTGACAAATCTGTTAGATTTCATCTAGAAAGTAACAACCAGGGTGGACAAAGGAGAGGCAGTGGATGTCATTAACCTGGATTTTCAGATTTTGATGAGGTGACACAAGGCTGCTTAACAAGAAAAAAAATCCTGTGGCGTTACAGGAAATATACTGGCATAGACAGAGGAATAGCTGATAGGCAGGAGGCAGCGAGTGGGAATAAAAGGGGCCTTTTCTGGTTGGCTGCCAATGACTAGTGGTATTCCTCAGGGGTCAGTATAGGAACCGCTTCTTTTCACATTGTTTGTCAATGATTTAGATAATGGAATTGATAGCTTTGTGGCAAAGTAAGTGGATGATACAAAGATAGGTGGAGGGGTAGGTAGTGCTGAGGAAGCAATGCAATTGCAGCAGGATTCAAATTGGAAGAATGGGCAAAAAAAGTGGCAGATGGAATACAGTGCTGGGAAATGTATGATAACACATTTTGGTAAAAGGAACAGTATCTAAATATTTAGACTATTATCTAAATGGGGCAAAGGGTCAAACACCAGAGGTGCAGAGTGGCTTAGGAGTCCTCATGCAAGACTCCCAGAAGGTTAATTTACTGGTTGAGACTGTGGTAAAGGCGGCAAATGCATTTATTTCAAGGGAATAGAATATAACAGCAAGGAGATAATGCTAACCATTTATAAGACACTGGTCAGGCTGCACTTGGAGTATTGTCAACTGTTTTGGACCCTATATGTCAGAAAGGATGTGTTGTCATTGGAGAGAGTCCCGAGGAGCTTCACGAGGACGATTCCAGGAATGAATGGGTTAACATAGTATTTGACAGCTTTGGAACTGTACTCACTGGAATGCAGAAGAATGTGGGGGCATCTCATTGAAACCTACCGAATGTTGAAAGGACTAGATAGGGTGGATGTGGAGAGGATATTTCCTATGGTGGGCGTGTCCAGAACTAGAGGGCACAGCCTCAAAATTGAGAGCATGATCCTTTAGAACAGAGGTAAAGAGAATTTTTTTTTAGCCAGAGGGGAGTGAATCTGTGGAATGCTCTGCCACAAACCGCCGTGGAGGCCAGGTCCATGCATATATTTAAAGCGGAAGTTGATTGTTTCCTGTTCGGTCAGGGCATCAAAGGATATGGTGAGAAGGCAGGTGTATGGGGTTGAGTGGGAACCTGGATCAGCCATGATGGAATGGCAGAGCAGACTCAATTGCCTGAATGGACTAATTCTGCTCCTACGTCATATAATCTGAGAGAGTGGATCATAGAAGAAAGGGAAGGAAGAAAGGACCCAGGGGAGGTGATGAACAGGTGAAAAGAGGTAAGAGGCCAAAGTGGAGAATAGCCGGGGGGGGGGGGGGGAGAGGGTGGAGGAAAATCATTTTTTTACTGGAAGGAGAAATTGATATTCATGCCATCAAGTTGAAGTCTACCCAAATAGAAAATAAGGTGTTGCTCCTCCACCCTGAGGGTGGACTCATCTTGGACAAGAGGAGGCCATGGAACAATATGTCAGAATGGGAATAGGAATAGGTAGCACTCACATTGACAGTGATGAAATGCTTTGAAAGGTTGATCATGACTAGACTGAACTCTTGCCTCAGCAAGGACCTGGTCCCATTGCAATTTGCCTACTGCCACAAAAGGTCAAGGCAGACGCAATCTCAATAGCTCTGCACACGGCTTTAGACCAGGGGTCTCCAACCTTTTTTACACTGCAGACTGGTTTAATATTGACAATATTCTTGCAGACCGGCCGACCAGGGGGTGGGGGGGGGGGGGGGGGAAATAGGGTTGCCAACGGACAAAAGTAGCAGTCAAATACGTTGTGTTTGCCCCAAGAAAGACTACTATGACCATGAAGCCTTGCGCGGGTACCTATGTGCGCATGCGTGTATGTGCCGATTTTTTTCTACAAATCATTTTTGGCAATTCTGTTCAGTGAAACTACACTCTACATACATTATTTCTACTTTATAAAGGCTGTGTATTTATCATATCATTCCTGATTTTACTATATCTTAGTGCTATTTTAGGTTTTATATAACACAGTGCAGAAATATAGTGATAAGTCAATTATAAGTCACATAAATCAATAGCATCATAACATTTTAAGTACCGTTTGGATATTAAACACACAGTACATATTTGCCCTGTATGAACATATAAAATCATTGCAACACACCAACATTGCTCAATCAGTGGGAGCCCTGGGCTTGTTTCCCTGCAACCAGACGGTGCCATCGAGGGGTGATGGGAGACAGCGATACTCGAGGGGGGTTCCTTATGTCCAGTCTATTCCGCAATTTAGTTTTCACCGCATTCATGGCAGAAAAGCCCGCTTCGCAGAGATATGTTGGAAATGGATGCAACGTTTTCAGTGATTTTGTGGCTATCTCAGGATATTTAGCCTTGACTTTGATCCGGAATTCCGGCAGAGATGTTATGTCAAACATACTTTTCAGCCCACCGTCACCTGCAAGCTCGAGGAGTTGATCTTTTTCCCCACACTAACATGGATGGCGTGTGGGTAATGATCTCGCGTGCGTTCAACAGTGGGCGTGACTGGGAATGAGGAAAGGTGCAGCTGACTCATATCGCCAAATCATATCATTTCCTCGTGGCCTGGTAGCACATGCTTTGTGGCCCGGTGGTTGGGGACCGCTGCTTTAGACCACCTGGACAACATAAACATCTACGTCAGGATGCTGTTCATCGACCATACCATCTTTCCCACAATCCTGAATGACAAGTTGCAGAACCTGGGCTCTGTACCTCCCTCTGCAATTGGATCCTCGACTTCCTAACCAGAAGACCACAGTCTGTGCGGATTGGTGATAACATATCCTCCTTGCTGACGATCAACACTGGCGCACCTCAGGGGTGGGTGCTTAGCCCACTGCTCTATTCTCTATATACACATGGCTGCGTGGCTAGGCATAGCTCAAATACCATCTATACAACCATTGTTGGTAAAATCTCAAGCGGTGACGAGAGGGCATACAGGAGTGAGATATGCCAACTAGTGGAATGGTGCCACAGCGACAATCTGACACTCAATGTCAGTAGGACGAAAGAGCTGATTGTGGACTTCAGAAAGAGTAAGATGAAGGAAAACATACCAATCCTCATAGAGGGATCAGAAGTGGAGAGAGTGAGCAGCTTCAAGTTCCTGGATATCAAGATCTCTGAGTATCTAACCTGGTACCAACATGTCGATGCAGTTATAAAGAAGGCAAGACAGCAGCTATACTTTAGGAGTTTGTAGAGATTTGGCATGTCAACAAATACACTCAAAAACTTCTATAGTTGTACCGTGAAGAGCATTCTGACAGGCTGCATCACTGTCTGGTATGGAGGGCTGCTGCACAGGACTGAAAGAAGCTGCAAAAGGTTGTAAACCTGGTCAGCTCCCTGTTGGGCACTAGCTTACAGAATATCCAGGACATCTTCAGGGAGCGGTGTCTCAGACAGGCAGCGTCCATTATTAAGGACCTCCAGCACCCACGGCATGCCCTTTTCTCACCACTACCATCAGGTAGGAGGTATAGAAGCCTGAAGACACATACTCAGCGATTCAGGAACAGCTTCTTCCCCTCTGCCATCTGATTCCTAAATGGACATTGAACCCTTGGACACTACCTTTTTTTAAAAAAAAATATACTGTATTTCTGTTTTTTCCACATTTTTTTACTCTATTCAAAAAACTGTAATTGATTTACTTATTTATTTTTTTTTCTCTCTTCTATCTTATGTATTGCATTGAACTGCTGCTGCTAAGTTAATAAATTTCACATCACATGCCGGTGATAATAAACCCTATTCTGATTTTGATTCTGAATTAAAATGTTTGGCCAACAGAAAGTTCCACTTTTGGTGGATGGAGCAGAGGTGCTTGACAAAGCGGTCCCCCAAAATACAATGAGTCTCAGCAAAGTAGAGAAGGGTTCATTGTGGGGCACTAGGCACAATAGACGACTCCAACAAATTCACTGGTCAAGTGCTGTCTTCAGTGCAAGCCCTATCTGGGGCTTTGAATAGAAGTGGTGTATGGGTAGTTGTAGCACATTGGTTTCTTGAAGGGATAAGTACCAGGAGGTGGATTAGTGGGGAAGGACAAGGAAATCTTGGAGGGAGCAAACCCTATTGATAGCAGGGGGTGGGAAGGGGGAGGTAAAGATATGGCGGTAGCATCTCTTTGGAGGTGGTGGTGGAAGTTGTGGTGGAAGTTGTGGAGGATGACGTGTTGGATGCAGAGGCTCATGGGGTAGTAGGCAAGGAAGACTGGGTGAGTGCTTAAGGTTAGTGCTGAGTTGGGACAGCAGCAGCCTGAACCAACCTATATAACTATGAGAAGGGAAAGCAGGTCCTGGGCACACAAGGCCCAACAGTTCCTTTGAGTTCCAATTTCAAAGCCATTTTTCACCAACATCACCAAGATCTTTACCTACAGCTCTTCAGCCTGCTAATTATTTCTTCCAGCCACAATAGAAACAGATGCTATAAGTCATGGGATTTATGGAACTGCCTTGTAAAATCACACACCTAACTTCTGCATTTCACATGAAGCTCCCACCTGCCTGTCCACCTATCCAAACCATGATTGTTGAAATGGTGTTACTTACAAACACAACATGAATAAATTCCTTGTCCACCTTTGTGAGACACTCCGATTCAGACTTGAATGTACAGTATATACCCACAGATTCAGAATATGCTTCTTCCCTATACCAGATTTCTGAACGATGCACAAACACTACCTCAATACTCCATTATTTGCAATATTTGTTCATTTTATATAGTAACTTTATGTCATTGCACTGTACTGCTGCTTCTAAACAACACATTTCATGTTTATACAAGACAGTAATAATAACCCTGATTCTACTTTTGCTTTGTACAGATTAGCTGCCTCTTTTCCCACTGTTGTTTTTCATTTGTGGTCTCCTGAAACTATGGAAGATGAATACAAATCTTTTTCTATCAAAATAATAGCTCTTTGACCTTTGAATTTTAAAATGAAGCGAACAAGCAGAGGACTTACCAATGGAGCCCAATAGGTGTACAGGGCACCAAGTCGCAGATCTGGTACAAACTGGGAACATGCCAATAGCAGGAAGTACAGATTGAAGAAATACTTAAACTGATTAAATAATACCTATAACAAAGAGGAAACAGTTCATAAGTTCCAAGTTAAAGAATCAAACAGGAAATGAAAATGAGTCCATTTGAAAGCATAGGACTTTTAGGAAACTGAATTTAAGGAGCAGATATGGTTAATTCTTGCAATTCCCCATTGTACCAGACTCTCATAAAATAGCATTTTCTATAGTACAGTTTGCATTACTGCAAGCACTGAACTTGATTGAGCTGTAACTGGAATACTTGGCAGATACTCCTTTGGACACAAACTTAAAACTGGATATAAACTACATTTGAAATCATGGTGATTTTCAGAGATGAAAATATTCCAGTTTCTACCTAAACAGAAATGTAACATCTTTCAGGCAACACACACAAAATGCTGGAGGAACCCAGCAGGCCAGGCAGCATCCATGGTAAAAAAAAAAACAAGTCCATGTTCTGGGCCGAGACCCTTTGGCAGACATCTCTGCCCGAAACGTCAACTGTGCTTTTTCCCCATGGGTGCTGCCCGGCCTGCTGAGTTCTTCTAGAATTTTGTGTGTGTTGCTTGGATTTCCAACATCTGCAGATTTCCTGTTATATATGACATCTTTCATTGAACTGGTGGGGGGAGGGGCGGAAATCGGAAATCGGCATTGTAATAGAACACATGTAAATCAGTTTCCTGTGTAAATTAAATATTTTGTAGTTACAGTCTTTTCAAATGTTTTTCCTTGTGACTTTGCATCTTTAATAATTTTACCATGGACTTTCCTTGAAGGACAGTAAACAAGCACAAGGAGCGGACATAAGCCATGGTCATTAATTCATTTTCAGAGCATGGTCCATTTTGTTCGCCATGTGTGGCTTCCACCCAGGCTTTTAAAAAATAATGATAGAATGTGGGAATTCGATTTATGCTTAATATAGCTTTTGCTTATAACTCCATTTCATTCTTAAACACTAATTTGGAACAAACTGAGCAGGTAAAATGATCACGAATTAGCAGATGCTTTCAGGTACAATGAAGCATGGTAGCTTGGGAATGCTTCCCAAACAACAAAGGCTTACTTTTTACTGAAGAGATCAAGAACTGGTCATTTGCACAGCAGTAGTTTACTTAAAATTAGCTTATACTTGTATGCAGTGCGTGCGTAAAATAAAAATCAATTTATAATGCTCTAATAGTTATTTGGAAAAATAAGTAAATGACTATCTTAATTTTGGGAGGCACATTTGTTGCCTTACAGATGCAGATACCCAGGTTTGATCCCAACCTCCAATGTTATCTGTAATGACATCCCAAAGATGAGCTGCTTAGTTAATTGATCGCTGTAAGTTGCCTGTAGCATGCACGAGAATCTAGAGAGGATTGATGTGAACATGGGAAAAGTAAAATAAAAATGAGGTTAGTGCAAAAGGGTATTTGATCGTCAGCACAGTCTCAGTGGGCCAAATGGTTGCTGCTGTGCTTTATGACTACATTTGTTCAATTCACATGGTTTACCCTTGTTTCTTTGTACCTTTACTCTTCTCCTCCCTTGTATGCCTTGTTATTAGGGAAAGGTTCTATAGGAATTAGTAATATTGGAGTATCTAGGATACCGTTACTCCATTCATTTCCTTCAAAACCTACTCCTGAAACAGTGTACACAAACTGCAAAAATCACAGTAACCCATTAAGTGTCCTCAACAGTATCTCCCATATCTTCAAACTGTGACACTTAAAGGTTAACAGACAAATAAAATTACCATTATCTTCAAGTTCCCCTCCATGTCCTACACCACCCTGAGCTATAGATATAAAACTCCCACTTCCCCAGGTGCAAGGATAGAATCCATCTGTAAAGTTAGTTGTAGAGGCATATACAATGTCAATGTTCAGAATTAGATTGGAGACGTAAATGCAGGAAAAGAAGTGAAAAGGAAATGGGGTGTTAAGAAGAACTATGGCACCTTGTTTGCACAGAACATGCACACTGACCAAGACAAGTTGCCTTATATGGCCTGATTCTAATTTTTAAATTCCCGACAATTCTATGACAATCATCTGAATAATTATTATACAGATAAAATCTACACATTTCCTCAGCAGGTAAAGGGAATTGAAGGGAGCAAAGAAGGTTTTTTAAAGTTCTTTCAACCACTTATTAATGAATAACCCAAGGTGATATCTGGAACGAAGTCAGGAACAGGCTTAGACAAGGTGTATGGCCCGTTGTTGGAAATGGAAAAATGTGTTATCTTAACACCAGATTAGAAAAAAAAAGTGCTTCTTCCTGATGTAAACTAAAACTATTTAGTAAGATACATTTTTGAAAGAATTTAATTGTCTGCTGCATAAAAAATAATTAATACAAATTTTCACATACGTGCTTAAAATAGTTTTGCTAGGTAGTTCTTTGAATGTTCTTTCAGAACTTATTTCATTACATACCCCTGGAAGAAAGGTAACGATGTTGTATTTCTGATTATTGATTATATTTTTTGGATATCTCTGTTCTCTTTTTTCTGGATGTCCAAGCCACACTGTGCGAGGTTTGAAATCTCTTCCTCTACAGCACCAACCACAACACCTTTAGGAAAGAAATATATATTTAGAACATGCATTCATTTTAAAAAAATGAAGTAACAAGGTATATACAAATGAAATTGTTGCTTCATTTTAAATGACAGAAATTATATTTTTATTCACACTTCAGTCAAAGTTTAAAGAAATTACTGCAAGTGAATTATAAATCAAATTGTTGCACTCTAATAAAATCAGCAGTATTGGTAGCATTTCTACTAAATAAATAAGCAAGGTCTCAGGGATGTCTTTGGGCATATTTATTAGATATGAGGCTTAAAGCAAATTGTTTTGCATTTCTTATTCATTTTCTCAGGCAAGACGAACAGTTCCAAGCTTAAGCTTTACATTCAAGTGCATTATATAGCCAATTGCTGCTTTCTGAATCATTCACATATGCACTAATTATAAAAGACAAGTTACTTATGCATCATAAGCTAAAAGTAAATGTATTCCAAATGACAAACAGATTGTCTGATAAGGACCCTTACATCAATTCTGAAAATAAATAAAATTCATAATGTTGCCTCTATAGTGAGTGTAACAATCTGCATCAACTGAAGGAACAGCAGGGAATCTTGTGTACTGTCTAACTTTCATCCCCCAAACTATCTCAAAATTAAATTATAAGTCATTTTATTGTTGCTTTTGGGACACTCTTGGCATGTCGTACAGTCTACAGTTCAATGTGATTTGCTAGAAATAAATTTATATTAAGAGAGATACCTTGGTAAAACTTTCAGAGGAAGTCCTGAATTTCTATCAGGATGCACCAGCAGTTAATCTTTGTGTATTGACAGGGATCCAAGAGAACAATGCAGAGCTGTAGGTATCTCACCTCATTGATATTAGATAGACATATGACAGGCAGATGAACTTTACCAACAAACTAGTCATTGCCTTAGGTAGGATAGAGGTTTTGTTGACATAATACAAACTTCTTGTTACTCAAGTTTGCTTGGTTGAACTCTGTTGAGACAGCCAATTACAGTCACATATTCACTTCGATAAGGCCTATGTCCCCAAGCCAATGGCATTTGCACTTATTAAACAAATAGTTTAATATTAAACTGCGGAACAATTTAGTTTACTTCACACTCAAGAAGTATTCTGCGTATTACAGTCTCATATCTGGCTGATTGGAAAGGATAGTGTTCTGGCAAAATTTTAAATAAATGTTCTCATTGACAAATCTCCAAGTAATTTATGATTGACAAAACTCCACCCTTTGAAATTCTCAGATGCATTAATACTGAGTGTAAAAAAACTCGTTTCTTTGTTGCACAACTGGAGCCAGATCACCCTCACTGTGGCCTGCTACCAGCACTCATCCCGGTTTCTCACGTACTGTACCTGCATTCACTTTTTGTATTTGTGAGTGTTTGACTGAGCTGCAGACAGCCCATGAGTTTGGTGATAGGTCCTAGGTGGCAGATCCTGAGATCTCATCCCCAAATTGCCCTGGTGAGCTTTTATCATGGCCCTTTGAATATTTTATTTCAATATCTCTGATTATCAGATTTAAATAATTCAGTAAACTATTCTAAGAGTTGGAAATTAATTAAGTCATTATGATTCAACAAAAATGGTAAAGACAAATCATTTACTTCTACTTAGCTTTTCAGTCAACACTGATTACTCCATTCAATGGCTCCACTATACAGTCATCATGATATACAACTGAGTGGCCAGATGCCATGAACGTCAAGCCTCACAGCTCAGTTCTTCACCCATGACCTTAAGTGTCTAGTCCAGCTCCATAAAGAAAGTCAAATGAGCTGCTATCTGACCTTCAGTCCATTTCCGTATTTTTTGTCACACTGCACAACAGTCAGGAATGAACTGGTGCTGCCCTGCAGTCACTTGAGAATTCTCAGCAGTTCCACCCACTGAAGACCAGTGTGATGTGACCCATAATGCTGCTAGGTATCCTAGCAGTAGGAAATATTATTTGCTTTAATTCAGCTTCTGAGTGTAATGTGGATAAGGGTTTGAGTACACGTAAAGAAAAATGTTTGGTATTGTGCCTGTGTATTCAGAAGTCATATTGATTCCCCACACACAAAATGCTGGATGAACTCAGCGGGCCAGGCAACGTCTAGGAAAAGAGTACAGTTGGCGTTTCGATCTGAAACGCTTTAGCAGGACTGGAGAAAAAGTTGTGTAGATTTAAAGGGTTATGGGGAGGGGAGAGAAAGACCAGGTGATAGGTGAAACCTGGAGAGGGGAGGATGAAGTAAAGAGCTGGGCAGTTGATTGGTGAAAGAGACAGAAGGCCATGGAAAAAAGTAAAGGGGGGAGGAGCACCAGAGGGAAGAGATAGGTAGGCAAGGAGATAAGGTGAGAGAGGATAAAGAGGAAAGGAAATAGTGAAGGGGGTGGGGGGCATTACTGGAAGTTTGAGGAAGTTTGAGGTGCTCAGCGAAGCAGTCTTCCAAGCTATGCCATGTCTCACCAATATACAGAAGGCCATTCCAGGAGCACCAGACAAGGTATACGACCCCAACAGACTCACAGGTGAAGTGTCGCCTCACCTGGAAGGACTGTTTAGGGCCCTCAATGCTAGTGAGGGTGTAGGGGCAGGGGTAGCACTTGTTCCATTTGCAAAGACAAGTGCCAGGAGGGAGTTCAGTGGGGAGGGACGAATGAACAAGGGAATTGCGTAGGGAGCGATCCCTGCAGAAAGCAGGAACACTTCAGTTAAGATACCAAATGGAAAGCATTGTTCCAGCAAACAGCTGGTGGTATCAGAATTACCTGGATCAATGATTGCTAGCATTTGCAACAAATAATGCTTAAAAATAACAAGAGTTACATCTTGTAAAGTCTATAAGGATACAAGTTAAAAGAAAGATTTCAAAGTTGTCAATCTATGAGAGCAAGGAACAATCTGCCAGCTGAAGTGGTGAACACAGGTACAATTTCAACATTTACGAGAAATTTGGATAAAAATATGGATAGGAGGGGTAAGGGGGGCCAGGTGCAGGATGGTGGGACTAGACAGATGAATAGTTCAGCAAGGACTAGAAGGGCCAAAGCACCTGATTCTGTGCTGTAGTGCCTATGACACTATGTTGATCTGGTGAGGTACATTTAGAAAAATCATTGCAGGATGTGCAGGTGTTTCTACATTAGCAGCCATGTCAGGCAGTGCTGAAGCACATTTGTTGCAAATACTGAGAGAAATGTGGAACTCTCACTGCAAATAATAAAGGCTACTTGTTAATTTTGAACACAAGAGATTCTACAGATGCCGGAAGTCCAGAGCAATACACACAAAACACTGGAGAACTCAGCAAGCAGCATCTATGTTAAAGAATAAGGAGTCAACATTTCAGGCCGAGACCCTTCATCAGGACCCGTTGACTCTATTCATTTCCTTAGTCGCTGCCTGACCTGTTGAATTCCTGAAGCGTTTTATGCATTACAAGTTAATTTTGATTCTGATAAGCTTTATTAAGCAAAATCATGAAAGGAAAAGGTATAAGCAATGTATAAAGTTGGATCCCAGATCAGTCCCAATAAGGTTTAAGTGGCTAAGTACCCTCCCTGGCTCTGTTCCTCTACTTTTGATTAGCTTGTAGGGCACAGTCTAATATACAAACCTGAAGATTCCACAAACATTTCAACATCATAAATGGGTTGAGAGAGAGCAAAAGATACAATAAAAGGCACCAAAACTTTAAACTGGTTATATCGTATTGCAAGTAACAAGTATAAAATGCTAAAAATATCCAATAAGTCAGGTGGCATCTATGGAGAGAGGAAATGAATTAACGATTTCAGTCACAACTCCATCAGATGGAAGGACTTCCTGCAATCTGATCCATGGGCCATTTCAGTACGAGATGAATTCAAGTTGCTGGATTCTTGGGGAATATCTTTGTTCTAACAAGTCTTCAGCTTGTCTGATTAAGTCTATTTCTCTCTCTCACCAAGGATGCAACCTAGGCTTTTAGGTATGTTCCGCATTCTAAATTTAAATTTCAGATGTCTAATTTCAGATGTTTTGAATTGCCTTCCACAGTCCTCATGAACGTTACCCTCCATTTCTTGTCCTTTACAACATACAAAAAGTTTGAAACCAACTTCTTTTTGTGTTCCTGTACATAAACAATTTGCCAGGTCTCTGTCCATGATTAACAATGCCTTCATAATAGTTTATTTTCTTGCAGCACCTACGTCATTCCCAGTTAGATTTTCTGCTAACTTATCTCCTTTTGGGTCTATTTCTACTCCATTTTGTTTTGAAAAATCCAAGGAGCTGTGCATCAGAGATCATAAGACATAGGAGCAGAATTAGGTCATTCGGCCCATATGGACACTGCTCCACCATTCTATCACGGCATATTTATTATCCTTCTCAACCCCATTCTCCTGCCTTCTCCCCGTAACCTTTGATGCCCTGACTAATCAAGAACCTATCAACCTCTGCTTTAAATATACTCAATAACTTGCCCTCCACAGTCATCCATGCCAATGAATTTCACAGATTCACCACCTTCTGGCTTAAGAAATACCTCCACATTTCTGTTATAAATGGAAGTCCCTCTATTGTGAAGTTGTGCATCTGGTCCAAGTGTAACCCACTATAGGAAACATCTTCTCCAATCCACTGAGATCAATGATAACCCCCCTCATTCTTCTAAACTCTGAAGTACAGGTTCAGAGTCATCAAATCCTCTGCATATGTTAACCCTTTCATTCATGGAATCATTCTCGAGGACCTTCTCTGGACCCTACAAATGCCAGCACATCTTTTCTTCAAGAAGGGGCCCAAAACTGTTCAGTACTTGAAGTTCAGTCAGACCAATGCCTTACAAAGCCCTGGCATTTCATCTTTGTCCTTATGTTGTGGTCCTCTCAAAATGAATGCTAACATTGCATTTGACTTCCTTATCACCTGCAAGTTAACCTTTGGAGAATCTTGCACAAGGATTACCAAGACCATTTGCACCTCCAGTTTTTGGAGTTATCCCCATTTAGAAAATAGTTTACGCCTTTATTCCTTCTACAAATGTGCATGACCATACACTTCCCTGCACTATATTCCATCTGCCACCTCTTTGCCAATTCTCCCAAGTCCTTCTGCAGACTCTCTGCTTCCTCAACATTATCTGCCCCTCCACCTATCTTTGTATTGTCTGAAAATTTGGCCATATAGCCATCAATTCCATTCACTGGCATATAACATAAAAAGAAGCGGTCCCAAAACCGATCTATAAAGAATACCACTAAATTAGTGGCAACCAACATGAAAAGGCCCCTTTACTCCCCTCTTTGCCTCCAGCAAGTCACTCAATCTTCTATCCATGCTGGCATCTTTCCTATAATACCATGGGCTCCTATCTTATTAAGCAGTCTCATGTGCGCCACTTTGTCATTAGGCTTCTGAAAATCCAAGAAAACATCATCCACCGACTCTCCTTTGTCTATCCTGCATGTTATTTCCTCAAAGAATTCTGATTTGTCAGGCAAGATTTTCCATTAAGGAAACCATGGTGACTTTTGCCTATTTTGTCATCTGCCTCGAAGTACTCCGAAATCTCAATAATGGACTCCAACATCTTTCCAACCACTGAAGTCTGGCTAATTGGCCAATAATTTTCTTTCTACTGCCTCCTTCCTTTCTTAAAGAGTGGAATGACATCTGCAATTTCCCAGTCCTCCTGAACCATTACAGAATATTGTGATTCTAGAAATATCATTACTAATTCCTCCACAATCACTTCAGCTACTTCTTTCAAAATCTGGTGGTGTATTCCATCTGGTCCAAGTGACTTATCTACCTTCAGACCTTTCAGCTTACCAAGCACCTTCTCCTTAGTAAAGGCACCTACACTTCCTTTTGCCCTCTGATGCTCTTGAATTTCTGTCATACTGCTAGCGTCTTCCACAGTGAAGACTGAAGCAAAATACTTATTCACTTTGTCTGCCATTTCTTTGTCCCCAGTTACTACCTCTCCAGCATCCTTTTCCAGAGGTCCAATATCTACTCTTGCCTCTCTTTTTACTCTTTATAAGCCTAAAAACTTTTTGTATCCTATTATATTATTGGCTATTTTACTTTCATGTTTCATCTTCTCTCTCCTTATGTTTTTTTTTATTTGCCATGTTGGTTTTCAGAAGCTTCTCAATCCTCTAAATTCCCACTAATGTTTGCTATATTATATGCCTTCTCTTTTGCTTTTATGCTGGCTTTGACTTTCATTGTCAATCATGGTTGCCTCATCCTGCCTTTAGAATATTTCCTTATCTTTGGGATGTATCTATCCTGCGCCTTCCAAACGGCCGTCAGAAACTCCAGCCGTTGCTGTTCTGTATTCATCCCAGTTAGAGTCCCCTTCCAATCAACTTTGGTCAGCTCCTTTCTCATGCCTCTGTAATTCCCTTTACTCCACTAAAATACTGGCACATCTGACTTCACTGTACCTTCCTCCCTCTCAAACTGCAGGGTGAATTCTATCATATTATAATCACTGTCTCCTAATAGTTCTGTTACCTTAAGCTCACTAATCAAATCCAGTTCATGGCACAACACCCAACCAGAATTGTCTTTTCCCTAGTGGGCTCACCCAAACGCTGCTCTAAAAAGCCACCTTGTAGACATTCTACAAATTCCCTCTGTTGGGATCCAGCACCAACCTAATTTTCCCAATCTACCTGCATATTGAAATCCACTATGACTATCACAACATTGCCCTTTTTACCTGCCTTTTCTATCTTCTATTGTAATTTACATCCCAAATCTTGGCTACTGTTCAGAAGCCTATATGTAACATCCATGAGGGTCTTATTACCCTTGCAGTGTCTTAACTCTACCTACAAGGATTCTACATCTTCTGATCCTATGTCAGCTCTTTCTAACCAACAGAACTACTCCATTCCCTCTATTTGCCTGTCCCTTTGATATAAGGGGATCTTTTGATGTTAAACTCCCAACTATGATCTTCTATCAGTGATGCCCACAACATCATACCTGCCAATCTCTAACTGTACTACGTGCTCATCTACCTTATTCTATATACTGCATACATTCAAATAATACCTTCAGTTCTGTATTCATTACCCTTTTCAATTTTGCCCCCCATGTTACACTTCAACTCATCCTACTGACTGCAATTTTGCCTTGGCATCTGCCTGTCATTCCTCACATTCACACTGTACAATGCATCAACTCATATACTTAGGGGTCAAATTGCATCCTTCTGTAAGCTAGTTATCTTTTGATAAATATCTTATATAAAATGATGCCATTTGACCCATTGGGGGGCATGCAGCTCCTAAAAAGAAAATTTTCTTTCTCTCTCTCTCTCTCTCTCCTCCTCTTCATCTCTCTCATATCCACACACACACGCTCATCAACTCCTTTGATTGTCTTGGCCTGTAACCTCTACTAAATGGTAATCAAAAACTGCCAATTAATACATATTAGGAAAGTGAGTGAAAATTGAACCACCCAACAAAGTCTCCCCTGAACTCTGAGGGAATGTGGAAATTGTGCATGGACAGGCATTTGAGATGAGAATCAGATGCAGGTCCTTGGACAGAGGTGCCAGCAGCAATTACTGCTGCCCCACTGCATCACCCAATAATACATTATGTTCCAAAATAATCCAATATCATAGAAAAAACATCATATACTCTTCAAGAATACTAGCATTTAATTAAGTTGTCAATAATATGGAAAAGTCCCATGGATCAACTTGCAAAATTCCTTTTCCACAACTATTTTCTATCATTCCATAGTGATGAAAGCTCTGAAATTCCATTCTAAATAGAGAACTGTGAATGTAAAATGTTACTTTGTAATGAATGGAAATTATTGAATCTTTAATGGAAAATTTCTTCGGAACTGACCTTCAGTTAACTCCTCCGACTTTACTTGTTGACGTGTGAACGTTTTAAGTGTCAATAGTTGTAACAGTGACAAGGTTATGCGTGGACCAAATCTATGTACAGAACTTTTAAAATGCAAAGAGTCTTTTATTGAAAGTAAGCAAACTCTAACCTTCTCAAGAACAAGCACTTGTCAAATTTCACTATTTCGTTTCTTGTATTCACTCCAGTTTGATTGAAATTCCTTCCTAAAACCACATTTATCCCCACTCATTTGCGCATACCCATCTTAATCTCTACTCCCGATTACTTTGTTCAAAAAAAATAGTATTTCTGTGGCGTGTCGAATGCCCGCTGTCCAAAAGCAGGTTCTAAAACTCCATCAGTATGCCACAGCAATTTAAATTTCAATAGAGGACAAAATGAACCAATTATAATTGCGTGCATGGTAAAAAGGTGCTCTCTCTAACGGTGCGGTGTTCTCTAATTTACTGATACGGAGAAAACTGCTAATATCAAAAATACTAATTTTTTTACTGTAAAGATCAAACTAACAGTATTTCCCGCATTCGACTCTAATGTGCGGAATCCGCATTCTGAAAGTTGACACGATTATCAAAGTGGGCATTCTTAAAGCTGATATTGAGGAGCATTCTTTAAAAGCTGGAATGTGTATTGAAAGCAAATATCTTGCAGAATATTCTGGTTACTGACACGTGTAAAATTTGGCATGTTTATTTCAATGAAGTTGAATAATGCGATTTACAAGAAACTGTTGCTGCTATTCAATTTATTTCAAGATGTGAGTGTTTAATTAGCACACATCCCAGCTTCTGCCTGAGGACTGAGTTCCGCGTGTGTTATTTACCAGAGAAAAGACATGAGAAACACAATATTCACGTTTCTAGGTGCGCAAGTTGCACTTGGCCCCTCCCTAAAGTAGGCAAGCATGACACCAGCATTTGATCATCAGAGAAGGGTGTCACCTCATTCTCCTTTCTTTAGACTGAGCCTACAGATCAACAGATCATTTTCTTACTGGAATACAACACTTTTATCCAAGCATCCAAAAAGACAGTATATTCGATTGTCTGTCTGGGAAAACATATTTTAATCCGTCTCACTTGTTGGCGATGTCGGGAAATCCTATCGCCTTCCCACAATCGCCGAGTAAATCCTAAAGCAGGAAAGACAGACAACCCTCCCCTTTTCCTCGTCACCGTTCGTAAGGAGAGACAACTCCTGAACTCAGATTACCTCTTTTATTAAAACAAATGTACACACAACAGAAATATCCGTTTCCCGATTCCTCCGCGCTACATCCCTTCCCACAAACTAAGCACTCGTACGGTGTTTCCTGGCTAATGGGAGCGCCTCAATAAATAGCCCGTCGGATACAGTACCTCTCCGTCTGTCCGGCCCTCTCTCCCTCCCTTCCCTCCCTTCCTCCCTCAGACACCTGTCACCGCGGGGGCACAGGGGAAGCGAACCCGCGGATCAGAGCTCCAGGCGAACAGCAACAAGGTCTATCTTAAATACCACACTACTGCAGTCACCAAACCAACGCTTCAATTAAAAAAAAGCGAGAAATAACCCGCAGCCCCCACATCCTGGTTCATGATAGCACTGCCTGTCGTCCATCTAAGGACAAGGCAATCGCAGACAGCTATTCAAGCTTTCGTTATGTGCTGTGGTGTATTCTTTGTCTCTTACCCACTCCTCTGTTTGGAATCATGCATTTTCTTATGGCGGACCGGCTGCAGCGGGATACTATCCGACATGTTTCCTGGCTTCTCTCCCTCTGAAATTGGGTGGTGCGATCTGCTCTCTACCCAGCAGCCTCTTTTTCTCTCTCGTTGTTTATCAGTCTGTTAGATCTGCCTGCGAGGGTCAAAGGTACAATATGGGCACAGTCACGGCAACGGTTTGAAGGTGTTTTATTGATACGAGAGACAATCAACACAAAGACGGATCTGCCACGCGTAGCTTAGATGTAATAATACTTACAACTGCATAAAAATTCACAATTCTTTCTCCATTACCTGCCCCGGAGGAAATGAACTGTTTCAGGAACTTGGTTCTTCTAATACTAATAATAGCGAAAGCCCGTATCTCAGTTAAATCCAATCCGTTCCAGGGAAGGTTGGTATGTGCTTCCAAACAAACATGTTTTAAATACCAGTCAGAACAGGGAGTACTCCTTGACTGCGTCCCGACCTTGTTCAGGCCACGGTCTTTTGATTGAAAACAGACACATTTTTATATTGCCTTGCTTGGTGAGGCTTAGCTCCACAATATATGACGAATTTATTCGCTTCAAGATTGTTTAGATTTAAACAATCCCTCGTTCAAGGTGAAATTTCAGATGAGACATTAGATTGAGTTGATACAAAAAACATGTTTAGCACTACTCTTTAAAAATTCACTAGTGGGACCGCCAACAAAATTGAAAAGGATATCAAACACAGTAGCTTAATTAATGAATTGTTTTTAAAATAAACTTTCCTTCAGCTTTCAAATATATTTGCAACATGTCAGGTTCATTAATCATAAACATCATCCCACAATTTACAAGTGTTAGCAGTTTTGAAAACAATGAAATGAAGGTATTTTAATTTGAAACGGCTTCTTGTTCAGATTTTGAAAACACGAATATACACACTTGTCACAAGGAATGCATTGTTTACAGTGCTCTTTAATCATTTAATGATCAGGAGTGAAAATAAGACTGGTGGGGCCTTGAAAGGCACACTAGAGTTTAACAATGAGGAGTGAAGTGATTTCTTTTATTTGTGAAAGGCATAAACAGTTCCCACTTAAAAGTAGCTAGCACAGCTGGAAGCATTTTTGTTGCCATATCGCAGGTTTGCATGTTTTTTCACATTTGAAGTTAAAAGTAAAAACCAATTTACCATAGTTTTTTTAAAAAGTTATATTTTAAAATGTACATACAGACATATGCAAGTCCTTTGTTCGGACTCATGTGCTGATGCAAATTTAGACTGATCCAAACACAAACACACACATAGTTTACTTTTAGATTTAAAAAAATCAATTTAGAATGGTCTTTTACTTGAGATTCAGTCATCCAATTCTGAAGTAATTTTGAGATGATTAATAGTCCTGAGATGCTTTATCATTTTCAGGTGCTGAACAAATTTGAGATGTTTATTGGTTCGGCAGGTTCACAGTAGCTTACCAGAAAAGATGCTTCTTCTGCAATTAGATAATTTAGTAGGGTGCAACTAAATTCAAAGGATATGACTGATGTTGATTCACCAATTTGAAAATATAAATGATTAAGTACACTGTATTACAAATATTAGAATGACAAACTTTTAAACCTTATGCTTCTACATTATAAAGTTATACACACCAATAAGTATAATTCCCTACAATTCCAGTAAATACAAGCTTAAAGATTAGTCTTTCACTTTATGATCAAGACTTGTTTATTGTTTGAGAGAGGAGGGAGGGGGAGGTTAAATATCTTTGTGATTCATTGTATAAATGCAAGTCTTCCTTTCATATATAAAAAAATGTCAAATATCTATTCCAAGTGGGAGACAAGATGATCCTCCAGGGTGACTTCAATACAGCGATGGGAAGGGTTGCTGCCCTCTGGCAAGGTGTGGTTGGACTGTGGCCTTGTCAAAGTGAACACTGTTTCAGAGGGACAAGCTCTAGTGGTCAGTCTATGCAGTGGCTCCTATTATTTTATAATCAACCAAGTTAAAGGCCACAAAGCTGCTCACCCCAAACATGAGAGGTGCTTATAGTTGAATGACTGACAACTGTCCAATCCATCTTTATTTCCATCTACCTTGCCCCAAAATATCTGTGTCAATGGAGCACTGCCACAGCAAGATTAATACACAAGCTTTCAAAGACAAGTTTTCTTAGGCAGCATTTCACTGTAAACTCCCAGTCTGCAGGAACTGTAAAGCCTTCACAGATTATGGGCTTCCATAATGAACAGTCTCAGCTTCTCTGCTAAAAATAATCAGGACTGGTTTGATGAGAATAGCAGAGATTGAGGAGATAATCAACAATATACACAATGCACTCTTGGATTAGAAGTATTGTTTTTATTCAATGGAAAGGAATATATACTTGAAGGTTCAGATCCAGCAAGAAACAAAGAACAGTGGATGGAGGGAGCTTAGGAGACTCAGCAAGACACAGTGACAAGTATGGTTCTTCAACAAATCAGGAATGGCCATTTTGCCAACAATATTTGTTTTACACAAGATGCCGAGTTAAACTAATCCCTCTATCTCTTGTAAATTCAGGTGCTTACCTAAAAGCCTCTTAATTACTATTACATCTTTTTCCACCACCACCTTTAGCAGTGTGATCCGTGTACCTAGCACTCTCTAAACATTACAGGCATGAACTCTAAAACAAAGGTGGTCCAAAATGCCATTCCATGAGCATTTGGAAACATTTCATTGCAAATACAGCATTCGAAAAGGCCTACTACGATATTCAGAAAAATTGTAGACACAGCAGAAATTTTCTGCCATTTGGAAAGTTTCTGTGGTGTGGAAGTTGAGGGTCAATATAACCTTGGTCTCTATGGAGAAAACAAGTTCAGCTCAAGATCGTTACTGAAAGTCGTCCTGCAGAAGGTCATGTATGTTGGTGATCACTGATGTTCACTGGAGAGGTTTAAAGGACATGCCACCTCTGAGTACCCCCTATAAATGTTTCCCCGCTCCTGTTCACTGATCTAACATCCAACCAAAGTGGCCAGTCATGGCCATAATGATGCCTCCAGTAAGACAGGCACCCATTTAATGAGTATCTCAATACCTAAATATTGGACGAAATATTCAACGTTCTCAGCAGCATAATCTGCATGGACAATTAGAAGATGTTTGAGCACTGGGCAGTGACCTCTGAAGGCCAGTTAGACCTTAGATTACTTGAGATTTGGGTGACTTTACCTCTTTAAAGAGAAAAGCAGAGAATCTAGTACTAGTAAGACTGTTTAATATCTATCGTGGCAAAGCTAATAAGGAGCCATTTATATGGTCTAGTGGACATAACACATCATTTGATAGATACACTCAATGGCCACTTTATTAGGTACACCTGCTTGTTAATGCAAATACCTAATCAGCCAATTGGCAGAAACTCTATGCATAAAGGCGTATAGGCATGGTCAAGAGGTTCAGTTGTTGTTCAGACCAAACATCAGAATGGGAAAGAAATGTGACCTAAGTGACTTTGACTGTGGAATAACTGTTGGTGCCAAACAGAGTTGTTTGAGTATCTCAGAAACTGCTGATCTCCTTGGGTTTTCACACACAACAGTCTCTCAAGATTACAGAGAATGGTGCAAAAAACAAAACATCCACTGAGGAGCAGTTCGTTGGGCAAGAGTGCACTGTTAATGAGAGATTTCAGAGGAAAATGGCCAGACTGGTTCAAGCTGACAGGAAGGTGAAAGTAACTCAAATAGCCATGCATTACAACAATGCATCTCTTAAAGCACAACACATCGAACCTTGAAGTGAATGGGCTAAAACAGCAGAAGACCACAAACATACGCTCAGTGACCACTTTTTTAAAAAAAAATTATGTCCTGTACTTAAAGTGGCCACTGAGTGTATAATATAATGGCAATCAGTAATACCAGACCAATTTCACATCTGGCATAAATTACCCAGAGTACAGTTCTTTAGACAATTTCTAGGTGATGTTAAAATTGCTCGCTAAGCACTTTACAACAATATCATGCAATCCATTTTTAAACTAATAATAAAAAAGTACCGGAACTATTCAGCAATTAACAAAGCTTCCATGGAAAAAAAACTATATTAATGTTTCAGATTGATGACCTTTCACCACTGAAGTTCTGATTAAGGGTCAAGACATCAAATATTTTGTTTTCTCCATTATCATTGTCTCAGCATCTTGGTTTTTCCCATCACTTTGTTTATATTTCACAATTACAGCATTTTCATGTTTTTTTTTTGCTTTCTAGTTAGAATGCATACGCTCAGCCCTATATATATATATATATATATATATATATATATATATATATATATAAAAAAGGTACAGAGTTTAGAGTGGTGCCATGGCAACTTCTTAATACCTGTAAAACAGAAAAGCTGGTCATTGACGCAACCCTGTCTGCATCAATGATGCTTTGGTGGATATGGTGGAGAGCTCCAAGTTCCTAGCTCGTCCTGGTCCAACCATAGATACTATGGCAAGAAAACACACCAACACCTTTATATCCCAAAAGCTAGTCCCTGATGACCTTCACCAAATTTTTATAGACACACTACAGAAAGGATCCTATCAAGATGCTTCATGCTTGGTATGACAACTGCTCTCCCTGGGATTGCAAGAAATTTCAGAATTCAGAACACAGCTTGATCTATCACAAGAACCAGTTCACTCTCCACCAACTCAATTGATATTTCCTGCTGCCTCAGGAAAGCAACCAACAGAATAAAATAAATTCTCACTGCACTCCGTCATTCTCTCTCCTCTCCCCTTCAAATTGGGCAGAAGATTCAAATGCTTGAAAATACATACTACCAGGCTCAAGGATTGTTTCCATCTGTTGTATCATTCTTGAAAGGGACCTCTTGTATAGTAAGTGGTGTAAACTCGATCGCTGAATCGACATCATTGGCATTTGCATTTTATTTGCCCACCTGCTCTTCACCTTCCTGTATCTGCAACACTATGTTCTGCATTCTGTTATTGCCTTTTGTGGAACTTTGATGTATTTCTGTTGAATAATCTCGCTGGATGGCATGGGAAACAAAACCTTTCACTTTACCTTAGTATAATAATTGACCCATTGTGAACAAATCATGATCAATAAACATAGAAAAAGAGCCTTCAACCAATTCATCTCTAAAGAATAAGCAAATTTACAGATTTTTTTTTTTTGGGAGGACTCTACCAGGAAAGTTGATAATTGAAAGGCGGTGGATAATGTCTACACAAACTTTAAGAGAGGCCTTTGACAAAGTTCTGCATTGTAGGCTGGTCCAGAAGGCTCATTGTCATTCAGGATTCAATGTTCGCTTAGAGGGAGAAGCCAGAGTCGTAGTAGAGGGTTGCTTTGCTGAGTGGAGTGCTGCAGGAATTGGTTCTGGGTCTGTTGTTACTTGTCACCATAATCAATGATCTAGATCAGCAAATTACAGATGACACGATAGGGGGCATAGTGGACAGTGTGGAAAGTTATCAAAGCTTGCAGCAGGATCTGGACCAGCTGGAAAAACAGCAAATGAATTTAATGCAGACAAGTATGAGATGTTTCATTTTGGGAGGATGCAATCGACATATTTCATTGTATGCTTCCATGTACACATGACAAAGCTAAATCTCTCATCTCTACAAAGATTGAAACTTACAAGGATTCTGCTGGGACTTGAAGACCAGAGTTATAGGGAAAGTGAATAGGTTAGGAAGTTATAAAGTCTCTCCTTATTCTCCTACACTCCAGGGAACAGAGGTATATGAAATTATGAGGGCTCTAGATATGGTTAATAAATAGGCTTTCCCCACAATGAGATTGAGTGAAATTTGAAATAGAGGTCATACATTAAGGATGAAAGGTGAAATATTTAAGGGGACTATCTTCACTCAGTGGGTGATGTGAATGTAGAATGAGCTGCAGGCAGTCATGGCTAATGAGTTCAATTGCAGAGTTTGGATAAATACATGTATGCGAGGGGTACGGAAGGCCCTCGTCCAGGTGCAGGTCAATGGAAATTTTAGGTCGAAGGACTTGTTCCTATGCTGAAGCACTCAATGAATAATAATCTAATTAATACTATATTCTTAGACACTAATCAATGGTGATTTGAAACAATTTATAAAACTCCCTTTTTAAAAAAAATTGCACCTTTAAAGCTGCTGGGACCTAAATTTGCAAGTGGCCAAAGAAACTCGATTAAGTATTTAGTTTAAAACCAAGCTCATATTTCTAGACCTAGGAACAGATTAACTGCCTCCCCACTGCCAAAAACAAAATGAGTAAAAGTAAGTAGCGTCATCCACTCACTTTCTACATTGGTTTTTGACACTGTTGGTTAAATTACCAAACACCTTCTAAAAATTAGGTATTCTGTAGCTCAGAAAATGACACAACACTTCTGATTTGTTGGAGATTCTGCTGGAGAAGGGATATTCTTGTGACAGCTTTCAACACTATTCCAATGCCAGAAGGATCAAGTATATGGCTACAGTACCAAAAAAATGATTTTAAAAGAATAATTATACTCAATACATCATTCATTATTGATTGATCTAGAGTTAAAGGCAAAATTATACAAGTTGGATTTATAACAGATTTAAAAAAATATTAATTCATTGAAATAAACAGAAACCTGGCATCAGTCAAAAGAATTGCAATACTTGGAAATAGAGCATTACTTAAACTTTTATGGTACTTTTAATTCAACATATTAGGGAATAATTTGAATTTGCAGGCAACGATAAAATTCATACTGATCTTAAAAACATGTTCAAAGTGAAACTTTATATAAAATATCCCTTATTTGTCAAATTAAAAAACATAGGATTACACTGACTTTAGTTTAGCATCTGTTCAAGTGCAACATAAAACTGTATTAACCACCAGGATGATACAAAAAAAGCTAAATATTTAGTGATTATGATATACAATTAGAACTTCATCTATTTCCAACAGAACCTACACTTCATCCCAGCAATTAATTTTCATTGTCATCTCACTAAACAAAGTACAATTCTTACGCAAAAGAGATTTGGATTCTGTAAAGAATGGCTCAATATCATGCATCAAAAAATATAATAAAAATGGTCAGCAATCATGGAATAAACATTCATGCATTTTCTACAAGTAACAATCTTATTTACTCTTCATTTCCTCTTTTTTTTTTGCAGATGGCATATTCTATTGATGCCCTGAATAGAAGCATTTACCTGCATGATCACTGTTCACAGATTGAGTGTTCAGGTGAGGTTTCACCTTCACAGGAGCTTGGAAAACACAGCTGTATAATGAGAGAACAGTGGAAATGCTTGATTTTTTTTCAGCCCCCAACCCACAGATAGTGAAATAAACTGGAGCTCTCTCAAAACTACTAAAGAACAGCTAATATGAGGGAGCAAACACAACATTTTCTGTTTTAAAACAAAAATCACCATCGGGTCATAAGATTATTGGTGACTGTTTTGAATGTTCAATTAAGACTTAATTATTGCACACAAAGATAACAACACCTGTGATTGTGACAATGCTATTCTGCATTTATTCCCATATGCCAGAAAGAATCAAGTTTACATTCAGATGTACTAAAGAAAGTTGCTAAAACATTCATGAAAAGACAGCATATTCAAGACAACATGTTGTAACAAAAAAATCCATTTATCATGTAAACCATTTAGATTCTGTAGATTCACAGTTACCCTTATATCAGTCCTCTACCCATGAAAGCACCATTAAACTGAAATCAAAATAGGCCAAAAGTGAAGCAGTCATTTCAAATCTTCCAAAGAAAACACTGCACTGAAATGGTAGCATACTCTTCCACATAGGCAATGAAATTTTACTCAGTCTTCTAAGTCCCAAACTATTCCATCTGTAAGCCAAAAGGCAGTGTCCATTTTGTTCAGCACTCCAGTTGTACATTCAGTGTTAAACTATAGCACACAGAAAAGGTCAAGAGAATTTCATTAAAAAAATGTTTCCAATCTGTCAACGAAAGAGAACAAACTTGGTCCATTTACTGGTTTCCAACTGCACAAGGCATCTACTTCAAGCCAGTTCTTGTTACAAAAATTGGTCATAGTCTACAAAAAAAGTAACCAGCATGACCAAAACAAAACACAAAAAACACACAAAACAAGTAAATTAGAAAGTGAGGTAGTTAACAAAATTACTTCAAGTTCTGGGGCCCACCCTCCCCACTTCCCTCATATGCTACACGTGGGTCTCCTTTGGCTAAATCACAAATGGTGCACCATCCAAACAAGTTACCTGGTTTTAACCAGGATATGATTAAGTTAATCAAGAATGCACTCTTGTTTTACTCACAATTAAGCAGAAGGAAAAGGCAAATTCAAATTTAAACAAGTTGGATATTTCTAAATTTAGAAATCATTTGTATTTCCCCCTCCTACATATATAGGGGTATACATCATCCTTCGTAACTAACACAGGTAGCTGCCAATTCTACCATATCACAAATATCCAATTGGATGGTTTATGTCAATGTGACTTTGTTTCTATGGAGTTTCACCTCTTGCCATTTTCTTCATATCCACCCAGCAAAAACATACCAAGACCAAATAACTTTATTAATTTATCCAAGTCCATGCATTATTTTCATATAGAAATTAATATACATCTTCATATAGAAATAATATTGATTAGCTTCAAAAGTTTCAGTCCTGGAAAGGATATGCGTTTTTCTATAAAAATTTTGCCTTTGTCTTCTCTCGATGCCACAACTTATGCCAGATCATTATTCTGTAGATGCCTACAAACCCTTGTGTCATTGGCATCTTTACTTGATAGCATGTGAAAATTAATTTTCTGGAGGGTATCACAGCCCAATTCTTCCCTTCCTCACAATGAACAAGGTTACTGGAATATAGTGACACATTGATCAGGATTATTCTGACGGTCCAGTTTACACACAGCGAGGTGAATTGTATTACTGAAACTGTTTCTTCAGCTTGGAAAGAAAATGTCATTCCTATCACTTAACTCTCCTCATGTTGCTCAGTTCCAAAAATACCAAAATCTCCCTAGCTGAGTATCAGAGGATTTGTTCAACTGGTTATTATAATCCTGGACTAGTAATCCAAAGAAACACAAGGACGCTTAACTCACCAAATACATAATCCTATAAACACACATCTTTTTTTCTAGTATTTTATTTAAAACAAGAGTTCATTCAAGATTTTTTTGATGGATCAGTTGTCAAATTGTAGATAGGTGGCACCAATTGACATTCTAGAACAGTTACCCGCATAAATGGTTAATGTATAAACAGCAAAATACAAATACACACATTCTCAAAGACATATCTATAGTAGTTTATGGAAACAATTCATTTCAATTTCTACTAATTTCAAAACTATCACTAGTTGCAGAACTTACTTCAATCTTTGGATTCATAAGGAATTTGCAGTAAAAATTCATGAGAAAGAGGCTGTACACTTCAAATATTGTAAACTTAAGTCATATTGTAAACGCTTCACTTTGCAAGACCCGCTTTTTTTTAAAGATAAATCCCAGAGAGTTTTATATACTAAATTTGCAAAGCAATGATTGTACTCATAACACAAATTCAGGGAGGTACCCAGCAGTTTTGTTAGAGACAGCTACAGTAAAAAAAACTATTTTACATATTTGAGGATTATATGAAAATAGTAGCCATATTGAGGTCTGTGGTTGTTATTTTTCATAAAACCTAAATCTAAAACCTACTCTACTCTGCACATTTGCTAGAATGTCTTTATTAATTAACAGCTATTTTGCTTTCTTCCACAAAATGTGGAAAGTGAGGTGCTGAAACACTTTCAGAGCTAGGTTTTTCCTCGTCAGCAATTGCTGGGTTGATGCCAGACTGGGATGGATCCATTTTGGAAACTGCAGTGCTGGTGCTTTCAGCAGAACCACTTCCCACACTAACCGTGATGGGAGGGATACCACCATTCTGAATCACTGAGATCTCATTGGTTTTCAGAGCTAAGCCGTTAGTAAGCACAGTGGTGTATTGGTTCCAAACGGATGGTTCAATATTCATTGATGGGGCCATTAGATCCTTCGGGAACATCTCAGAAATCTTCTTTGGGTCATTGCCGATCAGTATCATAGGACTATCCAGCGAAAGTCGTCTCCCACGCCTAGCTGAATTATTCCACATGTGAGTTCCAACGTGGACCTACAAAACAAAAGTGCATCTTAGTTACTAAGTGACTAATTTGTACAAACTAGTTGCAAAGTTCCAGCAGCAGTCACTCTCTAATTAGAATCAAGGGGAGTTAAATATTATTTAGGTGTTGACTCTGCATATAAAAGGATGCAATTTTCTCTCCCTTCTAATAAGCATGCATTAAAGATGCTTTTCTAGTCACGGATTCCCACATTTGTTTAAAATAGCAGATTTGAGAACAGTTCCCTTCAATGGTATGAACTTCCCTCAATTTACTGAAGTTCAGTTCATGCCAATGAGAAAAGAGCAAGATCACAATACAACTGAGATTAGCTCTTCACCCAACGTGAATTTATTTCTGTACTCTTTGCTGCAGAGTGTTTATCAACTGTAAAAACTGCAATATTTACCCCTCTACTGGAGCAATAAAGCAAATTTTACCACTTCTGTATTGAGATCAGTTAATTCACCACAGACCAGAGATCAAACCTGTTGTAACTCGTGTCCATGCTACCCAGTACCAGCTTAGGTAGCACATTTGCCCAAAAATACTGTTGAAAATTTGCCCAAAATTACTTTTAAAAAAACATTTCATCGAGATGCAGATTAACTTTGCCCGAATTATATCTGTTTTGATAAAATGCTGGGACCATCAGCACAATCTGTTGTACAAGGCAAAATCTGTCAGCAACTTCTATGGTATGCACATGTTCAATTAAATTCAGTGATCCAGTTATTGATAAAAATCTCCTGCTTCTTGCAGGGCTGGGCCAATAGATGCAACACTGCAAAACATCGTTTTGAATCTTTGGGTACTTGCTTCAAGCTGTCCACTAACTCTGCCATAAAACTGGTATTGTCGACTCAGGAGGAAGTGAATTTTTAAATAGTATAACTGTCAAAGAAAAAAAAACAAACAAACTACCTGGGGAAATGAAATTTTATAATGAATTCATTCTTTGGTTCAAGAAGTTGAAAATTACTGTCTAAAATTAAGTCTCTATCTTTGTAATTCTTATGTAAGGCTTCCTTTATGATTTACAATTAATTTATGCTTCCTAATTTATAGTTCTAGTTTAGACTCCATGCGTCTTAAAGTGACTAGTTGAAGAGCCTTGCTGTTTCTTGTCCAGATGCCAAAGGTCCCCTGCAGAAGCTGCTGGACTGGATGCCGGATTAGTACAGATCAGCCCCAGAAACCAGAGCAATCTATGTGGATAGGCGTCAACCAGGCGAACGACAAGCAATGTTTCTTTGCTACCGACCAGAAAATCCAGGCCATTACTTAAGACTTTTAACATGCACTGAAGCATTTTTTCTTCAATCTGAACAAGTTACCTTGAGATTTCCTTTCGTTGTAAAAGCTCTTCCACAGATGGTGCATGCAAATGGCTTTTCACCAGTGTGCGTGCGTTCGTGAATCTGGAGAGCACTTGCTGAGGAGAAGCTCTTTCCACAAGTAGGACAGTTGTGTTGTTTAGGTGTGCGACGGGGTGGAGGTGCCAATATAGGTGGCATGATTGAAGCCACAGTTGATGGGGTAAGAAACTGTGCAGTACTTCCTGCTGGTCGTTCTCCATGGTCGCTTACTTCCACTTTAATCAGACAAGGAGGAGCCCTGATAAAGGAACCTGCAGGAACTTGAACAGCACCTAAAAACATACAACAGTTTTTCACTGTTTAGTCTAATATGGGTTGTAAGTTATACATGGTGGATCCCTTACTGTAGCCAATCCTTGGTCATTATGCTAAATTTTCCCTGTTTTAGGCCAGAACAATAAAGCTTCAGCAACAGCTAGGAGAAATAGAGGAAAATAGCCAATTAGAAATATACATGCATTGACCCAAAATGTTAACTTATTTCTGTCCCCAGATTATGCCTAACCTGCTGAATACTTAGCGTTCATTTTCATTTCAGAATTACCAGCACCTGCTTTATGGAAGCACAAAACATCCCACGTTAACTAGAACCAATGTTTCTAAAACAAAAAAAATAGACAAGACAACACTAATGTACAAATTTAAAGATCCAACTCAGTTGTGCAATTCAAGCTCATTTGAACAGTACAAAAAAAGTTTCTCTTTCTCTACAAAATATGGCCTACTTTATAATTGCAGGTTAACCATTAATTTAGCAAGAACGTGTAAGCATTCTACAACCCAATTGAATAATTGTTCTCAGATTATTTTTACCCATTTTCCAGGCCATCTGTATAATTATTATAAGATATTTTTTAAACTTCTACCCTCTTTTAAAATCTGTTTACTAAAAGCAGGGAAATCAAAGTCAGCCATACTCTATCCTAGATTTTCTCATTATTAAAAGGGCAGATCTTATCATTCAAAAACTAAGTTTAATAATATTTGGGTGACAATGTGAAAGATGGTGAACCCAACCACAGTGCCATACACCCAGTCTTTAATTCTGGGTCAGTACTTTATTCTGAAAATGGGAGTGGAAATCAGGAAGGTGCATATCATCACAAAACAGATGGCCAACATCTAGTGCTATGGGCAGAGATAATAGCAACAGTTAATGGAACCCACCCTAAAAACTAAACTGTATAATATGATCATGATCTCTCTCTCTCTCTCTCTCTCTCTCTCTCTCTCTCTCATTAGGAAGAGCAACATTTCTTTTCTATCCCTTTCTGGACCAAACTGATCACTAAGATCCTCTGATCCAGTAGAAAATAAGGAACACGTTGCTTAAATAACCCAGAACAGTGAAGTTCACATCTAACTTTGCAATTGAGTTTAGTCACAGGGATCAAATTTTAAGTAAAAACTTTCCTGTTGCATGCTGTGACAAAAATGCTACTTTACAAATCAGCTTCTGAAACGCTGCTTGGGGCATGTCACTATGTACATAGCAAAAATTGTCCCAGTTGCAATTCATTTAGAGAACTAGCTGGTGGTGCGTTATCTGACCGATATTAGTTTAAATATTTGCAACTTTCAAAAAAAAGTTGCTCCATCTGTACTTCAAAAGGAAGATTAAATGACTGATACAATATTTGAAACAATTAAACTATGCAGAAACAGCAAACTTGATGGTAGTAGATCGATGAGAAGCAGTGGGAAGCATTGCAAGGAAAACTTAGAAAGCAAATGGCAATTAACTTGAGAGGAGGATTTCAATACTGGCCAATTTGCTGTTAAGATTTAAGTTATTCAGCTTTAATGAGAAACAAGTTCTTTTAAAATGACCACCCCCACCCCCTCCAGAAATGGATAAGATTCTTCCAAAATTATACCTTTTTTAAAAAAATGCAACTTTTAACCTGCCTTTTTTGACAACTTAATAGAAGTGATAGAAAAGTTATCAATGGTGATGCATAAAGTGTATATACAAATAACTATGCCTAATTCTGCACTAGTCTATATGTTAAGTCCTATAAATAGTGTATGATAGGGGCACAGACAATTCCTTGCCTGGCTTGTATCATATGTCCTACAAATACTATAACTCCTGGAGGCAGAAGGTGTAGAATCATTGTTGGTGGAGCCAAGAAACTGCAAAGGTGAACAGATCCTGATGGAAGTTATATACAGACCTCTGAAAAGTAGCTAAGTTGAAGGCTACAAATTAAAGTGGAAGATAGAAAAGGATTGTACAATAGTAATGGGGGATTTTAATATAGAAACATAGAAAACCTACAGCACAATACAGGCCCTTCAGCCCACAAAGTTGTGTTGAACATGTCCTTACCTGAGAAATTACCTATTTTTCTCAGCTCCATGTACCTGATTCCCCACACGGCCAACAGTCTTACCATTTATAAAGTGGGCATCGGAGGAGCGGGTGACAGAGTAGAGGGAGACAGAGTAGGAAAGCTTTGGCTCAACGGGACTTTGGCGATAACAGGCCGGGGCGAGGTAGGTTATCTGTGTAGAATACAGATAGGAAGTATGTGTGTGAGGCCAGTTTTCTGTGCTCGGTGTCAGACGTGGAAGGTCCTGGAGTTGCAGCTCAATGACCTTCATCTGGTCAGGGAGAGTGAGGAAGTGATAGAGAGGAGCTATAAGCAGGTAGTCACTCCGGGGCCTGGGGAGACAGCTAAGTGAGTAACAGTCAGGAGAGGGAAGGGCAAGAGGCAGATGCTAGAGAGTACCCCAGTGGCTCAGAAGGGTAGGGAAAGGAAAAGGATGGCAGCAGTGACGGGGGGGGACTATATAGTTAGGGGGTCAGACAGGCGATTCTGTGGTCGCAGGAAAGAAACAAGGATGGTAGCTTGCCTCCGAGGTGCAGGATGTTTCTGATTGTGTCCACGATGTCCTGAAGTGGGAAGGAGAACACCCAGAGGTCATGGTACATATTGGGACCAATGACTTAAGGTAGGAAAAGGAAGGAAGTCCTGAAAACAGACGATAGAAAGTTAGGAAGGAAGTTGAGAAGTAGGACCTCAAACGGTAGCAATCTTGGGATTACAGCCTGTGCCATGTGACAGTGAGTACAGGAATAGAATGAGGGAGAGGATTAATGCATGGCTGAGGAATTGGAGCAGGGGGCAGGGATTCAGATTTCTGGATCATTAGCACCTCTTTTGGGGCAGGCGTGACCTGTACAAAAAGGACGGGTTGCACTTGAATCCCAGGGGACCAATATCCTGGCAGGGAGATTTGCTATGACTATTGGGGAGAGCTTAAACTCGAATTGCTGGAGGGGGTGGGGTGGGAATCGAACTGATGTGACGGAGGAAAGGGAGGTTAGCTCACAAATAGGGAAAGCTTGGAGACAGTGCGAAAGGGAGGATATGCAGGTGATAGAGAAGGTACGCGCTCAAACCGATGGTTCGAGAACAGAATCAGAATCAGGTTTATTATCACTGGCAAGTGACGTGAAATTTGTTAATTTAGCAGCAGCAGTTCAATATATAATCTAGCAGAGAGAGAAAAAATAAAAATACAATAAATAAACAAGTAAATCAATTACATATATTGAATAGATTTTTTTTTAAATGTGCAAAAACAGAAATACTGCATATTAAAAAAAGTGAGGTAGTGTCCAAAGCTTCAAAGTCCATTTAGGAATCAGATGGCAGCGGGGAAGAAGCTGTTCCTGAATCGCTGAGTGTGTGCCTTCAGGCTTCTGTACCTCCTACCTGATGGTAGCAGTGAGAAAAGGGCATGCCCTGGGTGCTGGAGGTCTTTAATAATGGACGCTGCCTTTCTGGGACACTGCTTCCTAAAGATGTCCTGCATACTTTGTAGGCTAGTACCCAAGATGGAGCTGACTAGATTTACAATAGCTGTGTCTATTTTAATGCAAAGAGTATTATGAACAAAGCAGATGAGCTTAGAGCGTGCATCAGCACTTGGAGCTATGATGTTGTGGCCATTAGTGAGACTTGGATGGTGCGGGGGCAGGAATGGCTATTTCAAGTGCCAGGCTTTAGATGTTTTAGAAAGGACGGGGAGGGGGGCAAAAGAGGTGGGGGCATGGCACTGTTGATCAGGGACAGTGTCACCGCTGCAGAAAAGGAGGAAGTATTTCAGACCTGGGAAAAAGCCTCTACTATCCACACAATCAATTCTTCTCATTATTTTGTACACCTCTATCAGGTCACCTCTCATCCTCCATTGCTCCAAGGAGAAAAGGCCAAGTTCACTCAACCTATTCTCATAAGGCACGCTCCCCAATCTAGGCAACATCCTTCTAAATCTCCTCTGCACCCTTTCTATGGTTTGCACGTCCTTCCTGTAGTGAGGTGACCAGAACTGAGCACAGTACTCCAAGCGGGGTCTGACCAGGGTCCTATGTAGCTGCAACATTACCTCTCGACTCTTAAACTCAATCCCACGATTGATGAAGGACAATTCACCGTATGCCTTAACCACCTGTGCAGCATCTTCGAGTGTCCTATGGACTCGGACCCCAAGTTCCCTCTGATCCTCCACACTGCCAAGAGTCTTACCATTAATGCTGTATTCTGCCATCATATTTGACCTACCAAAATGAACCACCTCACACTTATCTGGGTTGAACTCCATCTGCCACTTCTCAGTCCACTTTTGCATCCTATCAATGTCCCGCTGTAACCTCTGACAGCCCTCCACACTATCCACAACACACACAATCTTTGTGTCACCAGCAAATTTACTAACCCACCCCTCCACTTCCACATCCAAGTCATTTATAAAAATCACAAAGAGAAGGGGTCCCAGTACAGATCCCTGAGGCACACCACTGCTCACCGACCTCCATGCAGAACACAAGCCATCTGGGCAAGCCAGTTCTGGATCTACAAAGCAAGGTACCCTTGGACAAGTCCCCATGCCTCCTTACTTTCTCAATAACGCTTGCATGGGGTACCTTGTCAAATGCCTTGCTGAAATCCATATACACTACATCTTCTGCTCTACCTTCATCAATGTGTTTAGTCACATCCTCAAAAAATTCAATCAGGCTCGTAAGGCACGACCTGCCTTTCACAAAGACTATTCCTAATCATATTATGCCTCTCCAAATGTTCATAAATCCTGCCTCTCAGGATCTTCTCCATCAACTTATCAACCATTGAAGTAAGACTCGCTGGGCTATAATTTCTTGGGCCATCTCTACTCCATTTCTTGAATGAGGCAACAGCATCAACAACCCTCCAATCCTCCGGAACCTCTCCCATCTCCATTGATGATGCAAAGATCATCGCCAGAGGCTCAGCAATCTCCTCTCTTGCCTCCCACAGTAGCCTGGGGTACATCTCGTCTGGTCCCAGTGACTTATCCAACTTGATGCTTTCCAAAAGCTCCAGCACATGCTTTTTCTTAATATCTACGCACTCAAGCTCTTCAGTCCACTGTAAGTCATCCCTACAATTGCCAAGATCCTTTTCTGTGGTGAATACTGAAGCAAAGTATTCATTAAGTACCTCAGCTATCTCCTCCAGTTCCATACACACTCTTCTACTGTCACACTTGATTGGTTCTATTCTCTCATGTCTTATCCTCTTGCTCTTCACATACTTGTAGAATGTCTTGGGGTTTAACTGAATTCTGTCCACCAAGGCCTTCTCATGGGCCCTTCTGGCTCTCCTAATTTCTTTCTTAAGCTCCTTCCTGCTAGCCTTATAATTTTCTAGATCTCTATCATTACTTAGTGTTTTGAATCTTTCGTGAGCTTTTCTTTTCTTCTCTTCTTGATTAGATTTACAAAAGCCTTTGTACACCACGGTTCCTGTACCCTACCATCCTTTCCGTTTCATTAGAACGTACGTGTGCAGAACTCCACGCAAATATCCCCTGAACATTTGCCACATTTCTTCCATACATTTCCCTGAGAACATCTGTTTTCAATTTAGGCTTCCAAGTTCCTGCTTGATAGCCTCATATTTCCCCTTACTCCCAATTAAATACTTTCCTAACTTATCTATTCCTATCCCTCTCCAATGCTAAGGTAAAGGAGATAGAATTATGATCACTATCTCCAAAATGCTCTCCCACTGAGCGATCTGACACCTGACCAGGTTCATTTCCCAATACCAGATCAAGTACTACATAAAGTCTCTCCTTTATGTAGATAAGGCTACAATTGTGTCAAGAAACCTTCCTGAACACACCTAATAAACTTCACCCCATCTAAACCCCTCACTCTAGGGAGATGCCAATCAATATTTGGGAAATTAAAATCTCCCACCACGACAACCTTGTTATTATTACATCTTTGCAGAATCTGTCTCCCCATCTACTCCTCGATGTTCCTGTTACTATTGGGTGGTCTATAAAAAATACCCAGTAGATTTATTGACCCCTTGCTATTCCTGACTTCCACCCACAGAGACTCCGTAGACAATCCCTCCATCTCTTCCTCCTTTTCTGCAGCCGTGACACTATCTCTGATCAACAGTGCCATGCCCCAACTTCTTTTGCCTCCCTCCCTGTCCTTTCTGAAACGTCTAAAGCCTGGCACTCTAAGTAACCATTCCTGCCCCTGAGCCATCCAAGTCTCTGTAACGGCCACAACATCACATCTCCAAGTACTGATCCATGCTCTAAGCTCACCCCACTTTGTTCATAATACTCCTTGCATTAAAATAGGCACATCTCAAACCACTGGTGTGAGCACATCCATTCTCCATCACCTGCCTATCATCCCTCTCACACTGTCCTCAAGCATTTTTTATTTGTGAGCCAACCGCCTCTTCCTCGGTCTCTTCAGTTTGGTTCCCTCCCCCTAGCAATCCTGGTTTAAATTCTCCCAAATAGCCTTAGCAAACCTCCCCGCCAGGATATTGGTCCCCCCTGGGATTCAAGTGCAACCCGTCCTTTTTGTACAGGTCACCCCTACCCCAAAAGAGGTCCCAATGATCCAGAAATCTAGAATCACTGCCCTTGCTCCAATCCCTCAGTCACCCGTTTATCCTCTGCCTCGCTCTATTCCTGTACTCACCGTCACGTGACACAGGCAGTAATATGCAGGTAGGTTGGGAAAATCAAGGTGGTGGTGGGTCCAAAGAGGAGGAATTTGTAGAATACCTACAAGATGGCTTTTGAGAGCAGCTCATGATTGAGCCCATGAGGAGAATCAGCTATTCTGCACTTGATGTAGTGCAATGAACAGAATTGATTAGAGAGTTTAAAGTAATAGAACCCTTCATGGGCAATGATCATAATATGACTGAATTCACTCCTGCAGTGAGAAGCTAATGTCAGATGTATCAGTAATAGAGCGGAGTACAGAGGCATGAGAGAGGAGCTGGTCAAAATTGATTGCAAGGGGACACTAGCAGAGATGGCGGCAGAATAGCAATGGCTGAAGTTTCTGGGAGCAATTGAAAAGGTGCAGGATAGATGCATCCCAAAGTAGTAGTATTCTAAAAGCAGAATGCAACTATGGCTGACAAGGGAAGTCAAAGTCAAAGCCAACATAAAAACCAAAGAGAGGGCATATAACAGAGCAAAAATTAGTGGGAAGTTAGAGGATTGGGAAGCTTTTAAAAACCAAAGGCAACTAAAAAAATCTTAATGAAGGAAAAGGTGGAATACAAAGGCAAACTAGCCAATAACATTAAAGAGGATACCCAAAGTTTCTTCAGGTATATGAAGAGTAGAAGAGGTGAGTAGATATCAGTCCACTGGAAAATATGCTCAAGAAGTAGTAATGGGGGACAAGGAAATGGTGGACGAACTAAGTACTTTGCATCAGTCTTCCCTGAGGAAGACACTAGCAGGATGCTGGACATTCGAGTGTGTCAGGAGCAGAAGCAAGTGAAGTTGTCATCACTAAGGAGTAGGTACTTGGGAACTGAAGGGTCTGAAAATAGGTAAATTACCTGAACTAGATGGTCTACACCCCAGTGTTCTGAAAGAGGTAGCAGAGGTGGTTGTGGATGCATTAGAAATAATCTTTCAAGAATCAACATATTTTGTCATGGTTTCAGAGGACAGGAATGGAGAGAGGCAGAAGAAAGGAAACTATAGGCCAGTTAATCTGACCTCAATGGTTGGGAAGATGTTGGAGTTGATTATTAAGAATGTCTCAGGGTACTTGGAGGCACATGATAAAATAGGCCTTAGTCAGTATGGTGTCCTCAAGGGAAAATCTTGCCTGACAAATCTTTTGGAATTCTTTGAAGAAATAGCAAGCAGGATAGTCAAAGGAGAAATCAGTTGATGTTGTGTACTTGGATTTTCAGAAGGCCTTTGACAAGTTGCCACACACGAGGCTGATTAATAAGTTAATAACCATGGTATTACAGGAAAGATACCAGCATGGATAGAAGATTGGCTGATTTGGTTTCTGGTTGGCTGCCAGTGACTCGTGTTTTCCACAGGGTTCTGTGTTGGGGACCACTTATTTTCTCATTATATGTCAATCATTTGGATGATGAAATTGATGGCTTTGTGGCCAAATTTGCTGATGATATGAAGATAGGTGGAGAGGCAGGTTGTGTTGAGGAAGCAGACAGGCTACAGAAGGACTTAAGACAGATTATGAGAATGGGCAAAGTGACAGATGGAATACAGTATCCAGAATTGTATGGTCATGCTCTTCGGTAGAAATAAAAAAAATGGTAGACCATTTTCTAAATGGAGAGAGAAAAAAAAATCAAAAATCTGAGTGGAAAAGGACTTGAAAGTACTCATGGAGGATTCCCTAAAGGTTGAGTCGGTGGTGAGAAAGGCAAATGTGATGTTAGCATTCACTTCAAGAGGACTAGAATTTAAAAGTAAGGATGTAATGTTGAGGCTTTAAGGCACTGATGGGGCCTCACTTGGAGTATTGCCATCAGGTTTGGGCCCCTTATCTTGGAAAGGATGTGCTGACATTGGAGAGAGTTCAAAAGAGGTTCACAAAAATGATTCTGGGATTGACAGGCTTATTATACAAGGAGCATTTGATGGCTTTTGGCCTGTATTCACTGGAATTCAGAAGAATGGGGGGCAGGTAGGGAACCTCATCGAAACCTATTGAATGGTGAAAGGCCTCAATACAGTGGATATAGAGAGGCTATCTCCTATGGCAGGGAGTCTAAAACCAGAGGGATGTCCATTTAGAATGGAGATTAAGAAGAATTTCTTTACCCAGCGAATGGTGAACCTGTGGAATTCATTTTCACACGCAGTTGTGGAGCCCAAGTCATTGGGCATATTTAAAGCAGACGGTGATAGATTCTTCATTAGTCAGGGCATGAAGGGTTAAAGGGAGAAGGCAGGAGGTTGGAGCTGAAAGGGAAATGGGCCAGCCACGATGAAGCGATAGAGTAGACTCAGTAGGCCAAACGACGTAATTCTGCTCCTATATCTTACGGTCTAAAATATATACCATAAGAGCACAATTGTAAACCCACCCCTAGTGGACCAACTGCACAACAGGTATCATCCTGAATTTGAGTTACATGAGGAAACTGTAAAAATGTCCTAGTTAAAGGAGAAAGTTTAACCCACAAATTTCAAAAAGACGTTTGGTAAATTTTGGCTTGCGGCATTGCTAAGTCATGTGTAAAATCTGCACTCCAAAGACTTAAGTATTTAAGCACAAGTGCTATCCTGCTAGTCAGAATCACTTGGGCAAGACTTCAGTGGCTTCCACTTCCGACTCTGCAAGAAGGTAGAAGATTCCATGCAACTTTTGAATAAGAATGTAGGTTTCGATATCTAGCTTGCTATTTTATTCTTCAACCAATTTGAAGAGTTGGTCAATATACCCGCAAATTGAATTAATTGCAATAATATGGATGACATGATCAAATATATCCAAGTTTTACCGATAACTGGCTAAGAGGCAGTGAATTATGATAGCTGTGCAGAGAGGTCAAGGGTATACACAGGCTAAACAAATACATAAGGATATGACAGACAGGACATTACATGAAAGATGGTGGTATTCAGAAGGAAACTTGGTGTATCTATACATGAATCACTGAAAAATAGCCCACTGATACAGCAAGCAACTAACACAGCAAATGGTCATTTATTACAATAGGATCTGAACACACAGCTTAGACTGCTGACCTGTTATATCACCCTTTGCATTATTAGGCCCCTTCTAGCCTTGTTGCCAATAACACATCTCTCCATACACAACTCTTTAAGTGAATGCTATTGGCATCTTCAACCTGGGAATGCATCCTGCATACCATGTGTACAAGAGTAGTGTCATCTTACTGTCTGACAACACCACTTCTAGAGTACACATCTGCTCTCCTCACTTGCTTGCACTATAAAAGTGTAGCAAAAGGTTCATCAGGTTCATTCCTGGACTGGTGGCTTTGTCTTACAAGTAGATTAAGCATACATTTTTGATCGCTTAGAAGAATGAAAGGAAAGTCTCAAAACATGCAACCTTTTTCCTGAACTGGACAGGGAAAAATGTAGAGATGATGTTTCTCTATCTCTACTAGAAGTGACAGCTTCAAAATAAGTAACTGGTCACTCAGGACAAAGATGGGAAGAAAATTACTTTATCCAGAGTGTACTGATCTTTGGAATTCTCCATCCACAGGGGCCGTGCAGTGGAAAAATGATGGCCGGTCAAGCATGATCCCACTCCTGCTTCTAATGTTCTTACATTGACATGCACAAATCAGCCGGTGCTCTTCATTCAAATAAAACAATAAATAACATGTTTAAACTCATTTGCAACACTCTGAAACTGGGGAAAGTCATTATTTTGTTTCAGTAAGTCAGGAGTATGCTTAGAGATTGCCTAAAAAATGGAAAGTCAATGGTGATAAATACAAGACCCTGTCTATTGAGCTGCATCCCTCATGATGGAAGACTACCTATGTCTTCAGGATGATGCAATCAAATAGATGATAGAACTTGAGAGGGATCATATTAGGTAGAGATTATATTGCTCAGAGTTTACATACAGTTATACGCAAATGAGAAGTGGAGTTTTCCTGGAAAATACTTCATTAAGTAAAATTCCCAATAAGGCTTTAATGCAGCATTATATTTTGGTGCATTGTATTCCAACGGGCAGAAAGCAACACTCTATTTGCTAGAGTGAAAAGCAAGATTCACAAACTGAAGTCACACACCCCAAACAAAGGAGTTAGAACAACACATGAATGACTGCATACTTGAAGATCAGATGTTTGACAAAAAAAATCCTTCGAGTTCAAAATCAGAAATGATAATAGTGAAAACATTTAGTTTGTGCCTTTCATGAACATGGGACTCCAAAACACTATTTTATATGTTAAATATCTGTGTAGTGCTAAATTTGTACAAATTATTCATTTAGTTACAATTAAATTGTTGTTTCCATTTTGTGAATTTTATTTTAAAAGAACAGGGTCAAGACCAGGAAGGAGTTTGTGGAAAAGTTATCAACCTTTAGTTATGAAAACACTTGGGGTAAAAGAATTATGTTCTGTTGAAAGATGATCCAATGAAGAATTTAACAGGGCAGAATGTATTTTCCACGGCAGAATGAACTAAAGAGAACACCAAGTTGCCAGCTCCATTTCTATGGTGTACAATTCTATGAATTTTAGATTCCAAGAACCAGTTCAAGAAAAGCTGAAGGGTTTAGTTATAGATACACAATCAACTGAATGCATCATTCTCCAAGATACAAAACAGAACAGAGCTTACAATATTGGAATGCAAATAAATTACTACTGATCATTCATTGTTGTCAACATTTATCAGCAAAGTTTAAGCAGTGGTTAACAATTGTTCCCCCCCCCCTACCCCATCTTGAGGGTGGTCCTCAATACCAGGACCATTTTTTTTTCTATTGACCTACATAAATGGGAACCACAATTTCTAAAATGCCTGGATGACACAAAACTTAATAGCTGGAAACTAAGAAATAATTGCAGCAGGATAAAAGAACCTAGTAGAGTGGCAGATGCAGAGCAGATGGTATTTAATGTGGAAAACGGAGAGATGCTGCATTTTGACAATATAAAATTTTAAAAGACGTGTGAGAGGGAGAATACAAGTATGAGAGTTCACATGTAATTGGATGCAGTGTCACAGGTTGAGAAAATGATAAGGCTTACACAATTTGCATTTTATCTATAGAGGTATAGAATATAAAAGTCAAGCTATTATGCTAAACCTTTATGAAACACTGGTCTGGCTTCAAGTGGAGTTTTCCATTCATTTCTGGTCACCTCATTAAAGGAAGTATAAGATGACACTGGAGAATCCCAGAAAAGATGCAAAAAGAATGGATCCAGGGATTGAGGAATTACAGTTACACGGAGAAATTGGGAAAGCTAGGACTATTTTCTATAGAGATGTCTGAAGGGAGATTCAATACAAGTATGTAAAATGATCAAGTTTCTGAACAAGGTGGGTACTGGCAAATTATTTCCACTGGGGGAAGGGTTGATGAGAAATTACAGAGTATATAGCGAAAGATAATTAATAGTGATTTGATGAATGTTTTAAAAGTAGCCCGAGATTTGATACTACAATGCACTACTTGCAGCTGAAATACTGATATTCAAGAGGGAGAAAGAGAAATCTACTGTGAAGGAAATAAATGCTAAGTTAAGGCTACATCCACACTAGACCGTATAATTTTGAAAACACCGGTTTCGCATAAAAACGATAGGCGTCCGCACCAGGCAGTTTTGAAAATACCTCCGTCCACATTAAAACGGGTATTTGGGTGAATCTCCTACTGGGCATGCGCAGGACACATCTAAGAAAACAAGCCAAGAGGAAACGGTATACTTGGTGCACGTTTGTCCAGTTACAGACTAGAGAAACTTAAAAGGAAATTGCCAAACAACTGACAGCCGTTGGCTCTCGCGCAGGAGGACTTAAATCTAAAAAAACAAATACTGGAGCATATGGAGGCAACCGACAGGGAGCTCACGGACAGTATGATCTGGCTGACGACAAACATTGAAAACCTGACCAACTCTGTTGCAGAGGGATTTGCAATGATGAGGAATACGATGGCTTCCACCCAGTACTCTTCACCGCCACAATACCAACCTCACAGCCACTACAATAGCTACACATACGGACACACAGACCCTCGGGTGGCCCCACCAACATCTTCCCCACTCCCACAGAGGGGTCACCCTGGAAACATTTCCTACAGCCATAGTCTCTTCAACGATGAAAGGGACGACAGTTTTTTTGAAACCTCCGGTTACCCCGTACACACTACAATGCAAAACCGGCATTTTCAGATTTTAAAACTCTAGAGAGCGTCTCAGAAAAGCTCTGTTTCTGGGGGAGGAAAACGGCGTTTCAGTGTGGACAGAGGGTCAAAGAGAAGAGAAAAGGCTTTGGTTACGGATTTATCCAGTCTAGTGTGACGCAGCCTAAGGAGAAGGGGCTAAGCAGTGTGATAATGGCCCGGTAATGAGTTGATGGCCAAATGCCGCAACTATCCAATGCCATTGGTGAACAGATCAAAGCTGTTCAGCTCCCAAGGCCATTCATTTACATAGCTATCAAATGCTATTACAAGGGAAAAGATATACAAATGTACAGAACTAACTGGATACATTGATGAATCTAAATCAAGAGCAATGATCAAGCAGGGCATGATGTTTTGTAAAATAAATATTGAAGACACCAAAATCATCTTTTGAAATCTGCAAAATCAAGCAATAATTTTCCAAAGGCTTTTTTTTCCCAAAAAGCAAACCAATTTACATCGTCAAATAGCCAGAAGAAATGTTCTTCAGCCGAAACCACAATATATACAGAAGAGGGATGACAAACCAATTGTCCTATTGTCTCTTAAGGGGAACACAAAAAAATGACTTGAAAAACCCTTGCATTTTTTTTTAAGCCAGTGGCTGTACAAACATGTTTACTGCTCAATTTAAAAATGCAAACACGAGGAAATCTGCAGATGCTGGAAACTCAAGCAACACACACAAAAAATGCTGGTGAATGCAGCAGGCCAGGCAGCATCTATGGGAAGAGGTACAGTTGACATTTTGGGATGAGACCCTTCGTCAGGACTAACTGAAAGAAGAGATAGACATAGACATACTTTATTGATCCCGAGATAGTAAGAGATTTCAAAGTGGGAGGGGGAGGGGAGATCCAAAATGATAGGAGAAGACAGGAGGGGGAGGGATAGAGCTAAGAGCTGGAAAGTTGTTTGGCAAAAGGGATACGAGGCTGGAGAAGGGAGAGGATCATGGGACAGGAGGCCTAGGGAGAAAGAAAGAGGGAGAGGAGCCCAGAGGATGGGCAAGGAGTTATAGTGAGAGGGACAGAGGGAGAAAAAAAAGGGGAAAAATTAAAATAATAATAATAAATAAATAAATAAGGGATGGGGTATGAAGGGGAGGTGGGGCATTAACGGAAGTTAGAGAAGTCAATGTTTATGCCATCAGGTTGGAGGCTACCCAGACAGAATATAAGGTGTTGTTCCTCCAACCTGAGTGTGGCTTCATCTTGACAGTAGAGGAGGCCGTGGATAGACATATCAGAATGGGAATGGGACGTGGAATTAAAATGTGTGGCCACTGGGAGATCCTGCTTCCTCTGGCGGACGGAGCGTAGGTGTTCAGTGAAATGGTCTCCCAGCCTGCGTCCGTCAGGTCTCGCCAATATATAGGCCACAACGGGAGCACCGGACAAAGTATATCAGACCAGACGACTCACAAGTGAAGTGTCGCCTCACCTGGAAGGACTGTTTGGGGCCCTGAATAGTGGTGAGGGAAGAAGTGTAAGGGCATGTGTAGTTGTTCCGCTTACAAGGATAAGTGCCAAGAGGGAGATCGGTGGGAAGGGATGGGGGTTGGGGGGGGGGGCAGAGAAATGATATGAGAAGGAAGGGAAGCCTCGTTCTTTAAAAAAAAGAAGACATCTCCTTCGTCCTGGAATGAAAAGCCTCATCCCGAGAGCAGATGCAGCGGAGACGGAGGAATTGCGAGAAGGGGTTGGCATTTTTGCAAGAGACAGGGTGGGAAGAGGAATAGTCCAGGTAGCTGTGAGAGTCCATAGGCTTAAGGTGGACATCTTGAGACAGCTTATGACAAAGATCAGGAGAAGGAGGTGTTGGAAATGGACCAGGTAAACTTGAGGAACTGCATTGCGACTGCGTTGGTGCTGCTTCCTGCACGCATGCTGAGCTCGTTGACTTCATTAACTTTGCCTCCAACTTTCACCCTGCCCTCACCCTGCGACTCCCTTGTCCATTCGTCTCCCCATCCCTTCCCACCAATCTCCCTCCAGGCACTTATTCTTGTAAGCAGAACTATTACACATGCCCTTAACACTTCCTCCCTCACCACCATTCAGGACCCCAGACAGTCCTTCCAGGTGAGGTGACACTTCACCTGTGAGTCGTCTGGGGTGATATGCTGCGTCCGGTGCTCCCGATGTGGCCTTCTACATATTGGCAAGACCGGAAGCATGCTGAGAGACCGTTTCGCTGAACACCTGCACTCTGTCCGCCAGAGAAAGCAGGATCTCCCAGTGGCCACACATTTTAATTCCATGTCCCATTCCCATTCTGATATGTCTATCCACAGCCCCCTCTACTGTCAAGATGAAGCCACACTCAGGTTGGAGGAACAACACCATATATTCCGTATGGGTAGCCTCCAACCTGATGACATGAACACTGACTTGTCTACCTTCTGTTATCGCCCCACCTCCCCTTTGTACCCATCCCTTATTTATTATTATTTTTATTTTTTGCCCCTTTTTTTCCTCTCTCTTTTTTCTCCCTCTGTCCCTCTCACTATAACTCCTTGCCCATCCTCTGGGCACCCCCTCCCCCTTTTTTTCTCCCTAGGCCTTCCATCCCATGATCCTTTCCCTTCTCCAGCCTCGTATCCCTTTTGCCAATCAACTTTCCAGCTGTTAGCTCCATCCCTCCCCCTCCTGTCTTCTCCTGTCATTTTGGATCTCCCCCTCCCACTTTCAAATCTCTTACTATTTCTTCCTTCAGTTAATCCTGACGAAGAGGCTCGACCCGAAACGTCGACTGTACATCTTCCAATAGATGCTGCCTGGCCGGCTGCGTTCACCAGCATTTTTTGTGTGCGATACTGCTCAATTGCTTATCATTGCATCTTTCAGGCCATCAATGCATTTTATATTCTCCAATTTAAACTTTTGTTGCGCTATTCAAATAATAAATACATTCTTACTGCACTATTGCAGTTGAATGTAATCACCATGAGCACGTACTACTAAAACCAAACATTCTATTGTGTCCTTTTATCAAAGAAAGGAATAGGGTGATAATCTGTAGGACACACTAGTTAAATAGGAGGTTAAACCAGTTTTAGGTCAGAGGAGCAATCCAGTTTTTTTTTGTAGACATTAAACTTGCTGGGGATACTTAAAACATGAACAAGTGTACTTTAATAATGAAGTTCAAATTAACATTCAAAGTTGTTAATATTTGAACAGAAAATTAATTGGAAAAAGGACCTAGTGCTTTCCCAGCATACATGACAAATAAATTCTTCACAGGCTTCCAACATGGGTACGTATTGATTATAACCTGTATAACTGATACCTGTACCCCACTGGAAGCCTGAGAAGAGCTTATTAGAAAATTAATTGTTATTCTATTAGGAAAAAGTGCCAGCACTTTTCCCAAACAAGGCGGAGATGATTGGATAATTTCCATCAATCGTAGCCAATTGCTTAAGTGACATGATACATTTTATCTTCAACTTCTCCATTTTTATTTTGGACGTCTCCACTTCCTTTCCAGTCCTGAAAAAGGGTCTCAGCCCATAACGTTGACTGTTTACACTTCTCCATAGGTGCTGCCTGACCTGCTGAGTTCCTCCAGCATTTGTATGTGAGAAACGTTGCTTATAATATATTTTATGTCTATAATCATAAGATTATTTGCAACAATCCTTCATTCACTGAAAATATCTGGCATTTGTTACAAATCTTGTTCTACAATATAGCACTACCCTGATACTCAATACCTTCAGTTTCCTTGCAGTTCAGAGTGCATTGACGTGCCCCCACCCCATCTCTCTGATGAAATGCTGTTGATAGACACTTTATTTTGAAAAGTTCTCAGGTTCAATCTCTGGTCTCAAAACCACTGATCTCAGCTTGACCAGTGATAAAGACAGTTTTAAGACTGCTCCAAAGCTTCTTGAAATTGGCAGTCAAAAGGGAACTAAAATCAGTTTCCTCCTCAGCAATAATACAGAAATAGGCCAGGATTAGTTACTGGACAACAATCACTGCCCAAGAAACAGACAGTTACAAGAGGAAATAGAACAATAGTTTTCTTCTTCCTCTTTATTTGACAGAAGGGTGGGAGACCAGCCATCGCTTGTCTTACACCACGAAACCACTTCACTTATCTCATCAGATCTCAGCATACTTTAAAAGTGCTGAGATTCACTTACACAAGTTTTATTTTTGTACAAAAGGTTCCTGTTTACAATTACCAAGGCCTATTGAAATGAGCACCCAATTATAAGCTACGATGTTAATGGAGCAGAGTCACAAAGAATAGACTGGAGACCATACCAAAATTAAATAGCAAAGTTTAAACTACATATATTCTTTCCATACTTACTGCAATCCCCATTAGTAAACGGAACATTAGTGACTTCTTCCTTAACCTTCCGATGAATATTGGCAGATGTTAAGTCTAACGCAGCATCATTTGTCAGTTCAGATGTCTCAACAGGCTCAGTTTTTGTTGCTACATTTTCGTTAGGGAATCCTGGCGACTTGGACACGTGGCTGCCATTAAAGCTGTTAGCAGGAGACGAAGCTTGAAACAATGCGGATTCCGCAGCACCTGGGCTCTGGTTATTCTGGTGTTCTTGATCTCCTACTGCCGAAAGAGAATCATTAGCCATTCCTTCACTTTCAGGAGAGCCATTCTCACTGGATTTTAAACTGCTCTGCCGCTGCAAGCTTACATTAGAGTTAGAGTTAATCATTTTCATCTGACTTTCCAAAGCAGCTATATTGGAGAAAACCAGCAGAGGAGAGTTGGCCGGTAAGTCACTGTAAGGCAAAACTGGTTTCGAATACTCACTTGCTGGCACCTTTGCGCTTTTCTCCCCATCCAACTCAGATTCATCCATATTTTCATCCGTAAAACTGCTGTCAAGTTCAGCATTTTCATCTGCTAAAGCTGGCTCTGGATCAGAACCATCATAATAGCCTTCAGGCAGAGGGGTGTTTGGGATTTGACCTCCCATGTGCATTCTAATGTGCTGCTGAAGAACAACAGCATTAGTGAACCGCTTGTGGCAAATCGGGCACGAGTGCTGTACCCGCAAAGGAGGTTTTGCCCTATGAACTCCATAGTGAGTCTTGAGGTTGCCCTTTGTGGAAAAAGCTCTGCCGCAAACTTTACATTTGAAAGGCCTTTCACCAGTGTGGGTACGATAATGCATTTTCAGTGAACTCTGACAACTTAGTATACGATGGCACACAGCACATTCATTTGGGTCAGCTGATGTTTTGTCTATATTTTCCACTAACTGTTGAAGCTTGGATGTCTCAGACGTTTGGCTATTATCAAGTACATTACCAAAAGGTTGCTTGGGCTTTGAGGTTTCAGACATTATGGAAGTAGGTGGATTGCCATTCTCATTTGTAGACTTAGCTTCAGCATTTGACTCGTAGCTGCTGATATTCGATGACAAAGATGCAGTTTCACTTACTGCTGGAGATCGCCTTTGCAGAAAATCACTTGCTGGTGCTTTATCTGAAGTGTCCTCAAAAGCAGTCGACAGATTCAATCCAATGGAATTGGGCAAAGTTTGCAAGACAGGTTTGGTGTCTGCCCAATTCGCAGAATTATCAACAGGTATAGACATACCATATGGAATTCCACTGCTGGTTGGAACATTGTCCAAATGTTCTGGAACAGGATATGGATTCATTCGGATATGCGGGTACTTCTCCTTGTGTCGCTGGAAATGAACCTTCAGATTGCCTTTAGTTGTAAAACGATTGCCGCAGATATTGCATTTGTAAGGTCGCTCACCTGTGTGAGAACGGATATGAATCTGCAGGGCACTGTCATTTCCAAACACTTTGCCACAGAACTTGCACTTGTGTTTGAAAAAGGACTCTTCCGAATTAGACTTTGTTTCAAATACGGCGACGTTCGGAGGCTTGCCTTTCTGATTTCGTGCTGCTGAAGCTGCAGATAGTCCAATCAGTGGGCTGTGAATAGTTGCTGTATTTGGGGACCGAGGTAGCAAGGGATTTGGAAATCTTGCAACCGAGCTGGTAAGGTTGCCATGCTTAAGCCTGGCTGGATTTTCAGAGCACAAGATGGAATCAGGTTTGGAAGTCAGTGAAGTTAGGGTGCTCGTTGTCTGGAGAGACGCCGGCTCAGAGGAATGGTGCAAGCTTTTGTTAAAATGAGTTGAACCAACAGAAGAATGAGGTACCTGTACTGGCTTAAAACCTTCTATCGAGTAGCTTTGGCTACCCACTTTCTGCCCAATTAAAGCAGCAGCAGCCGAAAGCTGCTGTGAAAGGTGTGCCCCCAATGCTTTAAGGGGGTCTGCAGCTGCAACAATAGATGGATGAAGAGAATGAGGTGCCATCGTTGCCACCTGGATGCGGATTTGCTCAGTTAACTGTATCTGTTGAAGCTGTTGCTGCTGCAGGCAGACCAACTGCTCAAGCAAGATTGGAATGACATTGACGCTTGCAGTTGCATTTGAGTTGTTGGCAGAAGCATCGTCTGGAACGTGCTGAGTCACTGCAACTTTAGTGTTGTGAATAGTCTCCAATGTGACATTAGTGTTTGGTATCTTAGACTGGGAAACATAGCTAACATCAGAGGCTGGATGTAAACTTGTAGCAGCATTAGAGGCACATGGTTTTTGAGATTCTACATTATCAACATTCATTTCAGCAGTTTCACTCTCTTCACGCATTCTTTCTTCGGGGCTATCTTTATTTTTAGATTGATTGTTCATTTGGCCATTCGGAAAGTTATCTGGACAAGACTCTGGGCAGTCCTTAGGAGGCATTTCCTTCTCGCCTTCATTCATAATCAAAACTGGTGGGTTTTTAGTGCAATTTTTCCTGTGCTCAAGGAACTTGGAAAGATCAAAGAACTCAGCACAACATTTCTTACAGATGTTGGTTTCTTCAGTCCTGCATTTCTTTGCGCTTGTTTCCCCAACTCCGTCGTTTTGACATACTTGAGAACCTGCAAAGCAATAACAGCAGTAACTGCTTAGTATCAACAAACACCCATCATTCTTCTAAACAGACTTCGCAAAGCATCCTTTAGAGCATTTCCCCTCACCACCCTGTTAATGAAATGAGCCCTCCAGTTAACAGAATTATTAGATTTAACACATTATTTTTGCCAACTTTGACAAAAATAGAGAATATCAATTAAGAAAGCGCAGCTTCTCTCAATTGCTTAATCGACTGAACGCAATGTTTGCCCGGAGGCTCAAATACAGGGCCAAATCAGAAAGGTTGATTACAGGCTGAATCAGGGCAGCGAGGTCCAGACACCAGAGTGGATCAGGACCATTGAACCCGATGTGTTTGGACAGAGATTTAAGTATAGGGCTGAATCGAGGCAGCGGAGTCCTGGCCCCACAGCGTATCAGAGAGGTTGTACCGGATGTTTGGACATCGATTTAGGTGCTAGGCCAGATTGAGAAGGCCAGGGTGTCGGGGTGTCAAGGCGAGGGACAAACTGGTTCAGATTGCTGTTCCGCAACTCAGGTCTGCACTGAACTATGAGATGCTCTTTGCAGACTTCAGTTCAGAATGCTATCTGCTTGCAGTTATTGTATGCAATGATGTTTTTTTTGCCTCTGCACACTGGGTATTCAATGGTCTTTTTTTTAAAAAAAGAGACACACACACACACACACACACACACACACACACACACAGTTTTATGGTTGTCTGTTAGGAGACGAGTCTCAAGGTTGTATAATGTATACATACTTTGAAAGTAGGTGCAATTTGATGGAAAATATACAATTAAAATGCAAGCGCAAACCATAATGAGTTAACATTTCATTTAGTCTGTTTCATTTTGGAAGTGAAAATTAGTGATCTGGCTTCCAGTACTATGTATGATAAGCCACTCACAGATACCAAGAGCAGGATTCCCAAAAAGACTAAAGTCTCCTGTCTACAAATACCAGTCACCTACTGCCCAGCTAAATCACACATACGAGGTGTGCTTACTGCCATGAGGGAACATAGATTTAATCAGTGTTCTTAAAAAAAAATTATATTATTTCTGTGATCAGTCAAGTTAATTCTATTCATTTACAATCACAGTGAAATCTTTGGAGCTGTTCTGCAAACTTCACGTAGCTTAATATTTCATTACACACAATGGGACCTGTTATTGATTGATTTCCTCCAATGTCCAAACATGTTTTCTTTAAACCTGCTGCAAGTGGCGTTCTTCCTTCAATTTCCTTACTATTCTCCTCATATCAGATCAATTATGGTTAACAAATGCAGGCAAGCTAAAAACAATTAAAACTACATTTAATCAGATGACCAGATTTAGGCAGAAACCAACTTCTAAAATAAGTTCAAAAGCCATTTCTCAGGATTTATTTCCAATTCTGATACTGTAAAGAAAGAATCCTTCCGTATTGTACAAATCCTGACTTAAGAGTTCAATTACTCAAGTGGATAGTATCAAAGCCAATTGGACACTACTTATTATGTTTAACAAGCCATGCCATTAGTCATACTTACAAATTGCATTTTCTTCTGAATTCTAACTGCAAATTTAGAACTTCAAATAACTTCAGAATCTGTTTTTAACCGGACAGTTTCCAGTATGACCAGATGCAATTCAGTTCTTTCCACCCCCTCCCTTTAAATGCTCTCAACTGTTCAACATTACACACAATCTCTCTATTTTATCTGAGACATCAAGATTGTGTCAACAGAAGTTCAATCCCAATGAGGAAAGATCCCAGGACAAAAGATCTTACAAACTCCCAGGATTCTCACAATTCTGTTGCATGTACCTAGACGTGTAGATGTGATGTGGCACATATATTAGAGGTAAATAGATTCAATCTGCATTGAAGTACAAAATCCTATGAAGTAAAAATGCATCTTTTAAAAACTAAACTTGCGGAATGTTTTCTCTTAAAACAGATTATTACTTCATTTACAGCATTTAACCATGGCCTGGAATTTCATCATGAAGACGACAACATCCCTTTAAATGGAAGAAACTAAAATTAAACCACAAACAAATCAGTTTAATTACTGCCAGTTAAGTCCATTAGGAAATGCCTGAAGGGGTTGTCAGCAACACTAAATCACCATGCTAAATAATCACTGAACATCTGTGTATTTAAGATTAGAAACAGGATAATCAAAATGCCCATAGCTTTGTGCTCTCTTCTCACCTTCTTCCCCCCTCCAAACACACAAGTAGCACCTTTAATTTTAAAAGTTATGTAACCATATTACCTTAACACCATATAAACTTTAGCTAATTGTAGAACAAACATTCTTTTACTGGTAAATGTGCAATATGCATTTTTAAAATTAGTTTACTATGTTACACTGAAGTTTGATCTATTGTCAGAATTAAATCCTTGGTCAAATCACATGAACAAAAGACCACAAAGGTTGAAAGTGAAGGAATGGAAATAAATTAGTTGACAGGAACAGTTTAATGAGACCCAGGTTAAAATGGATATGTGCGCTTGGCAGCAATGACAAGTGAATAAATAAACACAAAAATTAAGCAACAAAAAAAAACAGGACGATGAAGACCTTGTTTTTATACAATTCAAGAGGCTTCTTGTAAAGAATCTTGAACGCACACATTTTTCATTAGTTATTTTAACTCTAGAGGGAGCTCCAACACATTGCAGTCCTCAAACTTCCATAGTTAATGAAAACCAGTAAGGTGCAACAAAAAAAATGTCAGGCATTCTTGAAAGCAAATTAAATAATAAGTATTATAATCCTGCAACAGCATCAGACCCCAAAATAAAGAAAATGCAAGTCATATTCCTGATTACAAAATTAAGATAACCAATGCTTTGAAGAAAGATGTACACACTGACCGTTCTTAGCAGCTTAGATGTTACCTAACAATGATATACAATTAGTCCAATCTTTTTTTTTACACCATATAAACTTCAATTCATGCAAAACTTTTTGTCATCTATATCCTAACTTCCACTAAGTGCCATTTTATCAATACCTCATATATTCACTGGTCTACCCTCCCACCTGGTCCATTCACGCCACAACTTTAAAAGTACCTTCACTGGAGGCAAGAAAACACAGACGCTAGAATCTGAGGCAAAATAAAAACTAAGAAACCTGCTGAGTTCCCCTAGCAGTTTTTTTTAGCTTAAGATCTTCACTCTCATTTACAATTCCCTCTGTAGCCCACCCCACCTCATCTCAATCACTCCTGTCAGCTTGAAAACACAGCATGGTATCCGAACTGCTCCTTTTCTGGCTGGTTGCACATCCTTGCGTTCACAGCCCCTTCAATAATTGAATAGGCCCCCCAAGTTATAGAATTTCTTCCTCAAACCTCAGCACTGGTGGTCTCCTTTAAAAAGGTGCTCCTTAAAACCCTCCAAAGTTTTTGACCATCTTTGTGGGTCTGCATCAAGTCTTATTTGATAACACTTCAATCATCTTGGGAAACTTTATCCTATTGAAAGACCATACAAGCAAACCTTTTAAAATTACAGAACAGGGAATTCTTCACTTTCTCCAAGGTTGCAAAATTCAAAAGTAAATTTATTATTCAAGTATGTATAATGTCACCATACACCACCTTGAGATTTATTACCTTGCAGGAATTCACAGTAGATCAAAGAAATACTACAAATCAATGAAAAACTACAAAGACTGACAAACAACCAATGTGCAAAAGACAAGCTGTGAAAATATAAAATAATAAATAAACAAATAATACTGAAAACATGATTTCTAGAGTCCTTGAAAGTAAGTCCATAGTTTGTGGAATTAGCTCAGAGTTGAGGTGAGTGGGTTATTCACTCTGGTTCAGTAGAATAATGGGTGAAGAACAATAATAGCCTGAATGGAGGAGATACTTAATGATGGATGCTGCTTTCCTGTGGCAGTGCTTAATGGTGGGGAGTGTTTTCCCTGTGATGGACTGGGCTGTATTCACCACCTGTCTGTAGGCTTTTCCAGTGTTGGGCATTGGTGTTTCCATACCAGGCCATAGTGCAACCAGTCAGGCTATTCACTATTTATCTGTCGGAAGTGTGCTAAAGTTTTAGATGACATGCTGAATCAGCACAAACTACCCCATTCTATCACACCCAAATCCATGAAGTACAGTATTTAAGGTAGGTTCCTTGAACTGAAAGTGAATCAAAGGGCTAACCAAATCAGATCATCCACCAACTAGAAAGAGGAAAAAAAAAATCAGTGGTAGACTCCAATCTAGCTCTAAAGGATGCGACACAATCAGAATAGACTCTCTACAGCAGGGTTTAAGAGAGGTCGAAAGTTTTTTTTGAACTTCACGTAATGTACGAGACTAGTGCCCGGACTGCTGAGCAGCCCCGTTCGCAATCTCATTAGCGGTCTCTCAGCCCAGTGTGGCAGTGCGCACTGGGACCATGATTATTTGGTTTATTTTATTCCCAGTTTGTGACGTGAGATGGGGAGGCCTTTGACAAATGGTGAGCGCTGCATTACACAGAGGGAAGGACAGCAAGATGGGGAGCATGAAACTCGTTTTCCAAGCATTGAATGGACTCACCCAACTTGGGCCGTGACGTCAGCCTCTCCCTCCCGAATACCTCCGCTAAGTTTCCCTTACAAGCTGCAAGTGTAGTAGAAAATTGGAGGGAAATTTTCATTTTAAAGGAATTTTATTTATTTATTTTTACATGCCACAGTTTAGCTGCTGGCCTGCCACTTTGCTGTTGTGAATGTTACAAAAAGGTCGGTTGTGTAGATTAGAAGTGAGTTACATTGTGAAGTTTTCGTAGTTTTTGCAGTTTTCTTGTTTAGTTATTTATTATGCCATTCTTTTTATTATATTTTATTAACCCCTGTGTTTTACATACATGTCTGGCTGATGGTACAATTTTCTGTGTCATTTCACTGCACTAGTGCAACAATAGACATTAAAAAAGCCCATCATTACAATGAAAGCTACTGATCAATGGGTTTTACATGGACTGGTGATCCAAGTTGTCCTATTCCATTGTGCCTAGTCTGTGGCAAGCCACTTGCAAATGTAGCAATGGCTCCAGCCAAATTGAAAAGACACTTAACTACAAATCACAGCCATATGATACATAAAAGTGTTATTTATTTTAAACGACTATTGGGAATCTCAAAACAGAGTAAAGCTTTTGTTAATGATTTCACAGTCAGTAAAAGGGTTCAGGAAGCAAGTTATTTAGAAGCAGAACTTATTATCCAGAAGTGGGGTGGGGGCGGGGGAGGAAGAGAGGGGGAAAGAAAATCACAGTTGGTGAGAACCTAGTATTGTAAAATCATAGTGGGTAAAACGCTAGGACAAGATGCAGTACAAGAAATTGAAAAGATTTTACTCTCAAGCAGTATGGTAAGTTGATGTAGCGATGACATGTCACATGATACTGAAGAGGTTTTGTGTGATAGACTGAGGGAAGGAGAAGATGACGACGCGACACAGCGTGCACGGCCGCTCCGAAATGAAATCGTATGTGTTAACTAGGGGCCGCGCACAATCCTGATTTGATGGAGACAGACGTGAGAAGCACGGAGCAACACCTGGAGAAACTTCTGAAATGCCTGCTTCGCTGCCACTGTGCAATCGAGAATCTCCGGAAGGAAGGCCCCAAATCCTCGGCTTTGCCTATTGCCGGGGCCGAAGCGCTCGGTGTCAGAGGGCTGGTTGGAGGCTCAAAGTTTTCAGACGGACTCAGGAGTCAGCTGTGGTTGGGTGCTTCCAGGATGCTGCATCGGCAAGTTTGTGGCACTGGAAGCTCATGACAGGAAGAGAGTTTCATCTTCCTTCTACCATCTGCATGAGATGATGGGACTTTCGAGAGACTTTTGAGACTTTTTTTTTTACCGTGCCCATGGCCTGTTCTTCATCAAATTACAGTATTGCTTTGCACTGTTGTAACTATGTGTTATAGTTATGTGTTTTTTGTCAGTTTTTCCAGTCGGTTTGTCTTGTGTTTCTGTGATATCATTCTGGAGGAACATTGTATCATTTCTTAATGCATGCATTACTAAATGACAATAAAAGAGGACTGCGCATCCTCAATCTTAAAAAAACAATAGCTTCTCTATCCAGGTTGATGAGTCAATAAATTTTACCTATAAATGTCATGTTGTAGTATTTGCAGGATTTGCAAATAATGGTGAAATTCAAGAGAACTTTGTTTCAGGCAGCTGTTTGCAACAGAAAAAGGCCAAGATATATTAAATGCTTTGTCTTCATATCTGGAAACAAAAGGTCTGCCTTTGAGGAGCAGTGTGGCTTTGGCTTATGGTTTTTAGTAACTTTACTATTCAGCGTTGTCAATAAATTTTCATGTTGTAAATAGCATTAATTAAAATCAATTTACAACCTGTATTTAAATTAAATCTACCAAGTCAACCTTTGGAAAAATTAAATCCTATTTGGCTTAAGCCAGTTATTTAACAGAAATTTATTATGTTTGCCTTATGAGTTTTTTTAAATTTATAGAAGAGAAATAAAGAGATTAATTTCCAAGAGTGGTAAGCTAAGCTTAACTACTGGTTTCCAATGGACACATTTGCATGAATCAGAGTGCATGTTCACCAGATGCCAATAGGTCTATGCCATGGACACCTATCATTAACTGAGTAGTCTGTAGACCCCAAGTTGAGAAGCCATGACTTTCAAAGAATGGCGAAGAAAGCTATTGTATTACAACTTCACAACTCCAATTCTAAATGCAAATCCAGTCAACCAAGATATTTTCAAAACTAATTTTTTTTTACCTCAAAAATGTAATAAAAATTTTAAATTAAAAACTATAATACACAAGTGGATTTCTACTTTATATAAAAGTGGCAGGATAGACTAGTTGAATGTTTCACAATAGATAGTACCAAAAGTCCAGCTTTTTGTCAAATTTTGAAAAAAAAATGCTACAGACACAGTTCTCTCAAGACATTGAATTATTTATGCTTCATTTTATTAGATTAGATTCAACTTTGTCATTGTACCGAGTACAGATACAAAGCCAATGAAATGCAGTTAGCATCTAACCAGAAATGCAAAAAAGTGTTATTTACAAAATAACTGCGAATAAAAAGTGCTACAGTACACAAATATAAAAGTACTGAGACAGTACAATATGGGTGCAATACTACTTAGCGCTGTGATGTGAGGTTCAGCAGGGTCACAGCCTCAGAGAAGAAGCTCTTCCTATGCCTGCTGGTGCAGGAGCGGAGGCTCCTGTAGTGCCTACCGGATGGGAGGAGAGTAAAAAAATCCATGGTTAGGGTGAGATGCAATAATGCTTTTCGCCTTGCCCAGGCAGTGTTTATGGTAGATGTTCTCAATGGTGGGCAATTGGTTTTTATGTTGACAAAACAACAAACAAACTCTTCAGACCTACAGAGATATTTATTTCATTTCCATGCATAATGTCAGTGAGCAAAAGCAAGTTGAAGCAATCAGACAAGTTTTAGTCACTACAGGCAGTTCCCAGGTTACAAAAGGGTCCCGTTGCTGAGATCTGTTTATAACTCAAACTGTCTGCAAGTCAGAAATGAACAAAAACAAGTGTCTGGGAAAGAGTCACAGAAACAGCTGTGATGGGGGAAAACAAGCAGGCATGGGAATAGTGGCCAGCAAATGTCTTCACGGACTTAGTAAGCTAGGGAGTCTCCTCAACATCCACGACCTTAGAAGTTGCAACTCACGGAGGAGTTTCCCCCTCCCCCCAAAAGCATGGACGAGATGAGGCATACATTCCTACTGGCAGATGCCTGCGCCCCCGAAGAAAATCCATCCGCCCAGTCACTTTAATGCTTGGTAATGTGTATAGAGATTTGGCAAGTCAGGTATTGGTATGCATCACTACAGCTCATCACTTTCAAGATCAAGATACTTGAACAATAGCTGTAGCTAAGTAACCATAAAAGAGCATGGAGAGGCCACTCAGCTGTTTGGAGTCTTTTGTACTATTACATATTAGAGCAGATTTACCTCAGTTCACCTTTTCAACAGTCTCCATTTCACTTCATATCCACATCCACAGCTTTCAGATTCACATAATGCTAGCTGCTCATTAATAACAAAGGGTAAATATCTTCTAAACAGCCAGCTTCCAGTTCAAGGCTTCAACCTTAACTCGCATCTCCCTAGCCAATGAAGTAAGCCCCTCAGAATCACCCATTTATTTAAATACTGGATGAAATTAAGTAACCTCTGGAGAAATCCTTCAATACAGGGTCCACAGATCACACCATCAATCCCAACTGTGGATCCCACAAGAACCTGAACTCAGCTACAAGTGCGGACTGGTGTGCTCCGTAAGGAGATGCTGGGGTGGGGGTGGGGGTGGGGGGGGGGGAGAGAGAGAAGATGGGCTGTCTGTGTGCAGGCAAAAAGAGGTCAGGGAGCCAGTGAAAGGCAAGAGAGGGGACTCCAGGTGTGAGGTTTCAAGAGGATGTGAAACAAGGAAGGAGGCAGTGGATACAATCTACTGTGTTTAGGTCCAAACTTGCATGTGAGTGTGAGCAAATATGCATAGCACAATATGCACGATTGAATACAGCTACTGGATTAACAGTGCTTCAAATAGCTCTCATATTGAACGTTTCCATTTGCTCAGAGAGCTGCTCTGCCTATAAAACTGAAGGATCACTGCTTGGCAAGAAAAACAAACTTGGTCTGGTTAAATTTCTTCTCTTACAGTAACTCAGTCACTCCAGAGTTCTCCAGCATTCTCCTCCTAAAAAAAATGAGGAATACGTTCTTACATAAGATTCAAATACAGATTCGGTCTCAGCAATACCCAATACAAATTCTACAACAGGGGTCCCCAACCTTTTTTGACCGCGGACTGGTGTTTAATATTGACAATATTCTTGCAGACCAGCCAACCCGGTGGTGGTGGTGGGGGGGGGGTGTTTAAGGAGGGTTAAACTCACCTCAACATGTCTTTTACAGTTAGGGTTGCCAACTTTCTCACTCCCAAATAAGGGACAAAATACGGGGCACTTCTGCTTGCCCCAGGAAAGACTACCATGACCATGAAGCCTTGCGCGGGCACTGCGCATGCATGACGTGCGTCATATGTGATGTGTGCATGCACGTACAAGCCGATTTTCTCCCCTTACAAATCAGTTTTGGCTTAATCTTCCTGACTACACTGTATGTACATTATTTCTATTTTATATAGGCTGTGTATTTATCCTATCATTCCTGCTTTTACTATATGTTAGTGTTATTTTGGGTTTTATGTGTTATTTGGTATGATTTGGTAGGTTATTTTTTGGGTCTGGGAATGCTCAAAAATTTTTCCCATATAAATTAATGGTAATTGCTTCTTCGCTTTACGACATTTCAGCACGAAGGTTTCATAGGAATGCTCTACCTTAGCGGGGGAAATGTGGGACAAGGGCGGTCCCGTATGGGACAACCCAATTTAGCCCAATATACGGGATGTCCCGGCAAATACGGGACAGTTGGCAACCCTATGTTCAAGTTCAACAGTGCATGACAGGGAACGAGGAAAGGTGCAGCTGACTCGTATCATTTCCTCGTGGCCTGGTAGCACATGTTTTGCGGCCCGGTGGTTGGGGACTGCTGTTCTACAAGACTTCTTTACCTTTGGATTCCAATCCCATTACAATTAAAAAGGTTAATATTACTGTTTTCCCTATTTCTAGAGATATTCCATGTTACCTTGATTCATCTACAAGATCATCCAACTGCATCAATATTTCACAATCTTATTTTTTGAAGAAATATTTTTTCCCCTATAATCAAGATGCAAATCTTACCATTACATTTTATAGCCATGTTTTAAATTACTCACTTCACCCATTTACATTCTTATGCATTTTGGTCAGTCTTACTGCATAGAAACAGGCTCTTTGGCCCATCAGGTGCCTCGCAACTATCCTTTTTTTATTCTCCCCACAGGCTCATCAATTCTCTCTAGACGCTACCACTCACCCGCCCTTAGTAGCAGCATATCTACAATGCAGTTTAATCTACTAACCGGCACATCTTTGGGATGTGAAAGGAAACCAGAGGACCCAAGGGGAATCCAAGAGGTCATAGGGAGAAAGAACATCTAAAACTCCAGGAAGACAATATCAGAGGTCAGAATCAAAACTGTGGTCATGAGAAATGAGAGACATCAGACCTACCAGCTGCACCACCTTGCGCGCCAAATACACACCTTCTTCTATGCCATTCCGAATAGTGAGGCCCAAGTAACACATAATCAGTGCCCCTGTAGTTACCATCTGCCAACCCATGAGGCCCCACCCCCCCATTTATTCCTATTGTTTATCATCAAACTGCTGGGATTGGTGCAAAATCCCATTTCGTTCACACAGTGACAAGAAGGGAAATATGTCCTCCTTGCTCAGTGTACTCACATGCAACTCCAAATTCACCAACATCACGGGCTCCTAAAGCCAACACCCATATTGTTTGCGAAACAAAATGTATTTGAAAATCCATAATAATATCAATCCCAAGAATTCTGGAGTTTTTAGTGATATCTGAATCACACAATTTACAAACTCCTGATCATCAAAATAACATGTTCATAGCTTATTTACATGTTTAAAAGTATCATTTATAATTTATTTTAAAATCTACATCAATATCCTTGTTAATAAAATTTAATAATTCCCCCAACTAAGAGGCTGACTGATTAATAGTTCCAATTCCACCCCCCACCCAACTCATCTTTAATTGTAGCATTATACTTGTCTTCCAATCCATGCGGAATATTTTAAAACCCTGGGCATTTTGGAGAATCATAAACTAAACTACTCAACTCAAAACATTCCAGGAGCTATGGTAGATGATAGAGTGATTTTTGAGATCAGTTTGTTTTCTAATGACATTACATTTTGGGGTTATTTTAATAAGAACGAGAAACTCACTAAATAAGAAATTCAAGTTTCTAATTCTCATTGCAAGGACAAAACAAAAAAATAGAAGTAATGGGAAATGACATAATATCTATATTCTTCATTTACCAATTTATCTTCCTCAAAAATGGATTGCATCTTCTTTTGCTGACCGTTTCTATACAAACTTAAAGCTTTTTTTTATTTTCCTCCTCACTGAATGTCTGGTCATCTTTTGTCAAATTCTAAAAATTCTCCAGCTTGCCTTTTAACTAATAAAAGCTTTGTACTATCTTAACTTTGATCATCATACCTGTTCTTTTACAATATTTCCAAGTTGTACTTGCATACTCAGTACTATGATTTTCTTAAATGTCTGCTATTAGCTACCGGATGGTATATTAATAGTTTCCAAGTCTATCTTAATCACAATCACTATACACCCTACACGTGGATAATTTATCCAGATGTATGACTTGCTTCAGACCAAGGAGAGAAAAATCAGTCAAATTCATTACACAATACTTCAAAAATACCCTCTTCCTTGGCTGGTTTACTTATTTGGAAAACTCTCCTACTTTACCAGACTGGACTCAAAAAAGAAAATGTGACTTCCCTGCAATTAGTACATTTTAATTTGAACCAAACCTTCAAGCTCCCTCAAAAAGAACTTGATTATAGTTTTCCCTTCACATGCTCCTTTCTACATCATCCAAGATAACTGATCACTACTATTTATTTGGAGATACAGCACGGAATAGATCCTTCAAGCCACACCACCAAGCAACCCCCAATATAACTCTAGCCTAAACATGGGATAATTTACAATGACCAATTAGCCTATTAACCGATGTGTCTTTGGACTGTGGGCATGTCTTTGGCTCCAATGGTACTATATTTAAACATGGTACAAGGCATACAATACACCTTTTGGAACTCCTAGTCCATTGTTGCCAAACACCAACTACAATATCCCCCATAACACATCTTATCCTCTCCCATCAACTTGCATGGCCTACTCTACTGATCATTATGCTAATTTACTCTGTAAGCTTTGCCCTTATCTAAGCAGTAGGCAAGAATCTTGGAAAGTGGTGAAACCAATGATTCCTGCATTACTACATCTGGACTTGCTTTGACATTTAACCTCACAGTCAGAAACTTGTAATCCCCATTAAGCCACATTATCAAATACAGGAGACATGGAAACAAATGAAGTGCCATTTACTTCAAATGTTACCAGAAACAATATCTGAAAGTACATGGTGTGTGTACTTCCTATTTCAATAAATAATCAAGACACTCACAACAACGAGATCTGAAATACATTTGTTAACATTCACAAACAGTATGTACATGAGACAAAGGGACTGCATGAATAATATTGAACAGAAAACACAGTTAACCAATCCAGAAACATGGTCATAAACCTTTAAAGAGGGTGCCAGAACATTCAGAAAAAAAGTACAAAAAGCTGATCATTGTTTATCTCTCAAAGCCTGAATGTTCATGCTTTTTTTCTCTCAGAGAGCAGATGTCTTCTACTCCCCTAAACTAAGAAGACTAATTCAATTCTTCTCTAGCCTTCCTCAAAAAACATCCTCCTTCTTGGCATCAGATTGATCTGGAATCTCTTAAGTTCACAAATACAAGGCTTTCTACAACAAAAGAGAAACACTGGGGTATTGCTAGAAATTTCTAAGAGTCTTGCAGCCCATCCCATTGGTGCCAATTCCTTAAGAGGTCTTGAAAAAATTGCAGTCATTGTCAATGCAAGATCTACCCACTGAGGGACAGGCCCCTACTGTCTCAAACTGGCATCAGGTAGGTCCTTGAACTTGCAACATGCAAGAACAGTCTTTGCCTCTTGGTATTCACTCTTCCTGGTCAGAGGTAAACTGTATGATGACATCAGTTACTCCTTCAAGGAGTTATATCCAGCAGTTCCCAACAATGCCTCTACAGGATAACTTTCCTTTCACTGGGTGGCTTGTGGGTGGATCTTGAAATGGTATGGGGTGTGTGTACTGTATCAGTCTCTGTACAGTCAATTACAGACAAGACTGACACATGTCCATAAAAGTGTTGTAGGTTGCTGATCCAAGATCTAACCATGCTGCATAATTGCCTCCTGGTGCATAAGTTTATTTTACATATTTTGTTTAAAAAAAGGTTCTTTTTTGAAAAAAAAACAATTGCTCATTATCAAATTAACCAACCCATTTAGACCCCACTGAGCACTGTACTGCAGTAGTATCCAATTCTTCCCTCCACACGTTTGCCACCAATCTCACTACTAAATCACAATAACCTTGATCTCTTCCCTTCCACATAAGAGTTTATCAGCCTGTATACAACTTGCAGGAAATTACTTTGTTCACATTAATTGCAAAATGTTTTTTTAAATATAAATGAGTGCTGAAATGTCCTTAAATCATAAAAGCTATCTTAGTTCAAGAATGCATTTTTCCATTAACATATTATGAACTTACTAGTTTTACTTGAGGACCACAGAAAATGAGTTGCCCTTTATTGCTTACACACGAAGGCCGCCTGCCAAGAACATGTTTTTGTATCTCAAACCTTCTATCAAACCAGTCTGATTGGAAAAGACATTCATGAAATCTCTTAATAACACAAAACACCAATTATATGTCTGCAAAGTACAAAAGAAACACAAAAGTAACCTTTGCCAGCTTTTCTGGCTTTATTTATAATGAAGTTCAGTGACAAGATATTATTCCAACACCGATCTAAAGCCCAATTGCATCTTTATGGAGTAAACCCTTAACAATGCAAGAAACACAACACAACTTGGCATTAAATAAACCTGGCAGGTTGTGACTGCACCATTGTTAAACAGAAGACTACCATTCCAGGCCATGGGGCTTTGAATTCCACATGCTCAGTAACTAGATTATATTATTCATTGCCCCTGAAGATTCACCATAAACTGGCATCAAAAAATTAGGATAAAAACATTTTCATCAGAACAGAGATCCAAAAATTTCTCCAGCAAAGAATTAAATCCTGTGAAGGCAATGCAGTGCACACCATGTCAGACATTTCGAGAGTGCCATGGGTGGAGCTTGGAAGATTTTCAGCCACTCACTGTTTATAGATAGTGACATTGATTGAGCGGAGCTCTCCAATTTCTCTCATGTAGTATCTGAAAAAGCACCATTCATAGTATATTCACAGACAGGATATTTTCTTGGATTCTTCCATTTCTTGAAAAACTTCTTCAGTTTTCGGAGTAAATATTACAATTTTCACCTGCAATTTTGCAAGAGCTCTCCGGGTAACACTTATCAATGCAAGCTATACAGACTAGTGCAACCTCTTAACCTCCTTCAACTTAACCTCAAGAAATAACTTTGATTGTTTCCGCTTTACAGTTCTCTTCCAAGTAATCACAATTACCAAACCTAGCCATTCTACTTCTTTAAAAAAAAAATACAAGTTGGCAAATTGTGTTGGTGTCTTGTACAAGAACCACTAAAGATTCAGTAAGCAATTAAGGCAGCAAATGATATGTCATCCTTTATCACAGGAGTACAAACAGATTGCTTCAATTATATACAGCCCCAGTGAGATCACATCTGGAATGCCTGCCCAGCAAAGGAAGAAAATTTTCAATAGAAGTGTACAAAAGGTTCATTAAAAGATTTGGATCATTTTAGCATTTATTTTATGAGAAGTGACGAGACAGGCTAGGCCCATAAGCTCTAGGAGTTTAGAAAAACAAGTAGTGTGAGAGAAAATCGTTAAAGCAAAAACAGAAAAGCTTGAAACACTCAGTGGGTCAGGCAGCATCTGTGAAAAAGAAAATTTCAAGTCCAAGGCCCTTTGTCAAATCTGGATTTTCATAATTCTTAAATCAAATTGACAGGGTAGATGTTTCATATCTCCAAGGCTGGGAGGTCCAGTGATTAATCTCTCAAAATAATGGTGGGCAGCCATTCAGAACAGAGCTGAGAAGTTGTTCCTTCTCATGGAGTGTAATGAATTATTGGAATATATTGCAAAGGGCTGTGGAATCCAACTTCGACCTGTTACTCTTTTTCATAGATGATGCCTGACCTGCTGAGTTCCTCCAGCATTTGCTTGTGTTTGCAGAATCCAACTTCCTCAGTATATTCAAAACAGCAATTATAAGATTTTATTTGATATGGGGGGGGGGGGGGAGGAGAAGGAGGGTTATGGAGTTTGTGACCCAGATCAGCCATGACCTCACGGAATGGCGCAGTAGGCACAAAAAAATGGCATGCCTCTGCTCATGCTTAATCTCTCCCCCCCACCCCACATCTCTTTTGTCCTTAAGCCCTCACCTTTTTCTCTGCCTTTGAAAATATTCTCCCTCCTAACTTCTGTTTTGTTTTAGGAAATTCTTCCAAACTAACCCCGGGCCCTTCGAAAGTGCCAAAGTGCAGTCACTATTCTAATGAAATAATTTTAAACAAAGTAAGATCATAAGCAATAGTGAGGCAATTAGCTAAGTGAATCAGCCACTATTTTTGCTAAGACAGCAGTAAGCAAAATATTCGACAGATTTTGAATTTCTGAGAAACCACACCTCTACCATAATGATTCTGAGTCTATACCAGTTATAATGCAGTAATCTTACCCTTCACATTGCCCTGCTCTCTCTCCGTTGCCCAATTTATTCGGAAGCTATTGATTGATTTGGTTTCTATCACCTTCACTGGCAGAGAATTTGAGTAAAAAAAGATTACCCCGCTTCCCCGTTGCATCTACTGTTCAATATTTTTCAATCTTTCTCAAAGTCTGAACCATCTACCGTATGAGCTTTAATGTTAAATTCACTCTCAATATTCTTTGCTCCAAATGTAAAAATCACCAATTTCTGCAATTTAACCTTAAAGTACAGAGCTCCCAAAGCTCTGCTATTGCAACTTGCATATTAGCAGACACATTCAATTACACCTGGTCACGGATTAAGTCTTGATCTTTACAGACCACAACAGTAGACTCCATTTCAAAACTACCCTTAGGACATCCTAACATTGTTAAAGGCACAATAAAGTGCAATTATTTTTCTTAGAACTGCTGACACTGCATCAACTTTGCAAAAACATATCTGAACCACTCACGATTAAATGTGCTTGTTTAACTCTATTAATTCCATGTCATGCCAGCCATACTGCTGTAGAATACAAAGGTTTATTTTCAACAGGAGTTACAATATCCATAACCTTGTGCAGGCTCAGTGATTACATTAAATGACACAAGATGGCTTGAAGTTATCCACTGCTTTCTGTTAAGTAAATGATAACATTAACTTTAGTTTCTTTGCCTCATCCTAGTGAAAGGAAAACCATAATCAAGCATCATCACTGCCCACTGATGCTAAATAAATTGCCATGGACATGCACATACATTGACATAGTATGAGCAGAAAGTCAAACTACTCTCCTGCTTTTTGCATTCATTTTTAAAATATTTACCATCTTGACCAAAAGACACCTATGCTAGTACCAGAGAACTTCTGGAACTGAATGCAGCAATGCCCTCAATAGCGACCAGAAAAATTAACACACCATAACAAGGAAGCAAGAGAGAATAATTTTACAAGACTTCTCCAAAATAAAGTCACAGACATTGTACAGATAATAGCCATACAATTGCCAGAATGGAAATGTATTAAACAAATTTTCTAGCTATATTTAAACGAGAAACATGCCATTTAGACATGCGAGAGATATTCCAGTCACATGGCACTAACAGCACTCCTTCCCCACCCTAAGTGCCGACCCATTCTGCAAAACTGTACCATTCAATAGCAGTTAGCACATAGCTGTTCACTTCACTCATGCACAACACTAAAACTGACCAGTAAAACCCACTTCCTGTTAACCTCTTGTAACAAGATACCCTATTCAAGTCCTTAGTTCCCAATATATACACTTACAGAGCCAAAAGGAAAGCAGCTGAACTCCATAAGTAAGTTAAAAGCCTAAGAAACAGTTGCCTTTGTCTCATTAGTGAGGCTCTCTGAATTTCCTGCACAGATTGTAATCAGTGTTCTTGCCCTCACTAGAGGCTGCTGTTCACATCCTTGTTAGCTCCGATTTCTTAGATAAGGTCAAATAAATTAAAGCAGTTCATTGATTTGGAAACAGTTTAAGTAGAACAAATATTGTGGTCTTTTACAGTAAAGTACATGGTGAACAGCAACAGGTTTCTCAATCGAAATCTCATTTACAAGATGCATCAAATACTGAAGCAATTAAAACCTGGAGTTTACAAAGCTGTATTTCATGATGACAAATTGAGCAAGTACAGTAAAACATGATCCAAAACCTTTGAAATTCCATTATCTGATTATTGGAAATACATATGCAGATATTTTAGGCATGATTCTGACGAATTTAATATTTTGCTCAGTATCCATATCCACGATTATCTACAAGATTAGCTTTATGAAACATACAGTAAAATGCATCACTTGCATCAACGACCAACACAATCCAAGGATGTGCTGGGAGCAACCTGCAAGTTTCACAATGCTTCCAGCATCGACATTGCATGCCTATAGTTTAGTGATCCTAACACGCAAGTCCTTGTACCATGGCAGGAAAACGGAGCACCTAGAAGAAACCTGCGCCACCGCGGGGAGAATGTTCAAACTCCTCACATGCAGCAGCGGGAATTGAACACTAATCGCTGGGGCTGTAAAGCATACGCTACCCTCATTCTGCTTAAGCAATTGCCAAGCAAACTTACTTTGCAGTTATCTCAAGCTTAAACTTTACTTGCAATTACAATTAGACAACCAAATGGATTCAAGTAAACCAGAAGCAGAGAACACTTGTTGCCATCATAAATAATGTTTTTCTTTTTATGGATGAGAGTAGCAGACACAGCATAGCACTGACTAGTGTTTCATGCTCTACTTCACGGAGAGGCCAAACAGCCTCTAATAATACAGGTTGCTTTCAGAAATGCAAGCCTGCCTGGCTTTAAACAATTAAGCAATAGTGCAGCTTTCCAATAACAAGCAAAATAACGCAACTACAGTTTAACAATTAAAAATCCAGAATGTATTATCTCTGCCCAACATCATTGTTTAATCGGGACACAGAGGGTGGAGAACTACAAATCAAAAAGACATTCAAAAGAAAACTTCATTGTTCCGACTTCATTCTTTTATCTAGATCCTAGAATTTCAAGAATGTAATCTCCAAGCATCCTGTAATCCAATAAATGTTGGGAATGCACCAAACTCAGCAGGGATTTGAGATCCAAGTGCTGCCAAATGGTATTAAGACAAAAAAGCACTAACTGATTTCAACCCAGCCGATGCGAAGATAAGGGCAGCATTATACTTAGTTAACCAACAGAACAATTAAAAAGTTGTTCAAATTAACAGTTTAAATACCATGCACCTACACTTCATATGGAAACAGAGCACTCTAGGGAAAATTTATTTGCAAGGCTGGAGGAAGATAAACATTTCATATACAGCAGCACAGAACCTTGATAACATTCAAACTCTTAAATTATTCACAAAAGCATCAATTCCTCAAGCATTTCTATTTGCTTATTTAGTGGCATGTAAACAGTATTTCTGAAAACACTATGGTTGAAAAAAAAGGTCCTTCAATTAAATCTCATGGAATCAAAATAATGCCAAAGTCAAAAATCAAATTCTAGATGGAATTGCCAGCCCCCCCCCCACTTCCCATGTGAGACTTTGTCACCATCTTCCCCAGATTAGACTAGTTTATGTTTATGATAGCTGTCATATAATCTATATTATTTTACATCAGGCAAATAATGACATCTGATTCAACAGAATTATATTCAACTTCTCTTCCATAGTCATGCAACTCCCTTTCAGCTTTGTAAGTACTTATTCTCTTTTTAAAAAAGATAAATTAATATAGAAAATACATGTCACAGTTGAAAAAGCCATGGCCATTGTATAAATAGCATACAAGATAAACATTTAGCTCCAGTGCCCAAATCAGACCAATGCATTATTTGTCTAGAAGCTTTAAGTTTCACAATGACGATAAAAAACTCCCTAAAAAAAAATCAAAGTAAATTTTCACTTACATTCCATTTATTCAATCAGTGCAAGACATGCTAACATTTAGAACACTGTTAACTTAAAAAAGCAAAATTAAAACATTAAGACACAGAAGTACGCAGTTGAAAAGCAAAGTTAATCTCAAACAGGGACTAGATCACCTGCTGGGTTGGAGAATGCTGAAAGCTCTCCAGTAAACATCTGTTCTACTTGTACATGACTTGCACAATAACTGCAACTATTAAGATTAACACAGGAGGGCACCCAAGTCAAGCAAACAGCACTGAAGTGTCCAGAAGTATGAATAAGACCACAAAATTAAAAAATAAAACTGATACACTTTTATAACAAATTCCACTTATTTTTAATTCAATATCTCAATGGCACTAGATGACATCTCGATTTAGCTTCTAGCCGCAGTAGGACGACAATATAGACTATTCCTCATGAAATCTTCACATGCATGGCTGTGTGGAAACTGGAAGCTCCTTGTACTGCAACACGTTGCATATTTGGGGAGGATACTCTCCTGGTTATACTTTCTGCTCCTGTCCCAAAACTAGAAGTACTTCCCTTCTGCAACCATTACTTTGATCTCAAAAATTTGAGCAGAGGAACACAAGGTAAATTAACAAACAGCAATGACAATCATTAACAGCCTTAATGCTGTTAATATGTTCCAAAGCACATTACATGGGGGGGGGGGGGAATGTTGATATCATTCCATGAAAAGACAGGACAGATGGTCACAAACACAGGCAGAAGTTTAAAAAACCTCCTTAAATGGAGGCAACGATATGTTGCATTCCAGTACATAAGTGCCCTCAGAGCTAAAGACACAGCTGTCAATGGTGGAAAGGTATGGTACAAGATGTTAGAATCTGTGTGATATCAGGGGTTGTGGGGCTGTAAAAGATTTTAAAGTAAAGCCAAAAATTAAAAATAAACAATTCCCTTGCTGGCAACAGCTTGATAGAGATCAGAATGATGGATGAACAGGACTAAAAAGTTTGGATTTTGGTAGCAAGGTTTTGCTGAACATTTTGGATTTGCTTACCTTCTCTGTTGGTGAAGTTACTCCAGCAGAGATGGTCCATAGCTGCTAGTGGAGTCTAGTCTTCTACTTTAATCAAATGCAATATTATTCATACGGGAGTGGGTGAAGAGAGGGTCGGTCACAGGCCATTTCTCCACAAGATGAGTATCCATCCATTTCTAGAGAAAAACTTATGAAAAACACCAGGCAAAAAAAAAGCCCTACAATTTTAGTGCCTTTAATATAGCACTGATAACAGCACTGACCAAGAGTCAAGCTTGGGACTTTCTGGTCAGTATAGTGCAGCTGATGAAACATAGCATGTATTGTGTTAAGGTTGTTTTTGTATTGTCAGTCAGCTAGTTCTGCCAGCTCCTGATGCATGGGCCTCACAGTGAGAGGCAAACAAAGTAAAATCTATCATGGCTATGACTGGCAGGAGAGAAACAGCCTCGCCACCAGTCAGGTTTGAGAGTGAATCTAGCTAGTTCATGTGGGGTTGCTACTGTTGTATAGGCATAGCCCTTATCCAAATGAAAAAAGATGCACAATTCATTAAGAGTGGCTGTGAATTATTTGATTCAAATAAAACCAATGACAAGCCACAGTTACTACAATGCAATTTCTATAATGGCACAAAAATATTATCAACTGTACAGAAAGTCACAAAAGTACAACAAAAACATGCATTTTAAAAAATTACTCTTTAGGAATTAAGTTAGGATTTATCAATTAAAATGTCAACATTTTAATGTTTTACCCAAAATATTTCAAGTTGCAGAAAATCTTGAAGGTCAACTGTTGCGTACGGTTATTCAACACAAGGCAATCAGTTACTTTTAAGTTCAAAACAATTTGGAACCCTCCCTTTGGAGAAACTTACTTCAAAATGTGGCTCAAGTTAATTTTTAAATAATTAAGAGAACCAATTTCCCTTCTAAAAAAATGTCTGATAGATAGTGAACAACTTGGCAGAACACTTTTGAAAAAGGGAATTGAAAACAATGAAACCCAGTCCCATCTCCAATTTTTGTTCTTAATAAGAAAAAGTACTACCCACAAAAGATTAACAAAGAGAAACTAAAATTGGATGCTCCTGGTAACCACATCTAATATAAATGTACATCCACCAATAAGCTTTAGTTGGTAAACAGCCTATTCATAGTCATGCTTAACTCTACCATGGTGTTAACAGTAAACTAAACAACGAAAAACCCTGCTGCCAAGGTCAATTGCTTGGGAGCCCTAATTGTTAGCTTGACATCAACTTGCCGCCCAGCGGGCCGAAGGAGGCAAAGGTTACATCAGCAGTTTCTTGAAGATGTTGGTGCTCTTGCAGAAATCTGCTGTACTGTATTTCATTGAAAGGAAAACAAAGGCATGCACAAGATTTGCCTACTATTCCGCTTCAGCGGAAAACAGGTCTATCAAACTACAACTACTCATTTTTGTGGCAACAGCTGAATACTAATTCTCCTTCCATATGCAGACAATATTAAAATACAAACTACACATATCCTTTGAAAGGAAATCTTTTGCACACTCTTTTGGGAATTGTCAGTTGTAACAATTTATAGGCTCTGCATTGACCAATTCGTTTTATAGACCATTCTGTGTGTACATCTCCATGGCAATTTGGGGTTGCAATATACATAGGAAGCTATTGGGATTGGTTTGGAGTTTAAAGATCATTCAGGCCACACATCAAAAAAAAAAGACATGAACAAGCATAACTACAGGCCTTTAATAACTGCAGCAACCCATTCTTCTTCAGAGATCCATGAGCTGACTCATACAGATCACTGACGTCCCTTTTTTATAACTAAAAATTTCCAGAATGGAAAATGGAGAAAATTTATCTGTTCTTCGAATGTACTGCCAGCCAGTTCAGCCTTGAATGAAAGCAAAGGATCAGCAATACATTTGGGTCAATTTATTTTTAAAATGCATGTTGATACCAAAACCTTTTGCCTTTTTTTTTCCCTTCCCGCACACCCATAGATGTTTCACAGCCCACTGTTTTTGAACACAATTTATTTTAGATTCAAGACAACATGACATTAAACCTGAACTAAAATGCAAATCTTTTAGATAGTTGGAAGTCTCACAACCTCCAATCTTTCAGGAAAAGGTTTAGATTTTATGTTTGCAAGAATCTTTTTATTACAAGATGGTTGGCTAGATAGAGAACACCCCAGGTTGAATTAACTACAATCAACAAATACTATAACTCCGCTCAGAAGTCAGAAATTGTATCAATAGCAACAACTTTCAATCCAGTATAATACTTAACATTTCACGGAGCAAGGTAAAAATGGAATAATCTAGATCAGTTCATTTTACAGAATGATAACATGCCACCATATTTAGAAAGTCTACAAAAGTCAAGCTTCTATGGTCTTTGCATCTTCTAATCCTATTATGCAGCTGAGACAGAATTTGTAAATATTCCCATATTTAGGTTTGAAGGGGTAAAAAGTATCAGTGTTGTGTTTTGTATTTTTGGCAACCGACTTCATTTGTTCCCAAGTCAGCAAAGTCAATTACTCCCCATATGATTCTGAACAAAGTCAACAATGCTTTTCCTATTTGTTCACATTTCCAGTAATCCTCTGGCATGAAGACTTCTTTAATGTTGATACAGCTAGAAGCTAAATCATACATCATAAAATAAAAAGAAAATTAAAATAGGACAAAGTTACTATGTATCCTGGTAACTCGAACTGTTAATTACTCTCCAGGTGAGAGAAGAGAAGAGATACACTACAGCACTGGTTTCCTGGGTGTATTGATTACAAATACAAATCTAGAGAAACCACACACAAAAAAAGAAACTCAATAACAAAAAGTGATCATCAATAAGTATTCCTGCCTGTGCAAATTTTCAGTACATATTAAAAGGAATAAAAAGATGCCATGCTTACAATATACTGTACCTCCTAAAAAGGAAATAAATAGCTCGTCACAATATTTTAAAACCATCCTTAAAGTGTTTCCCAAAAACCTACCACCGCCTCAACTATACTAGGACCAAATGTTAAATTGGTCATGAAAATATTTATGTCTTGTGCGTAAATATTTATGCTAAAGGCAGCAAGGTCTTATTTTTTTTAAAAATTGACAAATTCACTAGAAATTGCTAAGAAATTTCAGAAACAAATGCATACTGGGTATAAATAGATGTGTGATGTACAAAAAGCATAGTATTTTGTGCTAAGAAGCATAGGGATAGAGAAAAAAAATCCCCTTCCTATTGTGAGCAGCAGATTAGTGTGTGCCCTTACACACCTCAAATTTTCAAACAGTACCATAAATATTACAGATATTTCAACACAAATCCATTTATTCTAGTATTTGCACATTCAACTGTAACAACTGATCTAACAAATTTTCTGAGAGACATGAGGTTTGATGTGTTGGACAATAGCTTTTGTTCCAAATTATATTTGTTTAAAACACACACACCACAATGAACTAAATAAAACAAACAGCTTTAATAATGATCCACTACTGAAAAGTTAGTTACAGGGCAGGATTTTCTGTTCCCCACACAGTTGCATGTGGTAGCACAAATATTCCCTTGAATAAGTGAATTACAAAATTTAATCAAGCTTACACACAATTGATTAATAACCTTTAAGTGATTCTAGCAAATACCCATTTGAAAGAAATTTATCTTTAAAATCTCACACATTCAACCCACTGAAAAATACTGCCTCCCTAGTCTGAATGTTTGTTTATCTCCTCCCCCCACTTCATCCTGCATAGAACAATGTTACTTAAAAACACAAAAACATGCTTCATATGGGCCCTCCTTTAATTTCCCAATAATACAAATATTGTCACATTTTTTTAAAAAGTGTAGCTAGTGCATTCACCTCAACTGATGCACTTTCTTCCAAAGGATAACGAAGCAGCTTTAAAGTACTTATTAAAATGGCAATGATTAACATTTTGTAAATTAGAAAACAATTCACAAATGTACCACATTAAGAAAATAAATGGACAAAATTCATACTTTTGGCTTGTAATTTAGTATTTGTGCATTACTACAGACTAGCTCAAATCAATATTCATCAGACACATATGCTTTATTTATACTCAAGTCTTCCAAAATTAAACAATGAATTCCATGTGTAGTGTATGCCAAGCACATATCAAGAACATAAATGGGACTGACATCTAAAAAGTAGCTGAAGATTCACTAAGCACAACTCCAGAAAACTTAACACTTTCAAAAGCAGATAATCCAATGCAGCACTCAGATGCTGTCAAAACCGACAGAACAGAAGATGCTATATTTCATGTTATGCCGCTAATCTCACATTAGACATCTACACTGTTACCTAGATTGGTTTTTAACTTTTCATTTTCATCCTTGACAGTTAACAAATAATAATTAGTATACCAAACAGAAGCAAAGTTGTAATACATTATTAACAGTCTTGCTCCATTTATGTTTTAAGTTTATTGAACAAATGATCACATTCTGTAAAGGTGTGGATAAGACAGCATTAAATTCTGTCAATGAACTTACAAGTGATAGCTTTACCCTCACATCCATAAAGAAATTATAATTACAAACTGGAGAAAAACATTTTAATCGTGCATTTAACACGGTCTCCAAATAAAGTTGTATTTCATTTTAAAAAATCTAATTTTATACACGTGTGTGTGAGGTGGTGGGGCTGAGTATACAAACAACAAGACTGAAAGGAATGACCACTTAAACCACAACTCATACAAGGCTCCCACTTCCTTAACAATATCCCTCTCCCCCTCAAAGCATTGTGCACACCAATGCTGCCCCTTCTATATAGTGGGAGAAGGGATGCAACTCCTGTTTTTAAAGCTAGTGTGCAGTTAAGCTTCTTTGTGACAGAGAGGTCCAAGAGGTTTGCAAGTTTTTTTTGTGTTTGTATGTATATAACACACACACACACACACACACCTTCCATCCCCCCACCTGAACATAAGATTCAAAGCAATGGAGAAGTTACAGAATGGTTCTTCAGAGCACATTAACATTCAAAATGCTTCTTTAAGGGATTTGCCACTGCAAACAATGGGTGGGCCACGGGATAGTTAAGCATTTGGACAATAACAAATGTTTGGAGGGGGAGGAGGAGAACGAGAAGAAAGAGTTCTACTACCAGCAACTGTTGTGCAAGTTACAATTTACTTTTACAAGCAAACTGATTAAAAAGTGTGTTAGTGAGTCTGGCCATCCTTGGCTCTTGCTCACAACAGCAATTAACTGCAATACTAATGGGCTCCAGCTGTATTACATTAGAGAGATATAAATAAACCCCTTTACAGAGGGAAAATAGGGGCAAATGTGGCAATATTTTACAGCTGATGAATTTGTCAGGAAAAATATTCCTTGTGCAAAAGCTTTTGGGAAAAAAATATTATGGATACAACACTTCACCACCAAGAGTCCTGCCATTGAGATAATTAACAGTAAACGTGGCTGAGGGTTTAATGCTAGGATATGTACGAATGCAAAAGTGCTCCACGTGCTCCGAATTAGACCCCCATCAATCATTTATAATGCAACGCATTTTAAAACAATCTGCAGTTACAATTCTGAAAATACTAATTTATAAAGATTAAAACTTGTATGAGCGATAAAAGGCGCAAGAACCGCCACCCACACTTAGCTATGGGAAGTGTATACAATAAAGTAGTGCGTGTGCGCTTTTGGAATAATTTTTGATATTAATTCAGGCTGATTTCACACCGATCCACTAGAATCGGTCACTTTGTTGTGAGGATCTTAAAAAAAAGGTCTTACAGTGTTACGAATTAAAGTTTAAATATCGCACCATGTAAATCCAGATTGGTAGCCAGACTGGAGGTAGCGCAGGTCTCATTTTTTTAACGGTTAACTTTTAACCTGGACATCCATTGCAATTTCAACTACAACTTCTGTGACATTTTTTAAAATAGAACAAATGCGTCCATTGAGTGGCTGTAGGAAGTCGGAAATCAAAGATGGCTGTAGGTCACGGCTCGGAGTCCAGGGTGATCGCGATCTCGCCCTATCCCTCAGCGCGCACACACATACACAAACATACAAAGCTACAGCCACCTTTGGTATGAAATGCAACGAAATGCTGAAGAGTACCAGGGTGAATCAGGGAAGCAAGAAAGTTTTTTTAAGTTTGCGAAACACTATTTTTCAAACGAAACACAGCTATTTCCAACTTTTATTGCAAACATTTGAAGAGTACAATCGTGTTAACCTTTTCCTTTGAACAAGTTTCAACATCAACTGGTCGCCAGGCACAGGAAGCCTAAATTACTACATAAATAAGAGGGAGATAAAGAGAGAGAGGAAAATGAAATTTGAAACATAATTGTGACAAGATAAGATAGGATCTTCTTTGTGTTACATGTTGTAACTATTTATACCTACCTCGATCAATAGGAGTGAGTCACGCTAAGCGTGCGCACCAGACTCGACCAATAATTGGGTCAAACACCCCCAAAAATAATCCTTTTACAGTAAAACTAATCCCAGCGATCACACACAGAGAAAACGGAGTTCAATCTCATTTATGTACACAGATGGAGTGGGGTGTTAGTCGAATTTTATTCGAGGAGTTTTCAATCGGTCAGTGGTCAGAGCCCGGGTCCTGCTCCCTCCGGCCATGGCAAGGGCACAAGCAATGGTCATTTTTACCTAACTCCCTCTCTCTCTCTCGCTCCCCTCTTCATCTTAACTTCAGCCTTTGAAACGGAATTCATAAACTTTTTATTTCCCATCTCACTCAATTTCATCCCAGAGTTGCCCATGAGAGATAAACCTAAGAAATTAATCCGATGCTTTTGATATTTGCTGCTTTCACATCTGATAACCAGTTCAAAGGGACATTAGGATCTGAGCGAACGCGGAGCGGACCCGCACTCCCATGAATGAGAAAACATACACACGATTTCTCTTTTTTTCCCTTTATAATCTGTTGATTAATCAAATAAACTATGAAATATGAAGTGGAAGGTCTCTTATTTGCACCCCCCACCATGCACTCACCGTTTCCAACTATTAGCTGTTCATCCGAGTTGATGTGCTGGGGTTTCGCCTGCTTGCGACGCGACATGGTAGATGCATCAGTAACAAATACAAAAAAAATCAAACAAATTCTTGGAGTTGCCAAATTGCTCCATTAAGTGGAGTGCGCATGTGTCATGGTAATTATGATTATCAATAATGCATTGCGATTTATCATAGGCTCCTGACAGCTGATTGGCTTGGATCCAAGGGCTCTCAGATTATTCAAATTAAAAGGGAGCGCGCAATCGCGCACGCGCCCGGGGCAGTGCACTCTGGGGACTGTAGTGCTGGGTGAGCGCAGCTGCTTCGCGCTCCTCCTCAAATTAGTAATTGCATAACTGTAGAATTACATTAATGGCAGAGTAAAACACTTACCTTATCTTGACTTTAATTTTTATTGCAGAGAATCTCTGCTTTGATTATTAATTTTATGTAGATTTTGCCCTGTACATGTAATATTATTGCTACCAAGGGAAAGTAGAAAGTGATGCATTCATCGCTGTAAGGGACTTGATCAATTAAACACTAATTAGTGCAAAATATTTTAATTTTTGTAAGTCAATAAACACTAATTTAATCTCATGTGAAAACACAAATTAAAGTGCCAGCAAAACTCCAAACTGCTCGTCATAAATTGAGGTATACTTAACAGGGGAGGGGATAGGAAAGGTTGGATATGATGAAGGAGCACGGCTTTAATAATATTTTGGGATCAAGAACAAGTTTTTCAATGATTGCAGGGATAGTACGGATGAAATAATGGCAAAATTATTGATGCAGAGAGAATGGACGGCTTTGAGTCGTTGGATGCACATAAACAGAGAATATACACAGGATAGAGAGATTTGACACCAAGGCTGGCCATCTTGATGTCAGTCAGTCAATAATGGGAAAAGCTGGGATGGATAGGACTTCAAATGAACATAAAACATGATTTCTAAGATTAAAGATTTGCTTTGATTTATCATATCTACATATAGTGAACATACTTTTCTCTACAGATAGAGAATATTGAATTAGGAACTCATATCATTTCAAATCAGATCATTTTGTTAAATTCCTGGCGCAGATTTTAAATGATCTGAAGGCACTACAGAGGGCATTTTTAACAATATTATTTTCATTAATGAAGCAAATCATATGAGGCATTTTACTGATAATATAATCAAACAAAATCTGACACTAAACTACATCAGAGAGGACAACTGTAGATTTTAGGAGATATCTTGAAAGGAGGAAGAGAATAGTTTGGGGGAGATTCCAAGGCTGAAGACCTTGATAACTAAAGGAACAGCCACAAAATATAGAAAAGTTAAATTTGGTGTTTTGAGGCAGATGGAGATGACAAAGTTAAGGATAGGCTAGCAACGAAGCAACTGGAAATAAAAATGGGAATTGTGCAACTGAGATGTACGACCTAACTGGAAGCCAATGTTGGCTAGCAAACACTGGGGTGACGGGTTCTCAAAATATGATACAGGTTAGTACACTGCAAACTGAAATTTCTACACTTCCTAAATTTAAGATGAACTCAATTTTACATAGTGTAGAAAGTTTGGCTTAAAGGCACATTGGAATGTTCAAATCTAGCAGCAAAAACAGCATGGAAAAAAGTATAAAAATAATTAAACAAGGTTTACCAGAACAGACCAAAGAAGCTGGGGTACATTTTCTCTACAGAGTATAACCAATAAAAAGGAGACTTAGAAGGATCAAAATTGAATGGTTCTATTTAATATTTTGAATCAAAATGATATTTTGAAATCATTTTTTATTATGATCAGACATGCAATTCTAGCAAGGGTAAATGTATCCAATTCATCAAAGCCTTTTGAAAGATAACTGGACTTATACTGTAATTGAAAATGAAAAAATGTCAGAGTTCCGAGGAAAGGGCAGAAGAATGGTTTGCTCCTTCAAAGTTCTAGCATAGCTAAGACACATTCTTATGTGTTATGAAAGTCCATGGTTTCTATAATTCATATTATTTTTATTTTAGGAGAGGAAGAGATGTATTGTGAACCCATTAGAATTCAACTATTCCTGCCTTTCTGTTTTTTTTTTAATTGAGGCAAGTGTTTTGTGATTAAGTACAGGACCTATTGCTTATTTTTCTTATAAAGGAATACCATAAATGAATGATCGAGTAGAGTTTATACCTCAGTGAAGCCATGTCTTATCTATATATTTTGTTTTCCACTGGGGAATAGGCAAGGTACACTGTAGTCTGATATGTATTAGAATACTTTCATGCATAAAGATTGGCTCCCAATCTGCTCTGTCTTAAGCGCAACAGGAAAAATATGAAATTATCATCATAATTCAATATTTTTCTTCACTAGAGTTCAACAGACCAGCAACATCTCATAGAATTGAACACTAAACTTGGTTCAAACCTTCTTTCAAATTGTTGTCTCATGTTATTCTCTTTGCAGATAATATATGATCCATATGAAAACACCTTTAGAAAATGTCCAATTATCAATCAGGACATTTTTTTCTCTCAGTTATTTATTGTATCTCATTGATGCTAATAATTTGGTGAAAATGTATGTGTAAAGCTAATGAGTATAATTTTAGTCAAAACTTGCTGGAGACAAATTAAGCCTCAGTTCATGTCACATGATGTCATCAAAATTACATCTGAATTAAATATAACCAATGGAAAAAACTTTGCTGCTTTGCGCAGTTATACTTCATATGTGGTAAAAGTTGCGGTTATGACTTTGGAACTGTAAATATCAATTAAAATGCAGTGTTCTCAATGATGGTAAAATAACTGAATTAAGAAGCTTAATAAGAAAAGACAGTACATTATATATCAGGGCTTGGTTTCAGATATTCCGGAGGCAATATTTTACTGAGGTACTGTTATATTTAAAGCCAAATTTCCATTATTTTTGATGAATAGAAAAGCTCCACTCTATTAAGGGTAACTAAATCCATAATATAACTTTGTGGCCTGAGAGGTTACAAACCATAATGACTTTAATCAGCAATATCACATCAGCAAAAGTACCGTACCATACTATTGTTGCAGAAATTGTGGTTGCAGTTTTTTAATTTAGCAAACTACAGTACATCAGATGACAATTTATTTTCCATTGGCTCTGGTTCACATAGCTCTCAATCAGGTTACTAATGAAAAGATGGATTTTTCATGCAATAACTGACCAATTATTTTCCATAGTTGTGAGATAATGTAATATTGAGCAATTTGTTCAAACTACAACCCTCCTTTATAGAAAATAAGACCAGGAAACACTGGAGATACTCAACAAATCAGGTAGCATCTGCGGAGAAAAAAAAGTTATCCTTTCAATTTAATGACTTTTCATTAGACCTTATTTGATGCAAAAAGACAAAGAAATTCTCAAAATGTTATTATCAAATGGTGAAAAAATATTAAATGAAGATGCATAATGTTCATTCCAGTAACTTTCCCTTAGTATTTTGATCCCTATTTTGTTTGTCAGGTTTATAATCTGTTAAAATCTGGATGCCGTATCCTAGTCCTCATAAATTAGGTTACTGCCATTATTTCCTGGAGCTCAGTTTGATGGTGTCATTGCAGAGAGACAATTAGTCATTCCTGAAGAAAAACAGGAAACTATTTTGGTTGATTTTGTAAATAACTACAAAGAAAACTTGTTTGTTTCATACTTTTTATATTAACTTAAGTCTATTGCCATTAAGAAAGGTATTGGTGATAAAAAAAATCCATTATTTTAGTTACAATGGTTATTTAATCAAAACTAAAAATGATAATAGCCTAGTTTAAAAGTCTGGCTTGAGCTTTTGTTACCAGCTAGAAGCAAACACATTGCCAACCAGTTTAATGGCCATTTGAAGATTAATAGCACTTCTTTCTTTTTTCATGCAAATTTTTTCTCAATTGTACTCCGCCTGCATCTGTTATTTCCTCAGTACATTGTAAAATGGCCACTTGTCAAATGCAAACCCTGATGATACATGCTAACTTACTATTTAATTATAGAATTCTAATTACAACAGTGTTTATAATTTATTGACATTTATCCCTTCATGATATTCTGAGGTGCTGTAGAAATGAAAGTTGTTCTTTATACGGGTTATCACAGCCAACCCCAGTTCTGTTTTCCCTAAAAAACAGAGGATGGATAATCTAGTTAATTACCTTCCAAAACCAGGCTGCTAATGCCACTTCATGGATGTTCATCAGCAACCTAGCTGACACTAACTGGGTATTAAAACTGGGCATGAAACCTAAAATAAAAATCAAATAATCACAAATGCCGGAACTCTGAGATAGTTAACATTTCAAGTGGAAAACCTTTTGTCAGGATTTCAACTTGAAGCATTTTCAACTTGAGGCAACTTGAACTATTTCTCCTACCACAGATGCTGTCTGACCTGCAGAGTATTTCCAGCATTTTTTAATATAATTTCAATTGAACATTATTAGATAATGATTATAAGATTATGTGCTTAGCTGTTCAGAGAAGTCACATACTATTGAGAGTGTTTTAAACATCATCAATATAAACTGCAAACAAGCTAACAGTAACACAGGATTGCCTTTATCACCAGAAATATAAGGTTTAATTTCAGCCATACTAAGTATCAAATAATAGAAAAATGATATTCTGGTTAATATGTACCATATCCTGACAATCAAACATGAAAAATAAATTAAGTTTCACATCATAGGGCAAAGCACTAAGATATTATATGCTGTAGACAATGTATGAACATAGTTTAAGTTAAAAATCGGCATGAAGATGGTTGAAGATGTTTTACATGCACTAAGTAATCACTAGAGGGAAAAAACTGAATTACAGGTAAAGAATGACATTTTTAGTAAGAAATGTACAGTAAATATGATACTTACATCAACTGGCTTTGGTCTATCCTGTATATTCCTTCAAATATTAACAATGAAAATTTGTATTATGTATATTTTATTATTTAGAACTTGAATTGAATGTTTCCTAGAAAAGTTTTTATTGGATTTAATCTCTCCTATATTTAAACAGGTAATCTAATTCCATGTTTAGCTCCCTTGATGATTATCTTTTATTTGCCCACAGTAATTTCCGAATTGTTCAATTACTTTCCCAGTCTATTTAGATTCCTTTGAGGAAGTAAAGAAAAATGCTACAGGTTGCGGAACTCTGAAATAAAAGCATAAAATATTGATATAATCAAGAGGTTGGTCATCATAACTTGTAGCCAGAGAAGTGGAGTAATTGAGGTTGATGAACTTTCATCAGAACTTTTTCCATTTCTTTGGGAATGTTCTCCAATGTCAAAAGTGTTTTCTTTTAGATAAGGATTCAAATCAAGAAGAAAGGCAGAACACAGAAAACAGGAGCAGAAGACACAAGAGCCTGCAGTTACTGGAATCTGGAGCAACAAACAATCTACTGGAGGGACAGTGGGTTGAGTAACATCTGTGGGAGTTAAGTTCAAATAGGATCAGAAGTAGGTCATCAGGCTCTTTAACCCTGCTCAACCAGTTAACATAGTCAATGGGTGACCTATACTAGTTTCAACTCCTCTTTGTTATGATTTCTTCATATATTCCATTCCTCAATCTATCAAATATTGATCCACCACCTCTTTAAATGCTTATTAGGATCCTACTTCTGCCATCCACTGAGGCAGATAGTTCCCAAGGTTCACCATCTTTTGCATGAAGAACGAATCTTGTATGTATTTCTTCTTGAAACCCTGTCAAGCTTCCTTAAGAAATTAAGTTTGAATAAGGTCACCTTCTATTTTCCTAAACTCCAAGGAATACAGCCTAAACAATTTAGTCTCTTATAGTAGGATATCTCATCCCAGAAATTTGCCTGGTGAATTCAAACTCAAGTTTATGTTTGGAAGCTCAGGAACCATCAAAGGTCCTTTGGAGGACATTTTCTAGGCATCTTATTCTTACCATTTTGATGCTGTTCTTTGGTGATATCATATGAGATTTATTCAAATTTTCAAATGTCTATGTTGACTTCACCAACATTTCCAGTTGACTGGAAAGATACCCTAGCAGCGATGGCAGTGGAACAACAATGGCAGGTATTTCTGGGAATAATACAGAAGGTGCAGGATCAGTTCATTCCAAAGAGGAAGAAAGGTTCCAAGGGGAGTAAGGGGCAACTGTGGAAAGGTTCCAAAGGGAGTAAGGGAAGTCAAGGACAGTATAAAAATAAAAGAGAGGAAGTATAACATAGGAAGGATGAATGGGAAGCCAAGAGGATTGGGAGAATTTTAAGGAGCAACAGAAGATAACTAAAAAGGCAATACAGTTGAGGCGGGGGGGGGAATGAGGTATGAAGTTAAGCTAGCCAAGAATATAAAGGAGGATAGTAAAAGCTTCTTTAGGTATGTGAAGAGGAAAAAATTATTTAAGATCAAAGTTGGGCCCTTGAAGACAGAAACGGGTGAAATTATTATGGGGAACAAGGAAATGGCAGACGAGCTGAACAGGTACTTTGGATCTGTCTTCACTAGGGAAGACACAAACAATCTCCCTGAAGTAATAGTGCCCAGAGAACCTGGGGTAACGCAGGAACTGAAGGAAATTCGCACCAGGTACAAAATGGTGTTGGGAAAACTGATGGGACTGAAGGTTGATAAATCCCCAGGGCCTGATGGTCTGCATCCCAGGGTACTTAAGGAGGTGGCTCTAGAAATCGTGGATGCATTGGTAATCATTTTCCAATGTTCTATAGATTCAGGATCAGTTCCTGTGGATTGAAGGGTAGCTAATGTTATCCCACTTTTTAAGAATGGAGGGAGAGAGAAAACAGGCAATTATAGACCAGTCAGTCTAACGTCAGTGGTGGGGAAGATGCTGGAATCAATTATAAAAGATGTAATAGCGGCATATTTGGATAGCAGTAACAGGATAAGTCCAAGTCAGCATGGATTTACAAAGGGGAAATCATGCTTGACTGATCTTCTGGAATTTTTTGAGGATGTAACTATGAAAATGAACATAGGAAAGCCAGTGGATGTAGTGTACCTGGACTTTCAGAAAGCCTTTGATAAGGTCCCACATAGGAGGTAGTGTGCAAAATTAGAGCAAATGGTATTGGGGGTAGGGTACTGACATGGATAGAAAATTGGTTGGCAGACAGGAAATAAAGATTAGGGATTAATGGGTCCTTTTCAGAATGGCAGGCAGTGACTAGTCAGGCACCGCAAGGCTCGGTGCTGGGACCGCAGCTATTTACAATATACATTAATGATTCAGATGAAGGGATTAAAAGTAACATTAGCAAATTTGCAGATGACACAAAGCTGGGTGGCAGTGTGAAATGTGAGGAGGATGTTATGAGAATGCAGGGTGACTTGGACAGGTTGGTTGAGTGGGCAGATGCAGTTTAACATGGATAAATGTGAGGTTATCCACTTTGGTGGCAAGAACAGGAAGGCAGATTACTATCTGAATGGTGTCAAGTTAGGAAAAGGAGAAGTACAATGAGACCTAAGTGTTCTTGTTCATCAGTCACTGAAAGTAAGCACACAGGTACAGCATGCAGTGAAGAAAGCTAATGGCATGTTGGCCTTCATAACAAGGGGAGTTGAGTATAGGAACAAAGAGGTCCTTCTGAAGTTGTACAGGGCCCTCGTGAGACCACACCTGGGGTATTGTGTACAGTTTTGGTCTCCAAATTTGAGGAAGGACATTCTAGCTATTGAGGGAGTGCATCGTAGGGTCACAAGGTTAATTCCCGCGATAGTGGGACTGTAATATGTTGAAAAATTGGAGCGACTGGGCGTGTATACACTGGAATTTAGAAGGATGAGAGGGGATCTGATTGAAACATATAAGATTATTAAGGGATTGGACATGCCAGAGGCAGGAAACATGTTCTCGATGTTGGGGGAGTTCAGAACCAGAGGCCACAGTTTAAGAATAAGGGGTAGGTAATTTAAAATGGCGTTGAGGAGCACTTTTTCACACAGAGGGTTGTGGTTCTGTGGAATGGTCTGCCTCAAAAGGCAATGGAGGCCAATTCTCTTTTTTTTCAAGAAAGAGTTAGATAGAGCTCTTAAAGATAGCGGAGTGAAGAAGGCAAGGAAAGGGTACTGATTGTGGATGATCAGCCATGATCACAGTGAATGGTGGTGCTGGCTTGAAGGGCTGAATGGCAGACTCCTGCGCCCATTGTCTATTTTCATGACCTCTCCTGCCTCTGTGATATCCAACGCATTTCTAATTCTTGAAAATAAAACCCTCATCAATAATTCCATGCTTCATTTCTCACCAGTTATTAATTTCACCTTCTGCCCTCCTCATCTCATCCAAAATTCTGCCATCTCGACTTTATCCTCTCAGTAGGTCCCAGTCATCATTACCTGGGCACATGGCGGCTCATAGTAGATCTTATTTCCACTACATCTTTATCTCAATTTTATATTCAAATCTCAACGTAGCCTGATTCTACCCTTTCAAAAACTCCTCAGGTTTTACACACCAGTAAGACATACCATTCTCTTGACTGTGACTAAAAATCTATTTACCCACTTCTCTCCCCACTGAGTTCTGACAAGGAGTGCTGGATCTTTCCACAGATGCTACCTGACTTGTTGAGTGTTTCAATATTAACTCCTTTTTATTTCAAAGTTCAAATGCCCATGGGTGGAATTAAAGAAGTATTGCTAGGATGCAGTGACCTACAAGGACCTGGATGCAGTGCTGGAGATGGTAAATAATAACCTAATATGAAAATCAGTTGATAAAAACTCAGTTCACAAGAACTGCAGCTGTAGACACATTTGCTGCTCAATGCTATGTGGCACAATCATTTAGATATCTGAAGAAAATCTCTATCAATCACTGTTATTAAATTAAATTAGCAACATGTATTCACATATTTACCATTATTCCAACACTCACAAACACTTCTCACACTTCACAAATACAATTGATTCTGGTTAATTGGGCCATTGGTTAAACGAGGCAGCCATTTATTTAGGATAATTCTTCAAGAACAAAAACTAATAGAAAAAACAGCTGGGAACCCCTTTGTTTATTTGGGACACTATGCTTCCTAACTAGGGCAGGAGACTGTTGCTGAACAGTTTCTAACTAGTGTCAGACATATGCACTTGTATAGCCATTAGGCACTACACTATACTTAGAGTGCACAGTTTTTAAATTGTGCCAGTTGCATGTGTTTGTGTTTAAAAAGAAGTGTTTTTTTTTGTCACTGATAGCTGGTGAGAAATAAGCAGCAAGACAATTCAGAACTGTTTTGCTCACTGCAGCTTCAAGGATTCAGGCTTGAAGATGCCAGAAATGGCTGGGAGTGAAAAAGAAACTATTTCATTACTTCAACGAGTTAGGTACTATGAAGAATTTGGGGTATCGGCAATCATCTAGAATGTTAGGATGAAAACAAAGATTAGGAGGATATAATCAATAGCATTTTATGATGTCATTTCATTGTCTGCACTGATTTTGTTCACTTACCGTCAATCAAAGGAACCCGGCACGATACTCTGGATGAGTTCCTGTCGATAACTATTAGGAACCAACAATTTTATCGTATTGTAGTAGCATTGATAGTGCTCTAATATATTCTATACTTAAATTAAATACATAATTTGTGACTCAATTAAACTGTAGCTTGTCATTTTTATACCTTTTTAACTATTTCCTGAAGTCCCAATTAACTGAATCCACTGTATTGTCAATACACACAACAGACACAAAATGCTGGAGGAACTTAGCAGGCCAGGTAGCATCAATGGAACGAGTACAGCCGACGTTTCAAATAGAGACGCTTCAGCAGGACCTGCAAAGGGTCTCGGCCTGAAACGTTGACTGTACTCTTTTCCATAGATGCTGCCTGGTCTGCTGAGTTCCTCCAGCATTTTGTGTGTGTTGCTTGGAATTCTGCAGGTTTTCTCTTGTTTGCCACTGTATTGTCAACTGTTTAATCATCGCAGATGTGTCACAATGCTGCAGTTGGAAATCGGAACATTATCATGATCATCTGTATCAGATTAGCATTGGGTGAACATGGTGTTGCTGTTCATCACTACGATGACCAATATAGAGGTGATAATGGAACTGATTCAACTGTAAACATCCAACTGGTCCTTTACAGTATCTTACTGTGACTGTACCTTGAATCTTCCCTCTGCTGCTGAGGAGAAATAAACTGAAGGTAAAGAACAATGTTAAATACTGGTCATATTCTACATGATTGTTAAAGTAGTGATAGATGTCTCTGTTCAGAGCAGTTCATGATTTACTTGTGATGTTACATCTGTCTGCTTTACTGCTTGCTACATTTGCATATTTGCTATCACTGAGTAGTGTGCAAGCACACTCAGATACCTTTTGACATGTTCAATCTTAAATCATTAATGCAGCACTCTTTATTTTTCATTTTTCTCCCACCAAAGTGAACTTCATCTCATTGCAACTGTCATGCATTTGCCTACTTACTCAATTTGTCTAAGTAGCCTTGAACGTTCTCTAGATTCTTCTCACATTTCAGTATCCAACATGATTTCATGTCTGCTAAGTTTTAGGAGTACTAAGTTCTGAATGAGGGTTTCAGAAGTAGAATGGGATAATGATCCAGACCTTATATATTTCAGTCGCATCAACCTTGACAAATTTTAGCCTGCAAATACATTGGTTGTCAAAGGAGTGCAAATAGAATACAGTGCCTCTGACAATTTACTGGGAAAAGTCTCCTCACTGATGAACATATTTCTGCCATCCACCCCAAGGACCTTACCTCAACTTGATTGGCAAGCCAGAGCTATAATAATGCTTCCAGTATTGGAACATTGACAGCAGTGTCACTGCAGAAAAGCCCTTTGAATAAGTATCTGGTGCACAAAACTCCGAAGATAACACTTTCTGCTACAGTGGACTTCAAAAGAGCAACAAGTTCTGAAGTTCCCCATTAAGTCTCCTGATTACAGCAGAATGCACCTTTCAGTACTGAGAATGCAATAAAACAAAGCAACATGCTTCATTTTCTTTTGTTCCTCAGCAGTCATTGTTTGAACCCTTGAGATCTGTTTGCATCAGTATGGGTGGGAATGGTCATTGCATTTGATAAGAGGAAGGCAAGAAACAGAGAGTGAAGTTATGATCTTCTTCTGAAATTATGCAAATAGATTGTGTCACCATAATTGAAATACCACCACACAATCCTGTATATTTATCTCATGAATCTGTAATTACAATACTCCTATACTCTAAATACGTTTGTACTTAGATTTAGTTTGAACCAACTTCCACTGGTTTACTTGGTCTTGCAAAACAAACATTAACCATTGGTAAGAAGGTGGTCAAAGAGCTGGAGAATAGTGAAATCCATAGAGGGTGAAAAGTGAGAGAGTATCACAGGACTCCTATTGGAGAGAGGAAGAATATTTCTTTAATTTTGACACATTTTGAAGAGACTTTGCAGAGGAGTAGTACAGTCCCGATGCAAGGTTTCAACTTGAAATATCAGCAGTTACTTCTTCTTTCCCACAGAAAGAAAATCTGCTGGAGGCTAATTTCCCCAGTATCTGAATTCTAGTATCTGCAGTCTCTGATGTTTTCAGTGTTGAACGTTAACCATTTGATGAACAGTTTTTGAGCTAAAACATTAAATATTTCACCTTTCTTTGTTGTTCTCTGATCTGCTGAGTATCCTTTTCTGTTCTTATTTCATATTTTCAGTACCCATCAATATTTTTCACTATTCAATAAACTCCTTTGTACAATCTGCTCTGAGCTTTAACCCATATCCATCTCATCAGAAATATTGCCTGTTTCAAATATTATGGCATTAAAAGTTTAAAGGTATATGGACCAAATGTCAACAAATGGTACTAGCTCAGGAAAGCACCTTAGTTGGCATGGATGAGAAAGGCTAAAAGGAATGTTTCCAAATTGTAGTTCCCTGTAACTCTATATCTCTATGATCATGTCCACTACTAATAAGGCACATTGCCTTCTAAACAATTATCCACATATTTGTTGCCTCTGAACTTAACCTCTCCTATGATATCAGATGATCAATGTTAGATGGTGTTTAGTCATTACCCAAATCCTTGTTCTGGTCCATAAATGGCTTTTCCCACACTATTCATGCAACATCATCTCAGTTTTTGTTTCTTCACGTTTCATAACTTCCTGACTCTCACTTGCAGTTGTTGTTCTCCTTCCAGTGCAGTATTTTAAGTTTCTATACTTAAAAAGTTTTATTAAAATCTTTACTTGACAAAGGAAATGGTCAAAATCTGAATTCTGAACATTAGAACATTAGAGTACAAAAAGCACATTGTTACAGCATCATGGCTGCATATCTGTTTGCATCTGTGTTTGAGTTGAAAAAAGGCTATTAGGCATCAACATGGTTCTGGGCTGGCTGGTGATGTGGTGGCATCAGCACTGGACTTCAAGGCAGATGGTCCTGAGATCAAACCCAGCCGGGCCCCAAACTGGACAGCAGCAGTATCTGTGCGGAAGAAAGGCCTTGAAATCTACTTCCGTATCTTGCCATGAAAACCCTATGGACCCTATGGTCCATGAGGTCAAGAAGATTTGGACTCAACGACTGAACAACAAATGGTTCTGTTAAATTACCAACCTAAAGCACAGCTAGAAAACCGACTAAAACCTTTGGATTACCATAACATTATTCACTTATAATTGCAAGACACAATGTAATTACTAACTAGTCCTGTATGTGAATTCTTCCGACGATTTCACAATGGTATGTGACCTATTCCAAGAAACATTTCAATGTTTCTATATAATTTGTCCCTTGCAGTTGTGTATGAATAACCCGGAACAACACACTCCAATTACCTCTTCCTGTCTCTTCACAATGTGAATGAAAATATTCACTCTCTAATTAATATCCAATCTTATACTGAAAAATTGGAGTGATATTGAACAATCTATGTCTCATTATTTCAAGGTATTCACTATTTAGTCTTCACTTACTTCACTTAACTATGAACTATTTTGTTTTCCCCATGAGCTTTTGGATAATTATAACCTTCATTCCCATATCGTACTAAATCACTTGGTATTCGCTGCTGGAGTTTGCCATTACACATAACTACACTAATCTAATTTTACTACTATTACTGTGTAGAATTAATGCGACAACTATATGAAAATTTAGTCAAATTTGAGAACTATTTTCCCCCTTAGTCATATAATAAGGCTGTTAATACTGTAGGGCATTTTCAGCAACCAACATAAATAATAAAGCCATGGTTGTTGATGTCCTATAACTTTTGTGCACCTATACTGCATTCTTCTATGAGTTGTTCTTATGTTTCTTATCAGTTAGGTTAGAAATAGCAAAATAAATATGTCATAGATGTAACATAAATATGATGGTAGAAAGCAAATTGTTAAAACCCATGTTCAACTATAACCTTCCAGAGTCATTAGAATCCTATCCCTTCTTTGCATGAAACTTAGAGAAGAGGAGGAGAAGATGGTGGCACGACGCAGCACGCGTGGCCTCTCCGGTGAATGATATTTGTAATCTGTCAAGTAGGGGATTCTGATTTGATGGAGACAGACGTGAGAGTACGGAGAAACATCTGGAGAAACTTCTGAAATGTCCGCCTTGCTGCCGCTGCTACTGTGTGGTAACTGGAATCTCCGGAGCAGAAGGCCCCGAATCCTTGGCTTTGCTTGTTTCGGCGGCCGGGGCTAGGTCAAAGGTGCTCGGCAGAGGATGGCGCTCAGGGGGCTGTATCGGAAGGGCTGGTCAGAGGCTCGAAGTTTTCGGATGGACAGACTCGGTGTCGGCTGTGGTCGGCTGCTTCCAAGGCATTGGCAGTTGTCGCTGCCTTGGAGCTTTATGGCAGGGAGTTTCTCCCTTTTGCTGCCTGCTTTCGGGGATTCTGGAGTCGATCAGGACTTGAGACTTTTTTTACCATCCCCATGATCTGTTCTTTATCAAATTATGGTATTGTTTTGCACTGCTGTAACTATATGTTATAATTATGTGGTTCTGTCAGTGTTAGTCTTTGATTTGTCCTGTTTTCTGTGATATTGCTCTGGAGGAACTTTATATCATTTCTTAATGCATGTATGCATTTCTAAATGACAATAAAAGAGGACTGAGTGTTCTCATAATCTAAATTATGCTAGGATTCCATTCAGTGCTGAGTACCCATTAATGCCTATAGTTTAACAGTGGCAGATGGTTTCATCAGGATAGCAATTCTGGCAGAATTACACACTTCCAAACCTGGAACAAGCAAGTATCAAATCTGAAGTCCAGGGAGTTGCTGAAAATTATTGTCCTTGACGTCAAGGAATAACTATGCCAAATGCAATCTTTGCTCAAGAATTATCAATGCTTTAGTCAAACTATTTCAGTGGATCTGCACAACAACCTGCAAAATTGCTGAGATATGTTATTTTCACAAAAAAGAAGAACAAATACAATCCAACTAATTACAGCCAGTCAGTCAAGCTAAGTTATGGAAAATGTCATTAATAGTACTATCAAGTGACATTTACCAATAACCTGCTTACCAATGACTACTTGGGTTCACCAGGATCATATGTCTTCAGACTTCCCCACAGCTTTATTCCAAACCAAATAATTGTATCAAATAAACAAAAGTTTTATACCAACTATGAATTCCAGAGATGAGATTAATGAATGTTCTTTACATCAAGCCAGTATTTGACTGGCTGTGGTTTCAACGAGATCTGGTAAAACTGATGCCAATGGGCATCACTAAGAACTCACTCTATTTGGAGCCATACTTTGCACAAGAAGTGTTGTGGCTGATGGAAGTAAATCATCTCCAATGCTCAGACATCATTGTAGTGGTCCCTCAAAACAGTAACCCGGGTTCAACCACAACCAACCTCTTCAAGAAATAGCTTGCTTTGTCAAAAGTTCAGAAATGGGGCATTTGCTGATGAATGCATAATGTTCAACTCCACTGCAAATGAAAAAGGACATACCTGTATGACACAGGTCAACATTCAGGCATTGGCTGACATATGGCAAGTAGCAGCTGATGATGACGACCATCGATAGTGATCCTAACCACTTATTCTTGATGTTCAGTAGCATTACCCAAACACCCCATGATCAACACCCTGGGGTCACTATTAAAAGGAAACTCAACTGGACCAGCCATATAAGCAGGTCATAGATAGGTATTCTCTTGCCTCAAAAAAACCTTCTCAAGGCACATGGCAGGGGTATACTTTATACTTATACTTTATACTCTATTGCTGCCAAACAATTGATACTAGAGTGTACAATCATGACAACGATATTTGATTCTGCACTTCCCGCTCCCTGGATTACAAATCGATAGTAAATATTAAAAATTTAAATTATAAATCATAAATAGAAAATAGAAAAATGGAAAGTGAGGTAAAGCAAAAAAACCGAGAGGCAGGTCCGGATATTTGGAGGGTATGGCACAGATAGAGGACTCACTAATACCTGGATCAATGAAGCTCCAACAGCTGCTAACAAGCAAAATTGTTGATGACAAAACAGCCTGCTGGATTGGTCCCAGCAACTGCTTTAAACAAAGTTGCAGCAGACTTGTGTTATCTAGAAAATGCAAATCAGTTGCTTGTTCAGGCTATTCTAACAGCCCCTCCTGAATCTGAATGCTCCACCACCAAGAAAGGTACCTGTCCTGGGTCTGGAGGCCTATCTGTATGTGTCAGTGGGTCAATAGGTGGGAGGATGGGAAAGGGGCCTGTTTTGTTGTTGTTGTTTTGTTCTGTTCCTGTTACTGCTTGTGTTTTTCTGCTGAACATTGTGGGCATGCTATATTGACACCGGAACATGTGACAATACTTCTGGGCTACTCCCAGAACATGCTTAGTTTGCATTGGTTGTCAACTCAAATGCACTTTACTATGTGTTTTGATGCACATGTGATAAATAATTTAATCTCATAGATTCTAAGTACATTTATTATCAAAGTATGTATGAAGTATACAACCCTGAGATTCAGGCCCAGGATAAACCACCTGAGATTTTGATGCTGAAGAACAAGAAGCTGTTCACCGTTACTGCAGCTGACCCCTCAATGGAGATGGTTGTGTGATCTCCTAACTTCCCCTTGCTGAAGTCTACAATCAATTCCTTAGTCTTGCTGATGTTGAGTGCAATGTTGCTGTTGTGAAACCGCTCGACCAGCTAATCTATCTCACTCCTGTTCAGCTTCCCATCACCAGCTGAAATTGTACCAACAGCAGTGGTGCCATCTGTGAATTTACATAGATGGGCATATTGTTACTGATCCCCACTTACTTTGGTCTCCCAATAGGGAAATTGAGAATCCATCTGAATGGGGAAGTGCAGAAGCCCAGGTTTTGAAGCTTGTTTATTAATATTGAAAGAATGACGGTGTTGAACACCATTCTGTAATTGATAAACGGCAGCCTGATGTATATCTTGCAGTTGTCTAGGTGCTCCAGAGCAAAATGGAGAGCCAGTGAGAATCCATCCACTGTAAACCTGTTGCAGCAGTAGGCAAATTGTAATGGGTCCAAGTCCTTGCTCAGACAGGACTTAATATTAGCCACAACCAAGCCACATTAATCACTGTGTTGATCAAAGCACTTGTGTAATTGATATTTCACAGTTATTCTGTCATTTAAGTTTGAATGAAATACTGTATAAGCAATTAACAACACAATAAACCAGCGCAGCATACTTTGTATGATGGAGCCTTTTTAAGCTGTAGCCAAATTCTTGGTATGAACAACTAATGACAATAAGAGGGCAGTCATCAAGATTATATCCCATAAGGGGTTAATCTATTTTACAATTGCTACTTATTAAACTTACTTTGTTGGCTTTCAAGATTCCATGGTGCTGAGATCAAGAATGATGCTACAAAAATACAAGTTCTTTCTCCTATTATGTAAAATACTTGCTATATTTACGAGCTATGTCATTTTATTTTTAATTTATTGTTATTCTTTTCATAGCTCAGCAGAACTGTATTGTGTACAGCTGAGCCAGACTCTCTTGTGGGGGTATGGTTACTCAAGTTAAGTTAGCTGGTTTTGGTGGAAATGAGATGAGGCATCACGAATTGGGATACACCTATGAAAATTGACTGCAACTTCTAATAATTCTTGCCGAAAACATGACTCTTCAGAAGTACAGCAAGCACAGAACCATGCTCTTTATTGATGGGAAAAGTCCAGTATTTTTACCAGCACTGATAACGGGGATAATCTTAACGCAGGGTTTTCTCATGCACCTTCTGCCCTGTACTTTTAGCTGGCAGAGGTTGTGAATTGGGAGGTGAAGTTAAGTATCCTTAGAGAGAAAATGAAATGTGTTTTGTAAAGGTGTAGCGAGGTGTAGTGATGGGGTCCTGGATATGTGCATTGCATTGAACTATGTGGTGTGGAACATCTTGATAATTATGTGAGGTGAACTATTCATGCTTCTGGGGAGTATCTTGTCACACTCCATTGTTAATAGTGGGAATGCTTCAGGAAGTAAGGAAATGAATAACAAGTCAGATTCTGCTCTAACTTCACTAACAAGCTTGCAGATGACACCACTGTAGTGGGACATACTTCAAATAACAATGAGTTGGAGTACAGGACAGAGATAAAGAATTTAGTGACCTGATGTTATAACAACAACCTTTCCCTCAATGATAACAAAACAAAAGAGCTGGTCGTTGGACCACAGAAAGCTGGCAGTGTACATGCTCCTGTCTACATCAAAGATACTGAGGTTGAGAGGATTGAAAGCTTCAACTTCCAAGCAGTTAAACATCACCAATAGCCTGACTTGGTCCAACCGCATTGTCATGGCTAAGAAAGCTCACCAATGCCTCTACTTCCTTAGAAGTCCAATGAAATTCAGCATGCCCCATTAACTGTTAGCAATGTTTATCGATGCACCATAGAAAACATCTCCCTGGATGTATAATGGCTTTGTACGGCAACTGCTATGCACATGATCACAAGAAACTGCAGAGCTGTGGACATAGCACAGCACATCACAGGAACCAGACTCCCCTCTGTGGACTCTGTCTATACTTGTTGTTGCCTCAGTAAAGTAGCCAGTATAATCAAAAACCCTTCCAAACTTGGAGATTCTCTCTTCTCCCCTCTCCCATTGGGCAGAAGGTACAAAAGCCTGAAAGTATGTACCACCAGTCTTAAGGACAGCCTCCATCCCACTGTTTTCAAAGTCTTAAAAGGGTCTCATCTACAATAAAATGGACTCTTAGCCTCACAGTCTACCTTATTATGATCTAGCACTTCATCATTTACCTGCACTGCATTTTTTTGGTAAGTTTTCACTTTATTCTATATTGTTATAGTTTTGCCTTATTCTACCTCAATGCACTGCACAATGATTTAATCTGAATGAACATTATGCAAGACAAGCCTTACACTTCATCTTGGTATATATGACAATAACAAACCAATACCAATGTCAATACTTCAACTTTTCTCTATGAGCTGGTGGATATTTAGCTACTTCAGAAGGTGGTGAGGTAGTGGTGGTGATAATTTTAGCCTTGTGAAAGTTGGCTGTATAAAGGTAGAGATTAAAAGTAGCTAAGTTCAAGTGAGATAGGCATGGAAAAAGCAGTAAACTGGAGGAAAGTTTTGGTGCAAGTGAGAAGTACTACAAGAGTAATTGTCACACTGACAGGAAATGCATCACTGTAGCATGGCATATTTTATATGTCTTTGCAAATAGTAAATAGGAGCTTTCATAAAGAAAAGTAGTTTTTAGCGAGTTAGGAATGGTGGGAACTAGAAAAGTGTGGGGATGGGGTCATGGTCTAGCAGTAATGGGATGATGGCTCAGGAAAAGCAGTAGTTCATGGAAAATGGTCCGGAGTCTCAGTGAGAGGCCACTTCCTGTAATTTGGAGGCAATGGAAGTAAAGGATGTCTTTGGGATATGGTAACATTGCAAAGATAATTCATTGTATCGTGGGTAGCATGGGTTCAGGATGGAGAGCTGATGTGTGGTGGTTTTGCTGGGATTTGGTGGTATCAGGAGTGGTATGAGATTTGCAGGGAACTGGTATGAAGGTTGTTTGACCTGAAGCATCACTCTGTTTCTCTTCACACTGATGCAGCTGGACCTGCTGAGTGCTTCCAGAATTTTCTGTTGTTATTTTAGATTTCCAGTTTCTGCATTTAATTTGTATTTTGTGGAGTTCTGGAAACTGGTAGTAAGTAGGGAAGTGGATTGTAATTCCCACAAAATGCTGGAGGAACTCAGCAAGTCACACAGCATCTATGGAAATGAATAAAGAGTCCATATTTTCGGTTGAGACCCTTCTTCAGGACTGAAGTGGATTGTAATTGCTGGAACCTTAGCAGCAGTTGCTGTGATCAATCATAACTCGATGACTTTTTTTTGGGACCAGGTGTATCTATGGGTGATTGAAACTGGGATGTGGTCATATTGGTGTGGAAAGGTGAAGGTTTTCAGTAGATCTGGGTAATAATGGGAGAGTGCTTGGATTTGGAGTATTGGGATGTTGGAATTGTTGGAAGGTCATTATGATCTGGAGGAAGAGTGTTTACTGACATCTGGCAGCAAAATTTATGAGTAAGGAATCTAGGAAAATGGATCCAAAAGGCCTGTAACTTCTCTTGGGGCATTAAATTAGAAACCCTCTTGCCTTTCTTTGCCTGCTTATTAAACTGCTTCCTCAACTCATCCTAAAGCCCTTTTAAACTGTCAATTTCCCTTCACCTAAGCGCATTCCAGAAGTTTTCCAAGTATTTATACACAATTGCTGAGAGTGTAACTGATAAAATCTTAAATAAATATAAACATCCATAAAGGAACAAAGATGACCTCATAATATACTCAAAATGTGCACTGTTTATAAAGTTGCTCAGTTTATAAATGTACAAAAATACCCTTAAGCCCTAAAACCAATGCACAAGGAAAGGATCTTAAGTTAATTTTCCATCAAGAAAGCCAAACTTTTTGAGTGAGGGAGGTTGAAGGACTAGCTGTTGACTACCACTGGGAATGGAGATCCATATTATTAGGCAACAAAAAAACTGTAGGGATACTTGCATCTGTAATATAACTTCAAGATACATGCCTACAGTGAGAATGTACCTCCACACCGTGCAACATGGAGGAACCTGTCAATTTGATCCTGTAACTTCCATGCAACCTGGCCAATGGCCATCGGACACAAAAACAACTTCCTGCAATTTATTTGGGGTGGTAGATACTGACCAATAGGCCTCATCAGAGATCAGTACTTCGGTGCCAGCTATTCTCAATACATGGCAATGACTTGGATGAGAGAAGCACATTTCTAAGTTTGGCCAAGATATAACCCTTAGTGCAATTGCGAGATGTGAGGAAGATGCAAATGCTTAAGTCAGTTCAGACCAATTGATGAGTGGGTAAATATATGACTTATGAAGTATAATGTGTATAAACCTGAAGTTATCCATTTTGGAAAATTGGAAAGATAGAGTATTAATTAAATGGCTATAGACTAGAAAATGTTGATTTACAAAGGTATCTAGGTGAACTTGTATCACATCTAACACAATCATGCAAGGGAAACAGGAGGTTTAAACAGAAAGATAGGAATAAGAATGTCTTACTTCATTATACAGGGTCTTGGTAGAGAACTGTGTGCAATTTTAGTCTCCTTATCTAAGAAAGGAAAAAAAGAATATCCTTATCATCAAAGAGTGCATTGAAAGTCTGATTTTTGGGAGACTGTAAAATGAAGAGAGATACTGTTAACCAGGCCAGTATTCCCCAGAGTTCACTGGTGGTGAAAAGGATGAGCAGCTTCCAGGGGTGCAGTGCTAATTTTTTAGGTGCCGGAGCAGACAAAATGCTTGCCATTTCCTATATCGTCTCTTTATATATGTCACACCTAATTTGTGTACCTGCTCATTTCACGTACTGGGCAACTTCCTTGCCCCATTCATGTAAGTTCTTGAGGCAGTAGCCCTTTACATAGCTAGCCAGCCATCCCTTACTAGCCTTAAACTCCTTTCTCTCGCTCTCCCCAACCGCTTATAGAGGCTAAGTGCTTTTTTATGCATAATTTTGCCATTAACAGGGATATGCTTCTGTGACACATCCTCTAGCCACACACTTAATGCTTTCTCAGTCTTTGCAAGCACTCCATCATGAACCAGAGAGACCAGTTTTGCCATTGTAGGGGTAGCACTAACAATTCCACAAACTTCAGCTTCTTTCTGTTTTATTGTGCGAATGCTCGATTCGTTCTTATCGACTTTATAGCCCACTTTGACAAGCGACATGCCACTTTTCAAAAGATCTATGATTTTTATTTTCTCGGCAAGTAATGCTCAAACGAGTGCTGGAGAGAGACTGAGGATCTGTGAAATGGCGGGAGGCTACAGCAGGGTATGCTGGGACAATAGGTTGAGCGAGGAGGAATTTCACAAATACCTTAATAAAAAACAGTCACAGTTCCAGGATTTCACCAAAAACGGTCAAATATCCTGATGTTATTAGTGGTATTTTCCCCACCAGCCACCACCCCCTCTCCGCAACCCTCACTTCTGTAAAATTCCCCCTATTTAATATGCGGCTGCTGTTAAATTCCCCGCTTGTTTATTTTGACTTTTTTTTCAGAGGTGCTGGAGTGGTGCTCCGGTGAGCTCCGGCAGCACTGCACCCCTGGCAGCTTCATGTTCCTAGGCATCAACGTCTCAGAGGATCTATTGTGGGCCAACACATTAATGCAATCATAAAGAAGATATGCCAGTATCAGGAGTTTGAGGAGATTTGGTATGTTACCAAAGACTCTAGCAGATTTCTGTAGATGGAGAGCATTCTGACTGGTTGCTCCACTGCCTGGTATGGAGGCTCCAATGCTCAGGATCTAAAGTTGCTGCAGGGGGTGTTGGACTCAGCCTGGTCCATCACAAGCACAGCTGTCTCCATCATCAAGGGTATCTTCAAAAGGCAGATCAAAAAGGCATCCGTTATTAAAGATGCTCACCAACTGGAACAAGCCTTATTCTCATTGCTACCATTGGGAAGGAGGCACAGGAGACTGAGGACCCACACTCAACGTTTTAGGATCAGCTTCTTCCCCTCCACCATCAAATTTCTGAATGGCCCATGAACCCATAGACACTACGTCACTGTTCTTCTTTGGCCCTATTTATTGTGTGGGTGCCCATGCCACTGATGGAGCAGTATGCTGCCCTGAAAGCCTTATAGTAAAGGAGAAAAATCCATTTAAGTTAGATTAGGGTCTGCATTGATATGTATTGAGTTACTAGAGAATTAGATAGAGCTGTGTGTCAGATGGTTGTTGTGATGCATCTGGCATGGTAGTGTAGTGGGTAATGCTTGTTGCTCTCACTCTCAGCTTCTACCGCCTGGCTAGCAGTCTCGCAAAAATGGAGAACTGAATGTGGAAGTCACTCCCTGCCCAGTATATAGCCTCTCCAACAACAAGCCTCATAGAGTGACTCCTCGCCAGTGACACACAGGCTGAACTACAGAGGACAGGGAAGAAATCTGGCCCCTGAACATGCAGCACACAGGCCCTCCAGCATGTGGACATGCCCTGGCGCTTGTGAATGGGATCCTCAGCTATGGGTAAATAGCCCCACTGCCTTGTGGGCAGCCTCGGGAGAGGTGAAGGCTACGGCAGTAGATGCAGACAGAAAATCTGGAGTGGAGTCCCTAAGGTGGCTTGATGTCAGTGACTTTGACAGCTCCACAGCCAAACTTGTGCCAAACGTATTGCTTTGCTTTCCTTTGGACTACACCAGTGAGGCCAAGAGAGGGATCTTGAAGACTCAGCATCCCACAACCTCCACACCTTCCACCCAGGCTTGTGCCCTTGGGAGCTTACTCCAGTGCCACCATCACTCTGTTGTCCTTTGAGACAGACGGATACCGTCATCATCATTATCAGAGAGAAGATGAAATTAATAAGGTAGAGTGATGATTCAGATCAAGGTGAGTCTTTAAGTGTGAGAAGCAGCTGAGATGAAACGTGGTTGCTTGAACTCAGAGAGGACAGAGCAATTAACAATAGTAGTAGAGCATTACCAACTATTAGCACAACAGGGAAAGTAGGAAAATGGCTAAAATTAATTATGTTAGAAATGAATGCAAGAAGCACTTGTAACAAGATTGATGATTTAAATCGCAAACCATTTGCTTTGAATAGTGGGTTTGACAGACCAACCATTATTGTCACAGGATTTTGTGGGCACTAGGTTGGGGACTAAATATTCAAAGATATTTGACTTTAGGATAATTAGCAAAAAATCAATGGATGTTATGGAAGCCTTAACAGATGAAAATACAGATAGGAGGGACTTATTCCAGAAGATTCCAGTGTGAGTTAGTAAGGGTGGAATTAAAGAATAATAAAAAGGCAGGAAACACTGTGAAAGTAGATTATGAGGTGCTTAAAGATAACTTAATGTTCGATAGAATATACAATTTTAAAAATGGAGGAACAAATAACAGTGATAATCAACCCTAGCATCCAATCCTGTTACTTGCAAAAATGTTAGCACCTTCTCTCAGTTCATCCATCTCTGCAACACCAGGATGAGGCTTTTCATTCCAGAACACCTGAGATGTCCTCCTTCTTCAAAGAATGAGGTTTCCATTCTTCTACCATTGATGCTGCCCTCATCTACATGTCCTCCATTTCTCTCTCTCCATCTCCCTGTGGCTGTTACAGGGATAGACTTCCCTTGTCCTTACCTACCACATCCAACACATCATCCTCCATGACTTTCACCATCTTCAACGGGATACTACCAGTTAACACATCTTTCCCCCAAACCCCACTCTCTGCTTTCTACAGGGATCACTTTCTGCACAACTCCCTTGTCTGCTAGGTCCTCCCCGCTGATTTCCCTCCCGGCACTTACCCTGCAAGTGGGATAATACACCATCTGTGAGTCTATTGGGGTCATGAATTGTGTACAATGTCGTCTTCTCCACATCAGTCAAACCCAACATAGACTGAGGAGTCCTGATGAAGGGTCTCGGCCCGAAACGTCGACTGTACTCTTTTCCATAGATAATGCCTGGCCTGTTGAGTTCCTCCAGCATTTTGTGTGTGTTTCATGGACTGGGGGACTGCTTTGTCCAAGACAGTCATTCCATCTGCCACAATAGGCCAGCCTTCCTGGTGGCTACCCATTTTAATTCTACTTCTCATTCCCATTCCAACATGTCAATCCATGGCATCCTCTACTGCCATGATCACGCCATTCTCAGGTTGCAGGAACAGTCTCTCGTATTCCATCTGGTAGCCCCCAATCTGACAGCATGAAAATTGATTTCTCTAGCTTTAGTAATATCTCCCCTCTCTCCCTTCTCTCTTCCATTCCCCATTTTGGCTACCCCTTACCCTTTCTCTTCTCGTCACCTGCCTATCACCTTCCTTTGGTGCCCATCCACCTTCCCTTGCTCCAATGGTCCACAGTCCTCTCGTATCAGATTCCTTCTTCTTTAGCCCTTTACCTTGTCCACCTATCATCTCCCGGCTTCTCACTTGAAATTCCTCTCCCTCCATCAACCTCGCTTTCCCCTCACCTGGTATCACCTAACACTTGCCAACTCGTTTTCCTTCCTCTCCCTCACCTTCTTATTCCTACTTCTCCCCGCTTCTTTTCCAGTCCCGATGAAGGGCCTCAACCTGAAAGGTCAATTATTTATTCTCCTCCGGAATTTGAGTGTGTTACAATGGTAATTTTAACCTAAGTGACTTAAATCTTCCCAAAATCTGGGCAAACTAAATTGGCAAAGGTAAAATGAAGTAAATTCAAGTGAAATGAATGCATTACACCTGAAGTAAATTGAAGTAAAATGCAAGGAAGCAAGATAGGGAACAGGGCACTTTGTAGACGTAGATTTGCAGCAGGGAAACATGTCTGTTAGCCCACTGAGTCTGTGCTGACCATCAACCACCCCCATTTTTATACTAATTCAAACCTTATCTATTTCATTCTCTCCACAATTTTTCTGTCAGCTGCCCACCGCACCCCACCCCCCAACCCCCGGGACTACCACTTACCAACGCTCTGGGGGTAATTCTGACCAAATAAATCTACTAACCTGCACATGATTTTGGGCTGTAGGAGGAAACCTGTGCACCTAGAGCAAAGCCAATGATCACAGGAAGAACATAAAATCTCCACACCGACTGCAACAGAGATCAGGATTGAATCTGGTTTGCTGAATATATGAGACAAAAGCTCCAGCAGTTGTACCACTGTGCCTCTGATCTAGTATGAGACAGTTATTAAAAGTATTAATTTCGGTTTAAGATGGCGCTGGTGAAGCTCAGCGACAACTTGCCATCGGCAAGCAAAACAAAGAACTAACTGCTTTATTAATCACACTTTTTCTGGTAAATGATCACTGCAATCAATAGCCTGTAACTTCCCTTTGGGAGTTGAGCTTTTGAACTGTCTGTACAACCTGGCATGTTTGTGGTGTGTGAACTGAAGTGTCGAAGGTGCAGGATAGTTGTGGTGTGGCAGGTACTGGCTGAAGCAGCTTGACCAAGGCATGAGAGCACAAAATGAACCAATGTTTGGCCATCGCTGGAGTGGTTTTGGAGGCAATTTGATGTGGCAGAACTGAGGCAAGGTGAGGGGAGGCGAGGCAAAGTCAAGAAAGAGCCTGGGTCTAAGAGCAAGGGAAGACCTGAGGTTTAGTTAATTTTAGCACCAGTCTGAAAGGTCGAGTATGGGCTGAACTGAAGAGATGGGGCTGGAGCCTAAGAGCATATTGAAATGACAGGGCCCTGGACCAAGAACGACCCTAGGTTTGGACAAATAAAGCATTGAGCCAGATTGAAAAAGTCAACGTTTCAGGGCTGGAGGCAAGGGATGGGCTGGTTCCACTCACTGCTCCATGAAGTTTACTTGTCTCTGTGCTGAAGTGAGGTTGTGACCTGCAACTAACTGGGTCGGCTGCTGGCAGTCTCTGGACTCACTTTCATGAATTTCCGTTCTGGATGTTATTTGCTTACTTTTATTTTTTGCACCTTTTGATTATTTTCCTCTGCACAATGGGTCTTTTTTTTAAATGGGTTCTATTGGGTTTCTTTGTTTTGTGACTGCCTGGAAGGAGACGAATCTCAAGGTTGTATGTAACATACATACTTTGATAATAACTGTACTTTGAACTTTGAACTGTGAAGAATGATCACCTTGGAAGAAAATTATGATAGAATTTTACATGATTTTTGAGAGTGATGTCCAAAATTAAAAGCTGAGTGAATTTCACAAGTAGGAGATGTGAATTGGCTGAGGTAGGTTGAGAAATTATCTGAGAAATATAATGGTAAATAAGCATGGGAAATTGCAAAAAAAAACATAATTCTTACTGATCATCACCTCCTTCTGGAGTTTATTGTCCAGTGGCACCGTGATGAAGTGCTTTGAGAGGGTGGGCATGAAGAATATCAACCTCTGCCTGAGGGGTGATTTGGATTTGCTCCAAGTTGCTAACTGTCAGAACAATGCAATGGCAGATACCATTTCATTGGCTCTTCACTCAGCCCTGGAACATCTGGACAGTGAAGATGCATACATTTGGATGCTCTTCATTAACTATAGTTCTGCATTCAACACTATAATCCCCTCAAAACTAATCAATAAGCTCCAATACCTCCTTGTGCAACTGGATCCTTGCTTTCCTCACTTGTAGACCCGAATCAGTTTGGAATGGCGACATTATCTTCCCCACAATCACCATCTAGACACATATGATTAGTCCCCTGCTCTACTCACTTTATAATTATGACTGTGAGGCTGAATAGCACTCCAATTCCATATTCAATTCAGCACTGTTGTTGGCTGAAAAAAATCAAAATTGATGATAAATCAGCACATAGGAGAGAAATTGAAAATCTTGCTGAATGGTGCCGCAACATTAACGTCTCACTCACTGTTAGCAAAACCAAAGAGCTGATTATCTGCTACAGGATGAAGAAGCTGGAGGTCCATGAGCCAGTTTTCATCAGGGGAATAGAGATGGAAATGTTCAGTAACTTTAAATTTCTCGTTGTTATCTTTTCAGAGGATCTGTCCTGGGACCAGCATGTTAGTGCCATTACAAAGAAGTCACGACAGCACCTGTCTGTGCAGATTCGGCATGTTGTCTAAAATTTTGACAAACTTCCATAGATGCACAGTCGAGAATATCATAATTAGATGCATCGTAGTCTGGTATAGGCTCACCAATGCCCTTGAATGGAAAATCTTACAAAAAGTAGTGGATACAGTCCAGTCCATCACAGGAAAAGTCCTCCACACCACTGAGAGCATTTACAAGGGACACTGCCACAAGAAAGTAGCATCAATTATCAAGGTCGCCCGCCACCCAGGCCATACTCACATCTCACTGCTGGTATTGGGAAAGGGGCTTCCCTTCCTCCACCGTCAACTCTGCTCTCAAACGCATCTCCCCCATTTCACGCACATCTGCTCTCACTCCATCCTCCCGTCACCCCACTGGGAATAGGGTTCCCCTGGTCCTCACCTACCACCCCACCAGCCTCCGGGTGCAACATATTATTCTTCGTAACTTCTGCCACCTCCAACGGGATCCCACCACTAAGCACATCTTTCCCTCGCCCCATCTCTCTGCTTTCCGCAGGGATCGCTTCCTACGTGACTACCTTGTCCATTCGTTACCCCCCATCCCTCCCCACTGATCTCCCTCCTGGCACTTATCCTTGTAAGCGGAAAAAGTGCTACACATGCCCTTACACTTCCTCCCTTACCACCATTCAGGGCCCCAGACAGTCCTTAGAGGTGAGGCGACACTTCACCTGTGAGTCAGCAGGGGTGATATACTGCGTCCGGTGCTCCCGATGTGGCCTTCTATATATTGGCGAGACCCGACGCAGACTGGGAGATCGTTTTGCTGAACACCTACGCTCTGTCCGCCAGAGAAAGCAGGATCTCCCAGTGGCCACACATTTTAATTCCACATCCCATTCCCATTCTGATATGTCTATCCACGGCCTCCTCTACTGTAAAGATGAAGCCACACTCAGGTTGGAGGAACAACACCTTATATTCTGTCTGGGTAGCCTCTAACCTGATGGCATGAACATTGACTTCTCAAACTTCCGCTAATGCCCCACCTCCCCCTCGTACCCCATCGATTATTTATTTATATACACACATTCTTTCTCTCTCTCTCCTTTTTCTCCCTCTGTCCCTCTGACTATACCCCTTGCCCATCCTCTGGGTTTTTCCTCCCCTCCCCCTTTTCCTTCTCCCTGGGCCTCCTGTCCCATGATCCTCTCATATCCCTTTTGCCAATCAACTGTCCAGCTCTTGGCTCCATCCCTCCCCCTCCTGTCTTCTCCTAACATTTTGGATCTCCCCCTCCCCCTCCAACTTTCAAATCCCTTACTCACTCTTCCTTCAGTTAGTCCTGACGAAGGGTCTTGGCCCGAAATATTGACTATACCTCTTCCTAGAGATGCTGCCTGGCCTGCTGTGTTCACCAGCAAATTTGATGTGCGTTGTTTGAATTTTCAGCATCTGCAGAATTCCTCATGTTTAAGTAGATGCTGTATATTTGGTTTTCAGAAGTAATTCTATTACATGACTTCTTGAGAATATTAGCATGCAAAATTTAATACTGGGCCATGGAATGAGTGAAATTTTACCTTGTCTGGTGTGTTCAGAAGAATGCAGAGAGACAAGTTAAATTTGCTATGGTTGCACAGTATATAATTGTGACTTGGACAAAAGCTATTTCTGAGAAGGTTGAATCTGACTGGAATGATTCAAACTTTGAGAAAATGGACTAAAGACTGTAAATAAGCAGTAAAAGTGTTATTTTTGAGAGCATTGTGGAAAAATGTACAAACTTCAAAGTTGAATGTTCGAAGTAAATTTTATTATCAAAGTACATATATGTCACCATATATAACCCTGAGGTTCATTTTCCTGTGAGCATGTTCAATAAATCTATAGAATAATAACCATTACAGAATCAACAGATGACTGCACAAGCAGGGTGTTCAACCAGAGTGTAGAAGATAACAAATTATGCAAATACAGAATAAATAAATAAATAAATAAGAAATAAATGTCAAGAACATGAGATGAAGAGTCGTTCAAAATGAGGTCATTGGTTGTAGGAACATTTCAAAGGTGGGCAAGTGAAGTTGAGGGAAGTTATCTTCTTTGGTTCAAGCCCCCTTAGTTGAGATATAATAACTATTCTAGAACCTAGTGGCGTGAATCCTCAGGCTCATGCACCTGCTTCCTGATGACAGCAGCAAGAAGGGAGAAAGCCCTGGAGGGATGCAATCCCTGAAGATGGATGCTTCTTTCCTGCGACAGTGTTTTATATGGTTCTGCTTAACGGTGGGGAAGGACTTACTTATGATGGACTGGGCTGTATCCACTACTTTTTGCAGGATTTTCTGTTCAAAGACGTTGGTATTTCCCTGCCAGACTGTGATGCAGCCAGTCAATCTACCCTCCACTATAGAATTTTGCCAATGTCATGCAGAATCTTTGCAAATGCCTCACGAATTAGAGATGCTGCAGTGCTATCTTCGTGATTGCACTCATGTGCTGGGACCAGAACAGATCCTCCAAAAAATAACTCCTGGGAATTTAAAGTCGCTAACCTTCTCTATCTCTGATCCTCCAGTGAGGACTGGCTCATGGACCTCTGATTTCCTTCTCTTGAAATCTATAATTTCCTCCTAGGTCTTACTGACATTGTGTAAGAGGTTGTTGTTATGACACCACTCCACTCAGCCAGGTTTTCAGTCTCCCTCCTAGATGCTGATTCATCAACACCTATGATTTAGCCTATGACAGTGGTGTGATCTGCAAACTTGAATATGATAATTGAGTTGTGCTTAGCCACTCAGTCTTGAGTGTCAAAGGAGTAGAGGAAAGAAATAAGCACACAGTCTTGTGGTTCATCTGTGTGGGTGGAGATCATGGAGGAGATGGTGTTGCCAATCCAAACTGATTGGGATCTGCAAGTGAGGAAATCGAAGATCCAATTGCACAAGAGGGTATAGAGGCCAAGGTCTTGAAGCTTATTGATTAGTTTTGAGGGGATGATGGCATTGAATGCTATGCTGTATTCTGGATTGGATATGTTTGCTGTCCAATGAAGAGTCGATGACTTTGTATCTGCTGTGGACCTGTTGCTTCGGTAGGCAAATTTGAGCATATCTAAGTTGCTCTTCAGGCAGAAATGGATATGTTTCATCACCAACCTCTGAAAATACTTTATCACTGTGCATATAAGCGCTACTGGGTGATTGTCATTGAGGCATTTCACCACACTCTTCTTGGGCACTGGTATAATTTAAGCCTGTTGACAATAGACAATAGACAATAGGTGCAGGAGTAAGCTATTCGGCCCTCCAAGCCAGCACCGCCATTCACTGTGATCATGACTGATCATCCACAATCAGTACCCCGTTCCTGGTTTCTTCCCATATTCCTTGACTCCGCTATCTTTAAGACCGCTATCTAACTCTTTCTTGAAAGCATCCAGAGAATTGGCCTCCACTGCCGTCTGAGGCAGAGCATTCCACAGATGCACAACTCTCTGTGTGAAAAAGTTTTTCCTCAAAGTAGGTGGATACTACACACTGCCAAAAAGGTTAAATATTTCCGTGAACATTCCTGCCAGTTGATTAGCATAGGTCTCGAGTACTTGGCCAGGTGGTCGGAATGCTATTTGCTTGTTCATCCACCTGAAGGCTGCTCGCCCATCAGCTTCAAAGACGGAAATCATAAAGATCATTGGGAGATGTGTGAGTTCGTGATGGTTCCTCCATGTTTTGACAGTCAAAGGAAGCATCAAAGGCATTGAGCTCTGCTGGGACTGAAGCCCTGCTATGTTGATTAATCTAATTTTATAAGGGATGATAGTATTCAAGTCCTGTCACAACTGTCCAGCATCCTTCGTTGATTCAAGTTTCTTCCGGAATTGCCATTTCGCCTGTGAGATGGCTTTCCAGAAATAGTACCTGGACCTTTTGTAATTTTCTTGGTCACCAGACTTGAATGCCTCTCATCTGGCTCTCAACAGATTTTGGATCTCATGGTTCATCTGGGGCTTCTGATTGGGGAAGTCTCGGAATGATTTTGTAGGGACACACTCATCTGCAGCTGTTTTAATAAACTCCATTACAACCATGGTGCACTCTCTCTGTTTCCCAGATGAGTTCTTGAATTGGCCCTGTACACTGATCAAAGCAATCCTCTGCCTCCCTTGACCAACTCTTTGTTGTCCTAATCTCTGGACCTTTGCTTTTTAGCCTCTGCCTGTATGAAGATAGGAAAAGGACAGGCAAGTGATTTGATTTACCGAAATGCAGTCTGGGCATGGGGTGGTAGGCATTCCTAATCTCAGTATTATAGTGGTCAAGTATGTTGGGACCTCTGGTGCTACAGGTTATATGCTGATGTTAATTGGGCAGTTTACTTTAAACAAGCCTGGTTAAAGTCACCGACTATGATTTCAAGTGCATCCTGATGGACTATTTCTTATTTGGGTCAGCATCATGCAGTACTGCGAAAGCTTGATTATACTTGGCCACTGGTGGGATGTAAACTGTGGTCAGAGCTATGGAGGAGAACTCCCTATGTAAATAGAATGGACAGCATTTGACTGTTAGTTGTTCCAAGTTAAGGGAACATGAGTTTGATAATACCGTCACATTGGAGCACACTCCAAGTTTATCATGAAACACACACCTCTTCTTTTTGCCTTTTCGGAATCAGCAGGTCAGTCCACTCTGTAAATCGAGAAGCCTTCGGGTCTGATCACTTTATCCGGCATGCTGGAGAAAGCCAAGTCTCAGTCAAACATAGAATACAACAGTTTTTCATTTCTCTTGAATACAGCAATCTTGCCCTCAGATCCTCAATTTTGTCCTCCAGCGACTGCACATTTTGTCAACAAAATGCCGGGTAGAGGAGGCCTCGTCCCTCTGCATTTCATCCTGGCTTGGACTCCCCTCACCCCACCTTGGCTTCTGGCCATGGCACTGAACCTTTGCCTACTTAAACGTGCCCTATCTGCCTGGTCTGCCAAGTCCTTCAGACGATCATGAGATCATTAAGTCAATTTAAAAGTTCATTGCTCAGAGGGAAGTTAGTTGCTGCAGATTTCAGTGAGAGAAATTCTAAAGAGGTATATTTAAAAGTATGTTTAGAACTATAGTCTGCAGCCCATAGAAAGTCACTGACGATCACCACACCACCTTGGTTGGGTTTGATGATTGGCCAGTATTTATTTACAACTACATTAATGATCTAAATGAAAGGAAATATGCTGGTAATACCAAGACCAAATTATGTTGCAATGATGGGTCAATGACAGATTCAGTGATTATTCAGAAGTGTGGCAGGTAGAGAATAAAATAAAAACTAAATATTTGAGCAAATGGAGAATAAGTGAGAGCTAAATAAATGTTGGGACCATGAATGATTTGGATGTCCTATGTGAAAATCACAGTCAACTTGCATGCTGATATAGCAAGCAAGAGGAAGTAAATAGTATCCAGCTGGGGAGAGGATGTGGCCATCAGAGTGCAAGGGTAACAAAATCTTGCTGAGAATTTCATGAGAATCAACAGTCAATAGGATGAGTTGCAATGAAAAAAGATGGACAAAATCAAAAAGGGTGAATACAGGCCTTAAGGTGTTAATAATTAGCATGGCCATGTATTCATTTCCTGGTCAACAATTGTTGAGTGTGGATCTAAAAGAATTAGTCTGAATTTTAGAGTAGACCATCAGTGAGGTCAAGTCTGAACTCCGAACTGCTCTCTGTTCCAAAGGTGAGCATTTGCCATGGTTCTCTGGTTCTCCTGTTTTTAAATATGTTTGTAATCCTCAATAAAAACAGACAGCTATGGGCTAATATGTAGAGATTCTCCATTGAACAAGGTCTGTATACTCATAGGGAAATGTAATAGGACTCATCCACATTTGTAGCCTATTTGAGAAATTGATTTAATCTCATCACTGGACAACTAAAGAAAATAGATCTATACTTATTATCAAATCATGAGGAAAATACTGTTCTTTATTTCCTTATGGTTTTTCAGGGAGTATTAGTCCTATTTCATGGAGTTTTAATGGACTGTACTTCTCAGTAATCTGACAGTGAGTGCAATGAATTGAAACGTTGATTTCCTGAGATTGAACTTAACTACAATTTTATTCACTATTAATGTTCATGTTTCTCTCTTCAGAAAGAATAACACTCTTCAAACAAAAACATGCCACTCCAAAAATATAAGATTAAATATAAAAGCTCTCAAGATATGCAAGAAACCGCTCAGGCACAAAGCATCTCTAATAATCAGGACATTAACCCTAACTTTTACATACATTTTCCATTACACCTTCACACATTAACACTATTTGGTCTCACTAACATTTCTCACAATTTCTACACACTGGTCAGCTATTTAGTCACAACAAGCAACCCAGCCAAACACATGGTGAAACACTCTCTAACGCACTTTTCTCTCTCCTTTAGGATATGCATAGCCAGCTGAATAGAAAGGGACAGTTTTTTTGACACGAGGAAGGGGATTATTGTAGTGGTCATCACAGGGCTCATTACTAGGTAGAGCTGACTATACAAGTTGACAGTACTATCCTACTTTGCCTCCTTTCTCCCATTCCCTCCTTCTTCTCTTATCCTCTGATCTTTTCTGAACAACACTCCCCTAGTGCACTTCCTTTCTCAGATTGCCATGAGCTGGACCCGAGCCAGGTGAAGTCAGAGGAGCAAAAAGAGAGAGCAGAATGAATATATGATTACTGCTTCTGGAGTACAGTGCATTGTGTATGATCACACATCAGATACACAGTCATGGAATCTCTTCCAACTGAGGTATTTCTCTGAGGTGATGCTTTAAACGCAGCCAACTAGGGAGAACATGCAGTTCTGGCAAAGCAGTAATGTCACTCAATCTGTTGCAAGAGAGAATGAAATATATACAATTGTCTACGTATGAAGCACAATCTTACCATCAGAAACTTTTGGACTGAATTGGGTTTGATGATTTTGCTCACTATTTTGTGAATAATAATCTATGTTTCTTTTTTCTGCTGTCCACTTGTTCCTCCTCGGCTTCACTGAAGTCATTGAGTTATTTTGGCACTCATGAGAGCATGGCAGGATTTCTATGCTTGGATGAGCACGACCAGTAGACAGAAGTTTGTATTGTCACAGGTACCAAGATACAGTGAAAAGCCTGACTTGCAAAACATTGCCACATATCAAAATTATTACCAAGTAACCAAGTGCATTGAGGTAGAACAGGGTCAAACAATAAGAATGCAGAATAAAGTGTAAAAGCTACAGAGAATGTGCAGAATGCAGGTAAACAATAAAATGCAAGAATAGTGGGAGAAATAGTGAGATAGTATACATGGGTTCATTGTTCATTCAGTGATCTGATGGCAGAGTGGAAGAAACTGTTCCCAAAATGCTGAGTGTGTGTTTTCATGCTCCTGGACCTTGTTTTTGATGGTAGCAATGAGAAGAGGGCATGACCTGGATGATGGGCATCCTTAATAATGGATGCCACTTTTTTGAGGCATTGACTTTTGAAGGTGTTCTTGATGCTACTGCCCATGATGGGGCTGCTGATTTTGAAACTTTCTGCAGCTTTTTCTTGTCCTGTGCAGACGGTGATGTCACCAGGTAGAATGCTTTCCACGGCACATCTGTAAAAATTTGGTGACACATCAAATCTCCTCAAACTCCTAATGCTATATAGCTGCTGTCATGCCATTGTAATTGCATCAATATGTCAGACCCAGGCTAGATCCTTTGAGATGTTGACACCTAGGAAGTTGAAAGTGATCACTTTTTCCACTGCTAATCCCTTAATGAGAATGGGTGATTTCCCCCCCTCAACTTTCCCTTCCAGAAATACACAATTAATTCTTTGGTGTTGCTGAAATTGGGTGCAAGGTTGCCATTGCAACACCACTCAAACCAGCTGATCTATCTCATCTTGTATGTCTCTTCATCACCATCTGAAATTCTGCTAGCAATTTTCTTATCGGTAAATTTAAAGGTAACATTTGAGCCGTACCTCATCTCACAGTCATGGGTGTAGAGAGAGTAAAGCAGTGGGCTAAGCATGCGTCCTTCTGGTGTGCTGGTGTAGATTGTCAGTGAGGAGTTGTTACTTCCAATCTGCACTGACTGTGGTCTACCAATCCAGTCAAGGATCCAGTTGCAGAGTGAGGTCCAGAGGCACAGCTTTTGGAGCTTGTTGAATAGTATTAAGGGTATGATAGTGCTTAACATTGAGCTGCAATCAATAAAGCCTGACGTAGCCAGGTGATCCAAAGATGAGTGGAGAGTCAGTGATATTGCATCCGCTGTAGACCGATTGTAGTGATAGCCAAACTGCAGTGGGTCAAGGTCCTTGCTTAGAGAGGAGTTGACTCTGGGCATGACAATTCTCTCAAAGCACTTCATGACAGTAGATATAAATGCAACTGTGTGGCCGTCATTGAGGAAGATCACACTGCTCCTCTTGAACATTGATTTTTTTTAATTTCAAAATATACTTTATTCAAAAATAAATATATACAATAAACCATTCAATAACTTTTCATCCTTTACATACGTTTCCATTATACTCAGTAAATATCCGTATTAATAGCCGCCCACGTGGCACTCCAGTTGTTCACCTTACCACATCGTTGTTGAGGGGTATACTCCCCGCCCACCGACCCCTCCCACTCCCATGGGTGGAGAAACCTATACCGTGGTCCTTCCCCACCGGGCCCTTGCGGTGGCTGCACCGAGTTTCAGTGCGTCCCTCAGCACGTACTCCTGCAGCCGAGAGTGTGCCAGTCGGCAGCATTCTCCCGCGGACGTCTCCATGTGCTGGTAGATCATCAAGTTTTGGGCCGACCAAAGAGCGTCTTTCACCGAGTTGACGATCTGCCAGCAGCACCGGATGTTGGTCTCCGTGTGCGTCCCCGGGAACAGCCCATAGATCAGAGAGTCCTCTGTTACACAGCTGCTGGGGATAAAACGTGACACTAGCCCGTCCATCCTCCTCCACACCCTCTTTGCGAACTGGCAGTGTGCAAAGAGGTGGGTCACAGACTCCTCCTCTTGAACATTGATATGATTGTCGCTCTTTTGAAGCAGGTGAGAATCACTGACTGCAGCAGTGAGAGGTTGAAGATTTCCTTGAATACTCCCACCACTTGGTTGCTGTTTTTTTTTGTAACTCCAAGACATAAAAACTAATTGCAGGAAAAAGACGGGAGCCCAAAAAATGTGAGTCTTCGTTTGTTCTTTACTTTAAGCAAGGCAAGCATGTATCATATGGTGGTGTGATGACATATGCCATATAAGTACTTTTTCAGATAAACTATAATGCATCATGTAAACAACAAAGAATGCTTAATCAAGTAATATGTAGACAACATTACTGAAACACTAAATACACAATTCTCCTCCCTGCTTAGCTATAAATTCCAACTCAATATAGAGTTGATACAGTATCTATTACTAGATACAGTATACTTTTCAGATATCCACAGCATAGTAAATTTTAAATTGTCCATTTTCAGTTTCAAAGATGAGTCCCTGAATATTGTTGAGTCCACTGATTCAAAGCAGTCCTATTAGCGCTTCTCCACCTCTCTTGACCATACCTTCTTGGTCCTCAACAATTGTGCAGTGGTCTTTAGTTTCTGAAGTAGAAGTATAGCCAGGAGATCAGAATTTTCAAAGTGTGGGTCTGGTAAGTGCTCTTGATGATGGTGTAACAGTGGTCAAATATATTGGTTCCTCTAGTTCCGCAGGTGACATGTTGGTGGTAGATAGACAGAGACTCTCTCAAGTTGGCCTGATTGAAATCTCCTGCAATGACTGAGAAAGCATCAGGGTGCAATGTTTTGTGACTGCTGGTCATGGTGCTCAGCTCTTCCAGTGTCTGCTGGACATTGGCCTGGGTTGGAATGTACACTGCCACCAGAATAACAACAGAAAACTCCCTCTGCAGATAAAATGGATGACACTTGACCACTAGATGTTGGGTAAGCAGGACTGAGGCAGGTCTGTGAATCATGATAAGTCTATCATGAAATATGATCCACCTCCTCTACTTATGAAACACTCGTCTGTGGTGTTTTTCCAATCGATGGTGAAGCCAATGGGTTGCAGTGATGTGTCTGAAATAGAGGGAGGGGGAGTGAGTAGGTTTCATGATTAACTCATTGTGGTGCACAGATGTGGTGGCTCTGTCACAAACAGGCTCACCCAATCTGGAATACCTAGTGGTTAAGTGTTGTCCATTTTATCTGCCGAGTGAGATTTCCATCTTCATCCTGGTAGCCATGTACTTTCCAACCCTGACCATCATCAGGCAGGCACTGGAGGGACTGAGCCCCATGATCAGAAGATGCACCCAATGCCTTCCCTATCATTGCAACACTTCCCGATGTAATTTGCCCATTGCCAGAATCTCATGAGTTCTCCAGCTGGCCTTGAACCACCTGGACGATACTGAACTCAAGCTCTGTTTATTGATTACAACTCAGAGTTCAACACAATCACACCCTCAGTACTAACCAACAAGTTCCTAAAGCAGGGCCTTTGTATCTCCTTCTGCAACTGGATTCTTGACTTCCTCATTGGGAGACTACAGTCAGTATGGATTGGAAATAACATCTCCTCTTCACTGACAACCAACACTGGCACACCTCAAGGATACTTACTTAGCCTACTGCTCTACTCTCTTCAATTCTGTGACCAGGCATAGCTCAAACGCCATCTATAAATTTGCTAAGGACACAGTTGTTGTTAGCAGAATTTCAGATGATGATAAGGTGGTTTTTGAGTGTATTTGATGACATGCCAAATCTCTTCAAACTCCTAATAAAGTATAGCTGCTGTCTTGCCTTCTTTATAGCTACATCGATATGCTGGGACCAGGGTTAGATCCTCAGAGATCTTGACACCGAGGAATTTGAAACTGTTCACCCTCTCCACTTCTGATCCCTCTATGAGGATTGCTATGTGCTCCTTTGTCTTACCCTTCCTGAAGTGCACAATCAGCTCTTCCGTCTTGTTGACGTTGATTGTCAGGTTGTTGCTGCAGCACCACTCCACTAGTTGGCATATCTCACTCCTGTACACCTCTCGTCACCACCTGAGATTCTACCAACAATAGTTGTATTGTCAGCAAATTTATAGATGGTATTTGAGCTATGCCTAGCCACACAGTCATGTGTATATAGAGAGTAGAGCAGTGGGCTAAGCACACACCCCAAGGTGCACCAGTGTTGATAGTCAGCGAGGAGGATATGTTATCACCAATCTGCACAGATTGTGGTCTTCCAGTTAGGAAGTTGAGGATCCAATTGCAGAGGGAGGTACAGTGGCCCAGGCTCTACAACTTCTCAATCAGGATTGTGGGAATGATGGTAGTAAACGCTGAGCTATAGTCAAGGAATAGCATCCTTTTGTAGGTGTTTGTGTTGTCCAAGTGGTCTAACATCGTGTGGAGAGCCATTGAGATTGCGTCTGCCATTGACCTATTGTGGCGATAGGCAAACTGCAATGGGTCCAGGACATTGCTGAGGCAGGAGTTCAGTCTAGTCATGACCAACCTCTCAAAGCATTTCATCACTGTCGATGTGAGTGCTACTGTGCGATAGTCATTAAGGCAGCCCACATTATTCTTCCTAGGTACTGGTATAATTGTTGCCCTTTTGAAGCAAGTGGGAACTTCCCTCCTTAGCAGTGAGAGGTTGAAAATGTCCTTGAATACTCCCGTTAGTTGGTTGGCACAGGTTTTCAGAGCCTTACCAGGTATTCCATCGGGACCTTCCGCCTTCCCACTGTTTCTCAAGGCTCTTATATTTGTATCTGCTCTTACTTACTTTAAATTTGCACTGATGTTCAGCAAACCACTTGGGAATAATTTGAATGATATTACAACGCATCTCTGCAGCCCTTTCTAGTACCCTTTATGTCTTCCAACTAAATTTTCAGAAGGAGGGTAAATACGAGTATTTCTAACATATTTAATGTGGCCTTTCATGCAATAAATAAACACAAGACCAGTTATTAGAGTTTGGCAGCTGTGGATTAATGAGGAACATACTTAAGAAGGAAGCTCAAAGCCATCTTGAAGTAATGCAACATCCACACTGATTCCTAGTAATCCCTGGCCTATGAGCAATCAAATGGAGCAGGAGCATTCAGGATAACATTGGGAACCTTAAGTTCATGGACCAAAGTTCTAAGTTCAAAGTAAAATTGTTATGAAAATACGTACATGTCACCATACATATACTATTTTGAGACTGATTTTCTTGCAGGCATTCACAGTAGATCAAAGAAATACAGTAGAATTAATGAAAACAAAGACTGACATAAAAACTGCAAAAGAACTCTGCAAATTCATTAAATAAATGAACAAATAAATCAATAGATAGATAGAAAGATAAATTGATGGATAGATGATAGAACGTGAATTGTGGAGACCTTGAAAGTAAGAACATAGCTTGTGGAATCAGTTCAGTGTTGAGGTGAGTGAAACTATCCATGCTGGTTCAAGTGTCTGATGGATGAAGAGTATCAACTATTCCTGAATCTGGTGATCTGAGACCGAAGGCTCCTGTATCTCATTCCCAATTGCATCTGTGAGAAGCGAGCATGACCTAGGGGTCCTGTTTGATGGATGCTGCTTTCTTGTGGCAGCACTGCCTGTAGATGTTCTCAGTGGCGGAGCGGGCTTTGCCTGTGATAGACTGAGCTCTATACACCTCTTTTTGTTGTCCAGGCCATGATGTAATTCCTCAGGATACTCTCCAGTGTGCATCTATAGAAGTTTGTCAAACCTTCAGATGCCTTGCTGAATCTCACAAACATCTGAAAAAATTAGTCGTTGTCATGCCTTCTTTGTAATAGCACTTGTGTGCTAATCCCAAGACAGATCATCTGATATGATAATATAAAGAAATTTAAAATTACTGACCCTGTCCACTTGGATCCCTTAATGAGGACTGGCTCATGGACCTCTGGTTTCTTCCTCCCAGAGTCAATAATCAGCTCTATGGTTTTGCTGATGTCGAGTGGGAGGTAGTTGTTGTGGCACCATTCACCCAGGTTTTTGGTCTCCCTGTTATATGCACCAGATCCACACAGAAGCTCTGTGAAGGTTGCAAAAGGAATGCATCAGCTCAGAAACTCCACTTGCCCATCCCATTAAGATCCTTCTGCCCCATTGGTATGAAAAGTCTATAATTCCTACTTTTGCCTCATTAGCCATCTCAAAATTTTCAAAACTGGAATGTAAGCAAATAATCCTCAATTCTGATGTATTGCTTGGGGTTTTATTCTATTCTTATGACTGTAATATTATATATGTATTAGATCAGTGATGCACCATTTACTTAGGGAAGTTTAAAGTTGAATATATAAAACTGGTTCAAAGGTAACAATTACAAATGTAACAGTATTTAAGTTACAAATATATCTGTTAACTTCATTGTTTTGAAGCAGAATGATTTTTAACAACCCAGAAGGACATAAAATGCATGTTTTTCCAAGTATATTAATGCTGTTAAGATCTCTGAAGCATTTAATATATGTTATTTGTGACCTAGAGAAGATGAAATATCATGTAGTTTCAAGCAGTTGGCTGTTAAAAACTGTGCATTTGTGTTATGGTCAGGAATGTTTTCCTTCTCTCGAAGTATTTAAATATATGGCTGCTTACAAATCGTGTTGCTGAATATCATGGTCCATGCTGTATTTCTTTAACTGCTGTTACTGACATTATCACTGGTTTATAGCATTATATCCAATAATACATGCTAATGTTTCCATAATAGATTAATAGATTGACACCAATTACAGTACATAATTGATTACAGCATACAGATCAGTCAATTCAGCATTGTAAGGGAATCAAAGCTTGGACTTCTGGTCTACAAGAGTTAGATAATATACTTTATAAAGACAGCTGTGGTTAGAAACCTTGAATCTTAAAAAGCTCTACAAACATTCAAGGCTGTCAAACAAAATTGAATCCATCAAGCCTTAATATTTCCTGTGTTGAAATCACCATTCTTGGCAACTCGGTTAAAGGGTCAATTCCTGATTCCCATCCAGCTAAAGTTACCTATAATCATAGATCTCTCAAAGCACTCCCTACATTATTACTTTTAATCCATTCATGGTCAAACAGATATGAACCTATTGTTCACCTTCAGGAAAGGCTTGATTTACTCTTTAATAATTGGACTGTTGCAGGAAATAGTGATTTGTGCTGAATTGTACAAGATTTGAGTTTTTGAACAAATTGATTATAAACTTCTGTGAACTCATAGAAATATTTTGTGTAACTTATGCCAGTCTGTGAAACTCAAATGCTTACATAGGTTCTTTGTTACTGTATCGCGATAGTTAAGCATTTTGTGATTTTTTTAAAAATCTAAAAGAAATTGCCAAACCATTTTACTTGTATGTATAATTGGCTTTCAACTTGTAAATTGGACAAACTTAATGAGGGTAAATTGCTTTTGCTGTCCCATTCCTTATTTCTATGACCATGCAATAACGTGACTTCTCAGTATTTCTCCTTATGAGCAGATGGACAAAACAGGCAAGAAAACTCCCTGGTTACAAACTGGCACATGCTGAAATAGCTGGCATAAACTGACACAGAAGCAGAGGCAAAACTGATACAGTTGACTTTGGAATTCTAGATTGAAGAAATACTAGAAGTAAAGAAAAATGACCAAATAATTTAATTCCAGTTACCGCAAGGTGTCACAGTTAAATTTCTTGATTCATCTACTATAATGCTTTGAGTTTCAAGTGTCAAGTTACCTTAATGTAAAATAAAGAATCCCAATCCAACTATGATCAATTAAGGCAAAACTATTTTCCAGACAATTTAATACCATGCTTGCAAAATATCAACATTATAGGATCATATTCTAATAAAGTAAATGGAGAAGATTTCTTGCATATCCAGTTGATTTCCATCTCTGAGTTTTCACTACACTTTTTGAGTATATGCATTGTCCAGAAGTGGAAAATCAGAACCTATTCCTCTAGCTAATAATATCACTAATGTTGCCACATCTAAACTTATTGCTAAAGTTGCCTCTAAAAAACAATAAACTGATGGAATTTGTCATTTACAAGACTATACCATGATACTTATGTTCCAAAAACTGTTTATTTATATTCATTTGGTTCTTGGTAGACTACTATTCTTTAAGCACCATTATAGTCTTAATGTAAATATAGACAAAAAGCTAAATTCCTACAGCAGGTTACTGTGGTGGTTCTAGATTTGCATTATGCAACTCTAGGAAAATAGAAATTCACCTGTGGCAACAAATTGTGTACAGAGAGGTGTGAAAAACTGGAATCACAGCAAACTCAAAGGAGATTCTGGAGGCTGATTATCTTGGCTGATTACTACACGTAGGTTATAGGAACAACACCTTATATTCTGTCTGGGTAGCCTCCATCCTGATTGCATGACCATCGATTTCTCAAATTTTTGGTAATGCCCCACACCACCCCCCCTCCCTTCACCATTTCCCATCTTTTCCCTCTCTCACCTTATCTCCTTGCCTGTCCATCACCTCTCTCTGGTGCTCCTCCCCCCTTTTCTTCCATGGTTTTCTGTCCCTTTACTTCCCAGCTCTTTACTTCATCCCTCCCCCTTCAGGTTTCACCTAACACCTTTTGTTTCTCTCTCCCGCCCCCCATTTTTTAAATCTACCCCTCAGCTTTTTGGCCTGAAATGTCGACTGTACTCTTTTCCATAGATGCTGCCTGGCCTGCTGACCTCCTCCAGCATTTTGTGTGTGTTGTTCAGATTTCCAATATCTGCAGATTTTCTCTTGTTTGTGATTGGATTACTACATGAATTTGTTAGAATAATGTTTCAGTTTGTGCCATCTTTATTAGCATTGTGCAGTGTTTAAGTAAGGCGTGGATAACTTTGATGCCAATTATTTAATGCTAATATCCACCTTAAACCCTTGGTCAATTAAACATTCTTTACGTGGCATAATCTTGGTAATATTTAAACTTGTTTTAATAAGCAGCCTTCTGAAAGAAACACACACACATACACAAACTATATAATTTCTGTCTTAGACATCCTAGATTACCTTGTAACTGAATTAGCTCTACTTCAGTTCTGTGTGTTCTGAGGTAGACGGTGCCCATTTGTGCAATAATTCTGCATGCTCTTGTCATAGAGGTTTGAGGCAGTTATTGTCTTCCCAAATTTTTTTTCCATTTTGACTCAACAGAGGATAAGGATGCCCAGGAGTTATATTTTTGCAAGTGTACTTGGAGAATATCCATGAAACAATATCCTGTGCTCCCAGAAATCTCACAATAGAGCTTGAAGTCGAATGCTTGTTTTGGAATTTTGGCATAAGGCTTATGGATGACATGACCCGCCAACAATTATGCTGTGGATATTGGCTTAGGAGAAGAGGCTGACAATGATTGATATTTCCTTCTAATGAGTTACTAAAATTTTGTAGTGGTGCGGTTTCTTTAAAGAGCTTTTGAAATTTTGGCCATACCTCTCAAGCATGCAGAATTGCTGTTACTTGCCAGATAATATTAGAATTGAGTCTTGGTCTAAGAACACAGTTTTCAAAGCTGGACAAAGGATGCACTCATCACTGGAAACAAATGTTAATTTTTTTGTTGCAATTGGCTGCCTTCGATGGGGGCTGCCTCCCATTATGGAAACCATTCTACCTTATCCAGGAAACACACACAAAATGCTGGAGGAACACTGAAGGATTTTAACTTTTCTGGGATTTTGCTCTGGACATTGAATACTGAGGAGGCAATGATGCACTGTGGAGAACATTGGTAGAAGATCATGTTTCCTAGACATTCACCCTATGCTTTTGTATGTTTCACTGAAGAAGTGAGTGGTTGACTTGGAGCCTAATCTCGTATGCAGAACCTGATTTTAAGTGACTATAATGCTTCTTTACAAGAAGGTACCAAACCTTTTACCAGCTATGTTGCGATACTGCTTTTCTTAGTAAACTAAGCAATGTTCTCAGAACTTTTACAAAAGTCCCTGTGAACAAAAATTCAGTTTAAAGTTTTGAATCTCAAAGATCTTCCATTTGCTGCAATTGACAGAGATTTCCTACTGTGATTAATTCTTCTTAGTGGGCTGTGTGATTTATTTCATAGGTAGGCTGTTTATCAGCATGATTTAAAAAGCAGGACCAAAAAAAAACCTGCAGAAGCCTGATTTATGCTGAATGTAATTTGCATCTGAAGTTCCACAACAGTTTGTGGTGCATAAACCAGTTTGAGGCAGACACCCCCCCCCATCCCTTTGAGCACAAACAAAACAAAAAAATTGCCTGGTGCCTGGCCTGCTGTGTTCACCAGCAAATTTGATGTGTGTCGCTTAAATTTCCACCATCTGCAGAATTCTTCGTGTTTATGCCTGATGAAGATATTGTTTTGCAAAAATTACTTAAGCAGATATACAACTAGTTTACTATTTATTAAATTTAGAGTATATTTTCCTGGCAATCTTTAAAAAGGTGAAAAGAAACTGGCCTGGAATTTAATTGGTTCCTTTTAATAGCGCATCTGCAGTTTGCTCTATTATTGTAGCAACTAAACTCCAGGATATCGTGGTGTAAATATTTCAATCTTCACAATAGATAATGGAATGTAAATTGGTTGTAAATAGAGACCTATGATCTGTAAATGAGTTAACACATTATGCGTCTGCATATGATTTGCTGGCACTGCTGCACAGCTCCATTAGGTCCCTCGCCAAAACAGTGAATACTTTACAAGAGGTTTTGCCCATCCCCTGTCCCAGTGTTGAAGTACATGGAGATTGCTTATTTGGTGTATGGCATGCTGTTTCTCAAACCTTTAAAGGATGGTGCTGTCGGCTTAGCATATTTATTACTACAAATATTTCCAAATTTCCTCCCGTACACAAGTGTAAGGAGAAAGAAATAATTGTTACTCTGGACCTGATGCAGCACAAAAAACATATAAGATAAATAACACAATACAAGTAATAAATGCACAATAAATATAAATACATAAGGTAGCTTACATACTTAGATTGATTGTATGTCCATAAAGTTACGCTAGGCTGTACATAAGGAGATTGACGGGAAATAAGAAAGTAACGGTTGAGTTAGTGTGTGGAGGTGCTGATCTGTCTTATTGCTCTGGGAAAGTAATTGTTTTTGAGTCTGGTAGTCCTGGTGTGGAAGCTGCTTAGTTTGTTCTCTGATGGGAGTGGGACAAACAGTCCATTAACTGGATGTGTGGGATGCTACACGATGTCACTGGTCTTCTTTCTGTATATATGTCCTTGACGGTGGGTAGGCTGGTGCCCATGCTGTATTAGTTGTCCCTCATTCAATAAAGACAATTGGGATGGTAGCATTGTGGCAGCAGCTAGAAAACGGGTTTGTTCAAAGAGATATGGTTTGTTTTTCTTTGCTGGCTTTGATCGTAAATCATTCTTCTTGGATTCTTTAAAGAAAGCATTTTGCTGAGATCTCTGTTTTGAAAAAGCCGATTATCATCTTCCTTTCCCTGCACTCACCCTGTCTATAATACACTCTTGTTTCACGCTTGTTCATTCTTTCACTTCCGTGAAACCTTCAATTCACTTCTTTGCATTAACACCAACCCCTAAGTTACCCTGACATTTAACCGATCACTTTAAACTCAATTACTTTGACACATTTATAATTCACAAATTCATAGAAAATTTCATCAATTCTAAACTCTGCATTTTATTGCACATTAATTAAAAAAACTCAGCATGCAGATTTGTTTACACCATTTTCTTCTATGCTGACTTTTTCATTGGATTTCTCCCAGTTTTTCCTCCAGGCTGTCTGCCAGGATAATTTGTTTTATATAAAAGTGAAATCAATCTAATTTTATTAAATTAAGGTTTTAATCAGGTATTTGATTCAGGAAAGTTGATCATCCATATTTGATGCTTTTATTTTCTTTGTTGACCTTCCTCAAGTTGTTAACTCTATCTAACTCATTTTCCACTGGAAACATATTGTTTTTCTGGGAAATTACTCATGTGTCTACCTTTCAGTGACTTGTCAGGAGGTGTTACTCGGAGATTAGGACTGAGATACCTGACTGACTCTTTTCCCCATCTGTGCTGTGTCCAGCTATTCCAGCTGAACTCAGCTCAAAAGAGTTAAATTAGCTCAGACCAAATATCATTGTTTGAATGTTTCTTTCACTGAGATCATTCACCAACAGGGACTATACATATATTTATATAGGCATTGATATTTAAATTTTACTGTTTTTAAGGAACCATCATTTTTAATGAGGAAAGATAGTTTCTAAATGTTTCGCTCAAATGATGTGATAACAACCTACATGTAGTGTTTTCATTTCATTTGCTGGAATTTGATATGTCAAATTGGTACATTCATTCTTTTCAATTGTTTCATACACACAGTTTAGATTTTAACATATGAAAGGGATATAATAGATTTGGAGAATTGGAAGCTGGAATTGTATTTTTCCACTGTTTCACCTTTAATAATTTATCTATTCACCGTTAAGCCAATAGTGTTTTTTTATCTCTCCATTTATTGACTTTGTGCTCTGTTTAATTTATTTTGACCTCTGCAAGGGAACAAAGGTAAAGACAGGCATTGTAAAAATGAGATTCACCCATATGATGAGAAAAAAGAATACCATGAATGAGTAGTAGGATGATGTTAGAAAAAAATAAAGTAATAACAAGGAAGCTTCCAAAAAAAGAAGCAAATTTGAAATTCTAGGAATGAATGGACGCCAGGCCTTAGATTTTTATTCAGTACTGGAGATGAATATTTTTAAAAAAAAGTGTATTCTTAACTGTCAATGCGAGGACATTTATTTGCTGGTAATGTTCATATCACAGTTTACATTTGCAGTGCAGAACATTCAGTAGAGCATTTCATATTGATTACCATATTATGCTTTTTTTGTATCTTCCAAATAGCACAGCAATTTATGAGTACAGTAACATAATTTCTATCATACAAGAATCCAAAATATAAAATGCAAATGAAATCTTCCCTTGTCTTTGTGTAAATTATGGCTGCCATCAAAGTGAAAACATGTTTTACAAAGGCTGATGATTCTGTAAGCTTACTGATAGTCGTATCGATAGCCATTGCCAGGTAAATTCAATTTTGTGAAAGAATCATCTGTATAAAGGGTGTGAAATAAATGGATAAAATAATTCTTTGAATTCAGTAACTCAATTAGTGCTATAATTTCAACTTGTCTTTTGTAAATATTTATTGTCTATACAACTATAATGAATACAATTATTAGGTAATTCCTATTAAAAGATAGTTTAATATTTTCTCATAGAATAATTTCAACAAATTTCACAACACATGCCAGTGATACTAAACCTGATTCTGATTCTGATTAATTCTTGACAACTTAGGTTTGGAAGTTAGCCATTCAGTCCTATGTGTTTTTTGACAGCAAAGAACGGATAACTCTGAGGCAGCTATTACACTTTGAAAAGGAAAATAAAACTACACCACTGCAAATCCTCACAGCTTTTGGTGATCCTATGATTCCTGTCTTGGAAGCTGACATCAGAACATCCATCAAGTGGGGGAATCCTCGGAAGGCGTCAGGCCCTGGCAGAGTACTGAAAACCTGCGCTGAACAACTGGCTCGAGCGTTTAAGGATATCTTCAATCTCTCACTGCTACAGCTGGAAGTTCCCACCTGCTTCAAAAGGGTGTCAATCACACCAGTGCCCAAAATGAGTGAGGTGAGCTCCTTAACAACTATTGTCCAGTTGCACTGTGGTGAAGTGCTTTGAGAGGTTGATATGAGGAAATCTGCAGATGCTGGAATTTCAAGCAACACACATAAAAGTTGCTGGTGAATGCAGCAGGCCAGGCAGCATCTCTAGGAAGAGGTACAGTCGACGTTTCGGGGTCTCGGCCTGAAATGTCGACTGTACCTCTTCCTAGAGATGCTGCCCAGCCTGCCGCGTTCACCGGCAAGTTGTTTGAGAAGTTGATCATGGCTAGAATTAACTCCTGGCTGAGCAAGGACCTGGACCTACTGCAGTTTGCCTCCTGCCACAACAGGCCTACAGTGATGCAATCCCATTGGCTCGCCACTCTGCTTTGGACCACCTGGTTAACAACAATACCTACAACAGGCTCCTGTTTATCAATTCCAGTTTGGCATTCAACACAATCATCCCTTCAGTACTAATTAACAAGTTTCAGTACTTCCCTCTGTGCTTCCCTATGCAACTGGACTCTTGACTTTCTCATCAGGAGACCACAGTAAGTACGGATCAGTAACAAAATCTCCTCTTTGCTGAAAACCAACACAGATTCACTTCAAGGGTATGTGCTGGGCCCACTGCTCTATTTTCTCTGAACACATGACTGTGTGGCTAGGCACAGCTCAAATGCTGTCTACAAGTTTGACAATGTCTCCACTGCAGTTGGCAGAAGCTTTGATGGCAATGAGGAGGCTTACAGGAGTGAGATAGATTGGCTGGCGGAGTGATGTTGTTTCAACAACATTTCACTCAACGTCAGCAACACCAAGGAATTGATGGTGGACTTCAGGAAGGGGAAGTCGGGAGAACACATGCCAGTCCTCATCAGGAGGTTGGCAGTAGAAAGGTTAAGTGGCTTCAAGTTCCTGAGTGTTAACATCTCACCGAATCTATCTTGAACCTTAACATACTGATGGAAGAACAAGGAAAGCACACCAATGACTCTATTTCATTAGAAGTTTCAGGAGACTTGGTATGTCATCAAATACTCCAGCAAATTATTTCAGGTGTATGGTGGCAAGCATTCTGACTGGTTGCTTCATTGCGTAGTACAGAGGCTTCATGCACAATATTTCAAGAGGCTCCAGATGGTTGTAAACTCAGTCAATTCCACCATGGCACAAGTCTTCTTACCATTGAGGACATCGACAGGTAGAGCCTCAAAATCATGGCATTCACCATTAAAAACTCTTAACACCTGGGACACGTCCTCTTCTCTTTACTATCAGGAGCATGAAGATTCACCCTCAAAGGTTTAGGAACAGCTTCTTCCCCAAAACCAGATTACTGAATGGACATAAACCCATGAACATTACCTCACTGTCCCTCTTTTGCACTGTTCATTTATTTATGTATTTGTTTAAAATTGTAATTTATAGTATTTTTATATCTTGTACTGTACTGCTGTCACAAAGCAACAAATTTTACCACATATGTCAGTGATAACGAAACTGATTCTGATTCTTATCTAATTGATTTTCTAGCTTGCTATAGCTAGGTGTAAAAGTAGTGTTTTTGCTTCTGAATGAGCAGAATATAAGTTTAGATCCCACTGCAGGTAGTACCCTCAGTGGCCACTTCGTTAGGTACATCATTACGCCAGCTCATTAATGCACATATCAAATCAGCCAATCATGGAGCAGCAACTCAATGCATGAATGCATCTAGACATGGTCAAGCATTTCAGTTTTTCTTCAGACCAAGCAACAGGGTGTGGAACAAATGTGTTCTAAGTGACTTTGACCATGGAATGATTTTTGGTGCCAGATGAGGTGGTTTGAGTATCTCAGAAACTGCTGATCTCCTGGGATTTTCATGCAAAATAGTTTCTAGAGTTTACAGAGAATGATATGAGAAACAAAAAAAAAATCCAGTGAGCAGCAGTTCTGAGGGTGAAAACCCCTTGTTAATGAGAGATGTTGGAGGAGAATGGCCAGGCTAGTTCAAGCTAACAGGAAGGCAACAGATCTCAATATTTATTGTTTATTTATTTACTATTATTATTTTGTTCCCTTTTTCTTTTTTTATTTGTATAGTTTATTGTCTTTTGCAAATTGGCTGTTTGTCCATTTTTGTATGCATGGTTTTTCATTGCTTTTATAGTATTTCTTTGTATTTACTGTGAAGGCTCGCAAGAAAATTTCTCCCCTGGTCCACTCCCCTCTCCTATCAGATTCCTTCTTCTTCAGGCTTTACCTTTTCACCTATCACCTCCCAGCATTCATTTCATCCTCTCTCTCCCCCAACCTCCTACCTTCCTGCTCACCTGGCTTCACCTACCCCTTCTAGCTTGTACTCCTCCCCTCCCCCACCCTTTTGTACTGCCTTCTTCCCCCTTCCTTATCAGTCCTGATGAAGGGTCTCAGCCTGGTCCATCGACTCTTTATTCCTTCTCATAGATGCTGCCTTACCTGCTGAGATGCTCCAGCATGTATTGCTCTGAATTCTGCAATTTATTTTTAATTTATTAAATGCAGAAGTTATGATGGTTAACTGTAATAAATGTTCACTGGAAGATTATGCATGTTACTTATATTAAAAGATTAAGCGTGGGAACAGATTGAATGTTCGATGGTTTCTCAGAGAAATACTAGCGTCAGGAATATGTTGGCTGCCGAATATAAAAGTTGTTGGATCTCTGCATGTATTGAAGAGGGAGCTTGAGCTGATGGGGTTTAGAATAATATTTGTAAACAAGTATGTACTTTTGTAGGTGTACAAAATAATGCTTGAATGGTATGTTAATGGCTGTTTCAGTTTTGGATCCTCTGAAGGTACCAAATGAGTCATACCTGCTGCAGAGGTCTTGAAGGAAAATGTGTTTCTGGAGACTGAGACCATGTCTGGGAAGGTTGGGAAAGAGAGAGGACTATGTCAGGATTATAAATGGGGGGAAGTCAGGAGTTAAGTGATTGGGGTAGGATGGGGAGCTGTGATTTCAAATGTGACAGGTTGGGTGATGACTGGTGGGCCTCAAAGTAGGAACTTGGGGGATTAGGGCCTGGGGAAATGGAAGGTTTGGGGGCTAAAGTTTGGGAACATTGGGGTCTAAGCTGATCAGGGAATTCTGAATTAACTGCAGGTGTGAATAGGTGCCCACAACCAATGTTCCCTCTAAGATATGTGTGTGTGCATGCGCACACAGCTTTTACTACTAGCACACAAAGGAATTTAAACTGCGCACAAAAGGTGGTCACCCTCTATCTCTTTGGCATGTTAAGTATACTTCATGATCATACCCAATCACATTTCCTTTTCTGGTTTCTGATCCAGATGGTATTGACAACGTGGAGTTTGCTATGATTTGTCTTCAGGTTTTTGAACTGGCTTATTTATATTTTTTTTACTGAAGAAATTGTTCTTCACGCACATGTTGTTGCCACTAGGGAAAAAATTGCACAGCACAAGATTTTTGCGCACATTTGTCATTACAAAATAGAGAAAACATTGATCACAACCTGCACTGATCAGGGTTTGACAAAGATAAAATTTAAGGGCTCATGAATGGATTTGATCAAGAAAAGTGAGATTGTGGGAATGGGGGAAATAAGAATTTGAGATAATTGTTTGGGGATATCTGTACATGGCCAGTTCAAATGGATGAAAGGGATTTCCTTTAAAGAGTTTCAATCCAGTACTACACAATGTAAATATGGTCTTTCAGAGAGTAGACAATCATAGTTGTTTCCAAGACAATGTGAATTAATTTCCCAGCATTGTATGGGAAATGATGTCATTCAATGTTATTCAGCATCTTGCACTTACGAGACATACAGGTGCAATTCAGGCCGGTACTTGTCCAGACAGATTTTCTAAACGAGATTGTAACACAGAGGAATGTTCATTATCCTGTTACACTCTTGCGGCACTGAAGATAACCTAGTTCCAGGAGTAATTTCACCTGATTTTTCACTGTGCAGGACCTGCTTTATCTCTCAACACTCTCAGAAGAATATGCAGCCTTAAACTTGAAGATAAGGTGGGGTGGCTGAGCTAAGGAGATCAGATCATAACAGATTGTAAGAGGAAAGACCTGTCTAGGCATGATGCTCCACCATCCTTGTTTGATTGAGAAGGTGGTGTTTTCCATCCTGCCAAATTGTATGTTGTTATCTAACAGAAGTTTATCTTCTGGAGTAATTAAAATGGAATTTTACAGCAACAGTTGAAGACTCTATAGTCTGGTGTTCATTGTCAATAAACATCCATGTCAGACAAGGGCCATTTTTATAGGCCTGTTATATTACACATCTTGACACTACACAGATTGAACGAGGCATAAAGTGTGAAACCTATCTGTACCATAGGCTTGTCTGCAGTAGCTGCTCAGATGTAGACAGTTCTAATCGTCTAGATGAAAATTAATTTTCCTAATCTGAGTAGTTTACTGGCACATATAAAAATTGATCATAGGGCTTAGTCTGCGACACATTTAACAGAAGAACACAATATTTCAACACAAAAAAGAGGAATTTCGGGTGGTGGCAGAAGAAGGGAACAATTGGTTGCACCAACGTGTCAGGGATATGGGCAAGAGGCCTTCCTGAGGAATTGGAGGTAATGTTGGTAGATATATATTGAAGGAGGGAGGCCTGATTTTGAGATGAAAATTGTGCAGACTAACAATGTAGGTTAATGCCCTGCAGTATTTAAACAGACAGTCAGTAAGTAAGTAAGCAAATAATTTATTATTTTATTTACTTGCAAATCCAATATTTATAGGCATCACAAAGGAAGAGCCATAAAAACACAAGTAGACTCTTCACATTTGCATGTTTTACTTGTTGTGAATCATTGCACTTCAAAAAATATAGCTCAAATCATTGGAAATAATCATTATGTTTTGGTGTAATTTGTTGCAAAGATGGACATTTCAGTTTTCCTGTACATTTAGAATTATAGTGTTCTCGTGCAGTGTGTTGAAACTCTGACTAAACACCAAGTTAAACCAGAGCCAACGAAGACAGAGTCATAGTAAGGTTAACCATCTACTGTTCACTCTTCCACATTAACATCGTACGGTGAAAACTGTTGGTAAAAAAATACAAACATATACAGTGTCTATTTCATTCTGGAGACCACACGCGCTCTCTTCTTTTAGCGAGTGTCTCCAGCCGCCCCAAGTAGGGAGCGAGGGGGTCACGTCAAACCGCCGCTGGGCCCAAGCCCACCCCGCGTTTGAAATTGAAAAGCCAACACGTGCACCGCTTCCCTTAACTGAAACCGCATTAATATTTTTACTTCAAATACTTTCATAGGAACTTACGGCGTTGCTTCTATAATGTTTCTTTGTGGGTAGAAACGAAGCTCTTCATGATCATGCTGCACGCATGGCACCCGCCTTTTCACCTTCCCGAACCGGAGGTTACACATAAGACATGGCGAAACCGGAGGTGACGTCATCACATGCCGCGAAATACCATAGACAATGAATTTACCTTTGTTAGACTGTAACATAATTATCAACCTTTAACTTTAACTGGAAAATAGTTACAAACAAATCATTTAAAATGTAGACCCGACAAAGTCAAATAAATGCCTTAAGGGCAACACAAGGATATATAGACCTTTAATGATATTACCTTCAAGTCAATATTAGATTAGATTATGAGAACACTCAGTCCTCGTTTATTGTCATTTAGAAATGTATGCATTAAAAAATGATACAATGTTCCTCCAGAGTGATATCACAAAAAAAAGACAAACTAAGACTAACACTGACAAGACCACATAATTATAACAGCAGTGCAAAGCAATACCATAATTTGATAAAGAGCAGACTATGGGGATGGTAAAAAAAAGTCTCAAAGTTCCGATCCACTCCCGATAGTCCCCAATAGCAGGCGGCAGAAGGGAAAATCTCTCTCTGCCATAAACCTCCAGGCACCAACAACTGTTGATGCATTGGAAGCACCCGCCCACAGCTAACTCTGAGTCTGTCTGAAAACGTCGAGCCTCTGACCAGCCCTTTGACAGCGAGCACCAAGCACCATCTCTGCTGAGCGCTTCGACCCCGTCCCGGCCCCGAGCAACAAGCAAGGCCGAGGATTTGGGGCCTTCCCCTCCAGAAATTCTGGATCAGAAGTTTCTCCTGATGTTCCTCCATTCTCTCACGTCTGTCTCCATCAAATCAGGATTGTGCACGGCACCCTACTTGGCAGATTACAGGTATCATTCACCGGAGTGGCCGCGCAAGCTGCGTCGCGCCGCCATCTTCTCCTCCTATGCAATGAAACCTGTTGCAGATTAGCCTGTGAATGGCACTAGACACCAGTTAGCCTTGTCGTATCTAGTTTATATATGGTCTATGCACGTAGGTCCAATGGAAGTGACTATTGCAAAATAAAATTCAAAATTAAAAGTAAATTTCTTACCAACGTCACCATATACGACCTCGAGTTTAATTTTTTTGCAGGCATTCATATCCGAACAAAGAAATGCAATAAAACCAATGAAAAACTACACACAAAGACTGACAAGAAACCAAGGTGCAAAAGCAAACAAACTACAAAGAATAAAAATAAAAATAACAGATAAGGTAAATAAGTACGAGGGGTGATTGATAAGTTTGTGGCCTAAGGTAGAAGGAGATGTTATTAACTTTAAAATTCCTGCATAATCACTCAAAGAGCTGAACTGCAAACGCATGTAACGAGAGCTGTATAACTCATCCCCTCCTACCTTAGGCCATAGACTTATCAATCACCCCTCGTAATACTGAGAACATGAGTTGTAGAGCACTTGAAAGTGAGTCCATAGTTTGTGGAATTAGTTCAGTGTTGAGGTGAATGAAGTTAACCATGCTGATGGTTGAAGAGTAATAACTGTTCCTGAACCTGGAGGTGTGGGACCTAAGGCTCCTGTAGCTCCTGTCCAATGGTAGCAGTGAGAAGAGAACTGAATGGCCTGATATATAAATAGCCTAGCTTAAATATGTGGATGCATAGCTGCTGCTATCATTGAGTGTTTTATGTCTGAAAATCACGTTTTCCTAGTGTGGGAATGGGTTTGCGATCATTTCCTTGAGCTACTACTTAAAATGAAAAGCAACACACACAAAATGCTGGAGGAACTCTGCAGACCAGGCAGCATCTATGGAAAAGAATAAACAGTCGATGTTTTGGGCCGAGACCCTTCATTGGGACCTAAAAATAAAATACTTAAAATTAAGTTGAATGTCTCCGTTTGGGAATCAACCTTCCACACCTGGTGCAAGCATTCATGCCAGATGGACATCAGATGACATCAATTATTGTGCAATATCCTTTCTGCAGTGTTGACGGGAAAATTGTGACACATTGTTTTGAGGTGAAAGTGTCACTGGAAATTCCAAGAATAACCAGCCTTTCATAAAGCTGAGAGTCTGCACACAAGTGTTTGTGGAGTGGCTAGTTCTAAACTTGGCCTGGCTTCTTACTAGAACTCATGGCTACATTGTCCTGGAAGTGTCACTTCCTAGATTATCCTGTGAGGCAGAACAGTTCACAACTGACAAGTATGCCTCAGGTTAGCAGATCTGGATCTGGCACCATGGTCTTTTGACAGCTCAAGCCATTAGAAGACCTTTTCCACTGCTCAACAATGTCCCCAATGATCAAAGACATTTTGATTAAAGAATAAAAATAATTTCAAATTTCAAATACTTATAAAAGTTCAGTCCAGGCTGCCTCGTTGTTTCTCAGACACTGGCCTCTTTGGGAAGAACATGTTGCAGGTGTCTCTGAGATCCATCAGCCTTAGGTACAAGCAGGAGAAAACACGGCTGATTGTTGAGCTCAGGAAGTCCACCGACCCGCTGGTGAGGAGTGCTGACACCTCAATCCATGCTGGCCATAAGTGGAGAGCTCAAGCTGAAGTAGACCAGGTCATCACAGGCTGCAGCACCAAGAGGTTGCCACCAGAGTCCAGGCTGGACATGCAGGACTTGGCTGGGGGAAGGCAGCACGGTTCTGGTCCAAGGCTTTGAAGAAAGAGAGGAAAGCCATCGTAGTGGAGGAAGTGACCAAAAAAAAAGAGCTAGAGCACTACAGGGTGAAGACAGTAGCACAGGGCCACCGGGGAAGCTGGGCAACATGGACGGGCACCATCAACAGGTCATGCAGCTGGTCTGACCTGCGGAAGATCCCACAAGCCAGACTCAGCTTCCACATCAGGGCAACCTGCCCCCGAAATCTTCACCAGTGGTTCAGCAGTGAGGATAACTACCTCCTGTGTGATACCACCAATGCCAACCTCCAACACATCCTGGCAAGATGCAAGACTGCGCTGTCACAAGAGCACTACAGATAATGGCACAACCGGGTCCTAAAGAAACTGGCAGAGACCCTAGAGGTCTGCATGTGGGATGCGAGAAGCAGCCTTTCCCCAGTGGGATGACAACTCATTCCATTTGTTAAGACTGGTAAGAGCGCTGAATACATCTGCCCAAGAGATCCTTCAGGAATCCTTTCCACAGGAAAATCAGTAGATAGCCATAGTTTCCCATGGAAATTTCCCACATCTCTCCACTCAGACATAGTACTGTGGTCTATGGCTGCCATGACAGTTCTCCTCATTGAGTTAACCAGCTCATGGGAGGAAGGAGTGGAGGCTGCCCACGAGTAAAAGAGGGTGAAGTACTCAGACCTGGCAGCTGAGTGCAAGGAAGCTGGCTGGACAACTATCAGCTAGCCTGGTGTAGGATTCTGGGGCTTCGGTGGTGCGTCGATGACAAGGTTACTCTGTGATATGGCAGTGACTAGAGCGAGGTTCAGGAGGGCCACCAGTGAGTTTGCTGAGGAGGCAGAAAAGGGCAGCTTTTGGCTGTGGCTGAGGAGGAAGGACAGAAATTGGGGCACTGACTAAACCGATCGGAAGCTGCAGGTGCTGGCAGGAAGATATCTCTGCCACTCTGCCACCAGGAGATGTACCTGGGCTAAGGAAATGAAACATCAGTGAGCGGTGGTCCCCAGCTGATGACCCTACAGCTGTGGGGCACTGTTGGAGCTGTGGCAGGCAGCAATGTGAAGCAGGGGACATCTTCCTGTAAGTGTCATTCATAAAAATGTCAGCATAAAATATAATAAATTCATATGAAATACTAATATTTACAGGGCAAGACACACTTGCTTCGAAGACATATTATAAAATCACAATATACATTTCTTGTTTATATACAGTAAGTGTTATGTCCCAAGAACATTCTAGCAGGTTCCAGCCCCTGATGTATAATCCTGATTGATAAGTTACTGAAGCTGGGCCTTTGTACCTCCCTCTGCAATTGCATCCTCGACTTCCCAACCGGAAGACCACAATCTGTGCAGATTGGTGGTGATAACACTGGTGCACCTCAGGTGTGTGTGCTTAGCCCACTGCTCTACTCTCCCTATACCCATGACTGCATGGCTAGGCATAGCTCAAATACCATCTATAAATTTGCTGAGGATACAACCATTGTTGATAGAGTCTCAGGTGGAGATGAGAGGGTGAACAGGAGCAAGATATGCCAACTAGTGGAGTGGTGTCGCAGTAACAACCTGGCACTCAACGTCAGTAAGACGAAAGATCGGATTGTGGATTTCAGGAAGGGTAAGACGAAGGAACACATACCAATCCTCATAGAGGGATCAGAAGCGGAGAGAGTGAGAAGTTTCAAGTTCCTAGGTGTCAAGATCTCTGAGGACCTAACCTGGTCCCAACATATTGATGCAGCTATAAAGAAGGCAAGACAGCGACTATACTTCATTAGGAGCTTGAAGAGATTTGGTATGTCAACAAAAACAAGCAAAAACTTCTACAGATGTACCGTGGAGAACATTCTGACAGGCTGAATCACTGTCTGGCATGGGGGGAGGGAGGGGGCAGGCCACTGCACAGGACCGAAAGGAGCTCAAAAGGGTTGTAAATTTATTCAGCTACATCTTGGGTATTAGCCTTCAAATTACCCAGGACATCTTCAAGGAGCAGTATCTCAGAAAGGCGGTGTTTATCATTAAGGACCTCCAGCGCCCAGGGCATGCCCTTTTCTCACTGTTACCATCAGGTAGGAGGTAGAGAAGCCTGAAGGCACACACTCAGTGATTCAGAACAGTTTCTTCCCCTCTGCCATCTGATTCTTCAATGGACATTGAACCCATGATAATCATTTTTAATATATATTATTTCTGTTTTTGCATGATTAATCTATTCAATAGACAACACTCTGATTTAATTATTTATTTATGTTAATTAATTAATTATTTTTCCATATTATGTATTGCATTGAACTGCTGCTGCTAAGTTAACAAATTTCATGACACATGCTGGTGATAATAAACCTGATTCTGATTCTGACAATGGTGGATGCACCTTAAATGAAGGGGTTTGATTGGGGAGATCACTCTTCCCAATCCTCAATTCATTCTTAACTTCCCACTCTTCAGCTCACTGTTAAGGTCTGCACAAATGATATCCATGTAGGGCAGTCAGTCAGTCCGTCATGGATTCCCTTCCTCAGGAAACTGCCTGATTGAATTATGGCCAAAGATGCTCTTTTGCACAAATGTTCCAGTGAGGCAGTTACAAACAAGAGAAAATCTGCTGATGCTGGAAATCCAAGCAACACGTACTGTACAAAATGCTGGAGGAACAGCAGGCCAGGCAGCGTCAATGGAAAAGAATAAACATATAATGTTTCAGGCTGAGGGGCAGTTGGTATGGCATGGTCCCACAGAAAGGAATGTTGCATAGTAACAAGGCCAGCATTATTTATTGCATACTGGAGATAGGTAGAACATTAGCACCTCTTCTCAGCTTTATATAGCCACACCCAAAGATAACCTTGAAATCAAAAATCCATCAGATATAACCATCAGAATGAATAGCTTTTAAGGCACCTTATATTATCTGTACTCAAATTAAATAAAAGCAGAAAGTGCAGAGAACACTCAGCAAATCAAGTAGGGTCTGCGGAGAGAGGAACAGAATTAATATTTTAGGTTTAGATTTATAGGGAGGTGTAACTCGCTAGAAATTCATTCTTCATCAGTAAGTGCAGATCAGTAGCATTGAAATCAATGTTAGTGAATTTCAAAGACCGAGTACAATGCCACATAGCAAACTTAATGCCTCTGAGGAGGCTCAATTTCTTGGCAAACAAGTTTTAAAATGCATGGAAGGGGGAGGGGGAAGACAAACAAGAAATGCTATACCTGCCTATTGACAGAAATGCTACACCTGCCCATTCACCTCCTCTCTCACCTCCATTCAGGCCATCCAGGTGAGTCAACACTTTACCTGTGAATCTGTTGGAGTCATCTGTTGAATCCAGTGCTCCTGAGGCAGTGTCCTCTGCATTGGTGAGAACCGATGTAAATTAGGCAATCGCTTTGTTAAGCATCTCCAAGCCATCTGCCAGAAGCAGAATTTCCCTGTGGACAATTATTTTAATTCCCATCCCCATTCCCGTTCTGACACGTCAGACCATGACCTTCTCTTCTGCAATGATGAGGTTGCTCTCAGGGTGAAGGAGCAACACTTCATATTCTGTCTAGGTAGCCTCCAATCTGATGGCACGAACGTCAATTTCTCCTACCGGTAATTTTTTCATATTTCTATTTTTCTTTCCCTTTCACCCTTCCCTCTTCAATTCTCCACCTTAGTCTCTTACCTCTTCTCCCTACTTGCCTATCACCACCCCCAGTGACCACCCATCTTCCCTTTCTCCCAATATCCCTTCCTCTCTCCTATCAGATTCCTGCTTCTCCAGCCCTTTACCTTTCCCAACCACCTGGCTTCACCTATCACCTTCTAGTTTGTACTCCTTCCCTTCCCACCACCTTTTTATTCTGGCATCATCCCCCTTCCTTTCCAGCCCTGATGAAAGGTCTCCACCCAAAATGTCTACAGTTTATTCATTTCCATAGATGCTGGCTGACCTGCTGAGTTCCTTCAGTATTTTGAGTGTGTTTCTCTGGGTTTCCAGCACCTGCAAAATCTCTTGTTTAAGAAAGGCTGATGAGGGGTGAAAGGCAGGAGAGCTTAAACGACAAAAGCACTACTGGTGCAAGACATAAAGGAATCATGTTTTGGATTGGATAAGTGGGCCATTTGGCTCAATCGGTTCATGCTGAAGCCTATGCAGCACTCAAATGCTTTTCTGTCTTTCCTTATCTAATTCTTTTCTCCCTCGTATTTTGTCAAGCCTACCTTTAAGTTTGTAGATATTGTTCCAGCACTTTGAGCCCTGTCTCCCTCTGATTTAATCCTAGTCTAATCACAAGACATTTATAATGATCAATTAACCTACCAACTGGTACGTCTTTGGACTGTGGGAGGAAACCGGAGCACCCGGAGGAAACCCATGCAGTCATGGGGAGAATGTGCAAACTCCTTACATGCAGTGTCGGGAATTGAACCCGGGTCATTGGTACAGTAAAGCACTGTCCTAACCACTATGCTACCATGCCTTTCACATCAGGCATGTCATGTGCTAGTGGCTTCTCTACTCTCACCACACCTCAGTGAAAAATTTTCTTCAAAATTTCTTCATGGATTTCCTCAAGATTACAGTACCTTACATTGCAGTTATGCTCTTCTCCGCAAGAGAAAACAGTTACATGGAATTCACCATCAAAATCTTCCAAGAATTTAAAGAACTCAACAAGGTGATCCCACAAGAACAAAGAAACCCAGTCTACTCCTCCTTTCCTACAATGAATATTCTTCCACTTCTGTTAGCTCTCTAAGCTTTTTCCGCTCTCCCACAGTGTCTCTACATCCTTTCAATGACGCAGTGACTAGACTGATAGACAGCAATCTATGTGTGGTCTAATTAAAATTCTGTATAGGTTTACCATAACTTTCCTTCTTTGCAGTTCTTTCTCTTAAAAAAAACTCTTGTGCCTGGCATATCTTCTTCTATAGTCTTGTTAATGTGTCGTATAACTTTCAATGGTAGTATATTTGTGCTTTGAAGTCCTTCACCTCTTACGTTGAAAAATTGTGCTTCGTTCAGGTCAGCACACTACAGGAAATAGATGATTAAACCAGAAAGGGTGCAGAAAAGATTCACAAGAATGTTGCCTGGATTGGAGGACTTAAGGCTGATTTATACTTGTGTGTATGGGCTACGCCGCAGGCCTGATTTATATTTTTGCGTAGCCCTACGCCGTAGCGAGCATGCGTAGTTGTGTCTGCGTCGCTCTGCAATTCACCGCCAAAAAGCTAGTTGGCGGTGGGGTTTCTATGCCACTGTGTTGAGTTTCTTTGTGAGAGATATGGACGAGGAAATGCATTTCAAATATTTTCGGATGTTGGCAGGTAGATTTGACGATTTCGTTCATCGTCTCCAACCATTTATATGTACAGACATGATGGAGAAAATCAACCGGAAATGCGTAGGAGGAAATGCGGACCAAGCGGACCAATCACAGTTGCTGCGGTCTGCGTCGCCACGATGTGTGAGTTACTTTTTTGGGGAGGTGCACGTCACCCTATGGCATAGGGTACGGCATAGGGTACGCGGTACCTACGGCGTACTTTTGATGCAGAAGTATAAATTGGGCTTTAGTTTTGGCAAGATTGAATAAGCTGAATCTGCAGTATTTTCTCTAGAGGGAAGCAGGCTGGGGAATGACTTGAGAAAGGTACAAATGTTACAGCAGGGTTTCGCTTCCGGATGAGCTCAATGCCTTCTATGCTTGATTTGACTGTTGTAACCTGGAGGAACCATCACAAACTCCCACAGCCCCTGATGATCCGATGATTTCAGTCTCTGGAGCTGATATGTGAGCAGCCTGCAGGAGGGTGAACCCATGGAAGTCATCTGACCAAGATGGGGTATCTAGCCAAGAACTAAAGACTTGTGCTGATCAACTTGCTGGCATGTTCACTGAGATCTTTAACCTTGGCAGTCTGAGGAATCCACCTTCAATTATACCTCCATCAGCACAGATGCACCACAAGACTGTGTGCTTAGCCCCCTGCTCTACTCGCTTTACATTGACGAATGTGTGGCGAAGCACATGTCCAATGCCATATTCAGGTTTGCAGATGACACCACTGTTGTTGGCCAAATCAAAGGTGGTAATGAATCAGCATATAGGAGGGAGACTGAAAATATGATTGAGTGGTGTCACGGTAACAATCTCTTACACAATATCAACAAGACCAAGGAGCTGATTATTGACTTCGGCAGAAGGAAACAAGGGGTCCATGAGTCAGTCCTCATCAGAGCATCAGAGGTGGAAAGGATCAACAACTTTAAATTCCTCAGTGTTATAATTTCAGATGTCCTGTCCTGGGCCCAGTACTAAGTGCAGTTATGAGTTTGTGGGGATTTGGCATGACATCCAAAATTCTGACAAACTTCTGCAGATGTGCAGTGGAGATATATTGATGGCTTGCATTATAGCCTGGTATGGAAACACGAATGCCCTTGAAAAAAACTCCTACAAAAAGTAATGGATACGGCCCAGTCCATCATGGGTAAAGCCCTCTCCACTACTGAGCACATCTGGATGAAATGCCGTCACAGGAAAGCAGCATCCAAAATCAGGGACCTCCACCACCCAGGACATGTTCTCTTCTCGCTGCTGCCCACCAGAAAGAAGGTACTGGAGCTCACACCACAAGGTTCAAGAACCATTACTCCCCTCAACCATCAGGCTCTTGAAACAAAAGGGATAACATCACTTGCCCCATCACTGGAATTTTCCCACAACCAATTCACTATGAAGAACTCTTCGTCTCATGTTCTTGATATTTATTGTTTGCTTGTTTGTTTGTTTATTTATATTTTAAAAATTTATTATTTCTTTCTTTTTGCATTTGCACAGTGTGTTGTCTTTTGCACACTGGGTGAACAGCCAGGTTGGTGTGGTCTTCCACTGATTCTATTATGGTTATTATTCTATAGATTTATTGAGTATGCCTGCAAGAAAATGAATTTCTGGGTTGTATATAGTGACATAGATGTACTTTGAAAATAAATTTACTTTGAGCTTTGAACTTAACTTCACGAAACATGGATAGAGGAGTCTTTTTCCCATAATAAGAGTGTCTTAGATGAGAAGGCATATGTTTCAGGAGAGAAGGAGAAAAGTTAAAGGAGATGCGAGGGTCAATGTTTCACACAGACATTTGATATGTGGAATAGAAGATGCGGGATGCGGGAACAGTAACAACATATAAAAAGAATCTGGACACATATGAATGATGCAGACACAAGGAAATCCGCAGATGCTGGAAATTCAAGCAACTTACACAAAAAATGCTGGTGAACACAGCAGGCCAGGCAGCATCTCTAGGAAGAGGTACAGTCGATGTTTTGGGCCGGGACCCTTCGTCAGGACTAACTGAAAGAAGAGATAGTAAGAGATTTGAAAGTTGGATGGGGAGGGTGAGATCCGAAATGATAGGAGAAGACAGGAGGGGAGGGGTGGATCTAAGAACTAGAAAGTTGATTGGCAAAAGGGATACCAGACTGGAGAAGAGAGAGGATCATGGGACGGGAAGCCTGGGGAGAAAGTGGGAGGGGAGGCTGGAGGGTGCAGAGCAGGCAAGGAGTTATAGTGAGAGGGACAGAGGGAGAAAAAAGAGAGAGAAGAAAAAAGGGGGAAAAATAAAAAATATATTAAAAATATATTAAATAAATAAATAGGAATGGTGTGTGAAGGGGAGTAGGGGCATTAACAGAAGTTTGAGAAGTCAATGTTCATGCCACCAGGTTGGAGGCTACCAGACGGAATATAAAGTATTGTTCCTCCAACCTGAGTGTGGCTTCATCTTGACAGTAGAGGAGGCCGTGGATAGACATATCAGAATGGGAATGGGATGTGGAATTAAAATATGTGGCCACTGGGAGATCTAGCTTTCTCTGGCGGACAGAGTGTAGGTGTTCAGCGAAACGGTCTCCCAGCGTGCGTCGGGTCTTGCCAATATACAGAAGTCTGCACCAGGAGCACTGGGCGCAGTATATCACCCCAGCCAACTCACAGGTGAAGTGTCGCCTCACCTGGAAGGACCGTCTGGGGCCCCGAATGGTGGTGAGGGAGGAAATGTAAGGGCATGTGTAGCACTTAATCCGTGTACAAGGATAGCTACCGGGAGGGAGATCGGTGGGAAGGGATGGGAGGACGAATGGACAAGGGAATCACGTAGGGACCGACCCCTGTGGAAAGAAGAAGGAGGGAGAGGGAAAGATGTACTTGGTGGTGGGATCCCGTTGGAGGTGGCAGAAGTTACGGAGAATTATATGTTGAACCCGGAGTCTGGTGGGGTTAGGACAAGGGAACCCTATTCCTAGTGGGGTGGCGGGAGGATGGGGTGAGAGCAGATGTGCGTGAAATGGGAGAGATGCGTTTGAGAGCAGAGTTGATGGTGGAGGAAGGGAAGCCTCTTTCTTCAAAAAAGGAAGACATCTCCTCCCTCTCCCCCTCCCCCTTCTGATCCCAGCTCTCATCCGCGGTGGGTCTTTACCATCCCCTCCGACCTTCCACTCTCTGAAGCAGAGTGCTGTGTCCTCAATAAAGGCCTTACCTTTGTCCCCCTTCGCCCACATCTCAGCGAGTTCTGCGTATGCCATTACACTGAACTCTTCTTTCTTCGGCTCTGTCTTCGAGCCCACTTCTTCGGCAAGGACTCTCTCACCCCCACCGATGATCCCTTCTCCCATCTTCAACCTTCCTCCTCTTCATGGACACCCCACTCTGGTCTTCTGCATGTTCTGGATCTCTTTATTGCTAACCGCTGACAGGACATCAACCGTCTCGACTTCACCACACCTTGTTCCAATTCCAACCTCAGTTCTTCCGAACACTCCGCTCTCCACTCCCTCCGCACTAATCCTAACCTTACTATAAAACCCGCCGATAAGGGGGGTGCTGTTGTAGTCTGGCATACTGACCTCTACCTTGCCGAGGCACAGCGACAACTCACGGATACCTCCTCTTATTTACCCCTCGATCATGACCCCACTAAGGAGCACCAGGCCATTGTCTCCCACACCATCACCGACTTTATCTGCTCAGGGGATCTCCCATCCACTGCTACCAACCTTATAGTTCCAACACCCCGCACTTCCCGTTTCTACCTCCTATGCAAGATCCACAAACCTGCCTGCCCAGGTAGACCCATTGTCTCAGCTTGCTCCTGCCCCACCAAACTTATTTCTGCATACTTCGACACTGTTTTATCCCCCCTTGTTCAATCCCTTCCCACCTATGTTCGTGACACTTCTCACGCTCTGAATCTTTTCAAAGATTTTAAGTTCCCTGGCCCCCACCGCCTTATTTTCACCATGGATGTTCAGTCCCTATAGACCTCCATCCCCCACCAGGAAGGTCTCAAAGCTCTCCACTTCTTTTTGGATTCCAGACCTAACCAGTTCCCCTCTACCACCACTCTCCTCCATCTAGTGGAATTAGTCCTTACTCTTAACAATTTCTCCTTTGGCTCCTCCCACTTCCTCCAAACTAAAGGTGTAGCTATGGGCACCCGTATGGGTCCCAGCTATGCCTGCCTTTTCATTTGCTTTGTGGAACAATCTATGTTCCAAGCCTATACAGGTATCTGTCCCCCTCATTTCCTTTGCTACATCAATGACTGCATTGGTGCTGCTTCCTGCACGTATGCTGAGCTCGTTGACTTCATTAACGTTGCCTCCAACTTTCACCCTGCCCTCAAGTTTACCTGGTCCATTTCCGACACTTCCTTCCTCTTTCTTGATCTTTCTGTCTCTATCTTTAGAGACAGCTTATCTACTTATGTCTACTATAAACCTACGGACTTTCACATCTACCTGGACTATTCCTCTTCCAACCCTGTCTCTTGCAAAAATGCCATCCCCTTCTTGCAATTCCTCCATCTCCGCTGCCTCTGCTCTCAGGGTGAGGCTTTTCATTCCAGGACGAAGGAGATGTCTTCCTTTTTTAAAGAAAGGGGTTTCCCTTCTTCCATCATCAACTCTGCTCTCAAACGCATCTCCCCCATTTCGCACACATCTGCTCCCACCCCATCCTCCCAACACCCCACTGGGGATAGGGTTCCCCTTGTCCTCACCTACCACTCCACCAGACTCCGGGTTCAACATATAATTCTCCGTAAATTCCGCCACCTCCAAAGGGATCCCACCACCAAGCACATCTTTCCCTCCCCCCCCCATTTCTGCTTTCCGCAGGGATCGCTCCCTACGTGATTCCCTTGTCCATTTGTCCCCCCCATCCCTTCCCACCGATCTCCCTCCCGGCACTTATCCTTGTATGCGGAACAAGTGCTACACATACCCTTACACTTCCTCCCTCACCACCATTCAGGGCCCCAGACAGTCCTTCCAGGTGAGGCGACACTTCACCTGTGAGTCGGCTGGGGTTATATACTGCGTCTGGTGCTCCCAGTGCAGCCTTCTATATATTGGCGAGAAGAGTTCCAGCCCGAAACGTTGACTGATCGTTTCCACGGATGTGGCCTGACCTGCTGAGTTCTTCCAGCGTGTTGTGAGTGTTCCTATAGATGCTGCCTGGCCTGCTGCGTTCACCAGCATTTTTTGTGTGTGTTACATATATGAATGAGCAAGTCAAGTTAAGTCGCTTTTTATTGTCATTTTGACCATAAACTGCTGGTACAGCACACAGTAAAAACAAAACAATGTTCCTCCAGGACCATGGTGCTACATGAAACAACACAAAACTGCACTAGACTAAGTGAGACAACACAAGGCTACTCTAGACTATGTAAGACAACACAAAAACTACACTAGACTACAGACCTACACAGGACTACATAAAGTGCACAAAACAGTGCAGGGCAGTACAATAAATAATAAACAAGACAATAAGCACAGTGGAGGACAAATTACAATACAATAATAAATGATGTAGATGTCAGTCTAGTCTCTGGGTATTGAGGAGTCTGACGGCTTGGGGGAAGAAACTGTTGCACAGTCTGGTCGTGAGAGCCCGAATGCTTCGATGCCTTTTGCCAGATGGCAGGAGGGAGAAGAGTTTCTATGAGGGGTGTGTGGGGTCCTTCACAATGCTGTTGGCTTTACGGGTGCAGCATGTATTGTAAATGTCTGTAACGGCGGGAAGAGAGACCCCGATGACCTCAGCTGACCTCACTATCCGCTGCAGGGTCTTGCGATCTGAGACGGTGCAATTCCCGAACCAGGCAGTGATGCAGCTGCTCAGAGGGATATGGAGTTAATGTGCAGGCAAGTGGAATTAATATAAATAGGTACGATGGTTGACATAGTCGCAGTGGGCTGAAGCACCTGTTTCTATGAAGAACAATATGTGAAATGTCGACACCTGAAGGCTTTCGTGAGGCTAGTCAAAACAACATGACGTTTTTTGAACTTCAGTTTCACATTGTTTGGTTTGATTTATTATTGTCACATGTACCAAGATACAGTGAAAAGCTTGTCTTGCATACTATTCATACAGATCAAATCATTATGCAGTGCATTGAGGTGGAACAAGTTAAAACATTAACAATGCGGAATAAACTGTAAAAGCGGCCAAAAAATGCATTGCAGATAGACGATGAAGTGCAAGATGATAACAGGGTATATTGTGAGGTCAAGAGTCCATCTTATTGTACAAGATAACCATTCAAGAGTCTGAAAACAATGGGATAAAAGCTGTCCTTGAACCTGGTAAAATGAGCTGTCAGTCTTTTGTGTTTTCTGTCTGATGGGAGAGGGCAGAAGAAGAGAGAATATGCCGAGTAGGTGGGGCCTCTTGACTATGCTGGTAGCTTTACTGAGGCAGTGAGAAGTATGGACAGAATCCATAGAAGGGAGGCTGGTTCCTGTATTATACTGAGCTGTGTTCTCATCGCGCTGCAGTTTTTTGTGGTCTCATGCCATAACAAGCCATTATGCATCCAGACAGAATGCTTTTTCGAGCGCGTCAATAAAAATTTGTCAGGGTTGATGGGGACATGCTGAATTTCCCCAGGAGGTAGAGACATTGGTGAGCTTTCTTGGTCATGACATCAGTCTGGTTGGAACAAGACAGGCCATTGGTGATGTTCATACCTAAACTTGAAGCTCTCAGTTCACTCAATCTCAACAGCGTGTGAGGTACGTGCTCCATCCCCTTTCCGAAGTTAATGGCCTGCTCTTTAGTTTTGCTGACATTCAAGGAAAGGTTGTCATAACACCATGTTGATAAGCTCCCTATCTCCAGATCCTGTACTCCAACTCATCATTATTTGAGATGCGGTCCTATGGTGGTATCATCTGCAAACTTGCGGATGGAATTAGAGCAGAATCCAGACACACAGTTATGAGTGCACAGGATGTAGAGTAGGAGGCTGTGGAGCATCAGTGCTTAGAATAAACTTAGGAGTGGTGTTGCTGCCTATCCTCACTGATTGCAGCCTTCTGGCTAGGAAGTCAAGGATCCAGTTGCAGAGGGAGGCATTAACTCCCAAGATTCAGAGTTTGCTGATAAGTTGGCTTGGAGTTACCAATGGCAGAGGGCAAAGTGCAAGTGAGGATGGAGTGACCAGAAGTTCAAAGTCACACTTTTGAGCTTTTTGAAAGTTTTCAGGATAGTGACATCCGATCTATATTTGATCGGCCCATTGTAGCCTAGACCATCTCCAGTGAAGACAATATACCAACACTGAAGAAGGTAAATCAATGCTTCAGTGTTCCTAATCAATCCAGTGGCTAAGGCCCTTGGTAGTGGGAAGCGAGAAGGTAAAAAAAGAATCATTTTTCTATTTTATGAGATGCTGACTGCGAACAGTTGATGAAGATGATTAAGGACTGGGTCAAAGTATTGCGGAGGGAACAGTTCCTTTGGAATTCTGAAAGGGAATAGGAATTTGGAAGACTTATTTGGCATCTTGCTGCTGGAAATGGCAGAGTATAATATGCTGAGGTAAAGGTTATTGGGATAGAAAGTGAATATGTGCTGAATCCATCATGACTCTTATGATGAAGGGAAGTTTTGAGAGCAGAACTGTGGTAATAGAATGCTGGAAGAAGGGAACGTGGGAAAATCTATCTCTGACTGGATTGATGGTCTGATTTTTAAGTGAAATATCTACCCTCCATTTAGGTTATTCAGCCAAACTTTTGTGCACTGATGATCCTCAACATGAAATGTTAATCTTGTTTCCCTTTTCACAGATACTGCCCAACCTTCTGAGTACTGCCCCAAGATTTTATGATCCAAGGATTATTTAATTGCAGCAGTCTTGAAACTCAGTGTGAATTGAATGGAATCATCCCTACTGTAAGGCACTTACATGTGGTGCTCTGTAGTTTGGGCTGCAGGAGGCAAATATGACTGTTTGCTAAAAAACTTTCTTATCCCTATAACAAGTGCATATGTACAGTTATACTTAACCAAATCACAAAATATAAAATAACTGTTAATTTGGATTTCAAAAGTCTGAAACATCTCAGCACTTGTCTTTAAAGATGCAAGTATGGAAAGAACAGATCACAGGGAAAACTAGTGGGGGGTGGGATTGAGCCAGCATAGACTCAGAAGGCTGAAATGACCTTTTCAGTGTAGTAAGAAAATTCAGGAATTGCTGGTGTATGCATTTTTAATTTTTTGGTTTCTCCCAACAAGTTTTACCATTTTTATTCTGAATGCTGAATTTGTTGGACCTAGCTTTACATCTGCTAACAACTTCTGGTAGCTTACAGAAGTTGTTTTTCAAGTGAGATTAGACTCCATCCAGCAGGTAACTCAATCACCGAAGACAACTTGCTCTTCAACTGACATTCACACAGGGGTTCACAATGACTCTGAAGTCTTTACGTTCAATGTCCTCCTCTCCAGACTAATGAAAAGATCAAGCTGGTGTTCCAGTGCAGTGTGAGAAGAGTGCTGCATTCTCATTTGGATGTGAAGGTAAACTTAAGATCTCTGTTGTGGGCATAAATGAGATCCCAAACCAAAATAGGGAATAGCAACACTTATATCAGAATGCTATTTCTGGATTTCATTTTGATATTCAACACTATTGTCCCACAGTCCTACTCCTTAGCCTAAATACACCACTATGTAACTGGCTGTTGGACTTCTTAATGAATAGACCTCATATAGTCGGGATACACAACTGTTCCTCCCTCCCCATCATCCCCAACATGGGTGGTCCCCTAGGGTTGTGTGTTGAGCCCATTGCTGTATGTCCTGCCCATACATGGCTGCATGGTCAAATACTTGAGCAATCATATTGTCAAGTTCACAGATGACATAATAGTCGTGGAGGAGCTTGAGGCCTGATGCCAGGAAAATAACAGCTTCCTTGATGTCAATAAGACAAAGGAGATGGTTATCGACTAAGGAGAACTAGTACCACTGATGCCTCTCTTTACATTGGTGGCGCAGCAGTAGAAACTGTGAGCAGTTTCAAACCTGTGGGAGTGTACATCTCGCACAACCTCTTATGATCGCAGAACTCTTTCTACAGAATCAGAAAGCTAACCAACACCTCTACTTTCTTAGGAGGCTGAAGAGAGCTGGACTAGGCACATCTATTCTCACGTCCTTCTACAGATGTGCAATAGAGAGTATCCTAAAAAACGGCATCACCCCATTATATAGAAATTGCACTGCAGTGGACAGTAAGGATCTACATTGGGTACTCAAAACTGCCCAACATATCACTAGCACCAGCCTACCTGCCATCAAGGACAGAAACATGGAAAGGTGTCGGAGAAACAGCAGTAACATCATGAAAGATCCTACCAAACTTGCTCATGGACTGTTTGTTCCACTCCCATCACAGATGAGGCTACTTAGCATCCACACTAGGACCACCAAACTCAAAAACAGTTACTTTCTCTAAACAGTAAGGCTGATAAACAGCTCCACTCACTAACCACCCACAACTACTTTATCATTTCCTGTCAGTCACCTTATGTACAGACACCACTGTGCCTTGCGTCACTTAATAGACATACAATCAATCTTTATTTATAAGGTATCTTAATTTATTGTGTGTTTTTAAAATTATTATTGTATTCTTTGTCGTATTCCCTTTTTTTTGGTTCTGCATTGGATCCGGAGTAACAATTATTTTGTTTTCCTTTACACTTGTGTGCTAGAAATACCATTAAAATATCTTGAATCTTGAAATCTTAAATCTTGGAATGAACGACTTTTACTGTTTGAAGTTTGCGAGTCATTTACACACACACACACACACACACACACACACACACACACACACACACACACACACACACACACACACATACAACTGTTTGTGGGAACTTACTCTGTATTCACCCATGCTTTTTTTTACAGAAAGCAGTGCCTAAACCTCATTGGTGCTGAAATGCTTTGGGGCTTGGTTGAAAGGACGCAAAAAATCATTTTATAACTACGTCTTTCTAAAAATAATAACTGGTTAATAAAAGCCCTTACTCACATTTTTATTTCCCTTATCCCAAAACCAACTAAATTAGGGGATTGGTTTTCTTTTGTGTGGGGACAGACTAAATATTTTGATATCAGATTCTGTGCAATTTTTGCCTATTCTTAACTTGCAACTTTAATAGCAAATGTCAAATTTGATGGTTATATGAGATCTGTTATATGGTCCCAGTTGTGGTGAAATTCAAAGGTATAACCGGTAGCATGAATATCTTGAACAAATATCCAATGTATGTCTACAGCTGGTAATAGCATTTACATGGTCAAGTCGATACACAAACAGAGCAGAAACATAGTACTGTACTTAGTCCCAGGATTTTGGGATCTTGACTGGGCTACTTAATGCAACCTTTTTTCCATGAGTAATGTGTTTATATCAGTTCATATGAGAGGTATTTACTTATACTTTATACTTTATTGTCACCAAACAATTGATACTAGAGCGTACAATCATCACAGCGATATTTGATTCTGCTTTTCGTGCTCCCTGGAGTACAAATCGAGAGTAATATTAAAAATTTTAATTATAAATCATAAATAGAAAATAGAAAAGGGAAAGTAAGGTAGTGCAAAAAAACTGAGAGTCAGGTCTGGATATGAGGGTATGGCCCAGATCCGGGTCAGGATCCGTTCAGCAGTCTTATCAGATATCCTGACAGCACTGCTCCAACAGCGTGTGGTGTAAAGTGAGTCCAGTCCTGACGAAGGGTCTCGGTCTGAAACGTCGACTGCACCTCTTCCTAGAGATGCTGCCTGGCCTCGTTCACCAGCAACTTTGATGTGTGTTCCAAGGACGGAAGATTGGTTTGTGTGATGTGCTGCACCGTGTTCACGATCTTCTGCAGCTTCTTCCGGTCTTGGACAGGATAACTTCCATACCAGGTTGTGACGCACTCCAGAAGAATGCATTCTACGGTGCACCTATAAAAATTAGTGAGGGTTTTAGGGACTGGCCAAATTTCCATAGCTTTCTCAGGAAGTAAAGGTGCTGGTGGACCTTCTTGGCAGTGGAGTCTGCTTGGTTGGACCAAGTCAGGTCATTTGTGATATTGACCCTGAGGAACTTAAAGCCTTTGACTTGTTCCACTTGCGCACCACCGATGTAAATGGGCTCGTGCGGTCCGCTACTCCTTCTGAAGTCAACAACCAATTCCATCGTCTTGCTGACATTGAGGTATAGGTTATTGTCTTTGCACCATGCCACTAGGTTCTTAATTTCTTCTCTGTACTCAAACTCATCATTACCCGAGATATGTATAGCCTACAATTGTGGTGTAAGAAAGTTAGATTCTTTGCAAAGAGATAATGATAGGAAGAATAGAAACATAGTTATCATCCAGTCTTCCAAATATACATTAATACACAATGAATGATGATACAACTGTCCTTTAGGATTCAAAGGATATGTGCTGCACACATATTTCAATATTACAATATTTCAGATATTTTCATAGATTATTTCCATTTCCTTCAACACAAATGAGCGCTGGAGAAAAGCATAAAGAGGTTTATGCTTTTAAATCCTTTTAAATCTACTCCTCAGCTTTGTTTCTCCAGCCCTGATGAAAGGTTTTGGCCTGAAATGTTGACTGCTCTTTTTTCCATGGATGCTGCCTGGTCTGCTGAGTTCTCCTAGCATTTTGTGTGTGTTGCTCAGATTTCCAGCATTTGCAGATTTTCTCTTGTTTGTGAACTGAATCAGTATTATCTGTTATATGCTATTATCCAAAAACAATATGTTTTTTGCTTAGATTAGGTTACTTTCTTGATTAGAAAGCATGGACTTGCTTTATCCATTTGCTTTGTCGTCAAATTTTGCTTACAGTTATATTTAATTATTATTCTGCTAATCAAGTTAAAAAAGTAAATGCTGGTTGCAGGATAAATTGATCTAGTTTTCTATAAGAACTGTGTAGGCTCTTAGACAATTGATAAAAGGATTAAAATACTAACTAAGCAGCTTAGTCAAACAGAATTGCAGCTGCTAGAACAAGTTTGGCATTCTTCTACTTGATGAATTACAAAGCCATAAGATTTTTTTTAAGTTGGTGATGATACAAAATCCTTAACTATCATTTCCCAGCACTACTCTAAGATTGTAATATAGTCACTTATGCAAGCAAAATTCTGAAGCAACATTCAGCCTTTCTGACACCTTTTATATTACAAATGTATAAATATATTAGGATTGTAAATGAATGCATCTTTCATTCTTCTATTGTATTCCAAATTTGTTTATATTCCAAATTTAATAATTATCCATAAGTGCTTATTATTACCCAATCACCTCATCCCAGCTACCCAACCCCATAGGTTTCTGACATTACTTCCAAAGGAGCTGGTCCATTTTTCTGGTGATAAATACATGTGTGAGAATCAGTTATGATTTGCAGACTTGTATGTTCATTATGTGCTAAAAATTTGCCCTTTAGTACGGCTAGCAAATAGGTTTCCAGGATCTGCACCCGAAACATATAAAAATAAAGGCTTGAATTCAGCTTAAAGTCTTTCTTTATGGTAAATAAGTTGATCTCAGCTAGGACAATTGTAATTAGCTTCAGACCTATGAGGGAAGGAATACTGTCTTGGCTTCCTGCTTCCGATTTTCAGCCAAGGGAATTTTCATTTCACCAATGCACTTTCCAGAGGCATATCCAAGATACGATTGCAGTTCAATTTTTCTATTACCTCCCTTGTTTAAATAGCTAAGACTAGTTTTAGCATCAAATAATTTACAGAGAGGATTTGACCATAAGTTTTACAGGTTTGTAGAGCATTGTAATACAGTTAGGTAGATCCTTTATCTGTCAGACCCTCAGGCAAGTCTCCATTCATTTGAAATTGTGCATTTTTAAGTCCATACCTGACCAGGTATTTCTGTGTTTCCACTCTAAAACCGCCGTTGTTACTCAGATGAATGGCATGCTTCTGTTTCCCAGTGAAACTGAGGGCGAACACAGCTGATTTCAAGGTTGGCTACAGGAAACATTCTTTTAGATGATTCAGTAGGGGGACTAAAAATTAGCAAATTTCTTTTGAGGGCAATGTCAGCTTGTTACAGAGTAAAGCTGGGCCTAGCTGAAAGATGTTCAACTTCAAAATTTGAAGTGTTCGAATCAGTTCATGGAAACATAGTTGTAAACTATGCTCAGACTCGTTGAGCAATCAGAACATAATTGCACAAATATACAGAAACCTAACATTTTGGAAATGGTTGGACTGAAGTGCCTTACTTCCTGTGTGTGCTGCTGCAGACCATTCAGATTTCATGGTAGCTTTCCTTTATTAAAAGATACACTTAAATCTTTGTTGTTTCCATTTTGGGATTGTTGAAATTCATAAATGCGTCTTAACTCAACAATTTAAATTTACAAATATCTCACAGACTATAAATTACAGAAACCACAGCAAAAACAGAGAATCAGATGCATTTTTTATGCAGCCTTTTTTATTGGGGGCGGGGTGCAATTCTAGTCGTTTAAGACAAATTTGGTAACATTTTGTTCCTACGATAGAGAATCACCCAGTAGGAGTGTGGAATCATTGAACTAGGTGTGGAACCCAATATACTATATTGCAGTACCAAAGAACCTGACTGAAAAGTCTAGAAACACCAAGTAACGATTAGACAGGTCTATGGGTTAGTTCCCCAATTTGTGTTGGTATCTTTCTTTACACAATTAACTATACTTCATTATTTCAGTAATTTGGATAAAGTAGAGTAATGCCTGTGTTCTGGTTTCCTGTTGCCCTTTATTTGTAAAGTCGCTCCTTTAGGTGGGTTAGTTATAGAATGTAGATTAGTATTTTAATGATGTCAACATGGGAAACCAACCCATGGTCCCATGCTCAAGAATGAAGAAACAATAGCATAGAACATAGAACATAGAATAGTACAGCACATTACAGGCCCTTCGGCCCACAATGTTGTGCCGACCCTTAAACCCTGCCTCTCATATAACCCCCACCTTAAATTCCTCCATATACCTGTCTAGTAGACTCTTAAATTTCTCTAGTGTATCTGCCTCCACCGCTGACTCAGGCAATGCATTCCACGCACCAACCACTCTCTGAGTAAAAAACCTTCCTCTAGTATCCCCCTTGATCTTCCCACCCCTTACCTTAAAGCCATGTCCTCTTGTATTGAGCAGTGGTGCCCTGGGGAAGAGGCGCTGGCTATCCACTCTATCTATTCCTCTTGATATCTTGTATACTTCTATCATGTCTCCTCTCATCCTCCTTCTCTCCAGAGAGTAAAGCCCTAGCTCCCTTAATCTCTGATCATAATGCATACTCTCTAAACCAGGCAGCATCCTGGTAAACCTCCTCTGTACCCTTTCCAATGCTTCCACATCCTTCCTATAGTGAAACGACCAGAACTGGACACAGTACTCCAAGTGTGGCCTAACCATTGAAAAGAACGACACCAAGAGCATCAATCATATTAGAGCTTTTAGAGCCAGAGAATCATAATGCACAAAGCAGCCTCTCAGACTTATTGTGTGTAGGAACCATGCATCTGTTCTTCACCTCAGAATCAGAATCAGAATCAGATTTAATATCACTGGCATGCGTCGTGAAATTTGACAACTTTAAGGCAGCAGGACAATGAAGTACATGATAAATAAATATAGAGAAAAAAACTGAGTTACATTAAGTATATTTATGTCTCTTAAATAGTTAATTTAAAATAAGCAGTGCAAAATAATAGAAATAAAAGAGTAGTGAGGTAGTGTTCATGGGTTCAATGTCCATTTAGAAATCGGATGGCAGAGGGGAAGAAACGATTCTTGAATCACTGAATGTGTGCCTTCAGGCTTCTGTATCTCCTTCCTGATGGTAACAGTGTGAAGAGGGCGTGTTCTGGGCGGTGGGGATCCTTAATGATGGACACCGCTCCTTGACGATGTCTTGGATATTACAGAGGCTGGTACCCATGATAGAGCTGCCTAATTTTTCAATTTCTGCAGTAGGCCCCCACACCAGATTGTGATGCAGCCAGTCAGAACACTCTCCACGATACATTTGTAGAAGGTTTTGAGTGTTTTATTTGACAAACTAAATCTCCTCAATCACCTAATGAAATATAGCTGCTGTCTTGCCTTCTTTATAGCTGCATCAACATGTTGTGTCCAGGTTAGGTCCTCAGTCATATTGACACCCAGGAACTTGAAATTGCTCTCTCTCCACTTCTGATCCCCCTATGAGGATTGGTTAGTGTTCCCGCATCTTACCCTTCCTGAAATCCACAATCAGCTCTTTGCTCTTGCTAACGTTAAGCACAAGGTTGTTGCTGTGACACCACTCAATGAATTGGTATATCTCGCTCCTGTACGGCCTTTTCTTACCATCTGAAATTCTGCCAACAATGGTGGTATCATCAGCAAATTTATAGATGCTGTTTGAGCTATGCCTGTCACACAGGCTTGGGTGCAGAGGGAGTAGAGCAGTTGGCTAAGCACACATACCAGTGGTGCATCAGTGTTAATTGTCAGCGAGGTGGAGATGTTATTTCCAATCCCCACGGATTGTGGTCTTCTGATTAGGAAGTCGAGAATCCAGTTGCAGAGGGGATACAGAGGCCTAGATTCTGTAACTTATCAATCAGAACTGCAGGAATGATGGTGTTAAATGCTGACCTATAGTCAATAAACAGCATCCTGACATAGGTATTTGCATTGCCCAGGTGGCATTGTACTCTGTGTTGCGTGTATATTATGTTTATTATTATCACATGAGTGGGGGCATGGTAAAAATGAAGGGATTAAGTTCAGCCTTCATGCTTTGTTCACTGCAGTTTGTAGCTGGGAACCTGCGGATGTCGTATCTCTTGCTGACTGCTCAATAACACTCAAATACGTTTAGCTTACAACATAGAACATAGAAATCTATAGCACATTACAGTCCCTTCAGCCCACAACATTGTGCTGACGATGTAACTTACTCTAGAAATTGCGTAGAATTACCCTATCACATAGCCCTCTATTTTTCGAAGCTCCATATACCTATCTAAGAGTCTCTTAAAAACACCCTATTGTATCCGCCTCTATCACCTTTGCTGGTAGTGCATTCCATGCACCCACCACTCTCTGAGTGAAAAACTTACTTCTGACATCCCCCTTGTACCTACTTCCAAGCACCTTAAAACTATACCCCCTCGTGTTAGCCATTTCAGCCCTGGGAAAAAAAAAACCTCTGGATATCCACACTATCAATGCCTCTCATCATCTTATACACCTCTATCAGGTCACTTCTCATCCTCCATCGCTGCAAAGAGAAAAGGCCAAGTTCACTTACCTTATAAGGCATGCTCTCCGATCCAGGCAACATCCTTGTAAATCTCCTCTGCACTCTCTCTATATTATCCCAATCCTTGCTGTAGTGAGGTGACTGGAACTGAACACAGTACTCCATATGCAGTCTAACTAAGGTCCTATGTAGCTGTAACATTACCTCAATCCCACGGTTGATGAAGGCCAACACACCATACACCTTCTTAACAACACTGTCAACCTGTGCAGCAGCTTTGAGGGTGCTAGGCACATGGAGCCCACACTGCCAAGATTCTTACCATTAATATTATATTCTGTCTTCAAATTTAACCTACCAAAATGAGCCACTTTACACTTATCTGGGTTGAACTCCATCTGCCACTTCTCAGCTCAGTTCTGCATCCTATTAATATCACTCTGTAAACTTCCCTCCAGACTATCCACAACACCCCCAAGTTTTGTGTCATCAGCAAACTTACTAACCCACCCTTCTACTTCCTCATCCAGATCATTTATAAAAATCACAAAGAGGAAAATATCCCTGTAGAACACCACTGGTTACCGTCCTCCATTCAGAATATGAATCATCTACAACCACCTTTTGCCTTCTGTGGGCAAGCTAATTCTGGATTCACAAAGCAAGGTCTCCTTTGATCCCATGCCTTACTACTTTCTGAATGAGCCTTGCATAACGAACCTTATCAAATGCCTTACTGAAATCCATATACACTACACCCACTGCTCTATCTTCATCAATGTGTTTTGTTACATCCTCAAATCATTCAATCAGGTTCGTAAAGCATGATCTGCCCTTGACAAATCCCTAATCAGAATTTGTATCTCCAAATGCTCATAAATCCTGCCTCTCAGGATCCTCTCCAACAACTTGCCTGCCACTGAAGTAGGACTCACAGGTCTATAATTTCCTGGGTTACCTCTGCTTCCTTTCTTGAATGAGGGAACAATGTTTGCAACCTTCCAATCCTCTGGTACTTCTCCCATCCCTATTGATGATGCAATTTCATCAGCAGAGGCTCAGCAATCTCCTCCCTCCCTTCCCATAGTAGCCTGGGGTATAGCTCATCTGGTTCCAGCGACTTATCTAACTTAATGCTTTTCAAAATCTCCAGCACATCCTCTATCTTAATACCTATACACTCAAGCATTTCAGTCCACTGTAAGTCATCCCCACAATTGCCAAGGTCCTTTTCACAGGTGAATACTGAAACAAGGTATTCATTCAGTACCTCCACTACCTCCTCTGCCACCATGCACATGTTTCCACTCTCACTCCTGGTTGGTCCTATTCTCACACAGCTCATTCTCTTGCTCTTCACATACTTGTAGAATGCCTTGGGGTTTTCCTTAATCTTACTTGCCAAGGTACACTTGGGTATGCTTAAGTTTCATTGCTTCAAGATTGTTAGCTTGCTAATTGCTCATAAAGGATCAAGATACATATCCTTGCCTTTTGGAGCAATCTTTTTTTGAGTGAGGGCATGACATGCAAGTATAACAAATCCGTAGCATCTCCGGCAGTGGCAATTCTTTTGGCTTTGGTCAGAATTGGCTGCTTCACTGAGTACATCAAATACCCAGTTACACTAATTCTATTTTATTCTTCCCTCCCCCCAACACACAGCACACTCATTCTCATCAATGGCAGATTCCACCATTCACTTACATACCAGGGGTAATGTACAATGGGCAAATTAAATTAACAACTGGCAAATCGTTGGGAGGAAACTGGAAAATTAGAGAAAATCAGGCAAATTCCACATAGACAGTACTTGAGGTCAGGATTGAATGCAGGTCATCAGTGTTGTGAAGCAGCAGTACTACTAATGCTGCCATTATGTCTCCAAACTTCGCTCTGTCCTGTAATCCCAGTTTAGGATCTCACTCCAACTGAGCGAAGTAATTTGCGACAAATTTCCCATTGTCAGGGATATAGATAGGTACATAAATTCGATCTTTTTGGAAAGATATATTAAGCTCTCATATCACATTTATGTTTAACTTGATTTTACACAATGATTATTCACTCATGCTGAAAGGCTGGTTTACCAGTTTTTATCTAAACAACTGTATGGAGAATAGCCACTTGATAATTAGGGAAAATGCTGGAGGGTGAGACTAAAAATAGTTCAGGACCTTCCAATCACAAACAACATCAACATCTGATTAAGTAATTAAGGATTTTGATTTGTGAAAAATGCTTACAATTTCTCTCTTTTTGTTTTTCTGCCTCAAAGGCCTTGGTTAGGATTAGTAAACTTGGTTAGCAAATCTGAAACTTTCCCAGCCTATGAGACTAAAGGAGATAAAAATTCTCCTATTATAGTAGAATAATTTTATTTAGACTTGTTTATTGAATTATGGAAGTACAAACAACAACACATGCAGGAAATCAGACACAGAAATGGAAAGTACACTCAGCGGATCAGGCAACATTTGTAGAAGGACGATCAGAGACTGGTCATCAAGACTAAGATACGTTCCTCCCTCAGCTGAGGTCAGTAAACATCAAAGGCCATTTTTGTGGAATAAAGTTCAAAGTTCAAAGTAAATTTATTATCACAGTACGTATATGTCACTATATGCATTGTTGAGATTCATTTTCTTGCAGGCATATGCATTAACTCAATAGAATAATAACCATAACAGAATCAATGAAAGACCCCTTGAACTTGGGTGTTCAACCAGTGTGCAAAAGACAACACACTGTGCAAATACAAAAAGAAAGAAATAATAATAATAATAATAATAATAAATAAATAATGAATAAATATCAAGAACATGAGATGACGAGTCCTTGAAAGTGAGACCATAGGTTGTGGGGACATTTCAATGATGTGGCTAATGAAGTTGAGTGAAGTTATTCCCTTTTGTTCAAGACCCTGATGGTTCAGGGGGAGTAACTGTTCCTGATCCTGGTGGTGAGTCCTAAGGCTCCTGTACCTTTTTCCTGATGGCAGCAGTGAGAAGAGAGCACGTCCTGGGTGGAGGGGCATCCTGATGATGGATGCTGCTTTCCTGTGCCAACGTTTTCTGTAGATGTGCTACATCTCTGAACTGAAGGTTGAGGCCTACTGGAGTCAAAATGACTAAACTGGCTGTGGGATCTGAAACCTTTGTTGTACAGCAGGCTGTGTCCTCTGCTCTTGCTTTCACCCTCCTTTATTTATTCATACTCCCCCACTAATGTTTCTTGCCAACACACCCCACTGTCCGTTCAATGCAAAACTCAGTGCAGTTACTCCTTCCCGACTGCATTTTTGACCTCTCCTAACACCAGCTGTGTGTTTGCTTTTTGTCTAGTACATTCATTTTGCTTTATGTCTATTACATCCACTGGCTGATCGAAGATGCTCACAGTTTGTCCCCTGATGCCTGATGTTTGAATCCCCCGGCGATGAGTATCCCCTTCCATTATTGCTTCTGCTTACTTAGTTTCCGGAAAGATCTTTCTGAAACTATGACCCTGATTCCCAAATATACAGTATCTCTACCTCCAGCTATAACTCTAAACACAGCCCAACCTAATCTGCAATGGTGCAATGAGCAGAGGAAAGTCCTTTATCCACCCTGTGAATAAGGGCTGCTTGCTCTCTTTCACAAATTGTCACATCTATGATGAAACTTCATTACTTTGCACATAAAACTGTTCTCCCCCACCTGATGCAGTGAACCTTTAATGTGCCTTTCCTGTCCTGAAGAATTTTTAACCCAATTAATCTCTGATTATTAAGATTCAATGGATGAAGAATCTTCTTGATTTACACTTTTCTCTAAAGTCAGTCATAGAGCTCCAGAGCAGAGAACAGACCTTGAAACTTCTCTCTCTTTCCGATCTTCCTTGGTTTGTAAATATTGATATATTTATTTATATATTTAAAATCTTACAGGATTTTCAATGTATAGAAGCTGGTTCCATCTGTTAAAATGTAAACTGGGTTGGCTTCATTTTACAGGCTTCAGATTATAAATAAAGCAGTGAATGTTGGTTCTATTTGAAAAAGTGTAAAATAATGCATAGGTAAAAATCAAATAACACATAAGATTTTGTACTTTTGTTTGCAAATTTTTGAGAATTATTTTAACAACCACCAATATGTTAAATACAAACTTGATCTCTATGCTTCCAACTTGTACAATAGTGGAAGTCACCATTTTGAGAATAATTTAATCAATGACCTTGTTCAACAAGGTCAAACAAAATGGCTGTACTTCCTTCTGCATATACAGTGATGTTTCACAAAGCCATTCCTTTGTTTTACTCTTCTTCTCCCTACCCCCACAAATGCAGATAGACTTTTACTGGTACACACATCAGTACATAACCACACTAATGGAAACATAGGTAAATATCTGGCTCAGCCACATTTTAGTCTGTAAAATAGGAATTAAATTATGAATGCTGTTGAAAATTGAGGAGGGGGAAGGTTTCAGGATTGAATATATATTCTTTTTGAACAAGTTGACAAATTTTGTTACTTATAAAACCGTAATTTATCCCTTTAAGTTTTTGTTTTCTGAGCCTTTAACTGCTTGTCAAAAAAATCGCAGATTCTTGACACTGAGAGGTAGAATATTGGCCGTTGCAAAAGAAATTCAAAGAAATACATTTTCCTTTAAAATGAGCAGACGTTTTGGATAACAAATATTTGATGTGATGCATGAATTAATCTACTGTGCAGCGGTTCAAAGTAGAGGAAATTGAGATGGAGTTAATCAGATCTAACTATATGTTTGACTGCTGAGGATTTGAGCAAAATTTATCTCCTGCTTAAGTTAACTTTACACATGAGTGCAGTTAAATAGGTATTGGGATATCAGATTCTAAGTAGCTGATACAGGGCTTTAGGTGAGAGATGAAGACAATTAGATTTGGGTTATTAATCTGTACATATTAGATCATGAAAGGTATATTCTGCAGACTGATTTTCAACACCAGCTTTGCAAAGTTTTAACAGACTGTGCTTTCTATTTTATGTGATTTTGGTGTGGAATGGATTTGATATATATCTGATTGTAAGGTAATTGAAAAGTATCTTACTTTTATTCTACCATACAAATATTACCCAAAAAAAAGTCAGATTTCAGATAGGAGCAACTTGACCCTCTTCCAATTATTTGATTGAATTATATCAAAAATCAAAGATTATTGCATGTCTTGGATAAACTGTAAACATTATATGCTCCCCCCCCCCCAATGCTTTTCTTTGACAAAAACAAGAGTCATCTATGTGGCCTTAATGCCAGGGAGCAGATTACTTGCCTTCTTTATCCTCTGCTGGAATCAAGAAATCTTGATTAAACAAAAAGACAAGAAAGGCAGAGGGAATGATAAGCAAGCTGCAGACAAGATTGTTAGCTGGTTTATACATACCAAAGGCTGAGCAAAGTGGAAAATTGCAATCCCTTTTTATTTGCTAGCTCCACCACCCCCACTTCATCTTATCCAATATTTGTATCAAGTCTTGGAATGAAGTATTGATTTTTGAAGATTTTTGTGGAATGAGAAGACAAAGAAATTACTCGTAGGTGAAAAAAAACTTTGTTGGGGACAGTTGTGTCCTCTGAGTATTGCTTCCTGTCATTTGTAGTTTGGTTGATGGCCTTGTGTGCTCGAATTAGTTCAGGCAGGAAACTGGAGGAAAATAAATATCAGATGTTGAAAGAAAGAAAGAAGAAAGAGTTAAAACAGATGCAAGAGAAATTACTGCTTTTCCTCTATAAATGAATTTTGTGGGTAGTAAATATAATAAATTTCATAAAATGTGTATGTTTTGAGACAATATAAATATTCTATTCTTGGTTAAAAAGTATCATAAACAAAAAAAAACAAATTCCACATTTTTTATCTGAGTAATTGGCTGTGATGCAAAGGCAAATATTTTTGTAAATATCATAACATGGTTGTGCAGTAAGTAGAATGTAAATGTATTAGTCTAATAAGTATCTCTTATTTAATTTAACAAGCATATAATTGTGTTCTTGTAACAATAAAACTGACAATATTGTGAAAAATATTCAGTAAATTCTTTGAAACATTTCTATGTGAGAGCAAAACAATAATATCTTCCTGTATATTCAGTGAATGATCGTTGTCTGTTTTGGTTATATCGTGCTATGCTTTTAAAAGTCAGTTCAATTTATTATCTGGAGAAGTCTATAATATTTTTAAACAGTCAGGTATTACCTGGAAAAATCTAGAATCTGTTTGATCTGCGTGGAAACCTGCAGAATGAGCAGAATGTACTGTAAAAGCCAATACTATTGTGCAACACACACAAAATACTGAAGGAACTCAGCAGATCAGGCAGCTTCTCAAGATTCAAGATTGTTTAATGACACTTCCAGTACACATATGTAAAAGAAACTAAAATAATTGTGACTCCAGATTTGATGCAGCACAAAAAAAACAATGAGATGAAGAACACAATAAAAAAACAATCAGAATCAGAATCAGGTTTATTATGTGTCGTGAAATTTGTTAACTTAGCAGCAGCAGCTAAATGCAATACATAAAATACATAAAATAGAAGGAAAAATAATAATAATATATAAGTAAATCAATTACAGTATATGTATATTGAATAGATTGAAAATAGTGCAAAAAACGGAAATAATATATATTTAAAAAATGAGGTAGTGTCCAAGGGTTCAATGTCCATTTAGGAATTGGATGGCAGAGGGGAAGAAGCTGCTCCTGAATTGCTGAGTGTGCGCCTTCAGGCTTCTGTACCTCCTACCTGATGGTAACAGTGAGAAAAGGGCATGCTCTGGTTGCTGGAAGTCCTTAATAATGAACGCTGCCTTTCTGAGACACTGCTCCTTGAAGATATCCTGGGTACTTTGTAGGCTAGTACCCAAGAAGGCCAACTATATAAATATAGTTGTGTTTATATAAGTATAAACACATAAAATAGCTTATATATGTTGTTTGATTTTATGTCCATACAGTGATGAAAGGCGCAGGAGTGCCTGTACATAGAACGAGTCTGACAGGAAATGAGAGGGGTATGGAGGGGTGAGTTGGTGGATGGAGCCATTTATCCATCTTATTGCTTGGGGAAAGTAACTGCCTTTGAGTGTATTGATCCTGGCATGGATGCTACATAGCCTCCTCCCTGATGGGAGGGGGACAAACAATCCATAAACAGGGTGGGTCAGATTCTACATGATATTACTGGCCTTGTTCCAATACTTTTCTTTACATATGTCCTTGATGGCCAGTGATGTATTTGGCAGTTTTGACTACCCGTTGTAGAGCATTCCTTTCCACTGCAGTGCAGTTTCTGTACTATGCAGTGATGCAGCATGCTAGGATGCTCTCTACTGTAGAAGGACATGAGTATAGATGTGCATTGTCCAGCTCTCTTCAGCCTCCTCAGAAAGTTGAGGCATTGGTGAGCTTTCCTGATTGTGTAGGATGAGCTCTGGGATTATGAGAGGTTGTGCAAGATGTGCACTTCCAGGAATTTGAAACATATGGAGGGAAATAAACACTCGACATTTTTTGGTGAATTCAGTGGCTAGGTACAGGTATACTGGTTGAATATCAATATGGCATCTATACTGATATACTGTCATTAACATTGCTGAACATCTCAAAGTGCAAAGCAAGAGTGTTGTCCAACAAAATTAGACCAGGTTCCACAAGAGGATATGAACAAAGGCATTTTCAAATATATATATTTTAAAGGAACAAAGTAGAGGGGGGATATAAAGGTTTTCAGTGAAAAAGGTTAGGGGAGGGAATTCTGAACCTTAGGCTTTGGCCACTGAAAGTATGATCAAGAATAGTGGAACTTTCACAAGCCAGAATGGGAGCCCAAGGATCATGGATGGTGGTAGACTGTGTAAAATAATGGAACCAACATCATGGATGGAACTAAAACAAGGATTGAGCTTTAATGTCAAAGAACTCTCATCTTTTTCAAAATAATACATAATTAATAAAATGTGCAATTATAATCAAGTACATTCATATGCTGTAAATCATAGAACAAAGAACATTATTCATTCCACAGACAACATTAATAGTATATCAGCATTATATGTACATTTTTTAACATGCATTCCTTTAGTAATATCTAAGGCACTAGATGACGGAATCAAGAAACAAGCCAAAAAGTTGACTCTTCCTTTGCCTCCACAGATGCTGCCTGACTTGCTGACTTCCTGCAACAACTTGATTAGAGGGACTATTACATAGGTTCCAGCATGTAATGGCAGAAGGACTCGATATACTGGCTGTTCTTGTAGAAGGTGGTGAATCTCTGGAATTCTCTGCACCAATGATTGTTTAAACCATTGGGGTTTTTAAAATAATAGTTTGAAAGATTGAAAATTGAGGGACTTTCTGAAATAGCACACAAAAGAAATGAGGCCTGGGACAGATCGTCATGACCACATTAAAGTGTGAGGTAGGCTTGAGAGATTGAATGGCTTGCACCTGTTTCTCTTTTCTTATATTTTTCTATATTCTCCACAGAATGCTTGTAACAGCTGCACCATGTTATCCTGGACCTTAGAATATGTTAGTTATGAACAGTTATTTGGGTTGGAAAACCAGAGAGCTTCAGGCAGACCTGAGATAATTTATCACCAAAATCACAACCTTCCAGTAGCAATTGACATTTGTCTCACTATCCATCACTAGAAACAGCTCACAGAGTTTTGTTCTATGCCACAGTTTGAGAATAACCTTGGTAAAGAGAAATACCATCCCTTTTCAAACATTCTTGCAAATGGACTTTCCAGAGGGAGATAGATGATGGTCTTCTCCCTACCACAGCCACCCAGAGACATAAGCCACTGCACTGACACTCTCTGTTCACAAAGGATCAAACAACAAGGGCTGTTCCCACTGCCAGCATGGTGCTTATCTAAAAGTTCTGGTGATGAGGCATTCTGCCAAATGAGTTTGTGAGGCTGCCCTGGAATCTTTGTGTCTTTGATTTTGAAATTAAGGAGTTGGTTAATTGGGACCCAATGCAGTTCTGTGAGCACAGCATTGCACATGGAATTAAGTCCAGAGGGAACAGATTTTATCCCAGCTATCCATCAGCATGACTGAACCTAAAGCACTAAAGATGTTTTATATATTTTGGCTACTATTTTGTTTTAGCAAATTTGCATTAATTATCCAAATTTTCAAAGGTTAAATAGGAAGATGTATTTGCTAAACACAGAGAATATTTCAAAATTTGCCTGTAATGGAAAGATGCCTTTAATGGAGCTTTCACCCGAATCAGTTAAAAGAATGCTTATTATAATGGGAACATTGTAATACTGAAGGTTGTTATAATGGTGTTCTTCTTTATTCTGTAATTTACTCAAAAGCAAAAATAAACTAAAACATGTGGAGCTGCAAAATACAACCTCATGTAGAATTTAAGTGTGTGTAATTTGGGCTGCAAACATCCATGGCATATTGTGCGTCTTTAGAAAGAAACTGCTACTTAACTGGAAATGACAGATAATTGTAGATAATTGTGTTCAGTTACAAAAATGAATACACCAGAGTGTAAATGGAAAACGTTTCAGTTTTTTTCTCCTCCATTTTCTTTGCATTCAAGAGAAACCTTTCAAAATTTATATTTTTAATTCATGGCTGTGAGAGAAAATAAAAGAGAACAGTATCTTCTGAAAATGTTGTGTAATACCATACAAAACCTTTGCACTGGTCGAAGTATTCAATAAAGTGAGGAGCACAGAAAAGATAATCCTTGATATGCCACTGATATGACAAACTCAATTTCATTTAGATCAAATAGATCTTTACGATATTTAAAATTCCCCAAATATTTCCGATTGGAAATGTTTACAATGAACGAGCTTACATTTATATACGAACCATTCATACGCTTGGGACAGCAAATTTACTTTGCAGATAATGAGTTATTTTTGGAAGCGTAGTCACTGATCTGTGTTGGTAAATATGAAGAGTAAGTTCTGCACAGTAAAGAAGCAAGAAGCAAACCTCTGCTGAGACCGAGGAGTGCCATGACACAATTTTGATTTCTCTTTGACGACTGCTTGTCTTTGGAACTCTCTTGCATGACCAGGGAGAGTACTTGAATATTTTCAAGGTAGCAAGAGATAGATTCTTGATAAGCAAGTGTGTGGAAGTATACAAGGGGTTGATAAGGTGGCAGAGCTGAAGTTCTAGTAAGATCAGCTGTAAGTTAATTGAAGGGGAGAACAGGCTTGAGAGACTGAATGGCATGATGTTGCTCCCAATTCATATGAATGTTGATGGAGACACTGGAAAGACTTTCTGTTGCTTTCTTTGATGATTCATGATGTGTTTTAAGTTCTCTTGGTTGATTGTGCTCGGTGAACTAGACAGAGGGATATGGACAAGTTCTTGCAATTTACAGCCAGAAAGACTAATGCTTACACCCTTAATTTGGGGACAGTTCAGTAATTGCTGACTGCCATTCTTCGATCTGTGGGTACAATCTCTTCTGGTCAAAGGAGGTAAGAATCAACCCCAAACACGAGGAAATCTGCAGATGCTGGAATTTCAAGCAACACACATAAAAATTGCTGGTGAATGCAGCAGGCCAGGCGGCATCTCTAGGAAGAGGTACAGTCGATGTTTCGGGCTGAGACCCTTCGTCAGGACTAACTGAAGGAAGAGCTAGTAAGAGATTTGAAAGTGGGAGGGGGAGGGGGAGATCCAAAATGATAGGAGAAGACAGGAGGGGGAGGGATGGAGCTGAGAGCTGGAAAGTTGATTGGCAAAAGGGATATGAGAGGATCATGGGACAGGAGGCCTAGAGAGAAAGAAAGTGTGGGGGGGGGGGCGGGTGGAAGCCCAAAGGATGGGAAAGGAGTACAGTGAGAGGGACAGAGGGAGAAAAAGAAGAGAGAGAGAGAGAGAGAGAGAGAGAGAGAGAGAAATAAAAAAAAATAAATAAATAAGGGATGGGGTACGAAGGGGAGGTGGAGCATTAACGGAAGTTAGAGAAGTCAATGTTCATGTCATCAGGTTGGAGGCTACCCAGACGGAATATAAGGGGTTGTTCCTCCAACCTGAGTGTGGCTTCATATTGACAGTAGAGGAGGCTGTGGATAGACATGTCAGAATGGGAATGGGATGTGGAATTAAAATGTGTGGCCACTGGGAGATCCTGCTTTCTCTGGCGGACAGAGCGTAGGTGTTCAGCGAAGCGGTCTCGCCAATATATAGAAGGCCGCATCGGGAGCATGGGACGCAGTATATCACCCCAACTGACTCACAGGTGAAGTGTCACCTCACCTGAAAGGACTGTCTGGGGGGGGCCCTGAATGGTGGTGAAGGAAGAAGTGTAAGGGCATGTGTAGCACTTGTTCCACTTACAAGCTCCACCTCCCCTTTGTACCCCATCCGTTATTTATTTATTTATTATTATTATTAATTTTTTTTCTCTCTCCTTTTTCTCCTTCTGTCCCTCTCACTATACTCCTTGCCCATCCTCTGGGCTTTCCCCCTCCCCCCTTTCTTTCTCCCTAGGCCTCCCGTTCCATGAACCTCTCATATCCCTTTTGCCAATCAACTTTCCAGCTCTTAGCTCCATCCCTCCCCCTCCTGTCTTCTCCTATCATTTCGGATCTCCCCCTCCCCCTCCCATTTTCAAATCTCTTACTATCTCTTCTTTCAGTCAGTCCTAATGAAGGGTCTCGACCTGAAACGTCGACTGTACCTCTTCCTATAGATGCTGCCTGGCCTGCTGCGGTCCACCAGCATTTTTTATGTGTGTTGTAAGAATCAACCCCAGAGTGAGAGGAGAGCTTTCCACATGCAACCCCAGCACATTTCACCTTCGTATAGATGGGCAGATTTTTGAATAACATCAAATCTCACAACATCCTATTTCAATAAATACACCATAGAGAACGTCTATCCAGATGCATCATGGCAACTGCTCCGCCCAAGACCACAAGATATAACTCAGCACAGCATGGGAAGCAGCATCCCTTCCATGAACTGTGTCTCTTTGTCAACATAATCGAAGATCCTCCCATCCTCTATATCCTCTCTTTTTCCTTTTTCCATCAGACAAAGGGTACAAAAGCCTGAAAGCAGATACCACCAGGGCCAGGACGGCTCATATACTGCTGTTACAAGATCATTGAAAGCACCATTTGTATAACAAGATTGGCTTTTGATTCACAATCTCATATTTTTTTCAAGGATGTGGCTGGTGAAAACAAGATTTTCATGTTTTTTGGAAGGAAGGACAAGGGATTTGCCACTTTCCTCCCTTCCCACAAGGATCTGAGTGCTCAGTAGATGAACATAGAAGATAATTACAGTTTTTGGAATTAAGGGTTTATTTCAGTGCGATGGCTGCAACTGGCAAAGTCAGCTTGAAGTCACTTGTATGGAGAGATTCCTAGTGCTCCAGTGCTCTGCTTTCTTCCCACAACACAACAACGTGCTGTGGTAGATTAACTGGCTGTTGCGTGTATTTGTGTGGAAAGCGGGTTACATGGGCATTTGTAGGGGAAGTACATCACCACCTCAGGGTGCCAGCCTTGGAGCTCCCTGGCTTGATGGCTCCTTCACCTACAGCAGGTCAGGGAGCTGACTCACTCCCACCTTCTGCAGGTCTGGGCAATTACTGCTGGCCTTGTAAGATCCCACCATGAATTGTACCAAAAACCCAGGAATTTTTTAAAGACTTCATTGTCCTTCATCTGCATCTTCCTCCAACTTTCCCCTCACCACCCCTCCCTCTCCTACACTCCCAGCCTCATTCATCCCTTCCACTCTATCTCTCTCCTCCACTTTCCCCATCTCTCTCCACCATCATTTCTCCCCTTCCCTCACTCCAAATCTGCAGACTATTTCCTAATGGGGAAGGAATTCAGAATTCAAAGGGACTTGGGAATCCTATTGCAGGATTTCCTGAACATTAAATTGCAGGTTGAGTCAGTAGTAAGGAAGGCAAATGCAATGTTAACATTTATTTCAAGAGGACTAGAATATAAATCAAGGATGGAAGGATGTAATGCTGAGACCTTATCAGGCATTGGTCCAACTGCATTTGGAAAAGTCTGATTTTGGATCCATATCTAAGAAAGGATGTGCAAGCATTAGAAAGGGTCCAGAGGAGGTTTACAAGGATAAAGTTCAAAGTTCATGGGAAATTTATTATCAAAGAATCATATATACTACCATATAAATCTTGAGATTCATTTTCCTGTGGGCATACTCAATAAATCTTGAGAAAAATAACCTTAACAGAATCAATGAAATACCGCCCAACATGGGTGTTCAAACAGAGTGCAGAAGACAACAAACTGTGCAAATAGAAAAAGAAAGAAATAATAATAAATAAGTAAGCAATAAATATTGAGAACATGAGATGAAGAGCCCCTGGAAGTGTGTCCATTGGTTGTGGGAAAATTTCAATGATGGGGCCAGTGAAGTTGAGTGAAGTTATCCCCTTTGATTCAAGAGCCTGATGGTTGAGGGGTAGTAACTGTTGCTGAACCTGGTGGTGTGAGTCCTGAGGCTCTTGTGCCTTCTTTCCAATGGCAGCAGTGATTAGAGAGCATGGTCTGCTTGGTAGGATCCCAGATGATGGATGCTGCCTTCCTGCAACAGTGTTTCATGCAGATGTGAACAGTGGTGGGGAGGGTCCGACCCCCACCCATAATGGACTGGGCCACATCCACCACTTTTTGTAGGATTTTCCCCAGGAATATTCCCAGGAATGAAAGGGTTAATGTATGAGTAGCAGTTGATGGCTCTGGGCTTGTCCTCACTGGAGTTTAGAAGACTGAGGGGGGAATCTCATTGAAACCTATTGAATATAAAAAGGCTAGAAAGAGAGGCACGGAGAGAGTGTTTCCTATAGAGGGAGAGTCTAGGACCCGAGTGGTTACACAGCCTCAGAAAAGGAGGACATCTCTTTAGAACAAAGATGAAGAGGAATATCTTTACCTAGAGTGTGATGAATTGGTGAATTCTTTGCCACGGACAGATGTGGAGGCCAAGTCACTACGTATAGTTAAAGTGGAGTTTGGTAGGATTGATTAGTAAGGACGTGATACTACAGGCATGATGGGTGGAAGGAAGGAGAATTGAGAAAAACAAATCAGTCATGATTGACAGTCAGAGTAGACTCAATGGGCCGAGTGACCTAATTCTGCTTCTTTCTCATATGGTCTTGCAACTTATTGTGTGACTGCACTATGTTTTCTCTTTAACTGTAATTCTCTATTCTACATTCTGCATTCTGTTATTGCTTTTCCCTTGTACTGATGTGATGAAGTGATCAGATCAAGTTCAGGTTTAATTTCCATTCGACCACACCTGAATACCTATGAATACAGCCAAATAAAACAGGATTCCTCCAGGGCCAAGACGCAATACCAATAGACATACAAAAAAACAAGATTTATAGCCCAAGTTCCTGAGTGACATGTTTTGTTAATTGATGGTGCATGTGTGTTGTCAGCAAGAACAAGCAGTTCCAGTCTGCAGATGAACATACACATGCAAGCAATCCAACTTGTCTTTCACCGAGTGAACACCGGAAGCCCCAAACCAGCATGGATATCACACCACACCACTTCGGGCTTCTCTCCTCCTGAACTGCTGCAACAGGCAAGCAACCCCAGCTTTGGACTCCCCAGTAAACCAATGAACAAGACTTGCTGAATTTTACATTACCAATGTCCAACTGGCGATTACAAGAAAAATGTCCAAGACAATCACTCACTGTTAAACTACACACCACTTTCGCGCATCAGTCTGATGGCATTCTGTAGCAGGTAGCAACACGTTCTGCACCAAGTCCAAATCCTCCAATTCCTACACCAACAAGCAACTTACTAATGGGACAGGCTTGCAGTACCTGAAGTTCTTAATCTCCAACATTGTCTTGTGATCGTAAAAAAGACAAAAAAGTATGGATAGCATGCAAAACGAAGTTTTTCACTGTACCTTGGTACATGTGACAATCATAAACCAACTTACCAATTTTATTTTCCACTCCTCTCAGGCCCTAAGACACAGTACAGTACTCACATGCATACCATTGCCTGCTGTAATTCACTGTAAGAATTGTCAATATTTAACATGTCATTACCCTCCCAAAACTTGGTGGAAACCCAAATCAGGCAACAATCTATTATACGCAAACACTAGGCTGCTTCCAGCACGCATGCTGAGCTCGTTGACTTCATTCACTTTGCCTCCAACTTTCACCCTGCCCTCAAGTTTACCTCCTTCCCCTTTCTTGATCTTTCTGTCTCTATCTCTGGAGACAGCTTATCTACTGATAAGCCTACGGACTCTCACAGCTACCTGGACTATTCCTCTTCCTGCCCTGTCTCTTGCAAAAATGCCATCCCCTTCTTGCAATTCCTCCGTCTCCGCCGCATCTGCTCTCAGGATGAGGCTTTTCATTCCAAGACGAAGGAGATGTCCTCCTTTTTTAGAGAAAGGGGCTTCCCTTCCACCACTATCAACTCTGCTCTCACACATCTCTCCCATTTCACACACGTCTGCTCTCACCCCATCCTCCCGCCACCCCATTCGGAATAGGGTTCCCCTTGTCCTCACCTCCCACTCCACCAGCCTCTGGGTCCAACATATAATTCTCTGTAACTTCTGCCACCTCCAACGGGATCCCACCACCAAGCACATCTTACCCCCCAACCTCTTTCTGCTTTCCGCAGGGATCGCTCCCTACACGACTCCCTTGTCCATTCGTCCCCCCCATCCCTTCCTACCAATTTCCCTCCCAGCACTTACCCTTGTAAGCGGAGCAAGTGCTACACATGCCCTTAATCTTCCTTTCTCACCACCATTCAGGGCCCCAGACAGTCCTTCCAGCTGAGGCGACACTTCACCTGTGAGTCGACTGGGGTGATATACTGCGTCCGGTGCTCCCGATGCAACCTTCTGTATATTGGCGAGACCCGACGCAGGCTGGGAGACCGTTTCGCTGAACACCTATGCTCTGCCTGTCAGAGAAAGCAGGACCTCCCAGTGGCCACACCTTTTAATTCCACACCCCATTCCCATTCTGATATGTCTATCCACGGCCTCCTCTACTGTCAAGATGAAGCCACACTCAGATTGGAGGAACAACACCTTATATTCCATCTGGGTAGCCTCCAACCTGATGAACATTGACTTCTCTAACTTCCACTAATGCCCCACCTCCCCTTCGTACCCCATTCCTTATTTATTTATTTAGTTTACCTTTTTTTTCCTCTCTCTTTTTTCTCCCTCTGTCCCTCTCACTATAACTCCCTGCCCATCTTCTGGGTTTGCCCCCCACCCCGTTCCTTCTCACTAGGCCTCCCATCCCATGATCCCCTCTCTTCTCCAGCCTCGTATCCCTTTTGCCAATCAATTTTCCAGCTTTTAGCTCCATCCCTCCCCCTCCTGTCTTCTCCTATCATTTTGAATCTCCCCTCCCCCTCCCACTTTCAAATCTCTTACCTTCTCTTCTTTCAGTTAGTCCTGACAAAGGGTCTTGGCCCGAAGTGTTGACTGTACCTCTTCCTACAGATGCTACCTAGCCTGCTGCATTCACCAGAAATTTTTTGGGTGTGTTGCTTGAATCTATTATACCACGGTTTTATTCATGACCCAGAATACTGAATCCAAGAGCAAACAACAACAGGTATGGAAAATATCTTGTCTGTTGACTAAATAAGGTTCCAAAAAAGTAGAAGCATGCTAGATCAAGTATTTTTATTAACCATATTCAGTGAAGACTGGATCAATTTAGTTTAGATCAAATTTACCTTTGTAGTACTTAATGGAATCACCTAGAAATAAAACTTGGAGGATTTTGTTTTATGACTGAAAATGGAAAAAAAATCAATAAAATCTATTTTGTATCCTTACGATTTTCCAAAGGGCTTTGTGGCCAGTGAATTATTTATGGAAGTGTTGTCACTGCATTGTTCGAATAGACAGGAAAGACCAGGAGGCCCTAGCACATTAGCATGCTCCACAATGATCTCCCTATCCCCCATGTCCTACTCCTTTAAATACTTATTCAAAGTATGCTTCCTTATTTCTTGTCTAAATTCACCACTTCTCTTGACATCCAAGACTCACTGGTGTTGCCATCCGTGTTCTTCCTTCTTACTGCATCATGCAGTACCTGTGCTGTGCTCTGTGCAGCTGGTCTTTATAAACACCCTCCACATGTCACATGTGGACTTGCCATAATACTGCTGTTCCCAATTAACTCTCCCTAGTTCCTCCCTAAATACTCCCATAATTTGCCCTGCTCCAATTTAATACTCTCCCATGATGTCCATTCTTATTCTTGTCTATAGCAATCTTAAAACGTGGTTGTGATCGCTGTTCCCTAACTATTCTCCAACTGAAAAGTCAGCCACCTGGCCAGACTCATTACACAACACCAGAAAACAGTAAGGCCCCTCCTCTTGTTGGGCTATCTGCATTTTGATTAAAGAACCTCTCCTGGATGCACCTAACAAACTCTGCCTCTCTAAACTTCTTGCACTAAGGAGGTCCCGGTCTGCATTATGGAAGTCGAAGTCACTCACTACAATATCCCTGTTCTTTTCACACTTTTTCTTGATGTACCTGCATCCTACATATCTCTTCCTCTGTCTTGGTGGCTATTGGGTGGGCGGGGGGGGGGGGTGGTGTCTATAGTACAATCCCACCAGAGTGCACCATTCTTATTTTTGAGTTCTACCAATATGTAACTCAGTGGATGAGCCCTCCATTCTTTCCACTCTATTGCCATGATATTGTCACTGATTAATAGAGCAACCCCCCCTCCTTTACCTCCTTATCTATATTTTGTAAAACATCATAACCCTAGAACTTTAAGCATCCATTCCTGCCCCTCTCTCAACCAAGTCTCTGTTATGGCCACGTCATAGTTCCCTGTACTGATAGATGACTAAGTACACTACCCTTATCCACAATATTCCCACTCATAATACACTCATTTCTACCCAGTTGTCCCATTGTGTCTATGAACTTCTTTTTGTCTGTTCATACTGGTCATGACATCTAACTTCTTTTCAATCCCTCTACTTTCTGACCTGATGTGCTGCCGTCCATCTGCCAAACTGGCTTAAACCTTCATGGGTAGCAGCAGCAAACCTCCAAACAAGGGTTACTGGTTCCTCTTCAGTTAGAGTGCAACCTGTCCCTCTTGTACAGGTCATCCCTGCTCCAGCCCCATTTCCTCAGCACTCATTCATCTGATCTATCTTTCTATTCCATCCTTGACTGGCATGTGGCACTAGGAGTAGTCCAGAGGTTACTACCTTTGCAGTCCTGCTTTTCAACCTCTTTCCTAACTCCTTATGCTCATTCCACAGTACCTTTTGCCCCTGTCTACTATGTCAGTGGTCACAATGTGCACCATGTCTGTTGGCTACTTACCTTGCTCCTTGAGAATGCTCAAGAGTATTTGAGACTTTTGTCATCATGGCTCTAGATTGTACTGGCAGCATTGTTACCAATGCCCTCTCTGCAAAAATCCTTCAAATCCACTGGAAAAGTATCAAAGCAGTGCAAGTTTGCTCACCATGCAATTCCCCTGCACGGAAGCCCTCCACTAAGCTGGTCATATCTGATTCAGATTTATTTATCACATGTACATCGAAACATACACTAAAATGTGTAATTTACATTAACAACCAACAAACCCTCAATCTTCATCAGTCAGGGTGTTGAATATAGAAAATGGAAGGTTATGGAGATGAGGCCAGACTTGAATATTGTTACACGCACAAACTGCTAAATGAACACAGCAGGTGAATGAATGAATGAAATTTATTTCCGTCAGTACAAACATAAAAAAAAGCATCATTTTCATTGATGATTTCATAAGACAAAATTACAACAAAAAAACATAGATATTCTTTAAAACAGACTGAAAGAGTGTAGGCTGAAGCTACAGCTTATTATGCCTACCCCTCTTACTTATGCAACAACATATCTGGCTTCAATCATCACATCAAAACAAAAAAATTCATAATCTTTTAACACAAAATCCAATTCCAAGTATCATTTATTTACATTACTCCCATTCATCTTAAATCATGTATTTTACATTTGCTCATTAAATTAATTTAAAATAATTTTTGAACTTGTGGTGTATGTTTTTAAATTCTCACAACTGTTCCATAGATTCACCCCTCTGACTGAAATACAATGATTTTTTACATTTCTTCTTAACCTTTGTTTTTGAAATATACATGTTCCTCTCAAATCATGTTGACTTTCTCTCATTTTAAACAACCTTTGGATACTTTGTGGTAGCTGTCCATTTTTTACTTTATACACAATTTGTATTATTTAAAAATCTATGAAATCTCTGAATTTTAAAGTATTTAGTTGAATGAATAGTGGATTGGTTGGCTCATATTAACTTGTCTTATTTACAATTTAAATGAGGCAGCATTTATGGAGAGGAATGAACAGTCAATGATTTGGGCCAAGACCCTATTTATATCAGGATCGGAAAGGAATGTGATTGTGATTGAGGCAGCCCACGTGGGTAGCCACACAATCTGGTGCCAGCGTAGCATGTCCACAATGCCCAGAAGAACAACACAGAAAACAACAAAACAGAACATACCAAGCAACAAAGCAACAGCAGTGAAATGACAACTGGGTAGCCTCCAACCTGATGGCATGAACATTGGTTTCTCTAACTTCCAGTAATTTCTCCCCTGTACCCCTTCTCTCTATTTCCATTCCTCACTCTGGCTCCCCTCTTACCTCTTCTCTTCTCCTCACCTGCCCATCACCTCCGTCTGGTGCCCCTCCTTCTTCCCTTATTCCCCATGGTCCACTGTCCTCTCCTATCAGATTCACCATTTTTCAGCCCTTTATCTCAGTTTCTCACTTCATCACCCACTACCCACTCATCCATTTTCCCTCCTCACCAGGTTTCAGCCATTATACCTGCTAACATGTACTCCTTCCCCTCCTGTCACTTTCTTATTCTGGCTTCTTCCCCGTTCCTTTCTAATCCTGATATAAATAGGGTCTTGGCTCTAATCATTGACTGTTTATTCCTCTCCATAAATGCTGCCTCACCTGCTGTGTTCATTTAGCAGTTTGTGTGTGTTACAATATTCAAGTCTGGCCTCATCTCCATAACCTTCTGATTTCGATATTTAAAGCCCTGACTGATGAGGACTAGCGTGCTCTGTTTATCCATGACTCATGCTTTCAAGAAAACATGTACCTGAACACCAAAGCCCCTCTTAAACTGACATCTTAAATTGGAGAAGGAGCACTCAGGATTGCATGAGAACCTTGAGAAGATAGAAGCCCAGTGTAAATGGAAGGAATACCCTGTTGTGTATTTAGTATTTCAGGAATATTTAAATAAAATATATTGTTTGATTAAGCACTCTTTGTTGTTTCATAATCCAGTGCAGATTCCATGTAAAAGTACATGAATGACGTATGTCATCACACTGCCTCCTCATATGTGCACACTTCAGAAAAGTAAAAATGAAGTGGACACATATCTCCTGGCTCCGTGTTTTTCTTCTGGTTAGGTTTTGTTTTGGAGTCACAAAACAACACATTCCAAAACTACGCACCTGCCCACCCCGCCTGTGTCAAAATTGGTAGATCCTAAACAGGCCTCAGCAGCATCCCAGAACCCAAAGCATTGTCCCAGAGAGAGGTTTCCACTGTTTTCAGCAGATTCTGAAGCCAGCTGGTCAACTACACGTTAGTGAATCAATTTCACAATGGCACCATCAACTGGGTATTTCAGTGAGGACTGACATCGCCCTACATGCTGTGTGTGCTTAACACATCCAGGTGTGATGCACATGGAACTGCTCAATCAAAGGTCAGGTTACATACTATTCACAATATTATCTCCTGATTATACTTAACAATTGACTTCTTGATTCTCTGGCCTATGATACACCAGCAAAGTTCAAAGCCAAGAACCCCAGCATTTATCCTAAATTCTGGTTTCAATTACAGGGTTAACTTTAAAACAAATAAAGGCAGATTTAAAGCAGAAACAGAAGCTAGAAAATAAACAGTACAGGCAACTTCAAAAATTTTGTGGAGTATTGAGTCTTACAGAATCTATTGTGTCTTTCAGGGGACAATACTGTTTTTGCAGTTTTGTTCTTTTACATTCTTTTACTTTTCAATTTTTTTCTCCTTCCCTCCTTAAGGCATTATCTCTTCACTTAAGTGTAAGCCCTGAAGAAAAATGAATGCAAGTTATTCAACTGCTGCAGGAGCACTATTAACTCTAATTGTCTCACCTGGCATCTGCATACGCATTCCTCCAGCAAAGTTGGTGAACAGTGATCAGGAGTAGTTTCTGCCATTCCTGATGCAATGGCACTCAAGTCATGTATGTTATTCTCTCATCCTTAAAAGCTCATCACTATAGAGTAGGTGTAGAGCAGGATTACTCAGCCATTAACTGGGTGCATTCACCAGGCCACCAGGGGAACCCAAGCTGCTTATTTATGTTGCTTGAGCAGTGGAAATTCTTGTCAACTACTTAGGCTGAATGTGTTATCAGATACTGCCATGATAAGCATAGGTAAAATGAGACCGTCCCTCTGAGCAAATTCCACCTCTGTCATTAGCTGCCACAATTGAAAGCATTTCTTCTGTTCAGGTATACCAGAAACACAAATCCCAACTGCTAATTTTGAGTTGCAAATTAATTTGGATTAAACTGCTTTAAAATAGAACAAGTGATGGACTCTCGTTAAAAGGGTGGATGGATAGCTTTTCACTTCCACTTGACACATACTTAAAAACTACATGGAAAATGCGTGTCAGAATGAAGAACTCGAATTGCAAAGTGGCAGAAAACTGTGGAAATGAATAATGCATTGTGGCCTACGTGAATCTGAGCATGTTTTTTTTCCCAGCTGCAGACAAAAAAATACATTCCAGAAAATTGGATGCTACCCAGTTAATAATGAAAATCACCCCATTGTTCCTGTACAACAGAATTTATAGCTTCTCTTTTGCCATGATCAATGCGTCATCATAGCTTAGGTAAATATCCCAAAGCACTCTATGGAAATACTGTATTACTGGAGGTACCATACCTTTCAGGGAGATGTTATCAGCGCCTTCTCCTTCCTTTTATGTCAGCCCTGCAGATCCTGTGGAACTGTTTTTCTCTCCTCAAGTTAGCACTGTCAGTCTTCCCATATTGCCTTAGAATTAAAGTTTAACATCTGGCTAACCCAGTTGCGGGGTGGGGGGGAGCATTTGATTATTGCTTTTAAATACTTCTTTTTAATTGCTAAATGCATAACTACACTCAAGTACACTTGCCCCATCATTGAAATGTTCCCAGAACCAATGATCTCACTTTCAAGGACTCTTTATCTCATTATCTCTTGTTCTTGTTATTTATTACAATTTATTTATACTTACTTTTGCACATTGTGTTGTCTTCTGCACTCTGGTTGATCTTCAGTTGATCAAGTTATGGTTACCGTTCTATAGATTTGCTGAGTATGCCCACAAGAAAATGAACCTCAGGATTGTGTATGGTGGCATATATGTATTTGGATAATAAAATCTACTTTGAACTTTGAATATTGGATATTTATGACAGTCAAGATTTCTACAAATGAGTTACAGAGTCTGTACATATTCCTACTAACTATGCATGAAGTTCTCCATGAATTTCCTCTTCCTCTGAGTCAGTCCCTTGAGGGGCTTGCTTCCATTCCAGTTTTGTGGGTAATGAGGCGGCTGATCTGGACATCGGACCTGAAGGTTCTGGCAGTGGTCGGATAGAAAATGTTTGTAGTAATAGGTGAGTGGAAAGTTTGGGAAATGCATCTTTTTTAGCCGTTTTTGCTGGGCTTCCATGTGCTGCTGATGGATAAATCCAAGATTCTCAATGATTTCCAGAATGTTCCTTCTCCATCTTGAGCAGTCATGGGGAGGGGTGCCCTCAAGTTGGTGGGGATGTTGCACTTTGGCTTTGAGAAAATCATTGAGTTATTTTCTCTGTCAACCTCTTTTCATAATGGTGCTTAGAGATCAGTATCTATTTCAGGAGTCTGGTTAATTGGTAAATTGGTTTATTATTGTCACATGTACTGAGGTACAATGAACAATTTTGATTTGCATGCAATTCCCTGCCATATACTGTTGTTTTTCATTACAACGGTGCATTGAGGTAGTACAAGGAAAAGCAAATAAAGAATATAGGACATAGTGTTACAGTTACCAGGAAAGTATAGTACAGGTGGACGATAAGGTGCAAGGCCACGACTAGGTAGATTATGAGGTGAAGAGTCTATGGTCTAAACTCTATGGTCAATCTGTCTTAGTCTTTTACTAAGAGTACTCCTCTGTTTAGTCAAGGTGACATGCAGAGAGTGAGAAAGGTTGTCCAGAATTGCCAGGATTCTCCGTAGGGTTCTTTGTTCTACCACAGCCTCCAGTGTGTCCAGTTGACTCCTATAACAGAGCCAGCTTTTCTAATCAGTTTATTGAACCTGTTGGCATCACCTGTGTTGATGCCATTGCCCCAGCACAACACTGTAGAGAAGATTGTACTGGCAACAGCAGACTGATAGAACATGTGAAGGAGTGTCCTGCATATTACCAAAGGACCTCAGTCTCTTCAGGAAGTAGGGTCGACTCTACACAGCCTCTGTGGTGGTGCTCCACTCAAATCTGTCATCCAGGTGCACCCCCAGGTACTTGTAGGTCCTCAACACATCCAAGTCACCATCACCATCAATAGTAACAGGGAGCAGTGCAGGCTTAGTCTTCCTAAAGTCCATCACATCTCCATTGTCTTACTGATGTTGAGCTGCAGAGGATTCAGCCTCCACCAGGACCCTGTATTCAACCTCCTATCCTCTCTTTATATACCCAACTATTGCTGAGTCATCAGAGAATTTCTGCAGATGACATGATTTAGCGTTATATCTAAAGTCCAAAGTGTACAGGGTAAACAGGAAGGGAGCCAGTACAGTCCTGTGTGGGGCCCCAGTGCTGCTTATAGCCATGTTTGACACACAGCTCTGAAGCTGCACAAACTGTGGTCTGCCTTTCAGGTAGTCCATTATCCAGGATACAATTGCATTGAATGGAGTTTTTCCCCTAGCAATGAGGGCTATGTGGTATTGAAGTCACTTGAGAAATCAAATAACATGATCCTCACTGTGCTGTCCTGTTTATCCAAATGAGAACAGGCTCTGGTCAGCATGTACGTGATAACATCATTGACCCTGATGTGCTCCTGGTAAGCAAACTGCAGGAGATCAGAGGTTGATCCGACTAGGTTCAGAGGTGAGTCAGGACCTGCCTCTGCATGGTCTTCATGATGTGAGGTCAGGACCACTGGACGATGGTTATTCAAGACTCTCAGTCGACCCTTCTTAGGTACTGTGACCACACAGTCGGGACCCTTTCCAGGCTGACACTCAGATTGAAAATGTGTGGGAGAACACACAGCTGCTCAGCACACTCCTTCAGGACCTTAGGGCTTGCACTATCTGGTCCCTATGCTTTGCTGTGTCGGAGTTCCCCCTGAGCTCATCTCACTTGCTCAGTAGTGAAGATGAGTCCATGATGACTGGGGTGTTGGTGGAAGGTGGGGCTGAGGGAGGTGAAGATCAGGACAATAGCAGTTAGTATGTGGAAGTGTGGATTGTAAGTGCAGGGCAAGGAAGGGATGTAGACAGTGGTAGCCTGTGTTGTTCATCATGTGCTGAACTGGAGATAGTGGAGGGAGGTGGGGAGGTGTTGTTGCTGAGGGAGCATTGGGTGCCTTAGCACCTGGACTGGTGTGCTGAGGGGAGTATGAACAGGAGGGCAATTGTCAAACCTATTGAAAAATTGGCTTAACTCATCAGCCCATTCAGGGTTGCATTCTGAGGTTCTACAGTTAGGCTGATTGAAGCCAGTGATGCTCTTCATTCCTCTCCACACCTCCTATGTGCTATTCTGCCCAAGTTTTTCTCCATCTCTCTCCTGTATTCCTCTTTAGCTACGTTGATCTTCTCCTTTAGCTCCCTCTGCACATGTTTCAATTCCTCCCTGTCTCCTGATCTAAAGGCTCTCTTTTTGTGGTTGAGAAGAGCCTTTAGATCACTAGTGACCCATGGTTTGTTGTTAGGGAAGCTGCGAACAGTCATTGATGGTAGTACAGTGTCCACACAGAAGCTGATGCAGCCAGTGATGCAATTAGTAAAACTGTTAATGCCCTCCCCATATGTTTCACAAAGCATATTCCAGTCAGTAACCTCAAAACAGCCCTTCAAGGCCTTGATGGCCTCTGGAGACCACTTCTTTACTATCCTGGCGGAAGCTAGCTGTTGCTTTACTTTAGGCTTATGCAAGGGCATGAGGTGAACCAAGTTGTGATCAGATCTTTTAAGTGGGGGAGGGGAGCTGCGGAGCTGTATGAATCTTTAAAATTTGCATTCAAGAAATCCAATGTTTTATTTTCTCATGTATGATCAAAGGTGGGTAGGGTTGTCGAGAGAGAAATGTGGTTGAAATCTCCTGATACTGCAATGAATTCATCAGCACATTGCGACCAGAGTCTCGTCATGGTTGTGTGTATGATATCACATGCAGCATTGGGAAGGCAGAATGTTGGTAACCAGCCACATGGCATAAGAGTAATGAGTGAGATTTTGGGCTCTGAACTTCCACACACAGAAACATTATCTGCACTGTGTAACTCAATGACTGATATGGGACTGACTTTGCTTCTAGACTGAAGATTACAATGATTTATTGGATTCCAATTTGCCGTACAGATCACCTTCACTCAACTTGGAAGCCAGTGATGATGAGGTGCAATGCTGTGATGAGAAGAACTAAGAAAAGTATGGCAGAATCGATGGTAAAATCTTCGTTGACATCAGATCTACTGAAATGGGATCTGTGCAACAGACATGAAGCAGAGATGAATTTCTGTGAGCAGCCAAAATTGAGAAGGATTCTCTATAGTCTTCCTCGTTTGATGAAATAAAGAATTTTATGAAATCAAAAAGCCTACACATAAGCCTTACTCTGCTCCCAGATTTCTCCTAGAATTGAACACAGATCCATGGGCACCTGGAAGCAGAGCTCCAACAGAACAGGTGGAGGGTGTGAAGAGCACACAGGTCTAACTATTCACTAATGCCTATGGAGGACACATATTCCTGAATTCCCAAACACTCAAATGTCCAGTCTACTGAGATCCAAGGATGATGACACCTCATCAAGTAAGAGAGGATTGGCAACTATTAGAAGGAACTCTTACAGAACTCTTTAATTGTGACTCTGTCCTTGACAGAGCAGATGGCATTCCAAATTAAGTTTTAAAACCTAAAGGAGAAAATTTGTACACAAATTTTCAGCAGCCTTCAGGGGTCAAAGATGCATTAGCCATTACTCTCTTTAGGAAAGGAGACAAATCTGTTTGTGGTCAATACTGAAGAGTTTTCTTGTCTCAGCACAGAGATTCAATGATCTCATGAGTGAATGGATCTACAGATGCACCTTCAAATGCCACTTTCTACCAACTCCCCAAGCAGCATCTATGTACCTATAGCAGTCACAATGCACAACCAGATCTCTTAGGGCTCAATTATATATTTATCATCAAAGATCTCAACCTTCTGGGCCAAGCCATATTCACATGAACTGGACCTTGCTCAAACAAGCAAGAAAAAGCAGAAAGTCATCAATGATGCAGCAGCACTGTTGCTCAGTTTTACACTTGTAGTTACCAGACCAAAACCAACATTCTGTGTAACTTAATGAAGAGCATGGATGTAAAATTTGCAGCCGTGAGTTGCCATTCATGATTGTCCTCATCCAGGGTAGTAGGCAAGGAAGATTTATTTTATGCTGAGTTATAATTCTGCTCGGTTGCCAAAGGACGATGTAACCTGAGAAGAAGTTCAGATGTGCATGGGCTGGGCAGTTGTCATTGATCATTTTAACAGCATGTTGCCAAAATCATCCAACAGCCAGACTTGATTTGCTGTGATTTTTCAATGATAACTGATACAACGGATGGCCACAGAATGTAGCTATCATACCAACTTGTTAATGAACCTGTTAGAGCCTTCCGGGATTTGCTGGACATGGCTTATACACCTATTTGATATTTTGGTGTACGTAAGACAGAGTTGGCATGTAATATCCACATGAGTAGTCAATGGGACTGTATGTCATGCAATACCATTTCAATCCAATTCCAATACTCCTTCACTGCCCACCTGGCAAAGCAGAATAAAATGTAATTAGAATCAAGAGTGTTGTTGGCCTCCTGCATACAATGGTTTATTCTGCAAGAACTTGTAAATATATTCAGATCTAATCTTTCGGGAGGCAGACACATTACAATAGTTACTTTAGCAATCACTGGTAGAGAGGTCCTTAGTCAGCCTTACATGTGGCAATTGTGCCTGCAGCAAGTGGAAGATATCAGGAAGAGTATCTTTATTATCTCTGGTTGAATTGTTCTCTGTATGCCCTGTACAGATATGGCCTACTACTGACAGCCCTGGTTCTCTCCTTCCTTCTCTCTCTTTGAGCAACTTGCCCTATTCAACATGCCTTCTGCTCATTCTCCCTCTCGTACTGTATTCCATGCAAATTCCTTCTAATTCATGCATGTTTGGGAACAACTAATTTTCACAGAAACTTTGAAGTCAGCAAAAGATTCTTCAACTTTAAACAAACTGAAGAGTTCCGCAACTTGGAGCAACTGTAGAAAGGATAAGACATTTGTGAGGTTGCAACAACATTTAGATCTCAGCTAGTAATCAGGTTGCAAGGTATTAATGACTTCTTGAAATAACAATAATAGGGCAGTCATTCTTACTGCCTGATCTACATCCAGCCAGGCATGGTTCACAGGCTGTCATACTTGTCTCTAAAGTGGCAGATGACTGATGTGGTAATCAGCTTGCCAAGGATAATATTAGCATATCCATTGCATCCAAAATGATCCTCTTACTGTCCACAATGATTCATCCCAGAATTGCATAAGTACATCACAGAGAGCAATTTGAAATTTTGAAACAAAAGTCTGTAACAATTCAGTTTTTAAAATAGTATGCTGGAGTATTTTCTTTTAAGAGAAAAGAAAATGGCGAACCAGGGATGCTAGCTGCCATTTAATGAAAAGTGCTGCTGCTGAAGAATGCTTGCAGTTGTGTAGGAGCTTCCTCGTGTTAATGGAGAGAGCCAGCACAACTACTGTAACCAGCAATGAGCAACTGTGGCAGGTGCAGCTTGAAAATTAAGTTAGCATGGGTTGACTGATGTGTTTTGGGTTTCCAATGGAGGTGGTGAAAAAACAGAGGTTTTGTACAGTCAATTTATCAAGCAATGACGTGGTAAAATGAACCATTCTTGCAGGACCTCAAGTGATGATTATTCTCTTTCCAGGTCCGAGAGGCTTATTGCTAACCTCCGCTTTCTAGCACAACAGGATGGTGTTTCCAAATAATCAGAGTTGTTTATGACAAATTCAAACCTAACCAATATTCCTCGCAACACACATTAAAATTGCTGGTGAATGCAGCAGGCCAGGCAGCATCTATAGAAAGAGGTACAGTTGACGTTTTGGGCCGAAACCCTTCGTCAGGACTGACTGAAAGAAGAGATAGTAAGAGATCAAATCTAACTGACTAAGTTATTTGCACCATTGTGGCTGCATTCAAGGAAGCTTACAGATCTGACTGATTTTGTCTCTTAGTACATCAAACATGGTCACAGGTATAGTTAAACAATTACTAGTGGAATATTTGTGCACTCAGAGGCAGCTCTCATGGCATTAATTTTGGACGTCTGGATCTCTATGCTCAGAAGCTTTTAAACTATCTGTGTGATCATTGGGGATCATTAGGAATGAGAAGGATGGGAAGATGGGATGACAGAAAGAAGAACTAGAATTCATTCTTCTGTTTCTGTTTCTGTTTCTGTGACTGATGACTTGTTCACCTGCAGCTCGTTGGTATTTTCCATTAGTTCATAAAAATTGTTCTTGTACTTAGAAATTCTTTGTAGTTTGTAAATCTATTGCAATACAGAAATCTTTTATAAACCAGAAAAAAATCCTTTGTGAGTTCTAAATGTATGTTAAGAACTATTTGTCCAAATTTAAACATGTATCATTAAAAATGAAATAAACTCTGTTTAAGCTACTTTTGTTGGCCAGGAAGCATCTCCTCCTTGGTAGGGAAGGGGAACCCACTACTCAAGCAGTGGTATTGGCAATTAAGACTTCACTGCAGAGACTAGACTTGGAAGTAAGCTAGGTTGAAGAGTAGGTTGATACAGTATAATCTCTGTATAGTGAGGCTACTGGTATATTGGATAAAGTTTAAAATCTCCTTTAGAGTTTTGGTCTTTGCGGACAGTGAACCCAATACCATAACATTTAATCTAAGTTTATCTAAGTGCCCAAATTTATCTTTCCTTCATTCTTGGAGTTTTGACTTCACTCTACCAGGAGTTGCATTTATTCTTCCTGTTTCCCATTAACAGTTTTAATTTTTCTAATTCCAGAACATAATTTAAACCGCAGTTCTATATGTCCATGTGTATTTGTGAAACCAATAAAAAGAAACAATGAAATCATAAGTCATGAAGAAATCAAACCCAAATTATAAAACATTAGCAGCTGCATAAGTGTTAGCAATCTTTTTTCAACTGTAAAAGGACAAGAATTGTTTCTCAGTTACATTAAAAATATACACATTTGTTCATATACTTTAACTGCTGTTAGTTACCACACTATGTCTACATTATTTATAATTTTAAACAATAAACTTGGGAATGTGTTTATTGTGATCCCAAGAGCAAATCATGTAAAATATCCCTCTAATTTCTTCAAACAGAAACTCTTAACAATCCTGTCCGTTTTTAAAATAAATAGCTTTATAGATGTTCCCTTATTGCTGCTAATTACATGCTCCTGAAGTATTATTTCTTTAATTACATTTTATTTATTCTGAAACTCAAATGAATTTGTAGAAAGAAGAATAAATATTTTATTATTTCACTTACTTCAACAACTTAAAGAAAAAAATATGATTTAGAGTTCAAAATGGCATCCAGTGACACTGAAACTTTTCCCAATGTAGCTTACTGTGCTAAAGTATTCATGTGAGGTTGTTGACTGAGGGTGGTCACCATCTGTGAGAACTATTTGAGGTCTAATATCATCCCCATGATATCTCCCCTAAAGGCAAGAGGAAGCCAGGCAGTCTGAAGTGCAATCATAAGGGATGACTTCCATTTTAGAAGAAAAGTAAATAGGCTGTAGATAGTGCTGTGGAATTAGCTTTCAGTTGGAGAGTTTTCTGGTTTACTCTCTTGAACAAACAAATCCCTTGGATGCTGTGATAAGTGTCACGGTGCTGTTACAATTCTTTGTGTTCCAAACTAAAACAGTATTGGCCATCTACAAAGGAGACGAGCTTCAATGTAACTTGCAAAATTTAAATTGAATTTGATCTGCTGATTGTTAGCATTGCTCACCGTATTACTAAACCAACCCAGGGGCTGGTCAGTTATTAATGAATAAGTAGTCTCAACTCAGAGTGGAAGAGACTTTGCACACTTTCACTGCAACTATTTTTTGAACTAAATCCCTGTGGTGCCATTTTGAAATAGAATTCTTAACCTAGAATTCTTAACCTAAAAGTTTTTCTGACGGACTTTATGGTCTTGATTAATCTCTGTTTCAAATCCACTGAAGTGTTGTAATGAGAACACTCCAGCTCGCTCCTGAGCAACAGAGCAACATTTGTTTTAATCAGCATATGCAGCTTGCTTCATGTGGTTAATTTTTTAAAAAAATCCAAGATGTCATTGCAAACAACTGACATATTCAGTATTATCCCAAATTACATAGTGCTGAGCATATTCTGAAAAGCCAAACTCTTAAATTTCCTCCTCAAGTACATATGCATAATCTGCTCAAATCCTGGGACAGTATCAGCAAAGGGTTGCTCAATGAGAGTGACTATGGCTGTAACGTACTAACACCCTCAGGATCCCAACATTTCACATCATCATTTTGCCAAAATGCTGTCCTGGCAAATGTACTAAAGTGGGAAAAATTTTCATTCTTTTCATTTATGACATAACACATGAACAAAAGCATTAGCTGACATTCAATTCCTCATTGACAATGCCGTCCCTGTAAAATTCTTGAAAAATTTGCCTTTTGCTTGGAAGCCCAGAATAAAAAACAAGGTCAAGCAAGTCATCAAAAAATTTAATGGACACATTTAAAGAAGATGTGCTCTCTTACAACAATGATGATGAAGATAAACAACTCTGGCACAGTATCAACCTAGCATCGCCAAATATGTTCTCCATAATTTCAAAGATAACTTTTCTGACCAAAAGAAATCTAGCAGTGAGGGCAATCTAATATTCTCAGAACGGTTTGCTGACGTGTCAGGTGAATAATAATAGATCATGATGGTCCTAGATTTCACTGAGGTCATTCATCATTTCTGTGATGAATGACCTCAGGCATAGTGCTGTCATGGGTGAAAATATCCATTGCAACCTTGCGTGAGGGAAGGAAATGTTGATCATTATTCTTATTGAGGAAAATTTGGAAGGATCTTTATGTTGTGAATACTTAAAGGATAGTAGCATTTACTCCATTAATATTTAAAGATGAAAACTGCTATAAAAGTTATTATTTCTGTGCATATTTTATAAAGCTATAGTCCAGTTTGACTCTTTCAATTTCCACTCTGTTAGGCAAAATCCTAATTTTCTCTTATTCTCCCTTTTAAGATACTAACTTTTTGCGATCCGGTCTCATTGGCAACAGTTATACTTTGGGTCCTTTCTTTATCAACTAATGACATCAAAGCAGAAAATGGCTCAGCTGGTCAAGCAGCATCTGTGGAGATAGAGATATGATGGTGCTCGACAGTGACTCCTTTGAGCTCAGCTGCAGAAACAGCTAATTTCTACCTTTATTGTCTCTCTTTTTCCTTTTCAGTGTGGATGTGGTTCTGTCAAAAACCCTAACCTAGAGCTATGTTCAAATTTCAGTTCTTTGCGGCAGTGGGACCCGCTCTCAGGTGCTCACAACTGGCCACTTTTTGATATCCCAAGCACGTGGCATAGAAGATGAGCGTGCATTCGGTGTTCTGAGACTTCGCGGCCCTGTGGATGAGCCGATTCTAAGCTGGTGTCACTGACTGAAGCATCGTGGGAGAAAGTGGAACATCAGGAGCAGTGGATTGGCTGTTGGGGGCTCAGTCCTTGGCAAATCGCATGCTCTCTTTCTCTCATTGGTGGGAGAGGGGTTGCTTCTGATTCTCGAGTTGGAGAACTCAGATAAAAAAGTGATGCGACAGATTTTTATACCATAATCAATGAGTTGTTTGTCTTTATTGGTCTGCCCTCTTGCTGAGAGAAGGGGACACCTCCCTGTCCCATTATTAAGGGGAGAGAGAGCCTGTGGTATGTTGAATTATCAGATGAACAATTCATTTTTGTTTTACTGCAGATCATGGTCTTTCTTGGGGCTTTGTTGTTGCTTTCTTGGAGGGTGGGGGGTGTTGATGCTTTTTTTTCTGAAGTAAGTGGGGGAGGGGGAGAGTTGTTGCTTTGCTGCTGCTTGTGCTTCGAGGAGGGGAGAAGGGTGGCTTTGGGGTTCTAACACATACCGTCACCCATTTTTTAGGGCACTGTTCTGTTTTTGTGGGTGTTAGTGAAGAACAAGAATTTCAGGCTGTATATTATATGCATTCTCTGATAATAAATGGAACTATTGATCTATTGAAAGATGATCCTATCGCATGATTAGAAAATCTTTAATTACTTCAGATTTTCAGAATCTACAGTTGTTTCGATCTTTGATTGTCTTTATGCCTGAGCCCAGACAGCATTTGCAAGGGATGCTGTTCTATGATACAGAGGCATTGGACTGAAGTCACCGCTGTCTTTCCTTGATGATTACTCAAGTGATTTCTAATCACGCAGTAACAGTTCAGAATGATGTTATTTATTCTTTGAAGCCTGCACTATTTAAAAGACTAATTAGTCACATTCCCTCACTCTTATCCCAAACTTCTGAAACGTTCTTTTCAATCTACTTGAAATTCTTCTTAAAATTTGCATGGGGAGGGTTTGGGGATGACATACTTACATTTCAGTTCTATAGGATCTCAGATGACTGAAGAGTTCTATATAAGGTCTATAGATGAGGCAGGCAGTGTTTAAAGGAATTGACTGGTGTAGATTATTTAGATTTCTGTGCTTTCACTTGTGCAAAGTCTTTGTGTCCTCCTGTGTAGAGATGCATGATGTGCAATTCCTTTCCTGAATTTCCTTCTCCGTTCTGAGCATGCACAGGCCTGGAATTGGCATGAGTTAATGATGCTGCATTGTTTGCATGGGACTTTGACAATTTCTTTGAAGCATCTTGCTCTTTCTCCTGAAAATCTCTCTTTGTGACAGATCTCAGAGTTCAAAGTACAAAGTAAATATATTATTGAAGTATATTTACACATACAAATTACATATGTCACCATATACAACTCTGAGATCCATTTTCTTGCAGAAATACTCAATAAATCCATAAAACAGTAAGAACCATAATAGAATCAATGAAAGACCACATCAACTGATTCTTCAACCACTGTGCAAAAGGCAACAAACTGTGCAAATAACAAAAAAAATTAATAATAAATAAATAAGCAATAGATATCGAGAATGTAAGATGGAAGAGTCCTTGAAAGGGTGTCCATAGATTGTGGGAAAAATTCAGTGATGAAGCAAGTGAAGTTGAGTGAAATTATCCCCTTTGGTTCAAGAACCTGATGGTTGAGGGGGAATAACTGTTCCTGAATCTGGTGGTGTGAGTCCTGAGGCTCCCATACCTTCTTCCTGATGTCAGCAGCGAAAAGAAAGCATGACCTGGGTGGTGGGGATCCCTAATGGTGGATGCTGCTTTCCTGAGACAAAACTCCATATAGATGAGCTCAATGGAGGGGAGAGCTTTACCTGTAATGGACTGGGCTGTCTCCACTACTTTTTCTATGGTTTTCCTCTCAAGGGCATAAGTGTTTCCATACCAGGCTGTGATGCAGCCATACGACCATAAGACCAGAAGACATAGGAGCAGAATTAGGCCATTCAGCCAATTGAGTCTGCCTTGCCATTCCATCATGGTTAATCCCAGATCCCACTCAACCCTATATCCATATCCTTCTCACAATATCCTTTGATCCCCTGACCAATCAGGAAACAATCAACTTAACGCCTTAAATATACGCACGAACTTGGCCTCCACCGCAATCTGTGGCAGAGCATCCCACAGATTTACTACTCTTTGCCTAAAATATTTCTCCTTACCTCTGTTCTAAAGGGTCGCCTCTTTAATTCTCCAACCACAGGAAACTTCCTCTCCACATCCACCCTACCTAGTTTTTCAACATTCGGTAGGTAGCCAGTCAATATACTTTCAATCACACATCTATTGAAGTTTGTTAAAATTTTTAGATGTTATGCGAATCTTTGAAAACTTCTAAGGGAGTAGAGGCGCTGCCATGCTTTCTTTGTTATTACACTTACTTACTGGGCCCAGGGCAGGTCTTCTGAAATGATAACATTGAAGAATATAAATTTGTAACTCTCTCCACCTCTGATCGTCCAACGAGGATTTGCTCATGGACCTCTGCTTTCCTTCTCCTGAAGTCAATAATCAGCTGCCTGGTCTTACTGATACTGAGTAAGAGGTTGTTATTGTGGCACCACTCAGACAGATTTTCAACCTCCTTCCTATATACTGATTCATCACCACCTTTGATTCAGCCTACAACAGTGCCGTCATCAGCAAACTTGAATAAGCCATTGGGGCTGTGCTTCGCTACAAAGTCATAATGGTAAGGCCAGTAGAAAAGATGGCTAAGGACACAGCCTTGTGGTGTTGCTGTACTGATGGAGATTATGGAGGAGATGCTGTTGTCAATCCAAACTGACTGAGGTCTGCAAGTGAAGTAATTGAGGATCCAATTGCAAAAGGAGGTTTTGAGGCTAAAGTCTTGAAGCTTATTGATTAGTTTAGAGATGGTGATAGCATTGAATGCCATGCTGTAGTTGATGCATCCTGATGTATGCACCTTTGCTGTCCAGATCTTCCAGAGTTGAGTGAAGAGCCAGTGAGATGGCATCTGCTGTGGACCTGTTACACAGGTAGGCATACTGGAGTAGATCCAAGTTGCTTCTCAGGCAGGGACTGATATTTTTTAACAACAACCTCTCAAAACATTTCATCATTATCAGTGTCCCCCTCTTTGTCACTGCACCTTAATTCTAGTGAGCTTTCCATTGATAGGAGTTAATTGAAAGGAGAAACAAGGCACAGTTCAACCTTCTTTATCTTCATTCCCGAACAAGGTCACTCGAACTTCTATCATTAATGCGCAGTAAGTAAATCACATTTGAGAGGTGCACACTTTGATATTGTCTCCTATATTTTCTAAATGAACTAATCACTGAAAATATGCCTTCAGGTCTCCATGGCTCAACATACTAGATAACGAACTTACCAATGAATCAATGAATGTAATGATAACTTGAGCACTTAATGGAGTTCAGTCTGAAAATAATCTTGCTTAAAATAATTTTTTATGACTCAAATGGCTTACCTTTGAAGGAAGTATTCAGAATAATAGTGAATGCATCTTAATGTTCTTTCACAGTCTTCAGGAAGTTGGATTTGCGTCACAAATAAATCAGAACTGCAGGGACTTTTGAAGCCATTTTTGGCAGTGTTTAAAACATACTTAAAGAAGTTAGCATTATGGGCAGTCATCTCCTGAGGCAACAAGTTGAGTATCATAAGCAGATTATTCATGATTCAAAGCAATTTGCTGGCAACAAATATTCCAAGGTAAATATTATTGAAATATTATAAAACATCATAAAATCTCGGATAAAATATGTCTGCGGATGAATGAGGAAGACAAACAACTTAAATCATTCCTCTCTTTATTGTTTAAATTATCCTAATGTTATTGAATATCACGGATATTGCTTATGTATGCATATTCTGGAATTTCAAACTTTGAAACTTCCTGAGGAAAACACTCGGGGGAAAATTTATCGTTGGTCATTGGTGCTGAGCCCATGCCAGAACATCAGACACAGGTTGCACTCTCCTCCTGCATAATCTCTTCTCATGGAACTTCTCACTCTGTGTCCTTCAATAAATAGATTTATACCTGTTAGCTGCTCAAGAAATTAAAATTTCCCACTCTCACAATTGCTGCTAGTTCTTAACTGTCCAACTGTGAAAATTGATAATGCTCTCTTTAATTAATAAAAGGACTTTGAGAAAAAAACAATAGGGGAACATCTTGGCCTTACATTCAAACATCTCAGGCTGTAAAACCTGGCCCATGCACAGCAGGGGATTGCATTATAAATCAGGTGTTTTTTGAATGGAATGAACTAATTGTTTAGTCTGAATGTTTTAGCCCTAAAAACATAGCATTAACTGTTAGAAACTTATTGCAGCAATAAAATGTCTAGACAGCAATTAACAGCCTTCTTCTTCAGATGTTTATAAGAGTGCCATAGGTGTCTGTTCACAGGTTTCTGGAAGGGGCAGAAAAGTTGGTTAATTTGTTTTATTCTTGAAGGTACATTTTTTTCATGTGCTTCCTGTTGATGTCTATTGATATGGGTATTGAAATTAATGACTCATATCTTTCTTTGAATTTCTTTAATAAAGATAATATGATTAATTAAACCTTAGGTGCTACTTTATTTGTGCTATCATTGAAAACTATTCAAAGCTCAACATAAGACCAAGAGGAAAGCAACACTGGAAAGTAATTTAACATCCATTAATTTAAATTGAGCTGAAACTGAGGAGGCATTGAGTAAGAGACTTTTACCGGAAAAGTTACATTCAATCAAGTGCTTAAATGAATGCCCTTTCAACTGAACTTAGTGATTAAGATGTTTTCGTAAAATATTCAATTTATTCTGTATACATTTAAATATTTTTCTTTGCCTTCTTTAGGTGTCCCCATGAAAACACACCAGCCCTGGCCCAGCTGATCAGATTTGTGAATGCTAAGTATTTAAATGTAGTCTAATACTTGAATCCAATACTGCATAGGTGGGGAGTGTGTTAGGTAAGGGGTTTGTGATCAGTGGACTGGATGATGGGGCTAGCCCCGAAATTTTCACTGCACTGCTATGCAGAAATTCTTGGCTCAAGTGAAATTGCAATTTAAAGTGGAAATCCATAAAACGAGAATTAAGGCATGAACTCTTCTCTACCAATCCCTAGTTTCTGTACTGTGACATTCCTCAATCTGCAATCTCAGCATGCCTAGAGACAAATACATAGTAAACAGAGGGACCCGGGATTACTGGTTTCCTGAGAGTGGTGTCTCAGGTAGACAGGGTGATGAAGCAGGCTCCTGGCACACCGGCCTTTATCAGTCAGGGCAGTGAGTACGGCAGCTGGAGTGTTATATTGCAGTTGTACAATGTGTTATTGAGGTTACTTTTGGAATATTGTGTTCAGTTTTGGTCACCTTCTTATCGGAAAGACATAATTATGCTGGAAAGAGTACAAAAATTTTTGAGGATGTTGCTGGGATTTAAGCAACTGAGTTCTGGAGAAAGGTTGAGCAGGCTGGGACTTTTCTCACTGGAGCACAAGAAAATGAGGTTGATCATATAGAGGTGTATAACGTCATGAGGGGCAAAAATAGGGTGAATACGTACAGTCTGTTTTTCACTGGGTGGGAATCAAGAACTAGAAGGTATAGTTTTAAGCTGTGAGGGAAGATATTTAATAGGAACCCGAGAGGCAACTTTTTTCTTCCTGATGGTGATACATGTGTAGGATGAGCTGCCAGAGAAAGTAGCACAGGAAAATACTAGTACGAAATTTATAAGACATTTGGACAGGTACTTGGATAGGAAAGATTTAGAGAAGGGGTTCCCAACCTGGGCTCCACAGACCCCTTGGCTAATAGTAGGGGTCCATGGCATAAAAAAGGATTGAAACCCCATGTTTAGAGAGATATGGGCCAAATGCAGATGAAGGGGACTAGTTTAGACAGGTATCTTGGTTTGCATCAATCCGTTGGGCCAAAGGGCCTTTTTCCATACTGTATGACTCTGTCTCAAACCAGTTCCCAGGAAGTTCCTAAAATACTCAAACAGACTCCTTGAATAAATATATTGATCTCACTGACTCCTGAGAATCGCTGGCCCATAACTGTTCAAAATGGAGCAGAAGCATTCAGGAAGTGACTGAGCACCTTGGATCTCTGTATCAGGAGTATGCAGAATGCATGATAAGTAGCTGAAGGAGGACCAACATCCTAAATTGCCTACCCGACCAGGCTGAAAAGCACAGCCTGTTTTACGCGAGTCTGCAGATTCCACAAAGTAGGCTTCAGCCACAACAGACTCTGTAATGTATGGATCTATTTCTTCCCCTTTGCACTATGTATTGATCTGTTATCTAAATACGTAGATGCCTATGCATGTGCATTGTTTTCTCTCTCTCTTGCTCTCTCTCTCTCTCTGCAATAAGAATACACCAGTTAAACCCATCTCCCGCATGCATGTTTTTATGTGATATATATGTAGTTGTGCACAGACAAAACAATTTGGCGACAGGTACGTACCTGAATGTCAGAAAATATCACGAACTACAGCAACAGTTTACAGGATGAAACAGCGAGAATTAAAAAGTACAGAGAGGGCTGTCACGGACACTAATAAATGCATGAGTACAGTGCATAGCAACAGTGAAAGACATGCTGAATTTAAAGTGAAAATAAAGCAGTGATGACTTCAGTTGAGAAAGTTGGTGAAATTGATAGCACTAATGAAGGCTGGGAGTCATATATTGGGAGGGTGGAACTGTATTGTAACGGGAACAACCTGGAGGAGTAAAAGAAAGCCAGTACGCTTCCTAGCTTAATGGGTGCAAGAATGTACAATCTATTATGCAACTTAGCAATACCTGCAAAGCCAGCAAGCAAGATATTCGATGAAATTGTTACAATTTTACAAAATCACTTAAACCCTTGGCTTAAACAGCTCTTGGCTCCATCCCTCCCCCTCCTGTCTTCTCCTATCATTTTGGATCTCCCCCTCCCCCTCCAACTTTCAAATCCCTTACTCACTCTCCCTTCAGTTAGTCCTGACGAAGGGTCTCGGCCTGAAATGTCGACTGCACCTCTTCCTAGAGATGCTGCCTGGCCTGCTGCGTTCACCAGCAACTTTTATGTGTGTTGCTTGAATTTCCAGCATCTGCAAAATTCGTGTTGTAAGCTCTAAACCGTTGGTAATACCTGAGTATTTAGATTTTACAAAAATCACTCAAAAGATGAAAGCATTTCTGAATACAATGCAGAACTACGCAAACTCTCCCAGTGCTATAACTTTAGAGATGGACTTTCAGGTGCATTAAGGGACAGGCTTGTATGTGGCATGCATAGCCAAAGCACTCAAAAGAGGCCACTATCCAAAAGAGACTTAACCTTAGAATGGGCATTGACCATTGCAATATTGTTAGAGACTGCGCCAAAGAATGCAGCAGAACTACAGAGAAGGAGGTTAGAATGTGAAATGCACAAAATGTCACTGAATGGTACAAAAAGCTGAAGATGTTAGCATGTAGTAAATCCTCCCATAATGCAAATGACTGTTGGCTCAAAGAAAAAGTCTGCAAGATGTGTCACAGACAAGTTCATATAGAGAGAGTGCGCAATGCAGTAACCGAGTGAAGAGCCTCAAACACAAAACTAAGCAAGTGCATAAAGTTACCAAATGTAAAACAGAATCAGACAAAATAGAGTCTGACAAAGGTGAACTATCAAACCTAACACATCAAAGTTTCTGGTGAACGCAGCAGGCCAGGCAGCATCTCTAGAAAGAGGTACAGTCGACAGTTGACTGTACCTCTTCCTAGAGATGCTGCCTGGCCTGCTGCGTTCACCAGAAACTTTGATGTGTGTTGCTTGAATTTCCAGCATCTGCAGAATTCCTCTTGTTTGTGCTATCAAGCCTAAAACTGCTTAGTATAACTGAAGAAGATCCCAATATAATATGGATCACAATAGATGTGTCTGGTGTAAAACTGAAAATGGAGCTGGATACAAGGTCAGGTCTATTATCCCAGAGGCCAACTACAATAGACTGTTTCCTAAGATATCATTAAATAAGATCTCAGTGATGCTAAAGCCCTACTCAGGTGAAAAAGTGTCCCCCAAAGGCCAACTGAAAGTAACTGTGACATATGGAGGCCAAGCACAACAGTTAGAGCTTTATATATTGAAAAGTGGAGGGCCAGCACTTTTCGGTTGTGAATGGTTGAGAAAAATCCAACTAGACTGGCACTCAATCAAAGCTCTCAGTGTGGCATCAACAGGGAACTGCAGCCCAAATGATAGCTCTAACTTGAGACTTGACAGCTGTGTAATGCTAATGAGAAGGGGATTAGTAAACTCAAGGGCATGAAGGCCAGAACTGAATTGGGATGAAACAGTGATACCAAGATTCCATAAAGTGCGTCCAATGTCTTACGAACTACATACTAAAGCGGATGCTGAACTGCAGAGATTGGAGGCATGTGGAATTCTCTCCAAGGTTGAGTGGAGCGATTGAGTCATGCCCCTTGTCCTGGTGATCAAGAAAGGGAAGGCCTGAGCCATTCACATATGTGGGGGTTTCAAGGTGAACATCAACCCAGAACTGTGTACTGTGCAGTATCCCCTGCCATGAATAGAAGAAATTTTTGCATCTTTGGCAGGCAGGGAGAGATTTTCCAAGACTGACTTGTGAAAAGCCTATCTGCAAATGGAGATCGTGGAGACAAGGAGGAAGTTACTCACAATCAGCACTTATAAGGGATTGTTCCAGTATAATCATCTTGTATTTGGCATCACATCAGCTCCAGCAATTTGGCAAAGAGCAATAGACCATGTGCTGCAAGATACCCCAGGAACACAATGGTACCTTGATGACATCATCATGACTGGCAAAAATGATGAAGAGCCCCTTCTGAATCTCGGTCAAGAGCTTACCAGACTGAGTGAGTACGGTCTACATGCAAAGAGAGAGAAATGTGAGTTTTTCAAGAATGAAATCTCATACTGTGGACATGTCATTGATAAGCGTGGCTTATGTAAGTCACAAGAGAAGAATGACAGAGCTACAGGCATCCAAACCAGAAAATGTGTCACAACTAGGTCATACATGGGCGTTGTGAACTACTACCACCGGTTTCTCCCAAACATTGCTACAGTGCTGCATCCATTAAACGCACTGTTACAGACAGGAGCAAAATGGGAATGGTCAGAAAGATATGAAAAGGCATTCAAAGAAATAAAGAGACTAATAACATTCGATGAACTGCTCATTCATTATGTCCATCCCTGTCCATCAGACTGGTGTGCAATGCATCCCGTTATGACATTGGAACCATTTTGTCACACGTTTTAAAAGATGAATCTGAACACCCAATCGCATTTGCTTCAAGATCACTGATGAGCGCAGAACGCAACTACGCACAGATTGAACGAGAAGCCCTTAGTTTAGTATGTGGAATAAAGAAATTCCACCACTACCTCTATGGACAAAAGTTTATTCTAGTGAGATTCACCAGCCCCTTGTGCCCATTTTCAATCTCAAAAAGGGAATTCCAGTGATGACTGCCACCGGGTTACAATATTGGACACTATTCCTCGGAGCCTACTCTTATGATATAGAGTTCAAGGATACCAAACAACACAGCAACACTGATGGCTTGTCACATCTTCCACTGTTGGCAACTGAAGAGCAGAAGTCTTCATACTGTGACCCAGCAGAAGTGTTCCGCACCACATTGGCGGACCAGTTGCCGGTAACAAATTCCAAGATTGCAAATATCGCAAGCCCAGAGCCCATGTTAGAGTGGGCCAACAACAGAAACCCTACTGATAATGTGAAGGAAGTTTATCCTTCGTTAATCAGAATCAGAATCAGGTTTATTATCACCGGCATGTGACGTGAAATTTGTTAACTTAACAGCAGCAGTTCTATGGAATTCGTAATCTAGCACAGAGAGAGAAAAAAATAAAATATAATAATAAATAAGCAAGTAAATCAATTACATATATTGAATAGATCTTTAAAAATGTGCAAAAACAGAAATATTGTATATTAAAAAAGTGAGGTACGTAGTGTCCAAAGCTTCAATGTCCATTTAATAATTGGATGGCAGAGAAGAAGAAGCTGTTCCTGAATCGCTGAGCGCGTGCCTTCATGCTCCTGTATCTCTTACCTGACGATAACAGTGAGAATTCGAACACTTGTTCAAATGCTAAATGAAGTAGCAAATGCTCCATCAGATGTTAATGTAACTTGGGCTCTTTTATTCTTTTACTCATGGAAACTTTGGTTCATTTAACGAGGATGGGGCAAGAAAGAACTTAGTGTTTTCACTGATAAAAATGCTGAAGCTCCCCTATATTTTTTTAACATGGAGAAGAAATTACTTCCACTGATGTGATGTGGATTATACCATCAAACATTACACATGTAGAATTAACACACTTCTTTAGGTAGACTTTTGGGAGATTATTACTGAGAATTATAACTGGTCTGGTTGTAGTGTTAATGTGTGACATAAATTAGTATGATAAATGAGCTTGTATCCGACAAACCCTTTGGAATTAATTTCTCCTGTCAGGGTCCAACTTCAGCTTGGTTTTTGCAGTTACACATTTGATCCCAAGTGACTTCACCTCAGATTATTAACTCAGAATGTGAGTTTATATTGCATTCAAATACGTGGCATGCAAAAGTTTGGGCACCCCGGTCAAAATTTCTGTGACTGTGTCTAGCTAAGCGAGTAAAAGATGAACTGATTTCCAAAAGGCATAAAGGCTTAACAGTTGGAGAGGTGTTCTTTTCATGAAATTCCGCACCCTTTTCACTCCAAACATACCTTTGCTCGTTGCGGCCAAAAAGTTCTATTTTAACTCATCAGTCCACAGGACTTGTTTCCAAAATGCATCAGGCTTGTTTAGATGTTCCTTTGCAAACTTCTGACACTGAATCTTGGCCGCAATGAGCAAAGGTATGTTTGGAGAAAAAAGGGTGCAGAATTTCAAGAAAAGAACATCTCTCCATCTGTTAAGCACAGGGGTGGATCGATCATGCTTTGGGCTTGTGTTGCAGCCAACGGCACGGGGAACATTTCACTGGTAGAGGGAAGAATGAATTCAATTAAATACCAGCAAATTCTGGAAGCAAACATCACACCGTCTGTAAAAAAGCTGAAGATGAAAAGAGGATGGCTTCTACAACAGGATAATGATCCTAAACACACCTCAAAATTCACAATGCACTACCTCAAGAGGCACAAGCTGAAGGTTTTGCCATGGCCCTCACAGTCCTCCAACCTCAACATCATCAAAAATCTGTGGATAGACCTCAAAAGAGCAGTGCATGCAAGACGGCCCAAGAATCTCACAGAACTAGAAGTTTTTTGCAAGGAAGAATGGGTGAAAATCCCCCAAACAAGAATTGAAAGACTCTTAGCTGGCTACAAAAAGCATTTACAAACTGTGATACTTGCCACAGGGGGTGTTACTAAGTACTGACCATGCAGGGTGCCCAAACTTTTGCTTTGGGCCCTTTTCCTTTTTTGTTATTTTGAAACTGTAAAAGATGGAAATAAAAAAGCAATCTTGCTTAAAATATTAAAGAAATGTATCATCTTTAACTTTATGCCTTTTGGAAAGCAGGTAATCTTTTACTCACTTAGCTGTTCACAGTAACAGAAAGTCTGACCGGGGTGCCCATGCTTTTGCATGCCACTGTATATAACAATTCGAGATAATTTAATGTGAACAGTTTCATTCAACTGTGTCTATGTATGGTTTGAATGATAATTAAACTTAATTTGATTTGACGCTGTCACCTCTGCCAGTATCCTCTTCCATTCCACCTGGATAAGCTCCTCTCTAATGCCTCTGTAATTCCCTTTATTCCATTCTGATACTGATATATCGGACTTACACTTCTCCCTCTCAAATTGCAGTGTGAATTCAATCATATTATGATCACTGCCTCCTAAAGGTTCCTTTACATTAAACTCCCTAATAAGATCTGGGTTATTACACAACACCCAATCTAAGATAGCCTTTCCCTGAACAGGCGCAAGCACAAGCTGCTTTAAAGTCATCTCATAAGCATTCAATAAATTCTCTCTCTTGCGATCCGACACAACCTGATTTTCCCAAATCCCTTGCATATTGAAATCCCCCATTACAAATTTGCATGTGTGCCTTATTGCATGCCTTTTCCAGCTCCCTTTGCAATCTTAACGCCACATCTTGGCCACCATTTGGAGGCCTATACAGTATATGATTCCTGTAATGGTCCTTTTACCTTTGCAGTTTCTTATCTCCACCCACAAAGATTCCATACTCTCTGATGTCACCTCTTTCTAAAGAAATAATTCCATCTCTTACCAACAGAGCCACACCACTGCCTTTGCCTTCCTGCCTGTCCTTTTGATACAAAATATATGCTTTGATGTTAAACGCCCAACTGTGGCTTTCTTTCAGCCACAACTCAATGATGCCCACAACGTCGTACTGTCCAATTTGTAATTGTGCTACGAGTTTGTCCATCTTATTCTTTCTTTCTTTTTTTTTTAAAAAATCTTTTTATTGAATTAGTACACAAAAGGTAAACCGTATAGGCACTGATACACTGTTACAATATAATTTTACAAGAGATATTAATACACAAAAAGAAGTTAGTACAAACAGTGCAGTTTAGATATAAAATAACAAGGTAATATAATAGTATACTAATTTTCAAACATGTCAATAAGGAAAAGAAAAATAAACAAAAACCCCACCCCCAAAAAAACCCACCGTGCAACTGATCTAAAAAGCAAAGCAAAGCAATGGGCTAACTAGGTATCAAGTAGAGTTAAACAACTTAAAACAATCACGTCCTCAAACCTGACCTCCATTAAAAACAGTTAAAAAGCAAGAAGGGAGTGTAGATATGACCAGAGAAAGAAAAAAAGTTACATTAAATGAAAATGTTGAATAAAAGATCTCCAAGTCTGTTCAAATTTAACTGAAGAATCATAAAGATTACTTCTAATTTTCTCCAAATTTAAACATAGTATCGTCTGGGAAAACCAAAAGAATGTAGTTGGAGCATTAATCTCCTTCCAATGTTGTAGAATACATCTTTTCGCCATTAAAGTAAGAAATGCAATCATCTACGGCCTGAAGGGGAGAGATTACTGTAAATTTTAGGTAATCCAAAGATAGCAGTAATAGGATGGGGAGAAATATCTATATTCAATACCTTTGAAATAATATTTAAAATGTCTTTCCAAAAAGTTTCCAAAGTAGGACAGGGCCAAAACATATGAGTTAAGGAAGCTATCTCCCCATGAAATCTGTCACAAAGAGGGTTAATATAAGAATAAAAACGAGCTAATTTATCTTTAGACATATGTGCTCTATGGACAACTTTAAATTGAATTAGGGAGTGTTTAGAACAGATAGAGGAAGTATTGACTAGTTGTAAAATAAGCGCCCAGTCATCCGCCAGAATAATAAAACCCAATTCCAAAAGGTTCTTCTCTTCCTTTTGATTTGAAACGCTACAAACAGGTTTGTAACCCGATAGTTAAATATACCTTACGTATTTGGTTTCAATTCCGAAATTTTTTTCGATCTTAATCAATTTGGGCTTGTGATTCTTTTTTTAGGCAACATATTCTTCCCTCCCTCTTCCACGGACCGTGCCTTTCAAATTTGGAAGACTAATGGTGTTTCACGGTTTTTGGATTTATTTTTAGATGGTTCCCTTATGTCTTTTGAACAACTATCTAACAAATATAACTTACCAAGAATACAATTTTTTTTAGATATCTCCAAGTTAGAAATTTCCTAAGTACTATACTCTCATCCTTTCTGACGCTACCTCCTACATATATCTTAGATACTATAATTAACCTTAATCCATGTCAGAAAGGTGTAATGGCTATTATTCATAATATTATTATGAAACTTAGGAAAGCTCCATTTGATAAGATTAGGTCAGATTGTCCATCTTATTCTGAATGATATGCACATGTAAATATAGAACCTTCAGTCCTGCATTCTTCACCCTTTTGACTTTTGCCTCTGTGGTACAACCCTTTGCTCTGTCTGCATTCGTACTCATTCATTGGCTTGTCCTTCCTTAACATTCATGTTACATCCATCATCCCCTAGTAAACCTGCTAGCTTATCTTCAGCTCTATCATACTGGTTCTCATCCCCCTGCCATGTTAGTTTTAACCACTCCCAACAGCTCTAGTAAACCTGCCCATAAGAATATTGTGACTCCTTGGATTCAAACTGCAACTGTCCCTTTTGTACAGGTCCCACCTGCCCCAGAAGAGGCCCCAATTATCCAGAAATATGAGTCTCTACCCCCTGCTCTAATTCTTCACCATGCATTTATCTGCCACCTCATTCTATTCCCCTCCTCACTGTCATGTGGCTCAGGCAGCAATCCTGAGATTACTGCAGTTGAGGTCACGCTTCACATCTTCCTTCCTAACTTCTTGTATTCTTTTTTCAGAACCTCCTCTCTTTTTCTACCTAAGTCATTGGTACCAATACCATGTCCAAAACTATGAGCCAAAAGCGAAAATTCGAGAAACACTCAGCACTTCAGGCATTGGTTTTTGGAAAATATAGAGTTAGTAATTTGGGTTGGGGACCCCTCATCATTTCTCTGTTTTTCCTTCAAAAGTTGATGATGCCTGAACTTCTGTTTTTATTCCATACATACATAAAGACAGTTGGTAGGACCACTCACAGATAAAGGAGGTAGTATGTACTTGGAGATGGAGAATTTGGATGAGGTCCTAAATGAGTACTTTGCAAAAGTATTTACTAAGGAGAAGGACAGTCTGACTAAGTGGTGCAATAAAAGCAAATCTCATTCAATGTCAGCAAGACTAATGAGCTGATTATGGAAATCAGAAGCCCATAACTCAGTCTACATCAGCGGACCAAAAGTGGAGATGGTCAGCAAATTTAAATTATTTCAGTGTCACCATTTTAGCAGACCCATCCTGGGCCCAGGAAATAAGCGTAATTATGAAGAAAGCGCGGCAGCATCTCTACTTACATAGAAGTTTGTTAAGATTGGGCATGACATCCAATAACTTCACAAACTTCTATAGATGTGTGGTGGGGAGAATATTGACTGGTTGCATCACAGCCTGGAATGGAAGCACCAATGCCCTTGAATAGAAAATTATGGAAAAGGTAGTGAATACAGCCCAGTCCATCACGGGTAAAGCCCTCCTCTCCGATGAGCACATGTACATAGAGTGAGGTCGCACAAAGTGTAGTATCGATCATCGGGGACACCCAGCGCCCAGGCCATGCTCTCTTCTTGCTGCTGCCATCAGGAAGAAGGTACAGGATTTTATGACTCATACTACAAGGCTCTGAAACAGTTATTATCCTTTGACCACTAGACTTTTTGAACCAGCTGGGGTAACTTCATTGAACTTCACTTGCCTCAACGCTAAACTGTTGCCACAACCTATAGACTCACTTTTAAGGATTCTACATCTCATTTTCTTAATATTTATTGCTAATCTATTTGTCTATTTATTTACTTATTTATTTCCCATTTATTTATTTGTTTGTTTGTTTGTTTATTTATTTATCTGTCTATCTCTTTTATATTTGCACAGTTTGTTGTCCTTTGCACATTGGTTGCTTGTCCTGTCTTTTGGATGCAGTCTTTTATGGTTCTTGGATTTATTGAGTATTCCTGCAAGAAAATAATTCTCAGGGTTATATATGGTAGCATATATTACATTGATAATAAATTTACTTCGAACTTTTACATGGAGGACAGGGAGATCAGTCTGGAACATGCTAATATGTCAGGGTCTTTTGAAATAAAGAAGCACGTAGTGTTGGGTTTCTGAAAGAACATGAAGGTGGATAAGTCCCCACCGCCTAATGGAACAAACCCCAGTTTATTAAGAGATGCACGAGATGAGATTGCTGGAGCCTTGACCAATATCTTCATGTCCTCTCTAGGCATGGGCAAGGTTCTGGAGGACCAGTAGGTAGAGTTTGTACTTTCCTGGCAAAATAATAGGCAAGAATAACATGTTTAGGGAATCTTGGTTTTTGAGAGATATTGAGGCCCTGGTTAAGAAAAGGAAGGAGATGCATAGCAGGTATAGTCAGTCAGGAACAAATGAGGTACTTGAGGAGTATTAGGAATGCAAGAGAACACATAAGAAGGAAATCAGGAGGCCTAACAAAAGGTATGAAGCTGCTCTAGCGGACAAGATGAAGGAGAATCCTAAAGGCTTCTACAGATATATTAAAAGCAAAACAATATCAAGGGTCAAAATTGGTCCTCTAGAAGATCAGAGTGGTAATCTATTCATGGAGTCAAAAGAGCTGGTGGATCTTTTGCAACTGTATTCACTTGGGAGATGGACACAGTCTATATGAATGAGTGGAAGAGGCAGTGAGGTCATGCATATTACAAAGGTGGAGGTGTTTGCAGTCTTGAGGGAAATTAAGCTGGATAAATACCCCTGGCCTGACAAGGTGTTCCCTCATACTGCAGGAGGTTAGTCGCAGGGGCCCCAGCAGAGACAGTTAAAACATCTTTAGACACGGGTGAGCTGGTGATGGATTGGGGGATAACTAACATTGTTCTGTTGCTTAAGAAAGGCCCTAAGAATAAGTCAGGAAATTATAGGCTAGTGAGCCTTACATCAGTAGTGGGAAAGTCATTGCAAGGTATTCTAAAGGACCAGATATATTAGTATTTGGAAAGACAGGGATTGATTAGTGATAGTCAGCATTGCTTTGTGCTTGGTAGGTCATGTCTAACCAAACTTACAGAGATTCTTGAGGATGTTACCAGGAAAGCTTATGAAGATAAGGCAGCAGGTGATGTCTGAATGGACTTTAACAGGCCTTTGACAAGGTCCTGCATGGGAGGTTGGTTAAAAAGGTTCATTTTGCTTGGCATTCAAGATGAGGTAGTAAATTGGATTAGACATTGGCTTCATGGGTGAAGCTAGAGTGGTAGTAGATATTTGCTTCTCTGACTAGAGGCCTATGACGAGTGGTGTGTCACAGGGATCGGTGTTGGGTTTGTTGTCATCTATATCAATGGCCTGGATGATAATGTGGTACACTGGATCAGAAAATTTGTGGATATCACCAAGATAAGGAATGTAGTGGATGGCAAGTAAGACTATCCAAGCTTGTAGGGAGATCTGGACCAGCTGGAAAAATGGGCTGAAAAATGGCAGACAGAATTCAATGCAGACAAATGTGGGGTGCTGCACTTTGGAAGGACTAACCAGGGTAGTTATTACATTGTGAGTGGTAGGACGCTAAGGAACGTGGTAGAACAGAGTGATCTGGGAATACAGATCCATAAGTCCCTGAAAATGGCATCACAGGTAGATAGGGTTGTAAAGAAAACTTTTGGCACATTGGCCTTCATAAATCAATGTAATGAGTACAGAAGATTGGATATTATGTTGAAGTTGTATAAGACGATGGTGATGCCTGATTTGGAGTATTGTGTCCAATTTCCATTTATTTATTTATTGAGATACAAAATGGAAAAGGTCCTTCCAGCCCTTCAAGCCATGCCACCCAGCAAACCCTGGTTTAACCCTAGCCTAATCACAGGACAATTTAGAATGACCAATTAACCTACAACTGGAGCATCTTTGGACTATGAGAGGAAAGCAGAGCACCTGGAGGAAACCCACAAGGAGAACATGGAAACTTGTTACAGACAGTGGTGGGTCACCTACCTACAGGAAAGATGTAAGGAAGATTGAAAGAGTTCAGAGAACATTTACAAGCTTGTTGCTGGTGCTTGTGTACCTGGGTTATAAGGAAAGGTTGAAAAGGTTGCGACTTTATTCCCTAGAACTTAGAAGATTAAGGAAGGAAAGCTTTGGTAGAGGTATACAATATTATGATGGGTATAGATAGGGTAAATGCAAGCAACACACACAAAACACTGGTGGAATGTAGCAGACCAGACAGCATTCATAGGAAGAAGCACAGTCGACGTTTTGGGCCGAGACCCTTCGTCAGGAAGCAGCTTTTTCAATTGAGTTTGCATGAGACTAAAACTAGAAGTCATGGATTAAGAGTGAAAGGTGAAATGTTTAAGGAGAACATGAGGGGGAACTTCTTCACTCAGAAAGTGGTGGAAGTGTGGAACGAGCTGCCAACACAAGTGGTGGATGCAGGTTCAATTTCAACACAAGAGAAATTTGGATAGGTACTTGGATGAGATGGGTATGAAGACGTATGGTCCTTGTACAGGTTGATGGGACTTGGCAGATTAATGATCTGGTAAAGACTTGATGGGCTGAAGGGCCTGTTTCTGTGCTGCAATATTCTATGACTCTAAGACAAAGGATCCAATAAAATATAGATCAGTTGCAGATAAGGGTAGAGATATAGCCATGAAGTATGTAAAGGAGCTTACTGACATTTCAAAAAATAGTTACATTTTATGAGGTTAAACACGTGTGAAGTGTAGTACATTGGTAGATCAAATGTAAAGAGACATTACACTGTTAATGACAAGGTCCTTTACAGTGTAAATGTGCTGAGGGAATTCGTAGCTGCCTGAAAGTAGCTACGCAATTTGATCAGGTGGTAAAGAAGACATATGGCATGCTTGCCTTTGTTAGTCAAGGCACTGAATTCAAGAGTCATGTAGATACAATGCAGCTTGATAAAGCTAGTCTGGCCACATCTGGAATATTGTATTCACTTTTCGTCGCCTCATTACAGAAAGTATGTCAAGGCTCTGGAGAGGGTGAGTTTACCAAGATGCTGACTGGATTCTTGGCAGAGTGGAGGATCAGAGGGATCTTGGGGTCCGAGTCCATAGGCTGCGCAGGTTGACTCTGTGGTTAAGAAGGTGTACGGTGTATTGGCCTTCATCAATCGTGGAATTGAATTTAGGAGCTGAGAGGTAATGTTGCAGCTATATAGGACCCTGGTCAGATCCCACTTGTAGTACTGTGCTCAGTTCTGGTCACCTCACTACAGGAAGGATGTGGAAGCCATAGAAACGGCGCAGAGGAGATTTACAAGGATGTTGCCTGGATTGGGGAGCATGCATTATGAGAATAGGTTGAGTGAACTCAGCCTTTTCTCCTTGGAGCGACGGAGGATGAGAGGTGACCTGATAGAGATGTATAAGATGATGGGAGGCATTGATCGTGTGGATAGTCTGAGGCTTTTTCCCAGGGCTGAAATGGTTGCCACAAGGGGACACAGGTTTAAGGTGCTGGGGAGTAGGTACAGAGGAGATGTCAGGGGTAAGTTTTTTACTCTGAGAGTGGTGCGTGTGTGGAATGGGCTTCTGGCAAAGGTGGGGTAGGCGGATACGATAGGGTCTTTCAAGAGACTTTTGGATAGGTACATGGAGCTTAGAAAAATAGAGGGCTGTAGGTAAGTCTAGTAATTTCTAAGGTAGGGACATGTTCGGCACAACTTTGTGGGCCGAAGGGCCTGTATTGTGCTGTAGGCTTTCTATGTTTCTATGGATTAGAGTGCATGCGTTCAAAGGAAAGGTTGGAGAAAGAAATTTGGTTCCTTTCTGTGGAGCAGCAGAATGTGAGGGGAGATCTTATGGAAGTTTACAAGATTATGACAGGTGTGGATCAAGATCCAGTGTATTTTCCCCAGTGCTGAACTGTCTAATACCAGATATAAATGATCTAATGCTCTCATTTGTGTAACAGTATCTAGAAATTCAGTTGAAATAGCAAATGTTGAATTTGGTTAAGCTTTTTGTGCTTCAGACATTTTGAATAATTGAGTTTTGCACCGCAAATGTTAAACAAATCTGTTGTCCTGTCATGCACACCAATTAATAAACTTTGACAAATGCCAATGATTTTCTTGGCTGTTTTGTGCCAGAACTAAAATAATTCAAACTACTCACTCCATGTTCAGAACCATCACCATCATGGTAGTGTAGTTTAGCAAAAGTTGTACAGTACCAGTGAGCTCATTTCAATTCCCACCACTGTCTGCAAGGAGCTTGACAATTTTCAGAATCAGAATCAGGTTTATTATCACTGGCATGTGGCGTGAAATTTGTTAACAGCAGCAGCAGTTCAATAGAATACATAATCTAGAAGATAAAAAAAATCATAAATAAATAAATAAACAAGTAACTCAATTACAGTAAACGTATATTGAATAGATTTTTTAAAATGTGCAAAAAATCAGAAATACTGTATATTTAAAAAAAAGTGAGGTAAGGTCCAAAGATTCAATGTCCATTTAGGAATCGGATGGCAGAGGGGAAGATGTTGTTCCTGAATCACCGAGTATGTGCCTTCAGGCTTCTGTACCTCCTACCTGATGGTAGCAGTGAGAAAAAGGCATGCCTTGGGTGCTGGAGGTCCTTAATAATGGATGTAGTCTTTCTGAGACACCGCTCCTTGCAGATTGTTACCTGTCCCGTGAGTATCTCGTGAATATGATGTAATTGTCTTATGGTATTGGAATGATGTAATGGTCTCATGCCACTGGAATGACATAATTATCTTGGGATAGTGGGGAGATGTGATGCCACGTGATGGCATGTTCCAGCTGGTATACAAGGGGAAACCACAGTTGTTGCGTAGTTTGTTTTGTTGGGAGTTCACTGTAGGTAGTTACGCCATCAGAGAAGATGAAAGAGTGAGAGGGAAGAATCCCCAGCTCCAAATGAACCCCAAAAGGATTGGGGTCAACCAGCGGCGTTCGGCGCATTACGGTTGTGACTGACTTTTGGAACCGTCCGTACGTGGCACGCATGTTTTGTTAACCCTGACACGGTTTGGGTATTGTGTGATGATCACTTTGTTGAAACATCAGTTACTTTGAGAAATCGTATTCTGCGTCATAACTTCAGACAAGGCATTTTGACTGGGAGCTGCATCAGCAGTGACGTCCTTACTTTGGGGACTGGTCCAAAGCTGGTTTGAGAAGTCTCTCCTCTCGACTATTTCAGGAATCATTTGGACTTATTAAATTACCACCTTAAGACTGTGCTTAAATAAGATCTGCTAAGAATTGTCTTTAAGTTCAACTGTTTGATAGCTATAGCCGCATAACGCTGTTAACATCCGTTTAAGTTAATTGTTCTTTTACTGTTCCATTTTTTTTGAGTAGAGGTTAATAAATGTTGTTGAGTATTTTATTAAAAACTTGACTCAAATTCATATCGATTGCTGCTGGTTCATAACAAGATGTCCTGGGTACTTTGTAGGCTAGTACCCAAGATGGAGCTGACTAGATTTACAACCCCTTGCAGCTTATTTCGATCCTGTGCAGTAGCACCCCCCCCCCAATACGAGACGATGATGCAGCCTGACAGAATGCTCTCCACAGTACAACTATAGAAGTTTTTGAGTGTACTTGTTGACACGCCAAATCTCTTCAAACTCCTAATAAAGTATAGCTGCTATCTTGCGTTCCTTATAACTACATCGATATGTTGGGACCAGGTTAGATCCTCAGAGACCTTGACACCAAGGAACTTGAAATTGCTCTCTCTCCACTTCTGATCCCTCTATGAGGAATGGTATGTGTTCCTTCACCTTACCTTTCCTAAAGTCCACAATCAGCTCTTTCATCTTACTGAAGGTTGTTGCCAGGTTGTTGCTGCAGCACCATTCCACTAGTTAGCATATCTTACACCTGTACGGCCTCTCGCCACCACCTGAGATTCTACCAACAATGCTTGTATTGTCAGCAAATTTATAGATGGTACTCGAGCTATGCCAAGCCACATAGTCGTGTATATAGAGAGTAGAGCAGTGGGCTAAGCACACACCCCTGAGGTGCACCAGTGTTGATCGTCAGCAAGGAGGATATGTTATCACCAATCCGCAGAGATTGTGGTCTTATGGTTAGGAAGTCGAGGATCCAATTGCAGAGGGAGCTACAGAGGCCCAGGTTCTTCAACTTCCCAATCAGGATTGTGGGAATGATGGTATTAAATGCTGAGCTATAGTCAATGACAGTGTGGGTTTCCTCTCGGTGCTCCGGTTTCCTTCTGCAGTCCAATGATGTACCAGTTAGTAAGCTTGAAGTGCTGGAAGGGCCTATTCTAATTTGTATTTCAATAAATATGTAACCAACAATTTGCAGTGAAAACATTTGATCCTACATTTCAATATTGGTCCTGCACTAGATGCTTTACTAACTGCAATGGCTTTCATTAGGGAAGATAGCAATTAACTGCAACCATTGTCTGTCAGCTATTAGTTAAATGTTTTAATGAGAGATATAATGTTGATGTCAAAAATTCATACACAAATTTCAGACTGTTACAAAGAATTAACATTAACTCCAACCTCCCACTGTTTGCTGATCTTTTTAAAGATCATTTAAAACAGTGATAATGAGATCATGGGGGGACTTGCTTGCAGATTTTATTGAATTAGACAGCACAGGGACCTGAAATGATATCAGTAAGGGAATCACGAGACAAGTCATTAACACTGCATATCATTTAGATTGTGCATTCTATCCCATTCATTAACCTTTCCTGACATCATACATTCTCACCTTTTAAGGAAAAGGCATACTATTTCTCATGATAAAGGAAGCATGAAACTGGAGAACAGGCTCAATTTTAACATTAGCAAAACAAGAATAGTATGTGGGCTGATTATGTAAGACCAGGTGAAGGCAATTGAACCTATACTCAGTGACCACTTATGTAACTCATGTACATAATAAAGTAGCCAATGGGTGTATGTCTGTGATCTTCTGCTGATATATCCCATCCATTTGTTGTACATTCAGAGATGCTCTTCTGCACAGCACAGTTGCAACCTTTGATTATCTGCGTTACTGTTGCCTTCTTGTCAGCTTGAACTAGTCTGGCCATTCTCCATTAACCTTTCATAACAAGGCATTTTTGCTCCGAGAATAGCCACTCACTAGATGATTCTTTTTGTTTCTCACACCATTCTCTGTGAACATTTGAGACGGTTGTGTGTGAAACTCCCATGAGATCAGCAGTTTTTGAGTTTTTGAACCACTCCAACCGGTACCAACAATCATTCCATGGTCAAAGTCACTCAGATCACAGTTCTTCCTCAGTCTGAACAACAACTGAACCTGCTGAATATGTCTGCATGCTTTTATGCATTGAGTTTCAGTCACATGATTGGTTAATTAGATATTCGCATTAATGAGCAGGTACACCTGGTAAAGTGGCCACTGAATATATTCTACCACTGAACTAGATCATTAGGTCTGTATCTTTTTTTAGATTATGAGTACACGCAGTCCTCTTTTATTGTCATTTAGTAATGCATGCATTAAGAAATGATACAATGTTTTTCCAGAATGATATCACAGAAACACATGACAAACCGACTTAAAAACTGACAAAAACCACATAATTATAACATATAGTTACAACAGTGCAAAGCAATACCGTAACTTGATAAGAACAGACCATGGGCACGGTAAAAGTCTCAAAGTCGCTCGAAAGTCCCATCATCTCACGCAGACGGTAAACCTCCAGTGCTGCAAACTTGCCGATGAAGCATCCTGGAAGCATCCGACCACAGTCCGACTCCAAGTCCATCCGAAAACTCCAAGCCTCCGACCAGCTCTCTGACACTGAGCACTGAGCACCATCTCTGCCGAGCGCTTCGACCCCAGCCCTGGCAACAGGCAATAGGCAAAACCGAGGATTTGGGGCCTTCCCCTCCAGAGATTCTCGATCGCACAGTGGCAGCGGTAGCGAAGTGGGCATTTCAGAAGTTTCTCCAGGTGTTCCTCCATACTCTCATGGCTTTCTCCATCAAATGAGGATTGTGCATGACCCCCTAGTTAACGCATAATCAATATCATTTGGAATGGCCGCGCGCGCTGTGTCGTGCCGCCATCTTCTCCTCCCTCCTCTTGGAGACACAAGATGTAGATGCTGAAATATGGAGTGAAGTACAATCTGCAAAAGGAACTTCGTGAATCAAACATCAAATGGAAGGAGTTGGGATCTAAATCTTAACTCCTAATCTTTCTAGACTTTGTTTTCTTTAATGTATTACCCATCAAACATCTATTATCTTCAAGTTTGAACATGACAATCATGATCAGATTCAGTCTCGTTATTGGCCTCCTACCTGCTGATGTAGTACATTTGCAACTTATAATATATGAATTCATGTGCGTTCCAGCAGCTCTTGGTATGTCACCAAAGACTCTGACAAATTTCTATAGATGCAGAATAGTCAAGAGCATTTTGATTGGTTACATCACAGCCTTGTATAGAGCCTCCAATGCACAGGATTTCAAGAGGCTTCAGAGAGTTTCATGGCCAGTGCACCATCGCTGCCATGGAGGACATACCCCTCAAGATGTGGGTCTCAGGATGTGGTGCCTCATTGAGGTGACATCCACCACTAAAGACTCTCACCATCCAGGACAAACCTTCTCATTATAATCAACAGGGAGGAGGTACAAGAACCTGAAGATTCACACTCAACAGTCCGAAAGCCTGCAAAGCTCTTCTCTTGTACTAGCTTCGCCGACCTGTGAGTAAACCCTTCGAAGTGCTCTGCTCCCAATGCTGACTGGGCCTCCAGAATTTCTGAATGCCCGCAAAGCTCTCGTTTTATACAGAGATTTTGTAAGGCTGCAGCTGTATATACTGCAGTATTGGCAGACAAATTTAATCCTAATACGTGTGAAGTGATCAATTTTAGGTAATCAAATAGAGGTAAGACAAATACAGTAAAGAGAACATGCAGTTGATGAGGGGGGGGGGGAGCAGCTTCTTCCCCTCTGCCATCAGAATTCAGAATGGTCAATGAACTCAAGTTTACTCCCTCATTGTTTGTTTATTCTTGCACTAGTTATTCTTCCAATTTATTGTCATTTTAAAAGTTTTCACTATACTGATGCCCCAAAACAACAAACTTCACAAAAAATGATGGTGTTAAATCTGATTCTGATGAATTTTGTAACATTTATTAAGTATCATCTTTTATCAGGAAGTTCTAATTCTTATCAAACATTTTGATGTGTCTTTACTGTACAGACTGACAATCTCATAAGTGAGACCCTAAGTTTGGCTCCAGAATGGGGACTGAAATTTTGCCATGCTAATTCTGAGGTTGGAAGGGTTGGTGTAAATGGTGGACCTTCTTGATGGTTTCCTGGTCTTCCACTGTAGCTCTGACAGAAATCAAAGGAAAATGGTACATACACTTGTTTATACAAGTTGGTCCAGGGCTTCTGCCAATGTTAGGCTGAACCACAGGAAAAATCACAGCCAGGCTAATCCTGTTCTTATGTATAGACTCCAAAAGGAGCATCTGGGCAGTGGTAAGAAGGGAAAAACATACCAACAATCTCCTCTCTTAATATAGAATTAAACTCTAGTGCACCAACTTTGAGCATTTTGAAGGTTCTATCACGGGGGGAGTATTTAAATAATAATTAGATATATTGTTGAAAGATCAGGCAACAGAGGGCTGTGTGGAAATCCAAGTAGTGGGGTAAATCAGCCATTATCATATTGAATAGTAATGGAAGCACCAGGTAACCTACTGTTGCTCCTATTTTCTTGTGTTCTTATCAGGCCTGGATCAAACTCCTCAGCACAGCTTGTAACACACATCAAAGTTGCTGGTGAACGTAGCAGGCCAGGCAGCATATCTAGGAAGAGGTGCAGTCGACGTTTCAGGCCGAGACCCTTCGTCAGGACTAACTGAAGGAAGAGTAAGTAGGGATTTGAAAGTTGGAGGGGGAGGGGGAGATCCAAAATGATAGGAGGGGGAGGGATGGAGCCAAGAGCTGGACAGGTGATTGGCAAAAGGGATACAAGAGGATCATGGGACAGGAGGTCCGGGAAGAAAGACAAGGAGGCGGGGGGGGGGGGGAACCAGAGGATGTGCAAGGGGTATATTCAGAGGGACAGAGGGAGAAAAAGGAGAGTGAGAGAAAGAATGTGTGTATAAAAATAAGTAACAGATGGGGTACGAGGGGGAGGTGGGGCATTAGTGGAAGTTAGAGAAGTCGATGTTCATGCCATCAGGTTGGAGGCTACCCAGATGGAATATAAGGTGTTGTTCCTCCAACCTGAGTGTGGCTTCATCTTTACAGTAGAGGAGGCCGTGGATAGACATGTCAGAATGGGAATGGGATGTGGAATTAAAATGTGTGGCCACTGGGAGATCCTGCTTTCTCTGGCGGACAGAGTGTAGGTGTTCAGCAAAGCGGTCTCCCAGTCTGCGTCGGGTCTCGCCAATATATAAAAGGCCACATTGGGAGCACCGGACGCAGTATATCACCCCAGCCGACTCACAGGTGAAGTGTTGCCTCACCTGGAAGGACTGTTTGGGGCCCTGAATGGTGGTAAGGGAGGAAGTGTAAGGGCATGTGTAGCACTTGTTCCGCTTACACGGATAAGTGCCAGGAGGGCGATCAGTGGGGAGGGATGGGGGGGACGAATGGACAAGGGAGCTGCGTAGGGAGCGATCCCTGCGGAATGCAGAGGCGGGGGGAGGGAAAGATGTGCTTAGTGGTGGGATCCCGTTTGAGGTGGCAGAAGTTACGGAGAATAATATGTTGGACCTGGAGGCTGGTGGGGTGGTAGGTGAGGACCAGGGGAACCCTATTCCTAGTGGGGTGGCGGGAGGATGGAGTGAGAGCAGATGTACGTGAAATGGGGGAGATGCATTTAAGAGCAGAGTTGATAGTGGAGGAAGGGAAGCCCCTTTCTTTAAAAAAAGCAGACATCTCCCTCGTCCTAGAATGAAAAGCCTCATCCTGAGAGCAGATGCGGCGGAGACGGAGGAATTGCGAGAAGGGGATGGCGTTTTTGCAAGAGACAGGGTGAGAAGAGGAATAGTCCAGATAGCTGTGAGAGTCAGTAGGCTTATAGTAGACATCAATGGATAAGCTGTCTCCAGAGACAGAGACAGAAAGATCTAGAAAGGGGAGGGAGGTGTCAGAAATGGACCAGGTAAACTTGAGGGCAGGGTGAAAGTTGGAGGCAAAGTTAATAAAGTCAACGAGCTCTGCATGCGTGCAGGAAGCAGCACCAATGCAGTCGTCGATGTAGCGAAGGAAGATTGGGGGACAGATACCAGAATAGGCACGGAACATAGATTGTTCCACAAAGCCAACAAAAAGGCAGGCATAGCTAGGACCCATACGGGTGCCCATAGCTACAACTTTAGTTTGGAGAAAGTGGGAGGAGCCAAAGGAGAAATTATTAAGAGTAAGGACTAATTCCGCTAGACGGAGCAGAGTGGTGGTAGAGGGAAACTGATTAGGTCTGGAATCCAAAAAGAAGCGTAGAGATTTGAGACCTTCCTGATGAGGGATGGAAGTATATAGGGACTGGACATCCATGGTGAAAATAAAGCGGTGGGGGCCAGGGAACTTAAAATCATCGAAAAGTTTAAGAGCGTGAAAAGTGTCACGAACGTAGGTAGGAAAGGATTGAACAAGGGGGGATAAAACCGTGTCGAGGTATGCAGAAACAAGTTCGGTGGGGCAGGAGCAAGCTGAGACAATAGGTCGGCAGGACAGGCAGGTTTGTGGATCTTGGGTAGGAGGTAGAAACGGGAAGTGCGAGGTGTGGGAACTATAAGGTTGGTAGCAGTGGATGGGAGATCCCCTGAGTGGATAAAGTCGGTGATGGTGTGGGAGACAATGGCCTGGTGCTCCTTAGTGGGGTCATGATCGAGGGGTAAATAAGAGGAGGTATCCGTGAGTTGTCGCTGTGCCTCGGCAAGGTAGAGGTCAGCACAGCTTATATTGGTTATTGAATTCACATCAATTAATGTTCAGGAGCTGCCTAGTTTTATACTTATCAATTAAATCTGCAAATACAGTAGAGAAAAATTCCTGAAAAATGAGTTGCAAATTGCTGAATTTGTAGGCAGTGATTTTTAATATTTTAATTTTCAACCTTTCCTCTTTTGGATGCATATAATGCAATCTGTGCTGCATGAGGGCAACATATGAACATTACAGAGGACAAACTCCCATTGTAGGGGAAATCACTGTGTGAACTAGATGAGGATAATCTTAAAGGAGTCTTTTCATGTTATTGTTACTTCTCACAATAAACTAGTTAAAAAAGGAATAAAAAAAATCAAGCTACCATTTAACCATCGGATGATGCTGAGGATGTTCTACGAGTCTGTGGTGACCAGTGCTATCATGTTAGCTGTTGTGTGCTGGGGCACCAGGCTGAGGGTGGCAGACACCAACAGAATCAACAAACTCATTCGTAAGGCCAGTGATGTTGTGGGGATGGAACTGGACTCTCTGACGGTGGTGTCAGAAAAGAGCATGCTGTCCAAGTTGCATGCCATCTTGGACAATGTCTCCCATCCACTACATAATGGCCTGGTTGGGCACAGGAGTACATTCAGCCAGAGACTCATTCCACCGAGATGCAGCACAGGGCGTCATAGGAAGTCATTCCTGCCTGTGGCCATCAAACTTTACAACTCTTCCCTTGGAGGGTCAGACACCCTGAGCCAATAGTCCTGGACTTATTTCCTGGCATAATTTACATATTACTATTTAATTATTTATGGTTTTATTATTATTTAATTATTTATGGTGCAATTGTAACGAAAACCAGTTTCCCCCGGAATCAATAAAGTATGACTATGACTATGACTAAGTTATGTATTTAATGAAATACAGAATAAATGAGAGCACTAATAATAGTATTACAGTATTCTAAAACTATACATTAGTTTCTAATAGTAATTGACAGCGGATTTCATCCAGTATACACGGCCGTGTTCTTTTGATTGACTGTAACTAAACAGAATCAGTGCAGCTACCTAACACAGATAATGGACTGCTGTCATACAATCCTTTCAATGATTGAATCTTCCAAATCTTCATTTTTATTGTAATATTCAATATGATTGTCAATACATTCAAATTCTTTGTAGTTCCTAACTTGTTGAAGTAATGTAGTCATTTTATTTTCACTCCTGGCCTTTGATGGCATCTCCAAGCCTGAATGCTTGAAATTGTAGTGAGCTCAAACAGTTCTGAGTCTTACTGCTTATTTCTCCCCAACTATCAGTGACAAACATCACCGCTTTTTGAACACAAACACACAAGAACTGATGCTATTTAAAAACTTTTTACTCCAAGCATGGTGTAGTGTCTAACAGCCACACAAGTGCACCCAATTGATGGTAGTTGATAGACTGCAATGATCTCCTGTCCCGGTTAAGTGACATAGTGTCCAAAATAAACAAAAGGGAATCCCGGTTATTTTTTCGATTAGTTTTTGTTGTTTAAGTTGGCACAATTAACTGGAATCCACTGTATATACTGGTTATTGGTAGGAATAAAAATTGTTTGAAACAGAATCTCAAAAAAAGCTCCTAATGATTGTTTGCCTATTTAGAAGAAAAGCAAAGGCTGAAAGAATATTTACTTCAACTGTCAGGAATTTGCTTTCCTTGTATTTCCACAGGGATGGATTTGACTGTTAAGGATGTTTCCTGCTTGAGTACAGTGAAAAGAAGAATTCCTGGTAAGAACCATTTTCGAAACTACTTTTTTATTTGACAGAAGAAATCTTGGAAAATGCATTGGTAAGTTCAGTGACAGCCATTACCCTTAGCTGCACTTGCTACCACTTTTAATGCCACTACCTTCAGACGTAGGTAGGTTCCAAATAGCTTGCAAATCTGTCATGTTTATGCAAGAGATCACATTAAAGTCAACAGATGCAGGTAGATGAAGAAATGCCAGTGCTGTCACTCCCATGGATAGGTTATATTACACACCAATTTCTCCTGCTAACCTCCATTGCTTGATGGAAATTAGCCAAAGAAAAAATATCATTAAGAGTAGAGATTAAAAAACAAACACTGTGCAAAGTAACCACAATGCAGTGTGTTTGTGTACACCTGCCCTTTGTATGAAAAGACTGGTAATTTGAGTGCAAGCCATATGCAGAGGAACCATTGTATTCTGGCAGTACATCTATCAACCACACTAAATATGTGTATAAGACAAGCTTGAGTTAGTAAAAAGTATCCTGTTCTCTTCTGACTTTATCAAAGGATTTAATATGTTTAACATGACAATGATTTCCTGTTTGCAAAATCTGCAAATGCTGACAATGAGGTGCAAGATAATACTCCAATTATCTTACAAGCTTTTTTGGTTTATTTATTTTCTTATAGATTCATTTGCTTTGTGACTAGCATATTTTCTCAGGTTTATCTTGCTGTTGCTTGCTGTTTTAATCCACAAGGTGCATCTACTCAGTTCAGAAAGGATTTGGAAAAGAGAAAAGGTAATCATGCCAATAAACATTCATACCAAGCCTTGTGCACAATCACTGACAAAGGGAAAATAACCTAACAATCCAACTGGTCTCCACGCATATTATTGAAATCAAAGAAGTCCTATGAAATGTCATCTATAAGCTTGTGTAACATAGCCTTAAACCAATGGAGCAAGTTGAAGTGTAGCCTCTTTGTTTGGCCTCTTCTGTGTGGTCGTATCTCACTTCATTCCAGATGGGATTCATCACTGGATGGTGGATTGTCTTACTCAGCTGCCACCAGCACCTGCTAGCAGGGAATCAGAGTGTCATAACCTGTCAATGTCAGCCAACCTATGGAAAGAGAAGGTTAGTGAAGTTGCCAGACAGAGAACTTTTGAAAAAATGTTGTAAGGGGGAAATAGGTATGTTTTTGGTTGTAGGGAAGGTGGCGAAGAAATAGATAGAACAAATGGTGAGACCAAAAGGAGAGAAAAAAAGTTCACTCTTCAGGTTGATAACCTTTGACAGAATGCACAAAGAGTTTCAAGCTGTACATGGATGATATACCGAAGGCACCTAGAAAATATCATGCCTCATGTACTGTGGTGTCCCAAATAAAATTGTCATTCGCACACTACCTACCTAGAGCAAGAGTGGTTAAGAAACATACACAAATCTCAGGCAGAAATGTTTACCTTTCACACTTAGAGGATTCTGATGTAGACAGTGAAAACATTTGTTACACTACAACCCGAGATCAATTCACAGACTTGCATTGATGCTATTTCCTGTATTTTTACAGAACTTGAAATGCCAGTGTTTTTATTATCAATTTCCACCCTGCTCTCACCTCTGCTTGGTTTATCCCTGACCCTGACCCTCCCTTAGCGAGCACTCCATCTCCACCTTCGGGAATAAGCCACTGAGAAACATATTACAATGCTGCAGAACCCCACTGCTTTCTCAACTACATTTCCATACAACCTGCTTCCTGTAAGAACTTCATTGCATTCTTTTTGTCCCTCTGTTCCTGTTGCATTTGTTCTGAATTAGAATATCTTCCATACATGTGTTCCTGAGATGCTTTCCTTCTTCTTTGACCATGCCTTCCTGCCTATTGCAGTTCACAGAACTTTTGAAAGGACTGAAAGGACAGTCTTGAAAGGGGGCATGGTAATGTAATTGTTAGCACAATGCTTTACGGTACCAACAACTTGGGTTCAATTCCCCCAACTGCCTGTAAGGAGTTTGTTTACTCTTCCTGTGACCACATGGCTTTCCTCCAGGTGCTCTGGTTTCCTCCCATGGTCCAAAGACTGCCTGCTGGTTGGTTAATTGGTCATTGTAAATTGTCCCGTGATTAGGCTAGGATTAAATCAGGGGATAGCTGGGCAATGTGGCTCAAAAAACCGGAAGGATCTCGCTATATCTCAATCAATAAAATAAATAGAAGATATTTCATCTACAGTACTTGCATGGGAAAATATACTGGCTATTGGAGACAGAAGAGCGGGCAAGAGAGTTGTAGAGGAAAGGTTACTTCAAACTGCTGAATGGAGAGAGGAAGATGTTTACACCTTTGAGAGTATCTCTTCTGATCCCTTCACCTTTGCTCTCACAAAAGAGAAAACTCGAATTCCCCTGGTCCTCACCAGCTGATACTGCATTCAATAGATTATCCTTTGCAATTTTTACCAGCTTCATTGATTTTCCACCCCCAAATACATCTTCCTCTTTCCTTTCAGCATTTTGAAGGGATCATTCTTTCCCTCCCTTGTCCACTCTTCTGTCCTCCCAACCATTCCCTTTCTTACTGCATTTTCCAGTGTAGCTGTAGTACAAGCAACATTTGTCTTTTTACCTCTTCCCAAAGAGTTTTCCCAATTGAGGCATCAATTCACTTACTTTTCTTCCAGTTTGGAATAGATACCACTGCAATATGGAATCAAAATCAGAATCAGAAACAAGTTTAATATCACCAGCATATGTTGTGAAATTTGTTCTTTTGTGGCAGCTCATAATAATAAAAACTATATATTACAGTAAGAAATATATAATAAAGAATTAAATTAAATAAGTAGTGAAAAGAAAGTAAACAAAAAAGAAAAAAATAATAATGAGGTAGTGTAAATGGGTTCATTGCAGCAAGATGCAAACTTGTGAAGCACCTGCATTCTGTCTTCAGAGGTCCCTATGTCAGCCACGGTAACTCATGATCCAGTCCCATTCTGACCTGTTTGTCGTCTCTTGTACTGCAATAATATGGCCCAATGTGAGGAACAGCACCTCATCTTCCATCTAGAACTGCACTCATTTTCTCTTTCCTTTATTTAAACCCTAAAACATGAAGACTTCAACAACAGGAATTCTGCAGATGCTGGAAATTCAAGTAATACACATCAAAGTTGCTGGTGAACGCAGCAGGCTAGGCAGCATCTCTAGGAAGAGGTACAGTCGACGTTTCAGGTCGAGACTTCGTCCTGACGAAGGGTCTCGGCCTGAAGCGGCGACTGTACCTCTTCCTAGCGATGCTGCCTGGCCTGCTGCGTTCACCAGCAACTTTGATGTGTGTTGCTGTAACATTAAGACTTTTTCTCTTTCCACATATGCCACCTGACATACTGTTTATTTCCAGAATTTTCTGTTCATGTGTTATATTTAGAATGATATATCATTGTCCTCTTTGTTTCTGTTACACATGCCTCACAAATAATGAAAAAAATATTTTATTCATATAGAAAGTGAACTAATGAGCAATTATATTTCAAGTTACAAGGCCTCAACAATTTTTGCTGGGAGGACTATTCATACCAATTTCTGAACATAAACCCCTGATGGCCATTCTGGAACAAAAGGCTGCTAACTCAAAAGGCTAAGGTGGGATGGGGCATCTAACTATCTCAATATGACTATAACATTGAGCAGATAGTATCCCAAGAAAACACTGGAACTATCACGGTCCGGATCGGGGTCCCTTTAAATTAACCTGGTTTATGTTACGATCTGGACCATTGATTCCCTGTTTTCCCATGTCCCTCGACTTTGGTGATTAGAGGCAATTAACGCTCAGCTGAACCGATAGTTTATAGTCTCTGGCTTTCAGCCATTCGGCGCGGGTGCGTTTGCAAAGTTACCAAGGTACGGCGTGCCGATGTCATCTGGCTGGAGCAAGCCTAGTCTCTGCCCGAAGCGAGTGCTGGTAATTCGCCTTTCCTCACCGGAGCAACCTTGTCAAGTTACCTCGCCGAAACGAGCCTGCGAAGTTTCCTCACTGAGGTGGGTCCGTCAGTTAACCCGCCGGAGGGAATCAAGAACCGCTGTCTACTGTTCCTGGGCCAAGTTGAGAGCTCGCCACTACCTGGAGGCTCCAAGTCAAGTCCTGGCCCTGGCGGCATTCAAGCTCCAAGTCCAGTCCTGGCCCTGGTGGCATTCAAGCACCAAGTCAAGTCCTGTCCCTGGCAGCCTCCCAGTTCTGAGTCAAGTCCTGGCCCTGGCGGTCTGCGATTCCTGTCCTACCCCCTTGTCTGAATCCCTTCTCTGCCCCTCTCGCCTCTAGCCCTCGTCTGCAGCCCCCGCTTGCACTTCGATCTAGTTCCATCGCCAGAGCTAGATAGGTACTGTCTGGTGTTCATTCATTTTGGTCTTGTCTTGTCTGGTCCTCGTCTCCGTGGGGGTAAGTCTGGCCGTCTTGCCGTTGCCCCGCGGGGAGTCATGTCTTGTCTTGTCTTGTCCTCGCCTCCATGGGGTAAGTCAGGCCGTCTTGTCGTTGCCCCGCGGGGAGTCATGTCTTGTTGTGTCTTGTCCTCGCCTCTGTGGGGTAGGTCAGGCCACCTTGCCGTTGCTCCGCGGGGTGGTCATGTCTTGTCATGTCTTGTCCTCGCCTCCGTGGGATAGGTCAGGCCGTCTTGCCATTGTCCCGTGGAGGGTCATGAGTCCCGGCCCTATGTCCTGTCCCCAGGGAGGGGTTCCGGCTCTCCGTTCTGTGTATGTGTCCATGGTTCCATGTACCTGCTCTCTTGAGACCGAGGCTCCGTGTTCTCATGTTCCTCCTCTCCCTAGCCCATGTCATGTCCATGCCTGGTTCTGGGGTCCGAGCCCAAGGCAAGACCCAGGTACTGGGTCCTTGCCCAGTCTCTGGCTCGGAGTCCATACCCTAGCCTCTTCATGTCTCCTCTAGTTCTGGGAGCCGATTCCGAATCCAAGCCCAGACCCTTGGTCCCAGCCTAGTTGTAGTCCTGAGTCCTTGTCCAGTTCGCTATTTCCTGCTCCTGCCTTGCTCTCCTGGTATTGAACAATAAACTAAATCTAAGTAACCTCACAAGATGTGTCTTGCATTTGGGTCCACCCTTGCTCCCAATGCCCCGCCAGTGTGACAGGAACAGATCCTTTTTCAACCCTATAATCCAAAGAAGGCACACTGAACACAAGAACTGAAATTCTTGTCCTTTAGGAATAAGAAGATTTTTCTTGTGGAACTACAGCACCACAAAAAAAAGACGATTTTGAGTCAAAGTTGAGTTTATTGCCATATGCACAAGGGCATGTATGCACAGCTGGAATGAAAACACAGTTGCATCATCAGGCACATTGAACCAGGTAGATAGCATTCATTCACAAGAAAATCATGAATAGAAATTCCAAAGGGTCCAGATAGATTGTTATGAAAATGATGTGATGTTTTAAATATTAATCAAATGGGATTAAATGGGAGTGATTAGAATTATCATTCAAGGTTTTCCAGAAGAAGTCTTATAAGGATAATGGTCCACAAATAAAAAAAAACATTCTGAACAGTTTTCAAGGAGAGAGGAATAGAGTAAAACACTCTCTCACTTCTTGTTATTACTCAGCTTCTAAAGAAGATACAGAGAAGCCAGTTCCCATAATAAAGTAGGTATTGCAGAAAAAGGCCAATCAAGCATTACAACGAAAGGACACCTGCGGCATTTCTTCTCAGTTGTAGCACAACATGAAACTTCATAGCAGGATGCACTGTAATGGAATCAGAAATGCCCTGGAGGCTCAGCTCAATTTGGAAGCGAAAATAGAGGAAATACAGATTAAACAGAAGAAGCATTACTACAAAAGCTAAAGGAAAAGGGGTTCAGTTAGCATGGTACAGAATCAGAATTAGGTTTAATACCACTGGTATATGTCATGAAATATTTTGTATTCTCCCTTTGAAAGCATGCATAAAAGGTGTTTAGTGCAACTGGGAGTATGCATCACAGCCATACATGGCTAGCTTTTGCCTTGTAGGATGTAATGGCCTATAAAACCTGACAGAGCTGACTTGATCCAATTCCACCTCTAATTTCAGCTGATTTTTTTTATGCTCTTAAAATAGTCTTCCATAGATTGTACCTGGATTTCTTGTATAGTTCTGGATCACTGGCCTTGAATGTCACAGATCTAGCCCTTAGCAGATTGTGAATCTCCTGGTTCATCCACGGCCTTTGGTTTGGGTATAACTTGAATACACAACTGTGTATTCAGGTTCAAAGATGAATCCCTGAATATTGTCCAGTCCTCCATTTCAAAGCAGTCCGGTAAGCACTCCTCTGACTCCCTTGATCATAGCTGCCTGGTCCTCACCATTGGTTCTGTGATCTTTAGTCTCTGCCTGTAGGTCAGGAGTAGAAGTACAGCCAAGTGATCGAACTTTCTGAAGTGCGGACATGGGACGACATGGTAAACGTTCTTGATGGTAGTATAACAATGGTGAAGTATGGGGTTCTCTGGTTCCACAGGTGATTTGTTGGTAGTAGTTGTTCAGAAACTTTGTCAAGCTGGCCTGGTTGAAATACCCCACAATGATATAGAAAGCATCAGAATTGTGACTGCTGATCAGTTAATGCACTGAGATTTGTCAGCACGTTGGAAGTAAGAAGATGGCAAATTGGTTAAATTATTGGATTTGCAGCCAGATTTCCAGACTGTTCACTCGGAGACATAAGTTCAAATCCTGCCAGTGTAGCTGAGAATTTAAACTCTAGAGAGCATATAAGCTGCTGGAATTTTGTATAAGCTGGTATCAGCAACTGCAACTGTGAAACTACCAGATTCTTGTAAAAGTCCATCTGACTCACTAATATCTGTCAGGGAAGTAAATGTGCCATTATTACTCATTCCAGACCTATCCATATGGTTGGACTCTTTCCTAAGTTCAGACACAATTAAGGATGAACAATAAATGTCGACATTAGTAGTGATGTCCATGTCTTGCGAATCAATAACATACCTCATATACTGTGCCATGTGACTTTTCTTTACCAGTCCCTTAGGACTGGTTTTGGGCATCTGAAGTGGCTAATCAGATCAATGTGAGAATCTGAGTCTCTTCCATCGCTCATTGGCAAAGTGATAGCTGACTGAGCAGACAGACAGGTAAGTTATTAGATGATTATAATTCTAGCAGATCTCTCAAGATCATCGACAGCCCAAACACTCAGGAGCAACGTCATGAAATTCAGGAACAAAGATAAACCCCTCAAAGGCAGAGAGCACCTCTAGGAATGAAGAGAAAAAGAACTCCTCAATGGTGATTGAGTTCATAACAGGTATCTTGACTATTCCTCCCCAAGGGTACAGAAGGAGATCTCTCCATGGCCCAAGTGTATGGTGCTGTCTGACTGTTGAGGTGTTCTCCTTTAGGAGCTTCTGTCGTTCTCTGCTTGCTGCAGAGCAAATGTCTGCTGCAGAACTGACTTATAGATGTCACATTAGGCTCTATGCTTGTTTGGTTTTTGTGATTTTATTTGTTCAATTTTATGATTTTGTTTTATTTGGGATTTGATTTGGCATCCCAAAAATAGGTGCAATCTAATTTAGATCATCTTTCTTCACTCTGTGAGAATGAACTAATTCCAGGATACAGAGAACCTTAACCCCTTTATGTCAGAAGAGTGCACCAAGACACAGGCCTTTGGGTTACTTCACTGACTGTAGCTGCTTTTGGTAACTCCAGCATTTCATCCCCCTCTCAAATTTTTCTTACTATGTTGGCTGTGAGCCACCTCCTTCACTTGCTCAGGTCACTGTAGTGAAGTACTGTACTGTCAGGAAAAAAGTTCCACGATTTTGACATAGCCATGATAAACAAACAATGATAGATTTCTGAATCAGGATTTTGAGCAAATTAGAGGCAACCTACAGATAGGGGATCCTCTGATCTTCTTGTTGGTAGAAGTAATAGAATGAGAGGTTAGTGTTGACTGAGCACTGACACACAGCTACAGTCTCTTACTAATGGAGAGAGGAATGGTTTGCTGGTGGATGGGGAACCAACCAAAAAGAGCTGTATGGAACAGAGCCTCTTGAGTGTTGTTGGAGGAACACTGTTAGAAAGGTAGAGATTATTCTATATAGTCCAGATTAAGTGTCTCAACTCAAAATATCAACTATCCATTTCGCTCTGAAGATAGTGCCTGAACTGCTGAGCAGCTCCAGCGATTTCTGTCACTTCCCCAGCCTGGAAATTAGAGGAGAGCCCTGGGGAGTCGCCTCCTGCAGGATACCCAACCTTTGTCAGTTCATGTAGACATCGTTTCTATTTAATTAGTCCAGTTACGTTTCTAATCGTTGGTGGTCTTCTGTCCCACTGAGGATTGTGAAGGAAGGGAACGGGTGCTGGTAATGCTGTGGACTGTCCAAGGCGAGTGATTAACCTCTCATGCTGGTGGTGGCTATCACTATTTCCCTTATGCCTATCTAATCCTTTGACAGGCAAGCTCGTTAAAATGTTGATTGAGTGACTCCTGCTTGCATTGATGGCTGCTCACCTGAGCATTGAGAACAGAACTGCACACAGCACTAGAATAAGCAAATATCTTCATTTCTGACATTATGATGGAAAAATGATCTCTTACCTCACGTGTGAGGAAAGGCTACTTGGATGAGTCGATGCAATACTAACTTCATCATTTGTACATAAGCGTTTTCAGAGAGAAGGTAGAGAGAATTCATGAAAAGGCACATTTGACATTCTGTCTTTTGTTACCATGACAATGAGGAAGTATTTTTAAAATTATTTTCCAAATGTGTGGGAAAAACATATGGAATTTGAATGGACATTGCTTATTTTCCAGTTAAGCGTGTTGAAATAAACAGTGTAATTGTTTGGCCTAGGCCAGATATAACAGCTGACCAAATAAATTTGATAAATATGGGGCAGAGAGTCAGAAAAATAACAAAATGTGAATAGAGAGGTGAAGTCACCAACCATTAAATCAGAGGTTTTTATTTTAATACAACACTATTAGATATCCTGCCGCTGCTCACCAGATGTACAGTCAGAGGACTTGGATCCAGACCTTAGGAAACAAACTAAGTCTTCACAATAGCAGCTGGAATGACAATACTTTATTAACATAATGATCATGTGTCTTTAAAGATGTGTTTGTAAGAACATAGGGATGAATTTTTGTTTTTCTTATTATAAAACCAAATGTTTGGTTTCCCCACTGGACACTTTGTAATCTGTCTGGCAGCTTTTTTATTTGTTCCGTAACACAAAAGTATGCTTATTTTTATAATATCCAGGAAAAGAAAGAGCTCATGAAAATTGACCTGACAGTTAGAAAAGGACCAAAAATCAGCAAATGCTAAAGCTTGAATCAAGAGCAGAAAATACTGAAAATATTCCGGCAGTAAGGAGAGTGGAGATGGTTTTAATTTTTTGGGGCGGTTTGTTGAAATAATGAGTTATGAGAAAAACTATGAGCCACACACATTAAAAATTGCTGGTGAACGCAGCAGGCCAGGCAGCATCTCTAGGAAGAGGTACAGTCGACATTTTGGGCTGAGACCCTTCGTCAGGACTAACTGAAAGAAGAGCTAGTAAGATATTTGAAAGTTGGGGGGGGAGGGGGAGATCCGAAATGATAGGAGAAGACAGGAAGGGGAGGGATGGAGCCAAGAGCTGGACATACCCCTACCTATCCTCTAGGCTTTCCCCCTTTCTTTCTCCCTAGGCCTCCCGTCCCATGATCCTCTCCCTTCCCCAGCCTCGTATCCCTTTTGCCAATCAACTGTCCAGCTCTTGGCTCCATCCCTCCCCCTCCTGTCTTCTTCTATCGTTTCAGATCTCCCCCTCCCCCTCCCACTTTCAAATCTCTTACTAACTCTTCTTTCAGTTAGTCCTGACGAAGGGTCTCGGTCCGAAACATCGACTGTACCTCTTCCTAGAGATGCTGCCTGGTCTGCTGAGTTCACCAGCAACTTTTATGTGTGTTGCTTGAAATTTCAGCATCTGCAGACTTCCTCGTGTTTGCGTTTTTAAAAAAACTATGAGTCACCTGTTCTTCTCTCTCTACAAACGCTGCTGGACCTGTTGTTTCCTGCCTTTACTGCTATCTTTGCTCACAAATTGCTGTTTTGGAGTCAGAGAGTTATTCTACATGGAAACAGGCTTCTGAACAAATTGCCTACCTGAGCTAGTCCCAGTTGTCTATACTTGGTCTGTAGCCTCCTAAACATTTCCAATCCATCTTCCCTTCCAATTGTCCTTTCAATGTTGTAATGTGCTCACTTCTATCACGGGCAGCGCATTCCATGTGCCTACCACCCTCTCTGTGTCCTCCTGGACCCCTTTCAGTCTCACTTTGAGGGTGTGCCCTTTAATTTTAGAATCCCCTCTCCTGGAAAAATGACTGGGATTATTACCATATCTATGCCCCTCATAATAGGATATTCTTTGATCAGATCACCCCTTAACTTCGGGGGCTCCAGAGGCAAAAGCCCTAACTGATCCAGTCTTCCCTGGAAATTCAAGCCCTCGGGACTTTGCAACATCTTAGTGATTTTTTGTTTGCCAAGTTTTCACCTTTATGACATCCACCCTTTAGAGAGGTGACTAGAAATGCACACAGTAAAATGCAATTGGTCTATTAGTCCTAGCGTAACATAACCAACTAACACATCAGATTGTCACATTCTCTGCTGTGATTCAAATGATGCACTTATCTAATGTACAATATACAAAGGAGATGCAAGAGGAATGCTAGAATTGGGAGCAACAAAATATCTACTGGAGAAACTCAATGGGCTGAGCATCATCTGCAGGAGGAAAGAAATTGTCAAATTTCAGGCTGAGAACCTGCATCAGGACTGAGAATGGAGAGGTGAGATGGTCAGTATAAAAAAAGAAAAGGGGAGTGGTGAGATTGGTATCCAAGGTGATTGGTGGATTGAAGAGGGGTATGAGAGGGGAGGGGAGTAGGAGTGAACTGACTACACACACAGTTCAGTCCCCTTTCCCCCTTTTTGCCTCTCATTGATTGCCTCTGTCTGTCATTCACCTGCCACTATCTTCCAATCCTTCAACCATCTGTTTCTTGAACACAACAGTTTAGCAACACCATAACCACTTTCACCACTTTGCACTAAAATTAACTTTGCTTATTTTATTCTAATTGTGTTTCTTGTAAAAATTGTGCATAATTTATGTTTTTTTTGAGTATATTACTTATATGATGCTATATGCCTATGATGCTGCTGCAAGTCAGTTTTTCACTGCACCTGTGCATAGATATTTTTATGCATATGACAGTACACCTCACTTTGACTTTGATTTTGAATCCCACTCTTGTCCTTTGGCACAGCCCGTCTGTCATCTTACACCTCTCCTCAGTCCACTCATCACCTCAGATTCCTGTCTCGCCACTCCCCTTGCCCTCTTCGTACTGGCTATCTTGCCTCTCCACTCTCAGTCCTGATGCAAGGTTCCTTTTACCAGAAATGTCAACAATTCCTTTCCTCCTTCAGATGTCCTGCTGCTGAATTCCTCCTGCAGATCGTTTGTTTGGTGCATTATCAGAATCAGGTTTAATTTCACCGGCATATGTCGTGAAATTTGTTGTCTTTGTGGCAGCAGTACAATGCAATACATAATAATACATAATAATAGAAAAGAAACTATGAATTACAGGAAGTGCATATACTAAATAGTTAAATTAAATAAGTAGTGCAAATAAAAATAAAAAAGTAGTGAGGTAGTGTTCATGGCTTCAATATCCGATCAGAAATTGACTTCATTTTATCCCCCTTTCAGTTTCTTCCCACCTACATCTGCAACACTTCTCATGCCCTCAATCTTCTCAGTAAATTTCAATTCCCTGGCCCTGACCACTTCATCTTCACCACGGATGTTCAGTCCCTCTATATTTCTACCCCACTTTGGGAAGGCCTTAAAACCCTCCAGACTGACAAAAGAACGAATTGATAGCCCTCCACCACCACCCATCTACGTCTAGCAGAACTAGTTCTCACCTTGAACAATTTTTCCTTTGGCTCCTCCTGCTTTCTCCAAACCCGAGGGGTAGCCACGGGCACTTGCATGGGCCCAAGCTATGCCTGCCTCTTCACTAGCTATGAGGAATATTCTCTGTTCAAAGCCTTCCCCGGTCATACTCCCCAAATCTTCCTCTGCTACATTGATGACTGCATTGATGCTGCTTCATGCATCCATGCTGAGCTCGTCAATTTCATCAATTTTGCTTCTAACCTTCACCCAGCCCTTACCTTCACTTTGGTTCATCCCTGAAGCCTCTCTCCTCTGTCCCCTTTCTTGATCTCTCTGTATCCATCTCTGGAGACAAACTGTCAACTGACATTTTTATAAACCTTTTGACTCCCATGGTTATCTTGAATATACCTCTTCATAATCAGAATCAGGATTATTATCACCGGCATGTGATGTGAAATTTGTTAACTTAGCAGCAACAGTTGAATGCAATACATAATCTAGAAGACAAAAATAATAATAATAAATAAAATAAAACAATAATAAATAAGTAAATCAATTATGTCTATTGAATAGATTTTAAAAAACGTGCAAAAGCAGAAATGCTGTATATTAAAAAAAAAGTGAGGTAGTTTTCAATGTCCATTTAGGAATTGGATGGCAGAGGGGAAGAAGCTGTTCCTGAATCTCTGAGTGTGTGCCTTTAGGCTTCTGTACCTCCTACCTGATGGTAACAGTGAAAAGATGACATGCCCTGGGTGCTGGAGGTCTTTACTTTGGATGCTGCCTTTCTGAGACATCGCTCCCTGAAGATGCCGTGGATACTTTGTAGGCTAGGACCCAAGATGGAGCTGACTAGATTTACAACCCTCTGCAGCTTCTTTCGGTCCTGTGCAGCAGCCCCTCCATACCAGACAGTGATGCAGCCTGTCAGAATGCTCTCCACAGTACAACTATAGAAGTTTTTCAGTGTATTTGTTGACATGCCAAATCTCTTCAAACTCCTAATAAAGTATCGCTGCTGTCTTGCCGTCTTTATAACTATATCAATATGACGGGACAGGTTAGATCCTCATCAGAGATCTTGACAACCAGAAACTTGAAATTGCTCTCTCTCCACTTCTGATCCATCAATGAGGATTGGTATGTGTTCCTTCCTTTTACCTTTCCTGAAGTCCACAATCAACTCTTTCATCTTACTGATGTTGAGTGCCAGGTTGCTGCTGCGGTACCACTCCACTAGTTGGCATATCTCCCTCCTGTACGCCCTCTCATCACCACCAACAATGGTTGTATTGACAGTAAATTTATAGATGGTATTTGAGCCATGCCTAGACACAGTCATGTGTATATACAGTGTAGAGCAGTGGGCTAAGCTCACACCCCAGAGGTGCACCAGTGTTGATAGTCAGTGAAGGAGGATACGTTATCACCAATCCGCACAGATTGTGGTCTTCCGGTTAGGAAGTTGAAGATCCATTTGCAGAGGGAGCTACAGGGGTCCAGGTTCTGCAACTTCTCAATCAGGATTGTGGGAATGATGGTATTAAACGCTGAGCTATAGTTGATGAACAGCATCCAGACATAGGTGTTTGTGTTGTCCAAGTGGTCTAAAGACGTGTGGAGAGCCATTGAGATTGCATCTGCCATTGACCTATTGTGGCGATAGGCAAATTGCAATGGGTCCAGGTCCTTGCTGAGGCAGGAGTTCAGTCTAGTCATAACCAACATCTCAAAGCATTTCATCACTGTCGATGTGAGTGCTACTGTGCGATAGTCATTAAGGCAGCTCACATTATTCTTCTTAGGCACTGGTATAATTGTTGTCTTTTTGAAGCAAGTGGGAACTTCCACTCGTAGCACTGAGAGATTGAAAACGTCCTTGAATAGTTAGTTGGCACAGGTTTTCAGAGCCTTACCAGGTACTCCATTGGGACCTTCCACCTGGTGAGGGTTCACTCTCTTTAAAGACAGCCTAACACCGGCCTCTGAGACATAGATTACAGGGTCATCTTTTTACAGGGACTTCTTTCTCCACGATTCCCTTGCCCATTCATCCCTCGCCACTAATCTTCCTCCAGGCACTTATTCCTGCAAGCAGCCTAGGTACTATACCTGCCCATACACTTCCTCCCTCACCTGCATTCAGGGCCTCAAACAAAGGCAACATTCCACCTGCAAATCTGCTGGCATTGTCTATTGTGTCCAGTGCTCTTGATGTGGCCTCTTCTACGTTGGTGAGACCTATCGTAAATTGAGGGACTGCTTCGTCAAGCACTTCTGTACCATCTGCCACAAGCGCGACTTCCTGGTGGCCAAACATTCTAATCCCGATTCCCATTCCCATTCCAATATGTCAATCCATGGCCTCTTCTTGTGCCAAGAGAAGGCCACCCTCAGAATGAAGGAGCAATACTTTATGTTCCGTCTGAGTACCCTCCAACCTGACGGCATGAATATCGATTTCTCCTTCCACTGAAAAAATTTACTGCTTCCCCCACGCCCATTCTGACCCTTCACTTCTTCTTACTTGCCTATTACTTCTCCTTGTGTCCCTCTTCTTTCCCTTTCTCCTATTGTCCACTCCCCTCCCCTATAAGATATTTTCTTTTTCTGCCCTTGACCTTTCCCACACACCTGGGTTCACCTATCACCTTCCTGCTGGCCTCTTTCCCCTCCCTCGACCTTTTTATTCCGGGATCTTCCCCCTTCCTTTCCAGTACTAAAGAAAAATACTGTAGGCCTGCAAACCCTACCAGAGTTGACGTGTATCCAATTCCACCTCTAATCTCAATTGTTTAAACAAAACAGGGGTGCAGAATAAAATGTTACAGTTCAAGAAGAAATGCACTGCAGGGGGACAATATGGTGAAAGGCCAAAGCTAGGTAGTCTGAAGTCTTATCTTACTGGAGAAATGTTCCATCAACTTACAATAAAGGGATCAAAGCTGATCTTGAGCCTGGTGGTATGTGCTATCAGGCTTTTGCATCTTCTGCCCAATGGGAGGGAGAAGAGAGAATGACCATGGTGGTGGTGCCTTTGATTATTTTAACTGATTTATCAGGGTATCAAGAAGTGTAGATGGAATCCCTGGAAGGGTATCTGGTTTCTGTGTTATGCTGCTCAGCTGTGTCCACAACTCTGCATTTTCTCCTTGTCACGGGCAGAGCAGTTGCTATATCAAGCTGTGATACATCCAGATAGGATGCTTTCTATGGTGCATCAATAAAAATAAGTGAGGGTTAAAGGGGATATGCAAAATTTCCTTCACTTCCAGAGGAAGTAGAGACAGCTACAATGTTAAAGCAGTGCTTACAACAGTGGTAGGCAAACTGTTGTAGAGGATTCTTTGAGACAGGGTTTACTAGTGCTTAGGAAAGCTGGTCTGATTAGGGATAGTCAACTTGGTGTTGTGAGGACAGGTTGTGCCTCATGGCCCTAATTGAAATCATAGAGGAAGTGACAAAACAAATTGTTGCAAGTAGAGGGGTGGATGTGGTGCATATTGATTTTTTGTAAGGTGTTTGACAAAGTTCCCCCTGACAGGCTCAATCAGAAAGTCAGGAAACAAGGATTCCAAGGCAACTTGGCTGGCTGTGTGGATTCAGAATTGGCTTACCCACAGAGCCAGAGGGGGGTAGTAGATGGAAAGTATTCTGCCTGGAGGCCAATCATTAGTGGTGTACGATAGGGATCTGTTCTGGCACCCCTGCTCTCAGAGATTTTTATAAATGTTTTAATGAGGAAGTGGAAGGGTGAGTTAGTAAGATTGCAGATGACACAAAAGGATGGTGGTGCTGTGGAAAGTGTAGAAGGTTGTCATAGGTTACAGCATGATATTGATAGAATGCCGAGCTGTAATAAGAAAAGGCAAATGGAGTTCAATCCAGAAAAGTTTGAAGTCATACATTTAGAATGTCAAACTTGAAGGCAAAGTACAAGGTTAAGGACTGAATTCTTAGCAGTGTGGATGAACAAAGGGATCTTGGGGTCCACATAGATAGTTCCCTGAACATTATCATGCAAGTTGATAGGGTGGTTAAGAAGGTGTATAATGCATTGGCCTTCATTAATTGAGGGATTGAGTTCAAGAGCTATGAGGTAATGTTGTAGCTCTATCAAACTCTGGTTAGGCTACACTTGGAGTATTGTGTTCTGTTCTGCTTGTCTCATTATAAAAAGATGGAGAAGCTTTAGAGAGGGTGCAGAGGAGATTTACCAGAATGCTTTCTGAATTAGAGAGCATGTCTTATGAGGATAGGCTCAGAGAGCTAGGCCTTTTCTCTTTTGAGTGATGATGAGAGGTGGCTTGATAGAGGAATATAAGATGGTGGTGGTGGTGGCATCCGTTAGTCTCGTGAGACCATGGATCTGCGCCGTGAAAGTTCCTCTCCAGGGCGCAGGCTTGGGCAAGGTTGTATGGAAGACTGACGGTTGCCCATGCAGCAAGTCTCCCCTCTCCATGACACCAATGTTGTCCAAGGGAAGGGCAAGGGCCAATACAGCCTGGCACCAGTGTCGTCACAGGAGTTGCCAGAATGAGGTTGGAGGGAACGTTGGACTGCCTTAGGGACTCCAGCTCCGGATTTGTCCTCGGGGTTTACTCCCGAAGCCTTTCCCATGAGTGGGTATGGCCGCAAGGCAGCGGAGGTTTGAAATCAGAGTTTTCCCTCTCTTAGATGGACTGCCTTCCCAGGCTGACGAGCTCTATCTACCCGAAGCACTGGTTTTAAGACGTCAGGACCCACCTTCACCCCTTCTCCTGTCAGTAGAAACAGTTCCGCCAGGCTTAGAAGCTAAACCATCCAAGAAGGCCAGGAGTTGGACTTGGTTGTCAGAGGCTATTTGAGGCGCATGCCGTGAGGAGCACTTTTACGTAGTGGGAGCTTGTCCCCACTACCACTCCTTGGCTTGACAAGCTTGGAACCAATATAAGATAATAAGAGGCATAAATGCCACAGATAGCCACCACCTTTCCCCCAGTGCAACAGTGGCTAATACGAAAGGGAATAATTTTCAGATAATTTGAGGAAATTATAGGGAGGGTGTTGTGAAATGTAGTGTATGGAATGCACTGTCAGGGTGCTTGTAGAGGTGGATATATTAGGGACATTCGAGAGACTTCCAGTTTAGCACATGGATAAAAGAAAAAAAATGGAGTGCTATGAGGGAGGGAAGGGCTAGATTGATCTTAGAGTTGGTTAAAAGGTCGGCACAATAGCATTAGCCAAAGGGTGTGGACTGTACTGTACTGTTCTAGGGCAAAGACTGCGTTACCATTGGCTACCAAGGTGACTGTAGCAATTTGTTGCCTGGGTTCCATCATCTAAGTTACAGAGAAAGGTTGAACAAGTTGGGTCTTTATTCTTTGGAGCGTAGAAGGTTGAGGGGGGACTTGATAGAGATACTTAAGATTAGATAGAGTTGATGTGGATAGGCTTTTTCCATTGAGAGCAGGGGAGATTCAAACAAGAGGACATGAGTTGAGAGTTAAAGGGCAAAAGTTTAGGGGTAACATGAGGGGGAACTTCTTTACTCAGAGAGTGGTAGCTGTGTGGAATGAGCTTCCAGCAGAAGTGGTTGAGGCAGGTTTGATGTTGTCATTTAAAGTTAAATTGGATAGCTATATGGACAGGAAAGGAATGGAGGGTTGTGGGCTGAGTGCAGGTTGGTGGGACTAGGTGAGAGTAAGCGTTCGGCATGGACTAGAAGGGCTGAGATGACCTGTTTCCGTGCTGTAACTGTTATATGGTTATATGCTTATATATGTGATGGATGGTCACTGCGAGTTATATACTTCTCGCAATCTGTAGTTAGAGGTAATTTACATTATCTGAAAGTCTGCAGTTGACTATAGTATAAGGAAAACTATGAAGAGGTTCAATTTACATTTGAACCCCTTCATGATCTAAAGACTTTTCATTCTCTTGCTTTGCCAGAGATCAGCTTTGAATCATCTTTCTTAATATATCTATGATGTGGCTCAGTGTCAAATGTTTCTTGCTAATGTTCTGCTGAAGTGTGTTTGGACATAATTAAAGTAATAAAAACACTTTATTCACATTAAATTGATGCAGTTGATGATATCAGCAAATGAGATGATTGCTGTATCAAAGGGAAATGAGGAACTGCTGTTTCACAGTGACATGCCTCACTCCAAACACGATGGATATGTTGGTAAGACCTGGGAGCTTCTCTATACACAGGGTGGATTGGACTGTTGATTCGGAGAAGACAAAAGGTGGGGGTCCTTGTTTCATGATAAACTCTTGGTGGTGCTCATACGCAGCAATCTTATTACACTCTTGTTCTCTGACCTGGAACCTCTAATGATTAAGTGCCGACCATTCTACTTACTAAGGAGGGGGGGTCCTCCTCTCATTTTGGATCTCCCCCTCCCCCTCCCACTTTTAAATCTCTTACTAGCTCTTCCTTCAGTTAGTCCTGACGAAGGGCCTCGGCCTGAAACGTCGACTGTACCTCTTCCTAGAGATGCTGCCTGGCCTGCTGCGCTCACCAGCAACTTTGATGTGTGTTGCTTGAATTTCCAGCATCTGCAGAATTCCTGTTGTTTGCATTTAAAATCTCCTTGTGCAATTGGATCCTCGATTTCTTCACCTGCAGATCCCAGTTAGTTTGGATTGGCAACTACAACTCCTCCACAATCTCAGGTGCATCACATGGCTGTGTGCTTAACCCCCTGCTCTACTCACCTTATACTTCAACTGTGAGACTAAGTACAGTTCCAATGCCATATTTAAATTTGCTGACAACAACAGAGTCATTGGCTGAATCATTGGTGGTGACCAATCAGTTTATAGGATGGAGGTTAAAAATCTGGCTGAGTGGCGCTACAAAACAACTTCTCACTCAACGCCAGTAAGATGAAGGAGCTGATTATTAACTTCAGGGCAAAGAAACCAGTGGTCCAGCCAGTCCTCATGGTGGGCTCAGAGGTGGAGATGGTCAGCAACTTTAAATATGTTAGTTTTATCATTTCAGAGGATCTGTCGTGGGTCCAGCACATAAGTGCCATTATAAAAGAAGCATGGTAGTATCTCTACTTTCTTAGCAATTTGTGAAGATTTAGTATGTTATCTAAAGCAATGACAAATTTCTATGGATGTGAAATGGAGAGTACATTGTCTGTTTGCATCAGGGCTGGGTATGTGAACACCAATATCCTTGAATGGAAAAGTCTACAAAAAAAGTGGATATATCCTGGTCCCCACCCCACCATTGAGCACGTCCATATGGAGTGTTGTCTCAGGAAAGCGGCATCCATCATCAAGGATCTCCACCATCCAGGCAATGCTCTCTTCTCGCAGCTGCCATCAGGAAGAAGTTACAGGAGCCTCAGGACGCAGACCACCAGGTTCAGGAACAGAAAGAAGGTACAGGAGCTTCAGGACCCACACTACCAGGTTCAGGAACAGTTATAACCACTCAACCATCAAGATCTTGAACCAAAGGGGATAACTTAGCTCAGCTTCAGTTACCCCATCGCTAAACTGTTTCCACCACCTAAGGACTCCATTTCAGGTACTCTTCATTTTATGTTCTCGATAAGTATTGCTTATTACTTTTTTATTTTTATTCTCCTTTTCCTTTTTTGTATTTGCACAGTAGAATGTCTTCTACACATCAATGAATCTTAGTGCTGTATATGGTCATGTAAATGTGACGGTGGGGGCCCATCACCAGGAAACCCCACCACCCAGAACATGCTCTCTTCTTGCTGTTGCCATCAGGAAGAAGGTACAAGAGCCTCAGGAGTCACATCGCCAGGTTCAGGAGCAGTTATTATCCCTCAACTATCAGGCTCTTGAACCAAAGGGGATAACTTTAATAACTTCACTTAACTTCGCTTGCCCCATCATTGAAAGGTTCCCACAACTTATGGATTCATTTTCAAGGACTCTTCATCTCACATTCTCAATATTTATTGCTTATTTTTTTTTTGTATTTGCAGTTTCTTGTCTTTTGCACACTGGTTGAAAGCTCAATTTGGTGCAGTCTTACATTGATTCTATTATACTTATTATTCTATTACACTTATTTATTGAGTATGCCAGCAAGAAAGTGAATCTAGGGTAGTATATGGTGACATATATGTACTTTGATAATAAATTTATTTTGAACTTTGAGCCAATGAAAATATGGCATTACCAACGAGCAAGGAACTATTTTTATGATTGGTTCAGTAGTCTCACTTAGGCTGAGATAATAACCAGGGAAGGTGATGTTCCAGGGCAAACAAACATATTATTTTGAGTGGATCCACAATACATGGACGTTCTGAGCATCCGCAAAACTCCTACCACAATCTGTTCTTGAGTACTGTGCCTTCAAAATACCCATCTCAGCAATGGAATCTTTTTCCTCAAGTGCGGTGAAATACTTCAGCCAAGGAACTCGCCTGAAAGTGGTGCAAGCACACGTAATATCACTCTTATTCAATGTATTTTGAAATCATTGAATAATTTTCAGGCTCACAACTTTGATTTTCCCAAATAAGTGAGGAAAATGGAAGGGTCAGAGAATTTTGTGACAATTACTAGATTTTGCTTTGTTTTGCATGAAACCTAGAATCATAACTTAGTTTCATGTCACTGACCGGCAGCAATGTGGATAGATGGATGTGTCAATGTTGCATTATTTCATCCCATTCTTGCACTGTGAGTATATTTCATCTTATTCTGGTTATACCTTTCACCCTCTGTCATTCCTCTTCTGACCTATGTTTAGAATTCTTCAGTGGACCCTCCAACACTTCATTTTCTCTTTTCTAGCCATCTCAAGTTCAACACGGACATCCAGCTCCGATGCTTCTAATTACCATCTCCTGCACCAGAGCTTCTGAAACCCCCATTTTTCAGCTGCGGACCCCTATCAGAATGTTTGAAGAGAGCAGGTCTTTCTCCACCCCATTCCTCATGCTTGTCTCTAGATATTTTTTTTTTGCGCTGAAATTGTCTACTTTTAAACCTGTTCATCACAGAACTAATTAATTTAGTTTGGGTTTATTGTTAGTGAAAAGTTTTTGTTTTCTCTCCAGGTAGATCATGCCATACATCAGAATCAGAATCAGGTTTATTATCACCAGCATGTGTTGTGAAATTTGTTAACTTAGCAGCAGCAGTTCAATGCAATACATAATATAAAAGAAAATAAATCAATCAATGAATCAATTACAGTATATGTATATTGAATAGATTAAAAGTCATGCAAAAAACAGAAATAATATATATTAAAAAAGTGAGGTGGTCTTCAAGGATTCAATGTCCATTTAGGAATCAGATGCCAGAGGGGAAGAAGCTGTTCCTGAATCACCGAGTGTGTGCCTTCAGGCTTCTGTACCTCCTACCTGATGGTAACACATAAAGTAGCAAGAAGAAAAACAATATGCAGAATTTAATGCTGTAGCTACCGAAAATGTGCAGTAAAGATAAACAAATAAAATACAATTGCCACAACAAAGTAGATTACATAATCACATTTCTAAGTATACTTGAGAAGAAGATGCCAAAGCAGTAAGTGATAAGGCATAGCCTTGGTTCATAACAATATCAATGCTGAACTCACCGCTTCTTTATCTTGAATTGTCTCTCATTCATAACACATTATTGCAGCAAACTCATGATTGGATGATTGAGATTTCATCTTTAGTGTATGAAAGGTCTAGTCAAGAGTCCGATAACAGTAGAATAGAAGCAGTCGTCAAGGTGGTCGTATGTGCTTTCAAGCTTTTGCCTGACAGGAGAGAAGAGAGAATGATAATGGCGAGACAAGTCCTTGATTATCTTGGCTTCTTTCCCGAGGCAGTGGATGCACAGACAGAGTCAATGGACAGGAGACTGGTTTACATGATGGACAATTAGTAACCCAAACTGATCATTTCTAAAAGTTTATTTGAGGAGAAAATGCCAAAGCTCTAAGTGATACCACTTAGCGTCATAACAATGTCAATGCTGAACTCACCTCATCTCCATCTTGAAATGCCTCTTATTCACGAGATTTTGTTGCAACAAGCTCATGATTGGCATGTCAATCCTGGAATGAATCTATCCTGCCTGCCAGAATAGATTTCTACAGCAAAGACGTGGAGTCTTTTGAGCAAGATACTTGTGAATACCTTACTGGCAATCTATTCAGAGCTACTTCTACTCTTTCGTTTTCTATTGGGTGATTATGCTTGTATTGTTTTGTTCCCAGCAGGCACAGAGGAGGGCTTGGAAATTGTTCTCTAATTTCCTCCTTCATTGCCTTTAGCTCAAGAGGAACCGGATCTTCTGGAGAATGAGCCGACTGTAGAACAAAGTGGGTTCATCATAACCGACACAAGGAATTTCAGATTAATGTTAAAAAATGGCCAGATGCAGACAAGATTACCAGAATGATATTGAAATGAAACAACAAAACAATAAAACCATCTGTTGCTCTCTGCCACTATATCAGAATAAAACGTGTTGGTTCATTTACAATAATGTGATGTAACCTGCTAAAATGCCATGTTGTAATAATATGAGGGACTTGTGTATTATCCATTATTTCAATAAATATATCTACAAAAAGTGTTCAATAGTTATTTTATTTCTTTTTTTGTTCTAATTTACAACTTTAAGATAATCAAATACACCTGGAAGAAGTTCGCACCAACAGAAAAATCTTTAAAATTAGTTATCTTCTTAAACCTCGTTGAAGCTAATCACGGTTACTGATAGCACTAGAGTGTGCTTCGATGAGTTATTGTCCATAGAAGATATCGCTCTCAGGATTGCACAGGTCAGTTAAGCACATAAAAATTGAAACTAATGATTTCTAATGATCATTATTATCTTAGTTATCTTGTGAAATGTATGTAGATGTTTGTTAATGTGAAGAACTTCAATATAAAGTTATCCTACTGACAATTTTCATTAAAAAGAATTTTACTATTTAGAAACAACCCTTTTCTAATTTCAGCAGCAATTGAGTATTTTACAAAGGAGGGATAGATTATAAGCAGAGTGTTTCACCCGACTAATTTTCCTGATACAAATGTCTGTTGTGATTGTGACTTCTTCTATTTGCCTCCTACTTTTGGTATAATTTCCCCATGACTGTTACCACCAAACTCTTCTGCATTGCCCTACTTAGTTTAAATATCACCTGCCATCTATAAGATCTGGTATAAGTACTGACCAGTATCTTATCGTCAATCTGGAGAGTTTCCGGGAATGAAATTGCACTGGATTTCTCTCTGTTGATAACTCTAAGAGAAGCCATCAGAACACTGGAATAACATTTTCATGATTTATGACTGACTGTTTTTGTCATTACAGTTATTGAGGTTTTCAAAGATCTTCTACTCCTCTGTACCTTAAGTGAATTTATCCAATTAGTAACAAACTATACTGTTTAACTTTCAATCAACGGGATTCCAGTGGAACAGTAGCAAAAGGAGTTAAAATGGGCTTTGAGTTCTGAGAGAATAGACGCTCCTGTAGGATTCTTATTCTACTGGAAGTATTAGATGGATAGTCATTAACCTGAAAATCTAATTCACCCAGCTAAAACATTACCAGATAGACTGCAATGGTTTAAGGCAAGGGTTTATCAAGGGCAATTGGAATAAGCAATAAATATTGATTTTACTAATGGATAATGATTTTTAAAATATCTGATAATATCAGTAACATGAGAGATTCTGGAAATCTTGAGCAACATGTAAAAAAATTCTGGAGAAACTCAGTAGGTCAGGTAGCATCTATGGAGGAGAAGAAACAGTTAACATTTCAATGCTGACCCTTCATCGGGACTGGAAAGAAAGTTGGAATAAGGTGGGAGAGGGTGAAGTGTAAAAGCTGCTAGGTGATAGGTGAGACTAGGTGTGTGTGGGAGGGGAGGGGATATGAAGTAAGAAGCTGGGAGAGGTGAAGTGGAAAGGGAGAGGATAGGTGGAAGGGGAGAGGATAGGTAGAAGAAATGTAAGGCTGAAGGAGGAGGAATCTAATGGGAGAGGAGAGCATGGAGGGAAAGAGGATTGAGATGATGGATAGGTGAGGAGAAGAGATTAAGTAACAGGATAACCAGAATAAGGAATGGAAAAAGCAAGGTGGGAAGGAGTAGAAATGACTGGAAGCTAGGGAAATCGTTGTTCATGCCATCAGACTGGAGGCTCCCCAGATGGTATGAGGAGTTGCTCCTCGAACCTGAGTTTGATCACATCATGCCAGTAAAGGATGCCATGGACAGGCCTGTCAGAATGGGAATGGGAAGTTGAATTGAAATGGATAGCCACCAGGTAATCCTGCCTTTAGCAGTGGACAGAGCGAAGGTGTTCGACAAAGCAGGCCACCAATCTATGTCATGTCTTACTGATGTAGAGGAGACCACAACAGGAGCTCAACAAACTGCCCCACCCCCCAATAATATCAGTGTCTGGGAAAAACAGGAAAGTACTAGAAATACAACACACTGAGTGAATACTAAGAAAAGAGGTGACAAGACGAGAACATTGACCTGAAATGAGAAGATCTATAAGGGATAGTTTTATTTGCAAATTACTGTCAGAGGAGGTGGTGGAATCAGATATAATCACTATATTTAAGTGATGTTTAGACAGGCACTTGGATATGTAAGGCACAGAAGGATATGCAGCTTATGCAGGATAATAGAATCAGTGTAGATGGGTAAAAATTTCATCATGGACATGACTGGCGAAAGGACCTGCTACTGAACTGTACAACTAACCTTATGACACTGTATTCTACATGGAAAAGGTAATCTCACAGCCCTATTAAATAGGGACTCCAATGGATATGACCCTACTGTAATGAGGAATAGTTGTATTTGTCCCCATCAGTCCCCAACCAGACCTTTAGGGGTACTTGTAACCAATGGCCATCGCATATACTGCTGCCCATCTCTTGCTTGGTGGATGGGTGAGCTGTCTAATGAACCCTCAGTCCTCAGTGAGCTTTACACACATATTATAGTGTGGCACAAGTTACATTTTCAGTTAGTTAAATTAGAAGAAAAATATGCTTCTTCCAATCCATTTTAAAACAAAAAAAATCAGTATTCATCTCTAACATAAATCAAAATAAAATAATATACCTTTGCATAAGAAGTAAGATGCTCTCACTTTCTGATAACTTTCTTAACTGAGAACAATATTTACTTTGAACTATGTCATTCAACTTTTCTCAGTCCATCTTCTTTTCTGTCCTCTTCTTCCCATTGAGAATTGGCTCCTGTTCTTTATTCAGATGCACAAGAAACATGAGCAAGAGAAGATCATTCAGCCTTTCATGTCTGCATCCTTTTCAAGAACATTGTACCAATTTTTCTACTCAAAAACCACCATCTTCTTATCCTATCCACATACCACTTGATTTCCTTAATATCCGGACACCTTTCAATCTTGGTTTTGGATGCAAAAAAAAACGACTGAGTCTCCACAACTTTTCACGGATTTCAAAAATTCACCAGACTTTGCATAAAGAAATTTCACTTTGTGGCAGTTCTGAATGGTCTATCCTTTAGATTGAGACTTAGATCCCGAGTTATAGTTTCTTCAGCCAGGGAAAACATCTCGCCCACAACTGTTGAGCCTTGTTTGAGTAGTAGTGCTGTAACAACAACTTCACAGTCAACATCAGCAAGCCAAGCGACTGCTTGTGGACTTCAGGAATGGGAAGTGGGGAGAGCACACACCTGCCATCACTGAGGATTCAGCAGTGGAAAGGGTGAGCACTTTTATGTTCCTGCGCATCAACACCACAGAAGATCTGCACTGAGCTGAACGCGTTGATGCAATTATGAAGAAGGCTCACCAGTGGCTCTAATTGCTGAGAGCTTTAGTAGATTTGGTATGTCACCAAAGACTCATACAAATTACTATAGATGAATAGTAGGGACATTCTGACAGGCTGCCTCCCATCCGGAACGGGGGCTCCGATGACAGGATCACAAGAAGCTGGAAAGGGTTGTAGACTCAACTGAACCCATCAGGAGCACAACCCTCCCCACTATTGAGGACATCTTCAAGAGGTGGTAACTCAAGAAGGCAGATCCCATGACATAAGACTTTTACCTTCCAGATCATGCACTCTTCTCATTACTACCACCATGGAGGATGTACAGAACCCCGAAAACCCACACTCAGTGATTTAGGATAGCATCTTCCTCTCCTCCATCAGATTTCTGAGTGGTCCATGAACCAATGAATACCACCTTGCCATTCGTATTTTGCACTATTTAATAATTTTGTAATTTATAGTACTTTTATTATTTGCACTGTATTGCTGCCACAAGCCAACAGATTTCATGTGAGTCAGTGATAATACGCCTGATACTCTTTCTGAAGTAGCACTTGCAGGTCTGGACAACTTTACATTGAAAACCACAAATACATTTTCCCTCTTTGGACATGTATTCAAATATAAGACAAGGTCTTCAGGAAGGAAGGAACCAATTTTTAAAAGTGTAAACCCACAAATAGTTATACGTCCTCTTTGAAATCCAATAGATTATGAATAAACTAGTCAGTATCTTCATATCATTGAGAAGATGGCGGCGCGACGCAGCGGCCACTCTGGTGAATGATATCTGTTATCTGTCAAGTAGGGTGCCGTGCACAATCCTGATTCGACGGAGACAGACGTGAGAGCACGGAGGAACCTCTGGAGAAACTTCTGAAATGCCTGCTTCGCTGTTGCTGCTACTGTGTGATCCAGAATCTCCGGAGGAGAAGGCCCCGAGTCCTCAGCTTTGCCTGTTGCTTGGCGGCCGGGGCGAGGTTGAAGCGCTCGGCAGAGGATGGTGCTCGGGAGGCTGTACCGGAGGGGCTGGTCAGAGGTTCGAAGTTTTCGGACGAGCTCAGAGTCAGCTGTGGTCGGGTGCTTCCAACGCATCGGCAGTTGTCGGCACCTGGGGGTTCATGGCAGGAAGAGTTTCTCCCTTTTGCCACCTGCTATCGGGACTATCGGGAGTCAATCGGAACTTTGAGACTCTTTTTTACCGTGCCCGTGCCCTTCTGATAGTAGTCTGTTGATCAGGCAACAATTTGGACACATTTAGACTCATAGTCATACAACAGCATGGAAACAGACTCTTTGGCCCAATTTATCCATACCAACCATGGTGTCAACCGAGCCAGTCCCATTTGCCTGATATCCCACTAAGTCCCATCTATCCTCGTATGTGCTTATCCAAATGTTTTCTTTTAAATTCTGGATATTTTACCTGCCTCTACCGCCTCCTGTGCAGCTCATTCCACATAAGCACCAGCCTCTGCATGAACTAGTGGCCCTTTAGGCCCCTTTTAAATCTCTCATCCATCACCTTAAACCTATGTTCTCTAGCTTTTCGCTCCCCTTCTGTGAGAAAATGACTATGGGGCTTCAGACCATCTATGCCCCATAATTCACCTAACTCAGAAGAATCTTTCACTGCCTGAGATTGTTTTATGCCTTTTGTTTATTATTCCAAATTTGTCCTTTCTTCCTCCCCATTCAGCATTAACCCCTGATAGATATACAGTGCCTATAAAAAATATTCAACCCCCTTGGAAGTTTTCATGTTTTATTCTTTTACATTATTGAATCACAATGGATTTAATTTGCCTTTTTTTGACACTGATCAACAGAAAAAAATTCCTTTGTGTCGAAGTGAAAACAGATCTCTACAAAGTGATCTAAATTAATTACAAATATAAAACACAACTTAATTGATTGCACAAGTATTCATCCCCTTTAATATGACACACCAAATCATTACTGCTGCAAGCAATTGGTTTTAAAAGTCACATATTTAGTTAAATGGAGATCACCATGTGCGGTCAAGGTGTTTCAATTGATTGTAGTAAAAATACATCTGTATCTGGAAGGTCTAACTGCTGGCAAGATATCCTGGCAAAACCTACACCATGAAGACAAAAGAACACTCCAAGCAAATCTGCAAAAAGGTTATTGAAAAACACAAGTCAGGAGATGGATACAAGAAAATTTCCAAGTCACTAAATATCCCTGAGTTTAAACGCAAACAACAGGAATTCTGCAGATGCTGGAAATTCAAGCAACACACATAAAAGTTGCTGGTGAACGCAGCAGGCCAGGCAGCATCTCTAGGAAGAGGTGCAGTCGACGTTTCAGGCCGAGACCCTTCGTCAGGACTAACTGAAGGAAGAGTGAGTAAGGGATTCGAAAGTTGGAGGGGGAGGGGGAGATCCAAAATGAATCAAATATCCCTGAGTGTACATTTAAGTCAATCGCCAAAAAATGGAAAGAATATGGCATTCTAGCTTAGTTTCTCAGGCCTCTGCAGATGCACGCATTACAGCTGAGAGTGCAATTTTGTTCTCTCCAGCTAAATGAAATTTCCCCACCATGCAGGATGTACTCTCTTCTCACTACTGCCATCAGGAAGAAGGTACAGGAGCCTCACAGTTCACAACACCAGGTTCAGGAACAGTTATTATTCCTCAACCATCAGGCTCTTGAACCAACCACTCAACTTCACTTGCCCCATCATTGAAATGTTCTCACAACCTATGTACTCACTTTCAAGGACTCTTCATCTCATGTTCTCAGTATTTATTTTTTGTTATTATTATTATTTCTTCCTTTTTGTATTTGCGGAGTTTGCTGTCTATTTTATACTGGTTCAATGCTCAAGTTGGTGTGGTCTTTCATTGATTCTATTATGGTTCAAAGTTCAAAGCAAATTTTATTATCAAAGTACATATATGTCACCATATACAACTCTGAGATTAATTTTCATAGTTTCAAAGGTACATTTAATATCAGAGAAATGTATACAATATACATCCTGAAATGCTTTTTCTTCACAACCATCCATGAAAACAGAGGAGTGCCCCCAAAGAATGAATGACAGTTAAATGTTAGAACCCCAAAGCCCCCTCCCCCAGCAACCCCTCCCGTGCATTAAGTGGCAGCAAGCAATGATCCCCCCTCCCACACCAGCAAAAAAAAATTGCCACGCACCACTGAGCACTCAAGCATGCAGCAAAGCAACAGCAAAGATACAGACTTGCAGTACCCCAAAGACTACTCGTTCACCCGATATTCGACATACCACAGGCTCTCTCTCTCCCTAATAAAGGAAAAAGAGATGTCTCCATTTCACAGCCAGAGGGGAGACATAACCAACAACTCGCTGCTTTACGATGTTAAAAGTCCATTGCGTCGCTTTTTCTGAGCTCTGTGTCCAAAGATCTCAGGTCTCTGGGCACACAGCCATAGATCTTCTGATTCCCGCAACACACCGATCTTCTGCTGGGACACTGACCTTCGAGAGCCATGAGATCTCAGACCCCCGAAGGCAAACAAAGCTCTTAGGCCGCATCCTTGGCATGTTGAATAATGGCCAGTCGTGAAGCCCCGAGAGAGGGTCCCATTCCCACAAAAAAAAACAAAGTCAGCATGTAACTCCAGGTCAGGGTCTTCAAAGGATCCCTGAAAGGGGAAAATAGAGATATTAATGATGGACATGGAGCTGTTTCTTGTATGCTTGTAGACATACTCAGCAATCTATAGAATTATAACTATTCTATAGATTGGGAGGGCTTTACCTGCAATGTAAAGGCCTGAATCCACTACAATTTGTAGGATTTTCTATTCAAAGGCATAAATGTTTCCATACCAAGCTGTGATGCAACCAGTCAAAGTTCATCAAAGTTTTAGATGTCATGCTGAACCTTTGCAAACTAATAACAAAGTAGAAGTGTTGCCGTATGTTCTTCACAACAGAACAACTGGTGGAACTTTAACGTAATGTTTGCTGTACTTGAAATTGTGAAGATACCTAATGTTCACTTATAAACATATTTCTATATAAACCTATTTGTGTTCAATGTGGCAGTTGAATCACTTAGTTTATAAAAGCACCAGACATATCCTTTTGTCTTTTATCCTTCATTAGATAGAAAATACATAACAATAGCTATCCAATTTAATTCTTAATGTCTTTTAAAATGAAAAGTTGGACTTCAAAACAAAATCTGGAAAAATTAAATATTTATTTTCCTCAATAGATTTTGGCTGGTTGAGCAGAGATTTACACCACCCCATATTAAATCATTCATATTTGGGGAATATGTTACCTCTTCAAGTTCATTGAAGAATCAGTTTTTACAGCCACACTCACCTTTACAATCCAACAACGTTCATTATCTACACAGCTCCTCTTCTCTCATTAGGCAAGTTGATGATCCCAGGTGAGTTGATGGTCATTGAACAGGCAAATGAGAATTATTAAGGACCCCCAGCATGCAGGGCATGCCCATTACACTCAGCGATTCAGGAACAACTTCTTTCCCTCTGCCATCTGATTCCTGAATGGACATTGAATCCACAAACACTACCTCACATTATTTCTGTTTTTGCACTAATTTTAATCTCCAATATACATCTACCGTAATTTATTTATTTATTCTTTCTTCCTTCTGTATTAGGAATTGCACTGAACTACTGCTGCTAAGTTAACAAATTTCACGACACATGCTGGTGATAATAAACCTGATTCTGATTCTGATTCTGAGAACACTTGTAAATCTAAAAATGTATTGTTCCAGTAGTTCAATCCAATATTACATCTTGAACCAAGGGCTAATTTTGATTCCCTATTCCTGCCTGACATTCACAGTTGGGACTTGTGACCCCAAGGTATCACACTGCTAACTTTCACTTGATCCTCAAAGGAAGTAATTAATGTTCCTCTACTGACATGGGGCGGTAAGCATGCACCTTAGTTAGGATTGTCAGTTCTGGTTGGTTATACTTCTGCCATCCAGTTAAACATCTGTTTAACCACCAAAATCCAATGTTTTTCACTACTAATGGGATTATTTATAGAAAACAAATTATATTATAGTTTTCAATAATCCCCTGGATTTTCTGTCAGTTATTTGTAGCCTGGAAATGAATACGTTATTCCTAATGATTTTAGTTTAATCAAAGGGTTGGAAATGCAATCTCAATGTGGAAACCAGTTACTCACATTTTAACACAGAAGCTTAATGTAAACATCATACAAAATGCTGGAGGAACTTAACAGGTCAGGCAGCATCCATGGAAACAGTTGATGTTTTGGGCCGAGACCCTTAAAAGGGGGAAGATGCCAGTATAAAAAGATGGGGAGATGGAAAGGATAGCTGGAAGGTGATAGGTGAAGCTAGGCAGGCGGGAAAGGTAGAGGGCTGGAGAGGAAGGAGTCTGATTGGAAAGAAGAGTGGACCAAAGGAGAAAGGAAGGAGGAAGGGTACCAGGGCAAGGTGATAGGCAGGTGAGAAGGCCAAAGTGGGGAATAGGGGAGGAGGAGGGAATTTTTTTTTTAACCTGAAGGAGAAATTGATATTCATGCTATCGGGTTGGAGGCTATGCAGATAGAATATAAGGTGCTGTTCCTCCATCCTGAGGATGGCCTCATCATGCCACAAGAGGAGGCCATAGACAATATTTTGGAATGGGAATGTGAATTGGAATTAAAATGTTTGGCCACCAGGTAGTCTGCTTTTTGTAGATGTTACAGAGGTGCTCAATGAAGCGGTCCCCCAATTTATGCTGGGTCTCACAAATTTAGAAGAGGCCACATTGGGAGTACCAGATATAGCAGATTCACAGGTGAAATGTTTTCTCACCTGGAAGGAGTGTTTGGGGCCCTGAATGGAGGTGAGGGAGGAGGTGAATGGGCAGGTGCTGCACTTCTTCCACTTGCAGGGATAAGTACTGGGAGGGAAATTAGTGGGGAAGACAAATGGACAAGGGAATCTTGGCGGGAGGGATTCCTGCAAAGAGCAGAAATTGGGGGTGGGGGCAGGTAAAGATGTGTTTAATGGTACGATCTGTTCGGAGATGGTGGAAATTGCAGAGAATGATATGTTGGATGTGGAGGTTCATGTGTTGGTAGGTAAGGACAAGAGGAACTCTATCACTTTTAAGGCGGTGGGAAGATGTACGGGAAACAGAAGAGATGTGAGTGAAGGCAACATCAATGATGGAGGAAAGCACACTCCATTCTTTGAAGGAGGACATCTCTGAAGTCCTGAAAAAGAAAACCTCATTCTGTGAACAGATGCGGCCAAGATGAAAGATCTGAGAAAACAGAATAGTATTTTTACAGGAAACAGGGAGGGAACACATATGTAAACATAGAAACATAGAAAACCTACAGCACAATACAGGCCCTTCAGCCCACAAAGCTGTGCCAAACATGTCCTTACCTTAGAAATTACCTAGGGTTACTCATAGCCCTCCATTTTACTAAGCTCCATGTACCTATCCAAAAGTCTCTTAAAAGATCCTATCGTATCTGCCTCCACCACTGTTGCCGGCAGCCCATTCCATTCACTCACCACTCTCTGAGTAAAAAACTTACCTCTGACATCTCCTCTGTACCTTCTCCCCAGCACCTTAAACCTGTGTCCTCTTGTGGCAAACATTTCAGCCCTGGGAAAAGGCCTGTGACTATACGCTTGATCAAGGCCTCTCATCATTTTATACACATCTATCAGGGCACCTTTCATCCTCTGTCGCTCCAAGGAGAAAAGACCGAGTTCACTCAACCTATTCTCATAAGGCATGCTCCCCAATCTAGGCAACATCCTTGTAAATCTGCTCTGCACCCTTTCTATGGTTTCCACATTCTTCCTATAGTGAGGTGACCAGAACTGAGCACAGTACTCCAAGTGGGGTCTGACCAGGGTCCTATATAGCAGGGGTCCCCAACCATTTTTGCACTGCGGACCGGTTGAATATTGACAATATTCTTGCGGACCGGCCGACCCGGCCGGGGGTGAGGGGGGGGCGCGGGTGATGTTCAAGTAGGGTTAAACTCACCTCAACATGTCTTTTACAGTTAGGGTTGCCAACTTTCTCACTCCCAAATAAAGGACAAAAGTAGCAGTCAAATCCTGGGACACTTGTGTTTACCCCGAAAAAGACTACCATGAGCATGAAGCCTTGCGCGGGCACCTGTGTGTGCATGCACACATGTGCCAATTTTTTTTCACAAATCGGTTTTGGCTTAATCTTCCTGACTATACTGTACATACTTTTTTATTTCTTCTTTATATAGGCTGTGTATTTATCATATCATTCCTGCTTTTACTATATGTTAGTGTTATTTTAGGTTTTATGTGTTATTTGGCATGATTTGGTAGGTTATTTTTTGGGTCTGGGAATGCTTAAAGATTTTTCCCATATAATTTAATGGTAATTGCTTCTGCACTTCACGCCATTTTGGCAGGAAAGGTTTGATAGGATCGCCCTACCTTAGCAGGGGAAATACGGGACAAGGGCAGTCCCGTATGGCACAAACCAATTTAGCCCAATACACAGGATGTCCCGGCAAATACAGGACAGTTGGCAACCTTATGTTCAAGTTCAACAGCGCGTGACAGGGAATGAGTAAAGATGCAGTTGACTCATATCGTTTCCTCGTGGCCCGGTGGTTGGGGACTGCTGCTATATAGCTGCAACATTACCTCTCTGCTCCTAAACTCAATCCCACGAGTGATGAAGGCCAATGCACCGTATGATTTCCTAACCACAGAGTCAATCTGTGCAGCAGCTTTGAGTGTCCTGTGGACTCGGACCCCAAGATCCCTCTGATCCTCCACACTGCCAAGAGTCTTACATCTCTCTTTTCTCTTTCTATAAAATGTTTCTCCTCTTTATTCAAATATTTGGCATCTCTCATCTTATGAGCTTCCATATTAGTTTCATACAAGGATGCTCGTTTAAAGCAGTTTGGGATGTTTCATTCTAGCAGAGGCACAATAACAATTCAAACTATTGTTTATGGACAATGGCTAGAGATGATGGCCTTTATATAATCATTTGTAATTTCTGGAAAGTGTTCCAATAATTCAAAACAACTTGCAGAGAAGCAGTCTAAAATATTTGTTCATTCATTTCTGCAAGGGCGCCACACATTGTATGCTTCCACCAGAGGTATGCAATGTGGGCCGTGTAACCACAATTACTTAACCTTGGGCTCGTATATTCAATATGTGCACAATGCACCTGAACCTGCTGACACTTGATAGCTGATCGAGTTCTCAATGTTGATGCTGCTATAAATACATTTTTCACACATGCATAGAAGTACTCATGCACGCAGTATATTAATAAACTCAACAGTGACTGCAGATAAATGGCATCAGTTTGCTGAAGATACCCTTAATGAGGTACTGCCTTATGAGGGCAACATCGGTCATCAAAGAACCCCACCATCTGGGACAGCCATCATGCCACAGCTACAGTTTTGTAGGAAGTACAGAAGACTGCCCGATGATAGCATGGTCAGGATGGTGGGAATCTTTGATGATAGGTAACAACACCATGATCAATTTGATCAATTAGTACTAAAATGGACTTCAGTGCTTTTGTGTAAAATGTATGTTTATGTGTTTCTTGTGAATGCTAATGATTTGATTCTGTGTGACTGTGATATTGCTATAAGTAAGTTTGTTATCATACTTATGCATACATGTACTTGTGCATATAACAATAAACTTAACATTAACTTTGAACTGTGGCAAAACTCTGTAATTTTTAATCAAACGCATGAGCATTTGCATTTCACCAGTTTCAAATCAACATCACATATATCTTGTGCTTCAGGTATCATTACCAACTATTTGTCTTTGAGTGATCAGAAAGCTGTCAAGAAATCCCATCAACATTCTCTGATATCTCAATTCATTTCTCTTTCTTAGTCTCATACATTCAAGGATGAGAAGCTACCACTCAAGTTTTGTGGTGCTAAAGTGCTCATTGAGGCTAATGTAGAAAGCACAGACTCTACCACAGGTGACACAGGAGCTTGACAAGGTGGGCGGTGGGCAGTTCCTAAGGTGAAGTGCTCTGACCCACTTCTGTGTATTCCCAATGAATAGATAAATAGCTCCCAACACCTTCCGAACTGCTATAACACATGGAATGCTGGATGAACTCAGCAGGTCAGGCAGCATCTATGGAAAGGATTAATCAGTTGAATCTTCAGATGGAAGGGTCTTAGCTCTAAATGTTGACTATTGTTTTCCTCTCCAGAAATGCTGCCAGATCTGTTGAGTTCCTCCAGCACTTTGTGTGTGGTGCTCTGGATTTCCAACATCTGTAGAATCTGTTGTCCTCCAAAATACTTCTTCATCTGTCTGAGTAGCTATGAGCAGTGATATTCATAAGTTGGTAGGTACGTTTCAGTTTACAAGAAGACTTTAAGAACATCTTTGAATTGTCTCCTCAGACCACCTGGTAACCTTTTGCCACACTGGAGTAGAGAGGGAACTGTTTGGCTCAGGAGACTGGGTCTGACAATGTGAACAATGATAGCTACACAAGTGCAACTACAGTCCCAAAACCAGGGACGAAGCCCTGGGAAAGTCACCAACGTCGGTTTTGTAGGGACAGCTTTGATGGGGCCTGTCCAATGCTTTGAAGTTCCTGTTGCAGGATGTTTTTGTGTCACTCATGTACTGGAGGACAAGGGCAACTAAGCCTGGGAGAGCTTGATCAATGTGCCAAAGGCAAGATATTCAAAGACTTTTTATGCTGGATACTCAAAGGTCATGAAGGTGCAGAGAAAGTGATGATAAATCTTTGTCTGCCTTCACTGAGAAGTGCTGCCTAACATACAGGAAACGATCCATGATTCCAGGGTCTGGTCATAAGACCATAAAACCATAAGACCATGGAGTGTAAAAGAAACAGGTTTGTTGAGGGCCTTTAGCTTTTGTATGTTAAGTGTAAGGGCAATTCTCACACTTCATGTGCTTCTGTGAATGAATCAGTGATGCCTTGGAGTTTGGCCACAGAGGGTGCAAATATGTAAATGTCATTTACATTCAGCAGTTTGATGAATGGAGTAGGGGTGACCCTGACTCTGCAGGGAGGGATGAAGAAGGTCAAACAATTTTCCATTTGTCCTATAGATTATCTCCACTCCAATAGGAAAAACAAGACTGAGTGATGATGTAACCTTGTTTGACACTATTATGCAGTGAGACCGAGTCAGTTCTGTGCAGCAGACATCAGATGAGATAAAATTCTGTTGGCAGCACAAAATTGTGAAGGTTGTACCAGACTCCTTTCAGTTTTCAATTTAATTAAAAAGGGGCACAAAACGTGGCTGTTCCCTGCATTTCATCTGGTATTGTTTCAGGGTGAAGATCAATAAACATTGTGCCCTAGATAGATGGAATCTGCACTATGATTTAGGGAGTAACATCTTCACTGGGTACGAATCAGATGATGAGCATCCTGGTGATAATTTTCCCCATTGCAGACAGAAGAAAAAACACTGTGGTTACCTTAGTCACTTTGTCCCCATTTTTGATGGTAGTCACCATTACAGCTGCTCTGAGGTCTTCCAGCATCTCCACGGGAGGAAAAGTGGTGAATCTGTGAAAGAGGTTTCCCTTCAACAAACAATAAGGAGTGGAGTATTCCTACAGAAGTGCTTAATTCTAAATTTTTAAAGTTCATTTTGTAACAGTCTGCTGAGTACAATTCCTACACTTGTCCCATTCTAGGATAGGTGTATTTAATTTCCTAGATTAATCAGAATTCACTTCTCTGCTCCTCCTGAAATTGAAGTTCATGTACGAGCTCAGTTTATTGTCATTCAACTGTACACATGTATACCACCAAACAAAGTAATGTTCCTCCGGACCAAGGTGCACAACAAAGTATATATAACTCACACACATAACACATACAATAATATTAACACAAATAAATTAACAAATAATAAGGTGCACATACAATAAAATTTAAAAAGTAAACAGTATAATGCAACTGGTGCTTCATATTTGATGAGACCTGGGTGACGGCAAGGAGTTCAGTAGTCTTGCGGCCTGGGGGAAGAGAATGTTTCCCATCCTCGCAGTTCTTGTTCTGTTGCTACAGTACCTCTTGCCTGATGGTAGGGGGTCAAAGATATCACTGGATGGACGGGAAGGATCATTGACAAAGCTAAGGCTCCTGCGTATGCAGCATTCCTGATAGAAGAGAGATCCTGATGAGCCTCTCAGCAATACTCGCAATACTTTGAAGGCAATTACGGTAAGATGCCTTGCAATTTCTGTACATTATGGTGATGCATCTGGAGAGGACACACTCAATGGATGCTCCTGTAAAAATGGGTTAAAATGGTGAGGGTGTGGGACCCTCATTCACCTCAATCTCCTCAGGAAATGGAGATGCTGCTGTGCTTTCTTGACCAAAGAGGTGATGTTGAGGGACCAGGTGAGATCTTCCAATGTATCACATCATGTTGTTATGTGCCTAGACTCTCCAGTCAGCACCACACAGCGGAGACACAAGAGGTGCAGATGCTGGAATATAGTGGAATGCACAATATGCTGGAGGAACTCAGCTGCTCAGAGATCAGCTAAGGAGGGAAATGGACAATCAGTGGTTCGAGACCTGAAACATTGACTCTTTATTTCTCTCCATACTATCTGCCTGACCCTTTGAATTCATCAAACATTTTGTGTTTTACACCACTGAACTTCTGCATTTGCCAATCATTAACTCAATGATCTGTCATCAGATAAACATTAACTCTGTGCATCTCTTTTCCCAGATGCAGCCTGAACCAGCAGCAGTTCTTTTAAATATTTCAGAATCCAAGCATCTGTAGCATTTTGCTTTCATGACTTAAAGGATTAACGTGGACCAAAGTAATGTTAGAATCATTTAAATAGGAATTCTACCTGAACATAATGGAAATAAATGTTACCAGAAAACATACTTTAAAAATTCATTTTAATAAATCCTTCACTAGATTTTCACTTCTTTAAAATCTTCACACTACTGTGTTAAAGCTACATTGTGGCTTCCAGCTGGTATTCAGTTTACAGACTGTGCTCAGGGCCCATCAGAACAGTTTCACAGGGTACTTAATGGCTTTGATGACCTTACAAATATTCCAAAAATGTTCAAATTGTTGTTGGGTGAATATTGAAATGCGAGCTAGCTGCTCTGCAACTAAATTAGATTATATAAGATCCTAATCTACAAAAAACAGTTATCAAGATAAGTTTGCAAAATCATGTTAGTAAAGGTCTCACAATAAGACGGATGAAGTACAGTATTATGCTATTTGTTTGCAGCACCCCATGGGTTACTGTGTGGTGAATGTAATGTCTAGTTCTCAGCATTGAAAAAGGTTTACAATTAGTGTTATTGAAGTTTTTTTCCCCTTTTTATGGTTGCTTGGGTGATTAATCACTAAGCAGCCACTGCTGCAAGGAGGCTTTCAGTTCCTGAGTTATTTGATTTTCTTCTTTTGTCCAAGTGATTTGGGCTTTCAAAGAATTCTTCCTGCATCCACCATAAATAAAACCATTAAGGCCACACAAAGAAAATGCTACAGTTCTCAGGGACTAGTTACTTCTCGATCAGAAGACTGAAGCTTTATAGATTCTACTGATCTTAGAAAACATTTCTATGTCATTATTTCATATGAAAATAAAAGAGAAAGTTCCCACCAGAGGAAAAAATAATGAGTTTGTTACAACATTTGCTGAGTCCAAGGGCTAGTGTTAAAAACAATTTCTTTCAAAGCAATCGACAAATAACCAAGTTGTAGTTCCTCCACAGTAGCTCCTTTATTACAATTTAGAAAGCGCTTTATGGCATATGATAAGCTACCATTTTAAGCAGATTAAATGTACATTCATACCTCACTGTAGTATTCTATAGTATTCTCCATTCTTAATAGGATAGGTTGTTATTTTAACTGAAAAATTAAGTGAGATGTTTTTACTTATATTATGTGAAAAACTGTTCGGGATATTAATTCTTTCATCAGAATGTTTTTGTACCAGAAACCTCCACCCCCCACCCCACCTACTTATAAATGCTTCACTTGTTAAGTAAAAAGTGTGGACCATGACTGAACCTTATGTCAGTGTCAATTTATGGTAAGCATTTTAAATTTCAAAGTAGAATTGGATGGAAAGCAAACCTTCCTTTTTTTTAAAATCCCTGGACAAATCAGCTGGACAAGTGTTTCCCCAAGAGAAGAGGGAGATGCAGATCAGTCAGGACCTGCATGTAAACCAAGATCATCTATGCTGCTTAATTTTTTTTTACAACTGGTAGGCAAAATTGGAGACCTGCTTAGAACAACTATGTCAAACTGAATCAATAAATTGTAATCCTTTGCACCCCTCAAGTCATTTCAGTGTTCTTCACCAACTCCTTTTGTTCATGGTTTAAGCCTTATTAAGGCTTTTAATTAGTCATAGTCATAGTCATAGTCATACGTTATTGATCCCAGGGGAAATTGGTTTTCGTTACAGTTGCACCATAAATAATTAAATAGTAATAAAACCATAAATAGTTAAATAGTAATATGTAAATTATGAAATAAGTCCAGGACCAGCCTATTGGCTCAGGGTGTCTGACCCTCCAAGGGAGGAGTTGTAAAGTTTGATGGCCACTGGCAGGAATGACTTCCTATGACGCTCTGTGTTGCATCTCGGTGGAATGAGTCTCTGGCTGAATGTACTCCTGTGCCCAACCAGTCCATTATGTAGTGCATGGGAGACATTGTCCAAGATGGCATGCAACCTGGACAGCATCCTCTTTTCAGACACCACTGTCCGAGAGTCCAGTTCCATCCCCACAACATCACTGGCCATAATTGATCAGCAAGATTTGGAAGAAGTGTGAAAAGGCTCATAATTCAGTAGGAATGAAATATAGGTTTCACATTCCAGTAGTGATCTTAAATGCACAGAATATGGTTATATTGGGAAGGAATACAAAGAAAAGATGAAAAGATTTGGAAACATTTGGATAATAAATCCAAGAGTGTGGGACATTGGAGGGGTCTGAGAATGTTTGAGGATAGAATGTGTGAAAACAGAAGGATTGAACCTGAGCAGCTTGTAAGAACAGGAAGAATATCTTGAAGCTATGGGTTAAGTACAGAACGTTGTGGAGTGAGGTGGAAATGGTAGATTGCATAGTGGAGGCTTTCAACTTAAACTGAGTTCATTCTTCATGATTAACAGCTAACTGCACCTTCCTTGGTTAATATCGAGAGATATCCATCTCAAAGAATTTACGAGGGGTGATTGATAAATTCGTGGACTAAGGTAGAAGGAGTCAATTTTAGAAAACCTAGCACATTTATTTTTCAACATAGTCCCCTCCTACATTTACACACTTTGTCCAGCGGTCTTGGAGCATACAGATCTTGGACCTCCAGAAAGTGCCCACAACAGGGACGATTGATAAATTCGTGGCCTAAGGTAGAAGCAGATGAGTTGTACAGCTCTCGTTACATGCACATGCAGTTCAACTCTTTGAGTGAAAATGCAGAAAGTTTGAAGTTAATAACTTATCTCCTTCTACATTGGGCCACGAACTTATCAATCACCCCTGATGAGTTATTAGCTGATGAGTTATTAACCTCAAACTTTCTGCATAATCACTCAAAGAGTTGAACTGCACGTGCATGTAACGAGAGCTGTATAACTCATCTCCTTCTACCTTAGGCCATGAACATATCAATCACCCCTGCTGTGGGCACTTTCTGGAGGTCCAAGATCCGTATGCTCCACGACTGCTGGACTAAGTGTGTAAATGTAGGAGGAAACTATGTTGAAAAATAAATGTGCTAGGTTTTCTAAAATTGACTCTTTCTACTTTAGGCCACAAACTTATCAATCACCCCTGGTACATTCTATGGAGTATATAAACTTTTAATATTAAGCTTACAAACCTGGATGACCAGACTCAAGAACAGCTTCTTCCCTGTTTCTATTAGAACTAATCCCCTCTTTCACATCCTCTTCCCAGTGCTACTGTCATGTTCTTGAACCCTTAATTGTACCTCTTCCATTATTCTCATTTTGGTATTTCTTTTTGCACTATTTCAGTTTGCCGTTCTATACTTTGCATCATTCTGCTGGTTTGCACCTGTTTTATTTATTATTACCATGTGTATTGTTTACTCTCTGAGTTTCACATGAGTGAGCAATTTCATTGCACCCTGGTGTATATGATAACAAAATACTCTGTATCTGGATCTGTATTTCTAAAATATAAACTGAACTTACACCTACATTAGTGGATAGTGGGTGAGGAGAACCAATAGATGTGTTGTTTTACACTTCCAGAAGATGTTTGACAAAGTGCTTCACAAAGGTGTTAACTCACAAGTTATGAGGCATGGTACTGGAAGTCACATTGGCGTGGATAGCAGATTAGCAATAAGCAGAAAGTTTACTGACTAATCAATGAGGGACTCATCCACAGATGTATCAAGAGTGTCTGATGGGATGGTTGATTGAGTAGTGTGCTTCTCCCGATGTTGTGGAGGATTTCCATGATTTCTCTATAAATAGACTTGAGCTTCCCAACACTATCCCGAATGTTCTATCTTCAATTCAAACTGACATGGGCTAGGAATTCCCTTAGTGAGGATGTTGTGCATTTTCAAGGATACTTTCAGAACATCCTTGACCGCTCACTTCCATCCAGCTAGTAATTGTGTCCCATGACAGAGCCCCTTTAAGGAATCTGGTGTCAGGCAAGTGAATGATGTAACCTGTCCAGTGGAACCAACTAAATATGACTCAGGCCTCATTGCTGGAGATGTTGTACTGGGTGGGGGAACTATGACACGGTTCACTCATCGTTCCAGTGGATATAGAAGATTTACAAAGACATCATTAATGATATCTTTTCAATATTTTGAGGTGTCAGTTGCAGGAGTTTCAGGTTTCAGAGTGGATCATGAAATTGGTACCCAGCCTGAAGTGTTTCTTCAGTTGGCAAAGGCTCAACTGGCACATTGAAGGTGAGGTGAATTATGACGCAGATAGCTGCCTTTCCAACCCTTAAGTATAGACAATTTTTCAGCATATCCAAAGTCAAATATTCTTTTTAAATTTAGCACTGGTTTTGGGGCCACTGTCTTTGGTCTGCAGTAATAGAGTTCATATCATCACCATCAATTCTATCTTCCAACCCACCATCTCTGGGTGACTCAGATTATTCAATAATAATTCTTGACATCCTATATAAATCTGATCTGAGCTTCTAGCCCCAAGTACAAAAGGTTTGATCTCAGAATCACAGTCCATTCCTTCCTTCAGATTAGTTATTTGCTGCTGAAATTTTTCATTGTGCTCTGAAGCTCCTGAAGACATTGAGCTAATCCTCCAATAGCTCAAAATCCTGCATTTAAACCCCTTGATGGTTACATTTTCTCCCTGAAACTATAACCCCCTTTCCCATCATCACTTCACATACACTGTATTCCCTTGATTTCAACCTACTGTGAATCCTCTTCCTTTGATTCAAATGTCATTGTGGCTTTAGCTAGTATGAAACCTAAATAATGGAGCTTTTGCCTTCTACTCCTTCTTTTCATTTACAGCCCTCCATAAAGTCAAAGTCAGGTTTATTGTCATATGCACAAGTACAGTTGATGTTTGCACAGCTGCAATGAAAAATGTATTTGCAGCAACATCGCAGGCACATAGCATCATATACACTATATGACCACTTTATTAGGCACCTAATAAAATGGCCAACGAATGTTTGCTCATGGTCTACTGCTGCTGTAGCCATTCCACTTCAATATTTGTTGTGTTGTGCATTCAGAGATACTCTTATGTACAGCACTGTTTCAACACATGGTTATTTGAGTTACTGTTGCTTTCCCGTCAGCTAGAACCAGTCTGGCAATTCTCCTCAGATCTCTCTCATTAACAAAGTGTTTTCTTCCACAGAACTGCCACTCACTAGATGTCTTGTTTTGCTTTTTGCACTCTTCTCTGTAAACGCGAGAGACTGTTGTGTATGAAAATCCCAGGAGATCAGCAGTTTCTGAGATACTCAGACCATTCCATCTAGCACCAACAATCATTCCATGCTCAAAGTCTCTTATGTCACATCTCTTCCCCATTCTGATGTTAGGTCTGAACAACAACAGAACCTCTTGACCATGTCTGCATGCTTTTACGCATTGAGTTGCTGCCACATGATTGGCTGATTAAATGTTTACATTAATGAGCAGAATACAGGTGTAGCTAATAAACAGGCCACTGAGTAATTGTCTAGGAAGAGGTACAGTCGATGAGGTAACGTCGACTGTACCTCTTCCTAGAGATGCTGCCTGGCCTGCTGCGTTCACCAGCAACTTTGATGTGTGTTGCTTGAATTTCCAGCATCTGCAGAATTCCTGTTGTTGACTGAGTAATTGGTTAGACTGGGTAAGGATGACTGATTTTCTTGTTTAAAAGTACACCAGATGAGTTTATAATACAATCCAGTGGTGTGATCATGAATATCACTCACTCTATTTTATCCCCAATCTTACTTCCAGATTTTTGTTTAAATATTTTAACTTTAAACTTTCCCATAGCTTTGTAAAAAATCAAAGATGTGCCTGGCTGCCAGTCCATTACACCCTGATGCTCATTTAAAGGTTTAACAACAATACATAATCTGCCAGATTTCTAGTCATGCTAATTAATGACCCAGCTATGGATATTGTGTGATTAATTTAAATGAGGTTGATTATAAAGCCTGCTCAGGTGATCACTTGATTATCTTGATAAATATTCTTGAAATATCTGTCTTTTGACATCAACCTTCTTGAAAACAACTTTTAACAAATAGTTGCTGACAGGGAATGGACCATATGGATTCATTGAGCAGCAGAAAAACAGAAATAGTATAGCAGTTGAGTAATACAGACTGAAAGAATGTCTTTGACCTGACATTGCCACAGTTTCTGCGTGACCTGCTGTGTATTCAAGCACATTTACTTTCTTCTCCATCTAAATACCATTAAATACACCTTGATTGCCATTCTTTTTTTCCCAATCACATGATGCTTCATCATTGTGGCTAACTTCCTATTTTTACATATTATCTTTCCCCTTCCAGATCTTGGACAAGTTTTGAGGTCTCATCCAAAACACTATTGCTCCCTCTGGACTGCTATTAGCCATAAATCTTTAGTTTCTCAGCCTCCAACTTGTCTCAGTTTGGTCATAAATCTCTGAGAGCTTTTACTTCTTAAACCTCAATCAGTGCCAGAACTTCCATCAGATAGGGTCCCATATTATCTACAATGTTACCAGATTAAAGCAGCAATTAGGGCCTCATCTTAAAACATCTCCACTTCCGCAACTCTTCATGCCACCTGTGCATCAGCAATGCAGTTCTTCCACATGCCACCGAAACCTTCCCTTCTTCTAAACTCTTCTATGCCTGATCCTTCCAGTTTGCTCTATTTTTTTGTAATCTGGTAGCCAAACTTCCCAAACTTGATCCTAGCTTAATCCACACTTTTGCAATCTTCAACACTGTGTATGATAGTCTTCAAGGAATCACAAAAACCTTACATTGCAAGGGAGGCCATTTGGCTCAATATATCTGTGCTGGTATATGCGATAAATCCAATAACCATTGATTCTATTATGATCATTTGATTTATTGAGTATGCCCTCAAGAAAATGAATCTCCAAGTTGTATATGGTGACATATAAGTACTTTGATAATAAATCTACTTTGAACTTTGGTTAAAGAAGAACTACCCAGCAGTGTTGGTGTATTGGAGGCATAAAGAGTTTGTAGAAACATTAAAAAAATCAGAAGCAACACACATAAAAGTTGCTGGTGAACGCAGCAGGCCAGGCAGCATCTCTAGGAAGAGGTGCAGTCGACGTTTCAGGCCGAGACCCTTCGTCAGGACTAACTGAAGGAAGGGTGAGTAAGGGATTTGAAAGTTGGAGGGGGAGGGGGAGATCCAAAATGATAGGAGAAGACAGGAGGGGGAGGAATGGAGCCAAGAGCTGGACAGGTGATAGGCAAAAGGGATACGAGAGGATCATGGGACCTGAGGTCCGGGAAGAAAGACAAGGGGGGGGGGACCCAGAGGATGGACAAGGGGTATATTCAGAGGGACAGAGGGAGAAAAAGGAGAGTGAGAGAAAGAATATGTGTATAAAAATAAGTAACAGATGGGGTACGAGGGGGAGTTGGGGCATTAGCGGAAGTTAGAGAAGTCAATGTTCATGCCATCAGGTTGGAGGCTACCCAGACGGAATATAAGGTGTTGTTCCTCCAACCTGAGTGTGGCTTCATCTTTACAGTAGAGGAGGCTGTGGATAGACATGTCAGAATGGGAATGGGATGTGGAATTAAAATGTGTGGCTACTGGGAGATCCTGCTTTCTCTGGCGGACAGAGTGTAGGTGTTCAGCAAAGCGGTCTCCCGGTCTGCGTCAGGTCTCGCCAATATATAAAAGGCCACATCGGGAGCACCGGATGCAGTATATCACCCCAGCCGACTCACAGGTGAAGTGTTGCCTCACCTGGAAGGACTGTTTGGGGCCCTGAATGGTGGTAAGGGAGGAAGTGTAAGGGCATGTGTAGCACTTGTTCCGCTTACACGGATAAGTGCCAGGAGGGAAATCAGTGGGGAGGATGGGGGGGACGAATGGACAAGGGAGTCGCGTAGGGAGCGATCCCTGCAGAATGCAGAGAGAGGGGGGGAGGGAAAGATGTGCTTAGCAGTGGGATCTCGTTGGAGGTGGCGGAAATTACGGAGAATAACATGTTGGACATGGAGGTTGGTGGGGTGGTAGGTGAGGACCAGGGGAACACTATTCCTAGTGGGGTGGTGGGAGGATGGAGTGAGAGCAGATATATGTGAAATGGGGGAGATGCGTTTAAGAGCAGAGTTGATAGTGGAGGAAGGGAAGCCCCTTTCTTTAAAAAAGGAAGACATCTCCCTTGTCCTAGAATAAAAAGCCTCATCCTGAGAGCAGATGCGGCGGAGATGGAGGAATTGCAAGAAGGGGATGGTGTTTTTGCAAGAGACAGGGTGAGAAGAGGAATAGTCCAGATAGCTGTGAGAGTCAGTAGGCTTATAGTAGACATCAGTGGATAAGCTGTCTCCAGAGACAGAGACAGAAAGATCTAGAAAGGGGAGGGAGGTGTCGGAAATGGACCAGGTAAACTTGAGGGCAGGGTGAAAGTTGGAGGCAAAGTTAATAAAGTCAACGAGCTCTGCATGCGTGCAGGAAGCAGCGCCAATGCAGTCGTCGATGTAGTGAAGGAAAAGTGGGGGACAGATACCAGAATAGGCACGGAACATAGATTGTTCCACAAAGCCAACAAAAAGGCAGGCATAGCTAGGACCCATACGGGTGCCCGTAGCTACACCTTTAGTTTGGAGGAAGTGGGAGGAGCCAAAGGAGAAATTATTAAGAATAAGGACTAATTCTGCTAGACGGAGCAGAGCGGTGGTAAAGGGGAACTGATTAGGTCTGGAATCCAAAAAGAAGCGTAGAGCTTTGAGACCTTCCTGATGGGGGATGGAAGTATATAGGGACTGGACATCCATGGTGAAAATAAAGCGGTGGGGGCCAGGGAACTTAAAATCATCGAAAAGTTTAAGAGCGTGAGAAGTGTCATGAACATAGGTAGGAAGGGATTGAACAAGGGGGGATAAAACCGTGTCGAGGTATGCAGAAACGAGTTCGGTGGGGCAGGAGCAAGCTGAGACAATAGGTCGGCCAGGACAGGCAGGTTTGTGGATCTTGGGTAGGAGGTAGAAACGGGAGGTGCAAGGTGTGGGAACTATAAGGTTGGTAGCAGTGGATGGGAGATCCCCTGAGCGGATAAAGTCGGTGATGGTGTGGGAGACAATGGTGTGGGAGAAGAATCAGAATTTGAGATGAGAGAATGAGCAGTGCTTCAATCCAGTGAAATTGATGTAAATGTGTGACCTATACAGTGCACCAGATCCTATCTCAATTAAAGTAAGTATGAAATAATTCTTAGATGTGATAAAGCTATCTACAACTATCATCTTTCTACGCAATGTCTGGGTGAAAAAAACTAATCGCTCCTCTAATCCTTTTATCACTAACTTCAGTGTATGTTAGCTAAGTTTTGATTTCTCATCTATTGGCAATTATTCTTTCCTGATTACTCAAAATCTTGCATATCCTAACTAGGTCCCCTCAGCATTTGTTTCCAAGAAAAGTAACACCAGTCTATCTTAACCTTCTTAAAATACCTAGACAACTTCCTCATAAGTTTCTACTGCCCTTTTTCCTATACATCATATCTATTCTGCAGTTTAAGAACTATAATGAAGCTGTGGCCTCACATATATTGTACACAGCTCTGTCATACCTTGCCTGGTCTCATATTCTATGACTCTGCAAATGAAAGAAGCCATCTCACCTTTTCTTTCAAACCACCTTCTCTCTTTGCCATGCTACCTTTAAATATCTGTACAATCACATTCCACTTTCGGTTCCTCCATACATCTTTAAAAATTTACTTGGAGCTGCAGCCTTTCCAGCCCAAAGTACCGCCCAATTAATTAACCTACAAATCCATAGGTGTCTGGAATATGGAAGGATACTGCAGCTCCTGGAGAGAACCTATGTGGTCAGGGGGAGAACATACAAGCTCCTTACAGAAAGAAGTGGAATTGAACACAGATCACTGGTGCTGCAATAGCGTTAAACTAACTGGCTGGAACAATTGTTAACATCAAACTATTTACTGTTTGTCCCTTTCCCTTGATGCCTCTCAGATGCATTATAATACTTTTGTCCGGACTAAGTTCCACTTGTCACCTTTCTGCCCACTGATCTGAGATATATCCACCTGAAGTCAATTGTATTCCTCCTCTTGGTCAACCACACAGCTAATTACTGTATCAACTGCAAAACTTTTTCTCCATCTACCTTCACTTCCTGTCTCTTTCAAGAAGGTAAATATTGGGATACTGACTTTGTATGATAGCTTAATATAGAGTGTCTATTAGCAACCTAAACTGCAACTCTCCAACATTTTTTGTTTCCTTTAGCATTCTTCCTACCTTCTTTCCTAACTGAAGGTGGAACTAATAAAGTAATGGAATGGTGGCCAGCATCTGGACCTATGCTGGTTACTTCCTAAAATGGAACTGGACAAGTTCTGTCGTTACAGAAGTAAGGGTCACTTAATTTTAATGAGTGAGAAAAAGAAGCTAGGTGCTTTGCCGATGAATTGCTGATGCAGACTTAGAGATTATGAGAATTTCTTTTGATTGCATGCTGCTCGCTCAGATATTATTTTTGACTCTATACATACTGTATACTCGGAGCAGTACTATCAGTGTGCCTGGGTCTCATTTCCCTTATTTCCCCTCCTCCCCCACCCACAAATTTACCTTCATGTTTAATGTCGTTAGCATCAGGGCAGAGTTGTGGAACTGAGCCAGTAACCTCTTGCTCCATCGTTTCCACTGGCTCTGAACTACACATCAGATTAACTGAATATGCCAAGTTCACTGTTACAGCAAAAGGACAGAGAGTTAAACAATATAAAATATGCCCAGTGTAAGATAAAAACCACCGCATGACATTAGCAAACAGATAACTATTGTTTATCTACAATTCTCTGCTCCTCAGTAATACACAAATGTAGAAATATGATACAATATTATTGTTGAGAAATTATTCTTAGAGAAAATTCAATTAATAAATCATGTGGCTTTTTTTTCCCTTCACAGGCTAGAATAAATCCATGTACTGCAAAGTCTAATACAGGGAGCCTCAAATTGGCAGTAAAGCTTGCGACCCCAAATGACCCAAGGTCACTTAACATCACAGAGATTACTTAGGAAGGGAAACCAAACTGCAAATAAAGCACTGGCCCATGGCTGTTTCCGAGCAGTATTACATTAACCAAAAGTCAGGACAAATCTGTATACTACTCAGCTGGCTTGTAGAGGAGGTCTATTAGATACAGCTTTGATCAAGCAGTGAAATGTTGCTAATAAAGGACTTTAACCCAGCTGAGCAACTCACATGTAGCCATTAAATCACTTCAAGGGAAAAAAAATCGGCACTGATTTTTACAGGAAAATTAGATAGAAGTCAAAGGATTAAAATAGAAAAGAAATATGAACAAAATCATACAGCTGCTGGTTTGTTGAAGATTTTAATGCTTGATCTTCAAGTACTATTTTTGACCAATCTTTTAAATTTGTTGTATAATTTCTAAAAAATTAAGGAAATAAAATGTTACATTTAACATGATTTTGCATACCCAGCCCAGAACTTGTTTTTTATGATTGCTCATACATACCCAGCTGTATCTTCATTGAAAAATCTCATTTCTATGACATTCAGAATAAAGCAAGCAGCTCCAAGGTATGCTGCAGCACTTAAACTACTCTCTGATGGCTCACTTGGTGACACCAAAATGAAAAGAGAAAATCAAAACTAGAACATTTTTGCTTCAATTTACACTGTGTGGAAATGATTGATTTTTTTTCCTGTGGTAGAAAGTTGATTGACTTCACCTAAGGGCTTCTGAAGTAAGCAGGAAGAAAGTCATTCTGGAAGATCTTTGGTGGACATTTAATGAGGAGAGGTTCAGGCTTGGATTTGAGTGCTTGGGCTCCTGTAGATTCAACCACTGTTTTCTGTTTCAGTTTATGCCACACAAGATTGATCTTGAAAAAGAAAATCCCTGCTGCAAACTAAAATGAGAAGAAAATTTTCTAGAAATACTCAACAGGTCAGGTTGCATCTGTGGAAAGAAAAATTGAATTAACATATCAGACCAAAGATCTTTGTCAGATTAATCATGATACGAAAATATGTTTTACAGTCCCCTGAGAGCAGTTATTACTTGACCTCTATTAACTAGTTTGCAGATCATTCAATGCATTAGCTTCAGTAACTGAATCTCTGGTGTTATTTTCCTCTCCCTCCCTTCTTTTCTATCTTTGTGCTGTCAAGAGCTTTACATTATCTTACAGCTTTCCATTCTGAAGGAAACAAACCAGTGGTCCATCATGGTAACCTGCCCTCTCTCTGTTGTGCTCCATTTCTTTGCTTATGCTCCAGTCTTCCAGTATTTTTTTTACTTTATTCGACTCCAGTCCCATTGAAGCAACTTTACTGTTCCTGAGCCCTACTCTCTTGGTCTCATTAACACTTTACTAGAAACCAATGACTATTTTTGCTAGCTCTGAGGTCAGTCTACTAGAATGGACTATCTCAGCATCACTTCCTTGCATGAACCTCATATCCCTTGGTTCCTCTTTTTTTGTCTGGTATGTCAAGACAGGTATAGCAGGTCAGAGGAAAACATGGGATGAAACCACCCTTGGGACTAATCGCCAAACCCAATAACAAGGACTCCTGCACTTGACCTGCTGTAGAAAACATACACTAAATCAGATCCATGGCCTCTGCTCACCCTGATTAGGGCTTCAGTGGTATGTGGCTGTTGTAAGCCTGATTAATACATGGACCACATAACAACACTTTGCTCTCTTCACAGAGTTAATTGCCATTGGCCAGGTTAACCAAAGTCAGCTGGGGTTATATTGTTCCAAATAAACCACAGGGCAGCATCTGGGAAAAATGAGTTTTAAACTATGATCAAGAATTGTGGAAATATTATTAATAGTTATGATCACAGTTTAACTTCTCTGATTTTCTGTGCCGGCGTTGATTTCACTAAATCTCTGAATGACTGTGTTTGCTGAGATTGGAAAATTGTGAAAGAAAGAAGTGAACAAAATGCTTGTTACAAACTGTCAGACACTTGGAGTTGTTACCCTTGGATACAATCGATGTCCATTGAGGATTATATCAAAGGATGTCGAAATAAAGTAAGGTGGGAGCCCCGTCTTGTAAGAATGTTGAAGACAAGGCAAGCTGGAGAGCAATTTCTAATGTTAAAAGCTAAAAAGAACCTAAGATACTAGGGTACTTCTAGAAGGTGGGGGGGGGGGGGCACCTAAAAAATGCTACAAGTTGTAGAGAACAGAGCAGTGAAAAGAGAACTTGGAACAACGCATAAGCAAAATGAGGACAAATTCACTGTGGAGAAACAAACTGAAAAAAAAACAAACGTCCAACAAGTTCAATTTAGATATCTGAACCCAAGTACATTTTCTGAACTGCATTTATCCTAAGAGTCATAATATAACTTCTTAACCCAATCCACAAAAAAGAAAATTGACTGAATTAAAGACTAGGCTCAAAAACATTCATTTACAGGACTGATTTATTGCTACTGGCAACAAGTTTAAATTTTGCTCCTGCTGTCACTGACAATAAATTACAGTCTATGTGGGCATTTTCAGGCCAATAGCCTTTATTTCAGAATCAGTTCTTGCCTTTTTAAAATTGAGAAATTGAGCTTATTTATGTATACCTGTCCCTACTGCATTGTTAACATTTGTGTTAACTAATCTGAACCAGAAAATGGACGGGAAAGGGAACCTTCCTTACATAAATGGCAGTCTCTAACATTGTGATGTTCTTAATCCACAGTAGTTAAATTCAATTGACGTTTGTGTAGAGATCTGTTGAAGCAAGTCTCATGCATCAATATCTGAAATTGATTGCGACAATGACTTAGAGATGCCAACACTGGGAAAACCCTGCAGGTTAAAAGAAAGAAAAAAACAGCTTTGGCTCAATCAAGTGCTTCAGTGGTTATGAAAGGAATTGAGACATCCTGAAGCAGTGAGAAAGATTATAAATATTTTCCTTTCATTCATTCACAGGATGTGAGATTTGCAGATGAAGTATTTTAATGCCCATTTCTAAAGTGCTAGTGGATCTTCTTTCTGAACTACCGGAGTTCTCAGGGTGCCATTTCTTTTAAATATTAAAACTGTAAATTCAAGCCCCTCTCCAGAAACTTCAGCATGTAGTCTGGTCTGAATTCTAAAGCAGGAGAGAGAGAATGCTCCACTGTCTGAAGTGTTTCCTCTAGCACATATTGAAGTTGTTCATGCAAATCCTGAATCACCAATGAAGCATCAAGAAAGCCACAACTGATCAGAAATGTTTTTTATAATTTCTGTTTCAGAATCCAAACCAAGTTTAATATCACCGGCATATGTCGTGAAATTTGTTGTCTTTTCTGGCAGCAGTACAACACAATAAATCATAATATTAAAAAAATGAATTACAGTATATATATATATAGTTAATTTAAATAAGCAGTGCGAATATTGAAATAAAAATGTAGTGAAGTAGTGTTCATGGGTTCAATGTCCATTTAAAAAATAAATGGCAGAAGGGAATCATTAAGTGTGTGCCTTTAGGCTTCTGTATCTCCTTCCTAATGAAAATACAGCATGACCAGGATGACGCGGGTTCTTAAGTATGGATGTCACATTTTTGAAACATTGCTCCTTGAAGATGTACATTTCAGTACATTTCTGGCTACTAATTGGCTGCTCGGAGTATAAATGGTGTTTTATTGGCTGTGCTATGCTTTTGAGACACCATCATTGTGAGAGGGTGCTGTTTGGATTAGAAAGCGTGAGATATCAGGAGAGATTGAACAAATTTGGGTTATTTACTCCGGAGCATTGGAGGCTGATCTATGGACTATAATCTATGAATGGAGGACTCTCTGATCAACAGGCTGTTCCCAGGGTCACACACTAAGACAGACATCAAGTACTGCTGGAAGATCATCAATCCAATGAAAGAAGGCCCAAACCCTTTGGACATCTAGCTATCACTGGCATGTTCCAAACGACATGAGTACATGCTGAATGATGCACTGAAGGTCATTGCTGTCAAAGTAAAAGCTCTGTAAAGAAGGACCACAATTTAGTGTCTTTCCACTACCACACATGGAGAGCCGGAAGTGGGAAAATCCCTCAGATATTGAAATGGGGCATCAACCCAGGGCAACATGAGTGGTAATGGTGCTAAGTTAACATTACCGAAAGCATTGACCAGGAACGTAAAAGGTGTTGCACTGTTTATAAGAATAAAGTTAATTTTTGAACTAAAAAAAGTCAGAGGTCGGGGAGAAATCTGATAGAAATTTATAAGATTATGTGAAAGTAGATTTCATAGATAAATTCTTTCTCCCAGGATTGAAATGTCAAATAATAGAGGACATGCATTTAAGGTGAGAGGGGAAAATTTAAAGGAGATGTGGGGCATATTTATTGACTTACTTAGCTTTCACAAAAAGCATGGCAAGTGCCTGGAATGGGCTGGAATTTTCAGCAGTAGTAGAGAAAGCAGATATGATAGTGGAAGCTATGAGATTTTTAGACACAGTAAAGACATAGCTATTCAGAGAATGGGAGAGAATGGAACGTGTGCAGGCAGAAGAGTTTGGTTTAATTTGGCATCATGGTTGACACACGGTCATGGACCTAAAGGCCATTCCTGAAGTGTACTTTTTCCTATGTCCTATGTATTAGATAAATTCTTTCTTTTTTATTTACCATTTGGATATGGGAATTAGTGGAACACTTTCACCCCTCTTCCATATTTCTCCTGAGGATGTGCTTGTGGCATTTTCTTTGAGTCACCACAGTCCAGATGGTGATGGTGCTTCCTCATGGTAAGACATGCACCCTTACTGTATTATTAGTTCAGACTCTGATCACTAATTTTACACCAGAACTAATTCAATGATATCAGCAATATTGTTAGATCATACTTTGGTTTGAAAAAATTATAAATTATGTCATTCCAAATGAATGAAGTTAAAAGTAAAGGTATCTTTTACTAAGAAGCAGTTTTCTAATTATTTGTTTATTACATAGAAAGAGGAACTTTAATATGCTAGCTATAATATATGAATGCCGGCTGGTGGCGCAGAGACATCAGCGCCAGACTCCGGAGCGAAGGTTCCTGTGTTCGAATCCAGTTTTCCATCTGTGCCGGGTTGAGTGTCGGGCTCGCAACTCGGCCTCGGGAAAAAACACTACGCTATGAGAAGGACGTGAGGGACCACTCACAGAACCTTTCCTCTAAGACAACCACTTGAAAAAGTGGTCGCCGAGGCTCTGACAGAGTATGGTACACAAAAAAAACCTAATATATGATTACTACTAACTAATTCTGATATTATGGTATTATATGTAACATTTTGTTGGAACTGATACTCCCAGTGCTGTAAGAAGCTGAAGTTGTATAATATCTTTCACATTCTCTGGGGGTCCCCAAGTGCTTGAAATGGAATTTGCTATTTATGTTTTCCAAGTCAAAATATACCAATAATTAAATGAATAATCACACTTAACTTAAAGCCACATTTTTCTCAGAGGTACATAGTTAACATAGCATGGCCTGAAGCTCTTTGTGTGACTTGATCAAATCATTTATGATTTAAAAGAAATATTATAAATGATTTTTAGTAGTATTTGAATAATACTATAAATATATTGTTTGCTTTAGCATTCTTTGTTGTTTACATTATTCATTACAGGTTATATGTAAAAGTACATGAATGGTATACTGTACATCATTACATCATCAAGTCACATGTGCATATCTTGCTAAAATAAAAATAAAGTAGACATGTTTAACCCCAGGCTCCCCATGTTTTTATTTCCCTCAATTAGTTTTGGAGTTAAGAAACACAACAGTGGTGACAAGGAAGTTTTAATATGAACCTGAGACAACTACCAACCTGATGAAGCACGGTGAGATGTTTGAGTTTTAAAAAAAGTGCAAAATGCTTGTTTCTTCGCAACAGGAAGAGAAAAATGGCTGAGTTAAAAAGAAAGGCAGAAAATGAATGAAACTCACAGATTCAAAAGCAGTGAGTAAAGGGTGATAATAATCATATATTTGAAAAAAAGAGCAGAAATGACTGGCTACATCAGAAAGATAGACGCATACGATCGCACAAGAGATAACTGGATATTGTACTGAGCAATTTGAGCAGTATTTTGAAACAAATGAAATAGCCAATGAAAAGTGAGTACCAGTTTTGCTGAGTGCATTGGCTGGAAATGCATACAGTTTGCTTAGTGATTTGACTGCTTCAACCAGACCGACTCAAATTAGCTTTGCTGATAGCATGAAAGTAATGCGGAAACATTTAGAACTGAAACCATTGTTGATTACAGAATGCTTTAGGTTTCATAAGCGGAATCAAAAGGAAGGGTAGTCCATTTCAGTGTACGTGGCTTTCGGTAAGATGGGGACATATTTGATAGTAGTAGCTTCTAAGGGGGCAACTAAAGGTGTTATTGTCCTTTTTAAACATACCTGCTGGACATCAAGAACTTAACATATTGCAGGTCTGCCCTATCAGGAAGTTGGTAATTGGCAGAAAAACTGAAGAAGCTGGACTTGGTGCAATCGTGCTGCTGCCTGCATCAGAAAGGTGTTGGAGGAGTCAGTGCGTGAAGGCTGTGTGCAGTCTAAATCATGTGATCGTCTAGTCATTTTTCTTTTGATTGCAAGACCCTGCTGAACATTGTTAATGTAAAATGCTGCAAGTCCAGTTCACTGATTTATTGGTGAACAGCAGGGGCACTGCATGGCCTGTGTCAGAGCAAGGACTAGGCCTCAAGCCTGTTTATGGCTTAGGTGTTACCTGTTTACAGCCGCCCAGGAGAGAGGCCTTGGAGTTGGTGCACTCCATTGGAGGCAGTGTGGCACGGCACGCAAGCTGGAGTCAGTGCTGCCCCCAGTGTCCACTCAGCAGATAAAAAGCTGTATTTTGTTCAACTGCAGTCTCTGCAACATTCATGGATTCAGGGTCTTGGACTATTTTTTGTGTGACTGTACTTATATCTTATATGTGCTTGCCATCTTACATGTGCCTTGTGCTGTGTATGACTGTTGGTACAGTGTTTTACACCTCGGCCCCAGAGTAAGGCTGTATTCATGTATGGTTGAATAATAATTAAACTTGAAATTGAACTTGAATTGGAGAAGTTGTCTAAGAATTGTCAATTCAGTTATGGGCGTAATGACGCACTGAGAGATCATTTAGTTTGTGGAACTTTATAAGAAAGCATTCAAAAATAGATTCTAGCTGATGCACAACTCACATTTAAAAGAAGAGTTGAAATTTCTGTATCAATGGAAGCAGCAGTCAGAAATGAAAGTGAGTGTGAACAAAATTGCAGTGTCTAAACAGAAACCTGCCAGGCTGAACAAATTGTGTTACTATGACAGCAGGGGCTCACATACACCTGACTGATGCAGGTTTAAAGGAGAAATTTACAGAAAATACAACAAAGTAGGACACATACATAGACAACATCGGGCAGACCAAACAAATGGACTGAACAGGCAAGAGAAAAAGATAAAAAGTCAAGATGCAACTTCAAAAAAAGAAGCACTAATCTGCGTGCTATTTCAATCATTCCCCAAAATGAGTTTGGATAGCATTTCAAAGATACTGAACTGAAGCCTGTAGATATCCAACGAAGAACTTATAGAAACATAGAAACATAGAAAATAGGTGCAGGAGTAGGCCTTTCGGCCCTTCGAGCCTGCACCGCCACTCAGTATGATCATGGCTGATCATCCAACCCAGAACCCTGTACCTGCCTTCTCTCCATACCCCCTGATCCCTTTAGCCACAAGGGCCATATCCGACTCCCTCTTAAATATAGCCAATGAACTGGTCTCAACTGTTCCCACAGATTCACCACTCCCTGTGCGAAAAAGTTTTTCCTCATCTCGGTCCTAAAAGGCTTCCCCTTTATCCTTAAACTGTGACCCCTTGTTCTGGACTTCCCCAACATCGGGAACAATCTTCCTGCATCTAGCCTGTCCAATCCCTTTTGAATTTTATACATTTCAATAAGATCCCCCCTCAATCTTCTAAATTCCAGCGAGTACAAGCCTAGTTGATCCAGTCTTTCTTCATTTGAAAGTCCTGCCATCCCAGGAATCAATCTGGTGAACCTTCTTTGTACTCCCTCTATGGCAAGAATGTCTTTCCTCAGATTAAGGGACCAAAACTGCACACAATACTCCAAGTGTGGTCTCACCAAGGCCTTGTACAACTGCAGTAGGACCTCCCTGCTCCTGTACTCGAATCCTCTTGCTATGAATGGCAGCATACCATTCTCCTTTTTCACTGCCTGCTGTACCTGCATGCCCACTTTCAATGACTGGTGTACAATGACACCCAGGTCTCATTGCACCTCCCCTTTTCCTAATCGGCCACCATTCAGATAATAATCTGTTTTCCTGTTCTTGTCACCAAAGTGGATAACTTCACATTTATCCACATTAAATAGCATCTGCCATGAATTTGCCCACTCACCTAACCTATCCAAGTCACCCTGCATCCTCTTAGCATCCTCCTCACAGTTAACACTGCCGCCCAGCTTTGTGTCATCCGCAAACTTGGAGATGCTGCATTTAATTCCCTCGTCTAAGTCATTAATATATATTGTAAACAACTGGGGTCCCAGCACTGAGCCTTGCGGTACCCCACTAGTCACTGCCTGTCATTCTGAAAAGGTCCTGTTTATTCCCACTCTTTGCTTCCTGTCTGCCAACCAATTCTCTATCCACATCAATATCATACCCCCAATACCGTGTGCTTTAAGTTTGCACACTAATCTCCTGTGTGGGACCTTGTCAAAAGCCTTTTGAAAATCCAAATATACCACATCAAATGGTTCTCCCCTATCCACTCTACTAGTTACATCCTCAAAAAATTCTATAAGATTCGTCAGACATGATTTTCCTTTCACAAATCCATGCTGACTTTGTCCGATGATTTCACCGCTTTCCAAATGTGCTGTTATCACAGCTTTGATAACTGACTCTAGCATTTTCCTGATGTCAGGCTAACCGGTCTATAATTCCCCGGTTTCTCTCTCACTCCTTTTTTAAAAAGCGGGGTTACATCAGCCACCCTCCAATCCTCAGGAACTAATCCAGAATCTAAAGAGTTTTGAAAAATTATCACTAATGCATCCACTATTTCTTGGGCTACTTTCTTAAGCACTCTGGGATGCAGACCATCTGGCCCTGGGGATTTATCTGCCTTCAATCCCTTCAATTTACCTAACACCACTTCCCTACTAGCATGTATTTCCCTCATTTCCTCCATCTCACTAGACCCTCGGTCCCCTACTATTTCCGGAAGATGATTTATGTCCTCCTTAGTGAAGACAGAATCAAAATAGTTATTCAATTCGTCTGCCATGTTCTTGTTCCCCATGATCAATTCACCTGTTTCTGACTGTAAGGGACCTACATTTGTCTTTTTCTTTTCACATATCTATAAAAGCTTATACTAGAGAAAAGATCATTCCTGTGGGAATGATACCCATAACAGTGAAACACAACAACCAACAAGCCACATTGGGCTTGTATATGGTATAAGCAGGAGGCCCAGCATTGTGGGATCATGATTGGCTGAGACAACTAAAACTTGATTGGAGATCCATCCATCATTTGCATGCCACATCCCCTGCAATAGAGTCAATTGAAAGCAACATAAGAAAGGTATTAGATGATGCCACAGGAGTGGTCAAGGATGCCACTGGAAAATTCAAACATATTAAGGGTAAAATAGTGTTAAATGGGAATTGCATAGTTTTACAAAGCCCATCAGGGTGCATATACTACCCATGATAGAATAGGGCCAGTGAGTTAGATCACATAGAGGTAAAAGGAATTTTTGCCAAGGTTGAGAAGAACCCATGGGCAACATCAGTGGTCCCTGTAGCCAAAAAGGATAGGTCTGTCAGGACCTTTGGTAATTTTTAGATCAACATTAACCCAGTACTCAAAATAGATTAACACTCTCTGCCTAGGATAAAGAACATCTTTGCAAACCTTTCTGGAGGAAAACATTTCAGCAAAGTGGATTTAGCTGTGGCCTACATACCGATGGAGATGGGAGAAGAGCCCAAATTGTTTATCACCATAAACACTCACAAAGGGCTTTTTTGCCATGACAGGTTTATTTTTGGAGTACCATCTGCACTTTAGCAGTAATCTATGGACTAGGTGCAGCAAAAAAGAATGCAGTGTTCCCTGAATGACATAATCATATCATTAAGGATGACAAAGAACATCTCAAAAATCTTAAGGCAGTGTTAAAAAGATTTGAAGATTATGGTCTCAGAGCACAACACAACAAATATGAATTCTTTAAACCAAGCATCATTTACTGTGGTCACACCATTGATGCACAATATTTACACAAGTCTGCTGAGAAAATTAAAGCAGTGGTGGGTGTCCCAAGACCAACAGACGTGTCATAGTTGGAGTCCTTTTTAGGATTTGTCAACTACTATAACACATTCTTGCCAAACCTGACTAATGTGCCCCACTCCTTGAACTCATTTTTACAGATTGGGAAGAAATGGCAATTGACAAAGCAGTGTGAGGTGGCTTTCTAAAAGGTAAAGGAAATGGTGATGCCTAACACTGTACTCACACATTGTGAACCACATTATCTGGTGAAGCTTGCCTGTAATGCTGAGCCTTATGGTATAGATGCAGTCATATCACATGTTATGAGTGAAGTGAATGCCCCCATAGTCTTGCATCATGATCCCTTAGAGAAAAAAATTATGCACAGATTGACAGTGAGGCCTTGACTCTGGTTTGGGGTATAAAATGTTCAGTAAATGCTTGTACAAGAGAGGGCTTACCCTCATTACTGATCGTCAACCACTGGTGTCCATTTTCAATCCACAGAAGGGTGCTGCACTAACAGCAGCGGCAGCACGAACGCAGAGATGGGCTCTGTTTCCTGGAGGTCATGATTACAGGATTAAATTCAAGAGGACAACAAATCATAGAAGTGCTGACGGATTGTCACATTTATCATTGGAAAGGAAATACCTGTGAAATTTACAAAAGAGGACATTCCTCAAGGTATTCTCCCTAATGCAAATTGAATATCTCCCTACAGTAGCAGAGATGATCCAAAGGGAAACCTGAAAAGACCACACATTGTCTCAGGAACTGCATGGCCATCCAAAATTGCTGGAATGTGCAGCAGAAATTCCAGCTCCCCCATCTCTACCAAAAGCAGGATGAATTTGCCCTTGGTGGGTGTTGCTTTATGTGGGGATTTGAGAGTTGTTTTACCATTCAGGCTGAGAGCTAAAGTGTTGAAGGATCTACATTCAGGTCATCTAGGCACTGTCAAAATGGAAGTGTTGGCTTGAAGTTTTGTCTGGTGGCCTGGGACAGATCAACAGATTGAGCAGCTCACCATACACTGTTCAGGATGCCAACACATCCAGAAAATGTCAAGAGTAGCACCTCTACGTACCTGGGAATGGCCTGCATTGCCCTGGTAGAGGATTCATGTGTATTTTGCTGGACGATTCATGGTCATAAATTTCTTGCTAGTAGTGAATGCAGTTACAAAATGGCCAGAAGTGTTCCCAATAGCCTCCACTATAGCCTCTTGAAAAGACTCTTCACAAGGACTGATGTTTCAGAACATGTAGTCAGTGACAATGCATCAACGTTTGTTGTGGAACAGTTTCAGTCATTCCTGAAAATGAATGCTATAAGATGTATAACATCTGCACCATTCCACAAATGGCTTGGTGGAAAGGTTTGTCAAGGGTCTAAAGAACACACTGCAATGTCAGAAGAACACGTTACACCGACACTGAATCAGGATCTCACCAACTTCCTTCTTTCATATCACAATCCTGCACACACCACAGCCAGCAACTCACCAGCCATGTTGTTCCTAGGTTGATCCTTGCTCTCACACTTGGATCTCCTCAAACCCAACCTCAGAAGCACAAATTGAAGGCCTATCAGACAAGGAGGTTTGATGTTTCACTCCTGTTCAAGCAGTCCTGGCAAGGGAGTACCGAGTGATCAAAAGTGAGTACTTGGAAAGATTAGGACAGGATGGACCATTCTTCTACACAATGGAGATTGTGTCTGATGTCTTCTGAAGATGGCACATTGATCATTTGAGAGCAGAGTCAATTGTTAAAGAAGAAAGGTGACCAGAACTGTCAGATCCACTTCCTGCAGTCCCAGAGTCAATTCCTACTACCATCGCAGAGGAGGTCCCATACCCAAGATTGTTTCACAGCCATAAGTTTCACCTGTCAAGAAATATGTTATCCCACACAAGTAAGAAATTGTCCAGTGATTAAATCTTTAGGGACCATTTAAGCAGATATTATACACACACACATACACACACACACACACACACACACACACACACACACACACACACACACACACACACACACACAATATATAAGGAGATGCATTCTGTATCCAGTTGGAGTTTATAGGTAAGCAGGAAGGAGAGTTGTGCATTTAATATTTGAGTAATATTATAAATATATTATCGATTAAGCATTACTTGTTGTTTACATAATTCATTACAGTTTATATGTAAAAGCACGTGAATGGCATACATTAATATGCCATTATGTCGTATGTGTGCATCTTGGTTAAAGTAAAAATGTAGTAGACACGTTTACACCCGGGCTCCCTGTGTTTTTCTTTCAATTAGTTTTAGAGTTACAAAACATAACAAGCATGAACTGGTATTAATGTTTATCAAATGATAAATATATTTAGGAACAAGTAAATCTGAAACGCCTTTGAATTAAACATTTAACTGAAACCTAACATAAACCAAAGAAGAATAGCCATTTTCTTGGTATCTTGATGCATATTTGCTTCTCAACCAACAGCACCAAACAAATTCAATGGCATACACAAAATGCCACTTTGCTAATGTTTAAGACAATTGCAAAGGATTCATTTTTATGCAATGCTGTAAGATAAGATAATTTTCTATAAACTAGAAGCTAGACTATGAATATTTAATTTGATGATGTAAGAATCTATGTTGCTGCTTTTACATTTCCCAGCTGATTGACTCCTTTCCAAAAAATGCTGATTTCTTGCTGATGTAGAATGTCATAGCTTTAAGTTATTCTGTAATACCTACACTTACATTCATTGTTCATACGAGCTTTGACGTGGCATTGTAGAAACCACTGGAGGTTTATCTAATCAGATCCTTACTCAATATTCACACATCACGCTTGGATAAGTAACACTGAACAATGAGAATCCTGGTAGCTTTTTCTGTTCTCTCCTCCAGCAATCCTGTCAATAATTGTAGACTATGTCTACTTGAGCAGAGAGGTCAATGCAGGCAACACAGAGCAGGTGTGTTGTTAAGATCATGCTTGTTATGTTTTGTTAATTGATTTACGTAATTATTATTATTTTTATTTTATTTATTATTATTTTTTCTCTTTTATATTATGTATTGCATTGAATTGCTGCTGCTAAGTTAACAAATTTCACGTCACATGCTGGTGATAATAAACCTGATTCTGATTCAGAAGTCAATACTGTACACTCTTTTCAGTCTTCTATTGAAAATGCAGTTTTAGTTGCCTGAGGGAAGAATTTCCCACATTTTGTTTTCTATTATTGATTGAGGTTTATGCTTCTCCCAGGAGATTCAAGGGATTATGCGGCTGCAGAATGAAGTGTGGTGGGATTTGAACCTTTTTTTGTGGGGGGTGGGGAACAGACCAGATGCTTCACATAAAGTAAGTTTGGGGCAGCTCAGAAGGACCTTTGACATTTTCTACCTATCATCTGACAATAAATCAGATTAGGAGCATCTGGAAATGCAGCAGACCATGGATCAGATTAAGAGTTGACAGAGAATGAAAGTGATGGTAAATTCAGAGTCACACTCAGAGTCGATGACAGTGTTTCACAAAGTAGTGAAGTCTTCCCTATGGTATAGGAGACCATTTTTCTTGTGGCCTGCTCCAAAGTCCTCACATGAGTCCCACGCATGGAGCACACCTGTGGCATCATGTTCCAGGAAACTTGCACATCACTGTCCTTGAATCCTGATCGAAATCTGACCATGTCTGCCTCTGTCCTGCCCATGAGTTGTCATTATCTAAGCTCTGAGAGGCTAAGGGTCTGAAATCAAATGAGTATATTGCCATCAAACAACATTAATACAACCTTCTTTCTGACCTTCCTCTTCTTGGGTACCTGAAAGGAGAAAGATAAAAATGTAAAGTAGTGCTGAAGGTTTTGGGGTCCAAGTAAGGGATGAATAGTTATAGATTGTAAGGTAGATTTGGAAATGGAATTGGAATTAACTGATTTTTGCAACATGTACTGAGGCACAATGAAAAACTCGTCTTGCATACAGTTTTTACTGATCAATTCATTACTCAGTGCATTAGGTAGTACAAGGTAGAGGTTGTGAGATGAACAACAAGTGTAATGTTCAAAGTTCAAGAAGTTCAAAGTAAACTATCAAAGTACATGTACATCACCATATACAACTCTGAGATTAATTTTTTTGCAGACATACTCAATGAATCCATAAAAGAACAATAGCCATAATAGAGTCGATGAAAGACCGCACCAACTTGGGCATTCAACCATTATGCAAATAACAACAAACTGTGCAAATACAAAATATATATAAATAGATAGATAGATAAATAAATAAATAAATATCGAAAATATGAGATGAAGAGTCCTTTTAATTGAGTCCACAGGTTGTGAGATCATTTCAGTAATGGGGCAAGTGAAGTTGAGAAGTAAGAGGATTACAGTCGGCCTTACTGCTGGCCCTAGGCTCAGCAATGGCAAATGGGATTTAAGATCTGAACTGCCTGCTTTCCATCTGTTAGCTCCTGCTACTCTTGGATATCACCTTGATTTGGAACAGAGAGGAAAATTAATCGGTGAATTTTGGATGGTCTCTTTGTGATAAAACTGCCATGGTTCAATAACCGGCAATGTGTACAAACTGTGGGACGTGGTTCTCCTGCACCTCTCAAATCTGAGTGTAGGATGGGAAAGTTAGTGATGGCTCCTGATTGACTGAGTTTTATTAGAAGGAAGTGCTGAGCATGAACTGATTTAGGCCATGTGTGAGGCTGTTGGTGTAGTGAAAAGGATGTGGCATTGGAAGCTCAATTTATGACCCTGATGTGAACCTCCTGCACACTTTATCTAGGTCCTCAGTGTTTGACTTGTGGTACTGACGACCATAGGCATCCTCTCCTATAGCCTATTGCTATAAAAAGATGAGCTTTATTTGATAACTGTGCATTGAAACATCGAAACAAATGGTGAAATGCATCATTTGCATCAATAAACAACAGTCTGAGGATGTGCTCAGATCAGCCCACAAGTGTCACCATGCTCCTGACACCATGCCTACAACTTATTAACTCTAACTTGTATGTTTTTGGAAAGTGGGAGGAAATCCAGGGGGTCACAGAGAGAACATACAGTACAAACTCCTTACACGTCATGGCAGGAATTGAACTCCAATTGCTGTTGCTGTAAAGCATTACACTGACCGTTGTGCTAACATGACTCCTGTCTCTATAATCACAGGATATTTTCTCAGCTTCTAGTGACGCACCACGACAAGCTTTCTCTTCTTTTATCACTCATCTTTCAGAATTGCCCTGAGTCAGAATCAGATGATTACCCATTTCTGTACCACCATTAGATTCCGTGGCAGATTACTTTTAATTCAATTTTTAACAATATAACTTGTTCAATAGAAATGATATAGAAAGACTGAGGAGTGAATACACAGCTGCTGGAGGAACTCACTGGGTGATGAAGTCCAGATGAAGAGTTTCAACTGACTGTCCATTTTCCTTCACAGATGCTGTTTACCCCACCAAGTTACACCAGCAGTTTGTGTTTTACCTCCAGATTCCAGCATTTGCAGTTTTTTTGTCTCTTGAAAGAATGATATGTCATGCCTAAATATGGAAATATTTTAAATCAATACGAGCCATTCTGCCTTGGTATGTATTTATAATGATGAAATCAAATATGCCAAATCAGCAACTAAAGCAGAGCTTAATATCCCATCCCACCACAGTAAATACCTAATCAGAAGCAAGTCAGAAACTTTTAAAATTCAAAAGCCATCAGTTTAACTCAGGATGTAGGCAATAGTTCACGGTGACAAAAACTTGATTACATCTTGTTTGTCCACTACTGTTCATCTGCTCAGTTTCTCCCTGTCAGATTTCTCCCAAGCCTCTGAGAAAATTATGGTTTCTTGTTGTATGGGTAAAGGACCTCCTCCAGAACCCTTCTAAGGACATAGTCTTCATAAAAGAACCTGGAAATATTAGCAAATACAAGGTCAGATGAGAGTAACCAACAAACAACAAGGCATTAAGTGACAGCTACTCCACCACTCAGTATCCATGTCTCAGGTTGAGAGGACTAAACAAATCCTTTGGAAATATGTTTAAAAGTCAGAGTGAAGTTCTCCTCAGTAAATTTCTCTGTACACATCACTGAGTATGATATACTGTTCACTGATAATGTTAAATTCATTTTTCTCATACACCAAGGAACAAGCCCCTTAAGGAAGACGGAGGAGAAGATGGAAGAGCAGATATTAACCAGATGAAAGGAAGATGTTATTGGAGTGACAAAGGATCACTGATCTGTAACATCAGCTCATTTTCTCTCTCCACTTACACTGTCTGACCTGCTGAGCATTTGTAGCATTTTCTGTTTTTAGCTTTTAGTTAAGCTGAAAGCTTTTTTAATTTTAAAGGCTTTGTGAGGTATGTAATATTAGCTCAGTGGCAATTATCAGACCTGCTTTCCCTCTGCAAGAGGCCCTCACCTAACAGCCCTGTATTTGCCACTAAAAGCAAGAATAAAATCTAGACCGACTCCCCAATGCCCAGGCAGCATTTATCCCTTCCACAACATCAGTCACAGACGTAAACATGAGAAATTCTGCAGATGCTGGAAATCTGAAGCAACACACACAAAATACTGGAAGAACTCAGCAGATCGGGCAGCATCTACAGAAATGAATAAACAGTTGATGTTTCGGGCTGAGACCCTTCTTCAGGACTGGAAAAGGAGGGGCGAAAATGCTAGAAAAAAGGTCTGGGAGGGGAATGAGGTTGGCTAGGAGCTAATAGGTGAAGCCAGGTGGGTGGGAAAGGTAAAGGGCTGGAACGGAAGGAATCTGATAGGAGAAGAGAGTGGATCACAGGAGAAAGGGAAGGAGGAGGGGACTTGGGGGAAGGTGATTGGCGGGTGAGAATAGGCAACAGGCCAGAGTTGGGAATAGAAGGAGAGGGAATGGACAGGGAATTTTTTTTATATATAACCAGAAGAAATCGATACTCATCGTTGGAAGCTACCCAGACAGAATACAAGGTATTGCTCCTCCACCCTGAGAGTTATCTCATTTTGACACAAGAGGAGGCCATGAACAAACCTGTTGGAACGTGAATGGAAAGCGAAATTAAAATGTTTGGCCACCGGGAAATGCTACTTTTGGTGGATGGAGCGGAGGTGCTCGACAAAGCGGTCCCCCAATTCACAACAGGTCTCACCACTGCAGAGGAGGTCACACCGGGGGCACTGGACATAATAGACAACCCCAACAGATTTGCAGGTGAAGTGTTGCCTCACCTGAAAAGACTATTTAGGTCCCTGAATGGAAGTGAAGGAGGAATCAGAATCAGGTTTATTATCACCAGCACATTTCATGAAATTTGTTAACTTAGCACCAGCAGTTCAATGCAATATATAATATATAGAAGAAAAAAAATAATAATAAATAAGTAAATTAATTACGGTATAGTAATATTAAATAAATTTAAAATTGTGCAAAATACAGAAATAACATATATAAAAAAAAGTGAGATAGTGTCCAGGGGTTCAAAGTCCATTTAGGAATGGGATGGCAGAGGGGAAGAAGCTGTTCCTGAATCGCTGATTGTGTGTCTTCAGGCTTCTGTATCTCCTAGCTGATGGTAACAGTGAGAAAAGGGCATGCCCTGGGTGCTGGATGTCCTTAATAATGGACACTGTCTTTCTGAGACACCGCTCCCTGAAGATGTCCTAGGTACTTTGTAGGCTAGTACCCAAGATGGAACCGACTAAATTTACAACCCTCTGCAGTTTCTTTCAGTCCTCTGCAGTAGCCCCTCCACACCAGCCTGTGATGCAGCCTGTCAGAATGCTCTCCATGGTGCATCTATAGAAGTTTTTGAGTGTATTTGTTGACATACTAAATATCTTCAAACTCCTAATGCATTACAGACACTGTCTTGCCTTCTTTATAACTGCATCAGTGTGTTCAGACCAGGTTAGATCCTCAGGAACTAATGCCAGGAACATGAAGCTGCCCACTCTCTCCACTTCTGATCCCTCTATGAGGATTGGTATGTGTTCCTTCATCTTCCCTTTCCTGAAGTCCACAATCAGCTCTTTCGTCTTACTGACATTAAGTGCCAGGTTGTTGCTGTGACACCACTCCACTAGTTGGCATATCTAGCTCCTGTACGCCCTCTCGTCATCATCTGAAATTCTACCAACAATGGTTGAATCATCAGCAAATTTATAGATGGTATTTGAGCTATGCCTAGCCACACAGTCATGGGTATACAGAGAGTAGGGCAGTGGGCTAAGCACACACTCCTGAGGTGCACCAGTGTTGATCATCAGCGAGGAGGATATGTTATCACCAATCTACACAGATTGTGGTCTTCCAGTTAAGAAGTTGAGGGTCCAATTGCAGAGGGAGGTACAGAGGCCCCGGTTCTGCAACTTCTCAGTCAGGATTGTGGGAATGATAGTATTAAATGCTGAGCTATAGTCTGCTATTGCATCTGCTATTGACCTATTGTGGCAATAGGAAAATTGCAATGGGTCCAGGTCCTTGCTGAGGCAAGAGTTCAGTCTAGTCATGACCAACCTCTCAAAACACTTCATCACTGTAAATGTGAGTGTTACTAGGTGATAGTCATTAAGGCAGCTCACATTATTCTTCTCAGGCACTGGTATAACTGATTTTGTTTGAAGCAAGTGGAAACTTCTGCCCATGGCAGTGAGAGGTTGATAATGTCCTTGAATACTCCCACCAGTTGGTTGGCACAGGTTTTCAGAGCCTTATCAGGTACTCCATCGGGACATTCTGCCTTGCGATGATTCACTCTCTTTAAAGATAGCCTAACATCGGCCTCTGAGACAGAGATCACAGGGTCATCAGGTGCAGCATGGATCTTCACAGCTGTGGTTATATTCTCCCTTTCAAAGTGCACATAGTAAGCATTGAGTTCATCTGGTAGTGAAGCATTGCTACCATTCACGCTATTGGGTTTCGCTTTGTAGGAAGTAATGTCAGAATTGTGGTACATCCGATGTCGCCTCCAACCTCATTCGAAATAATCTTTTCACCCATGAAATAGCAAATCATACCTGGTTTTCTGGTACAGGCTTAGGTCACCAGACTAGAATGCCACAGATCTAGCCTTCAGCAAACAATGTCCCTCCAGGTTCATTCATGGCTTTTGGTTTGGGAATGTACAGTAAGTCTTTGTGGGCACACACTCATCCACTAGGTTTTAATGAAGTCAGTAACAACTGCAGTATACTCATCGAGGTTCGAAGATGAATTCCTGAATACAGTCCAGTCCACCGATTCAAAGCAGTCCTGCAGGCGCTCCTGTGTTTCCCTTGTCCATACCTTCTTGGTTCTCACTACTGGTGTTGCAGCTTTCAGTCTCTGCCTATACTCAGGGACTAGAAGTACAGCCAGGTGATCAGACTTCCCGAAGTGAGGGCGTGGAATAGCACGGTAGGCATTCTTGATGGTGGCGTAATAATGGTCCAGTGTGTTGTTTCCTCTAGTATTGCAAGTGATCTGTTGATGGTAATTGCTGAGTGATTTTTTTTAGACTAGCCTGGTTAAAATGACGGTGAAGGTGTTAGGGTGTGCTGTTTCGTGCATGTTGTTCCATTGCTCAGATTATCTAAAGCCTACTTGACATTGGCCTGAGGTGGAATGTATACTGCTACCAAAATGATCCCCGAGATCTCCCACAGTAGGTAAAAAGGCCGACACTTAACTGGTAGATATTCTAGGTCTGGTGAGCAGAAATGGGACAGCACTGATATATTTGTGCACCATGAAGAACTGTTCATGAGGCATACTCCTACTTTGCTTTTGAGGAGATGAAAGGGTAGGTGTGGCACTTTGCAGGGATAAGTGCCGGGAGAGAGATTAGCTGGGAGGGATAAATGAACAAGGGAATCATGGAAGGAGTGATCCCTGCGGAAAGTGGAGAGAGGGTTGGGTGGTTTAGTGGTAGGATCACTTTGGAGATTGTGGAAGCTGTGGAGAATGATGCATTGGACATGGAGACTCATGGGGAGGTAGGTAAGATCAAGAGGAACTCTATCATTGTTAAGGTGGCAGGAAGATGGTGTGAGTGCGTAAGTTCGAGAAATGGAGGAGATGCAGGTGAGGGCAACATCAATGGTGGAGAAAGGAAAACCCTATTCTCTGATGTCTTGGAAAGGAAAACTGCATCTTGGAAACAAATGTGGCAGATGTGAAGGAACTGAAAAAACATAATAGCAGAGACAGGTTATTTAACATTGGCACATTGCTGTTTACAAGATTGTGCTGTGGGAACAATCAGTAGCCTTATTTTTTTACATTAAAACTGTGACCAATATTCACATCATCTGGAAACTTACTAAACCACCCTTTCAATTCCTCATCCAAGTCATTTATAAAATTCACAAAGAGTCGGGGTCCCAGAACAGGGACACTACAGGTTTTGTAAGTTTGTAGGATATGCTCCATCTATAACACCCTATGCCTTCTGGGGGCAGGCCAATTCAAAATCTACACAGCCAAGTTTCCAAGGATTCATTGGTAGTAGCGATATATAGGTTTTTTTTTGAAAAGGTGTTATATAAATTAAAGCTTTACTTTAAAATATGCAAACAATAACAGGTATAAAATTCTTCCTCCTGTCTGTAACATTGTACAATACTAATTCCTGAATAACATATGCAGGATATCAGTATATTGCTGGACTATGATGAATGTGATATCAGAGTAAAGCCTGCAACATCACCAATGGAATCTAGTCTCATGGCAACAGTTATATATTAACTTTCAACTATAAGCAACAGCAGTTGCTAAACAGAGAATATTTTCTCTTTTTTCAAGTTTTAATTGTTGCACATTGAATTTATTGATTAAGTTTTAATCAAAGTGAATTTGATAGGTACAGTATCAATGAAAAAAAACATTGCTTCTCTTTAATGATGCAAGATCTTAAAAGTGTTAGAATTAGAATCAGAAACAGATAAAGCTTTCATCATGCTATGTCCAAATTCATTTACATTTAAGTGCAAGAAGCCTTTCTTCATATTGCCACAAACAAATAGAAGCATTCTCTGAAGGGCAAATGGAGGCACTCATTACAATTGCTTTACGTGCATCATTGCTGATCATTCAACTCAGTGGGCCCAGCAAGAATTCATTATACAAATGCCTTTCTCATTATCTCGTGATGCTGACCCTGGACTCTGCTAGTGAACAAGATCTTGTGATCCTTAAATCCAATATGCTTTTGTCAGCAATCTGGTATGCCTAACTCACATCAAGTCCAGTTCACCCGTAACTCCAATGCTCACTGACTTATGGCATCTCAGAATGGAGCAACACTTCACACTTAAAATGCTGTTTTTAAAAAAAACAAGACCTTCTATGTGCTTGTTCTTCTTGTTTCTGTAACCTGCTTGAATCTTACAACCTTCTGAGAACTTTGTCCTCTTCCAATCCCATCCTGGGGCACTGCCACTTTTAAATTGTGACATTACTGGGAAACTTGTATTGGGAACTTTCTTGGCTCTCACCTGGGAAGAACGCATATGACCTTATATTACTAGGCCAGGCAGCATCTCTAGGAAGAGGTGCTGCCTGGCCTGCTGCGTTCACCAGCAACTTTTATGTGTGTTGCTTGAATTTCCAGCATCTGCAGAATTCCTGTTGTTTGACCTTATATGATTGTCCTCTTCTTATATGATGTCAAATATCTCACTGTGAGCCACACTTTCATGGACTGTGTAACATGAAAACAGGCCCCAAGGCCCACTGAGTTCATGCCAACCATCAAATAATCTCTTTTGCACTCATTCTACTCTAATCATTTTGAGACTCAGATTTGTTTTTATTGTCATTTGTACTTCAAAATATATGGGCAAATGCATTAACAACCAACACACCTAAAAATGTACTGGGGGCAGCCCGCAAGTGTTGCCACATATTCTGTCATCAACATAGCGGGCCCACAATGTTCAGCAGAACCACAACGGTTATTCTCCGCATATTCCCATCAATACTTCCCCATATTCCTATCAATACTTCCCAGGGTCTATTACTCACCATTATCCTCGGGGCAATTTACAGTGATATTTTTGTGATGTGGTAGTGGACTGGAGCAGGTGGAGGAAACGCCACACAAATTGTCAGAGCCTAGAACACTACAGGACAGAACACTACACTACACTACCCATCTAGTCCATGCTAAACTAATAATATGCCTAGTCCCATTGACCTACACCCAGACTAGAGGTCTCAAGATCTCCTTCCATCCAAATTTTTTCTTAAGTTGTGAATGTTGGTTTGATTTCAAAATTTTCGCTGGCAGCTCTTTCTACATTCTCACTGTTGTGTCAGTACAACTACATACAAATTAAATAAAAGCACACATGCAGAACTGAGGTTAACTGATGTATTCACTTTGCAGAGAAAGAACCACAGATCAATCCACTTGGGTGAGTTATCAGTCAATAAATAGTTCTAAGGGGAGTCATTGCTCGAAAAGAAATAGACCCATACATTACACTTCCTCTACCTTTCGAGTAATGTAACATAAAACAGTACATATAACAAAACATTCAATTTCCCTTTGATATACCATAACATGCTTCACTATGCTAAAGATTCAGTCTTTTGGGTGGCGCTCTGTTTCTTTCAGGAAAGTACCTCTGGACCTATGGAGCGGTGTCAGGTTTGGTAGGTGTCTCGTCAAAGGCAATTTTCTCTGTTGCATTGATCACCACTGAGACGCAAGTTCGGTGACTGCAATGTGCCCATCTTGTTGCATGCAGTCGATACAGGTGTATCTTTGGCTCAGCACCCAGTATCTTCTCCACATGATGTCTCCATGTACAATCTCCAACATCTACTGTATACATCAGTGGTCCAGTCCTTGTAGCTGTCCTATCGGGTGCCCACTTGTCTTCTCGGTAATTACACGTTATGACTTCCTGTCCAACCTTGAAGCTCCCTGCTGATTTTCTTGGCAACTGGCAGAACTATTCATTTTGAACATACAGGCAGTTGGTCTCTTCTGGCTGAGAAATCTGCAATCATAGGATTACCGTAAGCTGCCATCCTTGTATGATCAGGTCATAGACTTTTGAGAATGTCGGGTCATTCCTCGTTCCTCTTTCTATTTCCGAATTTGTTTACTGGCAGCTGGTCCACCAAAGCTCTGTGGAACACCTCTGCTGGGTCAAAAAATGAAGACTCTTCTTCTTCAGTTGGCAACAATGGAAGGCATGACAAGCCATCAGCATTGCTGTGTTGCTTGGTACCATTGAACTCTATGTAATAAGAGTGAACTCCTAGGAAAAGTGCCCTAGGTTGTAACCGGGTAAGGGCCATCATTGGGATTCCCTTCCTGGGGTTGAAAATGGAAACAAGGTGCTCGTGGTCTGTCACTGGAGTAAACTTTTATCTGTAGAGGTAGTGGAGGAACTTCTTTATCCCCCATACCAGACTAAAGGAGTCTCAGTTGATCTCTGCGCACATCAGTGATCTTGAAACAAATGCAAGTGGATGCTCAGATGCATCATTCATAATGAGTGACAAAATGGCACCAAGGCCATAATGGGACACATTGCACACCTGTCTGATAGGCAGAGACAGGTCATAATGGGTGAGCAGTTCTAGTCTGTTTACTTCAATGCTCTTTCACACCTTTCTGACTATTCCTACTTTGTTCCTGTCTGAAACCATGCATTCAATGGGTGCAGCGCTGTAGCAATGTTTGGGAGAAACCTGTAATAGCAGTTTACAAGACCCAAGTACGACCTGAGTTACGAAGCATTTTCCGGGTTGGGTGCCTATAGTACTGCTGCAGTCTTCACTTGTGACTTCTGTAAGGCATGGCTGTCAATAATATGTCCACAATATGAGATTTCATTCTGGAAAAACTCACATTTCTCTCACTTTGCACACAGACCATACTCACTCAGCCAGGTAAGCACTTTACCAAGGTTCTGGAAGTGTTCTTCATCATTTTTGCCGGTCTCAATGGTGTCAGCAAAGTAACATTGTGTTCCTGGGGTATCTTGGAACATTTGACCTGTGACCTGTTGCTCTTTGCCAAACTACTGTAGCTGATGCGACACCAATGGCGAGATGATTACACTGGAACGGTCCCTGTAGGTGTTGATTGTGCAGAACTTCCTGCTTGATTCATCAATCTCCATTTGCAGATAGGCTCGTGATAGGTTAATTTTTGAAAACTTCTCCCTGCCTGCCAGAGAAGCAAAAATGTCTTCTATTAATGGCACAGTATGCAGCACAGGGTTGATGCTCACTTTAAAGTCCCTGCCTGTGTGAACAGCTCTGGCCTTCCCTTCCTTGATCACTGGAACAATGTGTGTGGCCCAGTTGCTCCATTCAGCCTTGGATAGAACTCCAGATGTCTGCAAGCTCTACAGTTCAGCATCCACGTTGGGACATAGTGCCTAAGACACTGGATGCGCTTTAAGGAGTCTTGGGGTTGCTGCTTCATTCAGTTCAATTCTGGACTTCATGCCTTTGAGTTTCCCAGTACCTTTTTCAAAAACCTTCCCATTAGCAGTAAGCAGCTGTGACAGTCTCTGGTTATTGTTACCATTGGGCTGCAGTTGCCTGTTGATGACATGTTGAGACCATTAATTATGTGGCAGTCTAGTTGTATTTTTCTCAACCATTCCCATCCAAAAAATGCTGGCCCTCCACCTTTCAACACATAAAGCTCCAGCTGCTGTGTTTTCCCTCCATACTTCACATTTTTTTTCAATTTGCGTTCGGGAGATACTTTTTCGCCTGTGCTGGTCTTTAGCACCATTGAGGTCCTTTCTAATGGTAGCTTAGAAAACAGTCTGTTGTAATCAGCCTTGGAAATTACAGACAAAGCTGACCCTATATTCAGCTCCATTTTCTGTTTTATCACCAGACATATCTATTGCAATCCACGTAAACACGAGGAATTCTGCAGATGCTGGAAATTCAAGCAACACATATCAAAGTTGCTGGTGAACACAGCAGGCCAGGCAGCATCTCTAGGAAGAGGCACAGTCGACGTTTCGGGCCGAGACCCTTCGTCAGGACTAACTGAAAGAAGTGCTAGTAAGAGATTTGAAAGTTGGAGGGGGAGAGGGAGATCCAAAATGATAGGAGAAGACAGAAGGGGGAGGGGTGGAGCCAAAAGCTGGACAGGTGATTGGCAAAAGGGATATGAGAAGATCATGGGACAGGAGGCCCAGGGAGAAGGAAAAGGGGGCGGGGGGGAACCCAGAGGATGGGCAAGGGGTATAGTCAGAGGGACAGAGGGAGAAAAAAGAGAGAGAGAGAAAGTATGTGTGTATATAAATAAATAACAGATGGGGTACGAGGGGAAGGTGGGGCATTAGCAGAAGTTAGAGAAGTCGATGTTCATGCCATCAGGTTGGAGGCTACCCAGACGAAATATAAGGTGTTGTTCCTCCAACCTGAGTGTGGTTTCATCTTTACAGTAGAGGAGGCTGTGGATAGACATATCAGAATGGGAATGGGATGTGGAATTAAAATGTGTGGCCAGAACATATCAGAATGGGAATGGGATGTGGATTTAAAATGTATGGCCACGACATTTTCAGAATGGGAATGGGATGTGGAATTAAAATGTGTGGTCCCCCCCACCCCTCCCCACTGATCTCCCTCCTGGCACTTATCCTTGTAAGCGGAACAAGTGCTACACATGCCCTTACACTTTCTCCCTTACCACCATTCAGGGCCCCAGACAGTCCTTCCAGCTGAGGCGACACTTCACCTGTGAGTCGGCTGGGGTGATAAACTGCGTCCGGTGCTCCCGATGTGGCCTTCTATATATTGGCGAGACCCAATGCAGACTGGGAGATCGTTTTGCTGAACACCTACGCTCTGCCCGCCAGAGAAAGCAGGATCTCCCAGTGGCCACACATTTTAATTCCACTTCCCATTCCCATTCTGATATGTCTAGCCACAGCACATGGGTAAGTTATCAGTCAAAAGAATAGTGATAAGGGGAGTCATTGCACTAAAAAAAATAGAACCATACATTACACCCACCACCCTCGGAGTGAAGAAATTCCCTTGCTGTTCCTCTTAAACATTTCACCTTCCAATCTTAACCCATGACCTCTAGTCTCGAATGATTACCATCCAGTGGCCCTAACCTCACACATTACAGAGAACCTAGAGAGGCTAGCCCTGGCTCATCTCCATCCCCTGTCAGATCAGCACTCAGCACATTGGAGTCAATGATGTTGTCATCTACCTGCTGAACAGTACCTATTCTCACTTGAATAAACAGGACAGCTCTGTGAAGATCATGTTTTTTGATTTCTCAAGTGCCTTCAATACCATACAGCTTTCATTGTTGGGGGGGAAAGCTCTTCCATTGTATCCTGGATAATGGACTACCTGACTGGCAGACCACAGTTTGTGCAGCTTCAGAGCTGTGTGTCAGACATGGCCATAAATAGCACTGGGGCCCCGTGGGGGACTGTATTGGCTCCCATTCTGTTTACCCTGTATACCTCAGGCTTTAGGTACAACATCGAGTAATGTCATCTGCAGAAATTCTCTGATGACTCAGCAATAGTTGAGTGTATAAAGGGAGGACAGGAGAATGACTACAGGGCCCCGGCGGAGGTTTGTCAAATGGTGCAAGCTGAATCATCTGCAGCTCAACACCAGTAAGACAAAGGAGATGGTGATGGACATTAGGAAGACTAAGCCTGCACTGCTCCCTGTTACTATTTATGGTGAAGACATGGATGTGGTGAGGGTCTACAAGTACCTGGGGTTTCACCTGGATGATGGACTTCAGTGGAGCACCACCACAGAGGCTGTGTACGATAAGGGCCAGAGTCACCTCTACTTCCTGAGGACACTGAGGTCCATTGGAGTATGCAGGCCTTCTTTCACATGTTCTACCTTTCTGTTGTCATCAATACAACCTTCTATGCGGTGGTGTGCTGGGGAAATGGGATCAACACAAATGATGCCAACAGGTTCAATAAACTGATTGGCTCTGTTAACACGAGTCAAACCGGACAGAGTGGAGGCTGTGGTAGAACAAAAGACACTACGGAAAGTCCTAGCAATTCTGGTTAATGTTTCTCACCCTCTGCACACCATCTTGGCTGAATGGAGGAACACTTTTAATAATAGACTAAGGCAACTGTGCTGCTCCAAAGAGCGCTATATGATGTCATTCTTACCCTTGGCCATTAGACTCTATAATGAGTCAACCAATGACCGGGGAAGTGATGACCCTTCCTGTCAGACTGTTTGAGGTAACTTATTTTTTTATTCTTTCTTACTTCTCGTCTATTATTTGTATATCTGTGCACAGTGGCACTGCAATATCCTTTGGGATCAATAAAGTGTCTGTCTTTCCATATATCTATCTATTTCTAGTCTCACCCATCCTCAAAGGAAAATGACTATTTGCATTTACCCTTTCTCTGTTACAGAAGACAGAAAGAAACATTAAATAAACTATCTACCTACAGCCTCTGCCTCTCCTCACTGAAACATCTATGAGCCAACGCTTCAACTCCTCAATCTAACAATGGCCCACTCATCCAATGGGCTGTTCCACTTATATCTCCACTTAATCAGTGTCAGAGCTCAGGATTTAACCCAGGTCTCTGAAGCCATTTGTGTCACTATAGTCATCCCACCACACCACAAGTTTTATGTAATAAATCAAATATGAAAAATTAGATTTCTTAGGCACAAGAGGTACAGCAGATCCTGGAAATTTAGATACACAATGTGCTGAAGGAGCTCAGCAGGTCAGGCAGCATCAATGGATGGGAATAAACAGTTGATTTTTCAGGCCAAGATCCTTCATTAGGACTTGACATTGGATTTCTTTATGATGCTGAACCATAGAACCATAGAACCATAGAAACTACAGCACAGAAACAGGCCTTTTGGCCCTTCTTGGCTGTGCCGAACCATTTTCTGCCTAGTCCCACTGACCTGCACACGGACCATATCCCTCCATACACCTCCCATCCATGTATCTGTCCAACTTATTCTTAAATGTTAAAAAAGAACCTGCATTTACCACCTCGTCTGGCAGCTCATTTCATACTCCCACCACTCTCTGTGTGAAGAAGCACCCACTAATGTTCTCTTTAAACTTTTCCCCCCTCACCCTAAACCCATGTCCTCTGGTTTTTTTCTCCCCTTGCCTCAGTGGAAAAAGCCTGCTTGCATTCACTCTATCTATAACCGTCATAATTTTATATACCTCTATCAAATCTCCCCTCATTCTTCTACGCTCCAGGGAATAAAGTCCTAACCTATTCAACCTTTCTCTGTAACTGAGTTTCTCAAGTCCCGGCAACAACCTTGTAAACCTTCTCTGTACTCTTTCAACCTTATTTATATCCTTCCTGTAATTTGGTGTCCAAAACTGAACACAATACTCCAGATTCGGCCTCACCAATGCCTTACACAACCTCATCATAACATTCCAGCTCTTATACTCAATACTTCGATTAATAAAGGCCAATGTACCAAAAGCTCTCTTTACGACCCTATCTACCTGTGATGCCACTTTTAGGGAATTTTGTATCTGTATTCCCAGATCCCTCTGTTCCACTGCACTCCTCAGTGCCTTACCATTAACCCTGTATGTTCTACCTTGGTTTGTCCTTCCAACGTGCAATACCTCACACTTGTCTGCATTAAACTCCATCTGCCATTTTTCAGCCCATTTTTCCAGCTGGTCCAAGTCCCTCTGCAGGCTCTGAAAACCCTCCTTGCTGTCTACTACACCTCAAATCTTTGTATCATCAGCAAATTTGCTGATCCAATTTACCACATTATCATCCAGATCATTGATATAGATGACAAATAACAATGGACCCAGCACTGATCCCTATGGCACACCACTAGTCACAGGCCTCCACTCGGAGAAGCAATTCTCCACTACCACTCTTTGGCTTCTTCCATTGAGCCAATGTCTAATCCAATTTACCACCTCTCCATGTATACCTAGCGACTGAATTTTCCTAACTAACCTCCCATGCGGGACCTTGTCAAGGGCCTTACTGAAGTCCATGTAGACAACATCCACTGCATTCTCTTCATCCACTTTCCTGGTAACCTCCTCGAAAAACTCCAATAGATTGGTCAAACATGACCTGCCACGCACAAAGCCATGTTGACTCTCCCTAATAAGTCCCTGTCTATCCAAATGCTTGTAGATTCTGTCTCTTAGTACTCCCTCCAATAACTTACCTACTACCGACGTTAAACTTCTATAATCTCCCGGATTACTTTTCGATCCTTTTTTTAAACAACGGAACAACATGAGCCATTCTCCAATCCTCCAGCACCTCACCTGTAGACAGCGACATTTTAAATATTTCTGCCAGGGCCCCTGCAATTTCAACACCAGTCTCCTTCAAAGTCCAAGGGAACACCCTGTCAGGTCCCGGGGATTTATCCACTTTAATTTTCCTCAAGACAGCAAGGACCTCCTCCTTTTCGATCTGTACAGTTTCCATGATCTCACTACTTGTTTCCCCTAATTCCATAGACTTCATGCCAGTTTCCTTAGTAAATACAGACGCAAAAAACCTATTTAAGATCTCCCCCATTTCCTTTGATTCCGCACATAGGTGACCACTCTGATCTTCAAGAGGACCAATTTTATCCCTTACAATCCTTTTGCTCTTAATATACCTGTAAAAGCTCTTTGGATTATCCTTCACTTTGACTGCCAATGCAACATCATGTCTTCTTTTAGCACTCCTGATTTCTTTCTTAAGTATTTTCTTGCACTTCTTATACTCCTCAAGCACCTTATTTACTCCCTGCTTCCTATACATGTCATACAACTCCCTCTTCTTCTTTATCAGAGTTGCAATATCCCTTGAGAACCAAGGTTCCTTATTCCTATTCACTTTGCCTTTAATCCTGACAGGAACATACAAATTCCGCACTCTCAAAATTTCTCCTTTGAAGGCTTCCCACCTACTGATCACATCCTTGCCAGAGAACAACCTGTCCCAATCCACGCTTTTTAGATCCTTTCTCATTTCTTCAAATTTGGCCTTCTTCCAGTTAAGAACCTCAACCCTAGGACCAGATCTATCCTTGTCCATGATCAAGTTGCAACTAATGGTGTGTTATGATCACTGGAACCAAAGTGCTCCCCTACACAGACTTCCGTCACTTGTCCTAACTCGTTTCCTAACAGGAGATCCAATACTGCATCCCCTCTAGTTGGTCCCTCTATATATTGATTTAGAAAACTTTCCTGAACACATTTTACAAACTCTAAACCATCTAGACCCCTAACAGTATGGGAGTCCCAATCAATATATGGAAAATTAAAATCCCCTACCACCACAACTTTATGTTTCCTGCAGTTGCTTGCTATTTCCCTGCAGATTTGCTCTTCCAAATCTCGTTGACTATTGGGTGGTCTGTAATACAATCCCACTAATGTGGCCATACTTTTCCTGTTTCTCAGCTCCACCCATAAGGGCTCAGTAGACAAGCCCTCTAATCTGTCCTGCCTGAGCACTGCTGTAATATTTTCCCTAACAAGCAATGCTACTCCCCCACCTTTCATTCCTCTGCCTTGATCACATCTGAAACATCAGAACCCTGGAATATTAAGCTGCCAGTCCTGCCCCTCCTGTAGCCAAATTTCACTAATTGCTATAACGTCATAATTCCACGTGTCAATCCATGCCCTCAACTCACCAAGGAACGTACCAAGGAAATTTTGTCTTTCTACCATAAAAAATTCTCCCATTTTCATCCCTTGACTGTTCGTAGACTGCTTGTCAGGATCAGAATCAGGTTTAATATCATCAGCACACGTTGTGAAATTTGTTAACTTTGTGGCAACAGTGCAATGCAATACATGATAAATATAGAAAAAATGGAATTAAAATATCTATATTTTTATTAAATAGTTAAGTTAAAAATAAGTAGTGCAAAAACAGAAATAAAAAAAATTAGTAAGGAGGTAGTGTTCATGGGTTCAATGTCCATTTAGGAATCCGATGGTGGAGGCAAAGAAACTGTTCCTGAATCGCTGATTGTGTACCTTCTGGCTTCTGTATTTCCTTCCTGACAATGACAATGAGAAGAGGGCATGTCCTGGATGGTGGGGATCCTTAATGATAGATGCTGCCTTACTGAAATGTCTTAGATACTACGGAGGCTAGTACCCATGAAGAAGCTGACTAATTTTACAACTTTCTGCAACCTACTGTGTAGTAGGTCCCCCCCACCCCCACCCCCACCCATACCAAATGGTGATGCAGCCAGTCAGAATGCTCTCCACGGTACATCTGTAGAAGCTTTCGAGTCACTATCTAAACATGGCAGGAATCAACTATTTGAAGGTATGATTAGGCTTATTTGATAATATTCTGGTGAAATGCCTTTAGGTGTTTTGCTACACTAAAACATGCTATAGAAACATATATTGTTGCTATATGTTGCAAATTCAATTTGCAGTGAGTGAGATTTTCTTGTACGGTAATAATAAGCCTGAAACAGATCAGCTATTTACATGCAGGGTATTGAGATTTTATTGTGTTAGTTGTGTTTAACTATTTGTAACTGATAAATAAATTCTGACAAATATATCAGGAAGATAATTTGAAAAAAATTACATTAATATAGTTCTTCATAGAGGAAAGAGATGGTGTTTATGCAAACACAGAAAACGTACACTATGACAAATATGTAGAGAGCAATGCAGACAATAAAGGTGGCTGATGAAAATTAAAGAGAAGATAGTGGTGCAATTGCTGGTGTCTGTAAAAATTCTTATGCCCCCTCCCTTGTCTACTTACTGAATTCCACACATGGCTGTAATTTTATGCAGATTGCTCATCAGTTCCTGCGGAGGTAAACAGAGTAAATGGCTAGGCTTTGTTATTACACGACTATGACAACTGCTTGCATCAACAAACAATGGGCTGAGAGTCCCACAAGATAAGTAGAAGAAAGACATCTGTTAATGTCCCTCTTTTGAAATTCAAGATAGCTCAAATACAGAGGAGAAGCAATTCTTCATTGCACATTGTCCACAGCGAAGGAACAATCTATCTCTATTGTACTACCTCTCTGGCCTTTATGAACTTAGTGCATTCTGTTCAAATAAAAACAAACATTCTGTTTATTTTATTTAAGAAAAGATATTGAGAGTAATCTGTCTTTTTGCAGTTTCCAGTCACAAATTTTCAACTTTAAAAAAACGCATAATGTTGGTCAATGGTGTGAGTTATCTAACTCATTTAATTTGACCCTAAGAGTAGCTCTAATGTCAACAATAAAATGACAGAGCAGATAATGATATTTATATAATGCTTGAATAGTAATCATTGATATTGTTATGTTTTGACCAGCTGGTGAATGGGTCAGCCACATGTTTTGTTAATTACTCAGCTTATTGAAAACAGTTTTACAGTCACTAAGTTTTACTCTATGTGTGCTCTGAAGCTTCGCTCAAAAAGTAATAAGGCAGAGTATTACATAAGTCACTTGAGAATACTGAACACAAGACACTTTTAAGATTGCATACCCTGATTCAGTAAGCTACCTTTAAAACAAAATATTTTGATGCACACGGTCCGGCTGCACAGAACAACTAAATTCATGTCACACATCAGTGATAATATTCTGATTCTGATCCTGTTCTATTTTATTCCCATTGCTAAAATGACTACAATTGAGTGCTAATATAGGAAAAATGATTCTAGCAAGTATGAAGAGTAATAACCAATCATGGTCAAACACTTTTGATGATTGAATACAAGTGGTCATTTAATGATAATAGTCTGTTGTGAGGGCACATTGCAGTATATCAACATATTAAGAATAGTAGTAGTTTATTATTATTATACTCTTTATAAACACAAGTGTTACTCCATTTAAAATTACACTGATTTTATCTAATTCAAAGGACAACAGTGGAAAAGCTGCTGTTAATTTGATCATCAGAGAAAGAACAACAGACACGAGAGAACAAAACACATACAATTTTTCAAGGTAAGGAACTCCCCAAAGGATGAGTTTGTAAATGTTAAGTGCCAAATCATACAGGTCCAACTTGATTCCTAGTTTGTGCTAAGGCATTGCTTTCAATATGCATTACTTTCCATTGGCTTTAGTTGATTTTTTTGCTCCATTAATTGAAGAGTCCTGCTTCTAATTGCTATTCAATGATCTTCACTGGATGAGGAGATTAAATGCAGCTGTAGTGTGTGTGTGTGTGTGTGTGTGTGTGTGTGTGTGTGTGTGTGTGTGTGTGTGTGTGTGTCACATTGTGTGTGTGTACGTGTGTATGTGTGTCACATTGAAATCCTGGTAACATTATCTCGGACAGGACATCATACATTTCATTCATTTGGAATGAGATTCATTCAGTGGACTCAGGCTTTGAGTGAGTGGGACTGCGAAGGGGTGATGGGTGGGCAAGATGCAAAGGTTGAGACAGATAATGCAAAGGTGACCAAGCCAGGCAATGTGACAGGATCTCTCAAATCATTTGCTGCCCTCTCCTAAATACGTGGTTATAAAAGTAATATTACTTTTAAATTACAAAATCCAGTCCATATTTCTGATTTATGAAATGAGGCATCTAAAATTATATTATTTTGCAGAAAAAAAGTATAGTTGTTCCCTTGCTTAAGTACTCTTGCTGTTTCTCAAGGGAAAAAAACAGATGCTCCTATTGTAGTGTTTTGCTTTTTAAGAAATTATTTCAAACTGCTTCTGATATTTTTTATTTCTATTAATTTGCGCTGAATCTTCCAAGTCGCCTGAGTTCTAGAATTCCTCTGCCTACGTTTCTGAAGATAAGCTTCTCCCATAGCCAGGGCCGGATTTAGTGGGGCCGGAGGCCCTGGTCTGGAGGCCCTGATGAGCCCCTGCCAACACCATAAAATGCTGCTGTACCAAGCAAAAAAAAAAGGCAAGAACAAGAGTAAAGGTCGTACTAAATATCAAATCTGTGGACCAAGACACTGGTTTAGTATGATACGTAGTCTATAAACTTACAGGCCTTAAGAGGGAGGACGGAAAGTAATGCAGATTCTTTGTTTGAGGGACTGCATCTAAAGCACTCAAAAATTGGCCTATGTTTAGTTGGCTTCGTAAGGTTATGAGGGAGACGAAGTATGATGTACCCAATCTTAAATCTTTGTTTAGCTATTACTGCACATACTATAGGCCTTAGTTCTCAAACAATGCCAAAGCATTTTTATCTTCGTATTTTTCTCAACCGTGTGTTCTGAGAAAGTAAAATGGAAATGAGAGACAAAAAGGCCAAGAGAGATGGCACTATGGCAAACAAGGAAACTTGACAATACTCCAACAATCTTTTTGAAAAATGAGATCTAGCACATACTAACCTATTGCTGTACTGTGTGGCTTGCAGAGTAAATACCACTTATTACTTACTAAGTTTGTAAACAGTCAACTATTGGCCTATTGCCACAAAAACAGGAACTGCACTGACACACAAGCTGAGATATTTACAAAGTTAGATGCTTGGTTTTCAAAATTAAAGTCTAGTTCTTCTGGATTTCTTGGCAGCAAAGTCCTTGATCAGATCACTAAAATCCAGTTTCCGAACAAGATCACTTTCAAGTGACATAAGAATAAGATGACTCAGCCTGTCCTGTCCCATTGTGGATCTGAGCCTATGTAGTTGCCGTTATCAGGCCTGCCAAATATGTCACAGGAGCCTCAGATAGCCAGTCCCCTCTCTATGGAAAACTTTATAACCACCAACACTCTTCTCAATACGTCGGTCCAGTGGACACACTCTGACTCGAACTGTTTTTGCAGTTCTGTATCTATTCTTCTGCTGTCAGATGCTAGTGTAACGTAGGTCAGTATCGTTCTCCTGCAGTGTTCGTTACTTTCATGCTCTCCTATGTGTTCAGCGGCACGTTTCCAGTCGCTAAAGCCAGTCTTGAAGATAGACTGAGGGTTACCATCACTGAAGATGCGGCATGTGAAACAGAACACACAGCTGGTGGAAGGGGAATATAATAGCCATTGCCTTGAAATATACTCACCATTTACGAGCTTGCGTTTGAAGGGAAATTTGGGAAAAAAATGTCTCTCCTGTATACGGGTGTCCCCCGCTTTTCCAACGTTCGCTTTACGAAACCTCGCTGCTATGAAAGACCTAGATTAGTTACTTGTTTTTGCTAACAGAAGGTGTTTTCACTGTTACGAAAAAAGGCAGCGTGCAAAAAAAGCAGCGCGCGATAAAAGGCAGTGCATGAAAAAAGCAGCGCGCACCCTAACAGCTTCTCCCCGGAACTGCATTCTAGCGGCATTGCTTAAACACGTGCCTGTGTGCATCCGTTAGCAAGATGAGTTCTAAGGCATTGGAAAAGCCTAAAAGAGCTCGTAAGGGTGTTACACTTAGCGTAAAACTAGACATAATTGAGCGTTTCGATTGTGGTGAACGAAGTAAGGACAAAGTTAGTTTGGCTTGTGGAAGTTGACGAAGATGATGTTGAAGAGGTTTTGGCATCCCATGACCAAGAACTGATAGATGAAGAGCTGATGCAGTTGGAAGAGGAAAGGATAACAATCGAAACTGAGTGCAGTAGCAAATGGACCGAAAGTGAAGTCGTCCAGGAACTGAACGTGAAGCAACTGCATGAGATTTTCGCTGCAATGATTGCAGAAAAGTATGACTTTAATTTTGAAAGGGTACGTAGGTTTAGGGCATATTTGCAGGATGGTTTGAGTGCTTGCAAAGAACTGTATGATAGAAAAATGTGCGAGGATAAACAGCCAAGCATACTGGTTTTTCAAGCCTTCAACATCAGACACAGCAGACGACGAACCTCGACCTTTGACATCGAGGCAGGCAGACATAGAAGAAGATGACCTGCCTGTCCTGATGGAAACAGATGATGATGAGATGACACCACAGTGTTCCACCACCCCAACCCCTGGGCTGCAGGTCGATACATTGCCGCGGAGAATGCAGCGGTAGCCGGGACGCACCCAGCACATCTTTAAGAAAAAAGTCGAAATAAACAAGCTAATTAATTACATGCCGGTTGGCACCTAATCAATTAGCATGTTTATTTCGGCTTTTTTCTTAAAGAAGTGCTGGGTGCGTCCCGGCTACTGCTGTACCACTGCATTCTTCGCGGATCGGTATCGGTCCACGGCCTGGAGGTTAGGGACCACTGCACCACCCCAACCTCCGACGACTCAGCCTAACACACCATCATCAGTGTGCTTGGAGCTGTCTTCCCAATTCCGGTAAGTGATGCTACACTGTACATACATTATTTCTACTTTATATAGGCTGTGTATTTTTATGTGTTATTTGGTATGATTTGGCAGCTTCATAGCTTAAAGGTTACTGGAGAGAGTGTTTCTGCCGAGAGCACTTGCGCCGTGTTTCTGCTGAGAGCGCTTGCGTGAGATTTTCGCTACGGAGAACAGTGCAGCAATGATTGTAGAAAAGTATTTCTACTTTATATAGGCAGTATATTTATCATATCATTCCTTCTTTTACTATATGTTACTGTTATTTTAGGTTTTATGTGTTATTTGGTATGATTTGGTAGGTTATTTTTTGGGTCTGCAAATACTCACAAATTTTTCCCATATAAATAAATGGTAATTGTTTCTTCACTTTACGACATTCCGGCTTATGAACCAGTTCATAGGAACGCTCTACCTTAGGTTGGTGGGAGAAACTTGTATTTGTTCCAAAGCTTTGATAACCACATCCTTATTCTGGCAGGACTCTAGCCCTTTCTTAGCCCAGTATGCTCAGACTGAATCTAATGTTTCCTTTCCCCAGAGAGCAGGATCAGTGCTGTAAGGATCCTCAGTAGTGGTAACGTTAACATTAATGGCGACCCGACTAGGTTGTTTGCAGGCCTCTGTGGTTGGGAATCCCGAAGTTATGCTCTGTGCCTCTTCAACGTTAGCTGCTGACTGTGGCAAGGACGGAGGTCCTGTGCTAACGCTGGTGCTAGCGCTCGCTATTGAACAAGTCTCCGTTTGTCCACCGGTCTCAGACTGTGACAAGAGCGATGGTATTGCTGCATCATCGAGAACAGGTTTAAAAAATTTGGTCAATTTCAATGTCTTTTTTAATGTTACATTCTCATGGTCCTCTTTTCCTTGTTTCTTTTTTCTTTTCTGTGCTCCACTCTCATATTTTTTTTTTGTCCGCCATGATGATAGCTACCTATTTTGGGCCCCTCTGCAGCTCGGGCCCCTGGGCTGCAGCCCAGCCTAGCCCTGCCTAAAGTCCAGCCCTGCCCATAGCCATTATTAATAAAAACAAAAAATGCTGGAAACATTCAGCGGATTGGGCAACATCGGCAGCAGGAGAAAGTTAAAGTTTCAGATGCTGGACATTCCTTGTGTCACTAAATCCTTTAGATCATTTTGATATAGCCAATCTAAGTGAAGGTGCAATTCCATACAAACAGGTTACAAATGAACACCAGTCACTGTAGCTCTGAAGTAGCAGTACTACTTGCCGTGTCACCTCCAGGGCTCGATAAGGAAGGACCACAGAATAGGACAGGGAGGGGCCAGGTTGGGTGTGAAAGTCCCACAATTATTGTAGCAGCGATCCACCCCAGGGGCCATATGAGTGACAACAGTGCTGTTGTTTTTTAACCAACGTAATAGAAAACTACTGTGCATTGTCTAAGAATGTAAAAATGACCGTGTCATGCACAAGTAGAACACAAGGACACTTATTTTAGAGTGCTGTTTCTGGATCTCAGTTCGGCATTCAACACTAGTGTTCTACGGACCTTGAACAAACTCCTACACCTTGACCTAAGTACACCACTGTTTTTATGTTTGAACTTAATAAAGGCAAACCTGTTGTGGGTAAATGCTAGAAAATTGAATTTACAGATCGGCTTCAGCTCAACACTGAGTGCATGGGACCAGGTCACCATCAAAGCTCCTAGTTCCAGGGGTGGACTGCCTGCACTGCCCATGGAGAACTGAAGTTCTTTATTATGTACACACATAATAACACATCTTCCCCTTTTAAAGAAAAAGCACTTTTTCTCACCAACCTGCAACAATCAATAATCCTTTCCAACAAAGGCACCTACATTAACTTCAATTGTAATGTGCAAACAAAGTCCTTTATTCAATCATCAACTTTCAATCAGTCTCTGAGGTGGATTAATGATCCCTTTTGGTCTGTTGTTTGTTTCCAAAGATATACTGCTTTCATTTGCTGCATTAATATTAGTGTCTTTCTGAGAACTCTAATGAAGATATTCAATTTTTACATCTGCTGCCCTGTTTGGTATACTGTCAGGTGACGTGTCACAGCTATGGGTTGGAGCTTGTGGTCATAAATCCACATGGTTCCTTCTCAGAGGTGTCCCTCACACCATCTGGATCTGGTAGGAATGTGGGGCATATATCCTTCCATGGATCAGATACTACAATCGTGATCTCGTATTCACACTTGGTCTCCAGACTTTAAGACTGGTAGGCTTTTTGCAGTTTTGTTGAGATACTGTTTTATTTTTCTTTCCCTTTCTCTTTAGCCAATTTGACCTTGTGTACCCCTTTAGGTGAGAACAGGTTTTCGTGCACTGGAAGGGTAGTGCATATGCATTGATCCATCAGCATTTCAGCTGGTGAAAGACCATTCTTCAGTGGTGCACTTCTTTAAATTATTAGACTTTTGTGGAAATCTTCTTGTCTATCTTGTGCTTTTTTCATGAGGTCCTTCACTACCTTAACCAAACTCTCCATTAGACATTTAGATTTTTAGTGACGTGGGCTTTAAGTTATATGTCAAAACCCTCCAATCATTGGCAAAGGACTCAAACTCAGAGCTTGAAAATTGTGGACCATTATCTGATACCACTTCACATGGAACTCCATACCTCACAAACCCAGCTTTCAGGAAGGTGATGACCACTTTGCTGGATGTTTTTTGCAGTGTTGCAACATCTGGATAATTTCAAAAGTAGTTTGTTAAAACAAGTTGACTTTCCATTACAATCAAACAAATCCACTCCAAATTTAAAGTACAGCTTGTCTAGTATAGGAGGTGATGTAAGCAGTTCTGCTTGCTGCTTTGGTCTGTAGGTAAGGCATATTTCACATGAAGGGGTAGTCTGGCTGATGTCTTGGTTCATTCTTGGCCAGTCCATCATTTCCTGAGTTCTTTGTTTACATTTTTTCTCAGCAAGATGCCGTTTATGTATCTTCTGGAGCAATTCCTTGCATAGTGACACTGGGATCACAAACCTGTTCCTTTGGAAGACCATATCTTCCACTACTGATAGTTCAGCTCTGCATGCTTAATAATCCTGAGCCTACATTGCACAGTCGTTCTTATTGTCCCTTGGCCATCCTTTCTGTATTGTTACTTTGAGCACTTTCATTCTTTCATCCCTACCTGCTGCTGTCCTAATCCAAACACGAGGAAATCTGCAGATACTGGAAATTCAAGCAACACACACAAAATGCAGGTGGAATGCAGCAGGCCAGACAGCATCCATAGGAAGAAGCACAGTCGACATTTTGGGCCGAAACCCTTCGTCAGGACTAACTGAAAGAAGCGATAGTAAGAGATTTGAAAATGGGAGTGGGAGGGGGAGATCTGAAATGATAGGAGAAGACAGGAGGGGGAGGGATAAAGCTAAGAGCTGGAAAGTTGATTGGCAAAAGGGATACAAGGCTGGAGAATGGAGAGGGCCATGGGATGGGAGGCCTAGGGAGAAAGAAAGGGGGAGGGGAGCACCAGAGGAAAATGGAGAGCAGGCAAGGAGTAATTGTAAGAGGGACAGAGAGAGAAAAAAGAAAGAGAGGGGAAAAAAAGGAATAAATCAATAAATAAATAGACAGATAGATAGATAGATAAGGGATGGGGTAAGAAGGGAAGGTGGGACATTAACGAAAGTTGGAGAAGTCTATGTTTATGCCATCTGGTTGGAGGGTACCCAGACGGAATATAAGGTGTTCCTCCAACCTGAGTGTGGCTTCATCTTTACAGTAGAGGAGGCCGTGGATAGACATATCAGAATATGAATGGGATGTGGAATTAAAATATGTGACCAGTGGGAGATCCTGCTTTCTCTGGCGGACAGAGCGTAGGTGTTCAGCAAAACGGTCACCCAGTCTGCGTCGGATCTCACCAATATATAGAAGGCCGCACCGGGAGCACCGGACGCAGTATATCACCCCAGCCGACTCACAGGTGAAGTGTTGCCTCACCTGGAAGGACTGTTTGGGGCCCTGAATGGTGGTGAGGGAGGAAGTGTAAGGGCATGTGTAGCACTTGTTCCGTTTACAAGGATAAGTGCCGGGAGGGAGATCGGTGGGAAGGGATGGGGGGGACAAATGGACAAGGGAGTTGCATAGGGAGCGATCCCAGCGGAAAGCAGAAAGGGTGGGGAAGGAAAGAAGTACTTGGTGGTGGAATCCTGTTGGAGGTGGCGGAAGTTACAGAGAATTGTATGTTGGACCCGAAGGCTGGTGGGGTGGTAGGTGAGGACAAGGGGAACCCTATCCCTAGTGGGGTGGCAGGAGGATGGGGTGAGAGTAGATGTGCGTGAAATGGGAGAGATGCGTTTGAGAGCAGAGTTGATGGTGGAGGAAGGGAAGCCCCTTTGTTTAAAAAAGGAAGAGATTTCCTTTGTCCTGGAATGAAAGGCCTCATTCTGAGAGCAGATGCGGCAGAGACGGAGGAATTGCAAGAAGGGGATGGCATTTTTGCAAGAGACAGGGTGGGAAGAGGAATAGTCCAGGAAGCTTTGAGAGTCTGTAGGCTTATAGTAGACATCAGTTGATAAGCTGTCTTCAGAGATAGAGACAGAAAGATCAAGAAAGAGGAGGGAGGTGTCGGAAATGGATCAGGTAAACTTGAGGGCAGGGTGAGAGTTGGAGGCCTAATCCTCTCTTTTCTATCAGGAGATATTGGAATGGAGGAGATCATCATGTCAACATAGGCCTGTATATCAGCACTAACCTCTTGGTCACTCTTTTCTTTCTGTTGACTGCTCAAGACAACGCATCAGCAGCAAACATATACTTTCCCAGTGTGTATATTTCTGCAGCCTTATCAGCATACGCTGTATACTCATGGGAGAGTCATTCAGTGGTTTAGATATAATTGAGACTAGAGGTATATAGCTTGTCTCCACTTCAAAAGCTTGTCCATAGCTGTGCTTATGGGGTGGCAGGAATCTCTTTCTCTACCTGTGCATCGTTCACTTCCACACTTGTTAAAGCTCTTGATGCATAGGCCACAGGTTGCCAGATGTCATCTTGCTGCTGCAGTAGTACGGCTCCCAGGCTGTATCAGATGCAACAGCCGAGATCCTAGTACACCTATCCGGATCACAAATCTTCAGCACGGGCTTTTCAGTTCGGGCTCTTTTCAGCATCTGGAAACACTCCTCTTGCACGTGAGACCAAATGCACTCATTTCGCTGCTCAACGAGTGACCTAAGTGGTGCTGACACAGTAGACAGTGAAGGGATGAAATTAGCAAGGTAAGTCACCAACCCCATGAAACGTCTCACCTCTTCCTTGTTTTGGGGCCTCTCTGTGTTTTCAATAGCTGACGTCTTTCTTCGGTCGGGCTTCACTCCCTCTTCCAATATAACATCTCAGTGCCTTAATACCAAACTCACATTTCTCTTTATTTAATTTCAAATTGACATTCCGTGCATTTCAATCACCTGCCTCAGTTGTGCATCATGTTCATCCTTGGTGGACCCCCAGATGATGATGTCCCCCATCATGGTCCCAACCCAAGGTATGCCCTGAAAGATCATGGTGGATGGCTTTATGGTAGACTTCTGGTGCAGACAAGATCCCATACAGTAGCCAGAGAAAGCAATATCTTCCCTGCGGTATGTTAGAAGTATACAGTCTCGAACTTGCCACATCAAGCTCCATTTGCTAAAACCCAGACAATGTGTCGAGTTTGCTAAACCACTTGACACCTGCAAACCAGCCATCTCTTGGTGGCTTTTGTTGAGATCTCTAGGGTCTAGACGTATATGCAATGCTCCATTTTCCTATTGCACAATGACCAGTGAGCTCACACAATCTGTTGGTTCTTCAATTTTCCACATGATATTTACCCGTTCCATGTATGCAAGTTCTTGTTTAAGTGCAAAAAGAACTTCAATATGTTTCAATAGATGCATTTAATGTCAGAGAAATGTATACAATGTACATCCTGAAATTCTTTTTCTTTGCAGACATCCACAAAAACAGTGGAGTGCTCCAAAGAATGAATGACGTTAAAACATTAGAAACCCCCAACATCCCCCCACCCCACGCATAAGCAGCAGCAAGACAATGGCCCTACCAGTAAAAAAGCATCAGCATTCTCAGCCGAGCACTCAAGCGTGCAGCAAAGGATCAATAAAGAGACATACTTGCAGTACCCCAAAAGCTACATGTTCACCTGATAATTCAACACACCACAGGCTCTCTCCCTCTTCCTAATAAGGGAAAAACAGGTGTCCCTGTTTCACAGTGAGAGCGGAGACTTAAAAAAAAACTCGTTAATTTACGATGTAGAAGTCTGTTATGTTGCTTTTTTCGAGCTCTGCACATGGAGAGACGGCACCAAAAAGGCGCAGGTCTCCAGGCACACAATCCCCAGCATCTAACCCGCTGCTTCTGATGTTCCATGTCCTCCCATGACTCTTCATTCAGGGACACTGGCCTAGAATCAGCACGTCCCTGGAGCCACTGAACCCCGAAACCCAGAAGCAGCATTTGTTTTCCAGGCTGCGTGCTTGGGATGTCAAAAACCAGCCAGTTGTGAGACCCTGAGAGCGGGTCCCATTCCCACAAAGAGCCAAGTTCAGAGTGTAAATCCAGAGTAGAGTCTTCAAAAGAGCCCCCCACAACCTGATAAGGAAAAAAAGAGATATCAAAGATCAAAATAAAGCTGTTTCCGAAAATGCAAACAAAGAAGTCGCCATTTAGCACCATCCTAAATTCATCCCACTTTTACTGCATGCATGGACAACAGGAACCGGTGTCTGATCTATATGAATTTTGTGTACACTAGGTGAGTATCCGAGGTCCTCGAAAACATCTATGTACCCTTCAGTGAGCAAAATGTGGTCATCTTTGGACTGTGAAGCCACTAGAAAAACTCCTTTCATCAGGTTGAGCTTTCCAAATGCACTCAGACCCAACTTTGGCTGTACCCTCTTTTCTGCAATCTGTAGCTCTGCCTTTAGGTGCTACCCCTTGTGCTTGAAGGTCACAATACAGCCCCCTTTTTCTGGAACGTTCTTTCCGGTATAACCTGTCACTTTTAACTTCACTGGGTAACTCTTGCTCTTTTCTTTGTGTGCCTTATAATCATCCATGGATAACAGACTCACCTGGGCTCCAGTGTCAAGCTTGAAAGGAATTACTGTCTCATTCACAGTCACTGGGACAACCCATTCTGTTTTACTAGCAGCAACAGTCTGTAGAGAATCCACAAAGACTTCCTCCATTTCCTCAGCAACCGTGTGCACCTTTTGCTAGGTAAACCCAGCATTGCAGCACTTTGCAAAATGATTCTTCTTCCCACAAGCTAATTTAAATGCTGTTATCAATGCCTAAAGCATCTTCGCCAATTATATGTCGCAAAAAAGATGCTTTCAATTTTTCGTCAGCCCCTCCCACTCCACTAGACACTAAATATATATTGAATTACTGTTTGAAGTGTCTCCAGTTATCCGTTAGATTGCTGGTAAACTGTATAGGCACAGAAGGATTTAGGTTATCTATGACGGGAATTTTCAGCCTCTCACCTGAATTTCTTGGTGAATCTGTGACTGATGAACTTTAGGTCTTCTTGCCTCACTGGCCGTCTTTATTTTCGTCAGAACTGATGTCTCTTTCTCAGTCGCTCATTGAATTCATTTACACTCCATGTTTAGATATCACGTCAACTTCTGACACAATGTTATGATTGTTCTTAATAATGACAAACCTGTCATGGGTAAATGGTACAACATTTTTATTTACAGAACGGCTCCAGCTCAACATCGACCACATGGGACAGGTTGGGTGACAGTCAGAGGTGGGAAAGAGAAGGTGAGTAGACAGATAGTGCAGAGCACCCCTGTAGCCATTCCCCTGAATAATAAGTTTACCGTCCTGGATACTGTTGGCGGGGACGACCGACCAGGTGTGAGCCACGGTGGCAGGGCCTCCAGCACTGAGTCTGACCCTGTGGTGCAGAAGGGTGGGATGGAGAAGAGGAGAGCTGTCATCATTGGAGACTCTATAGTCAGGGGAGTAGACAGGAGATTTTGTGGACGTGAGAAGGACACCCGCAAGGTTTGTTGCCTCCCGGGTGCCAGAGTCTGGTGTATCTCTGACCAGGTGCACAACATCCTGGTATGTTAGGGAAAGCAACCAGAAGTAGTGATACATGTTGGCACCAACGACAGAGGCAGGAAGAGGGATGAGGTCCTGAAGTGTGAGTTTCAGGAAGTAGGCAGAAGGCTGAAGAACAGGACCTCAAGGGTGGCGTTCTCAGGATTGCTGCCAGTGCTATGTGATAGTGATGGTAAGAATTGGAGGAGATGGCAGTTGAATGCGTGGCTGAGGAGTTGGTGCAGGGGGCAGGGTTTTAGACTTTTGGATCATTGGGATCTCTTCTGGGGAAGGTGGGACCTGTACAGATTGGATAGGTTGTACCTGAATTTGAGGGGGAGCAACATCCTTGCAGGTAGGTTTGCCAGCATGGTTCGGGAGTGTTTAAACTGATTTGCAAGGGGGATGGGACCTGAAGCGATAGAGCATTGGAAGAAGTGCATGGAGTACAGCCAGATCTAACATATAGAGAGGTTTTGAGGAAAGAGAACCAGAATAAAGGGTGTAAAGGTAGTAAGGTAGAAGGGCTAAAGTGCACGTACTTCAATGCAAGAAGCATCAGGAACAAAGGTGATGAACTGAGAGCTTGGATACATGCATGGAATTATGATGTAATGGCCATTACAGAGACTTGGCTGGCACTAGGGCAGGAATGGATTCTCAATATTCCTGGATTTCAGTGCTTTAAAAGGGATAGAAGGAGAAAAAGGGGAGGAGGGGTGGCATTACTAGCTAGGGATACTATTACAGCCACAGAAAGGGTGGGTAATGTAGCAGGATCCTCTTTTGAATCAGTATGGGTGGAAGTCAGGAACAGGAAGGGAGCAGTTACCCTATTGGGAGTATTCTATAGGCAGATTTTGGAAAGGAGCAAAAATAACAGGGTTGTTATCATGGGTGACTTTAACTTCCCTACTACTGATTGGCACCTGATTAGTTCCAAGGGTTTAGACAGGGCAGAGTTTGTTAAGAGTGTCCAGGATGGATTCCTGTCATATTATGTTGACAAGCCAACTGAGGGAATGCCATACTAGACCTAGTATTAGGTAACGAACTGGGTCAGGTCACAGATTTCTCAATGGGTGAGCATCTGGGGGATAGTGACCACCACTCCCTGGCCTTTAGCATGATCATGGAAAAGGATAGAATCAGAGAGGACAGGAAAATTTTTAATTGGGGAAGGGCAAATATGAGGCTATAAGGCTAGAACTTGCAGGTGTGAATTGGGATGATATTTTTGCAGGGATACCCATACGATGGACATGTGGTCGATGTTTAGGCATCTCTTGCAGGATGTTAGGGATAAATTTGTCCTGGTGAGGAAGATAAAGAATGGTAGGGTGAAGGAACCATGGGTGACAAGTGAGGTAGAAAATCTAGTCAGGTGGAAGAACACAGCATACATGAAGTTTAGGAATGAGGTTCTCCAAATCTATCCTGGTACTGCTCCCCAACTTTTCCTTCGCTACATTGATGACTACATTGGTGCTGCTTCCTGCACCCATGCTGAGCTCATCAATTTCATCGACTTTACTTCAAACTTCCACCCAGCCCTCAAATTCACGTGGTCTATCTCGGACAATTCTCTCCCCTTTCTCGATCTCTCGGTCTCCATCTCTGGAGACAGACTGTCCATTGACATCTTCTACAAGCCCACTGACTCTCATAACTACCTCAACTATACCTCTTCCCACCCCGCCACATGCAAAAATCCCATTCCCTATTCCCAGTCCCTCCATCTCCGCCGCATCTGCTCCCAGGATGAGGCTTTCCATTCCAGGATATCTCAAGTGTCCTCTTTCTTTAAGGATCGTGGTTTCCCTTCTGCCGTCATCAACGATGCCCTCACCCGCATCTCCTCCATTTCCCACACTTTGGCCCTCACCCCATCCTCCCGCCACCACAACAGGGACAGAGTTCCCCTTGTCCTCACCTACCACCCCACCAGCCTCCAGATCCAGCACATTATCCTCCGCAACTTCCGCCAACTTCAGCAAGACCCCACCACTAAGCACATCTTTCCCTCTCCGCTTTCTGCAGGGATCGGTCCCTCCGCGACTCCCTGGTCCACACGTCCCTCCCCACGGATCTCGCACCTGGAACTTATCCCTGTAAGAGTAAGTGCTACACCTGTCCCTGAGTCTGTTGAGGTTATCTATTGCATCCGGTGCTCCCAGTGCAGCCTCCTCTACGTTAGTGAAACCTGATGCAGATTGGGGGACTGCTTCGTCGAGCACCTCCGCTCCATCCACCACAACATACAGGATCTCCCGGTTGCCACCCTCTTCAACTCTGCTTCACATTCCCATTTGGATACGTCCATACATGGCCTCCTCTACTGCCATGATGAGGCTAAACTCAGGTTGGAGGAGCAACACCTCATATACCGCCTAGGCAGTCTCCAGCCCCTTGGTATGAACATTGAATTCTCCAACTTCTGGTAATTCCCTCCCCCTCCCTTCCCCTATCCCTATGTCACTCTACCCCTTCCCCCAGCTGCCTATCACCTCCCTCATGATTCCGCCTCCTTCTGCTACCCATTGTGTTTTCCCCTATTCCTTCTTCACCTTTCCTGCCTATCCCCTCCCTGCTTCTCCTCCCCCACCCCTTTGTCTTTCCCCTTACTGGTTTTTCACCTGGAACCTACCAGCTTTCTCCTTCCCACCCTCCCCCCACCTTCTTTATAGGGCCTCTGCCCCTTCCCTCTTCAGTCCTGACAAAGGGTTCCGGCCCGAAACTTTGACTGATCGTTTCCACGGATGCTGCCGGACCTGCTGAGTTCCTCCAGCATGTTGTGAATGTTGCTTTGGCCCCAGCATCTGCAGAGTATTTTTGTGTTTATAAGGTTTAAGAAGCAAGGAACAGATGGACCTATTGAGGAATATAGGGTAGTAAGAAAGGAGCTTAAGAAGGGGCTGAGGAGAGCAAGAAAGGGGCATGAGAAGGCCTTGGTGAGTAGGGTAAAGGAAAACCCCAAGGTATTCTTCAATTATGTGAAGAATAAAAGGATGACAGGAGTGAAGGTAGGACCGATTAGAGATAAAGATGGGAAGAAGTACCTGGAGGCTGTGGAAGTGAGCGAGGTCCTCAATGAATACTTCTCTTCGGTATTCACCAATGAGAGGGAACTTGATGATGGTGAGGACAATATGAGTGAGGTTGATGTTCTGGAGCATGTTGATATTAAGGGAGAGGAGGTGTTGGAGTTATTAAAATACATTAGGACGGATAAGTCCCGGGGCCTGACGGAATATTTGTTGTGGAGCAGAGGCGAGAGAAGAGATTGCTGAGCCTCTGGCTAGGATCTTTATGTCCTCATTGTCCACGGGAATGGTACCGGAGGATTGGAGGGAGGCGAATGTTATCCCCTTGTTCAAAAAAGGTAGTAGGGATAGTCCGGGTAATTATAGACCAGTGAGCCTTACGTCTGTGGTGGGAAAGCTGTTGGAAAAGATTCTTAGAGATAGGATCTATAGGCATTTAGAGAATCATGGTCTGATCAGGGACAGTCAGCATGGCTTTGTGAAGGGCAGATCGTGTCTAACAAGCCTGATAGAGTTCTTTGAGGAGGTGACCAGGCATATAGATGAGAGTAGTGCAGTGGATGTGATCTATATGGAGTATAGTAAGGCATTTGACAAGGTTCCATATGGTAGGCTTATTCAGAAAGTCAGAAGGCTTGGGATCCAGGGAAGTTTGGCCAGGTGGATTCAGAATTGGCTTGCCTGCAGAAGGCAGAGGGTCATGGTGGAGGGAGTACATTCGGATTGGAGGGTTGTGACTAGTGGTGTCCCACAAGGATCTGTTCTGGGACCTCTACTTTTCGTGATTTTTATTAGCGACCTGGATGTGGGGGTAGAAGGGTGGGTTGGCAAGTTTGCAGAGGACACAAAGGTTGGTGGTGTTGTAGATAGTATAGAGGATTGTCAAAGATTGCAGAGAGACATTGATAGGATGCAGAAGTGGGCTGAGAAGTGGCAAATGGAGTTCAACCCGGAGAATTGTGAGGTGGTACACTTTGGAAGGACAAACTCGAAGGCAGAGTACAAAGTAAATGGCAGGATACTTGGTAGTGTGGAAGAGCAGAGGGATCTCGGGGTACATGTCCACAGATCCCTGAAAGTTGCCTCACAGGTAGATAGGGTAGTTAAGAAAGCTTACGGGGTGTTAGCTTTCATAAGTCGAGGGATAGAGTTTAAGTGTCGCGAAGTAATGATGCAGCTCTGTAAAACTCTGGTTAGGCCACACTTGGAGTACTGTGTCCAGTTCTGGTCACCTCGCTATAGGAAAGATGTGAAAGCATTGGAAAGGGTACAGAGGAGATTTACCAGGACACTGCCTGGTTTATAGAGTATGGATTATGATAAGGGATTAAGGGAGCTAGGGCTTTACTCTTTGGAGAGAAAGAGGATGAGAGGAGACATGAGAGAGGTGTACAAGATAATAAGAGGAATAGATAGAGTGGATAGCCAGCGCCTCTTCCCCAGGCACCACTACTCAATACAAGAGGACATGGCTTTATGGTAAGGGGTGGAAAGTTCAAGGGGGATAGTAGAGGAAGGTTTTTTACTCAGAGAATGGTTGGTGAGTGGAATGCACTGCCTGAGTCAGTGGTGGAGGCAGATGTACTAGTGAAATTTAAGAGACTACTAGACAGGTATATGGAAGAATTTAAGGTGGTTGTTGTTATATGGGAGGCAGGGTGTAAGGGTTGGCACAAAATTGTGGGCCGAAGGGCCTGTACTGTGCTGTACTATTCTGTAATGTGCTGGCCATCACCAAATTGGAATGCCGAAGTAGGTTAAATGGGCGACACAGCATCGTGGGCTGAAGGGCCTGTACTGTGCAGTAGTGTTCTGTATTCTATATGTTCTATGATTGGCATCTTCGCTTTGACCAACAGAACATGCAGCCACCTGCATGAACAGCCACAGCCCCTGATGACCTTGTGATTTCAGTCTCTGAGACCCAAGTGCGTGCACCCTTTAAGCAAATGAACCCATGGAAAGCATTTGGCCCAGACAGTGTGCCTGGCTGAGTACTGAAGATCTGTGCTAATTAACTGGTTGGAGTATTTACTGACATCTTTGACCTCTCATTTTTCTGCAGTCTGAGGTATCCCACCTGCTTTAAGCAGGCTTCAATCATATCGGTCCCCAAGAAGAACATGGTAACTGACTATCAACCAGTAGCCCTTACTTCATTGTGATGAAGTGCTTTGAAAGGTTAGTTATGAAACATATGAGTTCCTGCCTGAGAAGAAACTCCAATCCAATTTGCCTACTGTCACAAGAGGTCAACTGCAGGTCCCTTTTCATTGGCTCTTCACTCAGCCCTGGAACATCTGAACATCAGGATGTTCTTCATTGACTGCAGCTCTGCATTCAACACTATCATCCCCTCAAAACTAATTTATAAGCTTGAAGACAGAGAGCTAGCGTATCCTTTCACCCAATAAAATTACATTTGATATTTACAGTGAGGGTATTATGCAGCGTGATGGACTTTGCTGATCTGCTTGTCTACTTTGTTTGAGAAGTGAGTGTTGCTATGTTCTTTGTTAATGCAGGAGATGGAGAGGTGTAGGGCAAAGACTAGTATCTACTTGACCATCATTACATCCAGAATGATCAGTAAGTCAATAGTATTTATCCTAGATCAGTAATCAAACTGAAACAAAGTATTCATGGCTCCTCTTTGGTTGAATACAAAAGCTGATATTTCTGGTTTCAAGGTGGGCATCCATTGCTATTTCATAAATAAAGAACAGGTTCATCCAGGTATATCTGCACCTGACCTCATCCCAACACTCACACCCATCCCCCCTCTCAAACTGAACCAGGAGCCTCATATTCCCTGAGTCTCACTCGACAAGTGCCAATTCTCCATTATCTGTCCAACATTTGTCTGTAATGATCGAGCCAGTTGTTACACTGATGATCTCAACAATCATCTGCATAAATAATTTTTCTCATCCACTATGAGCCTCTGTTCTTTGACAATTCCCTTCTTACAGTATAGCAATCTATAACTCCAAGATAATAGCCTGTTCTTCAAAAGGCCAATAATTGAGATTTGACTTTCTGTCTCCTCACTTTCTGGCTTCAGAAAGTTGCCGTAACCAGACGCATCCTGATGCCTTGAGGACTAGCTGCATTTTTTTTTAATGGAACCAACATCGGTGGAAAGTGAAGTAGGTCAAAGACCCTTTGTCATTTTCACAGATGCTATCTGATCTGTTACCAGCTTTCAAAAAAAAAAATTCTGTCTTTGATCAGGTTATGAAATTCAGAAGAAAATATAAATTACAGGTTTCTTTGATGTTTCAACAATTATTTTTCCATATATGAATAGTTGATTGCTCCATATGCTACTGTGTAATTGAATATTTCTTGCAGCATTGATCTTTCATCTCAACATCTTCATACCCTCATTCTCTTCAACTCTACACTTATCCAAAGAACCTGCTCCTTCTAGAAGCCTTCAACACTTAGAATAACTCGTACAGCAATAAATTTCACTGAAAACTGGATTGCACGGCTCACTCACTAACCAAAATGCCAGATTTTTCAAACCTATCAGTGTAATGAAGGGATAGATGCAAAAAATGCTAGAGGAACTCAACAAGTCAGGCAGCATCAATGGAAATGAATAAACTGTTGATGTTTCAGGCCGAGACCCTTCTTTGGGACAGTGGTGAAGGACCAACATACCCATAAGTTCATAAGACGATAAGACATAGGAGCAGAATTAGTCCATTTGGCCCATCGAGTCTGATCCGTCATTCAATCATGGGTGATCCTTTTTTACCATCCTCAACCCATTCCCCGGCCTTATCCCGTAATTTGTGATGTTGTGGGCAATCAAGAACCTATCAACCTCTGCCTTAAATACATCCAGCAACCTAGCCTCCAGAGCTGCCTGTGGTAATAAGTTCCAAAAATTCACAACCCTCTGGTTAAAGACATTTCTCTGCATCTCTAATTTAAATGGATGCCCCCTCTATTCTGAGGCAGTGCCCTCTTGTACTTGACTCCCCCACCAGGTGAAACATCCTTTCCACATCTACTTTGTCTAGGACTTTCAAAATATGAAAGGTTTCAGTGAGATCCCTCCTCATCCTTCTAAATTCCGGAGAGCACAGGCCCAGAGCATCAAATGTTCCTCATATGATAACCCTTTCATTCCTGGAATCATCCTTGTGAACAGTCTCTGGACCTTTCCAATGCCAGTACATCTTTTCCTAGAGAAAGAGCCCAACACTCTTCATAATACTCAAGGTGAGGCCTCACCAGTGCCTTATAAACCCTCAGCATCACATCCCTGCTCTTGTATTTTTCACCTCTTGAAATGAATGCTAACATTGCATTTGCCTTCCTCACCACTGACTCAGCCTGCAAGTTAAACTTTAGGGTGTTCAGCACAAGGACTTCCAAGTCTCTTTGCACCTCAGATCTTTGGGTTTTTCTTCCTGTTTAGAAAATAGTCTGCATATTTATTCCTACTATCAAAGTGCATGACTATGCATTTTCCAACATTGTATTTAATTTACCACTTTATTGTTCATTCTCTTAATTTGTCTAAGTCCTTCTGCAGCCTGCCTATTTCCTTAACACTACCTGCCCCTCCAGCAATCTTCGTATCATTTGAAAACTTGGCAACAAAGCCATCATCATCATAAAAAGAAACGGTCCCAACACCAACCTCTAAGAAACACCACTAGTCACTGGCAGCCAACCAAAAAAGGATATTTTTATTCCCACTCGCTGTCTCATACCAATCAGCCAATGCTCTAAACATGCTGGTAACTTCCCTGAAATACCATGGGCTCTTAACTTGGTAAACAGCCTCATGTGTGGAACCTTGTCAAGGCCTACTGGAAGTCCAAATATACAACATCCACTGAGTCCTCTTTATCTATCCTACTTGTAATCTCCTCAAAGAATTCCAAAATTTTCATCAGGCAAGATTTTCCCTTAAGCAAACCATACTGACTTTGTCCTATCTTGTTCTGTGTCACCAAGTACTCCATTACCTCATCTTTAACAATTGAATCCAATATCTTCCCAACCACTGAGCTCAGGCTAACTGGTCTACAATAAGTAGGTGGTTAGATGTCACCCTATTAATGAATGCAACTTCACCTCTCTGGCCGCATTGTAACTTGCAAAGAAGCTGGATGTGGTCAGTAATGTCAATAATGGCTGGTCAGTGGGATAACAACCTGGTCTAATTTATACATACACAGTATATGCAAATAAAACCACTGTTCACATTTCAAAGTTCAAAATACATTTACTATCAAAGTACATACACACAGTACACTGTATGTTTCCAAATACTAACTTGAGATGCATTTTCTTGCTGGCACTTAGAGGAAAAATGAAATACAACAGAATTTTATAAAAAAAAACTATCCATAAACAAAGTTTGAGTGAGCAACAGTGTGTAAAAGAAGACAAATTCTGCAAATAAAAATAATATTGAGAACATAAGCTGCAAAGAATACTTGAAAGTGAGTCTGTAGACTGTGAATGAAATAGTCCATACTGGTTCAGGAGCCTGATGGTTGTAGGGTAATAACTCTTTCTGAACTTGGCGGTGTGGGACCTAAGGATTTTGTACCTACCCAATGGTCATAGCGAGAAGAGAGCATGGCTTGGATGGTGGGGGTCTTTGATGATGGATGTTGCTTCACTCATTGATAGGGACAGCTTCACTTGTGATAGACTAGATTTTATCCTTTACTCTCTGTAGCCTTTTCTGTTCTTGGGCATTAGTGTTTCAATACCAGACTATGATGTTGTCTATCTGAAGATAAAATACAGGGGGAGAAAACATCTGTGAAAAGAGAAACAGATCAAGGGCCCTTTGTCATTTCCATGGGTGCTGCCTGAACTGCTCTGTGTTACCAGCATTTCTACATTTGTTTGGAGACTGTGTTAGGCAATTCCTAAGCAGAATTTACTAATAGAGAAGAGATAACAACAGTCAATTGTTTCTCCAAGATCAAAACTATTTTATCTTTTGGGCAAATGATGAGAATCTTGTTTGACAGCTTTCTATACTGTAGTCTGCGAATGAAGAAAGAAAACACCCTGTTCAAGCATGCTGTGTGAACAGCTGTAATTTTCACCTCTTATGTAGCCAGAAACTTTTCTAATAACTGCACCACTACTGATTTATCACTTATGGGCAACAGATCAGTTAATTGTACAACATGTTGCAAATTGAAGTGAATTTATTCCATTTCAAATATGAATCATAATATTTCCAGTTTATTTCTTCCACCACTTTTGGACGAAGAGAATGAAAATGAGCTGGAGTTATGAGCGTGAACAGTAAGAAGGTTTTTGATATCTGTGTACTTCTCTCATCTCTTAAAAGCACAATGTATTTCTGTGATGTACTTCTAACAGTATCAACAGTTCCTGGTACAAGTGACTACCTGCAACATGACAGCCTTTGAATTTTACCAAAACATAAAACTGTAAGACATAAGACATAGGAGCAATTTGGCTCACTGAATCTGCTCTGCTATTCCATCATGGCTGATTTATTATTGCGCTCAACCCCATCCTTCTGCCTTCTCCCTGTAGTCTTACTAATCAAGAACTTATCAACTTCCCCTTTATATATAACCAATGAATTGGCCTTCACAGCTGTCTGTGGCAAGGAATTCCACCAATTCACCACCCTCTGGCTAAAGAAATTCCTCCTCATCTCTGTTCTAAATCAGTGGTTCCCAAAGTGAGATGATATTGTACTCCACCCCTGACTCCTGCTGCGGTGAGAGTTTCTAAGGGGATGATAAAGATAAAGGGGCAGTGGGGGGGGGGTGCTGTGCTTGGTAGCAAGGGGGTAGCAGATGGATTACAGGCTTAATTTAAGAAATTAATTATTTTTTCTAAGCATTTGATCCTTAGTGCCTCATACTTTTTATAATGATCATGTAATCACCCCTTCTCATGCTAACCCACTCTTAGACTTTGCTCGAAGCACATTATAGTTGTTGAAAAGCGATGTGACACTTCTGTACTTAGCATATCATGAGAGATATGGTTATTTCTGGGCATGGTCAGCACATTATTGCTGTTCACCACTGTAGTACATTGTTAGCTGGTACAATTCCTACACTCTAATCACACAATGATGCAATTCCTGTGAATTAGGCTATGGTGTTCTAAGGGGTAAAGTTCAGAAGCTACCATTTTGAATGGTCTTGACTGCATTTCGCTCACCCATGAGATATTGCTGCCCTACTTTATGTATCTTCAGGCAGAGAGTCAGGTTTTGCCTGATCTATGATGGCATCATAACTTTTCCCTTTATTGATCATTGCATTGGACTAAACAATAGGCAATTGAGTGTGGTTGTTAATCCATAACGGAAATGGCAGAAGCAGAACAAACATGAAAGAAGTGTTGACAGTATAGTGTGGAGTATCTGAAATATGGATACACCAAGTAACCAACAGCAGCCAATATCCAGGCTCCTTGAACATTTGAAGAGAATATAATCTAATAAAGCAAACAAGAATTTGGTTTCTTTTCAGCTTCTTCCTGAAAACTGTCAGAAATGGGAAATACTTCAAAACATGTTTGTCAGCACTTCACAACAAAACAGTGACAGTTCACATACTTCATACAACATTTCATTGCTCATTGCTAAATCTGGAAAACCCCATACAAAAAGAGAAGAATTGATTCTGCCAGCATCAATGGAGGTACGGAATACAATTTTATTCTGGAGTTATGCGAATATAGCAGATAATAATTCAAACAAGAACAAGGCTTCAGTTTATTGTAAATATAAATAAGTTCAGGAAGCTTGCAATTAGCCTTCAGTTGTTTTTTGTTGGAAAATTGCAAGCAGAATATTGAAATTAAAAGCACAGTCTGCTCTACAGATTAAGAGATTGCAAATACAATAGCCAAACATTAAGACAAAGGGGTTGGGTTAATTGGCATGAATCAAACCAGGCAACATGAGCTAAGTTATTTGCACTATTGTGACTAAGTTCAAGCTGGCAGACCAGATGGATCATCACATGATCACAGGTATAGGCAATCAATGGTTTTTGTGTACTTATGACATTTGTGCACTCAGAGACAGCCCAGACAACATTAATTTTGGGTGTCTGGGATTTCTGTCCCCAGAAGCTTTTAACGTGGACAGACATCCCACCTCTCCAGGAAGTTCCGGGAGCCTCCCGCATATTGATAGTGGCTCTCTGACACCCGCAAATTTTATACAATATCCCGGAAATCGATTTTTTTGATTGAGTTAGACTGAGTGAGTGAGAGGGGAGGGAGTGAGAGACAGAGAGAGAGAGAGAGAGAGAGAGAGAGAGAGAGAGAGAGAGAGAGAGAGAGAGGGAGAGAGAGAGAGAGAGAAAGAAATATCCTGATTGGTCTCTCTTTGTGCTAAGTAGATTTATCAGTTTCCTCTGATTGGGCTTTAGAGTCGACCTCTCTCTCTCGCTCTCTTTCATTGTCCATCAGTGCAGTTCAGTGTCCTACAGCGCCATGGCAGAGTGTTCCAAAGAAAGAAAATATAAAACGTACTTCATCCCAGACTGCACTAAAGTGTACCCCTGCCTAATAGGGGTCAAAAGTAATGACAGGGCTGCTCGCTGCACTGTTTGCAACAGTGAATTTTCTATTGCCCATGTGGGTTAAATGACTGTAAAAGAAATGTTGAGGTGAGTTTAACAGGTGTCATTCGTTCAGTAGCATAGCTAACGTTATTTAAACTAGCTGGCTCTCTTGATGTCCTGGGTGATGAGGCCAAATTCCCTGTAGACTTGCTTAAAGTTGTAATAGAATTAAAAAATGACTCCATGATAATATGATACAATATAAGTACATATTTCAATGTCACATTTTCTGCATAAGACAATATAATAAGAATACATCTTATGCTAGTATTTCTTTTAGGGACCACAACATATTAGGGAGGCTAAGCGCAGGGAAGGCTGCTCTAGTATTTCACAGTTCTTTTCAGCAGAAAACGAAAGTCTGATGGGGAAGGTCACTAGAGCTGAGGTGTACTTTACATCACAGTACAAGGAAAGTTTGCAAAAGAAATAGAAAAGCTATTTGCTTTAGCATTGAGACTGCCAACAAAATACTCAACAAGGAATATATATATACATATCTAAGGCATCCGTTAGTCTTGCGAGACCATGGATCTGCGCCTGGAAAGTCTTCACTCTCCAGGGCGCAGGCCTGGGCAAGGTTGTATGGAAGACCACTCCCATGCTGCAAGTCTCCCCTCTCCACGACACCAATGTTGTCCAAGGGAAGGGCATTAGGACCCATACAGCTTGGCACCAGTGTCATCGCAGAGCAATGTGTGATTAAGTGCCTTGCTCAAGGACACAACACATTGCCTCGGCTGTGGCTCAAACTCACGACCTTCGGGTAGCTAGTCCAATGCTTTAACCACTTGGCCACGTGCCCACACTATATATATATATGTGTGTGTGTGTGTGTGTGTGTGTGTGTGTTTGTGTATAAATAGTTTCAATATGTGATCAAATAAATTGTTGTGTTCTTTCATAATCAAACGCCCTGTATACATACACCTTTGGAGGTCGACCGGGGGGTGGGGGGTGGGATATGGAGCTGCGGGGGGTGGTGGTGCTACCTCCCTGAAATGAGTTTTTGCAGGATGGGATGTCGGTGTGTATTACTTTGGGACAAAGGTGTTTGAACATTCAGAGATTGTCACTGTAGAAATGTAATTCAAAGGCTGTATTCTCAACCCAAAATATTGAAGGAAACAATGTTATTGTAACAATTGAAATTGTATTTTCTCAGCTACTGTTACCTTTGATATTAAGGATATAAAAATGTGATGCACCATTGGATTTCAGAGCCTCTACTGAGAGTGTCTCCATGAGAATGCCTGCTTGTTGTGATGAATAAAGAACTGTATCACCAGCTACAGTGTTTCTCCAGTGACTTCAGTCACGGTCACAACATCTGGGGGCTTGTCCGGGATACGTTTATGACCTGCTGTATGGCCATTGATCTCAGCAGTATGGATGGGGGGACTAGTATTTTCAAGAGTAGCACCTACACTGATCCGTTCAGGTCAATGGTCATGGGATCACAAGGTATCAATGAATATTGTGGAGAGCTGAACTGGTAGATATAAAAGTGTGGTGTGCGTGTGAGTGCACAATGTGTTTGCATAGGAGACCAGCTATCAGACAGTTTTGGGTAGCTCGGTAAGACAAAACCACCAGATGTGAAAAATGGTTACTGGTTGTTCAGGATGCCAGAAGGGTGTATGTATACTTGTTCAGGGGAATGTATAGAGGCATACTTGTTTGCGAATGTGTTTGTCTGTCTTAGGATCAATTTGAAACCTTGGTAATTGATTTTATATGAAAAGGAATACAACAGGCATCATGAGTTTGGAGGCACAGAAGTGGAAGATTGCAGAGTACATTCTCTGTGTCCAGCTTAATTTTTATCCATCCTTTACATTTTGCTTAGTATAGGAATTAGTGTGGAAATATTGGAGGGAGAGGTTATGCAAGTATATCTGTTCTGTTGGCACCTGTTAAAGTCAGACAACATCAGGTCAATAATCCTGATGACCCCAGCCAGCCCTTGACCCTGATTACCACCACTCATAACCCCAGGGAGAAGAAAAGCATATTGTCTGAGCTGCCCTCACTTAAAATGACTTGTGGGAATTCAGAATTTTGGTGCAAACTCAAGGAAATGGTTGAAATTCACCAGATGCTCCCCAAAAGATGTACAGTAGTTAAGGTTGGTTAAGGCATAATGCCCAAGGAATATGATGGTCAGTATGGCCCAGGAGAGTGAGGCAGCAACTGGAGGTAGTGGGGGGGGGGGTGGTGGTGATGAGAGTAACTGGGTAATGATAATATCAGTGATTTAAGGAGCTGATGTGCCAGCTATGAATAATGGAGAAATATTGAGCATATGCAGAGTATAGAAAGTTGGACAGTTTAGGGAAGGGTGATCCACTCTTCCTGAAAATGTTGAAAAAAGGCCTGAGGTCAGCCCACCAGGAAGTTTCAGATTTGGGGATAGCAGTGAATTCGACCTACACCATGATAGTATCATGGATTGATGAGATAGACCAGAGGAGGAGGAAGAGAAGTTGTAAAGTGGCTGTAGCTGCTGCAAAGACACAGAGGACTTGCTTTGTGTGCCAGCAACCAAGGCACCTAGTAAGAAACTGCCAGACTAGACAAAGAATGGTGAAGGAGATGATTTGCTTCAGGCTGTGGCCTCTCAGGCCATAGTTGGAGGCTGTGTCCTAAAAAAGGAATGTGATGTGAGATGAGAGTCATTCACCAATGCAGGCACCATCCACAGTAGCACCCTTTCTGCTTGATTTGACTGCTGACCAGATTATTGAGCTGGTGAAGTCAGCATCCAGGTCAGACAAGTGGCTGGGGCAGTCTCTGTTGTCAGAGGTGGTCACTCACGGGTATACAGGTTTATTTGGGAGCCCAGAATGTGAAATTTTAGTGGACACAGGATCATCAGTATTACTTACTGAACTACCCTTGTCCATGACTGCAGAGGGTATTTACATTACCAGTGCAGGAGGTGAAAGAAACTATGAGGGCAGAGAGAAATGAGCCTCAGGTTTTTGAGATTGAGGGATTGTAGTTTCCTGTAGATTTTTAGGTGTGTCCAAACAATGAAGGTAACATTTTGGTATTGACACTGAGTAAGTCAGGTGCTATCAGAGAATCAGGAAAGGGAGAAATAACATGGACAAGACAGGGACAGTACATGTGTGATCACCAGAGCAGACAATAGGGTTCACGGAGACACAGCAGCCCCAAGCAGGGGTAGGAGAATGGAGAGTGATCATGAGTCATTTCAGCAGGTCCCAGGTGTAGGGACAAACACAATGAAGAGCTGGTAGAAGTAGTGCCGCTGTCTACAGAGGTAGCAGCAATTAAAGTAAAGACACACCAGAAATGGATGGAAAAGTAGCAGAAAGAGAGTAAGTGTGCTGGCTACAGAGCAAAGAGAGGAAAGGAATACAAGTTGATGGAAATTCAAAGTGTACAGGAAGAAACTACTAGAGCCAATTTAGTAAAATTATAAATTATATTGCAGAGTGAAGAACCGTTATAACCAGATTAACATGACAGTGTAAAACAGCAGCTAGAGCTATAGGGAAATAAAATCATCCCTGCACAGCTGGATGACCAAGTCATGGTAAGGGCACTGCCTGAAGAGGCAGGGGGTGCTCCCAGGTGGGTAGGACCACAGGTGGTTCTTCTGATAAATGACAGACTTGTCGCCCTCACAGACAGAACAGGGGATCAAGCCCACCCATTGACAGTGTCATTACGGAGAATCCATGTGATGAGCAGCAGATTACTGTGTCACATCTGACCACACCTGATGACCCAGATGAAAGAGAACAGAAGTGCAAATGTGAAAGATAAAGGCAGAGATGGAGAGAGAGAGAGAGAGAGAGACAGAGGTGGGGGGAAGAGGGGGGAAGGGAGGAAGAGGGAGAGGAAGAGGGGTAGAGGGAGAAGGGGGAAGAGGGGGGAGGGGGAAGAGGGGGGAAGAGGGGGGAAGGGGGAAGGGGGGAGTCTCAGCGAATTGTGAATAAAGTTTAAAGAATAATAGTGACTATACTTTGTAATGAACAATGTTTCTTGGAGGTAGATGATTAGTTGTATAGATCATAATGGAAAGTTACTGAGGAAAATAGATGGGAAAGGATCAGAGTTAAGGAAGAGACATCAAGTTCCATAACATTGATAGCAAGGCAGACCAAGAAAGAGAGAAGAAATCACATATAGCATCAGAAGGCAGCCAAACCATCTCAATGGGAAGTTAACACAAATAAGCTGGGCCCTATCAATGGTTGGGACAGCAAACAAAAGGACAGTCCAGGAGAGCTGCCACAGTGGTGAGTTCCTTGCAATCATTCGAATAGAGACTAGCAGATCGATCAAAAAGACTGGCTATCAAGATCAGTCTGATAATCTTCTGTCATGGCATGGAATGTGAGCTTTTGCCTGTAAACCTGAAACAAAGTTACCTTGCTGACAACCTCATCACAGAGTAACTACTGACAGCCACTACTGATAGTTTGAGTTTTCAGGGATTGAAGGGGTGAAGAGGATGTGATCAAGTTTCTATTCCAGAAAGTTTTCAAGTTTTCTTTCTTTTCAAATCTTTTTATTATTATTATCCAAAATTAACAACAGTACATCGAAGTAGGCAACACTTACAATGTCTCAAGAAAAAAATCATTGTTTTAAAGATTTTGGTGACAAAAATAAGGGAAAAAAAACCTACTAAGCAAGAAAAAATGAGAAAAAAATCCCCATTAGGAGTTTTCAAGTTTTATTGCCATCTCTGCACAATCTTCTGGACAGCTGTTAGGGATGCCGGATAGTCAAATGTAGGCCCACATAGGGACATGATAGGTTAGTAATAGGAGAAGGGATCCAGAGTGTAGGGCATTTTCACTGCTCTGCTTAATCACATCCTCCTTAAAGAAAGTTTGACTTTCCTGGGAAAGATTTCTGTCCAGGGGCCAAGAGGAAGGTTATGTTATTATTTGGGAGTTATGTGAATACAGCAGATATTAATTCACACAAGAACCTGGCTTCTTTTTTTATTGTACAGTAAATCTAAATTAGTTTAGGAAGCATGCAATTAGCCTTCAATTTTTTTTTGTAACATTGCAAGCAGTAAATTAAAGTTAAAAGCACAGGCTGCTCCACAGACTAAGAGAATGCATATGCAATAGCCAAAATTTAAGACAATGGGGTTGTGGTAATTGTCCTGCATCAAACCAGGCAACACGGGATAAGTTATTTGCACCATTGTGACCGAGTTCAAGCTGGCAGTCCAGATAGATGTTATCACTTAGCATATCAAACATGGTCACAGGTAGTAGTCATAGTCATAATCATAGTCATACTTTATTGATCCCGAGGGAAATTGGTTTTTGTTACAGTTGCACCATAAATAATTAAATAGTAATAAAACCATACATAATTAAATAGTAATATGTAAATTATGCCAGGAAATAAGTCCAGGACCAGCCTATTGGCTCAGGGTGTCTGACCCTCCAAGGGAGGAGTTGTAAAGTTTGATGGCCACAGGCAGGAATGACTTCCTATGATGCTCAGTGTTGCATCTCGGTGGAATGAGTCTCTGGCTGAATGTACTCCTGTGCCCAACCAGTCCATTATGTAGTGGATGGGAGACATTGTCCAAGATGGCATGTAACTTGGACAGCATCCTCTTTTCAGACACCATCGTCAGAGAGTCCAGTTCTATCCCCACAACATCACTGGCCTTACGAATCAGTTTGTTGATTCTGTTGGTGTCTGGTACCCTCAGTCTGCTGCCCCAGCACACAACAGCAAACATGATCGCACTGGCAACCATAGACTCGTAGAACATCCTCAGCATCGTCCGACAGATGCCAAAGGACCTCAGTCTCCTCAGGAAATAGAGACGGCGCTGACCCTTCTTGTAGACAGCCTCAGTGTTCTTTGTACAGGCAAGCTATAGTTTTTGTACACTTACCATATTTATTTATGCAGAAACAGCCCTGACAACATTATTTTTGGGTGTCTGGGATTTCTGCCCCAAGAAGCTTTTAGACTTTGTGTGAATTACTTTATGACAAAGGTGTTTGAGCATTCAGAGATTGTCACTGTAGGTATGTAATTCAAAGGATGCATTGTCAACCCACAATAAAGAAGGAAAGAATGTTAGTGTAACAATTGAACTTGTATTGTATCAGTTACCTTTGATATTAAGGATATAAAAACATGATGTACCATTAGACAGCTAGAGATATGGAGAGATTGAGAGGTAGAGAGACAGAGAGAGATAGAGATAAAGTTAAATAGTGAGAGAGAGAGAGCCTCTACTGAGAGTGTCTCCATGAGAGTGCCTGCTTTTTGTAATATAATTTTTATTGAGTTTTCAAAAAGAATACATGAAAAGATAAAGATAAAATCTACCCTCCCCCCTCCCCTTAACCCTCCCCCCCCCCCCCATATATAGTCCTACCTAAAAAGAAAGAAACAAAACAAAACAAAAAAAAACGCCTCGGTATTGGAAGGTTTCCACATGCTCCATGAGATTCAAAATAAATTTGGTATAATTATTCGTTACTTTCCCCAAGGGACCAAGATCTTTATCGGAGCACTTAAGTATGCCATCCTATCTTTTGTAAATAAGGGCGCCAAATATTCAAAAATGTTACATATTTATCTCTTAAATTATAAGTAATTTTCTTGAGTGGAATAGAACTAGCCATTTCATTATTCCAACGATCCATACTTAAATACGAATCAGATTTCCAAGTAACTGCTATAGTCTTCTTAGCTACTGCCAATGCAATTTTTATAAATTCTTTCTGATATTTATTCAATTTAAGTTTCAGTTTTATCCCTTCAATATCACCTAATAGAAATAATACAGGGTTATGTGGAAGTTGAGTTCCAGTAATTTGTTCCAATAACACTCTTAAATTTATTCAAAAGGGTCGAATTTTAAAACAAGACCAAGTAGAATGTAAAAAAGTACCAATTTCTTGATTACACCGAAAGCATTTATCGGATAAATTTGAATTTAATCTATTTATTTTTTGTGGTGTAATATATAATTGGTGTAAAAAATTATATTGTACTAATCTAAGTCGAACATTTATTGTATTTGTCATACTGTCAAGACAGAGTCTTGACCAATTTGTTTCATCAATATTAATATTCAGATGTTTCCCATTTTTGCTTTGACTTATGGGTTCCTTGTTTAATTGTCTGTTCTTGAATCAAGTTATACATACAAGAAATAATTTTTTTAATTTTCCCTTTTTGAATTAAAATTTCAATTTCATTAGGTTTTGGCAAAAACATTGTTTGACCCAGCTTACCTTTTAAGTAAGCCCTTAATTGAAGGTAACAAAAGAAAGTATTATTTGATATTTTATATTTATCCTTTAATTCTTCAAATGACATCAATATATCTCGTTCATAACAATCTCCTATAAATTTAATCCCTTTTTGGTACCAATTATATAAAAGTTGATTGTCCATTGTAAAAGGAATAAGTCTGTTTTGGAACAAAGGTCTCCTTGCTAATAGAGATTTCTGTGTTTCATTATCAACATTTATCTTATTCCATAGATCAATCAAATGTGTTAATATAGGAGATTCTTTCTTTTCCCGTATCCATTTAGATTCCCATTTATATATAAAATCTTCAGGTCTATTTTCTCCTATCTTGTCTAATTCTATTTTAATCCATGCTGGTTTTCCATCATCAAAGAAAGATGCAATAAATCTAAGTTGATTTGCTTTATAATAGTTCTTAAAGTTTGGAAGTTGTAACCCTCCTAACCCAAATTTACATGTCAATTTTGCCAATGATATTCTTGACATTTTACCTTTCCAAAGAAATTTTCTCACACATTTATTTAACTTTTGAAAAAATTTCTGTGGCAATCGTATTGGTAATGTTTGAAACAAATACTGTAATCTAGAAAATATATTCATTTTTACAACATTGACTCTGCCTACTAATGTTATTGGTAGTATCATCCATTTATCAAAATCTTCTTGAATTTTTTTCAATAGTGGTAAATAATTAAATTTATATAAATTCTTTATATCATTATCAAGTTTTATACCTAAATACTTTATACCATTTACCGGCCATCTAAATTGGGTTACTAATCGACATTGACTATAGTCTCCTTTAGTAAGAGGTAAAATTTCACTTTTATCCCAATTTATTTTATAACCTGATACCTTCCCATATTCATCCAATCTAGAAGATAATTTATGTAACGAATGTTGTGGGTTTGTTAAGTGGATCAAAACATCATCGGCAAAAAGATTAATTTTATATTCCTCCTGATTAACTCTAAAACCCATAATATCTGGATCAATTCTGATTAGTTCTGCTAATGGCTCTATCGCCAGTACAAATAAAGCAGGTGATAATGGACAACCTTGTCTAGTTGACCTTTTTAACTGGAATGGTGTTGAAATTTGAGAGTTTGTCACTACTTTAGCCTTAGGGTTAGAATTTAAAGTTTTAATACAATTTATAAAAGATGTTCCTAACCCATATTTTTCTAATACTTTAAATAAAAAATCCCATTCTAATCTATCAAATGCTTTTTCTGCATCCAAGGCTACTACTATACTCTTCTCGTCCCTTTTTTGTGCCAAATGAATTATACTGAGTAGCCGGGTTACATTATCTGCCAATTGTCTATTTTTAATAAATTCTGTTTGATCCATATGTATTAATTTTGGTAAATATTTAGATAACCTATTCGATAAAATTTTTGCTATTATTTTATAATCCGTATTCAATAAAGAAATAGGCCTGTATGATGTTGGTTTCATAGGGTCTCTGTCTTTTTTTGGCAATACTATTACAATCGCTGTTGAAAAAGATTCTGGGAGTTTATGTGTTTTTTCTGCTTGATGTATTAGTTCCATAAAGAGAGGAAATAATAAATCTTTAAATTTTTTATAAAATTCAGGTGGAAAACCATCTTCTCCTGGAAATTTATTACTTTGGAGTGATCCTAAAGCTTCTTCAACTTCTTTTAAAGTAAAAGGCATATCTAATCCCTTCTGTTCTTCCAAATTCAATTTTGGAAGATATACTTGTGATAAAAACCTTTCTATCTCATTAACATCATTTTGTGATTCTGATTGATATAATTCAGAATAGAAACTTTTAAAGGTTTCATTTATTTCAAGAGGTTTATAAGATATTTTATTTGCCCTTGTTCTAATTGCATTTATTGTTTCAGAAGCTTGTTCTGTTTTCAACTGCCAGGCAAGAATTTTATGTGCTCTGTCACCTAACTCATAATACCTTTGTTTAGTTCTTATAATTGCTTTTTCCATTCTATATGTCTGAAGCGTATTATATTGTAACTTCTTATTGACATGTAGTCTTCGTTTTTCTTCTGACATATATCTTTGAGATTCTTTTTCTAATTTTGTAATCTCTTTTTCCAATTGATCTAGTTCTGCCATATATTCTTTCTTAATTTTAGACGTATAACTTATTATCTGGCCCGTAAGATATGCTTTCATCACATCCCATAGTATAAATTTATAATCCACTGAATGAAAATTTGTATCCAAAAAAAATTGAATCTGCTTTTTCATAAAATCACAAAAATCTTGACGTTTTAATAATGTTGAATTAAATCTCCATCTATAAGCCACTTCTTCCTTATCAGCCATTATTATTGTCATTAATAAAGGAGAATGATCTGATAATATTCTTGCTTTATATTCCATATTTTTCACTCTGTGTTGAATATGCATTGACAATAGAAAAAAATCTATCCTTGAGTAAGTTTTATGTCTATGAGAATAGAACGAATAGTCTCTTTCTTTAGGATTGATTCTTCTCCATATATCAATCAAATTTAAATCTTTCATCAGTGATAAAGTTAAATTTACTACCTTCGATTTTATAACAACCTTGGTTAATCTATCTAAGACTGGGTCTAAGCAAAAATTAAAGTCTCCTCCAATTAATATTTTTTCATGTGCATCCGCCAAATTCAGAAAAGCTTCTTGTATTAATTTTGCATCATTTTCGTTTGGTGCATAAATATTCATAAAAGTCCATAGTTCAGAAAAAAGTTGACAATGTATAATCACATATCTCCCCGTAGAATCAGTTATTACATTTTGTATTCTAATTGGTAACGTTTTATTGATCAAAATTGCTACTCCCCTCGCTTTTGAATTAAATGAAGCCACAACAACACTACCCACCCAATCTCTCTTTAGTTTCTGATGTTCTGTTTCTGTTAGGTGCGTTTCCTGTAAAAAAGCTAAATCTATCTTCATTTTTTTAATATGTGTTAAGATTCTTTTTCTTTTCACTGGTCCATTAAGCCCGCTAACATTAAAACTCAAAAAATTCAATAAATTAGTCATTATTCTTAACAAAGTTACTCCAATCTAAAACATTATTTATCTTCTCAACTCTCATAGTTCCTTGGGGAATCTCTTTAAACTTCACCATATTGCTATGTGTTTCCCCCCCCAACCCTCCAGGCAAAAAGAAAAAAAAAGATAGAAAGGATACAAAAAAGAAAAAACAAAATACCCCCCCACTAATGTTGTGAATGAAAAGATACACAACACTACCCCCCTCCATTTTACGGGTTGTGGCTAAAGCCACGCTTGCACACATGATTAGCATAGCAATTGGTCAGTGCTTCTTCCAGCTCCCCCGCAACAAAAAAATTATATATATATAGACAAAATTAATGTTGCTATTCCCAACTAATATTCCTCCAATTTTAACCTTTCTTACCCCCCTCGTATAATTAATAATATATTTATACATTCATCCACCTTCAAAAATCCAACAAGTCCATTCTTTGACCCAATCTTCATCTTCAATCTATCTCGCTCCCTTGGATTTGTTCTTGTATCTGGTGAATATTCAGAGAATCTCGCACAAACTGCTCCGCTTTCCGGTAGTCATCAAAAAATCTTTTTTCTCCACCAGGCAAAAAAATCTTCAAGGTTGCAGGATAACGCAATATAAATTGATAACCGTGGTTCTATAGGGTTTTTTTTCACTGGATTAAATTTCTTCCTTCTCTTCAAAAGTTCATAACTTATATCAGGGTAGAAAAAAACTTTGTTCCCTTGAATCACCAATGGCCCTTTTCTATCCTTGGCAGCTTGAGCCTCTGCCTGTAGAATCCTTTCCTTGTCTTGAAATCTTAAGAATTTTATTAAAATCGATCATGGATATTGGTCATCTTTTGGTTTTGGTCTTAGAGCTCTATGTGCCCGCTCAATTTCAATTGGTCGAACCTCCTCTTCCATTTGCAAAACTTCCGGGATCCATCTTTGAAAAAATTCTATTGGTTTTTCTCCCCCCATACCCTCTCTAAGACCAACAATTTTAATATTATTACGTCTACTGAAATTTTCCAATATGTCCACTTTCTTCAAGAGTTGATTTCTTTCCGAGTTCCAGACAAGCAAATCATTTTCTGTTTTTTCCACTCTATCATTCATATGCCCCATTGCTCTTTCCATTTCTGAAGCTTCTTATCCATTTTGTCCTGTCTTTCCATAGGTTTATTATAGGACACCTTCATATCTCTAAGCCCTTCTCTTACTTTTCTTAGTTCAGCCGTTAATTGCAATATAGCCTCTCTTATGTTTCCATCATCTCCTTTACTTCCAATCGCTTCCAATTCTTCCTCCTCTTCTTCATCTGTGTTCTCTGCAGAATCCAATTCTGACTCTGAGTCATTTTCAATTGCAGTGGCTGTCAGTTCTTGTAGTTTGCGTTGTGTCGATTTGCACATGCTCTTTTCTTTGCGCATGCGCATTTCCGGCATCTTCTTCGGAGAAACCGCTACCGCCGCCATTGCTCCCTGTTCTACCGAAGGAGATCCAACCTGAGTCCGAGGCGCCATCGTTGCAGTAGGCCCTTTTTTCTTCCCCTCTCGCGGCTGCTTTGCAACAGCAGAATTCTTTTGTTGCGGTTTAGGAGGCATATCGTAAAGTAGTCATGCAAGGTTTATAAATAGTTTCCAGAAAGTATTTATTAACTTTGTTTTGTTTAAACGGTATTTCGCTAATTTTTTACGGGAGAGCTGGATTTACACATCTCAATCCCACGTCATCATGTGACGCCCCCCGAGAGTGCCTGCTTGTTGTGATGAACAAAGACTCTGTACCACCAGGTACAGTGTTTCTCCAGTGACTTCAACATTGCCCAACTTCTTTCAAAGCAACAAAACAGGTTGCAAAAAACAGGAATTCTGCAGATGCTGGAAATTCAAGCAACACACATAAAAGTTGCTGGTGAACGCAGCAGGCCAGGCAGCATCTCTAGGAAGAGGTGCAGTCGACGTTTCAGGCCAAGACCCTTCGTCAGGACTAACTGAAGGAAGAGTGAGTAAGGAAACTAAAACAGGTTGCAAGTTAATGAACTTGGGGATCTGAGACTTCTGAGTGACATTCAGCCTGATGTTGAGAAGCTGATATCACTGCACCAAGCCCAACCATCTCATTGAAAGGTGAAAAAACAATAAATTAGTGAATAATTGGACTACTAATGTACGCTCTGAAATTGCTAATGAAAATTGTGTTTACTGTAATTAGAAATAATTTTATTTGTAGTTTTAAATAGATTTGAACAATTTTGCAAGCTTTTGTCACTGCTTTGAATTTGCAGTTCCTATTTTCTTTTCCTGTGCATCATAAATCAAAATTCTTTATAGTTATTACGTAATGGCCGGCAAGTGAAGGGGGGTGCTGGATATGTGATCTGGGAGCCAAAGGGGCAGTATCCCAAAAAAAAAGGTTTGGGAATTACTGTTGTAAAGCTAGATCAGTGTTCTACCACTATTCCTTCTATTCAGTGGTTGTGCCCCCTAGTCTTAGATTCACTTCCCCACTATATGAAACTGTCAGAACGGGGAGCACTGGGAGCAGACCCAAATGCAAGGCACAGACACTGAAGTACTAGGAACAGGACTAGGACTAGAGTTAGGGATGTGACTGGATGCAGACTAGGAGCTGGGACAAGAACACAGACTTGGGCTAGGACTTAGGCTAGGAAAGCAGGACCAGGACAAGGAACTGGGAACTAGGAGCCTGGGCTTGACTCTGAGCCATAGACTGGGCAAGGACCCAGAACCTGGGTCTTGACTTGGGCTCGGACTCCAGAACTAGGAAAAGACATGATGTGACTACAGGACTGGGCAAGGCTTGGATTCTTCGAGGTTTTCCTGGGCAGGACGAGGTAGTCCTGGGCTGGGCGAGGCACAAGGACAGGGTGAGACCCTAAAGCCTTGACTTGGTCTTGGCAGAACAGGAACACAGAGACATGGAACACAGAGCCGGTAGCCCTCCTTGGGAACAGGACGTAGGGCCAGGACTCGTACACGGAACACAGAGAGACAGTTCCTAACACAAGGTAGTGGCAAATGGCCGGACCTACTTGGCAAAGGTGTGGACACAGAGAGACAGTTCCAAACAACGAAAGACAGTTCCTTATCTAGACACAGCAAGGCTCCGGTCTTGCTCCAGCAGTAGAACTTGAGAGCAATACAGGTGAGGACGCAGGCGAGGTTGCAGGCAAAGGCTTCAGAAGGAAGGGGAAAGGAAGGGAACAGTCCAGCAAATGAAGCTGAACCCAGGAGCTAAATATGAAGCCAGCCCAAAGTGAGAATCAGGTGCCTCAATTAGAGCACCCAACAGAACAAGGGAAAACCAGAAAACCTGGAATAAGGAACAATAGACCAGACCGTGAACCGGAATGCAGCCTTTGCGGACCGGACTGTTCTGTCATAATGGGGAGCGCTGGGAGCAGACCCAAATGCAAGATACAGACACTGAAGTACTAAGAACAGGACTAGGACTAGAGTTAGGGATGCGACTGGATGCAGACTAGGAGCTGGGACAAGAACACAGACTTGGGCTAGGACTTAGTAGGAAAGTGGGACCAGGATAAGGAACTGGGAATGAGCAGCCTGGGCTTGGACTTCGAGTCAGAGACTGGACAAGGACCCAGAACCTGGGTCTTGACTTGGGCTCGGAGCCCGGAACTAGGTGAGGACATGATGTGGCTACAGGACTGGACGAAGCTTGGATTCTTTGAGGCTTTCCTGTGCAGGACGAGGTACTCCTGGGCTGGGCGAGGCACAAGGACAGGACGAGACCGCAAAGTCTTGACTTGGTCTTGGGAGATACAGGAACACAGAGACTTGGTCTTGGGAGAGACAGGAACACAGAGACTTGGTCTTGAGAGAGACAGGAACACAGGGACATGGAACACAGAGCCTGGACCCCTCCTTGGGAACAGGACGTAGGGCCAGGACTTGTACACAGAACACAGAGAGACAGTTCCCAACAATGAAAGACAGTTCCTTATCTAGACACAGCAAGGCTCCAGTCTTGCTCCAGTGGTAGAACTTGACAGCGAGGCAAGGTTGCAGGCAAATGCTTCAGAAGGAAGGGGAAGGGAAGGGAACAGTCCAGCAAATGAAGCTGAACCCAGGAGCTATTTATGTAGCCAGCCCAAAATGAGAATCAGGTGCCTCAGTTAGAGCACCCAACTGAACAAGGGAAAATCAGAAAACCTGGAATAAGGAACAATGGACCGGACCATGAACTGGAATGCGGATTTTGCGGACCGGACCATGACAAAAACATTCTCTCCACATCCGTGCTCTCTAGACCTTTCTTCATGGACTCTCCTCACAAATCATGTTTTAGTAAGGATCAGGATAAAAGGAACCAATGACAAAATCAAAGTCAAGTTTAAGTCAAAGCAGAATTTATTGGCATAAAAAACAAGTGGACGAATGCACAGATGAAGTAAAAAACTTAATTGCAGTAGCATCACAATGCTGGAGACAGCATTCACAAGAAAAACATAAGTGAAACATATACAATGAGAAACAGACTTAGAATAACAAAAAAGCCCATTGTAGTGCAAAGTGGTCATACTGTTGCTATACTGAGGTAATGATTAGGGTGGTGCTGACACTACCCCTCTCTTTCTAGCTGATTAACTCAGTAAAAGATAGTATCAAATTAAAAGCTCATGTGTACAAAATCACAAAGGGTAGTAGGAGGCTGGAGGATTGTTTAAACTTTAAAAAGCAACAAAGAACAGCTAAACAAGGAATAAGGAAAGGGAAGATAGAGTATGAAAGTAAATTAGCACAAAACATAAAAACAGATTGCAAAAGTTTTTATAAATATATAAAGCAGAATAGGGTGGCTAAAGTCAACGTTGGTCCCTTGGAAGACGATAAAGGAGAAATTGATATTGGGCGATAAAGAAATAGCTGAGGCATTGTCTGACTATTTTGCATCGGTCTTCACGGTGGAGAACATGTCTAATATGCCAAAGAATGACATTATGGACAATATGAGAGGTGAGGACCTTGATAAAATCACTGTCACTAAAGAGATAGTGATGAGCAAACTAGAAGGCCTGAAGGTAGTTAAATCCCCTAGTCCTGAAGGGATGCATCCCAAGGTGCTGAAGGAATTGGTGGAGGTTATAGTAGACACGTTGGTAATCATTTACCAAAATTCTCTAGACTTTGGGCAGGTCCCAGCGGATTGGAAGACAGCAAATGTCACGCCACTTTTTAAAAAAGGATGTAGGCAAAAGACAGGCAACTATAGGCCAGTTAGCTTAGCAACTGTAGTTGGAAAAATGCTTGAAACTGTCATTAAGGAAGAAATAGCGAAACATTTAGAAATGAGTGGTTCCGTTAGACAAATGCAGCATGGATTCAGAAAGGGCAGGTCCTGTTTAACAAACTTACTGGAGTTCTTTGAGGACATAATGAATGCAGTGGATAGAGGGGAACAGATGGATGTCATACACTTGGATTTCCAGAAGGTGCTCGATAAGGTGCCATACAAGAGACTTATAAATAAGATACAGATGCATGGATGCATCCATGTATTGGCATGGATAGTGGATTGGTTAACCAATAGAAGACAGAGAGTTGGTATAAATGAGTGTTTCTCCGGTTAGCAGTCAGCGGTGAATGGCGTGCCGCAGGGGTCAGTGCTGGGCCCACAGCTGTTTACCATTTACATTGATAATTTGGTAGAGGGGGCTGAGTGTAGTGTAGCAAAATTTGCTGATGACACTAAACTGAGTGGAAAAGCAAATTGTACAGCGGATGTGGAGAGTCTGCAGAGAGATATAGGTAGGTTAATTTAGTCTGGCAGATGGGTGAATACAACATTGGTAAATGCAAGATCATCCACTTTGGAAGGAATAATAGAAGAGCAGATTATTACTTAAATGGTGAAAGATTGCAGCATTGTGTTGTGCAGAGGGACTTGGGAGTGCTCGTGCAAGAATTGCAAAAAGTTGGCTTGCAGGTACAACAGGTTATTAAGAAGGCAAACGGAATGTTACCTTCATTGCTAGAAGGATTGAATTCAAGAGCAGGGAGGTCATGCTGGAACTGTACAGGGTACTGGCGAGGCCACACCTGGAGTACTGTGTGCAGTTCTGGTCTCCATACTTGAGGAAGTATATACTGGCTTTGGAGGCAGTGCAGAGGGGGTTCATCAGATTAATTCCAGAGATGAAGGGGTTAACCTATGAGGAGAAATTGAGTCGCCTGGGACTATACTCTCTGGAATTCAGAAGAATGAGAGTGTATGCTGTCCAAGTTACATGCCATCTTGGACAATGTCTCCTATCCACTACATAATGTACTGGTTGGGCACAGGAGTACATTCAGCCAGAGACTCATTCCATCAAGATGCAACACTGAGCGTCATAGGAAGTCATTCCTGCCTGTGGCCATCAAACTTTACAACTCCTCCCTTGGAGGGTCAGACACCCTGAGCCAATAGGCTGGTCCTGGACTTATTTCCTGGCATAATTTACATATTATTATTTAATTATTTATGGTTTTATATGGCTATACTTATACTCTGTTTTTGGTTGGTGCAACTGTAAAAAAACCAAATTTCCCTCGGGATCAATAAAGTATGACTATGACTATGACTATGGATCTTATAGAAGCATACAAAATTTTGAAAGGGATAGATAAGGTAGAAGTAGGAAAGTTGTTTCCATTGGTAGGTGAGACTAGAACTATGGAACATTGCCTTGAGATTCAGGAGAGAAGATTTAGGAAGGGGATGAGGAGAAACTGTTTTTCCCAGAGAGTGGTGAATCTGTGGAATTCTCTGCCCTGGGAAGCAGTTGAGGCTTCTACACTAAATATATTTAAGTTACAGTTAGATAGATTTTTACATAGTAGGAGAATTAAGGGTTATGGGGAAAAGGCAAGTAGATGGAGCTGAGTTTATGGAGAGATCAGCCATGATCTTATTGAATGGCGGAGCAGGCTCGATGGGCCGGATGGCCTACTCCTGCTCCTATTTCATATGTTCTTATTGTGGAGAGGTGGGAAGTGCTTAGTCTATACTAACAAGTCAACTTCTCCACTGTACTTTAGTACTGAAGACAATGACACATTCTCTGCCTATATATATACTTATCTGCCTATATATAGGAGAAAGTGAGCTGAGAACTGGACAGCATGTCCAAGTGGTAGCTTAAGACCATAAGACACAGGATCAGAATTAAGCCATTCAGCCCATCAAGTCTGCTCTGCTTAAGAAGTGCATTTACTCAATATTTTGAAGTTATATACTCTGTATTTTTCTTTAAGGCAAATATTTTTACTGAGGAAGAACTGAGCCTTTACTTAAGACTGTCATTACCCCTCAGCTTAATGCAGCTTGCTTAGGTCCAAGGAATTGCAGAGTTTCCATCCCTACATTCCTGTGAAGTCCATTGGAAGTGTAGTGGTCATCCCACCTCTCCTTCCATGATATCCAGCTAGTAATCCTGGTAAGGGGCTTTGAGTTAAGCTAATCTGCTCACATAAAATGGAGGGTTTGTACAGAAATAGATCACAGCACAAACTGCTGGGTGGAAAAGAGTGATGCAGTGAACACAAAATCTCCATCATTCATGAAATGTTGCACAAAAACACAGGAACACAAGATATATAAGCAGGAGAAGGATGTTTTCGCTTATCTCAGCTCTGACATTCAGTAAAATCATAGCTGATCTCTTACCTCTGCAACAATTTCCTATATTAAACTCATATCCATGTAGTACCAGAACATCCAAAATTGTAATGATCCCTGCCTTGAGTATATTCAATAATTGAATATTCACTGTCTTCCAGAGTAAAGACCAAATATTCAATATTCCCTGTGTGAAGTTTTTTTCTCCTCTCTATCCTTATCTCAAGACTGTGATCACTGGTTTTATACACCCATACATTCCCTGCATATATGCTGCCTCACCTGCTAAATTAATCTAGGACTTTGTGTGTTACTCCATATTCCAGCATCTTGAGTCCCCTGGATCTGAAATCAACATCTCCACAGCTAAGCTGTGTATCAATTTTACACATTTCTCTGAGATCACCTCTCATTCCTTTAGATGGAATACAGATATATTCTGCTTAATTTCTCCTCATAAGACCCTGGAATCTAGGAATCAATCCGGGGAATCTGCCCAACACTCGTTCAATAACAACAATAATCATTATTTAGATAGGGAAACAGACTCAAACACATTATTCCAGGTGTGGTCTCATTTCTCTATTCTTGTATTCAAGTCCTTGGCATTAAATGCTGGAATATCATTTACCTTCTTAACTGCTTTCTGATCATCAGTTAATGGAAACATGAAATACATTAAAAGATGCTGAAAAACTTGAGCAGGTCAGCGAGCATCTGTGGAAAGAGAATCAGTTCAGCTATACTTCGTCAGAATGCTTCATCAGAGTTCTTATGAAAGATTGCAGACCAGAAGTGTCAACTGTTTCTCTTTACACAGACGTCACCTGGCCTGCTGAGTTTTCCCAGCATTTTCAGGTTTTATAAAACTAACATCTAGTGATTTTTTACAACCTCCATTATACATCAAAACCTTCCAATCTCTCTCCATTTGAAACAATAATCTATCCTTCTATTTTTTTCTACCAAAGAGGAAACTCTCACATTTTTCTGCAATATGTTCCATCTTTGACCATTCATTTAGTCTGTCAATATCCTGAATCCTTCTCATGTCCCTCCTTGTCCCTGCAATGCCACTTATCTTTGCTCAATTTGTGCACTGTCGAAGGTGCTGTTGTTTTTACTGTACATCCAACACCCTCTCTGTTCTCCCAGATGGTCATAAAAGAACTTATGAAATTATTTGGAGAATGAGAAGGGGAATTCTAATCAGTGTGCTGGTCAATGAAGAGTGGAATCCAGTTAATTATTCTATGGGTTAATCAGCGCTTATTTGGAACAACTCTTAAAAAACAAAAAACTAATTGAGAACATTTATTTGGAACATTATGCTGCTTAATTGGGACAGGAGACTGTTGCTGAACAACTTCTAACTAGTGCCACTTGTGTGGCTGTTAGACACAACAGTGTGCTTAGAGTGAACAATTTTTAAATAGCTTCTGTTGCGTGCGCTAGAGTTCTAAAGCAGTGATTTTTGTCACTGAAAGTTGGCGAGAAATAAGAAGTAAAACAATTCGGAACTGATTTGCCTACTCCAGTTTCAAGAATTCAGGGTTGGAGATCCCAGAAATAGCCGGGAGTGAAAACGCAACAATTTCACTACTGTAGCAAGTTAGGAAATATTAAACAGTTGAAGATATTGACAACCATCATGAATGTTACAATGAAAATGAAGATTTGGAAAAGTCAATCATCAAAAATGTTATATGAAGGCAGTCCGTTATTTGCACTAGGTGTCTGCACTAATTTTGTTCCTTTACAGTCAATCAAAAGAACACAGCAGCAATTTGGTTTTCTGTCATATCCAATGATAAGAGTGAAACATATGCGGGAGAGGTTTTGAAGTGGAAAAGCCTTTGCACTGGGAAGTTCCACTCTCTCCACCTCAGGAGTCCGGTCCCAGTGGTCGTCTCAAACTGGGGTCTTCCTTGGATAACCATGACTTCTTCTATGCTTTATCATGCCCTTCGCTCTCTACAAAGCGTTGCAGAATCGTGTTCTTTGCCGTTGGATCTCACTGTTGATCCAGTCCATTGGAGCTGTCTTCACGTGCTAGTTCAGGCATGTCCCTATTTTACCGGGGTATGAGGCCTGCCGGCTTCCCTCATCTGGTTTAGCCTTCCTGTTCAAGTGATGCACTGGGGTGTGGCTGTTGTCACAGGCAAACTTGGAGCCACTGGTGAGAGCTGAATGTCCAGTGGGGACCACAGGTGAGTGAACTCCCCACAGTGGACTTTATAAGCCCCTTCACCAGAGGTACTACTCCTCCCTGGACTCTCCATACACTGCAGTGTACACTGGATGAAATCCTCTGTGGATAACTGTCAGGAACTAATATATAGTTTTATAATACTGTAGTAGCATTGATAGTGTTCTAATTTATTCTGTATTTCATTTAAATACATAATTTGTTATTCAGTTAAATAGCAGTTTGTGTTTTTATATCCTTTAAACCATTTCCATGGAACTTTGGCTAATTGGGGTAGTTGCTTAATTAGGCCAAAATATACTGGTCCTGATGTGTCTCAATTAAACAGAATCCACTGTATATCTCTCAATCAATATTACTAAATCACTGCAATGATCTTTATAAAGCTGGTCCATATTGGTTTTCTTGTTTCTTACAATGGAATAGTGATTCCACTTCAAAAGCACTTATTGCATTTTGAAGTGCTTTGGGACCTCTTGGAATCACCCACTTTTTCGTCTATATGGAGACACTTGGAAACATCAGCTGAAAACATGGTCTATTTCCACATGAATACTGATTAATTCTTGACCCCACCAGTCTCTGAACTAGAAGTGGATGATCAAAATACTCCTTCCTTAAATACTGGGAAGAATAAAACCATTGTCTTTGGATCCTGAGTGAAACCACTCCGTAGTAACTATCTGTCTCCTTCATAGCTATTACAGTATAATTACTCGTTAAGATGTTGGATCATAGTTGACAATTTGAAGTAGCAAAGGTCCAAATAACTTATATTATGCAAAGCAACAATTCTTTGAGGCTTGTTTCGATAGAGACCTTCAAGTTCTCTCAGAATTTCTGTGTGAAAACAATGCATCAGCAACAAGGAATGATTGGTGACATGTGACAATTCTTAAAGTGGACCAAACATTATTATATAATGCTACACAAGTAACAGACTGAAAATGAACAGGAAATTTATAACCCCAATGCTTACTGACCCACATTGATTTCTATTTAAGTAATCATTCAATTTAAAACTTCTTTTCCTTGTTTTCAAAACATTCCTCCAAATCTCTGTACTCTCTATCCAGTCCAATAATATCCTCACTTAACCAGTTCTGGACTCCTGCTCATTCCCTAATTGAGATTTCCATTATTGCCGTCAGAGGGTCAAAGTCCTTTGCTTTGGAATTTCCATTGATACTAAACAGGGTAAACAATAACAGTGGGTAAAGAGGAATTCAAATAGTTGGTAAACACAGAAGAATTCACCTCCCACTGTTGTTTGTGAAATAACTAATTTTCTTATTTGATTCTAAAATGGAACAGTCCTGTTGAAATATTACAGGCAGAAAGATAGTTCCATCCTAAAACATATTTTTGGAATTCTGAAAGCATTGCAAATCTAATAAGTTAATTTGAAATACAGTTTCTATCATAATAAGTCATAAGACCATAAAACATAGGAGCAAAATTAGGCCACAAACAAGAGAAAATCTGCAGATGCTAGAAATCCAAGCAACTCACATAAAATCTGGAGGAATTCAGCAGGCCAGGCAGCATCTATGGAAAAAAAGCACAGTTGACATTTCAGGCCGAAACTCTTCAGCAGCACAGGGTCCATTGAGTTTGCTCCACCATTTGATCCTGGTTGATTTATCTTCCCCCTCAACCCCATTTTTCTGCCTTCTCCCCATAACCTTTGATGCCTTTACTAATCAAGAATCTATCAAGTTCTGGTTAAAATATGACTGGGCTTCCACAGGGATCTGCAGCAATTATAAATTTATACATTAAAAGCCCAGCTTTAATTCCCACAAGCATTGAACAGATGGAGACCATGAGGCAACCAAAATGGCTGCCTTCCTGTCATGGGAGCCCTAAAGGATTATAAATCCCCAGCTTCCACCTTCATAATACCTATCAGCCTTCCTTTGCGTAACAGCAAAGGTGTGGAATGCCTGAAGCAAAAGAGTTTAACAGTGGCTCTGAGGTCATCAAATAATTTAATCAGTCTTTCTGAAACCCTAGGCTTTTTGTTGCTAATTTGACCAGAACTCTGCATCCAGGAGGCTCTGTGAATCACCATGATCTGAAACTTACATTCCACCACTACTTACCAGACCAGGAAAAATCGTGATCAATGAGAAGCACAGGATGTGATAGGAGAAGTATCAGGTTTACCAAAAGCAATAGATATTAGAATGTCATAATTCTGTTCTTGGTCTAGAGTTCAGCATGCAACACTATAATTCCCGTAGGCTCGACAGAAGCTCAGAGACCTCGGCCTGCGGACCACCTTGTGCAGCTGGATCCTGGACTAGCTGTTAGATCGCTGGCTGGTGGTAAGGATGGGCACTCTTTTCTCTTCCCCTCTGACCCTCAACACAGGAGACCCCCCCAGGGCTGTGACCTGAGCCCCTTCTTTGCTCCCTATACACACACGTCTGTGTTGCCACACACATCTCCAACCTGCTGTTCAAATTTGTAGATGACATGACATTGATAGGCCTTATTTCCAACAATGATGAGATAGACTACAGAGATGAAGCAATTGCTCTGACACAGTGGTGCCAAGAAACAAACCTCTCCTTCATTGTCGAAAAAACAAAGGAGTTGACCGTGGATTACAGGAGGAATGGAGACAGGCCAGCTCCTTTTGACATCAATGAGACTGTAGTTGAGAGGGTGGGTAGTTTCAAGTTCCTCAGTATACACATAAACGAGAATCTCACCTGGACTGTACATACCGGCTGTGTTGTGAAAAAAATACAACAGCACCTCTTTCACCTCAGATGGCTGAAGGAGTTTGGCATGGCTCCCCAAGTCCTCAGGACTTTCTATAGGGGCACAATTGAGAGCATCCTGACCAGCTGTGACACTGCCTGGTATGGGAACTACACTACCCTCAATCGCAGGTCACTACAGAGAGTGGTACCGACAGCCCAGCATATCTGTGGATGTGAACTTTCCTCTATTCAGGACAATTACAGCAGCAGGTGCATAAAAAGGGCCTGGAGGATCATCAGGGGCTCCAGCCACACCAACCACAAACTGTTTCAGCTGCTTCCATCTGCTAAACGGTACCACAACTTTAAGGCCAGGACCAACAGGCTCCGGGACAGCTTCTTTCACCAAGCCATCAGAGTTATCGAGACACATTGATCTGATTGCATATCTGACTGTACATACGTGTATACAATCCTAGCACTTGAGCAATATTTTCCCACATTTTCCTTCCTTATTGCTTGTACTTAGTGATGGAGATGCAACATAAAGGTTTTTAGTCCTCATGTTGTGAGATGGATGTAAGAAATAAAATTCCAATTCTATATCAACCCAGTGGTGAAACTACAAAAGTAACAAGAAACAGACAGTGCTCAACTATTTCACAATCAACACATCAGATCGATGTTCTGAAGGCCTGATGCATCCAATTATGAATGACACTGCTCATCTGGAATCCCCACCATCTAGCCCATGTCTTCTTTTTGATGCCATCAAAAGCTACAGGAGCCGAAAGAATCACACCTCAAAGTTCAGCAACAGATTCTTTCTCACTACCATCAAGTTTTTGAAACATCCTGAAAAACCCTAAAACCTGATCAGATTATATACTGTATTTTTCCCCTCTCTCAATTTTTAATGAATGTCATTATGTATATTTCGTTGTTTATTTTGCATGAGTAAGTTATGTATAATTGATGTAAATTTAAGTTTACTGTATACTAACTCTTTGTCTTGTAATATATTGTGCTGCTGTCACAAAAAAAACAAATTGTCATGACATTTATGCCGAGTATGACAACAAACTTGAACTAGAAAAAATAAGGCCCAACGTTAAGTCATTAGTTGTCAAGTGAATTTGAATCATACAAGTGCTGGGCAAAGAACATCTTCAACAAGGGTGGGCCTAATAATATACTCCTTGACATTCAATGGCAATACTCTCCCTCAGCTTCATACTAGTAATATCCTGGAAGGAACTTTGAGAAGAAACTTGTCTGAACCAATCTGATAAAATTTTGGCTTCCAGAGTAGTTAAAAGACTTAGCTGGTATATGATTCATCCATAGATTCTTTAAAGCTTTTTCAAATTCTACATGGCATAAATTAGAAGTGTGCTGTGATTGAATACACCCCAATTACCTAAACGTGTGCAGTTTCAAGAACATTCAAAATCTCACCAGAAACCCTGGCATTCATGTTCGCAAAGAGGGTGTGGAGGAGGATGGACGGGCTAGTGTCACATTTCATCCCCAGCAGCTGCGTAACAGAGTACTCTCTGATCTACGGGCTGTTCCCGGGGACGCACAGGGAGACCAACATCCAGTGCTGCTGGCAGATCATCAACTTAGTGAAAGACACTCTTTGGTCGACCCGAAACTTGATAATCTACCAGCACATGGAGATGTCCGTGCAAGAGTGCTGCCGACCGGCACATTCTCGGCTGCAGGAGTACGTGCTGAGGGACGCACTGAAACTCGGTGCAGCTACCGCAAGGGCCCAGTGGGGAAGGACCACGGTTTAGGTTTCTCCACCCGCGGGAGTGGGAGGGGTCGGGTGGCGGGGAGTGTACCCCTCAACAACGATGTGGTAAGGTGAACAACTGGAGTGCCACGTGGGTGGCCATAAGTACGGATATGTATTGACTATAATGGGAACGTATGTAAAGGATGGAAAGTTATTGAATGGCTTATTGTATATAATTTTATTTTTGAATAAAGTATATTTTGAAATTAAAAAAAATTCATGTTAAACATGCACCCTCTCCACACTGAGGTTACAGTGTGTGTCACCATTAAAGCACATTGCAGCAACTTATCATGTGTCCTTCAACAACACCTTGCAAACCAACAATCTTTATCATTTGGAAGGATACTGATAGTGTGTGTAAAGCAACACCAACACCAGTTGTTCCCCTTCTAGTCACATGATGGCCTGTTTCAGAAGCACATTTATTACTTCATTATCACTGCTCAGATTTCTGCACTTCCTTACCTATTAGCCATATGGGTAAATGTTCATCATGAAGAAAACAGCTAGGATCAAAGATCAACTTCATTTGCCATCTATTTCTACATGTTTTAAGAATTTGCTATGATGTGAGGGTGTGACATACAACAAAAATAGCAACATTCAACAATTATAAAGAATTATATAACATAAAGTTAGAGGTTAAAATACAGATATAGAATAAAATGTGCAGAAATACATAAATACCAGCATATATTTACTTTGTCAACAGCTTTAGAGAAAGTGTTTTATGGTGTATACAGTTCAGTGCAGTGATTGAGGTGATGGAAGAAACTTTTAAAATGACATGAAGTTTCTGTTTGAATAGCCCTATAGCAATTTTCAGAAGGGAGTTTTCGGAAAAGGCATTTGCTGGGTGGGTAGTGTCCGCAATTATTTTTCCCTCCTACTTCTTTGTCCTGGATACATACAAGTTCTGCAGTGATGCGAACTATTAAAGCAAACAGATTACTCTCACTTTTCGGAGATAATTAGAGACAGGCAATATGCCCTCAACAATAAGACCATAAGATCATAAAATACAGGAGCAGAATTAGGCCATTTGGCCCATTGAGTCTGCTCCGCCATTTCATCCTGGTTGATCCAATATTCCTTTCAGCCCCAATCTCCTGCCTTCTCCCCATATCCCTTCATGCCCTGGACGATCAAGAATCTATCAACCTGTGCCTTAAATATACATAAAGATTTGACATCCACAGCTGCCTGTGGCAAAGAATTCCACAGATTCACCACTCTCTAGTTAAAGAAATTCCTCTTCATCTCCGTTCTAAAAGGATGTCCCTCTATTCTCAGGCTGTGCCCTCTGGTCTTGGACTCTCCCACCATAGGAAACATCCTCTCCACATCCAGTCTATCAAAGCCTTTCACCATTCAATTGGCTTCAATGAGGTCACCCCTCATTTTTCTGGATTCTAGTGAATACAGACCCAGAGTCTTCATATGACAAAAAATCAATTTTGGAATCATTTTTGTGAACCTCCTTTAAACCCTCTCCAGTCTCTGCACATGCTTTCTAAGATAAGGGGCCCAAACCTGCTCACAATACTCCAAGTGAAACCTCACCAGTGCTTTATAAACTTTCAACATTGTCTTCTTGCCTTTATATTCTAGTCCTCTTGAAATAAATGCTAACATTCCTCACCACAGACTCAACCTGCAAATGAACCTTTTGGGAATCCTACACAAGGACTCGCAAGTCCCTTTGTGCCTCATTTTTTTGTGTAAATTGGTAAGCAATTGAATGAAGAAGCGAAAAAGCAAGGAGAGTGAATATTTAGCAGTGCAAGAAATGGAAATGTACTGGGGGGTGGGGGAATGGTGGGGGTGGTCAAGAGAGGGAGAACTTATATTGTCTCCTATTAATTCAGCAGATGATGAAACAAAGTTTTGTATACATAGACAGATATTATGCCAAATTACAAAGAAATCCTTGTTGCTAAATTTTAGTGGACAGTCAATTGTCTGCTAGCATATACCGCGGTTGGCGAAGGATATTGTAGTTGTACTGAATTTTCTGGTCTGAAGCTTCATCTATTAGTAACTCTTTCCAGTAACATTGGTACCTCATATAGAACTTTGGATGCTTTCAGGAATGTGAATGTTAATGAAATCGGGGACAAGATTTTAAACTATAAAGGGAGAGATGTGTTACTGATTGCAGTGCTGTGAACTGAATGCAAAACCGTCACTTCCAGGCAAGAAGCCTCCTTGTAAATTATACAAGAATTTTCTCCTAGCAAATGCCTTATTTCTGGGAGTCACATATAATTCTTCTGTCAAATCTTCAAAGTGGCTAGAACAAAAAAAAACTCAAACTGCAAGAGAAACAGTGGACAGGCAGCCTCTGTGGAAGGAAAAAGAAATCAATATTTTTGAATCAGGACCCTTCATATGGACTGTTCATTCTCCTCCAGAGAAGTGCTCTCTTCTTGCTGCTTCCAATGGGAAAGAGGTGCAGGAACTTCAGGTCCCACACCACCAGATTCAGAAACATTTATTGCCCTTCAGCCTTCAGGCTCCTGAAGCAGAGTGGACAACTTCACTCACTTCGATGCTGTATTGATTCGACAACTTATTGACTCACTTTCATGGACTCTACTACTCATATATCAGCATCTATTTATTTATTTGCAATTTGTTTTCTTTTGTACATTGGTTGCTTGTCAACCTGTGTGTACTTTTTCATTGTTTCTGTTGCATTTCTTTGTTCTACTGTGAATGCCCGCAAGAAAATTAACTCAGGGTTGTATATGGTGACGTATGCGTACTTTGATAATGAATCTACTTTGAACATTGAACTTTGAGATTGTAGCAAATAGAGCATGGTCTAAAGCCTGTAGAACAGAGGGAAGTGTTAGTTATAAGGGAAAAAACAGCTTAGAGGTATTTTTAATGGTTAACGATGTCAGTAAGGTAGAAGACCATTTTGAGTACATTCAGGCACTGAATGCTGTTCTAAGAGGAGAAAATGATTTCACTAAGAGAGATGGTTCTGAATTGCATTGAGTTCCTATGAATCTGGGAAGTTTCCCCCCAAAAAACAAAAATGTTCCTTTTATCACAGAAGTTGGAAGTGTACTTTAACCAATGGTTATCTGAGATACTAGACAGCTATAAATCCAGCAGGGAGAAACAGAAAATGAGACCTATCAAGGCTCTGATACCACAGAAAAATGCTGTACATCAGAAGAGTAAGTACACTGCATCACAACTGTGTGTAAACACAAGCAAAAAGCACCAAACTTGAGACAAGAAGTAGTGAAAATCCTCCTGGCTTCACTTTGAGAATGCAGATCATTACGGACCAGTGTGTGCTAGACTCTCCCAAGTTCCTCCCAACTCATGGATTCACACCAGGTACAGTATCAGCCACCTTGCAGACAAGCCTATATCTTCCGAGTTACCCCCACACAGCAGACACATCCTGATTACCCAAGACTGTTTAAGAGTAGACGGTTTTCGTGCAGTGGCTTGTGCTGCTGCTGGTTTTAAGACTCCATCTCTCATATTCCCGAGCTACCCTGAGCATGCAAACAGCAGTTTGTAGGACAATGCTTTCAGGAGAGGAAGCACAGGGAATAAAGTGCATGTTTTATCTTGGCAAATATTGCTTTGATAAAACTTACTGGTGTAACTTGTGAATACAAATTTTAAACAATTCTGCTTGAATTACGATGTTAAAGGTTAACTTAAAACTAAATTATGACTGTGTGTGGGTCACTTGTCAGCTTTTTTAGTGTTTGTTTTCATCCAGCTGAATGCTGCTGGTGCTGGAAACTGTCCACAGCCCACCCAAGTTTCTGAAAATTAGGCCCACTCTCGGTCTTCATGTTACGAGATCAAGAAGAAATCAAAACCAGGAGGTGCCTCACCATTTCTCTGCCCTTTCCTCGGCTTTTTTTCCTTGGCTTTTTCTTCTCTGAGAGAGTGACTTCAGTCTCAGGTGTTCAAAGTTAAGGTGTACGGCAAGGATTCACAGCAGCAAAGTCGAGCTCAGGGTCGCCCTGCGTTCACTCTCTGGGTGAACAGGACTCCGATGATGTTGCAGTGGGATCATCGCAATGGAGCTTAGTGTCCTGACGTTTGAATTAGTAAGTCACTTACATCTGGGTGGTACTGTATCACAGCGTGTAGAGTCACTGTCTCACAATTTGATTTAATCTGGTTTAGAGAGTCTTAGCATGATAGCAGATCCTTTGGTCCATAAACCCACACTCTGGTGCTGTCTCTGGAGAGTTCGTTTATTCTTCCTGTGAATGGCCTGGTTCCCTCTAAGCAGAAACAAAAGAGACTACATATGCTGCAATATGGAGCAACAAAACAAATAATCTTGCAGTTCCCAATCATCTTCCAGCTATCTTCAATTCCTCCCAGACATCCCTGGGTTGGTTGATTAATTGGTTACTTCAGATTTCCCCTGGTGTTGCTGTGTGGTAGAAACTGATTGGAAAGTGTGAAAGATTAGCAATGGGGTTAAAGGAGGATTAGCACAAAGGGGATTGTTGATGGGCCAAAGGGTCTTTGCTGTACTGCATCTCTCTATTTGTCTATGAACATCCTGATGGCTGTCCAGTGATTCTTGCTTATAAGTTTGTTGTTTTGATATGCCTCAAGGAAATGGCTCACATGGTTATTAGTGGGACAAATGTTAGGGGGCTTATAGTTTAATGATTCTACCTAAGAATTTTTTTCCTGAATTATTATTTTTGGAGTGTGCTTGCTTCCTTGTCTTGTACAAGCCCGTGATCCATTAGAGAGAGTGTTGGAAACACATTTAGTAGCAGCATTGAAACAGAAAGTAGATTTAAAAAACCTGCAAGGGAAAGTACCACAGGGCATAGGAGACAAATAATCCTTTTCTATGCTACAAACTTTGGACAGACATTGAGTAAATCATAATCTGATATGGATTCCATAATATAATAACTGTTTGTCTTTGTTACGTGAGGTGTTGTAATCTGGAATGTGATGGCTGAATGAGTGGTGATAGTAAATTTGCTGATGGGGCACACTTTCACAGCAGTGAGGGCACCTGCTGCAAGGCCCCAGCAACCCGATCCTGGCCTCGGTTGTTTGTGCATGGAATTTGTATGTTCTGCTTGTGATTGTGTAGGTTTTTACTGGGTGCTAAAATTTCCCTACATAATCCAAAGACATGATGTTAAGTTAATTGGCCGCTACAGATTGCCCTAGTGTGCTTGAGATGTTGGAGAATCAGAGGGAAGTTGATCTGCATGTGTGTGAGAAGAGCTTACAGGCAGAGGAAAGGGAAAACAAGATCTATTTGTGGTGATCTGATTGGTTTCTTTTGATTTCATGAAAAAGATTTTTATAGACACGTAAAGAGAAAGTACTTGCATGACAATGTGGGAATGGGAGAAGAATAGACTACTCCAGAAGATAGCTTTTACAGAAGATCTAGCATGGTTAAGAAAGGCCGAAAGACCTCTTTTTCTGCATATTCATTCAAGATCCCATAATTTTGTAAAATGCAAAATTGTTGCAAATTTTGCAGAAATGCAGCCATGATGAATTGCAATTTAATGCGTAAATTCAACAGCAAAAGATTCAAAATTCAAGATTGTATAATGTCATTTCCAGAACACAAGTGTACTGGTTCTGATGCAACACAAAAATGAAAAAAAAAACACAATAAGATAAAGAACACCATAATAAAATAACATAATAAATATAAAGACATAGGATAGCATATATACATAGATTGATTGTATGTCCATAAAGTAATGCTAGATACAGTCAAACATTAAAAGACAAAAGACAAACATTACTGACATGTTAAATATTTTTGAGTTCTTCCACATCTCCTGTTTTGCCCCACCAACCCCTGCTATTATCCAAGGAAGTTAAAAGTATTACTTCTTATAACTACATCCAAGCCAGTTGTAACTGACTTGCAGGTCAAAAATAGCTAGTTGCAAGATGAGAAAGAGCTTATTGATTGCTCTGTCTCTATTTACCTCCTTAATTCAAAAATATCTGCTTCTGGAGCTTTGTGGGGTTTCATAATTGCTAATGAAAGATAAAGCTGTTGACAGTGCTCTTGATGACTATCATAGAATTGCAGAAATGTTTTGGGAGGTTTGGAACAAAGTCAATACTATCAGAAAATAAATCTACAGAAAATAGTATTGACTATTTGCTGGAGGCTCTGTAATCTTTTACACTGGCCCTAGAATAATTGCCTCATACCAAACCCAAGTACTTATGAAAAAAAGTCAATATATCTGTGAACAGAAGAATTTTCTTTTCACTAGTTCCTTGTTACTGCAAAGAATTTTCTTCCTGCGTTTCTTAAAATCATTGAATTCTAAAAGATTTACAGCCCCGTCGGATTCACAAGAGTATATTGTAAGATTCATTCCTTTGTTAAACAGGTTTTCATTTTTTTGTTGCGCTAAACTTTGCTGTGCTTAGGACCACTGTCAAAGCAAACAAAAAGATCAAAGCATGAGGGAGGTTTACGTCCAGAATGAAGCTCTAACACAGAACCTCAAAGTGGCTCGGCAGGACCTAAAAACCAACTCAGCATATCCCACTGACAATTTAATGCACAATGATCAGAGAAAGGCTTCAGTCCTCAGAGTTACCCTCCTCATGGTAGTCAGTCAGCAGCAACATACATACATTATGGGTTCTGCAGAAGAGGCAGGGGCTAGAGGGAAGACAGGAGAGCTGAAGGATTCATTAGAAATGTAGAAGTCCAGGTCAATGAGACACATGCCCAGAGGGAGATCTGATTATCAGATTTTTCAGGAAGGCGAGGGAGAGTGTTTGGCTGGTCTTAGTTGCTAAGGGACAACAAACCAGCACAACTATTAGAAGAGAATGGCATAAAGTGTTTTTCTCTAGAAGTGTGAATCCCCTGTACAGCAACTACATAAGGAATTTCACGGTCTCACTCATCTACCTGTGAAAAGACTACTTTCTTATTCAGACACCACCTGTACATGACACATATGTACTGTGCCCCCCCCGAACATTTTAAAATGATGGCCACCTTTAAACATCTAAGCCTGAGAATATATTTTTCAACAGAAAAGTGCCAGTAGACATGGCTCTTTGCACTGTCATGTCCTTCTCTCCCACCTTGAGATTCCTGGCTCTCTCTATGTGGCTTATCTAGATATCTCTAGTATTAGACCTGCAGGTTTTGTCACTACTAAAACACCCATGGTATGAGTAGCTCATCAGTTTAATGTGGAAAGAAGCACTACCAATTAGAGCACAGACTGGAGGTCTGAAAAGGTACTTCAGCAGCTTGCACAAGGTGCTGAGGCTTCCCAAATAACTCTGCTCTTCTCAGCAGAATTTTACTTTATAAAGCTAGTTAAGTAAAACTGTGGTGTGCTGTTCTATAACGATTATTGGGGAACTTCGAACTCCAGTTTATGCTGATATAAGTGGCAATGTATTTACAGAGATAGAGTGTGAAAACAGACACTCCCCCCCCCCCCCCTGAATTCAGACCAAACATCAACCACCATTTAGATTAGGCATTCCCAACCTGGGGTCCATTGACTCCTTGGTTAATCTTAGGGTTCCACAGCATAAAAAAGGTTGGGAACCTCAGATTTAAATAATGCCCAGTTTGTATTCAGATTCTACTGCTGTGGCCAATTAACCTAGCAGCCCACACAGTTTTGGGATGTGGATGAAAGCCATAGCTTGCAATGGATTCCACACAACACAGGAAGAATGTGCAAACCACACACAGACAACATCCCGGGGTGGGACTGAACCCAGGTTTCTGACACTTCGCAATTGTGCTGTCATATGAGCAAGGGTGTGAGGGCAGCTGGGGAGGGAAATGGTTAAGCTCACTCACATGAATCAAAACTAGGAATGAAGGCCCAAATTTGTAACTGGCACAAATTCACCTGAAACTTATTTATAAATCAATTTACCCCATACAAAATTGATTTTGGATTATGTAGTGTTTTGAAAAAACCGTCATAGGATCAAATTTCTTGACATGGGCCTCTGATTTTGTTTTTAAAAGTTATGATGAAGAAGTATGGAAATTGCTACTTGCCCATCATCATTGAAATGGAGGTTGAATTAGTTATCAAAGTTTATCTTTAGAGTTAAATAAATTTCTTTTTTCTCATGAAGAGAAAATGCTTTTAGTTTTCTCAGTTTTTTTGCACTGATTCTCATTTATTTTCTTCCTTACCAATTAGTGCGAAGTCATTCAAGCTATCCAAATTCCAATGGATCAGGAAATAATAGTTTCATGTCTCTGGGCATTATCACCTTTCTGTTCAAATTCAACAGCACCACCTACCATAGAAAAAGAAAATTCTGGATCTCCTGTATTTGCACCTCTAATCAGCTGTTCCTTTGAAAAATTAATTTAAATATTCCACCTGCCAGTTTATGTTTGTATATGTCCTATCACAATGCTGAAATAGTCCCAAACAAAATTAAAAATTGGATTCATTACATTAACACAACCAGTTTTAATTCAGTCCTGTGACATGATTGATGTCTGTGGTAAAACTGGCACTTGTTGCCTATCTGTAGTATTTCTTGGGAAACTGAGTGAACAGTTTATTTGAACCAGTTCAGTCTGTGCAATGAAGAGTTTGAGGTCGGCAATGAAAAAACAACAATGTATCTCCAACACACACAAAATGCTGGAGGAACTCAGCGAGTTATTTGATATTTATGGAGGGGAATAAACAGTTGAGGCTGAGTTCCTCTATCAGGACTGGAGGGATTATTTCCCTCTATGGATGCTCTTAGACATAACTGACTTCCTCCAGCATTTTCTGTATGTTGCTCAAGATTTCCAGCATCTGTAGAATTGCTTGTATTAATGTATTTCCAACTAAGGTTGATTTTGTCTTATGCACGCACTGTACTTGCTCTTAAGGTAGAGTTTGTGGATTGGAGAAGCTTATCAATGAAGTCTTGAAACGTTTCTATATGTAGAAGTTGCATCTTGTGTGTTGAGAATTGAACTGAATTGAATTGACTTTATTTCTTATGTCCTTCACATACGTGAGGAGTAAAAATCTTTACGTTACATCTCCATCTGAATGTGCAATGTATAGATTATAGTAATTTATAATAACTACTATGTGCAATAAGCTATACCACAGAAGAATCAATATAACTTAGAAATACAATTGTGTCAGTGTGAATTAATCAGTCTGATAGCCTGGTGGAAGAATCTGTCCTGGAGGCTCTTGGTCCTGGCTTTAATGTTGTGGTACCATTTCCTGGATGGTAGCAGCTGGAACAGTTTGCGGTTGGAGTGGTCTCCAATGATCCTTCAGGCCTTTTTTACACACTTGTCACTGTAAATATCCTGAATAGTAGGAAGTTCACATACACAGGTGTGCTGGGCTATCTGCATCACTCTCTATAGAGCCCTGCGATTAAGTGTAGTACAGTTCCTGTACCAGACAGTAATACAAAGCAGCTATAGTTCAACAATATGGAACAGAATGAATATTTAAAGTAATGGAAGGGATGCCAACAAAACTTTGTCTTGGTATAGTATTAGAGCCACACAAATGAAAACCAAAATAAATTATTCCATTCAGCTACTGATAAGCAGCTTGTAGATGGTAGTTAGGGTCTGGGGAGTCAAAAAGTAAGTCACCTACAACAGAATCCTTATGTCAGTATTGACAAATAGTTTCTAGGTTATTTGTATTAAAGTGAATCATTTAAAATACATAAATATCAAATTAGTTTATGGATGCTTTGGCATTGAGTCATATGAGGAAATAATGGGCAGAAATGTTATCAAAGGAGGGCTGAAAGGGAAAAAGACAGAACTTTGGAGTGGAACAGAGGTTTAGAGGGAATTCCAGATTGTAGACCCAAGGCCCCCAAGGCCATACATGATTAAGATCAGAGATGTACAAGAGGTTCTCATTGATAGAATACAGAGATCTGAGAAAAAGTCTGAAGAATTATCTCTCATTGACTCTGTTTAATATTTGCTGTAATCTATGAAACAGTTATCCTCCAAAGTGTTCCCTCAAGTGCCTCTATTTGCACTCAGCATATATTCTGGATTGGGGATTGGGGTTACTCAGCAAGGTGGAAATGTTGCCTCTCTGAACTAACTGAAGATTGCTCAGGGTATTTAGTGCACAGGTCCATTCTGCAGTACGCTCCCAAACACTCTTCCTCTTTCCTCCACTAAGATTTTCCTTAATACTCAATAATTTAATTAAACTTCTAACCTCCAAATATCACTTTCCTTTCCTTGGCATAAGTAAACTGCTGTAAACCAACTATATATAATTCCTTTCTATATAAATGCATGCTCTTATACTGGATCAATTTCTTCCAAAATTTATATGGTAAAAGCCCTCATTCTATTATATAAAGATAAAGGTTGAAAATGCAAGCAGTGCATAAGTTAGGTCTTGTATTAACAGTTTCAAGCTTATATCACACAGTTAATTAGAAATCTTCCTATTCAAGAAAACAATGTCGTTTTAGGAAAGAGAAATCAAATGCATCATCATATTTATTACAGCAACACACATCAAAGTTGCTGGTGAACGCAGCAGGCCAGGCAGCATCTCTCGGAAGAGGTACAGTCGACGTTTCAGGCCGAGACCCTTCGTTCAGTCCTGACGAAGGGTCTCGGCCTGAAACGTCGACTGTACCTCTTCCTAGAGATGCTGTCTGGCCTGCTGCGTTCACCAGCAACTTTGATGTGTGTTACTTGAATTTCCAGCATCTGCAGAATTCCTGTTGTTATCATATTTATTACATGTCTGCAGTGTAGTAACTTACTCATTTTCAGAAATAAACAAAACATGAACTGTAGATGCTGGAAGCTTACCAAGTTAAGAGCCCATGGTATTACAGGAAAGTTACTGGCACGATTAGAGCTTTGGCTGATTTGTAGGAGGCAGCGAATGGGAATAAAAGGATCCTTTTCTGGTTGGCTGCCAGTGACTAATGGCATTCCACAGGGTTTGGTGTTGGGATCACTTCTTTTATGCTGTATATCAATGATTTAGATGATGAAATAGATAGCTTTGTTGCCAAGTTTGTAGATGATATGAAGGTTGGTGGAGGGGCAGGTAGTTTTGAGGAAAGAAGTAGGCTACAGAAGGATTTAGACAGATTAAGAGGATGTACAAGAAAGTGGCAACTGAAATACAGAGTGGTCATGTACTTTGGTAGGAGAAATAGATGTAAAGACTATTTTCTAAATAGAGGGAAAATCCAAAAATCTGAGATGCAAGGGGACTTGGGAGTCCTTGTACAGAACATCCTAAAGGTTAACTTGCAGGTTGAGTCGGTGGTGAGGAAGGTAAATGCAATGTTAGCATTCATTTCAAGATGTCTAGAATACAAGAGCAAGGATGTGATACTGAGGCTTTATAAGGCACTGGTGAGGCCTCATCTTGAGTATTGTGAACAGTTTTAGGCTCCTCATCTCAGAAAAGATGTGCAGGCATTGCAGAGGGTTCGGATGAGGTTCACAAGAATGATTCCCAGAATGAAATGGTTATCATTTGGATTTTAGAAGGATGAGGGGGGAATCTCACTGAATCCTTTCGAATGTTGAAAGGCCTAGACAGAGTAAATGTGGAAAAAGGTGATTCCCATGGTGGGGTAGGCTAGGACAAGAGGGCACAGACTCAGAATAGAGGGGTGTCCATTTAAAACAGAGATACAGAGAAATTTCTTTAGCCAGATGGTGGTGAACTTGTGGAATTTGTTACCACAGGCAGGTATGGAGTCCAGGTCATTGGGTGTATTTAAGGCAGAGCTTGATAGATTCTTGATTGGACATGGCATCAAAGGTTATGGGGAAAAGGCTGGGGAGTGGGGCTGAGGAGGGGAAAAAAAAGATCAGCCATGATTGAATTGTGGAGCAGACTCAATGGGCCAAATGGCCTAATTTTGCACCTATATCTTATGGTCTTCTGGAAATGCAAAACAAAAACAGAACGTACTAGAAATATTCAACAAGCGGGCCTGCATCTGTAAGAAGGGTAAAATGTCAGTGTTTCAGGTTGGAGAACTTTCATTAGAAAGTTGGTTTAAGGATGGTACTTTCTATTTTTCAGATTATAGTGAAAATACATTTTCTGTTCATTTTTTTAAATTGTGGAATAATCCATTGCAACTTTTAAGGAAACATGCAAAGTTCTTATTTTGTATATGAGTGTTAGTCTACCTGGAAGAGCTGAAAGAACTATGATCTATGATTTACTGCACTATTATTGTTTAGATTGAGAATGGCCACCTAACTTCTGTGTTAGCACTTGCAGCAACACCATAAGAACTCAAAGACACTACCATTTTTTGTCTGAATATCCTTCTTTAATCAGCATGACCAGAAAGAAGAGTTTATTGCCATTTATTCATTTGCTGTGCAGACAACTTTAATATGTACATAATGCAATGCCATGTTTTGTTTTAACAGTGATTGTATTTAATTAATAATCTATTAGCTGTAAAGTACTGTGAGATGTCCAGAGGAATTGGTGACGCAAACAGTAAATACTTACTTTATCTTTTATTCTATTTTACTCTTTTCAGCCTTTGTGATGACATAGATGACAGACTTTGGCCTTTCATTTTAGGTTATCAATTTGGAAAAACAATCTTTAAACAGTCTGTGTTAGATCCTACAATAAACTGATGCAATATATTTGAAGTTTTAAATCCATTTGCCTGTCAAAACTCAATGTTGACATCAAGTGAAAAAAGGGCAGGTGTATGGACAATAAAGCACAATTTTGGTTTAATATTGTTAAAAATTCCACAATTAGCGATATTAACACATCTTAAAATTAGTTGCATTTATGTAATCATTTCCATGAACTCTTTCAAAATGTCCCAACGTACTCTGCAATCAATGAATTATTTCTGAATTGTACTACTCATAGCAGGGAAACACATGAATGAATTTACACACAGCAAGCTTTCACAAAGTTCAAATTTAAGTTCAAAGTAAGTTTATCATCAAAGTACTTATTGTGCATTACCATATACTACCTTGAGATTCATTTTGTTGCAGGCGATTTACAGGAAAAAAAGAAACACAATAGAATTTACAAAACTATACATAAACAAAGATTGACAAACTACGAATGTACTAAAGAAAACAAACTGTGCAAATATAAAAAAAATTGAGAACATGAGTTGTAAAGTCTCCTTGACAGTGAGCCTGTAGGTTGCAGGATCAGTTCCGAGTTGAGGTGGGTGAAGTTATACACAATGGCTCAGAAGCTTGGTGGTTGTGGGGTAATAACTGAACCTGAATACTGAACCTAGTGATATGGGATCTGAGGCTTCTATACCTCCTGACTGATGGTAGAAGCAAGAGGAAGGCTTGGCCAAGATGTTGGGGTTCTTTGATGAAGGCTGTTACTTTCTTGTAGCAATGCTCCATGTAAATGTACTCAATGGTGGGGAGGGCTTTCCTTGCGTCAGACTGGGTTATATCCACACCTTCTGTAGTCTTTGGGATTGGGGACACCGGAAATTTGATATTAAAAGTAAAAGCAGCTCTAAATATTGCCTGCTGAATATTTCCAGCATTTTCTGTATTTTTTTAAATCCCATGTGTTTATTCTGTGGAATCCAATTTTCTTATCACAAGGACACATTTAAAACTAAGGAAAAATTTGGTAATTAATTTTGTCTCAGGGATAAGGATGCTATGTTTATTCTGGCAAAAAAGGAAACAGCTTGGAATATATACAGCACCTCTCCTGATCTCAAGATATTCCAAAGTGTTTTATCAATAAAAAAACTTACCATTTCTTTAAGTACAGGGCACTGTTTTGTAGGAAACTAGTAGCCACTGTACTGCCAAGCAAAGACCCCAAAACATAAACAAATAAATAAACAATTAATTTGCTCTCAATGAAGTTAATTGAAGGATAGTTATTGTCCAGAAAACTGGGTGATCTTCTCAGGTGAAGGGTTAAAACTACGTGTAGAATGGCAGCTAAGACAGCCCTATATCGCAGTTTGTTCTTAGCCTGCAATTCGAGTCCTAATTACTAGTATCGGAAACAGCCGGTAACTGCAAAGCAGATGCCTGAAGGTTTAGCACTTACAAATGGAGAAACTTGATCAGGTGGTTTCCACTTCCATTGAAGGTATGAACTGCCCTGGCTGTTGTTGATATTTGACGTTTTGTGTAAGTTCATAGATGTGATAATGGTGGCTCTTGTGAAGGAAGTCTAATGGTGCCGAAGAATTGGATACCCACAAAGATTTTTGTAAATCATCTTGTCTCGTTGCTCTTTCTCGCATTCATCTTATCTGAAGCAGGTGATGCCACTCTTAGCTGGGTCTTATGTGTTTCTCTTCTGCCTCTTGCAGACCTGGCAAAATACTGAGAACCATACTTCTGGTCATCCTTGTAGGTTTGTATAAATTAGACCAATCTTTATTCAGGTGAGCTCAAATCCTCAGAAAATTTACAGAACAAATGCAGGTAGATCTGAGTTGATGCATTTTGGAATGTTAAACCAGGCCAGGACTTATACCACAAATGGCAGGGCACCATGGAATGTAATGGAACAAAAGGTTTAGGAATACAAGCATAAAGTTCATTGAAAGTGGAATCACAAGTAGACATGGTGGTGAAAATGGCTTTTAACATGCTGGTCTTCATTAGTCAGGCCAATTAGTGTAGGATAATTACAAGAGATTCTGCAGATGCTGGAGATCTTTAGCAACACTCAAAGTTTTGGAGAATCTCAGCAGGTCAAGCAGTACCTATGGAAAGGAATAAACATTCAATGTTTCTGGCCAAGACCCTTCGTCGGTGCATTGTTGTATTAGTAAGGGAATTGCAACATTGATTTGCAATTGTATAAGTCATTGGTGAGGCCGCATTTGGAGTACCCTGTGAGGTCACAATGTGTAGGAAAAATGTAGTTAAACTGGAAAGAATGAAGAAAAGATTTACGGCAATGTTGCCAGGACTACAGGAAGAGGTTAAACAGGCTAGGCCTTTACTTCTTGGAATGTATGAGAATGAGGGCTGGTGTTATAGAAATGCTTTACATTTTGAGAGTTATAGATAAGGGGAATGCTGAGAATCTGTTTCCCAGAATAGGGGAAACCAAATAGGTCATAGATTTAGGATGAGGGAAAGGATTTAAAAGGGACCAGAGGGGCAAATTTCTCATGCAGAAGGTAGTGAGCATGTGGAATGGGCTGCCAGAAGAAGTGATCAAGGCCGGTACAATGGTATAATTTAAGAAGTATTTGGATAAGTACATGAAAGGACAGGGCTCAGAGGGATATGGTCTGAATGCAGGAAATTGGAAACTAGCATGGTGGGTACTATGGTCTGCATGTTGATGCACTATCAGTAACTCCAAAAGACTGGAAGTAGAGTAAATACTGAAAAGGCTTTTATTAGCAGTAAAATGTGGCCTCCATCATGCTGAGTTTCTGCCCCTGGACTGAGAGGAGGAGCAATGGCACAATCACCTTTATTCAGGGGTCTGTAGGAGGAGCCACAGGAGCATCAGCAGGGGGGCGTGTCCAGACAGTTAACCCAGTTACAATGTATATATATGGTTTACCACATTCACCCCTCCTTTTTTAAAAAGAGTCCCGCGGGGTGAAATGACTGACAATATTTAAAACAAGTATATTTACAGGTCAAGTCAGGCAGTCGAGTCCGTCGCTGTGATCTACATAGTACCAGTAGTAATTGCACCGGCAACGGTGGTTGTGCTGGCTCCGGCCTGATTTGAGGTGTCAGCACGTTAGGCGACGGTAGTCCCTCGTGCGCGTGCGTCGCGGCCGGTATGGGAGTGTCGTGTGTTGTCTGTGTAGAGCTTGGAGTGCGCGGTGTCACGTGGGTACATATATTAGTGGATACAGGGTTAATAGTCACCATGGAGTGTTCAGGGTAGGGGCTCGGTGCTCCTGCGGGCGCCAGGTCGTGGATGGCGACCGTGTCCTCCTGCCCATCAGGTAAAACCACATAGGCATACTGGGGGTTCGCATGAAGTAAGTGAACCCTCTTGACCATTGGGGAGTATTTATTACTCGTCGATAACGTTAAGAAAGTACACTTTGCGGTCGGTGGCGGGAAGCGGGCCCTTAAAGTCAACACTCAGTCGCTCAAAGGGGCGGGTGGCCTTGATTAGTTGTGCCTTTTTGGGTCGGTAGAAGTGCGGTTTGCACTCTGCGCAGATAGAGTTCCTGGTCATCATCCTGATTTCCTCAAGGGAGCAAGGCAGGTTCCAGGCTTTCACGAAGTGGAAAAGCCGGGTGACCCCCGGGTGGCAAAGATCTACATGTAGAGCGTATAGCCGTTCGATCTGCGCGCTGGCGCACGTTCCCCGAGATAGGATATCGGAGGGCTCGTTGAGCTTCCCAGGCCTGTACATGATGTCATAGTTGTAGGTGGAGAGTTCGATTCTCCACCTCAGAATTTTATCATTTTTGATTTTGCTCCGCTGTTGGTTACTAAACATGAATGCGACTGAGCACTGGTCAGTCAGCAGGGTGAACTTTTTGCTGGCGAGATAGTGCCTCCAGTGCCTAATAGCTTCCACTATGGCCTGGGCCTCTTTCTCCACTGTGGAGTGTCGAATTTCAGGGCCTTGAAGGGTATGGGAGAAGAACGCCACCGGTCTTCCCGCCTGGTTGAGGGTAGCAGTCAGTGCGAAGTCGGAGGTGTCACTCTCTACTTGGAAGGGAATGGCCTCATCCACCGCATGCATTGCTGCTTTGGCAATGTCCCCTTTAATGTGGCTGAAGGCCGCATGGGCCTCGGCTGAGAGGAGGAATGTGGTGGACTTGACCAGGAGGCAGGCCTTGTCTGCGTATTTAGAGACCCATTGGGCGTGATATGAAAAGAAGCCCAGGCACCTTTAGAGGGCTCTGAGGGTGTTGGGAAGAGGGAGTTCCAACAGGGGGCGCATACGGTCGGGGTCAGGGCCAATGACTCCGTTCTCCACGACACACCCAAGGATAGCAAGTTAGGTGGTTCTGAACACACACTTGTCCTTGTTACAGGTGAGATTGAAAGCTTTGGCCGCTTGGAAAAATTTTTGGAAGTTGTTGTCGTAATCCTGCCGGTCGTGACCGCAGATGGCGATATTATCCAGATATGGGAACGTGGCCTTCATTTGTCACTGGTCCACCATCTGGTCCATTTCCCTCTGGAAGACAGATACACCATTCATGACACCGAAGGGGACGCACAGGAATTGATAAAGCCTGCCGTCCGCCTCGAAGATGGTGTAAGGGTGGTCTTCCCGGCGGATGGGGAGCTGATGGTAAGTGGATTTTAGGTCTATGGTCGAGTACACCTTGTAGTGTGCTATCTGATTGACCATATCTGTGATGCGGGGTAGAGGGTACACGTCGAGCTGCATGAACCTATTGATGGTCTGGCTATAGTCCACGACCATCCTATTTTTCTCCCCGTTCTGAACAACGACCACTTGCGGCCTCCAAGGACTTGTGCTTGCCTCAATGACCCCCTCCCTGAGCAGCCGCTGCACCTCCGACTTAATGAGGGCTCTGTCCCCCCACACTGTACCTCCTGCTTTTAGTTGCCACAGGTTTACAGTCGGGGGTCAGGTTGGCAAACAGCAGTGGGGGAGGGATCTTGAGGGTGGAGAGGCTGCAAGTGGTGTCTGTAGTGTGGCTGTTGGCATGGTGTTGGGTGGAATGTGCGGGTCGGTGTGCGGGGGGGGGGTGGTCAGTAGCAGGGTATGTGACATATTCCATGCTTTAAAATTACTGCGAATAAAATTGATGCACTATCAATAACTCCAAAAGACTGGAAATAGAGTAAATACTGAAAGGCTTTTATTAGCTGTAAAATGTGACCTCCATCCCATGCTGAGTACCTGCCCCTGGACTGAGAGGAGGAGCAGTGGCACAATCGCCTTTATTCAGAGGTCTGTGGGAGGCGCCACAGAAGCAGTCAGCAGAGGGACATGTCCAGACAGGTAACCCAGTTACAACATATATATATATGGTTTACCACAGGCCAAAAGGCCTATATCTGTGCTGTAGTGCTCTGTGATTCTAGGGGTCTCTGACAAACCTTTAATGAGTGTTCTTTGGAGTTAGCACACATAGTAAATGACTTCAGCTATGAATCTTCAAATGTGCATTTGAACTGCAGATTAAATCTAAAATGCAGCTCTGAACAATGGGTTCCTAAGAACTATGGACCAAGTTAATTGGAAGACCACGTGACACTGATTTAAGTTATTTATTTGTGTGTATTTGGGTGTCTAACATGGGTGCGAAGAAGGAGGTGTGGTGGTAGTATGTAGTTCAAAAGAAGCATTGTAAATATGGAATTGTCCAAAATTTTTCTTTGATCTTTAGCATATACAACATGTAGTGTTGGGTCAAGCAGACACCTTGCTCCAAAAGATTTTTTTTTCTTTCTTTTTTCTCTCTCACTCTCTCTGTTTCGTGATTCCAAAGGCTGTCAGCTTATTTGTGATATTTCATTGAATAAAGAGACTGCTTCATATCTACCAGTACTTCCAGTAACTTTGTTCACTCAACAACAAAACCTTTGAGAAATTTCTCAGGCAAACCACAATTAACTTCTTCTAACCTCCAGCAGCAAACATTAGAAATAAACTGGATAATAAAAGCAGAAAGTGCTGAAAATATTCAGCTGATCTTTGTCAGAATTGTTTGCATTTATTTCAGATTTACAACATTTATAGTTTATAACATTTTCTGAACAGGTCATCAACCCAAAGTATTAATCTCTTTACTTAGTCCATATATGTTACCTGTCCTGCTGAGCATTTCCAGCATTTTCTGTTTTTCTTCATACTTCCAGCATTTTATGTACTTTGTCTTTGGATCAACTTAAAAAGTCAACCTTGCATACTACCTTTAGCATTGTATATCATCCCATGGTGATTGGTGGGAGAGTCATCCAGTAAAATCCTATTCAGTCATCGCTGAAATACTAGGGCAAAATTTGACTAAAAAGCATGCCTTACAGGAAAAAGAAATATAGAGGTGTGCAGTGGTTTGGATGGAATTCCCAGAGTTTAAGATCTTGGGATTTGAAGAAACACTTATGAGGTTGATGTGATTAACACCAAGGAAGCTTAAAGCAACCTGTTTTGAAAAAGTGCTGAAGGTTGGAAGATTGAATGGCTGGTGAAGATTACAGAAGATTTCTTTTAAGTAGCCATTACAGAGATTGCTTCCTCCCAGTAAGCTTGGTGATAACAGAAGGGCCATTAGGTCAAGTGCCAGCCTACATAATGAGTGCATTCTTTTTAAAAGCAAATAAATTAATTAACAATCAAGCTCTTAATAATTGCATCTTAAACTTAATTTTTTTCTGATGATGTCATAGTGCATAAAACATTGGCTGAACTAGTATTTTAGTCTTAGACTCTATTTTGGGCACTTTGGATGCTCCTTGGTACCTAAATAATCAAAACAACAATGTGCTATGCTCTTCCTTGATCTAAGCTATCTGGGGAATGGAGAAACTTGTACTTTGGTTCAAATCCCAACTATTTAACCACAATTATTTCTTGAAGGGTGAAGCAACTGCTTTTTGCAGCTTCAGATTTTCATGGAGGGAAATTATCTGTTTTCTCCAGAATGTGTAAAGGAAAAAAAGTTGTACTCTCAGTTTAAGTACAAGTTAACAGTAATTACTGGTTTACAAATTTTTGGAGCTTATTTTACATGGATAGTTCTAGGCACCAGGCCACATTTTTAGGAAGTAATCCATCAGGTTTCATGTTGTCAGATGTTGGCACGAACGGCTACACCCTGAAATGTCGATGTTTTATTTCACATTTCCAGTGTTCATTATTATTCACTTAACCTTCACAATCGTAATGCATTTCCAAAACCATGCGACATGCTGTAGAGGTTTGTCAATTTTTATAACCCATTTTGCAATGCACTTGGGACAAACTGAGGATAACACATCCTAAGATTGTAAAACAAAGAAATGAATACTGTGGTATTTTTTACCTCTTGCCGTGTCAATGTCCTGTTTGTTATTATGCAGTATTGCCACCTTCACCACAAGGACAGTTCATAAATGAAAGATAATGACATCAAATGAGTGGAAATACATTTTTATTGCCATGTAACAGAATCATGATTATTTCCTTGTCACCAAATATACATTCTTATGTTGTCTTAACTTGCTTTGGTCAGCTAGCTTGCTGCTATCAACATAGTTACTGAAACTGATCTGATTTTGTTAATGTATTACCAAAATATTTAAAATATTTCTGTGAATCTTTGGGTTACCAGCTCTTTAGAATTGTCCTAGAGTCTCTGGGAATTAATGATTAATCCTCAGTACAATGCTGGGATTAGTCCAGAAGGTAAATCCCAGAGACATTCAGAAAGATGCTTTAACTTTTAGTATTTTTAGAATCTTTTCGCTAATTAGTAGTGTAAACATTGGAAAGGACGAGAGGAATTGCCATTGACTGAGTGATCATTTGGCGAGGTTTCCAAGCATTCATCCACCCTCCAGCCAGGGTTGATTATGCAACATCCCTCAACAATTCACTCAATAAAAGTACTATTTATCTGACACAATACCATGTTGAGTCCCAGAATTATTTTCTGATCTGTACTAATCTAATTGACCTTTGTCACATTGGCATCAATGGAGTTTCTTATTTAGTTTGATCGTGGCAATTCCATGTACTCATTAAGCCTTTCAGGATGTACAAACTGATACAAAAATAAGCACCTTGATTATGGTCTTCATCATCAATTTCCAAAATGTATATCCTGGTAACAGCACATATTTTGACACCAGAGTCAGAAGGAGAGAACAAGTCTTTTGGCCCACAATGTTTTTGCCAACTAGAAAGATACATCCAAGAGGTATCAGAACAGTATTATATACACTGGTTACTCCTATCTAGGCCTTGCAGTTTTCTAATTATTTATTTTGAGTTTTTTGATAGAAAGTATTGACTAATGGAATACGATGGGCATCTGCACCTTATTTCTGAATTGTTCACTGAGTGTTAACATGATTCCATGAGCAATCACTGAGTTCCATGTGATTCAGTCAAAACCTATTTAGAATATCAAGGCAATCATTCTTTATCTGTCATGGAGTGCATTATCTAGGTGCATTCTGGGAATGAATTCTTTAAATTAGATGTTGATCATGATATGCATAACATCACTTGTGACTAGCTGAGGCTTGAATCAGAATTAGCTAAACAACCACACCTGATAACTCATTGAGATATCTCGTGGGCTTGTCCCCTCAAGAAGTTCTCCTTTAGGTAGTTTTAGTGTTCGTTCTTACTACCTCCACCTTCCACTCTGCCTCAACGCTTTTATTCCCGCTGTTTCTCAATCAGAATCAGGTTTAATATCACTAGCATATGTCATGAAACTTGACTTTACGGCAGCAGTACAATGAAATACTTGATAAGTAAATATCACCACTCCAACTGACCTCCCCATCTCAAATTGCCTCCCTGACGACACCCTCCAATGAACCCAAAATTGTTTGCCCATTCATTGCAGAATTCTTTCATTAATCAAAATTGATTTTTGCCTAATCTTCTCTAACCACCCTTGATCTTTTTCCTCCCTCTTGTCATCTCTCTAATTCTCTGATCCTCCTTCACTAGCTGTTCAATCGCCAAAAATCACCAGATTCCTCCCATGCACAGCCAACTGCCCAGATCCCACCAGTTTCTTCCTCTCTCTTTGTAATGACAGAAACTATTAAGGGAAATGTGTTGTGTTCTCAAAATGCACATACTGAGACATGAACATGCTAGGTCAATTTGAAATGAGACCACCCCATCCCAGACGCAGTGTGGCTGAGATTTAACAGGGTTTTTCAGATGTAGTATAAATTTCCAGCTCACAATATCCACCACAGCTCTCTCTAAGAATAAGTGCAGACACGAGATCACAAGCCAAAAACTTTCAGACTTGTAACTCATTGAAAATTCCCCGTGAAGCTGAACATTACAGCCTCTGAATTTTCATTCCGATGTATGCTGTCACCTAAAGACAAATAGCACAGATCGAAACTTGAAACTCTGCACTTACAATAGAATTAATTATGAAAGCTGAAGGTTGGATGAGTCCAAATTGCATCATAATTCTTGGAAGAAACAAACATTTAATGATAATTTTTTAAACCAACATTTCTTGAAAGTACAGGGAATGTATCTGAAATACAATCCAAATAAATATTATTACTTTCAAAATAATATTTTGGCATTATTGAAGTCTTGAGTAAGGTGTTTTAACCACTGAAGATGTTGGCCTCTATAGTGCTAGTTTTTGCAAAGTGAGGACCCGATGATGCAGAGGCTAGTGCCATTTTGTTGCAAAATAAGAAATTCAAGAAACTGATCACAAATGTACAAATCTCAAAACTTCAGAAGTATTTTTGACTGTGTGAAGTTAGCTTGAAAGACCTGACGTTCTATTGTGGACTATGCTACTTCACAAACCCAATGGATAAAAGGATTTTGGGCAACTGAAGCTTTCATTATCACACTGTAAATGAGAAAATGGGGTCTCATCAATAATTTGAGCTGGATACACTATGGATAAACCAAAATCACGTGAAGATGTCAGATGTTGATATGTCTTTTGTTTACTACTTGTTGACTTTCCAACTTTTTTTTCCCAAAAGATAAATTCACAAAACGTCAGTTTTATCACCAGTGGTAAATGACTTTTTGAAGTTTACTAAATCCCTTTGGGAGGAAAGCAAAGTAAAAATCATATTGAGTTTGAGGCAAATTTGGTTACTTAAATTCAGTATATTCAATTGAATCTCAATTGAATGCATGGCATTTATTCATACAATGATATTAAATGAAATACTTTGTCTCAACTTTTTTTGCACATGCCAGGGTCAAACAATGATTCAGCAGGTAGTGCTGCTGCATCACAGGTCAAGTGACCCAAGTTCAATCCTAACCTCCTATGTTGACTGTGTATGTTTACCTTGCATGTGTCTTGGTGGTTAACCTATGGTTAATTGATTACCATAGTATAGGTGAGAGGTCAGAACATTCAGGAGGGAGATGTTGGAGAGAATATAGTGGATTCTGGTTAATTGGGCCATCAGTTAATTGGGGCAGCCATTTATTTGGGATAACTCTTAAAGAACAAAAGGTAAATTGTTAAAATATCTGGGATTCCCTTAATTTATTTAGCACACCCTGCCACTTAACTGGGACAGGAAACTTGCCGAACAGTTTCTATATAGTGTTCAGGTTTGTAGATGTCAGAAATAGTTGTTAGACATTCAGGAACAAACAGTTTTTAAATAGCGTCAGTTGTGCGTGTTCGTGTTAGGTACCAATCTGGGCTAACGGATGCCAATTCAAAACGCATTTATTTTTGATAATTTTGTTTTTTATTTTGACTTTTATGCAGGAAGGCAATTAAAGTAGTTCATTATCTGAACTGGTTTTGTTCATTTACAGTCAATCAAAAGAACATGGGCAGTGATGATAACTATTTGAATTAATACTCAGTGTATTTAATACTGTACAAAGGGTGATTGATAAGTTCATGACCTGAGGTAGGAGTCAATTTTAGAAAACCTAGCACATTTATTTTTCAACATAGTCCCCTCCTACATGTACATACTTAGTCCAGTGGTCATGGAGCATACAGATCCCTTCTTTGTAGAAGTGGTCCACAGCAGGGGTGATTGATAAGTTCATGGCCTATGGTAGAAGGAGATGAGTTATTAACTTCAAACTTACTGCATCATCACTCAAGGAGTTGAACTGCACGTGCATGTAACGAGAGTGTCTTGGACCTCCAGGTGGTCCACAGCAGGGGTGATTGATAAGTTTGTGGCCTAAGGTAGAAGGCGATGAGTTATATGGCTCTTGTTATATGCACGTGCAGTTCAACTCTTTGAGTGAAAATGCAGAAAATTTGATGTTTCTCCTCATCTCCTTCTACTTTAGGCCACAAATTTATCAATTACCCCTGCTGTGGACCACTTTCTGGAGGTCCAAGACACTGACTTTTACAAAGAAGGGATCTGTATGCTCCACAACCTCTGGACTAAGTGTGTGTGACGGGATCCTGAATTACCCCTATGAACTGTTCTCGTTTACCCCTATTAACTGTGCTTTTGAAAAGAGAGAGAGAGAGTTATTTAACATCAATATCTTGTTTTGAAAGAGAGAGAGAGACGAAGACTAACTGTTGGACTATCACTTTAAGGCACTGGAAGTAACTTCTGGATTTCTGCTGAACTGGAGATGGCACCGAGCAGCTCATAAGTTGCTATGGTGACTGAAGGCAGCATTATTTGATGGACACTCGATGTTATGATTTCCAGCAGCGTGTTGATACTTCTGAAGGACAGTTCACCTGCTTGTGATTTTCTTACACAGAGAGAGGAAGGAGGAGTTAATTGAATGACAGTTGATGCTCAGCACAGTAAGATAAAATAGGAAGTCAGATGATAGACCTCAGACACATGTTTTGGACACTGAACGAGCATTGTTGTGCCCACAGAAAAAGTGGGTTTTGGAGGATCGATCAGGCGGATTGATCAATCGCTCTTGCAGTGAAAAGGAAAGGGGTTGACTGGTGGGGAGTTGTCCATGTGTTCACCCTCGCCTGGGGGGTAGCTCCACCACAGAAAACTGGTCCCCTTTGTTAAAGTCACTGTCGGTGACTTTTAAAGGATTTCGAAGGACAACGAGGAGATCGACGGCGTCAGCTCACCTGAAGACTCACATCTCTCCCTCTCTCTCTCTTCATCACTACTCAACTCAATACCACGAACTGAACTGAACTTTACTCATCATCGTAAGACTGTATCTTTTTACCCCTAGACTTAAAGAAGCTTGGTTTTTCACACACATATTTCCACACTTACTAATATACTTACTTATATATATAATCTTTGCTAACCTGTTTGATTTATCTACATTTATATTACTGTATTGTGTAGTTACTAATAAATATTATTAGTGTATAGCAATACTGGACTCCAAAGTGTTTTCTATTTCTGCTGGTACTTTATTCCTGTCACGGTGTACGTGATGTGTAAATGTAGGAAAAATAAATGTGCTATGTTTTCTAAAATTGACGCCTTCTACCTTAGGCCACAAACTTATCAATCACCCCTCATAGTAGCATTGGTAATGTTCTAATTTGTCCTGCATTATATTTAAATGCATTATTTGTTACACAGTTAAATGGTAGTTTGTCTTTGTTTTGCCTTTTAACTATTTCCATGAAACTTCAGCTAATTGAGGCAGCCACTTAATTGAGCCAAAATGAACTATTGTGATGTGTCCCAGTTAACCAGCATCCACTGTACATGGAAGTAGATGGGAGAAATGTATTAGTGGGATTGCTCTGAGAATCTTTATAAACTCAATGTGTGATATTGCTTCTTTCAGTTTTGGAAGGAAATATGAGAATATTCCTTCTAGCATTCCAACAGCAGCAAGCTGTACTCTGGATACATAGATATAGACATAGAATAGTACAGCACAGTACAGGCCCTTTGGCTCACAATGTTGTGCCAACCCTCAAACCTTGCCTCCCATATAAGCCCCCACCTCAAATTCCTCCATATACCTGTCTAGTAGTCTCTTCAACTTCACTCATGTATCTGCCTCCACCACTGACTCAGGCAGTGCATTCCACGCACCAACCACTCTCTGAGTAAAAACCTTCCTCTAATATTCCCCTTGAACTTCCCACCCCTTACCTTAAAGCCATGTCCTCTTGTATTGAGCAGTGGTGCCCTGGGGAAGAGGCGCTGGCTATCCACTCTATCTATTCCTCTTATTATCTTGTACACCTCTCTCATGTCTCCTCTCATCCTCCTTCTCTACAAAGAATGAAGCCCTAGCTCCCTTAATCTCTGATCATAATGCATACTCTCTAAACCAGGCAGCATCCTGGTAAATCTCCTCTGTACCCTTTCCAATGCTTCCACATCCTTCCTATAGTGAGACGACCAGAACTGGACACAGTACTCCAAGTGTGGCCTAACCAGAGTTTTATAGAGCTGCAGAATTACATTGCGACTCTTAAACTCTGTCCCTCGACTTATGAAAGCTAACACCCCATAAGCTTTCTTAACTATCCTGTCCACCTGTGAGGCAACTTTCAGGGATCTGTGGACATGTACCCCCAGATCCCTCTGCTCCTCCACACTACCAAGTATCCTGCCATCTACTTAGTGATACAAGTGATGACATGTAATATTGCAAACGTTTTCTTTGTTTCATTTTGACTGGAGCTGAAAACTGTTTGGATCTATTGATTAAGAATTAATCTGTATGCAATTTGTAATCTATTTACAAATCTGGCGCACGTTTTGAGCTCAAGTTTACCAGATTGAGTTTGGAGAACAATTGTGGGGTATTGGAAGCATTGAAACGTGGGCAGCTTTAATGTTCAAGCATAGGAATGCTTGAACATTAAAGTTTTAGGAATAATAAAGTTTTGAAGACAAACAAGGAGGCATGAAGAGAGTCCATGATTTTTGTAACCGAGTTCTTTTTTTTTCACAGAAATTATTTTGCAATCCTATGTTGAGTTCAACGCTGACCAGCCACCCTTGTGACGCTGCTGTTGCCAAACTGTATTGGTCTCTGCTATTCTTTTGGGCTCATCAAATGTGTGGAGAGGTGGAGCTTGCTTCATGGACAACATATTGTACTGCCTTGGCTTGTGTATCTAGACAGCCAGGACACAACATCCATGAATGACCTTGACATATGGAGGTCTCTCATTTTGCAATTTTTCTATGGTTGTGTAGAGAACAAGGGTCATAGTCTCAGTTTAAAGGCTAATATATTTGTGACTGAAATGTAGAAAAGTTCTCCACTTAGAGAGTGGTGAACCTGTTGAAGCTGGAGAGGGCAAGCTAGTGATTTCTTCTGAGAGGAGAGATAAATTTCTGGATGTGACAGGTGTGAAGAGTTAAAGGGAGGACAGTGGAAATAAGGTATTGAGGTCAGTGATCAGTTATGATCATGTTGAATGCAGAACAGACTTGTGTGATGAATGGCCTGCTCCAATTCTTATTTTCTATAATTTCTAGGAGCATTATCAATTAAAACATAATGTAAAAGCTTGCTCTAAGTTGTAGGTTCTAAGGAGACTCTTAAAGAGAAAGAGAAAGAGAGGTAGAGAGGCTGACAGAGCAAAATCCAGGCATATTAATGATAGAGTGAGTTGTAATGCACAAAGATTAGTACAATGTGCCCATGTGGTAGGAGCGAACGCTAAGGATGGTGCATGAGTTATTTTATCTGTTTGTTCCAGTTATATAGTCAGTCATACAGCATGGAAACATGCCCTATAGCCATCTGTTTCTATGTCCACCATTAAACAGCCATTGGCACTTTACGATTTTTTCTCTTTTGCATTCCCATTAACTCCCTCCAAATATCGTGACACTCAACTGTGTGAGGCATACTTTAAAATGGAAATTAAGCTACCAACCACCATGTCCTTGGCATTTAAAAGGAAACCAGAGCATCTGGGAAAATCTCACATAATCACAAGGAGAACGTGTAAACCACACAGATGAAGCTCAAGATCAGTGTCAAGCCCAGGTCTCTGAGCTTGTGAGGCAACATTGCTAAAAGCTGCAACTCCGCGTCACCCACTGTTGAGCTTCTTTAGCATTATTGGTGCTGCATTCATTAAGTAGAGAGTTGTCCATCACACACCAGATATGTCTGATAGAAGTTTAAAAAATTTTGGGGTCAGGAGGTGAGTCACTCAAAACAGAAATTAAAGAAACAAAGTTATAGGCAAAAGTACCCACCAACAATCATCTCAAGAACCATGACACCTTCTAGGTAGGCTGAGTGGTGACACTCATTCTTGGGAGTGGGTCATAAAATATAGCTTGTAAAAAGTCCGTGGATGCTGGAACTGAAATAAGAGTAGAAAATGCCGAGGGAACATGAAATATTAATTATTTCTCTTTCCACAGTTTTTCTTTAGAAATTTCTGTATATGAAACATACGCCTTGGCTGACTACAAAGGAGTACTAAATGCAAAGGAAAGGTGGAAACTTTAGTTTCTCGCAGTGAATCGCTCCTGTTCCGGGAAATCCAAGTTTGCCAGTCGAGGTTAAATGGAAAGCTTCCCAATTGCTGCCTGCAGCTGCTCCCTAGATATAACAATGAGGGATCTGTGGGATCGGCCAGAAAGTTAATAAGAAGCAATGAGTGCTGGCAAACTGCACATCAGATCAGGTTGGTCATAGCAAATATTGATATGCAAAGGACTGAAGATTGCAGTTCAGACATCAAGGCCAGACATATTCCTGTTATTTTACTTCCTTTTCTTGGATATAAAAACAAATAGGCCTGCTACATCTACTTGTGGATGGTAGTAGACAATTGAGTAATTAATAAGGGGGTGGAGGGAAGCTCATTTTTAATCATGCTGGGACACAACACATGAAAGCTAAAGGCAAAGCAAAGCCTTTTGCAAACACTCTTGGAAGTTTCAAGGGTACAATTCATCTCAGTATTTTCCTGAGATCCCCACCATCACAGAGTGGGACTAGGTAGCAAACCGGCTGCCTACTAAAGGCAAAGATGTACAAGCTAGAAACAAGAATAGGTAACTTACAGTAGCTCCTCAAGATGGCTCAACATTTACTAAGTAAAGGGAATTGCAAAGACATGAGAGAGGAGCTGGCTAAAGTTTATTGGAAGGGGGCACTAGCAGGTATGACAGCAGAATAGCACTGGCTTGTGTTTCTGGGGGAGATTCGGAAGGTGCAGGAAAGACACACCTCAGCTGAAGAAGTATTCTAAAGGCAGAATGAGGCAACTGTGGCTCACCAGGGAAGTCAGAGACAGCATAAAAGCTAAAGAGAGGGCATATAATCTAGCAAAAACTTGAGTGAAGGTAGGGGATAGGGAAAATTTTAAAAACCAACAGAAGAAAACTGAAAAAGCCATAAGGAGAGAAAAGATTAAATAGGAAGGCAAGCTAGCCAATAATGTAAATGACAATACCGGAAGTTTTGTTTTCATATATACAATGAGTAAAAGAGAGGCAAGAGTGGATATCAGACCACTGGAAAATGCTGTTGGAGAGGTAGTAATGGCGGGGCGGGGGGGTGGGGGGCAAATATATTACTGACATATTTATTAAATATTTTTGCATTAGTGTTCACTGTGGAAAATACGAACAGTATGCCAGAAATTCAAGAGTGGCAGGGGGCAGAGGTGAGTGTAGTTGCTGGTATTGAGAAGGTACTCGGAAAGTTGAAAGGTCCGAAGGTAGATAAGTCACCTAGGCTGGATGTACTTCACTCTAGATTCTGAAAGAGGCAGTTGAAGAGATTGTGGAGCCATTAGTAATGCTCTTTCAAGAATCACTAGATAGGCCATTTAGCCTGACTTCTGTTCAAAGTTTTTTTTATTATCAGAGTACATACTGTATATGGTTGGGAAGTTGTTGGAGTCCATTATTAAGGGTAAGGTTTCAGGGTACTTGGAGGCACATGATAAAATAGGTCAAAGTCAGCATGGTTTCCTTAAATGGAAGCCTTGCTCAACAGATCTGTTGAAATTCTTTGAAGAAATAACAAGCAGAATAGATAAAGGAGAATCAGTGGATGTTGTTTACTTGGATTTTCAGAAGGCCTTTGACAAGATGCTACACATGAGGCTGCTTAAAAAGATAAGAACCCATGGTATTATAGGAATGATACCAGCATGAATAGAAGATTGGCTGACTGGCAGGAGGCAAAAAGTGAGAATAAAGGGGGCCTTCTCTGGTTGGCTACCAGTGACTAATATTGTTCCACAGGAATAAATGTTGAGACTACTTCTTTTCATGGTATTTGTCAATAATTTGGATGAAGGAATTGACAGCTTTGTGGCTAAGTTTGCAGATGATGCAAAGATAGGTGGAGGGGCAGGTAGTGTTGAGGAAGCAGGGAGTCTGCAGAAGAACTAAAACAGATTGGAAGATTAAGCAAAGAAGTGGGAGATTAAGCAAAGACGTGACAGATTGAATATAGTGTCAGGAAGTGCATGGTCATTCACTTTGGTAGAAGGAATAAAGGTGTAGACTATTTTCTAAATGGGGAGGAAATTCAAAAATCAGAGGTGCAAAGAGACCTTGTGAATTCTTGTGCAGGATTCCCTGAGGGTGAACTTGCAGGATGAGTCAATGGTATGAAATGCAATTGCAATGTTGCAATTCATTTTGAGATGACTAGAATATGAGCAAAGACGTAATGTTGAGTGTCTTTAAGGCATTGGTCAGACCACACTTGGAGTATTGTGAGTAGTTTTGGGCCCTCTTTCTCAGAAAAGATGTACTGGCATTGGAGAGGATCCAGGGGAGGTTCAGTAGAATGATTCTGGGAATGAAAGGGTTAACATATGAGGAGCGTTTGGTGGCCCTGGCTCTGTACTTGCTAGAACTTAGAAGAATGATGGGGGATCTCACTGAAAACTATCGAATATTGAAAGGCTTAGATAGAGTGAATGTGGGGAGGATGCTTTCTATTGTGGGTGAGTCTGGGACTCAGAATAGAGGGATGTCCATTTAGAAAAGACATGAGAAATTTCTTTAGTCAAAGGGTAGTAAATCTGTGGAATTTACTGCTACAGATGGCTGTGGAGGCAAGTCACTGAGTCTATTTAAAGCAGAGGTTGATAGTTTCTTGATTAGTCATAGTGTTAGACATTACAGGGAGAAGGCAGGAGAATGGGATTGAGAGGGATAATAAATCAGCCATGATAGAAAGGCAGAGCAGGCTCAATGGGCCAAATGGCCTAATCATGCTCCTACGTCTTATGGTCTTTGGGATATTTCTGAAAAGTCTCAATATCATCTGGGACAAAATGCACTGCTTGGTTGGTATCCTGTCCACCAATCTGAACATTCATTCCTTCTCCACTAGTGCACAGTAGCAGTACTGTGTATTACAGTTACTCCGACAGCACCTCACAAGCCACAATCTCTACTTCCAAGGACAAAGGCTTCAGGTAAATGGGAACATATTGTAGTTCCCTTTCAAGTCATACACAATCTTGACTCAAAAACATGCTGTTCTTTCACCATTGCTGAGTCTAACTCTGGTAATTTCCTCCCCCAGGAGCATTGTTGGAGAATTGAAAGAACTTAATAGTTCAAGAAAGTAACCTTGCACCACATGCCAAGGGCAATGTCCAGATTCCAAAATATTGAATAGGTAGTAATAGGGGATTTTAGTCAGAAGGAGATGGAATAAGAAACATTGATCAGATATTCAAAAATGTGAAGTATGTTCATTGTGAAATAAAATAGAATGTAAAGCAGGAAAGCAAAATATTAATAGCAGCACATGTGCAGTAAACATAGCTCGCAATGTCTGAGCAAATGAACTAGCATTAAGTGCCAAAACCACAGAGTAACAGAAACAGAACAACCAAGAACATATATGAAATTCATGTTGCATTGTCCACAGGAAATGATAATACTCATTGCAAGGTAGCTGACTATAACTGCAAATTCCTAATGAATTAACTCATGGTCACCATAGAAAGGCAATCCTAAACAGGTGATTGCATAACTCTTAACTGGAAGGGCAACGATGTTATCTGTTACATCATACATACTCGCACTCTCAAGTTTGCATACTTTGCTATAAATAACATTCAACCAATTTCTAAAGTTCTTTCCCAATTTCCTGCCTTCTGCTCTTTCTGAGAGAAACCCAAATCTTGTTCTCTATTTTTCAGCACTCCTGCCAGTGGCACTCCCTGACTGCCTTTGCCTGCTATATGCTTTACCGATTGTAAAAAAAACCACGGCCTGAAATGCTGAAATGGAGAAATTCCCCATTTTTAATCCAATCACTTAAATGGAAATAGTCAAGCTGTAGAGGTGATGTTAGAAAAGACTTTTTGAGATGATGTATGAATACATATGTACTTACTGTTCAATAAGTACTATTAGAAAAGCTGAGAAAAAAAAATCAAGAACTAAGGAATAGTCAGCATGATTCTCAGAAGGCTGTCTTTCACAAACAATCTCAAAACTTCTAAATGTCCACTCAGTAATAAACTAATGAATGCCAGAGTGTGCAGAATTGGAATGACTGGTGGAATGGAGAACTAGCTGGTTTCAAGAAGGAAACAATGTGCAAACATAAAAATGTCTAGTCCAAATCACCAAGGGTGCTAAATGAAGTCTGATAAGGATCAATTATGGACTCATTGTTGTTCACAATTTAAACTTTGGAATCATAGATATAATGCTTAAATTTGCAGATCACATGCATTTTGGAGGTAGACTGAAGAGGACTGCAATAGCTTCCGGAAGACATTAACAGACTTTTAAAATGGGCAAATGTGGTAAGTTATTTTTCAACAAAGATTACATTTTCTACTGGAAAATGGGAATCTAAATAGGATATGGAGACAAAGGATATTCATACTAATGTATGAATAATAAATCACAGAAAATAACAACACAGTTTAATAAGAGATATGGAACTGAAAATAGAAAAGTTATGGTAAAACTTGTATTTAATTCCCTTTAGACATTTTGATATTGTCACTATATTGTACGTGGATATAGAGGTAGTGGAGAGAGTGCAAAAAGGATTTGTATAAGCATGATAGCAGAAATGCAAGATAAACCAATCAGAAAACTGACAGGAGTTAGAAGACATGTTCAGATTGCATTTACAGAATATATATAATGAATAAAGTGCACTGTATTCTTAGGAATAAAAGGTGAAACTACTTCAAAAAAATTCCACCATCAGACATGTCTTCCTCTCTCTTCCCCTCTCAACATTTCTCTTTACAAATCCTTGGTTCATTCTCTTGGCCCAACCAAACACTTCCCTTCCAATCACAAACAAGAGAAAATCTGCAGATGCTAGAAATTCGAGCAACACACACAAACTGCTGGATGAACTCAGCAGGCCAGGCAGCATCTGAGAAGAGAGTGCTGTCGATGTTTCAGGCTGAAATCTGCAGGGTGCTTCTCCATGCAATTGCAAGGAATGCAACATCTGTTCTTTCACCTCTTCTTTTCCCTTAGTCAGCGACCCAGATAATTCCTTGCAAGTTCACTTACACTCCTACTACTCTAGAGTACTGCCATCAGCTGTTGTCTCCTCTGCTTTGGTAGAACCAAACACAGATTGTGTGAGTGATTGCAGAGCATCTGCAAGGGTGACTCATACTGACCACCACGCCCCCAAACCATAGCATTGCCTGCCACTTTGATGCCACATTTCACTTGTACTCTGACATGTTTGTGATCTCCTGCACTCTACAACGAGTCCCAACAAAAGCTTGAGGAACAGAACCTTATCTTCTGTCTGGGCCTTCTAGAGTTGCTGTGGAATTTTATAATTTTAGGTAATTCACTATTCCTCTGTATCAGAAGCGGCAATTTTTGCTGCAAGTTTGTGACATTGGTTCAAATGGCTCTGCATTCTCACATCCCTCTGTTGATATTCTCAGTCTCCAATTACACCCATTTTATATAGACAATAGATAATAGGTGCAGGAGTAGGCCATTCGGCCCTTTGAGACAGCACCGCCATTCACTGTGATCATGGCTGATCATCCTCTATCAGTATCCAGTTCCTGCCTTATCCCCATAACCTTTGATTCCGCTATCTTTAAGAACTCTATCCATCTCTTTCTTGAAAGCATCCAGAGACTTGGCCTCCACAGCCTTCTGGGACGGAGCATTCCATATATCCTCCACTCTCTGGGTGAAAAAGTTTTTCCTCAACTCCGTTCTAAATGGCCTAACCCTAATTCTTAAACTGTGGCCTCTGGTTCTGGACTCACCCATCAGAAGGAATATGCTTCCTGCCTGCAGCGTGTCCAATCCCTTAATAATCTTATATGTTTCAATAAGATCCCCTCTCAGCCTTCTAAATTCCACAGTATACAAGCCCAGTCGCTCCAATCTTTCGACATATGACAGTCCCGCCATCCCGGGAATTAACCTTGTGAACCTACGTTGCACTCCCTCAATAGCAAGAATGTCCTTCCTCAAATTTGGAGACCAAAACTGCACACAGTACCCCAGGTGTGGTCTCACCAGGGGCCTGTACAGCTGCAGAAGGACCTCTTTGCTCTTATACTCAATTTCCCCTTGTTATGAAGGCCAGCATGCCATTAGCTTTCTTCACAGCCTGCTGTACTTGCATGCTTGCTTTCAGTGACTGATGCACAAGAACACCTAAATCTCCTTGTGCTTCCCCTTTTCCTAACTTGACTCCATTTAGATAATAATCTGCCTTCCCGTTCTTACCACCAAAGTGGATAACCTCACATTTATCCACATTAAACTGCATCTGCCATGCATCTGCCCACTCACCCAGCCTGTCCAAGTCACCCTGCATTCTCATAACATCCTCCTCGCATTTCACACAGCCTCCCAGCTTTGTGTCATCGGCAAATTTGCTAATGTTACTTTTAATTCCCTCATCTAAATCATTAATATATATTGTAAACAGCTGCGATCCCAGCACTGAACCCTACGGTACCCCACTGGTCACCGCCTGCTGTTCCGAAATGGACCCGTTAATCGCTACTCTTTGTTTTCTGCCAGCCAGCCAATTTTATGGCTTTTCCTCATTTTTTTTCCTTCTAGCTGCTGCCCCCATTATCTTTCATCTTTCTAAAAGAGATGTAAAAGAGAGGTAACTTCTTTACACAGAGCACTGTGAGTATCTGGAATGAACTGCCAGAGGTGGTCAAGGCGGGTACAATGGCAACTTTTAAGAGGCATTAGGATTCCTACATGGAGAAGGGGGGCTTGGTGGGTTATGGGCCGAATGTTGGCAATTAAAGGTAGCAGGGCGGGAGCTGTAGTCATTGTGGACCAGTTGGCCAAAAGGCCTGTTTCCATGCTGTATTACTCGATGACCATAAAGTTCTTTGACATAATTCCATAAGACCACAAGATATAGGAGCAGAAATAGGTCATTTGGCCCACTGAGCTTGCTCCGTCATTTCATCATGGCTGATCCATTTTCCCTCTCAGCCCTATCTCCTGCCTTCCCCCCATACAGTGTCATGCAAAAGTATGGGCACCCCTGGTCAAAATTACTGTTACTGTGAATAGCTAAGCGAGTAAAAGATGAACTGATTTCCAAAAGGCAAAAAGTTAAAGGTAACACATTTCTTTAATACTTTAAGCAAGATTACTTTTTTATTTCCATCTTTTACAGTTTCAAAATAACAGAAAAGGAAAAGGGCTCGAAGAAAAAGTTTGGGCACCCTGCATGGTCAGTATTTAGTAACAACCCCTTTAGCAAGTATTACAGCTTGTAAATGCTTTCTGTAGCCAGCTGAGAGCCTTTCAATTCTTGTTTGGGGGATTTTCACCCATTCTTCCTTGCAGAAGTCTTCCAGTGCTGTGAGATTCTTGGGCCATCTTGCATGCACTGCTCTTTTGAGGTCTATCCACAGATTCTCGATGATGTTTAGGTCAGGGGACTGTGAGGGCCATGGCAAAACCTTCAGCTTGAGCCTCTTGAGGTAGTCCATTGTGGACTTTGAGGTGTGTTTGGGATCATTATCCTGTTGTAGAAGCCATCCTCTTTTCATCTTCAGCTTTTTTACAGGTGGTGTGATGTCTGCTTCCAGAAATTGCTGGTATTTAATTGAATTCATTCTTCCCTCTACCAGTGAAATGTTCCCTGTGCCACTGGCTGCAACACAAGCCCAAAGCATGATCGATCCACCCGCGTGCTTAACAGTTGGAGAGGTGTTCTTTTCATGAAGTTCTGCACCCTTTTTTCTCCAAACATACCTTTGTTCATTGTGGCCAAAACATTCTATTTTAACTTCATCAATCCACAGGACTTGTTTCCAAAATGCATCAGGCTTGTTTAGATGTTCCTTTACAAACTTCTGATGCTGAATTTTGTAGTGAGGACACAGGAAAGGTTTTCTTCTGATGACTCTTCCATGAAGGTCATATTTGTGCAGGTGTGGCTGCACAGTAGAACAGTGCACCACCACTCCAGAGTCTGCTAAATCTTCCTGTAGGTCTTTTGCAGTCAAATGAGGGTTTTGATTTGCCTTTCTAGCAATCCTACGAGCAGTTCTCTTGGAAAGTTTTCTTGGTCTTCCAGACCTCAACTTGACCTCCACCGTTCCTGTTAACTGTCATTTCTTAATTACATTATGAACTGAGGAAACGGCTACCTGAAAATGCTTTGCTATCTTCTTATAGCCTTCTCCTTCTTTGTGGGCACCATTTATTTTTCATTTTCAGAGTGCTAGGCAGCTGCTTAGTGAAGCCCATGGTTGCTGCTTGTTGGGACAAGGTTTGAGGAGTCAGGGTATTTATAAAGCTTTCACATTTGCATCATCTGGCCATTCCTGATGATGACTGTGAACAAGCCATAGCCCTAACAAGCTAATTAAGGTCTGAGACCTTGGTAGAAGTTATCTGAGAGCTCAAATCTCTTGGGGTGCCCAAACTTTGCATGATGTTCCTTTCCCTTTTTTACCCCACTCTAAAATTGTACAAAACAAAAATAATACACTAATCTTGCTTAAAATGTTGAAAAGAATGTTTCATCTTTAACTTCACGACTTTTAGAGATCAGTTCATCTTCTACTGACTTGACTATTCACAGTAACAGAAATTTTGACCAGGGGTACCCAAACTTTTGCATGCTACTGTATCCCTTCATGCCCTGACCAATCAAGAATCTATCAATCTCTGCCTTAAATGTACATAGAGTCTCGGCCTCTACAGCTGGCTGTGGCAATGAATTTGACCGATTCACCACTCTCTGGCTCAAGAAATTCCTCCTCATCTCCATTCTAAAAGGATACAACTCCATGCTGAGGCTGTATTCTCCGGTCTTAGACACTCCTGCCATAGGAAATGTCCTCTCCACATCAACTTTACCAAGGCCTTTAACCATTCAATAGGCTTCAATGAGTTCACCACTCATTCTTCTGAATTCTAGCAAATACAGGTCCAGAGCCATCAAACACTCATCATATGACAAGCCATTTAATCCTAGAATCCTTTTCGTTAACCTTCTTTGAACCCTGTCCAATTTCAGCACATCTTTTTAAAGATAAGGGGCCCAAAACTGCACATAATACTTCGAATGAGGCCTCACCAGTGCTTTATAAAGTCTCAACATTACATCCTTGCTTTTATATTCTCGTCCTCTTGAAATGAATACCAACCACATTTCCCTTCCTCACCACTGACTCAAGCTGCAAATTAACCTTTAGGGAATCCTGCACACGAGCTCCCAAGTGCCTTTCCACCTCAGTCTTTTGTATCATCCAAATACAGAAGCCTGAAAGCACACACTCTGTGATTCAGGAACAACTTCTTCCCCTCTGCCATCTGATTTCTAAATAAAGGTTGGATCTGTGAACACTACCTCACATTTTTTAATATACATTATATATGTTTTTGCATGATTTTTAATTTATTCAATATACGTATACTGTAATTGATTTACTTATTTATTATTTTTTCTTCTTCTTCTTTATTATGTATTGCATAGAACTGCTGCTGCTAAGTTAACAAATTTCACGACATGCCGGTGATAATAAACCTGATTCTGATTCATTGACATATAACGTAAAAACAATTGGTCCCAACACAGACTCCTGTGGAACACCACTGGCCACTGGCAGCCAACCAGAAAAGGCTCCATTTATTTCCATTCTTTGCCTCATTCATCTGGTTGTTAGTCGATATTCAGCTACACTAACAATTTCTATAACTGCAACTTAATGTTGCTACTCTTAACTTGATGCCCTAACTGATGAAGGCCAGCTTGCTAAATGCCTTCTTTGCAATCGTGACTAATTATCTGGCTGCTTTCACCTGTAGTTCCAGGTACCTCTGTTCCATAATGTTTATCAGTACTTTGCCATTTACTGTACGAGTCCTACACAGGATTGATTGTTTATTTCCATTCCTCAGCCCATCTTCCTAACTGATCAAAGTCTCTGTGCAATTCATTGGAATCTACTTCACCACTAGCAAGAACACCTAATTTAGTATCATCAGCAAACTTACTAATCTTCCCATGTACATTCATACGCAAATCATTTGCATAAACATTAAATAACAGAGGCTCCAGCATTGATTCCTGAGGCACCCCACTAGTCACAGGCCTCCAGATGGATAAACAATCTTCAACCATCACATTCTGCTTCGTATTGTCGAGGCATTTCTGAATCTATCTCGTCAGCTTCCTCTGTCAGAATTGATTGCTACGCAAGACAGTGTCATATATTCCTACATTTAACTATCCACTTAGTTACCTCTGAAAAACTCCAAAAGATTTGTCAGGCAACTCTCCCACACACAAAACCATGCTGACTATTCCTGATCAAACCTTAACCATCCAAGTAATGGTAGACATTGTCCCTCAGAACTCCCGATCATATCTTCGATACAGGAAGTTAGGCTCTCCATCCTGCATAAGCCTGACCTCTCCTTGCTACCCTTCTTGAAGAATGAAACATCATCCACCCTCCAGTCTTCTGAAACTTTTCCAGTGACTAACAATGAAGAAAATATCTCTGCAAGGTCCTCATGATTTCTCTCCTGGACTCCTGTAAGGCCTAGAGGTGCACTTGGCCAAGCCCAGCAAATTTGCTCACCTTAATGTGCTTCAAGGCTGCAAAATGCCTCTTTCTTCACAGTATGAATATGATCCAAGGTATCGCTTCTTAATGCTCTCATTTGTTTGGCACTCATGATATTCTCCTTAGCAAAGATGAAGGAGGAACAGTCCTTAAAAAATCTGAAATGTCTCTCGCATAGATGGCCCTGATTGTCTTTAAGAGGACCGAGTCTCTCCCAAGCCACTCTTTTATTGTTAATATAACCACAGAGCCTCTTGAAATGATCGTTAACCATGCCTGCCAAATTCATCTCATATCATGCTCCAGATTTCTCTCTTCACTGTGATCTTAAACATGTTATATTCAATCGAGACATTCATTTGTAACCTGCAGTCAAAATACAATGTATGCTTCCTTCTTTTTCCTTTCTAGAGCCTCAATATTTCTCATCAGCTAAGGTTCCTATAACTTGGTATGTCTACCTGTCAATTTAACAGGTGTGTGTTGCCCCTGGACAATAGATTGTGTTTACTGGATCCAATGTGGTCCCCAACTGCCACTTTGTTTATTGGGTCTGCCTTATTCCTAACAGGAAGTCCAATATTGCTCCTTCATGAGGATTGTTCCTCTATATATCATTGGAGAAATCTGCCTTGGTTGCACTGCACAAATTCTGCCCCATCTAGGCACTTTGCACTCAGGGCAGAAAAATTTCAGAACTTGCTACAGAAAAGGAAGACAATTATCAGTATTTAATGGGAGTATTTTTTTTATTTCAAAATATACTTTATTCAAAAATAAATATATACAATAAACCATTCAATAACTTTTCATCCTTTACATACGTTTCCATTATACTCAGTACATATCCGTATTTATAGCCACCCACGTGGCACTCCAGTAGTTCAGTGGTTAGATATTTGAGTGCTGGTGTTCATCTGTAAACAGCCCTCAGCAAACATTTCAAAGTACTGGGGGGGAATACATCTCACACTCTTTATGAGAAATCTACCCCATCCATTAGCAGGATAAATGGGTCAACATCCCAGGGTCATTGCCTCCATTTTTGGTTATACTCAGTTAGTTATGGTGGGTAGGCCATGTTTGTATGCCCAACACCCTGACGCATAAAACAGATACTCAGAAACTCAGCAGGTTGAGCAGCATCTGTGGGGTTGGGGGGGGGGAGGGAATTGTTTACATTTCAAGTCAAAACCCTGTATCAACATGAAGAGCAGAAAGGGGAGATATCCAGTAATAAATAGGAGGAGGAATGGTAAGACAAGGGCCAAAGATGATGGTGTTCTGTTGTGTTCTCCATCACAGGAATGGATTACCAGGCAGACAGAGGAAACTCTGTGCAAAGTAGGACATCCTCAACCAATTATAGGAATGCCTAGACCATGGCAACTCAGAGAGGAGAGGAACCTTTTGGAATGGTATAGAGAAACTTGACCTATTTATCAGAACATGCAGAAGAATAAATAAGATAAAGAGAACACCCACTGTATTCAACACCTCCTGGTCTGCTTGTATCAGAGCCAGCAGCTGCCACATTGGCTTCATCAGGCACCTCCGAATCTAGAAAACCGGACTGCAAACTAGGCATCCTCTATCCCAGGGGAGAAGAGAAAGAGAGGACTGGAGTTCAGGTTTCAGGTTAGATCACAACAACTTTTAAAATCACAGTCTTGTTTACAATAGAAATGCAATCAGCCTTTGTTCAAAGATATCAAGCTCTGCAGCCAAACTACAGCCCAGCAAGGCAAGACTGTATCATTCCCCCACTTCCCTCCATTCCCCCAGCCCCCCTCCTCTCCTCCCTTCCCCTTCCTCTGTTTGCCAGACCGCACCGCTCCCTTCTTCTTCCTCCTTTCCCCAGCCATCTCCCCTCCCCTCTCTCCATTCCCCCAGCACCCTCCTATCTATCCCCCTTTCTATTTCCCTACCCCTCTCCTCTTCCCTTCCCATACCCCCATTTCCCTCACACCTCACTTCTCCAAAAGGAATATCAACAAAACCTATAACTACTTTTGCAAATAAAACAAATCAAATATAAGACAAATTGGAATAAATAATGTATCAAAATACCAACAATTAGCAGGTATGTGTAATAGTTATCATTCAAACATGTGCTGAAGTGAAGCAAGGTTAGAGGGCAGTGCATAATTGGATAATGTTCCACAGCTGTAATGCTCTCCTTACGTGGTCATGCTGCAGCACCTCCCCTAGGTGAAAGAGTACAATTTAATCATGGCAAGTTTAAGTGAGTAGTTTTCATTGTTAATTTATGCACAAGAAGTTACAAGGCTTTAAAGTGACAGGAAATAAATGCAGACCTAAAGTTTTGAATATATTAGTACTTTTATTGACTTGCATCTCTTTTAACTTCAACAAATTGAAGCATTACCTGGAATTTATCATATTCTTCCATTGAGTCGATGGAAGCTGCAAGGGTAAAATTACAAAACTATAAATTAGAGTTTCCTTCTCTGGAACTTCATCAGTTTGCATCAGCTGTAAAAGTTTAACATTTTGTAGAATTTACCTATTTTACAAATTTGCCTGTTTTCCTTCTGGGGGCGGGGGGGAAACATTGCCAGGAAGTGCCTGCAGATAGAAATGTTTTAATATGTTATTAGATGTGTTTGATTGGCACTTTAAAAAGTTCACAGTATGTTAAGGATATGGTAGCATAGTGGTTAAGTTAGGGGCTAAATTCCGGAGGGCCTGCACTATTGATCTGGAGATAAGAGTTCAAATCCTACCATGGCAGCTGGTGAATTTAAATTTAAGTAATTAAATACATCTGGAATAAAAAGCTAGTAGCAGTAATGGTAGCCATGAAATCATTGGGATTATCATTAAGAACCATATGGTTCATTAATGTCCTTCAGGGAAGAAATCTGTCATCCTTGTGGGTATAAGTGTAGCTCCAGCTCAACCAATGTGATTGACGCTGGGCTCCTTCTGAAAAAAAATAGCAATGCTCTCAGTTTAGGGGTAATTAGGGATGGATAATGTATGTTGATCTTCCAGTCCGGTCCACATGCCAGGAATGAATGAATTTAAAAATTACTTGCTTATATTCACTTCATTGAATGCTCAGTCTCTTTTCATATTGAGAAATCTGAAAGTTAAACAAAGCAACTTATTTCCACATTAGAATACACCAGCATCATAGTTTTAGCAAAGCAATTGGAAACTATTCATTTTTTCCTTTCTTACAAAGACTTTGCTGTTCTGTACTGAGAACAGATAAGTGTTATCCCTATTCACTTGGTGTTTTGTTATTTAATGAAAGGTGAAAATGAGGTCTCAGGTCAAAGGTGTTATGTAGCACTTTCCAAATATATGAAAAAATACATAATAAAAAAACCAATGGCTGGAATTCTTCCTTGTAAAAGCCATTTTAAGGATGCAAAAATTTCTTTTTGTACAGTGCTTTTTATGAACTCAGGAAAGTCTTGAAGGTTTCAGGGTCAGTGAAATCTTGTTACAATGATTATGTAGGGATCAATTTCTATAAAGATTGGTCCCACAAAGGGATTTGAAATAATAAACAGAGTGCTTGCAGTGAGCATAAGAATAGGATGATTTGAAAGATGAATGTGTGGCTGAGAAATTGGTGCAGGGGGCAGGGTTTCGGATTTCTAAATCATTGAATTTTCTTCTGAGGAAGGTATGACCTATACAAAACAGATAGGTTACACCTGAACAGAGGGACCAATATCCTTGTGGACAAGTTTGCTAGAGCCGTTGGAGAGAGCTTAAACCAATTTGGCAAGTAGAAGAGTACCAAAGTGATAGGGCAGAGAATGGAGCAGTGGGGATGCAAGTAGATGCAGCGTGCACTGAGGCTATCAAGAAGGATAGGTAGTTGATAGGGCAACCTTGCAGTCAATGTGTTGAGTTGAACTATGTCTATAAACTAAATAGTAGGGGGTAGTTTCAGCAGTTTAGAAAAGTGTAAAAGTGAAAGAAGGCTCAGGAAAGGTTACAAAAGTCTCCAGAATAAATAAAGAGAAAAAATAGAAAGGATAAAAATTTAACTTCTAGTAACATGGAGGCAAAATTGAAAAATGTGATGAGTACGGAACTGAAGATGTTGTATTTGAATACATACAATAAATGGAATGAGATAGATGATTTTGTAGCACAGTTAGAAATTGAGAGTTATGACTTTGTGGGCATCATAGTTGGAAGTTGGTCATAGTTGGGAGCTTAACATCCAAGGATGCAAATTGTATTAAGAGGACAGGTAGGTTGGCAGAGGAGCTGGGATGGCTATAATGGTAAAAAAAATTAAATCAAATCCTTAGGAAGAGTTGACACAGGATTGGAAGATGTAGAATCCGTGAAGGTAGAGTTAAGAAACTGTAAGTATAAAAGGACCCTGATGGGAGTTAGATATAGGCTTCCAAACAGTAGCAAGGATGTAGGATTGGAATACAAATTACAATGGGAGATAACAAAGGCATGTAAAAAGGGCAATGTTATGATAACGGTTGGGGATTTCAATATGCTGGAAGATTGGGAAAATTAGGTTAGTGCTGGATCCCGAGAGATGGAATTTGTAGAATGCCTACAAGAAGGCATTTTAGAGTGGCTTGTGGTCATGTCCACTAGGGAAAAGGCAATTCTGGATAATGGGTTGTGTAATAAACCAGATTTGATTAAGGAATTTAAGCCAAAAGAACCCTTAGAAGGCAGAGATCGTAATATGATGAAATTCATCCTGCAGTTTGAGAGACAGAAGATAGTCAGATGTATCAGCATTACAGTGGAATAAAGGGAACTACAGAGGCATGAGAAAGGAGCTATCCAAAGATGATTGGAAAGGACCCCATCAGGAATGATGGAAGAACTGCAATGGCTGGTGTTTCTGAGAGGAATTCAGAAAGCATAGGATAGATTCATCCTAAGGAAAAGGTATACGAAAGAGAGGATGAGGCAACTATGGCTGACATAGGAAGTCAAAGAAGGTGTGAAAGAAAAAGAGAGGGCGTATAATATAGCGAAATAGTGGGAAGCTGCTGGATTAGGAAGCTTTTAAAAACCAACAGAAGGCAACTGGAAAAGCAATAAAGATAGAAAATAGGAAATATGAAGGTAACCTAACCAATAATATGCCTTGCCTTTATTATAAGGCATAATGATATGAAAGGGTTTATAAAACATATAAACATATAAAACAGAAGTATTTCAGATATATGAAACATTAAACAAAGGCAAAAGTCGATATCGGATCGCCAGAAAATGACACTGGAGCGGTTGTAATGGGGACCAAGAAATGGTGGACAAATTCAATAACTATTTTCCATTAGTCTGGGGGACTCACAACCAGAGGTCACAACTTCAGAATATGAGGATGTCCCTTTCGAACAGAAATGGGGGTTGTAAATTCAGCCAGCTCCATCATGGGCACTAGCCTCTGCACATTCAGAATATATTTAAAGACAATTCCTCTAAAAGTTGGAATGCAGCATTAAGAACCCCACTACACAGGATATGCCCTCTTCTCATTACTACAATCAGGGATGAGCTACAGGAGCCTGAAGAGAAACACTCAAAGTTTGAGGAGCAGCTTCTTCCTGTTAAATTTCTGAACCTGTGTCAACAAACCCACAAACACCACCTCATTATTTTTGCTCTCTTATTACACTAATTATTTAATTTTTAAAAAAATATTTTTCTTATTGTAATTTTCAGTATGTATTGCACTGCACTGCTGCCACAAAACAACACATTTCACTATATATGTCAGTGTAATAAACTTGATTCTGATTCTAAACAGTCAGTTTCAGTGATGATGTTTGAAGGATGAATCTCAGATGAGGATACGGATGCTTAAGCATGAATAAGCAACCATAGTTTACACAAATTTATAGAGGTTTGATGAAATCCTACTCAGAAGACTGGTCCAAAATGTTAAAGCCCATATGACCCAGGACAAGTTGGGAAACTAGATTCAAAATGTGATGACAGAGGTTTCTTATTGTCTCTAGAAGCCTGTGACCAAAGATGTACCACAGGGATTAATACTGGGGTCATGCATTATAACGTGGATCTGAATGCAGGAAGTGTGATTAGTAACTTTGCAAATTTGTAACTTTTGTTGCATATTGATAGTAATGAGGACAGTTATAGGCTACAGGTCAATTGGTAAAATAGGCAGATCAATGACAGATGGAATTTAATTGTGGTAAATTGATGACGTTTGTAAAAACTAATTATGTTAGGCAAATCACAATGAATAGTAGGACACTAGAGATTATGAAGGAACAGCGAGATTTCAGTGTACAAGTCCAAGGATCTCAGAAGGTGCCAGTAAAGTTGATATAGTAGTGAAAAAGTCATACGACATGCATTATTTCATTGTCAGGTTGCTAAAGTATTTGAGTAGAGCGTTTATAGAATAGCTTTATAAAATGCCAATAAGGCCATAGCAGAAGTACTGTGCACACCACAATGCAGAAAGGATGTTATTGCACTGGAAAATGTACGGAGGATATTCACCAGGATATCAACTGGGATGAAGAGTTCCAGAAACGAGAAGGGATAGATTGGCTAGGTTAGTTTTTCTTGGAGTTGACAAAAGCCCTGATAGTGGTATGCAGCAGTTTGAGGCATAGATAGAGTAGATGAGAGGAAACTACTTCTCAAGAACATAGGCATTTAAATTAGAGGGCATAGTTTTAAGGTAAGGTTTGAAACAGATCTGATGAAGAACATTTTTGCTCAGAGGGGATTTGAATCTGAAAAATTACAGGAGAGGGTGTAGGGAAAGATATTCTCACAACATTTAAATATCTAAACAATGATTTGAATTGTCAAAACATAGAAGTGTATGCTTTGTTGGTAAGTATGATCAGTATAGATGGTTAACATGGACATGGTCCACTGAAAGACTTGCTGATGCACTGTATGACTCCATACCTTATAGGTGATGGAGTAAAGTTATCAGAAAAGGTTATGTCCTGAGGGGAATTATACAGACAGGGAAAAACAAGGCCATAAAGCAACTTGAAAGCAAACGTCTAAGTTTTACTACTTAAGCTGAAGACAGATTGTAGAATGAGACAATACCAGTTAGAATGAGAGTAGCAGATCCTTTGATCGTTTAATTTTATTGGAGCTAATGAACTAGCGATTTCACGATCTTCTGAAAGACTCGGCAGATTTAAGTCTCAAGCATACAGATGTGGCACTGTTAAGCAGATGAAGGTACATCGCCAATACCAAAAGAGAGGGAGGAGTGAGGACTCCAATCCAGACTGAAATGCTGAGGAATGAAGCTCCCTCTACTCAGCATTTCATCAGCAAATGCACCATTGCTGGAGAAGAAGAGCATGGATCAAAGTCAGAGGTTCCCAACTTAGGGTCCATGCACCACTTGGTTAACGGTAAGGGTCCATGGCATAAAAAGGGGTGGGATTCCCTGACCTAAGGGCCAGATTGCTACATCAGTGAGAAATAAGGAATTGTTGTGTTCAGTGTTTCAAGGAGACTTGGATCACTCTGGATAAGCCAATAGGTTGGTAAGACTCGAGGGCTTCTTGATACACTGGATGGACATTGCACATACTTAAGCCAGTAAGAGCATCACTCTTCCTGAATTTCTTCTTTTGTTTTTTTTTACTTAATTATTCCCAATCGATAGTCTGCAGTAATGAAAATAAAGTCATTTTTGCATTTTAAAATAACAATATGTTTTTATGTGTTGCTTCTGGTTATTTACCAAAAAAAGGCCAATCAGATGCTTAATTCCTTAACAAATATTTTGAAATACAGATGGTTGCTTTATGCAAACTGTGGGATATAATTAGCTGTATCTGAGTTCAGACTTCTTTCTGTCCAAGTAATAAAAACTAACTGAACTTCAGCATAAGTCATTGTGAAGGCTTTTGGAATGTTAAAGAGATGAAATTAAAGATCATGTGAATTAAAGCCTTCTTTTTACTGAAATAGCAATGTAAACATCTTGAGCTGAGGAAAACAATCTTTCATTAGACTTGTAAACAATATACAGCCTTATAAACATAAAACATAGACCAGTCAAGGACCCAACAGGTCATTTAGTCTATGATGATAGATTTCTCATTCAGACTCAGAATCAGGGTTAATATCTCTGGCATACGTCATGAACTTTGTTGTTTTGTGGCAGCAGTACAGTGCAATAGATATTTTTCTAAAACTTAAATTAATAAGTAAAGCAAAAAGAGAATGACAAAAATGGTGAGAAAGTATGCATGGGGTCATTGTCCGTTCAGAAAACTGATGGCAGACGGAAAGAAACTGTTGCAAAAATGTTGTGTAAGGGGGTTTCGTCTTTTATGTTACTGCATAGGCTAATTAAAATGGCTTCTTTGTTATGTTATACTTGGGAATGCTTCTTTGTTATGCTAAACACTGAGAAAGTTCTTGTGCTAGCAGCTTGCTTTGGGTTAGAGTGTGATAAGAATATGTTACGAACCAATTGGGATAGTTGTTATGTTTTTGGTGTATTTGAAGATACTGTATGCGCGGGGTTTTGGGGGAGAAGGCGGGAGAGAGAGAGACAGAGGATGGACCAGGTGCTGTGATGTCCGCTAACGGGGTCAGACCCCGAGCAGGGCGTTCAGCGAGGAGAGGAGACGGAGACGGACTCGTGTGGAGCGTCTGGTCAACCACCGTTGTTGGTCCCAGGCGGCCGGTCGAGGTGGTCCGAGGGGTCGCAGGGTAAAGAAGAAGGGTCCTGAGCTCCAACTGTTTGTGGACGAAGAGACTGAACTTTGGTAAGTGTGGCACCTTTTATTTTCCTTTTATATCTTATTCTCTATTAATTATATAGTTCCCATAATATCTATAAACCATAAATCATTTAATCGTATCTGGTGTATTGTCTGTTATTTGGGCGGGGTGGGGTACATCACACAGCGTCCACGCAAACTAATTAACCAGTTTGGCGGGGCTGAGGGCTGTTTCCCTAGACGACAGCGAGCCGAGCGACCCTGAGGTTGGCCAGGGGGGCTACAGTTGAGTGTATGTAATTAGGCTCCTCCTCCTTGATGGTAGCAATGAGAAGAGGGCATGTCCTGAGTAATTAGGTCCTTAATGATGGATGCTACCTTTTTGAGGTATTGCCTTTTGAAGATGCCCCTGATGCTGGGGAGGCTAGTGCCTGTGATGGAGCTGGCTGAGCTTGCAACTTTCTGCGGTCTTTTCTGATCCTGTGCAGTGGCCGCTCCATTCTAGGTGATGATGCAATCAGTTAGAACGCTATCCATGCTACAATTTGTACATTCTTCTCATGACTACTTTGGTTTCTTCCAGGTGCTCTGGTTTCGTCCCACAGTCCAAAGATATACCAGTTGATAGACTGATTGATCATTGTAAATTATCCCATGATTAGGCTATGGTTGAATTGGGGCTTGCTGGGCTCGAAGGGCCAGTAGGGCATGTTCCAAGCTGTAGCTCAATAAATACAATAAAATAATAATCTGCATAAATTTGCTGGAGTCCTTAGTGACATACCAAATCTCCTCAAGCTACTAATGAAATACAGCCACTGTCATGCCTTCTTTGTAATTGCATCAATATGTTGGGCCCAGGATCTATCCTCAGAGATGTTGACATCCAGGAATTTGAAGCTGTTCACCATTTCCACTTCTGATCTCTTGATGAGGACTGCTGTGTGTTCCTTCAACTTTCCCTTCCTGAAGTCCACAATCGATTCCTGGGTCTTATAGACATTGCGTGCAAAGTTAAACAAGCCGATATATTTCGCTCCTATATGCCTCCTTGTCACCATCTAAAATTCTGCCAACAATAGTTGAGCCATCAGCAAATTTATAGTTGGTGTTTGAGCTGTGCCTAGCTGCACAGTCATGGATGTAAAGAAAGTAGTATAGTAGGCATCCTTGAGGTGCGCCAGTGTTGTTTATCAGTGAGGAGGAGATGTTATCTCCAATCTGCACTATGGTCTCCCATTGAGGAAGTCAAGGATTCACCCGCACAGAGAGGTACAGAGCCCAAAGTTTTGGCACTTGTTGATAAGTACTGAGGGTATTATGATGTTGAATTCTGAGCTGTAATCAATAAACAGCAGCCTGACATAGGTTGACATAAGTATTGCTATTGTCCAGGTGGTCCAAGGCCAGTGAGATTGCACCCACCCACACCTGCGGGTCCAGGTCCTTGCTTAGGCATGAGTTGATCCTGGCCATGACCAACCTGTCAAAGCACTTCATCACAGTAGATGAGAGAGCAACTGGGTGATAGTTGTTGAGGCTTCATTCATCCTTCATATACACATGTGTCCATCTAAAAGACTATTGAACCCTACCAAACTGCCTGATTCCACTGCTACCCCTGAAAACCTATTCCAGTCATCTACCATTCCCTGCACAAAAAGTCTTGCTCCTCATGTCTTCCTCTACGCTTAAAAACATGTCCTCTCGTGTTTAATTTTTCTATCCTGGGAAATAGATTCTGAATATCTACCCTATGTATGCCTCTAGAAATTTTAATATCTCTTTAAGTTGTGTCAAAATGATTCAGTTAATTCCTTTTTTTTGCATCTTTATTTCATGGATACCATATACTTAAATTAGATTAATTTTTCTAATAAGGTCTAATAGTCCACTGAACATATTCTCTGTCAGGATAACTTACTTTATTTATGAGTACAATTTTATGTAAGTGTTCACATAGTGTGGTATTTGATGTGTGCCATGGATCAAGGCTTCCCAGAAACAATAGAGTAAAACATATTCCACTGCCATCCCCCCACCCCGCAGAGATCTGTAAAACTTTGGAAAATAAATCTTGTTTTAAAATAGTGATGCTTTGTGCAAACTTCTAAAACATTTGGGTCAAAAATGTGAAGTTCCTTACCTCATAGTAGTATACAAAATGAAAGTATTCAAGAGGGCACTTCACTTTCATAATGGCAGCTAGGGATGGAGAATGAATATCCCTTGTCAGTAGCCTCCGCAGTCAAAGGATGGCAACACTCCAATGTTCATGTAGCTTATGGAGAGCAACTTCTCTCTGGATTTTGTTATAATTGTATTCCTAACATCCGAGAACATTTGCTGGAAGTGAATGTGAGAACTTGCTCAGCAGTGATGCCCTTGAAGTTGAACAGACTTCCATCATTATTAAATTAATAAATGAATAATGACTACTCAGGCAAGAAAGAGGAAAATGAGCAGTAAACTTAAATTTATCAGTAGCTTTAAAAGAAGAAAATGAAAAGTTAGCAGGAGAAAATAAAGTTGTTTTCCTATGTACTGAAGATGTTTAATTCATTGAAGGGAAAACATACAAGTCAAGGTACTTCAGTGTAAATGAAATGGCTTCTCTCTGAACAAATTTAACATAAACACGTGTCTTCTTCATTAAACCAGATGCTCAGAAAGTCCTGAAGAAAAAATGAACTCAGTCAGGAATTCCTCAAAAATGCAAACACTTGATTGATGATAGCATTAAAAAAAAATCACATGCTTCATTTGAAAAACAGACACTTGTAAAAGAAGAACAGCGAGGGAGATGGTTAGCAGATCACACTATAATGCAAACATTTGAATATTGGGCAACAGATGTTAAGCATGAGAAAGAAAAGGAGCTTTGCTTTTCACTGTTGGCTGTTTTCTCCCAAGGAGCCAATTGTTTGGTTGCCATGACAAAGCTAATAAGAGTTTATAATTTTCCCATGCTCAATCCATGCAAATGTGGGAATGTGAATTTTACCTGCAAAGATGAATAGGTTCAACAATTACTGGTGCACGGGCTCATCCAGTGCCCAGTAAGCAGAGCTGTTAACATGGTATATAAATATTCTTGCTGCATTTATATTTTAAAAATGTTGCTAAATTCAACTGAGCAAATAATGATTAATTATCTAACTGCATGATTTCACTGCAAGAGACATAGAAATGCCTAAGACTATCACTAAGATAATAATGATGATTTGTTCTTTCCTAATAATTTTAAATATGATTCCCAATGCAAAAAAAAAGACGAGTGCTATTGTATACATCTGAAAGCAGTGCAAGTAGTTCCCCTCACAACACAAAGCTCCATTTACATGACCAGATGGGATTCAATTCAGTCTACAACAAAGCAGATTTGCTTGAAGAGAAGTTGCAGTTTGTTGTGCTGGGCTATTTATGACAGGGTGTTTGACCACACAATCCTTCTCCACTGATTCTCTGCCATCATCCATTTGGGTGGAACTGGATTGTCTGCCGAATTCACAGAAGCACTTGCAATGCCTTCTTCTCTTGTGCCTGCGTTGTTACCTATGGCATTTACCTCTTAGTCCATTCTTTTTCCATTTCTCACCTATAGTCTGCCACTTAGCCATATCATCTAAAAATGCTGTATTGATTTCCACCGTTTCCAGTGTCTATGTGCACTGTTGGTACTCGATTCCCCCTCCCCATCATATTTCTTGTTACAGTCTGTAACTTTGCCTGAACTAGGATTTAATGAGTGAAAATTTCATCCAGCTGGAGGTTCCAGTTCTCTTCCGAAACTGAAACAATAATGAAGCAAAATTCAGCCATGAGATTTCCTTCAGACTGTAGTCTGTCTCATCAGGGTCTCAGCAAGATCAGTAGCTCCACCCTTTCATCGGGACACTTGTGGTTGAAATTCTCAGCTATGCTTTATTTCATTCAGCATGATGTCAATACAAGGCAAAACACACAAAATGCTGTATGAACTCAGCAGGTCAGACAGCATCTGTGGAAATGAGTAAACAGTCAACTTTTCATCAGGACTGGGGAAAAAAGATGAGAAGTTAGAGCAAGAAGGTGGGAGGGAGAGGAGGAAGAAGCACAAAGTGGCAGGTGATAGGTGAAGCTGGGAGTGGGGGAGTTAAGTAAAGAGAAGAAAGTTGATTGGTGAAAGAGAAAGGGCTGGAGGAGGGGGAATCTGACAGGAGAAGGTAGAAGATTATGGAGGAAGGGGAAGGAGGAGGAGCACCAAAGGGATTGATAGGCAGGGAAAGAAATAAATGGGAGAGGGAAACAGGAATGGGGAATGGGGTTGCTTTTCTAAACTGAGTGTGGCCTCATCTCGGTAGTAGAAGAGGCAATGGACTAAAATGTCGTAATGGGAATGGAAAGTGCAATTAAAATAAGTAACTCCCGCCTTTTCTGGCGGATGGAACATAGGTCCTTGGTGAAGCAGTCTCCCAATCTACGTTTGGTCTCACCAATACACAGAAGGCCACACTGGGAGCTCAGGATACAGTAGATAACCTCAGCAGACTCACAGGTGGTTTCCCCTCAAAGGACACTTTGGGGGCCCTGAATGGTAGTGAGTGAGGAGGTGTTGGGGCAGGTGTGGCACATGTTCTGCTTGCAAAGCTAAGTACCAGGCGGAAGATCAGTGGGGAGGACAAAGAAGTTGCATAGGAACGATCCCTGTGGAAAGCGGAAAAGTGGGGAAGGGAAAGATGTGCACGGTGGTGGGATCCCGTTGGAGGTGGCAGAAGTTTCAGACAATTATGTGCTGGATACAGAGGCTAGTTAGGTGAGTACAAGAGGAACCCTGTCCCTGGTGTGGCAGCAGGAGGATGTGGTGAGGGCAGATCTGGACGAAATGGAAGAGATGCCGGTGAGGGCAGCATTGACGGTGGAGGAAGAAAAGCCCCTTTCTTTGAAGAGGTTGGACACCTCACAAGTTCTGGAATGAAAAACCTCATCCTGAAAGCAGATGCAATGGAGAACAAGGAGCTGAGATAAGGGGATGGTATTTTTACAAGTGACAGAATGGGCCAGGTAGCTGTGAGATTCAGTGGATTTTCAGGTAGCTGTGAGAATTATTGTGTTATCCAATGTAGATTGGGAGACTGCTTCGCTGAGAGCTGTCTCCCAGAAAATGCAGGATCTCTCAGTAGCCAACCATTTCAATTCCACTTCCCATTGCCACTCCAACAGTCAGTCCATGGCCTCCTCTACTGCTACAATGAGGCCACACTCAGGTGGGAGAGGCAACACCTTATATTCTATCTGGGTAGTGTCCAACCTGATGGCATGAACATCAGTTTCTCAAACTTCCAGTAATTGCCCGCCCCCTTCTTCACCATTCTTCATTCCTGTTTCCCCTCCCTTTCCTATCTCCTTACCTGCCATCACCTTCTTTGATACTCCTCCTCCTTCCCTTTCTTCCATGATCTTCTACCCTCTCTTATCAGATTCCTCCTCCTCCAGCCCTTTATCTCTCTGCAGCTCTTTACTTCACCACTCCCCCTCTCCTGATTTCACCTATCACCTGCCACCTTGTGGTTCTTCCTCCCCTCCCCTCACCTTCTCACTCTGACCTCATCTTTCTTTCTAGTCCTGATGAAGGATCCCAGTGTGAAAGGTCAACTGTTTAGTCTTTTCCATAGGTGCTGCCTGGCCTGCTGAGTTCCTCCAGCATTCTGTGTATTTTGCCTTGGATTTCCAGCAACTGCAGATTTTCTCATGTTTGCTATGTCAATACAGTCCTGCACACTCTGTGTTTTAAGTTCAAAGCTCAAAGTAATTTTTTCAATCCAAGTATGTATATACAAATCTAAGATTCATTTTCTTTTGGTCAACAACAGTAACTACAAGAAACACAATGGAATCAATGAAAGATTGTACCCAACAGGTCGGACAACAACCAATGCACAAAAAAATAACAACCTGTACAAAAACAAAGAAAAAATAAAAAAAGAAATAATAGTAATTAATAAATAAATAAATAAGCAAGCAATAAATGAAGGCATACAGTGCATTGGCCTTCATCAATCATGGGATTGAGTTTAAAAGCTGAGAGGTAATGTTGCAGCTATATAGGACCCTGGTCAGACCCCACTTGGAGTACTGTGCTCAGTTCTGGTTACCTCACTACAGGAAGGACATGGAAACCATAGAAAGGGTGCAGAGGAGATTTACAAGGATGTTGTCTGGATTGGGGAGCATGCCTTATGAGAATAGATTGAGTGAACTCGGCCTTTCCTCCTTAGAGTGACGGAGGATGAGAGGTGACCTGATAGACGTGTACAAGATAATGAGAGGCATTGATCATGTGGATAGTCAGAGGCTTTTTCCCAGGGCTAAAATGGCTAGCACAAGAGGGCACAGTTGTAAGTTGCTTGGAAGTAGGTACAGAGGAGATGTCAGGGGTAGGCTTTTTACGTAGAGAGTGGTGAGTGCATGAAATGGGCTGCCAGCGGCAGTGGAGGAGCCGGAAACAATAGGGTCTTTTAAAAGACTCCTGGATGGATACATGGAGCTTAGAAAAATAGAGGGCTATGGGTAAGCCTAGGTAATTCTAAGGTAAGGACATGTTCGGCTCAGCTTTGTGGGCCTAAGGGCCTGTATTGTGCTGTAGGTTTTCTATGTTTCTAAATATTGAGAACATGAGATCATGAGATGAAGGGTATTTGAAAGTGAGTCCATAGGTTGTGGGAATAGTTCAGTGATAAGACAAGTGAAGTTGAGTGAAGTTATCTCCTCTGGTTCAAGACCCTGATGGTTGAGGGGAAATAACTGTAGACAAAGGAGTACGTTTCCAGAATATTTTGCGAATTTAAAACATTTTTACAAAATTTAAAAATTTTCTTCTCTTGTTTTCGCATAACCACCAGGGTCCCTCATCAGGAAAGAAATCCTGCAGGAGGTGGATGTATTGGAGCAATGGCTAGAGAAGGATTACTGCAGGAGAGATAATGATGAAGTGTGAGTGATTGCAAATGGGTAAAAATGCTTGATGTCAAGGCATGTTCAATCATCGAGTAAGATGGTGTTGCTGGGGTGGTTCTGGTATGCTGGAGCAAGCAGACAGTTTGCAAAGAGATTTATAGGTCTGTATACTGAATCTGAAGGAAATATCTATGTTCCTCTTGACCTGCAAACCACTAATAGTTGTTAAACTTTCTTATCTCCTTTTATCTGCCATCTCTCTCTTGACTCAAGTTTCTTAAATCTTCTTGAGTTCAGCCGTTATATTTAAAAATAGATAAATACTAACAATCTCATAAAACTTCCCTATTGAGAATATATTTTAAAAATCTCAATTAAAATAAAGATCTCAAGACTGACTGGCCCCTGACCTCTGATTTGTTGCCTGAAATCAGGGGAGAGGTGAAGCGCAAATGGAAGCAAACGCGGGCAGTGGATTCCAATGGATAAAATATGTGGATAGTAGGTAGACGAAATCAGGAGGGGAAACAAAAGTTCTGATGGCGGATGAGGGCAGGGTTAGTTGCATTATGGGAAAGGGAAACACAAAAGGGATGACCACAAATGGATCAGATGGAAGGACACAAAAGGGTTATTTGAAATTGGAAAATTCAGTGTTCATACCATTGGTTTGTAGTCTGTCCTGGGGGAATGTGAATTGTTTTTGCTCTAGTTTGATTGTGCCACACCCTAGCATGGACAAGGCTGAGGATGGACAGGTCAATGTGGGAATGGGAAGGGGGATTGAATTGGCTTAGAACCAGGAGCATCAGAATGACCACTGTGGATAGAACTCAAGTGCACTGCAAATCAGTTTTCTAGTCTGCACTTGGTCTCATCAATGTAGAGGAAGCCACATGAAGAACCATCAAACGAAGTGGACAAGGTTGGAGGAAATGCACTTGAATCTTTGCCTCACCTGAACGTGTCAGGGGTTAGCGAGAGGTGGGCAGATCTCTCACGGAGGAAGTGGTCTAATAGAGGGCAGAAAATGGAGGTGGGGAAAAGATGTGGCTGCTGGTGGGATTTTGTTACAAATGGTGGATATGACAAAGGATGATATATTGCATGAGGAGGTTATTACAGTGAAACGTAAAGACTAGGGGATCTCTATCTCCAATTAGGGTGGATTCTTACTTACATAATCGATTAAGAGAAACATGTCTTTGGTCGGGGAATGAATTGAGGTAGTCCACATATTTTCCAGGGAGCTTTGCTAATTAAGTTCCACATTTACTACTACTTCCAAATAAATGGGATATAAATGATAGCAGACTATAGTGGGAAAACCAGCAGTATCTAAGGATGAGAGACAGACCTAATGTTCTATGGAAGAGTAATGACCAGAATGACTAGCTCTGAGATCCAATCTACTCTAACTGGATTTGACTTGATTCTCAGCTTTAATTCTTCCCACTATTCTCTGATTTCTCTCCTTCACCTCCTGCTCCCTCATCTTTAGAATACTTTTGAGGTGCTAAGCCATTGCATTATTTTAAATTTTGAAACCCCTTGATAGACTTTTGTCAATTATGAACAATTATGACCAAAAAGAATTGAATCACAGTTTAGTCATTACATTAAATTGTAGAACAGGCACGAGGACCTCTTGTCCCTGTGCTCCTAAACATAGCTTGCTCTGATTGTGATCAAAGTCACCAGACAGACACTGAAGCTGGTGGATATAGAAGTCTTTATTCTGCCCAATAAGTAAGCATCATTATGGAGACTCTCTTGGACAGAGGCCCCCTGACCCAAAGGTATATCAGATTTTTATGTTAAAGAACAAAGGTAACAACATAATGATTTCTATAGTTACATTGCATTCATAAAGCTTCCTTTGAGTTACACACAATTTTCCAATACCTAGGTCTTCACACCACCACACCCAAAATGATTGTTAATCACTCCTGTCTGAGTTACATTCATGCACATACAGACATCTCAGGTGAATGGGATGTTTCCTGATCTGCAATTAAACCCAAAATGCTCCAAGAAGACCTGAACTTTAAATTCTATCTACAATCCATATTCAGATCTGAAGACTGGTTCCTGTTGAAATTAATATTTGCTATATTCCATATCTCCAGAATATTTGTTTTTGTATGCATATTTATTTTATTTCTTAACATCTGAAGAAGTAAAAATCTTTATATTGAGTGTCCATCACAATGTACAAGGAATAATGAGGGGAAACATGGGAGGATATTGCCCAAACACTAAAACTGTAATGCATACATGTACAGTCAGATCCACAATTGGATCAATGTGCAGTCAGATATTCAATCAGATCAATGTGTATTGATCAATCTGATGGCCTGGTGAAAGAAGCTGTTCCAGAGCCTGTTGATCCTGGCCTTAATGCTGTGGTACCATTTGCTAGACCGTAGCAACTGAAACAGTTTATGGTTGGGGTGGCTGGAGTCCCTGATAATCCTTTGGGCCCTTTTTATGCACCTGCTGTTGTAAATGTCCTGACTAGAGGAAAGTTCACATCCACAGATGTGCTGGGCTGTCGGTACCACTCTCTGTAGTGCCCTGCGATTGAGGGTAGTGTAGTTCCCATACCAGGCAGTGTCACAGCTGGTCAGGATGCTCTTGATGGTGCCCCTGTAGAAAGTCCTGAGGACTTGGGGATTTATGCTGAACTTCTTCAGCCATCTGAGGTGAAACAGGCACTTTTTTTCACCACACAGCCAGTGTGTACAGTCCAGGTGAGCTCCTTGGTGATGTGTATGCTGAGGAACACACCAGGCAGCCGTGCCAGTCACTTAGTCTGACCCTGCTGCCCTGCGGCTGGTGACCTATTGGAATGACCTATGTACCTCAGCCTCAGAGATGACCAATGTGCAGGTCACTTCGGTGGCTCTCCTCAGGAGTTCAGTGCCACCCTCCCCCCTCAACATTGCACTTTTTTTAAAATATCCAGCAAAATCAACTTCTTGATATTTGCTTCTGGTTATCCTTCTTAACATCCTAACCAACTGCTATTATGTTCCCCTGCACATGCTGTAGAGTCTTTCTCTACCTTAAAATGTATCAAGTGCATTCGTTTCATACCCTTTCTTGAATCATGCCAATGTTATTCTTCAATAAGCCAAAACAACTGTGATCTGTATTGAAACCAGAAGCATGACATCTTCCTTTCAAAGTGAATTTTTCCATAAGAATCCTATCAGATTTCCAGTACTTTGCTTTTGTACTTGTATTTCTTCCATGTGGAATGATATGGCGCCACAAAGGAGCTTAAGCATCCAGTGACCTTCCCTTCAAACCTACATACTATGATTCCATGGTATTTACCTGGATCTCCAGTGTGCTATTATTCCACAATCATAAATGCTTTTGCTCTTGTAGTTCTTGAAATGTCAATGTATTATATATCAATGTTATTTAAGGATCAAAAAGGACAAACTTTTAATTTGAAAATAATTGTTTCCAGCAGAAATACATGGTGCCAGTGCAGAACACTACTGTCAACATCCTAGTCTGGTAGAGCAGCTTTTAGCATTTAAGTACACATGTCTCATCAAGTTATGAATGGTATTAAAGCTAATCACCACTGTAAGTCTCTTAAGTACTCACTCACCATTTTCCTCACCATTCGGATAACAGAACTAGGAGTAGAGTGTGGAAGTGTGCCAAGTGGCTACAGTCCAAATATTTTTGTGCTTCCACACCAAGCTCAGGAAAGAGATTCAGTTAAATGTTTTGTTTTGAAGGTCAGTGAAAATGAAACTTCTAGCACTTCTGAAATGCAAGTGTGGAGCTATTTTAAACGGTGCTTGGTCATAATACAATGCCTATAAAAAGTATTCATCCCCTCAGAAGTTTTCATATTTTGTTATTTTAGAACATTGAATCACAATGGATTTAATTTGGCTTTTTCTGACACTGATCAATAGAAAAGACTCTTTCATGTCAAAGTGAAAACAAATTTCTACAAATTAGTCTAAATTTATTACAATTAGTAGTAGTAGTAGGCAGCTGTCAATCCCAGGGGATGATGGGTTTGCACCCCTGGTGGACTGTATCCTCTCCAGGGCGCAAGCCTGGGTGGGAAGATTTGAAGAAGCGGCTGTTGCCCTTGCAGTGGGTTCCCCCTCTCCACGTCACTGATGTAGTCCAAGGGAAGGGCAAGCGCTGATACAGCTTGGCACCAGTGTCGTCAGAGAGGTTGCCAAAGTGAAGTTGTAAACAACATCAGACTGCCTTAAGGACCCCGGCTCCAGATTTCTTCATTGGGGTTTACTCCTGAAGCCTTTCCCATGGGTGGGTATGGCTGCAAGGCAGCGGAGGTTTAAAAGAGTTTTCCTTCTCTTAGGTGGGCTGCCATCTAAGGCTAATAAGCCCCACCTGCCCGAAGCAACTGATTTTGAGGTGCCAGTGGTCCGCCTTTGCCCCTTCTCTTGTTAGTAGAAATAGTTCCGCTGGGCCTAGTAGCTAAGCCACATGTGAAGGCCAAGTGTTGGAATTGGTTGTCAGAGGCTGTTAGAGATGCACACTTATCACAATTATTAAACACAAAATAATTGATTGCATAATTGCTCACTCCCCTTCAAGTCAGTATTTAGTAGATGCACCTTTGGCAGCAATTACAGCCTTGAGCCTGTGTGGATAGGCCTCTATCAGCTTTGCACATCTGGATACTACAATTTTACACCTTTCTTCTTTACAAATCTGTCAGATTGCATGGGGATCATGAGTGAAGAGCCCTTTTGAAGTCCAGTGGATTGAGGTCTGGACTCTAACTTGGCCACTTCAGGACATTCACTTTGTTGTTTTTCAGCCATTCCTGTGTAGCTTTGGCTTTATACTTGGGGTCATTGTCTTGCTGGAAAAGAAATCTTCTCCCAAGTCGCAGTTCTCTTGCAGACTGCATCAGGTTTTCCTCCAGGATTTCCCTGTACTTTGCTGCATTCATTTTACCCTCTACCTTCACAAGCTTTCCAGGGCCTGCTGCAGTGAAGCATCCCCACAGCATGATGCAGCCACCACCAAGTTTCACAATAGGGATGGTATTGTTCTGATTATAGCATTTAGTTGATGGGCAAAAAGCTCAATTTTGGTTTCATTAGACCATAGAGCCTTCTTCCAGCTGACTTCAGAGTGTCCCACGCGCCTTCTGGCAAACTCTAGCCAAGATCTCATGTGAGTTTCTTTCAGCAAGACCATAAGACCATAAAATATAGGAGCAGAATTAGGCCATTAGGCCCATCGAGTCTGCTCCACCATTTCATCATGGCTGAACCAATTTTCCTCTCAACCCCAACTTCCTGCTTTCTGCCCTGACCAATCAAGAATCCATCAAACTCTGCTTTAAATATACTCGGCCTCCATAGCTGTCTGTGGTAAAGGATTACACAGATTCATTCACAACCTTCTGGCTAAACAAATTGCTCCTCATCTCCATTTTAAAAGGACACCCCTCTATTCTGAGGCTATGTCCCCTGGTCTTAGACTCTCTCACCATAGGAAACATTCTGTTCACATACACTTTGTCAAGGCATTTCAACATTCAATAGGTTTCAATCAAGTCACCCACCATTCTCCTGAATTCTGGTGAATTTTGGCCTACAGCCATCTGACGCTTTTCATATGGCAAGCCATTCAATCCTGGAATCATTTTCGTAAACTTCCTTTGAGCCCTTTCCAGTTTCAGCACATTCTTTCTAAGATATGGGGCCCAAACCTGTTCACAATACTCCTCACCAGTGCTTTATAAAGTCTCAACATTACATTCTTGTTTCTATATTCTAGTCCTCTTGAAATGAATGCCAACATTGCCTTTGCCTTCCTTGCCACAAATTCAACCTGCAAATGAACCTTTCTGGAATCCTCCACAAGGACTCTCAAGTCCCTTTGTGTCTCAGTTTTTTGTATTTTATTTCCATTTCGAAAATAGTTAACTTTTTCATTTCGAAAGAGTTGACTATTTTCTAAATGGAGAGAAAATACAAAAAATGGAGAGGCAAAGGGGCTTGAGAATCCTTGTGCATGACCATACACTCCCTGACACTGCATTAAATCTGCCACTTTTTTTTCTATTCTCCGAATCTGTCTAAGTCCTTCCGTAGCCTCTCTACTTTCTCAAAACCACTTGCCCCTCCAGCTACCTTCATATTATCTGCAAACTTTGCAGCAAAACCATCAATTCCATCATCCAAATCACTGACATAAAAAAAAAATCAGTCCCAACACAGACGCCTGTGGAACACACTTAGTCACTGGCAGCCAGTCAGAAAAAGCTCCCACTATTCCCACTCTTTGCCTTCTGCTAATCAGCTACTGCTTTATCCATGTTCGAATCGTTCCTGAAATACCATGGATTCATAGCTTGTTAAGCAGCCTCAAGTGTGACACCTTGTCAAGGGCCTTCTGAAAATCCAAGTACACAACATCAACTCATTCCCCTTTGTCAATCTTGATTGGTTCTTTTTCAAAGAACTCCAACAGATTGGTCAGGCAAGATTTCCCCTTGAGGAATCCAAGCTGACAATGGCCTATTTTATCACATGCCTCCAAATATCCTGAGATCTCATCTTTTATAATTGACTCCAACATCTTCCCTACCACTGAGGTCAGACTAACTGGTTTACAGTTTCCTTTCTTCTGCCCCTCTCCCTTCTTGAAGAATGGAGAGTCATTTGCAAATTTTCCAGTCTTCTGGAACCATTCCAGGATCTAGTGATTCTTGAAAGATTGTTACTAATGCCTCCACAATCCCTTCAGCCACCACTTTCAGAACGCTGGGGTGTTCACCATCTGATCCAGATGACCACTCTACCTGCAGACTTTTCAGCTTCCCAAGAAACTTCTCTCTACTTATGGTATTTCACATACTTCATGCCCCTGACACCTAGAACTTCCACCATACTGCCCGTGACTTCCACAGTGAAAAATGATACAAAGTACTTGTTCATATTGTCCATTATTTCATTGTCCCCCATTACTACCTCTCCAGCGTCATTTTCCAGCCATCCAATATGCACTGTTTTCAACAGTGGTTTTCTCCTTGCCATTCCCCCATATAACTGCGACTGGTGAAGCACCCAGGCAACAGTGTTGTAAGCACAGTCTTCCCCATCTCAGCCACTGAAGCTTGTAACTCTTCCTGAGTTTCCATAGATCTCTTGGTAGCTTCCCTCACTAGTCCCCTTCTCGCACAGTCACTCCATTTTCGAGGACAGCCTGGTCCAGGCAGGTTTACAGCTGGGCTATATTCTTCACATTTCTTGATGATTGACGTAACTGACTCCAAGGGATATTCAGTGACAGAAATTTTCTTGTATCCATCTCCTGACATCTTTTTCAAGGAGTTGCTTGGAGTGTTCATTTGCCTTTGTGGTGTGGTTTTTGCTAGCATCCCGACTCATCAGCAGTTAGACCTTCCAGATACAGGTGTACTTTTGCTACGATCAATTGAAATGGCTTGACTGCACTTGACATTTAACTAATTATGTGACTTCTAAAACCAACTGGCTGTACCAGTGATGATTTGGTGTGTCATATTAAAGGACATGCATACTTACGGAATCAATTATTTTGTGATTTATATTGTAATTAATTTACATCACTTTGTAGAGATCTGTTTTCACTTTGACGTGTAAGAGTTTTTTTCTGTTGATCAGTGTCAAAAAAGTCAAATTAAATCCACTGCGATTCAATATTGAAATACAAAAAAGCATGAAAAATTCCAAGGGGAGTAAATACTTCTTGTAGGCACTGCATATTTGAAAATAATGCACTTTGGTGTAGTCCAACATGGGACAATGGGAACTGGGGTAATTTGGCACAGTGGATACAAAGCTGGCTTGATGAGCAGAGGGTAATTGTTGGGTGTTGATTTTACAATTGGAAGTATCTTACCAGTGATGCATCTTAGATCAGCGCTGGGACTTTGTGGGTACCTTGCATCTGTCTTCACTGTGGAAGGTACCAGTAGTATGCCAGAGGTCTGTGAGTGTCAGGGTGCCAGGAAGCAGGAGTGAGTACCATTGCTATTACACAGGAAGAAGTGTTGGGCAAACTGAAAGGTCTTAAGGTGGATAAGTCACCTGGGCCAGATGGACAACATTCCAGTGTCCTGAGAGACGTTGTTGATGAAATAACAGATACACTGGTCATGATCTTTCAAGAATCACTTGATTCTGGCATGGTCTCAGAGGACTGGAAAATGGTGAATATCACTCCACTCTTTGAGAAAGGAGGAAGACAAAAGAGAGGAATTTATAGTCCAGTTAGTCTAACCTCCATGGTTGGGGAAGTGTTGGAGTCTATTATTAAGGATGAGGTTTCCGGGTACTTGGAGACTAATGATCAAATGCCAAAGTCAGCAAGGTTACTGTAAAGGGAAATCTTGCCTGACAAATCTGTTACAGTTCTTTGAGGAAGTAACAAGCAGAGTGGACAAAGAAGAGGCAATGGATGTCATTTACTTCGATTTTCAGAAGACATTTGATAAGGTTCCAAACATGAGGTTGCTTAACAAGATAAAATCCTATGGCATTACGGGAAAGATACTGGCATGGATAGTGGATGGCTGACAGAGGTGCAGAGGAGCCTGCAAGTCCTTATGCAAGACTCTCAGAAGGTTAATTTACAGGTTGAGTCTGTGGTAAAGAAGGTAAATGCAATGTTGGAATTTATCTCAAGGGGAATAGAATATAAAAACAAGGAGATAACACTGAGGCTTTATAATACAATAGTCAGGCTTCATGGAGTATTGTCAACAGTTTTGGGCCCCATATCTCAGAAACGATGTGGTTTCATTGGAGACAGTTCAGAGGAGGTTCATGAGGATGATTCTGGGAATGAGATGGTTAACATATAAGGACCGTTTAGCATCTTTGGGCCTGTAGTCACTGGAATCTAGAAGAGTGTGGGGGATCCCATTGAAACCGACCAAATGTTGAAAGGACTGGATAGGGTGGATGTGGAGAGGATATTTCCTGTAGTGAGTGTATCCAGAACTAGAGGGCACAGCCTCCAAATTGAGGGGTGACCCTTTAGAACAGAGGAAAGGAGGATTTTTTTTTTAGCCAGAATAATAAATCTGTGGAATGCTCTGTCATAGACTGCGGTGGAGGTCAAGTCTGTGGGTATAGTTAAGGTGGAAGTTGATCATTTCCTGATCAATCAGGGTATCAAAGGATATGCCGAGAAGGCAGGAGGATGGGGTTGAGAGGAATCCGATATCAGCCATGATGGAGTGGTGGAGCAGACTCAATGGGCTGAATGGCCTAATTCTGCTCCTATGTCTTATACTTATATACATTAGCAACCTGCATCAGAAAGAATGAGATATAATTAAATAATCCACAAATAACACAAAGATCACTGGAGTTTTTGATAGTGAGGATTGTAGGTTTCTGCTATAGAACAAGTGTGATTATTTGGTAAGGTGGGCAGAGCAATAGCAAATGGAATTAAACCCAGAAAAAATTGGGATGCAATTTGAGAGGCTAATAAAATGAATGGCAGGATTGTAAGAAGTACCAAAAAACAGAGGGACCTTTGTGTACCTGTCAAAAGATCGCTGGAGACAATAGCAAAGGTGGAGAAGAAGAGGAATATAGGTTATTTGCCTTCATTAGCTGTGCATTGAATGTAATTATGGCACAACTATGTGAATCATTAATTAAGTTACTTCTGGAACATTGTGTGTCGTCCTGGTTGCCACATTATAAAAAGAGCATATTTGCACTAAATAGAGCCAGAGGACATTCATCAAGATATTGCCTCAGAAGTAACACTTCAATTGTGAGGAGAAATTGGTTTGGCGGGGTTTCTTCATCGAAGCATAGAAATCTGGGGACTATCCTGATTGAAGTGTACAGATAGTGAGCGGAACTATTTCACTTAAATAGTGAGAAATATATCCCTATAGTAGAGCTGTCTGGCCAGACGGCATAGGTTTATGCTGATATAAAGGGGAATTGAAGATTTATTCAACCTGAGGGTGGTTGAAAACTGAATCTGAAACTGAGGGGTGGTGGAGGTAGATACACCTACAATTTTATCATACATGTGCATTTCAAAAATCATACCATTGAGGGTCATGAGTCGAGTGCTGGGAAATGGGATTTGTATACATGTGTAGTTGAAAGCTAGCATGGATAGGATGTGCTGAGTAACCCAACTATACCTACTGAACAGGCTGTTTCTGATAATACAGCAACACATTTTGGTTGGAGAAACACCTCATCAATAATGCAATAACATGTCATGGTGTGATGAAGTTACTAAATTGTTCAGGAAAATAAAATATATGTCAAGAAAGATATCATCAATGATTCTGAAGGTTTATTTTTCTGATTAAATCTTTAGCTGCCATTTTAAAACATTATCTAGTACTATTGTCCTTCAGCTATATGTGATTCTCTATACATCTCATAAAACTGCTTGGAATAAGCTAATTGCAAATAATTCTGAGGATGAAGACATACCCTTATGTTCCTACTTCTTAAAATGATTAAACTATAACTTCTGGATGTGTTGCTGCTCTGTGTTTCCAAATGACAAGATGTTCTCTAGCTTGCCTGTGACACCTGACCAATCCTGAATCAAACTACTGATTGTTCTCCGAACTTGCCAAAGCTGATGCTGTCATCAAAGAACACCCTAGTATATTGAAACTGTCCAAGTTTAGTATTTCCTTAAATCAATGTCCTGCTCAATTGGTGATAAGCATGGGTTCAAGGGTGAAGCCCCCTCATTTACCTAGCTTGATAAATCTGCAGTTGGGGGTACCTGTATACCTTTGTTCCTCTTTTAATTGTTAATTTATAATTCCTGCGGGTCCTAATGGTGACATGTGTCTTCACTACAGGAACAGTTTGAGTATCCCAATCAGAAAACTCATCTAGTTCAGTTGTAGCCCCTTTCTATAGTCTCTTTTGATCCTTCCTGACCTTTCCTTTTAGATACTTAAGCTTCAAAACAAAACCAAGAAGTTGTATCCACTTTCAGGAATATCTTGAGTTCCAACTTCATAACAAGAACAGCAGATATAAATGGTTCATTCATGTTCTTAACCTCTTCTCTGGTCGAAGCGGTAAGTTCTAATTCATTAAAATGAATCTTTACACCAGGAAAATTGGAAGAAGCAACTTGCCTTCACTCCCACTGTTTTTCACTCTACATATCACCTTAATCCTTTTCTGATTGTAACTCTAATGAAAGGTGGTTGATTTCTTCAGATGCAGTGACTAATGTCATTTAAATTGGCACATTTACATCAGCAACACAGTCGCCAGTTTCCAATGACACTCTTTTTCCTTTGTGACCTCTGATAGTGGAAAGTTTTGATAGATATCTTGTGTGATATAAATAGTCCAAGTAATCCAGCTGTGTCACAAGACTCTGCATTAATTCATATGTATAAAACCCTTTATTCTTGGTTCCAAAAGACTTTGGATCACTTGGGTGCTTGAAGTTACCATGGTCTTGCTTTGTTTCTAATCAAGCTGTTGACAAGTATCCCTTAAAACGACAAATGTACATCTATACTCAGAACCACTAACTGTCTTATCACAATGATGATATCTCCCCTGCAGGTGGTTCTTCCCATGTCCTGAGAGTTCTGCAGCATTAAACTCCAGCTTACTAACTCTCTGAGCCTTTGCCTTATGATCCAAGTCCTGTGCTTGCTTTATCACTTTCTTCATTGATTAGGCTATATCAACCACTTGCTTCACACTTGGCATCTTCTCACTAAGATGCCTTCTTTGAAAGGAAACTTCATCTGGTGTCACATCCTCCAAACCAGTATGTTATTCACAGTGTTCAATAATCCAGCTGAAATCAATGGCAAGGTGTACAATTGTTTCATCTGGATGCAACCTCATGCTTGAACCACTAACATTGAACTAAGAAACTAGGGTTGGAGAACTCATTCTGTTCAACCACTTTAAGCATCTCTGAAAATGCTTTGTCTTCTGCTTTGGATGGGCAATCAAGCTTTTCAGTAACTTAACTGTTTTATCACTTGCAGATAAGAGGAACTTTGACCACTTCATCCTTCCTAGAATTCTAATGAAAATGTCTAACATCCTCACTAAAAATTCAATCCATGTCACGATTGCTCTTATAAAGAAATCAGTTATTTCTTCCTTGTACTGTGAAAGGTAAACACATGTACTTTGGGCATCAAGCACTTTTGGTGTTGAAAGCTTCACCTGTGCATTTGCATCTTAATTCAGGTTTACTCTTTTAAACAACCATTTCTAAACTTCAAGACATCTCAGAAAAAGGTAAGCAAAATATAGCCCTGGCCGAAAAATTTGCCTCATCCTCCTTGCTGATTATAATACAATTGATTGAAGCACATGCAGCACACTGAGCTAGCGCTAGAAAAAATTATGCTGGAGGATCTCAATAGGTCAGGAAGCATATGTGGATGATCGGGTCAGATAGAGTGTCTTGTCCTGAATCATCGACTGTTTATTCTACAGATGCTGCCTGACCAATTGATTTCTTTTAGCAACTGTTTGTTTTTGCTCTGGACTCCAGTATCTGCAGCCTTCTGTGTCTTCAACACTATGGCCTGATGGTAAGACAGAACAACATGTCCAGCTATTTGAGTAACATATTTTTTCACTCATTTGATTGAACATGGGCATACCATTCCAAATGCAAAAGTAATCTCAGACTCAGTAAAATATACACATGGTCCCATTGCCTTGAGTTTACCACGTGATCAAGGACGGCAATCCACATCTTCGATCTGAGGGACGAAGGCTAATTGTAGCACCATGCCTGAGATAATTTCAGTGAAAACCAAGCATCATCCCTTAGATATTTATTCTCTATTAAACAATAGGCATTCAGGTAGCTGTGAAGTGTGTCCCCTCAAATTTAATTGACAGATGCTCCAAGTGAGGCACTGCCACTTCATCGCCATTCAGCACAATCAACATCACCCCACTGACCAGACAATAGACATCAGTTTAAGGAAAATTGGTTGTGATTTATCATGCCTTGAGAGGTGTGAATGAGGGTTCTTTGATGGAATACAATTAACTCAATTTGAAGTGTGAGCTATACCATGGAATGGCTAAACACAGCTTTGCGTGCTTATCCCTCATAGTGGAGGGAGGAGTAGATGGTGGCGCGACGCAGCGGGTGCGGCCGTTCCAAATGATATTGTATGTGTTAACTAGGGGGCCGCGCACAATCCTGATTTGATGGAGACAACCGAGAGAAGCACAGGGGGACACCTGGAGAAACTTCTGAAATGCCCGCTTTGCTGCCGCAATCGAGAATCTCCGGAGGGGAACGCCCCAGATCCTTGGCTTTGCCGATTGCCTGTAGCCAGGGCCGGGGTCGAAGTGTTCAGCAGAATTGGTGCTCGGTGCTCAGTGTCGGAGAGCTGGTCGGAGGCTCAGAGTTTTTGGGCGGACTTGGAGTTGGACTGTTGTCAGATGCTTCCAGGATGCTGCATCGGCAAGTTTACGGTGCTGGAGGTTCACCGTCTGCGTGAGATGATGGGACTTTCAAGAGACTTTGAGATTTTTTATCGTGCCATGGTCTGTTCTTTATCAAATTATGGTATTGCTTTGCACTGTTGTAACTATACGTTATAATTATGTGGTTTTTGTCAGTTTTTCAGTCGGTTTGTCACGTGTTTCTATGATACCATTCTGGAGAAACGTTGTATCATTTCTTAATGCATGCATTATTAAATGACAATAAAAGAGGACTGCGTGTCCTCATAATCTAATCTAATCTAATCTCTTTCAGTCATTATCTAAACTTCTTACCAAGATGTCGGAGTCACCTTGTCCTAGAGCAAGGGGTTTAGATGGGGTGGAGTATGTTCGTGAGTTCAGGAAGGTTTCTTGACACAATATATAGATAAACCTACAAGACGAAAGGCTGTACTTAATTTGGTATTGGGAAATGAACCTGGTCAGGTGTCAGATCTCTCAGTGGGAGAGCATTTTGGAGATAGTGATCACAATTCTATCTCCTTTACCATAGCATTGGAGAGGAATAGGAACAGACGAGCTAGGAAAGCTTTTAATTGGAGTAAGGGGAAATATGAGGCTATCAGGCAGAAACTTGGAAGCCTAAATTGGGAACAGATGTTCTCAGGAAAATGTATGGAAGAAATGTGGCAAATGTTCAGGGGATATTTGTGTGGAGTTCTGTATAGCAACTTTCCAATGAGACAGGGAAAGGATGGTAGGCTACAAGAACCGTGGTGTACAAAGGCTGTTGTAAATCTAGTCAAGAAGAAAAGAGCTTATAAAAGGTTCAAAAAACTAGGTAATGACAGAGATCTAGAAAATTATAAGGCTAGCAGAAAGGAGTTTAAGAATGAAATTAGTAGAGCCAGAAGGGGCCATGAGAAGGCCTTGATGGACAGGATTAAGGAAAACCCCAAGGCATTCTACAAGTGTGTGAAGAGCAAGAGGATAAGACGTGAGAAGGATTAAAACCAATCAAGTACAACAGTAGAAAAGTGTGTATGGAGCCGGAGGAGATAGCAGAGGTACTTAATGAGTACCTTGCTTCAGTATTCACTACGGAAAAGGATCTTGGTGACTGTAGGGATGACTTACTGCAGATTGAAAAGCCTAAGCATATAGATATTAACAAAGAGGATGTGCTGGAGATTTTGGAAAGCATCAAGTTGGATAAGTCACCGGGACCGGACAAGATGTACCCCAGGCTACTGTGGGAGGCGAGGGAGGAAATTGCTGAGCCTCTGGTGATGATCTTTGCATCATCAATTGGGACGGGAAAGGTTCCGGAGCATTGGAGGGATGCGGATCTTGTTCCATTATTCAAGAAAGGGAGTAGAGATAGCCCAGGAAATTATAGACCAGTGAGTCTTAATTCAGTGGTTGGTAAGTTGATCGAAAAGATCCTGAGAGGCAGAATTTATGAACATTTGGAGAGGCATATTATGATTAGGAATAGTCAGCATGGCTTTGTCAAAGGCAGGTTGTACCTTACAACCCTGATTGAATTTTTTGTGGATGTGACTAAACACATTGATGGCGGTAGTGCAGTAGATGTACTGTACAGGTTTCCCCCACCATCCAAAGGTAGAGCATTCCTATGAATCGGTTCATAAGCTGGAATGTCGTAAAGCGAAGAAGCAATTACCATTTATTTATATGGGAAAATTTTGTGAGTGTTCGCAGACCCAAAAATAACCTACCAAATCATGCCAAATAACACATAAAACCTAAAATAACAGTAACACCTAGTAAAAACAGGAATGATATGATAAATACACAGCCTATATAAAGTAGAAATGCTTTTCCACAATCATTGCCGGCACTGTTCTCTGTAGCGAAAATCTCGCGCAAGCGCTCTTGGCAAAACACGGCACAAGCGCTCTCGGCAGAAAATCTCACGCAAGTGCTATTGGCAAAAACACTCTCTCCAGTAACCTTTAAGCTATGAAGCTGCCAAATCATACCAAATAACACCTAAAAATACACAGCTGATATAAAGTAGAGATAATGTATGTACAGTGTAGTATCACTTACGGGAATCGGGACAGCGCCGAGCACACTGGTGATGGTGTGTTAGACTGAGTTGTCGGAGTTTGGGTGGTGCAATGGCCCCCACCCTCTGGGGAGTGAACAGATACTGATCCGCGAAGCATGCAGGGGTACAGCGGTAGTCGGGACGCACTCAGCACATCTTTAAGAAAAAAGCCGAAATAAACATGCTAATTAATTAGGTGCCGCCCGGCACGTAAATGTCGGCCCAGGTCAGAGCAATCGCCTCTGATCTGGGCTGACATTTACGTGCTGGGCGGCACCTAATTAATTAGCATGTTTATTTCGGCTTTTTTCTTAAAGATGTGCTGTGTGCCTCCCGGCTACTGCTCATTCCTCACGGATCGATATCTGTCCGCGGCCTGGAGGTTGGGGTGGTGGGACAATGGGGTGTCATCTCATCGTTGTCTGTTTCCATTAGGGCAGGCAGCTCATCTTCTCCTATGACTGCCCGCCTCGATGTCGAAGGTTAAGGTTCGTCGTCTGCTGTGGCTGATGTGGAAGGCTTGCTTGACTGCTGAGCCTCGCGCATTTTTAGATTATACAGTCCTTTGTAAGCACTCAAAGCATCCTGAAAATATCCCCTAAACCGACGTACCCTTTCAAAATTAAATTCGTACTTTATCATTACTCGTTCGTTTTTGATTGTTATTCTTTCCTCTTCCAATTGCATCTTCATCTATCAGTTCTTGGTCATGAGATGCCAAAACCTCTTCAACATCATCTTCATCAGCTTCCACAAGCCAAACTCACTTTGTCCTTACTTCGTTCAGCATGATCGAAACGCTTAATTATGTCTAGTTTTACACTAAGTGTAACATCCTTACGAGCTCTTTTAGGCTTTTCCGATATCTTAGAACTCATTTTGCTAATGGCTGCTCACAGGCACGTGTTTAAGCAATGCCAGCGAGAATGCCGTTCTGAATCCGGGGGAGAGTGGCTGCTTGGGACGCGCGCTGCCTTTTATCGGACGCTGCTTTTTTATCGCGCTCTGCTTTTATTCACGAGCTGCCTTTTTCGCGTGCTGCTTTTCTTCATAACAGTGAAAACACCCTCTGTTAGCGAAAACAGGCAAGTAATGTAGGTCTCTCGTAACAGTGAGGTTTCGTAAAGCGAACATTCGAAAAGCAGGGGACACCTGTATATGGATTTCAGCAAGGCATTTGATAAGGTACCCCATGTAAGGCTTATTGAGAAAGTAAGGAGGCATGGGATCCAAGGGGACATTGCTTTGTGGATCCAGAATTGGCTTGCCCACAGAAGATAAAGAGTGGTTGTAGACGGGTATATTCTGCATGGAGGTTGGTGACCAGTGGTGTGCCTCAGGGATCTGTTCTGGGACCCCTTCTCTTCATGATTTTTATAAATGACTTGGATGAGGAAGTGGAGGGATGGGTGAGTAAATTTGCTGATGACACAAAGGTTGGGGGTGTTGTGGATAGTGTGGAGGGTTGACAGAGGTTACAGCGGGACACTGGGCTGAGAAGTGGCAGATGGAGTTCAACCCAGATAAGTGTGAGATGGTTCATTTTGGTAGGTCAAATATGATGACAGAATATAGTATTAATGGTAAGACTCTTGGCAGTGTGGAGGATCAGAGGGATCTTGGGGTTCAAGTCCACAGGACATTCAATACTGCTGAGCAGGTTGACTCTGTGGTTAAGAAGGCATACGGTGCATTGGCCTTCACCAATCATAGGATTGAATTTAGGAGCCGAGAAGTAATGTTGGAGGTATATAGGACCCTGGTCAAACCCCAGTTGGAGTACTGTGCTCATTTCTGGTCGCCTCACTACAGAAAGGATGTGGAAACCATAGAAAAGGTGCAGAGGAGGTTTACAAGGATGTTGCCTGGATTGGGGGGCATGCCTTATGAGAATAGGTTCAGTGAACTCTGTCTTTTCTCCTTGGAGCGATGGTGGATGAGAGGTGACCTGATAGAGGTGTATAAGATGATGAGAGGCATTGATCGTGTGGATAGTCGGAGGCTTTTTCCCAGGGCTGAAATGGCTAGCACGAGAGGGCGCAGATTTAAGTTGCTTGGAAGTAGGTACAGAGGAGATATCAGGGGTAAGTTTTTTACGCAGAGAGTGGTGAGTGCATGGAATGGGCTGCCGGCGACGGTGGTGGAGGCGGATACGATAGAGTCTTTTAAGAGACTCCTAGATAGGTACATGGAGCTTAGAAAAATAGAGGGCTATGGGTAACCCCAGGTAATTTCTAAGGTAAGGACATGTTCGGCACAGCTTTGTGGGCCAAAAGGCCTGAACTGTGCTGTAGGTTTTCTTTGTTTCTATGTTTCTACCAGCAGGACAGATTCCCCTAAGGTGGCAATATTTGGGAGGAAATAGTTCAATAAGTGGTCAGCATCAACAGTGCATTGAAGGAAGTTTCATGGCATGGGAGGTGAACCACTTTGCTGATTACCACCCATTGCTTTTCTAAAGTGACAGATCAAGAGCTATCACTTGGAAGAAACACAGAAAGCAGTAGGGATGTAGAATGAGGTCTAGGTGACCCAAATCAGTGGTGACCTGATAGCATTGTTACTGACTCAGCTGGGCTGAGGACGATGGTCACGTTTTCCCGAGAGCCAACAGAGGAGAAACCAATGTCCTCACCAGACTTTCTGTTATTGCTGTACCTGTCCATGACAATGTTGACAGGAGTAACAATAGTATTGTTATCGTGGAGACAAAGCCACATCCTCATAAACTCACATCATCCATCACATTGCACTAAGCCAGCCAATGGTGTAGTGACATCTTGCAACGGACACCGAGACAAGTGGTCCCGGGTTCGTATCTGGCTGGGTTCTTGCACGGTTTCCATCCATGCTGGGTTGAGCGTCGAGCTAGAAGCTCACCCTCATTAAAAAAAACAGACAAAATGCTAAAGGAACTGCACTATTTATGTTCTGTAGATCAGCAGTTCAAAATGAGGTATTAGTAACTACTGTGGGTCATCAGCTGTGAAGAGTTGTGTTCCATCACAATTTGTCTCAGATGGCCCTCACTTCATCATTATCACCAAGCAAGGGGAACGGCCTGAGTATAACCGGCATGCAGAAAAATCACATTTGGAGTAGAACACAGGATGCCTGAATGTGAAGCACTGTACTGGTGAAATTCTATTATATGGACAGAGAAAGCGGCATACATTAGGCAGAACCAAGCAAACAACCACTAGAACAGATCAAGGCTCTGAATTCCAACCACACCCATTCATAAATGGCACTGAACATTTGAACAATTAATAAAGAGAAATGGTTCCATGAAATTACACCAATCTCAAAGATGCTGTAGACACAACACAAAAGGCTAAAGTCTTTGCAACCATTCCCAGCATATTGTGCTGAGTTGATAATTCATCCAATCCTCTTCATTAGATCCCCAATGTTTCAGAACTCAGACATTGATAAAACAAATCCAATCTTTATCGAATTTGATTCACTCAAGGGATATTAAAAAATGTACAAGTACACTCGACATTGCATAAGGAATCAGAAAGCCTCATGCACAAAACCTCCAAAATAACTGTACTTCTAGAGAAGCTGTTCCAACACAACCTCAACCCTAGTATCTACCCAACAAAGCTAAAGATTGAACTGATACGTTCGATTTATCAGAAGCAGAATAAGTCAAATGTAAGTGATTACAACCCAGTTTACCATCAATATTCAGTAAAGTAATTAAAGATGTTTCCAAGAGTTAAATAAGGCAGGATATTCTCATCATGAAATGTATTTCAGTGCTGCTTGAGTTTTACCAGGACCACCAAACTTCAGACTCCTTTGTAGTTTTCATTCAAATATGGGCAAATGAGATGAGTTCCAGAGATAACGTGAGGCAAGAAAGAGTCAGAGTGAAACACAAGCCAGTGAGTCAAAACAGAAAGTTCTATTGGCTGTTGTTATACTTCATACCATGAAAGATTAACACATTTGTTGGAAGCCATTTATCTGTAGGAATTCCCCTGGGTTGAAAAAGCTTCATTTTCTTTGTCAGTGCATTTTCTGTCACCATCAGATCAGAATTATGTTCATTGTTGGCAGTGGCGGAGTCCGTGGACCCACATGGGAATGGGGATTGGAATTAAAGTGGTTGGCCGCCAGGAAATTCTGCTTGTTGTGGATGGAGCAAAGGTGGTTGACAAAGCAGTTCTCCCAATCTACATTGGGTCTCACTGATGTAAAGGAGGCTGCACCGGGAGAACTGGATACAGTAGATGTCCCTGAAAGACTCACAGGGGAAGTATTACCTCACCTGAAAGGACTGTCTGGGGCCATAAGTGGAGGTGAGGAAGGAGATCAGTGGTCTATGAGTACAAATAGACTGAGCAGTGGATCCTGACATCATCCAGTGAGCAGCCCAATTCCCTTCTGACACATTGTGCTCTCAGAGAACCTTTTTTACTATTTGTATGCATCTCCAATATTGGACAAATTTAGGGGCAGATGAATAATTAAATATAAATATTTTATATAAAATCAAAATGGTAAAAATACTTAAATAATACTTGAAGGCCATCTATCTGTTGCAAATTTAATTAAAATTATTAATATCAATGAAATCTTAGAATACTAACCATAGAACTTAACTTATCTTTTAAATAAAGATTAGTAACTTCATTCAAATGAATGGAAAATACAGCACAATCTTACCTTATGTGTTGTAGATAAGAATTTCTCTGCCCCATCCATTACTGATTTATAAGAAGTGGCTTTTTAAACAGAACATACATGTGATTGACTCCAGTGTAACTTAATTTCCAACACAAAACTTCAGTAATGGGTTTTATCCACATGAAATATTCAGAAGGCTCTCAGTATCCTGGGAATCCACCGTTCTACTAACCAACAAACAAGACAATTCCTCTGGACATACTAATAAATTAGGATATGTCCTTGATCTCAGGTGACAACCTTTGATGTTCATCTTATTCATCCTTTATTCTCAGTTCCAATTTGTCAGCTCTCTCCTCTAAATATTACCCGATTTCTCAGTTTACTCAATCATATCAACTGAAACCCCCTCAAAATTGTCACTCCCTGAGGAACTGTCACCTCCTTTTTCTCCTTTAGTTCACCATTGCATACCTCACTTCAACAGTTCCTGGTTTTTCTCCTGAAGAACCCATTTTCAATAGAGAAAGAGTTGTCTCCCCCAACCAGAACTTTTTTTAATTCCAAACTGGCCTAACCGAACACGTCAACAAAATCACAGCCAGGATATCTGAATGAAAAATGCAGCTCAAGAAATTTTTAAAAGAAACAATCGACCATGTCCTTCCAATTTATTTTCCCTGGTGGTTCCTTCAATATCAAGAGTTAGATGGTTGGAATCATACTTTTGGAAGTCCTGGTTTTTGAAGAGAAGACATTAATCAGATATTAAGTATTGAATATCTGATGCCATATCTCACAAAAGAGCATGGAGTGTTCTGTGCTGTCCTGACTAATATTTTCCTCCAATTTCAATAGCAAGACTCTAAAACAAATCATCTGTTTATAATCAGATTGCTAATTGTGTGAAGTCACTGTTTTACCGTGCAACAATTGAAGCCTTTGTTTTCTATATTTTAGGGATATACTGTAAACTCCTGGTTTTAATTAAGTTTTTTTAGATATTTTGTGGTTGTGTCTTTCCTTTCACCTATCTATTATTCATATCCCAACCCATTTACCACTCACTGCCTACTCAGCCACACCTGCATGTCCACCTTGCTTTAGATTAATGGAGACACTGTTGAGCATGTACTTCCCACCCTTCAAATCTCCTGTCAGTACAACTGCCACGTCTAAAAAAACTGACCTTCCCCTTCTATAAGCATGTCTATTTTAAATCTTCTCTAACTGATTGTTGTCACCCAGCTTATCTCTCATTTCTCCTTACATTGTCTCTTCAGTATTGACAGCAGTGTGAACCCTGCTCTTGGTAAAGTCATCTGAAGTCCCCCAGTGGTTATGCCATAGAGTCCTGGAGTAGTGTACCATAGAAACAGACTATTCAGTCCACTGAGTCTTTGTCAGCCAACAATCACTCATTTACACTATTCCTACATTTATCCCATCTGTTATTCTCCCCACATTACTATCAATTCCCCCATCATCCAGATTCTAAGATAATGTATACATCAAAGGCAATTTAGAGTGGTCAGTTAACCTGCCAACACACTATAACTATGCTAGTGTTCTTTCTTCTACTCAACTTATCTATTTAGCTTTACATCTTCCTTCATAATTTCTCCTCTTTATCCCACCAATAGCGATCCTTCCAACAAGTTTGATTAGTACTTTATTCTATAGAGCCAGCATAAGTACGGTATTCCCCTTTCAGCTCCACACGTGCATCTGATATTTTAGTATTGCGTTTTTGGCCCTTTCCCTCATTTGCTGTTTCTCAATTGAAATATTATATACTGAAAGCATCTCTGCCATCATTGTTGATTCTAGAGGCAACACTGTGATATCTCACCTCTTAAATGGTTTCAAGATGACCAAAAGAAGTTACTTCAGTTTATCATCAAAAATACTATATTTGTTAAAATTGACTGCCAGATACAGCTTTGAACCTTGGCTTGCAAATCTGTCTCTCTCCTTGGATCATTGCTCAGGCTCAGGCTAACAATATTCAGTCTCTTTACTTGAACATGAATTACATTTTGAAGTGCATGTTCCAGCCTTCAGCAAAACCACCTGTTTTCATCACAGTAACCAGACTACCCTAACAATAGGTCCAACTCCATCAAATCACTCATTAATGTTTTTGTCACCAGCAGGCCTGATTACTCACTTTTATTGACTTTGCAACCTCAAGATGCTCAGGATGTTGTCTGATGGCATGATATCCTTCAATAATTCTCAATAGCCAATCAAACTTCCCCTAACAAGACCTTATTCACTCCCTGTCTCTCCATTCCTAAACCATATTCAGAACATCAGGGAAGTTTTGCAATTTCTACAACTGCAGTAAAATATACACAGATACAGTAAAAAAGTTCACTATAATTTTTAACATTTGACAATGTTTAAGTTTCTTCTTTACAATGCATTTCAAATGTTTATGCTAGCTGTATTTATTTTTTGTTACCTTTATGTCTGAACACCAAATATGATTCAAATAATAAACTGCAGAAATCCTGGAAAAAATACATCAATCAACTCGGGAAAAGGATTCTGAATAAAAGTGCAGACATAAGCAGAGCTACTAGGACTTGATGTTTCAATCCCTATGGTAAGTCAACACTCGGTTACTTAAACCAATCTTATGCGACATCGAGAATGAATGTGAAAATAATTGATGAAGAAGGTAAGTAATTTAATAATTTAAATTTTATGTAGTTCTTGGCCTTCATTATTAAAATCCTTATGCTGAACAGATGTATCTTAAACATGAAAAAATACTTCTGTCTATTGCGTGCACATATACAATTGCAATATGCAATGGAAGAAATTTATTTGGTTATCTTCCATAATGAAGTAGGAAAATACAGCTTTTCTGTTGAAACTAATCAGTTCATGGTTTGTGTGGTGATCTCCAGCAAAATACTTTTCAATCCTTTTGTGTAGTTGTGAGCCACTTCTCAATCATTGCCATCCCCCACAACACCATAACCTCTGCCTTGTACTTTGTGACCAGTATAATGTCATGAAGTTTTGTCAACCTCAGCGAATTGAAATTAGTAGTTTGATGTACACATTTACAAGACATGGAGGACTTGGTGTGATACTGTCAAATTGACAATAGCACTTCCTCTTACATATCTGAGCTTTCTTCCTATTTACTTCAGTGGCAGTAAAAAAAACAGGCAAGATGTAAATGAGGCTGACGGTTCATTATTGTCCACAGCAACCTTATATTAACTGAATAGCCTTCTACTTAATTGGCATTAAAATAAACGATCAACTATCAGGTCAGGAGATATCAACATTTGTGAAATACAAGTCATAACATATTTTGTAGAAAAGCATCTCTATTTAGCTCTCTGTTTTGATACAGAAAATCTACTTTCAGCACTGCTTTAATTCTCAAGCAGCAGAGTATTATTGTGAAATTCTAACTCTTATTATTAATCCAATTGATTCTTTAAAAATCAAATGTATTCACAAATATGATTTTGAAATTCTCAAGACTTACACAGTGTTGATTTCTACTCACCTACATAAATTTCTGACTTAGCTCCAAAATAAACTCGTGTGTGTGTGTGTGTGTGTGTGTGTCTGTTGCAAAACTGTTCCCTGTTTTAGAAATTCCTGGAATTAGTTAAAAGAATTACCCCAACTTTGGAAAATTACTATAAAAAATTAAATTGGCTTTTCAATTTTCTCCTAAGGGTGTAGAGGAGCAGAATGGTCCTTAAGATAAATATTATACAAATAGCGTCATCCCCAATATTGTGCTTATTGTCACATAGCTGTCAGGAACTAATTGATATGTTAAAAAAATCCATCTGTTGATTATTGAGAAACTCTAAAAGGAAAGTTTGTAAATGCATTAAATTTAATGTTTGCCCATTAGCACTATTCTGAACATGAAGCATTAACATCCACTATGGATAAAAAACAAGTGTTTAAAGCAGATGAATATATGTCTCTTTCAATTTATGGTGAGAGCCATCTTGCTGATTGCTATCATTTGTTTGCTAATTTGTATTCTTGCCACAGAACTCCTTTGAAAGCCAAACTCAAAGTTAAATTATGCTCCTTTTCTCATGCTGCTGTGGTCATGAATTAACATTGCTGAAATAATAATGAACAAAATTAATCCCAACAAAAGTAAACAGCTGATTTTTCTCAGGTTCCACATACAAAAGGCCTGTCATTTAATTGAACAGGATCTGCATCCAGATTAAATAGGAAACTGCTAATGAGACCACAACCACTGGGTTAGCAGATCAAGCTAAATGGAATGTACTCATGAATTAAGCATCCACTAACCTTTTCAGTACTGAAAGCGCTTTGTATCCTTTACAATATATGATGGGTTCTCTCACATTGTTGAAGAAATGAATTATCTATGTTCCTAATTTCAAAAGTTGCGGATTTGTAGAAATATTTCAACTGTAGAATGCAAAACATTAATAAGTTAAGTGTAACTAGCATCATCTAAATACAATGAAATACAGCAGAGTTATAAAGATTTTAACCTGAATAGTGGCATTATACTCAGACCGAACAATGATGTCATAAATTATTACACAAATACCAGTGCTTTACTTGGCAGAATCTTGAATAAAAGGGAATATTCTTGCACAAGCACTGACCAAGAATGTCGGTTTTAATTTTCAGGGCTTTTCATGTGGATGGAATTAACTTCACCGAAGGCAACTACAGTTTGTAGAACCAGAAGCATAGCAACACACTCCCCTGTTCTAAAAGCGCATACAAAACCCTTACTTTCAAGTTTTCTACTTCTGTGTAAGTGTGTGTGCAAGAATTTGTTTCACATAGTTAACCTCAATATTTTGATTGTTGATTAAACCTTAAAATACATCCTTAAAGAATATTCATACACATTCTATATGTAAATTACAGCACCGAATTCTTCCAAAGTACCAACATAGAGCAAATGGAAAGCAACACTTTGAACAGATTTAATTCCTCATAAACTTATGGTTCTATCCAATTTATAATCTGATTGGCTAGTTTTTTGTGAGACTCTGATGTCGGTGAACAGCCTTTCTCTGGGAGTTCAGCAGATTCTCCATATATCTGCAGCTGGATCTTCAACTTCCTCACAGACAGGACACAGGCTGTAAAAATAGGCACAAGCTCTCCGCTACAATCACTCTGAGCACCGGTGCCCCACAAGGCTGTGTACTCAGCCCCTGCTGTACTCACTGTACACCCATGATTGTGTAGCCAAGTTTCCATCAAACTCAATATATGAGTTTGCTGATGACACAACAATTGTAGGCCGTATCTCGGGTAATGATGAGTTTCAGTACAGAGAGGAAATTAAGAACCTGGTGGCATGGTGCAAAGACAATAACCTATCTCTCAATGTCAGCAAGACGAAGGAATTGGTTGTTGACTTCAGAAGGAGTAGCGGACTGCACGACCCAATTTACATCGGTGGTGCGCAAGTGGAACAGGTCAAAAGCTTTAAGTTCCTCGGGGTCAATATCACAAATGACCTGACTTGGTCCAACCAAGCAGAGTTCACTGCCAAGAAGATCCACCAGTGCCTTTACTTCCTGAGAAAACTAAGGAAATTTGGCCTGTCCCCTAAAACCCTCACTAATTTTTATAGATGCACCGTAGAAAGTATTCTTCTAGAGTGCATCACAACCTGGTATGGAAGTTGTCTCGTCCAAGACCAAAAGAAGCTGCAGAAGATTGTGAACGTGACGCAGCACATCACACAAACTAATTTTCTGTCCTTGGACTCACTTTACACCGCATGCTGTCAGAGCAGTGCAGCCAGGATAATCAAGGACACTACCCACCCAGCCAACACACTTTTCATCCTTTTCCCTCCGGGAGAAGGCTCAGGAGCTTGAAGACTCATATGGCCAGATTTGGGAACAGCTTCTTTCCAACCATGATAAGACTGCTGAATGGATCCTGACCCGGATCTGGGCCGTATCCTCCAAATATCCGGACCTGCCTCTCGGTTTTTTTGCACTACCTTACTTTCCATTTTTCTATTTTCTATTTATGATTTATAATTTAAATGTTTAATATTTACTAATTTTTGATAATTTTAATATTTCATATTTGTAATCCAGGAAGTGGGAAGCGCAGAATCAAATATCGCTGTATGATTGTACGTTCTAGTATCAATTGTTTGGTGACAATAAAGTGTAAAGTATAAAGTATTTGCCTGTGTAGTCATTCTTCATGTGCAAGCCCAGTGAACAGGAGTCTTGGCTTCACGACTTGTGTATCTGTTGCCTTCTACATTCAACCAATTTTCACTAGACTTTTTGACCACCTCCGGTACAACATGACCTTCAGTCAAATGAAGACTTCAAATACAACATGAAACTCAAGGGCCATGATCCTTCTTACTCTATCTTTTAGCATACCACATTTGTGACCGATTTGTTGAGTCAGTTCACTCCTCTAGTTCAGCAATTATTCTTACACTTAGCCATCTTGCTCCCCTAACATACATGTTGCATTGACTTAAGTGACCTCAGCTGCAGCTTCAATCCAATTGGTGTCAAAAGTTGGAGATGCCACTTATGTTGCGTCTTTCACATCCTCCCATTATCCCAAAGAAAATAACAACAACGAAATGCTTCTTTGAGTAATCACTGAAAGAATTCAAGAAGTCTTGCTGCTGCCAACTTGAACACAGTAAGCTACCATAGGTTGTCAGGGTAATAATTAGTAAAAATAGTTGATGGATAGATCTTGGCCAGGTCAAAGGTAAGCCTTTCTGCAGGATAGCAATTGGTTAAGATACGAGAAGTAGGATGTTGAGTGAATAATCAACAAGTTCAATTTTCCTGTTGTTATTTTCAACCAGTCACTGGCTAATGATAAGAAACTTAAAACTTGGTGAGTCTTTGATCCTCTAATCCAGGGGTTCCCAACCTCCTTAATGCCATGGACCTTCTTCAGTTGTCCATCGAAATCTGATGATGATGTCCACTCCTTTAACGCTGAGATCTTTGTTGACTATACAGTCCTCTCCTGGACCCACAAGCTCTGTTGCAGGTGGGACATGTATATGTGGTAGTGGTGGCAACCATGGCTGCATTTCTCCTGGCTCTCTTCTGCTGTCTTCTGGTTGTTCTTTCCATCTCCAGAATACGAACCTCGTCCCTATACAGCTGCCGCCAAGTGGTACGGTCAGCAGCAACGTCCTCCAGGTCCTCAGATCTGATCTTGCACATCCTTAAAGCATTCTTCATCTGATCCTTATATCGCTTCTTCGGCCATCCAGCTGAGCGTCAACCACGATGCAGCTGGCCGTATAACACTCTGCGGGGTAGCCGACATGGGGGCATCCTTATCACGTGCCCCAGCCACTGCAGCTGACACTGGGTGATCATGGCCTCAATACTCCTGCAGTTGGACTTTACAAGTATTTCAGTGTGAGGCATCCACTTACGCCTGGGAATTCCCAGGATGCGCTGGAGGCAGCTTATGTGGAAGTGCTCCAAGGACTTGATGTGACGGCTGTAGGTTACCCAAGCTTCACAGCTATAAAGGAGGGTGGTGACACAGACTGCTTGGTATACGGTGACCTTTGTGGAGGGACGAAGGCTCCTGTTCTGAAAGACTCTACGCCGAAGTCTCCCAAAGGCTGCTGATGCCTGTTTAATGTGGCTCTGGATGTCGTTGTCAATGCCGCTATCCTCAGAGAGAATGCTCCCCAGATATTTGAAAGATGGCACTACTGACAGCTTTTCATCACCAACAGTGAAGGCGGGTAGAGTGGGTGGGACACTGGTACTCCATTGGCAAACCACTTCTGTCTTAGTGATATTGACAGTCAGCCCCATTCTGCTGTACGCTCTCACCGCCACAGCAAGGATAGTCTGAAGATCCTCCGGAGTATGGGCCACAAGAGCACAGTCGTCTGCATACTGCAGCTCCAGGACCCTACAGAGTCTAGTGGTTGCATGGAGCCTCCTGATGTCAAAGAGGTTGCCATCTAATCTGACGTCCACTGCCGCACCGCTACCGTTTTCAATCTCGTTGTGGAGAAGCTTGGTCACACACAAGAGGAAAATGTTAAAGAGCACTGATGCTAGCACACACCCCTGCCTCACCCCTGTGCGTACAAGGAAGGGCTCGGACTCTTGTCCTCCTATGGTCACCCGAGCAGTCATCCCATCGTGGAACTGGTGGAGGATGTTAACAAATTTATTGGGACAGCCAAACCTAAGGTGGACATCCCATAAGAGCTCTCTTTGCACAGTGTCAAATGCTTTGGAGAGGTCGACAAAGGCCATAAACAGGTCCTGATGTTGCTCTCGGCACTTTTCCTGAAGTTGCTGGGCTGTAACGATCATGTCAATTGTGCTCCTGTTCTTCCTAAATCCACACTGCGATTCAGGCAGCATTGACTCGGTGATGTTGCTAATGAATCTCTGAAGCATCACCTTAGCCAGGACCTTTCCAGCAACAGAAAGGAGTGATATGCCCCTACTATTGCCGCAGATGGCCTTGTCACCATTGTTCTTATAAATGACAACGATGTTTGCATTCTTCCATTGCTGTGGGATGTTCTCATCAGTCCAGACCTTGGTGATGTACTGGTAGAGGGTGTGCATACACATGTACCCTCCGTTCTTCAGTAACTCAGCAGGGATATTTTCAGTGCCAGTGGACCTTTTGTTCTTAAGGGAATAGACGGCTGATAGAACCTCCTGGAAGGTTGGTGGTAGACTGAGGTCATGGACAGTCGGAAGTTCAGGCACTTCATCCAGGATGGTGGGGTCTGCGTGAGAGTCCTGATTAAGTAGGGTGTTAAAATGCTCAGCCCACCTCAGCAGAATGGTATTCTGATTCTTCCGAAGTGTTAGACCATCTGCTGTTTTCAGGGGAGTAACACATCGATTTATTGGGCCGTAGATGGTTTTGACAGCATTGTAAAAACTATGCATGTCATTATTATCAGCAAAGGATTGGATTTCATGTGCTTTTTCAGTTCACCACTCATTTTGTATGGCCCATATTGCCTTTTGCACTTTCCTCCGAGCTGCCTGATGCTGGTGGATGACGGGTTGTCTAAAGTTGCTCGGTGTGCTTTGTGCATGTCCTTAAGCAAGTTGTGGATGGTGTCTGAGATGTTGTCAAACCAGACTTGGTGGTTTCTCCTCTTATGGCTGATGGATTGGGCTGCTGCCTCATTGAGCGCAGTGCGATATAGGTCCACTGTTGTTCCATGGTATTTTCTGAGCTCAGGCAAGGTTCCAGCTCTCTTAGTTTCTCAGCTAGGATGCGTCGAAACTCACTTCTTGCTTCTGTGTTTCTCAGGCGGTTGCAATTTAGCCGCTTTTTATTGGGTTTTCGCAGCCACAAGGGGGGGACACACTTTCATATGGAGCTTGGACACAACCATACGGTGGTCAGTCCAGCACTCTGCACCTCTCATGGCACGGGTGATAAGAACATCCTTGATGTCACTACGTCTCACAATGATGAAGTCGATCATGTGCCAATGTTTAGAGCAAGAGTGCATCCATGAGGTCTTATATTTTGCCTTCTGCTGGAAGATGGTGTTGGTTATGGTAAGGTTATGCTCAGAGCAAAGAGTAAGTAGCCTCATGCCATTTGCATTCACCTTGCCAATACCATGCCTACCTAGCACTCCACTCCATATCCTGTTGTTCTGTCCCACCCTAGCATTGAAATCCCCAAGCAAAAGGATCTTATCAATCTCAGGGATCCGGCAAAGATCTTCATCCAATGTCTGATAAAAGCCTTCCTTGGCCTCATTCTCAGATGGCAAAGTTTGTGCATAGGCAATGAGAAGCGTGGTATAACGTTTTTTTGTTCGGGGGATACGGAGGATCATTAGTTTTTCATTAATGCCAACAGGTGTTTCTGTAAGACTTGGTAGAAAGGTGTTCTTGATGGCCAAGCCTACTCCGTGGAGATGTTGTCCACCTAGGGGGAAACCTTTCCAGAAGAAGGTGTAACCCATCCCTTCCTCTGTTGAAGAACCTTCATCCAGGAGCCTGGTCTCACTCAGGGCAGCAATGTCGATGTTGTAGCGCCTCAGCTCAGCAGCGATCAAGGCTGTTCTCCAGTGAGGTCTGTCAGAGATGCCATATGAGTCCAGGAGAGTCCTTACATTCCATGTTGCCAGCTTTAGGTTGTATTGTTTCTTATTTCGACTGCAGTAGTGGTATAGCCCAATAGGCACAGTAACATATCCAGGTGAGTGATTGAATGGGAAATTTTTAGGCCACCTTTTCTAGGCCCTTCCCCAACTGGGGTGAGCAGTGCGTTTCCTAAATAGGGCTGCTCAGTCACACAGGGGAAAACAGCTGCCACTCAGTCCCAGCTGCTGGTGACCAAATACCCTGTGTCGCTGCCATGCAGGGTTCTGACTAGAAGCTCCCAGTCCATTCGTACTTGCTTCCGTTTCCAGACGCCCCATCGCCATCAGACTTCAACCATATCTAAGGTCCAGGTATTGTTCATCATGGTCAGAGGTGGAGACCTGCGCAAGGAAGATTTTAAAGTGCCACATGGGGTGCGCCATCCCCAGTAGCATTATCTTCACCATGATGAGGTAAATCCCAGTGGCAAGGGTGATCCCAGCACAACTGGTCCTACGTCTTGGCTGCAGGAGGCTGCCGGGTCCTTTGTCTGCTAAGGCCCGCCTATTGTGCGCCACCAGCACATTGCTTTTCTGTCAGGGTGTGCTCCCTTAGCCTTGTCTCAACAGACTTACCACAAGGCAGTGGGGCTATTTGCCCATAGCTGGGACAGTGGTTGACGGGTGTCAGGGCGTGTCCACACAGTGGTGGGCCTGCACACCACGTCTCTGGGGCCCACTGCTGCTCCGAGATCCTCTGTAGTTTAGCCTGGGACCGTAAGATACCCAGTTTCTGTGTGTGGCCCCGAGGAGGGTGGGAGTATTTGCTCACAGGATGTGTGTGAAGAGTCTAGTGCAGTAGTGTAGTAGTGCTTGTAGTTAGTGCATGCTGCATGCTGTATGCTGCATAGTGCTCTCTGCTTACAGCTACTGCCACTAGCTAGCCATCTTAATAGAGGGTGAAAAGAAGAGCTGAGTGTGTAAGCCTCCTCCTGCCAGTACAGAGCCTCTCCACCACCAAGACTCTTGCCATGGACCAATACCATTAAATAATGTTTCCACAGACCTCAGTTTCAGAACTCCTGCTCTAATCTAAAGACACAGAAATCACTCAGAAAAGAACTCAGCATAGACGAGGGTTTACCTTGATAGTATGTGCCATGCATTTCGGCATCACACAGAGACAGGCGCCACAAAATCTGAAAGCAATAGGAGGGATAGCCCCAAGGGTTTAGAGAGAATGTGGGAGAAAGGGACTGTGCGTTTATTAAGTATTTGCAGCAAAACCTGTTTTCCATTCATCTTGGACCTCCTTGCCATTGAATGCGCTCTCTCTCTGTCAAGTCTGTGTGGTATCTGATGTGTAACTGTCAACCGTCATTCATGCACAAACATCTTCGAACATTTCAGAACAAAGTGGAAGCAACTCCCATGCTACCTAAGAGGATGCCAAAAGGAAGGTAACCGATTACTGAATATGCTTGGCGAGTAACTTGAAAGCTCCACGCCTTCCAAAGACAAATATTAACCCCTTTCATTGGATTGATGTCTTTTTAAATCCCTCGATGATATTGGTTCCTTTTTAGTTCTAAATTGAGATGGTCATTGCTTACACTGCTATAAATTACCCTATTGGAGCCTAAGGGTGTGACCAGCCCAAAATATATATATGCTGGACTTCTGTGTCACTGCGGATAATACATTAAAACAGCTGTGAAGAGGATTGAGAATGGGAAAGGAAAAACTGCTACTGCATGGGAGACATCAGGCAGGGCATACATGCTCCACTGCTCATCCTGAATGCAATCTTTTTGTGTGGCTTTAAGGCATTTAGATTTGTGGGTGGTGAAGAAAAAGAGAGAAAAATCCTTTTTTTTAAAAAAGAAAGGGGGGGAAAAAGATTGATGTTCTGAAGAGCAGTGTTTGAAGGGTGAGAAATATGCCAGATGCTTGAACTATTTCACATGGAGTGGGCTGGATTAGTACCAGCTCTATTATGAGCACCTGCATGCACTCACTCCCAATAAACAAGGCTTCATATCAAAACCTCAGTGCCATAATTGGAATGCAGATGTAACAGCAGTATGTGTGGTGTTCATTTCCTGTAATTAAAGGAATTATATTCCTCAAAGAACATATGTACATTGAAAAAAGACAATACTCAGAGCTGGGCGCACCAGTCACAGCAGGTATCTTTGACTAAAGCCACTTAATACTTGTTTTCCATTTATATGCAATTCAGGATACTATTTTGAGTTCATTGTTTTTGACAGCTGGAGGCAAATCAAATTAACTTCATTTTATTCTAAATTCAAATTTCTTTTTTTAAAATTGATTATTCAAGTGGCTACAGTTAGTAGGTAGATGAGCCATAAGGACCCAAAGGATCCCAGGCACAACCCTGAAGCATTACTTTGGCAAGCTGCTGTATATTTCGTTCAGCTCCACTCTGGTGGCACTGGACCATAATGTGACGATGTAAGATTTCCTAGCTGTTTGGTTTTCATGAATCATGATTAACCTCCTTGCCAGTTGCAGTTGGCCACAAAAGGCTCACTTACCAGAAGTCATAGCCACTAGCATGGGATCATGCAACGTTTAGCTATTTCTTCTCTGGCACCTCTGTCTATTGATTCTTGTTGTATTTACATGCATTAGCCTACTACTCTGTGCTCAGCTGTCATGCTCCCAATACCTTGCTTACACTTGCTACCAAGGCTCAGATGTACAAGGATTCAACAAATCAGAAAAGAAAGTTCAGACTAGGAAATTAACAATTAGACCATGACTCCGCAGCATTCAGGTGTGGAGGTAGTGTGGTTTCAGTATCATATCCAACACTGGTGGCCTTTGGTAACAGGGATGAGGGGAAAGAAACCAAAGTGAGAAAATTTCACTATTTCATCTCCACTGCTCCAGGTCTAAGAGACAAAAAAGATCTCATGTCCCTGGTAGAAATGCATGGAGATAAATCTAATAATGAATCATTTGTCCTATGTAGAAAATAAGTTAATTTGTTCAAATTATATGAATCCACACACGTTATAAATAATCCTTGGAATTGTTGTGTATGAATTTTGTTGCTGATTCTGGCTGGTAAATTGGGTCTTAATCCAAGTTTAACTCTGACAGAGTAAGTCAATATTTGGGAGAAAGAAATGAACACTATTTTACTTACACAGTTTATATACCTAGACTATATTGGTAGGAGAAACATTCTGGTCTGCAAATACTTTTCAGTTAGAAATTAAGACAGACTATAATTAAATGTTTGCAATTTATAAATACAAAAAAATGATATCCCATTTTGCCAAAAGAGAAACACATCAACAGAGAGAAGATGCATTCCCACAGGGAGAGCATGAAAAATCAGCAAAAGAAAATCTTCCCAGAAAATTTTCTGGAGAATCATTGACAAAGCCAAAGAATTCAGTACACTCTACCAGCTGCAGGACTATAGGAAACCTTAATAAACAAAATGCCATCAAATGGAATAGAATCTTTTTAAAGTATCTTCAACCTTAGTTATAGCAGACATTCAACACTGGTGGTGTTTTTTAGATTTTCTTTTGGTATTTTTAGCACATTATCAGGGTCTAAACATTAAATGAAAATTAAAATGGTCAAGGTAAATGTGTGTCATTAGAACTGACAGCAGTTTCATTCAATGGGCACATAGTTATTCGAATATTTTAGACATTGTGGATAAAAAAAGTCTAAAACAGTCTGGGAAACTGAGGAAAGACAAGAAAACTGCTGACATTTTAAAGATATATGCATTGTATCACTTTTTGTCAAATGTTCCTGGAAACTGGAGTGCTCTTTACATAAACTTAAAACCATAAGACCATAAAATATGAAAGCAGAGGTAAGCCATCAGCCCATCGAGTCTGCCCTACCATTCAACCATGGGCTGATCCAATTCTTCCAGTCATCCCCACTCCCTTGCCTTTGATGCTCTGGCTATCGAGAACCTATCCATCTCTGCCTTAAATACACCTAGTGACTTGGCCTCCACAACCGCTCATGGCAATAAATTCCACCGATTTGCCACCCTCTGAATAAAGTAATTTCTCTGCATCTCTGTTCTAAATGGACGTCCTTCAGTCCTGAAATCATGCCCTCTTGTTCTAGAATCCCCTACCATGGGAAATAAATTTGCCATATCTATTCTGTTCAGGCCTTTTAACATTCAGAATGTTTCTATGAGATCCCCTCTCATTCTCCTGAACTCCAAGGAATACAGTCCAAGAGCTGCCAGACATTCCTCATACAGTAACCCTCTCATTCCTGGAATCATTTTTGTGAATCTTCTCTGAACCCTCTCCCATATCAGTATATCATTTCTAAAATAAGGAGATCAAAATTGCACACAATACTCCAAGTGTGGTCTCTCGAGTGCCTTATAGAGCGTCAACACCACATCCCTGCTTTTATATTCTATACCTCTCAAAATGAATGCCAACATTGCATTCACCTTCTTCACAACTGACTCAACCTGCAGGTTAACCTTAAGGATATCTTGCACAAGGACTCCCAAGTCCCTTTGCATCTCTGCATTTTGAATTCTCTCCCCATTGAAATAATAGTCTGCCAGTTTATTTCTTCCACCAAAGTGCATGACCATACACTTTCCAACATTGTATTTCATTTGCCACGTCTTTGCCCATTCCCCTAAAGTCCCTCTGCAGGCTTTCTGTTTCCTCAACACTATCTGCTCCTTCACCTATCTTTGTATCATTGGCAAATTTAGCCACAAGCCCATTAATACCATAGTCCAAGTCATTGACATACATCGTAAAAAACAGCGGTCCCAACACTGACCCCTGTGGAACTCCACTGGTAACCGGCAGCAAGCCAGAATAGGATCCCTTTATTCTCACTCTCTGTTTTCTCCACCCATGTTAGTAACTTCCCTGTAATTCCATGGGATCTTATCTTGCTAAGCGGTCTCATGCACGGCACCTTGTCAAAGGCCTTCTGAAAATCCAAGTACACCACATCCTCTGCATCTCCTTTGTCTACCCTGTTTGTTAATTCTTCAAAAAATTGCAGTAGGTTAGTCAGGCAGGATTTTCCTTTCAGGAAAGCATGCTGGCTTTGGCCTATCTTGTCATGTGCCTCCAGGGACTATGTAATCTCATCCCTATCAATCGACTCCAGCAACTTCCCAACCACTAATGTCAGGCTAACAGGTCTATAGTTTCCTTTCTGCTGCCTCCCACCCTTCTTAAATAGCAGAGTAACATTTGCAATTTTCCAGTCATCTGGTACAATGCCAGAATCTAATTGATTCTTGACAGATCATTGTTAATGCCTCCACAGTCTCTCTAGCTACTTCCTCCAGAACCTGAGGGTGCATTCCATCAGGTCCAGGAGATTAATCCACCCTCAGACCATTATGCTTCCGGAGCACCTTCTCAGTCGTAATTTTCACTGCACAGACTTCACTTCTCTGACACTCTTGAATGTCCGGTATACTGCAGACATCTTCCACTGTGAAGACTGATGCAAAATATGCATTCAGTTCCTCTTCCATCTCTGCATCTCTCATTACAATATCTCCAGTGTAATTTTGTATTGGTCTTAATCTACCCTCGACTCTGTTAATTAAGTGCTGCTCTCCTTCCTCACAACACCACCAGTACCAATCTTGCAATATTAGGAAAAATATCATTTTAAAAAGTCATTGGAGCAATATTCATTTATAAAATCCTTACTTGCAAAATTTCCAATGACAGCTACCTGCAAGAATCACAACTCCTGCATCTTACCTATTACAAAACCTGGGATGCCTTTGGAGATTTTTCTGAGCTGTCAGCCTCAGAAACTCTCTATAGCGTTCACAATACAGTAAAGTACAGGGCTGCCATTATGTAAGGGAAAATGCACAGGAGGGTAGCATCATGTCTGGATATGGTGAGTGCAGACAACTCCCAACCCCATGGTCATAGCTGCCACTTAGATCCCATGCCACAGGTAACTCTAAGTCACAATGTGGCAGGAGTTTATCACTGTGCCAACACGTAGTATTTATCTCTGCAATGCATTGCTGTAGTAAGTACTGGGAGAAACAACAATAATGCATGAAATATGAAAAGCATTATCAATGCATGAAGATAGACAGTAACACAATGGGGTCCTAGTCGGGACTCTAATTCATATCTCCTACTTGACCTGCTGTCAATTTGGTGTCTTGTTTTATTGGGAGTTATAAACCAAGGTGGTATGTAAGTTGCTTCCTTTGCTGTCAGTGCAGCAGGGATAACAGTCAACAATGCTGATACACATTTGTGCACAGATGATAGTGCAGAAGTGTTTGCCAAAATTAGTTAATTAGAATAATAATAATAATCAATAAGTGAAAACCCCCAGAAATATGCTGAATTAAAAGAGGAAATGGGAAGACTTTGGAACATTAACGGGGTATATATTGTCCCAATAGTAATATCTACAACCGGTGCCAAAGGCAGTACGCAATAGCATTAAACAATTAGGGCTACGCAGCAATATTTATGTAAATCTTCAGAAAGCCACAATACTAAACACATCTAGAAGTGTCCAGAATTTACTAACGATTGAGAAATAAGTGTGCTTGGCTATGCATGTACCTCAGCTTGAGCTGAGGAAAACTAAAAATAATAACTTATTTCTAGAGCACTTTTCAAACAAACAATGCTTTCAATGGGATTAAAGTGCAAACATGACAATAAACGACAAAGAGATGTTAGTTAAAAGCAGGCGAAATAAATATGCTTTGAGTTGGTGCTTAAACGGTAGATTGTATCTGAAAGTGCCAACTTCAGTATGGCCATGGGTGCATTTTCAATAATAAGTGGTTGCTATCAAATAGATTTTATGCATGTTTTGGGCTAAAAAATAAATGCAATCAAAGACATTACTGTTTGCTTACCACATTTTTCAGGATCAAAATTGTTTTCAGTTGAAGCATTACTGCATTTTTTCTTTTGGTTTCATCTCTCAACAAGAATGCTGACCTGCATTTCACAGCTTTAATATTCCCCTTAGTTTGCTTTCTCTTTCTCTTATTGCCTTAATTAAAATATTAATTGGAAAGCTTTAAAAACATTGGGATCCACAACCCTGGCCTCATCATATCACAGTTATTCATTTTGTCCTTTTCATACATTTTTCACCTCAGTAATTTAAATATAATGGATAATCCACATTTCCAATTCTAATGAAGATGTTTAAATGAGAAAAAAATAACACTTTCTTTTTCCATATTTGCCACTTGTTGAGTGTATTTTACAATCTTTGAACAGTTTTTATAGATATCCTCCATTATTCTCAAATGTGCATGTTCTTTCATAGTGATGTATACTTATATTACCAAATATGTACATTATTTATTGATGCAATTGATTTTAAGTTCAATTGTAATATAAAACCATTTACTGATAATTTCATAGTTATACAATTCTTTTTGAGTCCAATGAATTTAATTATTCTAGCTCTGCCTTAATTATGTAACTCAAAAAACTATCTACTTGCAGATATATTAATTTCATAGTATTGTAGTATAATTAATATTGCTAATTGTGATATTGACGAAAAATGCACTCACTATTTCCAGCAACACTGAGTTAATATTTGCAATATCTAGTCAGTGCTTTGGATTCAAAGCATATTAGCTCTTCATACTGGACAGTCTTCTTTTTTAAAGAAAATGAGTTCACTGGTTTAGCAGAATAAACTAAATTCCATTGGGAAGCTTCTATCAAATGAAAACATGCCAGTTATTCATAAAGTACATTAATTAGAAAGTGTAAAATAAACAAGCATGACAATAAACAAATCCAGATTTACAAAAATTTTATGATTTCTATTTTACCTTCCATATCTCAGAGATTATACAATTCTGAAATATATTTGTTGTTAGGAAAGAGTTATCTCCAAATTATTTTGAAGAAAGTTCGGTCGGAGATGTGAAACTTTGACAAATCTCTAATCTACCCCATTCCTTTCTTCCAGAGATATATACCATTAAGTGACTTCCCATAAACTAACAGCAACATTTTGTTGCTGTCCCAGCTTAGTGTGCAGGAAGTAGCATGTCAGTATTTTAAAAGGCACATCACAGTCAGACATTCTGGTAATGTAGATGTAAAACAGACTTGGGGAAATCCTAAGTAACCTAAATGGGTTTTTATATTCACGACCCAACTTTATGAAAGTGGTGAAGTGGTGGAGAACTGGAGATAGTTCTCACAACTTATAACATCCTTAAACAACAGCGGAGTTCAATTGACAGATAATTTAGATAATTAATTGTAAACTAATATTCCAGTCTTACCTAGGAATTTAGAACATCTAAATATCGAGTGATTAAGCCAGATTCTGAATTCAGTTTTTTATTAAAACAATAGATTGACAATGTTAATGTAAAAGAAAGTACAGAAAGCTGTAAAATTAGTCAGCTTCATCTTGGGTACCAGCCTCTGTAGTATCCAAGACATCTTCAAGGAGCGGTGCCTCAAAAAGTTGACGTCCATTGTTAAGAGCCCCCATCACCCAGGGCATGCCCTCTTCTCATTGTTACTGTCAGGATGGAGATACACTCAGTGATTCAGGAACAACTTAATTCCCCTCTGCCATACGATTCCTAAATGGACATTGAACCCATGAACTCTACCTCATTTTTTAAAATATATACCATTTCTGTGTTGGCATTATTTTTAATATATTCAATATACATGTATATACTTACTTTTTCTTTCTATATTATCCTGTGTTGCATTGAACTGCTGCTGCCTGGTTAACAAATTTCATGACTCATGTGGGTGATAATAAACCTGATTTTGATTCTGATTCTGAATTTGTAGGAATTCTTTTATGATATTTTATGTGGAAGAACCAAAACAGCGAGGTTTCTCTCCCTACCCTTGCTAAACACATAATAACACCGTAACATCTCACCTATCTTAACTATGCAGAGCTAAGTTTCATTTCTCATTTGAGGCCTTGAGGATATTTTGAAGATTGAGTTTATTCATAGAGAGAATAATATGAGATCATTTTTGGCATGCTTCTGGTCGCAAATTGCTCCCTCTGATTAATTTAAACAAAATAAATAGGCAGCTGCCAGCAGTTCTATAATACAGGGTGTCAATGTTGTACATTCCTGACAAATAGACAGTAAGTAGGATAATTAGAATGACACATAGAGAGAGCACAAATAGAAGATTAGACAGAGACAAACTGAGAGATAAACAAGTATATAGGTCGATTATCTATGATTGACTAAGAAAGGGTTGCCTAATGAAAAGATGTACAGGCTAGGAGCTAGGATTTTAAAAAAACAAACGGTAAGTTGATAGTCAAATCTTCAAGTTAAACCGTGCTTAATTACTATCATTAATAACTCTAATGCAGCATGGTATCAAAAATAATTCAATAACTAACAAAATCTGTTTTTTGTCACTTGCTCTGGAGCAACTGGTGAGCTTGCAGTAACACCTGTAATAATTGCATTTTCATCTGGATCCACCCGCACCATTTAATGCTGTGGACCTAGAGCTGTTGGTAAGGAGAGGAAAGTGGCATGTCCATCAGTTTGATAATATATCATGTCCACTAAAAATTGGAGAGATTGTACTTGCGCATTCAAGCTAGATGAATATGAACTCCCTTGATGGTTCAATGAATTTAACAAATCTGACAGGATCACTGTGTCTCAGAAATTCAATTCATAATATAAAGTTAGATATGCTATGCAGCTTAATTTCTGACCACTAACATTCAAAAAGTGAAAATGGGAATTTGATATGGGGATTGGAAAGTCTGCAACTTTTCTTCCTGGGCTTTGTGCACCTTTAAGGCACAGTGATGCCCAGATAGGTATGGTGGCATTTAACAACATGCAACACAGGTCTGGACACAAGCTCTGTTATGTTATTAGAATAAGCATTGCCAACAGATGGACAAGCTACTCATGCAGAAGCAGCTAGCTCTTCACGATAAATGTCCATCATGACTAAAAGGTGTCCTGCCTGTTTACTTCCTAATCCATAAACCTGGTGTTAGGAGTTGGCTATCCTTGGAGCTCTTATTCCCCAAACCCAATTAAGAACCCAACAACCCCAGCAATAGATCATGACTCTGACATGCCCAGCTGCTGAGAACAATCCCTTTCAATGCTCTGAAGGTTGCCTTGCTGGTCAACTTACCCTGGATCCTTCAGCCTCACAATCTGCTGCCCCACCCAACCTGTGACTTACCTGTTTTCTCCTGTTTACACCACAACAGTGGTGCAAGTGGAACAAATGTCTTTATGTGTTTGCCCACAACAATTGGACACAATAGAATTTTTCTGTGGCAAGAACACAAGCATTCATCGGCCCATTGGATGCCTCATGTTTAACATGCCTTTCCCTCTGAATCAGTGTATTAGTAAGTTAGTTGACCGTTGAGGCATTACAGATTAGACCTTTCCTTTCCTCATCAAATTCCTGTGCATCAGCACTTCCCAAACAACTTGCCTGACAATAATGAGGAGATGGACTCTTGACCCCTTTCTCCCTCGCCACACCACTGCCATCCTCCACCACATCCCCCTTCATTACATCTCTGCAAATTCTAGAGGCAACGAAAGAAATTTTACTGCCCTGTCTGAAGTCAGCTAAGCCCACCAAAAAACCGAGTGCCTTCCTTCAGTGTTCTGCAGCCATTTGATGGACAAACTTAATAATGTATTCTGAGAATACAGAAAAGATTGTCAGAAATTTTGCTGCACTCGTCTTCCAGCACAATAATTTTCTACAATCTTAAAATTGGAAGAACCATCTGTTTCATACTAACCAATAAACATCCTCTTTGAATCAGGCATTCACTTTGCATTAAAGTATAATTTATATTTATTATATTTGTAGTTTTCAATTATGTATCTGTGAAGTTCTTAATCATAATATATTAGAGTATCATTATGTTGCTGTGAAACTGCCAATATCTCTCTTTTCTGGAGGACCCATTGCAATTTTAAATGACAGCCTAAGGGAAGATGCAGAACACAAATGTTTCTACAAAGGTTTCTAAACCTAGAATAGAGTTTTGTTTCTGAAACTTTCAGGTTTTCTTTACCAGTAACTCATTAAGCCATTTGTCAAAATGGACTGACAGACAATGGTGTTAGCTATGGGTCAACTGACTTCCTTGAACTCAAACTTAAATGACCAAACCCTTCCAAGCAGCAGCCACTGGACAGATGTTTTGTTGTTGTGAATAATGGCACCAATTAGATATAGTACATGGCAGCTGTGGGTGGGGCTTGAAGTGCTGGTGAATGAAGTGAATTGTATTCAGTGTCAGCCACTGGCTTGCACAGTGTGTTGTTTAATATCCTGCTGCTCTTTTATTGCATTGTGAGTGACAAATTGGTTTGCAAGACAGACTAGAATAATATTATATGCATAAACTGGAAGAGCATATTATAATCCAACATGTCCAGGACAAATATAATTTCCAAAATTTATCAGCTGTAGCAGATTCCCATTAAATTGGAGGAAAGGAAGTGCTGATAAAGCAATGTCGTGAATTATTCTTGGAAAGGAATCTTTATGTTTTGACACACTGTAAAACAAACTACTTATATTTGCCTGGTGCCAGTAAAGCAGAGAAAACGCATTCTAGTGCTTTACAAACACGTTTGAACGTTTGAATATGTGTCAAAATGGAAGACTTTGGGAGTCTGATCAAAACATTGTCCAAAATGATTTTTTTCAGGAGGATCTTAAGGAAAATATGAAGGCGGAGAGGCTGTTGAGTTTAGGGGGAGTGAAATTAAGGAGGTTGAATGTATGATCAAGTGTGAAGAAGTGGATGGGAAGAGAATGTGATCAGAGGAATAAAAACAGAAGATGAAAGGCTGCTGAGATGGAGAAAGTTACAGAAAATTTACAAACTGTACTTCCTAGTCTAAGTCATTTTTATAAATGATTGGAAGAGGAAGTAGAGAGGTGGATTAGTAAATCTGGAGATGATACAAAGGTTGGATATGATATGGATAGAGTAGAGAGTTGTTGCTAGTTACAACGGGATACAAGCAGGATGCAGAGCTGGGCAGAGAAGTGGCAGAGGAGTTCAAGCCAGAAAAATGTGAAGTAATGCACTTTGGAATATCAAACTTGAAGACAGAAGACATGGTTAATGACAGAATTCATAGCAGTGTGTAGGAACAGAAGAATCTTGGGGACAAATCCATAGATCTATCAAAATTGCCATGCAATTAGACAGCATGGTTAACAAGATGCATAGTGTGCTGGCCTTCATTAGTTGGGGGAGGGGGGTTGAGTTCAAGAGCTATGAGGTAACGTTGCAGCTCTATAAAATTCTGGTTAGTCCACATTTGCTGTAGTCTGAAGGATGTGAAAGCTTTAGAGATGGTACAGAAGAGAAGTAACAGGATGCTGCCTGAATTAATGAACGTGTCTTATGAGGAAAGATTGAGCAAGCTAGGGCTTTTCTCTTTTGAGTGATGGAGGAGAGAGGGTGACTTGACAGAGGTGTAGAAGATTATGAAAGGCATAGTTAGAGTGAACCACAACACTTTAAACCATGGTGGCAATGGCCAGTACCAGAGGACATTTATTTAATGTGAATGGAGAGAAGTTTAGCGGAAATGTCAGAAAGATGGATTTTTGCACAGAATAGTAGGTGCCTGGAAGCTGATACAATTGGGACATTTAAAATTTCCTTAGCTAGGCACATGGTTGTTAGAAAAATGGAGAGTTATGGGCTGTGTAGGAGGGAAGGATTAGACTAATGAAGAAGTTTATATTCATCAGCACAGCATGATGGGCTGAAGGGCACATAGTGTGCTGACTGTTCAACGTGCTGTGTTCTAAAAAGACAATTAAACTACATGGAACTTTGTGCATACTCATCAAATCTCAGACACAGTGAAACACCTCCCTCGGTTAGAGCAATGAAATGCAGTGCACAACAGAATGAATCTGGAAATATAAAATCACAGTTACTGAGAGAAAGCACACTGTAGCCATGATTTATTGGCTTCATTTAAGTGTTTGAAAAAAAGTGTTTATGTAGTTTAAGCTGTCATTCCCTCCAGAAAACACCCATTATCTTTTGTACTTTTCCATGATTTATGAATTAAATATTACAGCCACATGGTTTGTATTGTCTTGTCAAAATCTCAGCTACAATTGTTTTGCAATTCATACAGCCATTTGGATGGTGTTTTAATAATCAGCCTTGATTAAAGTGCTCAATTCATGAAGAAAACTTCAATGGAATATGGCTTAGATTATGGCAAATGTGTGGGATTCCATGTGGAAGGAGATGGTTTGGTAAATGGGAAGAAGACTGGCAAAATAAGCAAACATTTTATAATAAATAAAATAACTCTGAAGCATAACAACCAAGTTGTACAGAGAAAATTTCTGCAAGGAGCAACATAATCATTTTAAATGATGTCGGTGGAGTTACTATTCACCAGGATATCTCAAAAGCTGTCTACTGTTTGCAGTATGTACACATGATTGCCATATTATTCTGTGTGATTGGAAACAAAATAGAAAATAAATTGGACAACTCGATAAAAGGTACATAGATGATGAAGTAGATTGTTCAGAGACCATTCAGCGCAAAACAGAAACATCAGCTGGCAGTTAAGTAGACATGTGCCTCAGGACTGGATCTTACTAGCACCAGCTGAAGCTGACTACACTACGTAAAGCCAACATGCCTCTCTTTAAAGAGAGGAGTGTAGTACACTTCAAGCTCTGCTGAGAGAGAGAGATTGCAACAGGTGCGGTACAATACCAGAGAAATGGAATATGGTTCCTCAATTTTTTTCAAAGATATGCTGGTCACTTCTGTGGAGGAAGGGACAAGGATTTCAGAAAGAATTTCATCCTGCTTTGTAATAGAGTTCATCCCATTGGTCAATGTAAATGGAAAAAAAAATTGTCAAAGCCCTTGTACAGTAAAGGAGATGAAACCAGTGAAGACGGTAGCATTCTCTACATTTATCCTCTCTTTCACATCCCATCTCTTCCTCATCTATTCTACTGGAATAATCTTGGTTAACACAGTCTTCTGCTAAATGTCCTTATCTCGTCACTCATCTTCTTGCGGTTGCCTTGCATTGCAGCTCCTTTGCCCTGTCCCACTTGTCAATCAGCAGTTTGAGAGCAATTACTCCAGAGTTATTCTCCCAATGTTGCAGGGGTCTTGATTTCTAGACATCTTGGCACACCACTCCTTGTAAGCTCTACATGAAAGACTACATGAACCAACACACTGCAGAATTCTAACACACTTTTGGTATTTGGTAGTTCCTTTAAATAGAACAGATGGAGTGTAGGAAAGGAGGAGGATAGTGGAGGTTTCTTCCTGTAGCTAATGTTTGGTAATCTGTATGTGTTGAACACATGGTGTTAGTAGCATTGCAGTAGTCCAATTTCATAGCACTATCAAATCGGTGACATTGTGATCCGTTATCTCTGCATTCTTTGGTGGTCACAAACACAAGCACATTTTGATTCATTCTACCAAGGGGCATATGCCAATTCTGATACAAATAATCATCCACAGTGTGCCCACAATCCATTTCAAATTTGCTAATACTGTTGCGCTGATAATTCAATAAATAATTATGTCACAGGCATTTCTTAGCATTTAGATTTAAACCAGGTTCAATACTAGATATGCTGAGCATATTCAGAGGCCAAAAGTTAGTTTCAGTCATCAAAAGAATACTTAGTTTACTGTTGCCAAGAGGAACAGAACATCTCTAGCAAGTCAGTGATCAAGGTCAGATGAAGAGTACCGCCAGGATAAGTACATTGAAAATAGATTAAGATCCAATATTTCCCCACAGTCAATCAGAAAAAAGTACTTCCAAGAAGAATCGATATTTATGACTACTTGAAACATTGACATGAAATCATTTGCCAGTTAGCAGGAAACAAAAATGGAAAAAGAAAGGAAGAACAAAGTTTCTATCATATCTCCAACATTTTATTTTTGATGAAAATTAAGAAACTAGAAATAAAATAAAGATTGAACAGATTATCAAGAAACTAATTACAATGATTAACTGTAGTGGTTCTTAACCTCATAGGTAACGTCCACTCTACTTTTCTCACAAGGTACCACTTGCACTGCTGCAGATAGACAGTGTGACCTCATCTCGAAGAAAGATGTAACTCATAACAAACACATTGAGGGAGATGATTCTGATGGACACAACCATCCATCTAATCCTATCATCTAAGTTGAGTTTACATACTGAGAAGGTCATCTTACCTGAATTATCAAGCCAACAATATCCCTTTAAGTGAATTGGATCTGTAAATCCAATATATTTCCTCTGTCTGTACCCATTATATTCTAGCCTCTAATTTTATTATGGGAGTATATTTTTACCCAGATTAGATTACTCAGAACAAGAATCATAATTTGAATTAAGTACAGCATGCTTCACCTTTCACATAATTCTGATCAATTTTGCCTTTTGCATGATAAATAGATTAATCACTTCATTTTGTGAATAAACAATGAATGCCATTAATAATAAGCTCTAATGAATAAGGACAGGATGTAAACGGAAACATTGATTGGGATGCATACCACATTCAACTGAAGATGCCTTAAAACGTTGGCCTGTTTTTAATTGGTTGATGTGCCCTTACAGTTACATGCATCAAAACAATTATTTTCTGTTCTGTTTTACTAAAGTAGTAAAATGTAGGATGCAAAGAGCAGGTGCGGATGGGTTTTACAGATCGAGTTGGTCCAGATTTTATTATCTTTCTTTGCTGCGTTATGTACTCTCAATCAGAGATGGATTGCTATTACCTCCCTATGCATGAGGGAATTATTTTAAGGCCCGATGAAGGGTCTGGCCTGAAGCATTGACTCCATTCATTTCCACATTCATTACCATACATGCTACCTGACTTGCTGAGTTCCTCCAGCATCTTGTGTGTGTCGCTCTGGGTTTCCAGTTTTCAGAATCTGAATCAGAACCAGGTTTATTATCAGCGGTACGTGTAGTGAAAATCGTTAACTTAGCAGCAGCAGTTCAATGCGATACATAATATAGAAGAAAAATAGATAAATGAATTACAGTATATGTATATTGAATAGATTAAAATTCATGCAAAAAACAGAAGTAATATATATTTAAAAAGTGAGGTAGTGTTCAAGAGTTCAATGTCCATTTAGGAATCGGATGGTGGAGGGGAAGAAGCTGTTCCTGAATCACCGAGTGTGCGCTCCAGGCTTTTCTACCTCCTACCTGATGGTAGCAGTGAGAAAAAATGGACGCTGCCTTTCTGAGAAACCGCTCCTTGAAGATGTCCTGGGTACTTTGTAGGCTAGTACCCAAGATGGAGCCAACTAAATTTACAACCCTCTGCAGAATCCCCATCCCCCATACCAGACAGAGATGCACCCTGTCAGAATGCTCTCTATGGTACATCTATAGGATTTTTTGAGTGTATTTGTTGACATACCAAATCTCTTCAAACTCCTAATGTAGTGCGGTCACTGTCTTACCTTCTTTATAACTGCATCGATATGTTGGGACCAGGTTAGGTCCTCAGAGATCTTGACACCCAGGGACTTGAAACTGCTCACTCTCTCCACTACTGATCCCTCCATGAGGATTGGTATGTATTCCTTCATCTTAACCTTCCTGAAGTCCATAATCAGCTCTTTCATCTTACTGACGTTGAGTGCCAGGTTGTTGCTGCAACATCACACCACTAGTTGGCATATCTTGCTCCTGTTCACCCTCTCATCTCCATCTGAGGTTCTACCAACAATGGTTGTATCATCAGCAAATTCATAGATGGTATTTGAGCTATGCCTAGCCACACATTCATGATTATAAAGAGAGTAGAGCAGTAGGCTAAGCACCACACCCCTGAGGTGCACCAGTGTTGGTCATCAGCGAGGAGGATACGTCATCACCAATCCGCACAGATTGTGGTCTTCCAGTTAGGAAGTCAAGTATCCAATTGCAGAGGGAGGTACAGAGGCCCAGGTTCTGTAACTTCTCAATTAGGATTGTGGGAATAATGTTATTAAATGCTGAGCAATAGTCAATGGACAGGATCCTGACATAGGTGTTCGTGTTGTCCAGGTTGTCTAAAGCCATGTGAAGAGCCATTGAGATTGCATCTGCCGTTGACCTATTGTGGAGATAGGCAAATTGCAATGGGTCCAGGTCCTTGCTGAGGCAGGAGTTCAATCTGGACATGACCAACCTCTCAAAATATTTCATCACTGTAGATATGAGTGTTACCGGGCAATAGTCATCAAGGCAGCTCACATTATTCTTCTTAGGCACTGGTATAATTGTTGCCCTTTGAAGCAAGTGGGAACTTCCACCTGTAGCAGTGAGAGGCTGAAAATGTCCTTGAATACTCCCGCCAGTTGGTTAGCACAGGTTTTCAGAGCCTTACCAGGTACTCCATTGGGACCTTCTGCCTTGTAAAGGTTCACCCTCTTTAAAGACAGCCTAACATCAGCCTCCGAGACAGTGATCACCGGGTCATCAGGTGCAGAAGGGATCTTCACAGCTGTAGTTATATTGTCCCTGTCAAAGTGGGCAGAGAAGGCATTGAGCCATGTTTTAGCCAGGTTTTCTGATTCTGAGCAATGTCTTTCAGGTAATGACAAAGACTGCACTTCGCTCTGATGTACTGTGATAAAACAGCCTCCTCACAATAATGTTCAATGTTAGAATATGTTGATATAATGCATTCCAGGGGTACGAGGTATTGTGGGACTTTTCACCAACAATGCAACTCAACTACTTTGATCCTGGCCTCAATTCCAGTTATATTGCTGCACTGGAAATATACCTCAGCAATTTTAGCAGAACAGAGAGGGCAAAATAAAATAATGCAATTGGGTTGTCTTACATGAGGCTAATCACAATAATCCACCACAACACTATCAGTATACAGGAGAATATTAAATATCAGCTCAGTGCATCTCTGACTAAAACCATCAAGCAACCTATGCTCACACAGCTTCAATATCAGGCAAGTCCTATCTCACTGTCATTTAACCTCAAGTTTATTAATAACAATGCAGTTTCAATGTAAACCTTCTTTTAAACATACTTTTAGGTCTAACCAATAGCATAAGGTCTATTGTGTGCTGAGTTATTACTGTTGTGCTGTGAATGCCAGGATGTGGAAAACCTTGTAATATGAGTAAACAGACAACTTCCACTGAGGCCCCAGCCTCACTGCATAAGTGATCTATGTGCATCATAAGTGTGGTTTGCAGCCACAACTATGAAAACCGTTTCTCCACATCTGCTTTAAGGAAGTCTTGCACTTGATATGAAATGCCAGACCAAACTAGAGAGTAGTTTATCAGATAATTTAAAGTAATTGAACACACAATTTGTATACCTATTTTATCTTGAATAAATTGTACAGGTTTGCTAATACGTTCCATGGTCTGACTGGCTGATTGGAAACAGTGAATGACATCAAAACCAATAATAGGCTTTTGAAACATTAACACTTTCTGAATACCAGTATAGTGAAAACTTGTGTTAATATTTTCTCAATTAGCTAATACTTCATTATCATAATAGTCACAAAATGTATTGGCTTCATCATAATCAAACAAGTCGCTGAGCAATACTGGATATGAAATTTCACATTTGGTCAATGTGTTAGCTGTTCTCGCTGGAATCACAATAGACATATTAGAGTTTATTTCTAAGCTTATATGTTGAGGAGATGTGCACAAAAAGAATTCATACTCTACTGCATCATCGACGCTTTTCACAGACATCCCAAGGTTATCTCCAAGGCTGTTATTTAACATAATCAAGCAATGAAAATGCCATTTTGGAAGTTTTTTCTTAAAGGAACTATATTCAGGATTAAAATTAAATCTATTTCTTTCTGTATTCATGATTGAAATCTTCTCTTTACCGCACCGTCAATCAGAAAGAAGATAGAAAGGAGGAGTGATGCTCATCTCAATAATGTTAATAATAATGGACTAAAGAAATATATATTTAAATTATTGATTTTTCAGTATATGCTTCAAACTCCAGACTCATTGGCTCAAAGAGGAACAAGATGGCCTGACAATAAATTCCAGCTATGCATGATGAATAGACATGGTATCTTTTGGGACCTTCTTCTTCTTAGTCTCTCTGGATCATGGCGGATGAAACGATTCACGATTCATTAGCAGGAGTAAAAAAAAAAGTAAAGCAGGGTCAAAGCATTGTGTAAGTGGACCAGTGCAGGAGTGAGAAATTGAGGCTTTGGCTCAAGAGGCTTCAGCTAGGAGGCACAGGTAAGTAGCAGGTAAGGCTTTTGCAGTAGTTGAATTAAAAAGTCACTAAATTACAGCTAATTAAATAATGGGATGATGCAGGATTGGGTGATGTGCTGTAGCTGCACGATGTGGCAGCTGGTGGACCCTATCGTGGTTCCTGGTGACCGCGACAGCAGCAAGTGTTGGCTGCTCAAAGGGCTCAGGCTCAAAGTTGGTGACCTGGAATCTGAACTTCATACACTGCGTCACATCAGGGAAGGGGAGAGTTACCTGGATTCTTAGTTTCAGAAGGTAGTCACATCCATTAGACTAGCTGCCTCAAATTCGGTCTGTGGTCAGGGCAAGAGGGTGTGATTGTGAGTGAGGTGTGTAGGGGGATCCAAGAGACAGTGCTGGAGGAGCCTCAGCCCTTGAGCTTCTCCAACAGGTCTGAGATTTTTTCTCCCTGTGTGGACAAGAGTGGAGGCTGTAGGAAGGATGAGCAACCTAACTGCAGCACCATAGTTCAGGGAGCCATTCAAAACGGGAGAGAGAAGAGAAATATAATGGTAATTGGGCATAGTATAGTCAGAGGAATAGACAAAGTTCTTTGAAGCAAGGATAGAGTGTCCCAAAGGCTGTGTTGCCTACCTGGTGGCCTGGTTTGGGACATCTTATCTGACCTGCAGAGGAATTTGCAGTGGGAGGGGAAAGATCCAGTTGTCGTGGTCCATGTGGATACCAATGACATAGGTAGAATGAGAAAAGAGGTTTTACTGAGGGAACTTGAGCAGCTAGGGACTAAATTATAAAGCAGAACCAAGAAGTTGGTAATCTCTGGATTACTACCTGAACCATGTGCATAGGGTCAAGAAGATTAGAGTTAAATGCATGGCTCAAGGATTGGTGTGGTAGAAGTGAGTTTCAATTCATGGGAAATTGGCACCAGTATTAGGGAAGGAGGGAGCTGTACCAATGGGATGGACTTCACCTGAACTGTGATGAGACCTGAATCCTAGCGAATCGCATAACTAGGGCTGTGGATAGGACTTTAAACTAAATAGTAGGGGGAGTGGGTTCAACAGATTGGAGAAGTAAAGTAAACAGGAAAAGTCTGAATAAAGATAAAGAAAAAGCAAAAGATAAAAAAGAGAAAAGAGTGGAGTGAAGAAAAGTCGTGCGAAAGCACAATGGGTGTACAGTAAGGGCACTTTATTTGAATGCCTGCAGTATTCAAAACAAGGTCAGTGAACAAATTAGTACAAGGGGGTATGATTTAGTGGCCATTACAGAAATGTGGTTGAAGAGTGGACAGGATTGGGAATTTAATATCCAAGGATATCAGGTAACACAGATGTATAGGCAGGAAGGTAAGGGAGGTGGGGTAGCACTCTCAATTAAAGATGAGATCAGGGCGATAGTGAGAAACAGTATAAGATCTAAGGAGCAGAATCCTGTAGTTAGCAATCGTCTTGGAAAGAGCGATCATGGTCTGCTTGAGTTTCTCATTCAAATGGAGGGTGCAATAGTTTGATCTAAAATTGGTGTATTATGCCTAAAAAATAGAGACTACAATGGGATGAGGGAGGATTTGGCTAGTGTAGACTGGGAACACAGGCTATATGGTGGGACAGCTGAGGAACAATGGAAGACTTTCAAAGAGATTTTTCATGGTGCTCAACATAAGTATATTCCTGTTAAGAGCAAGGACAGTAAGGGTAGGGAGAGCTAGCCTTTGATAACTAAGGAAATAAAAGAAGGTATCAAGCTAAAAGCTCATGCATACAAAGTTGCCAAGAATAGTGGAAAACTGGAAGGTTGGGAAAACTTTAAAAAGCAACAAAGAACCACCAAGTGAACAATGAAGAAAGGGAGGCTAGATTATGAAAATAACTGGCACAAAATATAAAAAATAGATAGAAGAAGTTTTTATAATTATATAAAGTGGAAAAGGGTGGCTAAAATGAATGTAGGTCCCTTGCAGGATGAGGAGGGGGAATTGATATTGACTAATGAGGAAATAGCAGAGGTTTTGAATGACTATTTTGTGTTGATCTTCATGGGGATGACATGTCTAACATGCCAAAGAGGGATGTTATGGATGCGATGGGAGGAGATGACCTCGATACAATAACTATCACTAAAGAGGTTGTGCTGAGCAAACTGTGGGCCTGAAGATAGACAAGTCCCCTGATCCTGATGGAATGCATCCCAGAATACTGAAAGAAATGGCAGTAGTTATAGTAGAGGCTTTGGTGGTAATTTACCAAAATTCTCTGGACTCTGGGCAGGTCCCAGTGGATTGGAAGATGGTGAATGTCATGCCATTGTTCAAAAAAGGCAGGCAACCATAGGCCAGTTAGTTTAACATCTGTAGTTGGGAAAATGCTTGAACCTATCATTAAAATAGAAATAGTGAGGCTTCTGGAAAGCAATGGATCCATCAGGCAGACGCAGTATGGAGTCAACAAACGTACTGTTTGACAAACTTACTGGAGTTCTTTGAGGATATAATGAGCACAGTGGATAACGGGGGAACAGATGGACATTATTTACTTGGATTTCAAAAGGTGTTCAATAAGGTGCTGCATAAAAGACTAATCCATAAGATAATGATGCACAGATTTGGGGGTAATGTATTAGCATGGATAGACGATTGGTTAACTAATAGAAAGCAGAGAGCTGGGATACATAGGCATTACTCTGGTTGGCAAACAGTGGTAAGTGGTATGCCGCAGGGGTCGGTGCTGGGCCTGCAACTGTTCATGATATACATTAATGATCTGGAAGAGGGTACTGAGAGTAGTGTATCTAAGCTTGCTGATGATACTAAATTGAGTAGAAAAGCAAATTGTGCAGAAGTTACAGAGAGTTACAGAGAAATATAGATAGGTTAAGTGAGTGGGCAAGGGTCTGGTAAATGAAGTACAATGTGGGTAACTGTGAGGTCATCCAATTTGGAAGGAAAAATGAAAGAACCATAGAACCATAGAAAATACAGCACAGAAACAGGCCTTTTGGCCCTTCTTGGCTGTGCCGAACCATTTTCTGCCTAGTCTCACTGACCTGCGCACGGACAATATCCCTCCATACACCTCCCATCCATGTATCTGTCCAATTTATTCTTAAATGTTAAAAAAGAACCCGCATTTACCACCTCATCTGGCAGCTCATTCCATACTCCCACCACTCTCTGTGTGAAGAAGCCCCCTGAAGAAGCTCTGTGTGAAAGAGCAGATATTATTTAAATGGTAAAAAATTGCAGCATGCTGCTGTGCAGAGGGACTTGGGAGTGCTTATGCATGAATCACAAAAGGTTGGTTTGCAGGTTCAGCAGGCTATCAAGAATGCAAATGAAATGTTGGCCTTCATTGCTAGAGGGATTGAAGTTAAGAGCAGGGAGGTATGCTGCAACTATACAGGGTACTGATGAGGCCTCACCTGGAGTACTGTGTGCATTTCTGGTCTCCTTACTTGAGGAAGGGTATATTGGCTTGGGAAGCAGTGCGGAGGAGGTTTACCAGTTTGATTCCAGAGATGAGGGGGTTAGACTATGAGGAGAGATTGTACTCACTGGACTGTACTCGCTGGAATTCTGAAGAATGAGAGATCTTAAGGAAAGCTGTTCCCACTGGTAGGTGAGACTTGAACTAGGGGACACAGCCTCAAGATTCGGGGGTGTAGATTTAGGACAGAGAATGGTGAATCTGTGGAATTCTCTGCCCAATGAAGCAGTGGAGGCTATCTCAGTAAATATATTTAAGACAAGGCGGGATAGATTCTTGCAGATAGTAGGGGAATTAATGGTTATGGGGAAAAAGCAGGTAGGTGGAGACGAGTCCATGGCCAGATCAGCCATGATCTTATTGAATGGTGGAGCAGGCTCGACGGGCCAGATGGCCTACTCCTGCTCCTATTTCTTATGTTCTTAATTTCTTATGTGACTGTGGTGGATCTGGGAGATTCAGTTTCTTCTATTAATGGAGTCGTTAGACCATAAAACCAGAAGACATAAGAGCAGAATTAGGTCCATTGAATCTGTTCCACCATTCAATCATGGCTGATTTGTTTTCCCTCTCAAACCCATTTTCCTGCCTTTTCTGCATAACTTCTGACACCCTTACTAATCAACCTCTAGTTTAAACATACCCAATGACTTGGCCTCCACATGGTCTGTGGAAATGAATACCACAAATTCATCACCCCCGGCTAAAGAAATTCTTCTTCATCTCGATACGATAGGGATATGGTAGGGTCTTTTAAGAGACTCCTGGATAGGTACATGGAGCTTAGAAAAACAGAGAGCTATGGGTAACAGTAGATAATTTCTGAAGTAAGTACATGTTCGGCACAGTATTGTGGGTGGAAAGGCCTGTATTGTGCTGTAGGGTTTCTATGTTTTTCTGTTTCTATCTCTGTTCTTAAGGGACATCCTTGTATTCCAAGGCTGTGCCTTTTGGTCCAAGGCTCTTTCCATATTGGAAACATTCTCTCCACATTCACTCTATCTCAATTTTTCAATATTTGGTAGGTTTCAATGAGATTAGCTCATTCTTCTAAACTCCAGTGAGTACAGGCCAGAGCCATCAATTGCGCATTACTGATCAAAGTGAAAATGGATCTCTACAAAGTGGTCTACATTAATTACAACTATAAAACACAAAATAATTGATTGCAAAAGTATTTACCCCCTCTAATATGACACACCAAATCATCACTGATGCAGCCAATTGTTTTTTGAAATCACATTATTAGTTAAATGGAGAACTGTTTTTGAAGACCTGTGTGCAGTCAAAGTGTTTCAATTGATTGTGTAAAAATACACCTGTATCTGGAAGGTCCAACTGCTGGTGAGTCAGTATCCTGGCAAAAACTACACTATGAAGATAAAATAACACTCCAAGTAGCTCCACAAAAAGGTTATTGAAATGCACATGTCAGGAGATGGATGCAAGAAAATTTCCAAGTCACTGAATATCCTTTGGAGTACAGTTAAGTCAATCATCAAGAAATGGAAAGAATATGGCACAGCTGTAAATCTGCCTAGAGCAGGCCATCCTCAAAAACTGAGTGACTGTGCAAGAAGGGGACTAGTAAGAGAGAGGCCACCAAGAGACCTATGATAACTCTGGAGGAGTTACAAGCTTCAGTGGCTGCAATGGAAGAGACTGCACATACACCAGCTGTTGCCCAGTGCTTCACCAGTCACAGCTTTATGGAAGAGAGGCAAAGAGAAAGCCACTGTTGAAACAAACTCACAAAAATCTCAGCTGGAGCTTCCTAGAAGCCATGTGGGAGACCCTGAAGTCAACTGAAAGAAGGTTCTATGGTCTGATGAAACCAAAATTAAGCTTTTCTGGCCATCGGACTGAACACTATGTTTGGCGTAAGCTAAACATCGCACATCATCAAAAACAAACCATCCTTATCGTGAAGCATGGCAGTGGCTGCATCATGCTGTGGGGATGTGTCACTGTAGCAGGCCCTGGAAGACTCGTGAAGGTAGAGAGTAAAATGAATGGGGAATAGTTGCAGTGTCCAGATGTGCAAAGCTGATAGAGACCTATCCACACAGACTCAAGGCTGTAATTGCTGCCAAAAGTGCATCTACTAAATACTGACTGAAAGGGGGTGAGTAATTATGTAACAAATTATTTTGTGTTTAATAATTACAATAAATTTAGAGCAATTTGTAGAAATTTGTTTTCACTATGACACCAAAGTCTCTCTTCTGCTGATCAGTGTCAAAAAAAGAAAATGAAATCCACAGTGATTCAATGTCACAAAACAATAAAACATGAAAACTTCCAAGAAGGGGTCATTTGAATACATTTTATAGACACTGTATGGAGCCCAAACCTGCTCACAATACTCCAAATGTGGTCTGACCAATTCCTTATAAAGTCTCTGCATTACATACTGGGTTTTATTTTCTAGTACTCTGGAAATGAAAACTAATATCGCATTTGGTTTCCTTAATACTTTTTTTCATTTCAAAATATTCTTTATTCAAAATAAACTATATTCAATAAACTATATGTAAAGGACTCTCAATCCTTTACATACGTTCCCCTTATGGTCCCTACATAACCATACTTTGGCCACCCATGTGGCAATCCGTTGGTTCACCTTCCCACGGGTTCCAGCCTGAAACGTTGACCGATCTTTTCCACGGATGCTGCCCGACCTGCTGAGTTCCTCCAGCGTGTTGTGAGTGTCACCTTCCCACATCATTGTTGAGGGGTATACTCCCCGCCACCTGACCCCTCCCACTCCTGCGGGAGAAGAACCTAAATTGTGGTCCTTCTCCACTGGGCCCTTGCAGTGGCTGCACCAAGTTTCAGTACGTCCCTCAGCACGTACTCCTGCAGCGGAGAATGTGCCAGTCGGCAGCATTCTGCCATGGACATCTCCCTGTGCTGGAAGATCATCAAGTTTCGAGCCGACCAAAGAGCGTCTTTCACGGAGTTGATGATCTGCCTGCAGCACTGGATGTTGGTCTCTCTGTGCGTCCCTGGGAACAGCCCATAGATCAGAGAGTCCTCTGTTACGCAGCTGCTGGGGATGAAACGTGACACTAGCCCGTCCATCCTCCTCCACACCTTCTCTGCGAACTGAAAGTGTGCAGGGAGGTGGGTCACAGACTCCTCCTCACTGCAGATACTGACTCAACTCAATATATAAGTTTGCTGGTGACACCACAATTGTAGGCTGTATCTTGGGTAATGATGAGTTTGAGAACAGAGATGAAATTACGAACCTGGTGGCATGGTGCGAAGACAATAACCTATCCCTCAATGTCAGCAAGACGAAGGAATTGGTTGTTGACTTCAGAAGGAGTAGCAGACCGCACGACCCAATTTACATTGGTGGTGCGCAAGTGGAACAGGTCAAAAGCTTTAAGTTCCTCGGGGTCAATATCACAAATGACCTGACTTGGTCCAACCAAGCAGAGTTCACTGCCAAGAAGGCCCACCAGCGCCTTTACTTCCTGAGAAAACTAAAGACATTTGGCCTGTCCCCTAAAACCCTCACTGATTTTTATAGATGCACCGTAGAAAGCATTCTTCTAGGGTGCATCACAACCTGGTATGGAAGTTGTCCTGTCCAAGACCGGAAGAAGCTGCAGAAGATCGTTAACATGGCGCAGCACATCACACAAATCAATCTTCTGTCCTTGGACTCACTTTACACCGCACGCTGTTGGAGCAGTGCTGCCAGAATAATCAAGGACACGACACACCCCCAGCCAACACACTTTTCATCCCTCTTCCTTCCGGGAGAAGGCTCAGGAGCTTGAAGACTCGTATGGCCAGATTTGGGAACAGCTTCTTTCCAACTGTGATAAGACTGCTGAACGGATCCTGACCCGGATCTGGGCCGCACCCTCCAAATATCCGGACCTGCCTCTCGGTTTTTTTTTTGCACTACCTTACTTCCTATTTTTCTATTTTCTATTTATGATTTGTAATTTAAATTTTTAATATTTACTAATTTTTACTATTTTTGATATTTAATAATTGTAATGCAGGGAGCGAGAAGCACAGAATCAAATATCAGTGTGATGATTGTACGTTCTAGTATCAATTGCTTGGCGATAATAAAGTATAAAGTATAAAGTTAACTTTTAAAGAATCCTACACAAGGTCTCTCAAGTCCCTAGTTCTGTTAAAGGACTATTTATTTTTGAGGTGTAATCCTTCTGATGTTTATGCAAGACTTTTGCATGTTCCCAATAAATGTTGTATGAGCAGAATTTAGATTGAATAAATTTGTATTCACTCATGTTTCAAAGAAAAAGGGTATATTTGATTGAAATTAACCTAATTCTGATTGAGCTACACAGAGTGGTTGAAATCTGGCAAGTGTGTGGAGCCCAGTCAGATACATTCAGAGGTTACAGGGCAAGACATTAGGGATTGGGTGAAAAACAACTCTTTTTCTCATCATGTGGAATTCATTGCCATTGTGGGAAATAGTGGTCAAGTCACTCAATTTATAGGAGAATGCGACAGATAAATTTCTTGACATAGCAGATATCAAGAGGAATGAGGAGAGAACGAGGATATGATAATATGATGTATGATCATTCCTCATGTAATGGTGGAGCAGTTGAAGGCCAAATAATCTAACCCTGCTCTTCCTTTCTCTGCTTAATGAAGATGAGGTTCCTAACATCAAGTTGATTACACTTTCTCCACTTGAGTAGTCATGGGGCAAGGATTCCTCAGAGTCTGTGGGATATTTCAATTTTTGAGTATTCTCAGCAGGAATTTGTCATTGGCTTGCCATGATAACCATAAAAAGTGACACCTGGCCTCTCTGAAAAATATTAACAATTAATGTGAATTGTGTTGTTATTTGTTAGTTCAATGTTTTCCTAGAAATTATGAATTGAAATGATTAAAATAAATGAGCATAGATGAGCATTCTCTATGTAAATAAAACCAAATATTTGGATAACCTGCCAAAATGGTATAAGCTAATAATTCTGTAATAATATTATATGTCAGAGTGATAGACCTTGATGAGCAGAACAGCCTTTAATTAGAGTGCAACTTTATTCATGAGTTTTCTTGTATTAAGATATCAGCTTGACTTTTGGTTGCTTCTCAGTTTATTCCTTGCATGGATCGCGTGCAAATAGTGCAGCTTCGGTATAAGTTGATTTGAAGATAGACAGTTAAGTTGCATATTAGGCTACATATCTAAACTACATCAGATGTTTTTTTTAAACAACTACTTTCTGACTCCAGCTTATTATGTTGATAATTGCACTATGATATGATCACATTTATAAAGGCAGTTGATTAAGAACTTTAGTTTCAAATTAGCAGCTTAAGCTGAACATTTTAACTTCTAGGTGCTGTATACTCTAATGCTAGACCACTTATGTTTCCATTATACTTTGTCAATCTTATCACATTAACCACAAAGGAACAAAGAACTATTATAATTTCTAAATGTCTGTGAAGGAAAATAATAGACATGAAAATTTGCTCGCATTTTACTTTTTTTTCAAGCCCAATGACTATATAAAAATAACATCTTGAAGAGGCTATTTTAGTAAGGTAGTTATTTGCTGCAATGTAGTTGTCAACTAGCAAAATCTCATTAAAAGAGAGAATTTTAAAAAATCACACAGTGAAGCAAATAGTATATAGATGAGATTAGTATAATGCGAAGAAATAGTAAATATAAATAAGGAAAATGATTCATGTTAGTATTGCCAAGGATCTTTCCTCATTCTAATCAGAATTCAAATTTCATTGACAGAGCATAAAGGAGGGCTTTGTATTGTCATTTAATTCCTCTCTTAATGTACAGTTTATCAATGTACTCTCATGCATCTGTGGGAAGTAAAAAGTTATCACATGGAAGGTCACTGATTGAAATGTTCAATACATTTCTCACCCCTTAATGATGCTACTTGGGTATTTCCAGCAGCTTCTGTCTCTATTTCAGAGTTCCAGCATCTGCATTAAAAATAATTATATTTATATCTACCCTACAGTAGATATCAAAGCCTATATAAGAAAAGTTCCTTATTTGGAAATTAAAGTAGCTCATCTACTGTTGTATTGAAATTGCTTCATTTCGTATCTATATAAAGATTGTTTTCGTATGCTATATGAGGCCGCAAAATGAACTTCTAACAACTGCCAATGACATATATGAAAAAAGCCTACATAGCAACATCCCGCCCTAAGAACCTACACCACTACCCCCTTTGCCAACTGTGAGTCTAGACTGAGAGCGCCATCAGTTGTCTAGCAATGTTTAAGGTAATTGTAATGTCACAAATTTGCAAATTAGTTGTTTGTGCATATCAAATTAGTAACTCATTGGATCCTCAGAATTAGGGCTACGACTTGTCAGAATCAGAATTAGGTTTAATATCACTGCATATGTTGTGAAATTTGTGAACTTGGCAGCAGCAGTAGAATGCAATACGTGATAAATATAGAAAAAATACTAATTTACAGCAAGTATATATATGTATGTTAAATAGTTAAATTAAGATAAGTAGTCCAAAAGCAGAAATTAAAACAAAAAGTAGTGATGTAGTGTTCATGGGTTCAATATCCATTTAGAAATCAGGTGGCAGAGGGGAAGAAACTGTTCCTGAATTGCTGAGTGTGTGCCTTCAGGCTTCTGTACCTCCTTCCTGACAGTAACAATGAGCAGAGGGCATGTCCTTGGTGGTGGGGGAACTTGATGATAGAAGCCATTTTTCTGAGGCACCGCTCCTTGAAGATATCTTGGCTACTATGGAGGCTAATGCCCATGATGGAATGACCAGTTTTACAACTCTCTGTAGCTTACTTTGATCCTGTGCAGTTGCCACCTCCTCATACCAGACGGTGATACAGCCGGTCAGAATGCTCTCCACAGTACATCTGTAGAAGTTTTCCAGGATTTTTGATGAGAAACCAAATCTCCTTAAACAAATCTTTTGTGAAATATATCCAATTAAATGGCTTAAGTGTTGCAAAGGACAGGAAAAGGTTATTTTATGCTTATACTTCAGTGGTATAAAGATAGATTTATCCAGGCCAATTGTCAGTTGGAGTCATGTTGGATGAATCCATTTGGGTTATCTATTCAATCATTCGTTATGTGCTGTGGCATATAATGTGGGCAGTTGTGGTCATTCCATGATCATGGTTGTTCTTGGCAAATTTTGCTGCAGAAGAGGTTTGCCATTGACTTCTTTTGGGCAGTGTCTTTACAAGACGGGTTAACCCAGCCATTATCAATACTCTTCAGAGACTGTTTACCTGGTGTCAGTGGTCACATAACCAGGACTTGTGATATGCACCAGTTACTCTTACAGCCATTCACCAGCTTTTCCCATGGCTTCAGGTGACCCTGATCAGGGGGGCTAAGCAAGTGCTACATCTTGCCCAGGGGCGACTGGATGGCTAGTGGAGAAATGCAGCATCCTACACCTCATTTGGTAGAGGCATAACTCCATCCTACCACCCCAGGTGATCCATAGGCAAAGTTAATTGGTTTCTGCATACTCAGTTACAGTAGATGCTCAGTCCCATCTCATCACTCTAGCTGTCATTTCTCACCAATTAATTGCTTCTGGAAAGTTAGCACATTTTGAAGATAGTAATCAACTTGAATGATGTTTGTATGGCAAACAATAGGTTTATAGACATTAACGCTAGAGATTCTGCAGATACTAGAAATCTTGAGCAGCACACACAAAATGCAGGATGAAATCAGTAAGTCAGGCAGCTTCAATGGCAGGGAATATAAAGTCATCATTTTGGCTGAGACCTATCATCAGGATTTCCTGAAGAATCCTGATGAGGGTCTCAGCCGGAAATGTGGCTACCTGTAAGGACACAAATCTCAAGGTTGTATAGTGTACACATTCTTTGATAATACGCATACTTTGAACTTTGAATGGCAATTGGTATGTGTCATCAGAGACCCTATGTCACTGTTTTCAGAAAAATAGAAAAGAAAAATCACAAAGGCCCTTAATTGTTATTTTCCATTTTTGAAATCTGAAGTGGGATCATCTAATTCCAGGGAAGCAAGACTTTGAAGCTTATATTTAGTTAAAATAAAAATTTCATTAATGTAGGATTTTTCATTACCCCAAGTATACCAAAGCACTTCACAGTATTTGAAATGTGGTTCCTTGTGTGATATCAAAAATATGCAGATGATTAGCGGCATCTCAGTCTAACAAAGAGGAGTGGAATAATTATCCCACAAAACCTCAGTGCAAGTTTCATCATCTGTAAAGTATATGGGATCAATTAATGGTTTTTAAACATCACTGGCATTCAGGGACATAAATAAATTATTAAAAACAAAGTAAATATTAAAAACTATTATTATTGTTTCTTCTTTTTGCATTTGTAGTTTGTTGTCTTCTGCACTGGTTGAAAGCTCTAATTTGGTGGTTGTTCATTGACTCTGTTATAGTTAGTATTCTATACTGTAGATGTGTTGAGCATGTTCACAAGACAATTAATCTCTGGGTTGTATATAGTGACATATAGGTACTTTGATATTAACATTTATTTGACAATTAATCTCTGGATTGTATATAGTGACATATAGGTACTTTGATATTAACATTTATTTTGAACATTGAACGTTGAATTTAAAGAATAAAGCTCAAGACAGTTAATTCGCAAACAATCAACAACATGAGCAGAATCACTTTAGTTTTATAGATCATAGAACATAGAATAGTACAGCACAGTTGTGCCGACCCTCAAGCCCTGCCTCCCATATAAGCCCCCACCTTAAATTCCTCCATATACCTGTCTAGTAGTCTATTAAACTTCACTAGTGCATCTGCCTCCACCACTGACTCATGCAGTGCATTCCACGCACCAACCACTCTCTGAGTAAAAAACCTTCCTCTAATATCCTCCTTGAACTTCTCACCCCTTACCTTAAAGCCATGTCCTCTTGTATTGAGCAGTGGTGCCCTGGGGAAGAGGCACTGGCTATCCACTCTATCTATTCCTCTTATTATCTCGTACACCTCTATCATGTCTCCTCTCATTCTCCTTCTCTCCAAAGTTTTGGAATGAAATTTGCCTCCCCCTTTGCTTCACTTCCTTCAACATCCAGGCTGTTACCGCAACCTGTTACAGTTTGAACTTAATACAGAAAACAGGAGGCAATTCCCAGGGAAATAAAAAAATAAAGTGGTGGAAGAACTCAGGTCAGACAGCATCTAAGGACATGGAACAACAGAGTCAGTATTTCAGATAGAGGATTTCTTATTGAAAATGGGAAATGCTAGAAATAAAATGTAACTTGCTTTTAATCACAGTTTCAGGTAAAGGAGTAGGCGTGAAGAGAGATAAGAGAAATGCGAATGAATAGAAAAATATTTTGAGAAGGCAAAAGAAAAGGAGTTGAAACTTCTCTTTACCAGAATACAAGCAAAAACAAAATCTAAATGCTGAAAATGTGAGATACAAACCCTGAAAATTATCTAAGATAATGGAATTCATTGCTAAGCCTGAAAAACTGTAACGTACTTAATCAGAACCTGAGGTGAAATCCCTTGAGTTTATGTCAACCTTCATTAAAACCAAAGACAAGGAGGTTAGAGAGGGAATAGGTTGGATTTTCTCGGGAATATCAGCAAATTAAAGCTTGAAGGCCATATCACTTAGCCTTCGGTTCATAGACTGAACTGACCGATGTTGTGTTCTGAGTCAGCCAGTAAGTTTGGGACGTCTGCATTTTACCATGCATGCACAGGTGAACTAAACTGTTTCATTAATGGCAAGATTGAGCGGCATGGTAGCATAGTGGACAGTGAACCTGGTCCACTGGTAAGTCACTAAGCCCCAGTGACCCGGATTCAATTCCTGCTACCGTCGGTAAGGAGTTTGTATATTCTCCCCTTATCCACATGGGATTCCCATGGGTGCTCCAGTTTCCTCCCACAGTCCAAAGACATACCGGTTGGAAGGTTAATTTGTAATTGTAAATTGTCCTATGATTAGGCTAGGGTTAAATCAGGGGTTGCTGGACAGAACGGCTCAAAGAGACGGAAGGGCCTATTCTGTGCAGTATGTCAATAAATAAATTTTTAAAAAGATTTGGGTCACTTTATCACAAGGCACATCTTCATATCTAAAAACATCAGAAACAGAAAGGAAGGACTTTATATATTTTGATATCATGGTAATATTCTATTTTTATAATGACAATATTAGAATATCAAATTATTGCAGCACAACACTAATTTAGTATCATTATATCACAGAGTATTCTTAATGTATGGAATGCAAGCAATCTGCTACCTGATGAACAGATAAAAGTCCTGTGATGATACCAACCTACCAAACATTAAGTTTCTTTAATTTGGCGCAAGTTAGCTGATCTCAGGCAAAAAGATAATATAGATGCTGAAGTCAACTACCATATCTGGCAACTAGATAACATGAACAAGAAGAATCAGCTACAAAATTAGGAAAATAATGAATTGCTAATAGAGGACATTTATAAAGGTTTCCTGTACAATAATGAAGAAGATTTCAGTCATTAAAGATATCAACAATCAGACTTGGAGCTGCTAATGGGTTCACATTAAATCCTGTGGTGCTGCTCAAAAATAAAGCCACTACATAGAACAGGAATCTTTTGGATTTAATATTTATGTAAATGCAATTCTGATTTTAGTTTCATGAGTGACCACATGAATAGGATAATACAATTCTGGTTAGGCAAAAAGAAAAGAAAACTCAACACAGATTTGTCTTTTTTCTTTTCTCTTCCCCCTGCCCCCATCTTTCCAGTTGTGAGGCTCTCCCAGGTGGCAGTCCTCAATCATAGTTCAACTATTGTTTATTACAATTACTAGGTTTAATCCTGCCTGCCAATCCAGTCTATAAACTCTCAGGAGAGCAGCCTGCACAATGTCACAGCTGTCAGGTCATACTTTGATGTATCTTATCTTTGATGGCCTTCTCGCTCCTCATGACAACTTTGGCTGACTTTTTTTTAAAAAGTCTTTTTCCAACTTACTGTTGTAATTTTCACAAGGATTACTGCTGTTTGTCCAGTGGTATAAATGGTGCCAACCTTCCTCTGCTACTCTGGTTAGCCATTTCTTCCTCATGTAAAAGGCCAGACATGAGTGTCAGACTCTCATATAGTCAAAGGCATCAGAAGTAGGTCTAATCCTGTCCTTACTACGTATCTCTCACTGAATAGTATCAGTAGAATTAATTCAATATCAAATGAGGACAAAATCTACAATTCTTTGAATGTGGCTCTGAGTTTTGCAATGAACTATATGTCTATAGTTCATATTCAAGATTCAAGATTCAGGATTGATTAATGTCATTTCCCATACACAAGTATAAGGAGATGAATCTGATGCGGCACAAAGAACACTAAAGGTAAAAAAAAACAATCATAATAATAAAAACATACACAATCAATATAAATACATAAGATAGCTTATATACACAGATTGATTATATGACCATATTATGATGCTTGGCTGTACATTAGGTGACTGACGGTAAATAATAAAGTAGTTGTGGGGTTAGTGAGTGGAGGTGTTGATCAGTCATAATGCTTGAGAAAAGTAATTGTATTTGAGTCTGATGAAGGGTCTCGGCCTGGATACTGCCCGGCCTGCTGAATTCCTCCAGCATTTTGTGTGTGTTGCAGCATCTGAAGATTTTTTCATCTTTGTATTTGAGTCTGCTGGTCCTGGGATGGATGATATGTAGCCTCCTCTCTGATGGGAGTAGGACAAATAGTCCATCAGTGGGGTGTCTGGTATCCTTCATGATGTTGCTGGCCCTTTTCTGGCACCTTTCTACACATATGTGCTTGATGGCAGGCAGGCTGGTGCCATTGATGCATTGAGTTGCTTCAACTATCCAACTCACCGATGTAAAGTGGGGGTTGTGAGTGATGTAGGTTCTCCTGAAGTTAATAACCATTTCCTTTGACTTGTTGTCATTGTTGAAGAGGTTATTTGCCTGGTACCAGGCCTCAAACTCTTCCACCTCCTCTCTGTAGGCTGCCTCATCATTGTTGGTGATGAGCCCCTCTACTGTTGTGTCATCGGCAAATTTGACAATGTGACTGCTCAGGTGTTTTGGTTATGCAGTCATGTGTGAGCAGAGCGTACTGCAATAGGCTCAGCACACTGCTGTAGGGGGCACCTGTGTGAAGTTCATGGGGAGGGAGGGGTGGTTGTGCATCTTGACTCTCTGTAGTCTGTTTGTTAGGAAGTCCAATACCCAGCTGCACAATGGTGTATTTAGACCAAGGAGTAAGAGTTTATTCACCAATGTCTGTGGGACATTAGTGTTGAATGCCAAACTGAAATCCAGAAACAGCATTCATTTAGTCATTTAGTTCAAAAGATGGAGAGTTTTATGGTACAGTGATCATGGTGGTTGATTTGAAGTACGTGAAGACAGCAGCCTTGATGAATGAAGTGTTGAAGATGTCCGTGAAGACATCAGTGAGCTGGTGTGCACACTCTGAGTACTTGGAATGGGATGGTATTGCTTTACATTCAATGCATTGCAACCTTTACAATACCTTTAATGTCTACATCAAATAATAAATCACTACTTTCTTACATCATTCTTACTGGATGTTATACAATTGATGTTGATAAAAAAATGTAGTTTAGATTTACCAACCTTTCTTATTTGTGAATTTACTTTTACAAAACTCTGATCTGGCTCATTTCAATGTTCTGCTCCGTATTTCTGAACCATAAGAAATAGCAAATGAATGTTTCTGATATTTGCAAATCACACTGAAGGCTTAAAATTTTCACTGTTGTGAAAGAACTTTATGAATGTAAGTTATTGAATATATTTAAGGTAAAGCCACATCAACTAAATATTTGGTTATTAGAATAAATTAGTGTTGTGATTATCCCAAAGTTTAGAGTTTTAAAAACTACAATATCCTTTGCAAATTTAACCACCCAAATTGTTCCTGAACAATTGCTGGAGTTCCAAACTTCGTTCTGCAAGTTTTGTTTTTCCAAGACTTGACAGGTCGGATTTCACTGAGTAATCACGGTGTTCAGGAGATTCAGAGTGTCCCCACTTTTTATGGTATGATACCCCACCTAGTGGTGTTGCCCACATTCTTTTGTGGGTTGGAACAAACAACGGCTAGTGTTTCTTTTAACTGTACGTGAGTTAAAAGAAGATCTGAACCATAACGCTGAGGTGTCAAAAAGTAAATGAATTTATTATCTGGGTAAATGTCTTATTTCCTTTCTAGAACAAGTTCCCAAATAAAACTTTGAGGAACTAACTTTTTTTTGATAAGATTCTATTTAAAAAACCCCAAAAAAGTTGTTTTCTTCTTTGCATTCTGGGTAAAGCTACAACATTTCTATTTTAAATAAACAAGCCTTTTCAAAATTTTGGCTTTACTTTAGTGGGAATTGCAATGGCTAAAGTCTCTTTCTCATTGCTTCAAAGTGCTGTGGTTGTGTACTTATTTGAATGTTCCATCTGCATGCTATTATTTCAATGAAGAAGATGAATTCATGAGTTCATAACGACATACAGATATGGTTGGATTTCAAGACCCCAGTCTATGTTGAGATTGGGTATGTGGATACAGTGGCTATAATGACAGATTCAGAGCCATCATATGCCAAATGTAGAATGGAGACAAATTTCTGAGGGCAGCCAAATTTGAGAAAGATTCTTCATAATCTCTTGCAGATGGAAGGTTCTAAGTGTTTGGAATAAGTCACGGTTAGTCATTGATGCAGGTTCCCACACTGTGCCTGGAGGTTTTGCAAGATATAGGTGACATCCTTTGAACACTTTGATGCACAGAATGAACTCTATGATTCACAGAGGGGCTCTTCGAAGAGCCTTGGACCATTGAAAGAAGGCAGCTGAGGAGAATACTTGGAATTACTTTCCTTTTAGCAGACAACAGGGAAACCTGTTGTATTTAGATGTGTCTTTATTGTAGATGGTAAATTTTATGATGTCTGAGGTCCCACAGCATGCACTACTTTTCCCAGATGAGAGAGATGAAGCTGTAATGTTCCCTCAGGCAAGGTTTAATACTTCAGCAGGCGCACCATCTACTCCAGAGGCGTTGTTCTTTCCAGCTGTTAGACAGACTTGTAAGCTAATTATGAACTGGTGGAGTTTTAAGTTTGCAGTGGATATGATGTTGTGGAATGGTACTAAGGAGAGTCACATTAAAGATAGAGTGTAGATTTCTTCAAAGAGCTCCTTGCAGTGGTGTGCTGAATGTTGCTTAATCCTTGATAGGTTCTCTTCTACTCTTGTCTCTCAGTGAGGATACCCCATTCTGTCTCTGGATGGTCTAGACAGCATTGAAAACCTCTGCATGATGTTTGATAAACATGTAGTTGCTGAATCTCAAGCAGAGTCAGGTCTGCACAGGCAGGCACATCCCATTCTCCACCTTCTGGCTAACAGGAGTCACCTGCCACTTGTTCCCAACTCATCACCTTTGGTCTATTTAAACCCTTCGTTTGCTCATCAAATCAGCCGGCCTCAAACAGTTTCTCCTAGCCTTCAGCTAACTTGTTCCCTTGCCATGTTACGTACCTGATTTCTCTTGTTTTGTGGCTCCGTGGGGTTTGTTATTTTGCATTGTTATTAAAGTTATCACACACTGCTAAATTATCTCCTGCTCTGTGTTTGGGTCAAGCCTTCTCTACACTTCCTAGCACCCAGTTGTTGGTCGGGGAAATGAAAAACCCAGACCCTTCATTCTTCTTTCTCCTAACATCTTTTCTCCTTGGATCCACTCTCCCTCTTTCTGCTTTTCCGCTGGTCACACTCTTCCTCTTTATCCTTAATATTCCTCTTCCCTCCTTCCCTTATATTCTTACAATTTCTTCCCCCTCCAGCATCTCCTCACCAATCACCTACCTCTCCTCTTCCATGTAGCTAGGTCTGTAAGTCATTTGGTGATTCCATTAAGTTAATTAACAGTGGTAAATCTCCAAATACAGTCTCCTTTTTGTCAAGTTACAGTAGTGGCTGATGTAAAATGAAAGTCATACCACACAGAACACACAGTGTTCAGAAGAGCAATAACCTTCACATAATCTAAATCATTTCCTTTTGAAAGGAATAAATACATATAACCATATAACAATTGCAGCATGGAAACAGGCCATCTCGGCCCTTCTAGTCCATGCCGAACGCTTACTCTCACCTAGTCCCACCGACCTGCACTCAGCCCATAACCCTCCATTCCTTTCCTGTCCATATACCTATCCAATTTTTCTTTAAATGACAATATCGAACCTGCCTCTACCACTTCTACTGGAAGCTCGTTCCACACAGCCACCACTTTCTGAGTAAAGAAGTTCCCCCTCGTGTTATCCCTAAACTTTTGCCCCCTAATTCTCAACTCATGTCCTCTTGTTTGAATCTCCCCTACTCTCAATGGAAAAAGCCTATCCCCGTCCACTCTATCTATCCCCCTCATAATTTTAAATACACCTATCAAGTCCCCCCTCAACCTTCTATGCTCCAAAGAATAAGGACCCAACTTGTTCAACCTTTTTCTGTAACTCAGGTGCTGAAACCCAGGTAACATTCTGGTAAACCTTCTCTGTACTCTCTCGATTTTGTTAACACATTTCCTATAAATCAGTGACCAGAACTGCACACAATACACCAAATCTGGCCTTACCAATGCCTTATACAATTTTAACATTACATCCCAACTCCCATACTCAATGCTCTGATTTACATTGGCCAGCATACCAAAAGCTTTCTTCACCACCCTTTCCACATGAGATTCCACCTTCAGGGAACTATGCACCATTATTCCTAGATCACTCTGTTCTACTGCATTCTTCAATGCCCGACCATTTACCATGTATGTCCTATTTTGATAAGTCCTACCAAAATGTAGCACCTCACACGTATCTGCATTAAACTCCATCTGCCATCTTTCAGCCCACTCTTCTAACTGGCCTAAATCTCTCTGCAAGCTTTGAAAACCTGCTTCATTATCCACAACACCACCTATCTTAGTATCATCTGCATACTTTCTAATCCAATTTACCACCCCATCATCCAGATTATTAATGTATATGACAAACAACATTGGACCCAGTACAGATCACTGAGGCACACCACTAATCACCGGCCTCCAATCTGACAAACAATTATCCACCACTACTCTCTGGCATCTCCCATCCAGCTACTGTTGAATCCATTTTACTACTTCAATATTAATACCTAACGATTGAACCTTCCTAAGTAACCTTCTGCGTGGAACCTTGTCAAAGGACTTACTAAAGTCCATATAGACAACATCCACTGCTTTACCCTTGTCAACTTTCCTAGTAACCTCTTCAAAAAATTCAATAAGGTTTGTCAAACATGACCTTCCACGCACAAATCCATGTTGACTGGCCCTAATCAGACCCTGTCTATCCAGATAATTATATAAACCATCTCTAAGAATACTTTCCATTAACTTACCCACTACTGACGTCAAACTTACAGGCTGATAATTGCTAGGTTTACTCTTAGAGCCCTTTTTAAACAATAGAACAACATGAGCAATATGCCAATCCTCCAGCACCATCCCCGTTTCTAATGACATTTGAAATATTTCTGTCAGAGCCCCTGCTATTTCTACACTAACTTTTCTCAAGGTCCTAGGGAATATCCTGTTAGGACCCGGAGACTTATCCACTTTTATATTCCTTAAAAACGCCAGTACTTCCTCTTCTTTAATCATCATAGTTTCCATAACCTCCCTATCTGTTTCCCTTACCTTACACAATTCAATATCCTTCTCCTTAGTGAATACCGAAGAAAAGAAATTGTTCAAAATCTCCCCCATCTCTTTTGGCTCCACACATAGCTGTCCACTCTGATTCTCTAAGGGACCAATTTTATCCCTCACTATCCCTTTGCTATTAATATAACTGTAGAAACCCTTTGGATTTATTTTCACCTTACTTGCCAAAGCAACCTCGTATCTTCTTTTAGCTTTTCTAATTTCTTTCTTAAGATTCTTTTTACATTCTTTATATTCCTCGAGCACCTCATTTACTCCATGCTGCCTATATTTATTGTAGATATCTCTCTTTTTCCAAACCAAGTTTCCAACATCCCTTGAAAACCATGGCTCTCTCAAACTTTTAACCTTTCCTTTCATCCTAACAGGAACATAAATATTATGTACCCTCAAAATTTCACCTTTAAATGACCTCCATTTCTTTATTACATCCTTCCCATAAAGCAAATTGTCCCAATCCACTCCTTTTAATTCCTTTCGCATCTCCTTAAAGTTAGCCTTTCTCCAATCAAAAATCTCAACCCTGGATCCAGATCTATCCTTCTCCATAATTATATTGAAACTAATAGCATTGTGATCACTGGACCTGAAGTGCTCCCCAACACATACCTCCGTCAGCTGACCTATCTCATTCCCTAACAGGAGATCCAACACTGCCCCTTCTCCAGTTGGTACCTCTATGTATTGCTGCAAAAAACTATCCTGCACACATTTTACAAACTCCAAACCATCCAGCCCTTTTACAATATGGGCTTCCCAGTCTATGTGTGGAAAATTAAAATCTCCCACAATCACAACTTTGTGCTTACTACGAATATCTGTTATCTCCTTACAAATTTACTCCTCCAGTTCTAACTCCCCATTTGGTGGTCTATAATACACCCCTATAAGTGTTACTCCCATTCCTCAATTCCACCCAAATAGCCTCCCTAGATGAGCCCTCGAATCTATCCTGCCAGAGTACCGCTGTAATATTTTCTCTGACAAGCAATGCAACACCTCCCCCTCTTATCCCTCCGATTCTATCACACCTGAAGCAATAAAATCCAGGAATATTTAGTTACCAATCACACCCCTCCTGCAACCATGTTTCACTAATAGCTACAACATCATACTTCCAGGTATCAATTCATGCTCTAAGCTCATCCACCTTTCTTACAATGCTCCTAGCATTAAAATAAATGCATTTAAGAAATTTTCCACCTCTTTCTCTCTGTTTATTACTAACCGTGCAAACAACTTTTACTATCCCCTTTTTCTTCCTTCTTCCCTACATCTGTTCCTACACTCTGGTTCCTCTCCCCCCTTGTATCTAGTTTAAATCCACTGGAGCCTCTCTAGTAAACCTACCTGCAAGAATATTTGTCCCCCTCCAGTTCAGATGTAAACCGTCCCGCTGGAACAGCTCCCACCTTCCCTGGAAAACTGCCCAACTATCTATAAATCTGAAGCCCTCCCTCCTGCACCATGTCTTCAGCCACGTGTTGATCTGCTCTACCTTACTATTTCTAAACCCGCCTGCACGTGGCACTGGTAGCAATCTTGAGATTGCTATCCTGGAGGTCCTGTCCCTTTAACTTGGCGCCTAACTCCCTAAATTCACCTTTCAGGACCTCCTCAGTCTTCCTACCCACGTCATTGGTCACTACATGGACCATGACATCCGGCTGCTCACCCTCCCTCTTGAGAATACTGAGAACTCGATCCAAGATATCGCGGACCTTGGCAACAGTGAGGTAACCGACCATCTGGGATTCTTGATCTCTTCCACAGAACCTCTTATCTGTCCCCCTAACTATCGAATCCCCTCTCACTACTGCTCTCCTCTTTTCCCTCCTTCCCTGCTGAGCTGAAGGTCCTGTCTCGGTGCCAGAGACTCAACCACTGAGGCTTGTCCCTGGTAGGCCATCCCCACCAACAGTATCCAAAACAATATACTTATTATTGGTGGGAACGGCCACAGGGGTGCTCTGCTCATTCTGTCTATTCCCCCTTCCCTCTACTGACAGTCACCCAGCTATCTGTCTCCTGACTCTTAGGGGTGACTATCTCCCTGCAACTCCTGAGTATTTCTGCCTCTGCCTCCTGAATGATCCGAAGTTCATCCAGCTCCAGCTCCAGTTCCCTAACTCGCTTTGTCAGGAGCTGCAGCTGGATGCACGTTTTACAGGTGTAGTCATCAGGGACAATTGTGCTCACCCTGACTTCCCACATACTGCAAACAGAGCACTCAACTGCCCTAACTGATGCCTCCATTACGTACTCTTAAGGTAATTAGAGTAAATTAGAGGAACTTACCCAGCCTTACCTCACTAGGAGCAGGCCCGTCCTCAGCCTCTGCTCGCCGAAGCCTCTCAAGCCAAAGCTTTCCTACTCTGTCTCCCACTCCTCCGTCGCCCGCTACTACGTCGCCCGCTCCGTTAATCTGCTCGCTTTTTTAAACTCTCCCGCTGCCTCACGGGCCGACTTTCACGCACTTGTGCAGTTATGCCCTGTTCAACTGCCGAAGAAGTGACTGGCCCTTCTCAATCTGCTCGCTTTTTTAAACTTTCTCACTGCCTCATGGGCCGACTTTCACACGCTTGCGCAGTCGTACCCCGTTCAACATACAGGCTGACTACATTTTGTTAGCTATTTATATACATGAAATTATACAATTAACAAATTATTTACCTTTTAAATGCAGATCTATAATATTAGAAAAGACATAAAATTACTTAATCTCCTTGTCTTTTCATTTACAAATCTCTTCACTTATGACAAAATATCTCAGAAGCATTCACCTCAGAAACTAATAATTCCAGTGGCCACTTCCTCAATAGATCATCCACAGCTGATCTTACAGCCTATACTCGAACTGTTCACCTAACAAATTTGTCTCTATAGTTGTGCAAAACTTTCAATACATTGTAGCATACCACAAGCATCAACTATCGAGATTAAACATAGGACAGGGAATTCGCACTTACCAATTAGTACAGTTACCACAGAAGTTACTATTATACATTGCAATTGGTATATTATTGGATCCCTTGAATACAGTCACGGTATTTTCTGCTCTATTCTTTTATTAAAGCTCCCGTTCCTTGTGCTTGTGCTTTCATCCTGATATACATTAGAACTTCCATTTTGATACATTGTATACATTGCACCAATGCCTTTCATGTCTACAATACTCTCTCTTCTGACTTTCTCTCTTTGGATTGTCTCCAAGAGTCTGATTTCTCATATGATAGTCTTCAGTCTATTTTTATGCACCATTAACCTCCATACTGCAATACAATCCACTGCATTTGATTCAAGTAATCTTCTAGTCATTTATTTTCCCAGAACAAAGAGAGTCTCATTTTCTTCATCAGTATCATAAAATGTCAGCATCATGTGCCAAGCTTGTTTGCTTCCATCTTATTGGATATTTGTAGTGGCACGGCTGTTGTCCTGAAACTCAAGAAAATTGACTTCTTTTCCAATTTTATCCAATCTCTTTATCTGAGTTACTAATCCTACTACTCTAAAAATGTGAAATCATTATCCAGAAGATGTTGTGGACTAGGGCTGCTCATTATGGAGGTTTCCTCATTTCAGAGCATCCAATTCACAGGTGTGTTTCTCAAACTTGGGGAAACTTCCACCAGTTGTCTGTTAAAGCTTATGATAGCACCTTCTGCACCAGCATCTTTCCTCTGTCATGATGTGGTCCTTGCTTCACTGAATAAACCTCAGTGAAATACACTTGTGTCCAGCCTGTCTAAACAGACATCCAATTAGCACAGTAAATCCATGACTACCAAAAAAAGTTCTTATGTCCTTTTCAGTCACCAGATGTGTGTGTTTATTGATGTTTTTAGCAACTTGCACTACAAGCTAGTTCAGTGTATATCAAACTCCATTTCTTCTCCATGTTCTTTTACGAGAATCTTTGACTCCATAATCACTCAGTCTTTCCGCTAGTATCAATACCACATAAGCTCTGCATTTATTGATGAACTTCTGAGTGCAGTTTTGTGTGCAGTTTTGGTCCCCTAATCTGAGGAAAGACATTCTTGCCATAGAGGGAGTAAAAAGAAGGTTCACCAGATTGATTCCTGGGATGGCAGGACTTTCATATGATGAAAGACTGGATTGACTAGGCTTATACTCTCTGGAATTTAGAAGATTGAGGGAGGTCTTATTGAAATGTATAAAATTCTAAAGGGATTTGACAGGCTAGATGTAGGAAGATTGTTCCCAATGTTGGGAAGCCCAGAACGAGGGGTCACAGTTTGAGGATAAAGGGGAAGCCTTTTAGGAACGAGATGCGGAAAAACTTCTTCACACAGAGAGCGGTGAATCTGTGGAATTCTTTGCCATAGGAAACAGTTGAGGCCAGTTCACTGGCTATATTTAAGAGGGAGTTAGATAAGGTCCTTGTGGCTAAAGGGATCAGGGGGTATGGAGAGAAGGCAGGTACAGGGTTCTGAGTTGGGTGACCAGCCATGATCATACCGAATGGTGGTGCAGGCTTGAAGGGCCAAATGGCCTACTCCTGCACCTATTTTCTATGATTCTATGAGTGCCGACCACAAAAAGCACCTAGCCTGGCTACATAGCTTTTTTATAATCCAAGCTTCATGCTCCTCTTTAGAACAATAGTTGTTACTTTCCATCTACAATGGAACTGGACCATCATCACACCAGTATCTTGATCACGACACCTCCCCTTGGAGGGAACTCTCTATCTGTGTTGCACTGTGATACCAAGTTCCAGCTACTGGTATTGCAATAATTGGTTTCCCGTTGTTCATGACTACTTCACTGTACTTGTGAGCTAGAGATTTCTCTTTAGTCACCCTGATGAGTGGCCTTCTTGAAGATGCCTAGTCCATTCGGAAGCATGGGAGTTGCTCCTGGACCTCTTCACTGTTCAATGTTGTGATCCTTTCACTCAATGTTTTTCAGAAAAGGCCAATTGATAGTAGATGGCTTTGGGACAGAAGGGAACTGGAAACGTCTGTTTCCATGAGCAAAATAACTATTTACTTGTTGTCAATTTGGAAGTTCTGCATAGGTGCCTGACACTATTTTGTTCTGGTTCAATGCGAAATGGTTGAAGTATTTCCAAAATGATTCAAGGCCTATAACAACATAACTCTATGCATTATCAATATGCCCACGATCATTGCTCTTTTAGTTCACATGATGGGTGTTAAGTGGACTTCCATATCATTCTTCTTGGTGTGCCTTAAATACCACTCAATATTCTTCTTTCCCCTTCACCATCCTATTCTACGTTTTGTATGTTCCCACAATACTTTCATACCCCTGTCCTCTTGCAAATGAAGCAAACTAGACTTTTGTCTTCACTAGCAGTTACCTCTTCAGGGATTGGCACCCTGTGCAATACACTAAAGGCTCGAGGTCCATTGATAGTACTAGCACATCTTGAATGGGCATTCTGATGCAAGGTAGTTCACGTAACTTTCATAGAAAAGCCTCTCACCTCTAGCACCCCTGTATCTTGAGACTTCCCATCTTTTGTATTCCTGTACTACCAGCTTCCCCTAAATCCCAATGGTAACTTCCACATACCTCATTGTCACAAAGAAGACCCTACCACTGATATAATTTCTAGGATTTTTATTTTTCTTAGCTACGTCTTCGAAACACAATGTGAGTATAACTTTTCACATTTACGAGCAATATCTCCATTCTGGTGTCCATTCAGCACACAACTTTAAATTTCAAATCCAACATATCTATTAACTTTGCCAGATTTAACTTGCTTAACAGCCATGCATCTCATGATTCATAAACATCTAGATATTACATGCTTTTGCAGCATCTTAGACCTGAATAATTTTTTGACAATTGCTTCCTCCCATCCTTGGTTGAATATGCCAGAGTTATATTTCTTGAAAATCTTTGAAAGCATGGAATTAAAATGTTCTGTCAAAGCCTTTCTCTGGTTTGTGGCACAAGTAGACTCAACAATGATGTCTCTGGATCTATCACCAGCAATATTGTCTTCATTAATTTGTGTAGCACTATTCTGTCACCTCCCCCTTGACTTTGATGGCATTATTCTTCCCTAAGAAGATTTCCATTTGTTTCATATACAGGGCAACTGGCTGAGATTGCTTGTATCACTTGAGCTCACCAACATATCTGTGACTTCCTCTGATAGCCGGTACTTGTTAATCCAGAGAAACATGATCTCTGCCACCTTGACACCTTGTAATGTACTGATGCTCCCACAAGCAGCAACATCAGACTCTTTGCCAACAAAAATTCAAAAAACAGTAAGTCAAATGTACTTTGCAAAGGTGGTGCCTGGTTGTACTTCTACTCCTAACATATAGGCAGAGACTGAGGACCAAGAGAGTTGAGGGAGCATTTACTGGACTGCACTGAATTGGTGGACTGGACCGTATTCAGTGATTTATCATCGGATCTGAATGAATATGCAATGGCTGTCATTGACTTCATTAAGACCTACGTGGATGAATGTGTGCCTCGGAGAACATGCTCAGTTTTCCCAAATCAAAAACCCTCGATGAGCCAAGAGATTTGCAGACTGCTGACAGCTATATCTGTGCCATTCGCAGCTAGTGATCCGGTCCCGGTGCAGCCAGTGGAAGGGCATTATCAGAGTGAAAAGATAACTCCATGTGAAATTAGCAATACAATTGGATGCATGACAACTGTGGCAGGCTTTGCAAGCTGTTATTTCCTGTAAGGTAAAATCTACACAGCAGTGATGCTTCATTCACTAATGAGTTCACTGCCCTTTATGCACATTTTGAGAGGAAGAATACACTACACCTGTGTGAATCCTCACAATATCTGGTGACCCTGTGATCTCCGTCTTGGAGGCCGATGTTAGGACTTCCTTCAAGAGGGTGAACCCTTGTAAGGCATCAGGCACCACCGAAGGTGTACCTGCACCGACATTGGAAATCTACGTTGAGCAATTAGCTGGAATATTCAAAGACATTCTCGACCTCTTACTGCTGCAGTCAGAGGTTCTCACCTGCTTCGAAAGGACAGCAGTCAAACTAAGAAGTGACCAAGAAGAGTAGGGTGAACGACCTCAATGACTGTCACTTGCATCCATTGTGATGAAGTTGATCATGGTTAGGATTAACTACCAAAAGCCAAGGACCTGGAACTAGTGCAAATTTTCTATCCCCAGAACAGGCCTACAATGGATTTAATCTCACTGGCTCTATACCAGTGATTCCCAGACCTTTTCAGGTTACTGCCTCTTTGGCTCCCAGACCACAAGCCTAGCACCCACCCCTCCCTAATCCAGCCATTACATAAAAACGATAAAGAATTTTGATGTATGATGCACACTGAAGATAAAATGTGAACTGCAAATTCAATGTAATGATAAATAATTGCAAAAATTATTCAAATCTATTTAAAGTTACAAATAATCTGTTTCTTCATTTAATTACAGTATAGACAATTTCCATCAATTATGTCAGAGTGTGGATTTGTAGTCCATCTATTCTCTACTTCACCTTTCAATGAGACGGATGGGTTTGGTGCAGTGATATCAGCTTCTCAACAACAGGCTGAATGCCACTCAGAAGGAGCCTCAGATCCCCATCATGTTTAGTAATTTGCAGTCTGTTTTGTTACTTTGAAAGATGTTGGGCAACTACACTGAAACTATGCTCCACTAAGTATGATGTTGCAAAGGCAAAAACAACTTGACCTTTTTTCCATGGTGCAGGATAGCATTCAGAGATTTCTTTCTGGAACCAAAAGTCTTGATATGATTTTTTGAATCTCAGCTTCATCTCAAAGTCATTTTGAAGTGAGATCAGTTCTTCCTTCATCTTTCCTATTTATTCCTCATTAGAAGTGTTCAGGAATGGATTTATTACCCAATCTGGAATTTGGATCAAGAAAATATACTGAAATCTCTCTGACATGTCTTTATGCAGCTCACTGAGGTGGACACAGTACACTTGAAGATCATCATCTAGTATTCTCTCTTTTTCATCCAACTCAGAGAGGCTTGGAAATCAGAAAAGACTTTGACAGCCAATGTTGCATTTAAATAGGGTTAACTTGGACAGAAGTGTGGCGATAACTGATTTGACTTTGATAAGATTCATATCATTTCCTTACAATTGATTATTTATCTCATTAAGTTTCGTACATAATTCTGACAAATAAGCAATGTCAGGCCTAATATCCTTAAGTCGATTAGTGAATGACGCATTCGAATTTTCAGAAGATTTTATCACAGTTTTAAAAAACCTTAAAGGCATCTCAGGCAGTTTCCTTTCGAGGGCCATCTGACGTTATAGGAAAGGTACTGGCATGGATAGAGGAAAGGCTGACAGGCAGGAGGCAGCTACTGGGAATAAAAGCGGCCTCTTCTGGTTGGCTGCCAGTGACTAGTGGTGTTTCTCAAGGGTCAGTATTGGGACTGCTACTTTTCTCATTGTTTGTCAGTGATTTGGATAATGGAGTTGATGGCTTTGCGGCAAAGTTTGCAGATGATATGAAGATAGGAGGAGCTGAGGAAGCAATGCGATTGCAGCAGGACTTAGACAAATTGGAAGAATGGGCAAAAATGTGGCAGATGGAGTACAGTGTTGGGAAATGTATGATAATGCATTTTGGTAAAAGGAACAATAGTGCAGACTATTATCTAAATAGGGAGAAGGTTCAAACATCAGAGGTGCAGAGGGATTTAGTCCTCATACAAGACTCCCAGAAGGTTAATTTACAGATTGAGTCTGTGGTAAAGAAAGTCAATGCAACGTTGGCATCTACTTCAAGGGGAATAGAATTTAAATGCAAGGAGATAATGCTGAGCCTTTATAAGATACTAATCAGGATTACTGATACTGAGAGTATTGTCAACAGTTTTGGGCCCCATATCTCAGAAAGGATGTGTTGGCATTGGAGAGAGTCCAGAGGAGGTACACGAGGAAGATTCTGTGAATAAAGGGGTTAACATATGAGGAGTGTTTGGCAGCTTTGACCTGTACTCATGGGAATTTAGAAGAACGTGGGAGGATCTCATTGAACCCTACCAAATGTTGAAAGTGCTATATAGAATGGATGTGGAGAGGATGTTTCATCTGGTGGGGATATCCAGAACTAGAGGGCACAGCATCAAAATTGAGGTGTGACCTTTTAGAACAGAGGTAAGAAGAATTTGTGTAGCTGGAAAGTAGTGAATCTGTGGAATGTTCTGCTACAGACTGCGGTGGAGACCAAATCCATGGGTACATTTAAGGCGGAAGTTGATAGTTTCCTGATCGGTCAGGGCATCAAGGATATGGCGAGAAGGCAGGTGTATGGGATTGAGTGGAATCCGGGATCAGCCATGATAGATTGGCAGAGCAGACGATGGGCTAAATGGCCTAATTCTGCTCCTATGTTTTATGGTCTTATGGATGTCTGTGTGCAACAGCAAGCATTCAAGCTGTTCATTGTTCTCAATCCAAACGTCTCGAAATAGTCAGGAATTGAGAACATCAGGCTTGATTTTATTTACCACTGTGATAACAGTATTTAATGATAAGTGGAGCCAATCACTTATGTTTTCCGCAACAAGATGTTGTTTGTGAATTACGCAGCCCCACTATATTGATGTAATTGATCTGTTGTACAAGCAAGAATGCTGGTGAGCAGAATGTCCTTCTCTCAACAACCCGAACGATTGACTCCCCTTTAGTATATGTTTCTAATTTCCTTGTAAATAACAACTCTTGAATTACATCTTCATCTTTCATAAAGCAAACATAACCAAGAAGTGATGATTTGTTGCCTGGCAAGGATGACTTATCCAACTGCAAAGCAAATTATGGTGTTCTTAGTATGTTGCACGTTTCTTCCACCTTTTCAGACATTTCATTTATTCATCTTTGAACCATACTCAGAACCTCCCTTACTGCCAGCAGAATCACTTCTTCTGCAGTTCTGCGAGGTTTCCAGATTTAGCAATGCGCAATGAAATGTTGTATGAAACATGCAAACCATCACTGTTCTATTGTGAAGTGAGAGCAAACATGTTTTGAAATGTTTTCCATTTCTGGAAGTTTTCACGAAGTGACTGAAAATAAATCAATTTCTTGTTTGCTTTATTTGAGTGTATTCTCTTCAAATGTTCAAGGAGCCTGAACGGGTTTACTGCCTCAAATTTAAAAAAAATCAAACAGACACATTGGCTGCTGGTAAAAAAAATCCATATTTCAGATACTCTACACTCTGCTGTCTACACTTCTTTTTTGTTTAGTTTGCTTCTGCCATTTTCATTATGGATTAATGACCACGGTGAATCACCTATTGCTTGAGTCCAACCTCAAGCTCTGCGATCAATAAAGGGGAAAGTTATGACATCAACATAGCTCAGGCAAAACCTGACTCTCTGCCTGAAGGTACAAAACGTGGGCAGGAGTATAACAGTTAGACCATGGGCTAGAGAAATGCAGTCAAAGCCATTCAAAAGGGCAATTTCTTAACTTTACTCCATTGAACATTATACCCTAGTTCACAGGAATTGTGCCACTACGTGGTTAGAGTATGGGAATTGTAATAGCTAATACTGCACTACTGTAGTGAATAGCAATAATGCGCCTGGAAATAAGATTTCTTCAGTCCAGATTTCTCATGATATGCCAAATACAGAAATGTCATATTGCATTTTAACAACTATAACATGCTTTGAGCAAAGTCTAAGAGAACGGTGAGGTAGCAAGCGATGAGGCGATTATGTGACCATTGTAATCAACTATGAGGCAATGAGGATCAAATGTTTATAATAAGTAATTCATCTCTTAAATTAAGCCTGTAATCCCTCAGCTGCCCCCCCTTGCTACTGAGCACCCTCCGCTCCGTCCCCTTTATTTTTATCCCCCCCATAGAAACTCCCACTGTCCCATAGGGGGCAACATCGCCCACTCTGGGAGCCACTGCTCTACAGTCTGCTTTGGAACACCGGGACAACAGCATATATGTCAGGCTGCTGCTTATCAATTAGAGCTCAGCATTCAATCCCATCACCAAGCCTCTAAACTTGAGCTTCTATACCTCCCTTTGCAACTGGATCCCTATCTTCATCATCATGTGTCCACAGTCAGTGCAGATTGGTAATTACCACTACTCCTCACTGACAGCTTGGAAGCAGCTCAAGAATCAGGAAGGAGGTACAAGAGCCTGAAGACCTACAATCAATGATTCAGAGACAGCTTCTGTCCCTCTGCCATCAGATTTCTGAATGGTCCATGAATAACCCAGAAACACTACCCATTATTCCTTGTTATGCACTATTTAGTTATTTTCAAATTTATAGTAATTTTATATCTTTGCACTGTAGTGTTTCTGCTAAACAACCTTTTTTTTCATATATTATAAGACAGGGATAATAAATCTGATTCTGTAAATCATCATTTTGCAATTTGTTCTATTACCAAGTGCAAAGAAATGCAGGCCTAAAACCAATAAGGTTATACCTTTACAGTCTCTAGATATTCAAAAATATTGGCAACTTCTTATTACTCTCTTCGCTTAGTTATTGAACTATATAATTTCAAATAGACTCAGGCACTGGCATTACTGAAATATTCTAGAGAAAGAAAACCAAAAGATCACTCACTGTAAATTTTAACAGAATTGTGTTCCTGTACCCAGGTTCTTAGTCCTTTAAATACTCTGCATTAATAAGTGGCATGAGCTGACAAAATGTCTAACATTTGGTGTCAGCTGTTTTGTTTGAGGGACTCACATTTGCTCTGTTAACCACAGTCACAAGTTTTTGTTTGCTCAGCAGGGTAAGTTGATGACAGTCCTTTTACCCTTTCACTGCTAGATTCTCATAAAATGTTTTTGTTTAAAGGCCTTCATTCATCTGGAACAAATTAGCCCTTAGCACATCTTTACATCTCAAAGGAGACTTTGATGTACCTTTGAGAAGGGATGAAATCAAACACAAGTCAGTGCACAGAAAGGGCTTAAAGGTCAGGAATTATAGGAAAACAAATGGTCAGTACTTCCTCTAGAATGGTTGTTGTATTTGTGATAAACAAGAAAGTCTAATGGCATTTGGAAGATATAATGGAATCCCTCACCACCCCCCTCCCCACTCAAATTTCTCTTCACCATGACTCTGGTGTGTTGACTATGTCCATTAACATTGAACATTTCTGGGATCTGTGCTGCCATTGGTCACATATTAGTTTTTATTCTGCTACTAAAGACATCATTGTTGAACCCTATTTCATCTTCACTTGAATTGAATTGAATTGACTTTTTTTCTTGCCTCCTTTACAGACATGAGGGGAAAAAATCTTTACGTTATGTCTCTGAATGATTCTTAGTGCGTGGAATGGACTGCTGGCAACAGTGGTGAAGGCGGATACAATAGCCTCTTTTAAGAGACTTTTGGATAGGTACATGGAGCTTAGAAAAATAGAGGGCTATGGGTAACCCTAGTAATTTCTAAGGTAGGGACATGTTTGGCACAACTTTGTGGGCCGAAGGGCCTGTATTGTGTTGTAGGTTTTCTATGTTTCTAATGTGTAATGTGCAATTAGTAGTAATTTGTAATAAATAGTATGTACAACGGACAGTCAATGTAGCATAGAAATACAATTGTATCAGCGTGAATTAATCAGTCTGATGGCCTGGTGGAAGAAGCTGTCCCAGAGCCTGTTGGTCCTGACTTTTATGCTGTAGTACAGTCTCCCGGATGGTAGAAGCTGGAACGGTTTATGGTTAAGGTGACTTAGGTCCCTAATGATCTCAATGATCTTTTGGGCCCTTTTTACGCACCTGTCTCTGTAAGTGTTCATACATATTGGCTTCCTGGAGGCCACACCAAAAAGTTAATGAATAAGCTTCTTGGCTGATTACTTATTCCTCCAAGAGTACTGAAGCTAATGCTAATATTTGTTCTACTCTCCTAGCTAATATCATTAAACTTGTCAGTCAAGCTTAGAACTTCCAAAATTGATGGTCTAAAGCAGCGGTCCCCAACCACTGGGCCGCGAGGAAATGATATGATTTGGCGATGAGTCAGCTGCACTTTTCCTCATTCCCTGTCACGCCCACTGTTGAGCTTGAACACACGCGAGGTCATTACCCGCGCATCATCCATGTCAGCGCAGGAAGGAGATCAACTTGAGCTTGTAAATGACAACGAGCTGAAAAGTACGTTTGACATAACATCTCTGCCGGCATTCTGGATCAAAGTCAAGGCTAAATATCCTGAGATAGCCACGAAAGCACTGAAAACGTTGCTTCCATTTCCAACATATCTCTGCGAAGTGGAGTTTTCTGTGATGAATGCAACGAAAACTAAATTGCGGAATAGACTGGACATAAGGAACCCCCTTCGAGTATCGCTATCTCCCATCACCCCTCGATGGCACCGTCTTGTTGCAGGGAAACAAGCCCAGGGCTCCCACTGATTCAGTGATATTGGTGTATTGCAATGATTTTATATGTTCATATGGGGAAAATATGTGTTGTGTGTTTAATATCCAAACGTTACTTAAAATGTTATGATGCTATTGACTTATAAGTGACTTATACAGTAATTGACTTATCACTATATTCATGCAAGGAAAATATGCGCTGTGTGTTTAATATTAAATTAGTTAGATAAACCCTTTTAGAAACAAATTTGAGTGTATTAGCCACTAAAAAGTGACTTATAGTTGACTGATCTTCTATATTCCAGTCATGATTAACACCACCCGCCCCCCCCAAACAGAATCACCAAAAACGATTTGTAGAAAAAAAATTAGCACGTACACACATGCGCAAGTCACACATGAGTACACAGGTGCCCACTTAAGGCTTCTTGGTAATCGTAGTCTTCTTGGGGTAAACACAACGTATTTGATTGCTACTCTTGTCAGTTGGCAACTCTACCACCTTCCCCCCCCCCCCCCCCCAGGTCGGCTGGTCTGCAAGAATATTGTCAATAATAAACCGGTCCGCGGTGCAAAAAAGGTTGGGGACCCCTGGTCTAAAGATCTGGAATCCCCACTAAATCTGTCTTGTATACCTCCTTCGTACTTTTTCCTCTAGTACTAAACATTTCAATTCTAGGTAAAAGATACAGGCTGTCTAGTCTACTTATGCCTTGCATAATTTTACAAACTTCTATCAAATCTCCCCTTAGCCTCTGACAGTCTAGTGAAAAAAAGAGCTTGCCCAACCTCTCCTCTCCTCATAGCACATATCCTCCTAAGTAGGCAATATCCTGGTAAACTTTCGCTAGTCCACATCCTTCCTATGTAGAGACTAGCAGAAATGAATGCAATACTTTAAAAGTGAATCAAATCAGGATTTTATAAATTGTAACATAAATTCATGGCTCTTGAAATCAATGCCTTTTTTTTTTCAATTTTCTTCCCTTTTGAAGGTACTAACACACTTAGGGAAATGACCTGTTATGCTAGAAAAGTGAGCTCTATTTTCTTCCCTGTCAGGGAAGTGTTTCAGTCTGCTTATTAGTGGGGTTTACCTGATTCTGTCCTCACATGAGCATGTTTTGGTGAAAGTCATTGGGTGCAAACAGTGATTGGGTCCTTTACCTGATATGTACTGATATCATTGTGCTTAATGTTAGGAAGACCAAGGAGTTTGGTTGTGAACTTCAGGAAGGAGAAGTTCAGGGAACACACACCAGCAGTGGAAAGCATGAGCAGTTTCAAGTTCTTAGGTGTCAACATCTCTGAAGACCTATCGTGAGTCCAATGTATTGATACAATTACAAAGAAGGCATGGCTGCGGCTGTATTTCATTAGGAATTTAAGGAGACTTGGTATGTCACCAAAGATTCTTGCAAACTTCTACAGATCTACCATGGAGAGCTTTCTAACTCATTGCATCACCGTCTGGAACAGAGGGGCCACTGCACAGGAAGGGAAAAGCTACAGAAAGTCCCATCATGGGCACTAGCCTCCACAGCATCAAGGACTTCTCCAAAATATGATGACTCAAAAAGGCAGTGTTCATCAGCAAAGACCCCCATTATCCAGGCCATACCCTCTTCTCATTGCTACCATCAAGAAGGAGGTACAGGAGGAGGAAGACCCACACTCAACATTTCAGGGACAGTTTCTTCCCCTCTGCCATCAGATATCTCAATGGTCAATGAATCCAAGAACAGTACCTCACTACATTTTTCTTTTGCCTTTGCTCTTTTTGGACTACTTAATTTAATTTTTATATATACTCCTTATTGTAATTTATAGTTTGAATCAATTATTGGGTATGCAATCCACTGCTGCCTCAACACAACAAATTTCATGATATATGCCAGTGATATTGACTCCGATTCTGACATCAACCATTCTAACCTGCAAGGAGACTTTGGATTCAAGGAGCTGATTCTATTTGTATCTGCCTGAAACTTGACCATATCATTATCTTCAGTTTTACACTATAAACTTATACTTTATACTTTATTGTCGCCAAACAATTGATACTAGAACATACAATCATCACAGCAATATTTGATTCTGCGCTTCCCGCTCCCTGGATTACAAATCGATAGTAAATATCAAAAATTTAAATTACAAATCATAAATAGAAAATAGAAAAATGAAAAGTAAGGTAGTGCAAAAAAAAATGAGAGGCAGGTCCGGATATTTGGAGGGTACGGCCCAGATCCAGGTCAGGATCCGTTCAGCAGTCTTATCACAGATCGAAAGAAGCTGTTCCCAAATCTGGCCGTACGAGTCTTCAAGCTCCTGAGCCTTCTCCCGGAGGGAAGAGGGACAAAAAGTGTGTTGGCTGGGTGGGTCATGTCCTTGATTATCCTGGCAGCACTCTTCCGACAGTGTGCGGTGTGCAGGTGACAAAGATATTAACTAGAAAGCTGGTGAAGATCTTCTTTAAAAGCCGTGTTTGAGTGTTTAAAAATGTCATCAGACCACAAGTAGAGCAACAACACTCCAGAAGATAACTAAAGACATGTTAAAGAGGCTCAATAGTTAAACCCAAGATTGACTTTATTCTGAACACTGTGGAAGAGTGGTGGGTGCCCCTCACACCCGCTAAGTTTTAAATCATCCGCTGGAATGGCAGCCAAGTCCATGTACATGTAGGGATGGGCATTCAGGTTAGGAAGGAGGAGACAGTAAGCAATAGGAGCGGATGGAAGGTTAGCTATAGTCCTTTTGAGATAATGGAGACAGATTAGGAAAACGTCTGGTCCTCCTGCATCCACTGAAAATGCATTTTTTCAGCATGGTTGGTTGCTGTTGTTATTCTGCGGGTGGAACAATTCCTTTGCAATTTAGGCCAGGTTCTATCATTCTCATAATTCATTCAGCCATTAGAATCTCACTTATTAGCATACCGTCTCAGTTGCATGTTTTATGTGACCATCCCCGAACAATTGACCAGCGGTATTTGACTCAAAGTTGAGATTTTAAAGATCTGTTTAATGCCTGTAAAAGAATTCCCACAATTTGTTGTTTTACTGTGATGAAATCAGTTCGCAATTCACAATCTGAGGAAACTGGACTGAAACATCCAAGTAAAATGTAACAGGAGTAAATGCAATGCCAGATTGATGCCATTTGTAACCAGTAATAGATGCAAGATATTTCTGTGTAACTATTGGGCATAGTGTTCCAAGGTGACCTTTCACTCTTTGTTCTGAAACATGCTCTATTAATCACCATTAACAACTAATGATTGTACAGCTAACCTCCCAGAGTGTCCTAAACACAATTCATAATGGTTGAAAGCAACCAATGGGCCATCTTGCTTTAGCATGTGTAATAAATCACATGCCAATCATAGACATCAATCTCTCTCTCTCTCTTACACTACTAATATTCAGCAACTGAGTTTGTTACGCTATAATTGGAGGCTGTAACACCAGGAAAACAGGCCTATAATTTTTGTCCTTGAAATTTATTAAGGCTTCAAATGGATGTGGACACTTTAAAATCTAAAAGAGAAAAGAACTGATTAATCCAGAATTAGAGGAACACAGATACCCAAGGTAGAAAGAATTTGCATATCCCCTGCCTCTGAGCAGCTTTTATATACGCAAATATGGCTAGGATGATATTTTGCTTAAAATACTCCTTTGAAGCTCTTGTGGAGATTTTATGTCTTTAAATATGTTATGCTAGTGGATGCTGTTCTTTAATTATTTAAGCCAAAGCCCTCTATGACTCCTTATGTTCACATAAAAAGTCCAATGACTATTTTGAAGATAAACGTGGAATTCATCTTGATACTGAAGGCTTGATCCAATTTCATAAAATAGGATGGATCCTAAAGGAAATCATCCAAAAGTCCGCTTGTAACTAGTGGTAGAGTGGTGTGGCCTTTGATCCATTAGAGGAAATGCATGACTCTAGTCTGTATAGCAATTGGTGGTGAGCTTGGGAGATCAGGAGCAGGATGGTTTGTGGTTGACGGTATGGACTGTGGTGCAAACATGGGGGGGGTGAGGAAAACAGGAATTGACATGGAAAATTGAAGTTATTTTACAAAGGAAATATATAGGTAGAATTGGAGAACAAAATGGGTGGTATTGAGGGACTGGTGCAAAATAGTGAATAATGGGGGGGATCGCAAACTGTGATGGAGGAGGGAAGAAGGAAAATGCTTGGAGGGATATGGGGTAAATGTAGGAAATTGAGATTATCTGGGTGGTCACCATGGTCTCATGGATCCGTTGGACAAAGGACCTCTGTCAATGCTGTTTCACTCTATGAATCTGACTCTAGTGGGAATTTAGAGGGAACCACACATGAAGTATTTAACTTGAGTCTAGACCTCCCTAATTGGATGCATTATAATCCAAGTTCCTCTGCATGGTGCATTCTAACTATGACTGTGGTGGCAGTACCATGGCATCACTGATACAAAATTTCACTAGTGATTTCAGGAATGAATCATCCCAGAAAATGCTTGGCTGAATTTACAATCACTGTGACCTGGCTAAAGAATTGTTGCAAATGTTGAGAAGGAAGTAGAATTGGTGACTCAATTTCTAAGCAATTAACAAATGGTTACCATACTTCCAAATATAGGATCCTCCTTTGTGCGAATTGGCCACCATGATTCTCCTCGAATGCAATGAAGACCTCATCCCAAATGCATTTCCAGATACTCCACTGGAATCTTGAAGGGCCAACAAAGTTTACAGAATATATCGACGATTTGAAGTGAAAGTGTTAGAACAAATTAGCATAAGGCATAGGAGCAGAATTGGGTCATACGGCCCATTGCGTCTACTTTGCCATTTAATCATGGCTTTATTTCTCCTCTTAATTTCATTCTCCTGCCTTCTCCACACAACCTTTAATGCCCTTATTAATCAAGAAACTGTCGACCTCCCCTTTAAATATACCCAATGATTTGGCCTCCACAGCAATTAATTTCACAGATTTATTACTGTCTGGCTAAAACAAATCCTCCTCATTTCTATTCCCAAGGGATGTGCCCTCTGGTCCTAGAACCCCTGCTACTGGAAACATCCTCTCATGTCCACTCTATCTAGGCCTTACAACATTCTACGAGATGCCCCCTCATTCTTCTAAACTCTGGCAAGTACAGGCCCAGAGACATCAAATGATCCTCATTTGTTAACCCTTTCATTCCAGGGATAAATCTTGTAAACCTCCTCTGGATCCCCTACAATGCCAGCACGTCCCTCCTTAGATATAGGGCCCCAAACTGTTCATAATACTATAAATGCAGCCTGACCAATGTCCTATAAATACTCAGCATTATATCCTTGTTTTTATATTCTAGTTCTCTGGAAATCAATGCTAATATTACCTTCCTTACTACCAACTCTACCTGCAAATTAACCTTTAGAGAATCATGCCCTAGGGCTTCCAAATCTCTTTGTACTTCTGATTTCTGAATTTTCTCATCATTTAGAAATTAGTCTATACCTTTAGTCCTTCTACCAAAGTGCATGACCATGCACTTCCCTACACTGCATTCCATCAATCTCTGCTTTTCCCATTCTCCTAAACCTGTCAAGTCCTTCTGCAGATTCCCTGCTTCCTCAATACTACCTACCCCTCCACCTATCTTTGTATCATCTGCAACCTTGGCTACAAAGCCATTCATTCTTTCATCCAGGTCATTAACATATAAAAGTAGTGAACCCAACACCAAACCCTGCGGAAAACTATTAGTCACTAGCAGCTAACTAGACAAGGCCCATTTTATTCCCATTGTTGCCTCCTGTCAGTAAGCAAATCATCGATCCGTGCTGGCACCTTTCCTCTAATAATATGGGCATCTAATTTTGTTTAGCAGCCTCATGTATAGCACCTTCTCAAAGTCCTTCTGAAAATCCAAGAAAAAAACATCCATTGATTTGTCTATCCTATCTGTTATTTCCTCAAAGAATTCCAACAGATTTCTTAGGCAAGATTTTCCCTGATAACCATTCTGACTTTGGCCTATTTTTTCATGTGCCTCCAAATACCTTTAAACCTCATCCTTAATAATGGACTCTAACATCTTGCAAACCACTGAAGTCAGGCTAACTGGCTTTTACCTCCCTCCTTTCTTAAGGTGTGGAGTGACATTTGCAATTTTCGAACTTTCTGGAGCCATTCCAGAATCTAGTGATACTTGAATGATTATTACTAATTCCTCCACAATCTCTTCAGCTGCTTCATTCAGAACTCTGGTGTAATTCATCTGGTCCAGGTGACTTATCTACCTTCAGAAATTTCAGCTTCCCAGGCACCTTCTCCTTATTAATAGTGACTACACTACACTTTTGATCCCTGACACTTTTGAATTTCTGGCATGCTGCTGATGTCTTCCAAAGGCTGACGTAAAATACTTATTCTGTTTATCTACAATCTCCTTGTTTCCCATTACAACTATTTCACCTTTATTTTCCAGTGGTCCAATATCTACTGTTGTCTCTCCTTTACTCTTTATGTATCTAAAAATATTTTTGGTGTCCGCTTTTATATTATTAGCTAGCTTACCTTCATATTTCATCTTTTCTCTCCTTATTGCTTTTTTAGTTTCCTTCTGTTGGTTTTAGCTCCCCACTAATTTTTGTTAAACTATCTGCCCTTGCTTTTACTTTTATGCTGTCTTTGACTTCCTTTGTCAGCCACAGTTGTCTCGTCCTCCATTAAGAATGCTTCTTGTTTGGGATAAACTAATCTTGTGTTTTGGAAAAGATGTTTAGCTGCAGCTCTTTCTGTTATCTAGTCTGGATGTAAAATAACCCAATTCACTATTCTGAAGAAAAGCTGGGGAGATATCCCTTCTCTGCTGGCCAAGCACCACGTAAAAGTTTCTGTCTTCTACCCCCTTCCTCTCCAGTTCTAAAGAAGAGTCTCAGACAAAAATATTGACTGTTTATTCATTTCCATTGATGCTACCTGACCTGCTGATTTCCTCCAGCATTCTGCGTGTGTTGCTCTGGATTCCCAGCATCTGTAGAATCTGTCGTGCTCACATATAATTTTGACTAATTTGGTCATTATCACACTACTGTTTGTGTGGACACGTGGTGAGAAACCTAACTGCTTCATTTCGTAAATTACAATTTTGACTACAGTTCAAAAATGCTCCATTGGCTCCAAACATTTCAGGACATCTAAGAAAGTTGCAATACAAGTTTTTTTTCTTTCTAAAACTTTCAATGGTATAAATAATCTTATTTTTGTATTCCAACTAGCTCATTAGCTGGTTAAACAGCGTATACCTAGACAGATTCACATCAAGTTCATTGGTATTGAGAAAACTGAAGTGTGATTTCAGTGACATCAATCCTTTGATAAAGGGATTTGATAGTAAGGTGCAGTGAATTTATTTTCTTTGATAACAAAAACTTGCATTCATGCTACCTTTTCAATGACCCGAGGAGATGCCAAACAGAACAGGGAAATTTTGCAGATAATAAGAACATAAGAACATAAGAAATAGGAGCAGGAGTAGGCCATCCAGCCCATCGAGCCTGCCCCGCCATTCAATAAGATCATGGCTGATCTGTCCGTAAACTCAGCTCCATCTACCTGCCTTTTCCCCATAACCCTTAATTCTGGTACTGTGTAAAAATCTATCTAACCGTATCTTAAATATATTTAGTGAAGAAACCTCAACTGCTTCCCTGGGCAGAGAATTCCACAGATTCACCTCTCTCTGGGAAAAACAGTTTCTCCTCATCTCCGTCCTAAATCTTCTCCCCCAAATCTTGAGGCAAAGTCCCCTAGTTCTAGTCTCACTTACCAAAGGCAACGACTTTCCTACTTCTATGTTATCTATCCCTTTCAAAATTATGTATGTTTCAATAATATCCCCTCTCATTCTTCTGAATTCCAGAGAGTATAGTCCCAGGTGATTCAATCTCTCCTCATAGGTTAACCCCTTCATCCCTGGAATCACCCTCGTGAACCTCCTCTGCACTGCCTCCAAAGCCAGTATGGAGACCAGAACTGCACACTCCAGGTGCAGCCTCACCAGTACCCTGTATAGTTGCAGCATGACCTCCCTGCTCTTGAATTCAATCCCTCTAGCAATGAAGGCCAACATTCTGTTCACCTTCTTAATAACCTGTTGTACCTGCAAGCCAACTTTTTGCGATTCGTGAACAAGCACTCCCAAGTCCCTCTGCACAACAGCATGCTGCAATCTTTCACCATTTAAATAATAATCTGCTCTTCTACTATTCCTTCTAAAGTGGATGATCTTGCATTTACCAGCGTTGTATCCCATCTGCCAGTCCTTGGCCCACTCACTTAATCTATCTATATCCCTCTGCAGACTCTCTACATCCTCTGTACAATTTGCTTTTCCACTCAGTTTAGCATCATCAGCATATTTTGTTATGCTACACTCCGTCCCCTCTTCCAAATCATCAATATAAATGGTAAACAGCTGCGGACCCAGCACCAATCCCTGCAGCACCCCACTCACTACTGACTGCCAACCAGAAAAAAACCTATTTATACCACTCTCTGCCTTCTATACCAAAGCAACACAAAGCAACACACACAAAATGCTGGAAGAACTCAGGAGCTCAGGGAAAATCTATGGAAATGAATAAACTGTCAATTTTATAGGCCAAGACCCTTCTGCGGGACTGGAAAGCAAGGGGGAGGATGACAGAATAATGAGCTGGGGGGAGGGAAAGGAGAACAGCTGCAAGGTGATAGATGAAGCCTGGTAGGTAGGAAATGTAAAGGGCTGGAGAGGAAGGAATCTGATAGGAGTGGAGAGTGGATCAAAGGAGAAGGGGAAGGAGGAGGGGACCCAGGGGGAGGTCATAGGCAGTTGAGAAGAGGTTATGGACCAGAGTGGGGAATAGGAGAAGAAGGGAGGGAGAGGGAATTTTTTTTTTCGGAAGGACAAATCGATATTCATGCCAACAGGTTGGAAGCTACCTAGATGGAATATAAGGTGATTAGATGAGCCAAAATTTCCTCCAATTAAAGAAGAGAAAACTGAAACTATTGTTTCTGGTGCCAAAAAAGAACAGTTAAAAGTCAGTGCTCACTTGAGATCCCTGTCTTTACAGATCACAAACCAAGCCAGAAATCTTGGTGCTGTGATGAACTCTGACTTAAATTTTAACTGCCACATTGAGACAATTACAAAGTTAGCCTACATAAAAATACAGCAAGATCTAGAAAAACTCACACATACATTTATTTTTAGTAATTTTTGATACTATGTCAATGGCGTTTTCACAGTTCTCTACAAAATCCCTCAGACAGCTGCAGCTGATTCAGAACACTGCTGCTAGAGTCCTCACTAAGACCAAGAAAGTAGAACATATCACTCCAGTTCTCAGATCACTACACTGGCTTCCTATCCATCAGAGGACTGACTTTAAACTATTACTACTGGTTTATAAAGCACTGAATGCTCTAGGGCCAAAATACATCTCCAATCTCTTGCTGCATTATGAACCTTCCTGAGCTCTCAGGTCGTCCAGGATGGGTTTGCTTACCGTCCCCAGGGTCAAAACTAAACATGGCGAAGCAGCTTTTAGTTACTATGCTCCACATATCTGGAATAACCTCCCAGATGATCTGAAGTCTGCCTCAACTTTAAGCTCTTTTAAATTGAGGCTTAAAACTTTTCCTTTCACTGTAGCTTTCAATTAGAATGTCCTGCACTGTAACTTCTATTTTACCATATCTACTTTTTGTGTGATTTTATTCTCTTATATATTGTCTGAAATTTGATGTTTGATTTTTACACCTTGTTCTGTGTAAAGCACTTTGAACTGCCCTGTGTTTGAAAAGTGCTATACAAATAAACCTGCTTGCTCCTCTACCCTGAGGGTTGCCTCATGGTGGCACAAGAGGAAGCCATGGACCAACATGTTGGAATAGGAATCGGAATTAAAGTGTTTGGCCACCAGGAAGTTCTGTTTTTTGGCAGGTGGAATAGAGGTGCTCAATGAAGCAGTACCCCGATTTATGACTGGTTTCACCAAAGTATTGGAGGCCGCATCAGGAGCACTGCTAGACAACCCCAGTAGATTCACAGATGAAGCATTGCCTCACCTGGAAGGACTGTTAGGGTCCTTGAATGAGGTGAGGAAGAAGGCAAATGGGCAGGTGTAATACTTAAGCTAATTGCAGGCATGTGCCGGGAGGAAGATTAGTGGGGAGGTGGGAAGGGATGAATGGACGGGGTAATTCTGAAAGGAGTGATCCCTGCAGAAAATGTTGGTGGGGGTGGAAGTCGTAAAGATATGCTTAGTGATAGGATCCCTTTGGAGATGGCGGAAGTGCGGAGAATAATATGTTGGCTGAGGAAGTTCATGGTGGGGTAGGTAATGACAAAAGGAACTCTGTCACTGTTAAGGCCACTGGTTGGAGGAATTAGACTGGGCACATTGATGACAAGAAGCGCTGAAATCACATACATTTGAACCGGCATCACAGAAAATTCAGAGTCTGTTGAGTGCCTGGATAGCTGGAGAGTGGTGTGGAGTGAGCCAACTAAAGTTTACCAGCAGCCGGCATGTACCTGTTGCTGTCAGATATGTCGGTCGGAGGAGGCTCATGCTGTAGGGTCTGGTGGATCTGGCTCTCAAGGTCCCAGATCGGTGCAAGGATCTGGGAGGATTGAGTGATGGGATGAGGGTCGATCTCTGCTGTGACACGGCATCCACTTCAGTGTTCCAACCTCACCTGGTTGGTAGGATATGGTGAAGGTGAATTGCTTAAAGAAGAAAGTCCAGTGACCCTGACGTAGGTTGAGTTGGTGGGTCTGTTGTATAGATATGAGGTTCTGGTGATCAGTCCAGATCAGGAAGGGTTCAGTATTTCCCATCAGGCAATGATCCTATTCCTCCAAGGGCTATTTAATGGTGAGTTGCTCCTGGTCTCCTACTCCATAATGGTGCTGTGAAGCGTTGAATTTGCATGAGAAGAAGGCACAAGAGTTTGTCTTCCCATCTGATCCTCAGTGGGGAAGGATGGACCCAGCTCCCAGATCTACAACAAAAGGTCTGGAATTATTCGGACAGCGGGGAATGAGAGTGATGGTGAGCCTCTCACAGGCATGGTCTGTGGAGGCAAGACCAGCTTATCTCTGAGGTAAGTGATTTGTTGAGGGAGGTGTGAGGACTGGTGACTTTGGTGTAGCTTCTGAAGAACTGACATAGATGTTGGAGAAACTCAAGAACTGCTGCAGCTGTCGGGGCCATTTAACAATGGTGCGCACTTTCTCTGGGTCCATGGTTATGCTTTGGAGTGAAAGGATGTAACCCAGTACGGAAATAACTAGGGTGTGGAAATGGCACTTTTCTAGCTTGTGGTACAATTGTTTTTTGAGGAGATGCTTAAGGACTAAACAGATGTGACAGATTTAAGAAAGGATGTGCTGACGTTGGAGAGGGTACAGAGAAGACTCACTAGAATGATTCTGGGAACGAGAGGGTTAACATATGAGGAACGTTTGTCCGCTCTTGGACTGTATTCCTTGGAGTTTAGAAGAATGAGGGGAGACCTCATAGAAACATTTCGAATGTTAAAAGGTACGGACAGAGTGGATGTGGCAAGGTTGTTTCCCATGATGGGGGAGTCTAGTACGAGAGGGCATGACTTCAAGATTGAAGGGCGCCCTTTCAGAACAGAAATGCGAAGACATTTTTTTAGTCAGAGGGTGGTGAATCTATGGAATTTGTTGCCACGGGCAGCAGTGGAGGCCAAGTCATTGGGTGTATTTAAGGCAGAGATTGATAGGTATCTGAGTAGCCAGGGCATCAAAGGTTATGGTGAGAAGGCGGGGCAGTGGGACTAAATAGGATAAAATGGATCAGCTCATGATAAAATGGCGGAGCAGACTGGATGGGCTGAATGGCCTACTTCTGCTCCTTTGTCTTATGGTCTTATGGTCTTATGTGGTCTTGGGAGTTCTTGGAGTAGGTGAGAATGTTGTCGGGGTAGACAAATACATACCTGTGTAGCTGTCTCAGAGGATCTCGTTAATGAAGGATTGGGAAATGGCTGGACTTGGAAAGTCCAAAAAGCTTCACCAAGTATTTGTAGTGGCCAGTGGATTTTATGCACACCGTCTTCCGCTCATCCCCCTGGCAGATGTGGATCATGTTGTATGTACTCTGTAAATCCAGTTTGGTGAAGACCTGGGCCCTATTGAGTGTTTCAAATGCAATATTCATCAAGGGGAGAGGATAGCAGTTCTAAAACGTGATTTTGCTGAGTTCACAGTAGTCAATGCAGGGACAAAAGCCCTTATCTTTCTTCTTGAGAAAGAAGAATCCTGCACTTGATGGGGACTGAAATGGTTGAATGAAGCCGTGCTGTGGTGCTTCGGCCATGTAATTATTCAAGGCTTGGGTCTTAGGTGTGGAGGGGGAAAACAGATAACCTCAAGGAGGGGTGGTGCTCGGAAGGAGGTCATGTGGTCTGAGAGGATGCAAGGTGCTGGCCTCCCTTTTACTGATTGCAACAGTTAAGTCGTGGTATTCCTGCAGGAGTGTGGTGAGGTCAATGGTTCCCTCTGTCTCCACAAATTAATGAAGTGTGTTTAACTGAGTTTGCATGCAGGTGGGTAGCCAACTCAGCAGTAGATGACCAGGCGAACCAAGGGTCATGAGTGGAGAGCCAGGGGTAATCCAAGATGAAAGGAGTGTTGGGTGAGTCAATAAGCAGAAATATGGATGCTCTCCGAGACTCACGTGTACACTCTGGCCATATCAGACCCAAAGGAACATCCGTCACTTGTTGTGATGTAGAAGGGGTGAGAGAAGGGTTCAGTAGCGATTCCAAGGTGCACATGCAGAGTCTGGTCTAGAAAGTGGCCTGCTGCACCAGAATCCATCAGAGCCTCCTGCAGAGTGAGTTGGGCTATGGTGCTGGAACAAAGGGCCGAAGAGAACTTACCAGATAGAAGGCCCCTTGTCTCTATCTGATGGTGCTGTTTTGCCGGATGCAGTGGATATTTGATGCATGGGTCATTGTTTCTTTTTCTCCACTGATGCTCACGCTCTTGGGGGGTTTAATCAAGCTCTCCCTGACTGCATGTGTTCACAGGGCATTGGTGATGTGGGTCCTGCAGCCTGAAATGGTTCTGGAAACAGGACTGGTTTTCCAGCTGGTGATTTGGAGGGTCATTCCATAAGGCTATTGTCAACACGGAGGACCAAAGTGATGAGGCTTTTGAGGCTGGTAGGCATCTCCCAGTTAGACAGCTTGTCTTTCATGCACTCTGGGAGGCCATAATGGTAATGAGCCAGCAGCACTTCCTTATTTCAGCTGCAGTCCTCCCTGAGGATCCTGAATTCCATGGTGGAATCCAGCACTCAGCATGAGCCTTGACCTGGGTGAAGTATCCAATCTGCTGCCTTCCTTCAACTTCCTGGATAGTTGAAAACCTGGCGCATCTCAGTGGTGAATTCCTCGTACTTATTGCAGATGGTGGTTTTTTATTGTCCCATTTATTGATGGCCCAGGTCAAAATTAGCCCAGTCAACAAAGAGATGATGGGAGCAATCTTGGCTCAATCTATAGAAGACCGAGGTGGCTGCAGCTCAAAGTGCAAGACACAATAGGGTGGGAAGTTGCGATAGCGGGTTGGCGATCCATTGAAGCATTTGGGCACCAGAATCTGGGGTTCCAAGGGAGGAGGTTGATAGGCATGGAGTTTCTGTAATGAGTTAGAGAGTTGTTTGAGAGTGGTAAGCAGATGGTCAATGGCTTCCTGTTGCTTCTAGATCATGTGTGCCCATCGTCAGACGACTTCCTTTGAGGGAAACAAACTCTTCTGGGTCAATCGCTGGTTCACTCATCCTGTCGGGAATTGTACAGGAGGATTGACCCAAGTGCAGAGCAGCAGAGACAACTTAGCAGTGAGTAATCACGTTAATAATAAACTTCAAAATAATAAGCCATGAGGAGCCACAAGAGAGAACAGATACTGAACGCGACAAGACAACAGGGTAACTGAAGACTAGGAGCAACTGGTTGAGGCTGGTTGTTTCACATGAGTGAACAAGGATTGTGGATGAGAGCTGAGTTTAAATAGGCTGCAGGTGCTGAGTTGGAAATGAATGGCACTTAGCTGGAAGGTGCTTGTGCAGGCCTGACACTTGTGACATTTGCAGCACTTTAGGTGGTGACTCAGCCAAAATTGTTGCTGTTGTCTGTATTTATCTCATGGTGAGGACAATACCTGGATACTCTGTGATAGTCTGTGTAGCCAAATATTTGATAATACTCACTGTCAAATCTTATAGTAACAAGATACTTACATGTGGATTCATCAGAAAACTTTCAGAATCTTTTGGATCATGTGCCAGCACATCCAGGAGCTTGGAAAAAAACACGCTCAGAAATGTCAGTTTTCCCAGCTAGCGAATGGTTGATGTTTAGTATTGAAGGAGAATACATATATAGAGTACACAAATTAAACATTTCTTGTCTCATTGCTATTTATCCTGGCAGTGATGACGTGTGGCCAGGTGGTTAAGTTGTCGGTCTAGTGATCTGAAGGTTGCTAGTTCGAGCCTCAGCTGAGGCAGCATGTTGTGTCCTTGAGCAAGGCACTTAACCACACTGTACTCTGCGACGACACCGGTGCCAAGCTCTATCGACCCTAGTGCCCTTCCCTTGGACAACATCAGTGGTGTGGAGAGGGGAGACTTGCAACTGCCGGTCTTCCAAACAACCCTGCCCAGGCCTGCGCCCTGGAAACCTTCCAAGGCACAAATCCATGGTCTCACGAGACTAACGGATGCCTATTTTTTTTATCCTGGCATCTTTGAAATCTTTCTTAAGTCATTAGATTTTCTTTAGAAATGTAAGTTTTTAAACCATCCAGATTTTGAAGCTTTATTACACAGGTTTTGAACACACCAGATGCCCAGTCGAAGGCATGTATGGGCAGGCAGTGACAAGCTTTCTTTTAACAGCATCTTTTTTTAAAAAAATAGCATCTTTAATTATTTTGTTCTATCCAAGCAGATCCTTTCACACTTTTGGAACACTCAGTCACAGAAGAGCAGTGGGGGGAGTGAAATGAAAGGAGTATGGGAAAAAAATCAGATGAATCCATTAAATAGCACATTGCCCAGTATTTACTTAATCAATATTCCTGCATTTAAGTTTGATGACATTCATTCATTAATTTTACTACATTATTGCTTCCATTACATTATGCTAAAATTCTGTTGGAATGAATCTAAGTGAAACCGGATGCCAAAAAGTCAAATTCGTGGACCTAGATTTGCTGAGATTTGGCTTTCAATGCAAAGGGCCAATGAATAAGTCACAAATCTTTTATTCTAGAATGAGCAATAATGCCATAATGTTTGCAATTCTGGGAATCAAGCCTAATTTTTCAAATGTCCTATTTTTGTTCAAAATATTTCACAGCCACTTATGAGTGTTAGAAAACTGATAAGAAAATGATACAATTTTCAGGAAGAAGGAGATAAGTGTTGTGGATGACAAAAATAGTCTGTTTCTTTCCCTTACTGTTGTTAACTCTTCATGACAAAGCTCAGATGAATATTCATATTATTCATTTCCGACACTGCAAAGCTGTTTACAAGTGTGTGACAAGCCTTGCCACCTACCCTGCCTTTAAGCATTTTAATCAAAGTTGCACTGTAGGACTTACACCGAATTAAAAGACTCACATGGAATTTGTGCAGATTATGACATATGTTAAAAGTTATTGGGACTTCTGAAGTTTTGAATTACACCTTAGGCAAGTCAAGAAAAAAGGAGCTACAATTTCTTCAAGCCTTAAATAAGTAAGTGGTTCTCCAAATGTTTGCCTATAGCCATTGGTGTTTCTGTTGTGTCCTATTATCATTCCTTTAGACCTGCACATATGGTCATCTGCCATTATTCTAACTGATTCCAGGGGTCTGGAATGCAGCATGACCCCTAAGGGCTATTATAATGCAATCAGTAGGAATACTATATCCAGAGCCAGACTAGAATCAAAGGGTCAGCTAAAGCCAAGGATAAATTACAGCTGTTATAACGAAATCACCTTTTCACCCCAGGTTTAATATTCTTGTAATGTACTGTCATAACTCAGTTGGCTTGGCACATATGTCATTAATAAACAGATCTTGAAAAAATATAGGATGTTGTATAAACAAATATGAACAATGGAGGATATTCAAATATGTGCAAGAACATGGCCACACTGGACATACAAGAATTTATTGATTATATTATCCTACCAGTTAACCTTTAAAGTGCTTATCAGAGCATCAGCTGTTAAATGAGCATTACAGGGGTTAATAAAGTGCATGGGGTAGTGTAAGCTGCAAGAATATTAAAACTGGAATTATGTTTGTATGTCTGCTGTACGGTGCATACAAAATCTGCATCTACTGTAAAATAGCTAGAAAAAAAGTGAAGAAAAGACAAGTTATATTTTACTCTGATCGTCAGCTGAACATGACCTAAGAACTTGAAAGAGTGATACTTACTTTCCCCTATAGATTTGTATGACCTGTCATTTGGAATTCAGCTGTGGAATGCCAGGCCTGTGTGACCAGCTGACCACATATACAAGGTGCCCTCTAAGTGCCTGGTTCAACTCCATAACACCTTTTGTGCTTTCAGTTTGAAGCTTTTTGTGCCAGTAGTTCACATTAACATTGCGGAAAAAGCATACAACTAACAGAATTTGGAGGGCAATTTTCTCATAAACCGTCTGATAGTTTTGCCATCTGGTCAGAGCACAAAGACCTCATAAAAGAGGCCTAAGCAAGGTTACAAAGGTCAACTGCTCCCTAGGTCAGGGGCCAGAAAAGGTTCGTTATACTGGACTTTCCTGAAACTTGTCACCAAGAACTACTAACAAATTATTGGACTTTTTAAAACCAGGATGTAATTACATTTCATCTGAACAGTCTTTTTGTATATGCATCATTACAGGATAAATGAGAGTCAGAAACTCAACTGATTTCCAAAAATTAATTACATGTTTACACCCAAAAAGTGCCGTAGTTATCCTTACTCTGTCAGCTGCCACAATTTTGCCACTACTAGATCCTGAGAGGTGCCGGCCTGAAGTATTCTTTGCTTCTCTGTGGTACAGACCTCTGATCCTCAAATTCCCTGCGTACAGTAAATATTGACAGGCTACTCCACCAAGTTCCATATAGGCAGATGTATTTGTCTGCACAGGAGATCTGTAAATTAGATTCAGACCACCTATTTATTGAGCCACCTGAATTATAAAGAGATGTAGTGGCTTTTATTTCCTAGATTGACTCAGAGAGCATACACTGCCAGATTTGTCCTGCAGTAGAGCACTTTAATAGGGTCATTCTGGTGTGAACCTGGTAGCATAACAGGATGCTTGCGCTGCATGGATGAAAGAATATAATGAAACATAATTTAGTGCATTAACAATAAAAGTGTCACTTTGTTTCGAGACTTGCATAAAGTATGACTGACATCACTTGAGTGCTGTTCTAGCTGACTTCCACCTGCAGTAACATCATTTTCCCTTCTGGAATGTGTTGAAATACAAACATCCTGTTCTGGCAACTCAGTTCAGTCTTGAAGTTAGCAGCACGTCTATGATCAATTTTCATTTCATCCACAATACAGCCACTTGATGCTTACAGGAATCTTCATTTAAACATGGCTGAAACAAAATCTGTCTGTCTTCTGACCCTCTTTATCACTACTCTACAAGAATAGTTACCTTGAAGCTAATGACTATAACCAAGGTAACCAGCAATGTTGTCCATTTTACAATTAAAGTTCACTCTTAGACAAAATGGTAGGGTATGCTACCTTTGAATTTGTTTCTACTTGTTTCTTTTAATTTTTTTCTCTCTTGGAGAGTGGAGTGAAATAGATCAATTCAAAGGCTGATTAACACTCTGACAATCCACAGCATGAAGCCTCTTCCTTATTTGTGATTTTCTTTATACTAGCTGACAGAGCAGCTAGTTTGATACAGTGGGAATGTCTTGTGTGCTCTCACAATCTATGAAGGAACAGAATCATATTCCAAGAACGCAGTCAACCTTCGGAATATAATCTTAAGGTTTAGAGCTGCAGCTTTGGTCTGAGACTGCTTTGAAAAGAATTCAAATGTCTCACATTCTGAATGAAAAATGGGCTGCTATTATGGAGGCCAAAACTTGCTTCATTTGAGAGAACAAGAAAGAATGAAAGAACTTCAATTTACATAGTACTAATCACCACCTCTGCACATCCCAGAGTGCTTCACAGTCAAAGAAGTAGTTTGAAGTGCCATTTGGAATGAAGGGTTCAATTATTATTGTGTTCCTTTCACAGTAATACATACCTTGCTGTTATACGATTTTAAATTCTTTGTCCCACATATGCTAATTGCTTAAATAATCATAACATCACATGTTAGAACTTTGCTCTTTTCCGAGTTTCATCATAATTTTTGCTAATTATTCGTAGGTGCAGTTCACAATTTAACGACCCTTGATCTTTTCAGAGGGTTCACACTGCCTTTTCCTAAAGATAAAACTAACGGGTGAAGAGATTTTATGACTTTTTTTGGGGGGAAGGTCATTCAATTCACACAAAACTGTGTTGATCGTGATTATGAGTTATTTACAAAAAGTTGCAATCATGACCTTTTGATCCAATATGACATTAAATAATGAAAATTAACTGTGCACTTTTGTCATATCACTAGGTGCAGGAAAAACATCAACTAAATGAACCCTGAATGATGGTATATCATGACAAGTAGTGTCCAATGCTATTTTCTTAACTGATATCTGTGTAAACACTTCAAAACAGGCATAAAATCTGTCCTATTGACATTTATGTCAAAAACACAGGTATTTTCCCGATATTAGTTTCCCTAACAGCACAATGCCATGAGGACATCAAGTGTATTTGTATTGACACTAGCAGTATAGAAATGCATGCAAAGATAATGAAATTGACACATAAAAAATTGTAAGGTAAATATTAAAGCAAGGTAACATGGAAAAAGCATAAAGTTTGAATTAGGTACAACACCAGCTTTAACATGGACCTGGAAGTGGTCAGTAGAAAGCAATTTGGCATTTACAAAAAAAGTTCCCTTCAACAACTTTCATATAATGACCATTGATCTGATGGTGCCCTGACAGTTAATGGTTCTTTTCTTCAAATAAATCATTTTTCAAGAACTCAGACAGGAGTTTATTTTGACATTTTTTTCAATAAAGAATTATTTTACCTTACAAAATATTGATTCATACATATCTATCAGTCAGCCAGCCAGTCTGGCAATCTCTCCCTCAACTGAAGTCCATACAAATGCCCAATTTTTTCACTGAGACGTTGCTCAACCCCAGGCCAGTAGAAATGAGGGCAGCCAGTTATAAGCTAACCATAACTTCTACCAGGACTGACTTGGTTCCAATGGCTCACTTTTCTGCTGGCATCTGTAGAAGCCATCCGAATTATAAGAGGAGCCTGCAGCACAGCCCAGTATTTATAGAATTATATTTTATACTGGAGTAAGCAAGAATTGCCCAAACATTTTTCAACGATCTTTATGTCTTAAGCACACTATCTTCAAAAATCAGATTAGTTCTTAATGTATGGAATGACACTGATTTTTTCCAAGCCATTTGAAAACAACCATTGTTCAATTTGCTAAATAACTCATATTTGTTTCTGATATGGTTCAGTGATTGACTTGAATTTCACGTCCCACAACAAAGCATTAAGCGTAAAAATCTGAGCTGACATTTTACCGCAATAATGAAAGGACAGTTGCGCCATCACACAACAATGCACGCAAAGATGGATGTGCTGTCTGACTTGTTAAGTTCCTTCAGCGTTTTGTGTGTATTGCTTAAGATTTCCAGCATCTGCAGAATCTCTTGTGTTAATGAAAGGATGGTGTTAGTCCTTGTCCAAAGCGAGGTCTTTGCGAATTGATTTTAAACTGTATCTGCTTTAAAAGGTAGATGCAAAATATACCATTAAACAAAAAAAAAAACCTTTTCCTCAATGTGAAGTTATAAACACAATCCTGAAATAGTGGTGGAGGCATCAGCTAAAGCTTCAGAATCAGAATCAGGTTTATTATCACCGGCATGTGACGTGAAATTTGTTAACTTAGCAGCAGCAGTTCAATGCAATACCTAATCTAGCAGAGAAAAAAAATAATAATAAGTAATAATAATCATAAATAAACAAGTAAATCAATTACAGTATACGTATATTGAATAGATTTTTAAAAACATACAAAATCAGAAGTACAGTATATTAAAAAAGTGAGGTATTGTCCAAAGGTTCAATGTCCATTTAGGAATCAGATGGAAGAAGCTGTTCCTGAATCGCTGAGTGTGTGCCTTCAGGCTTCTGTACCTCCTACCTGATGGTAACAGTGAGAAAAGGGCATGCCCTCGGTGCTGGAGGTCCTTAATAATGGACACTGCCTTTTTGAGACACTGCTCCCTGAAGATGTCCTGGGTACTTTGCAGGCTAGTACCCAAAATGGAGCTGACTAGCCTTCTGCAGCTTCTTTTGGTCCTGTGCAGTAGCACACCCGCCCCCCCCCCGCCATACCAGACAGTATGCAGCCTGTCAGAATGCTCTCCACAGTACAATTATAGAAGTTTTTGAGTGTATTTGTTGACATAGCAAATCTCTTCAAACTCCTAATGAAGTGTAGTTGCTGTCTTGCCTTCTTTATAACTACATCGATATGTTGGGACCAGGTTAAATCCTCAGAGATCTTGACACCCAGGAACATGAAACTGCTCACTCTCTCTACTGCTGATCCCTCTATGAGGATTGGTATGTGTTCCTTCATCTTACTTTTGCAGAGAACATCACTGTCATTGGATTAACCACCAGAGACTACAAATCCAAATACGACCAGGAAGCAGACAAGCTACTGTCCTGGTGAAAACACAACAATGTGAAATGCAATGCCCTCAAAACAGTGGCGATCCACATCAATGTCAGGAGAAATGTTTCTGAAGATGGAAAAGTAGAAGGACAGAAAATTCTACACTGCGATCATGAAGGGCACTCTCACTTCAGCCAATACTGTCTAGCTTGGTGCAGCTTCCCCTCACAATATATGAAAACTACAGCAAACTAACTGACAGGTCAGCAGATGGCTACAGCCTAACGTCATTGCTGAGCATGTATACATCTGGGACAAATAAGCGGGCAGGATAAAATCATTACGGACACTACATGCCCTGCAAACTGTCTTTTCCAAAAGCTTCCTTCTAGTAAGTGCTATAGGACTATTAAAACCAAAACATCACACAAGCAGTGAATCAAGCAAATCCAAACTGCAAAGTATCAGACAGGACACTATATGCAATTAAACGATTGAACTTTATAAATCTTAATCTGACTATAGGGTTAGTAAAGAAAATAAAAAGAAAAAGGGCCCATTTTAATGGAAAAGTCTAATGTGCACGTTGAAGCTCATGGATTCGTCCGTTCATCCCCATCGAACTCATCCGAGCGTTATTGACCTTTGGATCTTCGCTCCTAGTCCACTCCATCTGGTGGTCTACCAACTCTCTTCACTCACATTAGAGAGGCCATTACATTAGCACTGAAACCTTACAGCACGTTACATGTACATTAAGCTCTAACTTATTTTATATAAATTCTTTATTCTTTATAATTGTTGAATATTTTTGCTTGTGTTGCATGCTATGCCAACACACCACAGGAAATTCCAAATACATGTAAATGTATATGGCGGGTAAAGCTGATCTTTGATCCTTGATATGTCATACCTTTAATATACCATTAATAAAATAGAGGATTTTGAATGAGTACACAGAGATATGCAGGACATTAATAGGCATGAAGGCCCTTTGTTTGAACAAAGATTGGAAAAACTATGAGTATTCTCCTTAGAGTAGCAACAGCTGATGAATGGTCCTAACAAAAATAACCAAGGTGCTATATCTGTACTGACGCGAGAGAGAAAGAGTATTCCCTCTGATGTCAGTCAGTTCATGGAGGTCTTGGATCAATGGAGAATAGATGAGGAAAATGGAAAAATATTTGCTGAGAGAATTGTTGGGAAATAAATTACTTTATCTTAAGAGGGATTTCCATGACTTAAAAAACGGTTTGGATAATTACTTTACATTGAACCCCAAAATTAGAGACAAAGTGTATGATTATGAGACCAATCAAGACAAATGCAGACATAATGGCCTATTGGCTCCTTTGTGAAACATTTTAGTAATTGAAATATCCTTGAACATTGATTCATTGTATCATTTCAGGGTTAGATTCCCTCCCCAGCTGTGCCAAATGCCTGCTTAAGCAATTGTGCATCTAGTTGTCAGAAATGGCCACCTTGTTGGCTAAAACTATTTCAGAGCATAATTACCACCCTGACTAAAGATGAGAGCATATTTGTCGGCTTGTTTTATGGATTCATGTATACCAAATATTGTACAATGCAAGCTCCAGCTACTCAGTTGTTAGGCTGCAAACTGATAAACCAATCAGGAGAAAGTTTCTGTTTGGTAACACCGATGGGATATGGAATGGATTGGAAAATGTCCAAATGATAGCTTGGTTGTTGGCTCATTTGATTGATTATGGGTAAGGTCCAAGAGGATATTCAGCTATTCTAATAAGAAATGTGGGAATGTTGCAGAATAAGGAAAAAATGTGGGCCCTTGGACCATCACTGTATTAATTACTTCTAAGATAAATAGATATTAAATATCTTAAACTTGAACTGCTTTAAAGTGCTGTTAGTAGCGGTTGCTAATGCATTGCACTCCAGTCGATCAAGAATGTATGGGCATTTTACCTATGGCTGTTCTGAGTAATGATCTTGTAGACACCCGTATCATACTAAATACCTTCCAGTTAGTATATCGTGCTGTTTCAAAGGTTAAAGGGCTTCACAGAAATCACATGTTAATTTAAACTTTATGTTGCTTTATTTAACCTGATCCTTCAGTTAATTTGAACGTCCATGAACTCCAAGAGTGACCATACATTTAACACTTTTACTGGGCTGTTGTCATGGTGTTTGTTGCGCCTATTTACTGTACCACAGAATTGTTTCAAACGGCTGTCTTGTAAAAAAAAACATGCCACTTTCTAGTGACAGTAAAGCTGAGACACACAGGCTGGAAGGTCTAATGTTAGAAGAGTGTAGGGGCACACAAGTGGGCTTCAGTGACCCAGGAGCCCAGTTAAAATACATCAACCCTTCCTTGCTATGTACTGACGCCTACTGGAAAAGGGTGGACCTATGTGAACATCAGCTGAGAACAAAATTAATTCAGGTATGATGCTCCACATTATTGAATAGCACATCAAGATTCAAGGAGTTTAAGTTAATTCTCAGGTAGCAATGCCCAAGTGAGGCTTTGATCCTACTCCAGGCTACTCCAGGGTTTGGATATGAGGACTCAATGTTGGTCCAGAATGCCATTGTTCACTTAAACTGTTTGCATGATTTGTATTTTTTTTCTTTCTCTTGCGCATTGGGTGTTGGTCTTTTATTTTTATTTTTTATTTTTTTTTAAATTGGGTTTTTTTTCAGGTTTCTTGCTTTACAGCTACCCGTGAGCAAACAGACCTCAAGGTTGTATAGTTTATACATTCTTTGATAATAAATGAATCTCGTGTCTTGAATCTTGAATCCTCTTCCTACCATGTCATTAACATTTCAGAATCAAGGAATCACAAGTCCCATCACCAGCTGACCCTGGGCTATTTTCCAAACTGCTGCAATCCCACCAGTGCTGAGTAGAAGTTCCAGGGGGATTTAGTGAAAGGGAGACATGGCTGAATTTAACAATTTGACCTCAGCATTTTATTTATAAAATTAGTGATAATAGGTATGTCAAAAAGCCATCATAAACAAGTACTGGTATCATCAGACATACAGTAAGCATGGAGAGTCCGTGCTAAACAGATTGACAGGTAAGTGCAATATTTCCCATTTCATGTATTTGATATTTTAAAATGAAAATAAAACAATGATATGGAAATGATGTTATAATGGTTTCTTTGCAATTATTTTTCTTTCTGAATCAATGGTGCTCAACAACTGGATTAGAAATAGCATGCTTCATTAAACCCTTAAACGGTGACAAAGAATGATACATTTTAAGGAGTGTCAAGTTTCATCGGAAGAGTTGTGAACACATCCTAAATCTTTATGCTCCATTAAGCAGTGGCAATCCAAGTAATTCTCAGTCCTCCAACCAATTAATATCTTCAAGGACACATTCTTTAACAAATGACAAGAGGATTTGAGTTACGCCTGTTGAAGAATTAATTCTTCTTTCTCTTCATTGGAAAACTAATTGGGAAATGCAATGAAAGATCTGATGAAAGCTGAGATTTGCCATTTATTCATTTTGCTGAGACAGATTACTGATGTCTGACTAAAATCCATCTTGAGCAGTGTTATATGCCCTTGCAGTGTATAGGAAATTAGGATCAAAATTGGCTGTGTGAACGGAAACGTATGGAAACAGATATCTCTATTGATAAGCCTAAAATTGTCAAATCCCATACACTGGTGTATTGTCCAAAGCAATTTATGAATGACAAATTATTTAAAAAATATTAAAATATTTAATGTTAACTTTAAATTTTTGAAAGTAAATTCAAAATTTATTGTTGTGTTTTAATTGGGTTCTGTAGAGGAATGGCCAGATCTATAGCAAAGGAAATTATATATGAGCTCAGTTTGAAACAAATCCAATTGTGAATGGATATTTAGCTCTAGTGATTTTCCACATGTCCTTCCTGATTGCATCTTTTAATCTTGTAATGGAACTTGGTTGGAGGTTGGAGATTTGTGTTCTAGGATTACCCAAGACACACCTCTACCAGCTTCTCAATTTAGCCAGACTTCTAGTTGATGGCAGTTATAAGAACAAAGTTATTTTCATTAAATCCTTTAATATTGATAAAGGATGATATATTTAGAGGTATATCAGGTCTTTAAAATCAAAAGGAGCAGCATGACCACATTGCAATAGACATGAAGTAACAGATCTAGAGCTAACTTTCTCAGCAAATTGCATTCAGTGCTCCCCCAGTATGAAGCTCACTTCTGTTCCTCATAGAAATTACAAAAGCTGAGAAATTTCAACCTCCAGGACTCTCATATGCAACGTCTTCAGTATTTAATATTGCCATCTTATAATGCACCAGCTCACTGCATTATAAGTGTAATTAAGCTAACATTTTAATCTGCCATTAGAAAATCAAACTTGAAAATTTCAAATGATTTTGCAGTAGATTAGATCCCTGTACCAGAGTTTTTGGAAACATTTTAATTTCTGGTTAGAAATGGGAGTGGAAGAAGCTGAAGATGGTGCCAGAGTTTTTTGTGGACCCGGGCGACTTCTTCCAGTTCATCTGCAAAACAATTTAATTCTCTTCTTCCCATACCTCATTTTTCTTTTTCATGGTGGCTGGGGTCCTGCCAGAGTCTGTAATCTACAGCTGCAGATAATATTATGGTTCTTCACAGGCAGTGGGTTCTATCTCCTGGAACTCGCCAAGCGCCTGATGTTCAATATCTCCAGGTGCGGCCTAGAAGATGTGCATCTTCTGGGTTCAAAACAGTGAGCTGTTGGTCTCCCTTCTTGCTATGGCGGACATGATATCTCTCTCTCCCTCGCTAGTGAGAGAGAAAGAGAGAACCTGTCTGAGATTTCAAAGTGTTGAGATGAACAGCAGTTTTTGATGGACTCTAGATTCTGTTCTCTAGAGGCTTGCAAGGTGGGTGGTGAGGGTTGATTATTTTGCTGGAGCAGGTGGAGGAGAGGGAGGGAGGAGGGTTGATGCTTTTACTGCTGCTTGTGCGTGGGAGGGAAAGGGGGGCTTTGGGGTTCTAATGCTTTCTGTCATTCATTCTTTGGGGTTTTTTCTGTTTCATGGATGTCTTCAAAAAGCATTTTAGATTGTATATTCTATATATTCTCTGCTACTAAATGGAACAATTGAACCATTGAATTATTCAAGCAATAGCTTACTGTAGTAATAAGCCTACACAGACATCAGTACCTGTGACCAAATAAACGAATGCAACAATGCAATACTAAACCACGTGGTAGGAGATCTCAGTTGTGTATCTTGGACATAGCTACCCTGATCACTTTTGGCTCGGGTAATAACTGGTCCCAACACATGTAAACTAGGGCCAGGGAAGATGAGGAAAATATCAATCACTGGATTATTCCCTACTGATCTCTACTAAGAAGTAAACAAGCCTCATAAGCAAGTTGTCTTTTTTAACTCAAGAAAACCTTATATTCAAGGCTGTCGATTCAACTCTAACCCCAGAAAGACAAATTGGTGGAGAAGCTAGATTTGGCTGGAGAAACATTTACCTAACCAGCAATTAACAAAGGTAACCAAATCTAGACTGACATCAAAAGTCCCTGAAACATTCATCCAGAGCTGGAGATCACTTCTTCCTGGAAAAGGCTAACCCTGTCCACAGAGTCTTTAACAAATAGCCAGCCCAATACCTGACCTAAACATAGAGGGACCAAGGGAGGCGATGGCTGCAGAGAGAGAGAGAGAGAGAGAGGTGGTGCATTGAGGAAAGGGTGGGTTGGAGGAAGTAAGAAGGGTGCAGAGAGAAGATAGAGGTGAGGAGAAGAGAGGATAGGAGGAGGAGGAGGAGGAAGAGGAAGAAGATAGAGCGGGACAAAAAAACAATACAGTGTTACAGTAAGTAATGCCACAGCCTTGCACCATCAGTAACATGGGTTCAATCCTGACCTTTGGTGTAGCTGTGCAGAGCTTGCACATTTTACCCGTGACAGAATGACTTTCCCCTGGGTGCTGTAGTTCCTTACTATATCCCAAGAATTTTTGGGTTAATTGGTTGCTGTAAGATTACCTCCAGGGTAGATAGATGGTGTGAAAATGGGTCACAGGAAAATAAGGGGTGGGTCAAATAAATCCGAGAGCTGTCATCGACTAGGTGGGACGTATGACCTCTTTGTCAGTGATAGAGAAAATTATAGTGTGCATTGGGAAGAAACGAGATTGAGCCAGTGGATGTAAAGAGAGAGGAGTAGGAAAGGGGACAGGCAATTACAGAAAAGATGACAAATGATCATCGTAAAGGGAATAGAGGAGGAGGGAATGTGGATAGCAAGGAAGGAAAGATAATAGTGAATGGTAGACCAAGGCTTGGGTGGGTGGAAAGAAGGGGGAGAGTGCAACAACGTGAGGGAATGGGGAGGGAAAAGAGTAGGAAGAGGAGATATAAGGCAGAGATGAAGAGGAAAGAAGGAAGGGTATTAAAAGATTTGCCATAGTCCCATGCAATGCAGCAGATTAAATAAATTCAACTCTGCATTCAAAAGACTGATGAGTGCATGTTTACAGTTAATGTTTATTCCTTTCACAGGTGCCATCAATCGCTAACAGCTAATTTGTTGATAGGAATAAAAGGAAATTACATCAGTACATACGCTTTGCAAATCAACTGTACTACACGAGAACACTTAATATCATTTTGTAGCACAAGAGATGCAAACATTGTTATGTTGCTTCCCATGGTATTCAACTGAATTGAGTACTTAAAGGATGAACACTCATTCTATTCCTCCAGGTCATGGCTGGACAGATCACTGAATCTCTGAAGCTTAAAAGTCTCAAGTTCAAATGTATTAGTCTCTTTGTATCCTTCCCAGGTCTACACTGGGTTATTGGCTTACATTTCATTTCAGGGCTCAGAGCTTGAATCAAAGTCTGGCTGATGTGATGAAAGCCTCCTTCTTCCAAAACCACTGAGTTGATCTGCATCCAAATAACAATTTCACAGTGTAGCAATATTTGTCCTTTAGCTAACAAAATAAGATGATCCATTGTCCATTCATCCCTCGTCAGTAATCTCCCTCCTGGTACTTATCCCTGCAAGTGGCCAAAGTACTATGCAATATGATTCATCTTGTCACCTTCTAATCAGGGGTCCAAACAGTCCTTTCAAGTTAGGCAACATTTCTCCTGGAAATCTTCTAGGGTCGTCTATTGTGTCCAGTACTTCTGATGTGTTCTCTTCTGCATGGCTGAGATCTGTCACAAATTGAGGGACTGCTCTGGCGAGCACCTCAGCTCCACCCACAGAAACAAACCAAACAATTTAATTATGATTCCCATTCCCGTTCTGACACGTTGGCCCTTTTCCTCATCTGGTGCCATAATGAGGTCACCTTCAGGGTGGAGGAACAACACCATCTATTCCATTTGGATAACCTCCAACCTGAATGCATGAATATCGATTTCTCCTTCTGGTATATAAAAAAGATATTCCCTTCCCCACCTCTCTTTTATTCCCCACTCTGAACCCTTACCTCTTCCTATCTGCCTATCACCTCCCTCTGGTGTCATTCCTCCTTTTCTTTCTCCAATGGTCAACTTTCCACTCATATCAGATTCCTTCCTCACCAACCCTTTACCTTTTCTACCCACCCATCACTTTCTAGGTACTCTCCTGCCCCACCTCTCACCTCTTTATTCTGGCAACGCCCCCCACCACCTCCACCTTCCTTTCCTGTCCTGAAGAACGGTCCTGGTCTGAAACATTGACTGTTTCCATTGATTTCCATTGATGCTGCCTGACCTGCTGATTTCCTTCAGCATTTGTCAGGGGTAAGTTTTTTTTACACAGAGACTGGTGATTCTGTGGAATGGGCTGCCGGTAACGGTGGTGGAGGTGGATACGATAGGGTCTTTTAAGAGACTTTTGGATAGGTTCATGGAGCTTAGAAAAATAGAGGGCTATGGGTTACCCTCGGTAGGGACATGTTTGGCACAATTTTGTGGGCCGAAGGGCCTGTATTGTGCTATAGGTTTTCTATGTTTCTATGTTTCATTTTGTGTTACGTTAGTTTGGATTTCCAGAATCTGCAGAATTTCTTGTGTTTATAAAATGATCAGTATTGTAGTCTTACCAACAGAAACATGACATCAAAATCACAACTATAATTCCATTTCAAAGCTAAATTAGTTATAAATTAGTTCCATTGTTTACTGTTCTGTTCACCACACTATAAGCAGGATGTGATTAAGCCACCGAAAGTCCAAAAAAGATTTTGTTTGATAGGCGAGGTTTATTTTTTGCCTGGAGCTGATGGGTGAATAATAGAGGTATATAGAATTAGGAGAGGCACCGCTGGGGTGGATAGCCAGTGTCTGTTTCCCATCATTCAAAGGTTTAAGCTGAGAGGAAGGAGTTTTAAAGGGGATCTGGGAGGGTTACATTTTTCACACAGGCAGTGGGTGGTATCTGAAATGAGCTGCCGGAGAAGGTGATGGAGGCAGAACCATGACAACATGTAAGAGGCATATTGACTGGTACCAGGAGCAAGGCCTAGAAGGATGTGGAATCAATTTCGGCAAGTGAAAACATGTGGAAACAAGATGCTCAGCATAGATGTTCGGTGCCAAAGGGCTTGACTCTACTGTATGCTGTAGCACTCAATTGGTAAAGCTTCATATGATGTTCTCAGTTTATGAAAGGCATGGTATCCATCTTCATTTTTACTGACTTCAACTTAGCAATCTACATCTGCGTGTACGAGCCCACTAACAAACTGCTTACAAGACAAATTCTACCGTTCATACCCATTGGATTTTTAAAAATATTGTCATAATAAACAGCATTTATGTAATGCCTTCAGAACAGCCAAAGCATGGCATCACTGCAGTTGACCAAAGCTTAGCCTAGAGGTAGGTTATAAGAACAGTTCTTAAAGGAAAACAGAGATAGATAATTCCAGAGTATGGGTCTTTGGAAAACTTGAGGATAGTGGAATAATTTGGTTTAGGGATGCTCAATAGATGACAATTACTTGAGTGCAAATACTTCATGAAGTTTAAGAGGCTGAAGAAGATTGTCGTGACATAGGGGGAGCAGCACCATGGAGGGAATTGAAAAGTCAAAATGAGTATATCAGAACTGAATTGTAGCTTAGACAGGATTACATTCATCAAGTGCACAGAGGATGGCAGTATGGGGTTTTATAGAAAGGAAAAACAGGGCACACAGTTACAGAACAAAACGAAATATTAACTAAAGAAGCACACACAAATTGTTGGAGCAATTCAACAGGTCAGGCAGCAACTATGGGAAAGAGTAAACAGTCGATGTTTCAGGCTGAGACCCTTCTTCCGGACTGAGAAAGAAGTGGGAATATGCCAGGATAAAAAGGTTGGGTGGGTGGGGGTGTTGAAGGGGAAAGAGGCCAGCTGGAAGGTAATAGGTAAAGCCGGGTGGGTGGGAAAGATCAAGAGCTGGAGAAGGAAGAATCTGAAAAGAGAGGAGAGTGGACAATAGAAGAAAGGGACCCAGAGGGCAGTAATAGGCAGGTGAGAAGAAGTGAAACATCAAAGTGGGGAATAAAGCCAGTTCAGTTAACAAAACCAGTTCAGCTGGGAATAAAACTAAGCAAAGAATTGCATTTAACAGGACATAATATGTTAAAGTTCAAGTGCAGTGACAAGTTCATAGAGAGATTACCAAATCTTCTGTTTGACATTTCAAAACAATAAATATGTAACATCAGCAAAACATGTCAGAAATGTTATGGTCTGATTATACACGGTCAAGAGGAATAACATATTTCTCATCAATGCAACAACTTCTCTGTACATATAAAGCTGATATCATTGGACCTAAAGTCAGAACGAAAACCTAATCATCAACCATTTCATAAAAATAAAATGATTTTGCTATCCACCTTACTACAACTGCTCACCAAGTCTAATTCGAAAGATAATGCAATAATAATTTCCATTCATCCCTTTATCTATTATCTCTTTGTGTGGCAAAAAGCCACTGATACCTTCTTTGTTTATATAATTGACTGAATTATCCTCCCAGCATGCCCTCTTCAGTCTGTCTGCAGAGGGAATGTATTACAACCTCTCTTCAGCTGCACCACAACAGAAATGTATTAGCCCAACCCAGCTGGATGACACAATCAGTGAATAGGATGCACAGATGTTATTGGTAGGCTTAATATCCTTTGATACATCAAACTCTTTATCCTTGCTCTCCTGATGGCACAATGAGTTTATTCAGAGTGACTGAGCTGTAAGGTACTTTTATGCCAACATTTAGTTCTTCAGATCTCATTTTGAAAGGCCAGCATTTGAGCATTGACTCAGTATTGAATCTAGTTCTTCATCCTGGCTAAAGAACTGATGAACTTAGCTTTTACTGCTGCTTTAATAAATGAGCCAGATTTACAGGGATCTGGCTTACCAGTCTTGGCTGCCTAAATTGAATTCAACGAACAAGCGTGTCTACTGGATTCAGTGATTGCAGATATTGCTAATCTCAGATAAGGCATTTTTAGGCATTCAACACCATTGCACTGTGGTGGACAGAGCTTATCAAAACTGAGAAATACTATCACAACCTCTACTGATCCAGAAGGCAAGTCCATAAATATGATTAACTATCGGGCTTGTTTAGGAATCTTTCTATGATGAATAGCTATATGAAGTTTTACAAGAATTATTGCTCAAATTAGTGTTTTCTCACAAGGATGGTTTGCATTGCTGCTGCGTACTTGGAAGATTATGTAAATCAGAGATGCTGAGGCTGCTGGAAGTAAGGACACTTGGCTCTAGACTTTATTACAACTTTGGCCCAAAGCATGGACACAATCATTGAATTTCCATGGAAAAATCCAAGTGAGTGCCCTTGGCAGTAAGGCAGAATTTGAGATAGTGCAGCTTGGGAAAAACAAGAATAGAGGAGGGAACATTCTTTCCATTTGTGAATGTCATCATTCACACAACGGAAGTTGGTTGTGGACCCAAAGGTCCAGTCTCAGCCTAACAATGTCACTGCATGGGACACACATAAAAGTTGCTGGCGAACGCAGCAGGCCAGGCAGCATCTATAGGAAGAGGTACAGTTGACATTTCGGGCCGAGACCCTTCGTCAGGACTAACTGAAAGAAGAGCTAGTATGAGATTTGAAAGTGGGAGGAGGAGGGGGAGATCCGAAATGATAGGAGAAGACAGGAGGGGGAGGGATGGAGCCAAGTCCGAAATGATAGGAGCATGGGTCTGTGAGGACTGTGTCTGTCCTTGATACATCAATAACATTCCTTCCATCATTGGATAGAAGTGGTTTAGTCACTGTCGACAGTACGCTGCTCAACGCCATTTACAAATTTTCAGCAAATTAAACAATCCACGTCTGGCTGCAGCAAAACCTAGACAACATTCAGGCATGGACTAATAATTGGCAAGTAAATTATGTGCTACAGTATGCCAAGCAATGGCGACCTCCAACAAAAAGGTTTGCAACTTAGATTTGACATTTAACAGCAGTACCAGTGTTAAGACTTCCCTTATTAGAATCTTGAAGTGCTCATTGATCTGACTGGTTATTATACAGTTAAAAGTTCATGATAGAAGATGAGTATTCTGAAGTGAGAGATTCAATTCCCAATTCCCCAAAACCTGCCAACAAGGCACAAGCCGGGAATGTGATAAAATCCTCTCCACTTGCCATAAATGAATGCAACTTGAACAGGAAGAAGACAACGTCAACTAAGAATGAACTATTTATTTAATGGAACTATCAACCTAAACATTCAACATCTCCGACATTGAAGCGCCTGGGAACCACCGAGTCAGTGGCAAATCATAATAGGCAATGTGTACATTCTGCAAAAGAATAAAACAGGAACTGATATTTTCACGAATGCCTGTGTTCTTTTATTCTTCTCAATAAACACGTAGGTTCCATAACAAGATCTTGGCGTGCATGCTTGAAAGATCCCAGAAAGTAGCAGGTTCGGGAGATAAAATAGCAAACAGGGCAACAAAAATGGAGTATGACTCCAGTTTGTGTTTTTCAGGTCACCACATGACAGGAAGGATTAAGCAGCAATAGAGTAGGGTAGGTGCAGAGGAAGTTTATAACACAGAACATAGAACAGTATAGCACAGCATAGGCTCTTTGATCCATGAAGTTCTGTCAATGTATATAAACCTACTCCACAATCAATCTAACCCTTCCCTCCTATGCAGCCCTAATCATGTATTTTTCTTACATCCCTGTGCTTACATCCACTAGGAGTCTCTTAAATGTCTCTATTGTATCGTTCTCTACCACCACCCCCAGCCGTGTGTTGTAGGCACCCACTGCTCTCTGTGTGAAAGAAAAAAAACCCTCTGACATTTCCCTTAAGCTTTTCTCTACTCACCTTAATTGGATATCGTCTGGTATTGGCCATTGCTACCTTGGGAAATGGTGCTGCTGGCCACTGTGTCCATACCTCTCATAATCTTATACACCTATATCAAATCACCTCTCATCCTCTATTGCTCCAGAGAGAAAAGCCCTCATAATTTTTTCAGGGATATAATTCTCCATTTACAAAGGTGTTACAAGAGTTGGAGCTTATATCAATGAAAAAAGACTGACATTGCTGAGGTAGTTTCCTTTTGAACAAAAGGGATTGAAATGAATTTGAATTTATGTAATGTATTTACAATTGAAGACCAAGATATTGACAAAGAGAATCGACCTGTTTCCCTGGGCAGTAAGGTTGATAACTGACAATCATAAATTTAAGTTAGTATGAAGAAAAATTAGAAAGCAATTGAAAAACATAATTTTATACACACCATTTTAATTTAATTTCAATCCCTTTTCTTCAAAAGAATATTACTTCCGCCTGGTCAATCTTTTCTCATAGATATAGGTCCCTATCCATTTATAAACAGAAAATTATCTCTACCCAAAAAATAGTAAGGTGTAGGTTCAGTTTGAAAGGTGGTGGAGGCAGATTCTTCACTGTATTTCTAAACAGGGACTAGCTGAAATGACAGAACACTGAGTGCTGAAAATGCAAGTAAATGAGACAGACACCACTTTGGTCCGTGAAGAGACATACAGCTGGCCTCTATCTGCACTGCATATTTCAATGATTATTTACTTCAGGACTATTGTAATCAGAAATCCATCATCCAAATAAAAAGAAGTAGTATGCTTTTAAAAAGTGGCACCAAATTAGAATAATATTTGATTAGTTCGCAGAAACTGTTTTTTTTAAACATCAACTTTAAAATAACACGAACTTGGAAAGATTCAACCCACAGAAATAATAGAAAGCTGGTGCCCTCTGAGTGACGCCACAATGGGTGACCTTTAGCCTTTGGTCTCTCTAGTTGAAGTGCTGGTGAGTTAATGTGCTCTAAGGGTATAATAAAGCAAATATATTCTCAATCTTCAGGCTACAAGTGTTAAAATGTTGCCCCAAGGGTTACAGATGACAAGAAGCACGTTACAACACCCAAAGCCTGTCATTTCTAATAGCATGATAAATTCTCTCAATCACCAGAAATTTGTGGGGGAATATTTTCATCTGTTATCCTTGGATGCAATTTAACATTTGTAAAACAAAATTATGCAGTTTTGATTTAATGTTTTAAAAGGATCAAATGCAGCTGGCAACACTTCAGAAAACAATGCCCATCTTCCTAAACCACTTTAATTAGATCCTGTTTGATTTGGTTTTAACACTTGCCTAGGATGGTCATGTTATCTGTTTTGAATGCTGAAATTGTTTTTCCATGTCAGTTTTAATTACTGGTGTAGATGTTCCTGATAATTATGACCATGTGTTATGGATTATTTTAATAAAAGCAGTGAACAGAGTTTAAACAAAGCTTTTATTATGACTTATTTTTCTTAGATCTTTGAATAACAGCTTAAGTATATAGCCTAAGAAGCCTATTTTTATCCACTATCCACTTTATTATTTGTTTAAAATGAACAGAAAGCTGCTTGATCTTTAGTATTGAAAGCATCACTTTTATAAAAGCTGATTGATGATACAACAGTTCAGACAACCCAAAGCTGATCCTGACCTCGAGTGCTGTCTGCATGGAGTTTACACCATCTCCTTGTGACTGCATGTTTTTCCCCCACTTCCTCTCAAAGACATGCTGGTAGGTTAACTGGCTATTGTAATTTACCCCTTAGTGTGGGTTAATGGCAAAAAGAGTCAAAGGGAGTTGGTAAGAGAGAGTGTGTGAGAGAGTAAGTTGTAAGAGTAAAGGGAAGATAAAGAGGGGGACTGAAAGGCATTGCCCTCTTGGGAGCCAACAACCTCCATTGGTGTCACAATAAGTTTTAAGATAAGCATGTAGTTTACTTTCTTTGGTCTTGGCTCAGTGATGCCACACTTGAGTCTCAGTCAGAAAGTTTTGGATTTGAGTACTTATCCAAAAGCTTAATTACAAAACTAGCCTAACAGTGAAGTTCCGTCTTTCAGATTATTCATTAAGGTAAATGTTATATAGACATAAATTGACCTCTCTGGCTACACCTCACAAAGTTTTTGATTTGCTGTAAGGTGTTTGGAATGCCCAAGGGCTGCATAAAGGGAAAAGTAAATAATTTACAATTAGATAAGATTTTAAATTAACATTATTTATCTGGTATGGAGTGCTGTGGACTGACATGAAATATGTTATCTATAGGTACGGCTTCTGATTTTTATAAATTTCTACTCAGAAAAATATTAAACATTGAAATCGTCATCATCCAGAAATTACCAAGTTAAATCAAAGATTTTTATTGTATTATTTCTATGTCAAAAAGCACGGGCAAAATCCTCAGGAAAGGATATGTCATGTTACTGATGTGATGGTGGGTTATCTAATCCCTATCAGATTACCAGCTCTGTCACAACTAAAGTGGAGTATACTAAATTCTGAGTGATCCATTGGTTACATATGTGACCATAAACTAGAAACATCAAGTTACAAATTTCATCCTGGGTCTCTTCCCAATGAACTGACATCTGTGAAGATAGCAGCAGCAACACTCTAATTAACTATGTCTGAATTGGAGATGGTGAAGCCGGAGAAAGATATCATCTTCTAATTGCACAACAATTCCTCCAGAAAAGTGCTTGTGTGGATATTGCTCCAGAATATGATTTGTCTACAAATTTCTTTGCAGTATTTTTGGTTGCCTTGAGTTTAATTGTCAAGCTGCATCCTTTGGAATTCCCTTCCTGGATTGCTCTACCTCTCATCCTCCATAAATTTTTCTTTATAAATTTTATAATGTCCATAATTATTTTCACCAACCTCCCTAATCAGTTAAAGTGGCATGACGTCTCTTTTCTTTTGAAAATGTTTCAGTGAAATATTTTGGAATATTTTCTTTGTTACACTTCTTCAATAATAGCATCACACCCACTGAAATTGTGATATTATCAGCTGAAATTCTTCTTCAATAATAGTGTCATCACTGCGATGATGCTGCAGCAGAGGCACAGCTGGTAGTTATAAAAGTCTTTATTCGGGACACACAAAAGCTGATAGCCGTTGGAGTCACTCAACAGGGAAACTCCCCAATCCAACATCATAGCACTTTTTTAATGTTAAGCACCAAAGGTTACAATGCCCTCATTATGCTTCTTTTGAGTTGCATGCAATTTTCAAATGCCTGCATCTTCCCATCAGCACACCCAAAATGAGGGTCAAATTACTTTGGTCACTGAGTTGTATTCAGCCAATGGGATGTTGATTGCATTCATACATATGCAGACATACATCAGTTAATTGGATGTTTCCTGGTCTGCGACTTATTGTTCTGAGCTGCATTTTGAATTCAATCTACAAACCATGTTCAGATCTGAAAGCAGTTGAAATTAAAATTTGCTATATTGCATCTCTAAAATCTGCCCTAACAATAGCATATGAACTGAAATTTGAACAACAAGCGAGAATCTGGAGGAAATTAATGGAGGGAGATGGAGAGTCAGTGTTTGGGATTGGAAACACTCATCTGGACCAAAGGGCTATTTGTTGATCCAGATTCCAGCACCTGCAGTTTCTTGTTATCTCCTTGTCTCAGAAAGATGTTTTTCCTTTTAACTTTCTCAAATTTACTCACTGACATTTTAGATGAGTATTTTGATTTAATGTTATCCATAAATTTCATGAAAATTGAAGGAGCATCCCTTGATAATTAATGTTGTCAATCTTAAGATTTCCAAAGAAAGTCAATCCCTATAGATCCAGCTGAAGTGCAAAAAAAAGAGAAGGCGCAAGAGGCCAAATCATAAGGTGAATTCTCCATTACTGATATTGTTTGAATAGATGTATGTATATACCTAAAATATATACATATTTTACTCCACTGACTCACTTCTGTTCTTATTCAATAATGGCAGGTAAATATCGCAACTTTGAGAGTCTGCAAATCCACTATATTGTTAAAAGCTGCAAGTTATTGGAGCAACTAATCCCTAGTCAAATCAAAGCTGGTACTCCCTCTTTTATTGCAGATATGCACGCTATTAGGTAGTTGCAAATAATGTTGGACAACACAAAGAAATCAGATAGTTGTTTGGAGGTAGCTCATATAATAATCGCCTGCTTTCACTGATGCAGGTATTTAATGTTACAGCAAAATATAATTTGGCCTAATTTCACTGACCAGAAAAGATTTTGCTTCTGTACAGATTCTGCAGTTCACCAGTGCTATAGCCTAAGAAAACTGGCCTCATAGCAATGAAGAAATAATGCTGTGCAGTACCATATCTCAAGTGGAATACAATAGTGACCATTGTCAGTTTGCATCAAGACACATTGGAAATTAATCTCAAGGTTGGTTGTTCGTGTCAGATACAAAACATATACCCACAATAGCAGAGCATAATCTTCCATCATTTTCAGCCACACTGATCCATAAAATAATTGGCATTGATCATTCAAAGTCTAATCAGCTTTTTTAAACTAACATTGCATCATCTGAAACCCATATTTCATTATTGGTAAGTCTACAGAGAGCTCACACTTCGCACTGAGCTCTCTTTAACTTCCAGTGATATTTCAGTTGGGGTGATGAAAGTACTGTTTACCTGACTAGCATAAACAGTTCATTCTTGTTATTAATTATAAATAAAATAATTCTGTTCAACTGTATCATAACATATAACAATTAACTAGCATTTTGTAACAGACATGTCTTCAGAAATATTGGTTGATAAAACTATGTGTCTTGGATTCATGGTCCTGATGGCAACAAACTGTCCACTACTCTTCTCTACCACCCTCCCCACTCCTCCCTCCTCCACGACCAAGTTCCTACAGTATGTTTTTTGCTTCACTCCAGATTCCAGCATCTGCAACCCCTTGTATCTCTATGAATTGTGGATGTCGTACTCAAGCTGGACTACTGAATGTTCGGCATGATCATCCATATGGAGCTAACATCAGGTTGTGCATGGAAAAACAGTGAATTACATGATTCGGTTGGGATAGAGCACAACAGATCAAATCAAGGTGCCTCAGCTGCTGATATCCAAGTAGACAACCTGGTTGAAAATGAAAGCAGTGGAGGGAAAAAGAGTCACTATATATATAGCCGGCTATGAAGGATAAACCTTAAGTGGGTTCCTTAAGATTGTTATATCAGGGCGTGGGAGTGGGGATAAGCTCCCACTACCTATTAAGTGCTCCCGTGGAGTGCGCCTCAAATAGCCTCTGACAACCAGGTCCAGATCTTGACTTTCACATGTGGCTTAGTTACTAAGCCCGGCAGAATCATTTCTACTGACAAAACAAGGGACAATAGTGGGTTACCGTTGCCTTAAAATCAGTCATTTTGCACAGTTAGGGGCTCATCTACAGTGATTGGCAGCTCACTTAGGATAAAGCAAACTCTGATCTCAAACCTCTGCTGTCACTCATGGGGAAGTAAACCCTAAAGCAAAATCCAGACCTGGAGTCCCTAAGGCAGTCCTACACTGAGTTCAACGTTGACTGTTAACTCCTGTGAAGCTGCTGGTGTCAAACTGATTTGGTTCCTGCTGATCCTCTGGATTTATTATTTCAACTGGGCAACAGTTTGCTCTCCATATCATACTGCCTTGGCTGTGTATCATGTACACAGCTGGGACACAACATCCACTGTCAAGCCTGCCCAACGGAGGGCCTCAGCTGGATAAACTAAAACAATTTAAAGATGTTATTGATCAAAAGAGACAAGAATTTTAGTACACGATACAATAAATCCCTCAAACGAAAGAGTACATTAGATTCAACACAATCATTTTGCACCACCTAGAAATTAAACAATTCATTATCTCCATTTCCTTACACAAAGCCAGCAATAGGGATAAGCACTTGAAACTTTCTTGGCAGAGTCAAAATTATTAACAAATAGAAGCAGTTTCACAGATTTGAAGGAGTCACTCAACATTAAATACTTATCTGTGAAATCTGGGAGTCCAGCAGAAGGGAACAGTTGCCATGCAAAGCAAAGTGACAAAAAGTGTTGTGCAAAGACAGATATGGTATGTAAGTCAGAATATCAGTGGAACACAATTGACTTCGTTCAGCATCAGGCACGTTCTGTGAAAGGAACAACAGCTAATTGACACAATAGCAACATTTCACCTTGACCATCAATCACAAGGAAATTAAAACCAACAAGTCACAAGCTTTGAATGTACAAAAAATATTACACTCTTTATAGCTATCACAGCTATACTTGGAATTTTTACAGAATATCAAATGAGACATAAAAGGCACACAATGGTAATCACAAATCATGGAAATTACTTCACCACAATTAATCAGTTCAGTCACAAAGCTCGCAGATAAATTACTGATGTTATTCACAAAACAGGGAAAGTAGAAAGGGCTCAAAAATAGAGGACAGGAACTGTGGATGGCTAAATGACTATCACAGCAGTGCCAAAGACCTGGCACTGGTAAGAGTTGGAAGCTCAGTAAATTGGCGCTACACTGATGCCGCATTCAGAAGGGCAGGTGACCTCATACCCATTTCCTTCATTCCAGAAGAGGGAGACTGATAATATATGAAGATTTTCCAGTATAACAAGCTTCCTCAGAGTGCAGGCTTTCATAAGGTTGTCTACATTTGAGTTTCTCAACTCAACCCAAAAACTATTATTTAATTGCTAGAGAATCCATTCACATGGAGTACAGCCTGTGGTCAATGATCAGAGCAGATGCACGATCAATACAGGTAGCTTCATAACTCTTTCATTCTAAGGCATTCATAGTTATAAATCACCTTTCAGGGGCTACATTGTCCCAAAGAATGATTTTTTTGGGGATAAGGACAAGCCCATCATGAAATGGTTTCTCACTCCGCTGAATCCTACAGTCAAAAATTGTTAAAACAAATCGCACTAGTACAAGGATATTAATGGGTCCTTAAAATGACTATTGATGCCTTCACAGTTCTGTGAGCGGACTACTCCTAATCTGCAGTTCACTCCACCAATCAGGCAAACATAGCCCTATTTACAGGGCTTGCCAAGGGAACCTCTGCAGGTTAGAGAAGAGAATGAAGGTGACATGAATGAGGAAGATGGAGGGAACTTGGCCTCAGCTCCTGGAACCAAAAGATAACAGTACATTGGAGATTCTATTTCTAGGTTTGTTGTCAGAATAAATCTCATACAACAAGGCAGAAAGCATCAGAGTTTGTGGGCCAAGCAATTTCATTTCAATACATAGATTATAGCTTTCAACCACTACTTCTATCTATAATGCGGTATGCATATTCAGTCATTTAATCATTCTACCACAAGATTCATGAAAAGAGATAAAGAGCATATTTTCAACTGGACATTAGACCAGCTTCACAGGAGAGCTATTTCCAGCTCCCCCATTAAGATCTGTGCCTTGGGCATAGACTGAAACATTACTGACTGTTAATTGCCGTTGTTCTGATCTTAGGCCACTATATGAAGGTTTCTTGAAGTATCTGAGCTCTTTGTTAGCAGGGTGAACACATACAAACTGCTGATCTTGCAATTAATCTGATCATTGGGTAAGTACCCTTATAACAACCGCTTCCTCCATTAACCAGCTCTGCAGGTGCTAACTGGAAGGTCCACGTATGAACCCTCGGAGTCAAATACCCTAATTGATGTTCTGCTTCTGTGAAAACTAGAAGTACAGTTAGTCAATGACCTGTGATGTAATGGCACTTAAACATCTCAACCGATTTAGTGCCATACTGAGCAATCATGGACAAATGCAATCTTTTATGTTGATCAATATTTCAGCTCGTTGATGGCATGGAACAATTTAAAGGTGGAGGCAATGACTAAAGGTTTAAAGCTATATTGTTTTGCAATTTCTGCATTTATAAAAAGGAAATTATATTGGATATAAAGATGGATGGACACAAGCATACAACACATGCTGCACATACACGAAAACGTCTGCACACACTCACACATACATGTAAGGCACATACGTAGGTACACACACACACACACACACACACACACACACACAGATAGGGTATGATCAAAGTCAAAGACAGAAAGTAATAGATTATTGGTGCTCATCCCAGATAGGGTTAAGAGAATCTGTACATAGATAAACTTCTCAGGATCAGAACCAATCACATTTATTATCACTGACATACAGTACATCAGGAAATTAGTTGTTTTGTGGCAGCAGTACAGTGCAAGGCATAGAAATAACTAAGTTTCTTATATATAACTAAATAAATAGTGCAAAAGAGGAATGATGAGGTAATATTCATAGGTTCACGGACCATTCAGAAACCTGATAACAGAGGGTAAGAAGCTGTTCTGAATCATTGAATATGGTTTTTCAGAGTTCTGTAGCTCCACCCCAGTGGTGGTAGAAAGATGTTCTGGAAAGTGAGTGTCATTAGTGATGGATTCCATCTCCTTGTGGCACTGCCTCTTGAAGATGTACTCAATGGTGGGGAGGGTTGTGTCCCTCATGGAGCTTGCCGCCTCTTTCCATCCTTCTCATTGGAGCCTCCATACCAGGCAGTGGTGCAATCAGTCAGAATACTCTCCACCCTACACCGAAAGAAATTTGCAAGTCTTAGATGACATACTGAATCTCCTCAGACTCCTAATGAAGTAGATCCACTGGCCTGTATTCCATGATATTGCATTAATATTTTGGGTCCTGCATAGATCCTTTGAGACGTTGATGCCCAGGAACTTGAAGCTGCTCACCACTGACCCTTAATGAAATCTGATGTGTCTTCTCTTGAATTTCGCTTCCTTAAGTTCGCAATGAATTGCTGTCATTGAGTCTGAGATTGTTGGTGAAGCACCACTCAAGCAGTTGATTTCTCTCCCTCTCCTGTCCACCTCCTCATTGCCATCTGAGATTCTTCTAACAACAATGATATCATAATTCAATAGTTCCATTTAATATCAGAGAATATATACAATATACAACCTGAGATTCTTACTCTTCACAGACATCCACAAAATAGAAGCGTACCTCAAACAATGAATGAAAGTATAAATATTAGAACCCCAAAGCCTCCTTCTTCCCCCTTCCATGCACAAGCAGCAGCAAAGTATCAGCCCCCTGCTTACTTCAACAAAAAACATCAGCACTTACCACCTACTGAGCCAGCAATAGCAAAGCCCCCAAGAGAAACCATGATCTGCAGTACAGAAAAACTAATCATTCACCCAAGCAATTTGAAGTGCCACAGGCTCTGTCATTCCCTAATAAAGGAGCTGAGGGATGTAACACAGCAAGATGGGGCATCAACGAAAACAAATCAACTAATTGATTTACAGTGCTAAAGTTTGCCACATCACTTTTTTTCGAGTTCTCCAAATTGGGAATTAACAGCAAACACTCCCCTACCAATGAAAGAAAGAGAGAGAGAGAGAGAGAGAGGTTCGCCATTTATAGAAGCCATTTGAGCTGTGCCTGGTCACATAATTATGAGTTTAGAGAGAGAGAGTTGAGCAGTGGACTAAGCTCACATCCTGTGTGGATTGTCAGTGAGGAGCAGATGTTATTACCAATCGTCACTGAGTGTATTCTCCTGATTCTATTTAAAGATCTGCTACTGATGTCCTTGAAAAACCTCTCATTTCAAACAGAGACATAATTAAATATTATATACCTCAGGAAGGCAAGATGAAGATATGTAGGAACATTGAAGGTGTGTCTTTCCCTGTCTACCTATTTTTACAATTATGATTGAATTCCCACGAGTAGGAATTTTACTGAATAACACAAGACCAGAATCCCTTATTCTGTGATAAAAGACTTTACTTACAATAACTTTAATGTAACATATGTCACAGCAATACCCTTCCCTTTCTACCCTTCCTCATCCTGACTCAGTGTTCCAGTAGCTGAGAGGTAGAGCCCAGCTAGCCATGGACAAATGTAATGACAACTTCTCTTTGGATCCCGCAGAATGTTTGGCACCATCGCTTACCCTACTGCCCCAAACAAAGAGAATTTTAGTTCATTTCCTTCTACTGTTTAGTAATAGAGCCAGCTACTTGATATAACTTTCAATATGTTAAAAATTATATTCTGAATTACAGTCTATAATTATCAAGGTGTTACATTTAAAATGGAGTTTCAGGTAAAAAGACATTTCAATAGAACGACATATTCACAGTAGGATTATAATTTCAGGTGAAAGGATGAAAAATTTATATTTCTCCACCTACATCTTGTACATTGACATAAAATACCATGTAAAAACAGATAAGATATCCAGACATATAGTTACAATACTCTACTGAGGCTTATAAATCGATGGTTTCTGACTAAGAAGCCTTTTTATTACCTATGAATATTTCTGTTCCTTCTTCTTAAGCAGTCCCTCATGATTAAGGATAACTCAGCCCTTATGCAGGATCTTGTTTCGGAATATTGGGAATTCCTTTCCCACACCACATGTTGATCTACTCATTGAGATCCCCCTACGGCTTGATTTTGTTTGCTCCAGTGTGCCGTCTCTTGCTCCTGATCTCGTTTGGGGGTTCTGGGGTAGAAAATAAGGTCAAGTTGGGAACAGCAAACTTCCACAGAAGGCTAGAAGCTGGTTGACAGGGCAGCAGATGGGTACTTTAAGAGGTAGTGCTTTCCCTCCACAGTGTATCCGTGGATGTGAACTTCCCTCCATTGAGGCCATTTATAGCAGCAGGTACAGAAAGAAGGCCTGGAAGGTCATTGTGGACACCAGTCACCCCAACCATAAACTGTTTCAGCTGCTTCCATCAGGCAAACAGTACCGCAGCATTAAAGCCAGCATCAACAGGCTATGGGACAGCTTCTTTCTGCAAGCCACTAGACTTTTAATTCACATGTCTGTACATTGCGACAGAGTCATAACACAAAGATTTTTACTCCCTCATGTTTTGGGATGGATGTAAGATTTAAATAAACTCTCAAATCTAAACTCTAATGCAGGATTTCTGTGTGCTCCTAAAGCATGGCCTCACAGTTCTCAGTTCCATGCTAAATGTTTCTTGTTCAGTTTGAGCAGTCACGGAACATAAACCAATTGGATGTTGCTTGAAAGTAAGCTTTGTGCACATCCTTGAATCTATATTTTTCTCCTCCCACCATACAGCACGGAGTAGAGTGTCTACTTCAGAAGTTCGGTTTTGAGCATGAGAATAATGTTGCTCGCCAAAGGTAGTCCATTGAGAGTAACTTGGCTATCATGCTAGTGATGTCGGTCTGAGGCAGGATACCGGCATTGGTTTGGAGGATTTTGTGGAGATAGCATTAGTAGTAGTTTTCCAGTGACCTGAGATGCCTGCTGTAGATAATGCAAGCCCTAGAAGCATAAAAGAAAGCAGCGATCACTGCTGTCCAGAGGACCATGTGTTTTGAGTAAGAGGCTTTGGTCTTTAAATACCCGTTTTTTCAGTCACTGTGCATTGAAGATGATGGTGAATATAATCAAGCAATGTCTACCTTTGCCTAGATTTGGTTCCTGTTATGTAGGAAGTGATCCATATTTTCCACGGTCATGCTATGAACCTTTTTTGTCAGAGGGCAGTGTGACGCACAGAGAGGAGGATGGTAGAAGACTTTCATTTGGCAGGAATCTTTGAGGTGCAATACTGCAGCAAGAAATGTTGCGAGAAGTGTAGGAGGAATGATGTAGTCTAGCTGGATATTGAGACTGGTTCTTCACTGAGATTGGTTCAGTTGTAGACTCATGGTTGGAATTGCTGGCATAAAATGGAGGCAAATTTCAGCCAGATTTTTGGAGGGTATTTCATAGGCTTAAGTGAGCTGAAGACTTTAGTGTGAGGTCAGAAAGACCATGTACAGTTCACAGGAGCTGTTCTTGGCATTGTTCCATGTTGAAGTTCATGTACATTATTTCTTAAATAGAGTGGAATCCACACCATGACCTGTTCAGCTACTGGGGGGAGGAGGAGGCAGAGGAGCCTCCTGGTGATGACCATCCCTGTGGCAGGAAGCAGAAAGACCCATCTGTATTTATAGATGCTGTGACCATGTGAACAGTCAAAAACTATAGGAATTAGATGCAGTTCTTTCTATCCCTCCCAGATACAAACCTTTTGATTCACTGAGAGCTCACTGGGAGAATATTTTTGTTTATTTTCTGGCCTTATGGCCCAGAAACTATCTCTACAGCTGATACAGCAGCCCAACTCTTTTAATTAGGTACAGTTAATTACTCTTCCAGCAAGTATAGTTACAGATGATATTTACATCTGTGAAGTATATACCCACACCGGGAGGCAGCCCTTATGAGAATATTCATCACTTGACTACTAGAATCACAAAATCATAGAATCATAGAGCACAACAGCACTGAAACGAGCCCTCAGCCCATCTAGTTAGTCCATGTGGCCTAGTCCCATAGACCCACACCTGACTATAGTCATCGATATCCTTCCCATCCACGTAATTAGGCAAACTTATCTTAAATGATGCAATTGAACACACATCCACCACTTTCACTGGCACCTCATTCCACACTCTTACCACCCTCTGAGTGAAGAAGTTCCTCCTCAGGTTCTCCTTAAATATTTCACCTTTCACACCAACCTACGACATCTAGTTGAAGTCTCGCCCATCTTCAGTGGGAAATTGCTGAAGAAGAGTCTTGGTCCAAAACTTCGACTGTTTATTCATTTCCATTGATGTTGCTTGACCTGCTGAGTTTCTCCAGAGTTTTGTATGCATAACTCTGGATTTATAGCATCTGTAGAATCTTGTGTATTCAGTGGAATAAAAGCCTTCTTGTATTAATCCTGTCTATATTCCTCATAATCTTGTATACACCTATCAAATCTCCCTTCATGGAATAAAGTTGTAGCATACTGTATGCAACCTTTCCCTATAACTCAGGCCCTCAAGTACCAACAATATCCTTGTAAATTTTCTCTATACGCCTTCAATTTTATTGAAATCTTTTTTGTAGGTAGCTGAAATTGCACACAATACTCCATATTTGGCCTCACCAATGTCTTAAACAACTTCAAGGTAACATCTCAACTTTGGTACTCATTGCTCAGATTTATGAAGGGAAATGTGGCAAAAGTTCTCTTTATAACTCTATCTATCTGTGAAACTACTCTCAAGAAATTATAGATCTGGATTCCCAGATCCCTCTGATCAACAGCACTCCTTAGTGCCTTACCATTCAGTGTGCAAATCTGACCCTGGTTGGTCCTCCCAAAATGCAACACTTCTCACTTGTCTGTACTAAACTCCATCTGTCTTTGTTAGCCCATTTTTCCAGATGGTCCATATACCAGTGGTCCCCAACCACCGGACCATGGACCGGTACCGGGCCGCAAAGCATGTGCTACCGGGCCGCGAGGAAACAATATGATTTGGCGATATGAAACGATATGAGTCAGCTGTACCTTTCCTCATTCCCTGTCTCGCACTGTTGAACTTGATCATAGGGCTGTCAACTGTCTCGTATTAGCCGGGACATTCCGTATATTGGCTAAATTGATTTGTCCCATATGGGACTGCCCTTGTCCTGTATTTCCCCTGCTAAGGTAGAGCATTCCTATGAAATCATTCGTAAGCCGAAATGGCGTAAAGCGAAGAAGCAATTACCATTAATTTATATGGGAAAAATTTCTGAGCACTCCCAGACCCAAAAAATAACCTACCAAATAACACATAAAACCTAAAATAGCACTAAAATATAGTAAAAGCCGGAATTATATGATAAATACACAGCCTATATAAAGTAGAAAAAATGTATGTACAGTGTAGTTTCACTTAACAGAATCGGGAAGATTAAGCAAACACCCTGACTTGAAGAAAAAAAATTGGCACGTACACGCATGCGCACGTCTTTCTCAGGGTAAACATAAGTGTCCCGTATTTGGCTGCTACTTTTGTCCCTTATTTGGGAGTGAGAAAGTTGGCAACCCTCCTTGAACACCCAACCCCCACCACCCCCGTCGGCAAGTTCGCCAGAATATTGTCAATATTAAACCGGTCCACGGTGCTAAAAAGGTTGGGGACCCCTGCCGTATACCACCAAAAAATTTGATAGCCTTCCTCGCTGTCCACTATGCCCCAATCTTGGTGCCATCTGCAGATCTGCTGATCTAGTTAACCACATTATCATCCAGATCATTGATATAGATGACAAACAAAAATGGACTCAGCATTGTTCCCTGTGGCACACCACTTGTCACTGGCCTCCAGGCAGAGAAGGAACTGTCTATTACCACTCTCTGGCTTCTCCCATGAAGCCAATGTTGAATCCAATTTAATACCTCTTCCTGAATGCCAAGTGACAAAGCCTTCTGGAACAGCTTCTCGTGCCAGACTTTGTCAAAGACCTTGTTGTCCATATAGACAACATCAATTGCCTTTCCTTCATCAGCTTCCCTGGTAACTTCTTTGAAAAACTCCATAAGTTTGGTTAAACTCAACATACCATGCACAAAGCCACATTGATTATCCCTAATCAGGGCCTGTATAACCAAATACTTATACATCCAATTCCTTAGAGTAATTTCAAACATTGCCCTATAATTTGGTGACTTATTCTTAGAGCCTTTTTTGAACAACAGAACAAGAATAGCTATTCACTAACCCTCTGACAGCCCACACATATCTAGGGACATTTTAAATACCTCTGTCAAAGCCAGTGCAATATCTGCACTAGCCTCCCATAAAGTCTGCAGGGATGCCTTGTCATTCCCTGGGGACATTTTCCTCTGAGATTAGGTGGGACTACAAACAGAGTAGTAGTAGTAGTAGTCATACTTTATTGATCCCGGGGGAAATTGGTTTTCGTTACAGTTGCACCATAAATAATAAATAGTAATAGAAATAGTAATAGTAATACTACTATTAGTAAATAGTAAATAGTAATAGTCATAGAAATAATAAATAGTAATAGAATAGTAATAAATAGTTACATAGTAATATGTAAATTATGCCAGTAAATTATGAAATAAGTCCAGGACCTATTGGCTCAGGGTGTCTGATCCTCTAAGGGAGGAGTTGTAAAGTTTGATGGCCACAGGCAGGAATGACTTCCTATGACGCTCTGTGCTGCATCTCGGAGAAATGAGTCTCTGGCTGAATGTACTCCTGTGCCCACCCAGTACATTATGTAGTGGATGGGAGACATTGTCCAAGCTGGCATGCAACTTGGACAGCATCCTCTTTTCAGACACCACCGTGAGAGAGTCCAGTTCCATCCCCACAACATCACTGGCCTTACGAATGAGTTTGCTGATTCTGTTGCTGTCTGCTACCCTCAGCCTGCTGCCCCAGCACACAACAGCAAACATGATAGCACTGGCCACCACAGACTCGTAGAACATCCTCAGCATCATCTGGCAGATGTTAAAGGACCTCAATCTCCTCAGTAAGTAGAGACGGTTCTGACCCTTTTTGTAGACAGCCTCAGTGTTCTTAGACCAGTCCAGTTCATTGTCAATTCGTATCCTCAGGTATTTGTAATCCTCCACCATGTCCACACTGACCCCCTGGATGGAAACAGGGGTCACCGGTACCTTAGCTCTCCTCAGGTCTACCACCAGCTCCTTGGTCTTTTTCACAATAAGCTGCAGATAATTCTGCTCAGAGGTCATGTCTTATGGGTGAAAGGTGAGAAGTTTAAGGGGAACATAAGGGGAAACTTCTTCATGAGACTGTGGAGTGAGCTGCTAGCACAAGTGGTCCATGCAAGCTCGATTTTAACCTTTAAGAGAAGTTTGGATAGGTACATGGATAGTAGGGATTTGGAAAGTGATGGTACTGGTGCAGGTAGTTGGGAGTAGGAAGTTTAAATAGTTTTTGACATGGAGTAGAATAGCCTGCTTTTGTGCTGTACTTCTCTGTGACTCGTTGATTTTTCCACACTAATCTGCCTCAAGCCATTAAGCAACGTAATCAGCAGGCGCAAAACTGCATACCTGATACTTTCTTTATCATTGCAGTAAATTTCAACCAGACCAGCTTGAAGACGTCTGTGAACAAATACGACCAACATATCACCATTGAAACCAGAGGAGACAACGCACTTGACTATTGTTATACCACCATGAAGAATGCTTACCATGCCATCCCATGCCCATACTTTGAAATGTCTGAACAACTGGCTATACTTCTAGTCCCAGCATATAGCCAGAGACTAAAGACTGCAGCATCAGTGGTGAGGAGCAAGAAGCTATGGTCAAGAGATGTGGAGGACCGCTTTGAGTCAATGGATTGGACAATATTCAGGGATTCATCTTTGAGTCTTAATGAATTTTCAGTTGTCACCGACTTCATCAAGACCTGCGTGGCTGAGTTTGTGCCTTTGAGAAAATTCTGTACATATCTAAACTAAAAGCCATTCACAGACCAAGAGATCCTAGTCTGCTGAGGGGTAGATCTGTAGCATTCACATCTGGTGACCCTGAATTATACAAGAAGTCCAGGTACGACCTATGGAAGGCTACCCTAAAGGCAAAAATAACCAATTCTGATTGAGGTTAAAAACAAAATTGGATGCACGTCAGCTCTAGCAAGGCTTCTAAGCCATTATTTCCTACAAAGTGAGCCTAATGACATGAATGGCTGTGATGCTTCGCTCCCAGATGAGCTCAGCACCTTTTATGCACGCTTTGAAAGGGAGAACAAAATTACACGAGTGAATCTTGGCAGTATCTGGTGACACAGTGATGTCTGTCTTGGAGGCCGATGTCAGAACATCTTCCTCACACGGCTTCAGCCCTGATGGTGTACCTGGTAGTGTCTGAAAACCTATGCCAAGCAATTATAGGGAGTGTTCACGGACATCTTCAATCTTTCATTGCTGTAGTCAGAGGTTCCCACCTGCTTCAAAAGGGCGGCAATCATATAGGTGACCAAGCAGCGCGGACTGAGCTGCCTCAATGACTATTACCCAGTGGTGTTCATAGCTACTGTGATGAAATGCCTTGAAAGGTTGGTCATGGCTAGAATCAACTTCTACCTAAGCAAGGAGCTGAACCCACTGCAATTTGCTTTTTGCCACAACAAGTCTACAGCAGATTCAATCTCACTGACTCTCCTCTCTGTCTTGAATCACCTGGACAATAGCAATACCTACATCAGGCTACTGTTTATTGACAACATTTCAGTGTTCAACACAATCTTACCCTCAGTTCTAATCTACAAGGTCCAAAACCTGAGCCTCAGTACCTTCTTCTTAGACTGGATCTTAGACTTCCTCACTGCGAGACCACAGTCTGCGTGGATCAGAAATAGTACCTCCACTTCCCCGACAATCAACACTGGCACACCTCAAAGATGTGTGCTTATCCCACTGCTCTACTCTCTCTATACCCACAAATTATGTGGCTAGGGACAGCTCAAACATTTTCTATAAATTTGCCAATGACACAACTATTGTTGGCAGAATTTCGGAAGATAATGAGGAGGCATACAGGAGTGAGATAGAGCAGCTGGTCGAGTAATGTCACAGCAACAGCTGTGCCAGTAAGACCAAATAATTTGATTGTGGACTTCAGGAAAGAGAAGTCAAAAGAACACCAATCAGTCCTCACCAAGGGATCAGAAGAGGAAAGGGTGAGCAGTTCCAATTCCTGGATGTCAACATCTCTGAAGACCTATACTGGGCCCAACATATTGATGCAATTACAAAGAAGGCAGAACAGCAGTTATATTTTATTATGATCTTTAGGAGAATTGGTATATCACCAAAGGTACTCACAAATTTCTACAGTTTGTACCGAGCAGAGCATTCTAACTGGTTGCCTCACTGTCTGATGTGGAGGGGCCACTGCACAGGATTGGAAAAAGCTGCAGATTGTTGTAAACTCTGCCAGCTCCATCACGGGCACCAGCCTCCCCTGCATCCAGGATACCTTCAAAAGGTGATGCCTCAAAACACGGCATCCATCATTAAGGAGCCCCATTCTTAGCATGCTCTTTTTTCTTTGCTACCATTAAGGAGGAGATACAGGAAACTGAAAACATACACTGATGTTTGTAGAACAGCTTCTTTCCTTCTATCATCAGATTTCTGAATGGACAATGAACCCATGAACACCACCTCACTATTTTTTCCTCTCTTTTTGCACTAATCATTTAATTTAATTTTCTTTTTGATGTAGACTTCTTACTGTAATTTTTTATTATTATGTACAGCTGCTGCAAAACCACAAATTTCAAGACATATGCCAGTGATATAACACCTGATCCTGATTCTTGACTCACTGAACGTTCTAGGGCCAAAATACATCTCTGATCTCTTGCTGAGCCCTTCCTGGGTTCTCAGGTCACCTGGGGTGGGTCTTCTTATCGTCCCCAGGGTGAAAACTAAACATGCTGAAGCAGCTTTTCGTTACTATGCTCCATCTGTCTGGAATAGCCTCCCAGAGGATCTGAGGTCTGCCCCAACTTTAAGCTCTTTTAAATTGAGGTTTAAAACTTTTCTTTTTGCTGGAGCTTTGAATTAGAATTTCCTGCACTGCAACTTCAGCTTATCATATCTACTTTTGCGTGATTTTATTCTCTTATGTATTGTCTGAAATTGAATGTTGGATTTTTATATCTTGTTCTTTGTAAAACACTTCAAACTACTTTGTGTTTGAAAAGTGCTATACAAATATACCTGCTTGCTTGCTTCTGATTCTGACCTCATGAGTAATCCATATATGGTCCATGAACTCACTGATGTTTTGACTCATATCTATGTACTTTATATCCATATCTCAAGCAACGACATATACAAAAAAAATCAATTTAAGATTGCCCCCATCTCTTTTAACTCCTTGCAAAGATGATCATCTGATCTTCAAAAGGACCAGTCTTGTCCCTTGCTCTTTTTGCTCTTTCCGTATCTGTAGAAGCCTTTTCCCTTGTCTGCCAGGGGAACCTCATACCTTCTTTTATCCCTCCTTATTTCTGCCTTAACTGTCATCTTGCATTTCTTATACTGCTCAGGTACCTCATTTATTCCTTGCTATCAAATCTGTCTTGCTCTCCCCTCTTCTTCTTAACCAGGACGTCTATATTTCTCAAAAACCAAGGTTGCAAAACTTGTTCATCAAGCCTTTAATTCTAATAGGAACTCTTTCTCTCAAAATTTCACTCTTGAAGCTCACCCACTTACTAAGCATCTTTTTTTGCCAGGAAACAACCTCCAATCCACACTTGTCAGATCCCTTCTAATGCCATCAAAATTGGCTTTTTTCCAATTTAAATGATCAACTTGAGGACCAGTCCTGTTTTTCTCCATGATTATCTTGCAACTAATGGAATTACAGATTGATCACAAGATCCAAAGTGTTCCCCTACACACACTTCTGTCATCTGCCCTGTCTCATTCTCTAATTGGAGATCCAATATCATGCTTTTTCTAGTTGGGATGTCTATATATTGATTAAGGAAACTTTCCTGATCACATTTGACAAACTCTATCCCATCAAGCCCTTTTGCAGTATGGGAGTTCTAGCTAATATGTGGAAATTTACAATCACCTACTAGCACAACCTTGTGTTTCTTGCAGCTGTCTACTATCTCTGACTACTGGGAGATCTATAATATAATCACATCAACGCTATCATGCCTTTCTTATTCCTTAGTTCCACCAATGTAACCTTAGTAGAAGAGCCTTTCAATCTGTACTGTCTGAGTACTGCTGTGATCTTTTCTCTGACCACATTTCCTCCTTTAATACCTCCCCCTATATCATGTCTAAAAGAACACAGCCCCAGGACACAGAACTGCCAGTCCTGCCCTCCTGCAACCAAGTCTTGTGAGTGGCTACAATATCATAATTCCACATGCTGATCCATGTACTGTAGCTTGAGAGTGAAGAAATTATAAGAGACTTTCTCAATAATATATTATTAGAGAAAAATTATTCCAAACATGAAATAACAGTGATATTCAAAGTTAATTCTATACAAAAGAAAATGCTTAATAGAATGAAGGCAAACTGATGCACGACAGGTGAGAATACAAAGAGGTCACTAACTCCATTTATGACTGGATATTATGTTCTGAAGAAATTGTATTAGCAATGTCTTCCACTTATACCATTTAGTCTTCCCCCACAGTACACCAACACAGGAAATTCCAGCAGTCTAGAGAAAAGATCTCAACCTAAAATGTTGACTTCCATTTCCCTTCACAGATGCTGCCTGACCTGCCAAGTTCCTCTAACAGTTTGTCTATTTGCTCCAGATTCCAGCATCTGCAGTCTCTTTACTTATTTATTTTGCAATGCAGTGTGAAACAGGCCCTCTCAGTCCACTGCTGTACTGCCCAGCAACCCAACTATTTAACACCAGCCTAATCACAGAACAATTTACAATGACCTACAAAATGGTATGTGCAGGAAATCAGAGGAAATCCACACTCTCATGGGAAGGACACGCAAACTTCTGACAGCCAGCATCAGAATTGAGCTCCGAACTCTGACACCCTAAGATGTCATAGCATTGCACTATCCACTACGCTACCACGGTGCCTTGTGTCTCCAATTTCTGCTTCAGCTTTGCAACTATCACACAACATAAAATACACTTAAACACTTCTGAAAATGTAAGCCCTTCTACAAGACAGGCTGAATGATAAACCTTCTTCAGCATAATGATCCCATCCATTTCAAACAAAAACATCAGAAGAAATTATCTTCCACTTGACTGCAGGGAAGATCCTGACATCCTGAAAGGAAACAAGATTTTTTGTCCCTTTAATGCCTAGGCAGAGAATGATGTGCTCACCTGCTGCTGCCTAGAATGCACAGCTCTTGTCATTATCTCCACACCTATGCCTGTGCTAACAAAAACACTGGAGAAAACAATAGCCTTCCCTTTGATTGATGCAATGGTTCAATGACACATCTCTCGGTTCAAGCAGGATAAAAATCTGTTCACACTAGACGGCAGTCTGCTGATGATTAAACAAGCATTCTTGAAACATTTTGGTTAAGTTTAACCAAATACAGATATACCAGACAAGGGGGGAATGCTGAATCCAATATTTTATGATCCAGATTTATATTTTGACCCACGACACAATGCTCTGACCTATTTTAAACAAAGTCAGCAGACTGAAACCGTTACAAGTGTGCAATTTGGTGAAGAATTTAGACAGCCCACAGTCTTGACATTCGTAATGAATCCGCATGCTCTTTTTATAAATATATACTTGTTTAAGACTGATTGCCACTCTATAGGATGGATGTGATTGCATTGCAAATAGTTCAGTGGAGATACGTTTTGTTGTATGGATTGAAGAACTTCTGTTGTAGGGAGAGATTGAAAAGGCTAGGCTTGCGTTCCCTGGAGCAAAGGAGTCAGCTGGGTGACTTGATAGAGATATATAAAATTATGAGAAGTCTAGATAAGGTAGATAGCTAGATCCTGTTTCCCAGATCTCAATAAAGAGAGTGCATAGGTTTATCATGAGAGGAAGGAGCTTTAAAAGAGATCTAGAGGGAAAAGTTTTTTTTAACATGGAGAAAAGAATGCTTTTTTTCCCTCCAGTTGTTATCTGGAATGCATTGCCAGGGAGCTGATGATGTCACATACAATCACCACATTTAAGCAGCATTTAGACAGGCACTTGAATAGGCAAGGCATAGAAGGATACAGACCTAATGCAGGTTAACGGGATGAGTGTGGAACTGCGCACAATACTCCAAGTGCATCCTAACTTGTGGTCTGTAAAGTTGCAACATGACGTCCCAAATGTTCCAACTTGTGAAGGCAAGCACATGCCATATGCCTTCTTCATCACCCCATCCACATACAGTATGTCGCTTGCTTCTCTTGAGGACTGCTGTAGAGATTCTCCTGGGAGCCATTCTTTTATCTCTCGAGAATCGACATTTGTTTCTTGCTATTCTTTTATGTGTATTACTGTTCTACAGATTTGCTGAGTATGCCCACAAGAAAAAGAATCCTAGGGCTGTATGTATGTACTCTGATAAGAAATTTTACTTTGAATTTTATGTACTAATCTTCTATATGTACCATTCTATTCAACTAATAAAACAATTTCTTGTGCATATTGATTGGATTTACATAGAACAGGATAGAACAAAGCCAGTTGAATCATTCTTTCTATGAATTATGTATTTCACAACACTGCATCTCCTGAATATCTATTCACTTGCAAACATGGAGCATGGCATCTATCACCTTATGGTGGATGATTGCATTGACATTGGGATCTTATGCAAATCTAGTTGGTAGGAGATGGTACCTTCCACCAAATCTACTTGGTCATGCCTTCCATAAATTGCTTTGATTAAGTTATTTGAGTCTGAGTGAAGGTGTGATGCTTAATACCAAATTTCACTTTAGTCTTCTAATTCCGCTGGTATATTGACAAAAATGCACTTACAAACTCACAAAGCTATCTATGTTGATCTCCAAGAGCATCTATATTGATTATCCACTTGCAGAATTTTAACCTCCATTTCAATCCTTTTTGCCCACTGAATTTATTGATTTCCTATTTTCCCTTATTCATACCCTCAGTATACTGTAAATCTTCCAAACAAACATTCACAGTCAGTCCCTTGTGACATTTCAATTATTTAAATTATTGAAAGGACAAATTCTGATTACCTCCTTCTGTTTCACTCTGCCCAAAGACTCTACCCTTCTAAATACCTTTTCTTTATCTAGCACTAGAAAAAAGCCTCTCCTAATGTAATTTCATCTTCCCCAAACCATTATACCACACTATTGAACTTCTAGTCTAGTTTCTACTTTCGCATGTACACTGGTCACTGTGACTGTGATGTCCGGTTCTCCCTTGTGCCTGTGTTAGTATCTGTGCATAATAAAGAGCTTCAGATCCCAAGCAGTAATGCAAGGGGTTCCTCCAGAACCAGAAGGTACAATGGTGATAGGATTGCGCGCACACAGAGTTGAACTGGAGTTCAGTAATAAGATGTTCTAATGGAAACTCATGCCAAGTTTGCCTTTATTAAGAACAAACATAACATGCTGTCAGAAGTCGACGTGAAATCTAAACGTGGACAGTAAATGAATACCGTGCACATCTGAGAAAGAGACAGCGTGAGGCCGAATGGTGCTAGCAGCAAGTGATGGAGAGAAACTGGCCAACAAGGTGAGAGAACATGTTGTTCCTGAAGTTCAGCAGTCACTGAATTCACCAAAAGAGGTTCAGGCAAGAGGCCAAGAGTTTCCACCATGGATAAGCTAAGTCCTCCTGTACCTATGCAGTTTACTGGCAATCTAACTGATAACTGGAAACACTTCAAACAGCGATTCAATATATATTTAGCTGCTAGTAAGATACATAGAAACATAGAAAATGGGTGTAGGAGTAGGCCATTCAGCCCTTCTAGCCTGCACCGCCATTCAGTATGATCATGGCTGATCATCCAACTCAGAACCCTGTACCAGCCTTCCCTCCATACCCCCTGATCCCTTTAGCCACAAGGGCCATATCTAACTCCCTCTTAAATATAGCCAATGAACTGGCCTCAACTGTTTCCTGTGGCAGAGAATTCCACAGATTCACCGCTCTCTGTGTGAAGAAGTTTTTCCTAATCTCAGTCCTAAAAGGCTTCCCCTTTATCCTCAAACTGTGACCCCTCGTTCTGGACTTCCCTAACATCAGGAACAATCTTCCTGCATCTAGCCTGTCCAATCCCTTTAGAATTTTATACATTTCAATAAGATCCCCTCTCAATCTTCTAAATTCCAACGAGTATAAGCCTAGTTGATCTAGTCTTTCATCATATGAAAGTCCTGCCATCCCAGGAATAAATCTGGTGAACCTTCTATGTACTCCCTCTATGGCAAGGATGTCTTTCCTCAGATTAGGGGACCAAAACTGCACACAATACTCCAGGTGTGGTCTCACCAAGGCCTTGTACAACTGCAGTAGTACCTCCTTGCTCCTGTACTCGAATCCTCTCGCTATGAATGCCAGCATACCATTCACCTTTTGCACCGCCTGCTGTACCTGCATGCCCACTTTCAATGACTGGTGTATAATGACACCCAGGTCTCGTTGCACCTCCCCTTTTCCTAATCAGCCACCTTCAGATAATAGTCTGTTTTCCTGTTTTTGCCACCAAAGTGGATAACCTCACATTTATCCACATTAAATTGCATCTGCCATGAATTTGCCCACTCACCTAACCTATCCAAGTCACCCTGCATCCTCTTAGCATCCTCCTCACAGCTAACACTGCCGTCCAGATTCGTGTCATCCGCAAACTTGGAGATGCTGCATTTAATTCCCTCATCTAAGTCATTAGTATATATTGTAAACAACTGGGGTCCCAGCACTGAGCCTTGCGGTACCCCACTAGTCACTGCCTGCCATTCTGAAAAGGTCCCATTTATTCCCACTCTTTGCTTCCTGTCTGCCAACCAATTCTCTATCCACATCAATATCTTACCCCTAATACCGTGTGCTTTAAGTTTGCACACTAATCTCCTGTGTGGGACCTTGTCAAAAGCCTTTTGAAAATCCAAATATACCACATCCACTGGTTCTCCCCTATCCACTCTACTAGTTACATCCTCAAAAAATTCTATGAGATTCGTCAGACATGATTTTCCTTTCACAAATCCATGCTGACTTTGTGCAATGATTTCACTACTTTCGAAATGTTCTGTTATCACATCTTTGATAACTGACTCTAGCATTTTCCCCACCACCGACGTTAGGCTAACTGGTCTATAATTCCCCAGTTTCTCTCTCCCTTCTTTTTTAAAGAGTGGGGTTACATTAGCCACCCTCCAATCCTCAGGAACTAGTCCAGAATCTAAAGAGTTTTGAAAAATTATCACTAATGCATCCACTATTTCTTGAGCTACTTCCTTAAGCACTCTGGGATGCAGACCATCTGGCCCTGGGGATTTATCTGCCTTTAATCCCTTCAATTTACCTAACACCACTTCCCTACTAACATGTATTTCCCTCAGTTCTTCCATCTCACTGGACCCTCTGTCCCCTACTATTTCCAGAAGATTATTTATGTCCTCCTTAGTGAAGACAGAACCAAAGTAGTTATTCAATTGGTCTGCCATGTCCTTGCTCCCCATAATCAATTCAGTAGCGTTGGAGGGACCAATAAAGAATTGAAAGCATTAGTTTTTCTGCATGTAATTGGCAAAGATGCTTTGGACATCTCTAACAACTTTCAAACTGATGAGAAAGGTTTTATGTTCGACACTCTGTACAAAATTTGATGAGTATTTTGTCCCAAGTAAAAACATCATATTCGAGAGATATAAGTTTTTCTTTTCCCTACGACCAGAAACAAGGTGTCAGCATTGAACAATACTTAGCTGAGTTTCACACACTGATTAAGTCCTGTGAACTTGGAGATTTGAGAAACTCACTAGTTAGAGATAGAATAGTTTGTGGAATTCCAGATAATGGACTCAGAGAAAGACCGCTGTGTTAAAAAAAATGATTTGATACTGGAAAAGGCGGTGAATATGTGTAGGACAGCAGAGACCACACAGGCACAAGCTAAGAAGCAGCACAGGACAGACACAACAGTGCATGTTGTGAAAACAGAGGAACAGCACACGAGGCGTTTCCCACAGTTACATCAAAGCAAAGAGAAAGGCTCAAACAGCAGGTAGTCACATTTCAAAGATGTGTCCTTCTTATGGAAAATCCTGCAATAATTGGGGGAAGAACAATCATTTTGCAAAGTGTTGCAAAGCTGGGGCAACCAACAGAAAGATGCACATGGTTGATGAAGAAATGGAAGAATTCTTTGTGGAATCTCCATGGACTGTTCATGCTAGTAAATCAGAATGGGTCGTTCCAGTGACTGTGAATGAGACAGTAATTCCATTCAAGTTTGACACTGGAGGCCAGGTGAATCTGTTATCCATGGATGATTACAAGACTCTCACAGAAAAGTGTAAGATTTACCCAGTGAACTTAAAAGTGACAGGCTACATTGGAGAGAATGTTCCAGTAAAAGGGGGTTGTATAGTGACCTTCAAGAATAAGGGGAAGCACCTAGACACAGCTGCTAATTAAAGAAAAGAGAGTACAACCAATATTAGGTCTGATTGCATGTGAAAATCTCAACTTGGTGAAAAGAGTTTTCATAGTACCTTTGTAGACCAAAGATGACCACAAGCTCCACCCCATAGTTGTTACATGTCACTTGCCAGTACACCAAAGGGCTCAGCGTATGTAAAAAATGAACATGTTGAACAGTTCTCACAGAGACAAAAACATTAAAGCAGCAAATGCACCTAATACACTTGTAGAAACCAATGGCAGAACAAAAATAATCATTAAGCCACCTCAGGGACTGATTGAAAGTTGCTGAATGGATACGGGACTGTAGTTGTTCATTATAATTGAAGGTGAAAAGACCGGCTACGGAATGTAGATATCATTGTTGGAAAGGATTATTGTTCCTTGCAGGTTTATGAGGACATAGCCTTCTTATATGTACATAATAAAGAACTTCAGTTCCAGTAGTTAATGCGAGGTGTTCACCCTGAACCAGGAGCTGCGATTATTATGGGGATGCGCATGCACAAGGTTGAGCAGCAGTTCAATCATAAAATGTTCTAATGTAAACCCACACAAAGTTTGTCTTTATCAAGAACAAATATAACAGTGCCTACCACTCTTGAACCCACCATTCCTTCTAAATTATCAAGCTAGTTGCCTGATATCTGGTCCTGGATGAGAAACATGCTTTGCTGAGAGAAACGAAACCATTGCCTTCCATTCCCACCACAGACTCCATTCTCCAGCCATTGACTTAACCTCTCTCTCTAGAGATTGTTTGAACCTAAATCAAATGTTTACACTTATGTGTTTGACCCTGAAAAGTTTTAACATCACCAGGATTTTCTGCTGTCAACATTTTCCAAAACTATAGAATATCTATAATATTCATAAACATTGAACAAAAATTCAAAAATAGACCACATCAACATATTTAAAACACTTTCAAGGGCTAAAACTAATTCAAACATAAAATCACTAAAATGACAAACAATTAGATAGATTTACATTTAATTAATGAATTCTGACAAATATATGTTTGGGAATGTCAGGGTTAAGATTTTTATGCAGAGAGTGGTGAGTGCATGGAATGGGCTGCCGGCAGTGGTGGTAGAGCAGATACAATAGGGTCTTTTAAGAGCTTCCTGGATAGGTACATGGAGCTTAGAAAAATAGAGGGCTATGGGTAAACCTAGGTAATTTCTGAAGTAAGTACATGTTCGGCACAGCATTGTGGGCTGAAGGACTGTACTGTGCTGTAGGTTTTCTGTGTTTCTATGCTCTATATTTCTATAACTTAGCTGCAAGACACCACTTAAGTGGAGCAAAGTCAACACCCATATATTTTAATGTGACTGATTGAAAATTAGTGCTCTATTGCTAGTTTGCATGAGGTGGTGGGTGGGGGGGGGAGGTGTTCCATGTCAGATTATGATCTGAGCGACATTTGAGAGTTATGAATTTGTACCTACAGCCCTTTGAAATGATTAATTTTTATCAAAGAGACTCTCCTGCATTAAAACTTGTGCATTCTGGTAAATACAATATATTAAGATTAAATATATTGAACATGTGAACTTTGTAATAATGAAACATCAAACTAAACAATAAGCTTAAGATTTTTTTCATAGCCAGAAAGAAGTTAACAGTGTTTTTAAACACTCTTACTAGAGAAGATGGCAAAAGAATATACACTGAAATATTAGTTCATATGACAACAAAATTCTATGGGAATCCTCTGACAAAAAGACAGTTGAAAATGAAAGATGTCTTCATTTTTTAAAGAAAGGGGCTTCCCTTCCTCCACTATCAACTCTGCTCTTAAACGCATCTCCCCCATTTCACGTACATCTGCTCTCACTCCATCCTCCCGCCACCCCACTAGGAATAAGGTTCCCCTGGTCCTCACCTACCAACCCACCAGCCTCCGGGTCCAACATATTATTCTCCGTAACTTCCACCACCTCCAACAGGATCCCACCACTAAGCACATCTTTCCCTCCCCCCCTCTCTCTGCATTCCGCAGGGATCGCTCCCTACACAACTCCCTTGTCCATTCGTCCCCCCCCATCCCTCCCCACTGATCTCCCCCCGGCACTTATCCGTGTAAGCGGAACAAGTGCTACACATGCCCTTACACTTCCTCCCTTACCACCATTCAGGGCCCCAAACAGTCCTTCCAGGTGAGGCAACACTTCACCTGTGAGTTGACTGGGGTGATATACTGCGTCCGGTGCTCCCGATGTGGCCTTTTATATATTGGCGAGACCCGACGCAGACGGGGAGACCGCTTTGCTGAACATCTACACTCTGTCCGCCAGAGAAAGCAGGATCTCCCAGTGGCCACACATTTTAATTCCACGTCCCATTCCCATTCTGACATGTCTATCCACGGCCTCCTCTACTGTAGAGATGAAGCCACACTCAGGTTGGAGGAACAACACCTTATATTCCGTCTGAGTAGCCTCCAACCTGATGGCATGAACATCGACTTCTCTAACTTCCGCTAGGCCCCACCTCCCCCTCGTACCCCATCTGTTACTTATTTTTATACACACATTCTTTCTCTCACTCTCCTTTTTCTCCCTCTGTCCCTCTGGATATACCCCTTGCCCATCCTTTGGGTCCCCCCCCCCCTTGTCTTTCTTCCTGGGCCTCCTGTCCCATGATCCTCTCGTATCCCCTTTTGCCAATCACCTGTCCAGCTCTTGGCTCCATCCCTCCCCCTCCTGTCTTCTCCTATCATTTTGGATCTCCCCCTCCCCCTCCAACTTTCAAATCCCTTACTCACTCTTCCTTCAGTTAGTCCTGACGAAGGGTCTCGGCCTGAAACGTCGACTGTACCTCTTCCTAGAGATGCTGCCTGGCCTGCTGCATTCACCAGCAACTTTGATGTGTGTTGCTTGAATTTCCAGCATCTGCAGAATTCCTGTTGTTTGAGTTGAAAATGAAAATTGTCTTTTTCAATTCTAAAAACTAGGACTTCAATTCAACAATATCTTAACAGTGTAGTAGTAGGGAAAGTATAATCATCTCAGAAAACTTCTTTGGATGCACATTGCAGTATATCCTGATTGGTTACATCATGGCCTAGTATGGAAACACCAATGCCTAAGAATAGGAAAGCCTACAAAAAGTAATAGATACAGTACAGTTCATCATAAGCAAAGCCCTCCCCTCCATTGAACACTTCTACGTGGAGCGCTACCACAAAAATGCAGCACCTATCATCAAGATCCCCACCATACAGGCCATGTTCTCTTCTCACTGCTGCCATCAGAAAGGAGCTAAGGGAGCCTTAGGTCCCACATCACCAAGTTATTACCCTTCAACCATCAGGCTTATGAACCAGTGTGGTTAACTTCACTCACCTCAACTTTGAACTTTGGACTTATGAACTCACTTTCAAGCTTTCAAGGACTCCACCACTCATGTTTGCAGTATTAATTTACATATTTATGTATTATTTATTATTATTATTGTATTTGTAGAATTTGTCTTTTGCAGATTGCTTGTCAGTCTTTGTGTGTGGTTTTTCATTGATCCTATTGTATTTCTTTGGTCTACTGCAAATGCAAGCAAGAAAAATAATCTCAAGGCAGTGTATGGCAACATTCTGTATACTACACATACTTTGATAATACATTTACATAGAACTTTGAACTTTGAAGTACTGGGCACTGATGAAGCTCTTGGAGAATCCTGTGAATTTTGACAAAGAGGAAGCCATGTTTCCAGTTTTTAATCATTATTCAATATCCTTGTATCGACTTCAGTGCTGGTGAAGAGCAGGATTGATCTCTGCTCTGATGCTCCTTCTAGTGGAAGCAATTTTTGTATTGGGAAAGATGGATATGATAAACTGCATAGTCTCTGCCTACGCCATATAATTCTGTGTTTCTACAGTTCCTCCAAAGGCTCCATTAGAGTTCTACACCAGCAAAAATTTTAATACCTTCAAAGGAAGTGGAGGATGAAGGAATACTAACCCCTTTTATTAGTTTACTCATCAATAATGGAAATATATTCACAACTTTGATGTATTTTACCAATTGCTTCGGATAGGAAAACTTTTTTTCCATAATCTCATTGTCTCAATATAAAGGTATGCATGCCTTCTATCACTTCAGACAAAAAAATATTTAATTACCCTGAAGAAAAAATGTTCATTGTTAACGACCTCTTAGGGGAACTTGGGTTAAGCCTGCATAATTCCTTTCATTTTCTCCTGAATAGCACATCCCACAGAACTGAAAAACCACATTGTACTTCTCTTACATATAATTGATGAGCTCCTGCTGATCATTATCCTTTTTTTGAACTCAGTGGCTTTGGTGGTACGAGGATTACAAATCCTCCCCCCATCCCTACAATATTATTGTCCATAACTTGAGAGTTATTCACGCTTAATGTATTTTCTCTTGAATATAATTTATGTTTTGTGGTTTTATCCACAAATGGTCAGATGGCATTTCAAACTTGGGTTCTTTTGTTTCTTGTATTATAATTAATGAGTCCTCCAGCCAGAGATCAGTAATCTAGTCTAACTGCATTGCTGTTGCATTACATTGTCTCTGAACATTGTCTGACTTTCTATCAATTGATTCCTATTTGGCTGAGTAGTACATTTTTTGCACAATGGTAACTGTTAGTTTATTCTGGCAGTGATATAAACTATTGGAAATGGGGACTTGGTTTTAGTCATCCAGCTTGACTCACGGTCTGAGCATTGCAATCCATTCCCGTCATGTAGTTGATGTCACTCACTCTTTGCTAAAACTGCAGAAGGTCTGGACCAAACTAAACCAATGGCACAACAGTTTTGAGGATTGGTATAGATTAAATAAACAGTTTATGGCTCATAGTAAAGGTTCAACATGAATATGTCAAACACCATTCACAATAATTATGTTAGTTGCGTATAATTAAAAATGTTGTATTTGACATGAACTTTCATTACCATAGAGGAATAGTGCTACAATTTTAACATTTCTGTGGTGCAGCTATTTAAATGCTAATGAGGGGCCACACAACAGCTACCTATTTTGGCCATGGCTTTGTTATATTAACATGTTCTTTTGAAGCAGGGAAAAGACATTACAATTGCTTTTAGCATATTTCCACTTAAGAGTTTTACTTATCTTGTGACCATTTAGAAAAGTTGCACCCTACCCCACAGAGAATTGAGTAATCCCAGTTTTCAAAAATCTGCACAATTGCAAGTCAACCTTTGTATCACTCCAAATGGAAACAACTCTTTAAATACTATTCCACCCTCTTTTCTCTCTGTGTGCACTTGCTTAAAACCCATGTTACACCTGCCATTTTATCAGTTCTGATGAGAGGTCATTGATTTGAAAAGTTATATTTTTCTCTCCATGGAAGGTGCCTGACCTCCTCAAGAAGAATATTATTTTTCACTCAAAGTGATGTAGGTCTGGACCTCACTGCCTGCAACAGAAGGGGGACAGAAACTCTCAACACATTGAAAAAGCAGTTGAATTAACACTTGAACAGCCATAACCAACAGGCAACAGCTAAATTAGTTCTTTCATTACCTCATCCCTGAATACACTGGGATGAATAGTTTATTGTTGTATTGTAATCGTTATAATTATTTCCAATACCTTTTTGTTTTATTTCTATTTCACCCTCTGCACCATTTTGCTTTTGATTTTTGATACTACATATTTTTCAAATCTTCTTCTGATAGTACAATGTGCCAGTTCCTTAAAATACAACATAAACTTTGTCTTCTCCCATCCCCTTAGGATATTGGTGAGATACTCGGGACAAACTGATAGTATTTTTTATTTGATTGAGCTTATAATATTTTAATGTAAAGAAAACAAGTTGCATTTATTTAATGTATTTTATTTTTCCAAGATATACCAAAGAACATCGCAGCTAATAAACTACTTTTGAAATACAACTACAGAATGAACATCAAAAACCCAACCACCAATTTACACACAAAAGTGTTCTGAAACAATAAGGTGATAATCACTGGATGATGCAAATACCAGCAACTTTCCAGTAAAGGAGAACATTTTACTTTGTTCAAAGATAAGCATTCAGTTCAATGAAATACTGATATTTATCACAGAATCTTCTTAAACTCTTCTTCTGCCCTTTCTGAATTACTTTAATTGACCCAATTTTCTTATGTCCTTTCAAAATAACTACAAACGTTTGTATATAAGAGGATGTTTCGCAGTACATTCTTAAAGGTTGTGAGTATAATCTTAGACTAGGAAATATTCCTCATATAATGCAAAACATTAATTTTCTTCCTATATATTATAGTGTTATGGGACATCTATTCATCATCTGGAATAATGTTCCTCAGATTTTCAATTTATCATTCAATTATCAACAATCATCTAAATTCTCTGTATGTACATTAATTGTTTCAACAGACTACAAACAATGCAATTATTTGCGTTAATTATTTTAGAAAACATCCTACTAGAAGCTATAGCTAATTATTAGTTTGGTAACCAATTGGAAGCACCAAGGAGCAAAATTTCCCAGTTAAGCAACAGCACAAATGTTAGTCATCTCTACCCTTGTTGAAATTAAATGAAGGAAAGTGCATTAAGCCTTGTAGCTTAAAAAGGTTCAGACAGAATATATTGTATAACGCCCTGGTTAAGATTTTTATTGCTGTGCTGTAGGAATTTCATTTTAGTGTTCTGTAAAAACAGTGTGTTCTACTTTTAGAATGTTTTGGTTTGGCTAAAAGATAAATGGCTATGATGTTCATTTTAAGACTGTTGTATCAGCCAATCAGGGTAGTAGAATTGGGCTGGAGAGAGAGCTGGGTGGAGTGAGATTTGTGATGGATAGTGTGGTTAGTGAGACTCTTTGGCAGGAGATGTGGAGAGGACAGGAGGGAAGATAGCCGAAGATGCCGTGGAAAGGAGCATCCCTATTGCACAAAGTGCTTTGTGCCAATAAATGGCTCCAAGGAGGAAGGGACAATACTCCTGAGAGAGCGCCCATTTAATCGAGATGGATCTTGGGCAATGTTCTGAATGTGGTGAATCCTTTCACGCAGACTGTGGGTCCAGCGCGTAAATAAAAAGACAACTTTACATTTGGACTGGGCTAACTGTAATGGGCCCTTTTATTTTTTTTCCTTTTCTTTTTCCTACTAACTGTTTGATAAAGATGAAATTTATAAATATACTTTCTTTATATTTTTATGTAATATACGATTTGTTATTTCATGCCGACCGACAATTGTGTATGGGCAGTACTTACGCTGCATTCACTCAGATTGCAGTTTCTTTAATCAGAACATCATGACGTTCCTGTTTGGTTGAACCTCAAATCATACCAATCCTATTGTTTATGAAAGGTAACCCTCTCACCCCTGAGTCCCGTGGCTGGTAGCAGGGCTGGCTAACGAGCCAAGTTTGCATATGAGCCCGGTGAAGAGGCTACAACTGTATTTGTCATGTGCAATGAACTTGTTTTGAGATAGGTATCCACTACAAATCTGCTCTTGGGCTTCCTGTTTTGCTTTTCATAACATCTATTATCTCCTCTTGAGCATCAGGTTATCTTTTACCATAAAATATCTGTCCTTGCATTTATTACTCTCAGATCAGAAAATTCCAGTCTTTGCTCGTTGAACAATTATCCTAAATAAACTTCAAAATTCTGATGCCATGTTCCACAATGTACCTGTTCTTCTACCCTTGCTAAATTACACTATACCCCATAATCAACACCGTTATATTAAAATACTCATTATTTTCAAGTCTCTCCATGTTGTAAATTCTTTCTCTCTATGTTCTAAATTTTTAACCTCTTCTAGGCCAACAATCCACTGACATCTCTGTGCTCTTCTAATTCTGGGATCTTGTGCATTCCAAATCTTAATCTCTGCATCACCAATAGTCATACCTCTAGCTAACTAGGCACCAATGTTAGGAAGGCCTTCCCTAGATTTCTTAATCTCTTCACCATTACCTTCCTTTGACATAACATGAAACTTGGCTTTTTGCAGTTTTTTTTTGTTTTTTTTTCCATACAACAGTTTGGTTTCAAATTTGTTTGATAATATTCTTGAGCTCTTTTTGCAAAATATTCACAGGTTGTCATTTTGGCATCCTTTGCTTTGGTATTAATGTCATATGTCATATGAGATGAAATTTATAAATGAAAATCATACATTTGAGCATACATGGGTTATGCTCAGACATTACAGATAAAACCATATAACACACATCCTTTAAAAAAAAGCAGCCACATTGAGAAAAATGGAGTTGCATTGAGCATTGGAAGTGATCATGTTGACTCTGAAATTCCCTCCAACTCTTGAGTCCTGCTTCTAAATTCAGTAGGACACTATTCATCATCTCAGTAGTAATCCCATGTAAAATTCCATCTTCCAAAGACCCTTACCCCAAATACTGTATAATTGAAGGTATCTTGAAAATTAGTACAGCAAAATAAAGTATTGATGCTATTAAGATAGTATGACTTCCCATTTCTTTCTCTGCTGATCACTGTTAGCTTATGCTAGAACTAGATGCTTTTGAGGCTGCATTGAAGGTAACACATTGTGTTAGCAAGGTAAACATGAGGAATTCTGCAGATGCTGGAAATTCAAGCAACACACATCAAAGTTGCTGGTGAACACTCCTGACGAAGGGTCTTGGCCTGAAACGTCGACTGTACCTCTTCCTAGAGATGCTGCCTGGCCTGCTGCGTTCACCAGCAACTTTGATGTGTGGTGTTAGCAAGGTAATCTGTTCCATTTGATTCTTTTTAGATATGTAAAACTTATTCAAAACAATGCCTCACTGGAGAAACAAAATTAGTTATACTGAAAATTTACCTTTTCCTTCAGATGAAATTACCAACTTTATATAAATGTTATGGTACAATTGGTACCTTATCATCACACCTTACATGAATGATATAATGATATGATGTGTGCATACATTGAGCAGCTCCATTTTACTGCTATGTTTTAGCTCCTATCATCTGCCATGAACTGATTTCATTTATATTACAGTATAACAGATAGAAATGTTTTACAATTTCGTTTGCATGAAACCTTTCTAAAAACTATTTCACGTGCTTTGTTTGGGATATGTAAAACTCTTTAAACAACAATTTGTATTTACATTGTCCCTTTCAGAATCAGATTTAATATCACAAACAAGAGAGAATCTGAAGATGCTGAAAATCAAAGCAACACACACAATAAATGCTACAGGAACTCAGCAGGCCAGGTGGTATCTATGGAAAAATAGTACAGTCGACATTTCAGGCCGAGATCCTTCAGTAGGACTGGAGAAAAAAAGACGAGGAGTAGATTTAAAAGATGGACGAGGGGAGAGAGAAACACAAGGTGATAGGTGAAACCAAGAGGGGGAGGGGTGAAGTAAATAGCTGGGAAGTTGATTGGTGAAAGAGATACAGGGCTGGAGAAGGGAGAATCTGATAGGTGGGGATAGAAGACCATGGAAGAAAGAAAAGCGGGGAGGAGCACCAGAGGGAGGCAATGGGCAGACAAGGAGATAAGCTGAGAGAAGGAAAAGAAGATGGGAACTGGTGAAGGAGAGGGCGGTGGGGGGAGGCACTGCCTGAAGTTCGAGAAATCGATGTTCAGGCCATCAGGTTGGAGGCTACCTAGAAAGAATATAAGGTGTTGTTCATCCAACTAGAATGTGACAACATCACAACAGTAGAGGAGGCCATAGACTGACATATCAAAGATTTCAAAGGTACATTTAATGTTAGAGAAATGTATACAATAATGTATCCTGAAATACTTTTACTTTGCAACATTCCATGAAAACAGATGAGTGCCCCCAGAGGATGAATGACAGTTAAGTGTTAGAACCCTAAAGTTACCCCCCCCACTCCCCTCCCTCCCATACATAAGCGGCAGCAAGCAACAATACACCCCTCCCCCCACCAGCAAAAAAAAATGCATTAGCACCCGCCACCAAGCACTCAAGCGTGAGCAAGGCAACAGCAAAGACACAGACTTGCAGTACTCCAAAGACTAGTTTGTTCACCCGGCATTCAATTTGCCACAGGCTCTCTCTCTCTCCCTAATATGGGAGAAGTAGGTATCTCCATTTCACAGCAAGAGGGGAGACATAACAAACAATTTGCTGGTTTACAAAGGTAAAAGTCCGTTGCATCACTTTTTTCGAGCTCTGTGCCCAAAGATCTTGTGGCTTTGGGCACACAGCCTTAGATCTTCCATCTCCCCCAACACACCAGTCTTCTTCTCGGACACTGACTTCCGATACCCCTAGGAATAATGGTGCATAGTTCCCTGAAGGTGGAATCTCATGTGGATAGGGTGGTGACGAAAGCTCTTAGTATGCTGGCCTTTATAAATCAGAGCATTGAGTATAGGAGTTGGGATGTAATGTTGAAATTGTATAAGGCATTGGTAAGGCCAAATTTGGAGTATTGTGTACAGTTCTGGTCACCAAATTATAGGAAAGATGTCAATAAAATTGAGAGAGTACAGAGGAGGTTTACTAAAATGTTGCCTGGGTTCCATCTCCTAAGTTACAGAGAAAGGTTGAACAAGTTAGGTCTTTATTCTTTGGAGCGTAGAAGGTTGAGAGGGGACTTGATAAAGGTGTTTAAAATTATGAGGGGGATAGATAGAGTTGATGTGGATAGGCTTTTTCCATTGAGAGTGCGGGAAATTCAAACAAAGGGACATGAGTTGAGAGTTAAAGGGCAAAAGTTTAGGGGTAACATGAGGGGGATCTTCTTTACTCAGAGAGTGGTGGCTGTGTGGAACGAGCTTCCAGCAGAAGTGGTTGAGGCAGGTTCGATGTTGTCGTTTAAAGTTAAATTGGATAGATATATGGACAGGAAGGGAATGGAGGGTTATGGGCTGAGTGCAGGTCGGTGGGACTAGGTGAGGGTAGGAGTTCGGCATGGACTAGAAGGGCTGAGATGGCCTGTTTCTATGCTGTAATTGTAATATGGTTATATCTCCAGAGCCACGAAAACTCGGTCCTCCGAAGGCGAGTGGAGCTCTTAGGCCGAGCCGTTGGCATGCCGAACAACTGCCAGTTGTGAAACCCCAAAAGCGGGTCCCATTCCTGCAAAGAACTGTAGTCAGCGTGTAACTTCAGGTCAAGGTCTTCAAAAGAACCCTGAATGGGGAAAATAGAGATATTAAAGATGGAAATAGAGCTGTTTCTGAAGATGCAAGCAAAGGAATCGCAGTTAGACGGCATTAACCCTCTTAAGCTCCACCTTCATCAGAATGGGAATGGGAAGTGGAATTAAAATGGATGGCCTCTGGGAGATCCCACATAGTCCTTGGCGAAATGGTCTCCCAATCTATGTCGAGTCTCACCAATATACAGGAGGTCACACTGGGAGCACCAGACACAGTATATGACCCCAACAGACTCACAAATGAAGTGTTACCTTACCTGGAAGGACTGTTTAGGGTCCCGAATGGTACATTTAATATCACTGGCACATGTCATGAAATTTGTTGTTTTACAGCAATAGGAAATATATATATATGTATGTGTATACATATGTTCATCCCTGTCCTTTTCTCTGACAAAGTGAAAGAGAAATGAGTTTTGGATTTCTTTATTATATCATTTATGGATTTAAAGATTTGGATGAGGATGGCAAATTACCTGCAAACTAGTAACAGTTTATTAAATTGAAGAGCCCATTCAAGATCTCAAGAGGTGCTGCAGATGGTGGAAATCCAGAGCAATACACACAATGTGCCTGAGGAGCTCAGCAGGTCAGGTAGCATCTATATGAATGGGAATAAGCAGTCAAAGTTTCAGGTTGAGACCCTTCATTGGCCTGAAACTTCAACTGTTAATTCCCCTTCATACATGTCGCCTGACCTGCTGAGCACCTGTCCAGCACAATGTGTGTATAGCCCATTCAAGATTTGTTGTCCTGGGACCAACCTGCCCTTCTTCGGGTCCAAGTGAGGATCTTCAAGGTATCAATGAATATTCTGCAGACTTTTGTAAGCTATCTGGCACATCAATGTGAAAAAGATGTGAATCTTTCCTCCGGCTTTTCATCACATTAAATATTACAGCAATGTGAAGTTTACATTGCACAGTTTAGTCTATCACAGAAATATTGCCTCACGTGATGTGTTTCCAGGTAATAAAGTACAACTCAGATAATGCAAGTGGTGCTTTTACAAGGAGCCATATTTGCCAAGTTGGCAGGACACCACCCAGAGGTCCTACCATGCTGGTGGCACTAGGGTCCTACATGGCAGGGCAAATCCGATCTTCATAAACTTCCAGGGGCAATTCATTAACTGAAGGAGTCATAAATGGAAGGAGGTTGCTAAGGGTGAAGGAATAGGATTTCACCCCAGTAGCTGCTGCTTTTGACATTTTCTTTGGTGATTGGAATCTGTAATCAACATCTGCAAATAAATAAGCAGATTAAAAGGAAAACATGACAAGATCAAAGCTGATAATTTCATAACCATTAATTTCAAAATTTTCCCAGAGGCCTTAGTATTAAGTTTGTAGCTCAAAAGAGTGTTGCTTAAGCACAGGGATTATGGAAAATTGAGCTTTGATATTAAGCTGTAAAACTAACTTTTTTGGCAGAAGGATTTTGGAATACCATTCAAAAGATGGCAGTTAAAGTCAAAGCCCATGAGTATTTTCAAACACATGGCTTTGATTTTAACCACCTCCTTGTGATGAAAACTAGCCTGAGTTTAAATAGTGAATATCCCTCATCCCACAAACTGGTCCCATTTCTTTCCCATTCTGTCTCCACATGAAGACCTTCAGGGCTGAAATGCTAAGCATTCATAGGAAAGAGTAGATCCTGTGGCAACTATACCAAATGGATCTGATGATGGCATTGTTTAGGACATTGAATGCACTTTTCTTCACCAAGGAATGGGAAAAAGCTGCTAGGAATTTGATTTCAGCATAAGATAAAATCTCAGTGGCACTGACCATGATCTTCTGGTGTCTTTGGATGTGGGATGATACCAGAGATCTAGGAGATAACAACCATTACTCTGTTGTTCAAAAAAGGGAGTCAGGATTTGTTCAACATCTCCAGCCCTGTCGGTTTAACCTTAATGTCAGTAAAGCTTTTAGAGTCATTGATGTCTTATAGGGTTAATTGTCAATTGGAAGGAATTCTATTATTTTATTAATTTATTTGGAGATACAGCATGGAGTATGCCCGTTTGGCCCCTCGAGCCGTGCCACCCCAGCAACTCCTGATTCAACCCTAGCCTAAGCATGCGGTCAATGTACAATGACTAATTAACCTACAAACTGGTACGTCCTTGGTCTGTGGGAGGGACCTGGAGCACCTAGGGAAAACTCATGCATTCCACAGGGAGAACATACAGACTCCTTATCGATGACATCAGAATCGAGGACCAAATTCTGACGCCTAGAGCTGCAATAGTGCAATGCTAATTACTACGCTACTGTAGATTAATTAAGGCAAAGGAACAGACAATTGTTCTGGTCAAATCATGTTTGTCCAATTTGACAGAGTTTTGGATTAAGTTGATGAGGGCAATACAATGAATGTGGTATACATAGACTTTCAGAAGGCATTTCATGACATACTGAATAACGCACTTACCAGCAAAGTTGAAGCACATGTTATAAAAAGGACACTGATAACATAGTTATAAAGTTGTCTAAATTACAGACAAAAATAGGTGGTTGCTATTGTTTTTTGAACTGGAGAAAGGTAAATAATGGTGCTTCCTGGATTTTGGGGAAATTAATCAAGAGTGATATGAAGAGAAATGTTTTAATGCAGCATGGAACTGGAATCTGCCAGCAGTTATGGTGGAGGCAGTTTCCATTGTGCCCTTCAAGACGGAATTAGTTAAATACATGGCAGAAAAGGGCCATGGAGAAATGTGGGTGGAATTTAAGATTCAGTCTGGTAGAGAGATGATGCAGCAATCATGGTGTTGATTGGCTTTTCTGTGCTGTAGCCATTCAATTACAGTTTAATCCCTTATCACGATTAATTAAAGGCATCAATTAATGACTGGAAAGCCAGTACTAATACCTCAGTATTTAAAAAGTAAGAAACTAGACGAAGCAACTTATTTCCTGGCATAATTTACATATTACTATTTAATTATTTATGGTGCAACTGTAATGAAAACCAATTTCCCCGGGATCAATAAAGTATGACTATGACTATTTGATTCACTGCCTCCATAGAATTATCTCCAAAATTCCCAACTTCTGCCTGGCCTGCTGCGTTCTACCAGCATTTTGTGTGTGTTGCTTGAATTTCCAGCATTTGCAGATTTCCTCGTGTCTGGCTGTTTGATTGTGTTTGTACAGTAAATCTAGGCTGTTTTCAGAATAGAGACAATGCATGATACTCAAAGAGCACGATGTGCTTAAAATCATCTTGTTCATTTGCCTTCCATTGAGAGTATTCACTGTTCTACTGTTCCCCTGCATCTACTAATTTGTATCATTATACAAAAAAGCATTGTATAATAATTTGTTGTTTGCATTGTATAATAATTGTTGGGTATGTAATGGAATTCACACCAAAACAATACATTCTAAACTATTTACTACAGATTCATCCCGGTTAAAACTACACAGGCCAGTTCAATAAGCTGATTCTGATTGTAGCAACTTCTCACAGATAGTATCAAGGAAACTGTACCACGAATCCATAAGCAATGTCCCTTTTATAAAAGATCAATGATTATCTTATTAAGTGGAGTCAGGAACAAAAAAATGTTGAAGTTGACAAGAACTAATTCTTTCATGAGACGCTTGACTGAAATATCTAAAAATCTTCCTCCCCATGCCTTTTAAATCTAATCCTCATTTTTTTGTCCCTTGTCCTGCTGAAGGGTCTCGGCCCGATACGTTGGCTGTACTTTTCCATAGATGCTGCCTGGCCTGCTGAGTTCCTCCAGTGTTTTGTGTGTGTTGCTTGGATTTCCAGAATCTGCAGATTTTCTCTTGTTTGTATCTAAAACCCTTATATGTTTACATTTTATGCAACCTTATACAGTATGTTATGATTCATTAACTTGCTACCTTCAGGGAAACCAATGTGCTAAGTTCCAAAGAATTCAGTCTGACCATTACTCTGCAAAAAGTCAGATCCTTCCAGATACATTTTTTATCATCCTTCTGGCATCTTTATTTTCATATGTTGTAATTCTGGATGGAGATTGACTTGTATGAACCTACAAGGGTTACTCAGGATTAATTAACTCCATGGAGTAGTATATTAACTCTTGGGACTTTTTTTTTGTGGTGTGGGAGAATCTTTACTCAGAGGCAGCAAAGAAATGGCCATTTTGAATTGAAGATTTGTTTTTAATAAAAAAATACTCAAATATTTGTGCTTCACCAAAGTCTGTGTAGGTGGGCATATTATACAAGGAAAGAAAACTGGCCATTCATTCAAAATCAATAGTGTTATGCACAAAACAAAATCTAAAAGTACTTCTTGTACAAATTGACAAAAGTTATTGTAGAGTGTGTGCTGACAATGCAGGTTTAGCCTACAAAGGAGCAATTACTGTACAGTAATTTACTCAAAGTCTTTCCACTTATCCATTTGTACGGTTCACTGTGAATAACTAAAGGCCCACTTGATCTGCTAGAGTCAAGTATATGGCGGTACAGTATGTGAATCTAGCAAGATCACCATTTAATTTTCTGCTGAGCTCCTCCATCAAACTGTCAGTTCTTTAGATTTACAGGCAATGATTTAAGATAAGTAAAAGCCGAGACTCTGTGGTGTAGGCTTTATTGCTATTAGCAATGAAAGAAAAATCAATGGCAAATCCTTCCTCAGAGAGCACTTCTGGAGCAGAGTCATCACCTTACAGCAATTACCAGCATTTGGTGAACAGCAAAACAGGCCACAAGGGTGGTAAAGCTCTCCTATGCTGATGAAGGAAATATGTCTTTGTAAAGAACCTGAAGTATTATCATCAGAGATGGATTACAATTGATGTTCTGCAAATAAGCAACAAAAGGGTCCATATTCTGCATTGACTCGATTTGTTTTGTGGTTCTTAACTCTTGCGCAAGAAAAATATTTAACATTCAGAAGAGTGTGTTGAGGTATAATAGAACCTTCTTTCAACGTTAACTGATTATGTAAAGAGAGCATACTGTACATTTGGATCTGAGTAGAACTGGTCCTTACTGGGTACATTGACATCCTAATCATAGCATATGACATTGAGCCTAGAATTTAATTTTGCTTTGACAGTGGTGAAACAAAAATAACTTCTTTTGAGGAAGCAGTCTTATTTCATCTCAGAATCAGTATCAGTTTCAAAATCTGACTCACACCAATAGCTTAGCATCGATGAACAATCAAAACTGTTTCACAATGATGCCAATTTTATAGTGGAGATTCACTTTCAATCGTTAGTACCTAATAAAAAGAACTACATTTTTTCCAAGTCATAAAAATAGTTTGGTCTTCCTTTCATTTAGCATTGACAACCTCTACCTCCCACTATAATGTTCAGAAGTTCTACAATCTAATGCAAAGTTACAACTTTTGAATCAGAATAATTTTACTGAAGAGATGATGTGTACAAAGTTAGAATCTATAGTGCTTGTGCCTGGAAGGCACAGCTAGCATCTATGCACACACTTTTAATGCAGATCGGGTCAGGTGCCATATTGATGGGATTATTAACGTTCACACAGCTAACATCTGATACTATATTATAGCAGCCATTGACATATATATAGCAAACATCAACTAGCGCACCAAGCAGGTGGATGGCAAATCAATTAGAACGCAACTGCTTTAATGCCAACACTTCACAAACTACTAACTTTTGCAGTAAACAAACCATCCCACATGGTTCAATATGATTTGTGGAATCAATAGAGGGCACCTAGAGCAGGACAAACTATTGTAAGTAGCAGGACAATAACAGAAGTTCCTACTATAAGACACTATGATGCCACTGCAAGATGCTAAAGACATCCAAGATGTGTACTGACCAACTCTTCCTCTCTGAATCATAGAGACGAACATAGATATCTGCTCTCATTAAAGTCATCTTCAATGAAATCGGCCAACTGCTGTAGCTCTATTTCCAATTGAGCAGCAAGGCAAAGATTTCATTCCCTGTTAAGGTACTTAAGTACCTGTAGGAATGATGGACATGCAGACGTGGATGTCCCCTATATATGCCCTCTGCTGCCTTTGTTTATGCTCCATCTTCTCTTGCATGTTTGTCAGACAGAACCATGCAATATGTTCTGGTGATAGGGCTGATATGGTTGTGTTGCTGACAAAGAGTGTGTGGGAGTGAGATTGCAGAAGCACGATGATTATTAGATGAGGTATAGGAATAACTGCTATGTCATGCTAGATTGCAAAGGTTTGTGAGTGAATGATGGAAGTATGCTGAATTGAGCAGTATTTGAAGTCACTGTTGTAGTGTGATACATTTGTAGATCAATTCTCTGACTGTGGCCAATCGTGCAATGACTTCGAATTTCTTTAGGCAGTGCATCCTTGAGATGTAACTCCTGGCAATGATTCCTGTGACTGCATGCTTCCATCTCATTTTGAACACTTAGAGGATCACATCAGGAAAAGGATGTCTCTTCTGTTCACTACCCCCTGCACCAGTCCAGCAAGTGGCAACCTAAAAAGCCATTTCTCATCAATGTCATGGAATTTTGCGCAATTTCTCTGATCAGATTAACTTCCTGCAAGACTGCCCCTCTCACAATATGTATCTCCCCTTTAAACAGAACAGGCTAGCTTTAATAGAAACTGACAAGTTAAAATATTGGTCACTCAACCCCGGTGATTAGGCCAGCATATCAAGAACACAGTTAAAACTGGCTGGACATTGAAATCATTGTTATTAGCAAGGAGCACACATTTGTGAACAGGCCCTGCAAAGAATTTTTTTTTTGGCAAAGGCAATTACTATTTGTTTAGTCCTGAGGTACTTTTGTTAAATTCATAAAAAAAAAGAAGGCTTGACCGATTTAAATAAAATATTTTATGTAAATAATTTTTCTTTCTTGGTTTTTAAGTTTATAAATCAGAATGTTTGAATTCAAGTCGTAGCATTTGATGAAAGTACACTTTAGCTGTCAAGACATATTAGAGATTTTCTGCAGTTTAGCAGCTTTACAGAGGAAGTTACACAAACCAAGATAGACATGTTTGATCTCTGATCAGTTATCAACCGCACGTGAAAAAAGACATAACATTGTAATCTGGTAACATTGCAACAACAGAATTACTGCAAAAGAGGTGGATATTCATTTTACTGAATCTTCTTCAACTGAAGCACTCTACTGTAATCCTATTCCCCAATTCCCAATTACATTTTCTCACTTTGTTTTCCATTACTTCAGTTTTTATATATTTGAACTCTTCAGATGGTTGATCAACAACAATGTGAATGAATACAGTTCTTTTCATATAACATAATACTTCAATATTTTGGTGTGGAAGATGTAAAAGGAAAGGTGGTAAGCAACAAACAATAGACGAAGGCTTGTGGAGTTTTATTATTTCTCCTTCAGAAGGTACTTGAGATCAGAAATGGACCCATAAATTTCTGCGTGAAACACACTCTTCTCTTTTAATTCTTACAACGACAATTCTTATTTTATTTTTCTGCTGCTACTTCCTCTTTGCTGAGGCAGCCCCTTCAAAGCAGGGACTTCTCACTCCTATTCCAAGCATCCAGGAGGAAGGGGAAGACAATGTGTGTATTTTTTTAACTTGGTCTTACCGTTGATTGCCAGCTGTCACATGGTCTGGATAGTGAAACATCTTGTTCAATCATTTTAAATTGCTAGAAAAATCTCACCCCGATACTCACTAGATCACCTAAAGATTACAGCCAGCAGCATGAAGATTCTCCTGAGGTTAATTTGGAGATGTTTAGCTTGGGATAGTTCAGAGCACATCTAAATTAGACCACATGCTTCAGGCAGCATGGCTGCTCTGACACCTGAATGGGGGTTGTTGATGGTCATCTCCTGAGAGTGAACAGCCAGCAAATAAATCTGGCAACGTTGAACATGAAAACTACTATCCTATTGAATGTTGTAAAAGATCACTTGGTTCAATAATGTCCTTCAGGGAGGAAATCTGCATCCTTACATGGTGTGACCTATATGTAACTCCAGACCCATCACATGTATATGGCTCTAAAATGTCTTTTGAAATGACCTAGCAAGCCTCTTTGTTGTGTCATAATAATTTTCAATTAAACTTAGAAGGAATTAAACTAGATACATAACCAAGTATCAATGTGGGCATCAGTACCAGACATGGCAGAATTACTCTCAGCCAAGGCGATATTGGCAAAACTTCCTCGATGTTGACTCAAAACCACATGATATTTTATGGCATCAAAGTGAAGCTCCTCCTGATTGACACCCACATTCCTCCCCCAGCTGATGAATCAGTGCTTCTCCGCATTGAAGGAAGTAACAAATAACAGCATCTGACCTTCTTTCTAAGATGTTTCTTCCATCAGTAAACCCACTCTCCAGCCAATTCCGTTCACCCCATGTGACATCAGAAGATGATTAAGGACATCAGATATAGCAAAAGCCACAGGACAAGATAACATTTCAGCTGTGATATTGAAGACATGTGCTCTAGAACAGGTCTTGTATCTAGCCAAGATGATCCAATACAATTACAACACTGGCATCTGCATGACAATATGAATGCTTGCCCAGGCACATCCCACATAAAAAGCTGGACAAATCCATTCCAACTATCTACTTCATTTCCAAATGCTCAAACATCAAACATGTTGGAAGCTGTGTCACCAATGTACTTCTTCTCAAGTTCTTAATATATGGCATACCTGATTATCAAAACAACCTCAGGACAGATCACATTAGATTAGACAAGCGACCAATAGTCTAATTTATAAGCCACTGTCCACAGCATGAACATCCTTTGAAACTCTACTAAGACACCAATTTACATCTGGAAATACTTCTCTTATAAGTCAAACTAAGATGGTATTATGTTCACTGTCCACAAAGCCCTAAACTCAAAAAAGAGATTTTAAGCCCTATCTGATATAAGTATCTATGAGTACCCTCACTATAGAGAAGTTACAGAAAAACCTGGAAATTCTGGACAATGTTTCTCACTTTCTGCATGCCACCTTGGCTGAACAGAGGAACACTTTTAGTAATAGGTGTGCTGTTCTAAAGAGTGCTATATGAGGTCATTTTTACCCTCAGCCATTAGGCTCTATAATGAGTCAATCTAAAGCTGGGGAAGTGATGACCCCCTACTATTAGACTGTTTGAGGTAACTTTTTTTTATTCTTTATTACTTCTGTTCTAATATTTGTATATTTGTATATCTGTGCACTTGTAATGCTATTGTGACATTGTAATTTCCTTTGGGATCAATAAAATATCTACCTATCCATCTTACACTATATCAACCTATACTTCAGGGTCCAGCTTACTTCTCTGTCAAGTCTCTGCCATGCAGTCTAGCTGCCAACACCCACTACTTGAGTGGTGGGTTCCCCCTCCCTACCAAGGAGGAGATACCTCCAGCTAGCAAAGTAATTTAAACACTGTTCATTTTATTTTTAATGATACACTTAAATTTAAACAAATAGTTCTTAACAGATATAAAACTCAGAGGATTTCTGATTTATAAAAGATTCCAAAATAAAAAATACAAAATACAAAAGATTTATAAACTACAAGGGATTTCCAAACACAGGTACAACTCTGACTAATTGAAGAACATGCCACCGAGTTATAGATGAATGAGTCATCCATCGCAGAAACCAAAGTTTGAGGAATAAATTCAAGTTCTTCTGTCTATCACCCCATCTTTCTGGCATTCTTTTTGTCATTCTTAGCAATCCTCAATGCTTTCTAACATTTATGCTGTTGTCTACATATAATATTTTTTCAGATACTGTACCTTTGCTGGGATAAATTAATTCACATAGATGGTCTCAAAGATTCTGGGAACAGACATCCCAGACACCCAAGACTAATGCTGTGGAGACTAACTCTCTGAGTACACAAATATCCTAACTAGTGACTGTTCAACTATTTTTGTGACCATGTTTTATGCGCTAAGTGACAAAGTCTGGTTTTCATGCTTCCTTGAACTCAGTCATAATGGTACATATAACTTAGCCAGTGTTGTCTTGTTTGATGCTGGCAAATTAACATAACCCCAATTGTCCTATGTTGATTAAGCATGGCCCTACAAGGCCTCACCGTTTTCTTGTTTATGACAAGAAGCTGAATAAGAAATATTGGTTAGAAGTTTAGCTTGTGACAAACATCTCTGACCCATTGGAAAGGTCATGTGGCTGTGCTAACAAACCTTTCAGGCACTGGAAAATGAATATCCATCACATTTCTAAGAAAACAGAAATAAAAATAAATCCTATGTTGTTAAGGATAGTGGTCTTTAATTGTGTTTTAAATGCAAGTTTATAGGAAAATAAGGGAGATGAGTGAAGCAAGTAGAAGGGTAATGAGAAAAAAATCTTGCACATATGGGCAGAATAATTTACAGACTAACAGACAATGGGGATAGGAAGGAAGAACAGGTGGAAGGAATTAGAATGACTTTGAAATCCTGCACCCATGGTTATATTATATTACATCTTTTGTGACAGGTTTTCCCCCAGGTCTAAGTGATTGTCACAGTGCAGAAGCTCCATTGAAACCAAGGGCAAGAAATGGCTGACGGAAGAATGGTAGTTGATATAATTTGAATATGTAAATATACTTACTTGTTTTAGATGTGTGATAATGCATTTTAGGATTTTAAAGAAAAAATGCTGTATTATTTCTAGTTTTGAATATACTGTATGTTATTATAGATGTTCAAAGCAGCTTGTGTTCGTGGGAGTGCTGCCTCTCTCAACAGATATCAGGCCATTCTGTGAGTACAGCCAGCCTTCTGCTCAAGGTAATGGCCTGGATTACACTGAGCTGGGCCTTGCTGAGGAATGCAGTCAACTTCCCAGCTGGAGACTGTATCTGGGACCACACCGGAACAGTGTGATCTATGGAGACGTGACTAATGATCTCTGGGTGCCAGGTTATCTGCATCATAATACACTGATCATCAGTACAGTTATCCTGTGCTGTCATTGCCTGCTCAGTGTACATTTTAGGCACCAGTCAATAGATGGTGATTATCTGGGATTGTTTCAAGGAGATTGATCAACAATAGCCGCCCAATGAAATTGCAGAGTGGCAAACACAGCCTAGTCATTCACAGGCTTATTATTTCCTTCCATCTAGTCCCCCTTCATGGTGGGTTGCTTCAGGAAGGCTAACAGTATTGTCAAAGATGCCTGCCACCCTGGCCATCCACTTTTTGCTCTTCTACCTTCTGGGAAAATATAGAGCTGTCAGGCTTGTATTGGCTGGCACTTCCCATTCTCCACCCAGCTATCAGGAGTCACCTGCCTCTTGTTTCCAAATCATCACCTGCAGCCTATTTAAACCTGGCTCTCATCCACAGTCCTTGGTTCATCAATTGAACCAAGCAACCTCAACCAGTTACTCCTAGACTTGAATTACCTTTATGCCTTGTTGTATTATGTATCTGCTTTCTTGTATTTTGTGGCCCTTTGTTGTTTGTTACTCTGCAGGTTATTAGTAAACTATAGTTTACTGCTAAATTACCTCAGCTGCTCTGATTTTGGGTCAAGCTTCCTTTACATTTCCTGACAGGATGGGTGAACCAACTATGGTCCCAGCAGAATATACTCACAGAGAGCAATGTGAGTCCACCCAATTCCTCCTTATTGACTCACCCAGCATTCCTCTCATCTTGTGTTACCCCTGGCCCTGGTTGTCCAGTTCACTGCAGCAATGGGGGTCCACCTGCCCGACTCACCCGCCTGCAAGCTCAGCTGATTTCAGCCCATGAAACCATGGAGACAGAGGAAACTGTCATTCTCACCAAACTCCCACAGGAATACCATGACTTAGCCATCACTTTCAGTAAAATGAAAGCCAGTACCCTGTTGCCTCGCTGACGACACGACTATGGGATTGTCCTCCTCCTGGCACCACCCCTCCCTGAGGTTTTATGTTCTCCCTCTCCACTCCTGAGACCCAAGCTATGAATGCCTAAAATGAAAATCACCTAACTCACGGATAACAGTCTGCTGCCATGGACCATGCTTTCAAGGAGCTCAAGAAATGCTTCACTACTTCTCCTATTCTACTCCATCTGAACCCTTCCAGACAATTTGTGGTAGAGGTGTACACAGCATAGGTAGGCGCTGGGTCAATCATCTCCCAGCAAGGACAGGATGGGATGGCACACCCTTATGCCTTCTTCTCTTGCAAGTTGTACTCTACACCGTGCTGTTAAGGAGTTGGAGACAGGGAACTACTCCCCATTAAATGGGACTTGGAGAAACAGAGACATTGGTTGATGGGAAACATCGAGCTCTTTCTGATCTGAACTGACCACCAAACCTCATATCCATCCAAAAGACCTGCCAACTTGATGCTTTCGCCGCAACTTGTGAGTGGGAGGAGGAAGGGGGGTATTGGGTTTCTAACGTTTTCTATCGTTTATTCTTTGTTTTTTTTTTCCTTTTTCATGGATGTCTTCAAAGAGTAAGGATTTCAGGTTGAACACTGTATACATTCTCTGATATTAAATTGAAACTTTGAACTATTGATCTCAACCCATGTCAGGATCGCTAGGCCCTCTTTCTTGAGCAATTCATCATCACCACCTCCTACTGACCCAGCTCCAAGAGCACGAAGATGGATCAATTCACAGACTATCAGACAGTTTGACCCAGCTGAAATGGAGTTCGACCCTCAGCGCATCATTCCATCCTTGCAGATCCTCACCCCAGTGGTCTGGGATCTTGAGAACCAGATACGCCAGGCCCTACAGCACTGGCCTGCTCTGGGTGACACATCTGACAACTGCATGTACGTGCCGGTGGCCGTGCAGTCTGAAGAACCACAGTGGGCCCACTTCTCACACCTCTCCAGCCATCCAGCAACACAATAACTCTGAATTTTCTGTAGTGCCGGTAATAGTGACCCACCATGATCGCAGATGAGCATTATTTTGTCACTGCTTTCTCTCAATGTGCCCAGGCCAATTCCTCTAAGCAGAGTCCCTCTGGGCTCCTGCAGCCCCTATCAGTCCCCCAGTGCTTGTGGTCCCATGTCACCATAGGTTTTATCACAGATTTGACACCTTCCAATGGGGCCATGGTGATTATGACAGTGGTGGAGCAGTTCTAAAAGACGACCCAATTCATCACTCTCCTCAAACTGCCATCAGCCACTGAGATGGTGGATCTGGTTTTCCAAAATGTAGTTTGTCTCCATGATTTCCCTCAGGACATTGTGTTAGACTGGTGCTCATAATTTGTCTCCCGCTTCTGGCAAGCTTTCTGCTCTCTCCTCTACACCTCAGAAAGTTTGTCACCAGGCTATCATTTGCAGACCAGCGGTCAATCAGAAGGAGCCAATTGGCCTCAGGCGATGTTTCTGCGATTCTTCACCACCTCTAACATTCTCACATGGAAGAAGTATCTGCTTTCGGCTGAGCTGTCTACACATCCGCTCTGTCATAGGTGTGTCACCCTTTGAAGTGCCTCATGACTACCAGCCCCCATTGCTCGCTACGGAAAATATCTTTTCACCAGGGCTGATGCTGGAATGCTTGGAAGAGGGCTCAGAGGGCCATCCTAAGTGCCAATCATGCCTACCACCACCAGGCTATCCACTGTTGTTGCCCACCCAGACTACTCCAGCCTGAGGACCAGGACTGGCTCACACCAGCAATCTGCCCCTGCACACTGACTCCTGCAAGCTCTCACCCCAGTTTATTGGTCCCTTTGTGATTATCCATTACATCAACACAGTCACTTACCATCTCCAGCTGCCACTTGTCCTTCAAGATCACACCCATCTTCAATGTGTCCTGCCTCAAGCCTGTTGTCTATGGGCAACTCAAACGACCTGAGCCTGTACCTCCAGAACCAATGATGGTGGAAGATGGTGCAGTGTACATGGTTCGCCAATTGATGGACTCGTGTTGTTGTGGATGGGGTGTGCAGTAATTGGTTATCTGGAAAGGGTACAGCCCAGAGCAGAGAATTTGGGTGCACTCCAGATTCATCTAGGATTCGAAGCACAGTGAAGAGTTCCACCAGGCTCACCTGGATTGTCCTGGGCCACCAGCTGCCCACTGTAGGAGGGGGAGTCCTGTCAGTGCTGCATAGCTAACCTACCCAGCTAACAGAATTTATCTGCCGTTCATTTCCATTTCATCACCTGCAGCCTATTTAAACCCAGCCCTCATCCACAGTCCTTTATTCACCCACTGAACCAACCAGCCTCAACCGGTTGCTCCTAGTCTTCAGTTAGATAGTTTGTTGCCTTGTCATGTTAAATATCTGTTCTCGCTTGGTTTGTGGCCCCACTTGGCTTGTTATTTTGCAATTAATTAGTAAAATATCGTTTACTCCTAAATCGTCTCTGCTGCTTTGCTTTTGGGTCAAGCCTCCTCTACATTTTCTGACAACAGGAGTTTGAACATTCGGATGAACAGACCTAAGAACTCATCTGCTTCTGAAACAATCACCTCTTTTACAACTCCACCCCCAACACCCACCCCCCCCACCCCCCAGTTACCCACTTCCCAGTGATGCTGCCATATTCCTAGACTCTTAATGTTATGAATCTTGGTTGTTCTGCTATTGTCATTTTAGAATTTGTTTTTGCACTACTTCATATTTCACAACTCTCTTTGCACCATCCTGTTATTCTGTGTTCACTGCTGTGCTTATTGTTGTATTTATCATTACCATGTTTATCTTTCATGGAAACAAGGAACGTCATTCTTGCCAGTGTATATGACCACAAATGAATCTGGATCTGAAAACTAATTAAATAATTCCCTCTAAATTTGAAGTTAAATTGATGACTCTCTAAGGACTTGGTAATTTTGATGCGCAGACCGTAACTTATCGTTACCAAGCAACACACATCAAAGTTGCTGGTGAACGCAGCAGGCCAGGCAGCATCTCTAGGGAGAGGTACAGTCAACGTTTCGGGCCGAGACCCGAAACGAAGTCCTGACAGAGGGTCTCGGCCCGAAACGTCGACTGTACCTCTTCCTAGAGATGCTGCCTGGCCTGCTGCGTTCACCAGCAACTTTGATGTGTGTTGCTTGTATTTCCAGTATCTGCAGAATTCCTCATGTAATAGTTACCAAGTTGCATTTTACCAGATCTTGATCCATATTTGATCATTTTTCGTCAATTAAAACAAGGCATGTACAGGTACCATGGCTGAACGAAAGCAACACCCTGTCCAATGCTTCACTCCTTCTTAAAGTTACCTGGCATTCGGCCAGCTAATCATGCAACACAATTCAGATCAAGGACATGCTTCAAAGCTGTCAGTTCACAAGTACCACTAAAAACACTGATGACAAGCTGTCAACATGTCAACTATTATGTACATACTGTTAGGCATAAATCCCAGGGCAGAACTCCATAAGAAACCTTTAAACCATCTGGAATTGCAGATGTTTGTGTTCAGTGATTCACAATTGCTCGAGAGACCTGAGCACAAACTCTAAGCCCACACTACAGCCCCTACTGAGGAAGTATTGCTGTGTTGAAGATGTTGACTGTCCTTAATCATAGCACTGTCGGTTCTCTTAGGAGGACACAATGAGAGTTGGTGGTGGTGCTTTGAGGAATTCTTCCCAGAGACATGCCAAACATTTGTCTGAAGCAGAATGAGTTAATTGATCTTTGTCATATTGCTATCCGTAGGAATTGCTGAGGACTGGCTTTTTTGCTGCATTTTTGGACTACACACCTGAAAAATATTTCATTGTCTGCAAAGCACTGGGAGATCTTGGTCTGTGAAAGGCCCTACATAATAGTAACATCCTGGATACATAGAATCATAAGTGCATACAAAAATAAAGTTAAAAAAATCAAAGAATAGTCCCCACTTTATTTCACACATCATCATAATCACTCCTACTGCCACTGCCTACACATCACAGGCTTTCAAGATTCAAGATTCAAGATTGTTTAATTTTATTTCCTGTACTCATGTATAAGGAGAACAAAATAGTTGTTACTCTGGATCTGATGCAGCACAAAAAAATCCCCACAAAGATAAAGGACACAATATTAATAATAATAATATGCACAATAAATATAAATACTTAAGTTAGGTTGATTGTAAACTTCCAGTTTAAGATGCACTACAAAGATGCGTGCCAGCTTACTGGTAGTTCGAAAGCAAAGGAATTCAATTAAGACCATTATTAATAACACTTTGGAAGTAAATTGTGGCAAACTATCACCACAGGCAATGAAGAAGCAGGTGAAGGCAAAGTGAATTTGCGGGGTGTGCCCTGTTGGTGCACTGCAAAGTCAACGTACTTGGAGTTGGAGCTGTGTTGGAGGGGAGAAAATGGGACAGAGGAGTTCTACTGTCCATCCAACTAACCTAGTTGCGAGGGTGGATCGCTCTAAATGTCAAGCCGATTTGGAGATATTGAGAATGGCTTCTTCGGCAGTGAAATTCAGGTCTGAAGCAAATTAATGGGCGGCATAAGTGAGGTACAATCCGTCGTCTGGACAATCTAAATGCTGGCCCGTATAGACTGGAAAGGCATGGTATCGAGAGTCAGACCAAGTTGGATTGCTCTGGGCACTGAGCGGATTTGGAGAGGTCAAAAAGGGCTCCTTAGGCAGCAAAATCTAGGCCCAGGGTGATTCACTGTCATGAGGTTCGGACAATTTAAACACCGGCCCAGGTAGTCTGGGAGTTTTTCTCTCCATGACGCTAAGGGTTTGAGACTGCTTCTGGCTGCAGTGCTTCGTGTCTGAGAACTTTGCGGCAATTTGCGCCACTAATATGATGAACTGAATACAGAGGCTTTGGGCCTACTTCAGGCTACTCTGGGGAGTTGGATCTAACAACTCATTTTGGTTGTTCTATTTTTGATATGATTTGTTTCGTGACTTTTTTCTCTTTGTGGGCACTGGGGATTTGGTCTTATTTTTTAAATTGGGTTCTTTCAGATTCTTTGCCTTATGACTGTCTGTAAATTAACAAATTTCAAGGTTGTATAATTTATACACTCTTTGATACTAAATGCCCTTTAAAACTTTGAAACTTTCTATGTCCATAAAGAGACGCTAGGCTAGACGCTAAGGTGACTAACTAACGGAAAATAATACAGCAGTGAAGGAGTGAGTAGGTGGAAGTGTTACAGCTTGGAGGAAGAACTGTTTTGAGTCTGTTGGCCCTGGTGTGGATGTTACATAACCCCTTCACTAATGGGAGTGGAATAAAGAGTCTATGAGCAGAGTTCTGTATAAATACATAAAAGCAAGGTTTCAACACGTTTTTGTATATATGTCCTTGATAGAGGGTAGTCTTGTGCCAGTGACGTGTTGGGCATTTCTGACTACACATTGTAGAGCCTTCCTGGCTACCACAGTGCAGTTTCTGTACCAAGCAGTAATGCAGCATGCTCGAATGCCCTCTACTGCACCTCTGCAAAATGATGGGAATATTGAGGTGCGAAGTCCAGCTCTCTTCACCCTCCTCAGAAAGTAGAGATGTTAGTGATCTTTCTTGATTGTGTAGGATGTGTGCTGGGATCATGAGAGGCTGTGCGAGATGTGCACTCGCGGGACTTTGAAACTGCTTGCAGTTTCCACTGCTGTGCTGCTGATGTAAAGGGTGTGCAAGTTCTCCTGAAGTCGATAACCATCTCCTTTGTCATGTTGACTTTAAGGAAGAGATTATTTGCCTGGCTCCAGGCCTAAAGCTGTCCTACTTCTCTCTGTAGACTGTCTCATCGTTGTTGGTGAAGAGCCCCATCACTGTCATGTCATCGGTGAACTTGACAACATGTCTACTCGGGTGTTTGGCTGTGCGTCATGAGTGAGCAGAGTATACAGCAAAGGGCTTGGTATAGAGCCCTGAGGGGCACCTCTGTTGAGGATGAGGGGAGCAGTCATGCATCTGACTATCTGGGGTGCTGGAACTCCAAAACCCAGTTGCACAGTGGTGTATTCAGGCAGAGGAGTAGGAGTTTGCTCACCGGTAGTGTTGAATGTCGAACTGAAATCCAAAAGCAGCATTCTGACAGAAGTGTCCTTGTTTTCTAGGTGTGTCAGGCCAGGTGCATAACAGTTGCTATGGCATCTACTGTATAGTGGTTCTGTCAGCAAGCATAGTGGTGAGTATCCAATATGGCAGGAATGAAGTTTTTGATCTGTGTCATTATTAGCACTTGATGGGGATTGGTGTCAGTGCCACTGGGTGGTTGTCATTTAGTTCTGAAGGTGTAGAGTTCTTTGGTACTGGAACACTTGTGGCTGATTTGACGCATGGAGGGACAGCAGTCTGGATGACAGCAGTGTTGAAAATATCCGTGAAAACAGCGGTGAGCTGATGTGCACTCTCCGTGAGTACTCGGCCTGTGGTATTGTCTGGCTTGCCCACCTTACGGGGATTGACTCTGCAGAGGACTTTTACAGACAGTGGCTGCTCATTAGGGTGCGGGTGGAGCTATTGTGCCCAGCATTGTGCCGCATGCCTCGAAATGAGCATAAAAGTTGTTTAGAGCATCAGCGGGGGGCGGGGGGGGGGGAGGTGTCACTTGTACAGTCAACGCGTTATCAGTAAAGCACTTGATGCCTAACTGCATATTCCGGGGTTCGTTATCAGCCAGACATTTCTGAGGGCATAGGTGGTCTGTGCCCCCTTGATGCCAAAGATGAGATTTCTCCTGGCTGCTCTGAAAACTGTTCTGTCACCAGACTTGAAGGCAGCACCGCACATGGGCTTTTAGAAGGAAGTGAACCTTTGCGTTCAACCAGGCCACAAGATGACATTTCTTGAGGTACCAACACCGTCTACACACTTACTGATGCAGCCAAAGACAGATGACGCGTAGTCCTTAAGGAGAGTGTCTACACCGTTTGTGACAGCCTCCTTGAAACTCTGCCAGTTGGTCAATTCTAAACAGTCCTGAAGCCTAGAGATGGCCTCATGAGACCATACAGTAATGGCCCTCTTATACCATCAAGGAGGAGGTACAGGAACCTGAAGATACACACTCAATATTTCCCCTCCACCATCAGACCTCTGAATGTACAATGAACCTATGACACTACCTCATTATTTTTTACCCTCTTATTGAACTACTTATTTGATTTATATACAGTATTAAAACTTGTGGTAATTTATAGTTTTTATTATGTATTGTAATATACTGCTGCTGTAAAACAACAAATTTCACGAAATATGCCAGCAATATGAAATCTGTTTCTGATTCTGATATTACCATATCTGTAACTTCCATAACGCTACAGCAGTAACTTATTCTCTCTCTGTCAGTTTAAGAATTGGATACATACACATTCTTTCTGAGTGCCTTTATACTTACTGTATAGTGGAACTTGTTGCTTTCAGTTTCACCTCAATGATCTTCTTGGCTTAACAAGAAAAGCACAATACCATTCATTGCTCACAGCCTTATTCTTAATGGGAAGCAAGGCTGTTTTCTAGTATGGTTCTGCTTACATTATTTTCAAGGTTAAATTTTAGTTTATTTGCAAGTCTAAAATTTGAATCTGGCATCAGAGTCTGAAGGGACAGGAAGGAAGTGTTGGAAGTCTTCCTGGATCCTGGAGTTAAACTTGCTCCAATTTTCTTTCAGCTCTTGTTTGAACTGTCATACCTACTGTAAAATCAACTTGCATTTTTGTAACACTGCAAATGATTGTCTCAGAGAATCAACAAAAATTTGTCACCCAGCCACTATGCAGATATTAGGACATTTGGCTGAAATTTGATCAAAGAGAGGAGTTTTAATTTAAGAAGAGTCTTAATGAAGGGAAGAGGGAAAGAGTGATTTAGGGCAGTAATTCTAGAATTAGCCTCTTGATAATGAGTGCTTGAATGCCATTGATGAAGTAGGTTTAGATCACTTAACTTTATGATTTTGTAGTCTGAAGTATTACTCAGACGTTGACGTGATACTAGGCATACGCTGTATCATCAGTTGTTGGGAAAACGCCATTTCAACTGAAAGTTCTGTTAAATTCAGAAAATCAAATGTTCATAGACCATTTTATCTCTTTTTTAACATTTATACCACGGATAGATTCCACATACATACTGTAGATTAAGCTCTCATTTCTTTGGTCACACCTTCTCCATTAATTTGGAGGACATTTGATGTAAATTATGAGTATTTTAGTTTTTTCTAACAGTGCAAATAAAGTATTAATATTAACAACATACATGCACAGTCCAGTTGGGATGGTACAGCACGTAATTTAAATACTTCTATTTTTATCCAATTACTATTTTTAATTGAAAATTCAAATATAGAGACCTGAAAGATGACACCACTGTTGACTAATATGCCAATCAGTAGAAGCAATTTTCATTAAAATATAAACAACTGGAAACACTTGGTTTCTCTCTCCATAGATACTGCCTGACCTAAGTATATTAGAGGAAGAAATTATACACCATTTGAAATGAATGTACAACGAACCCATGTCTGTTTAGTCTAATGTACACTGCATACACACCTGTGCTCTCAACCCAGCATTATGCCATAATGTCCACCCAGCATTAACCACACTTCCTCCTTTATTGCATTTCCTCACAAGTCAACTTGTTGAGTGGCTAGTATCGGTTGAAGCTAGCCGACATTAATTAAAGGCATACCTGTACTTCTTAAAAAGGGATATGCATATTGCTTGCAAATGGTAGTAAAAATCAACCCAGAATTTTAAGAAGGTTGGTGGAAGCCATGATGGAGTTCAGGAGAAAGAAGGAATCCTAATATTTTGACATGGTTCTGGCTGGTGGCTGGGAACCCAGGAAGCCATTCACATTCACAGTCAAGTGATGGTGTTAGGATGTCACATGCAAGACCAAAGACAGGATAATGTCACTGCAACTGGGAATAGCAACTGAAAGAAGACAAAAAACTGCAGACACTGTAATCAAAAGTAAAAACAGGAATTGCCAGTAACATTCAACATGTCAGGCAGTACCTGTGGAAGGGGACACATAACTAACAGTTTAGGTCAGTGACTCTTCATCAGATGCAACAGCTCACCCTTAGTGATTTGTGGGATTTCAGTAGTTCACAAATAGATCTCAACGTATGCAATTTGACCTAAACTTTTACTCCAGTGTGAAATCCAGTAATCTTTCAATAACTTGTGAAAAAAAAGCCAAGCGTACAAAACGAAGACATTGGCAAGGTTACAGTTCTGTGCCTGACCAAGATTCCTGCAGCAGTTGCAAACATGAACGGCAGATGAGGAAGTATCTCAGCTTTGTTCCATTATTGTTAAGGGTCTCATGGATTAAGGTCACAGGCATACTGCCAAAAAGGGCCTGGTCTTCTGGAAACATGATACAGGATGGTGCAACCAACACCCCACAAACCACTAAGAATGGTTGTTTCTTATTATTCTCTTATAAAGTGACTTGTAAGGTCTGAGCAGTTTACAAATTGATCTCCACGTCTCCTCTGACCTAAGCCATTGATCGGATCTGAAATACAATAAACATTAATTAATTGATTGAGTGCAGCATATTTGCCACTGAGGCATTTAACAAGATGTTTTGAACTTAAGAGCTTGAATAGTATTTCCTAACACTGCCTCTAAGCAACATTACGGTGTTAAATAAAGAAACAGTTAACTTTTCTGGTTGGAGATCCTTCAACAGAAACATAAAAGAGGGAAAGCAAGTTTGACCGGGTAGTGGAAAATGTAGGGGATGATGATGGGTGGGTCTGCTGATAACAGATTGAAATGATACAACCACTAAATTCATCAGCTTCACTTTCCTTAAAAAGTAACTGCAGTTCTCACTTGGTATTGCATCACATCATTTCAGTACCTGTCATTAAATTAATCTTACCAATCTGGATCTTGCCTTACAGAAACTTCAAGCAATTTCTTGGGCTCACTGTTGCTGAACCAAGAGTTAATAAAGGAAGGACAAGAGGTCTCTGTAGTAAATTAACTTAAAGTGAAGGTGCTTGGCCATATTGAAGGAACCCATCCTTAAGCCAATAGAAAATGTTCCAATGAAAATGTTGGTTGGATCCTAGATGCAGTATATTGACTTGGAGTTGATCAGGGTGTTGAAAGCCTGATGAAGTCCCAGCTTGGAAGCAAACAGGGACATGGCAGTCAATGAGTGAATGTTGTTTCATTCATTAGGAAACAGGCTCTCTTCTCTTTCTGATTGAAAGCCTCTCAAAGTGCTTAGTTAGAGATGTTGCCTTTTGGGTCATACACTTCCACAGAACAGACCCACGGAGGCTCAGAAGTTAAGAGTATGCAAGTTCCTGAAGAATGGTCAGTTGTCCACAGTTCAGGTTGGCACATTTTGTCATATTCCTCTACCTTAACAGGATCTGGCATAACTTAACATTTCCATACTTTGCATCTTCTAATGTGGCGGCTATAATTCTGATTACACAGCCAAGGAGGTATTGGAGCAGGCACCTCAACAATTCGTAACTCACTGACTACAGTCTGCTTCTATACAGGACACCCTCATCCTCCATCATAAGATACTCTGAACATGAGAAACTGATGGGTTGAAGTTTGTGAGCTTGGTATAGCTTAAATTGGAAGGCCAGTTGGAGGAAGAGCATTCAGATGTGGAGCAGGTCGCAAGATCAATAGAGATATTGTCGTGTGAGAAAATGTGTCTGCGTGTCTGACTACTAGATCACGGAAGACCAGGAAAGTACTGGGCTCATGAACTACACTCAGTGACCACTTTATTAGGTATACCTCTACACCTGCTCATTATTGCAAATATCTAATCAGCCAATCATATGCCCATCACGCACAACCGTCTCTAAGCTTTACAGCGAATGGTGCGAGAACCAAAAAAAAATCCAGTGAGCGGCAGTTCTGTGGGCAAGAATGCTATGTTAATAACAGGTACGAGGAGAGTAGGCAGAATGGTTCAAGATAACAGTAGGAAAAAGGTAACTCAAATAATCACACATTACAACAGTGATGTGCAGAAGAACACCTCTGAATGCACAACCCATCAAAATGTGAAGTGGATGAAGACCAGGAATATACACTCAGTGTCCACTTTATTAGGTACATCCAATAATGTAGCCACTGAGTGTATTTTATAAAATATATGCAACAAAAGGCAAAAGATTTCTGTTGCTCAAGTGGTGGCAATTGAGAACACACTTTGCTTTCAGTTATAGGATGTAGCCTCTGGTCTATGATGCAGGCACTAATGATTAAGACATGGGCAAGATATACAGGGAACTGAATGTACCATATACAGTCTACTGGAGGAGTTGATCCACCGGAACAGAAGGTAGCTGGAATGGACATCTCGGCCACAATAAGTTCACATTTGCATTTGATTAACTTTGAAGTTAAAATAAATGTGGGTTGATTCAAATTCTGATTGACTGAGTTGATAACTATGTACATTGAAATGCATTGCCCTGATGCCTCCACTCCCTACCATCTGCTGGCTAATGTACAGTGTCTGGAAAATAAAAATGAAAACCTCAGAGCAAGTTTACAGTACCAGAGGGACATTAGGACTGCTGTGTACTTTGCTTCATGGAAACATAGCTCACCCCCAGTCAGCCAGACACAGCACTGCAGCCCAAGGGCTACATCTTCCATTGCATGGACTGAACAATGGGATCATGTAAAGGTTGAGGAGACAGAGTTTGCTTCATGATTAACTCATCGTGGTGCACAGACATGACGGTTCAACCTGGAACATCTAGTGGTCAAATGTCCTCCATTTTATCTGTCAATGGAGTATTCCGCCATCATCCTGGTAGCGGTGTACATTCCACCCCTGGCCAATGTCAGGCAGATATTGGAAGAGCTGAGCATCTTGATCAGCATTCATGAAACTTACCAGGAATAAATATTCTATAGTTTTCATCAACTTCATGGATGAATATGTGCCTTCAAGAACATACCAGACACACCCAAACATGGAACAGTGATGATCCATGAGATTCAGTCTGCTGAGGACTAGATCTATGACATTCAAGACTGGTGATCCAGAACTATACAAGAAGTCCAGGTATGATCTACGGAAGCAATTTTTGGAGTGAAAAAGCAATTCTGATTGAAGTTAGAGATGGAACTGGATGCACGCGAGCTCTGGCAGGGTTTTCAGGCTATTACTTCCAGCAAGGTGGAACCTAACATCAGAAATGGCTAAGATACTTCACTTGCAGATGAGCTCAATGCCTCTATGCTTTGAAAGGAAGATTAAAACTACACTTGTACAAGTCCCTGCAGCATCTGCCGACCCTGTGATCTCTGTCTCAGAGTTAACGTCAGAACGTCTTGCTATCCAGTGAAACCTTGCAGGGCGTCAGGCCCCAATGGTAGGCACTGAAAACTTGTGGCAACCAGCTGACGGGAGTGCTCAAGGACATCTTCAATCTCTTATTGCTGCAGTTGGAGTTTCCCATCTATTTCAAAAGGGCACCGTTCATATCAGTGCTCAAGAAGAGCAGGGTGAACTACCTCTAGGAGTATCACCTAGTTGTACTCACATCTGCAGTGATGAAGTGCTTAGTGAGGTTGGTCATGGCTAGAATTAACCCCTGCCTAAGCAAGGATATGAATTCGCTGTAATTTGCTTACGACCATAACAGGTCTACAGTGGATGCAATCTCACTGGCTCTGCACTTGGCCTTTGACCATCTGCATAACAGCAACACCTGCAAAAAGATGCTATTTATTGATTATAGCTCAATGTTCAACATCATCATAGCTTCAGTACCAGTCAACAAGTGTCAAAATCAGGGCCTCTGTACCTTGCTCTGCATCTGGATCCTTGACTTCCCCACCTGAAGACCACAGTCAGTGTGGATCGGAAGTAACATCTCCTCCTTGCTGACAATCAACACTGGCATACCTAAGGTTGCATGATCAGTCCACTGCTCTACTCACTCTATACATATTACTGTGTGGCTAGACACAGTTCAAACGTCATCTATAAATTTTTCGATATCACTGCTGCTGAATCTCAGCTGGTGATGAGGAGAGATACAGGACAGGAATAGATCAGTTGGATGAGAGGTGTCACAACACCAAACACCAAACAAGTCAATGTAGATAAAACCAAGGAAATTATTCTGGTCAGGAAGGGGAAGTCGAGGGAACAGACACACATTGAGGAGTCAGCAGTGGAAAGGGGTGAGCAATTTTAAGTTCTTGGGTGTTAACATCTCTGAGCATATGCTGGGCCCAATGTATTGGTGAAATTACAAAAAAGACATGACAGTGGCTATATTTCACGAGGAGTTTGAAGAAACTTGTTCTGTCATCAACAACTTTCAGAAATTTCTGGAGATGTACCATGGAGAGCACTCTAACTGGTTGCATCACCATCTGGTATGGAGGGACCACTGCACAGGTTCAGAAAAAGCTGCAGAAAGTTGTAAACTTAGCCAGCTCCATCATGGGCACTGGCCACCTCAGCATCCAGGACACCTTCAAATGGCGATGCCTCAAAAACGGGAGCACCCCACCATCTAGGACCTCCATCACCAAGGACATGTCCTATTCTCATTGATCCCATTAAAGGAGAAGGCACAGATGCTGCAAAGACACACTCACCATTTCAGGAACAGCTTCTTCCCCTCCACTATCAGATTTCTGAATGGATAATAAATCCATGTACACTACCTCACTATTTTTGCTCCCTTTTTGCACAACTTTTTTAATTTAAATATATCCATAGATATATTTCTTATTGTAAGTTGTAGTATTTTTTTGTATTGCACTGTTTTGCTCCCGCAAAACAATAAATTTCACACCGCAAGGGGTAAGTTTTTACTCAGAGAGTGGTGGGTTCCTGAAGTGCACTGCCTTGGGTGGTGATAAAGACAGAACATTAGATATTTTTAAGGGACATTCAGATAGGCACATGAATGTAAGGAAAATGGAAGGATATGGACATTGTGTAGACAGGAGAGATTAATTTAGTTAGCCACTTGGCTACTAATTTATTTGCTTCTGTACAACATTATGGGCTGGAGGGCCTTTTCCTGTGCCATACTGTTCTGTGTTCTCTGTGATATAAAATGTGATTCTGATTCTGACATATACATAAATATTTAGTTCTTGGCTTCTGTTGGTTGGGATTGATCGTACATGCTGCGTCCTAGCTGTCAAAATCAATACACAAGCCAGTATGCAAACCGGGGCAGCATGATATGGAGAGCAAATTGGTGCCTGTGCAGCAGGCTCCCTCTCTCCATGCAGCTGATATATCCAAAGGAATGGCCAGATGAGCTACCAACCACAGCTGACAAGCCCCATCTGCCCACAGCCAATAGTTTTAAGGCAACAGTAACCCTCTATTGCCCCTTGTCCTGTCAGTAGAAACGGTTCTGCTGGGTTCAGTAGGTATGCTAGATGTGAACACCAGGAACTAGACTTTGTTGCCAGGGGCTATTTGGAACACAAACCACTGGGAGCATTTAGTAGGAGCTTTTCCTCACTCCGTCCTCCAGCCTATGACAACCTTAAGGAACCATCTATCATGAAAGTTTATATGTGGTTTAAATGAGTTTATTTATTTCTATAACATACAAAACAGTTTCATTGTATGTAAGAAAGGACAACTTTTTTGCAACATTCTTTTATTGTATACTCTGAGGGAAGGACCAAATGGTCATCTGAGTGAATTCCTCTCATAATTATCATTTGAAACACATTCCAATTGAGTTCCATTAAAGCAAACATTGAGTTCACTATAAAGGACTTTCCACTGGAACAATACAACAATGTATTCAGCTTCTTGCCATTTAGTAATAAATGACTGATAGATAACCAATTTTAAGCAAGCATGATATCTTAGGATGAAATAGCATATCGTTTCTCAAGTGACTTTGAGAAAATAATGCCCATCGTCTACTTTTGGAATCAGTGAAGATGACTGGAGAGGCTGCATAATAGGATTGTGATGTTTATCAATGTCACATTCTTGGGGCTAGTGTGCACTTTCAGCTCAATGTAATTCAATAAAGACTTTTACCAATTTCATTTTTCAGATCAGCTAGTTCAAAACAAAACGTAAAGCACAAACTTACAGCCACCAGCCTAGTGAAGTTGTAAGAAACACAGGACTCTCAGCAGACACAGCAGGTGGTTGAATGAGTTAATGGTTCAAGGGCAAATCTGCACGTTTTCACTGTCAGACAGGCTCAATGGCACAAGCTAATTGTTTTATTGTGTTTATGACACTGTATTTGAGATAAAACACTTCTGTTAAAACTATGATATAGTTTTATCACTCTGGCATTCTGCCAATGTGTCACACAGCCTGAAATGGCAGCTTGCCAGAGGCATAATGTGGGGCCAGAGTGTAAATGTTGTGTCTTTTAAAAAAATAGTTTAACTAATCTGTCACATTTGTGTCAGAATTTTCAATATCCTTCAAATAATACAATGAAATCTGAGGAACAATCACTTTAAGCTTAAACCCTTAAAGGCACCAAAGCAACCATGGTTATTATCTGGAGGATCATCTGTATAAGTTATAGGCAAAGATTACTCATGCTAGAGTAATTGTAGAGTCACAAACAATAGGCGAATGGATCTGACAGAATGTCAGTGAGATTTTGGTTTTACTGATGTCTGCAAAACTGAACTGCTTCCTATTCTTATGCTGATAATTTGCAGTTCACATCAATGCAAGGGACTAAAGTAACAAAGAAGCACTTCTAATTAGAATTGAAAGAATGAAGGATTATCATGGATGTTAATCTATTCAAACCTGTACACTGTCTTCCATTAATTAACTTTGAAAAAAATCTACAATTTCCCAATGCTGGTTAGCGCTACCACTATTTTTTTTCTCTGAATTTATGCGTATTTTCCATTAGTTTGGGCATTCTTGAACTTTCAGGATTTTTTTAATATTCAGGAAGTCATTCTGCCGCATAGCATAATTGTGCTGTTGCTTTGGAAGCTGATTTCCTGAACCCCCAAAATTTGGTGAAAGTTTACGAGAAATAGTGAGTGGACTGTATCATCAATCGGCACAGTGCTGAGCATTCGTTATTAAAATCTGGATGTTTTCCTTTGCTGCTTCCAGAGCAGTAAACCCAAACTTCAGGCTGGAGAGGACTGTGTTTCTAAAGTTGACAACATTATTTCCTATACCTTTAAGCTCAGAACACATCTTCCTTCTGCAGTAGTGCTATCATCAAGTGAAGTATCAGATGCTGAAAAACTAAGTAAGGCAGAAATTTTCTAGTTTAGGCAGGAATATTTGAACATTTAAAGCTATGCTTGGAGTTACTAAAAACAATGAGGTAATTTAGATTGTACAATACCTTTCATTTCCTCCATATATCCCTTTAAATTATTGATGAAGATTAACAAATTGCACTTAGAAAGATCCCACATACAACAATAAGACAACAAATCATTGTTTTCTTAATTTTGGCTGAGATGTCAGTCATGGTACTAAGAAAACTCACTGCTTCTTTTTTCCCCAAATAATGTCAAGGGACTTCTTTCCATCCACTTGAACAAGTTACCAAGATTCGAGTTTAACAACTGATCAGAGAGATGACAATTCTCAAAAATGCAATAACTATCACAAATAAGCACAGAAGTACCAGTTACGGCCACGTTGGAAGTGGGCAGGTTCCACAGTGAAACATGAGCTGAGAACTCACGTGGAATGATTGCCATTGAGATAAACATCTATTAAGTGAAAAAAACGGAAATTTTATCTGTCTGCTGTAGAATTTATTTTATTGCAATCAGTACAGAACTATCAGTTATCATTCAATTGATTTTTTGCGTCCTTAAAACACATTTGCAATATTGTTTCAGTGCAGAATCTATGAAAATAACTCTTCTGGGATGTACCTACATTCTGTAAAATAAAAAGATGTAATACATTACCAGCTTCATCAAATGAGAAGTTAATCTTTAACTTTGAGAGAACTCTCTGCCGTTGGCAGTATGACTCCCTCTCCAGAATAATAACATTTCGAACAAGTCTTACACCACAGCGCCACAAATTGGTGGGCAATGAAAGTGCACCGATCACGTTAGAAAGCAGAGATTAACTGAAGGCAACTGATCTTCATCTTGCGCCAGGATGACCCAGCATTTTTTTCATCCGAGTAATGGAAATTTCTCTTTCAGAATTCACAAATTATTACCCAAACACCAGAGATGCAGAATTTATATGAAAAATGTAAACAAATACAAACACACAAGAGATTCTGCAGATGCTGGACATTTTGAGCAATGCACACAAAATGCTAGAGGAAATCGTCAAGTCAGACAGCATCTTTGGAAGGGAATAAACAGTTGATGTTTCACTGAGACCCTCCATCAGGACCTGAAAGGGAGAGGGCAGAAGCCAGAATAAGGTTAGGGGAGGAGAGGTACAGATTATGGGAGGGGATAGTTGAAACCAGGTGATGGGAAAGTGAATGGTTGGAGGAGTGGGGATGAAGTAAGAAGCTGGGAGGTGATGGGTGGAAGAGGTAAATGACTGAAGAAGAAGGAATTTGATAGGAGAAGGCAGTGAAACATAGAAGAAAGGGAAGAAGGGGGCATCTGAAGGAGGTAATGGGCAGGTGAGAAGGGGGGTGAGAGAGAAACGAGAATGGTGAGTGGAAGAGAGAAGGGAGGGAGAGCATCTCCCTCCCTTCTCTCTCAGTCCTGAAGAAGGGTTTCAGCCCAAAACATTGACTGTTTACTCTTTTCCATAGATGCTGCCTGACCTGCTGAGTTCCTCCAGCATGTGTGTGTTTTGCAAGAGGAATAGTGTTTTCACAAGTGACAGACGGAAAAAGGTGTAGGCAAGATATCTGTAAGAGTCAGTAGGTTTACAAAAGATATCAGTGGGCAATCCATCTCCAGAGATGGAGACAGCAAGCTCAAGAACAGTGAGAGGGGTGTCAGAGATGGATCAAGTTAACTTGAGAGAAGAGTGGAAGCTGGAGGCAAAATTGATGAAATTGATTAGCTCAGCATGGTTGCAAGAAATAGCATAGAAACTGTTAGAGAACATTACTAGTACAGACTTGGAATAAGGTCTGTTTGACATAGTTGATGAAAAGGCAGGTATAGGTAGATTCCATGGGCTTGGAGAAAGTGGGAGGAGCTGAAATGGATTCAGTTTTGCCAGACAGAGGAGAGTGGTGTTACTGGGGAATTGGTTAGGTCTGTTCTCCAGAAAGAAACTGAGAGCTAGAAGTCCTTCCTGATGTGGAATTGAAGTATACTGAGACTGAATGTCCATAGTGAAAATGAGGTGCTCAGGGCTAGGGTACTTAAAGCGATTGAAGTGATCAAGAGTTCATGAAGTGTCATGGATGTAGATAGAAAAGGACTGAACCAAGGGGAACAAAGTGGAGTAGAGGTTTGTGGACAGAAGTTCAGTGGGGCAGGAGCAGCCAGATACAATGGACGTACTGGGACACTCAGATTTGTGGAGCTTGGGTAGGTGTTAGAAATGAGTAGTGCAGGGTACGAGAACTTTGAGATTGGTGGCAGTAGATGGTATTCCTCTCAAATAGAGACACACAATAAAAGATTCATAAGTTAAATTGTTTTTTTATGGGCACAATCTGCTTGCCATTATTGCCTACATAAAGGTAGCTGCACTTATCTTGATCATGTAATGGGAGCCCACTCAACCACAAAGTCCTCCTCATTGTCTCACATTGTTCAGAAGGCCCACTCACTGGTAAGGCTGAGGGTTGAGTGCAGCTGAACCCTTATGGGGATGCATAAACTCAAGAACTCTACAACTCATATTTTCTGCATTTATTTTAGTTACTTTTTTTTTGTATTTGCAGTTTGTCCTCTTTTGTACATTGTATTTGTGTGTGGTTTTCCATTGATTCTCTTGAATTTCTTTGTTCTACTGTGAGTGCTTGCAAGAAAATGAATATTAAGGTTGTATATAGTCACATATACAGTAATACTTTGATAATAAATTTACTTTGAACTTTAATTCTTGGAAGAGGAGGGCTGCTGGTATCCATATATCCAACCATAACTTTATAGACAAAAAAAAATATAAAGGAATCTAAAGGAAATCTTCAGATCTACATCAAAATATCAAATAAACAAAGTCAGAATTTTAAGAAGAAAGAGCGTAAACTTGAATTTAACACTGAAACTCCACAGAGCAAAATTGTATAACAAATGAATTAGATACTAACTTTTAAATTTAATAAATAGTTCAGAAAACACTCTAGATTAAACAGAACCGTGTCAGAATATTTCTAATATTACAAATTAGCTTTATTCGATGTATGTACATTGAAGCATATGCACTGTTATCAAATCTAGTAACTAATTCCAGTATGGTTACTGGCTGGAACCAATCATCCCTCTCCTATTCTAATGTGATATTATTGGGTTTGCTGACCGCGAAGTTCTAAACTCCAATGAGGACCTTAAGCCCTATACAATATAGATATAGTACCCTCACTTAAGGGAGGTTAATATGTATCTACCAATCTTCAAAAGCCAGTTCGATTCCCTCTTTATTCCCCATAGTGAGCTTACCTGCCAATACCCACTATTTAAGCAGTGGGTCCCCTCTCCCTACTAAGGAGAAGATACTTCCAATTTACAAAGTAGTTTAAAATGCAGTTCCTTTATTTTCAGTGATACATGTTTAAATCCAAACAATATTTTTTAGACACATTTAAAATTCACAGTGGATTTCTATCTTAAACATTTCTAAATTATAAACACATAGGATTTCCAAAACACAGGTATAATTTCTATAACCTAAAAAGATATACCAATGATACAGACAAATAAATTGTCCATTGCAGAAATCACTGCTAGAGGAATGGATTCTAGTTCACCCTGGGTTTCTTTCATGTTTCTTGATGTTCCTTACCCCCTTCCTAATAAGGCTGAACTGCTCTCTACATTTATATAGTTTCTTTGCCACTTCGGTGACTTCACACGTGTATGATATTTCCTCAGATACCCCCTTTACACAAAAGGTCTATAAGCCTCTTGAGACACATTTCCCAGCTATCCACAAATAAGTCTGTGAAGCTAACTTCCTCGAGTACATAAAATTCCCAATTGTTTAATAGATCAGTTATTAATATGCTGTTTGTTTCCATCTGGTCTGCAAGCTTCCTTGAATTAAACAACTTAACCAGCAGTTTCTGTTATACAACAAGCCAAACTAAAGAACTCATTGCCTTATTCTGCATGGTTTGAGCAGCAATAAACCAGGTACAGTGGTTTACATCCTATTTTCTACTAATAGAAAATTTGCTATTATACAGAGCATATTTGCGAAGCTGTTTTTTTTCAAACTTCAAACTGATTACAGCTTGCCATTTAGACTTTAAGAACTGAAGACAGGCTCCCATTTATGACCAGAAGCTAAACAAAGTTGGAAGTTTTACTTACACTGTTTGATCTTACAAGTGGCAGCTGCTGTGTTTAGAAAGCCAAACTTGACAAATAACATGAGTCTCGCTGGCACAGGAAGCAAATATCCAACACACTAGTACGGGTACCTTTGGATGTCATTCATTTTGCAATAATTTTGCACTTTAATGCATTCTTGATACTTTGATTAGTATCATTAATGGCATCTTATCTAAAACTTCTGCTTATTTCAGTATAGAATACAGGTAGCAAGCACTCATGGACCTCTGCAATTACCAGTCATCGGTTAAGGAATTACTATCCTCCTCACAAGGAAAGAGAAAAAGCTAAAGGAAGCCCCCAACATTTTAATAAAATTACTTCACATTATACAGCTTGCAGTGTCATTTATTGAAGCAATTCATAATTATTCATTGGATCAGATTTGTGGTAAAAATGTCAGTGAAGCTTTCAATACTTATAACTTCTAAGGAGTATATCATTAATGATTAATTGCATCCACTCCCTTCATTCCATCTTGTTTTTCTTCACTTATTTTACTTTCAATATATAACATATTTTATATTTACTGTGATAATAACACTTGTTAGTTTAGAGAACTCTGATTCAGTTTGTTACTTGCCCTAATCACTCAATGCTCAGATATTCTCTCTAGAGTGCTGCATTGTTTCAATCTCCTGAGGACTGTGAAAGTATGTGGAAAAGTCTATCGGTAAAGGTAAACATTAAAAATCAAACATTACTTGCTCACCATTGACCACAACATTTGAACCATTGCATTTGTAATATGTAAATGACAATAAGGCAATGCAAATGCTTTATAAAAATGTTATGGTCATGAAAATCAGTTATATGGCATCGTTTTCACAAACCTATGGTTGCTGATTCATTCTCAACCAATCATACAAATTGCAAATCGACAAGATTAGATGATCCATGCACCAAGTGAACCAACTAGGAGTATGCAGAATAAACAACTGTGGACAGCAAGGGCAATTTTGCCTGCAACTTTACTAAAGCAGGCTGCAACAGCATTTGACAATCATGGACAAGAATACTTGAGTCTAACAGCAGGAAAAACTCAAGCACACCAACAAACTTTATTACTTAAGAAGCTCTCCAGTGAATAGCAGGTTAGTTGATGACCAAATTTTGTTTCAGTTTTCTCAAAAGAACTAGATTTATTAATTAGATTGAGGAGGTAAATACTGCTGGCTCCACAAAGAGCTGTGACTAGAGCTGAGAGAAACATATGCAGAACTACAATATCCAAGAGATTGTGGGAGGAAGGAAGAATGGAAGTAAAGAGGAGTAATCAGGTTATTAGCAAACCATCATCTTTTAAGATTGTTCTTGCAGTAGCACAAGTGTTAGCCATTACTCTATGCTCCAAGTGTGAACTGATGGATTAGTCCTTGTCCCCGGTGGCATTAAGTATGCATTGGTTCTTATTGAAGAAAGAGAGAAATATTTCAATGAGTGTGTACAAACTGCCTAAATAAGCGTATCAAGGAATAGTAAGTGACAAATGTACCAAAGTGCAGTAGAGTATTGGTATATTAGGAACATTGTGGGTATAGAAGTTTATTTCAATCACATTCTCACTTCTTGTCTTGTGGCTGCTGATAAAACTATACTTAGCTCTATCAATTTGCAGTGAAAATGTCCCATTGCTCCTCCTAACTGTGGTTTCTTATGTTAGGTGGCATTCTAGTGTATCTTCACTTCTTCACTGGATCTATTTCACCCCATGGGTGCAACATGGCAAGACCTCAGATATCAGTATATATTGTGCTCTGCGATTAATCTACTTATGTTTATTGCATTGCAGGCTGCCCACCACCTTTTAGCTACCAGCTCATGTTATTGGATTCTTTAGCATGCCAGTGTGAACCAATTTATTTTATAACGGAGTGACAGGCATCATGAGTTGCTGGTTCCATTTAATACTTAAGGCTGCACTAGTCCAGATTGCATCTCTTAAATGGGAGGTACACTGTGAAGGCAGTACATTCTGGCAACCAGCAGAGAGTAATGCATGCCCAGAAAGTACTGAAAGCTTGCACAGCATGGGGTAAGGGTGGACCGCAATGGTTTTTTAGACACTTCACCAGATTCCTTAGCAAGGAATCTAGGGAGGGAAGTGATATATGCAAAGAATCAGATGCATACTTAGCAGTCAGTGGGAGCAGATAACTTTGGAAGTTAATGTCAAGAACCAAGACCCTTGGGCACCTGCATTGCCACATGATTTTTAATGTCTTCACGTGAGGCATATAGTAAATGAATGCATCTTTTATCCCATTACAAAGAGAAGCACCAAGTTACAGCAGGGTGTACTGCAATCAGTAAAAATCCTCCTAATATATCAACCCGGGTACATCTCTGAAAATAGAAAAAAAACTTTGAAACTACTGGACGCTATAGTGTCAGCAAAATCAACCAGGAGAAAATCAACCATCAAATGGTCTCTTAAGTGGAGAACACTATGCTTGTATAGTTCTAGGGGGGGAAGGGGGAGGAACTTAATGTCCTGGAGAGGACACTGTAAATTAGTGTGACTTTAAAAGAGGGGTCCTTGTGGAGCAACAAGGTTTAGTATCACAGTAATGATTGACCTTTAGATCAGCCTGTTCCACACACTCTTAGCAGTTGATAAACCTCAACAAAATGGCATTTCCCCCACCCAAATTTGAACTGCTGAAAGCACCTTAGAGTTCAAAGAATGCTAACTCTTGGGAAAAAAATTCAGAGCTTATATTCCAATTTTCTAAATCAAATTTTATCTAAGCCAACTTCTATAATCAAAATTATACTCATCTTCATTGCAGCAGCACCACAATTAAGGTTTCTTTATTCCTAACTGGTTGAAATATTGCAATTATATTATTTAGAACTTTGATCAATATTCACAAAGATTAATGAAGGGAGAAAGAATCTGGAGTAATTTCTTTAAGTGTCGTTAATTACAATAAATGTTCAAATGTAAATTACTATAAAAATGCATTATTTGAGTGAAAGCTTTCCTTTTACCAGAACAACTTTTAAACAGATTCCAGAGAACCCAGTGAAAGGAATTCTTTTTCCCCTGTCATCAAAACAAATCATGGACTGCTTTGGTGTATTTGCAATAAAGGTAATTTATCCAGAATTCAAAATCCAAAGTTCAAAATAAACTTATTATCAAATATGTATATGTCACCATATACAAACCTGAGATTCATTTTCTTGCAGGCATATACAAGAAATATGCAGCTTTTCATTGAATCAATGAAAAACTGCTGTGTACATACATCTATTGATGCTTCTGGACACATCTTCAGTGATGTTCCTGGAATCATCGGGTGTTTCGGGTCTTTCAACATCATATAACCTCCTCCAGGTGACCCAGCCGGGGCTGATCAGACCCCAGCTTGTGTCCAGATGGCTAGCTGCTTATGACTCCATGGCTCCCCTCTTTTGAGCCACAGCCATCTTGAGGCCCTCTCTGCCGCATCGGTGGTACTGCGGATGGCTCTCCTCTTCCTCTCTCCCTCGATGCCCAAAATGCTGAAGGCTCTAACTAAGGAACGGGCTACGAATCCCCTACAACCAACCTCCACTGGGAGACAACTCGCTCTCCATCCAGCCTGCTGACAGTTGCTGACAATAATTGTTGTCATGGCTTGCAGCTTCCTATCAACCCCTCCCTTCGCCGTTGCCTCCAGAATTTGTTTAACATCTTCATCAAACTGCTTCCACAGTGAAGTCATGTTAGCTGCAGGCCATTTGATCTGCCTCCTGTTAGACTTCATGTTAGAGGGATTAGTTTGCAACACTTGGAGGTTCCAGGTACTATGGGATGACTCTGGGCTTGGCCCCTCTTCGTCTCACCAGGTTGGACACCTGCGCGTTGTGCTGCTCTTGCTCCCTCCAAACACTTCATCCTCGCTTAGTGGATCTTCAAGCCACGATCGTTCTTGCAGATTTTGCCACATGCACTCTGCTTCCTCACCGTCGTTTGTTCATTGCCTGGGTCTGATGTCGTTGTGTCCATCCGGCTGGGGTGCTCATCCTGCCCCCCTCTCGGGCACCCCTGGGGGTATCTTTCCCTTAGATTCCAAAAGATGGACACACAACCAATATGCAAAAGACAGATTGCGCAAATATAAACAACAATAATAATTAAATAATACTGAGAGTCCTTGAAGATGATTCCATAGGGTGTGTCAGTGATCAGTTCAATGTTGGGAGTGAAATTACCAATGCTGGTTCAGGTACCTGATGGTAGAAGGGTAATAACTGTTCATGAATCTGGTGGTGTGGGACTCAAGGCTCCCGTACCTCCTTTCTGATGGCAGCAATGAAAAGAGAGCATGGTCTGGGTAGCAGGGTTCTTTATTGATGGATTTTGCTTTCATGTGGTAATGTTCCTTGTATATGTGCTCAGTGAGACTTTTCTGTGATGGACTGGGCAGTTTCCACCACTTTTTGTAAGCTTTTCTGTTCTTTGACATTTTTTCCTTGCTACAATCATCCTTCCCTAAAAATTTGAATCCCAGTAATTAAGAACAATATGAAATTTCTTTTTTTGCATCTGAAAACAGGTTTTGTTTTGCATACAGTGAACTTGCAGGGCATAACATTAACAAAGTGCTGGAGCTTGTAATTTAATTAGGGTGATGCAAAGGAGGAACAAGGTAGAGTTTGTCCAAAATTCACAATTGAATAGGTACCCTGTCAAATGGAGATGATATGACTACAATTAAATTACAACCAAAGCCAGTGATCCTTTGGTGACAAAGTGATAGGAGTAGAAGTTGAAGCAGAAAAAGGGGTCACATGCTTGAAACTTGATTGACATGTGAGAATCAGGCTGAACACAGAACCTCTGAGAGGCAAAAATAGAGGTAGAACATAAAAGGAAGTACAAACATTTTTGATAGCATGAAATTGTAAATGATAAGACGTATGGCTGTATTGGCACTGATTTCCAAGGGGAGTTGGGAGGGAGAGTGAGGAATAAGGAATTATTGTAGCTGGAGGCCTGATGGTCAGTGTGGACTTTGTAGATAGATGGGTCTGTTTCTTCTTTGGCTCCAAATCAGACATTGACTAATGGATATAAAGGAAATGAGTGAGTATGTGTATTTTGTATTTAACTTCATGAAGGAAGACTGTCATCAAAGTAAAAGAGGTAGTTGAGATACAAAATGGGCCCAAAATTAATAAAAAAGAATCGTTGGAATGCAGACTGTACTGAACTACTTATTGCCTTTAAAGACCAAAGTAATGGCAAACTGTGAACCTAATTGGTAACTCAAGGGGTTTTGGAATGGTATTTTGATTCATTTTGCGCACTACTGATAGGCAGGTTCTGTTGAATTATTAAAACTTTTTTTATGAACTGCCTGAATCAGACCCTGTAGATTCTGTACACATCTACAACAATCAATCACGATTTAAGTGCTGCATAAATCATTTATATTCTCTCTCCTATCCTGAAGTCTTTTACTGGTGATGTATAACCCATCTATCTGACTGAAAATCCTCTTGTAATTCATCCACATCAAATTCTTCACGTGTACGTCCAAGCAGTGAGCACTGATGAGGCATTATTACATCAGAGAGAAAAATCACAATTAATACAAAACCTGTCACCGTACATGGCTACCCAACAATACAGAAGGCAAGAGTAAGAACAACAACTTAAGCTAGTATTTTCCCTCTTTGGTCAGGCTAACCAAATGCAGAGATACTGCAAATGGTTAAATTGCAAGTCAAGGGGTTGTGTCAGTATTTATGGCTCAGTGGCACAAAATGCAATACCTTTATACACTGAACTAACAGATAGGACTTTATTTGCAGCACTTATGCAGTGTCAGGGAGGCAACTGGCAGATGTGGCATATCTAAAGCAAATACAGATAACAGCAATGAAGTACAAATAGAGGGATGTTTGTTTTAAATTATTTAATATTGAAGCAGCATTGAAATTGAAGAATATTTTACATGATATGTTCAGTAAAAGGAACCTCAATGTCAGTTTGTAGTAAACTTGGATATGATTATTTAAATAAACATTTGCAGTATGTTTTGCTGCTGTTGGCAGATTGCTGAACTGCACTGTCTTCATATCTGCAATGAGAATTTTATTTGTATTCCAAGGTTTGAACCATAAAACCGTTACTCTACCCCCACCATATCAAATTATTTATTTTGCTTTGTTATATTCTACAGAAATTGTACTAGACAAATTGGCAGCAACCCCATTGGCAATTAAGAAAAACAACATCTGCAGTCTTATATCAAGGTTTCATAAAATTCTGAGAGCTTCATTTGATATCTGTTACTTCAGCTAACAGCGAATCTTATGCTTCATTGTTAGCTGAAGTTACAGTAAATGGGCAGAGCACAAAACCCATCACTGCATGAAGGGTCTCGGCCCGAAACGTCGACTGTACCTCTTCCTAGAATTGCTGCCTGGCCTGCTGCGTTCATCAGCAACTTTTATGTGTGTCACTGCACATGGGATATCTATGGAAGAAACCACTGGTGTTCCACAAATTTCAATAAAGCTTAAACTATGAAAAGGAATCGATCTCCATGAAGAGATATTGCAGCTAGAAAAAGTGTGTGAAATATTCTCCAGGTTCCTTTACTCTCCCAGCCAACTCTTAAGGTGTTGTCAGTTTTATGGGTGCATTTCTTATTGTGTTTTCACACAGACTCATCAATAGTTGGTGAAATCACAACCTTTAGTGACGTCCAACCATTCACCCATGCAATTCCCGCAGCAAGTTCTGGTTGCTTTTCTGTTCACTACTTGGGGATCCTGTAACTAATAGGATCCTTGCATCACTGGTTCAACTGTGATCAATGTCTCTAACTGCACACATTTTAAGTTATTCATGCTTCAATAAAGGACATTTTTTAAAAGCAGACAGCAGTACTGTTGCAATACAAAGACTTATGTGATACTTACCAAAGTATAGGAACAAAAATGTTCTGATTGATTTATACAACAATGGTTAGAATACAATGCAGAGTTTTGAGGCCACAAATGGAATTGTTATTTTTATTTATTTAGATACAGCACAGTAACGGACTCTTCCGGCCCAGTGAGCCAGTTAGATGCATGTGATCAATTAACCTACTAACCTGTACATCTTTAGACTGTGGGAGGAAACCAGAGAACCCAGAGGAAACTCACACAGTCATGGGGAGAACATACAAACTCCTTACAGACAGAGGCGGTAATTGAAACCAAGTCACTGGTGTTGTAAAGGGATGTGCTCATGGAAACACCACCGTGCTGTCTTCTGTCAGTAAATGAAGGCGGATCATTAAATATAAATGAATTACTGTGAATGGGGAAAGTGCTACAAGGAAATTACTTTGGGGGGGGGGGTTGTTACAGCAAAGAATAGTTTGCGTATTCGCTTTTGTGGGTGGTGGTAACTGAAGACATGAATATGTAAAACGCAAACAAACAAAAGACCATTTGCACATCAACCTAGGTTCATTTGCTTCCGCCTCTCACCCTCCGAACCCATTACACACATTTTCTTGGAAGAGAAACCTAAAGGCTAATTTATGAAAAAAGAGGCTGAAAAATGTTTCAGATTCTTTTTCAAAGGGATTCCTGTTGGTAGCCTTTCAAGATTCAGGAAATTGTAGTAACTGATCCTCTGGTCCCAGTTAAACCATCATTTACATTTTACGATTTCTTCTATTCACCTAGTTTAATCAACAACCAAAATGCTACAGGAATTCAGCAGGCCAGGCAGCATCTGTGGAGGGAAAGGGACAGGGCACATTTTGAATTGAAACCTTTTATCTGGAACAGATCTTGTTCGTCTCTCCAGATTACAGCATCTGCAGTCCCCTCTTTCTCCATTCAACTTGCTTACTATGGAATAGACAATAGACAATAGGTACAGGAGTAGGCCATTTGGTCCTTTGAGCCAGCACCGCCATTCACTGTGATCATGGCTGATCATCCACTATCAGTATCCAGTTCCTGCCTTATCCCCATAACCTTTGATTTCGCTATCTTTAAGAGCTCCATCCACCTCTTTCTTGAAAGCATCCAGAGATTTGGCCTCCACAGCCTTCTGGGGCAGTGCATTTCATACATCCACCACTCTCTGAGTGAAAAAGTTTTTCCTCAACTCCGTTCTAAATGGCCTACCTCTTGTTCTTAAACTGTGGCCTCTGGTTCTGGATTCACCCATCAGCAGGAACATGCTTCCTGCCTGCAGCATGTCCAATCCCTTAATAATCTTATACGTTTCAATAAGATCCCCTCTCAGCCTTCTAAATTCCAGAGTATACAAGCCCAGTCGCTCCAATCTTTCAACATATGACAGTCTCGCCATCTCGAGAATTAACCTTGTGAACCTACACTGTTCAAAAGGAATGGACAATCACTGGAATAAATAGACAAATTTTTCCAAACATCAAAAGTGCTTTCTGAAAAGAACGGCAAAAATTAATGCATTTTTAAAATATATATATAGATATAGTACTGTGCATAAGTCTTAAGCACCCTAGATTTTTATATAGTTTCAGATGGTATGCCCTCCACAGGGATTACCTGGAGAGACAGAAGCAAGCAAGACAGCCAAAGCCTACAGAAGAACTGTGGCAAGTTCTACAAGAGTCTTGGAAGAACATACCTGTCGAATTTCTTATAAAACTGCACAACAATGTACCTAAGAGAATTGATACAGTTTTAAAGGCAAGAGGGTGGTCACATCAAATATGGATTTGATTTTGTTTTCACTGTTTACTGCTCTTTATAGTATTTTTTAACATTCAGAAACTTTTCATTTCAATATTTTTGAAAGTAACTTCACTTTAAATAAGCTTTTTTTTACATGTGCCTAAGACTTTTGCACAGTACCATATTGCTCTGGATAAAAGATCTCCTTTTGTGATCTATTTTGGTATTTTGATTCTATTGTATTTGAAACAGAGTTCTAAAGAAAGAACATAAAAATGCAACTCATTTTAGATTGTTGAAATAAAGAGCCAGGGCAAACACAAGAGACCATGTGACATTCTTCTGTGTTGTAAATTTCTGTGATTCAACATTAACACAGGGAAAAATACAGCTTTCCATTTAAAAGGGCTTGTTAATACGTTGTGGTCAGATGTCAGCAAATTAATTCATCACAACAACCATATTTATTAATACCAATGGAAAATGCTACTATAAACTTTATATTGTAAATGTTACGCAGGTTAGATCCAACTGCAAAGCTTTAACCTAGTTATGCATGTCAGCCAGATGTACATAAATCTCAGGAGGTATGAGTCAGTTGAATGGTCCATAAAGTTAACTAACTCAAACTGGTCATGGCAACAAGCCCGCCCCAGTGAAATTTTATTCCAGGGAACAATCTGGAAAGAATTTACGAGGCAGTATCTCATCAACTTAATCTCATGGTTTGTATTTCAAAATGACCAGGTTAAATCAGTAGACTTCTAAATTCTGAATCATAAGGTAAATTTTATTGTGGCTAGACTTATTTCTATTGAGCAAGTTTTAAAAAGACTTATACACTGAGTGGTGTAGTGCCGTGTTTTTAAGCATCAACGCTCTACAAAATCAAATTTATTTTGAATAGACAGTATCACCAATCATTTTGTGCAATTGCACCAAATGGAAAAAGGACCAGACAATTCTATCTGCAACCATACCAGCATGTCTATACCTTGCCAGACATCAGGGACTTGTCTAATCACTGCACAATTTATAACACTATGGACAATTTACTGATATTAAGGTAGTTGACCAGGCAGCTTCAGAAATATCTGCACTCAGCAGAAAATGCATCAATTAAGAAGGAACTTCTGCCTGATGGGCTCCTCATTCACTAGTTACCTCTGTGATGACATTACAGGCTGCATTCCATGTAATGGACACTCAGGGAGAGTGGGAAATCTCAGGAAGGAAGCAGAGGCATACCAATCTGCACAGAGCCTGTGCCCAGGATCTTCAGAAAGACTCCATCAACTATAAACAATGCATTCACAGGCTAATCAGTCAACACTGAGAAAGGCAATACTTGATTGCAGATTAGTGTCTGGATTGTCCTCTAGTCCAGATGACAGTGACTCTCAATTCCATGAGCATTGGATTGGTACTGGTTGGCTTATTTTTCAATTGCAGATAAGTCATCCAGACAAATGATTTTTTTTGTGTGTTGATTTCAGTCAGAAGAAGGTGACATCTCGGGTACTATGATTTTTCAGCATTACCAGGTTTCCACCATTGAGAACACTCTTGTGCCCTTTATGTCTCCCTTTAATTACCCAGATATTTTCCTCAGTGGATCTTGCGAAGAATTTCCTCATGATGAATGCCATGTTTTCTAGCAGTATTCACAACTCATTTGTCATTAAGGAATACACATTGCAGGACATTTCCACAGCCAAACTCTGCTTGAAGGGATGAATCCTAGGAGTCAGAGCTATCTTACGCTTCCGATGTTCCTTAGTTCTGCCCCCACTCACAGAACTAGGTGTCAATACAATGAGAATCATTATCAAAAACACAATTGGCTCCTAATGATGTGATTCTATTGCTTACATTGGGTGGCCTGCAGTATATACCCCATTGAGGTGAGAAGCACTCATCATCAACTGTTTATATCAAAGCAAAATCTAACTATATCAAAACAGAAAGCCATGATATTTGACAGAAGAAATACGTAAGTTAGCACCTTACACATCTGGCAATTTCAACATCCAAGCAGAGCTTGGCTGTGTCTTTGTGTGGCTGCAACAAGGATGCCCCCTTTCACTTTGACTACTTTGAAGATGTCTGAGAATAAACCAGTTTTAGGTTGCTCTTCCAGTGAACTGAAGGTGTAATTTCAAATTGCTAGCTGTGTAGCACAAGTTAGAAAGGCTGCAGTGATAGTGAATCAGTGTGCTAAGTTTGGATAGTAGACAGCCTTTCAGCAGACTGGATAGACAATGGCTCCCAAACTACACCATCACTGTACCACCTAGAAAGGCAGATTTGACCCCGAATCACAGACGTCTGATCCCAAACTGTCAGGTGTGTTTACAGACATTTTTAATCTCCCAGTGTAGAGTGCCCTCCTGCTTCAAAACATCCACCATTGTCCCTGTACCTAAGAAGACCAAGGTAACATGTCTGAATGACTGGCATCCTGTCACTCTTACCTCAGTAATAAGCAAATGCTTTGAGAGGCTGGTCAAGGCCTACATCTGTAGCATGCTGCCACCTACACTAGACTCCCTACAATTCGCCCACCGACACAACCGATCGACAGATGACGCATTAGCCACAGCTCTACACGCTGTCTTTACACATCCGGAGAAGAGGGATGCTTATGTGAGAATGCAGTTGGACTACAGTTCAGCATTCAACACCATAATTCCCTCCAGGCTCCACAAGAGGCTCAGAGACCTCGGTCTTCACCCGGCCTTGTGTAGCTGGTTCCTGGACTTCCTGTCAGATTGCTGGCAGGTGGTAAGAGTGGGCTCCCTCACCTCTGCCCCTCAACACAGGGCCTCCTCAGGGTTGTGTACTAAGCCCCCTCCTTTACTCTCTGTATACCTATGACTGTGTCACCACCCACAGCTCCAATCTGCTAATTAAATTTGCTGATGACACTATCAAAGTTGCTGGTGAACGCAGCAGGCCAGGCAGCATCTGTAGGAAGAGGTGCAGTCGACGTTTCAGGACTAACTGAAGGAAGAGTGAGTAAGGGATTTGAAAGTTGGAGGGGGAGGGGGAGGGGGAGATCCAAAATGATAGGAGAAGACAGGAGGGGGAGGGATGGATCCAAGAGCTGGACAGGTGATTGGCAAAAGGGGATACGAGAGGATCATGGGACAGGAGGTCCGGGAAGAAAGACAAGGGGGGGGGGACCCAGAGGATGGGCAAGAGGTATATTCAGAGGGACAGAGGGAGAAAAGGGAGAGTGAGAGAAAGAATGTGTGCATAAAAATAAGTAACAGATGGGGTACGAGGGGGAGGTGGGGCATTAGCGGAAGTTAGAGAAGTCGATGTTCATGCCAGCAGGTTGGAGGCTACCCAGACGGAATATAAGGTGTTGTTCCTCCAACCTGAGTGTGGCTTCATCTTTACAGTAGAGGAGGCCGTGGATAGACATGTCAGAATGGGAATGGGATGTGGAATTAAAATGTGTGGCCACTGGGAGATCCTGCTTTCTCTGGCGGACAGAGTGTGGATGTTCAGCAAAGCGGTCTCCCAGTCTGCGTCGGGTCTCGCCAATATATAAAAGGCCACATCGGGAGCACCGGACGCAGTATATCACCCCAGTCGACTCACAGGTGAAGTGTTGCCTCACCTGGAAGGACTGTTTGGGGCGAGACCCAACGCATTCTGACATGTCTATCCACGGCCTCCTCTACTGTAAAGATGAAGCCACACTCAGGTTGGAGGAACAACACCTTATATTCCGTCTGGGTAGCCTCCAACCTGATGGCATGAACATTGACTTCTCTAACTTCCGCTAAGGCTCCACCTCCCCCTCGTACCCCATCTGTTACTTATTTTTATGCACACATTCTTTCTCTCACTCTCCTTTTTCTCCCTCTGTCCCTCTGAATATACCTCTTGCCCATCCTCTGGGGTCCCCCCCCCCCTTGTCTTTCTTCCCGGACCTCCTGTCCCATGATCCTCTCGTATCCCCTTTTGCCTATCACCTGTCCAGCTCTTGGCTCCATCCCTACCCCTTCTGTCTTCTCCCAGCATTTTGGATCTCCCCCTCCCCCTCCAACTTTCAAATCCCTTACTCACTCTTCCTTCAGTTAGTCCTGACGAAGGGTCTCGGCCTGAAACGTCCACTGCACCTCTTCATACAGATGCTGCCTGGCCTGCTGCGTTCACCAGCAACTTTGATGTATGTTGCTTGAATTTCCAGCATCTGCAGAATTCCTGTTGTTTGCTGATGACACTACACTGATTGGCCTAATCTCAAATAACAATGAGGCAGCCTACAGAGAAGAAGTCATCACCCTGACACAGTGGTGTCAAGAAAACAACCTCTTCCTCAACGTTGCAAAAGCAAAGGAGCTGATTGTGGACTACAGGAGGAATGGAGACTGGCTAACCCCTATTGATATCAATGGATCTGGGGTTAAGAGGGTGAGCAGCTTTAAATTCCTCAGCATAAACATCACCGAGGATCTCATATGGTTTGTAAATACTGACTGTGTAGTGAAAAAGGCACAACAGCGCCTCTTTCATCTCAGACAGTTGAAGAAGTTTGGTATGGGCCCCCAAATTCTAAGAACTTTCTACAAGGGCACAACTGAGAGCATCCTGACTGACTGCATCACTGCCTGGTATGGGAACTGTACTTCCCTCAATCACAGGAAACTGCAAGAGTGGTGCGGACACTACAGCACATCTGTAGATGTGATCTTCCCATTATTCAGGACATTTAAAAAAGACAAGTATGTAAAAAGGGCCCGAAGGATCATTGGAAACTCAAGTCACCCCAACCACAAAGTGTACCAGCTGCTACCATCCGGGAAATGGTACCGCAGCATAAAAGCCAGAACCAACAGACTCCGGGACAGTTTCTTCCACCAGGCTATCGGACTGCTTAATTCATGCTGACACAACTGTATTTCTGTGTTATATTGACTATCCTGTTGTACATAATATTTATAATTGCACATTGCACATTTAGACGGAGGCATAACATAAAGATCTTTGCTCCTTATATATATATGAAGGATGTAAGTAATAAAGTCAATTCAGTTAAATTCAAAGCTTCACTCTGCACCTCAGAGCCAGCTAGGTGCAATCTGAGCAGGGCCTTCCTCACAATGAACAGGTGCGTGCTTCTGTTCTTGTAAAAGAAATGCCAGTTCTCGTGTGCTATCTCCTGTCTGGCAACAGGGACAACGTCTGTTCAGGTCTCGCAGCTCTTGCAAAGGAAGCAATCTGTTGGTAGTTTATGGAGAATATCGTTCTGCTCTCATGTCATCAAGCTTAGCTCCAGAAGAAGTGCGAGTTGCTTCTGGGTTGCACAAATCCATTGAAACCAGCAGGTTTTTTTTTAACCTGAGTAGTGAGGACATCAGACTGCTCCCTGGTTTAAAGCCCAACTTGAGGACATCACTATAGGAGTTCCTCAAGGCAGAGTCCATCTCAATTGTTTCATCAATGAAAATCCTTCTGTAATAAGATCAGAAGTGGGGAAGCCTGAGGGTGGTTGTAGAATGATGCAGTCTAATAAAGCCCATAGCAAGACCAGACAATGTTTAAAGCATAAGCTGATAAGTGGTAAGTGGTAAATAAAATGCCACAGTAACGGTCTCCAGTGAAAAAGTTTCCCGATTCTAGGTATTCAATGATATTACCATCACTGTATGCACAACAAGCATTCAGAGAATCACCTCAAAAGCTTTTCCACCATCTACAAGTCAGGATTGGGAAGGAATAATTTTCACCAGCTTAGATGACACAGCCAACATAAACTCAAAAAGAAATCCTATCATATTAAAAGGCTTCACTTTAATTTCAAGGGCATTTAACAAAAATTGTTGTATTAGGCTAGACTTTAAATTCTTAATGACTGAAATTTTGCATCTTATCACTGCTGCTCTATGAAACTTAGGATCTTCAACATACACATAAATACTGAACTACAGACACAAGAGATGGCCGAGGCTGGAATCTGGAGTTTTTAAAAAAAAAACAAACTGCTAGAGGAACTTAGTGGTAGAGGTACAATCAATTTTTCAGATCAAGTCCTGCATCAAGACTGAAATCCTTCAGTTGGTATCAGCAATTCCCTGTTCAACCACAGGGCGCACTGTTTCATTAACTTTCCAAGAGTTAGAAAGTTCTGAGATGCCTTTACACAAAGAATTTGATGGACAGGCACAAATGACTCAAGAAATTCGGTTGTTTGAAGTTCCACAGGCACTTCATATACACTTAAAGTTTTCTGATCTCTGAAGACAATTAATTGCTTTGTGCTTGGATTACATAATGAGTTAAGCAAGGATGTTGAGATAACTCAAGGTCAGTTTATTGATCCCGTTAGTTATTGACACGTGTTTCTTTTTCCTCATTATTGGAGTTTGATAATAAATCTTATAAACCTCTAATTTCAAAATAATGCTTAACCTGATACAGCACACTCCACAGATTATACTTCTTGTACTGGTAAACTTTTATTATCTAGCTTTGTTTGCAGTTGCATTCACGGAATAGTTACAACTCACAATATACAAGCTCTACCCCGATTGAAGTATAATAATATTATACATGCTTGCTGCATCTAGTTGATGATTCATTAAAAACTTATCCTGCTTCAAATGCACTCAGATGCTTGGTAGCTGTAATTTAGTAGTTTAATTAACTTCAGATTAAAATTAAATCCATTATAGAATGATTGTGTTCAATATTAGATTCAATTAGAGATTATATGGAAGAAACAGGAGAAGCAAAATCATGAGAGAATTATGTCCTGCGTGAGGAACAATCTCCATTAGCTTTGTACACTTTTTTCCTTTTAGCTTCAGTTTTATCTCCCTCCAGGTGGTGCAGTTTACATTGCCTACTTGAGTAAAATCATTTGATGCCACTTAATATGAATATCTTTTGTTTTTCCTTGAGTATTTTTGCTCAGGAATTGTTTGGATAAAAACCTGTTGTTTATTTTTTGAATACTTTTGCTCATAAAGATCCATAATCTGTGAACCCAAACAGTCAAGAGATTATGAATGTACAGCCCATGGCAAAACACGTATTCAATGGAGATAATAACTTAATTATGAATTCTTCCCAAATCCCCAGTTCTTGAATACTCATTTCTGATGCTGATTTAGTTAATGCTAACTCCACAAGGACCAAAGCTTGAAAGGCTCACACTTGATCCCTACCCTCACTTACCATACTCCCTTCATCATTCAATATGATTTATCAATAAGCTGTTTGATCAGACAAACATGAAAGAGAATATGATTCACTGATGATTTTGCTTTCCCTTCTATTTTGGAGTGTATACTTGCAATGAGCTATTAAGTATTGAACTCACCCAAGAACAAAGTAATTAATATTCTGAATTATTAACTAAGGTCAAGATTTGAATCCAAACTCTGCTAACTTTAACAGAAGATGCAAGGTGAGCCTAGGATCTCAGATTACAATTATCAAGATAGTTTGTTGTGGGGATGGTCCCACTTCAAAGGTGACTGTGCAAAATAATCACACTTGCTGGATCAGAGCTGCCTACAGAACACAGCAAACAACACTGGATTCTACTTCATCACTGAACTTCAGTTAATTACACTGGGGCTCCATACCAGAAATATACCCATACTACGTTGTCCACCCTCGAGTTTCAGTTACAGAACAGATAGGTTTTGCGTTCTTTGCACCAGAGGTGGGGTGCATTGGTTGTCAATCAGAAAGTTGAGAGGTATCCTGCAGCACTAAGGCTGATGGAGCACTGGACTCAGAATAGAAAGCCCTCTCAGAGAGCTGATCATCAGATGGCTGTTGCTGTGCTGTGGAAACAACCACTGGAAGACTCTGTATAATCACTCCTGAAGTGCTGATGCCAATACTGGATACCAAAAGACTGTTTGTTTCCTCGGACTGGGAAGGAAATTCTGTAGCTGAAGAGTTATGAGATGGGATTTGTAATACTGAGCAAGTAACGCTGGACGGAGCACCAGCTGGAACAAGAGAATAGGTTTGTTTAGATTCCTGCATCTGAGGGGATGGGGAGGAGAAGATGGGCGATGTTGAGGATGAGGAGGCAGATGCAACAGTCTGGTTAGAATCACTAACTACAGTGACTTCTCTGCTTTCCTCTTGAATGAGGGCATTGAAGCCATCCAGATCTGAACAATTAATTGCAGGTTCGGTGATGAATGATTGGTTGTTTGAAGATTCCTGGCTAGCATCTGGTGTGGTCTGCATTAGAGCCTGATGTAGGTTGTCTGTAGAACTTGAATCAACTGGGCTAAGTAAAGGGCCTTCCTGTTCTAAAGACGAGCTAGTTTCAACTTCATTCTGGGATATTGTCTGTTGAGTTGGAGCAATCAGGCTGACCTGTTGTAACAGTTGCAGCTGGCTACTGGAGGTTACATCATCCCCATCTGGGCTGGATTCAGACACCATAGAATCTCTTATTGTAGGATGTTCATTTACAGCTTCTTGAACAATGGGGTTAGTTGGATTTAGCTGGTGGCTAACAATAATATTCACCTCTCCTTTGCTAAAGGATGTGACTGATCTTGATTGAAGATCACTAGACATTGAAGGAGAATTGCCTTGGTTAGCATGATGCACCTGCAGATGTAGAACTCCTAGTTCACTACTTTCACTGCTGTGGGACAAATCACGATGTTGATTCTTATGGCTGCGTAGTGAATCTTCTCTGACAAAACTTGCTTCACACAAGTCACATTTGAAAGGCTTTTTGGCATCCAGTTTGACCACTAACCTTGAACTGTTTTGCTTACGACCATCAATATCTTTCTTCCCTGCACCAGTCTTGTCCTTACCTATATGATGTTTCTTCATGTGCATAAGCAGGTTACTCCGTTGCTTTGAATCAAAGCAGCAAAATTTGCATCTGAAAGGTCGATCTTCAGAATGAATCCTTTCATGCACCTTCAGAGATCCTTTACTGGAACAGGAGTAGCTGCATTGCAAGCACTTTATCGGCTTATCTGGCTGGTGAGACCTTACGTGCTGCCGAAGAGTGGATTTATTGCCACACTGGAAGTCACAGTGAGGGCACTTGAAAGTGTTCTCCATGCTATGCTTCACACGGACATGAGATCGAAGATTCCCCTTCATGGCACAGCGATAATCACAATAGTCACACTGGTATGGTTTTTCACCAGAATGGATGCGCATGTGTCTCTTTAGGTCTGAATTGATTTTAAATTTAGCATCACACAATTGGCATTGGAAAGGAGCATCACCTGGGTAGCAGAGCAGAAATATACATACAAGATTATACAAGGCATGCTTCAAAACTAAACTTAAAGGTGAACAATATGTAATCTTAGACACCACCAGGTTTATACAAGACAGTGTTCAAAAAATGAATAATTTAATTATCTGAGGCTATTGGTAGTCATTCATAAAGAACAGATTTATGTTTCTGTGTATGCCAATTTTCATGATGACTAAGACTGGAAGTGACAAGTGCTTTAAAATATTCTAGCAAATAAAACATGTTTTTCCCCTCTGTTTCAACATTCGACTCTTTCAAATGTTCTTATGTCATCAAACTGCATGCTTTACAAGCATTTTTAAAAGGTCTTCAGCAGAAAATTTTCAAATACCTCCACGGGAGACTGTGAAACTTGATCAATAAATCATAAGACAAGATAATGTGATTTGGATAGATCACAAATGGCAGAGTATGCGACATAACAGTACATGAAGAAGGAAGCAGCAAAAGAAATAAAAATCAGTGATGTCAAACATGAGAGCAAAAACAGAAACTAGCTCAAGGCAAATTAATAGATTGCAATAAGCAGATAACAATCTTAGATTATGAAAATCATAAAAAACAGTTTTTGTGGCTTTTAAAAATAAATTCATAACTGAATAAACAGAATTCTATATTTATGCACAAACTTTGATAGTTAAGAATATAAAGCCATGCACAGCAGGTGTCAAGCATTTTCACATTTCTGTTCTCAAAAGTCTAAAAATTCTAAACATAGAATCAGTTGGTTACTGGAATGTTTTAGGGAGTTTCCATTCAAGTTTTATTTTTCAGTTTGCTTTTCTAAATGTACTATATTGTTTAAATGTTTTACTATTACAGAAATTATTTATCTTTAGATTGGTTGTTGATCTTAATGAACAATGGTTAAGAACGGTTAATGTACACAATACAAATCTTATGTTAAGTCAGAGAATGAGTATTCTAATTGCAATGTGACCTAAACTAATTGCCTATTATAAAATATTAGCAATATAATTTGCAAATGTACAGCAGATTTGGAGTATTGGCCCTCATAATATCATAGTGGCAGCATTCAAATTTTACCACAGCTATTAATCACTGGCAGTGGCTATGCACAAACAATAGACAGCCTCGATCTGACATTTTGCTCAAACTAACTTTGTCAAGTATCAACTGAGATATGGCAGCTGTCCATACCCATAGTCTGCTGATTTATCATAACAGAATCTTAGTTCTACAACTATTTGTTTCCTGTGTGGCCTTTCAGTACATGTTATACTTGTTATACTGAGTGTTTTTTTTGTTTAGCAGCAGAGCATATTTTACAGTGAAAACCCTACAGTACCTAATCAGATACAAGCACCACCCAGTGTGGTAATTATACCTAGAAACATAAAAAAAACTACAGCACAATACAGGCTCCTCAGCCCACAAAGCTGCGCCGAACATGTCCTTACCTGAGAAATTACCTAGGGTTACTCACAGCCTTCTATTTTTCTGAGTTCCATATACCTGTCCAGGAGCCTCCTAAAAGACCCTTTCGTATCCGCCTTCACCACCGTCGCCGCAGCCCATTCCATGCACTCACCACTCTCTGTGTAAAACAACTTACCCCTTTATCTCCTCCGTACCTACTTCCAAGCACCTTAAAACTGTGCCCTCTCGTGCTAGCCATTTCAGCCCTGGGGAAAAGCCTCTGACTATCCACACGATCAATGCCTCTCATCATCTTATACACCTCTATCAGGTCACTTCTCATCCTCCATTGCTCCAAGGAAAAAAGGCCGAGTTCACTCAACTACCTAGAGATTCCAAGGACTTGACTCTGTATCTCTACTAACTTATGGGATTTGAAACTAGTGCTATGGGTGCTCCAAATAGTTTTTGTCTCTGGAATGTTAAAGCCAGCAGTTAGGAATCCCATAGCCTCTGAAGCATCACAAACTTCGAGCAGTGGATGCTTCTGCGACAACATCCCAGCTGCAGGACACGTGCTTTAGAATGATTCCCAGCTCTAGCAATGTTGTCCTAGAATAGTTACACTGTTAGCATTTAATGAGAACGTAGATGTGTCCTATTCACAAAAACACTACAAATTCAATCTGCCTATTACCACCTGTTCAGTTTTTACTGTTCCTTCATTTTCAGCATGAGGGTATCACCAGCAAGGCTAGCGTTTATTGTCCATCTCCAATTCCCTTCTGAATGAACTGTCTTCCTGAACTGTTGTCCTTCCAGTGAAGATACTTCCCCAGAACTACTGGGGAAGATTTTACATGATTTAGGTCCAGCAACACTGAAGGGCTGGCAATATATTTCCAAGTAAGGGCAATGCATGATAAGGTAAGGAACCTGCAGGCAGTGGTATTTCCAACTGTCTACTGCCCTTGTCCTTCTTAGTGGTAGAGGGTGGGAGATGCTGTCTCAGCAGCCTGAGTGAGTAACTGCAGTGCATTTTATTGATGGTACACACTGAAGCCACTGCATGTCATTGGCCGAGGGCATGAATGTTTAGGGTAGTGGATAGGATGGCAGCCAAGTGGATTGTTTTGCTTGAATGATGTTGAGTTTCTTGAAATTGTACTCATCGTTTGAAGTGGAAAGTACTTTATTATGCTCCTGAATTATGAATAGGAAGTGCCTCCAAAAAGAAACACAAAATATTGGACATATTCAGCAGATCAGGCTGCATCTGTGGGAAGAGAAACAGAGCTAATGTTTCTGATTGGAGATCCTTCATCCTGGAAGTCAGTGGAGTTGAAGGAGAAATTGTTCAATGTGACAGCAAGTTCAACCACACGAATGAGTATGTTGGTGGAAGGGAATTGGTTGGCCTCTTTTCAAGGAAGAAGCAGAGGTTCCTCAGATCTTCCTCATGTACAGTAGGATAGAGGTGTAAAAAGATTTTACATCATAGTAAAGATGAGCCTGCTGGGACCAGGTAATTGGACACTGAATGTCACAAAGTTCATCAGATGGATATATTGTAAGTAGGAAAGAAATGGACCTGAGGAGAAAGGATAGGGTTAAGGTTGAAAGAATAATTCTGATAAGGCAAAAGTATTCTAAAACAATAAGTCTGCCAGGGTTGTTTGTTTGTAGATTTCAGGGAGGAGAAAGAAGTCCAAAATAAACAGGGCTGGGATACAGTAAGAGTGGAAGCTGTGGACAGAAGATCTCCTAAGGAAATGAAGTCCATGACTGCCTGGATGACCATGGCTTACGTTCAATGATTGGGTAATTATCCAAAGGGAGGTATGAGATACCCAACAGCCGACGTTTGGCCTCTACAAGATCGTCTCCAGACCAGTTTAGCACAAACTTTTTCAGCAGGTTTAATGATGACATCAGGGCTAGTTCTTAGTGAATGGAGTGCTGCAAGCTCAGAAGGAAGTAGGTTAGAATACAAGAGGGGAGTGGAAAAAATGTCTCAAGTCAGCTCTCAATCACTACCCATATGATCAAAGACACCATTGACAATACCATCAAGTACTCATAAATTCAGTGGAAGCAACTTCAATGGACGGTCTGCAGCAGTCAGAGCAGCCTAGAGAAGACACTGAAGTGGTCCAATTAGGTAGCTCATCACCACTTTCTCAAGGGCAAGCAGGAGCCAGAAAGAAACATTTGCCTTGTCAGCTTCATCCATTCCCCGAGAAATGGATCAATAGAAAAAGCTACTGAGTGGGTCCTTCTATAAAGGTCAGCATTTACAAATGCCTAGAACAAGACTGTACCTGGTTCAAATATTTTGTTCATGTCCAGACACTGGGATGACCATTTGACTAAGATATCCTAAACGGTTGGCAAAGAGAGAATGGAAATTTGGGGGAAATAATGTACAACTACAACAATTTGTTCCCCCATCTAGTTTGGGACAATTTGTTTTATGGGAAGGATGTAATAGAGAAATGGAGGTCATTTAAAGGTGAAATTTTGAGGGTACAGGATCTTTACGTTCCTGTTAGGTTGAAAGGAAAGGTTAAAAGTTTGAGAGAGCCATGGTTTTCAAGGGATATTGGGAACTTGGTTCGGAAAAAGAGAGGGATCTACAATAAACATAGGCAGCTTGGAGTAAATGAGGTGCTCGAGGAATATAAAGAATGTAAAAAGCATCTTAAGAAAGAAATTAGAAAAGCTAAAAGAAGATATGAGGCTGCTTTGGCAAGTAAGGTGAAAATAGATCCAAAGGGTTTCTACAGTTATATTAATAGCAAAAGGATAGTGAGGGATAAAATTGGTCTCTTAGAGAATCAGCGTGGACGGCTATGTGTGGAGCCAAAAGAGATGAGGGAGATTTTGAACAATTTCTTTTCATCGGTATTCACTAAGGAGAAGCATATTGAATTCTGTAAGGTAAAGGAAACAAGAAGGGTGGTATGGAAAGTATAATAATTAAAGAAGAGGAAGTACTAGCGCTTTTAAGGAATATAAAAGTGGATAAGTCTCCTGGTCCTGACAGGATATTCCCTAGGACCTTGAGGGAAGTTAGTATGGAAATAGCAAGGGCTCTGACAAAAATATTTCAAATGTCATTAGAAACTGGGATGGTGCCAGAGGATTGGCGCATTGCTCATGTTGTTCCATCATTTACAAAGGGTTCTAAGAGTAAACCTAGCAATTATCGGCCTGTGAGTTTGACGTCAGTGGTGGGTGAATTGATGGAAAGTATTCTTAGAGATGGTATATATAATTATCTGGATAGACAGGGTCTGATTAGGAACAGTCATCATGGATTTGTGCGTGGAAGGTCATGTTTCACAAATCTTATTGAATTTTTTGATGAGGTTACTAGGAAAGTTGACGAGGGTAAAGCAGTGTATGTTGTCTATATGGACTTTAGTAAGGCCTTTGACAAGGTTCCACACGGAAGGTTAGTTAGGAAGGTTCAATCATTAGGCATTAATATCGAAGTAGTAAAATGGATTCAGCAGTGGCTGGATGGGAGACGTCAGACAGTAGTGGTGGATAACTGTGTGTCAGATTGGAGGACGGTGTCTAGTGGTGTGCCTCAGGGATCTGTACTGAGTCCAATGTTGTTTGTCATATACATTAATGATCTGGATGATGGGGTTGTAAATTGAATTAGTAAGTATGCAGATGGTACTAAGATAGGTGGAGTTGTGGATAATGAAGTAGGCTTTCAAAGCTTGCAGAGAGATTTAGGTCAGTTAGAAGAGTGGGCTGAAAGATGGCAGATGGAGTTTAATGCTGATAAATGTGAGGTGCTACATTTTGGTAGGACTAACCAAAATAGGACATACATGGTAAATAGTAGGGCATTGAAGAATGCAGTAGAACAGAGAGATCTAGGAATAATGGTGCATAGTTCCCTGAAGGTGGAATCTCATATGGATAGGGTGATGAAGAAAGCTTTTGGTATGCTGGCCTTTATAAATCAGAGCACTGAGTATAGGAGTTGGGATGTAATGTTGAAATTGTATAAGGCATTGGTCAGGCCAAGTTTGGAGTATTGTGTACAGTTCTGGTCACTGAATTATAGGAAAGATGTCAATAAAATTGAGAGAGTACAGAAGAGACTTACTAAAATGTTGCCTGGGTTTCATCTCCTAAGTTACAGAGAAAGGTTGAACAAGTTAGGTCTTTATTCTTTGGAGCGTAGAAGGTTGAGGGGGGACTTGAGGGGGGGGGCTATTTAAAATTACGAGGGGTGATAGACAGAGTTGACGTGGATATGCATTTTCCATTGAGAGTGGGGGAGATTCAATCAAGAGGACATGAGTTGAGAGTTAAAGGGCAAAAGTTTAGGGGTAACATGAGGGGGAACTTATTTACTCAGAGAGTGGTAGCTGTGTGGAACAAGCTTCCAGCAGAAGTGGTTGAGGCAGGTTCGATGTTGGCATTTAAAGTTAAATTGGATAGCTATATGGACAGGAAAGGAATGGAAGGTTATGGACTGAGTGCAGGTCGGTGGGACTAGGTGAGAGTAAGAGCTCGGCATGGACTAGAAGGGCCGAGATGGCCTGTTTCCATGCTGTAATTGTTATAGAAACATAGAAAATAGGTGCAGGAGTAGGCCATTCAGCCCTTCGAGCCTGCGCCGCCATTCAGTACAATCATGGCTGATCATCCAACTCGGAACCCTATTTACTTGCCTTCTCTCCATACCCCCTGATCCCTTTATCCACAAGGGCCTTATCTAGCTCCCTCTTAAATATAGCCAATGAACTGGCTTCAACTGTTTCCTGTGGCAGAGAATTCCACAGGTTCACCACTCTCTGTGTGAAGAAGTTTTTCCTCATCTCGGTCCTAAAAGGCTTCCCCTTCATCCTCAAATTGTGACCCCTCGTTCTGGACTTCCCCAACATCGGGAACAATCTTCCTGCATCTAGCCTGTCCAATCCCTTTAGAATTTTATACGTTTCAATCAGATCTCCCCCTCAATCTTCTAAATTCCAGAGGGTATAAGCCTAGTCGATGCAGTCTTTCATCATATGAGAGTCCTGCCATCCCAGGAATCAATCTGGTGAACTTTCTGTATACTCCCTCTATGGCAAGCATGTCTTTCCTCAGATTAAGGGACCAAAATTGCACACAATACTCCAGGTGTGGTCTCTCCAAGGCCTTGTACAACTGCAGTAGTACCTCCCTGCTCCTGTACTCGAATCCCTTTGCTATGAATGCCGGCATACCATTCGCCTTTTTCACCGCCTGCTGTACCTGCATGCCTACTTTTAATGACTGGTGTACAATGACACCCAGGTCTCGTTGCACCTCCCCTTTTTCTAATCGGCCACTATTCAGATAATAATCTGTTTTCCTGTTCTTGCCACCTAAGTGGATAACTTCACACTTATCCACATTAAATTGCATCTGCCATGAATTAGCCCACACACTTATCCACATTAAATTGCATCTGCCATGAATTTGCCCACTCACCTAACCTATCCAAGTCACCCTGCATCCTCCTCACAGCTAACACTGCCGTCCAGCTTCGTGTCATCCCCAAACTTGGAGATGCTGCATTTAATTCCCTCGTCTAAGTCATTAATATATATTGTAAACAACTGGGGTCCCAGCACTGAACCTTGCGGTACCCAACTAGTCACTGCCTTCCATTCTGAAAAGGTCCCGTTTATTCCCACTCTTTGCTTCCTGTCTGCTAACCAATTCTCTATCCACATCAATACCTTACCCCCAATACCGTGTGCTTTAAGTTTGCACACTAATCTCCTGTGTGGGACCTTGTCAAAAGCCTTTTGAAAATCCAAATATACCACATCCACTGGTTCTCCCCTATCCACTCTACTAGTTACATCTTCAAAAAATTCTATGAGATTCGTCAGACATGATTTTCCTTTCACAAATCCATGCTGACTTTGTCCAATGATTTTACCGCTTTCCAAACGTGCTGTTATCACATCTTTGATAACTGACTCTAGCATTTTCCCCACCACCAATGTCAGGCTTACCGGTCTATAATTCCCCAGTTTCTCTCTCCCTCCTATTTTAAAAAGTAGGGTTACATTAGCCACCCTCCAATCCTCAGAAACTAATCCAGAATCTAAAGAGTTTTGAAAAATTATCACTAATGCATCCACTATTTCTTGGGCTACTTCCTTAAGCACTCAGGGATGCAGACCATCTGGCCCTGGGGATTTATCTGCCTTTAATCCCTTCAATTTAGCTACCACTTCCCTACTAACATGTATTTCCCTCAGTTCCTCCATCTCACTGGACCCTCTGTCCCCTACTATCTCCGGAAGATTATTTATGTTCTCCTTAGTGAAGACAGAACCAAAGTAGTTATTCAATTGGTATGCCATGCCCTTGTTCCCCATGATCAACTCACCTGTTACTGACTATATTGTTATATGGTTATGGTTATATCTAAGCAGCAGCAGCTGTGAGAGATTTAAAAGCAGACCTTTCAGAATCAGAAACAAAACCACATTTATGATCACAAATTTGTTGTTCTGTGGCAGCAGTACAATGCAGAATCAAAATTACTATAAACTATAAGATTAAATAAATACTGTACAAAAAAAAAATAAGTAGTTAATTTTCATGGACTATAGAGAAATCTAATGACATAAGGGAAGAAGCTGCATGCCTTCAGGCTCCTGTGCCTACTTCCTGATGGCAATAGAGAGAAGAGGCCATGTCCTGGATGGTGAGTGCCGTTAGTGATAAATGCTGCCTTTTGAGCAAAGCTTCAGTGAAGAAAATAGTTTAGTAGAAACAGACGGTGAAAGTTAGAGAGTCATATGGCATGTAAAAGGTCCTTTGGCTTAACTTGTCCATACTGACCGACCGTCTAGCTGAGTAGGTCCCTTTGTTTGTCCCATAAAGCTCTAAAACTTTCCTGTTCATGTACATGTCTAAAAAGCCTTTAAGTGCAATGGTATCCATGTCTGCAGCTTCCACGAGCAATTTACTTCACTTACCCACCACCCTCAATGCCATCTTCGCCAATCTGTCTAGTCTTCCACTTTCAGGAAGCTATGTACTTTTATCACTAGATTTCTGTTCTAGAACACTTTCCAAGGCCTTATCATTTACTCTGCAAGTCATATCCTGATTTATCTTACCAAAGTGCAACACCTTGCATTTGCTTGAGTTAAATTCCATCTGCCATTTCCACAGTTGATTCAGATCCCATTGTAATCTTAGATAACCCACTTTGCTGTCTACTATACCATCAATTTTGGTGTCATTCACAAACTTCCTAAATCATGCCAAATACATTCTCATTCAAATTGGTGATATAGATGAACAGGAACAGCACCAATCCTTTGTGCACATCTCTAATCACAGGACTTCAAAATGAATAACAACCCTCCACTACCATCTTTTGACTCCTTCCACCAAGTCAATTTTGTATCCAATTGACTAGGTCACCTTGGAACCCATGTGATTCAATCTTCCTGTCTAGCCTACTATGCAGAATCTTGTGAAAGGCCTTGCTAAAGTCCACATAGACAATGTCCACCACCATTTCTCTTCATCACCCCATCAAAAAACTCAATCAAATTTGTGAGACATGATTTCCCACACACAAAGCCATGCTGACTATCCCTAATCAGCCCTTGCCTTTCCAAACACTGGAAGATCCCATCACTCAGAATGTTCTCCAGTAATTTTCCAGCTACTATGGTTAGGCTCACTGGATTGTAGTTCCCTGGCTTGTCAATGCAGCATTGTCAAGTTCAACACCCCTTGTTTTCAAGTGTCTGACCATGGCTAAAGACGATGCAAAAAGTTGATCCGCAAAACCTCTGTGGAAGAAAGAATTAAACTCGCAGGCAACAGGAAGTTCAGAGTCACTCCTACGGACTGAGCGCATGCGCTTAGGCTCGATTGCTGGTCCTGTCCTCCTGATCTGCATTTTGCAACCCCAACATTCTTTTGTCTTGGTTGTTTTGCATATGTTCTCAGTCTTTCACAGTTCCCATTCCCTCATTGACAGAGAATTTTGTTTACACCTTATCCTTATAGTCGTCATGGTTATACTGTCAGACATTACCTTCCCACCCAGTACCCCTCCAACAGTCCTTACAGTTTTATAAACTTCTTTTTGTCTCCTTTTTCATTCTGATGAAGGGACTCTGACCTGAAATATTGACTGTGTTTATTCCCACAAATGCTGCCTGATCTGCTGACTATTTTAAACCATTATCAGTTTTTGTTTTAGATTTCCTGCATCTATAGCTTCTTGGATTTTCACAGCTAGATTGAAGAGTTTGTTTTGCTGTCAGAAGATATGAGGGAAGAGGCTTTGTTTTGCCGCAGGAGAGTTTAGTATCAAGAGTTTACAAAGTTTAAGCAACCAACAGCAAGAATTGTAGTTTTGAATGTATTTTTCTTGTTTGAATCAGTACTATTAATTTAGTAAAAATTGCAGGCCATGAAATTTAACTTATTAGACAAACAAGCTGGCATAACGGTTAGTGTGATGTATGCGGCTCCCATTTCAGTAGGACCAAGAACCAGCCCTCACTAGCTAACCATAAGTATGATCCAGCCCAACCTTTATACATATGCCTTTTCACATATTGTAACTTCCTGATGACACAAACTTAAACACAAGAGATTCAGCAGAATTTTGATTCATCAGGACTGGACGAGAAGGGAGAAAGTCCAGAATAAGACAGTGGGGTAAGGGGAAGGAGTACAAACTGGCAGATGATAGGAGAAGTGAGGTGAGCAGGAAAGTAGGTGGGTGGGGGAAAGGAGATGAAACGAAAAGCTGCGAGGTGATAGGTAGAAAATACAAAGGACTGAAAAAGAAGGAATCTTACGGGACAGGACAATGAACCATGAGAGAAAGGGAAGAGGAGGGGCACCAAAGGAAGGTGATAGGCAGGTGAGGAGAAGAGAAGTGGTAATAAGGGAGTCAGAATAGGGAATGGAAAAAGGGGGAAGGGGTAGGGGAAAGAAATTAACAGAATTTAGTAAAATTGATGTTTAAACCGTCAAGATGGAGGCTACCCAGAGAGATTGAGGTTTGCTCCTCCAACCTGAGAATGGCCTCATTGTGGTGGTAGAGGAGGCCGTGGACTGACATGTTGGAATGGGGTGTGGAATTTAAATGGCTGCCAGTGGGAAATCCAGCCTATTATAGATGGACAAAGACTTACCAGTGTGAGAGCGAAGATGAATAATGAGCTGACTGGAACTATGGCTGGCATAGGGGCATATCTGGCATTTGAATGGACGCTCATCAGAGTGGATCCTGAGGTGCTTTTTCAGGCTGCTGCTATCAGCAGCAGCATAATTACAGTGCTGGCACTTGTGTGGCTTCTCTCCAGTATGTGAACGATTATGCATCTTCAGCTTATCTAGGCGACTGAATCTCTTGTTGCAAAGATCACATTTGAATGGTTTCTCACCTACAAAACAGAAACTTGAAATGATAAGTTTGGAAAAGAAAATTTGCCTATCAAGTTGAACTGTGAGCTCTATTTCAGATTATATGTTCTCATTTAAACATGTTGTAACTTCATTTGAGGCAGGGAAGTGATGAAATTCATAACGATTAACTAACTATTCAGTCTCAGAGTATTGCTTGATCTAATATACTGTCAAAAAATGAAAAGACAGGTTAAAAGAATTCTCTTTTAAATAAGCATATATACACTGAAATAAGTCTTAACTGGAAAGAATCATTATAAATATTTTAAACATATTCTGCAAAATGAAATGCAGGAAGAGTACAGTGATTGTACAAGTAGGAAATAAACAAAATCGGGTGGTAACTGAAGCTATGGGCCCATCATTCGCCCTCTAAATGCAGCACTGTTAAAAGATCACAAGATAACAGAAGAGAGATCATATCAGTGCCATCCAACTATCATCGTATCACTTGCCTGACTACTGCAAATTTGCAAAGGCAGGTACCTACTCCCCCTGGGGAAGTACCATTTATAGCAAGGAAACTTTTCATGGAACTCGGAGCAGATGCTTTAAAATTTACATTGTAAATTGAATAATGAAATAAGGCTAGCTATTAAATTATTCTATTAGTTCAGTAAGCCAGAAGCAATCATGCATTACATTACAATTACAAGATCATCTATTGAAGAATCAAACACTACTTCTTTCATAATACAAATTACAGAACAGTACAGAACTTACTAATCAGCCTGCCTAAACTTAAAACTAAATTGTTTATATATGAACATCAGCAAAATCATCCTGCATAACACCACTAATCCAGTCAGAATACGACCCCTTGATCACTGTTCTTTGTCTTTTATGCCTAAACTAATCTTGAATTGGTAGCTACTGTAGTTGCCAAAAGAGTATTTCCAATGTTTTATTAGGGAAGACAATGATAAAATCTCCAATGAACTTTAAACCAGGTGTCATTTCCCCCTACACTCATAGCTTTAACTTAAAAGATTTTCACAAACTATGGTGTGTTTGAATTTGGAGAAAATTAGAAGTGCAGTTTATGACTCTTCCATTAAGTTTGAAAAAACTTGGAGGCCATTTATTCAGCATTTTCATTTGATGTAATTTGATCATTTCCAAACTTGTTTTATTTCTGTGTACTGTTGTTGGAGGGGAATGGAGTTGTCGACACTAAGGTTTTTTTCTCTTCCATTATTAAGTTGTTAGTTTTGCCCAAGTCTTTTAGTTTAGTTGATTAATTCTGTTTTTCTTTGGGGGGATGGGCCTTTTTTTTTGGTTTAGTTTTTTTCTTTTTCCTGATTTTTTTTTCCCCAGTTTTTTTTTGATTTGTAGTATCCGTTGTCAGTTCTACATGATTGGGAGCTTTGCTAACTTACACTATTTGATTTTACAATTACTTTTCTTACTGTAACAACGTATCTCCTACTATTTGTATTATTGCTATGGTTTGTTTATATATTTTGAAATTAATAAAGAGATTGAAAAAGAAAAGATTTGTTTACTTGTCAACTGGATTACTTCCTCACAAGTAAAATCACTGGAAATAATTGAATAGTAAAGCTACAATAAATTAAAAACAAAAAACGTTGGAAATAGTTGGCTGGTGAGGCACCTGTGGAGTGAGAAGCAGGTTAATGGTCAGTTCTGATTAAAAGGCACCTATTCAAAATATTTACTCTTGTTTCTCTCTTCACAGATGTAGTCTGATCTTCTATTTCCAGCATTTCCTGCCTTTATATTAGATTTCTAGAACCTGTAATGTTTTGTTTTTCAAATAATACAAGAAGCATGTCTTACCTGTGTGAGTTCTTAAATGTCGATCTAAATCTTTATTTCCATGGGATGTTTGAAATGGACAACCTAGAGGCAAAAATAAAATTTACATACATTATAGGAAATAACTCTTTCCATTTTCCCAAAGACTCATCAGGTTAGCATTGCTTGATAGATTTTTAAGCAGTAGAGACTGAATGTATCTTGTGTTTGCTTTAGAATTAGGTTGTTAGTTATAAGCAGAAATACTCTGTGTTCCAATTTATTGAAATAGTCAGGCTGAATTTTCTTCTCAGAGTAAGATTGGATTTGTCAGCCCCCTGCAACAATGTTTGAATATATACTCCATATCATACTGTCATAATTTTCGAAAAATATGTGTGTTACCTATACAGTGACTATAACTGGACTTCTCACTTGCAATTCAAACAGAAGGCTGCTGAATAGTGGCCACAATAAAACCTTTACAGGACCTAAAAGAATTAAGCTGAGGAGATTAGTTTGTTTTTCGAGGATGCTCTTTCACCTGGGACACTTCAGTACATTAAAGAGAAGTTGCTCTTGGTCTCATCTAGCAAGAGCTCCAGGAATAGCAGGACTAAAGCTAAGTTACTGTTCTATAGATTTACTAACTATGCCTGCAGAAAAAAAATCTCAAGGTTGTATGTGGTGATATGTCTGTACTCTGATAATAAATTTTACTTTGGACTTTAAATGGGGCACAAGTCAGTAATAACCGGAAGGTTTTTGGTTTTGTGTTGGTTCTATCCTGTTGCAGATACGGCTATAGAGCGTTCATACCCAGTACTGAAGACAGTAAGATGTAGCAATCCAAGGGTTCTCATGCTAACATGCTACATAAACAAATTACTTTGTAAACCTGAGTAGAAGTAATATTTGAAATTCTGCAGCAACTATTAAATATTAAGCTGGAAAAATATTAATGAATTACTTGGGTTTTTGCTAATTGATGTAAAAAGTGCAAAAGAAACAGAACTGTAGTTTATAGGCACGGACCACTGAAATGAAATGGAGTGAATTCTGAGACTATCTAAACCACATTCTATAGACAACCCCCAATTATTGTATAGCGTTAATCACATACTTGAAGTATGTGGTCCCATATCCAAGAGCCTCCACTCCAGCAGTAGAGTGAGCAGCTTCAAGGTCCTGGGCATCAACATTTCTGAAGATCTATCCCAGGCACAATATATTGATGCAATTACAAAGAAGGCATGATAGCAGCTATATTCATTAGGAGTTTGAGGAGATTTGGTCTGCCACCACAGACTCAGACAAATTCCTACAACATTCTAACTGGTTGCATCACCTTAAGGTATGGAGGGGCTGCTGCACAGGATTGGAAAAAGCTGCAGAAAATTGCAAACTCAGCCATCTCCATCATGGGCACTAGTCTCCCTAGCATTGAGGATATTACGAAAAGGCGATGCTTCAAAAAGGTGGCACCTATCATTAAAGACCACACCCCCTGCCCCCAAATCACCCAGGACATGGCCTCTTCTCATTGCCACCCTCAAACAGGAAGTACAGGAGCCGGAAGACACACACTCAATGTTTTAGGAACAGCTTCTTCCCCTCTGCCAACAGACTTCTGAATGGACAATGAATCCATGTACACTACCTCATGGTTTTACTCTCTTTTTGCACCACCTATTTAATTTTATATATATTTCTTTTGTAATTTATAGATTTTTTATTATGCATTGCACCGTACTGCTGCCACCAAAAGAAACAAATTTCACAACATACGCCAGTGATATTAAACCTGATTCTGATTCACTGGGAGTGAAACTAATACTGCAGTTTTAAAATCAAAAAGCACAACGAAGGTCTGGAAGGGCCAACAAAATTTTGTTCTGGAGAGAATAGTCTTCTAGCTTATAACCATTTTTCTTGATACAATCCTGCACCCTAAAGAAAGACTGCTAAAAGAACTCAGACCAACTCTCAATAGACAATTACTGGAATTAATGCTTCAATTTTTGTCCACCATGTCCATTATGTCCTCAGGTTGTAAGTAGGCACTGGCAGGATTTGGCTTTTATTCATTGAAGAAATCTCACTGGGTCTTTTCTCTATGAGAGAAGTTGGGTAGAATCAAATTCAAACATTTCCTACCTCTCAACTCCACTCCACCCATTCCATTTCTTCATTGTTATCTGGCAATGGAAAGTGTCAGGACACAACTGAATCATTAGCAAAATAATTTTATACTGAGTGTCTGTGTTGCATAAGCTAGAGCATAGCACGGTGCCATCTTTTAGTAGACCTGAAAGATTTTGGCCATAATGCCAAAGCCAAAGCTGAATTTTCAGTGAACTCCCTACCTGTACAGAATCATTAGCACTGAGATTTCATAAGATTGGAAGTTAACTCAGATGATGAATCATTTAAGAAAACCTGTACATACCTGGGTAACAGCATGCTAATTTCTTTGGTGATGTTGAATTTGATTTTGATTTTTTTGCAGTAAGTCTGGTGCGTCCTAGGGATAGATTGGTAACTGGACCTGCACTGCTGGTACTTGGTAGATAAGTCTGATAGCCTTGTTCAAAGCCAAACTCTGACAAACGGCTGGAAACTGCACAAAACAAAATATTTAATATATAATTAAATGTTCTCCATTTCTTAGAATCTGTTGTTTTAAAAATACTTCTATTTTACAATGTATAAGTGAATTTCAATAATAAAGTTATAGCTTAATATTCCACAACATATATGTAGGAAGCAGCTGACACACAACTTTTGGTGCTTGGGAATATCAATTTTAGCAGTGCCTAGAATCTGATGGCAAAGCATGCTGCTACCTCTACTGATAGTCAATTTTCTAAAGATAATCTATACCGTATATTCTGTAAAACAGAGGCAATCTTATCAGAATGAACCTAAACTCTGGGTAAAATAATGTTTTATAAAACGGGTCTCTCTGAACCTCAGATCTATTTTGTTGATTAGCATGTACAAAAGTTGGAAGGCTATCAGATGGAGAATATAAATATTTTGTTTGCTCTTTCTGTTCCAAATTAAATCAAACCTAATGAGAGTAAAAGCCAATTATATTCCTTTTTACAATTAAAGGTATAAATAGCAGGTCATGATGAACTCTATTTTCTCCAAACAAGGCTTTTATCTCTAGAGAAATGCCACAAAATGCTGCTTGGCAATTATTAAATCATTCAACAGACCTGTATAAGATCACCTCAATAATAGTGTTTAGTTATCAATTTAAAAGCTGATAACCAAGTAAGATCTCTTCCTCATCTATCTGCTTTTCTTCCAAACTTTCTGAAGGACCATAAAACTCACTGGATTATCGTTTGACAGCTGATAACCTGGCTATTCTTAATGGATAACGCTAAATATTGAGCACCAACAAATTATTTAATTTTGATGTATGGCAGTAGCCAAGACTAATCCTGCCCTCAGTGCTGCAGACATAGAAAAATGCACAGATTTTCCAACAGTCAATATATTCCTAGACACTTCCCCTACTTATTTTTCTCTCAGCGTTATCATAGAATTCCAAATGCTCCCCTGACAACAAGCTCCAAGGAACACACTATGTGGATAAAGCCTTCACCCACTATGCCATCAATGGAGTCCAGTCGAGAAGTTCAGGCCTTCAGCTTGATCATGAACAAAATATGGTGCTGTAGACATAAGTTACCCATGGTGGATACTGAAAATGTGGTAAAATCTAACATGAGATTGGATTCAATTGTTCGTCATCTAAATCCCCAATTTTACATTGACCTTTCAAATCCAATCCTATTTAAGCTAATCCAGTCACCTCATACTCAACTCTCTTGCACTAGTGAAAATGATAATTGTTCTAAACGTGGCAGCAACCTTCAGCTGGAAAGCAATTCTGAATGTGGATCTCTTCCGTGAATACTGAAATCTAGAAGTTCTGTCCTCAGACTTCACAACTACAAGCAGATTTATTGGGCAGTGAGTTGAAGATTGGGGCAAGCTTATTCATTCTTGTCAATTGATTTTGACGCCGACTGCAAAAAACAAAAATGGATAACCGGTCTACTCTTGTGATAAAGAAGGGCTTTTCAGAAATATTGAGCCATGTCATCATTCATTATTTTTTAAAAATCCTGTAGTTTATGCTGAATTGATATTGTCATTATGGCAATACATTTTGATTTACAATTAAGTAATGCAGATGGTTTTCCGCCATTACCCAGCTTGATGGAACTGCAGTTGGTGCCATCCTCACCTTTCTAGTCATAGGCAGAGGATCTCAGTAATGGCTTTGCTTTTCACACTCACAACTGTTACTTTAGGTCAATCCTTAGTGTTCCTAAAGATTAATCATTGTATCTTTTGGATCTTTCTATTACATGTTGTTTAAAATTTAGAAACAATTCCTAGGCAAGTGCTGGCAAAAGCAGCTTTCCATACTTACCACCTCATTTGACCTCTCCACTTTCTCTAAACTGACAAAGTATTTAATCTGACATTCAAAACTAAATGGGCACATACTTCTTGCATTTAAATTTGTGGAAATCTGAAACCACAGACTCATCACAAATTCCATTCTCTATCCACTTATTTCATCTTTCTCCTTAGCAAATTGTACCAGCTTATTGGCAACATTGGCGTCCTACTACATCTAGACATGAGTTGCATATTCCACATGTTCACCTACTCAAAGACAGCTTATGCTCACTTTGGTAATATTGCCTATTTGTTTTTTTTTAAATATATATTGAATCTACAATAAGAACATGCATATTGCTGAAAAGCTGGCATTTATTGCCCATCCCCAATTGCCCTGAAATAAATGACTTCTTGGTCCAGAGGGCTAAAAAGACATTTGTAAGTTTGCAGTTGGGCCTAGATGTAAGCCAAGCTCAACAGTGGTGAGAGATTTCTACACACTGTTAGTGCTGATGCCTCGCAGATCCTGGTTCAACACTGACCTTGGGGATGCCACTCCACAGCTCACATGTTCTTTCTATAAGATTTCCATACTTTTTGCTATTAGATCAAGGGAAAAAAAATTCAAAGGGGATTTGATGGGTATGTGTAAGAGGGAGTAAGTTGCAGGGTTTAGGGATATAAGCAGAGGGGAATAGAAGTAATAGAATTGTTTCCCAGGAAGCACATGGACTAAATGGATAGGAAAGGCCTGCTTCCGAGTTACTTCTATAAACATTAATAAAACACATTTACTTAACAGAATTTTCAATGATCCTAGCTTTTTATTCCAAATGTATTTACCTGAATTTAAATTCCCCATGGTGGGATTTAAAACTCAAATCTCCAGGTCAATGATCCAGGCCTCTCAGTACCAATGAATGCTAACAGACTTTCCCTCAACTTATCTGCTGCTGAAACATTGAAAATTCAGCATGTTATCTAAAACTCTGACAAACTTCTATAGATGTGTGATGGAGAGTATATTGACTGGTTGCATCATGACTTGGTATGGAAACACCAATGCCCCTGAATGAAAAAGCCCACAAAATGTAGCCAATGCAGCCCAGTCCATCACAAGTAAAGCTCTTCCTACCATTGAGCACATCTACAAAGAGCGCTGTCGCATGAAAGCAGTATCCATTGTCAAGGACCCCCACCATCCAGGCCATGCTCTCTTCTTGCTGTTGCCATCAGGAAGAAGGTGTAGAAACCTGAGGACCCACACAGCCAGGTTCAGGAACAGTTATTACCCCTCAACCATCAGGGTCTTGAACTAGGAGGGATTACTTCACTCACCCCAACATTGAATTGTTTCCACAACCAATGGACTTACTTTCAAGGACTCTTCTTCTCATGTTGTCAATAATTATTGCTTATTAATTATTATTAGTTTTTATTTCCTTTTTGTATTTGGACAGTTTGTTGCCTTCTTCACATTAGCTGTTTGTCAGTTTTGTTATGCAGTTTTTCATTGATGTATTGTGTTTCTTGGTGCTTACTGTGAAAGTACACAAGAAAATGAATGTCAGGATAATATATGGGGACATCTATGTACTTTGACAATAAATATAGTTTGAACTTTGCTTGCTGATCTTTATTGGTTACTGTTACAGAAAACCCTCACTTTTTTTCTTTCTAATCCTTCTATGGTCTTACCTCCCCTCTTTCGGTTAGAATTTTATTCTATCTCAACAAACCCACAAAATCAAAATCAGAATTAGGTTTATTATTCCTGCCATGTGTCGTGAAATTTGTTAATTAAGCAGCAGCAGTTCAATGCAATATATGGTAATATGGAAAGAATAAATAAATAAATAAATATTTGCACTCTTCCAATTACAGAATTTTACAAGCTTCAAATTTTAGAATTGGTCATTTCTTCAGCTGTCACAGATGTAAGCTCTGGAATTACTCAAGAGTCTGGGTTATAGGGTGAGGTTAGACAATCTAGGGTTTTTTTCTTGATTTCCTGTAAGGGACTAAGAGTGATCTCACAGCAGTATCTAAAATTACAGGGCAAATGCACTCAGTCTTTTCCCCAGGATTGTGGAATGAAGAATTAGAAACATAGAAACATAGAAACATAGAAAATAGGTGCAGGAGTAGGCCATTCGGCCCTTCGAGCCTGCATCGCCATTCAGTATGATCATGGCTGATCATCCAACTCAGAACACCGCCCCAGCCTTCCCTCCATACCCCCTGACCCCCGTAGCCACAAGGGCCATATCTAACTCCCTCTTAAATATAGCCAATGAACTGGCCTCAACTGTTTCCTGTGGCAGAGAATTCCACAGATTCACCACTCTCTGTGTGAAGAAGTTTTTCCTAATCTCAGTCCTAAAAGGCTTCCCCTCTATCCTCAATCTGTGACCCCTCGTTCTGGACTTCCCCAACATCGGGAACAATCTTCCTGCATCTAGCCTGTCCAATCCCTTTAGGATCTTATACGTTTCAATCAGATCCCCCCTCAATCTTCTAAATTCCAACGAGTACAAGCCCAGTTCATCCATTCTTTCTTCATATGAAAGTCCTGCCATCCCAGGAATCAATCTGGTGAACCTTCTCTGTACTCCCTCTATGGCAAGGATGTCTTTCCTCAGATTAGGGGACCAAAACTGCACACAATACTCCAGGTGCAGTCTCACCAAGGCCTTGTACAACTGCAGTAGTACCTCCCTGCTCCTGTATTCAAATCCTCTCGCTATAAATGCCAGCATACCATTCGCCTTTTTCACCGCCTACTGTACCTGCATGCCCGCTTTCAATGACTGGTGTATAATGACACCCAGGTCACGTTGCACCTCCCCTTTTCCTAATCAGCCACCATTCAGATAATAATCTGTTTTCCTATTTTTGCCACCAAAGTGGATAACTTCACATTTATCCACATTAAATTGCATCTGCCATGAATTTGCCCACTCACCCAACCTATCCAAGTCACCCTGCATCCTCTTAGCATCCTCCTCACAGCTAACACTGCCACCCAGCTTCGTGTCATCCGCAAACTTGGAGATGCTGCATTTAATTCCCTCACCCAAGTCGTTAATATAGGTTTAAGGTAAGGCAGCCTGTGGCATGATGCAGGAATCAGAATAACAGAATTAGGTTACAAGAATTGCATCCAAGTATCATTAAAACCTAATTATTTTCAGAGTGCTCAACAATAATTATTCCTGGGACAGTTTGGTCTATATTCCTCTGGAAAGGGGATTACCTCATTCTATGTGCAACAGCTCCTGTTATGAATGCAAGGGAAATTCACTCCAGTAAATGTTACATTGAATTTTTGCAATGTGTCAAGTGATTCTGAAATGATCATTACTGCTTTACATTCTACATAATGTCTGATTAAGTAACAGAGAGATTTTTCAGCCTTTGATGCCACAATAGGTTTCAAAGTAATGGTTCTAACATTTGGGCTAAAAGTAGATGAAGTTAAAATTTTATGTAAATGTTAAACTTATTCAAGACAAAAATACTCATAAATTAAATTCACTGTTGTTCCAAATTCTGCAGCAAGTTATTTATATGAACTAACACAATGGTGGGAAGATAGTCTCTTAAAGTCCAGTGAACATCTTGACAGTTACCGGGTTATAATTTTGTCACATCCTTGCCAAAGAAGTACAAAATAACAAATCATCTGTATTTGCGTTTAATGGAATTTTGTCTGTAGCCTCCAAATTCACTGTTTGATGCCATAGAATTTTAGAAGTACTTCCTCACTGACTACCCCTGGCAGCTGAACACCTGAGGACATTCAGGGTAACACACACAAAATGCAGGAGGAACTCAGGAAATCAGGCATCATCTATGTAGGGGAATAAACAAATGGCATTTTGAGCAGAGATCCTGCTTCAGCATTTCTGGATTTCCAGCATCTGCAGAATCTCAAACTCATCATTCCAAATAAACTGATTCCTAAGCTCCAGAACCTGAGCCTTAGCACTCAGATCTGCAGTTGGATCTTCAACTTCCTCACAGACAGGACCCAGGCTGTAAAAATAGGGGACAAGCTCTCCTCTACAATCACTCTGAGCACCGGTGCCCCACAAGGCTGTGTACTCAGCCCCCTGCTGTACTCACTGTACACCCATGATTGTGTAGCTAATTTTCCATCAAACTCAATATATAAGTTTGCTGATGACACAACAATTGTAGGCCGTATCTCAGGTAATGATGAGTTTCAGTACAGAGAGGAAATTAAGAACCTGGAGGCATGGTGCGAAGATAATAACCTATCCCTCAATGTCAGCAAGATGAAGGAATTGGTTATTGACTTCAGAAGGAGTAGCGGACCGCACGACCTAATTTACATCGGTGGTGCGCAAGTGGAACAGGTCAAAAGCTTTAAGTTCCTCGGGGTCAATATCACAAATGACCTGACTTTGTCCAACCAAGTAGAGTTCACTGCCAAGAAGGCCCACCAGCGCCTTTACTTCCTGAGAAAACTAAAGAAATTTGGCCTGCCCCCTAAAACCCTCACTAATTTTTATAGATGTACTGTAGAAAGCATTCTTCTAGGGTGCATCACAACCTGGTACGGAAGTTGTCCTGTCCAAGACCGAAAGAAGCTGCAGAAGATCGTGAACACAGCACAGCACATCACAAAAACCAATCTTCCGTCTGTGGACTCACTTTACACCGCATGCTGTCGGAGCAGTGCTGCCAGGATAATCAAGGACACAACCCAACCAGTCAACACACTTTTAGTCCCTCTTCCCTCCGGGAGAAGGCTCAGGAGCTCGAAGACTCATACGGCCAGATTTGGGAACAGCTTCTTTCCAACTGTGATAAGACTGCTGAACGGATCCTGACCCCGATCTGGGCTGTACCCTCCAAATATCCGGACCCGCCTCTTGGTTTTTTTTGCACTACCTTACTTCCCATTTTTCTATTTTCTATTTATGATTTAAGTTTTCCATATTTACTAATTTTTACTATTTTTAATATTTAATATTTGTAATCAAGGGAGTGTGAAGCGCAGAATCAAATATCGCTGTGATGATTGTACGTTCTAGTACCAATTGTTTGGAGACAATAAAGTATAAAGTATCTCATGTTGGGGAAATTCAGCCCTCCTCAGACTAACCAACCTTGACCACTGTGTTTCCATTGTATTCATGATATCAGATGCAAGAGTCCTGAGTTTCAAGTGTAGATTCAGTCAGCCTAATGGGAAACAACATCTTAACAACAAGAGAATTTCATGGAACATAGTTTATTACTTTCGTCCTCGATTGCAAATCAATTAATGAAAACAAGAAGTGAATTTTATATACATAGTGACAAAGTTGGTAAACCGTTGGCTAACTAGTTGAACACTAACTATTCCAAATTTCAAATTAATCAGATTCATAATCAAAATGGTCAACTGGTATCTGATCAAGCTGAGACTAATCAATCCTTTTTTGATTTTTATTCCTCCTTATATCAATCAGAGTCTCCACGAGACTCTAAACATATATATGACTTTTTAGATAACCTAGATTTCCCTAAGATTTCACATGATGTACCTCCTATGCTTGACACTTCCTTTACTACTGATGAGATTAAGAAGGCTATTTTCTCTATGAGTCCAGGGAAAGCTCCTGGTCCTGATGGGTTTACTGTGGAATTTTATAAATGTTTTGCATCTTCATTAATTCCTTGGTTATTCAGGGTTCTGGAGGCCTCATTAAAACTTGGTAAACTGCCTGAATCTTTCTATAGAGCTTCGATCTCTTTAATATTAAAGAAGGATAAAGATCCTACTCAATGTGCGTCTTATAGACCGATATCCTTATTAAATGTTGATTCTAAAATCTTTTCTAAATTATTAGCAAACAGATTAGAAAAAGCACTTCCTTATATTATTTCCGAAGACCAAACGGGTTTTATTAAAGGTCGTTACTCTTTTTATAATATTCGTACACTGTTAAATATTGTTTATACTCCCTCGCAAAATGATCCTGAATGCGTCATTTCCTTAGACGCTGAAAAAGCCTTCGGCAGAGTCGAATGGCCTTATTTATTTAAGGTGCTTGAAATGTTCAATTTCAGCCCAAAATTCATATCCTGGATCAAATTGTTATATCATTCTCCTATGGCCTCAGTCCGTACTAACTCTTTAAGCTCATCTTTTTTTCCTCTTTTCCGAGGTACCAGACAAGGTTGTCCTCTTAGTCCTTTATTATTTGATATTGCATTAGAACCTCTTGCAATTGCTATTCGAGAATCTTCAAATATTATTGGGATAACTCGGGATTTAAAGTCCCACAAAGTATCACTTTATGCTGATGATTTACTTTTATATATTTCTAACCCTCAAAAATCTATTCCTGCTGCTTTAGATTTATTAGCACAATTTAGTCTTTTTTCAGGTTATAAGTTAAATCTCGGTAAGAGTGAACTCTTTCCGATTAATAAGCAAGTTCCCTTATATCAGAATCTTCCGTTTAAATTGGTTAATAATAATTTTTCATATCTTGGGATTAAAGTTACCTGTAAACATAAAGATTTATTTAAGACTAATTTCCTACCCTTAATCGATCACATTACTAAACTTTCATTTAAATGGTCTCCATTTTATTTAACTTTGATTGGTCGTATTAATGCTGTTAAGATGTTTATTCTTCCAAAATTTTTATATGTATTTCAGACACTACTGATTTTTGTTCCCAAAGCCTTTTTTGATAAAGTTGACTCTAAAATTTCTTCATTTATTTGGCAAAATAAAAACCCGAGATTGGGTAAAATACATCTACAGAAAGCTAAGACAGATGGAGGTTTTGCATTACCTAACTTTAGATTCTATTATTGGGCAATTAATATTCGACATATGAAATTTTGGTTACTTGACCAAGATACACTATCCATTCCTAAATGGGTAGTATTGGAATTACAATCTGCCCAAGGTTATGCACTTGGCTCCATTTTAGGTTCTTCTCTTCCTTTTGATTTGAAACGCTGTAAACTGGTTTGTAACCCGATAGTTAAATATACCTTACGTATTTGGTTTCAATTCCGAAAATTTTTCGATCTCAATCAATTTGGGCTTGCGATTCCTATTTTAGGTAAGATATTTTTCCCTCCATCTTCCACTGACCATGCCTTTCAAATTTTGTACGACTAATGGTATTTCACGGTTCTTGGATTTATTTTTAGATGGTTCCCTTATGTCTTTTGAGCAATTATCTAATAAATATAACTTACCAAGAATACATTTTTTTAGATATCTCCAAGTTAGAAATTTCCTAAGTACTATACTCTCTTCCTTTCCGACGTTATCTTCTACATATATTTTAGACACTATAAATTAACCTTAATCCATGTCAGAAAGGTGTAACGGCTATTATTTATAATACTATTATGAAACTTAAGGAAAGCTCCATTTGATAAGATTAGGTCAGATTGGGAAAAGGAATTGGGTCTTACTATTCCGGTGGATGACTGGGTGCATATTTTACAACTGGTTAATACTTCCTCTATCTGTTCTAAACACTCCCTAATTCAATTTAAAGTTGTCCATAGAGCACATATGTCTAAAGATAAATTAGCTCGTTTTTAATTCTCATATTAACCCTTTGTGTGACAGATGTCACTGGGAATTAGCTTCCTTAACTCATATGTTTTGGGCCTGTCCTACTCTGGAAACTTTTTGGAAAGATATTTTTAATATTATTTCAAAGGTATTGAATATAGATATTTCTCCCCATCCTATTACTGCTATCTTTGGATTACCTAAAATTTCCAGTAATCTTTCCCCTTCAGCCCATAGATTGATTGCATTTCTTACTTTAATGGCGAAAAGATGTATTTTACAACATTGGAAGGAGATTAATGCTCCAACTACATTCTTTTGGTTTTCCCAGACGATACTATGCTTAAATCTGGAGAAAATTAGAAGTCATCTTTATGATTCTTCAGTTAAATTTGAACAGACTTGGAGATCTTTTATTCAACATTTTCATTTAATGTAATTTTTTTTTCTTTCTCTGGCCATATCTACATTCCCTTCTTGCTTTTTAATTGTTTTTGATGGAGGTCGGGTTTGAGGACGTAATTGTTTTAAGTTGTTTAACTCTACTTGATACCTAGTTAGCCCATTGCTTTGCTTTGCTTTTTAGTTTAGTTGCACGGTGGGTTTTTTGGGTTTTTTTTTTCTCTTACTGACATGTTTGAAAATTAGTATACTATTATATTACTTGGTTATTTTATATTTAAACTGCACTGTCTGTACTAATTTTTTTGTATTAATATCTCTTGTAAATTTATATTGCAATTGTGTATCAGTGCTTATATGGTTTACCTTTTGTGTACTAATTCGATAAAAAGATTTAAAAAGAAAGAAAGAGAGAGAATTTCAGAAAATATGCTCACTTGTGATTAATGTGCTATTTTCAAAGTGACCCTACCATAAAACGCATCTTTTCCTCCCCCTCCAACTCCCCGCCTTCTGCAGGGATTGCTTCCTCCATGATACCCTTGTCTATTTGTCTCTCCCCACTAATCTCTTTCCTGCCACTTATCCCTGCAAGTGGCAGAAGAACTATAAATGCCCATTTACCTCCTCCCTCAACTGCAATCAGGGCCCTACACAGCACTTCCAGGTAAGGCAAAACTCCACACGGGGTTGTCTACTGAACCCGTTGCTCCTGGTGCAGCCTCTGCTACATTGGTGAGACCTGACATAGACTGGGGAACCACTTTGTCAAGCACCTCAGCTCCAGCCACAAAAAGCAGCATTTCCCAGTGGGCAACGTTTTCAATTCCTATCCCCACTCCCACTCCAACAAGTCAGTCTATGGGCTCCTCTTCTGCCACAATGAGGGCACTCACAGGCTGGAGGAGCAGTACTGTACCTCATATTCCATCTAAGTACCCTCCAATCCAATGGTATGAACACTGACTTCTCCAACATACAGAAATTTTTTTCCCCTTTCCCTCTTCCTCATTTCCCCACTCTTGGTCTTTTAACCCTTCTCTTCAACTGCCTATCACCTCCCCCTTGTGTGTCTCCTCCTTCCTTTTCTCTTATGATCCACTCTCCTCTCCTAAAGGATCTCTCTTCTTTGCCTTTTCCAAGTAGCAACTCCCAGTTTCTTATTTATGCCCCTTCCACCACCCACCTCACTTGACCTATCACCTTCTAGCTTTTCCTTCTCTCCCTTCCCCACCTTCTTATTTTGGATTTTCCCTTTCCTATCCAGTCCTGATCAAGGGTTTTGGCCCAAAATATCAACTGTTTCTTAATTTCTATAGATGCTGCCTCACCTCTGAGTTCCACCAGCGTCTTGTGTCTGGATTTCCAGCATCTGCAGGATCACCTGTGTTTCTGATTAATGTGAATATGAACTGTTCTTACAAACATTAAATCCAGGAAACAAGCAATAAGTTTGACCCCAGAGAGAGAGGGGGAAAAGAAAACATTTTGCTTTGGATCACTTACAATGAAAATAAAGATCAATACCAGGATTAGCTACAGTATGTACAACAACTGATAAATAATTCCGCCAGTATCAAACTGGTTTGCTACTTCTAACAAACAAGAGATTGAAACATTGTCACAGCTTTTAAACTAGCTTCTTGGATTCACTACATGTCCCTGAACACTGCTTCCAAGGATGAATTTAAGACAATTCTCTTGGAGGTGCTTCCAGCAAACTACATCATTTCCAGCTTTTTCTGCTAGTGGTCCCCACTTATTTATCTGCTCTCTCACTGAGTACAGTGAGAAAGCTGTCCGAACAAGGTTCCCAGTATGAATACCAGACAATAAGAATGTTAAGAGTCTTAAATCTTACCCCACCAATGTACCTCTATAAACATTCAACTGGTTAGAGTAGACTAATTAATACATTGAGGAAGACGAGGAGAGAGAATTTGTCATGCGATCAGGCTCAAGAACAAACTGTAAGGAAAAACAACTGGAGATGGTTTACAGACTGATGGAGTAGTCCCTTTGAATATTTGTTACCTTCCACGCTGGTAGTTTTAAAGACATGAAGATATTTCTTGCTTCTTGGAATATTGAAGACTACAAAACAGCACAGGACTTTCGGCCCACAATGTTGTGCTGACTTTTTAACCAACCCTAACATCAATCTAACCTTCCCTCCTGCACATAGCTGTCTATTTTTCTATCATCCATGTGTCCATTTGAGAGGTTTTTTTAAATTCCACTAACGTATCTGCTTCTACCACTAACCTTTCTTGCACTCACCACTCTCTGTGCAAAAAACTTACCTCTAACAAACCCAAATACTTACCTCCAATCACCTTAAAATTTTGTTGTTCTATTGTAAGACTTCATAATTATCAGCATTCTCCTGAAAGAACTGAATTTACAGCTGTAATGATAGTACTGGCACATCTGATATTACCCTTAAAGGTCACTCTTGCAACCTCAAATATGAAATAAAAGCTTTGATCTTTAGCCATCTTCTGTCTGCAGGCAGGCTAAATGCATATTCCATGGCTCCATTTTCTCATCTCCTGCATACTATTCCACCTCTGTCACTTCCAACTGTTGTTTCTGCCTTGCACTGCAAATCAACAAATCCCTGATGACGCTTACAAGTACACTGTAGTATGAACCCCATCCAGATGCATCACAGCTTAGTACGGCAACTGTTCTGCCCAAGGCCACATGAAATTAAGTTGTGAACGCATACCAGTCTCACATACATGACTCAAGTTGAAGTTTACTGTCATGGGCGTACATATACAGGGTATAAATGCCATGGCAATTAGTTTTTTTGTGCCAACTGCACAGTACCTTATAAATATGACAAACATAACTTAACATAAAGTTAACGAATTATATATAACCTACTTGACATTATAAACATGACATAAATCTAAGATGAGAGAGTGCTTGCTGCCTTAGAAAAGCAATCACATAATCAAGAAACCTTCCCAGGTAGAGGAAATGTCCTTTCAACATCTCCACCAGTATCTTACTTGTTTCTAGAAGATCAGTCTTCATTCCTCTAATCTCCATTCAATCTAGGCTCAACCTTTCATAGTCATAGTCATACTTTATTAATCCCGGGGGAAATTGGTTTTCATTACAGTTGCTCCATAAATAATAAATAGTAATAGAACCATAAATAGTTAAATAGTAATATGTAAATTATACCAGTAAATTATGAAATAAGTCCAGGACCAGCCTATTGGCTCAGGATGTCTGACCCTCCAAGGGAGGAGTTGTAAAGTTTGATGGCCCCCGGCAGGAATGACTTCCTATGACGCTCAGTGCTGCATCTCGATGGAATGAGTCTCTGGCTGAATGTACTCCCTTTACCACCCAGTACATTATGTAGTGGATGGGAGACATTGACCAAGATGGCATGCAACTTAGACAGCATCCTCTTTTCAGACACCACCGTGACACCATCATCCCTCACTGCAGAAATCAACCCAAAAGAACTCTCTGCAATGAAAGTACGGTGGATTCCGATTAATTGGGCCATTGGTTAATTGGAGCAGCCACTTATTTGGGACAACTCTTAAAGAACAAAAACTAATCAAGAAAATAACTGGTATTCAAGTCAAGATGGTGCCTGTGTACAATGCTCTTTTGGTTGACATCTTCTGGATAGATAAGGAACCATCTTTTTCACTCCTTTTATGTCTTTTACATTTGCTTCTTGTCTTGGATGTGATTCTGGAACTATTGGAGACTGTGTTTTGCAGGATGGAGACCGTTTGGGTGCTTCAGTGCCCTGCAGTCTCCGAGATTCCGGGAGATAGAAGAGGCATGAGTGAACATTGTGGAGAGAAGCCTGTAGGATGGCACGTGAGCCAATGTTTGACCTGATTTGATGATTATAGCTTTTATTGTTCATCGAGTGATTGACACATCACGCGAGTGCAGAAGTTTGGAGATCATTTGGGTGTTCCAGTGCTCTGCAGTCTCCGAGAGGATTCTAAGAGGCAGAGGCAGCGTGCATGAACATTGTAGCAGGCAGGCTAGAAGGCAGGGTGCAAACCAATGTTTGTCTTCATTTCACCGATTAAAGCTTCCATTGTTCGCTGACAAAAGCAACAAGGGTGATTGAAGCGCAAACAACAGGAATTCTGTAGATGTTGGAAATTCAAGCAACACACATCAAAGTTGCTGGTGAACGCAGCAGGCCAAGCAGCATCTGTAGGAAGAGGTGCAGTCGACGTTTCAGGCCGAGACCCTTCGTCAGGATTAACTGAAGGGTGATTGAAGCATTGAAGCAAGTGTGGAGGGAGATCACCATCTGCCTGTCATTTGATCGCTCTGCTATGCTACCAGAGAAGGAAGAGCCAGTCGCTGCAGAGAGAGTTGCCCAGCTTTTTCTGTGTTTCGGATATGGACTCAGGTTATAAATTTTTTTTTGAGCCTTATAGTTTACATATTCTGTGCTTTTTCACCAGATCTCTTTTTTTTGCATGGAAGGAGGGATTTGGGGGGGGTCAATGTGCCTGATCCATTTTGCTAATTTTTTGAGTAGGGAGAGAGATTTGGGGTCGATGCGCCTGATCTGCTTTGCTCATTTTTCTATGCGGGAGGACAGATTTAGGGGCTGATGTGCCCGTTCCATTTGTTTTTTGTTTATTGTGGGGAGGCTGGATTTGGGGGTTGATGATCTTGCTGCCTTTTTTTTCTTTCTTGGTTTCATGACTACCTGGAGAATTGAGGTATTTCTGAGTTGTATACTTTGATAATAAAATTAACCTTTGAACGGCTTTTTATATGAACATTTATTCCCTTCATTTATTTGGGACACTATACCACTTAACTGCGGAAGGAGACTGTTGTTGAACAGTTTCTAACTAGCGTCCACCACGTGTAATTGCATGCCATTAGACACAATACTCTGCTTCAAGTGTAATGTATGGATCGATTACATTTAGCGCAATAACTCCCCTTAGCACTACTTATTGAATGAGTGATCTATTGACCTCTCTCTCTGCAAACTGAATACACCAGTTAACATTACCTCCATGTGCGTGCTGTTATTTAACTGGTATGTAGTTGTACAGACACAATAAATTGGCAACGAGTACAAAGCTGAATGCCAGCAGATATGACCAACTGCACTGATAGTTATGAGGTGACAGAATTCAGAGGAAGAGAGAGAGATCATGAGGGGAAAGAGTAAATTAGTATGGAGAAGGCTGTGAGGGATGCTAACAATGCTCGAGTAATAGTGCACAATATACAGTGAGCGATGCATAGCTAGCAACGTTTAAGTGGAAATAACATGATAATGGCCTTAATAGGGAAAGCTGTTGAAATTGATAGTGCAAATGAGGACTGGGAGTCGTATATCGAGAAGATTGAACTACATTGTAATGTGAACGACGTGGATGAGAAAAAGAAAGTCTCCACACTTCTTAGCTTAATAGGTGCTGAATGTATGGGCCTGTAGGCAACTTGGTAACTCCTGAAAAGCCAGCAAGCAAGATCTTTGTCGAAATGTTTACATTTTTACAAAATCAAGACCACTAAACCACAAGTAATAGCTGAGAAAATTACATTTCACAAAAGGAACCAGTCAAAAGGTGAAAGCATTTCTGAATACATTGCAGAACCACACAAACTTTCCCAATACTGTGACTTGAGAGATGGACTTTCTGATGCATTAAGGGACAGGCTTGTATGTGGCATGTATAGAAACATAGAAACGTAGAAAATAGGTGCAGGAGTAGGCCATTCGGCCCTTCGAGCCTGCACCGCCATTTATTATGATCATGGCTGATCATCCAACTCAGAACCCCGCCCCAGCCTTCCCTCCATACCCCCTGATCCCCGTAGCCACAAGGGCCATATCTAGTCAAGGCACTGAAAAGAAGCTTCTGTTAGAAAGAGACCTAACCTTAGAATGGGCATTGACCATATCACAGGAGATAGCAGAAAAGGATGCACCAAGGGATATGGGGAAAAAGCTGGAAATTGGAACTAGATGGGAGAATAGATTAGCTCATGGTGGAGGGGCGGAGCAGACTCGATGGGCCGAATGGCCTACTTCTGCTCCTTTGTCTTGTGATCTTGCGATCAAACTACAGAAAAAGAGCTTAGAATGTGAAATGCACAAAATGCCCCTGAATGGTGCAAAAAGCCAAAAATCTTATCGATGTGACTAATCCTCCCATGATGCAAATGATTGTTAGTTCAAAGAAAAAGTTTGCAGAAAGTGTCACAGACAAGGTCACACAGCGACAGTGTGCAAGTCAGACAAAAAGCATAACCAAAGAGAAACATTTCAGACACAAAACTAAACAAATACATAATGTGAATGAATGTGAAACTGAATCAGACAACACACAGTCTGACAAAGGTGAGCTGTCATGCCTAGAACTGCACAGCATTACTGAGCAGATCGCAAAATCATATAAATCACAAGACATGTCTGGTGTAAAACTGAAAATGGAGTTGGATACAGGGTCAGCTTTGTCTGTAATTTCCAAGGCTCACTACAAAAAACTGTATTCTGACCTACCACTAGAAATAACCTCAGTGATGCTAAAGACCTACTCAGGTGAAAAAGTGTCTCCCAAAGGCAAACTGAAATTAAATATGACATACAGAGGCAAAACACAGCAGTCAGAGCTTTATGTGTTGAAGATCAGAGGGCCAGCCCTATTTGGGTGTGAATGGTTAAGAAAAATCCAACCAGACTGGCACGCAATCAAAGCTCTCAATGTGTCATCAATAGGCAACTTTAGCCCAAAGAGTAGCACTAACCAGAGTCTGTCACAGCTGATTAATGTGAATGAAAAGGTGTTTGAGAAGAGTACTGGCAACCTCAAAGGCATGAAGGCCAGAACTGAACTGGATGAAGCAGCAACGCCAGGATTCCATAAACCTTGGACACAGTGCCACCTTACGCACTACGTCCTAAAGTGGATGCTGAACTTCAGAGCTTGGAGGCATCTGGCATTCTCTCCAAGGTTGAGTGGAGTGATTAGGCCATCCCGATTGTCCTACTGATCAAGAAAGGGAAGGCTGGAGCAGGGATATCAAAGGTGGAGTATCAGCTCTGTGCTGTGTACTGTGCAGTATCCCCTGCCACAAATAGAAGACATTTTTGCATCTTTGGCAGGCGGGGAGAGGTTTTCCAAGATTGACTTGTCACAAGCCAATCTGCAAGTAAAGATCGAGGAGTCAAGCAGGAAGTTCTTCACAATCAACACTCACAAGGGACTGTTCCAGTATAACATCTCATCGATGGTGTTGCGACAGCTCCAGAAATTTGGCAAAGAGCAATGGACCAAGAGCTCAAAGATATCCCAGGAACACAATGTTACCTTGATGACATTGTTGTGACTGGCAAGAACGATGAAGAGCGCCTCCAGAACTTTGGTAAAGTGCTTCCCAGGCTGAGTGAGTATGGTCTGCGTGCAGAGAGAGAAATATGAGTTTTCAAGAATGAAATCGCGTACTGTGGACATGTCAGTAATAAGCATGGCTTGCATAAGTCACAAGAGAAGATTGAAGCAGTGCTGTAGGCACCCAAATGTGTCACAACTCAGGGCATACTTGGGCCTTGTAAACTACTACCACTAGTTTCTTTCAAATAAATATTGCTCCAGTGCTGCACCCATTAAACACATTGTTGCAGACAGAAGCAAAGAGGTAATGGTCAGAAAGATATGAAAGAGCATTCAAGGAAACAAAGTTACTAAGAACATCAGATGAACTGCTCACCCATTATGACCAACTCTGCCCATCCCTGGCAGGTGATGCACCCCCTTATGGTATTGGTGCTGTTTTGTCACACTCCATGGAAGATGGATCTGAACATCCAATTGCATTTGCCTCAAGATCACTGACGAGCATAGAACGCAACTATGCACAGATCGACCAAGAAGCCCTTAGTCTAGTACAGAAAAAAAGAAGTTCCACCACTACCTCTATGGACAAAAGTTTACGCCAGTGACAGCCCAGCAGCCCTGGTGTCCAATCCCAGGAAGGAAATTCCAATGACGTCTTGCAATGTTGGGCACTTTTCCTAGGAGCCCACTCTTATGACATAGAGTTCAAGGAAACCAAACAACACAGCAATGCTTACCAGAACAAATTGTGAGTGACAACAGACCATGATACACGTTAGAAGAGCTCAGCCTATTCATGAAGAAAAATGGCATCAAACAATTCAAGTCAGCTCCTCACCACCCAACAAAGAATGGGTTGGCTGAAAGGTTTATCCAAACCTTCGAGAAGTCCATTAAAACTATGGACAAGGAGGACATGTCTCTATAGCACAAGGTGAGCAACACGCTTCCTGTGTATCGGACTCTGTTCATGCGACAACAAATCAAACACCTGCAATGTTGTTCATCAGCATGAATCTGAGACTTCTCACAGACCTCCTGAAACTAGATCTACAGAGGAAAGTGTAGAATAAACAGTTCAACCAGTTGCCAAGTAAATCAGCAAGCAACTTCGAGTTTGGACAGAAAGTCCTAGCACGTGATTTCCGAGAAGACAAACTTACACCTGGTAGGATAGCTAAAGAACAGAACCACTAATGTAGACAGTGGATGTTGCAGATCATACACGGAGATGTCATGTGGACCAGATACTGAATGCTCAGCTGAAGAGCACACCTGAGTCGAATGCATCTAAAAAGACACATTACAGCCACTCGACTTATATCTCAGTGATGATAACGTCACTAACAACAATGGGACACCTGCAACAGAGAAAGTTGTCTTTGACGAGACACCTACCAAACCTGATGCCACTCAAAGGCACTATCCTGAAAGAAACAGAGTGTCACCCAAAAGACTGAATCTTTAGTATAGTGAAGTTAGTTATGGACTGTACTGTTAAAGCATGTTTATTTGGATATGATTTGTTGAAGGGAAATTGAATATTTTGTTACATATACAGTTTTATTTTACATTAATCTAAAGGGGGAATACGTGTAATGTATGGATCTATTTCTTTTAGCACAAGGACTCCCCTTAGCAGTACTTATTGACTGATAATTTATCCATGTGGACTGATCTATTGAGCTCTCTCTCTCTGCAAATGAATACACCAGTTAACCTCATCTTCGCCTGTGTGCTGTTATTTAATTGATATGTTGTTGTACAGACACAACATTTAGCATATGAGTGTATGTTCGTGGTGTTCAGCTGCTGTAGCACATCTATGTCAAATTTCAGAGGGTTTTGCATTCAGAGATGTTCTTCTGCACAGCACTTAAACCAGTCTGGTCATCCTTTGACTTTTCTCAATAACAAGGCGACTTTGCCCATAGAACTGCCACTCACTGGATGTTTTATTTTTTTCTACCATTCTCTGTAAACTCTAGAGACTGGTGTGCATGAAAATCCCAAGAGATCAGCAGTTTCTGAGACACTCAAACTACGCTATCTGGCATCACCAATCATTCCACAATCAAAGTCACTTAGATCACATTGCTTTCCCATTCTGACGTTCGGTCTGAATAAAAACTGAACCTCCTAACCATGTCTGCATGCTTTTATGTGTTGAGTTAATGCCACATGATTGGCTGATTAGACATTTGCATTATGAATTGACTTTATTACTTACATACTTCAAATACATGAGGAGTAAAAATCTTCATGTTACATCTCCGTTCAAATGTGCAATGTGCAATTATAGTAATTTATAATAAATATTATGTACAACAAGATAGTCAATATAACATAGAAATAGAGAAGCGTCAGCATGAATTAAGCAGTCTGGTGGCCACGTGAAATAAGCTGTCCCGCAGCCTACTGGTCCTGGCTTTTATGCTGTGATACCGTTTTCTGGATGATAGCAGCTGGAACAGTTTGTGGTTGGGGTGACTCTGGGTCTCCAATGATCCTTTGGGCCCTTTTTACACACCTGTCTTTGTAAATGTCCTGAATGGTGGGAAGTTCACATGTACAGATGCGCTGGGGTGTCCACACCACTCTCTGCAGAGACCTAGATTCAGGGAAGTACAGTTCCCATATCAGGCAGTGATGCAGCCAGTCAGGATGCTCTCAATCATGCCCCTATAGAAAGTTCTTAGAATATGGGGGGCCACACCAAACTTCTTCAACCATCTGAGGTAGAAGAGGTGCTGCTGTGCCTTTTTCACCACACAGCCAGTATGCAAAGACCACGTGAGATCCTATTGTCGATTGAGGTTTACAGGTGTACCTAATAAAGTGGCCACTGAGTGCATATACAAGCTCTTGTTGACGGAGAAGGTAAGAAAACTCCATCATATAAACAACAATTTTTTTTAAAGTATACTGTATCTCACTGTCATAATTAGCTTAAGCTCTGAACATGGCATCAAGCACAAGGGTTTTCATATTGATTTTATATTGCTTACTGTTGACCAGGAAGACTCTATGCTAAGATAAAGTGTCACACACACTAATGTTGGTATGTGCAGCGGAAAGGACATATAAAAAGGAACGTTCAGGCAAGGTTATTACTTTAACAAGTGATAATGCATTCTATTATCAGTATTTTTAAATATAGTGCTTCTTACTGCAGTTAGAATAACTGTGTTTTATTATGTTAGAGCAGACAGTGAGGTGGAGGAGGATAAAGGTCATGCGAGAACTGTAAGTACAGTGCATGGAGTAAAGCCAGATCTAACATACAAAGAGGGTTTAAGGAAAGAGAAGCAGAAGAAAGGGTGTAAAGGTAGTAAGGTAGAAGGGCTAAAGTGTCTGTACTTCAATGGAAGAAGCATCAGGAACAAAGTTGATGAACTGAGAGTTTGTATACAAGCATGGAATTATGATGCAGTGGCCATTACAGAGACTTGGCTGGCACCAGGGTAGGAATGGATTCTCAATATTCCTGGATTTCAGTGCTTTGAAAGGGATAGAGAGGGAGAAAACGGGGAGGAGGGGTGGCATTACTGGTCTACTACTACTACTACTACGTCGAATCAGGCCTAGGGGGCCGGCGTCGGGCACGATGACGGACTCTCCACTTCACCCTCTCCCTCATCAGTGTGTTCAGCTCATCTACATTAGCCGCGCCGCTGTCTTCTAGGAGCGTGATGACCATAGTCTTGGGAGGGCACCCAGGGTTCATCCTCCTGTGCTTGGGCTCCCATATGACGACTAGGCTGGCAGGTAGCTCAGGGTGGCGTAGACAGTGCCCCGCTAGTTGCAGTCTTCTTGCCTCGATTTTAGTGGAGAGCATCGGTAGGTTGTTATAGAGCTCAACATTTGTCTTGTGCTGTAGCCAACTCACATCAAGAGCCATCCGGAGCATTCATGTATAGCAACCATCTAGAGACTTTCGCATCGTCTTGGTGAGTGTCCATGTCTCGCATCCGTACGTGAAAGTGGACTCTATGACTGCTATGAAGATCCTCTTTTTAAGCCCTATGGTCAGGTTCAACTTCCAGATTTCCTTCATGTCGTTCATAGCCCTCCATGTCAGCGCCTTACTGATCAGGGATACTACTACAGCTACAGAGAGGGCGGGTAATGTAGCAGGATCCTCTTTTGAGTCAGTATGGGTGGAAGTCAGGAACAGGAAGGGAGCAGTTACTCTACTGGGAGTATTCTATAGGCCCCCGGTAGCAGCAGAGATACTGAGGAGCAGATTGGGAGGCAGATTTTAGAAAGGTGCAAAAATAACAGATTTGTTATCATGGGTGACTTTAACTTCCCTAATATTGATTGGCACCTGATTAGTTCCAATCGTTTAGATGGGGCAGAGTTCGTTAAGTGTGTCCAGGACAGATTCCTGTCACAGCATGTTGACAGGCTGACTAGGGGGAATGCCATACTAGATCTAGTATTAGGTAACGAACCGGGTCAGGTCACAGATCTCTCAGTGGGTGTGACCACCGCTCCCTGGCCTTAAGCATTATCATGGAAAAGGATAAAATCAGAGAGGACAGGAAAATTTTTAATTGGGGAAGGGCAAATTATGAGGCTATAAGGCTAGAACCTGAGGGTGTGAATTGGGATGATGTTTTTGCAGGGAAATGTACTATGGACATGTGGTCGATGTTTAGGGATCTCTTGCAGGATGTTAGGGGTAAATTTGTCTTGGTGAGGAAGATAAAGAATGTTAGGGTGAAGAAACCATGGGTGACAAGTGAGGTGGAAAATCTAGTTGGGTGGAAGAAGGCAGCATACATGAGGTTTAGGAAGCAAGGATCAGATGGGTCTATTGAGGAATACAGGGTAGCAAGAAAGGAGCTTAAGAAGGGGCTGAGGAGAGCAAGAAGGGGGCATGAGAAGGCCTTGGTGAGTAGGGTAAAGGAAAACCCCAAGGCATTCTTCAATTATGTGAAGAACAAAGGGATGACAGGAGTGAAGGTAGGACCAATTAATGATAAAGGTGGGAAGATGTGCCTGGAGGCTGTGGAAGTGAGCGAGGTCCTCAATGAATACTTCTGTTTGATATTCACCAATGAGAGGGAACTTGATGACGGTGAGGACAACATGAGTGAGGTTGATGCTCTGGAGCATGTTGATATTAAGGGAGAGGAGGTGTTGGAGTTGTTAAAATACATTAGGACAGATAAGTCCCCGGGGGCCTGACGGAATATTCCCCAGGCTGCTCCACGAGGCGAGAGAAAAGATTGTTGAGCCCCTGGCTAGGATTTTTATGTCCTCGTTGTTCTCGGGAATGGTACCAGAGGATTGGAGGGAGGCGAATATTGTCCCCGGTTCAAAAAGGTAGTAGGGACAGTCCGGGTAATTATAGACCAGTGAGCCTTATGAATGTGGTGGGAAAGCTGTTGGAAAAGATTCTTAGAGATAGGATCTATGGGTATTTACAGAATCATGGTCTGATCAGGGACAGTCAGCATGGTTTTGTGAAGGGCAGATTGTGTCTAACAAGCCTGATAGAGTTCTTTGAGGAGGTGACCAGGCATATAGATGAGGGTAGTGCAGTGGATGTGATCTATATGGATTTTAGTAAGGCATTTGACAAGGTTCCACATGGTAGGCTTAGTCAGAAAGTCAGATGGCATGGGATCCAGGGAAGTTTGGCCAGGTGTATTCAGAATTGGCTTGCCTGCAGAAAGCAGAGGGTCATGGTGGAGGGAGTACATTCGGATTGGAGGGTTGTGACTAGTGGTGTCCCACAAGGATTGGTTCTGGGACCTCTACTTTTCATGATTTTTATTAACGACCTGGATGTTGGGGTAGAAAGGTGGGTTGGCGAGTTTGCAGACGACACAAAGGTTGGTGGTGTTGTGGATAGTGTAGAGGATTGTCAAAGATTGCAAAGAGACATAGATAGGAAGCAGAAGAGGGCTGAGAAGTGGCAGTTGGCGTTCAACCCGGAGAAGTGTGAGGTGGTACACTTTGGAAGGACAAACTCCAAGGGAGGGTACAAAGTAAATGGCAATGTGGAGGAGCAGAGGGATCTGGGGTACACATCTACAGATCCCTGAAAGTTGCTTCACAGATAGATAGGGTAGTTATGAAAGCTAACACCCCATTAGCTTTCTTAAGTCAAGGGATAGAGTTTAAGAGTCACGAGGTAATGATGCAGCTCTATAAAACTCTGGTTAGGCCACACTTGGAGTACTGTGTCCAGTTCTGGTCGCCTCACTACAGGAAGGATGTGGAAGCATTGGAAAGGGTACAGAGGAGATTTACCAAGATGCTGCCTGGTTTAGAGAGTATGCATTATGATCAGAGATTAGGGGAGCTAGGACTTTACTCTTTGGAGAGAAGGAGGTTAAGGGGAGACATGATAAAGGTATACAGATATTAAGAGGAATAGATAGAGTGGACAGCCAGCACCTCTTCCCCAGGGCACCACTGCTCAGTACAAGAGGACAAGGCTTTAAGATAAGGGGTGTGAAGTTCAAGGGGGATATTAGAGGAAGGTTTTTTACTCAGACAGTGGTTGGTGTGTGGAATGCACTGCCTGAGTCAGTGGTGGAGGCAGATACACTAGTGAAATTTAAGAGACTACTAGACAGGTATATGGAGGAATTTAAGGTGGGGGGTTATATGGGAGGCAGGATTTAAGGGTCAGCACAACATTGTGGGCCGAAGGGCCTGTACTGTGCTGTACTATTCTATGTTCTATGTTCCATGCATGAAAACAAAGTGACCTTGAACATTGCAAGAAATCTGATTTGTGTGTGAAGCACAGAATAATGAAATGATCAACTCCAAGGAAAAGAAGGCTCTGCGACATTGTACAAAAGTTTTAATGTCCACCAAATGCAATGCCAGCATGTGTGCCTTTGCTTAATTGCTATTTGATAAACCTAATGGCATTGTCAATACTGGCATTATAACAAGCAGAAACTCACAAAGTTCAGTTTTAAAAGATTATGTTAATGCCACTCTGAGGGAGTGTATTGGACACAACAATATTTTTCAGATGGGGCACTAACTGAGATCCCAGTTAACTCTCAAGTGAATGTAAAAAGACAGCATAACTAATGCTGTTACAGCAGAATGACCTACTGTTAATTTAACTATACATAGTAAAATTTTGTTCAGGACTAATATGTTTACCTTAGAGTTGTCGATTGTGGTTGAAAGTCTTGCTGAAACTATAATCCTACAACATATTCAAAAAATTATAGCATTTGTCAATTGAAACATTTAATATAAATTTATCAACAAGGTACATATACTGAATGTCACTATTTACCACCTTGAGTTTCATCTTCTTGCTGGCGCACGGTAAATGCCAATAGAATCAATGAAAAAATGGACACAACAAAGACAGACAAACAACCAATGTGTAACAGTTAACAAACTGTGCAAATACAAAAAGGGAAATAATCAAAATAACAGAGATAGATAAATAAGCAATAAACATCGAGAACATGATTTGCAGAGTCCATGAAAGTGAGCCCATAGATTGTGAAACCAGTTCAGTGTTGGGGTGAGTGAAATTATCCACTCTGGTACAAGTGCCAGGTGGTTGAGGGGAAATAAATGTTGCTGAACTTGGTGGTGTGGGACCTGAGGCTCCTGGACGTTCTTCCTGATGGCAACAGCAAGAAAAGAGCACAAGCTGGATGGTGGGGACGCTTGATGACGGATGCTGCTTTCCTGCAATAGTGTTCCATGTAGATGAGCTCAATGGTGACTAGGGCTATACCGGTGACGAACTGGGCCATAACCACTACTTTTTATAGGCTTTTCCATTCACAGGCTTTGATGTTTCCATACCAGTTCATGATGCATTCAGTACATATACTGTTCATTGTACATCTACAGAAGTTTGTCAAACTTTTAGATAACATGCCAAGTCTTCACAAACTTCTAAGATACATTAACGATACAAGCTAATGGTTTAAAAAGCTTGTGTGTTTCGCGAGGTAAGTGGGTGAGTAGACTTACTTTTCTTTGTTTCATTCCTGTAGAATTAAGTAGCATGTCTGCAGGATTAGTGCTTTGTCAGGGTGTCAGATGTGGGAATCCTGGGAGACCTCCAGCCTCCCTGATGGTCACATCTGCGCCAGGTGCACCAAGATGCAGCTCCTCAGAGACCGTGTTAGGGATCTGGAGCTGCAGCTTGATGAGCTACTGCTTATCAGGGAAAGTGAAGAGGTGACAGACAGGAGCTACAGGGAGGGAAAAGATGAACTATAAAAGGAAGCTAGCAAATAATATCAAAGAGGATACTAAAAGCTTTTTCAAGTATAATAGAGTAAAAGACAGATGACAGTAGATATAGGACCAATAGAAAATGATGCTGGAGAAATTGTAATGGGAGATAAGGAGATGGCGGAGGAACTGAACGAGTATTTTGCATCAGTCTTCACTGAGGAAGACATCAGCAGTATACCGGACACTCAAGGGCGGCAGGGAACAGAAGATTCAAGATTGAAAAAACTTTATTGTCATTCTAACCATACGTCAGCTCTACAGGGCGGAATGAGACAGCGTTTCTCAGGGGCAGTGCAATCATAACATAACAAACGCAACACTAAATAGTAAACATAACAATAAATAGTAAAACACAACAGCCACATGTCAGTTAAAATCAGTTATAAGTGTTCAGTGCAAGTTAAAAGTGTCCAAAGCAGAGTCAGGTGGAGCAGCTATTTAGCAGTCTAACTGCCTGTGGGAGGAAGCTATTTAGTAGCCTTATGGTTTTAGTTTTGATGCTCCTGTAACGTTTGCCTGATGGCAGAAGAACAAACATGGAGAGGGTATGAGGGGTCTTTAATGATGTACCGTGTCTTCTGGAGGCATTGACTCTGAAAGAGGTCTTGGACAGAAGGTAGGGAGACCCCAATACCCTTCTCTGCTCCCCTAACCACCCTCTGCAAGGCTTTTTTGTTGACAGCACTGCAGCTGGAGTACCAGGTTGTGATGCAAAAGGTCAGCACACTCTCAACCACGTCTCTGTAGAATGTAGTTAAGATGTTAGTGGGGAGTGATGCTTGTTTAAGCTTCCTCAGAAAGTGCAATCTCTGCTGTGCCCATTTAACAATCCCAGTGGTGTTCCTGGACCAGGTGAGATTGTCCGAGATCTGCACCCCAAGGAACTTGATGTTTTCCACTCCACTGTGGAGCCGCTGATGCTGAGGGGTATGTGCTCAGGCTGAGACCGTCTGAAATCGACGATCATCTCCTTGGTTTTGGTGACATAAAGTATCAAGTTGTTATCCCTGCACCAGCTCTCTAGGTGTTTGACCTCCTCCCTGTACATAGTTTCATCATTTTTGCTGATGAGCCCCACAACTGTGGTATCATCTGCAAATTTAATGATCAGGTTCTCCTTGAATCTGGCTGCACAGTCATGTGTTAGCAGTGTAAACAGCAATGGGCTAAGCACACAGCCTTGTGGGGATCCAGTGCTCAGTGTGATGGAGTCAGAGATGTTCCTGCCAACACGGATTGACTGTGTTCTCTCTGTCAAGAAATCCAGAATCCAGCGGCACATGGCAGTGTGTGCGCAGTCACAATTACGACAGATAAAGTACTCAGGAAGCTGAATAGTCTAAGGGTAGATAAATCTCCTGGACCAGATAGAATGCACCCTCGTGTTCTGAAGGAAGTAGCTGTGGAGATTGCAGAGGCATTAGCAATGATCTTTCAAAAGTCGATAGATTCTGGCATGGTTCCAGAGAACTGGAAGATTGCAAATGTCACTCCGCTATTTAAAAAGGGGGCAAGGAAGCAAAAAGGAAATTACAGACCTGTTAGCTTGACATCGGTGGTTGGGAAGTTGTTGGAGTCGATTGTCAAGGATGAGGTTACGGAGTACCTGGAGGCACATGACAAGATAGGCAGAACTCAGCATGGTTTCCTTAAAGGAAAATCCTGCCTGACAAACCTATTGCAATTTTTTGAGGAAATTACCAGTAGGCTAGACAAGGGAGATGCAGTGGATGTTGTGTATTTGGATTTTCAGAAGGCCTTTGACAAGGTGCCACACATGAGGCTGCTAAACAAGATAAGAGCCCATGGAATTACGGGAAGGTTACATATGTGGATAGAGTGTTGGCTGATTGGCAGGAAGCAGAGAGTGGGAATAAAGGGATCCTATTCTGGTTGGCTGCCGGTTACAAGTGGTGTTCCACAGGGGTCCGTGTTGGGGCCGCTTCTTCTTAAGTTGTACATCAACGATTTGGATTATGGAATAGATGGCTTTGTGGCTAAGTTTACTGATGTTACAAAGATAGGTGAAGGGGCCAGTAGTGCTGAGGAAACGGAGAGTCTGCAGAGAGACTTGGATAGATCGGGAGAATGGGCAAAGAAGTGCCAAATGAAATACATGTTGGAAAGTGTATGGTTATGCACTTTGACAGAAGTAATAAACAGGCAGACTATATTTAAATAGGGAGAGATTTCAAAGTTCTGAGATGCAATGGGACTTGGGAGTCCTCGTGCAGGATATCTTTAAGGTTAACCTCCAGGTTGAGTCGGTGGTGAAGAAGGCGAATGCAATGTTGGCATTCATTTCTAGAGGAATACAGTATAGGAGCAGGGATGTGATGTTGAAGCTCTATAAGGCACTGGTGAGACCTCACTTGGAGTACTGTGGGCAGTTTTGGGCTCCTTATTTAAGAAAGGATGTGCTGATGTTGGAGAGGGTTCAGAGAAGATTCACTAGAATGATTCCAGGAATGAGAGGGTTAACATAAGAGGAACATTAGACCGCTCTTGGACTGTACTCCTTGAAGCTCAGAAGAATGAGGGGGGATCTCATAGAAACATTTCAAATGTTAAAAGGCATGGACAGAGTGGATGTGGGAAAGTTGTTTCCCGTGTTTAGTACGAGAGGGAATGACTTAAGGATTGAAGGGCGCCCATTCAGAACAGAAATGCAAAGAAATTTTTTTTTAGCTACAGGGTGGTGAATCTGTGGAATTTGTTGCCACCGGCAGCAGTGGAAGTTAAGTCATTGGGTGTATTTAAGGCAGAGATTGATAGGTATCTGAGTAGCCAGGGCATCAAAGGTTATGGTGAGAAGGCCGGGGAGTGGGACTAAATGGGAGAATGGATCAGCTCATGATTAAATGGCAGAGCAGACTCGATGGGCCGAATGGCCGACTTCTGCTCGTTTGTCTTATGGTCTTATGGTCTTATTACCATGCTGTCTTTGTAATCGCAGTTATGTGCTAGACCCAGGACAGATCCTATGAAATGATAATGCTGGGGATTTAAAAACTGGTGATCCTCACCACTTCTGATACCCCAGCGAGGACAGGCTCATGGACTTCTGGTTTTGTCCACCTGAAGTCAGCAATCAGCTCCTTGGACTTGCTGACATTGAATGAGAGGTCGTTGTTGTGGCACCACTTAGTCCAATTTTCAGTCTCCCTCCAATATGCTAATTCGTAACCACCTTTGATTCGGCCAACAACAGTGGTGTCATCAGCAAACTTAAATATGGTGTTGAAACTGTACTTAGCCTTACAGACTACGACCTTAGTTTCTTCCTTCTCTCTCTTTGTTTCTATCTTTATGGGAAGGAGAGTTGCTTTCACCAGTGAACCATTGGTGAAATGGGGAGAAGTAAGATTTGAATTTTAAATCCCACGCCACCATTGCTCATGTTCTGTCTATTTATTTATTTTTTGTTTTAGACAATAGGTGCAGGAGTAGGCCATTCGGCCCTTCGAGACAGCACCGCCATTCACTGTGATCATGGCTGATCATCCACAATCAGTATCCAGTTCCTGTCTTATCCCCATAACCTTTGATTCCGCTACCTTTAAGAGCTCTATCCATCTCTTTTTTGAAAGCATCCAGAGACTTGGCCTCCACTGCCTTCTGGGGCAGAGCATTCCATATATCCACCACTCTCTGGGTGAAAAAGTTTTTCCTCAACTCCGTTCTAAATGGCCTACCCCTAATTCTTAAACTGTGGCCTCTGGTTCTGGACTCACCCATCAGCAGGAACATGGTTTCTGCGTCCAGCGTGTCCAATCCCTTAATAACTTTATATGTTTCAATAAGATCCCCTCTCAGCCTTCTAAATTCCACAGTATACAAGCCTTGTCGCTCCAATTTTTCGACATAAGACAGTCCTGCCATCCCGGGAATTAACCTTGTGAACCTACGCTGCACTCCCTCAATAGCAAGAATGTCCTTCCTCAAATCTGGAGACCAAAACTGCACACAGTACTCCAGGTGTGGTCTCACCAGGGCGCTGTGCAGCTGCAGAAGGACCTCTTTGCTCTTATACTCAATTCCCCTTGTTATGAAGGCCAGCTTGCCATTAGCTTTCTTCACAGCCTGCTGTACTTGCATGCTTGCTTTCCGTGACTGATGTACAAGAACACCTAGATCTCATTGTATTTCCCCTTTTTCTAACTTGACTCCATTTAGATAATAATCTGCCTTCCCGTTCTTACCACCACATTTATCCACATTAAACTGCATCTGCCATGCAGCTGCCCACTCACCCAGCCTGTCCAAGTCACCCTGCATTCTCATAACATCCTCCTCACATTTCACACTGCCACCCAGCTTTGTGTCATCGGCAAATTTGCTAATGTTACTTTTAATTCCCTCATCTAAATCATTAATATATATTGTAAACAGCTGCGGTCCCAGAACTGAACCCTGCGGTACCCCACTGGTCACTGCCTGCCATTCCGAAAGGGACCCGTTAATTGCTACTCTTTGTTTTCTGTCAGCCAGCCAATTTTCAATCCACGTCAGTACTCTGCACCCAATACCATGTGCCCTAATTTTGCCCACTAATCTCCTATGTGGGACTTCATCAAAGGCTTTCTGAAAGTCCAGGTACACTACATCCACTGGCTCTCCCTTGTCCATTTTATAGTTACATCCTCAAAATATTCCAGAAGATTAGTCAAGCACGATTTCCCCTTCATAAATCCATGCTGACTTGGACCAATCCTGTTACTACTATCCAGATGTGTCATAATTTCATCTTTTATAATTGACTCCAGCATCTTTCCCACCACCGACGAGAGGCTAACCGGTCTATAATTCCCTGTTTTCTCTCTTCCTCCCTTCTTTTCTTTTCAATCTTTTTATTAATTTCATAGAACGAAAACATAAAGCAAAAATACAAGTAGTAGGAGAAACATTGTCACATTTAAAATGAGTAATTGTAAAACCAAATAGTAAAAATTAACAAAGCTCCCAATCGTGCAGAATAATACAACGCAAAAAAAACCTGAAGAAAAATCATGAAAAAGAAAAAAAAGAAAAAAAAAACAAACCCCATCCCCCCAAAAAAACTAAACTAAACAGAGTTAGTCAACTAAACTAAAAGACTTGGGCAATACTAACAACTTGAAAATGGGAAAGTAGAAAACCTTAGTGTCGACGGCTCCATTCCTGTCAACCAACAGTACAGAGAAATAAAACAAGTTTGGAAATGGTCAAATTACATCAAATGAAAATGCTGAATGAATGGCCTCCAAGTTTTTTCAAATCTAATGGAAGAGTCATAAACCGCACTTCTAATTTTTTCCAAATTCAAACATACCATAGTTTGTGAAAACCAATGAAATACCGTAGGAGGGTTAATCTCTTTCCAATTCAGCAAAATTGATCTTCTAGCCATTAGAGTAAGAAATGCAATCATCCTACGTGCTGAAGAGGTTAGATAATTTGAATCTATCATTGGTAATCCAAAGATAGCAGTAATTGGATGAGGTTGTAAGTCTATATTCAAAACCGTTGAAATAATGTCAAAAATGTCTTTCCAATATTTTTCCAACAAAGGACATGACCAAAACATGTGAGTTAAAGAAGCTATCTTCCTCCCTTCTTGAAGAGAGGGACAACATTAGCCACCCTCCAATCCACAGGAACTGATCCTGAATCTATAGAACATTGGAAAATGATTACCAATGCATCCACGATTTCCAAAGCCACCTCCTTAAGTACCCTGGGATGCAGACCATCAGGTCCCAGGGACTTATCAGCCTTCAGACCCAATAGCCTATCCAACATCATTTTCTGCCTAATATAAATTTCCTTCAGTTTATCCATTACCCTAGGTCCTTTGGCCACTATTACATCTGGGAGATTGCTTGTGAAGACAGATCCAGAGTACCCGTTCAACTCATCTGCCATTTCCTTGTTCCCCATAATAAATTCACCCGCTTCTGTCCTCAAGGGCCCAATTTTGGTCTTAACTATTTTTTTTCCTTTTCACATACCTAAAGAAGCTTTTACTATCCTCCTTTATATTCTTGGCTAGTTTATCTTCGTACCTCATTTTTTCGCCGCGTATTGCCTTTTTAGTTACCTTCTGTTGCTCTTTAAAAGTTTCCCAATCCTCCGGCTTCCCACTCGTCTTTGCTATGTTATACTTCTTCTCTTTTATTTTTATACTGTCCATTACTTCGCTTGTCAGCCACGGCCTCCCCTTAGGGAGGGTTTTATTTGTTCACTTTTTCTAAGGTGGAGAAGCACCAGAGGGAGGTGATGGGCAGGTAAGGAGATAAGGTGAGAGAGGGAAATAGGAATGGGGAATGGAGAGGGGGTGGGTGGGGAGAACATTACCAAAAATTCAAGAATTTAATGTTCATGCCATCAGGTTGAAGGCTAATCAGATGGAATATAAGAAGATGCTGCTCCTTCAACCTGAGTGTGTCGTCACCATGACAGTGGAGGACATCATGGATGGACATGTCAGAATAGGAATGGGAAGTGGAATTAAAATGGGTGCCACTGGGAGATCCCGCTTTTTCTGGTGGATGGAGCGTAGGTGCTCGGCAAAGCAGTCTCCCAATCTGCATTGGGTCTCACCGATATACAAGAGGCCGCCACACTCAGGTTGAAGGTGCAACATCTTATATTCCGTCTGGGTAGCCTCCAACATAATGGCATGAACATCGATTTCTCGAATTTCCAGTAACGCCTCCCCGCTCTTTAGTCCCCATCTCCTTTTCCCTCTCTCACCTTATCTCCTTGCCTGTCCATCACCTCCCTCTGGTGTTCCTCCTCCTTTTTCTTTCTTCCATGGCCTTCTGACCTCTCCTATCAGAATTTCCCCTTCTACAGCTCTGTATCTCTTTCACCAATCAACTTCCCAGCTCTTTACTTCAGACTTCCCCCTCCCAGTTTCACCTATCACCTTGTGTTTCTTTCTCTCCTCCCTTCTAACTCTGATCCCTTATCTTTTTTACTCCAGTCTTGCTGAAGGGTTTCAGCCCGAAACATCGACTGTACTTTTTTCCATAGATGCTGACTGGCCTGCTGGGTTCCTCCAATATTTTGTGTGTGTTGCTGAAAAATGAATTCATGTCTTTATATTGAATAGACAAGATTACTGCATTGTGCTTTTTTACTGGCCTTCCAAAGCAAACTTCAACTCATTCTGAATACCACTACTTGACTTTAACTAAAACCAGGATGAGAGAGCATATCTCCTCCGTCCTAACTACTCTGCAATAGCTTCCTGTATCTTTTACAATTGATTTTAAAGTTTTTAAAGCTCTCAATAAGACCAAGGTACATCACAAAATTGCTTTCATTTTTCACCTTCTGCAGCTCCCACATTTAAATCCACTGGTCTCTTAAATTTAAATAACTTCCATCAAAAGAAAATTAGCTGGTCAACTTTTTTTTAAAACTACACTCCTAAACTGGGGAATTTAATACTTAAAACTATAAGGGATGCAGACTCAGTTGACATTATTAAAAGGCCAGCTCAAAACATATTAATTTAACCTTGCTTTTAACTATCATCATTTTACAATGAGATAAAGTTTGCACTTTATCTCATTTTAAAGCACTTTGAACTACATTGCTTAAATGAAAAGTGCTCTATAAATAAGTTATTATTAAAATGAGGAAGGATTCTCAGAGACAATTAAGGATAAATATTAAAAATTGGGCTTATCCATATGCCACTCATAAATGAAAATAGAGTCAGAGGGTCATAAAAATGTACAGCACAGAAACAAGACCTTCAGTCCATCTAGACTATGTGAATCATTTAAACTATCTACTCCTACCAATGTTACAAATTGAGGGACTTGAAAATGTAGCATTTTTGGCTCAAGCTCCAGCACTCAGGTACCTCACCTGTCATGGAAGAGGTGAGGGGATACAGATACATGCACACCACTGCACAGTAGTCTGTAGTTTTTTTGCAGTCAACAATTCCAGTCTTTATATTTCATTTTATTTTTTATATATTTGAGAATGCCAATCCTATTAAATTCAATAAATATAAAAAGAAATTTGTTTCAATTAAATAAATTGACAGATTACATGAAGGTTGGTGTTACAACAATTTTGGTATTATACTGCCCTCTAAAGGAACATATTGTCATAAAGTGATTTCAAACATAAGCAACCCTGTGGGACAACAATTTTGAGAATAATCGTGATGGAGTTGTATCTTTACTGATTCTGTTGGTTGGTCAGGAAGTCAAGGATCCAGTTGCAGAGAGAGGTGCTGAATCCCAAATCTACAGGTTTGGAGATGAGTTTGCTTGGAATTATCAGATTGAAGGCTATACTCATCCAAAGATGAGTACAAGGCCAGGGAGAAGGCATCTGCTGTAGACTTGTTTCAGTGGTGGACAAATTACTGTACCATGGGATGAGGTTTTCTGGGATGCTGGAATTAATGCAATCCATGAACAGACTCTCGAAGTACTTCATGATGTTAGATATCAGAGCCACCAGATGATAGTCATTAAGGCATGTTACCTTGTTTTTCCTTAGGTACCAGGATGATAGCTTTCTTCTTAAAGCAGGTGGGAACCACAGAGTGAAGCAGGGAGAAGTTAAAAAAGTTTGCAAGTACCCTGCCAGCAGATCAGCCCAGGATCGAAGGGCATAGCTAGGAACACCATTCAGGCCAGATGTTTTCTGCAGGTTCACTCTCAGAAAGGATGATCTTATGTGCACAATGGTGAAAGTGCATTGATTATTTTTGTATCACAATAAATTTTACACAGAATAAAAATTATTTACATGAATAAACTGTGCAACTCCTTTTTACTTTTATGTTTATAGACAATGCGTTAAGTAGAGTTCTATTACATTTCTTAAAAACAAAAGGACTGATGCTACTCATGTCGCCCCCTCCCCAGGACATTACCATTATAACTGAGGGACTTCCTCATCCAACCTGCTCCTCCCTATCTAGTAGTGTAACAATCTTGTACTGTGGTCCTTTCCCTTCGAGCCCTTGTGTGGTGCCTGCACCAGCTTAGGCACAGCCCCCAGCACGTGCTCCAGTTGGCAGCATTCCATTGGAGGCTGTCAGGGTGGGTGGTGACATTTTATTTCCCCTCTGTTCAAAACACACAGCATGGTAAGGGTTATCCTCATACTCACACAGTGGCAGCAGCCCAGGCTCAATTCTGCTGCTGCCTATAAGTAGTTTGTATGTTCTCCCCATGACTGCAGGAGCTTCCTCCCACATTTGAAAGATGTACAGGTTAGTAAGTTAACGGCTCACATGGGTTTAATAAAGCAGTGCAGGCTCGTTGGTTTGGAAGGTGATGTTCCATGCTTGATGTCTAAATAAAAATAAAATCTGCATGGAATGTGTTAAGCTCATCAGGAAGGGATGCAATGTTGTCAGCAATACCGCCTGACTTTCTTCTATAGTCTGTTATAAGATGTAAGCCATGCCACAACTGATGGCTGATCTGATCTGAATTTGGACAGGCACTGTCTCTTGGCATCCTTCATAGAAGTTGATAGATATAGAAACATAGAAAACCTACAGCACAATACAGGCCCTTCGGCCCACAATGCTGTGCCGAACAATTACTTACTTTAGAAATTACCTAGGATTACCCATAGCCCTCTATTTTTCTAAGCTCCATTTACCTGTCCAGGAGTGTCTTAAAATACCCTATTGTATCCGCCTCTATCAGCATCGCCGGCAGCCCATTCCACACACTCACAATGCTCTGCGTAAAAAACTTAGCCCTGATATCTCCTCTGTACCTACTTCCAAGCACCTTAAAACTGTAGCCTCTCATGTTAGCCATTACACTCCTGTGAAAAAGCCTCTGGCTAGCCAAATGATCAATGCCTCTGATCATCTTATACACCTCTATCGGGTCACCTCTCATCCTCCGTCACTCCAAGGAGAAAAGGCCAAGTTCACTCAAGCTATTCTAATAGGGCATGCTCTCCAATCCAGGCAACATCCTTGTAAATCTCCTCTGCACCCTTTCTATAGTTTCCACATCCTTCCTGTAGTGAGGTGACCAGAACTGAACACAGTACTCCAAGTGGGGTCTGACCAGGGTCCTATATAGCTGCAACGTTATCTCTCGGCTCTTAAACTCAAACCCACAGTTGATGAAGGCCAATACACCATATGCCTTCTTAACCACAGAGTCAACCTGCACAGCAGCTTTGAGTGTCCTATGGACTCGGACCCAAGGTCCCTCTGATCCTCCACACCGCCAAGAGTCTTGCCGTTAATACTATATTCTGCCATCATATTTGACCTACCAAAATGAACCACCTCACATTTATCTGGGCTGAACTCCATCTGCCACTTCTCAGCCCAATTTTGTATCCTACTGATGTCCCGCTGTAATCTCTGACAGCCCTCCACACTATCCACAACACCCTCAACCTTTGTGTCATCACAAAGTTGTATCTCAATTTCTTGTAAAGGTCAGGGGGGGGTCAGGGTCCAAGACTTCAGTAGGGAGTGGATCTCCCAATCTGCACGTGTTTCTAATTTAAGACCATCCAGTTTGTTCTCTTTGGTACATAGCCCTCAAGGTATGAAGAGAGACTAGGATCAACTATGGAGCTTCATTTAAAGGCATGATGATACTCTCACTTAAGGAATGAATGCAAGGCGGCAACAGTTATACATTCTATAAAATGATAAGTGTGTCCTACCCGTAGCTAACAGGAGAAGGACAGAAATAAATTCCAAGAGGAATCATACATAGTCGCAGGTCAGAAGTTTGGCAGCAGTTTGAAATTCAGCAAAAATGTTGTATTAAGACAACAAAAGGTAGTGTATTGAGAGTAAACTTGTAAGAAAAATCAAAGTGAAAAAATGTTACAAATGTTTAAAAAGATAAAGATTGATCAAGGTAAGCATAGGTCCAGTAGGGTCAGACATGGGAGAACTTTCCAAGAAATACTTGACAACTAAGAGAGTAGTAAAAATAATTAAAAGAAGTCAACAATAGTAAAACCAAAGCATGCTGGAGAAATTAATGGCATGGAAATTTGGGCCAGATAATTTGCAACCTGTACTAAAAGGTTGTCATGGAAAAATTAGATGCATTGATTGTTGCCTTCCAAAATTAGACGGATTATTAAATAGTTTCTACAGATTAGATGAGGGTAAATGCACTCCCAATATTTTTGAAAAGGAAGGAGAGTTAAAATCAGGGAGTTGCAGACTAGTCGGCTTAACAACAACATCTGGGAAAATGTTAGTGTGCAATAAAGGATATGATGGTAGAACACTTACAAAATATAAATTACGGACAAAGTCAGCACAAGTTCATATAAAGATGGAGGATTTTTGAAAATACACTCAGTGGCCACTATATTCGGCACAGGAGATAACTAATAAAGTAGAGACTGAGTGTATGTTCATGGTCTTCTGCTACTGTAGTCCATCCACTTCAGCCATCCATTTCTAGGTTTGACGTGTTGTGCTTTCTTCTGCACACCACTGTTGTAACACATAGTTATTTGAGTTATTGTCATCTTCCTGTCAACTTGAACCAGTCTGGCCATTCTCCTCTTGCCTCTCTAATTAACAAGCCATCTTCATCCTTAGAACTGCTGCTCACTGGATTTTTTTTGGTTGTTTTTTGCACCTTTCTCTGTAAACTCCAGAAACTGTTATGCATGAAAGTTCCAGGAAATCAGTAGTTTGAGATACTCAAACCACCCTGTCTGGCACCAACGACCATTCCTCAGTGACATAAGAGTATTGCATAGAAAATTAAACAAGGGATTGTGAATAATATACTGGCATGAACTGGAAACTGGTTGATAGACAGGAAACAGAGTAGGAGATAGACTTTTTTTAGGGGTGGCATGAGTAACTGTGTGCAGTAACTGGGGAGCTAATCAAGACTGTCTAATCCTGGATGGCATCAAGCTTTGTGAAAATTGTTGGGGCTGAACTTATCCAGGGAACTGGAGTGTATTCCATCATACTTCTAACTTACAGCTTTGGAATGTCACTAAGCAAGTTAGTCACTAGTGCTAGTCTGCTCTAATATCCACAGTATCTGTCTGACTGGTTCAGTTGAGCTGATTAGTAGTGACCCTAAGATGATGTTGGAGAGAGACTTCGTGATGGCACGAAGTGTCAAGAGAAGGTGATTGAACTCTTCCTTGTAGAGACAATCACTACAGCACAGAAATTACTTGCCACTTACAGCATCATACTACAAGTATACAGAGCAATACAGCATAGATACCAGCTCTTAAGCCCAAAAAGATGATGCAAATTGTGTTGCCCACACAGCTTGCCCCAATTTCCTGCATTCAGCCCATACCCCATCCCAACATGTACCTATCCAAAAGTTTAAATTATACTAGTGTACCTACCTCAACCACTTTCTCTGGCATTTCATTTCCCATATTCACCACCCTCTGGATGAAAAGGTTGCTCTTCAAGATCTCTTTTCAAACTTTCCCCTCTCATCCCAAATCTATGCCCTAGTTATGGTATCCCCTACCCTTTGGAAAAGAATGTTACCATCCACCTTGACTATGCCTCTCAATCTTAAACATTTCTACAAAATCAACCCTCATTCAAAGTCAAAGTTGAAGTAAATCCATTATCGAAGTCTGTATATATCACATACTACCTCGAGATTCATTTTCTTCCATGTGTTTATAGGAAAATAATTAAATACAATAGAATCTATCAAAAACTATTCACAAAGACTGACAAAGAACAAATGTGCAAAAGAAGAAAAACTGTTCAAATAAAGAGAAATACTGAAAACATCAGTTGTAGTGTCGATGAAAGTGAGCCTGTAGGTTGTAGAATCAGTTCAGAATCGAGGAGAGTGAAGTTATCCATGCTGGTTTAAGAAGCCAGTTAATAACCGTTCCTAAACCTGGTGGTGTGGGACCTAAAGCTCCTGTACCTCCTGCCTGATGGTATGAGTGAGTAGGGGGCAAGAACTGGATGTGGGGGTCCTTAATGACAAATGCTGCTTTCTTGTTTCAGTGCTCAATGATGGTGAGGGCTTTGCCTGTGAAGGACCGGAGACTTTTTCATCCCTAGGCATTGGTGTTTCTATACCAGCCGTGAATCAACTAGTTAGGATACTCTCCACTTTGAAGTTTGTCAAAGCTTTAGGTAACATGCTGAAGCTACACAAACATCCAAGAAAGAAGAGGTGCTGTTATGCCTTCTTTGTGATAGCATTTGCATCCTGATCCCTGGGCAGATCATCTGATCGGTTAACACCAAGGAATTTAATGTTACTGATCCCCTCCACCTCCGGCCTTCTAATGAGGACTGGCTCATTGACCTCTGTCTTCTTCCTCATGTAGTCATTCTCCTACATATCAAGAAATAAAGACCTAGCCTAGCAACCTCTCCCTATAACTCTAGCCTTACAACATCCTCACTTTTTGTGTACATTTTCCAGTTTAACAACATCTTTTCTATAACAGGGTGCCAAAAACTATACACAGTATTCCAAGTGTGACCTTACCTACAACTTATACAACTGCAACATAATGTTTCAACTCCTATATTCAATACCCTGACTGATGAAGATTTGACATTGCTGGTCTGACTTTCCAAAAGGCATCACCTCACATTAATCTGTATTGAAAACTGTTTGCCACTCCTAGCCCTACTTCCCTAACTGATTAAGATTGCTTTTTAATTGATACTGTACAATCTTCTTCACTATCAACAACACCTCCTAATTTTGTGTCACTTGTAAACTTACCAATCAAATCTTGTACATTCACATCCAAAGCATTTATATAAGGAATGAGTAGCAAGGTTCTTGACTGGCCTCCATTTCAAGAAACAAGCTTCAACCACCAACCTCACTTCCTGCCTCCAAGCCAATTTTGAATCCACCTAAATCATTTTCCCTAGAATCCATGGGACATAACATTCCAGATCTGCCTCCCATACGGAACCATGTGAACGGTATTGCAGAAGTCCAAATAATCAACATCTACTACCTAACTCTTGTCCATCTTTATTGGTTACTTCTTCAAAAACACAAAGTTTCTTCACGTATGACTTTACATGCACAAAACCACGTTGACTCCTCCTAATCACACTCTGTCTGGCCACATTAATCACTTAATTTCTGAATGTTGTCTAGGTCTTACAAGATCATTACATCAGATCCTCAAATGAAGAGCTAATACCAAATTTGGCATGCACTGTGCCGATGGGCTGAAGCAGAGCCACACTGAAAATGCCTGTTACTAGAATTAGAACAATAAAACCCCACCCCACCTCAACTTATCCAGTGTTATAAGGCCCTCAAACATTTCCTACTTATTTACCTACTCTGAAATTCTGCGGGCCAGCCTCTGTGTTTCTAATCTCCTCAGCCTTTTGCTCACCCGAAACTCTGCTGCCTGTAGCTGAACTTGCTTAGAGACTTGTTCACCACTCCTTGACCTTGTCATCTTCACCACTCTTTCTCTAAATGGCCAGTCCATCTCTGCAATTTCTTCAGCTCCTTAAGACTCCTCGATCTCTGTGCTGCTCTAATCCTGGAGTTGTGCCCACTTGCATCACTGGTGATCATGCTTTCATCTGCCTCCAGAACTTACGCCCTAAATCATCTCTCCATGTCTTCTTTTATCGAATATCTATTACTGTTAAATTTTTGACCTGAATTAATACCTGTGACTTGATGTCTTTTGTTATTATTTTTTGATAAGGTGATATACAAATGCAATCTTTCATGATTATTCCACCCCCCCCCCCCCGAAGTATTTCCCATTAAGAGGACAGAGTACATAAAGTTTTGAACTACTTTTACTATTGTCCCTCCTATCCAATAATACATTCTTTGGTTGGCTCCTTAATAGCTGATCAGGCAACAAGATTGCACCATCAAGGGTTACTACTCAGGAATCTACTACTAAACTGGCTGAGATCTCCAAATTTAAATGAGGCCAAGTGCTGCCATGCAGATGACATTTCTAATCACAAAGCTATTAGATGACTTATTTACTTCAGTGCATATACTGTGATTACTTTGATGATCAGTATTTGTGCTCAGAAGTGATTCATATGTAGAGAAACTTGTTTGGTGAGTCAACTTTAGTAATCCCTGAGTACTGTTTTGTTCTCATTGTTTAGAAGGTCATATTTTATGAATTCATTATTGTGTAAAAACTTGCAACCAATCACCTGTAGTTCTTTAATAATAACTTAAGACTGTTCATTTGGATGCATATCATATATTGGTTTCCTGTTATCGCATAACATGTTATTTAGCAACCTGAGCCACATCAAAATACTTGTAAGATGCACACAAAATCTACTGTTGTTGTGAAAAAATGAAACTCTGCTGATCTCGTCCATCACTGGAAATGCACCACCTGCCACTTTGCAGGACAGAAAGAGAGAGTAGCAAATATATGGTACATTAGTTAATATTCTAGAAAAATAAAGAAAAACAAAACAGTAAAAGTAGAATTCACAGTTATCATTCCAGGGCCAAGACATTTGATTTATATTCCAGTTATGTGAAGGAAAACCTTGGATTTCAAACTTCCCTTTATTCTGCCAAATCACACCTATCTCTACCTCCCAAAATATCACATTATTTTTGGCAGATCAGATAACTAAACACAACTTCAGGTTAATGAACTAATTTTTAAAAAATCAAGATATAGCATTAACATTACAGTAACGTTATCAATGGTCCAATATTAACTCAATTTATTTTCCACTAACAGCTTAATTACCCGGATTTAATAAATTCACATGCATTTCACAAATTTCAGTTCAGTTGCAACTAAGAACGCAATACAAACAAGCACAGCTGAAAATGAAAACTATGCCATCGCTATTCCTTTTCAGAATCTAATAAAATCTGTTTGCCTTTTTTTGTACCTGAGATAGTCTGTGTCTGTGCGGTAATGGTACTGGTAGCAGTCTGAGTCTGTGTTGCTGATGTCGTTGCCTCTGCCACAAACTGAACAGAATTTGGGCCTGCAGCTGTACCCAGATGGCAGCCATTTTGCTTGTGGGCCACAAACGTATCTAATGTGTTGTATTGTTGCTTGCAGATGCCACAAATGTGAATATCGGCACTCACTTCTACTAATACGGTGGCCCCTGGAGAAACTACATAAAAGGAAAAAATTAGGGTATAAAGCAAAACAAAAGATTTTTTTCTCCCTTTTCTATACAGTTGTTCTCTTTGGTCTAAGCCAACATGGAAACCAGCAGTCTTAAATGCTTTTAATTTTCTTCAAGAATACATTATTCTGTTAGAAAATTAGTAAGTGCTATACACAATAGTCTAAAAAAACCTAGAACATTGAAATGTACAACAGCCCACAATATTTTGCTGTCCTTTTAAACCACATTAAGATCAATCTAACCCCTACCCTCCCACATAGCCCTCCATTTTTCATACATCTATATGAAAATAGATCTTAAATCTCCCGACTGTATCTGCCTCTGCTACCACCCTTGGCAGTGCATTACAGACACTTACCACACTCAGTGTAAAAAAAAACTTACTTCCGACATCCCCATATACTTTACTCTAATCACTTTAAAAGTATGACATCATGTTATCCATTGCCGCCCTGGGGAAAAGAGGCTGATTGTCCTCTCTATGCCTCTTATCACTTTATCTCAAAAGCAGAGACGAACCACCACGAGTGGTGCAAGTGCAGCCTATGTAAGATTAAGGAAATGAGACTTTGAAGACCATGACCTACATGTCCAAACAAAACACTCGGGTCTGCAGAGCAGTCATTCTTCTGACATTACTGTATGAAGCCGAATCATGGGCCACCTACAGTAGACAGCTGCAAGTCCTGGAACAATATCACCAAAGACACTTAGAAAAGATTTTGCAGATTCGCTGGAAGGACTGGCACACTAATACCAGCACACTGGAAGAGGCCAATATGAACATCATTTCCACCACAATAAGCAACACCAACTCTGACGGATAGGTCTCGTTATTCAAACACCTAATTCACACCTCCCCAAACAGAACCTTTACTCCCAGTTAAAGAAAGGTCAGTGGGCCCCTGGCAGGCAAAGGAAACACTTCAATGATAACATCAAAAATTCAACCCAAAAAATTCAACATTATATCTAAAACCTGCAAAGATATCGCACTCAATAAGAAATCTGTGCAGGAAGGAGCTGTGCTACATGAAAGCGGCCTCCCCCGTGCCCTTAGAGAGCAAGCTGCAGTTGCAAAAGGACCAAATGAACAACCAAAAGACACAACCACTACTTACTCTTGCTCACACTGCACCAGAATATGTGAATCTCAGATCAAATGTAGTCTAAACCTTCTGAAAATTCAAGTAAACAGCATCCACCAATTCTTCTTTGTCTATCCTGGTTGTTATTTCCTCAAAGATTTCTGACAGCTTTGTCAGGCAAGATTTTCCCTTAAGGAATTCATGCTGACTTTGGCCTATTTTATCATGTGTCCCCAAGTAACCTGAGACTTCATACCTAACATTCAACTCCAACATCCTCCAAACCACTGAGGTGAGGCTAACTGGCCTATAATTTCCTTTTTCTGACTCCCTCCCTTCTTGAAGAGTGGAGTGACATGTGCAATTTTCCAGTTCTCTGGAACCATGCCAGAATCTACCGATTCTTGAAAGATCATTACTAATGCCTCCACAATCTCTTTAACTACCTCTTTCAGAACCCTAGTGTGTACTCCATCTGGTCCAGGTGACCTATCCAGTACCTTCAGATCTTTCAACTTCCCAAAGACCTTTCCCCTAATAACTCACTTCTTCTCCCTGACACTCTCAAACTTCCAGCATACTACTAGTTATCTTCCACAGTAAAGAAGGATGCACCTCCACCAACCTTTATGTCATCCGCAAACTTGGCCATAAAATCAACTTTGACATCCAAATCATTGACATATTTCACAGTGACATTGACATATTTCACAGCAAATTTATAGCCATTGGGATGAGTTGCAGTGCAATCAAAGCAAGAAGTGCCAAATACTGGTCATAAGGTGTTATACTTAAATACACGCAGCATAAGGAATAAGGTGGATGATCTTGTTGTACAGCTACAGATTGGCAGGTATGATATTGTGGCTGTCACTGAGACGTGGCTAAAGGATGCATGTCTCCGGGAGCTGAACGTCCAAGGATACACGGTGTATCGGAAGGATAGGAAGGTAGGCAGAGGGAGAGGCGTGGCTTTATTGGTAAGAAATGATATCAAATCATTAGAAAGAGGTGATATAGGATCGGAAGGTGCAGAATCTTTATGGGTTGAGCTAAGAAATCGCAGGGGTAAAATGACCCTGATGGCAGTTATATACAGGCCTCCAGACAGCTGCAGTGATGTGGACTATAAATTACAACAGGAAATAGAAAAGGCTTGTCAGAAGGGCAGTGTTATGATAATTGTGGAGGATTTTAACATGCGAGTGGATTGGGAAAATCAGGTCGGCACTGGATCTCGAGAGAGAGAATTTGTAGAATGTCTGCGAGATGGCTTTTTAGAACAGCTTGTTGTTGAGCCCACTAGGGGATCGGCTGTACTGGATTGGGTATTGTGTAATGAACTGGAGGTGATTCGAGAGATTGAGGTGAAGGAACCCTTAACAGTGATCATAACATGATCGAGTTCTCTGTGAAATTTGAAAAAGAGAAGCTGAAATCCGATGTGTCGGTATTTCAGTGGAGAAAAGGAAATTATAGTGGCATGAGAGAGGAACTGGCCAAAGTTGACTGGAAAAGGACACTGGCGGGAAGGACGGCAGAGCAGCAGTGGCTGGAGTTTATGCGAGAAGTGAAGAAGGTGCAAGACAGGTATATTCCAAAAAAGAAGAAATTTTTGAATGGAAAAGGGATGTAACCATGGCTGACAAGAGAAGTCAAAGCCAAAGTTAAAGCAAAGGAGAGGGCATACAAGGAAGAAAAAATTAGTGCGAAGACAAAGGATTGGGAAGTTTTTAAAAGCTTACAAAAGCAAACTAAGAAGGTCATTAAGAGGGAAAAGATGAACTATGAAAGAAAGCTAGCAAATAATATCAAAGAGGATACTAAAAGCTTTTTCATGTATATAGAGTAAAAGACAGGTGAGAGTAGATATAGAACCAATAGAAAATGATGCTGGAGAAATTGTAATTGGAGATAAGGAGATGGCGGAGGAAATGAACGAGTATTTTGCATCAGTCTTCACTGAGGAAGACATCAGCAGTATACTGGACACTCAAGGGTGACAGGGATGAGAAGTGTGCGCAGTCACAATTACGACAGAGAAAGTACTCAGGAAGCTGAATAGTCAAATCTCCCGGACCAGATGGAATGCACCATCGTGTTCTGAAGGAAGTAGCTGTAGAGATTGCTGAGGCATTAGCGATGATCTTTCAAAAGTCGATAGATTCTGGCATGGTTCCGGAGGACTGAAAGATTGCAAATGTCACTACGCTATTTAAAAAGGGGGCAAGGAAGCAAAAAGGAAATTATAGACCTGTTATCTTGACATCGGTGGTTGGGAAGTTGTTGGAGTCGATTGTCAAGGATGAGGCTACGGAGTACCTGGAGGCATATGACAAGATAGGCAGAACTCAGCAGGATTTCCTTAAAGGAAAATCCTGCCTGACAAACCTATTACAATTTTTTGAGGAAACTACAAGTAGGCTAGACAAGGGAGATGCAGTGGATGTTGTGTATTTGGATTTCCAGAAGGCCTTTGACAAGGTGCCACACATGAGGCTGCTTAACAAGATAAGAGCCCGTGGAATTACGGGAAAGTTACATACGTGGATAGGTGCTGGCTGAATGGCAGGAAGCAGAGAGTGGGAATAAAGGGATCCTATTCTGGTTGGCTGCCAGTTACCAGTGATGTTCCACAGGGGTCTGTATTGGGGCCACTTCTTCTTATGTTGTACATCAATGATTTGGATTATGGAATAGATGGCTTTGTGGCTAAGTTTGCTGATGATACAAAGATAGGTGGAGGGGCCAGTAGCGCTGAGGAAACAGAGAGTCTGCAGAGAGTCTTGGATAGATTGGAAGAATGGGCAAAGAAGTGGCAAATGAAATACAATGTTGGAAAGTGTATGGTTATGCACTTTGGCAGAAGAAATAAACGGACAGACTATTATTTAAATGGGGAGAGAATTCAAAGTTCTGAGATGCAACGGGACTTGGAAGTCCTCGTACAGGACTCCCTTAAAGTTAACCTCCAGGTTCAGTCAGTAGTGAAGAAGGGGAATGCAATGTTGGCATTCATTTCTAGAGGAATAGAGTATAGGAGCAGGGATGTGATGTTGAGGCTCTATAAGGCGCTGGTGAGACCTCACTTGGAGTACTGTGGGCAGTTTTGATCTCCTTATTTAAGAAAGGATGTGCTGATGTTGGAGATGGTACAGAGAAGATTCACTAGAATGATTCCGGGAATGAAAGGGTTAACATATGAGGAACGTTTGTCCGCTCTTGGACTGTATTCCTTGGAGCTTAGAGGAATGAGGGGGGACCTCATAGAAATATTTCGAACGTTGAAAGGCATGGACAGAGTGGATGTGGCAAAGTTGTTTTCCATGATGGGGGAGTCTAGTACGAGAAGGCATGACTTAAGGATTGAAGGGCGCCCATTCAGAACAGAGATGCGAAGAAATTTTTTTAGCCAGAGGGTGGTGAATCTATGGAATTTGTTGCCACGGGCAGCAGTGGAGGCCAAGTCATTGGGTGTATTTAAGGCAGAGATTGATAGGTATCTGAGTAGCCAGGGCATCAAAGGTTATGGTGCGAAGGTAGGGGAGTGGGACTAAATGGGAGAATGGATCAGCTCATGATAAAATGGCGGAGCAGACACGATGGGCCGAATGGCCGACTTCTGCCCCTTTGTCTTATGGTCTTATATAACATAAAGAGAAGTGGTGCCAACACCGACCTCTCAAACTTCCGCAGACTGCTAGTATTTTCCACGGTGAAGACAAATGCAAAATTCTTATTTATTTCATCTGCCATTTCCTTTAGCCAGGGGACCTTGCCTACCACAGTGTATTGATCATAGCTTTATAATAATATTACCATAAATAAAGAGTACAGGTATAGTGTAATTGATGGGAAGTTTAAAGTGGCTATGAGTGGCTACCTTTTCACCTAGAAGATAGTGGAATCTGGAACACGCTACCTGAAAAGATGACAGGCAAGTATTCTCACGACATTTTGGAAATATCTATACAAACACCTTAAGCACCAAGGTACAGTAGGCGATGCACCTAGCAGCATAATAGGGTTTAGTATAGATAGGTACTTGATGATCAGCATTCACAGGCTGACTAGAGAAGACATGATACTGGTTCTAATACCAGGCAATGAACTTGGTCAAGTGACAGATTTCTCAGTAGGTGAGCATTTTTGAGACAGTAACCTCAACATCCTGACCTTTAGCATTGCCCTTGGACAGGGATAGGAACAGATTGTATGGGAAAGTATTCAACTGGGGGAAGGAAGGTTATGGTGCTATTAGACAGGAACTTGGTAGTGTATATCGGGAACAGATATTCTCAGGGAAATGCGGAGGTTGTTTAGGGGGCACTTACATGGTGTTCTGGATGCGTTTGTCCCATCGAGACTGGAAAAAGATGACAGGGTGAAGGAACCATGAGAGAACAAGAGAGGTGGAACATTTAGTCAAGAGGAAGAAGGAAGCATGCTTAAGGTTTAGGAAGCAAAAATCAGGCAGGGCTTTTGAGAATTATGAGGTAGCCAGGAAGGAGCTAAAGAAGGAACATAAAGCTAGAAGTGGACATGAGAACATGAGAAGGTCTCGGCAAGTAGGATTAAGGAAACCTCCAAGGTGTTCTTCACATGTGCCACACATGAGACTACTTAACAAGAAACCAAGGTGTTGCAGGAAAGATACTAGCATGGCAGGAGACAAAGGGAGCCTTTTCTGGTTGGATGCTGGTGACTAGTGGTGTTTCGTAGGGGGTCGATGTTGGGACCGCTTCCTTTTACATTATATTACATGATTTGGATAACAAAAATGATGTCTTTGTGCCCAAGTTTGCGGATGATACAAAGATAGGTGGAGGGACAGGTTGTGTTGAGGAGGCCACAGGACTTCAACATGTTAGGAGAATGGGCAAAGTAGTAGCAGATGAAATACAATGTCAGTAAAGGCTGATTTATACTTGTGCATCAAATCGACGCCGTAGGTACGGCATAGCCGCGAACCTTACGCAGTGCCTACGCAGATCCCTACGCGGTAGCCTGCCGCGCACCTTTCCCAAAATGTAACTACGCACCACAGCAACGCAGACCGCAACAACTGTGATTGGTCCGCTTGGTAGCATCGCATTTCCTCCTACGCTGCAATAACGTCCCACTGGGCGACTGAAGGGCAGGGAAGGAACTCTAGCTGCAATGCTTTCCATAAAGCTTTACAGACCTCCGAAATTATGGAGGACACATTTCGCTTTTACGAAAAAAGACACTTGCTTTAAACTTGTTTACCCTGAGAAAGACTACCATGACCATGAAGCCTTGCACGGGCAGGTGTGTGCACATGCGTGACGTGCACATACGTGTACGTGCCCGAATTGCACAGCGACGCAAACACACCAATGCACAAGTATAAATGCTCACAACGGCATAGCCCACTTGCGTAGGCTACGGCGTAAGCTGGTACGCACAAGTATAAATCAACCTTAAGTGTATGGTCATGCACTTTGGAAGAAGGAACAAAAGCGTAGTCCATTTTCTAAGCAGGCAGAAAGTTCAAAAATACGAGCTGCAAATGGACTTGGGCATCCTCATGCAGGTTCCCTGAAGGTTAACTTGCAGATGGAGTCGGTGATGAGAAAGGCAAATGCATTGTTAGCATTCATTTCGTGATGACTAGTATATAAAAGCAAGGATGTAACACTCAGGCTTTATAAGGCACTGGTGAGGCTTCACTTGCAGTATTGTGAGCAGTATTTGGCCCCTTATCTAAGAAAGGATGTGCTGATATTGGAGAAGGTTCAGAGGAGGTACACAAGAATGATTCTGGGAATGAAAGGGTTACCACATGAGAAGCGTTTGATGGCTTTGGGTCTGTACTCACTGGAATTAAGAAGAATGATGGGGGAGGAGAATCTTATTGAAATCCCTCAAATGTTGAAAGGCCTGGAGAGACTGGATGTGAAGAAGATGTTTCCTATAGTGAGGGAGTCTAGGATCAGAGGACACAGTCGCAGAATAGAGGGATGTTCATTTAGAACGGAGATGACAAAATATTTCTTTAGTCAGAAGAATGGTAATTCTGTGGAGTTTGTTGACACAGGCACCTGTGGAGGCCAGATCATTGGGAGAAAATAAAGCGGAGATTGATTGATTCTTGATAAGTCAGGGCATGAAAGGTTATGGGCAGAAGGCAGGTGAATGGGGTTGAGAGAGAAAATGGATCAGGTATGATGAAATGGCAGAGCAAAATCAATGGGCCAAATGGCCTAATTCTGGGCTCCTCTCTCTTATGGTTTTAGAGATGAATGAACACTCAGCATCAGCCTGCTTGGTTAAGGACATTGCTGTTCCAACCAACTCAAGAACCTTACGCTATGTCGGTGCAGCCTCAGCATCAGAATCAGGATCAGGTTTAATATCACTGGAATATCTGGCAAAACTTGTTGTTTTGGGGCAGCAGTACATTGCAATACATAATAATAAATCTATAGATTACAATAAGAATTATACTTTGAAATTAAACTAAATAAGTAGTACAAAAAAGGAGCAAAAAATAACGAGGTCATGTTCATGGGTTCATTGTCCATTCAGAAATCTGATGCAGACAGGAAAGAGCTCTTCCTGAAGTGTTAAGTGTGTGTCTTCAGGCTTTTATACCTCCTCCTTGATGGAAGCAATGAGGAGAGAGCATCCTAGCTGAAGGGGGTCCTTCATTATGGATGCCACCTTTTTGAGGCATCACCTTTTGAAGGTGTCCTTGATTCTGGGGAGGCTACTGTCCATGATGGAGCTGGCTGGCTTTATAACTTTCTCCAGCTTTTTCTGATCCTGTGCAAACACTTAAAATGCTCTCCATGGTACATCTGCAGATATTTGCCAGAATCTTTGGTGACATACCAAGTGTCCTCAAACTCCAATTAAAATTTAGCCACTGTTGTGTCTTCTTCGTAATTGCATCAATATCCTGGGATAGATCTTCAGGAGAGCCATCAAGGAGAACTGCACATTGGTTATCTCCAAGGCTGAGGTATGTAGAACATTCCAATATGTGAAGAGCCGCAAGGCAGTGGGGCTGGACAGCATCCTAGTCCTTAAAGTGTGCGCTGAACAACTGGCTGGTGTGTTTATGGCCATTTTTAATCTCTTCCCCCTCCCAATGTGTAGTGCCCTCCTGCTTTAAATCGTCCATTATTGTCCTTGTACCTAAGAAAACCAAGGTAGCATATCTTAATTATTGGCACCCTGTTGCACTCATCTCAATTATAAGCAAGTGCTTTGAGATGCTGGTTAAAGACTACATCTGCAGTATGCTACCATCCACACTGAGGTTCAGTCCTATCAACCTCAGAATCGAGCATTTAGCTCGTCTGGAGTAAGGCGGCAATGTTGGTTGAACTACTGCATTTCCTCTTAATGGTTTGCAGTCCTTCCATCTGGTAAACGCAGCATTAAAGCCAGGACCAACAGGTTATGGGATAGCTTCTTTCTACAAGCCATTAGACCTGTAAATTAACATGTCTGTGCATTGTGACAGAATAATGTAAAGATTTTTACTCCCTCACGTTGTGGGATGGATGTAAGATTTAAATAAATTCTAATTCTAATGTTGAAACTGAAACTTCAGGTATTTGAAACTACTCACCCTTTCCACTGATGATCCCTTGAAGAGGATTGGCATGTGTTCTCTCGACTTCCCCTCCTTGGTCTTATCATGACTGCAAGTCATTGATGTGACACTACTCAACCAGCTGATCTATCTTGTTCCTGTGTGTCTCCTCATCATCATCTCAAATTTTGCCAACAATATTTGTGTCATCAGCAAATTTATAGATGGCATTTTAGCTGTGTCTAGCCACACAATCATGGCTGTAGAGAGCAGAACAGCAGACTAAGCCTTGAGGTGCACCAGCATTGATTGTCTGCAAGGAGGAGATGTTATTTCCGATCCACACTGACTGTGGTCTCCCGGTGAGGAAGTCAAGGATCCAGTTACAGAGAGAGGTACAGACACCAATGTTTTGGATCTTGTTGACTGGTACTGAAGGTATGATTGTATTCAATGCTGAGTCCTAATCAATAAACAGCAGCCTGACTTTTTTTTTTAATTGCTAGTGTCCAGGTGATCCAAAGCCCAGCAGAGAGCCAGTGAGATTGCATTCACTGTAGACCTGTTGTGGCATAGGTAAATTGCAGCAGGTCCAGGTCCCTGCTTCGGCAAGAGTTGACTCTGGCCATGACCGACCTCTCAAAGCAGTTCATCATGGTAGATGTGAGTGCAATTGAGTGATAGTCATTCAGGCAGCTCACCCTGCTCTTCTTGGGCACTGTTATGATTGTTGCCCTTTTGAGGCAGGTGGGAACCTCTGGCTGCAGCAGGGAGAGACTGAAGATGTCCTTAAACATTCCTGCCAGTTGGTTGGTACAGGTTTTCAGCGTCCTACCAGGTGCACCATTAGGTTCTGATGTCTTGCAAGGGTTCACCCTCAACCTGCTGAAAGATGTTCTGATGTCAGCCTCCAAGACAGAGATCAGAGTCACCAGATGCCATAGGGATTTCCAGTGGTGTAGTTTTATTCTCCCTTTCAAAGAGTGCATAAAAGGTGTCAACCTCATCTGGGAGTGAAGCAGCACAGCCATTCATAATGTTAGGTTTTGCTTTGCAGGAAGTAATGGTCTACAAATGTCAGATCTAACCTGCATCTGATTTTGTCTCTAACTTCAATCAGAATTGGTTGCTTTTGCTCTTAAAATAGATCTCTGTAGGTCATACATGGACTTCTTGTGTAGTTCTGGTTCACCAGTCTTGAATGCCACAGATCTAGCCCTCAGCAGACTATGAACCTTCTAGTTCATCCGTAACTTTTGGTTTGGAGATGTTTTTGAAGGCACACACTCAATGACACAGGTCTTCAAGTCTGTGACAAGTATGGCATATTCATTCATATTTGATGATGTATCCCTGAATATTGTCCACTCCACAACTAAAAGCATCCCTGTAAGTGCTCCTCCACCTCCGTTGACCATAACTTCTTGGTCATCACCACTGGTGTTGTGGACTTTACACTCTGCCTATGCGCTGGGAGTAGAAGTACAGCTGGGAGATGGACTTTTCAAGGAGTGTGGTAGCACAATAAGCGTTCTTAATTGTGGTCAAATGTGGCCTGAGGTGGAATGTACACTACTAACAGGATGGCGGTAAACTCCCTTGAAGATAAAATGGACGACATTTGATCGCTAGATATTCCAGCTCAGCTGAGCACGATTGAGACAGAACCATACGTCTGTGCACCACGATGAGTAAATCATAAAGCATACTCCACTTCCTCTACCCTAAAAAGACTGACCTGCCCTGTTTTTGTGGAGAACGGTAAAGTCATTGGGATGGAGTGTTGCATCCAAAATGGCGGTGGTGAGCCATGATTCCATGAAGCAAAATACACAGCTGTCCCTAGTGTCCCTCTGGTAATGCAATCTTGCTCTGAGATCTTCAGTTTTATTTTCCAGAGACTGTACATTCGCCAGCAGAATAGTCGGGAGTAGGATCTGAAGTCTCTGTGTTTCAATTTAATCTGTAGATCGGCTTGTTTTCTGCGCTTCTGTTTTCTTAAAGGGGCACTCATGAATTGAGTCTGCAGTTTGGGATCTGCCAATTTTAGATGTTTATAAACGTCTTGAAAGGACATTGCTTACAGAAGTGCCCATGACTGTGACTGTGGATTTCAGCTGCAGTTGTCCTAAACTGGAATATTCGATGATCCCCATCAGAGCTGCATGCAAAGAATCACCACATATTGGGAAATGTATGATGATGTATTTTACTAAAAGGAACAATAGTGTAGGCTATAATCTAAATGGGCAGAAAGTTCAAACATCAGAGGTGCAAAGGGACTTAGGTCCTCATGCAAGACTCCGGGAAGGTTAATTCACAGGTTGAGTCTGTGGTAAAGAAGGCAAATGGCATTTACCTCAAGGAGAATAGAATATAAAAACAAGGAGATAATGCTGAATAAGACTGCACTTGGAGCATTACCAACAGTTTTGGACCCCTTACCTCAGAAAGGAAGTGTTATCATTAGAGAGGGTCCAGGGGAGGTTCAAAAGCATGATTCCAGGAATGAAGTGGTTAACATATGAGGCGCATTTGGCATCTTTGGGCCTGTAGTCACTGGAATTTAGAAGAATGCATGGGGATCTCATTGAAACCTACCAAATGTTGAAAGGACTAGACAAGGTGGATGTGGAGAAGATGTTTCCTCTAGTGGGGGTACCAGAACTAAAGGGCAGAGCCTCAAAATTGAGTGGTGACCTTTTACAACTGAAGTAAGGAGGAATTTTTTTTAGCCAAAGACAATAGGTGCAGGAGTAGGCCATTCGGTTCTTCGAGCCAGCACTGCCATTCACTGTGATCATGGCTGATCATCCACTATCAGTATCCAGTTCCTGCCTTATCCCCATAACCTTTGATTCCACTATCTTTAAGAGCTCTATCCATCTCTTTTTTGAAAGCATCCAGAGACTTGGCCTCCATAGCCTTCTGGGGCAGAGCATTCCATATATCCACCACTCTCTGGGTGAAAAAGTTTTTCCTCAACTCCGTTCTAAATGGCCTAACCCTAATTCTTAAACTGTGGCCTCTGGTTCTGGACTCACCCATCAGCGGGAACATGCTTCCTGCCTCCAGCGTGTCTAATCCCTTAATAACCTTATATGTTTCAATAAGATCCCCTCTCAGCCTTCTAAATTCCACAGTATACAAGCCCAGCCGCTCCAATCTTTCAACATATGACAGTCCCGCCATCCCGGGAATTAACCTTGTGAACCTATGCTGCACTCCCTCAATAGCAAGAATGTCCTTCCTCAAATTTGGAGACCAAAACTGCACACAGTACTCCAGGTGTGGTCTCACCAGGGCCCTGTACAGCTGCAGAACGACCTCTTTGCTCTTATACTCAATTCCCCTTGTTATGAAGGCCAGTATGCCATTAGCTTTTTTCACTGCCTGCTGTACTTGCATGCTTGCTTACAGTGACTGACGTACAAGAACAGCTAGATCTCGTTGTGCTTCCCCTTTTCCTAACTTGACTCTATTTAGATAATAATCTGCCTTCCCGTTCTTACCACCAAAGTGGATAACCTCACATTTATCCACATTAAACTGCATCTGCCATGCATCTGCCCACTCACCCAGCCTGTCCAAGTCACCCTGCATTCTCATAACATCCTCCTCACATTTCACACTGCCTCCCAGCTTTCTGTCATCGGCAAATTTGCTAATGTTACTTTTAATTCTCTCATCTAAATCATTAATATATATTGTAAACAGCTGCGGTCCCAGCACTGAACCCTGCAGTACCCCACTAGTCACCGCCTGCTTTTCCGAAAGGGACCCGTTAATCGCTACTCTTTGTTTTCTGTCAGCCAGCCAATTTTCAATCCATGTCAGTACTCTGCCCCCAAAACCACGTGCCCTAATTTTGCCCACTAACCTCCTATGTGGGACTTTATCAAAGGCTTTCTGGAAGTCCAGGTACACTACATCTACTGGCTCTCCCTTGTCCATTTTCATAGTTACATCCTCAAAAAATTCCAGAAGATTAGTCAAGCACGATTTCCCCTTCATAAATCCATGCTGACTCGGACCAATCCTGTTACTACTATCCAGATGTGTCGTAATTTCATCTTTTATAATTGACTCCAGCATCTTTCCCACCACCGACGTCAGGCTAACCGGTCTATAATTCCCTGTTCTCTCTTCCTCCCTTCTTGAAGAGAGGGACAACATTAGCCACCCTCCAATCCACAGGAACTGATCCTGAATCTATAGAACATTGGAAAATTATTACCAATGCGTCCACGATTTCTTAAGCCACCTCCTTAAGTATCCTGGGATGCAGACCATCAGGTGCCAGGGACTTATCAGCCTTCAGACTCAACAGCCTATCCAACACAATTTCCTGCCTAATATAAATTTCCTTCAATTCATCCATTACCCTAGGTCTTTTGACCACTATTAAATCTGGGAGATTGTTTGTGTCTTCCCTAGTGAAGACAGATCCAAAGTACCTGTTCAACTCGTCTGCCATTTCCTTGTTCCTATAATAAATTCACCCACTTGTCCTCAAGGGCCCAATTTTGGTCTTAACTATTCTTTTCCTTTTCACATCCCTAAAGAGTGGTGAATCTGGAATGATCTGCCACAGACTGTGGTTGAGGCCAAGAGCGAGGGTATATTTAAAGAGGAAGTACAAAGCATTTGTAGATAGATTCCTGATTGGTCAGGGCATCAAGGGATATGTTAGAGGGCAGATATATGGGGTTGAATGGGATCCAGGATCAGCCACGATGAAATGGTGGAGTAGACTCAATGGGCTGAATGGCCTCATTCTGCTCCTCTGTCTTATGGTCTTATTGGCACCATCTTATAACTGATGCCCAAATGCATCTCAACTCTCTGGTGACAGAAGTTGTTTCAACGTTTAAAGCCCTTCTTACTTACAAACTGCATACATGTGGTAGAATTCACAGCAGTGATATCAGTTACATATTTTGGTGTGTGTTCTTTATGTGCTGTGCTCAGATGCATTCATGCACAAGCATGTTACTCACATAGAATATCATTACAATTTCTCAACCCATTCATGGAAGGGCTGATCTCATTTAGCAACTAAATTTTGCATAATATTCAATTGTGTAGCATATAAAAACACTGTGCCCTGCAGTAGAACTTTTAGTAATTATCATTCACATGAAACCTCCACATTTCATATATTCACAGATCTTAATGTTTATTCAGCTTCAGCAACATTTAGTTCAATGTGCATCATCACCAACCCAAAATATGATTCTTCAGTCAAAGTGAATGACCCCAAGCAATCCACTTTTTACAGGAATTTAATCTGTACATTTCATTCATGGTCCGATAAATTTATACTTTGGTCATTTGATTACATTTGAACTTGAGCCTATCCTTCTTTGCCTTAAATTAGCTCAGACCATCAGCTCTCTACTCATAACTCAAACTAGAGCATATTAAGTACCAGGCATGAACCTACAGGTTCTGACCTTGGCATGATTTTGAGTTGGTTCAACACCAGAGGGAGCCCTTAATCTTCCTCAGAAATTTTCATCAAATTTAACATCCAAGCATGGTTAAGAATTGATGCTGGCATTGTAGTCTGAATGTTAAGTAGACATAAGAAATGGAACATAAAATAACCTTCATATCAAATTGCATAAATCCTTATGCAAATGTTCTAGACAACTTCTATGAAGCAAATATTTGATTTTTGATTATATTGATTAAGTGCAATATTTAGGAATGACAGAGAAAGTTGTTCAGTTGTACAGTGTGCCACAGGGTCCTTTACTTAGAGCTAGGATATTATCACAACATGTGAGACATCAATCTCAATTGCAAGTAAAATCAAAAAAGAATGGAAATGCTGAGCAGGTCGCTACCCCACCCAGAAAATTAGCAAATCTGAATAAATACTATGGTAAAAAAGTTGATAGTTCCAATCTTACATAACACAAGGTCTCACGCAGTAATGTACTGAACCATCATAAGTCAAGTTACAAGTACAATGGATTCTGGTTAATTGGTACAGATCAGAACCAGTACATTTTGGCCCAATTAAGCAGCTGACAAATTAGCTTCAGTTCCATGGAAATAGTTAAAGAGGTAGAAAACCAACAAACTACTGTTTAACTGAGTAATAAATTATGTAATTAAATGAAATACAGAATAAATAAGAAAACTACCAATACTACTACAGTACTATAAGACTGTGTATTAGTGCCTAATACTTATCGACGAAGGAATTTATCCAGTTTATGTTGCTGTGTTCTTTTGACTGACTGTAAATAAACAAAACCAGCGCAGGCAACTAGTTGAGATAATGGACTGCCTTCATACAATGGTTTCAACAATTGCATCCTCATTTTCTTTGTAACATTTAAGATGATTGTCGATGCTTTCAAATTCTTCATAGGTCCAAACTTGTTTAAGTAGTGAAATAGTTTCATTTTCACTCCCGATCGTTTCTGGCATCTCCAAGCCTGATTGCTTGAAACTTCAGTGAGCAAAGCAATTCTGAATTGTCTTACTGCCCATTTCTCACCAAATATTAGTGACAAAAAAAAATCACGGTTATTTGAACACAGACACACACAAATGACACTATTTAAAAACTGTTTGCTCCAAGGATGGTGTGGTGATTAATGGACACACAAGTGCATGTGACTGAGACCAGTTCATCAACAGTCTCCTGTCCTAATTAAGCGACATAAGTGTCCCAAATAAACAAAAGGAATCCTAAAGAGGTAAAAAAAATCATCTTGTGCTTCAGTCCCAAAGACGTGTCCCAAATAAGCCACTATCAATGGCCCAATTAACAGGAATACACTGTATATATAACCACTTTAATCTCACACTTCATTGAATTTAGAAGTGATTAGAAGATTTGCAAAATGAAGATGCAATATTTATTGTCTATTTGTATTTCTGCTTCACTTTTAAATGCTGATCAATATTCCTAACTTGAATTCTTATTTTCTTGCAAAATTTTCAGATAACTTAGATTTTTACTCTGTTCAGTGACGAAAGTTTCTTTATCTGCTTTCTTGCAAAAATCTTATGGGGTAAAACACAAGAACTTACCTGAAAACAGGTGCAAGGGGTTGCCACAACAGGCAACAGGATAATTTCCTACTGTAAGTTTAATTGCATGATTGCCACAGGCAGCCAGTGCTAACCTCACTACTCACTGGCTATATTCCTTTGGAAAGTTTCACAATACCATTAGTAGTTATCCATTTTAAGCTGGCCTACAAAAATTAAAGTTGGCTTACATATCTTAAAGTGGAAATATGCTGACATAGCTATTCTACAGAGAAGTTAGTCTGAGAAATTGAAAAGGAATCAGGCTGAAAGTGAAGCTGAGGCTGAAATCAGATCAGTGATGATCTTATTAAAGGGCAGATCATATTAGCCAGCAAAGCCACTTTCCAGATCTCTCAAATGCTCATTGTATGCTAACATAATTACTTCAATACTAGGGCTCTTAACTAGTGTACCAACTTCTTACGCAGTACTTTGTCACATACCTTTTAGAAATTTAAATCTACCTCAGCTACAGGTTCCCTTTTATCTATTCCCTCTTTGTCACATCCTCACAAAAATCATGCAAAATTGTCAAATATGATTTATCTTTAACAAAATCCTGGTGACCATATTTGATTATATTTCTCTTTCTTAAATCATTAGTTATTTCCTCTTTGCTTAGTTTCTCCATCATTTTGCCAACAAGACATTAAACTAAATGGGCTATAATTCTCCCACACAACCCTCCCGCAGCCCTAGTCTGGAGTTTTGAAAAACTTCAACCAGTGAGTCTCTTGCATCTGCAGCCACTTCCTTTAAAATCCTAGAATACAAGCCATCAGGTGCCAGCTATTTGTTTACCTTTACCCTGCGATTTAACATATCTACCATTTCTTTGTTTGTGGTTATTAAATCACCAACCTAGAGGTTCTACACTTACCTTAGCTCCCTTCTTCCTCTTTTATATGTTCACAGATAAACTCTTACTGTTTGCCTGGAGATTGCATGCAAGTTTTCTCTCAAAATCATTTTTCTCACTTAGGGGTTTTCATTGCAGGATCCTAAAATTTTCTCAGTCTTCTGGCCTACCACCACCCTTTGCTAACACAAATTTTGAAGCTTTCTCAAGGAATTCCTCTTTCTTAACTAGGTTAAAGTTTGGTTACTGACACACCTCTTATTTTCCCAATCTACGTTAAACAAAATCACCTTCATACCATTAATAATTTCTTTATTTATTTTAAAGAAGTGGCCCCATGAAGAGGTGGTCACACTCATCCTCTTAACTTTATCCAGCTATAAGTGCTTTGGACTTCTTTTGGTCATGAAGGATGCTATATAAATGAAAATTTTTTTTTAGGTGCAGGAGCAAATTTTCTGGATTCAAAGTTTGAGTACACTTTGAGGCCAATTCTCAATACACAAACTAAGCAACTTATCATAGATAGTACCTGGGCTCTGCCCATTTCATAACAATAACTCTCATAGTACATTTTGTTCTGCCAGTTATCAGGAAATTGGCTTGTAAGCTTATTGTAAATTTACAAAGGAACTGCCCTGCCAATATTGTTTCCTAGAATGAATACATCGTCAGTTTTGTAAAACAGGAAAATCTTCCCTGCCAAATTAAACTGACGACCTTCTGTTTTTTTAACATAGCTTATTTTTCACTGAAAAACAAGATATAATTTGGCTGAAAAGCAGGATTATTGGAACAGCAACTGGATACCTTTAATTTCAGGTCTCTAATGCATCAAATTTCAAGTGCTTGTAATGCAGATTGTCACCGTGTTATTTCGATAACAAAATGTGCTCGGAGAGCCGAGAAACTGTTCTTTAGGCAGAATTTCAAATGTTGGCAGCAACTAGTGGGAACCCCTGACTTTGCATATCATATAACTGCTCTGGAAAGCCCTGGAACCTGAGTAGTGTACCTCCCCGCCTTCCGATAGCCAGGTTCCCGGGTATGCCACTACCCAGGTTCCGGGGCTGCTCACCGGCTCATGCAAAAGCAACACTCTCGGCCTACACCCTGCCCAGCCGTCAACAGCCGCCCCGACACCTGCATACAAAACACAGCCGACTACTCACACGGCACCGAGCCGAAATTGTCGCTCTGCCCGCCCGCGTTCATGGTTCAGCTGCGGAGTCCAAGAGGGGAAAATGAGACCGAGGACGTGCAGGCTCCTCTCCCTGTCTCCTATATTACGGACAAACAAACAGATAAGAGACTGAAGAACAGCTCGGGCCCTCGGCGCTGCAGCGGAAGTGGGTGCACTGCACTTCCGCTCGCTGTAGACTTGAGGATTAGCCCCAAAGTCGATGGTTGGACCTGGGGTATTTGATTTATCCTTGGGGAAATGATGTGCTGGTTATGTCTTCAGACTGGTTACCTGCATAGCAATGGGCGGAGGGTTTGTTGATATATAGTTCAGATTCCATGTTCAAATAATCAATTATTTAATATGCGGGAGTCCTTTTTAATATTGTTTACCTATTCTCTAACATATCAATAGAAAGAAAATACGTGAAGGTTCCCCCCCCCCCAATAATTTACCTGGGATAGCAATTTGGATTTAGTGACCAAACCATTTAGATTGGAGAAACACAAAATTCTGGAGGAATTTAGCAAGAGTCGGGCAGTATCTATGGAGGGAAGGATAAGTCAATATTTTGGTCTGAGACACTTAATTCCAACAGGAATAGAATGGGATAGAAGCCAGATTTGTTGCTCCACTGCAAAGTCTCTAAGATATGCCTACCTGGCAAATTTTAAATTTCTTCAATGGAAATTCAGTGAGACCTATTAACACTCCCCCTCTATCTCTGCTGCTCTCTGACTTTCCAACCATGTGCTCAGCCAGACCTGCTGATCTTATTCTACATATCTTACCCCACCTACTTATTCTGGATTCTGTTCCTTCCATTCCAATCCTGATGAAGGGTCTTGCTTAAAACATTAACCATTTTATTCACGCCCCCCCCCCCCCATAGATGCTGCCTGACTTGCTGAGTTCCTCCAGCATTTTGGGTGCATTGCTCCTGATATCCGGCATCTGCAAAATCTCTTTATGTTTATAGTCAAGATTGGGAATGTGTGACAGAACAACGTTATTGCAAGGGAGAAGGAGACTCAGGAAAGTCTGTCAAACAAGCAGATGTATACCCACCAGATGACACCAGTGTATATACCTACTGCAATGGGAACATCAATACTTATGTAGCAGGCTTTGATCTCCATTTATCCTGGTCTCCCTTGCTGAATCAATACCTTCTGTTTAACAATACACAGATAACTTCTATTCCACAATATGAAGTTCAGGTCTAGGAATGTCAGGATCCTCAAGGACAACCCAAAGCAACAGCCTTGTTATCATAAGTGAGGAGTCAAATGCTTCAGAACTGACATTTCTGCACTGGTGACACCAAACAAGCAGTAGATAGCTGGTTTAAAGAACAATGTGTTTCCAGCGTTCTGTTATATTAAGAATGATAGGGCTGAAGGTATTAAGGGGGAAGGTTGATAATACTTGTCAGCGAAAATGTCATGGCAGTGCTCAGGCAGGACAGACTGCAGGGCTCAACTACTGAGGCTATATGGGTGGAACTGAGGAATAAGAAAGGGATGACCACATTAATGGGATCATATATTTCTCCCATTAGTCAGTGGGATTTAGAGAAGAAAATTTGTACAGAGATAGCAGACAGCTGCAGGGGAAAATTAAGATTGTGCTGGTGATTTTAGTTTTCCTCATATTAATTAGGTCTGTACTGTAACAGAAAAGGATGGGATAGAGTTTGTCAAATGTGTTCAGTAAAGTTTCCTTCATAAATATAGAGATCCCAGCTAGAGAGTGTGAGATACTGGATCTTCTATTAGAGAAAGAGACGGGGAAAGTGACAGAAGTGTGTATACGGAATCACTTTGGATATAGTAATCATAATTCCATTGGATTGAGATAGATTGTTTTCTGACAAAGATGTGCTTGGTAAGTGGGGGGGCCTCAAAATTGAAGCATTTAGAGAGTGCAGAGTTTGTACGTTCCTGTCAATATAAAAGGCAAGGCTAACAGGTTTAGAGAGCCTTGTTTTTTTGAGAGATAACCTGGTTAAGAAGAAGAATGTGCTTAGTAGTTATACGCAACAAGGAACAAATGAGGTATATGAAGGGTACAAGAAGAGCAAGAAAACATTTAGGAGGGAAATCTAGAGGGCTAAAAGAAGCCATGAGCTTGTTCTGGCAGATAATGTGAGGGAGAACCCAAGGGCTTCTATGGATATAGTAAGAGCAAAAGGATAGCAAGGGACAAAATTGGTCCATTTGGGATCAGTATGGTCATCTTTGCACAAAGCCAAAAGAGATGGGGAGGGGGGGTCAATTTAAAGTGGATTTAAAGTGGATTTTTTGCATCTGTATTTATATGAACATATGAATCTATAGGACTAAGGCAAAACAGCAGTGAGGTCATGAACCACATCCAAGTTACAGAAGAAGAGATGCTGCTATCCTAAGGGAAATTAGGGAGATAAGTCACCAGCGCATGATAAGGTGTTCCCTTGGACCTTGTGGACAACTAGTGCAGAAACTGTAGGGGCCCTAGTAGAGTTACTTAAACCATACTTAGCCTCTAGTGAGGAGCCACAGGGCAAGCGGATAGCTAATATTGTTCTGTTGTTCAAGAAAGAAAAAGCAGGAAAAGCTGATGCCAGTAGCAGGTAAATTATTGGAAGGTGTTCGAAGGGAAAGGATATATAAATATAGGATACTCAGGCCATATTAGGGAGAGTCCATATAGTAGTTTATCAGGAGGTTATCAGGAAAGTTGATGAAGGAAATGCAATTGACATTGTCTACATGGACTTTAGCAAGAGTTTGGAAAAAGTCCTGCATGGGAGGCTGGTCAAAGAGGTTCAGTTGCTTGGCAAACAGAATGAGACAGTAAATTGGATTCCACATTGGCTTAGTGGGAAAAGCCAGACGGTGATAGTAGATGGATGCCCCTCTGACTGGAGGCTTTTGACTAGTAGTGGGTTGCAGGGATCAGTGCTTGGTCTGTTGTTGTGTGTTATCTCATATAGCTGATAATTTGTTTAAACTGGATTAGCAAATTTGCGGATAACAGCAAGATTGGAAGTGCACTGGACAGCAAGGAAACCTGTCAAAGCCTGCAGTGGGATCTGGATCACCTGGAAAAATGGGCTGAAAAATGGCAGATGGAACTTAATGCAGACAAGTTTGAGGTGTTGCACTTTGGCTGGACAAACCAGTTTAAGACTTACACTGTGAATGGTAGGGCACCGAGGAGTGTAGTAGAACAGACGGATCTGGGAATACAGATCCATAATTTCTTGAAAGTGGCATCACAGGTAGATAGGGTCGTAAAGAAAGCATTTGGCACATTGGCATTCGTAAATCTGAGTACAGGAGTTGGCATGTTAAGTAGAAGTCCTGTGAGACCTAATTTGGAGTATTGTGTGCAGTTCTGGTCAACTACCTACAGGAAAGATGTCAATAAGAGTGCAGAGAAAATTTATAGGGATGTTACCCAGACTTGGGGACCTGAATCAAAGGGAAAGATTGAATTGGTTAGGACTTTATTCCCTGGTGTATAGGAGAATGAGGGGAGATTTGATACAAAATGATGAAAGGTATAGATAGGGTAAATACAAACAGTCATTTTCCACTGAGTTTGCATGAGATTAGAACTAGAGGTCATAGGTTAAAGGTGAAAGATGAAATATTTAAGGGAAACCTGGGGGCAATCTTCTACACCCAGAGGGTGGTGCAAGGTGGAACCAGCTGCCAGTGGAAGTGACGGATGGGGGTTTGATTGCAACGTTTAAGAGATGTTTGGTAAATACGTGAATTGGAGGACTATGGTGCAGGTGTGGATCAATGGAACTAGGCAGAATAACAGCTTGGCATGGACTAGGTGGGACAAGGGGGAAAGAGAGGAATTTAAGCTATTTTCACAGATGAGTTCAAAGAGGCAGCCACTTGGCGCCATCTTAACTTTGCTCCACAGCCCACACACCACCCCCACCCCCCAGTCCTGAAGAGTCACGGCCCGAAATGTCAGCTGCTTATTCCCATTCATAGATGCGGCCTGACCTTCTGAGCTCTTCCAGCACATTGTGTGTATTGCTCTGTGTTCCTTTTTTGTAATGGATCCATCAATTTAATCTAAAATGCATGACTGTCACCCTGATCATGGAAACTACACTGGGGTTCTTCACCTGACAAAATGCTTGGACTACAGTTTTATCATAGCAACCAGCCTGTTTCATTAGGGGAATATGTGCAATAGCTTCAGTATCAGTGATAGTCATCTGCTAAATTATACCATTATAGAGTTGAAGGACTGCAAAGATGTCTGCATCATCTGCAACATAACAGGCACCAATGACTGCTGATTGATCCGTGCTTAATCAGCTCTGTTACCTCCATCAACATAGCCCCAAATCATTACCAACAATGGAAAATTACTGTAAGAAGATCAAAAACAAAGCTGTCAAGAATACCACTCAGCTAGATTTTCTCATACAGTACCTCACAGAAATCCATAACACCATAAGACAAAGGAGCAGAAGTAGGCCATTCGGCCCATCGAGTCTGCTCTGCCATTTTATCATGAGCTGATCCATTTTATCCTATTTAGTCCCACTGCCCCGCCTTCTCATCATAACCTTTGAAGCCCTGGCTACTCAGATATCTATCTATCTCTGCCTTAAATACACCCAATGACTTGGCCTCCACTGCTGCCCGTGGCAACAAATTCCATAGATTCATCACCCTCTGACTAAAAAAATTTCTTCGCATTTCTGTTCTGAAAGGGCGCCCTTCAATCCTGAAGTCATGCCCTCTCGTACTAGACTCCCCCATCATGGGAAACAACTTTGCCACATCCACTCTCTCCATGCCTTTCAACATTCAAAATGTTTCTATGACGTCTCCCTTCATTCTTCTAAACTCCAAGGAATACAGTCCAAGAGCGGACAAATGTTCCTCATATGTTAACCCTCTCATTCCTGGAATCATTCTAGTGAATCTTCTCTGTACCCTCTCCAACATCAGCACATCCTTTCTTAAATAAGGAGATCAAAACTGCCCACAGTACTCCAAGTGAGGTCTCACCAGCGCCTTATAGAGCCTCAACATCACATCCCTGCTCCTATACTCTATTCCTCTAGAAATGAATGCCAACATTGCATTCCCCTTCTTCACTACTGACTGAACCTGGAGGTTAACTTTAAGGGAGTCCTGTACGAGGACTTCCAAGTCCCGTTGCATCTCAGAACTTTGAATTCTCTCCCCATTTAAATAATAGTCTGTCCGTTTATTTTTTCTGCCAAAGTGCATAACCATACACTTTCCAACATTGTACTTCATTTGCCACTTCTCTGCCCATTCTTCCAATCTATCCAAGTCTCTCTGCAGACTGTCCGTTTCCTCAGCACTACCGACCCCTTTACCTAACTTCATATCATCAGCAAACTTAGCCACAAAGCCATCTATTCCATAATCCAAATCGTTGATGTACAATGTAAAAAGAAGCAGCCCCAACACTGATCCCTGTGGAACACTACTGGTAACCGGCAGCCAACCAGAATAGGATCCCTTTATTCCTACTCTCTGTTTCCTGCCAATCAGCCAACGCTCTATCCACTGTTACATACCCTGTAACTGGGTTGCCTAACCAGCAGAAATGGATCACTCAGTTGGATTCTGGATTACTAGAACTAGGAAAGTTTTATTAAAGAAACAAGCAACACAGTACTCTAATCAAAAGGATAATGAATGCAACAGTTCAGCAATGATAAACATACATGTACACAGAATTAAGATAACAGGATCAATCAAGCTCTATCGTTGTCCAGGGGTAAATGACCAGTTTCAAAGTGACGCAAAGTTCAATTCAATTTAGTTCAGTTCAGTTCGCAGTAATCGCTGCCGTGGCGATGGACAGTGGGGGGAAGGAGAGAGCAAAACGAATGAATATTCAAAACGGCTTCCACACAGACCTTCGCAGTCAGCTTTCGAGCGAGTCCTTTGTGATGTCATCTGAGGTCACTGACCGTGACCCCTCCATTTCCAGATACAATCGTTTCTCTGCGGTGAACCCAGCACCCAGGCAAGGGTGGACACACACCAGGTTCCCGCCGATCGTGCCTTTCCACCCTGAGTGTCTATGGCCTGGTCCCGCAACCGGCCTTCCAAAACTTCCCACCGACTTGTGAGAGACGCACCGCTTCCAGGGTCTCGTTACCTCGGGTGTCGTGTGTGTATCGCCTTAGCGAACCTGTCCCTTTTTATCCCCCTGCTGGGGTATCACCTGTCCATCACTTCAAACAGTTCAGGGTTCAAAGGGGGAGCCGATCTTGACAGCTCTCCTTCCGTTACTCTCTCCTGTCCCTTCATTAACATCTCCAAATGCCGCTCCATTGTTTTCCTTATCTCTCTTTCTCCTGAAGACAGATGGCAGACCAACTGCTGATCCCACTGGTGCCAGCACAGGACAGCTAACATCTTAATCTATGTGTATTCTTGTCACACCACGTATGTAACTTTCCTGTAACTGCATGGGCTCTTAGCTTGTTAAGTAGCCTCATGTGTGGCACCTTGTCAAAGGCCTTCTGAAAATCCAAATATACAACATCCACTGCATCTCCCTTGTCTAGCCTACTGGTAATTTCCTCAAAAAATTGTAATAGGTTTGTCAGGCAGGATTTTCCTTTACGGAATCCATGCTGAGTTCTGCCTATCTTGTCATATGCCTCCAGGTACTCTGTAACTTCATCCTTGACAATCGACTCCAACAACTTCCCAACCACCGACGTCAAGCTAACAGGTCTATAATTTCCTTTTTGCTTCCTTGTCCCCTTCTTAAATAGCGGAGTGACATTTGCAATCTTCCAGTCTTCCAGAACCATGCCAGAATCTATCGACTTTTGAAAGATCATCGCTAATGCCTCCGCAATCTCCACAGCTACTTCCTTCAGAACATGAGGGTGCATTCCATCTGGTCCAGGAGATTTATCGACCTTTAGCCTATTCAGCTTCCTGAGTACTTTCTCTGTCGTAATTGTGATTGCGCACACTTCTCTTCCCTGCCACCCTTGAGTGTCCGGTATCCTGCTGTCTTCCTCAGTGAAGACTGATGCAAAATACTTGTTCAGTTCCTCTGCCATCTCCTCATCACCCATTACAATTTCTCCAGTATCATTTTCTATCGGTCCTATATCTACTCTCACCTGTCTTTTACGCTTTATATACTTGAAAAAGCTTTTAGTATCCTCTTTGATATTATTTGCTAGTTTCCTTTCATAGTTAATCTTTTCTCTCTTAATGACCTTCTTGGTTTCCTTTTGTAAGGTTTCAAAAACTTCCCAATCCTCTGTCTTCCCAATAACTTTTGCTTCCTTGTATGCCCTCTCCTTTGCTTTAACTTTGGCTTTGACTTCTCTTGTCAACCACGGTTGCATCCTTTTTCCACTCGAAAATTTCTTCTTTTTTGGAATATACCTGTCTTGCACATTCCTCATTTCTCGCATAAACTCCAGCCACTGCTGCTCTGCCGTCTTTCCCGCCAGTGTCTCTTTCCAGTCAACTTTGGCCAGTTCCTCTTTCATGCCACTGTAATTTCCTTTACTCCACTGAAACATCAACACATCAGATTTCGGCTTCTCTTTTTCTAATTTCACAGTGATCTCAATCATGTTATGATCACTGCCTCCTAAGGGTTCCTTCACCTCAATCTCTCCAGTCACCTCCGGTTCATTACACAATACCCAATCCAGTACAGCCAATCCCCTAGTGTGCTCAACAACAAGCTGTTCTAAAAAGCCATTTCGCAGACATTCTACAAATTCTCTCTCTTGAGATCCAGTGCCGACCTGATTTTTCCAATCTACTCGCATGTTAAAATCCCCCACAATTATCATAACACTGCCCTTCTGACAAGCCTTTTCTATTTCCAGTTGTAATTTGTAGTCCACATCCCTGCAGCTGTTTGGATGCCTAACTGCCATCAGGGTCCTTTTACCCCTGCTATTCCTTAGCTCAACTCATAAAGATTCTGCACCTTCCGATCCTATATCACCTCTTTCTAAGGATTTAATATCATTTCTTACCAATAAAGCCACACCTCCCCCTCTGCCTACCTTCCTATCCTTCCGATACACTGTGTATCCTTGGACGTTCAGCTCCCAGAGACATGCATCCTTTAGCCAGGTCTCACTGATGGCCACAATATCATACCTGCCAATCTGTAGCTGTACAACAAGATCATCCACCTTATTCCTTATGCTGCGTGCATTTAAGTACAACACCTTAAGACCAGTATTTGATACTTTTTGCTTTGATTTCACTGCAACTTTATTGCACTGCAACTCATCGCAATGGCTACACATTTGCCCCATCACCTGCCTGTCTTTCCTGACATCTTTACTGCTGACTATCTTAGATTTATTTCTGTGTTCCCCTTCCTCCACTCTATCATTCCGGTTCCCATCCCCCTGCCAAATTAGTTTAAACCCTCCCTAACGGCTCTATTAAACTTTCCTGCCAGGCTATTGGTCTCCTTCAGGTTCAGGTGTAACCTGTCCTTTTTGAACAGGTCATACTTTCCCCAGAAGAGATCCCAATTATCCAAGAATCTGAAGCCCTGCCCCCTACACCAGTCTCTCAGCCAGGCATTCATCTGCCTGATCCGACTACTCTTGCCCTCACTGGCACGTGGCACAGGTAGCAATCCTGAGATTACTACCCTGGAGGTCCTGCTTCTCAGCTTCCTTCCTAACTGCTGGAAATCTCTCTTCAGGACCTCCTCCTTTGTCCTATCTATGTCATTGGTACCAACATGTACCAAGACAACTGGCTGCTCACCCTCCCCCTTTAGAATATTCAGGACCCGATCCGAGACATCCCGTACCCTGGCACCTGGGAGGCAACACACCATGCGGGTATCTCTGTCAGGCTCACAGAATCTCCTGTCCGTTCCCCTGACTATGGAATCCCCCATGACTACCGCATTTCTCTTCTCCCTCCTTCTCTCCTGCACAACAGCGCCAGGCTCAGTGCCAGAGACCCGGTCACCGTGGGCGTCCCCTGTCAGGTCATCCCCCTCAACAGCATCCAGAACAAGATATTTCTTGCTGAGGGGGACAGCCACAGGGGTGCTCTCCACTATCCGGGCATTTCCCTTCCCTCTCTTGACAGTGACCCAGTGTTCTGACTCCTGTAGCCTAGGGATGACTACCTCCCTGTAGCTCCTGTCTATCACCTCTTCACTTTCCCTGATAAGCACTAGGTCATCAAGCTGCAGCTGCAGATCCCTAACACGGTCTCTGAGGAGCTGCAACTCAGTGCACCTGGCGCAGATGTGGCCATCAGGGAGGCTGGAAGTCTCCCAGGATTCCCACATCTGACACCCTGAACAAAGCACTAAATCCTGTCGACTCCAGACAACAGAAGCCACATATGAAGTCCACCATGATTGTCATTTGTGAAGAAACTTTTGCCTGTTCTACCAAGGAGAACCAGGATTGGCTTAATGAAAATGACATGGACATCGAGGAGCTAATTAACTACAGATGTAAGGATTTCCTGCACTGCAAGTTCCACCATTGTCTAAGGAAAATGAACCAGCTTTGAAGGCACCTGAATGCAGAGGTCCAGCAGAAACCCCATAACAGTTAAAACAGATGGTGGAAGGAAATGCTGAAGAGCATTCCTAACAGCAGTATCACATGCAGATTCTTAAAAGCTTCCTGTGCCCAAACAATCAAGGCCTCACCCTACTCCACCAACAGTTATGACCGGAGATGGATTCATCAAGGATAGAGAGGCCCCACAGTGCTGCCCCTCATCTCCAACTAATGTCTTGCGAGATTGCAGATAATCTTCAAAACTAGGTAGAAACAGCTTAACCACATTTGAGAGCCAAGGTCAATCAAATCTCAGTAGTCGAGCTGTAATATAGATAGGTGGAGGATAATTGTTCAGATTCACTGTGACCATTTTAGTAAGTGATAGGTGTGTTCAGAATTTCTTGCCAGGCTATCACACCCACATTTCAATAAATGAAATATTATTGAGATCTGCCTTACAGATTGACAATGTATATTATATTGCTAATCTGAAGCCTATTATAGGGTGTTGGTGTTTTGAATACTAATCAGCCAAAATTCCAAGGTATTTGATATGAAATTTGAGACCATAAGACCAAGATAGGTGGAGAGGCTGGTAGTGCTGAGGAAATAGAGAGTCTGCAGAGAGACTTGGATAGATTGGAAGAATGGGCAAAGAAATGGCAAATGAAATACAATGTTGGAAAGTGTATGGTTATGCACTTTGGCAGAAGAAATAAACGAGCAGACTATTATTTAAATGGGGAGAGAATTCAAAGTTCTGAGATGCAACGGGACTTGGGAGTCCTTGTGCAGGATACCCTTAAGGTTAACCTCCAGGTTGAGTCAGTAGTGAAGACGGCGAATGCAATGCTGGCATTCATTTCTAGAGGAATAGAGTATAGGGGCAGAGATGTGACGTTGAGGCTCTATAAGGCACTGGTGAGACCTCACTTGGAGTACTGTGGGCAGTTTTGGTCTCCTTATTTAAGAAAGGATGTGCTGACATTGGAGAGGGTACAGAGAAGATTCACTAGAATGATTCCAGGAATGAGAGGGTTAACATATGAGGAACATTTGTCCGCTCTTGGACTGTATTCCTTGGAGTTCAGAAGAATGAGGGGAGACCTCATAGAAACATTCGAATGTTGAAAGGCATGGACAGAGTGGATGTGGCAAAGTTATTTCCCATGATGCGGGAGTCTAGTATGAGAAGGAATTACTTAAAGATTGAAGGGCGCCCATTCAGAACAAAAATGTGAAGCAATTTTTTTAGCCAGAGGGTGGTGAGTCTATGGAATTTGTTGCCATGGGCAGTGGTAGAGGCCAAGTAATTGGGTGTATTTAAGGCAGAGATTGACAGGTATCTGAATAGCCAGGGCATCAAAGGCTATGGTGAGAAGGCGGGGGAATGGGACTAAATGGGAGAATGGATCAGCTCATGATAAAATGGTGGAGCAGACTTGATGGGCCGAATGGCAGACTTCTGCTCCTTTGTCTTATATCTTATAGTCTAATATGCAGGTGACAATTAAGTTTGTATACAATTCGATACTGATATCCAAGATTTGGCAATTCATCCATTAAAGCATTGAACCATAGAGCACTACAGCACAGAAAACAGGCCATTCGGCCCTTCTAGTCTGTGCCGAAACTTTATTCCGCCAGTTCCATTGACCCGCACCCAATCCATAACCCTCTAGACCTCTCCCATCCATGTATCTATCCAATTTATTCTTAAAATACATATGAGAAATGTACATTGCCCTTCAACAATAAAGGTTGATCCTGGAAAAGGTATACCACTTCCCATATCTGGGGAGCCATTTCTCACAAGAAGGGAGATAATGATGAAGTTCACCATTCCTTTCAGTGTGCCAGTATCTGATTAATTAATGAAGAGGGTGTTTGAAGATTTCAGTCCTAGCATTAAACTCTTGGTCTACTTGGCAACAGTGATCCCTGTTCTTCAAAATGCTTAGACCTGGACTACCAAGAGCATGCATCTCAATGGACTGGGAAAAAAAAAACACCAATATGGTCTCCACAAAACTCTACAAAACTGCACCAGAGTACTCTCCCAGACTGAAAGTCCATCACTGAGGTTCTGGTTGCTATATTGTATGTCAGCCACATTAAGTAGGCTAGATCATTCATATACGCAGTACCATATTCCAAAAACAGTCTGATTATTCCCAACTTTGTCCTGGGAAGAGATAACCAGCCAGGCAGACAATAAAATTCAAAGATGTCCACACATCTCTTGTGAAGAGTCTCACAATTTTTCTAGAAGGTGAAACCAGGATTGGCTTAATGAAAATCATCTGTAGGCCTTCAGGACCCCGTATATCCTCCCCGACAGTGGTAACAAGAACAGGGTATCCCCAGATGGTGAGGGTCTTTACTGATGAATGTCACCTTTTTGAGGCACCTTCTCTTGAAGGTATCCTCGATGGTGGGGAGGATTGCAGCCTTGATGGAGCTGGCTGAGTCTACAGCCCTGTGAACCTTGTCCGATCCTGCACATTGTGGCCTCCATACCAGGCGGTGATGCAACCAGTCAGATTGCTCTTACTGTATGTCTGTAGCTATCTGAGATTTTACCAGTAACAGTGAGTCATCTCAAATTTTTTTGATATCATTTAAATAGTGCTGACCCACACAGCCATGCGTATAAAGAACTTGAGGCACACCTGTGTTGATTGTAAGCGAGGAGGAGATGTTATTACTAATCTGTAATGACTGTGGTGTCCTGATGTGGAGGTCAAGCATCCAGTTACAGAAGGAGGTATGGAGGCCTGGGTTTAGAAACTTGGTGATGGTATTGAACACTGAGCAGTAATCGATCAGAACCAGGTTTGTTCAGAATCTGATTTATTATCCCTGACATATGTTGTGAAATCTGTTGTTTTGTGGCAGCATTACAGTGTGAGACATAAAACTTACTTTAGGTTACAAAAAAACAAATTGTGCAAAAGAGGAATAGAAAGGTAGTAATCATGTGTAACTTATTAACTAATCATAGTAACTTACTGCCTGTGGTTTTCTGTAGCTGTAGCCCATTCACATCTTAGTTCAACATGTGTGTTCAGAGATATTCTGCTTAACATTGTTGCAATGTGTGGCTTTTTGAGTTACAGTCACCTTCCTGTCAGCTCGAGCAGTTTAGGAATTCTCTTCTGACCTCTCTCATTAACAACACATTTTCGCACACAGAACTGCTCCTCACTAGATTTTTTTATTTTGTTTTTTGTACCATTCTTTGTAAACTCTTGAGAATGTTGTGCATGGAAAATCCTAGGAAATCAGCCGTTTCTGAGGTACTCAAACCACCCTGTTTAGCACCAACAATCATTCCATAGTCTTCGTCACTTGGGGTCACATTTCTTCCCCATTCTGATGATTGATGAACAACAACTGAACCTCTTGACCATGTCTATATGTTTTTATGCATTAAGTTGCTGCCACATGATTGGCAGATTAGATACTTACATTAATGAGCAGGCGTACACATATACATCATAAAGTGGCCACCGAGTGTAGGTTTTGTTGTTTTCCAGGTGGTCTACAGCAAAATGGAGAGCAGTAAGATTGCATCCACTGCAGACCAGTTGTGGTAAGCAAACTGCAATGGGTCCAGGTCTTTGCTCAGGCAGGAGTTAATTCTAGTTATTGTACCTGTTACTGTGTCTCTTTTTACCATCTACCAATGTGCAAACCTCCTTTAAATTTTCCTCTTTCTCTCCCGCAATCTATACCCTCTACAATTTGACATTTCATTTCGGGGGAAAGACTCTGACTACCTGATCTATGTTTCTCATAAATTTCTATACTTCTATAAGATTATCCTTTAGTCTTCAGTTCTCCAGAGTTTGTCAAATCTCTTACACCTAGCGGATTCCATGTCTTATAACCTCTTGAACCTACTTCACTATTTAATGTTCACAGCTGATCTTGTATCTCAAGACCTCTTTTCCATCTGATTGGCATGTTTCCTTGATTCCTTTCGTGCCCAAAGCATTTGGTACAAGCCCTTACTATACCCGATGACAAAGCATTTGCATATATAGAAACCACATATAAATTATGTCAAAGCAAAAATATCAAAATCTATTGCAATACTGTACAACGTGCAAGATTTCTTAAATCAGAATGTTTGTATACATTATACTGTTCACTTATAGTCCCATACATGACTTACTGTGTAGAGGTATGGGGAAATACATACAAAACGAATAAAAACTCAATTTTTCTACTCCAAAAGAAAGTCATACGAATTGTAAATAAGACAAGTTATTATGAGCCAACCAATCCACAATCCACTATTATGAGCCAACCAATTCAACTAAACACTTTAAAATTCAAAGATTTCATAGATTTTAAAATAATACAAATTATGTATAAAGTAAAAAATGGACAGCTACCACAAAGTATCCAAAGGTTGTTTAAAATGAGAGAATGTCAACATGATTTGAGAGGAACATGTATATTTCAAAACCAAAGGATAAGAACAAATGTAAAAAAAATCATTGTATTTCAGTCAGAGGGGTGAATCTATGGAACAGTTGTAGTGAGAATTTAAAAACATGCACCACACTTAACAAGTTTAAAAAATTATTTAAAAATAATTTAATGAACAAATATAAAATACATGATTTAAAATGAATGGGAGTGATGTAAATAAATGATACTTGGAATTGGATTTTGTGTTAAAAGACTATGATTTTTTTTGCTTTGATGTGATGATTGACATCAAATAGGTTGTTGTCTAAGTAAGAAGGGTAGGCGTAATAAGCTGTAGCTTCAGCCTACACCCTTTCGGTCTGTTTTAAAGAATATCTTTTTTTTTTGTAATTTTGTCCTACGAAATCATTGTTGAAAATTATGCTTTTTGTTATGTTTGTACTGACCAAAATAAATTTCTTTCATTCATTCATTCACTTGGAGTAGGGAATTCCAAAGAATTGTATGTTGTGCTGCTGAAACAGTGATCAAAAATATTAATTAAACTTCCCACATGAGATGCCTAATCTGAGTATTTCCTGAATTTTCTATTTTATTGCAGATTTTCTGCATTGAGGATATTTCAGCTTCACCCAGAGAGACAGCCATGAATAAAGAAATTTCTGTCCTAAGTGCCTGACTCTTTAGCCTGCATCTATAGCCTCTGGTTCAAGATCCTACAGCCTGTGAAAACAGCCTCTCAGCACCTACTTTAATAATACCTTTCAGAATCTTATATAACTCAATAAAATCACCTTTCATTCTCCTCTCAGAAAGCCTCATCCCAGAAATCAGTTTAGCGCATCCATGCTGTTGTGACTCTTAGGCAAGTATATAATTCCATTTGGCTAATTGTTAAAACAAGAAAGACCACAGAGGATGGAGATCTGGAACAACACAAAAAATGGTCTGGAAGAACTCAGCAGGTCAGGAAGTGTTTTTTTGGAAGGAAATGAACAGCTGATGTTTCAAGCGAAACCCCTTCATTAGATCTGGAAAGAAAAAGGGCAGAAGCCAGAATCAAAGGATGGGAGGAGGGAAAGGTGATAAGTGAATTCAAGTGAGAGGGGGAAATAGGTAAGTGGGGAGTTAAGTGGTAATGATGTAAGAAGCTTGAAGGTGATAGGCAGAAGGGTCAAATAGCTGAAGAAGATGAAATATGATTGGAGAGGACAGTGGACTATGGAATAAGGGGAAGGAAGTAAGGAGCCATGAGGGCAGAGGTGGGTAAAGAGAAGGGTAGTGAAGCAAGAGGTGTAAGGGCAGGGGTGCAAAGGGAAATGGTTACCATAAATTAAGGAAATTGATGTTAAGGGTCATGCCATAAGCTACTTACTGGCCCTTTACATTTGTTCTCCCAAAGTGCAATACCTTGCACTTGGCCACATTAAACTCCATCTGCGATTTCTCTGCCCATATCTTCAATTGATCTATATCTTGCTGTATCCTTTGGCAATCTTCTATATTATCAACAATGTCACCAATCTCTGTATCAACTGCAAACATAAAGCATTGTTTTACCTTTTGCTCCAATTTGTAGCAAAAATAGGACAGGCAGGGAAAGGTACTACAAATGATATGGAAGTCGTTCATCACAGTACAGATGCAGCAAGTCTTCCTTACTATTTGTCTGTGCAAAAAAGTCCAAGATTTAATTTTCTTTCTAAATTACTTTCTTATCAGCACATAATTAATTACTTATCATTAGACTGACTTTTTGTCTTTCTCAAGGACATCTTGATCTCACATATAATGGATATTTAATAATCTTTTTTTCTTCTTACAGAAGTGGATAACCACATTAACTCTCAATGGACTCCTTTAACTCAAACTTTTTATCTTCCTTTGTCTCTACCTCACAATTTACTTTCCCAATTACCATTGTATCAATGCCAAAATTGGATGTATTATACCTAGCTCCTCCATCAAGTCTGTTAAGATAGGTTGTAAATAGTTGAAGGCCCAATGCTGATTCCTGTGGCATACCATGAATTACATTTTGTCAACTTGAAAGTAACCCATCTATCTCTTATCTTCTTTCATGCCTGTTCACCAATCCACTATTATAATAAGTTCCCAAAGGTCTGTGAGGCTTTTATCTTGTGTGGTATCTTTTATGTAATACTTCACTAAATAAGCTTTGCAAATCCAAGCACAAAAAATGTGGAGATCCCCCTTTATTTATCCTGCTATGTACATCTGTGAAAATCTTTAAGAAATTTGCTAAATTTTATTTTTTTCTTTTATAAGACTATACCTATCCATGCTCTCTATCTGTAATACATGGACCAGCATTTTCCCAAAAAGTATGATGATTGGCCTGTAGTTCCATATTTTTCCACCCTCCTGTTTTGAACAGTTATTATATTTGATAGTTCAATTCTTCATCAAAGTTAAATGCAGCATTGGAATAAAAAACTAGCAAGTAACAAGAGCTTGTGGTACTGGAGGATACATGTTAGATGGATTGAAAATTAGTTATCATGTAGGACAGGGGTCCCCAACCTTTTTTTGCACTGCGGACCAGCGGACCCAGGGGGAGGTAGGGTTGCCAATGGACAAGAGCAGCAGTCAAATACGTTGTGACTACCAGGAAAGACTGCAATGACCATGAAGCTTTGCGCAGGCACCAGTGCGCATGCATGTACCTGCTGTTTTTTTCCCTGCAAATCGTTTTTGGCGATTCTGCTGGGGGCGGTGGGGGGGTGTTAATCATGACCAGAATATAGTGATAAGTGGCTAATACACTCAATTTTGTTTCTAAAAGGGTCTGTCTAATAAATTTAATATTAAACACACAGCACATCTTTTCCTCGCATGAATATAGTGATAAGTCAATTATCAGGGGAGGACAGGGGAGCTTGAAGTAAGTGTTGAATGAACTTCCAGCAGAAGTGGTAGAGGCAGGTTCAATATTATCATTTAAAGAAAAATTGGATAGGTATATGGACAGGAAAGGAATGAAGGGTTATGGGCTGTGTGCAGGTCGGTGGGACTAGCGTTCGGCACGGACTAGAAAGGCCGAGATCGCCTGTTTCCGTGCTGTAATTGTTATATGGTTATATAAGTCAATACCATCATAACATTTTAAGTAACGTTTGGATATTAAACACACAGCACATACTTTCCCCGTATGAACATATAAAATCATTGCAACACACCAATATCGCTGAATCAGTGGGAGCTCTGGGCTTGTTTTCCTGCAACAAGACAGTCCTATTGAGGGGTGATGGGAGACAGCGATACTCGAAGGGGGTTCCTTATGTCCAGTCTATTCCGCAATTTAGTTTTCATTGCAGCCGTTGCAGAAATCTCCGCTTCGCAGAAATATGTTGGAAATGGAAGCAACATTTTCAGTGCTTTCGTGGCTATCTCAGGATATTCAGCCTTGACTTTGACCCAGAATGCCAGCAGAAATGTTATATCAAACATACTTTTCAGCCCACCGTCATTTGCAAGCTCGAGGAGTTGATCTCCTTCCCGCGCTGACATGGATGACGCGCGGGTAATAACCTCGCGTGCGTACAAGCTCCACAGTGCGCGTGACAGGGAATGAGGAAAGGTGCAGCTGACTCATGTCGTTTCCTCGCGGCCCGGTAGCACGTGCTCTGCGGCCCGGTGGTTGGGGACCGCTGATGTAGGAGACAGAGAATTGGAATAAATGGCTCCTTTTTGGGCTGGAAGGATATAACTGATTGAGTGCCCTAAGCATTAGTTCTTGACCCACAATTATTTACTATTTATGGGAGTGATCTGAAGAGCATAAAATAGCCAGGTTTGCTGATGATATGAAAATAGGATATTTGTACTTTGCTACAAAATGTAAATAGGATGAATGAGTAGGTAAAAACTTAGTAAATGGAGTTTAATGTGAAAAAGTCAGTTGAAAAGAGGAATCTGAAGGCAGACTGGTATCTAAATGGGTAAAAAGATTGTAGATGAATAAAGTACAGAAGGATCTATGTATTCATGGGCATGAATTACAAAAAAAAATTAGCGGGCAGGTGCAGCAATTGGTAAGGAAGGCATGTGGTATATTGGCCTTTATTGAAAGAAGATTAGAAATTAGAAATAGTGAAGTATTGCTCCAATTGTACAGGTTACTGGAGAGGTCACACTGTGCATAATTTCTCTTATTTAAGAAAGGATACACGCGTATGGGGAGAGCACAAAGGTGGTTCACTAGTCAAGAGAAATTAGATTGATATTCTTTGGAGTTTAGAAAAATGAAGGGTGATTTATTGAATCATATAAGATCCATAGGCAACAAGGCAGGGTAGATGCTGAGATGTTTCCACTGATGAGAGAATCTCAGCAAGAGGGCATAATTATCTGACTAGAGGATCACCATTGAGTGGTGTGTAAGAACTTCTTGCAGATGGTGGTAAATATCTGGGATTCCCTATTCATTGTATAGTGGAAGCAAGATATTTGCTGGTGTGCAAGAAGTTGATAAATTCTATTGATTGACTATGGACTTAAAGGCTGTGAGGAACTGGCACACAAAAAGATGTGATGCCTGGGAGAGATCAGAATTGATCATATTAAAAAGTCATATGACCTACCCTTGCTCTTATATTTTCTTATGCCCTTCTTATTTTCAGTTCAATGTATCAGTCTAATTTGCTGAGTATTCAGAAAATTTGTGTGTTTTTATATGTGTGTCTTCATTGGCATACACACGCATGTGAGAATATGCTCAGTCAGGAATTTATAACTCACTGGCAGTAGATCAAATGAAGAGATTAGATTCTGTCCATTGCAATTGGTGAGTAAATAAAACATGTCTAGGTCATGGAGGGCTATTTGGCTCATCATCCTTTTAGTAGTGACGCTGGTAGTAATTTCACAAAACTCTTAGCACACGCAGATAGTGCAAGTTACTGGAAAGAATCCAATAACTGATTGAATCTTTCCTGAACCTGCTAATCCATTTTGTCTTTCCAGATGGGATAAAAAATAAAAGAATTGATCCTTTCAATATTCTAAATCATTGTTTTAATTGAAGGAGATATATACGGCAGAATTACTGAAGGTCCAAATCAAAGCATGCAAAGCTATTATGTAGAAAGGGTAAATAAAATACATTAGAGGTTAATTCAAATAAAGAATGGCAGAAGGCCCACTCATTGTTTTAAATAGTTGCTTCATACAGCCAGATTCTCTTTCAACTTTATTCTAGTTACAAGCATCAGCAGGATGTCCAGTATTCTGAGTTACTAGGCACTAGAGAAATTAGCATGCATTTCTTAAATTAGAAATACATTGTGGGAGCAGGATGTGATGGAATAGGTGAATGCTCAAAGAAAGACTATCTGTAAGAGAGTGAATACCAAGCTACAATGCTCTACATGTTTTCATGCAAATAATGAGAAGAAAAGTCATTTGAAGAAGGTAAAGGTGAATGGAGGACATCTGATTGGTAATTGGTTTATCATTGTCACATGCACAAAACTTGGTCTTGAATGCCATCCATACAGGTCATTTCATCACATCAGTACATCACATTAGTATAAGGGAAAAGAAATAATAGAATGCAAAATATAAGGCCATAACTAAGTAGACTGTTTTATCATACAGGTCCATTCAGTAGTATTACAACAGCAGGATGCAAGCTGTCCTTGAGCCTAGTGGTATGGCTGTTCAGCTTTTGTATCTTCTGGTTGTTGGGAAGGGGATGAAGAAGAATGTCCAGGGTAGGAGGTTTTTTTTATTATTATGTTAGTTGCTTAACTAAGGGAGTAAGAAATGTAGAGAGACTCCATGGAGGGCAGATGGTTTTTATGATGTGTCCACAACTCTTTACAGTTTTGTGGGGCAGAACAGTTGCCATACTGAGCTGAGATGCATCCAGATAGGATGCCTTCTATGGTGGATCTGTAAAAGTTGTGAGGGTGAACAGGGACATGCCAAAATTCCTTGGCCTCCAGAGGAACTTGAGGAGCTAGACATATGTTGATGAGAGCAGAAAAAAAAAAAAAAGAGGCTAAAGCCAGAAAGAAAGATCCAGTGCAGGGAGAAGTTTAACAGTCTGGAATGTATATCACAATCAGGTTAATTCCCACTGGCATATGTCATGAAATTGGTTAACTTAGCAGCAGCAATTCAAAGCATTACATAATAATATAGAAAGATAAACAAATTACAGTAAGTATATATACGTATATTGAATAGGTTAAAATGGCTCAGGATAGCTCATCCATTGCAAGTGCATCAGATGAGTTTTCGTTGGATCAGACGATAGAAAAACATGAGAGCACTGGAGAGTCATACTCTAAATTGGCCTGAAGCATTGTGCAGTGTTTAAAAGCAGTTCTTTACTGCATAAAACAGTTGATCAAACTTGTGGAAGCCATCCTGTTACGGGGACAGATAAATGACGTCACAATATTGCTGCACATTAGAGTTTCATCAGAAGTCTAAGCACGAAAGTAGATGCTCAGATTGCAGCCTTACAATTTTAAATTGCTGTAGTCATGTCACAGTCCGGTCTGTTGACTCCTCATTTCAGTTAATTTCCTTTTCCCCGTGCTCTACGGGGCTCCTTGATTAGGGCACCTGATTTTAATCTGAACCAGTAGCATAAAAACTCCGGCTTACGTCTACTCAGTGCTGGTCCATCTCCTGAGCAGGGCGGTAATGCACGTTCCGGGCCACCAAGAATAGTGGACTCTAAGTTGCTTCGGTGCCTGGGGTTGTTTTGTGAATTCTGTCGTTTTCGTGTCCAGCTAAGTTTAGCTGGCCATTTGCCGCTACCCCGAGTCAAGATACGAATTCTGTCGTTTTCGTGGGCAGCTAAGGATTGCTGGCTGTTTGCCGCTACTCCAAGCCAAGATACGAATTGTCTGCCGTTGTTTGGTTTTGTCGTCTCGCGTCCAGCTGAGTTTTGCAGGCCGTTTGCCGCTACTTCGAGCCAAGATACGAATTGTCTGTCGTTGTTTGGTTTTGTTGTCCCGTGTCAGAGTCCAAGTCCAAGTCCAGGTTCCTCCGGTTTGTTGTCCAAAGATTACATCCATGTAAGCGTCTAATCCTCACTCTCCAGCCTTCCTGGCAACTATTAATAAAATACACTTCTGTTAATGCTACCTCCGTGTCTGTGTCCTGCACTTGGGTCCACCCCTGAATTCCCCATTGTAACAAGTCATGACTCTAGATACCACTGTTCAATCAGAATCAAGTTTTTATCTCTGATCTATGTCATGAAAATTGTTGTTTTGTGACAGCATTACAATGTAAGACGATAATTACTACAAGTCTGTCACAAGGGGTGCTGGGAACAGACATAAATGCAAGACACAGACACTGAAGTACAAGGAACAGGACTTGACTGGAGTAGGGACGTGACAGGATTCAGGCAAGGAGCAGGGACAAGAACACAGACTTGGGCTAGGGAAAGTGGGACCAGGACTAGGAACCATGGACTAGGAGACAAGGCTTGGACTCTGAGCCCAAGACTGGACAAGGACCCAGAACCTGGGTCTTCCCTCGGGCTCGGACCCCAGAACCAGGCAAGGTCATGACATGGCTTGAGGCTTGGGGTCTTGGGTCTTGAGCTTGGCTAAGGATCCTCAAGGCTTGGGTTCTTGGGTCTTGAGCTTGGCTTGGGATCCTCAAGGCTTGGGTTCTTGGAGCTTGGCTTGGGATCCTCGAGGCTTGGGTTCTTGGAGCTTGGCTTGGGATCCTCGAGGCTTGGGTTCTTGGAGCTTGGCTTGGGTTCCTCGAGGCTTGGGTTCTTGGAGCTTGGCTTGGGATCCTCGAGGCTTGGGTTCTTGGAGCTTGGCTTGGGATCCTCGAGGCTTGGGTTCCTGGAGCTTGGCTTGGGATCCTCAAGGCTTGGGTTCCTGGAGCTTGGCTTGGGATCCTCGAGGCTTGGGTTCTTGGAGCTTGGCTTGGGATCCTCGAGGCTTGGGTTCTTGGAGCTTGGCTTGGGATCCTTGAGGCTTGGGGTCCTCGTCTTGAAATGCGGAGGCTGATAACTCAGAGACTGGAGCCGAGAGACAGACTGGGAACTGAACATCAACATGGAGCTGAGACTTATCCTTCGACAAGCCAGGACTCATCTTTAACACAACACAAACATGAGACAGGACAGAACATAGACATAGGGCCAGGACTTATCCTATGACAAGTCAGGACTCAACTTCATGTCCACACTAAGGTGGGACAGGTCTCTCCATCAGGTAATGGCAGAACAGCCAGACTTACCCAACAGAGGCAAGGACAAGACAAGACAGGTCCCCCCACCCCCCGCAGGGCAACGGCAAAACAGCCTGGCTTACTCCAAGGAGGCGAGGACAAGACAAGACAGATCCCCCTGCAGGGCAATGGCAAAACAGCCTGGCTTACCCCACAGAGACGAGGACAAGAAGAGACAACCACCAAAGAACAGACAGTTCCATCTCTGCTCCAGGGAAGCTCCGAGTCTCAGTTTGGCCAGCAACCTCAGTTGGCTACGGAAACAGCTAGATCCCTACCTAGCTCAGAGTGGCTGGCAGCCACTCAGCTGGCCTGGGAAACAGCTGAATCCATACCACAAAGACTACTCCAACAAGTGGCAACAAGGCTCCATGAAGAACTGGTCCTACAACCAGGTCTAGAGATCACAAATGGTTTCACTAGCCTTCCATCAGCAAGTTGCTCCAAGGGGGACTGACAAGACAAACCAGCAGCCCACACTCAATCCCAAGGCTACTTATATTGCAAGCCCAAAGATGGGAATCAGGTGCCTATGATTAACTCAAACAAGGGACAGCTGGAAGACCCGGAGTCCTGAGACCACGGACCGGACCGTGAACCGGAATGCGGACTTCACGGACCAGACCATGACAAAGTCACTAAAATAAATAAATACATTGTGCAAAAGAGGAATATTACGATAGTATTCATAGGGTTCATGCACTGTTCAGAAATCTGATGGTGGAGAGGAAGAAGCTACTACTAAATTGTTGAGAGTGGGTCTTCAGGCTTCTATACCTCCTCCCTGATGGTAGTAATGGAAAGAGGTCTTATCCAGATGGTAAGGGTCTTTAACAGTGTCTGTCTGAGGTATATCTTCTTGAGGCACCACATTTTGAAGATGTTCTCAATAGTGGGACGGTTTTTGCCCATAATGGAGCTGACCAAGTCTACAACACTGAGCAGCCTTTTCTGATTCTGCCTATTGGAGTTTCCTTACCAGGTGGTGATGCAACCAGTCAGAATGATCTCACTGTACATTTGCATATATTTTTTGGTGTCTTTGGTGATATACCAAATGTGGTCATTCTCTTAATGAAATACAGTCACTACCATGCCTTCTTTGTGATTGCATCAATGTGTAAGGGGACTTGCAGGACATCACAGCAGTCCTTCAAATGTTTTTCTAGAAGATGACTTCAACACCTGGGGTGTTGACCTGAGGTATCTGTGATGGCTTAGTTTTGAAGCTATTGCTATTCCTTTCAGTTCTTCTGGGCCCAGAGGCACTTATTGTCACAATGGGGGGGGGCATTGGGAGCAAGGGTGGACCCAAATACAAGACACATCTTGTGAGGTTAAGTAAATTGAGTTTATTGTTTGATACCAGGAGAGCAAAGCAGAAGCAGGAATAGCGAACTGGACAAGGACTCAGGACTACGACTAGGCTGGGACAAGGGTCTGGGCTAGGACTCGGAATCGGATCCCAGAACTAGAGGCGACATGAAGAGGCTACAGTATGGACTCCGAGCCAGGGACTGGGCAAGGATCCAGTGCCTGGGTCTTGCCTTGGGCTCGGACCCCAGAACTAGGCATGGACATGACATGGGCTAGGGAGAGGAGGAACATGGAAAAACAGAGCCTCGGTCTCGGGAGAGCAGGCACACGGAACCATGGACACATACACAGAACACAGAGCCGGGACCCCTCCTTGGGTACAGGACATAGGGCTGGGATTCATGACACACACCCCAACCCCGCGGGGCAACGGCAAGATGACCTGACTTACCTCACGGAGGCGAGGACAAGATAAGACAAAACATGACCCCCCGCGGGGCAACAGCAAGATGGCCTGACTTACCCCACGGAGGTGAGGACAAGGTAAGACAAGACATGACCCCCCCGTGGGGCAATGGTAAGACGGCCAGACTTACCCCGCGGAGGTGAGGAAAAGACAAGACAAGACATGATCCCCCCCCCCCCACAGGGCAATGGTAAGACAGCCTGACTTACCCCACGGATGCGAGGACAAGACCAACACGAAAGAACACCAGACAGTACCTATCTAGCTCCGGCGATAAAACTAGACTGAAGTGCAGGCGAGGGCTACAGGCGAGAGGGGCAGAGAAGGGATTCAGACAGGGGGATAGGACAGGAATCACAGACTGCCAGGGCCAGGACTTGACTCGGAACTTGGATGCCGCCAGGGCCAGGACTTGACTCAGTACTTGGATGCTGCTAGGGACGGGACTTGACTCGGAACTTGGATGCCGCCAGTGCCGGGACTTGACTCAGAACTTGGATGCTGCCAGGTAGTGGCGAGCTCGCGACTCGGCCCGGGAACAGTAGACCGCGGGTCTTGATTCCCTCAGGCGGGTTAACTGACCTCGGTGAGGAAACTTTGCAGGATTGCCTTGGCGAGGTAACTTGACAGGGTTGCTCCGGTGAGGAAAGGCGAATTACCGGCACTCGCTTCGGGCGGAGACTAGGCTTGCTCCGGCCAGATGACATTGGCACGCCGTACCTTTGGTGACCTTGCAGACACTCTCGCGCTGAACGGCTGAAAGCTGGAGACTATAAACTACCGGTTCAGTCGAGAGTAAATTGCCTCCAATTACCAAAGCTGAGGGACACGGGAAAACAGGGAACCAAAGGGAAACAGGGAGTCAATGGTCCGGATCATAACATAAACAAAGTAAGTTTAAAGAGACCCCGATCCGGACCATGACACTTATGGTTGTCCTCTAAGGCAGTTTTCCACTGCCCGTGCTGCAACCATTTGGGGAGTACCTTGGATGTAACAAGGATTAGCAAAATCACACAGGAGACACTAAAGGAATGCACAAGGGAAGTTAGTTTAATTTTGCTCAGATGATGTAATGGATGAATTTACAAAATTGGGTAGGAATGTGATTTTCTGGCGGTTTTATTTTTGAATTGTTGAAAAGAGAGGCATGGGATGAAGAATGATAGATAAAAGGGAAGTGTGGGATAGTTTGTGATTGGGACAGAGGGCTGACATTGGTGATACCATTTGTAGATTTAAGCAAAGCCACTACATTTTTCTTTACATTCTTCTTATATTTTTCCTTATTGTGATGCTTCTTTTCATCATTTATTTATTTATTGATATACAGCATGGAATAAGCCCTTCCAGTCCCCCAATTTAACTCTAGCCTAATCATGGGACAATTTACCGTGACCAATTTACCTACTAACTGGTACATCTTTGGACTGTGGGAGGAGACCAAAGCACTCTAAGAAAACCTGTACATTCCATGGGGAGGAGGTACAGACTCTTCACAGATAACTTTGGAAATGAACTCTGAACTCCAACAATTATATGGTAGCAAAGTTTGTTTTTCTTACAATTGAAATACATGAAGCATACTTCTACTGTTAGTTGCTTGGCTGAATTTTACAGGATTCCTCCAGAGCAATATGGGCACTGACCTGACCACTTGAATTGTATGTTTTATATTTTGTCTTCTGACCACTATCATTATGGACATGCTGTTCCTCACTGCACGAGAATGATGAGCCATACCAATTGTGGATAACCCCCTTGCCCCTTTGCTAGGTTTTGACTTAGAATTTTAAGTAAAGGTGACACAGAAAGTTCTGCACACAACTTTCTAAGCAACAGGGAGTCCTTACGAAGTAAATATTTGGATTACATTTCAAAGATATTAACTTTGCAGAAGAGTCCCCTTGTTATGCCAACATTCTAAGCTAAATAAATGTTTGTACTATATCTTAAGGACAGCCTGAAGAGATACACAATTAATAAATTATAATCATTGCTTTTAAGTTGACAAATACTGCACCGAATTGTACATATTTCATAAAATCATTAAAATAAATAAGATGCTTCTGTGATATTAGTGAATAATATTGGCTGAAATATTACTATTCTTTTAAAACTGTGATGAGGTACTTAACAGCGGATACACTGCACAGCCAGCAGTATGTGTTCAAGCCCTCAAATTCATAATCTCACAAATACCAGTTCAATATTGGTTTCAAAGAGAGCTGTAATCTTAGGCTAGATTCTGAGAGTTGCCCACCAGGGTGGAATGCATTCTGAGAGCCTGCTTTCAGAGTGACTCGTTTTTCTCAGGGACTTCCAAGGCATGCAAAAGAGTTTGTCGTTGCAATGTATTCAAATTCCATTCTAATATTGTATTCAAAACTTATTCTAATATTGCAACCATTTCTTTCCATGCTCCGTTTTTTAAAGTAAATACGTTAATCTTAATTGAGTTTTATATTGCGATTCCTTTTCGTTTAGTAACAATTCCAAACTCCAGTATCCTGTTATTGACTGAAGCTGCTGCCTGAAGCGCTCTCCGTCAGGTGAGAGCCAATTTGGAGAGGCTCAGAGTGTGCTTGAGTTCATTCCTAGAATCTGCCAGGCTTCCCACGTGCTTGCAAAAATACATAAATGAATGGTAGGCTCGTCAACCACACCAACTGAGTGCCGTTTTTGATTGGCCAGACATTGAGAACGGTACCAGCTTGTGTATCTATATATTAGGTGCGAAAAATATCATTCCAAATAGAGCTGTTGGGAACTGCTAATATGTTGTTGTTTACAATTGGAGATTTAGTTTCAAAAATGCGATTTCAAATTAAAAACGCAAATTTGCTTCTGAAATTTTTAAGAAAAGAGAACAAATTAAGGGAAGCTGTTCCTATTTCTACTGCCAATAGTGACTTTAAAAAAGTCTTGGCACCTTGCGGGCATAACTCCATCCCGGGACCTATCAGGTGGCCGGTGGTGGGGAGCCTGCCGTATCTAATAAGAAAAGGAGGACTCCAAAAGCAACACATAACGCTGGTAAATGTGGTAATGCAGCAGATTAATGCTGAAGCTATCTATTTGATTGCAATACGAATGAATCATTACCACCTTCAGAAAATGCTGCGACTAATGCAGTGCGTCAACACTAAAGTGTTCTTAAAATTAAAATAAAAACTAGCAGGACAGTAAGTTGACAAGCACGAGTTTTGTCCTCAAGGGTCAGTAAGCAAGCAATTTTTTTCTTTAACAGGTGGAATTTCATAAGAAATTCGGGAAGATTTTTAAGATGAAATTGGGTCCGTTTGAGTCAGTGTACGTTGGGGCACCGTGCCTCCTGGAGGCTCTTTACCGCAGAGAAAGCAACCACCCCCAGCGCCTGGAGATCAAGCCATGGAAAGCTTACAGAGACTACAGAAATGAAGCGTATGGACTGCTCATACTGTGAGTACAAGTAAACGGTTGCTATCAATGAAGGATAAATTATTCTTTGAAAGAAAATCATACACGAACGGACTTAAATTTGTTTTGTGAAATGCAAAGTGTATTTCTTTGAGAAAATACTAGTCGAAGATATTTTGGTTTAATTATTACTCTATGGACATTAAATTGTTATCACAAATGAGTGTCAGTTATTGCGAATTTGAGCAGTATATTGGAAAATTAGACAAAGGTTAGTATTTTCATACTGATACCTGTCAGCTTTAATCAGCTATTTATGAATCCTCCGTATTTTCAATGGCGGACAGGACAATCAGTTCAAAAAGCATGGGCAGTGGTGACTCAGGATTTTCTCCTTTTTTTTCCTTATCTTGGTTATAGGGAAGGCAAGGACTGGCAAAGAGTGAGAAGCATATTCCAGAAAAAGTTCATGAAGCCAACTGAAGTAATAAAACTGGATGGAAAAATCAACGAGGTAAACATATTTTATTACGAGCACGCGTCACGCACGTTCGCGCCCACCGTTTCAGATCACAGCTTACTGCCGATTTTTTCAAAGTCTTGTCTGCTGGGCGGCTCTAGATTTCTAGCCTTGATGCGAATGCGGGCCAAACAATTAACAGAGAACTGTCCAGCTTACGCGGTCCTGCACACAAATACGAGGAAAAAACGCGTTTTATTGTTAGCTCTTTGCTGCACGAGTTCAAGTATTAAAACTGGAGAACTTAGCATTTTATGAAGTGCAGTGTATTCCAAAGCGCACTTTTGCTACTAGCGCAGAGATGTGTTTGTGTACTCAATGTTTCGATTGATTTGTATGATATTTCTGATTTATTAAGGAGTAAGCTCATCAATATATTTAACCCGGCACCTTATAAATATTCACCACACGGCAAGTTGATAGTATATTCTAGATCAAAACCATTGATCGGGGTCGTGGAAGGAGAGCTAGAATCGCTACAGTTTTCGAAAAGGAGTTGAACATTCTGAAGAGATTTTCTTTCTACGAAAGCGGTAGACAATGAAATAAATAGAAAACAGGCTTAAATTAACTTGTCCAAAATAAAAGATAATAAACTATAGAAATATATCGCGGACCACCTTCAATTATTGCTTGCGGGACTGCCTGATGCAGAGGGATGGAGAGGAGGCTCAGTTTACAAGCAAAAGGGTTGTGTTGTTTCTTAAAAGAAGAAATTCTGCTCCTCCAAATCGACGATCTTAATCGAATAGGCGGAGAGCCAACAGGTTCCAGGAATCCTTTGTCGAGTCGCTGTAATGCTGTAACTACTGGTTGAAACCTGCTATTTACTCATTTCTCTATTCTAAATAATTCGCAGGTTCTGAAGGATTTTATTGGAAAATTAGAGAAGCTTCGTGATGAGACAGGCAAGATTAATGATTTATACCAGGAACTGAACAAGTGGTCCTTTGAAAGTAAGTTCTTCAGAAAGTATTACGCTGTAAATGCCTTGGTCATTGACAATAAATGAATATTATCATTATTGGTTTTGTTCACCGCAATACATATTAGAAAGCAGTCAAGACATAAATTGGAATAAGCGAATTCAGCTATGATTATTCAACAGGTTTAACTCAATTTCGCGAAATAAGAAATTTCTAATTTTGCTTAGTAATTGTTACAATGAAAAACCCAATCACGCCATTTAATCATTACTAGTAATAGGACCTGTGGCGAGTGGCCAAGTGGTTAGGGCGTTGGGCTCACGATCTGAACGTCTTGGGTTCGAGTGTCTGCCAAGGCAACGTGTTGTTGTGTCTTTGAGCAGGGCACTTAATAGCAAAAGGATAGCTTAATAAAAGACAAAATACTTCAGAGACTGGAAATCTTAAACAAAAAGAGAAAATGCTGGAAATACTCAGCAGGTCAGGTGGCAGTTCTGTGGAAAGGACATGGACCTAAAACATTAATTCCTGCTTCTCTCTCCACAGATGCTGCTTAGCCTAGTGAGTATTTCCAGCACCCTTTGTTTTAATTGCTTAATTCCAGCCTTTCTCTTTCTTCCTGTTGTGAAGGCAAGTTTGTGGTCCACACTTGGACCACTGATTTCTAGTCTTCAATTTGTATCTATTATCAGGTGCTGCATAAGCATACCTGTATCTAACATTTATTTATAATGAAGCTTTGCGTATATCTGCAATGAATGTTACAAAAGTGTTTTAATGTGGAACAGTGCATACTTCATAGAACAATATAACAAAGGAACAGGTCCTGGACATCTCTGTCTGTACAATCATGATGCCAAGTTAACTAGTCCAATCTAGCTGCGCCAAGATTACATACCCTCATTCCTTGCTTGCTCATGTGTCATCCGAAATGTCTCTTAAACATTGCTGTTGTACCTGCTTCCAATAGCTCCCCTGGAACCCACCAACCTCAGTGTGAAAAACCTACCTTGCAAATCTCCTTTGAACTTCACTCCTCTCATCTTAAAACCATTCATATAGATCCACCCTGGGAAAAAATACTCTGACTATCTGCCCGCTCTATACCTCTCGTCATTTTATTTACTTCTGTCAGGGTTCTCCTCAGCCTGCGGTGCTTGAGAGAAAGCAATTCAAGTTTGTCCATCCTCACAGTAACAGGCCCCAGGCACATCCAGATATACCCATTTAACCAATAAACCCTACCACACTGTACATCTTTTGGATGTGCAAGAAAGCCGGATCATCCAGAAAAAACCCATGTGGTGAAAGGAAGATCATACTGCCTTATTACAGACAACAGTGCAATTGAATCCTAGTTGCTGGCACAGTAATAGCATTATACGAATCACTATACTACCATGCCACTCAAAGTAGATTTGATAGATTTGAATCCAATCTACCAAATTACCTTGAATCCCATATGCTTTATTCTTCTAGATCAACCGGTCAAAAGCAATACTGTTAAGTTCTTTATTAAGGTCCATGTGGTCAATATTCACTGCCCTACCCTCATCCACGATCTTCATTACGTCCTCAAAAAATTCATTCAATTGTAAGATATGACCTCTGCCACTCAAGGCTGTGTTGACTATCTGTAATAAATTCATGTTTTTCTATGTGTGAGTGTATCCTATCTCTAGGAATCTTTTCTCATATTTTCTCACTCACTGGTCTCAAAAATAAAAAAATGTATTTTACAGTACATTACAGGCTCTCAGCCACAACTACTTTAGAAACTGCCTAGAATTTCCCTACCGCAAAGCTCTCTGTTTTCCTAAGCCCCATGTATCTACCTAAGAGTCTCTTGTATCCGCCTATTATATCCACCTCTACCACTGTCACCGGCAGTGCATTCCACGCACCCGCCACTCTCAGTGCGAAAAACTTACCTTTGACATCCCCCTTGTACCTGCTTCCAAGCATCTTAAAACTATGCCCCCTTGTGTTAGCCATTTCAACCCTGGGAAAAAGCCTCTGACTATCATATGATCAATGCCTCTCATCATCTTATACACCTCTGTCATGCCCCTCCTCATCCTCCAAGGAGAAAAGGCCAAGTTCACTCAACCTATTCTCATAAGACATGCTCTCCAATCCAGGCAACACCCTTGTAAATCTCCCCTGCACTTTCTCTGTAGTATCCACATCCTTCTTGTAGTGAGGTGACTAGAACTGAAAACAATACTCCAAGTGGGGTCTAACTAAGATCTTATATAGCTGTAACATTACCTTACGGCTCTTGAACTCAATCCCATGGTTGATGAAGCCCAACACACCATGCACATTCTTAACAACACCGTCAACCTACACAGCAGCTTTGAGTGTCCTATGGACATGGACCCCAAGATCTTGCTGATCGTCCACACTGCCAAGGGTTTTATCATTAATATTATATTCTGTCTTCAAATTCAACCTACCGAAATGAACCACTTCTGCTTATCTGGGTTGAACTCCATCTGTCACTTCTCAACCCATTTCTGTATCCTCCAGATTATCCACAACAACCCCAACTTTTGTGTCATCAGCAAACTTACTAACCCACCCTTCTACTTCCACATACAGATCATTTATAAAAATCACAATGCGGAGGAATCCCAGAAAAGATCCTTGCTGAACACTACCGGTCACCATCCTCCATGCAGAATGCAAACCATCTACAACCACCTTTTGCCTTCCGTGGGCAAGCCATTTCTGGATTCACAAAGCAAGGTCTCCTTGAATTCCATGCCTCACTACATTCTGAATGAGGCTTGCATGGTGAACCTTATCAGATGCCTTTCTGAAATCCATATACACTACATCCACTGTTCTACCTTCATCAATGGTTTTTGTTACATCCTCAAAGAATTCAATCAGGTTCATAAGGCACGATCTGCCCTTGACAAAACCATGCTGACTAACCTAAACAGATGATGTCTCTCCAAATGCTCATAAATCCTGCCTCTCAGGATCTTCTCCAACAACTTGCCCACCACTTAAGTAAGATTCACTGGTCTATAATTTCCTGGATTATCTCTACTTCCTTTCTTGAACAAGGGAACAACGTTTGCAACCTTCCAATCCTCTGGTACTTCTCCTGTCCCTATTGATGATGCAAAGATCATTGCCAGAGGCTCTGCAATCTCCTCCCTCACTTCCACAGAAGCCTGGGGTATATCTCATCCGGTTCCGGTGATTTATCTAACTTAATACCTTTCAAAAGCTCCAGCACATCCTCTTTCTTAATGTCTATACACACAAGCATTTCAGTCCACTGTAAGTTATCCCCACAAATGCCAAGGTCCTTTTCACTGGTGAATACCGAAGCAAAGTATTCATTCAGTACCTCTGCTACCACCTCCGGCTCCATGCACATGTTTCCACTCTCACTCCTGATTGGTTTTATTCTCATACAGCTCATTCTCATGCTCTTCACATACTTGTAGAATGTCTTGGGGTTTTCTTTAATCCTTCTTGCATGATTATCCCTATTAACTTCCTTAAATAAAAGGGACACATTGTACATTCTTCAGTTGTCTGAGGCCTCACTTTTGGTGACAGAGTATACAGAGATCTCTGTTAAGGCCCCAGAGTTCTTTCTTGCTTCCCTCAGTAACCTCAGATAGACTTCATCAGGTGTTAGGGTAATCTCAAGAGACCTAAAACCTCCTCCTCCTCCTCGATAGCACATGCCCTAGAATATTGATACCCCCTCACTGATGTCACTATCCTCCACATCATTCTCCTTGGTAAATCCAAATGCAAAGTACTCCAATAATATCTTATTCACTTCCTCTGGTTCCAGACATTAAACCACATCTTTTTCATTAAGTGGCCCTACACTTTCTTTAGCTTGCTTTTAATGACTTGTTATTTTCCTTAACTCTAACACAGCAAGGAATTTTTCTGGCACCCTTTAGCCCTCTTCATTTCTTGTAAAGTTCTTTCCTGCTTTCTTTGTATTCCTCAGGAGCCTTGTCAAATTTCAGCTCCTTAAGCTTTACATATATTTTCCTTCACCTTTTTTGGTAAATATATAGCATCTCTCATTAATCAATGAATATCTTTCCTCCATTTGTTATTGATACTTTATACAAACTCAGAAATACCCATTCCATTATCTGTTCTTATTCTGTGATCAACCAATGAAAATTCTGGGATAACTAGTAGAAAGGCAAGAGGTTGATTATTTTTATATATCCTTTTGACCTTCAGTTAGTGTGTTTTACCTCCCCTCACACAGATAACACCATCACAGGCTTGCAGTCACAATGTAAAACTTATTCACATTGGTAGCTATTCATCCCTTTTAGCCACAACCTGTATCAAGTGATATCAGTGATGAATTATCAGGATTGAAGCTGTAGGAACTAGCAAGGCTAGAGTGAAAGGCAGTAAGACTGTAGAAGAATGTTTGATTGTTGTGAGAAATCAAGTAATTTGATAGACTGGAAAGGCTGTGAAAACATAAAGGAACATGGAAGAGCTTTGCACTGAATTGGAATGATGCACTGGATAAAGTTTAGAAGCAATTCTTTTCAGCTTTGAACCAATGGTCACATCTAGTATCAAATTTATGATGATGAATATGAGAACACTCAGTCCTCTTTTATTGTCATTTAGAAATGCATACATGCATTTAGAAGTGATACAATGTTCCTCTAGAGTGATATCACAGAAAACAGGACAAACCAAAGACTAACACTGACAGAACCACATAATTATAACATATAGTTACAGCAGTGCAAAGTAATACCATAATTTGATGAAGAACAAACCATGGGCATGGTAAAAAAAAAGTCTCAAAGCCCCCGAGTCGATCGACTCCCGAGTCCCCGATAGCAGGTGGCAAAAGGGAGAAACTCCCTGCCATAAACCTCCAGGCACCGTCAACTTGCCGATGCCTTGGAAGCAGCCGACCGCAGCCGACCACAGCCGACATTGAGTCCGTCCGTCCGAAAACTTCAAGCCTCCAACCAGCCCCTCCGATACAGCCTCCCGAGTGCCATCTTCTACTGAGCGCCTTCGACCTAGCACCGGTCACTGAAACAAGTAAAGCCGAGGATTTGGGGCCTTCTGCTCCGGAGATTCCGGTTACCACACTGTAGCAGCGGCAGCAAAGCAGGCATTTCAGAAGTTTTCCAGATGTTTCTCCATACTCTCACATCCATCTCCATCAAATCAGAATTGTGCAAGGTCCCCTACTTGACAGATTACAGATATCATTCACCGGAGAGGTGCGCCACCATCTTCTCCTCCTCCTTTGCAGAAGCCACTTTGATATAGGGACAGATAAAGTCACACATTCCCTTTGAGTTAATAATGATTTCAGTGAAGACTCCAGACCATTATTTAATCATAACTACTGATGAGAAAATTATAGGCATAGAATGTTTCTAAGGTGTATCAGCAGAATATCAAAGGATTGCTTAATTCAAGAACAAAGTACTGCAGATGCTGGAAATGTGAAGCAAAAGAGAATGTGGTGGAAATACTCACAAGGTTTGGCATCTGTTCTACCGAAAAGAATCAACCTGAAACATTTTTTTTCCCACAGGCACAGGCTGACCTAATAAGTATTTACAATAACCTTTATTTTAATTGGGTAATTCCAGCCTTTGTTGCTGGCCATGAAAGAGAGTTTATGGCTTGCAATTTGTCTACTGATTTGCACATTTTAATTGTTATCAATTAACAAGTGCTGCATAAGCATATTAAACATTTATTTGTCATGAAGCTTTGAGTATACTTGCTATAAAAGGTACAGAAATATTTTAAATTAATAAGATTACCCATTGCATTATCCACTTCTTGGAAGTGATGATCTCGTAAATTCCATCTTTATTAGTCTAGGATCAACTAATAAAAATGTGTGGCATAACTGGCAGAAATGCAAATAAGAACTTTAAAATATCCTCCCAAGTTTCCCTCCATGATTACCAAATTTTCTAGGAAAGCAGTTGACCTCTGTTCAGTACTCCGCCCCAAAGATATGACAAAAATTCTTAAGATAAGTAACTATATACTACTAAGCATTTTTCATATTTTCAAGACACTTTCAGGTTGGAAACTATATATATCAATATTAATAGTGCTTTTGCAAATAAATATTTTTGATCTTTATTCAGTCATTGAAATACTAAAAATGTAAAAATTACAGTGTAATTTAATGGATTATGTATTTGTCAATGCATCTGAGAATTGCATTGTCCACTTATCAATAACTTTCTAATTATAGCAATTTGTTTGGTGTTGTACAATAAGCGAATCGGTCTTCTGGAACAACATGTAGGTGAAGAATCTTTGAACTTCATTCAGTCTGTTAAAACTGTAAGTCAATGTAGTTTTAATGTTGTTCAATAATTTATATTAAACTAACAATAAGAAAAGTACTTCAGTAAAACAATAAGATTAACAAAGTAGACACATTACTAACATACAGTAAAGTATAACAATTCAGAATCAGAATCATATTTAATATGTGGTAAAATTTGTTGTTTGTGGCAGCAGTACATAATAACAGAAAACTGCGAATTAGAGCATAAGATCATAAGACATAGGAGCAGAATTAGGCCATTCAGCCCATGGAGTCTGCTCCGCCATTCCATCATGGCTGATCCCGGAACTCACTCAACCCCATACATCTGCCTTCTTGCCATATCCTATGATATGGCAAGATTGACCGATCAGGAAATTATCAACTTCCGCTTTAAATGTACCCACAGACTTGACCAGCACCCCTCCACCTATCTTTGTATCATCTGCAGACTTTACCACAAAGCCATCAATTCCATTATCCAAATCAATGACAATTTGAAAAGTAACAGTCCCAATCTTGACCCCTGAGGAAAACCACTAGTCACTGGCAGCCAACCAGAAAAGGCACCCTTTATTCCCACTCACTGCCTCCTGCCTGTCAACCATTCCTCTATCCATACTAGTATATTTCCTGTAACACCATCGGATTTTATCTTGTTAAGCAACCACATGTGTGGCACCTTATCAAGTTCTTTCTGAAAATCCAAGTGAATTATATCCTCTGACTCTCCTTTGTCCACCCTGCTTGTTACTTCCTTGAAGAACTCTAACAGACTTGTCAGGCAAGATTTCCCTTCACAGAAACCATGCTGACTTTGACTTATTTGATCATTAGTCTCCAAGAACCCCGAAACTTCATCCTTAGTAATCGACTCCAACATTTTCCCAACCACTGAGGTTAGGCTAACTGGCCCATAATTTCCTTTCTTTTGCCTTCCTCCCTTCTTAAAGAGTGGATTGATATTTGCAATCGTCCGGTCCTCTGGCACCATGCCAGAATCAAGTGATTCTTGAAAGATCATTACCAGTGCATTCATTATCTCTTCAGCAACCTCTCTCAGGACTCTGGGATGTAGTCTATCTGGCCCAGATGACATATCCACCTTAAGACCTTTGAGTTTTCCTAGCACTTTTTCCTTTGTAATAGCAATGGCACTCACACCTGCTCCCTGACACTCACAGACTTCTAGCACACTTCTACAGTGAAGACTGATGCAAAGTACCCATTAAGTTCATCTGCCATTACTTTGTCTCCCATTATTACCTCACCAGCATCATTTTCCAGTGGTCCAAATATCAACTGTCACCTCCCTTTTACTCTTTAAATAACTGAAAAACTTTCAGTATACTGCTTTATATCATTGGCTAGTTTTCCCTCATATTTCATTTTTTCCCTTCTTATAGCTTTTTTAGTTGCCTTTTGATGGATTTTTAAAGCTTACTGATCATCCAACTTCCTACTCACTTTTGCTACCTTATATGTCCTTTCCTTGGCTTTTATGCAGTCCCTAACTTCCCTTGTCAGCCACGGTTGCCTACCCCTGCCATTTGAGAACTTCTTCCTCTGTGGGACATATCTATCCTGCGCCTTGTGAACTATTCCCAGGAACTTCGGCCATCTCTGTTTTGCCGTCATCCTCACCAGTGTCCACCTCCAATCTACTTGGGCAAGTTCCACTCTCATGCCTCTGTAATTCCCTTTATTCCATTGTGATACTGATACATGTAATGAAAGTAAGTATATATTTTTTATAAGAAATTAAATAAGTAAGCAAAAAGAGAGAAAAAGCAGAAAAAAGTGAGGTAGTATCCATTCAGAAATCGAATGGCAAGGGGGAAGAAGCTGTTCCTAAAATGTTGAGTGTGTGTCTCCAGGCTTCTGTAACTCCTCCTTGATGGTAACAATGAGCAAAGGACTCATCCTGGGTAATGGATGTCCTTAATAATGGATGTCACCTTCCTGAGGCATCGGCTTTTGGAGATGTCCCTGATGATGGGAAAGCTAGTGCCCATGATGGAGCTGGCTGAATTTGAAACTTTCTGCAGCTTTTTCTGAACCTATGCAGTTGGCCCTACATACCAGATGGTGATGCAATCAGTTAGAATGCTCTCCAAGGTACATCTGTAGAAATTTGTAAGAGTCTTTGTTTCCAAACCTCCTCACACTGCTGATGAAATATAACTGCTGCCATGCCTTCTTTGTAATTGCATCAATAAGTTGAGCCTAGGGTAGACCTTCAGGGATGTTGACGCCCAGGAGCTTGAAACTGCTCGCCCTTTCCACTGAAGATCCCGTGAAGAGGATTGGTGTGTGTTCCCTCGACTTCCCCTTCCTGAAGTCTACAATCAATTCCTTGATCTTACTAACTCTGAGTGCAAGGTTGTTGTTCTAACACCACTCAACCAACTGATATTTCCTGCTCGTATGCCTCCATCACCATCTCAAACAATAGTTGTGTCATCAGCTAATTTATAGATAGCTTTTGAGCTGTGCCTAGCCACATGGATGTGGGTATAAACATCGCTAACTTTTTAAGTGCATGAAAGGATTAATGTATGAGGAGCTTTTGATGGTTCAGACTGACTGGGGTTTAAAAGGATCAGGGAGGAGCTAATTGAAACCTATCAAATATTGAATGGCCTAGATAGAGTGGATGTGGAGAGGATGTTTTCAATAGTGAGGACCAAAGGGCACAGCCTCAAAATAGAGGAACATAGATTTACAACACAGATTAGGAGACATTTATTTAGCCAGAGGATGGTGAATCTGTGGAAATCACTGCCATGGATGACTGTGGTGGCCAAGTCATTGAGTATATTTAAAGCAGAGGTTGATAGATTAGTCAGAGTGTCAAAGGTTTTGAAGAGAAGGCAGGAGAATAGGATTGAGAGAGATCATAAATCAGCCATGATGGAATGACAGAGCAGACTCGATGGGCTGAATGGCCTAATTCTGCTCTTATGTCTTTTGGTCTGTTGCCACTCATGTGGCCTCATGGGCTGGTACACTACTACAATAATTGAGGGGCCTCTTCACCCAACCTGGCCCCTTGCTGTCCAGTGTGGAAGAACCCTGTACTGTGGCCGTGAATTACTGTGGTAATTCAGATCATCCATGCAGCTGGCAACATTTCTCTAAGGACCTCTTGTGTAAAAATATATCTCAAAGAGAAGGAATTTATTCATGGAAATTTGTCTTTCCTTTAAATCTCTGCTTTTCTTAGATGATGGATACATTTGGAAAAATGATAGTGACTCCAGTTGCACTTCATAAGAGCCTTAATACGCAGACTTGGAAGGACCATACAGAAGCTTGGGATAACATATTCAAAACAGGTATATTGGCATTAGTGATATTTACGTAAGCGTTCTGGAAAACTAACACTTTAAATCTGGAATTTAAGTCATCTTTCAACTGAAAAATCTTTGAGCATCAATGAATAGCTCCAGTAAAATCAAAATTTCAAAGCAATATTATGGAGGCCCTGATTCTCAATTTCCAGGTGCATTGAAAGTATTTGAAATAGAAGAGATTATAGTAATGTTTTACTTTTGGAGTTTTAGTTCAAGTCTGAACATAGAGTGCCGGCTGGTGGTGTAGTGGCATCAGCCCCGGACTTCGGAGCGAAGGCTTCCAAGTTCGAATCCAGCCGGCTCCCTTGCACACTTTCCATCCGTGCTGGGTTGAGTGTTGAGCTAGCAACTCGGCCTCATAAAAATAAGAAAGCCTGCTAAAAAAATGCCATCATGACAGCGTCCTAATGACTCCACTTGAGGGTTTTCTTCTTCTTCTTCTTAACATAGAGTGGATGGAAACTGGTCACTGAACTCACATGAGTATTATCTTACAGGGAATATTAGAAAGTTTGAGGCACTTTAATGTATTTTTGGTGACTTTATTAAAGGAGGAAGAACAATTTTAACACAGCATACTCTCAGGGATTACTCCTGCCAGAAATTATGACTGGGTTCCTCACTGTTTCTTATCTTACAAACTGACTACCATACAACATGCTGAATTCATCCCTACACTCTACCTCACCAAACCTCATGCACATTCCTACTCACTCCTTTTTTACCTCAAGTATATTCCCAATTGCCCAGCTCCTGACTACATGTGTATTTGCTTCCACACATAAGATATCATGTTGTCTAGAGCGTGGACTAATGACTGAAGGTGATCTCCAAGACCTTCCTCGCCCTTCACCCCTCTTCCCCACACCCCACATCCCACCCCTAACTGGGCTGACCTGAGATGAGAAAAGTTTCCAATCGTCTTGGTAATGTTTGATATAGTGCAGTGAAACAGTCAGGTTTCATTAGATTGAAGATATTCCAGAATATTGTTTGATATGCATTAGAATCTCAAAGTAAATGTGTTAAGACAAAAACAAGAGAACATTACCACACTGAAGCAGACTCATTTACCCATCATGTCTGCCATAGTGCTTTTCCCTCACAAGTGTCACTTGGTACAACCGGATTCATTAGCTTCGTCTCTCAACTATTCAAATTTCCATTTTATCTTGCACCTATTGAACTAGCATTAAAACAATGCATTCAGTCACAACATAAGGAGTCGGCAACTTTAGTGGCTATAAAAACGTGAGTAACCAAAATATTGTATGTTTGGACGTTCAAATTACGTAATGGTAAATGTTAATCAATAAATGTGGCCGAAAAGATTATGAAGCTGCAATATTGTCATTAAAAATTCAACTGCCTCAATAAGGCGCAAATTCAATTTATATCCTAATAAATCAATTTGCTGATCTCCTGAAACGTGCTTTCTTTTACATTGCTTCCTTTCTTCTGGTGGCTATCTCTGTGTAGAATTAGGATTAGAGAGTAGAAAAATAGAATTGTTACAGCATGCAAGAAAATTATTGGATCCAATAGGTCTATTTCGGTTGTTTATAGAGAAAACATTGAGATACCTTCACAAACTCCCATAGCCTTTGACGACCCTGTGATTTCAGTCGCTGGGACTGACATGAGAGCATCCTTCAGGAGGGTGAACCTATGGAAAAAATCTGGCCCAGATAATGTATCTGGCCGAGTACTAAAGACCTGAGCTTATCAACTGGCAGTAGTGTTTACTGTAGCCCTACTTCAAGCAGGCTTCAGTCATACCAGTGACCAAGAAGAATGTGGTAACCTGCCTCAATGACTTTATCACCGTAAGATATAGGAGCAGAATTAGGCTATTTGGCCCACCAATTCTGCTCCGCCATTTTCTATCTTTACATTCAGCCCTAATCTCCTGCCTTCTCCCCATATTTCTTCATGCCCTGACCAATCAATAATCTATCAACCTCTGCCTTATCTATTTTTGGCCTCCACAGCTGCCTGTGGCAAGAATTCTACAAATTCACCACTCCCTGGCTAAAGAAATTACTTCTCATCTCCATTCTAAAAAGATGACTCTCTATTCCGAGGCCGTATTCTCTGGTCTAAGTCTCTCCCACTACAGGAAACATCCTCTCCATATCCACTCTTTCAAGGCCTTTCACCATTCGATAGGTTTCAATGAGGTCATCCCTCATTCTTCTGAATTCCAGTGAATACAGGCCCAGAGCCTTCAAACGCTCTTCATATAACAAGCCATCAAATCCTGGAATAATTTTCGTGAACCTCCCTTGAAAGCTCTCCCAGTTTCAGCACATCCGTTGTAAGATAAGGGGAAAAACCTGCTCACAATACTCCCAAGTGAGGCCTCACCAGTGCTTTATAAAGTCTCAACATTACATCCTTGCTTTTATATTCTAGTCCTCAACTATCATCCAGTCGCACTTACATTCACTGTGATGAAGTGCTTAGAGAGGTTGGTTATGAAGCATATCAACTCCTGCCTGAGGAGTGACTTGGATCTGCTTCAATTTGCCGACTGTCACAGCAGATGCATTTCATTGGTTCTCTACCCTGTTCTGGAACATCTGGACAGTAATGATACATATCAAGATGCTCTTCATTAACTACAGTTCAGAATTCAACACTACCATCCTCCCAGAACCTAGACCTTGAAACCTCCTTGTGTAATTGGATCCTCGATTACCTCACTTGCAGATCCCTGTCAGTATGGATTTGCAACAATATCTCCTCCACAATTACCATCAGCACAGCTATACCATAAGGCTGTGTGCTTATCCCCCTACTCTATTTGCTTTATAATTATGACCATGAGGCTATGTACAGCTCTAGTGCCATATTTAAGTTTACTGATGACACCACTGTTGTTGGCCGAAACAAATGTGGTAATGAATCAACATAAAGGAGATTGAGAATCTGGTTGAGTGGTGCCACAGCAACAACCTATCACTTAATGTCAGCAAAACCAAATAGGTGATTATTGACGACAGAAGGTAGAAATTGGGGTCCATGAGCCAGTGCTCATTAGGGGCTCTGAGGTGGAGAGGGTCAGTAATTTTTTCAGAGGATTTGTTCTGGAACCATTTCAAAGAAGGTACGGCAGTGCCTTAACTTTCTAAGAAGTTTGCCTGTCATCTAACAACTTTACAAACTTCTATAGATGCAGAGTGGAGAGTATACTGACTGTTTGTATCATGGCCTGGTATGGAAATGCCAAAGCCCAAAAACAGAAAAGCCTAGAAGAAAATGGTGGATATAGCCCAATTCATTGCAGGAAAAGCTCTCCCCATCATTGAGCACATCTACAAAAAGTGCTGCCACAAGAAAGCAGCAACCATCATCAAGGACCCCCTCCATCCAGACCATGCTCTCTTCTCACTGCTACCATCAGGAAGAAGGTACAGGAGCCTTAGGTCCTGGAACAATTATTAACCTTTAACCATCTGGTACCTGAACCAGAATGGAAATCAACATTCACCACAACACTGAACTGATCAGTGAACACAACCAATGGACTCACTTTCAAGGATTCTACAAGTCATGTTCTCAGTATAATGTCCTGCAGAACGGTCTTGGCCCAAAACATCAACTGTCTGTTCATTTCTTTAGATGCTGTCAAACCTGCTGATTTCCTCCAGCATTTTGTGTATGCTGCTCGGTGTTATTTATTCATTTTTCTATTTCCACAGTTTGTCATCTTTTGCACATTGGTTGCTTATCAGTCTCTGTGTGTTGTTTTTCATTGGTTCTATTGCACTTCTTTGATCTTCCGTGAATGTCTGTCACAAAATGAATCTCGGGGTAGTATTTAGTGATATATATGTACTTTGATAATAAATTTTTTTTTGAACTTTGAACATTAAAATCCTATCAGTCTCTTTTCCTTGTTCTTTCCCCAAGGCAAGCTAACTTATTATTCCTTCAGTTGCTGTCCAATTCCTTTTTGAAGACAATGATTAGCTTTCTTTCTAGCTATCTTCTGAGCTGTGAATTTCAGATCCTAATTAATATGTTAAATAGCTCTCTGTTGATGTTTGAAGTCCTGTTGGATGTCTATTTTTCATGGTCATTTGTCCACAGTATGGTGGCAAAGATCCACAACCTGTCCTGTTGTTCATCCAAAGCCAATGATTCCAATTGCATTTTCCATGGACTTATCCACTCTTTGCAGCATACTTCAATAACATTTTGATAGAAATTCTATAGATTTTACAGGAACTATTTACCATAACTTTACTAAAATGCCCAAGTTCATACTAGCTGGATATAAGATAATGTGGTCTGCAAAATCCCATCATCTGTCTTTTTATAAATTAATTCCGTTTCTATCATTCTGATTAAAGTAATCTTCAAATTAAAATATATATGATATGTTATTAAATAATCAAGGTATTGATATCTAATTTAAGAGGTTTTTATATTACTGTATTTTTAGGATATCATGTGCTTTATTCAGTTCAGAAAGAGAAATTCAGAGTCACCAAGGCCACACGGTTCACTGGAATGCCATGCACAAGGATCAGTCATCAGATTTGCACTAATAAACTGAATGACCTGGAACAGGACACTGAAGCCAAGTGTTTATAATAGCCTAAGGTCAACAGGAGGCATTGGCTGGGGTCACTGAACTGACAGGGATATGCAGCTCTTGTTACGCACATAGCTTATTCATTTGAGGCAGTATTGACTGACACACCTACTTTCCTGTTTCAGTAGTGAAAACAGCTGAAGTAGATTAGTGAAGATAAAACATTTTTAACATGACTGGCTCCAGATATTAACCTTCTAGTTCCACTTGTTTCGCTTTCCAAGTAAAGATGTTGCAGTCTCATTCATTGTCTGGTTCTTTTATAAAAGTCCTAGCAAAATGATATGACAAAATTATAAACGCAAACATGAGAAAATCTGCAGATGCTGGAAATTCAAGCAACACACGCAAAATGCTGGTAGAACATAGCAGGCCAGGAAGCATCTATAGGAAGAAGCACAGCAGACGCTTCGGGCCGAGACTCTTCGTCAGTCGATCTGACGAAAGGCCTTGGCCCGAAACGTCGACTGTATCTCTTCCTATAGATGCTGCCTGGCCTGCTATGTTCTACCAGCATTTTGTGTGTGTTGACAAAATTCTAATTATGATTTCTGAACTTGGTAATCTAGTGAATCTAGTGGCATCTAGAAACTTACCAGAATCTAAACACGATCAGAAAAGCCAACAAAATGCCACAAAATGCTTTTTGCTCAAGATAACCATTGATTGCAACTCAATGGTTTGCAGGAGTAGAAACAAGTAGCAGCTCTGTTTAATATGCAGCCTTTTTTTTTACCTGTTTTGGAGAAGGGGGAAAAACATAGAGTGAAAAGGGATATTAAAATACTCAATGGAACAGAATTGATTGTGCATTTCCTATGTGGGAGGATCCTGTGACCTGTTCCCAGATGTTGTAAGTAAAACATCTACATTTAAACCAACACACACAAAATGCTAGAGCAACTCAGCAGGTCAGGCAACATCAAATGAAATTAATATATAGTCGACGTTTTGGGCCAAGACCTTTTCTTCAGAACTGGGAAGGAAGGGGTAAGATGCCAGAATAAAAAGGTGGGAATTCTACAAACATTTGTACATTTAAATTATGCTTTATCAAGAAATTAATTTTCATATATTTCATATTTAAAGGAAATGCATGCTCTAGCACAAACCTATGTCTACCTCTTTCCTTTCAACTCAACATCACCCCTTGTCACTTCCTCCAGCCCAATCCCAGGCATCACTTGTGAAATTAGAAATGTGAAATGAGAAAAAGACAGAGTATGACTTACCATTTCAATTTGAAGGCTCTTTATAAGAATTGGGAACAGATCTTGAATATGAAATGTAAACGTAGCTTCTCTTTTCATAGATTCTTTTTGACAGCTGAGTGTTTCCAGCATCTTCCGTTCTGTCTTCAGGTTTCTAGTACCTACACTGCTTTGATTTTCATTCACTTGTAAGGAGGGATGGAAAAAAGGCTGGCATGAAGAGGTGGAGATTAGGGGGTAGATTAAAGAGGTGGACATGAAGATATAAAGCTCGGGTATGCTCAAGGAGGCCAGATGTTAGGAGTTGGGATGCTCAGCAGTAAAATGGAGAGAGATGATAGATCAGGGAATGACTAAGAGTTTTGAGTTGTTTGGAAGTGATTCATTGGAAAGATAGGTCAAAAATACTAGATAGGTTTCTCACTTTATCTACTATGTTCCAAGATGAATGCTGTGCATTGCCGTGGCAGTGCCCCTCCTCCACCCCTGATAAGTGCTTTCTGGCAAGTTTTCTTGCAGCATGCAGTAAGGATACCTAACTGTGGAAAGTGTTAAGGTGATTCATGACAGGAAGTGCTGGGTGAAGTTCACTAAGCAAAAACAATTTTCTCCTGATTTAATTGGTTCAATTGTACATTAATAAAAAAGCTCAGAAAAATCAAAATTATAAGTTGGGATGAAGGCCATATAGCCCAGCAGTTGAATGACCAAGTGTATACACTCATAAGCGTCCTCTAACTTTACTTCTTGTACCATCATTTTCAATTCCTTATTCCTCTTCCTCTAACTTTTCCTTAAAGTGCACCTACATTAGAAAGAGAGAGAGAGAACAAACAAGCAAATAAATTGACATGTGAAAGCTATGAAATTGATATGTAAAAGCTGGGAAATACTGGCCAGAACTGAGATCTGAAACCTAAAGCAGAAAGCTGGAAATGCCCAACAGAGCAAGCAAAGGCTGTGGAGTGAAATTTAAAAAAATAGAGTTCCTATTATAGATGGATAACCTTGCAGCAGAACTGGCCAATTCTAACACTAAAAGAGAAAGTAAATGATATGAAATTGTACATTGGCCCTTGTTGGAACAGTACAGGAGGCAACTGAAAGTTCACTTTGAAGTAGAATGAAATGCTAAATTGAGAGGCAAGTGGAAAATTAGGGTTGCTCCTGCAGATTGGATGAAGAAACTTCACCAAGTAGTCACCAAGTCTGTATTTAGTTTCTTCAATGTAGTGGAGACAAATGCAATGCTCTACATTGGAAAATGAGCAGATGAAATATTATTTCACTTGACAGAATTGTTTGGATTGCTGGGTAGGGGTCAGTTCTGCTGTAAGGTTATTCATCTGCAATATTAACACAGTACATTTCCCCTCTTCATACACTGCCTGATTTTTTGGACATTTACCACAATTTGCTTTTTGCTTTAACTCTCAGCAATAGCTTTCATCTGCAATTCACAACTTTAAAATTTGCTTTTTTCCCCTGTCTCAATCTAAATGCCTTCATTAATCTGTCAACTAGACAGGTCTGTAAGCAGTAAGATCAGCTGTGGTTTCCCCCTTTAAGATATATTCCTTCATCCTATCCAACCCTATCCCACCCTTTCTGAAAATAAAGGCTTTCCCAGATCAAATGGACTTTGACCTGAAATATTTCCAGAGGTGCTGCCTGCCCAACTCAGTGTTTCCAGTGTTTTCCATTTTTATTTCAGATATCCAAAATCTACTTTTTTGTGATGTATATTTAAAAGGAAACATAGAAACATAGAAAACCTACAGCACAAAACCTACAGCTCAAAGTTGTGCCAAACATGTCCCTACCTTAGAAATTACTAGGCTTACCTATAGCCCTCTATTTTCCTAAGCTCCATGTACCTATCCAAAAGTCTCTTAAAAGACCCTATCGTATCCGCCTCCACCACCATTGCAGGCAGCCCATCCCACGCACTCACCGCTCTCTGAGTAAAAATCTTACCCCTGACATCTTACCCCTGACCTACTCCCCAGCACCTTAAACCTGTGTCCTCTTGTGGCAACCATTTCAGCCCTGGGAAAAAGCCTTTGATTATCCACACGATCAATGCCTCTCATCATCTTATACACCTCTATCAGGTCACCTTTCATCCTCCGTCGCTCCAAGGAGAAAAGGTTGAGTTCACTTGGACATGTACTTGAAATGCCAGGACTTTAGGGCAAACAATATGGAGCTAGGAAGCAGGAAAACTCTCATTCAACTGGTACAATGAACAGAATAGCTTCTTTTGGTTTTAAGGGCGATGCTATGTTCAGATTTGAAGGCCATGAGAAAAATGTCTGAAAGTATCTAAAGTCAATCAGAAACAGTGTTTATGCCTAAAGATTACTACTAAAATAATAATTTGTATATTCACCTACCTAATGTTCTTGAAGATGCATTTATAATTTATGCTTTCTATGTACATAATTTTGCAGCAAAATGTTACATTGATGGAAGACTGAACAGTGACTCATCCTGCCCTGCCAATGACTTCCTCTCAGACATCTACAATGACAGTAAACTATCAAGAAAAGAGCTATATGCTACCATCACTGAGCTCCAAATTGGAGGAGTGGAGACGGTAAATATACTAACCAAAGTCCATATGCTACTTTTGAGAATGAAAGATCTTGCTCAGAACTAAATTGAAAGAAAGCTCTTAGTTACAGTTGCTGCATATCACCTTGACTTAGTGGAAGCTATCACAATTTTGAACCAGAACAATAATTTCCTGCTATTTTCCAAGCCCTGAACACACAACCTAAGCATGACTGTTTAAAATGGAGTAAATTAAATATTGATAAAAGTCAATGGAAAATTGAGACCATAACTGGACATCTGTCACATTGCCTGTGAATTTCATGGCCAGGTCTTGGTAAAATTAAATCAGTGAACTGCCAACACCAACTGAGCAAATGTTCACCTTATTGAGGAAGTTGTGTAATGGAAATCTGGCAGATTCTCCATTGAACAACATCAACAGGATAAATAGGTATTAGTTTTGACTGACTCCTACTTATTCCTACAATTCTAAGCAAGATGCACAGAGTAATGATCAGCAATAGGACATTTTTGTGAGCCAGGTTATCCATTCATGTTTCACTAAAACCTTGAAAGGTAAAGCACAATTCAATTTTTCTAGACCAGGTTCCAATCATATCTTTATGGTCTTCTGATTAGCTTGAAAAACAAAAATATGCAGATGTTAGATATCTGAGATAAATGCAGAAAATTCTGAAAATGCTCAGCAGGTCAGACAGCATCTGTGGGGAGAGAAATTATTCTAATATATCTAATCCATATTTTTCATAATGAATTATCAACATATGTCTGTATCTGACAGCTATCATTATTAAGTGGGAGTATATTTACTTCAAGTATACGAAATTATATTATTAAATACATAGTATTTATATTGTTAAATATATTTTGTGTGGATCCTCAAAGCGGAATTGGTACTGTTGTATTCTGAATAATTGTGCTGGGAATTAATGATACAAATCCATCCCTTGTTTCAGTAATTTGAGTGTATAGCAACAATTACTTAAATTTTATTTATGCTAACTATCATATTATAACTTGCAAAGAAATTGAGGTTAACAGCAATTACCTTCAGTTTTAGAGCCACTCTGCTTTAGTTGTAGCGATCTGTACATCTTTATAAAGTTAACAGTAATTAGCTTCAGTTTTGAGAGCCACCCTGCTTTTATTGCAGTGATCTGTACCTCTTTTTAAGGTTAACTCATGAGCTAAAAATAAGCAAGCTGAAGATCTCTGACCTAGGTAGTATTGAGCCTTAAATGGTCAACTCGATTCTGCTTTTGATATAACAAATCCTAAAATAATATCGGGAAATTAGATTCATCAAGCTTATGTTAAATAGGATTTGACTGTAATGCACATGTGTAATGTAAATTTAAGCACCAAATACACCATCTGATATGACATTTACTACCTTGATGTACTAGATCTTGTCTTTAATAAAGGATATTTAGTTGATAATCCTAACCTTTGTAAGTGGCAACACTAAAAGAACTTACAGATATCGCCAGTGACGTTACTAATGATTTAGTGATATTTAGTTTGGAAGGCAGCTCCGGTAGATTTCAAGGATTATATAGAATATTCTCAAACATTTTATCACTCCATATAACCATGATTACATTTTGTGAGAAGTTACAAAGTGGCTCTCACATGTCTAAAGCTTCAACATAAGATAAGTTATATTTTTAAATTAGAAGAAAGATCCCTTTTTAAATGTTGTAACTTGCAACTATTAATGAGGAAATGAATATGAAGTCAATTGAAGAAAATTACCACTCTCTACTTTCTTTTACATCAAAGACTGCCAACACTTTGCTATGGGCCATTTTCAATCTCTCTCGCAATACCAAAGTGCAAGAAAAACTTAATGAGGAACTGCTGCGTGTGCTACCTAAAAACCAAACTCCAACTGCAGAAGATATTAAGAAACTGCCCTACCTGAAAGCTTGTCTGAAGGAGTCTATGAGGTTTGATTGCATCACTTGTTATTCAATTGCTTTGAACTCCCTGCTGAAATTGTTAGCATCAAATCATTTTTTGAAATATGTTTGTTATGCATTAAATCCCAGTTAAGAAACTCCTGTGGTTAGAAACTCGTATTGAAAAAACAGAGCTTTTCCTCAATCTAATAAACAGACCATAAAGCCCCTTCTTAATCTGGTTGATAGCACATACAATATGAAACAGTACAACACAGGAACAGGCCCCTCTGACCCGTAGTGTTGAGCTGAACTAATTAAACTAGCATTCAAATGCTTAAATTAACTAATCCTTTCTACCTACACAATGTCCATATCTTTTCATTTCCTGCATATTCACATGCCTCCATCACATTTGCCTCCACCAACACCCTGGATAGCGTATTTCAGGCACTTCCCACTCTCCATGTAAAATTTGCCTTGCACATCTCCTCTGAACTTATCCCCTCTCATGTTAAATACATACCTTCTGGTGTTGGATATTTTCAATCTTGGAAAAAGATACCAGCTATCCATGCCATTCCAGAGAAAACAGTCCAGTCTGTCCAGCCTCTCTTTGCAGCACACCTGCCTTCTAATCCAGACAGCATCCCGCTACACCTCTTCTGCATCCACTCCAAACCCTCAACATCCTTCCTGTAATGGGCCAACCAGGATGCAATATTCCAAAAGTAATCCAACAAGAGCTTTATAAAGCTGTAACAAAACTTCCGGTTGCCTGAACTCACTTCCTCAACTAGTAAAGGCAAGCATGGCATACGTCTTCCTTACCACTCTATCAAACTGTGCAGTCACTTCCAGGGACTTATGAACTTGGACATCTCTGCAGGGTAACATTGTTATGGATTTTGGCTTTATCAGTGTACTTTCCCTTTACATTTCATCTCTCAAAGTGCAGCACTTCAAAGTCAGCTGGGTTAAATGCCATCTGCCATTTCTCAGCCCATATCTCTAACTGATCTATATCCTGCTGAATCCTTTGACAGTCTTGCACACTATCCTCAACACCACTAATATTTGTATTGTCTGCAAACTTGTAATGTATTGAGTTTGCTGACCACAAAGTTATAAATTCAAATGAAGATCTTAAGCCCTTTCTGATATAAATAGCTACATATACCCTCACTGAAGGACAGTTATACTGTAGCTACCTACTTTTCAAAGACTAGTGCACTTTCCTTTTTATCCTCAACAGTGAGTTTAGCTGCCAATACTGTCTGAGTACTGTGTCCCCTTTCCCTACCAAGGAGGAGATTCTTCCAGCTAAGAGTAGTTTAAACACAGTTCATTTACTTTTAGTGATAAACGGTTAAATTTAAACAAAATTCTTAAAACACATTTAAAGCTCACAGAGGATTTTCTATCTTCTGAAAGATTTCCAAATTACAAACCATTTTTAAAACACAAGGATTTCCAAAACACGTTAACAAGATATACCAATGATGCAGACAAATTATCGGTCACAGAAATCAGTAGCAGAGGAATGGATTCTCGTTCACCCCATGTCTCTAGCAATCTTCTTGATGTTCCTTACCCCATTCAAAATAAACCTGACTGCTCCCTACATTTTCTGCCAGTAACTTCACACATTTGATATCTTTTTCAGATATCTTTTCACAGAGATCATCTAAAAGCTTCTGGGGACAGAGTTCCTAGATACCTACAATTAATTCTGTGAAACTGACTCTTTGAATACTGTATACAACATTTCCAACTTCTAAATAGATCAGCTATTTGATATGCTAAATGATAATAACAATCTGGTCTGCAAGCTTCCTTGAACTAAGTAACAACTAGTGTTGTCTGGCTTCATACAACCTTAATTAAAATAACCCATTGTCTTACACAGCACCCCTTCAGCAAATTAGCCTCATGCTGTGGGCCAACAAATCTGCTCATAGTCAACACTTGTTTGCAAAGCTGTCCTTTTAATTTCAAACTGATTACTGCTCGCCATTTGCACCAAGAACTGAAGATTGGCTCCTATTTACAAGAGGCTGAACAAAGAATATTGGTTGGAAGTGTAACTTACTCAAAAGCAACACTTTGATCTTTAGAAGTTCTAGCTGCTATGTTTAGAAAGCTGAACTTGACAAAAAAAGAAAGGCCCCCAACCTTATTCACCACCCATTTGGTTTTCATCCCGGTTATTTAACAACGGAGGTCCCATTTGGATACCCGCAGAACACCACTGAACTTTATGACTGGGAACTTTACAGAATTATGAATGGAAACAATTTGATCATAAAATTTATTATTTCAGAGCAGCTATAATAAATTACTTAATTGTTTCAAAAATAGTAGATATTTAGTTTATAATTGCTCAATTTATAGTGTAACTCTTGCTTCAGCTAGTGGCTTAAAATAGGAGATGATAGCTCCCGGCTCGGCCAAACTTAAGAAATCTCGTTTGGGTGGATGCTGTGCGATGTGTCCCCTGTTACAAATCAGTACCACAAAATAACAAGTAGTACACAAAATGTGATTAAACGATTGAGCTTTATAATTCTTAATTTGACCATATGGTTAGTAAAGAAAACAAAAAAAGAAGAGGGCCCATTCTCATGAAACAATCTAATGTGAAATGTTGGAGCTCACTGATAAGGCCGTTCATCCACCATCGACCTCCTCCGAGTGTCGCTGACCCTCGCTCCAAGTCCACTCTGTCTGGCGGTCTACCAACTCTCTCCATTCACGTCTTCTCTCCTCATCTCTCCCCGGCAAAAGACCGCGAATTCCCGGTTCCCAGACACACAAGAAAGAACAACATCCCGCTCATTGACTAGCATTCCCTGTTATCTCTAGTCATAACCTAAACATTGCTGCTACAGAGAAACCATTACCTCAGCGGTGGAACATTACAGAAAAGCCATTATATTAGCAGTGAAACCTTACAGCGTATAATAGTTTATAAATTGAGCAATTTTGAATTGAAAGTTTTGTTTTTGCAAATTATGAAATGAAATTGGTTTTGCTTATATTATTGTACTTTTGGTTGTAATCATTTATATTCAATTTTTAACAGAAGACCTGAAGAAGTTTACTATCTTTATCGTGATAAAGATGGCACCTTCATCTTCACTCCAAATAATTTATTGTATATATTTAAATTTAAGAACTGTTTTTAATTTTTGTGATTTTAGCGATCTTAGTAAATATACCAAATGCCTCAGTAAAATAATTTCTTGCAACAAATATTTGTTTAGAATTACTCCTTCTGTGCCCTTTACAAGTCGGACCTTGGAAGAAGAAATCATCCTTGGTGACTATCTGCTGCCTAAGGGAGTAAGTATACAGAAAAATTGTAGATACGCACCAAGAATGTAACTTTCAGTAGCTTCAATTAGCTCTGATTTTGTCACAGTACTAAATTATTGATCATTCAATATTTTTAAGGAGCTTTCATATTACAGTAAGTGATAAAAGGCAGAATCTGACCACAGGCCATCATTTTCCTGACCCACCCTGCCACACCAATCAATTTTTGCTAACACTGTCAAGAATTTAACTTGCACCTGAATTGGCCAAACCAATTCAGCAACAATACCGAGGAGGGAGCAGAATCAGGTTTACTATCACCAGCATGTGACATGAAATAATAATAACAAATAAAATACAACATAATAAATAAACAAGTAAATCAATTACATATATTGAATATATTTTTAATGTGCAAAAACAGAAATACTGTATATTAAAAAAAAGTGAGGTAGTGTCCAAAACTTCAATGTCCATTTAGGAATCGGATGGCAGAGGGGAAGAAGCTGTTTCTGAATTGCTTGAGTTTGTGACTTCAGGCTTCTGTATGTCCTGCCTGATGGTAACAGTGAGAAAAGGGCATGCCTTGGGTGCTGGAGGACGTTAATAATGGATGCTGCCTTTCTGAGACACCGCTCCCTAAAGATGTCCTGAGTACTTTGTAGGCTAGTGCCCAGGATGAAGCTGACTAGATTTACAACCTTCTGCAGCTTCTTTCAGTCCTGTGCAGTAGCCCTTCCATACCAGACAGTGATGCAGCCTGTCAGAATGCTCTCCACGGTACAACTGTAGGTGTTTTTGAGTGTATTTGTTGACATGCCAAATCTCTTCAAACTCCTAATAAAGTATAGCTGCTGTCTTGCCTTCTTTATGACTACATTGATATGTTGGGACCAGGTTAGATCCTCAGAGATCTTGACTCCCAGGAACCTGAAACTGCTCACTCTCTCCACTTCTGATCCCTCTATGAGGATTGGTATGTGTTCCTTCATCTTACCCTTCCCGAAGTCCACAATCAGCTCCTTCATCTTATTGACGTTGAGTGCCAGGTTGTTGCTGTGGCACCATTCCACTAGTTAGCATATCTCACTCCTGTACGCCCTCTCATCACCCACCCGAGATTCTACCAACAATGGTTGTATCGTCAACAAATTTGTAGATGGTATTTGAGCTATGCCTAGCCACACAGTCATGTGTATACAGAGAGCAGAGCAGTGGGCTAAGCACACACCCCTGAGGTGCGCCAGTGTTGATCATCAGCAAGGAGGATATGTTATCACTAATCTGCACAGACTGTGGTCTTCCAGTTAGGAAGTCAAGGATCCAATTGCAGAGGGAGGTACAGAGGCCCAAGTTCTGCAACTCCTAAATCAGGATTGTGGGAATGATGGTATTAAATGCTGAGCTATAGACAATGAACAGCATCCTGACATAGGTGTTTGTGTTGTCTAGATAGTCTAAAGCCGTGTGGAGAGCCATTGAGATTGCATCTGCTGTTGACCTTTTGTGGCAGTAGGCAAATTGCAATGGGTCCAGGTCCTTGCTGAGGCAGGAGTTCAGTCTAGTCATAACCAACATCTCAAAGTATTTCATCACTGTCGATGTGAGTGCTACTGTGCGATAGTCATTAAGGCAGCTCACATTATTCTTCTTTGGCACTGGTATAATTGTTGCCTTTTTGAAGCAAGTGGGAACTTCTGCCCGTACTATTGAGGGGTTGAAAATGTCCTTGAATATTCCCGCTAGTTGGTTGGCACAGGTTTTCAGAGCCTTACCAGGTACTCCAGGTATTCCTGCAGTATGTGTATATGACTTTTTGGATTAATATGTTGATCAAACAATCGGAAAATAACTTATTCTAGATTAGTTATTGTGCAATCAGAAAGGTTGATTAATAACCCAGGGTATAGGATTGGCATTGGCTAAAAGTTAAGGAATGCATGTAGGAATAACAACTATTATATTATAACCCTACCAGGTGTAAAAATATAAAGCAATTATGCTGTCAAAAGAAGTTAAGGACTGCATTAGATCTAAAGGAGTTTCAAATAGGAAAGCCTGACAAAGTGGCAGACTTGGGGACTGGAAGCAGTCTAAAATTCAGCAAAAGAGGACAACGAAAGTGATTAAAGTGATTAAGAGAGCAATAAGTACAGAATGATAATAAACCCAGGAAACATTAAAGTAGATTGCTTTTACAAATGTTTGAAAAGAATATTAGTAAAACCAAATGTAGAACCCTGCTGTCAAATACAGGCCAGTCATAATAGAGAACAGAGCAATTAAGCAAATTTAGGGAAACAAACATTCCCCCCCTTCCTCTATTCCCAACTCTAACTTTTATCTCCACTCACCTGCCTATTACTTTCCCCCAGGTCCCCCCCACCTTTCCTTTCTTCTGTGGTCCACTCTCCTCTCTTATCAGATTCCTTCTTTTCCAGGCCTTGACCTTTCTTTCCCACCCACCTAGCTTCACCTATCGACTTCCAGCTAGCCTCCTTCCCCTCCTTCCCACCTTTTTATTCCGGCATCTTCCCTCTTCCTTCCCATTCCAGAAGAAGAGAATCGACCCAAAACGTTGACTGTTTATTCATTTCCATAGATGCTGTCTGACCTGCTGCATTCCTCCAGAATTTTCTGAAGTTGTCTTGGATTTCCAGCTTCAGCAGAATTTATTGTATTTATAATTAAATTTTAAAAAGTCTTGTCTTCACAGAAGAAGACACCAATAATCTTATAAAAATGTTAGGGAATGATTAATCTAATGAAAGTGCAGATGAGGAGGAACTATAGAAAATATTACTGAAGAACTTAATGCTCTGAAAGCTGAAACCCCCAAGAACCTGATATTTGCATTCTCAGATATTAAAGGGCCAAGTCATGGAAATAGTGAATTCATTGGTTATCATATTCCAAAATACTATATACTATGGAATAAATTATATTTATTCCTCTCCATAAATGCTGCCTGATTGACCTCTTCCAGCATTGTGTGTGTGTTGATCAAGATTTCCAGCATCTTGTGTCTATATTTCCCTGTTTTGTTTACTCCCAAATATGGTTCTGATGCTCCCTCCCCAGAAAAAAAAACACAGCAGATGCCCAGGTAGACATATAGGAATTTTACGCACCCTTTCTGAATCATTTAACCCCCACTTCAGAAAGAGCGAAAGAACAACTACTCCTAATATAACGGTTTAGTACTGCGTTGTGTGGATGATGTGTGAACCTTCAGGCTCATTTACATTTACTATATATCATGGAACTGAGAGTCCAAAAGGCTATTTATTGCTTTTCAGAACAACTTTATATCAAAAATAAAGGGTGATGTGGCCATTCTTTATCTTACAGACTAATTTAATGATAAGCTATCACGCGATAGGATTGAATGAAGAATATTTTGATGATGGAATGCAGTTCAAACCTGAGCGCTGGCTACAGGATATGGATAAAATCAATCCTTTTGCTCACGTTCCATTTGGGATTGGAAAAAGGATGTGTATAGGCCGGCGGCTGGCGGAATTGCAGCTTCAGTTGGCTCTCTGCTGGGTAAGTTGTGTGTGCTGATTATTGACATTGGTCCAGTTTTTGCTTAAATGTAACAAATAGCTATGGGAATGCCATTTTCAAATTGGAATATTTTTTCACTGCAGCTGGTACAAAGGTACAGAATAGTGGCAACTGATGAAGATAATGTGGAAGTACTGCATTCTGGGATAATGTTGCCAAATCGTGAGATCCCTGTTGCGTTCCACAACCGTTAAAAGGTACATTCACAATTGTTTTTGATTTTTTTATTCAATAACTTCCTTTTTGGTTTCCCCCTTTTTCTCTCTGTGCCTTGTGAATCAATCCTATACACTCTTCACTATGTCATATGAACAAACTGTAATAATATCTGAGAGAAGTGAACCCCCCCCGACACTCCTGCATGTGCATTGTGAAGCAATCTCTTAGCCATTCTGTATTTTGTGAACCAAGTCCTTTCATTGCTCTATGTACTAATCCCAAACACATTTCTTTTGTATTGAGAAGTAACCCCTTTCTGAAAAATATATGTACTATGAACTAATCCACTCCTTTCTTTTCTATGTATTGTGAATCATTTTCTTCTAGACCAATATGTGCATTGTAAACTAAGTACTTATAGTTCTCCCTTTTTAGTGAACCAATTCCTGACACACCTATCTGTGTATTGTGAACCTAACCCTTTCTGAGAAATGTGAACTAATCACTTCCTCTCTCTTCTGTGCATTGTGAAAAAAGGCAGTATACTCTTCTCCATGTAATAAACCAGTTTCTGACACACCTCTCCGTGTATGCTGATTGAAGCTCTTACACCCATCTATATAGCAACACACATCAAAGTTGCTGGTGAACGCAGCAGGCCAGGCAGCATCTCTAGGAAGAGGTACAGTCGACATTTCAGGCCGAGACCCTTCGTCAGGACTAACTGAAGGAAGAGTTAAGGGATTTGAAAGTTGGAGGGGGAGGGGGAGATCCAAAATGATAGGAGAGGACAGGAGGGGGAGGGATAGAGCCAAGAGCTGGACAGGTGATAGGCAAAAGGGGATACGAGAGGATCATGGGACAGGAGGTCTGGGAAGAAAGATGGGGGGGGGGAACCCAGAGGATGGGCAAGAGGTATATTCAGAGGGACAGAGGGAGAAAAAGGAGAGTGAGAGAAAGAATGTGTGCATAAAAATGTGTAACAGATGGGGTACGAGGGGGAGGTGGGGCCTTAGCGGAAGTTAGAGAAGTCGATGTTCATGCCATCAGGTTGGAGGCTACTCAGACGGAATATAAGGTGTTGTTCCTCCAACCTGAGTGTGGCTTCATCTTTACAGTAGAGGAGGCTGTGGATAGACATGTCAGAATGGGAATGGGATGTGGAATTAAAATGTGTGGCCACTGGGAGATCCTGCTTTCTCTGGCGGACAGAGCATAGATGTTCAGCAAAGCGGTCTCCGCTAAGGCCCCACCTCCCCCTCGTACCCCATCTGTTACTTATTTTTATGCACACATTCTGGCAACAGTTAGGATCTCAATAAATGGTGGAATAGTCTCAAGTGCCCCTTCTCATGTTTTCATGTTTGCAAAGCACAAATGATCTCCTTACAGTTTAGTGTGAGAAATACAGATCAAAAGTAACACCCTCAATTCAGTCTTCTAATCAGACTTCAGTGTTTTGATACAATAACTCAAGTAGGAGACACAAGAGACTACAGATGTTGGAAGTCTGGAGCAACACACAAAACACGGGAGGAACTCAGCAGGTCAAGAAGCATTTACGGAGGAAAATTAAGAGTTGATGCCTCAGGTTGAGATCCTTCATCTGGATGGGAAGCGGGGGGGATGGCTGGTATAAAAAGTGGAGGGAGCAGATGGAGCAAGTTCTGGCAAGTGATAGGTGGGTTGATAGAGAGATGATGGTGATAGGAGACTGAGGTCAGAGGCTGGGAGGTGACAGCCAGATGACAAAGGAGTAAAGAGGTTGGAATCTGATAGGGGAGGACTGTAGACCACTGAATATGGGGGGGATGGTAGGGAGGAGGAACAGTGGGAGGAGTGTGTGGTTGATGGGCAGTTGGAGAATTTGGGAAAGGGAGAAGAGATAGGGTTGTATAAGTCAGCTGGATCAGGAGGAGATAGCAAAAAAGCTGGAAAAGGGCAAGAGAGAAGCAGTTATAGGAAGTTTGAGAATTCAACATCCATGCCTTGAGGTTGGAGACTGCCCAAGCAGAGTATGGAGGTGTCATTTATCTAACTGGTGTTTATCATTGACCTGGAAGTGGTGTTGATGTGGGAATGTGAAGTGGAAATAAAATAGCTGGAAAGAAGAGATCATAACTGGCAAAGCAGATGGAGCCAAAATTCTCAGCGCGGTGGGCCCCAACCTGTGCCCTTTCTTAGTGATGTAGAGGGGCTGCACCTTGAACATTAGATTAATTAAATAACATCAGGGGAAAGACTGCTTCACCCAGAAGGACTGCTTATGGCCTTGATTGGTTGTGAAGGACGAGGTGTAGGGCTAGTTGTAACACTTTGCAGATTTGTAGGGACAGATTTCTGAGGAGGGAGGCTGATCAGATAAGGGAGTCACAAAGAAAGTAATCCCTGTAAAAAGTGAAGAGGGGAGAGGAGAGGAGAGGTGATATGTGCAAGTGGTGGGATCCTGTTGGACATGACAGAAGCTACAAAGAATGATAGGTTAGATGCGTAGGTTAACATGGTGGTAGGTGAACGGCAAAATCTGGGAAATGGAGGAGATGTGGATGAATGCTCCTTCTTAGATGCCTTTGATTGGAAGGGCTGATCATTTAGAATAGATGTAGACACAGGGGAACTGAGAAAAGGGAATGGTGTCTTTGCAAGTGACAGGGTGAGAAAAGTTGAAATAAAGGTAGATGTAGGAGGGATTGGATTTATAGAAGATGTTTGTGGACAAACTGTCTTTGGAGATGCAGACAGAGAGATCAAGAAAGGGGAGAGAAGTGTTGGAGATGGACCAAGTGAATTTGAAGATGGGGTAGAAGTTAATAGAGAAGTTGATGAAATTGATGACTTTGCATGGGTTCAGAAGCAGACATTAATGTAGCTGAGAAAGAGTTGTAGAGCATTCCCAGATTAGGTTTGAAACATGAATTGCACCATATAGACAATGAAAACGTAGGCATAGCTGTAACCCATATGAGTGCCCGTGGCTATTCCTTTGGTTTGGAGAAAGTAAGAACAACTACATTAGTTATATTTCTTCCCACATCTCACCTTCACTTGTCATTTAAAGCTGAAAAATGTTACTGTTATTTATCCAGAGTTGGAAACAGAGTTAGAAACAGCTGTAATTAAACAGCACTGAAGGATTTTTTTCATGGATATTTTGTATGTGGCTTGATGTGACAAGAATGTCGAGGGTAAGGTCAAGAGAACTTACTCTGTTTAAAATAATGCACTGCAAAGGAAATAGTTATCTAAAAATTCATCCTGGTCAGTAGCATTAAACACATCATGACATAAATGAGCATAATTAGAAGGCTTTCAATAATTCAGTTTGTAATTGGATAATTTATGTTCAATTATCTCTGTGCTATAACTATAATAATCACATAAGCTCATAGACTTTTTTCTTTTCAGGAGCACCTTGATTGTTCGAGAGCACAGCCAACCCTACGCTCTTGTTAACCCCAACATTTTATAATCAGTCAAAAAGGCATCACAAGGCCAAAAGAATGTTGTGGGAGTGGAAGGATTACAACACTTTTTCTGACTCACAGACGATTGGTCTGATAAGAAATTTAGTAATGCAACCTTATTTTGACAGACCCATTCACTGAGTAATAGCCTTACATACTGTACATATTGTAAAGAAATACAATGTGATATTTGATGCTTAATATTCCGTAAAGTTATAATGTATTATACACGTCTGTATGTAAAAACATATAAAGTAAGGGCTTTCAAATAACCAGAAGAAACTCTCTCCATGAAACCTTGTGTCTGTGCCAGTACTCTGCAAACAAACTATCCACACAGACCGGGTTGTTTTTAGGTGGATTTGTGTTGTTGCTATAAACAGCAGGTGTTAGAGAATCTACACATTGTAAATCTGCTAGATGAAGGAAGGATTTCAGACAGAGAATACCTGTTTTTTTCTAGATTAACTAGAAAAATTGCAGCAAGTATAGCTGATGTAGAAATTCACCTTCAAAGGTAGTGATAAACAGGATGTATCACATTGAATTCAATATTCAATTGTGCCTATGAAATGTAAATCCAACCGTGATGTACAATATGAGATCAAAGTTATTCCTCCCACTCTGTATTGTTATATAGGGCGAATCCCTCCTCCGCTTTCTTTGTTATATTTAATTATGTAAATACCATAGATATTAATTAAACTGCAAATTTATACATCAAATCAATATTTACGTCCTTGTTTAAATCCTGAAGTCTGCTGATAAATTAACATTTATGCCTGTTTGTGTTACATATAAAATTGCACTCAATTTAAAATCCAATTTAAAAGTTAAAGGCATTTTCTGATGTATTAGTCAATCATAGAACTGAAACAAATTTTACTGCCTGACTTGGGAAAAAAACAATATGCTAATAAAAGATAATAAGAACAATTTATTAAGTACTTAATAATTCTTTTAATTCCTTTTAGTTACTTATTCATGATGTTTGAAACAGATTCATTAATCCCTTCGGCTCACCATCCATTCTGATCATTAAGCACCCATTTACACCAATCACACTTTATTCTCCCCATGTTCAATCAGCTCCTCAAGAATCCACCACACATCTATACGCTGGGATCAATTTACTGTGGCCAATTAGTCCACCAACCTGCATATCTGCAAAGAGGAAGAGATCTGGAGGAAACTCAGGAAGAAAATTCAGGGATTGAGATAAACTCAGTCACAGGGAGAATATACAAACTCGGAGCACTGAAAGTTTTGTAGCAATTCACATCCAAAAGAAAATTGAACGAAATTGGGCTCTGATGCATTTAGTATTACAGGTCACAAGTGAACGCGCATCTCCAAAGTGTGCCTGTGAATTGCATGTGTCTCATTAGGCCAAACCATGCTGTTATGTCACATGGCTAAAAAATAAACATATCCTTGCCTGTAAAGACGTTGCAAAGCATCTCCTAGAAGATACAGATGTGGAAGAAGGTCTTGTGTTTAGGTGAGACTAAAGTGGAACTTTTTGCCTGCAACACTAAGCAGTATTTGTGGCATAAATCTAATACTGCACATCAGCCAGATAACATCATCCATAGTGTAAGGTATGGTGGAGGTAGCATCATGCTATGGGGATACTTTTCAACAGGAGGGATTGGACATCTGGTGGGAAGATGAATGCTGAGAAATCCTGGATAAAAACCTGCTAGCCTCTGCCAGAAGTTCGTTTTGCAGCAGAACAATGATCCAAAGCACACTGCCAGAGCAATCATGGAGTGGCTTCAAATGAAGAAAATCGAGTCCTTGAGTGGCCCAAGCTGATTGAATACCTCTGGCAAGACCTCGAGATTGCTGTCCACCACAGCTTCCCAACTAACCTGGCACAGCTTGAGCAACTTTGCAAGGAGGAATGGGCAAATCTGGCACCAAAACATTGTGCAGAGCTAATAGAGACTTATTCAAAAAGACTACTGGCTGTAATAGCTGCGAGAGGTGGTTCAACAAAGTACCGAGCAAAGGGGGATGAATAATTTTGAGTTGCTGGCATCTCAGTTTTTAAATTTTTAGTTTTCATGCTTTACAAATTTCCCTGTTTTTTTGGACTCTATTGTGAAAAAAGGAATATGTGATTCAGTTAAATTGATCAAAATCCCTGGTTGTAATACTCATTTATGCGAGTAAAGGGTTGGGGCTGAATACTTTCACAAGGTTGAATACATTTACATGGCACTGTAGGAAACTTTATTACATTACTCCAGTTCTACAGCTATGCAAGCTCGTACATGATCTATAATGGAAGGTTTTCTTTAAGAATAAATCTTTTAGACTCAATTTGCAAATGATCCAATGGCTGTGTTTTAAAAATAAAGGTGTCCAAGTAACAAATATTTTATAAACAGATAATTCCCAAACATGAAAAAATCTGAAGATGCTGGAAATCCAAGCAACACACAAAAAATGCCAGAGGAACTTAGCATGTCAGGCAGCATCTATGGAAAAGAGTAAACAGTCGACGTTTCTGGCCGAGATCCTTCATCAGGACTTGAAAAAAATGAGAAGTCAGAGTAAGAAGGTGGGGAGAGGGGAGGAAGAAGTACAAGGTGGTAGGTGATAGGTGAAACCGGGAGTGGAAAAGGGGTGAAGTAAAGAGCTGGTAAGTTGATTGGTGAAAGAGAGAAATGGCTGGAGAAGGGGAAATCTGATAGAGAGGGTAGAAGCCCACGGAAGAAGGGAAGTGGGAGGAACACCAGAGGGAGGTGATAGGCAGGTAAGAAGATAAAGTGAGAGAGGAAGAAGGGAATGGGAATGGTGAAGGGGGCAGGGGACTGGAAGGCATTACCGAAAGTTCAAGAAATCAGTGTTCATGCCATCAGGTTGGAGGCTACTCAGGTGGAATATAAGGCTTTGCTCCTCCAACCTGAATGTGGACTCATAGTGGCAGTAGAGATGGCCATGGACTGATGTGTCGGAACGTGAATGGGAAGTACAATTGAAATGGATGGCCACTGGGAGATTCTTCTTTTTCTGGCGGATGGAGCATAGATGCTTGGTGAAGTGATCTCCCAATCTACGTCAGGTCTCACTGTTATACAGGAAGCTATAACGGGAGTACCGGATATAGTAGATGACCCCAACAGATTCACAGGATTAGTTGTCAAAATAAAACATTAGGATGAAAAAAAGTCATATCAGAAATTGGCAGATATAATTTCACAGCATTTATAGGCATCTCATAATATCGAACATAGAAAGATACAACACAGCCACAGGCCTTTATAACATCGAACATAGAAAGATTCAACAAAGACACAGGTCCTTTTTGACCCAACATACCTGTGTTTTTCATAAACTAATCTCATCTACCAGCTCATGGTTGATATCCTCCATTCCTCACTGATTCATGTGCTTGTCTAACTCCCTCCTAAGCATTGCTGTTATATCTTGTTCCACCATCTTCCATGGAAGGACATTCCAAGGACCTAGCACTCAATATTTAAAAAAAAATTACTTCATAGATCTCCTTTAAACTTTCCCCCTGTCAGCTTAATCCTATGCCATCTAGTAATTGACATTTCGATGCTGGGATAAAAGGCTGTCTACCCTCTCTATTTGTTTAATATACTTTTATTATGTTGCCTCTCAGTCTCTGACACTTGAGAGAAAATAATCCAAGTTAGTCCAACCTCTCCTTCAAGTAATACCCTCTAATCCAGTCACCACCATGGTGAAATGCTTCTGCACCATCTTTAAGATCTCCACATCTTTCCTGTAATGACAATCAGAACAACACAAAATAATTGAAATGTGGCTTAACCAAAGTTTTATAAGCTGTAACATGACTTTCCTATTTTGATACTCAATACCCCAATCAAACAATTAAAAGCTATGATGTCATATGCTTCTTTAGCACCCTATCTACTTGTGTTGCCATTTTCAGGAAGCCATGGTCTTGCACCCCAAGATCCCTCTGTACATCAATGCTCCCAAGGATCCTGCCATGGATTGTATATTTTCCTCACATATTTGACCTCCCAAAGTGCAACACCTCACACTTGTCCAGATTAAACTCTATCTGCCTTTTCTCCACTCACGTTTCTAATTGGTCTATGTCCTGATCTATCGACTGACAACCTTCCTCATTATCCATGGTTATCCTGCAACGTCTGACTGGACGCAGACTTCCAGGCAGACTAATACTCCAGCATTATTATCCTCTGTCTTCCATGGAATTCAATATACCTAGTCTTCTGAGATCCAATGTGTTTTTATCTTCTGGATTAGTCAGCCATGAGGGAGCTTGTCAAACACTTTACTAAAGTCCAGGTAGACAACGTTCACAGTCCTACCTTTATCAGCCATCTTTATTACATTCTTGAACAGCTCAATCAGGTACATAAGACATGATGTCCCCTGCACAAAGCCATGCTAACTATGCTAAGAAATTTCTCTTCTCTCCAATTTTGTGTGCAGATCAATTTCTATTTTCCGGGGAGCCATTCATTGTGTTGAGATTTTATTTTAATCCTAGCTAAATATTTGGATATTTTAAGCCAACTGCATCAAAATTGACACAAGGCTAAAATGGAGCCAGACAAGAAGTGACCCTGAGGCAGGTTAAAATGATTCTAAGATCATAAACATATATCTCAAACTTACTTTGGCATCATCATGTCCTTTTATAACTATCCTATTAATGTGAATATGGTAATTGTTGAATGTGATCATATTTATGGAATTCATTCGTTTTCTATACAACATGTCTAAGAATTCCATTTTGGCACACCACACTGTGTATTGTCTTGTTGATTTAAATTGCCCTCAGGAATTCATGATTCAAATTATGAAGTTATTCTGGTTATAAAATGAGGCAGATGTAACTTTACTAGCCTATTGACAGCTGGTAAACAAGCTTTTAGAAGTGTTAGATGTGATTCTAATACTAATATCAATCAGTACAAGAGATGGAGAGTCAAATGGCATTGCCCACAAATGATGATGAGCAAGTGATAAGAGTTTGTTGTAGTGTCAGCCAGCCAATCTCAAGTCAAGAGTTTGGAAGTTGTGTGGTTCATTGCCTAGTGACGAAGATGTAACTGTAGCAAGATGGTGTGTATTGGGTGACCATATTGGCAAAATACTTCTTGTTTAGTACAACAGCAAATGCATAATTTGCATACCTCAAGTTCTGGATGGTAAATTATGACAACAGGTTAAATAAAAATGGCTCATAGTCCCTTAAACTTAGACAAATTTGGTCCCACTAAATATCTTAAGATGTCAAAAATATTCAATAAATAGTGTACATTTCCTTTTCTCACAAAATCTGCCCACTGAGTCTCTGACAATTGACAGAGCACAACCATCAATCAGTCCCATTCTCACACATTCTTACACAACTCATTCTCTCACATACCTACATTTCAGCCTGATTCATCTACGTTAGGGGCAATTTACAGTAGTCGATTATCCTAGTAAAATGACTTTGAGACATGGGGAGCAGCACCCAGGGAAACCTATGCAGTTGCAAGAAAAAATGTGTAAAGTCACCTGACATCAAGATTATTCCTGGGTTGCTGGAACCTTGACAGAGCAGCGCTACTTGTTTCAACAATGTATCTTCCATTACAGAGCTAAAGAACTACCATTTAAGAAGGAAATCAGGGCGAACTTCTTCCACTCAAACAATAAAAATAATTTGGAATTCTGCCTTGTAGATCAGGGGTTCCTAACTTGGGGTCCATGGACCTCTTGGTTTATAAGACCATAAGAACATAGGACAAAGGAGCAGAAGTCGGCCATTCAGCCCATCGAGTCTGCTCTGCCATTTTATCATGAGCTGATCCATTCTCCCATTTAGTCCCACTCCCCCGCCTTCTCACCATAACCTTTGATGCCCTGGCTACTCAGATACCTATCAATCTCTGCCTTAAATACACCCAATGACTTGGCCTCCACTCCTGCCCGTGGCAACAAATTCCATAGATTCACCAACCTCTGACTAAAAAAATTTCTTCGCATTTCTGTTCTGAATGGGCGCCCTTCAATCCTTAAGTCATGCCCTCTCGTACTAGACTCCCCCATCATGGGAAACAACTTTGCCACATCCACTCTGTCCATGCCTTTCAACATTCGAAATGTTTCTATGAGGTCTCCTCTCATTCTTCTAAACTCCAAGAAATACAGTCCAAGAGCGAACAAATGTTCCTCATATGTTAACCCGCTCATTCTCGGAATCATTCTAGTGAATCTTCTCTGTATCCTCTCCAATGTCAGCACATCCTTTCTTAAATAAGGAGACCAAAACTGCCCACAGTACTCCAAGTGAGGTCTCACCAGTGCCTTATAGAGCCTCAACATCACATCCCTGCTCCTATACTCTATTCCTCTAGAAATGAATGCCAACATTGCATTTGCCTTCTTCACTACTGACTCAACTTGGAGGTTAACTTTAAGGATATCCTGTACGAGGACTCCCAAGTCCCGTTGCATCTCCAAACTTTGAATTCTTTCCCTATTTAAATAATAGTCTGCCCGTTTATTTTTTCTGCCAAAGTGCATAACCATACACCTTCCAATATTGTACTTCATTTGCCACTTCTTTGCCCATTCTTCCAATCTATCCAAGTCTCTCTGCAGACTCTCCGTTTCCTCAGCACTACCACCCCTTCCACCTATCTTCGTATCGTCAGCAAACTTAGCCACAAAGCCATCTATTCCATAATCTAAATCGTTGATATACCATGTAAAAAGAAGCGGCCCCAACAGGGACCCCTGTGGAACACCACTGGTAGCCGGCAGCCAACCAAAATAGGATCCCTTTATTCCCACTCTCTGTTTCCTGCCAATCAGCCAATGCTCTATCCACGTATGTAACTTTCCTGTAATTCCATGGGCTCTTATCTTGTTAAGTAGCCTCATGTGTGGCACCTTGTCAAAGGCCTTCTGAAAATCCAAATATACAAATTCCACTGCATCTCCCTTGTCTAGCCTACTGGTAATTTCCTCAAAAAATTGTAATAGGTTTGTTAGGCAGAATTTTCCTTTAGGAAATCAATACAGTGTTCTGCCTATCTTGTCATATGCCTCCAGGTACTCTGTAACCTCATCCTTGACAATTGACTCCAACAACTTCCCAACCACCGATGTCAAGGTAACAGGTCTATAATTTCCTTTTTGCTTCCTTGCCCCCTTCTTAAATAGCAGAGGGACATTTGCAATCTTCCAGTCTTCCGGAACCATGCCAGAATCTATCGACTTTTGAAAGATCATCGCTAATGCCTCCGCAATCTCCACAGCTACTTCCTTCAGAACACGCGGATGCATTTCATCTGGTCCGGGAGATTTATCTACCTTTATACTATTCAGCTTCCTGAGTACTTTCTCTGTCATAATTGTGACTGCACACCCTTGTGTGTCCGATATACTGCCGATATACTGCCGATGTCTTCTTCAGTGAAGACTGATGCAAAATACTCGTTCAGTTCCTCTGCCATCTCCTTATCTCCCTTTACAATTTCTCCAGCATTATTTTCTAGCAGTCCTATATCTACTCTCACCTGTCTTTTACTCTTTATATACTTGAAAAGCTTTTAGTATCCTCTTTGATATTATTTGCTAGCTTCCTTTCATAGTTAATCTTTTCCCACTTAATGACCTCCTTGGTTTCTTTTGTAAGGTTTTAAAAACTTCCCAATACTCTGTCTTCCCACTAATTTTTGTTTCCTTGTATGCCCTCTCCTTTGCTTTAACTTTGGCTTTGACTTCTCTTGTCAACCACGGTTGCATCCTTTTTCCACTCGAAAATTTCTTCTTTTTTGGAATATACCTGTCTTGCACCTTCCTCACTTCTCGCATAAACTCCAGCCACTGCTGCTCTGCTGTCTTTCCCACCAGTGTCCCTTTCCAGTCAACTTTGGCCAGTTCCTCTCTCATGCCACTCTAAATTCCTTTACTCCACTGAAATACCGACACATCAGATTTCGGCTTCTCTTTTTCAGATTTCACAGTGAAATCAATCATGTTATGATCACTGCCTCCTAAGGGTTCCTTCACCTCAATCTCTCCAATCACCTCCGGTTCATTACATAATACCCAATCCAGTACAGCCGATCCCCTAGTGGGCTCAACAACAAACTGTTCTAAAAAGCCATCTCGCAGAAATTCTACAAATTCTCTCTCTTGAGATCCAGTGCTGACCTAATTTTCCCAATCCACTCGCATGTTAAAATCCCCCACAATTATCATAACACTGCCCTTCTGACAAGCCTTTTCTATTTCCAGTTGTAATTTGTAGTCCACATCCCTGCAGCTGTTTGGAGGACTATAAATAACTGCCATCAAGGTCCTTTTACCCCTGCTATTTCTTAGCTCAACCCATAAAGATTCTGCGCCTTCCGATCATATATCACCTCTTTCTAATGATTTAATATCATTTCTTACCAATAAACCCATGCCTCCCCCTCTGCCTACCTTCCTATCCTTCTGATACACCATTTATCCTTGGTCGTTCAGCTCCCAGAGACATGCATCCTTTAGCCAGGTCTCAGTGATGGCCACAATATCATACCTGCCAATCTGTAGCTGTACAACAAGATCATCCACCTTATTCCTTATGCTGCGTGCATTTAAGTATAACACCTTAAGACTAGCATTTGATACTTCTCACTTTGATTTCACTGCAACTTTATTGCACTAAAACTCATCCCAATGGCTACAAATTTGCCCCATCACCTGCCTGTATTTCCTGACATCTGTACTGCTCACTATCTTAGATTTATTTCTGTTTTCCCCTTCCTCTACTCTGTCATTCTGGTTCCCATCCCCCTGCCAAATTAGTTAAACCCTCCATAATAGCTCTATTAAACTTTCCCGCCAGGATATTGGTCCCCTTCGGGTTCAGGTGTAACCTGTCCTTCTTGAACAGGCCATACTTCCCCCAGAAGAGATCCCAATTATCCAAGAATCTGAAGCCCTGCCCCCTACACCAGTCTCTCAGCCACGCATTTGTCTGCCTGATCCTACTATTCTTGCCCTCGCTAGCACATGGCACAGGTAGCAATCCCGAGATAACTACCCTGGAGGTCCTGCTTCTCAGCTTCCTTCTTTACTCTTGGAAATCTCTCTTCAGGACCTCCTCCTTTGTCCTATATATGTCATTGGTACCAACATGTACCAAGACAACTGGCTGCTCACCCTCCCCCTTCAGAATATTCAGGACCCGATCCGAGACATCCCGTACCCTGGCACCTGGGAAGCAACACAACATGCGGGTATCTCTATCAGGCTCACAGAATCTCCTGTCCGTTCCCCTGACTATGGAATCCCCTACGACTACCGCATTTCTCTTCTCCCTCCTTCTCTCCTGCACAACAGCACCAGGCTCAGTGCCAGAGACCCGGTCACCGTGGGCGTCCCCTGTCAGGTCATCCCCCTCAACAGCATCCAGGACAAGATATCTGTTGCTGAGGGGGACAACCACAGGTGTGCTCTCCACTATCCGGGCATTTCCCTTCCCTCTCTTGACAGTGACCCAGTTTTCTGACCCCTGTAGCCTAGGGATGACTACCTCCCTGTAGCTCCTGTTTATCACCTCTATGGTAGAGATTTATGGCATAAAAAAATGTTAGGAAGCCATGTTATAGATGAATGAAGAGACATGATTACCTGAGCTTTCAAAGCTGATATAAATTGTGCTCATCTCAGCCAGAACTTTTCCACTCCACTTTCTGCTGCCAGACCAACCTTCAATTATCAGAATTACCTTTCCATTGTTTCTAAATGTTTCCAATGACTTGATATATTTGCAGTAAAAAACAATAAACTATTTCCAAAAATAAATAAATAATTCAATATGCTTTTTAAAAATCTTTTATATATCTAATCTGAATGAATTCAAAACATTATTATCACTAGTTGACAGCCCTCCCTGGAGTGCCAGTTCACCATCAGTATAATCTGCCCTCTCATGTTATATGTATGAGCATATGTCAAAGCACAATGAAGCTGTTCTGGATAAATGATATTGAGGCACGCAAGACTTATTCCTATCTTCATAATCAAATCAGAAATTTTTTATAGTAATAGAATTACCTGAGAAGCGGCTACTTAGATTACATAGAGCTCACCATAATAGTGATTTTCTAAAGAAAATTCAAAAATCTTCTTAGCCTTATGTTCGTCATATAGAAATGATATGCATTGAAATAAAACAAAGCAGTAATGAAAATCATACTTCAGTGAAGTGTCAAAATACATTTTCTACACTTACAAAAACAATTAATGTTGGTATGATTTCATTTACATATTTTCCTAGATGTTAATACAGTAGAACTTCAATCTTTGCAAATTTGTTGTTGGGAAACCCGAATAAATGTCATGGGGTTCAAACAATGATAAAAGTTCAATGTTCCCATGGTTATAACATAAGACAGCAATGGGATTTAAGTTCCTCCAGTGACCTTGTCCTTGTTGTACTATAAAAAAAATAATAGAATAAACAGAATAATTTGAAAGAGATTTAGTTCTCCAGGAACTCAAACTCTATGACAAACTCCATGACATGCTAATCATTTCTGTGTTACAAATATCATGCAAATAAAAATATAAAATAGATTTAATTATCCTGCAAATTATCAGTGATTTATTTCATTGGCACACTTTAAACTTAGGTAGCAGATAGTGAAGAATTAGCTGCAGCTACGAGTTCAAAAATAGGAACATGGCTTTATTAAATTCGATTAGCAGTTCTTATATATGGAACATAAATTATTTTGATAGATTGCATTGTGACAATGTAGTGGTTAGTGCAACACTATTACAGTTCGGGGCACAGGAGTTTGGAGTTCAATTTGTTGCAAAATTTGCAGACGATACAAAAACATGTAGAGAGGCAGGTAGTTTTGAGGAAGTAGAGAAGGTACTGAAGGGCATAGACAGATTAGGAAAATGGGCAAAGAAGTGGCAGCTGGAATAAAGTACCGGGAAGTGTACAGTCACTTTGGTATAAGAAATAAAAGGGTAGACTATTTTCTAAATGGAGAGAAAATACAGAAATCTGAGGTGCAAAGGGACTTGGATGCCCTTGTATGGGTTAAGTCGGGGTTTGCTTGGCGGGCATGCTTGATAGGCCCGAACCATCTATAAATAATTAAATAAACAAACAAACAAACATATAAATAAAGAGAAAATTTATGAAACTTTTAACCCGTTAAAATCGTTGGAAATTCTGACAGACTAAGTGGTGACAAGATATTATCATGGGACAGTTTTACATTGTTAGCTTATCTTTATGTTTATGTTGTTGCTTCTGATTTATAAACCAGGATCTACTTCTAAACCCAAACATAGAAATTATGCTCCTACTACACTGTAATATTAGAAAGTGCTGGATTGTTGATATGTACTTTGGAGAAAATGTTAAAATGACAACCTAGTGGAAAGATTAGCTAAATATAAAAAAAAGTTCTCAGAACAATTGGAACAGGAGTGCACACCACTAATGACATTGGATTAAAGATTCAAGCTTTGTAAATTCACATCTTGTTATGGTAAATTGTGAATCTGAATAAATCTGATCACTTGTGGGTTTGCACAATAGAATGATCACTCAGTCTGCCAGTTGTATCTGGTGCTTCCAGTGCAGGCTCCTCTACATTGGTGAGACCCATTGCAAATTGGGGGACCGCTTTGTCAAGCACCTTTCTTGTGCTGACGTTTTAACCTACTCTAATCCTTATCTCCCGTATAACCCTTCATTTGTCTTTCATCAATGTGACTTTCTGAGACTCCCTTAAATGTCCCTGTTTTATCTGCTTCTACCAGCACAACTGGCAATGCACTTGACACTCACACACTTAATGTAAGTTCCACCTCTGATATCTCCCTTAATCTTTCCTGCAAAATCATATTAGCCATTCTCACCCTGGAATAAAAGTCTCTGGCCGTACTCTCTATCTATGCCTCTTATCATTTTATATTTCTCTTTCCAGTCTCCTCTGATTGTCCTTTGCTCCAAAGAGAAAAGCACTAGATCGCTCAAACTATCCTCATAAGACATGCTCTCTAATAGAGGCAGAATCCTGGTACGTCTGCTTTCCACTGTACATTCTCTAAAGCTTCCATGTCCTTCCTATAATGAGGCAATCAGAACTGAACACAGTATTCCAAATGTGGCTTAACCAGAATTTTATAGAGCTGCAAAGTTACTTCATGTCTCTGGAACTCAGTCCTCTGAGTAATGAAGGCCAACACAACATCTTCTTAACCGCCCTATCACTTGCATGCCAGCTTTGAGGTTGGATGTGGATGTGTTCCCAAGATACATCTGTTCTTCCATACTGCTAAGAATCCTACCATTAAACTTGTACTCTGCCTTCATGTCCAGCCTTTCAAAATGTATCACTTCACATTTTTTGAGTCAGAGCTCCATCTGCCAATTCTCAGCCCAACTCTGCATGCTATCAAAGTCCAGCTGTAACCTATAACATCCTTCTACACTATGCACAACACCACTAACCTTCATGTCATCTGTAAGCTTACTAACCCACCCATTCAAAGCCTCATCTTAATCTTCTATGAAAATAAAAGGATCCCAGAGCAGAGCAGTTCCCTGTGGAACACCACTCCAGGCAGAATGGAGTCCATCTAATACCCTTCTCTCTATGGGCAAGCCATGCAGCCAAGTTTCACTGGATCCCAGCCTCCTGACTTTCTGAATGAGCCTACCAAGATGAACTAGAGTGTACGGTGCAGAAGATTGTGCAGCAAATTGGAGACAGTTCCTTGGGGAATTTACTCACCAGATTTATAAAGTGACCAGAGCCTGTCTGCAGAGTGGAAGGTTATGGAGTGAGTTGGAGAAGGTTATTTGTGGACTTTAGGCATCTGGTTTAAAATGTCACCGGGGCTTGTTGGGAATTGTCTGCAGAGCTGGAGATTGCTTTGGTTATTAGTAATTTAGCAAGGGCCAATAAAAAGAAGCAAGGTGTAAGCAGAGTGGCCATTGTGGGAGCAGCCAGTGTTGAAGTGGACGAGTGTTGGAGTGGTCAGACATTGGCTCAACGTGCCTGAAGGAGAACAGGTGCAGGTTAGAATTTAGGCTTAAGAAGTTGGAGGTATGACAAGGGTAAACAAGATGGGAGTTCAGGCAGTGAAATGCTCCTCCTATGAGATGCAGAATTTCAGGGTACCTGACAATCTCCCTGACTGCATCGGCAGGAAATGCACCCAAAGTCAAGGAACTGGAGTTAGATGTACTCAGAACTATCTGGGAGGCTTAAAACCTCATAGATGAGACTTTTATTCAGGTGGGCACACCAAGAGTGCAGGCTTCAGTTAGTAGATGGCTGAATAACCTGAGAGTAAGCAGTCAGTGAAGGGATCCCTTGTGGCCATTACCCTCAATAACAAGTATACCCCTTTGGACACTACTGGGGGGTGGGGGGTGGTGGTGACCTATCATGATCTATCAGGGCTCAGCAGCGGAAGATAAGCCAGTGGCACTGTAGCTGGCTCTGAGGTTCGGCAGGGAAGAATAAATCAGGCAGTGATAGTGATAGACACAATAATTAGGGAGATGGACGAGAGATTCTGTAGCCACAAAAAAAAATGCCAGGGTAATGTGTTGCCTTCCAGGTGTTGCTTCAGATGTCTCAAAGGGGCTTCAGAAGATCCTCAAGAGGGAGGACGAGCAACCAGATGTCAAGGTGCACATTTGCACCACTTACATACTGTGGGTAGAAAGGAGAAAGTACGAGGGGTGATTGATAAGTTCGTGGCCTAAGGTAGAAGGAGTCAATTTTAGAAAATCTAGCACACTTATTTTTCCTACATTTACACACTTAGTCCAGTGGTTGTGGAGCATACGGATCCCTTCTTTGTAGAAGTCGGTGTCTTGGATCTCCAGAAAGTGGTCCACAGCAGGGGTGATTGATAATTTTGTGGCCTAAGGTAGAAGGAGATGAGTTATTAACTTCAAACTTTCTGCACTTTCACATAAAGAACTGAACTGCAGATGCATATAACAAGAGCTGTAGAACTCATCCCCTTCTACCTTAGGCCCCAAACTTATCAATCATCCCTGCTGTGGACCACCTGGAGGTCCAAGATGCTCTCATTATAGGCACGTACAGTTCAACTCTTTGAGTGATAATGCAGAAAGTTTGAAGTTAATAACATCTCCTTCTAGCTTACGCCACGAACTTATCAATCACCCCTGCTGTGGACCACTTCTACAAAGAAGGGATCCGTATGCTCCACGGCCACTGGACTAAGTGTGTACATGTAGGAGGGGACTATGTTGAAAAGTAAATGTGCTGGGTTTTCTAAAATTGATTCCTTCTACCGTAGGCCATGAACTTATCAATCACCCTTCGTAAGTATAGGAGTTAGGGAAGCAGTGAAAGAACAGGACCACCGAGGTAGTAATCTCTGGATTACTCCCAGTACCATGTGCTAGTCAGGGTAGAAATAAGATGATAGTACAGATGAATGAGTGGCTGAGGAAGTGGTTCAGGGAGCAAAGTTTCAGATTATGGATAATTCAGATCTCCTCTGGGAAGGCATGACCTGTACAAATAGAACAGGTTAAACTTGAACCCAAGGAGGACCAATATTCTTGTAGGCAAATTTGTTAGAACTTTTGGGGAGGGTTTAAACAAATTTGGCAGGGGGGATGAGAACCAGAGTGATAGGCCTGAGGATGGGGCAGTTTGTATACATTGTACAGTGAGACTGTGAGGAAGGACAGGCAGGTGACAGGAAAAAATTACAATCAGTATGATGAGTTGAAGTGTAATGGGAGGTAAAATACAGCACTCAAGGTGCTATATTTGAATGCACAGAGTGTACAGAATAAGGTAGATGATCTTGTAGCGCAGTTAGGGATTGATGGATCTGATGCTGGGGGCATAGCTGAATGAAGATCATATTGGGAGCTTAACATTCAAGGATACACAGTGTGTCGAAAGGATAGGCATGTAGGTAGAGGGGGTGGGGTGGCTCTGTTGGATAAATATGAAATCGAGTCCTTAGAAAGAGGTGACATTGGATCAGACAATGTAGAATCCCTGTGGGTAGAGTTAAGAAACTGCAACAATAAAAAGAACTTGATGGGAGTTATGTACAGGCCTCCAAACAGTAGCCAGAATGTGGGATGTAAATTGCAACAAGAGATAGAAAATGCATGTCTAAAGGGCAATGTTACGATGGTCATCAGTGATTTCAATATGCAGGTAGATTTGGAAAATCATGTTGGTGCTGGATCCCAAGAAAGGGAATTAGTAGAATGCCTATGAGACGGCTTTTTAGAGCAGCTTGTGGTTCAGCCCACAAGGCAAATTTGATTAAGGAGCTGAAGATAAAGGAACCCTTAGGAAACAGGGATCACAAGATGATTGAATTCATCTTGCAGTTTGAGGGGGAGAAAATAAATTCAGATGTATCGGTATTAGAATGGAGCAAAGGGAATTACAGAGGTATAAAAGAGGAGCAGGCCAAAGATGTTGGGAAGGGGACACTATCAGGGATGACAGCAGAATAGCAATGGCTGGAGTTCCTAGGGGTAATTCGAAAGGCAGAGGGTAGGCTTATCCCAAAGAGGAAGAAGTATTCTAAAGGGAAGATGAAGCAACCATGGCTGATGAGAGAGTCAAAGATGGAATAAAAGCAAAAGAAAAAGTAGAAAATATAGCAAAAATTAGTAGGAAGTTGGTGCATGAGGAAGATTTAAAAACCAACAGAAGACAACTAAGAAAACTATAAGGAGAAAAAAGATGAAATATTAAGTTAAGCCAGCCAATAAAATAAAAGAAGATACCAAAATTTTTTCTCCAGATATATAAAGAGCAAAAGAAAGGTGAGAATGGAAATTGTACCACTGAAAAATGGCACCAGAGATGTAATAATAATAGGGAACAAGGAAATGGCAGATGAATTTAATAAGAATTTTGTGTCAGTCTTCACTATGGGAGATACTAGCAGTAAGCCAGAAAATTGAGTGTCGGGGACAGAAGAGATTATAGCTGCCATTACTAAGAGGAAAGTGCTTGGACAGCTGAAAGGTCTGAAGATAGATATGTCCTCTGGGTTGGATGGAATACACCACAGGGATATGAAAAGGGTGCAGAAGAGATTGTGGAAGCATTAGTAATGATCACTAGATTCTGGAATGGTTCAGGAGGACTGGAAAATTGCAAACGTCACTCCACTCTTTAAAAAGGGAGGGAGGCAGAATAAAGGAAATTAGATGCCAGTTAACCTGACTTCAGTGATTGGGAAGATGTTGGAGTTCATTTTTTAAAGACGAGGTTTTGGGGTACTTGGAAGCAAATGATAAAATAGGACAAAGTCCGCATGGGTTTCTTAAGGGGAGGTATTGCCTGACAGACCTGTTGGAATTCTTGAGGATATAACAGGCAGGATAGACAAAGGAGAGTCAGTGGATCTTTTTCACTTGGGTTTTCAGAAGGTCTTTGACAAGGTGCTGCACATGAGGTAATGAATTTTCCACCTTACAACCTTCTCACATTAATCCTCTGGCCATTGAAGGCACAAAGATCATTCTCAAAGGTACGCTAATCCCTTCCCTCGCCTCGAGCATGACCAGCAGATCTGAGATTGTTGCTCCTGGTGATGATGAGATTGGGAGCTCTAGGAAGGATAAGCAACATAATTGTGAGACCATAGTTCAGGGGGTCATTCACGAGACTGGAGAGAAGAGAAATTTAGTTGTAGGTGGGTATAATATAGTCAGGGAGGGAGGAAGAGACAATTCTCTGTCACAAGAATCAAGAGTACCGAAGGTTGAGTTGTCTGCCTGGTGGCCCAGACTTTGAATATCTCATGTGACCTGCAGAGGAATTTGGACTGAGAGGGGAGAGACCCAATTGTTAATAATCCTTGTAGGTACCAATGACATGGGAAGAACAAGGAAAGACGTCTGTTGAAGGAACTTGTGAAGTTACGGGACAAATTAAAATACAGGAACAAAAAGCTAATAATCTCTGGATTGTTACCTAAAACGTGCAAATTATCACAGGGTTAATAAAATCGAGAACAAAATGTGCGGCTCAAAGATTGGCATGGGAGCAGTGGTTTTGCATTTGTGGAACACTGGCAGTAGTATTAGAGCAGGAACGAGCTGTTCCAATGGGACGGGCTCCACCTGAAACATGTTGGGACCCGGGTCATGACGAATTGCCTAACTAAGGCTGTGGATGTGGTTTTAAACTTAATAATAGAAGTGCGCGTTCAACAGTTTGGAAAAGTGAGGATAAAGTAAGATGGAAGGTGAGTGCAGGAGTGGTTATGAAAGTTTTCAGAATAAATAGAAGGACAAAGAATTTAGAAAAGGATTAGAATTTAACTTCCGGTAATATGGAGGTAAAATTAAAATGGGTGATAAATACAGGACTGGAGTTGATATATTTGAATATACTTAGTTTATGGAATAAGGTAGATGGTTTTGTAGTGCAGTTAGAAACTGATGTTGTGAACATCACTGACTTGTGGCTGAAAGCTGAAAATGGTTGGGAGTTTAACATCCAAGGATGCACATCATATTGAAAGAGACAGGTATGCAGAGCAGGAGCCGTGGCTCTGTTGGTAAGAAATGAAGTCAAACCCTTAGAAAGAAGTGACATACGATGAGAAAATGTTGAATCCTTATGTGTAGAGTTAAGAACCTGCAACAATAAAAAGACCTTGATGGGGATTAAGACCCTCTGTGAATACATGGATCCTCTATGGAAAGAGTTGTGCACCAAGTTCCAGTGGATGACATCACCTGGTCCCTTAATAAGACCTCCCTGAAAAAGGCACAGCAGCACCTCTCCTTCCTAAGAAGGCTGATGCAAACAAGGCTCCCACCACCCCTCTCCCCCAATCTTAACTGCGTTTTACAGGGGCACCATTGAGAGTGTCCTGACAAGTTGCATCTCCGGCTGGTATGGGAGCAGTCGAGCATCAGACCAGAAGTTCCAACAAAGGACAGTGAGAACAGCTGAGAGGATCATGGGCGTCTCCCTACCATCCATTTGGGACATTTATCAGGAGCGCTACATAGGCAGGGCCCTTAGTATTATTAAGGATCCCACCCATCCATCCAGCATCCTTTTTGACTCAGGCAGGAGTGTGTGATGCATAAAAACAAGACCGGTCAGGATGAGAATCAGTTTCTTCCCCCAGGCCATTAGACTCCTAAGCTCCCGGCCGCGTCGTATTTGGTGTCACTGGTTAATCTGTTCTGTACCTTCCAATATTTAATATTAGTGTACTTTAATTTGTTATTTATATGTGATTCATCTGTAGATTTTATCCTTATCTTCATAAGTTGTTGTGTGTTATGTGTATTATGTGCTTTACACCCTGATTCAAAGAAACTTTATCTTGTTTCTATATACATTAATGGTTATATACATTATATACATATATGTAGGTAAATGACAATAAACTTGACTTGACTCGACTTAAACCCTCCCCAACACCTCTAGCAAACTTGCCTGCAAAGATATTTTTCCTCACAAGTTCAGGTGTAACTTGTCCCCTTTGTACAGGTCTTAACTTTCCTATAAGAGATCCCAATGATCCCCAAATTTGAAACCCTGCCCCTTACACCAATTCTTCAGCCACACATTCAACTGCCAAGTATTTCTACTCTTACCTTCACTGGCATACAACGTACTAGCCTTATCGAGTTATACCACACGACGTTTCCTAAGCACCCAAAACAACAGACCTTGGCATACCGTAGCTAAAAACTTCTATAGTCTACTAGTAATTCAACACAAATTAAAATCTAAACATTGCATCTTCTTGGATTATCATTCTGTTTCTTTTTTCCTCTCCTTAATCATTTTATTTAAGGAATGAATGGTTTCAGACATCCTGAGCATAAGGAATTCAAATAGAAGTGGCAGCTGGTTAAATTGCTTACAGATATCAAGGACAGAAACTGCTCTTCAAAAGGTCTCATGATGTTCACAAATAACCACAATCTGGTCAACAACCGTAGGTCCTTATCATATTTAGAGGTGAGCTGGTAATTGGTTATCTGCAGTCACTCCTCCTCTTGAGCTTTTGCCATATTTTTTTCTGTTCAATAGTTTCCCAGAAGCACCCGTAAAACAACTGGCTTATCCAAAGCAGTTGTCACGTTCCTGATATAATATTCAATTAAATGATGGATTAGAAAACAGTAATAATGATAATATTGTTTCATAGAATTTTGTTACATTTTTAAAATCCTTAATGATTTTGAAATGTAAAACATATTTCATTTGAGGATCATTATTTATAAAATCAATATCCATGCAAAATACCTAAATTGAAGAAATATTACTATTGTCATGCTGTATGTGAATGTTTTTTAAATGAAAAAAATATCACAATACATTTAATAAAGGGTGGAAAAGACATATGGTTCCATCTTTGAGTGAAATCATGCACACATCTGTCTTTCCTGAATCTTTGTTAGGGTATATGAAACATTGTCTGTCATTTCTCAAGTAAGAAATTATTATAGAAAATGGGAACACCACAACATACTCTTTCTCTTTACAAATAAGGACTTTGTCCTGTATCTCAGACAATTTTTGATTTTTTTTTCCAACATCCAGTGTTCCTTCATCAACATAGGCTGTTGAAGTTGTTAGTAGTGATTTACACTATTGAAGATCCCCCCTTGAGGGAACTCAGTGGAAGAGCAGGAATCTTGTAAAATTGAGAAAATTCATTATAACTTTTAGATATACTAAACAGCACTTCTACACTCCTCCTTACACCAGGGTTGGACGTATGGCTTTTTGGTAGTTTCAGAGAAATGCTGGCATTGAGGTTGAATGTAATCCAGCTGTATTGATTGACGTAGCATCTAACATGTTTGTTTTTTTTTGCATGGACTATTCATGCAACAGTCTGGCATTATCAATTTTACTGATCAGCCAATGCCCGGCCTCCTCTTTTACCATCCTGTCTCACCAGATGGATAGACCAATTAGAGTGGCCACATAATGAAATAGAGCAGTGAAGATGTGTTTGTGGGAGACCACAACATTGATTTTATACCCAGCGGTTATGGCATAGCAAAACAGAGACTAGAAAACCTCCTACTGATTAATAACTACTCAGCTGAAGCAACAGTACTCCTCTAAGCTAAACATAACCCAGAAGAAATAGTGAAGGCAGAAAATGCACAGATGTAAACTTGGTGAGGCTCTATAAGGACTTTCACCAAGAAAGGCTGGTTTTCACCACTGATCAACATGGCTGACTTCTGAAGGATATAGACACCAGCACGTGCTTATCTCTTGCATTTTCATCTAATTATACTGGAAGCATTTGTGTTGTACTTGTCAACATTCTAATGTTGAAGACATCCATGTTGTGTGGGAACGATTAACAAGTGAATTAGTGGATCAAAGTTTAGCAACCTCTAGACACGTTTCTTGCAGAAACAGGGCTCCAGAACAACATCCCATCCACATACAATCATAAGACCATAAGACCATAAGACAAAGGAGCAGAAGTCGGCCTTTCAGCCCATCGAGTCTGCTCCGCCATTTTATCATGAGCTGATCCATTCTCCCATTTAGTCCCAATCCCCCACTTTTTCAGCATAACCTTTGATGCCCTGGCTACTCAGATACCTATCAATCTCTGCCTTAAATACACCCAATGACTTGGCCTCCACTGCTGCCCGTGGCAACAAATTCCATAGATTCACCAACCTCTGACTAAAAAAATTTCTTCGCATTTCTGTTCTGAATAGGCGCCCTTCAATCCTTAAGTCATGCCCTCTCGTACCAGACTCCCCCATCATGGGAAACAACTTTGCCACATCCATTCTGTCCATGCCTTTCAACATTCGAAATGTTTCTATGAGGTCTCCCCTCATTCTTCTAAACGCCAAGGAATACAGTCCAAGAGCAGACAAACATTCCTCATATGTTAACCCTCTCATTCCCAGAATCATTCTAGTGAATCTTCTCTGTACCCTCTCCAAATTCAGCACATCCTTTCTTAAATAAGGAGACCATAACTGCCCGCAGTACTCCAAGTGAGGTCTCACCCGTGCCTTATAGAGCCCCAACATCACATCCCTGCTCCTATACTCTATTCCTCTAGAAATGAATGCCAACATTGCATTCGCCTTCTTCACTACCGACTCAACCTGAAGGTTAACCTTAAGAATATCCTGTACAAGGACTCCCAGGTCCCGTTGCATCTCAGAACTTTGAATTCTTTCCCTATTTAAATAATAGTCTGCCGATTTATTTCTTCTGCCAAAGTGCATAACCATACACTTTCCAACATTGTATTTCATTTGCCACTTCTTTGCCCATTCTTCCAATCTATCCAAGTTTCGCTGCAGACTCTCTGTTTCCTCAGCACTACCAGCCCCTCCACCTATTTTCATATCGTCAGCAAACTTAGCCACAAAGTCATCTATTCCATAATCCAAATCATTGATGTACAATGTAAAAAGAAGCAGCCCCAACACGGACCCCTGTGGAACACCACTGGTAACCGGCAGCCAAGCAGAGTATATTCCCACTGTTTCCTGCCAATCAGCCAACGCTCTATCCACATATGTAACTTTCCCATAATTCCACGGGCTCTTATCTTGTTAAGTAGCCTCATGTGTGGCACCTTGTCAAAGGCCTTCTGAAAATCCAAATATACAACATCCACTGCATCTCCCTTGTCTAGCCTACTGGTAATTTCCTCAAAAAATTGTAGTAGGTTTGGCAGGCAGGATTTTCCTTTAAGGAATCCATGCTAAGTTCTGCCTATATTGTCATATGCCTCCAGGTACTCTGTAACCTTATCCTTGACAATCGATTCCAACAACTTCCCAACCACCGATGTCAAGCTAACAGGTCATTTGGTCTTAGGCCCAGCATGGTGGGGTTAGCGGTCAAGGGTGTTGATTTCTCTTGCATCTGTTGGTTAGAGCTAGACAGTGGGGTGATGTCATCTGCAAACACTAGGTCATCAGGTTGTTGCCAGATAGTTTACTGGATTCCATTTCATTGTTCACTTGATATCTGTTTCATAATCCAGTCTATTGCCAACAGGAACAGGAAAGAAGCCATCAAGCACCCCCCCCCCCACCATGCTTCACCCCAGTGTTGACATTGAAGTTTTCTGACAGTTTTCATGCAGGTTTGACTTTGCATGACATTTTGTTGTTGGAGTTCCTGATGATATAGATAAATTTCTGTTGTATTCCATAATGTTTCATGAGCTTCCATAGGGTGCTTCTGTCTAAACAATCGAAGGCTTTCTCTTAGTCGATAAAATTGTCATAGTGACAAGTATTCCGTTCAACTGACTGTTCTATGATTATTCTTAAGGTATTTATCTGGTCTGTGGAGGAGTGATCTTTCCTAAAACCTTATTTCTTCTTTGACAGCAGTCCATTTGCCTTTGATATCAAGGTCCTCAAGTGCCTGAAACCTGATGGAAAGTGTGAGGGCAAATCTCTGAGCCGTTTCTTTGTTTTTCAGGTAGATTTTACATTGTACTCAGTTGCTGATTGAGTGGTGTGTAGCTTCTTTTTAGCTTCTTCTGAACCTTGGCAATCAGAAGATGGAGGTCTAATCCTGCATCTGCACCACGTTTCACTCTTATATCATGGAGTGATTTTCGAAACTTCTTTGAGATGCATACATGTTCTCTGTTATCTTGTTTGATGACATCCATGTTGTCTTCTGTCTTGAAGTTAGCACAAGTCTTAGCAAATCATTCGCCATTTTTGTTCATTTCTCTGAGACTGTGTTTTGTCATCGCTTGTTTGCATCCTGTATTATCCCTGTCTATTTTGGCATTAAAGTTTCCCATGACACTTTATCCTTCCCTTTGCTGATTACTCCAGTGAGTGTGTTGTAGAACTCGTCTCTGTGTTCTTCATTAGCATCATTTGTTGGTTTGTCACATTGGATAACTCTAGCTGTTATCTTCTTGTGCTTGGTTTTAAAGCGAGCAGTGATGATTCTGGAACTGATGGCATCCCCAACATTAAAGCTTTGTGTGCCTCTGGTATTATCATGAAGGCTACAACCTCTGTATGTGGTGCATTATTGCTCTGGTGGCCTGGGTAGATGATCATTACCCATCTGTCAGTTGAGTCTCTCAGATGACGTCCATCTTGATTCATTCAGTCCAAGAATTGGTAGTTTGTATCTTTTCATCTCATTTGCTATGATGGTGGATTTTCCTGCCTGGTACATGGTTCTCACATTTCGTGTACCCAAGGTAAATGTGAACTAGAGTTGTCGGCTGTGCAGGATCCTAATGACTTTCCCTGCACTGCGTCAAGTGCACGCTCGATGATGAGCCTCTTCTCATAAAGTTGACAGTATGGCAGGAGTTCATCAATGTTTCTGCAATCCATTGTATCCATTGTACAGAGGATTGTCCGATACAGCTTCACCTGAGCCCAAATGGCCAGCCTTACCCATGTCCGTCTCCTACGATGGGGACATAGGGTTGGACTTTGAGAGGTTAAGAGGAGGTCACAGGCTAGATATTCTGGAAGAAGTGACTTGCCACCTGGCTCTCCAAAACCTTTCCACCATTGACCATCAGGGAGGACATACAAAAATCTAAAGTTCCACACTCTACGATTTAGGAACCGTTTCTTTCCAAACAGTATTATTTCTTTTTTTAAAAAAAAACATACTATTTATTCATTTTTATTACATAGATTTTTATGACTTACACTGAACTGATGACACAAAATAAATATCACATCATATGTCAGCGATAAGTCTGATTCTGATTCTGATTTTGAAGTTATTCACGTGAAGGAATGCCCTTCACTTTCCAAGAAAACTGCATTTCCAACAACACTCGAAAAACTTGTCCAACCAGACATAAAATAAACTCAACTAAACATAACTAAACATTTGAAGATGTTGAAGAAAACTCAATCAGCAAAAAAAGACATGAAGAGAAACTGCTGGAAAAACTTGGCAGGTTGTTCAAGATCTGTGGGGGTAAGGAAATGATGATATTTTGCTTTGTGACATTGCATCAGGTCTGAGAGTGGAGAGGGAAAATCGCCAGCATAAAGAGAGAGGGGGGAGTTGTGAGACAAGTACCAACAGGTGATATGTGGACTGAGAAGGAGTAAAGGATGATGGGTAGAATGAGCTCGGGGTGGGGGAGGACAATTAAACGACAAAAAATGCAAATGCGAGAACCTGATAAATAAGGAAGATGACCATGGGAATCATTAGGGCAGCGATGAAAGGCAGATGGAACCAGACGGTAGTGGGGGGCGTGGGTATGGGGGGGGCAGGGTATGGGATATGATAGGTAAAATGTTTGGGTATTAGGTAGATGGAACCAAGAGGGGCAGGGAGAATAATATGGCTGATGGTGGGTGGCTTTGGTAGGGGGCTGAAGAATAGATTTAGAAGAGATAGAAGGAGTAAGATAAGGCCTTAATGAGTAGGGTTAAGGAAAACCCAATGCATCTGACATGTACAGTACGCAAAGGACAGGATAATGATTGGAGTGAGGATAGAACTGATCAAGAATAGAAAAAAAACACGTGACTGCAGTCAGAGGAGGTAATGGCGGTCCTTAATGAATACTTTCTTCAATATTCAACTGTAAGAGGGAATATGATGTTTATAAGGACAGTGTAAACAGCCTGATATGTTAGAACATGTTAACAATAAGAAAGAGGATGAACTGGAACTTTAAGATAGGTAAGTCCCCAGGGTTGGGCGGGATGTACTCCATGTACTTCAGGAAGTGAGGGAAGAGATTGCTTCGCCCTTGAAAACAATTTCGCATCTTCACTGACTGCACTCATCTCACTGCCAGGAGGGTGGTAGATGCTATTTATTTGATCAAGAAAGGGGGCAGCAATAACCCTGAGAATTATAGAACAGTTTTACTTCAGTGATGGGCAAATTATTGGAAGAGATTCTTAGATGCAGGATTTTGGAGTATTTGGAGAAGCATCGTCTGAATAGGGATAGTCAACATGGCTTGATGAGAGGCAGGTCATGACTCACGAGGCTGATTGAATTCCATTAAAAATGTGACAAAGCCCATTGATGAAGGTAGAGCAATGGATATGTGGAATGTGGATTTTAATAAGGTGTTTGATAAGGTTACCATGGTAGGCTCATTCAGAAAGTCAGGAGGCATGGGATCTAGTCAAACCTGGCTATATGGATACGGAATTACTTTGCCAATAGAAGGCAGAGGATAGTTGTCGATGGAGTACATTGTGCCTAGGGGTCAGTGATCAGTGATATTCCATAGGGTTCTGTTCTAAGACCCCTACTTTTGTAATTTTTATAAATATCTTGGAAGACGAAGTTTGTAAGCTTGCAGATGACATGAAGTTTGGTGGTGTTGTGGGTATTGTAGAAGGTGGCCGTGGGTTACAACAGAACATTGGCAAGATGGGTTGAGAATCAGCAGATTGAGTTCAACCCGGAAAAGTGTGAAGTGCTACACTTTAGAAGGTCGAAATTAAAGGTAGAGCACAGGGTTAATGGCAAAATTCTAAGCAATGTGAAGGAACAGAGGTATGTTGGGAATCCCTCAAAGTTGCTGTGTAAGATAATAGGGTTGTTAAGAAGGCATATGGTGTATTGGCCTTCGCTAGTCGGGTGACTGAGTTCAATAGCCATGAGGTAATATTACAGCCCTATTGAACCCTGGTTAAACATCACTTGGAATACTGTGTGCAGTTCTAATCACCTCATTATGGGAAGGAGATATAGTGTCCATAAAAAGTATTCACCCCCCTTGGACGTTTTCATGTTTCATTATTTTAAACATTGTATCGCAGCGGATTTAACTTGGCTTTTTTGACATTGTTCAGTAGAAAAAGACACTTTTGTGTCAAAGTGAAAACACATCTCTACAAAGTGATCAAAATTAATTACAAATATAAAGCACAAAATAATTGATTCCATAAGTATTCACTCCTTTCAGGTCAATATTTAATAGATGCACCGTTGGCAGCAATTACAGCCTTGAGTCTGTGTGGATAGGACTCTTATCAACTTTGCACATCTGGACACCACAAATTTTCTCCATTCTTCTTTACAAAACTGCTCTGTCAGATTGCATTGGGATCGTGAGTGAACAGCCCTTTTCAAGTCCAGCCACAAATTCTCAATTGGATTGAGGTCTGGAGTCTGACTTGACCTCTCCAGGACATTAATTTTGTTGTTTTTAAGCCATTCCTGTGTAGCTTTGGCTTTATGCTTGGGGTCATTGTCTTGCTGGAAAACAAATCTTCTCCTAAGTTCAAACAAGAGAAAATCTGCAGATGCTGAAAATCCAAGCAACACACACAAAATGCCGAAGGGTCTCGGTCTGAAACGTCAACTGTACTCTAATCCATAGATGCTACCTGGCCTGCTGAGTTCTTCCAGCATTTTGTGTGTGTTGCTTCTCCCAAGTTGCAATTCTCTTACAGACTGCATCAGGTTTTCCATCAGGATTTCCCTGTATTTTGAAGCATTTATTTTACCCTCTACCTTCACAAGCCTAAAACAGCCTTTTAGGGCCTGTTGCAGTGAAGTGTCCCCACAACATGATGTAGTCACCACCATGCTTCAGGGCAAGGATGGTGTGTTTTCAATGATGTGTGGTGTTGGGCTTATGCCAAACATAGTGTTTAGTCTGATGGCCAAAAAGCTCTATTTTGGTTTCATCAGGTTATACAATCCTCTTCCAGCTGACTTCAGAGAATCCCACATGCCCTCTGGTAAACTCTAGTTGAGATATCATGTGAGTTTTTTTTAAGAGTAGCTTTCTATTTGCCACTCTCCCATAAAGCTGTGACTGGTGAACTGCCCAGGTGTGATGAGAGTCCTTGATGAGGATGGCTTGGACCTAAATGCTGGAGTATCTGAGGCAAGGATCGAGACGATTTCAAACAGGATCGAGAATATAAACACAAAGTAAACACTAGACAAAATCACGAGTAGGCTTATGATTGAGCACCAAACCTCAGTTCAGGTGCTCCTTAAATGCTTAATCCTTGGCACCCAAAACATGATTGCCAATTAACAGGGCTGTCCTGAATCTTTAAAGGGGCTGCACCAGCTATTCATACTCCAGGGAGTTAAAGTGTCTAAACATCAGAAGCATGTGTGGATGGCTGTGTGTTGTAACAGGACTCCCACCCTTATGGCCGACTACCTGGGTGGTGGCAGGGCTGATGGCTTTGGAGCCAAAGGGGTGGTGTTTACTGGCTTTAACTTGGAAATGTGGAAAGTGGGATTGATCTTGAGGGTCTTGGGAATTTGTAAGGTGCAGGCCACCAGGTTTCCTTTCCTGAGAATCCTGAAGGGTCCAATGAACCTGGGCACCAGTTTCCTGGATTCCACTCAGAGAAGCAACTCCTGACTCGACAGCCAGAGCTGTTGCCCAGGCTGCAAAACTGGTCCCTGTCTTCTTTTGCAGTTAACCTTGACTTCAACTTTCTGGCCATTGGACTGTGGGTGAAATCCAGAGAAAAGACTCGCTGCTTCCCCAATCAGTTTGTAAAACTTCCTCCAGAAACATGATGCGAATTGCAGACCATGATCCAACACAATATCCAGTGGAAAACCATGGATCCTGAAGACCTGCAGCAGGACAATCTCCGCAGCAGATGGAAGTCTGTCCAAATCGACAAATTTGCAGGCCTTCGAAAAATGATCCACAATTACCATGTTTACAGTGACCTGTGACAAAGTCCATGAAGATGTGAGCCCATGGTCTAACCAGAACAGGTAGAGTGTGAAAGAGCCCTTGAGGCTGGGTGCAGGGCTCCTTGTTCTGGGCGCACACCTTGCATGCCAGTACATATTGACGGACCTTCCTCAGTATTCCAGACCATCAATATCTCCTCTTAATGAACTTGAGGGTCCTGGTCATCCCTGAGTGAAATGTCAATCTTGATACATGCCCCATTAAAGAACCTGGGACGAGACGGGACTAGGAATGAACAGCCGACCCAGAGGGCCATTCTGAGGAATCTCCCCTTACGCCTAGGCCTTGCAAACAAGTGTGTCAATCCTCCAATGAACAGGCGCCATCACCTTGGCTTGGGGAAAAATGGCCGTAGGCTGCTTTTCTCATTCAGGTTTGTCGAACTGAAGGGACAAGGCTTTTGCTTCTTAGATCCCAGTCAATATGTCAGGATGAAATTTAAATGGTTTAAGAACCCACCTGGCTTGCATGGAATTTATTCTCTTTGCCTCCTGAAGATAAGCCTAGGTTTTGTGGTTCATCCATACAATAAAAGGGTTCTTGGCCCCCTCGAGCCAGTGACGCCATATCTCCAGCAACTCTCTATTCCCAATGTTGGAATTCACCACTGCCAGGGTTAGTTGCCTGGAAAAGATCGCACATGGGTGCAGTTTATTGTCCGAAGGTGTCCATTGAGACAACACTGCACCCACTCTGATGTCCGAGGGGTTCACTTCCATGATGAAGGGAAGGTCTGGGATGGGTGATGCCCCCGGCCACTGTTTGAGTTCTGCAAAAGCAGCCTCCGCTTCGGCCATGAGAAGCGCAGGGGAACATCTGGAGTAACTTCAGAAATGCCTGCTTCGCAGCCGCTGCTACTGTGCGATCGAGAATCTCCGGAGACGAAGGCCCCAGATCCTCAACTTTGCGTATCGCCTGTTGCCAGGGCCGGGGTCGAAGCACTCGGCAGAGATGGTGCTCGGTGTTTGGTGTCGAAGAGATGGGTCGAGGGCTCGGAGTTTTTCAGACGGACTGTGGTCGGATGCTTCCAGGATGCTGCACCGGCAAGCTGGCGGCGCTGGAGGTTTACCGTCTGCGTAAGATGATGGGACTTTCGAGAGACTTTGAGACTTTTACTGTGCCATGGTCTGTTCTTATCAAATTACGGTATTGCTTTGCACCGTTGTAACTATATGTTATAATTATGTGGTTTTTGTTAGTTTTTAAGTCGGTTTGTCATGTGTTTTCATGATATCATTCTGGAAAAACATTTTATCATTTCTTAATGCATGCATTACTAAATGACAATAAAAGGGGACTGCGCGTCCTCATAATCATAGTAATAATAGTCCAAACAAAAGGACCCATGGATCTCTTGCCCAGTGCTCTCAGAGGAGCCGCTACTGAGTTGAAGTTCCTGATAAACTTTTGATAAAAGTTGGCAAATCTCAGGAATCACTGGACCTGCTTCACATTGGACTATTGTGGCCAGTCTCCAAGTGTACACCTTGCATGCGTGCAAGTATTATTTGACCTCCCTTGCCATTACAGGCCACCAATATCTTCTCTTAATGAACTTGGGGGTCCTGGCAATCCCTGGGTGAGATTTCAATCTCGAAGCATGTCCCCACTGAAGAACCTGAGACTGAACGGGACTAGGAATGAACAGCCAAACTGGAGGGCCATTCTGAGGAATCTCCCCTTGCACCTGGCCTGCCTGGAACTCGTCTCTTGGCCTCATGAACATAAGCCAGGTTCTTGTGGTCTGTCATTACAATAAAAGGGTTCTTGGCCCCCTCAAACCAGTGATGCCATTCCTCCAGAGCCAACTTAACCACAAGCAACTCTCTACTTCCAATGTCATAGTTCACCTGTGCTGGGGGTAGTCACCTGGAAAAGAAAGTACATGGGTGCATTATCGTCTGAAGATGTCCTTTGAGACAACACTGTGTCCAAGGCTTCCACTTCCACGATGAAGCGGAGCTTAATCAAAATGGCGCTAACTGGCGACTCCTTTGCTTGTATCTTTGGAAACAGCTCTACTTGCATCTTTAATATCTCTATTTTCCCTTTTCAGGGTTCTTTTGAAGACCCTGAACTAGAGTTACACGCTGACTTCGGTCTTTGCGGGAATGGGACCCATTCTCAGGGAGCTACAACTGGCTGTTATCCGACATGCCAAGGGTGTGGCCAAAGAGTTTGGCTCACCTTTGAAGGCCTAGGATGTCGGGGCTCTGGAGACGGGTGGATCGAAGGTCAATGTCCCAGTCCGGTGTGTCGTGGGAGCTGGAAGATCTTTGGCTATGTGCCCAGAGTCCTGAGATCTTTGGCCACAGAGACTGGAAAAAGCCATGCAATTTTAACATCATAAACCAGCAAGTTGTTTGTTATGTCTCCCTTCTTGCTGTGAAATGGAGACATCTTTTTCTCCCTTATTAGGGAGAGAAAGAGAACCTGTGGTATGTCGAATACCGGGTGAATGTGTAGTCTTTGAAGTACTGCAAGTCTGTGTCCTTGCTGCTGCTTTTGCTGCATGCTTGAGTGCTCGGTGGCGGGTGCCAATGCTTTTTTTTTGCCAGAAAGGGGAGGGGGGATTGTTGCTTTCTGCTGCTCACAAGTGGGAGCAAGCAGTGGGGAGCTGGGGTGGACTTTGGGGTTCTGACATTTAACTGTCATTCATTCTTTGGGGCACTCCTCTGTTTTTGCAGATGGTTGCGAAGAAAAGGCATTTCAGGATGTGTATTGTATATATTTCTCTGACATTAAATGTACCTTTGTAACCTTTGAAAGGAAGGTCCGAGTTAGGTGCGACCAAAATGGGAGGTGTCATGAACCGCTGTTTGAGCTCTGTGAAAGCAGCCAATGCCTCAGTAGTCCAGACTAAAGGGCCTGTGGATCTCTTGGTTAGTGCCATCAGCTGAACTGTCACTGAGCTGAAGTTTCTAATAAACTTTCGATAAAAGTTGGCAAATGCCAGCGACTGCTGGACTGGCTTCTGAATGTACGGTTATAGCCAATCTCTGACTGCCTGTGTCTTACTAGAGTCCATCTTGAGATTGCCATTTGAGATGATGAAGCCCAAAAAGTAATTGTGGTTATGTGGAATTCAGACTTCTCCAGCTTGACATAAAATCCATGATCAAGAAGCCTCTTTAGGATATTTCTGATGTGAGCGACATACTCCTCCATGGACTTCAAGAAAATTAGGATGCTGTCCAAGCAGACAAAGGCGTACTTATGGAGAGTATCCTGGAGCACATCATTTATAAAGGCCTGGAAAACTGCTGGTGCATTCACAAGGCTGAAGGGCATGTCCAGGTACTCACAGTGCCCTGTGGTGTTTTGAATGCTGTCTTCCACTCATAACCCTCCTGTACGCGAACCAGGTTGTATGCACTCCGCAAGTCCAGCTTTGAGAATGCTGTTGCCCCTTGGAGAATGTCGAAAGCAGTGATCGTCAGTGGAAGAGGGTAACGATTTTTGACCGTTGTGCGATTCAGCCCTCTATAATCAATGCAAAGCCACGTATTCCCGTCTTTCTTCTGTACGAAGAAGAATCCAGTGCCGGCTAGAGAGGTGGAGGCTCTAATGAATCCTAGGGTGAGCCTCCTTAATATACTCCTCCATAGTGCTTCTCTCCGGGCCTTTGAGAGTGTACAATCATCACCACAGAGGACACGTACCTGGCAGTAGATCTATTGCACAGACATAGGGTTGGTGCATTGGAAGAGTTAAGATCTTTCTCTTACTGAAGACCTCTTCCAAATCCTTGTAAATGGAAGAGATTTCTACCAGCTTGGGTGCTGCATGGACTCCTGAACCTTCCTCCGAGGATGACTTTTAAGATTCCGTCGTATGTGGGGTGTTTCGGCAGACCCCAGATTCTCCCCCATGGGTCCACAACAGTCTTTAGTGAAAACAGAAGCCAAATCATATCCAAATCCTCGTCCATCTCCTCAGACATTGGCAGCGAGGCGTGACAAGTGGTCCTTGTGCTCCTGGGGCTAGGTTGCAAGGATCTCCAACTTGGAGCCTTTCCCCTTAGACGGGTCCTGGCAACTGGAGACCTTTTGGCTTAAAAATTAGAGTTCCATACTCCATGGGCACCTCCTTGGTTTGCTCCTCAACTAAAGATCTCGTTCTAGCGCACCTCCGACTGGATTGGGTTGGGACTCGCACAGGCCTATTGGCTAGAGCCAGCTTGTCTTCCCTTGAAGGAAGGACTGGGTTATCTCCTGGATAGGTACATGGAGCTTAGAAAAATAGAGGGCTATGGGTAACCCTAGGCAATTTCCGAAGTACGTACATGTTCGACACAGCATTGTGGGCCGAAGGGCCTGTATTGTGCTGTAGTTTTTCTATGTTTCTATGTTTTTTTCTAAACTAAACCCTCTTGCAATGACCAAGCAATGATTCTCCTTTCTCAACAGTCCATGCATGGGTTATGCTGAGATAGTCAAGGGTACCCGAGTATCAGGGGTAAGTCAATAATGTAGAAACTAAAATCTTCCACATGATTTCCTATCCTCATCTGCAATATCAGAGTCTGTTGCTGGATCTGCCCGGAACCTAGTGGTGGTCATCCAATACAGTTGCGGGCATGAACTGACTCAATTCTTGCAGTGGTATGTTGAGCTGATGGGCAGTCCTCAAGTCTAGGAAATTTCCCGCTGCTCCAGAGTCCATAAAAAGCATTCACCTCTGGTTGGTCCAGGAGATCTCAGTCCTCAGCATGACACCAAAATCTGTGAGGTCGGGGGCGGTGGCTGCTACCGTCACAGTCCTCCTGACACCAGACAATCTGAACAGCTCTTCCAATACCTGCAGCTTCAAACATTTAGCCCACAGATGACCTGCTTCCCTGCAGCAATGGCAGCAACCTCAAGTCCGACGCAGGAGCCTCTCATTGGCAGAGACTGTTATGCGACCGATCTGCATGGGCTCAGCAGGATCCTGAGCAGGAGGTGAGCTGGCCAAGGTCCAAGATTGGGGGTGTGGAACAATGATGCATTGAGTCTGGGCTTGGGCTAGCCCTCCTTGACCTCATGATGTAGTCCCACTTATAGACTTATATGGGAAACCAAAATTGAGGACCCAAGGTGGATCAGGAGGAGGGGTAGAAGGTACACCGTAGGGAAGGTTTACCTGAAATTGAAAAATCAATCTTTGTACCTTTGAGTTGTATGCTCCCCAGACAGAATATGGAGTCTGGTACTTCTAGTTTGCATTTTGGCTTCTTTCTGATAGTGGAGAACGCCGAGGACAGAAAGGTCGGCGTGGGAATGCGAAGGGGAGTTAATCGGGATGGAACAGGGAGCTCAGGGTGTCCGCTGCAGACTGAGTACAGGTGCTCCAAAATGGTAACTAAACAAAAGAGACAAATTACTCAATATTCATTAAGGTTGTTCATACTTGTTCTTCTCCTATAGTAAAACCAGCAGCAGATCTAAACTTTCACAGGTTCAAGGGACAGAAATTTGTGGAAATTTAGGAAGTTAATGTTCTCTTCATGAGGAATCCATCAATAAAAGGAAGATAAGGAAGGCCTGGTAAATATTTCTGTGAAGTTCTATATTCTTATGTTTGTGCATGTCTGTGTGGAATTCTGATGATTTAAGTAGGAATTACCAGTACTGTCAGAATTTCCTGAGACAATCTAAATCAAGTTAAGAACATTTGTTACATTCACTAGCAATTAAAATCACCATGATAAAGCAGGAGTAATCGCTTAATATTATTTTGCTAAATTTAGACAACAAAGATGAATATGTCAGACACTCCTAGACCACTATAAAGGACATTAAAATTACTTGCTAAATTGTTCACAATCCATTCAATGAACTTTTAAATTACTGTTGAAAAGTAAGGAAAAATTACTTTATAATAATTAAATTCATGAGCAGAACTGAACTGAAATAAAATAGGAACTCAACTAAAAAAATAAAGTCTGGAGCAGGACGTTATCCAGTCTGGTTAATGCTTTCTCTATGCTGACCTTCAAAGAAGAGCTTAAAAAGTTCTGATAATGAAAGTTGCAGAAAGGCATTACATTGATGTACAGGATAAAGGCAGGGGCTGTTAGGTTTATTCTAGGGAGGAGCAAACTAAAAGAGATGCTGGGTGATGCAAAAATGCATTTCCAAATAGACAAAATGAACTCAATGACCTGCACAGCCTCCTTTCAAAGCCTGTTTTTTTCCACAAATATATTTTTCAAATGAGCAGCAATTATATATAATAAGGAAAACCATCCGAAATGGTGCCAAGTTTAGAATTGCTCTTTTTGTTCTTGTTATATTTGATAGCATTAAAGTTAAATCTACACAGTAAAATTAAGTGGACATGAAAAAACTCATGAACTATTTTATTGAGAAACCAAGGTGAAAGGCCAAGGCTCAGAGTGTAGGAGATCAGCAAATTTGCCAATTGTTAACAATGAGACAACACAAATTAGCTGGTGGTTCAGGGGCTTTGGAATGTAATATTAGTTGTACTTGTTGACCCTGAAGTACAGCAAGTCTGTGAGATGTTGCAGAGTATTTCGTTGAAGATGCCTGTGACTATGTTGCTGAGGGTTTGGTTGAAGATAGATACATGAAGATCCCAAGTCTAGTTTTGTACTGGAATATTCCCTGTCATATACACTGCAGAATTTATCTCATACTAGCTTACACTAGTGTATAGTGTGAAATGTTCACTGTCCCGGTACTAAAATAGTAACTAGGATCCTAGGTGAGTATGTTTTAAAATTACAATTTTCATACTAAGTATCTGATCGAGGGTAGGTGAGGGTATGTTCTGCAGCTCAGCGGTAGGTTAAGAGGAAGATTAACAAAATAAAAGGGATATGATTCACAAACAAAATCTAATCTTATTATTAAAATACTGATCCCAGCATTTTGGGGACAATTCCACTCCATTTCTAACCATTAGAAATAATCAAAATTCCACACTGTTGCTGGAAGAACTGAAATAATTTTTTTTACTGTTGAACTGAAAGACAATAGGAAGTTGAGATACACTGATTCAGCCATTGAACTGTGGACTATGTATGCAAAGCACATTCAATATGAAGAAAGTTATTGGAGTGTGAGATTATCAGCAATTATGTTAATCAAACTAAACAATAAATGGAAAATAGTTAAGGTGTAATTTGAATTAAGGGAAAGTTAGGCCTATGGACTAATAAAGTTTGAAATAATGATTCCAGTTGCCTGGGTGACAATAGATACAAAGTGGAAAAACGATAAGCACAACAATTGTTACCAAAGTGAGTCATACAAATAATACAAAATATGACAGGCTCAATCTCTGATATGTGCAATCAGAACAATGCAAACCTAGAATTTCTCATAATATGCATGGCCCAGATAGGCAAGATCCACCACAGTCCCACCAGTCCCACTATTGATCTCTGTTCCTGAGCAATACACATATGCTCTATATACAATGGTGAGGATAAGCTTAATCTTGCATATGATGCTCCTCTATCGATCAGACTTTAAGGTGATGGTTGGCTAATTAGCCAGAGAGACCATCCCAATGGAATGATATCCCAATTACAAAATGAATAATGGAAAAAAAATAGCAAAAGATGGTCTTGTGGCATCAAATATGAGCAGTCTTGTTTCATTTCCATAAATCAGGGTATGATGTACTCTACCAACCTTATTTACGGTCTGTCAGGAAATGTAGATGGGCTTGACCCAAAAGCAGCATAGCAGAGATGATTCAGCAGTGCACGATAACTTTAATAATAGATGGCAAAATAACAATTCATGATGAGCTGTAAGACAAGCGAGAACAGAAACTAAATACACCAAGCAACAAAGTAAACTTTAGGCAGGAGAGTGAAAGGTAGGAGCAAATGATTGAGGTTCAATGAGGGAACAAGGACAGAGGTTGAGAAGTTGGGTTAAATAGGCTGCAGGGGATAAGTCTGGAACAAGAGGCAGATGAATGAGATTAGCTGGGTTGGAACTGCGAGATGCCTGCATGTGCAGATTGGGAAGTGTCATTGTGGGAGCAGGTCTGACAGGAACCACACATAGGGTGGCCCCTGACAACACAGGGTGATCGGGATGGGTTTGATGGAACTCATCGATGATTGATGGCGGCACCCTAGACCTCTCCTCTGGGCCGTACCCTTCCCTGTCAACCAGGTGCTATACATCCTGGCCATGGCGATGTTTATCCATCCAATGGCGAACTGCATACACTGGACAACTTTCCGCCCTCCTAGGTTCCAGAGGTGCAGGCTCAAGTGGCTTGAGTAGTCCATAGACAATGGGTTTGAGGCAGAACATGTGGAAAGTGAAAGTGATCCTGAGGAATGGTGGCAGCTGGACATGGTAAGTGACTGGACTGATGTGATGGGTAATCCTGAAAGGACCATTGAACCGGGGCGGGAGTTGATGCACAGGAGCAGATCTCAGGTGGACAGCTGGACACATTCCTCATGCCAGAGCAGTCCGGCTGCACACTGCTAGCAGTTAGCCAGGTGGCAGAAGGCATGGTTAGTGGCTAGAATGGCCTTCCATGCCCCTTCGGCAGCAGTGAACCAGGCCCTGGTGGATGGTTCCTACAATGTGGGCTGCTCCGTGGAGGACAACAGGGGTTGGTAGCCATGAAACACTTCAAAGGGTGATATACCAATGGCAGAGGTGGTGCGTAGATTCTGGGACAGCTCAGCAAGAAGGATACTTCTTCCTTGTGGAAGGATTAGAGACAGCAAAGCATCACAGAAACTTCACCCCTGGCTGATTAACAATTTCTGTCTGGTCTGCAAATTATAGCCAGAGGGCAAGCTCACTAAGGTGCAGAAGGTTCACCAGAAGTGGGAGACGTATTGTGGACGCCAGTCTGACACAATATCTTGAGGGAAGCCGTGGAGGTGAACTACATGTTGGAGAACCAGGTCTGCCACATTATAAGCTGACGGAAGCTTGAGGAGGGCAATGAAGTGGGCCACCTCGGAGAACCGGCCCACCACTCTCATCATCACCATGGCCCCTCTCGGAAGTGGCAAATCAGTGATGAACTCCATGGTGATGTGGGACCACGGGCATCCAGGGCTTAGTAGGGATTGCAGGAGGCCAGAGGATCACTGGTTGGAGTAATTGGACTGGGCATGCTCAGGGCAGGCAGAGGCACACTGATGTACATCTGCAATCATGGCGGGCCACCAAAACAGGAGACACAGAAAATCCACAATCCAGCGTGCGCCTGGATGGCGGGGGGGGGGGGGCGGTGAGGAGTGGGCTTACTGGAGAGCTGCAGAGTGCACGGCTGCCAGCACCTATATGCAATTGTCAGCGTGCACTCATGCTATAGGGTCTGATCTGGTTGAGGTTCTCAAGGTCCTGATGATGGGAGTGAGGATCTGAATAGATGGAATTTTGGGCTGACAGTTGGTCTCCATTTCAGCTGGGCCAAACTGTCATGATAGTGCATCCCCCTTAGTGTTCTTGGAGCTGGGTTGATAGAAGATGAAGTTGAATTGTTCAAAGAAGAGGGCTCAGTGAATCTGCCATGGGTTAAACTGGCAAGTCTATTATATGGATATGAGGTTCTGGTGGTCAGTTCAAATCAAGAAGGGCTTGCTGTTTCCTATTAGCTAATGTCTCCATTCCTCCAAAGCCCATTTATAATAGTGAGTAGTTTCCTGTCTCCTATTCCATAACATCACTGTGTAGGGTTGAAATTGCGTGAGAAAAACACCCAGGGTGTGTCTTCCCATCCACTCCTCACAGGAAGAGGATGGCCACAACACCCATGTTAGATGTGTCCAACTCTACCACAAAAGGTCTGGAAGGATTCAGATGGTGGAGAATGGGAGAGATGATGATGACTCAGATGGTCTCTTGAGCTCCTGAAAAGAGTGGCCCACAGCAGTAAACCAGGCAATCTGGAAAGTAGATGACTTGGTGAAGGAGGTGAGGGGAGCAGCAATTTGGCTGTAGTTTCTGATGAAGCAGTAGTAGAATTTGGAGAACCCAAGAAGTGTTGTAGCTGTTTGAGGATACACAGTTGGGGCCATTCAATGATGGCACGCACTTGCTCTGAGTCCATGGTTATGGGGTGAAAGGATGTAAGCCAGGAAGAAAGTAAATGGGGTGTTGTACTGGCATTTTCTAGCTTGTAGTACAGCAGATTTTTCAGGAGATGCTGAAGGACCAAAGAGATGTGACAGACGAGGTCTTAGGGGTTCTTGGAGAAGATGAGGATTTCATCGAGGTAGGCAAATATTTATCTGTGTGACATATCTCAGAGGATATCATTATTGAAGACTTGGAAAATGGCAGGACTGTTGGAAAGTCCAAAAGGGATTACCAAGTATTCAGGATGGCCAGTGGATATTACAAATACCGTCATCCACTTATTCCCCCAGCAGATGCGTATCAGGTTATTTGTTCTCCTTAGATCCAGTTTTGTGAAGATTTGGGCCCCACTGAGTGTTTTGAATGCACTATCCATCAAAGGGAGAGGGTAACTGCTCTTCATGGTGATTTTGTTGAGTCCACGGTAATCAATACAGGGCGAAAAATGTCTATCTTTCTTTTTGAAAAGGAAGAGTCTTACAGCCGCAGGGGACTGGGATGGGCGAACGAAGTTCGGCTATAGTGCTTTGGTAATGTAGTCATTCATGGCTTGGATCTCAGGAAGAGAAAGGGAGAACAGACAGACTCAGGCAATTCAGCAGTGATCAATAACTTTAATAATAAACTGCAAAATAGCAGGCCATGAGGAGCCACAGAACAAGAGAGAACAGAAACTAAATACAACAAGCAACTTCAGGTAGGGAGAGTGAAAGCTAGCAGCAACTGATTAAGACCGACTGATTCAATGAGTGAACAAGGACAGTGGTTGAGAAGTGAGGTTAAAAAGGCTGCAGGGGGTGAGTCCGGAAGAAGCAACAGGTGAATGGGATTAGTTGTGTGGAGACTGGGAGGTGCTTGCATGTGCAGGCTGTGAGGTGTCAGCGGGAGCAGGTCTGACACTGTCCTATTCAATGACAACTAAAAGCTGTAGCTGTGGTGATTCACCCCTATTTCCAAAAGGGACGCACGTTGTGTACAGGAGGACATTCAGTTTGAGGAAAGTTGCAGAACAAAGATTTGGATAATCCATTTCGATGAGTTGCAAATCATGCAACGGTTACAAAGGAAAGTATGAAGAAAGTGTGAGCCAAAAAGAATGGAAATAGGTCCCTCAATCCACACTGACATCAAACACCTGTTTACACTAATCCTACACTAATCTTCATCTTTATTTTTCCAACATTCCCAGCAACTCCCTATTAATCAAAATATTGAGGGTGCAATTTATTGCAGCCAATAATCCTACCAACCTGCATGTATTTGGAAAGTGAGTGGAAACCAGGACACCCATTAGAGATCCATGCAAGTCCAGGGAATATGCAGACAGCACCAGAGGAGAGGATTGATTCCAGGCTGTTGAAGCTGTGGGGCAGCTCCTCTATAAGATGTGCCACTGGGACAAACTGTATGGTAATTAAATGTGCATTCTTCTTGACCTATCCAGCTGAAGCTTTGTGAGTGATTGTAGTGTGACAGGAAGTTCAGGTTTGCAAGTTCCTTGATTGAATAAAATTAACTTCAGGTAGTTATTTTTCCTTCTTTCTCATTTAACATTATTCTCATTTCAATACAGTATCTGAAATAATCTTTTAGAAATGTATAAGCAAGAATCTATCAACCTCTGCCTGAAGTATACATAATGACTTTGCCTTCACAGCTGCCTGTGACAATAAATTCCATAGATTCACTGCTCTCTGGCTGAAGAAATTCCTCCTCATCTATGTTCTAAGTGAACATCTATTCCAAGCCCATGTCCTCTGGCCTTAAACTCCCCCACCGAAGGAAACATTCTCTCCACATCCACTCTATCTAGACCTTTCAACATTTGATAGGTCTCAGTGAGATCCCTCATCATTTTTCTAAATTCCAGTGAGTACAATCTCAGAGTCATTAAATGCTCCTCATATATAGAACTTTCCAATGCTGGAATCACTCTCCAATGTCGGCACGTTCTTCCTTGGATAAGGGGCCCAAAACTGCTCACAATACTCCAAATGAGGCTTCACAAGTGCCTTCTAACATTCTAGTGCCTTATTACATTCTTGCTTTTACATACCAGTCCACTCGGAATGAATACTAACATTGTATTTGCCGTCCTCACCATCAACTCAACATGCAAATTAGCCTTTAAGGAATCCAGCATGAGGACTTCCAAGTCCCTTTGCATCTCCAATTTTTGAATTTTCTTTCTATTTAGGAAATCCTCTATGCTTTTATTTCTTCTACCAAAGTGCATGAACACACTTCCTGACAGTGTATTCCATCTGCCACTTCTTTGCCTGTTCTCCTAATCTGTCTAAATCCTTCTGTAGCCTGCCTGCTTCCTCAACACTACCTGACCATCCGCCTACTTTTTTATTGTCCGTAAACTTAGCCATAAAGCCACAAATTCCATCATCCAAATCATTGACATATAACATAAAAAGAATCGGTTCCAACACAGAGTCATGTGGAACATCACTAGTCACTGGCAGCCAACCAGAAAAGGCTCCCTTTATTCCCACTCTTTGCCTCCTTCCAATTAGCCAATGCTTTACCCATGCTAGAATCTTTCCTGTAATACCATGGGTTCTTAGTTTGTTAAGCAGCCTCATGAGTGGCACCTTGACAAAGACCTTTTGAAAATCCAAGTACATAACATCAACAGATTCTCTTTTGTCTATCCTGCTTGCTATTTCTTCAAAGAATTCCAACAGAGTTGTCAGGCAAGATTTTCACTTGGGGAAACCATGCTGATTATAGCCTAAATTATCATGGACCTCCACATATTTAACAATTGACTCCAAATTCTACCCAGCCACTGAGGTCCGAATAACTGGACTATGATCTCTTTTCTTCTTCCTCTCTCCCTTCTTGAAGAGTGGAGTGACAATTTCAATCTTGCAGTTCTCACCATGCCGCAATTTGTCGGTTCATTCTTGAAAGATTATTGCTAATGCCTCTACAATCTATTCAGCTGCCTCTTTCAGAACCTTGGGATGTATATCATTGGTCCAGGTGACTTACCTACCTTCAGATGTTTCCCAAGCTTCTTCTTCCTAGTAATGGAAACTTCACTCACTTCTGCCCCTTGACACTCTTGAACTTCCAGCACATTGCTAGTGTCTTCCACAATGAAGACCGATGCAAAATACTTATTCAGTTCATCCGCCATTGCTACCTCTCCAGCATCAGTTTCAAGCAGTTTGATATCTACTTTTGTCTCTCTTTTACAGTTTATATATCTGAAGAAACTTTTGGTGTCCTCTTTAATATTATTGGCTAGCTTACCTTTGTATTCCATTTTTTCCTTTTTTATGGCTTTTTTACTTGCCTTCTTGTTTCTTAAAAGCTTCCCAATTATCAAACTTCCCATTATTTTTGCTCTATTATATGCCTTCTTTTTGGCTTTAATGTTGACTTTGACTTCTCTTGTTGCTTTATACTGCCTTTAGAACACTTCTTCTTTGGGATGTAGCTATCCTGCACCTTCTGAATTGCTTCCAGAAATTCCAGTCATTGCTGCTCTGCCATCATCCCTGGTAGTGTTCCCTTCCAATTAATTTTGGCCAGCTACTATCTCATGCCTCTATAATTCCTTTACTCCACTGTAATACTGATACATCTGACTTTAGTTTCTCCTTCTCAAGTTGCAGGATGAATTCTATCTGTATGCAGAAGACCAAACTCAGCCCTCCTTCTCACATGCAAGTCCAGCCCCAAAGTTTCAGTGACAACTTGTTCTCAATTGGTTTGACATGTGGGCCTGCCTCTAGAAAATTTTGATAGAAGACAAAGTTGGGAGAGGGTAGAGTTTTCCTTTCTGTCCTGTCATTTATAAATCATTTTAAATGATCAAATTAAGAAACCTAGCTGACAACTCAAACATTTTCTCAGAAAATAATTTAAACTATTAAACTAAAGTAAAATAGTGTTTCAAAAGAGAACACCTTCCTTAGTGCCTCCTAATCTACAAATATGGATAATCCATTGAAATTCTTGCAGTTCCAGTCCCTAGCATACTGCTAGGATATTCTCACAAGACTAGGCTCCACCATGGTTTCCTTGTACAGTCTAATCACAGGGAATGAAACAGATGTGGCATCATCTGATACTCACTTGGTCCCTTACATTTGGTGTTGTACATATGGAAGCCTGAAATTTATAGAAACTTCAATAGCTGAGTGCCAGAAATTGTAGTCAGACCTGTTAACACCACCTGGTAATCACAATCCCAATCTTGTTTTGAATGTGGATAAGTAGGTCAGACACATTTTAAAGTAGACTTTGTGGAATGTTACAGAATTCTGATAATGATAGCAATGGAAAGACAGAGCATTAAAGTTCGAGATAGAGACAGAGGCTGTTGAGTTTATTCTGAGGAGGGGTCAACTACAAAAGACGATGGGTGATGTAAATGTATTTCCAAATGTCAAGATGAACTCAGTGAACTCAATGCCCTCTTCTCACCTAAACAAAATGTTTCTGGGTATTCTGTAACACTATGTGGAGAAGTTATTTCCACATATGGACATGTTTATAAAGGTTAACTTCAAAATCAATGTTTTTAATTCTTTGCGTCTTAAAGTTGTAATCACAAGATTTATTTAATATCATTAAATGAATGTGAAAGAACCATTATATTTTTATTGAAGGACTAGAGTGAAAAGTCAAGATAACCAATGCAACATGCTCTAAGGCTGAAGAAAATTTTTAAAAAGGGAAAGATAAAGAAAAGCAGAATATTGAGGGAAATGTACAAATTTCATTATTTGCATTCTTATTAATGTGCAGTTCCAGCTGCAGTGTCAGAAGGAGTGGCGACAGAGCAGTTTACTCACATCACAGTTCAGATTAAAGTTATATCCAAGGATTAAAGACAAAATATTCCATCTTGTGAAACTTTATAAAATCAGTTTTAAATTCTTTGTAGTTTCAAAAAGGAACAGAAGATTCAGAGAGCTCTGCATTTAAAAGTGAGTTTAATACATATTTTAGAAGTACTTCATAAAATCAAAGCACCAAGATTTGACTCCTCCTAAGACTGTTAGAGAGCACTGAAAGCAAGATGAAAATCTTGAACATCAATCCCATGTTGTCCAAACCACACAGAGCTATGCTGGTGGAGATGACACTACACATGAAACTAATTTCATCTTCACCTGGACTGCCCTATCCCTGGTAGTATGAGCATAATTACACTTCTCATTTCTTTAAAAAAAACAATTAAGCTACATTCTATTTTCATGACATTCTAATACAGGAACATGTGGAGAATTAACTACCTGAAGCGTGATTGCTTACATACACAAACTTTAACTTCCTTCCTCCATTATTACAGCTGCACATAACCATTGGCACTACACTATACTACAGTTGCTCAACTTGCATATCCTGTGATCACCTCCTGGATCTACAACACTCAAAAGGAAAGAGGGTGAGACTCAGGGGAGCACAATAATCTATTTGTTCCTCAAGTTGCTCATCATCCTGATCTGGAAATATGTTGCCACTCCTTCTCACCACTTGAACAAATTACTGGAACTCCCAACTCAACAGCACTATGGGGATTTTCTCAAAGAAAGTTAGGGTTGGATAAATGATAAGATATCCCATTTAGTGAATAAAAGAATCCCTTACTTAGCTCACCAACTTTCCTCAGATATCATCCACTAGCCTCTGCAGGACAAATTAGTACACTTGTTTGCAGAAGTAGGTGACCAGAGCTGAATAATATTTGTTTTGAATTTCCCTTCCTGCACATCGAGGTTGCACAGGAGGAAAATGATGAAGCTGGTGGTGAGGAGAATGCTACTGAAAAGACCATTTCGAATTTGTAGGTCTATGTTATCATGTTCTTTCATTGTCAAAACCATACATGTTAATCCATGTTCCAGCAGTAGCAATTTTAATAAATTAAAATTCCAGCTCTCCAATCCATTTTCCAGCAGTAGCAATAAAGCTGTGTACTTGTTTTGTTCAGTGAGCTGTGCTTTGGTAGTCTAAATGTATAATCCAGAGATTGTGAATACAAATTGTTCTATGCTAATTTAAGAATATGAATTAATTTCCAAAATATATGGAAATAGAAATATTGTCATTGCCAAAAATAATTCTGGCAATGTTAAGTTGTGGGTAAAATCAAACTGGAAATTGGGAGAAATTTTTTACTCAGACCCATTTCATTTGTTTGTATCATAACACTAGACAACAAAGATTTTGCTTCCTGAATACTTTTGGGTGTATACTATGGATTTTGGGCTGCTGATCATGAAATTACCCTATCACTCACCTTTTTTTCTGAAATCACCCATATTTGGTATTTCAATTCATAATTCTAGTTAATTAAAATGTTGCCCACAATGCAAGCTGAAAATTTTTCTATCTTGTCCAGGCATGCCAATGCTGAGTGGCAGGACAGTTTTAGAAAAACAGGACATGGAGTCTAGAGGAGGCAGATGAAGACAGCGTGATGCATAAGCCAGGAATGGAAAACAGCACTGAAGCTGATACAGATTTTGAAACCCTTTATGTTGAATGAACCTCATCTGATAACTCAGTCTGAGTTAAATGACCTGGTCAGAAAATTGGGTTGTCAATTTAAAAGCAGAATTACCCGGTTTAGACAGCAAGGATGAAATCTGCTGTCACCAGGCAGAAAAATTTCCATGAAGAATTCCGACATTTGCGACAGATGTTTCCCAGAACAACTGATGCCAAGATTAAGGAAGACATTTTTGCTGGCCCATTAATCAAATAAGTCATCCATGAGAGCAATTCAAAGAACTTCTAGAGGGACAGGAGAAAATCACATGGAAGGCATTCAAGGATGTTGTTGAAAAATTTCTTGGCAACCAGAGCACCAAACTATGAGCAGCTGGTTGACAACATGCTTCACGCATACAAAACCATGAAGTGCAACATGTCACTAAAGATTCATTTTCTGCATTCCCATTTAGACATTCTTCCTGCAAATCTTGGTACTGTCAGTGATGAGCATGGTGGTTGCAGTCCAGGACATTGCAGTCATGGAGAAATGGTATTAGGGCAATTGGAATCCATCAATTCTTGTTGATTATTGTTGAACACTTAAGCAAAAAGCCTCAGACACTGAGTACAAATGAAAATCATCAACAATAGTTTAGTTAAACTATTGCAAAGTGTCAGTACTGTTATACAATTAAATACATTATATTCAATAAAAGTTAATTGCTTGTTTCTCCAAATTCCTATGTGATACAAGTAGTCTGAAATTATATTTGTGTTCAGCTTCAAGTGGTCAATCATAAACAAAAAAAATATTCTGAAGAAGCAACACTTTTTAGACACTTTAAATTTGTTTTCCAGTGTAATTGCTCTAGCTAGAAAGCCTCTTGAATTTATCTATTCTGCATAATTAAGGAAGATGGTTGTGATAAATTGTTAAGTCAAAGGACAAAATCCAGATAACCCAGAGGTCTGAATTATTGATCTGTAGACTCGAGGTTAAAGTTCATGACGAGCTGATGGTCTGCATATAAAATGAACAAGTATGGAATTTCAAAAAAAAGTACAAGTATGGTCCATGAAATAGTTAGATTGTATTGAAATCCCACCTAGTTCAGTCTTTGGGGAATGCAATCTGCCATCTGTCTGGCCACATGTCATCTAGGAAGTGGATTGGCTTTAAACTTCCCTGAAGATTGTCATGGATAGTCAATAAATACTGGCCAAATAGCAATACACAAATTGTGGGAACAGATAAATAAGAGAAAAGAAAAGTTGGTTTGTCAGTGCCACCGTGATCAAAACAGTGATTAACAGAAAGTATATGGTTGAACTTGTTACAGAGATGGGATTAAGGAAGAAAGACCAGGTTTCTGTATGAACAGGAAATTGTGGTGGTCATCTTTATGGGCAGCCATTAGAAGGAGATAGGTTCTT